>NC_037299.2:7500000-10000000 GCF_000002775.5 Populus trichocarpa | reverse complement strand
GTTTCTTCTATTGAAAAATTAAACTCTATTATTTAACTAATGTTTAGTAATATTATATTATACGGATCCTCGTTGGCGTCGAAAGTGGCATCATTTATTATTTGCATCGTGAATGATTCCCTCATTGTGATTGGTTTGAGTTAAAGCATCAAATAAGTTATATATTATAACGATTTGATATAATTTATCTATATACAATTATTTGTTGGGAGAATTATTAAATAAAACCAATTTAAAACACTTCCAGGATAATAAAAATAACTAAAGGTTGTTGTCACTCTTTATTTTTAAGGCTAAGTTTTCCTTCAATATTAAATGCAAACTATCTTTGTCGCACATGCACTCAGGGTGTTATGGTATTGGGATTAAAAAGTTATCATCTAATTATTTGGTTCAGGGTTACTAAAAGACCTAGATTAACTAGTCTTATCTGAAATTTCAAGGTAAGACACTGGTTGTGGCTAGAGAATGTATGAGTACTCCTGACGCACCTTACCCGAGGTAAATTGCATTGTGTAGTCTGGATATAGTTTAAAGGTATTGATGAGTTCCTAACCGGTGGTCCGTCTATAGCTCGGAATGAGGATTTATGCTCATGAATAAATCTGACATTTTGAATTTATTATGGGCTCGTATGCCGAGATAAATTTTTATAGGAAGACTCTATGTAAGTGCCCTGACAGGGTTCACCTATCCTGAAAGGTAAAAGTATTTTTCACAACTTATATATTGTGATGAAAATTACTCTCAATTAAAATTAGTGAACATCCAAAATAATTCTGAGAGTTTTCTAGTCAGCTTCTAATACTTAAATACCACTAGCCTACTGGTAGATCCAATATTTATACTAATATATTAACCATTAATTTCTAAAAATTAAAATTTTTATCGTTATTGAAATATTGATCAAATTCTTAAAAATTTTACAAGCTTATTGTAAACTTATTTATATATATATATATATATATATATATATATATATATATATATATATATATATATATATAATGCACGTAAATTTTCTAATACAATGCTAAACCCCCCCTCCTTTTAAAAATGTAATTTTTGAAAGGTTTGAAGTGCGTGCAACAACCAAAAATCATTTATTATTATTATTATTATTTATTTATGTAATGTCATGTTTGGCAAAAACCCTTTTTAAAAAATCAAAATTGTTAAAATAGATCCAGGAGGTGTTTGTAAACATACACTTAAATCCAAAAAACTTTTACCAAAAACATTGTCAACCAAAGAGGGTCTTAACCTTTGACCCAAATTTGACCTTACCAAGTTGACTTGAAATCTTTGGTCTGACCATAAATCGAACCAAAGATATGGTTTGACTCGAAAACAAAATAAAAAACAAAACTAAAATTTAAAATGAATCAAATTAAAAAATAAACAGAAAAACTCAAATTTTTTTATCGAAAAGGAATCAAACACAGAAAAAATAAAGAACACGAAGAACATTCATATCAATTCAAACAACATGACTCTCCAACCAGACCAGATACGATGAAAACAAAGACAGACATTTTGTGAATCATGCAAAGATCAATAATCTAGCATCCATTTACTTCGATTATCAAATAATCATTATGATTTGGTCCAAATGAGTTTCAATTCTAAACTAAAACCCTATAGTTTAAACCCATTAAAAACTTGTTATTGATGTCAATAAACCCTAAATTATTAACTAGTCAAATATCACAAAGTGTTTAGTGCAAAGAAATGGACCAAAACTGGTCCAAATCATAGAACTAAGGTAATGTTATTTCCATGAACACAAATAATACTGCCTAGCAACTAAGTAAAATCCAACACATTGTTAAACCCTAGAAATTGACTTATAGGCCTCTAAACACACTGCTTTCGGTTCACACAAACCACTTTACTAATACCAAACCTAGTTGAATCAAAAGAACTAAAAAAAAACATCAAATCATCAAAATCATGCATTAAATTCCACCTTCATAACTACAGCCCAAATGACAGTCAATAACAACATCAAATTTCAATTCAAAATAAAATCTCAAAACAACTTGGAACCCAAATAAAGCTCGAGAACCAAGAAAATACGCTAACAAACAAAAAAATCAAAATAAATGTATCACCAAAAACACCTATTGCCATATTTGAAAGAATACAAAAACCATTTTATTTTAGCAAAATAAACATCAAAACATTTCCTAAACATCTAGTAAATAGTAACAAACAACTCGAAAAATTAAACAAAGAAAAAAAAACATTTCATGCATGAATCAAAATACAAGATCAATACAATGTATCACCAAAAAGAAGTTCAAAACACCATTGAAATATGCAATGAAGAGCTAGAGGTATGCCTTATGGACATCACCTACTATATTAGAAGAGTTTTAATGGCTGCTGTCCTTTTTTTTCCAAGCTTGCTACTTTCTCTCAAAGTTGAGGAAATCTTTGTGCTAGACTCTTAAACCTTTACACTTGAAATTCATTTATCCTATCTTCTTCTCTCTTCTTTCTCCCTTTGTTTATGTTCCTCTGCCTTGATTTTTCAGGGGTATTTATAGGGTTTCAGGTTAGGATCCAATCAAATATTGATCCTCCTTCATCAAAGCGTGGTCATTTGATCAAAATGGAAGAGTTTTAGGTACACGTTTTACAACTGTAAGCTTGGTACCTATATTGGTTTTACAATGGTGGTTTTGCAACAACTTGGTTTTTGAAGATTTTAGTGGTTTTTCCAAACTTGGAGACCAATGAGCTTGTTTGTGGCATTTTGATATTAAGAGAAAAGTGGTCAACTTTTAATAAGAACCCACTAAGAAGGCTTGAAATGTGAACACACGAAAAAGATTAGTGGTTTTGTGAAATGGATATCACAACTATTAATGACTAAGTTACTCACTTCCGAGACTTTGTCAGAGCAACTCTAACGTCATCATCATTGAAGACCACTTGAAATTGGTAGAAGGGGTGTACACCTTTCGTTTGGATCCAACCTTTTTTTATTTGAAGGCTTATAGCTTCACATCGCTTGAAGGTGCTCACTCGATCAACCTAAAATTTGCCAATACAGTGAGGCTAATCGGGGACAAGATGTTGTTGATATCATTAGAGAAAATAAGATGCAAATGTTTGATGAGAATATTTAATCTTTATGGTGGGGTGTTTCTCAGTCGAATGGTGATGGTTACAACCCCTGAGGTGATTGAAAATGCTACATTTATTTTTCTACAGTTGCCTACTTGAGCAACCAAAACTACCAAAAAAGAAGATATACAGTGGCCGAACGACGTGTCTCTAAATTAAACCTTAAAAATTAGAGTTTTTAATTTGGAATTTATGTAAATTGCAATTTAGTCCATTTTCTTCCAATTGCTTTTAATTGCCGCCTAAACTTTTAATTTCATGCAATTCCACCCCTATTAAACTCAATTGTCAGCCCCAAAGTTTATTGCCTGTTTCATTTTAGTCATTGGTTATGAAATTATGCATTTTCACCCTCAATTGATCAACGAACTTTCAATTTCTTCAATTGACTTCTAATTTGATCAATTTCAACCCCTGCATTCACATGTTTTTTTTTCATTTTGGTCCTTATTTTTGAATTTCTTCAATCAAGTCCCTAATTGTTGATCAAATTTTAATATTTATGCAATTAAACACCTGATTTGGTCAAATTAACTTTTTAAAATTGCAATTCGACCCTGAGACTTTAATTTCTTCCATTTAAAGCTTAAATTGACTTTAAAATTAATTTTTCTTGCAATTAAGTCCTCAATAAAATTAATTAAGCCTTTCAAAAATTTTATTGAGCCCTTACCTATCCAAATTTCTATCGTTTTACCCCAAATAAAAAAAATTCACTAATAGAGCCCTTTGTCAATCAGAATTGGGTTGATAATTTTGCCAATCTTATACATTTTGATCCTCAAACTTTTTCACTTGTTATTGTGGGCCTTCACCACCAACTTGGACAATATTCTAGGCTTTCTTCATGTATATCCTCTTGTATTTTGGATTTTATTTTTCTATTTTCTCTCTTTTTTTCTTGATTTTTTTGCGGGGTCAAAAGTGAGTAACAACAATATTTTAAGCTTTTCTCATGTAAATCCTCTTATATTCCTACTGAACCTAGCTGCTTCACGAAAGCTTCCAAATACTCTTATTCATGTGATGCAATGCATGCTGAGTTCAATGCCCTTATTTAAAATGATACTTGGGACTTAGTTCCACCGGGATAAGATCACAATTTTATTAACAACAAATAGGTCTATCAGGTTAAAAAGCATGCAGATTGAAGCATCGAGGATTGCAAGGCCTGTATTGTTGCAAAAGGTTTTCATTAATAAGAGAGAGTTGAATATACATAGACATTCAATCTGGTGATTAAGCCGAGCACAATTCACCTGGTTATTTCTCCAGTAGTCTTAAATATTTGGTCACTCCTTCAATTGGATATTCAAAACACATTTCTTAATGGTTTCCTTCATAAACATGTTTATATGCAACAACTACAAAGATTTATTTCTCCTGATTATCCACAACATGTGTGTAAATTGAAAAAGGAGCCTTTATAGTCTTCGACAAGCCCCAAGGGCATGATTTTCAGATTTATAGATCAACTGCACCAACTTGGTTTTAAAGGCTATAAAGGCTGACACATCTCTTTGTACTCTTTTCTAAGGCACAATCCTCATTTATATGGATGATATAATTGTTGCTTGCTCGGACACCAAAGCCATTGATCAATTGTTCTACAAGTTGTCTATGATTTTTCCAGTGAAAGGTTTAAGATCTTTTTTTCTTGGTGTGGAAACTCTTCGTGATGGACATGATTTATTTCTCACTCAAAGAGAATATATTGCAGATTTGCTACGTAAGGCAGACCTTGACAAAGTGAAACCATGTCCAACATCTGTCATCTTTCTAAACTCGAAGGTTCTGATTTCAGTGACCCTCAACTCTATAGAAGCACTATTGAAACTCCGAATTATCTTGGATTTACTCGTCTAGCTAGATTTCTCTTACATTTTTCATTGTGTAAGAAAGTTCTTGCATTAACCTAAGAATCCTTATTGTCAGACGGTGAAGAGAATACTCAGATATCTCAAGCAAACAATATCATTTGGTCTTTGGTTTACCAAACAAACTAATCTATCTCTCAACATTATGCTGAGGGTGATGGATGGTACGGTTGCACAATCGGAACTGGGGATGCCTAATGCATGAATTCGTGGTTGTTTTCTTTATGTGATTAGCTTCTGATGGAGGTGATTGATAGGTTTGCTTGGAGGTGATAGATATGTTCAAAGAAGCTGGCCAATCAAACGCAGCCAAGCAACTGTTGAATATTGGCAATAATTAATTACCTTCTTGATGTCAATGGCACAAGTACAAGGATCTGTCTGCTGCGTTGTAGTTGAGCTTAAAGAGTGATTGAGAAACAAACAAGCTTGTCTTCTTGAGAAACTTCAACATTTTCCCATGATTCAAACAATCCTTGCATACTTTACTTATATACTGATGGAAAGGAATGCCAGAATCATAATGGAAGGATTAGACGAGCTTACAACCATGCTGGGTTCTTCAATGGAGTAACAACAGCTTTCACTTGCAAGTAGTTGTGGAGGCTGTAGATGCCCTTTTCCCTGCCTATTCCACTCATTTTATAGCCACCAAATGGAATTGCCGCATCAAAGACATCGAAGCAATTAACCCATACACTCCCCACCCTCAATGCTCGTGACAAGGTGTTGGCAGTGTCCACATTCTTGGTGAAAATTCCTGCTGCGAGACCGTAACGAGTGGTGTTTGCCCTCTGTATTACTTCATCGATATTCCTGGTGCATAAGCACAACTTGTTTTAGACATACAATATAAAGACCATAACTGAATTTAAATTCAACTCTGTTCCATCTAATTTGATAATTTTTTAGATGAAGACAAGCTTGCTTAAGATTACAGCTCACTTGAACTTCAAGATGGATTGCACAGGGCCAAAGATCTCATCCTTTGCTATCAACATATCATCCTGTTCTAACAAGAAGTTAGTATTGCATTGCAAAGATTAAGATTCAATACTTTGATACACAGTAAAAGGGGAGCAATAATAACAGAGTGGTGCATCTATTACCTGTACATTTGAGAAAACAGTAGGCTGGATAAAGTAGCCCTTGGAGCCAAATCTTTGACCTCCACATTCAAGGGTAGCATTGCTTTCAACACCAGATTTTATGTACCTGAGGATCTTCTCAAACTGCTCGGAGTCGATCTGAATTTCCACATGGTCCATAAACAACATTACTTGATGGCTCTCACCTTTTTTCTCAAGGTGCATAAACAATTACCATTAATTGACAAAGATGAACATCCCATAACAACTTCCATATAGTCATAGTTTGGATGTTTAACCATTGACCATTTTAGCTATAAGCTTCAGCTAGGTTTGCAGTTTCGCTCACACACAGAAAAGAAGGATCAAGCTCATAATCTTACTGAAATTCGTTGTTTTCTAACTTTTAGGTCTCATGTAACAACCAGTGCGGCCATGGACCCAATTGTTAGAGTAATTAATCTGGGCCTTAGACCGAGCACTTGAGAAATTTTTTATGCCTATTTGAGGGATTTCTGGTGCCTATTCAGATTGCCATGGCTCAATTGTTTCAATCATCAAATCTTACAGGAAGAGACAGGGTACCTGAGGACCTTGTTCAACGCCCTTCTTGAAGGGATCACCAACAACACGTCTTAGAGCACGTGCCTTGGCTTTTTCTACGAACTCATCGTACACACGTTCGTGTACATATGTACGAGAACCAGCACAGCAACATTGTCCCTGCAAACAGCAAGCATGCAAAACTAATCAGTGGTTACACATCAAATTGAAACCAGCATTGTTTGCACAGTTGTTGGACAAACCTGATTAAAGAACAAAGCAAAGTGTGCAAGCTCCACAGCCTTGTCAACATCAGCATCCTCACATACAATGAAAGGTGATTTCCCTCCCAGCTCTAATGTAACTGCTTTTAGGTTACTTTTTGCAGCAAGTTCAAGTATAATCTTACCAGTTTCAGTTGATCCAGTGAAAGCAATCTGCAAACAATATGGTGTATTTAATCACTGCTCTACCACAAACAGACTACATGGCATACACAGTACAGGATTTTAGTTCATACAACTATAACAACCAAGGGTGTTGGAAATGCAATCTTTTACTACGATTACTACGATCAAGAAAAAAATTGGCAATCTAAAAATGTTAGAAATGAGACCTCTTACTGTGACAAAGAAAAGAAATTAGATGGATAGAAAAGGATATGGTGTTCCGAAGGTTCACATCTAAATTCTATCCGTATAGAAAGGCAGGGCGTTATGCAGATTCTATGATCCAGTCACGAGGTGCAACTAATCTATCAAAGAAAGTGAGACTAGGAAATCAAAAACAGCCATGAGGAAGCTTATGGTTCCTATATAAAAAGTTCTTCTTGATGTTGCCATTGTATCAGTGTTACTCTGGAAGCTGTGGTTGAAAGTTGGAACAACAGGAAGCCGTACATTTTCAAGTAAAACCACAGGTGGAAACAAAATTTCAGACTCTCTGAGCCATGCTATACAGGAAGTCAAGGGATTATGTACCATAATGCTAAGCTCATATGCCATAGATTCTCTTGAAAGTTGGCAAGATACTGAAAGATAATAAAATACCTTGTCCACATCCATGTGACAAGCAAGAGCTGCACCAGCGCTTGGACCATAGCCAGAAACTACATTCAGAACACCTGGAGGAAGGCCAGCCTGCCATAAAGGATAAAAAATAGATTTCAAGAAAACCCCATGGTAAAAAGTAAAAGAAACTTCACATGTTTCATCTCTGCCATATTAAGACTATTGTTTACCAGGAAATAGAAAAAGAGCCGATCATGCTATTTAGTTTAAGGAAATTAACTGCACTGTTCTAGAGGTTTAATACACACGTAAGGGTTGCTGCATAGTACATTTCCATATTCACCAACCTTTACAGATTTAAGTGGATACTTGAACGCATTTAAGTGGAGAATTTTTATGAACTTTATGTGATACCTGTAAAGGCATTGTTTACATAGCTTTGCTGCTCACATATATCATGATAATTCTATTTAAACTCTTATACCAGATATTTGTCATGTAAACATTTGTCATTAATCTTACCTCTTGGAAAAGCTTTGCTGCATAGAGAGCAGTCAGTGGTGTTTGTTCTGCTGATTTTAGAACAATTGTATTACCACAAGCTAATGCAGGTCCAACTTTCCAAGCAAACATGATAAGAGGAAAGTTCCAAGGGATTATCTGTCCGGCAACACCAATGGGTTCATGCAATGTTTGAACATGGTGATTACCATCCGCTGGAACTGTTAGTCCATGAATTTTGTCTGCCCAACCTGGATATTAAAGACGAAAAGAATCAGAAATTCATGTAGTCAACAACATAAGAAGTTGACATTGCATGCTTTAATGAAATCTCACCAGCATAGTAACGAAATAAACGTGCAAAACTTGGCAACTCGGATTTAGCAGACTGTTCATAAGGCTTCCCACTATTCCATGACTCTAATGCTGCAAGCTCCCCTCTATGTTTATCAACCAAATCAGCAAAACGCAACATTATCAGTGACCTTTCCTGCAAAAATTCCCACATGTAAGTCAACTAGTAACAAACAAGACATCATTGACATTATAATTCACCAGAGAGGCCAGGCAAGAATTCTTACATAAGCACTCATCTTCGGCCATGGTCCCTCATCAAATGCTTTACGAGCAGCAGCTACTGCACGGTTGACATCTTCAGCATCACCTTCAGCCACATGAGCAATCACTTCTCCAGTACGAGGATCATGTGTTGGAAAGGTTTTGCCTACAACCAATTGAAAATCCAAAATCAGCAAGAATGCTTAATAACACAGATGATGTTTTATCAACCAAGGACTACCAGATGCTGCATCGACGAATTGGCCATTGATTAAAAGCTGAGTGTAGCTAATTTGAACAGGCGGAGTGATTGTTTCCTCAAGTGCTGCAGCATTGCTAAACCTGTAGACCCCCCTTCCTGTGATAGGATTTTTTCCTGAGGATCATATCCCAGAAATGTAAATTAATCTTGACAACCTTAAATCCGAAAAACTAGAAAATACTAATATATATATAAAACATGATTGGAACAAAAACAGGAAACTATCTTTGCATTCCCATGCTCAGAACATAAAAGAAAATGAAAATAGGGCCTTCTTTAAATTTTAAAATTTCCTTTCTCTTTATGACTCGTGTTCTGTTCACCTGGAGAAACCGTAAACAGATTTTCTTTACGGCTGTTGCTATATCCATGTGCCCAAATCAAAGGGAACCGCCATGGATAGAAGGCACTGTTTGTAAATCATCATGTGGTCAAAGAGATCTAGTTAAGTAGTATTAAGTAAAAACAAAAATGGGGATTCTGTTTTTTTACTTTATTTTTTCTCAAGCACTGATTTGAGGCCCAAGTTGACATTACATAGACTTGAAACTCCATGTTCCTGTGTTAATTAGAAATTAATATTTGGCTCCTTTTGTGAAACACTATTTGCTGAACAGAGTTACGGAATAAAATCTCCAAGACTTTTGTTCCATGATGAATCTTCTTTAGACTCAAAGAAAGATGAAAACATCTTGTAATTCAAATAACAGAAAAAAGACTCTTAACTCAAAATTCCTTTTCCATTTCTTCTCCACCTTTACCTCTTGGCAACCAACCAAACGCAAGGGGTATATCTCCAAAATTAACTAAAAAATATATTAACAGCGTAAAGAAGCTGTAGCTGAAGGAATGAACAATAAAACTTCAATCATCTAAAAAGCAATAACAAAGAACAGGATACAAATGAAATAAAAGTACCTCGAGACAAAAGAAGAGGAGTAGAAGCAGAGGGAGCAGAGGGAGCAGAGAGAGAACGAGAAAGCAACGAAGATATCCTGCGAGCTGCCATCACGACTTCCACTGTGAGGTCTCAGTTCACTACTGCTAACTACTTATTTTCTTGTTTATCTAGATGAAACCATGTGAAGAGAAGGCAGGAGCTACTTTTTTCTTTCTTTCTTTCCTTTTTCTAACATTAGAATTATATAAAAACACTACGTTTTTGTCTTCTTTGCTTGTCATTTTGTACGTTCTATCTGCAATCAACCGGTGACTCCCAATGCACCATCCATTTCTATCAGATTAAATCTTAGTTTGATGAAATGAAAAACATTTAAATGTTATTAGCAAAAGATGAAAGAAAACGTAAATTAGTTTTATATGTGATGGAAGGTGATGAATGCAAAGCGTATGCACATTTAAATTCACTATTTGCTATGATAGTGAAATGATGATGTAAATGACTTTCCCTAAAAATAATTGTTACTAGGATTATTTTTATCTTTATTCGTTTGTTTGAAAGTTCTTTTTATTTATTCAATATTTTAATAAACAATACTTCTAAAAAAAATTGTCGTAGGAGTGTTCAAGTTTTTTTCTTTTTTATACACAATTAAATTAAAAAAGTTAATGGCACGTGGGAGCTATCTTGCACTTTAGACTATACGAATGATAGTTTCTAATAGTGAAAAATATGTTTTTTTTTCTTCATCTCGTTTTATTCTTCATTATCTTCTCTTCCTTTCTTGATAATATCTGTCAGCTTACGATGATTGATTTATTATCGGTGACTTTTTTTTCCCTTTCATTTCTCTCTCCAACACCGAGAAATGCACTAACAATGATATGTTGTCAATTTATTTTTTAAATAATAATAAAGATGATAATGATAATGATAATAATACTAATAAAGCTTTTAATAGTGATAATAATAATAATAATAATAGTTTATTATGATAAATAATCGTTTCTATGATAGCAATAATTGTGGTAATAATATAAATAGTGGTGGGGGTGGTGATAGTAATAAATAATAATATTAGTAATAATAATAGTAATAGTAATAGTAATGATAATAATAACAATAATATTAATAGTAATAGTAATAGTAAGTTTCCATTTATTTTGGAAATATTTTTGTATGGCTTGTGGAAATAAAAATTGTATTGTTTAATGTGATTCATTTAAAGCTATAGTTTCCTCTGTAGTTTTTATTGCGTAATTTGTGAAGGATTCAAAAGATCCTTTGGAATAATATTAAATCCTTTTATATATAATTTAATTTTTGTATTTTTATCTATTATGAATGTGTTTGGTCCCTTTTTAGAGTCCAATATATTATAAACCTTAATCGTCACTTAATTTAAGATCTCTAATATATTAAAAAATAATATAAAGTATTTTTCATTAAACCCAAGGTCAGTCAGGATAATGCCAATGACAGTACTCGAGGGAGGCATGGTTATAACATCAAGGCATCGGGTGATTTCAGATAATTTAGCTTGTAAGGAATCTTGAGTAAGGTTAAAGTAAGCTAAGCATTAACAAAGGATATACAAGACGCTTTGGAAAAAAAAGAGTAACTATAGACTAAAAAATATTGTTTACTGTAATAATGTAATGATAATTTTGTCATTTATATATAAAAACAAAACTTAAAATAGTTATTTGGAAGCTGTCCAAATTAATCGAGGGCAAGTTATTCTTTTTTCGTTCAAAAAGTATAGTGTAATGATTAAAATCTCTTTAAAAATAAAAATTTTAAAATTGACTTCAAAGTACTTTCACAATGATTTTTTTTTTCATAATTATCATGTCAAATAGCAAATACTTTGGAATTTGACTAGATAGAGAAAACAAATACACAGTAAAACGATCAAATTATACAAAATATAAAAAAAAATAAAAAAGTTGGAAAAGTAAAAAAAATATACATGAGTGGGAAGAATGTGAAGAATGTCCAAAACATTGTTAAAAATTAGCTGAGGAGGATCAAAATATTTAAAGGTAAAAACTTAACAGTTCAATTTTGACCGATGAAAGCCTTATTAAAAAGAGCAATTCAATTTGAGAAGAAAAATTCAAAATTTGATATTTAAAAACTCAATTGGGATTTTCCAGAGTTTAATTGAATTTATCGAGGGTTAAATTGTAAACAAACTTGGTTTTTGAATTCAATTTGGGCTCTAAATTAAAAGAAATTGAAGTGTGATGGTTGAATTGCAATTTTAAAAAGCTAATTTAGTCAAATCATGGGCTTAATTGCATAAATATTGAAGTTTATAGGCAATTAAGGAATTGATTGAAGAAATTCAAAACCAGGAACCAAACCGTAAAAGGTGCGAGACTTCAAAGATTTAAATCAACAAAATAAGAGGCCAAATTGAAGATAATTGAAAGTTTGATGGTCTATTAAGGGTCAATTTGCATAAATCAAGAATCACTAACCAAATTGAAAAAGACACTAAACTTTAGAGCTGACAATTGAGTTTGACAAAGGAGGAATTGCATGAAATTAAAAGTTAGGAGGCAATTGCATGTACAATTAAAAGCAATTGAAAGAATAGGGACTAAATTGAAATCTGTCAAATCCTAAATTAAAAACCTTAATTTTTAGGGTTTAATCTAATTGACGTGTCACTTGGATTTAATGAAGGGATTGAATGACACGTCGTTTAACTACTATTTATCTTCTTCTTTGGTGATTTTGGCTGATCGAGTTGATACCTTCAAACGAATAAATATGAAGTTATAAACTTCCGAATCGAGTAAGGTTGAATCCAAATAAAAGTATGCATCTCCTCTACCAACTTTAGGTGGTAGTCAATAACGATGAAGTCGAAGTTGCTCCAACGAGGCTTTGAAACCAGTCAACTCAATCAGTCTTGACCATGATACATATTATACAAAACCACCAATTTCTCGTATGTTCACACTTAAAAGCTTCTCAATTGGTTCTTATCAAGGGCTGAAAACCTCTCTCAAGATTAAAAGACCAAAAACAACATCTTACCCTCCAAGTTTAGAAAAACCACAAAGAATCCTAAAATCAAAACCACCATTACAAAACTAACCAAGTACAGGGCTTCTAGCTGTTAAAACATGTCTAGAACCATCTCATTTTGATCAAAGGTTCAAGCATTAATCAATCATGATCAATCATTTATTGGGTCCATCAAGAAACCCTAGTACCCTCCTGAAAAATCGAAGTAAATATGTGTCAAATTATGCGGTTAGTATCCAAAATATTATTAGGAATAATATAACTCATTTACTTCTAATATAAAGATAAAAATCGCAAGGAATTTTATCTGAAATATTATTTGGAATGATGCGGTAGCAAGAATTTTAAGTTTATCTTGAAAAAAGTCTCAATGATAATTGAGGATATTTTACCTTTCCAGACCAAGTTTTTAACCTAGAAAATCAGAGTTTATTTATCGTAGCAAACCCGTCATAATAGGCTAATAGAAATAGAAACATCATCCAACCATAGCAAATAAAGAAAAATAATGCAACTTACCTCAAGTAAAGCATACTAAATGTGCTAATACCTTCCTTTTTATGCAATCAATCACTTGTCTAGAATCTCTAAATAATCAGTTAGGGTTCCTAATAACCATAATACTAAGTGGTGAATCCCTTATCCAACCAAAGACCATCCAGAACACGCCTGGAAAGGGTCTCCGCGATGTCGCGCTCCTGCGAGAAGGGTATTATAGAAGTCAAAAAATTAAAAATGGCTTCAAGAGGATTTTTCATCTTTTCACAAAGATTTTTTCGTTATTATCAAGTTGGCTTAGGGCAATTGAATATTTTCATAAATAAAAAAAAAAGAATAAAACAAATAAAAAGTAGGTGGTGCACATATGACGTGTGGAAGACGATATGCATGACGCTTCTTGTCATCCAAAAATACCCTTTCACTATATCTTTGTAAGCACTATTGCATCCTCTTCCTTTTGGGGCAGCCCCTGTCAGTATTGGATGGTTAGTTTGTTACCAGTAAGCCTTTTTTTTCCTCTTCTTTTCTTTCTCCTCCCTCTAAAATGATAACTCGGTTCTCTTTGTTGTTAATATTTCAAATTCATTTATTATTCTTTTGATTTTTAATTTTTGTTTTTGGTTCTTTTGTAAATGTTTTATTTATTTTCAATTTCATCCTTTAATCTCAAATTACAATATATTATGTTTTCTAATTTAGTCCTAATTTTTTTTATTTCTATTTTTTTTCTTGGATCTTTTGTAAGTTTTATTTGTTTTCAATTTCATCATTCTATCCAAAATAATAGTATATTAATTTTGCTAATTTGATCCTCATTCTTTTGATTTTTTAGGGGTCTTTTGCTAAATGAATTTTTCTATTCAATATAAAATTTATTTTGTATTACAATTTTAATCCTCAATTCTTTTAATTGCTATGTTTTGTTTTGAATCCTTTTATATAATTAAAATTATTTTGTTAATTTTATCATTCAATATTTAATTGATTGAAAATTGAGTTTCATAGTTTTTCCAGATAGGGTGTTTGATGCCTAATGATCCGGACCATAGATTTAAATAGTTAACGTGATAAGTTCATGTTTTCTTATATCAATTTATTCTGATCTCATGATCTAAATTGCGGGTTTAGTGGGATAATCTAGGGGTTGGTTCGGCCTTGATTATTAGGGTTTGAAATTATAAGTTTGTCATGCTAACTCGGTTGTACCATAATTGATATTTTTAGATCCATTTTTACCTGCATTTTTTTTTATTCAATAAGCTGGAAATTAAGCTGCATTATTTGCCTCCTCTTGAAAACCTTTTTTTTTTCCCCTCAAGTTATAGCGTCTGCTTTTTTAAAAATTTAATTCATCTAATATTATTGTCTATTTTATTATTATATAATAAAAATAAAATCAATTTATTTCTAATCAAGTCTATAACCAGCCAGTGGAATTTTCATCTCTTTAAAACGCGTATACCACACCTGAACATCATTTCATTTTTTACAGGAAAGAAATAATCTACGATGATTGGATTGCAGGGAAGAAAAGACAAATATCATGTGTATAATCATTAAAGCCTTTCTTCTTCTCTAATTAAATTCGACTACGAGACACCATCGATAATAATAAATGTTAATAAACTTCAAAAAAATAGAATCATTGCAACGTATGGATTATAATTGTTTTTTCAGATATTCACCAGATAAGGTGCACTTCCCAATGTTTTTTTTTTTTTTTTATCTAGAACGCGTCAACATGCAAATGTAGGATAGCAACATGTCGTCAAAATATATATATATATATATATATATATATATATATATATAGGTTTTGTTTTGAATAAAACTAAATTATATAGGTTTTGTTTTACAACTCATGTATAATAAATTAAAATAAATATTATATCTTATTATATTAATTTTGACCCCCCTAACAAATAATTCTAGCTCCGTCCTTGTGTATATATATATAATCAACCACAGAAGCTCCGTTAGAGAAGATCGAGAATCAGTTTCATATACAAAGCTGAAAAACCCATAAAAAAAATCAAAGCACACAAAACTAAATTTAAAAAAGACATCCATTTTTTTGCCCAAAACTAATGGATTTTGAGTAGGAGTTATGTTTGAAAAATGTTTAAAGAGATTATCAAAAAAATTATTATAAAAAAAACAAAAAGCAGAGTCTACATGGTTAGGTTGAATCGATCATAATTTTTTGCTACTTTGCATGTTGGAGCTCGTCGGAGATCCCATCTATGGTAATAGAGACATCCTGGCAACATATATATATATATATAACCTGATTATATAGCCAGACACAACCTAAACTTGTTCTTTGCAACATTAACTAACTAATCGAATGCAATCTTTTTTTCCTTTTTGTTCTTCGTTATCTAATAACTATCATCTCACGGGATCTATTTAGAACCATATGCCAACAACGTACAAACCATCTTCACTCAAGAGACCATACTCGAGAATACAAAATAAAAAAGAAAGGAAATGCAGCAGAGCTTTTGCAATAACTCGTACAACTTCTTTTCCAGGTAAAATCAAAGTCTTTGATGGAGTCTATTATAATGATATGTTCGGCCATGGATTTCTCATAATGAGCTTTTGGTTTTGTGCTTGGGTTTGATGGGAAGGCTATTCAATCAAGATTGTGTTTTTTCTTGGAATTTAGCTTGTGTTATACTCGGCTAGATAGTTTTTAGCATGGGATAGTTTTAACCAACCTTGATTTGTGCATGATGATGGGTTCGGTCCAATCTTTCTGGTAGTTCATTTGGCCAAATCATGTTAGCTCATATATGGGTCTGATTTGGACAGCAAAATAGGTTTATTGGGAGTTTATATCTATTTTGATTTGAGTTATATTAATAAGTATGAGTTTTGACCAAATAAGGTTTAAAGTTAGTTTGGGCTAATTAAGATGTTGGGATCCTTTTCTTACAAGGATTAACAAAAAAAATTCTTAAGATTAAAAAAGAAATTTGTTCATTATTGTCTCTATTATTTAAGAGAATATTTAGCAACAACGAAGAAAGTTTTTTTTTTAAAAAAAGGATTAGCAAAATATTATCCTAAAGTTAAAAGGGAAATTCGTTCATTATTATCCCTATTATTTAGGATAATAGGCTGCAAGGGGAATTAATTTTTAAGATTATTTTTCATGTTCTATAGGGAAATCCTAATCTTACAAGAAAAGAAGACTTCTGCAATTAAATTCCTATTCGAATCAGATTTCCTAGCATCTAAAGGACTTTAAAAGTTGGCTAAGCAATCCTAGAATATCGAGGAAGGTAGATATCGGCCAAGGGTTATTTAAGTTAGGGAATTAAGATATTTTATCTTGTTTTTTTTTTTTAATTATATACGGCATCAACAAGCTATTGTCCAAGCTTGTTGTTTTCATTATTATTTCTATGTTTAAGTTTAATTAATACTTTGAATTTCAGTTAAGATCCAATGTTTGTTTGAATCAGGGTTTGCTAGTAAAGGTTTTTCGTCAGTTTTTGTAGTAGGTCAATTCAGCGTAATAGTTCTAAACTTTTTAGTTTAACATGTGAGAAAGAATTTTGCATTATTTGGTTCTTAAATGAACTGCATCTGACTTATCGAAGATTAATTGGTTTCATGACGTTATTCGATTTCATTCCAATAGTGCTGGTGTTTTGGAACAGTTTTCATTATATCACACTCCAATCAGATTTCTTTTGGCTTTTTAGAATCAGATCTCAATCTTCATCATAGGTTGTGTAATCATAATATAACAAGTTTCGTACCATTTTAGAGAAAAAAATAAATGTAAATGACTAACATAAAACCTCGTGCAATGGAGTTAAATTTGATTTAAATTTTGTGTTGTGTACAACACTTTTTCAAGCAGAAAAGAGATGTTGGGTATGGTGATGAATACCGGGGGCTTATGGGTTGCTTTGGTGGCTGTTTGGTGGAGAGGGAAGATTGACAGAGGAGAGAGGTTGTGATATTGGTGACTGATTTCATTTCTTTCTCATATGAAAAGGGAGAAAAGGTTTGTGGTGGGAAAGAAACCAAATCAAAACTCGTGAGATAAAGGAGAAGACAAGAAAATCCCGCCAAAAGTCTTTGCTAAGTGACTGGTGAGAAAAACAATGCAAGAAAAAAAAATGTGCTCAACAAATAAAGGTTGAAAAACCCAAGAAATTGATATTTAAAGAAAATCAGAATCAATGGAAAGGAAGAGGACTCCTCTCGTTAGAATTCAATTAGAAATTCAGGGGCAAACAAAACAAATGTTCAAGAACAAATATTACTCTAAGAAAACTTCTCAACATGCAGGAAGAAGAAAAAAACCGAAGGTTGGGGCATGGGGCATCGCCATACACTAAAATCTTCAGGTTTACTAAGATGGAATTGCTAAATTTGTACTGCGCAACATGATTGGACAATATTCTAAAAAGATATACTCTAACAATGGGAGTAGTCGCAGTGGCAGTATGAAAAGATCTGGACCATCAGGAAATTGCCACTTTCACCAGGACACAAGCTACATGTTGCTGTAAAGATGTGCTTACCTATCAGTAGGGCATTCATTCCAGTTCATTTCCTTCAATTGCCTTCACATGCTAGCATTACAAGGCAATCAGTAGGGCATTCATTCCAGTTCGTTTCCTTCAATTGCCTTCACATGCTAGCATTACAAGGCACAGATCATAAGAAAATTCGATGAGATGCTTACCACAACCCTTGCTTCATCTAGTTACAGACAGCATTAATGTATTTCCTGTATCATTTGGCAGTCTTTCACGTTTCCAACGTATGAGATATTATGGTGATCGGAATACTCAAATCTGTTGATCGGAATCTCTAAAATCACCAGCATCGATCGCACACGAAGCGCAGAAATAATGGAAAAGAAACAAAAATTAATGCTAAGCTGAGAATAATAACATATGGACCACTAGAATTTACCCCAAGCAAGTGATATAGGAAAAGGTGTGATAAGCATCCAGGAGAATTAACTCCAGGAAAATTTGAAGAAGAAAAATAGTTGTAATTTTTTTCTTGGTGTTATTTCGAGTCTATAAATTGTTAATATTACTACATATTTATTACAAGATTTATTAGTAGACTGTATTATCTCTCATCTTTAATATAATTATGGAGTATCTTGTATTGATAGAACTAAATTTTATTGAAATATTATTTTATAAGTATTAAAATTCAAAATTTATTTAAATAAAACACAAGAAGTATATATAAAAATTGAAGTGGTCAAAGTTTTAACTACTCTATTATATTTTTTATATATAAATATCTTATTGGTGATTAATATTTGGAAACAAAAAATTAAACATAAAATGTAGTATGACCAAAATTGTTTTCTCTGAGAAATTAAATTTGATTATAGGTAATGATTAAAATAAAAATAATATTTGATAGTCATAATTAATTACAAAAGGTAAGACTACTTTCTATGAACTATATTTTCTAGATATAAATATGAAATCGTGGCATAAAAAAAATATAATCTTCTGTCTTGTTTCTCTTTCACTTTTATTCTCTAACTAGCATAAAATTTTTAGTGTTTTTTTTTTTTATCCGCGTGGGGTGTTCGGACCAGTTTCCGCACGCCTAAATTTTTAGTGTTATTCATCCTCCAAGAATTGTTAATGTCACTCCACATTTATCACAAATTTGATTAAAGACTACATTGCCTTTATTTTAATATAATTATTTTGTTTCTTAATTTTGACATAATCAAATTTTATTAAAATTCTTTTCTAATTAATTCAAATAAAACTTAAAAAGTATATAAAATATGTAGTTTTTAAACTTTTAATTAACGTGTTGTATTTTTTAAAATAAATATTTTTATTAGTGGACCAAGATAAAATAAAATAAAATGTAGTAAAAGAAAAAAAATTAAAGCAATTAAATTTAGTTAATAAAAAAAGGTAAAGAATTAATGACCATTGACACTCTGAACGTTAGCTTCCTGCATTATAGTATATGATACAATGGAACTCAAAACGTATTTAATTTAAAATTTATTTATTACTTCCTTGGTTTTAATGAATCATTTACTCTTTCCACACATGTATATTGACAAGGTTTTTCAAATAAAACTTCATTGTTAGAGATTAATGATAGATTATATAATATATTGTTTTCCAAATTTATAGGAAGAGCCCATGAAATTCAAAAGACAATTTATTCTAAATTCATTTTCTTTTGTATCTGTTCAATATTCGTACCTTTTTCTTAAGGGAATCCATCTATCCTTTTAATGTAAAATTAGTTTGGTTTGGATTGAAGGTGGAAAAAATAATATATATAAAAAGAGTATATCAATATTCAAAGTTGGGGTTAAAGAACAATGCGTGTTTGAAAGTGTGGTTACGGTTGCGGTTATTTTTCAAAATGTTTTTCACTCGAAAATACATTAAAAAAACTTCAATGGATTTAGGTTTTTTTTTTTTGATAATAATAGGTTGGGTAGTGGATATTTTTTATAAAAAAATCATACGATGTTGAAGTCAATTTAGAGTTTTTTGAGCAGATATTATGTAAAAAAAATGAATAAAAAGAGTTGGATATTTTTCTTGTGTTGAGATAAAAAAAATCATTTTTTTTTCTAAATTTAAGAGTATATAGCTTACTTTAGAAAATAAAAAATCTAATTTACAAGATAACTTACCCATTTCACCTATGTACATAAATGTTGCAATTATAGTAGAAATGTAAATGAAGTTATAGAATATACAACTTGACATGCAAAATAAGACATGTGATGAAATAAAAGGAAAGAGAGAAAATGTGGAGTGTGGTGTGCATGGAAGTTGTTGATGTAAGTTACAAGATAACTTACCCGTTTCACCTACGGTCATGTTTGTTTTTACGTTTCAAAAGCGTTTTTAAAAGAATTTAATTTTTTTTTTTTTCTTTACTTCAAATTAATATATTTTGGTATTTTTAGATCATTTTGATGTGCGCTGATATCAAAAATGATTTTAAAAAAATATTATTTTAATACATTTCTGAGTGAAAAGCATTTTAAAAAATAACCGCAACCACACTAAGGCTGGCAGAGCAAAGTTGCGTTGATAGGGCCTTGGGCTTATAGCCTGCTGTAAATGGGCCTGGCCTCTTAACAAGGATAAGGGCCATGGAAATTGGAACAAACAAGAGAAAGAGAAAGAGAAGAAAAAATTAAAAAAGTTTATAGAAATTCAGTGGAGCCCACGGGTTTCAACATTTTTCACTTTTAACGGATAAGGACTGAAGACCCACGCCTCTCTCCACGACACCCCGCCATGAAACACGGCTACCCGGATAAGGCAGGTCCCACAATTTTTCAAGATGATTGTATGAAGAAACGTTTTTATTTTCTCTTTATTACTATCGTTTTTTGTTTTTTTTAAGGCTGTTAAATTAATTATTGAAATTGATTTCAAATCAAAATTAAAATAATTCTTAAAGTAGTAATTTTTTTTGTGTGATTTTTCCTTAGAAATTGTTTCTCATATTAATCAATTTTCATCTGTAATCTTTTGGTGAGCTGTATTAATGATTTTGTAGTCTTGGCATAGTTTTTCTTTTTAAATTCTTCCATATATTTTTTCATTTAATAACTAAATAACCCTTATATTAATCATTACAAATTTGCAATGGAATAAAAAAAAAAAAACACCTCCCCGTGTAAAAAACAAATAAAAAAGAAAAACCCTCATTGTCTTCCCAAAAGGCCGGCCACCAGCCACCATAACCAACCCTAGCCTCCATCTACCACTCCCTCCTCCGTCTCTTTCTCAACTTTTCAACTTCTCACCAAAATCTTTTGATCTCCACCAACCACCACCAGCCTCCACGACTCTATGTTTGAGATGGTGGCAGAAACCAACTTTTGTCAAATGTGCTTCCCATCACGTGCTCTCTGTTTTTTTTTGTTTACTTAGAAATAACAAGACGATATACTACAAAACAAAAATACGTCAATTCAGCGTTGATCAATGCACCATTTTTCCTCCGGCAAAAACTTCCTATTCTTTTTCTTCATTTTGATGACTTGCCACAAATATTTCATGGAAGAGAGAGCGCCTACTGGATGTTACATGGTTGGTGCCTGGTGGGGATGGATTGAGCACGTTACCCAACAATAAAATCAAGTTAGCTTATATTTCAACTAAAACTAATTTAAAAAAAAAATTAAAGAAATACTAACCATGTTGATTTAGGTTTTATTCGGTATTGTGGTCCAATCATGCATTTAAAAAAATTATTTTTATTTTAACTTTAAATTATATTTTTGGATCATTTTGATGTATTCATGTCAAAACTGAATTTAAAAAATATATATTATTTTGATGTATTTTTAAATAAAAAATATTTTAAAAAACTATATTTATTATTTCTAAATATGCACTTAGTATTTCTAAAAAACTAAATGTTATGAAGGTTCAAACTATAAAGTTAAGAAAGGAAATAAATCTCCTTAATCATGATTTCAGCCTTTTTGAGTTTTTGAAATATAATTACAATATAAATTTTTTTATGAATTTCTTTTTAAATATAGTTGGATTATGTGTTGTTATATAGTAATTTGTAATATGAATAAATTGATTGATGTGTGATTTAATATGAAATTTTTTTGTGAAATAAATGTGAACAAAAAAAACAAATCATTATATATTTAACATGTGCTTTGCTGTGGGTCAGATATTATTTTTCAAATAAAAAAATTACATACGCAAACTTATTCAACACGTGTTTATAGTTAAAAAAATTTAAATGAAAATAAAAAAGTTTGATCATGAAGAATTATAATTTGTTCCGTTGAGCTTTAAAAAATGTCTCAATTTCACCTTAAAAGTATGTTTTCTATCCATTATCCCCTGTAACGTTTGTTCCTAGTTTCAATTCTCATCCTCCTTCCGTTCATTTTCATAAGTAATTGTAAGTAATGGATAGGGGTTGTGCTATGCCACAAGCTTTTTTTTCTATGTAAACACAAGTATTTTCAAAAATAAATAAAAAATTCAAATCATAAACTTGACTGAGTTTAATAAGTAATTCGACTAATTTAAATAATATAAATAAAAAATACAATAACAATAAATAAACTAACAAAAAAACTAACAACATAAAAAAGGTTAAAAAAACTCGACTCGAGCCTATCCAGGTTTGCATATCAATTCTACGACCTAGTCATGATATTGAGGTAACCCCGTCAAAAGCAAATTGAGTAGAATTATGAAGTTCAATTATCAAACAAGCCAATGTTAAAGAGTGAAACAAAAAAAAATATTAATTAAAAAAAACAAGGAAAAAAAATATTTGAGTCAACCCGAGTTAATCCTCTAACCCTGTTGCGATCATAGACATAAAATTGGGATAACCTCATAGAAAGAAAAGTAAAAAAAAAATATAAAGATCAATTTCCAATAAATCAAATGTTAAAATATAAAATTAAAAAAATTAATTTTTAAAAAGGACCTAAAAAAACCAAAATCAACTCGTGTTAACTATTGAAACCCGTGATCGTGGTCATGAGCTCAGGACTAACCACATAAAAGGCAAACCTTAAAAAATAAAAATAAAAAATTTAAATCAACAAAACACCGAGGGATGAAATTGAGGGAAAATGCAATAAAAAAGGCTCTAAAATAAAAAAAAATAGCAATAAAAAGAATAAAGACTAAATTTAATAAAAAAAATAATAATTTATTTAGATAAATATATATCTCAGCCTAACTTAATTTATCAGTATATTCAGGTGGGTTTAGAAATTTAGTTTTCTTGTTTATATCATTTATCAAGCCAACCTTTTGTTTTGTGACAATGTAATAATCATTTTGTTGATTTTACAACAAAACTAATCAATGTGAATGATTAGTTTAGCATTGGGACTGTGTGAATTGAGACTTCGAAGATCAAAGAGATCATTACATTCTTTGTGTAACTCTTTTTTCCCTCTAATTTAATGCATTTGTTAACTTCTTGCTTAAGTGTTGGTTAAATACCAACATGGCATTACTTTAGTGGGGCTTTCTTGACCAAAACAAATGAAATTAAAAGAAAAATCGAGAGAGGGAATTTAAAGCACAACATTGAAATTAGAAAATTAAAGCAAAGAAAAGAAAAGGAGAACTAAATGCCATCAACGTCATTGAAAGAAAAAAAAACTCAAATAATCATATTTATTCAATATGCAATAGGGATAATTATTTTTAGTTCGGTTTAATTTTTATAAAAATAAATAACCAAATCAAAAATAATTTTCGTATGGTTTTGTATGACATGTAAAATTCTTTTTAAAAAAAAATATTTCTTTTCATTTCAAAATAAAAAACTTTATGTTTAGATTGAAAAGGTTGATACATATATATATATATATATATATATATATATATAATAGTTTTCTATTATGCTCTTGAATTATTGGTAGATTTCCAATATACATTTTTTTTTTCTTAGAATTGTAAAATTTAGTTATCGATTCTCATAATTGTTTAAGACCAAATAAGCCGCACTTTTATAAATTATTTAATTACTAACATTAAATTATAATATCAAATTCTAGGATGTTAATTTTCCACATATATGTTTATAAAAGGGGAACATACACATGTTTTTTTTTTTTTTTAGCATGATTTTAAGGTAAAATACAAGGGCACATAATTTTAGCTAAGAATATGAACCATAATATTACATGGAATGGATGGGGTGTTTATTCAAGAAATATCGTTAAAACAAATAATGGCTAATATAATTAGACTAATAAATAATTATTGGGATAATGATAATGATAATCCAAAGGACGACAAAGCAACCTTCGGGCTGTCGGTATTAATATTCTAATTCTAATTTGACTAAATTCTCTGGTGGGAATTTGACTCCTCAAGACAACTCATGTTCCTAATTCTAATCAAGCCGCAAAGGTGGTCCGAAAAAGAAAAAGAAAAAGAAACCGGCATCGCAAACCATGTCCTCCCATTTGCAAGCACCATGGTATAAATCGACCAGAAAAAGAAAAAGAGGAGGAGAAGACGAAAAGTTCATGCATAGGTTTGAGAGAATCGACCAGAAAGGAGCAGGTGCGATGGCATGGAATGCAACTCTAGCTTTAGAGCTATCTGTTGTTAGTTCTTGAGTTTCAACTCATTCTTTAAATTGCTTTTCAAACTATCTAAAAAACATTAGATTAATATTCTTTAATATGATTTTCAATATCTTTTTATGTGTTTCTATCAAAAATTAAAAAAAAAATATTATTTTAATTAAAAATTACCTTTAAAAATACTTTACCAGAACAGGTTCTAGAAGCAGAAACAGGGGCAAGGGCAGTAGGTTAGTTGGTTGGTACAGGCCTGCCTTTCAATTAAAGAAAAAAAAAAAAAAGAAGGTAAGTAATGATAATAAAAAAGTGGGTGTCCTTAAATAAGGAAGAAAAGTCTATACACGAGATGGTGGGAATTATATTATAAGCAGAGGGGGATAGGAGGTGGAAAGTGGAAGGATTCTTGTGGAAATGAAATCTCAATGACTCCTTCCTCGTCCCCTGTTATTTTCATCGCAAGTTAATTATAATTAGTCCGGATTGGTATAATATATTGTTATCTTAATAATATATATTTTTAAAATATTATTTAATATGTTATTATTTAAGCATTTTAAAAATGTTCCGACCAATATGCATTATAAATCTTACTTCCTAAGTTCATTATATTTTTTAAGGTTGTAAAAAATAATGATCCAACATGCGGCATAACAATGGTGAATAAAAAAACTAGTTTATTCTAAAATGTTACACCTTCCCATCCAACATGTGACATAACATTGATAACAAAAAAAAAATAACAAAAACTATATCATTATTAACGATTAATAGAGAAAAAAATCAGTTCAATAATTCAAAATATCTCATCTAAAATTAAATTGGTGAATAGACAACTTGATGGATTAGAGTGTCAAAATGTGTGTGATATGTTTACTTAAAAACTTATAATTAAAGAGGCCAAAAGTAAGGCAATTACCCAACATATCTAGACTTGGTAGAATATCAAGCCTAGATGACATGGGTCTTACAAGATGCTAGACGTAATATTTTTAGGTTCAGCTATACACCAAACTCAAGTGCATATGGGTTTGACGAAGCCAGACCCCAACACCCTTGAGTTTGGAATCATTTGAGGTCAAAATACATACAGGGTTGATAATCTTTTTAGGCTCCATATTGAATTATGAGAATTTGTTTGTTTATTCTTATGTCTTTTAACTTCGAATGTTAAAAGCTAATAATGATTATCTCTCAATATCCTTAGACGCATAAAAGTCTCTTAAGAACCTACTATATTTCCATTAATATTAATATTGTATAAGGATATTTATCCCTCATTAATGCTACTAGGAGGAGATGATACTTCAACCTTTCTATTTAAGCAACATTACAAAGTTCAGAGGCTATATATACCATCTAAACCAGCCAAGTAAAGTTACACACATTTTATATTCTCTAAAATATTTATACTCTTGTTTTAGAGCATTTATAATACACAACTAAGAACAAACACTTTTGTTCTTATAATTAAAAGTTTATTATCTCATTTATTGTAATTTCTTATTAAAAATTCTTTGATTTTATTATCAGAAAGTCCCTAAATTCTATTAAAAGTGATTATTTTATAGGTGCCAAGCCTTCTATCACCAACATCAATTTTATGAACTCCAGAGAAGATAATAATAAAATGAATGTGTGATTATTTACTATTCAAACAATAAATAAATCACATTCCTGAGCCTATTGGATATTTGAAATATCCTAATAACCAAAGTTTAATTTCTACTCTCACTTGTTTACCTTTTTCACTTCTATTTTACTTCCTTACAATTTTCACATAAATTTCAGCATACAACAATAATAACAATAATGTTGCTTCAATCCATGACAAGCATACATTCTTTTCAAAAAATCTCAAATTTTTTTAAAAAAGTATTATAATTTACAAATTCTATCTATTGAGGTTATATGATTAGTGGCTGTTCAATATTTCATATTATCAATAGTTCAAATTTTAAAAAAAGATGAACATAATTTATTGGTAAATGCCCTTAGATTTAATCTTGAAAATTAGTTTGAAAGTATGTTTATTCTTAAGTCAAAAAAAAAAAAAAACTAGTACAAAATCTTAGCCATGTTTATGAAATAAAACTAAAATAAAAGAAAAAATAATCAATGACAATAAAAAATAATTTGAGGAACAAATTAAAAAAAAACCGCAACTTGTATATGAAAAAAAAAATTAAGGGACCAAGAAGGAAATTTGGCAATGCTAAAGTGTTTATAAATAGTGACATGGGTGAGGATGGGCATAAAACTAAATAACAAGTTAAAGATTTAATCAAGAGAATTAGTTTGAAAGTATCTTTATTCTCAAATCAGAAATTAAAAAAAAAAAAAAAAAAAGAAAAGGAGTACAATATTCTGGCATTGTCCGCAAAACAAAACAAGAAGAAAGGAAAAGAATCGTTTCTTGTAATAGAAGCAAATGGAGAAAAGGAAAGAGAAGGGAGAAAAGGGTAAGTTGGTAAAAAGAAGAAGTGGGTGAAAACGTAGTAGTAAAAAATGGGTACTCTTTTCCAAAATGGATGCCGGATATGAAAACGGCGAGGTCGAGCAGCCGCGTGCGATGTCGGACCACTCACAGGCTCACAGTCTCCCTCTCCGCCCTTGTCCCTATCAATCTGTTATCTAAATAAATTCTAAAAAACACAAGAATAACGAGGGCGTCAAGAGTGCTGGCTTGTTCCATTTTACCCCCAGCTGTGCCGAGCTGAGCTGCACCTAGCTGTTAGTCATTATTATTATATTATCGTACCCCAGCTCATATTCTTGACTAGCATGACACAATTATTTTTTTTTATTTTTTTTTTATTTTTAATTATGACGTTGGAGCCAGCTTACACGCATCTCGACTAATCTTCTAAGACTCTAAAGTTAACGATCATATAAGTTTTCAGTGGCTCTGAGATTTGTGACACTCAAACTAGTGACTATTAAAAAGCAAACCCAAGGTCTGAATAGTTGAACTACATCCCTTAATATTTGTAATTTTAATTTAACTATGTTTTTTATTTTTAGTGTTTTTAGATTTTTTTTATTTGTTAATATAAAAAATAAATTATTTTTTCTTCGTCACTCGCATTTTGAACTCGAACGTTGTTCTTCTTCCTCCTCCAAATGGGGTTCTGTTCTGCCTACACCTGCACGCCATGGAAGGAGAATTTAGCCTATGTAAAACATGCAAGTAAATTAATCATTAATTGGAACGTAGGATATATTATATACTATATAATAATTATTTTGACCAGTGCTTCTGCTAGCAAAGATTTGATGATACGATATTCTCTCAATAAATCTCTTTGAGAAGTCCAGTGAGCTTGGCTAGCTCATGTGCTAGAATGAAGCTTATTTTGCACCAGATTTTTAAAGATGCGGTGCGTTTATGTTCAAGTAGTTAAATATTCTACATGTTGGTGCAAGCATTTTCAATGGGAGAGCAAGAGAAAATAAAAAACTATTGTTTTTAGCTTTTCTTCGCTGATTTGGTAGCTGGGAGTCGTGTTTAATATTGCGGTTTAATTATATTTTTAATTTATTTTTATTTATTTTTAATATTTTTAAATTGTTATGATGTATTAATATTAAAAATAAAACTTTAAAATAAAAAATATTATTTTAATATATTTTAAAAAATAAAGCAGCTTCGTGGAAGAGACGAGGCGAAGTCTATGTCTATCCTAAGGCAGCCAATAAATGATATTGACTTTAAAATATATATATATATATATGCCTTGTGGAACACATCTTCAAGTGTGTCACGTGATATTGACTTTGAGAATAATTTATATTTTTCATTTCTTTAACTTTGACATTTTAACTGACAATAAATGAAAATAAATATGGATTTCAGATAATCTCTCAAAACAAAAGTTGAAGATTTTTAATTTTTAATTAATTTTTTAATATTTTTAGATCATTTTTATATATTAATATAAAAAATAAAATTTAAAAAATAAAAAATATATTATTTTAATATATTTTTTAAAAAATTATTTTAAAATACGATCTCTAATGTGATTTACACCTCAACATTAATAGCTGTTAGTATTCATAGATATTTAATATTTTTTAAAGGGTTTTTTTTTGTTTAGTGGTGGTATATACATTTTGCTACTATAATGCGTATGCCAATAAAGTTGAAAACAATATATAAAATACATTTACCTATAATGATATGTTTGTAATCGGTTTTGATATTTTATTTGCTCGGAAAAGTGTTTAATAGTGCGGTTAAAATACTATTTGTTTAAAATTTGAAATTTTTTTTATTTAAAATTAATTTTTATAATATTATTTTAATATATTGATATCAAAATAATTTTTTTGAAAAGATTTATTTTAATATATTTTTAAATAAAAATTACTTTAAAACATAAATGAAAGAGAATTTCATCCCACATGAGATGATGCAAACTCACATAAGAAGGTGTAGCATACTCTCGATTGACCCATTTAATTTTTGACAGGAAAAATAAACCTTTTTTATAAAACAAAAAAAATGTTTCTGATGGTAGGATGGAAAATCAATGAAATATAAAAAAATGTCAGTTGATTTATAGTTAGA
Organism: Populus trichocarpa; assembly: GCF_000002775.5. Taxonomy (NCBI): domain Eukaryota; kingdom Viridiplantae; phylum Streptophyta; class Magnoliopsida; order Malpighiales; family Salicaceae; genus Populus; species Populus trichocarpa. The sequence continues at coordinate 9,970,923 of NC_037299.2, read as the reverse complement.
AAATTAGGAGGGTGATAGTGGAAAAAAGAGAGAGGGAGAGACAAGGGCAGAAGAGCAAAGACAAGTAGGGAAGACTATAACGTAAGACCAACCAGAGTTGCAATCAAACTGTACAGAGTCTCTTTCTAATCTAATCCAATGTTTGTTTTTGACTTTTATGTTTTCTACGTTTTAATCCATTCCAGCTTCCTATGTTGAATCACCAAACGCCAAACCCAAAAACTGTAAATAAAGCTTCAATCTTCTCTTCTTTTTCCTCCAATTCTCTATTCGTTTAGTTTAGAACTTTCTATTTTTTCATTGCCTTGTCGGTTTCATACCCAATAAATGAAACTCTCCTCTCTGAAATCTTACCAGTTTTGCACCTTTCTTTGTCTCTCTCTCTCTCTCTCTCTCTTTCTCTCACCTTCTTTACATCTTTGTTCTGTTAATAAACTGTTAGTATTCTCTCTCTGACAACATCTACTTCATTTCTTGTAAGTAAGCACTTCACATTATCCGAATGTTTCTGGGTTTCTTTTATGTTTTGATTTGTAAGCTTTGTTGCATGCTATCAAAGGTGCGAGAGAAATGATGGGTTATATTAAGTTTTATATTTTATGTTTTTTAATTTTTGGGTTTTCTTTAGCATGTTGTATTGTTTCTCTGGGTTTACTTTAGTGAGTAGATTGTGTTCTTTCTCGGCAACCAATAGAGTTTGTTCTTTTTTAACTCTTTGATGATATTGATTTTGGTGGCAGGGTAACTCTAGGTTCTTAGTGCTGGCAGGAAGCTCTTTTTGTTGATTCAGTTTCCTTGCTTTCAGGTAACTTTTGCTCCTTTTGGATTATGTTTTTAAATAGGAACGGTGAGATCTATAGGTGTGGCCTTCGAACTCTTTTTCTAAATCTAACACTTATTCTTTCCCAGGAACTTTGATCACCTCTCTCCCTTTTTCTGCGTCTTGATGTGCATTTCCTCTTATGTTGAAGCGTTCATGACTTCTTTTTTTCTTTTTTTTCTTCTTAGAAAGGCCAATTCTTATTGCATCAAAATTTTTTTCTAAAATATAATTTGTCTCTCTTTGTTTCCGGGTTTTACTGTTCAAGACAGTTTTTCAAGACTGCCTTTACTCTTCTCTGCCTTATGTACCTATAAGGTGTAATGACATTTTAGGCTCTCAAGCTCTTAAAAATTAAAACGATTGGTAGGGAACAAGGAATGATTGCAATCTGTGTATGCAGGCCACTATTTATGATTTCTCTTGTTATCACAGTCTCTTTTATTACCATTTTTTACTCTAGATAGTTTCCGATAAAAGAATAGTGAAATTTCAGGATAAGAGAAATTTACATGGTTTATGCTTGTGTATTTGAAGTTGAGTTGTGGTCCTTGAAGGCAAAATCATTTCTACCTGCTGCAGATAAAGTCCAACTGTAGACTTTGGAAAATAAAGTAATATATATCAATTAATTGCAACTAGCATTGTGTTTCTTTTTCTATATATTTGCCATGAATAGCTGGGTGTAATCTTATACTTTGAATTATTGGTGCTTGGATAAATAAATTTAATTAACAGATTATGGTGTTTAGTATTGATTTTTATGTTGAAATAATTGGAATATTTAATTAGAGAACGAACATTTGTTCCATGAATCAAGTACGTCCACATTTCTCTTCTTCTTTCTGGATTTTTTGTCGGCTTGTGCGAAGATTTCGTTGCAAGAGGAGATAAGGATGAATTTATTTGGCCAATCCAACTCATAAAAATGTAATCCCAGTCCGAGATTTTGATTTGGAGGACAGATTCTGTGAGTTTAATTGTTTTACTGGAACCAAGTATGATAAAGGCATGTACAGGTAGACTATATTGCATTCATAAAACTCGCTGTGATATCCTTATCATTTCAAAACATATCCCTCCTTCTCATTTTATCAGCGTCATAAATTTGTGTTCAACCATGAATTCTTAAGGCTAGGAATAAGAAAATTATAGGAGAACATTCTGTTGCCTGCGTTTGAACCAATGAATCTAGGTATGTGTATAAATCATTCAGTTGAGTTTATGACTTTTCTGTATGCATGGCTAGATAACTTGTTTATTTCCTTCAATCAATTCATCAACATCATGAATTTATTTACTTGTTGGCTAGACTTTAAATCTTTGAGATTGAGTTTGAATGTATGGCCTAACTCCCTTTTGGATACATTCAACCAGTCTGTCACCTTTTTCCGGCGATTGACCATCCAGTTGTGTTTTAATTGTTTTGTAGATTTAACAGTGAACAATTGTCTCTCTTTTAATTTTTCTTGATACATGAAAGGATGATAATTGTAATAAGACTAGATACATTTTAATAATTTTAATCTTTCTTTTTGTTTAATAAATGCTAAGATTAGGTCAGTAGTCAATAATAGTTTTGCATAAATAGACAAAAATATATAAACATGCAGTTTCTCTGTGACAACTTAATTACCTTTTTAGTTCACTATGAAACTATGGTCACTTTACTCTCTTTTTATGATGATACACATCTTTCTATTTGCTTACCGGTTTATCTTTATTAAAATCTTAGCTCTAATCTTCTATTTGATCATCTGATTATAAATGTTTATTCTCCATTAAAGTTTTTGAGGACTTTGGCTGACAGAAAAGAATCAAAGGATATTTCTTGGGACACTGAATACAGTATCACACTCATACGAATGATCAAGATCTTGGCCAAGATCTTGAAAGTTTCGCTGAGTGATGTACACACTCTAGGACCTTTCCTTTTCCCTCTGTCACTTTCAAGTTTGTAATGCCTGTGATTATATGCATGGTAGTCAAGAGATGTCCAGAGGAGCTAGATATGTCATGTGGCTTCAAAATCCCAGGCCTTTGCTTTTTCCTGATTTTTAACTTGTGATAGGTGTAAAGATCTATTGCAAACTGTGGACCTTTATTTGTTGGCAACTGCATATAATATTTATGCATATACAGGGCATCAGAATGAATGATTTATGGTCCACGGATTTATCTTTTTATTCGCTTTGTATTCTGTTTGGTTGTTACAAGGCTGAGCATTGCTCATCTCATCACATGGTAGTTAAATATATTTCCCCCCTTTCCCTGCAGGTCTTTAGTTCTTTAATAATTGCACTACTCCTTCAAGATCATTTTGGCAGGAAGGTGTTGATTCTGCACCATCTCTGTTCTTCTAACTCAATATCCAGGAACAAGAATACTATTATCGTACAACAATGGTGTCGAGATCTTGCATAAGTTTATTAGACTTTGCATCAGGGAACATGATGAATTTCAGTCAGTCTCCTAGATCCCTTCCAAGGATAATGACTGTTCCAGGAATAATATCTGACGTGGATGTTGATGGAATTAATGATGGCATTTCTGATGCTCCATCAACTGGAAGCGGTGCAAAAATGATTATAGTGTCAAATTTTCTCCCTCTGAATGCTCAGAAGGATTTAAACTCTGGCAAATGGTCATTCAGTTTTGATGAGGACTCTCTTCTGTTACAGATGAAGGATGGCTTCTCAGCCATTCCTGAGGTTGTTTATGTGGGGTCTCTCAGGGTCGATGTTGATTCAAGTGAACAAGAAGAAGTTTCACAAAAACTGCTGGAGGAATTTAACTGCGTACCCACATTTATTCCTCCTGATATTTATAAAAAATTTTACCATGGTTTCTGTAAGCACCATCTGTGGCCCCTTTTCCATTACATGTTACCTCTGTGTCCGGATCATGGCAATCGCTTTGATAGATTGCTCTGGCAGGCCTATGTCTCTGCTAATAAGATATTTGCAGATAAGGTCACGGAAGTGATTAATAATACAGAAGAAGATTATGTTTGGGTCCATGATTATCATCTGATGGTTCTCCCTACTTTTTTGAGGAAGCGTTTCAATCGTATTAAGCTTGGCTTCTTCCTGCACAGCCCGTTCCCCTCATCAGAAATTTACCGGACTCTGCTGGTTAGAGATGAAATTCTGAAAGCGCTGCTGAATGCTGATTTGATTGGTTTTCATACATTTGATTATGCTCGACATTTTCTATCCTGTTGCAGCCGGATGTTGGGCCTAGACTATGAATCGAAACGTGGTCATATTGGTCTTGAGTATTTTGGCAGAACAGTGTACATAAAAATTTTGCCTGTGGGGATTCATATGGGTCGAGTTGAATCTGCTCTAAATCACCCCTCTTCTTCCATTAAGGTCAAAGAGATCCAAGAACAGTTTAAGGGGAAAAGGCTTGTCATTGGAGTTGATGATATGGACATTTTCAAGGGCATTAGTCTGAAGTTATTAGCTGTAGAGCATCTTTTGCTGCAGAATTCAGAGTTGCGGGGAAAATTAGTCCTGGTTCAAATTGTTAATCCTGCAAGGAGCTCAGGGAAAGATGTGCAAGAAGCAAAAATGGAGATATATTCAATTACCAAAAGGATAAACAATACTTTTGGTTTTCCAGGCTATGAACCAGTGGTTCTGATTGATCGTCATGTTCCCTTTTGTGAGAAAACTGCTTACTATGCATTGGCTGAATGCTGCATTGTGAATGCAGTGAGGGATGGAATGAACCTGATCCCATACAAGTACATTGTATGCAGGCAGGGGACGCCGAAGATGGACGAAGCTTTAGGAGTTGCCTCTGGGTCACGTCATACAAGCTCACTTGTTGTATCAGAGTTTACAGGCTGCTCACCATCATTAAGTGGAGCAATAAGAGTAAATCCATGGGATATTGAAGCTGTAGCCAATGCAGTGAATACTGCCATCAACATGCCTGATTTAGAGAAGCAGTTGCGGCATGGAAAGCACTATTGCTATGTTAGCTCCCATGATGTAGCTTATTGGGCCCGCAGTTTTATGCAGGATTTGAAGCGAGCGTGCAAAGATCATTATAGCAAACGTTGCTGGGGTATTGGCTTTGGTCTGAATTTCAGAATTTTAGCACTCTCTCCTAGCTTTAGGAAGCTTTCCAATGACTATATCATCTCAGCATACAAGAGAACATCTAAAAGGGCAATATTCTTGGACTATGATGGAACAATGGTGCCTCATACTTCTCTTGCTAAAACCCCCACTCCTGAAGTCATCTCTGTTCTAAACAATCTTTGCGCCGATCCCATGAACAGTGTGTTTATAGTTAGTGGCAGAGGAAAAAAGTCCCTGAGTGATTGGTTTGTTCAATGTGAAAATCTGGGTATAGCAGCTGAGCATGGATACTTCTTCAGGTATTTTAGTAGTTATTAAAATATTGATTGTCTAGCTTTACTAATTTTGCTAGCAAGGCAAACTTTTTGTCTATTAAATGGAGAGCTTGTAAGGTTCAAACACAGAAATCATTCAAGGAAAGTTAACTTCTCTACTTCTTAGGTGGCTGCAATAGTAAATGAAGCTAGTGGTTTTCTATTGATTTGGTAGGATCCCTTTTTGTAAGATGTTGCCTTTTCTTCTTGTAGGTGGAGTGGGATGTCTGACTGGGAAACGAGTTCTTTGGCTGTGGATTTTGATTGGAAAAATATTGCCGAACCTGTCATGAAATTGTATACAGAGGCAACTGATGGTTCCTATATAGAGGTTAAGGAGAGTGCTTTGGTATGGCACCACCAAGATGCTGATCCAGATTTTGGATCTTGCCAGGCGAAGGAACTGTTAGATCATCTGGAAAATGTCCTTGCAAATGATCCAGTAGCTGTTAAGAGGGGCCAGAATATTGTTGAAGTAAAACCACAGGTATGCGTGCTTTTTGTTTATGGTTTGTTCCTGTGTTCCTGATTTTTTTCCCCTTTTGTTTTGAAAGTGGTCTAACATTGACCTTAAAAATGTGCAGGGAGTAACTAAAGGGTTTGTTGCAGAGAAGGTTCTTTCCAAAATGATCGCTAGTGGGAAACCCCCTGGCTTTGTGTTGTGCATCGGGGATGACAGATCTGATGAAGACATGTTTGAAAGCATATCAAAAACACCATATAGTTCATCACTCCCTTCAGCTCCAGCGATTTTTGCATGCACTGTTGGCCAAAAGCCAAGCAAAGCTAGATACTATCTAGATGATACAGTTGATGTATTAGCTTTACTTCAATGCTTGGCTGATGCTTCAAGTTCAAACTTGAGTAGCACAGAAACACAAGTTTCTTTCGATAATGTTGTACGAAAGGAACTGTGATTCTGCCCTTTCCATGCAATGACACAGGCTGAACAAGCACCTGGGTGTCTGTATGGTTGGGTGCAAGAAGGGTGCTTGTTTTGATAATCCTTAGTTTTTATACAGTAGGTTTCTCCTGAAGCTGGTTTCTGATATTAACTCATCTGTTGCATGCTGTGTGGGGATCGATGCTGGTGCCTTGCATAATGCAAGATGGGATGATGAAGAATTTGTGGTCTCAATCAAGCATGACTAATACATTTTATCTTTTTTACCCTAAAAAATGCAGGGAAATGAGGGCTGGTGTGTGAATTTTCTGGCTTGGAGGGGGGGTAGATACTGTGTAGTTCACAGGTTCAGATGTTCATCATCATAGGTAGTGTTTACTGATAAGAGAACTATTTAGGTTTTTTGTATACATGTTTTTTATTATAAAAGAAAGGCATTCTTTAGGAGGCCATACTTATCTATCTTGTTTTTAGCAAGGAGATTCTTTAATGTTTTCATCTTATTATGTGCCATCATGTTCAGTTAAGTCCAAACTGTTAAATTAAAATTTAACATGCAATGTACATGATTAAAACAAAAATTGATTATGAATTCATAATCTGATGAATATTTTACAAGATCTTTTATAAAAATTGACACAATTGGGTTAATATGCTAACATGTATGATTTGAATTGTGAAATTTATACAACATTAAAGTATGAAATTGAAAAATATTTAATTAAAAAAAAGGAAAAAGTTATTGGCTATTAAAATCATCTTTCATTTAGTTATATAAAAATAAAAATAGACACGTATAAATTTAAACATCAATCAAATATCAGAATGTTTGTTTGAGATAATGAGAAACTTAAAAAAATTAAATCAAAATAGATTACGAAGATCAATTTAAAATCAATCAAATATAAAAAGATAAAATTGAAAAAATAAAAAGTTCATAAAATAAATCAAGAAAAATCAAACGTTAAAAGATAAGATTGAAAAAAAAAGATGCACACAATCCTCGGGGAGGTATTTTTGAATCCAAAAGCTCATTTTTCAATCAATTTTTTTCTCAAAAACATCCAAAAGTCATCCTAAAGACCTAAATAAACCCATGCATGGCTTTGAATAACCAAAAAATAGGTTAAAGGACTAAAAATAAACTTGAATAACTTTTGAGCCCAAATCTACTCTTTCAGGCAAGATGAAGATAAAAAAACACCTTATTGGAACTCATCTTATTGAATAGAACTGGTGTAGAACAACTTTTTTCATGGCTGAAATCAGTGCTAACGGATGATTTCTCTCTCTAATTAGAATTTATATATTTTCTTTTTCCTTTCTCTAAACCAAAACTTTAGAAGAAAAATAACGAAGTTTTCTATTAAAATCGAATATTTAAAAACTAAAAAGACCAACAATCTATCAATTTAAAAGTAAGGGAGCTAAAATGAATTTTGTGCATTAATTTTAGAATCACCACCTAGTTCCCCATGTTTTTCACGCTATTTCTTTGTTCGTTTTTTTAATAAATCAAAAGTTATTAGCTATTAATTTTGATAAAAAAAAAAAAAAAACAAATCACCGCTCAAAATGTGCATAGTATAAGAAACACCCTATTTAGGTTACTTAGAAATTATTTTCTCTCACCTTATTTAGAACATTTTATTGAAGATTAATAATGAGATATAAAACATGATTAAAATGTTTGTCTAAAAACATAAGAGGATCCAAAACTTGGCTGGTTTATGTCGATTTATTTGCATGGGATTTGAAAAAACGGTCGTTGCATGGCGCGTGGCATTCTTCATTCATTTTGGATTTGCATTTTTCTAGGCATCCTAGGATTTCACCATCTGTAGACTAAATTTATAATGGGCCCATGCAAAGGCCATACCAAAACATTAGGAAGGGCCCATAGACAACAATCTGACATCTGACATCTGACATCCCAGTTCAACCATTAGCCCTAGAGCGAAGTCTTTAAAACAACCAACCTCAAAAGATCGCAAAAGTAAACAATGGCTTGTTCTCGCTTCACTGTCTTTACGCTAGCCGTCTTTTCCATCTTCTCCCTCTCACAGGTATATTTATTTGGGCGAAACCCTATTGTTAGAAACCCTAAAATGTTTTGCTTGGTTTCTGTTGTTATAATGTAGAAGAGAAGGAATGAAACTGGAAAGATATCATTTACTATGCAGGTTGGAGCTGCAAACAAGCTCAAATCATCGCCATTTGAGTCTGCACTGGACACGCTGTAGAATCAGACCGGGTAAGTTTTTTGTGTTCCCTTTCCTTTTTGCCTTCTCTATCATAGAACTGTATTTGGTTGCCAAGAAAAAGCAGGAAAATCAACTGTAAAATTGGGATCTTCAAATGAAATATATTTGCTATTGTATTGGACCCAAAAGATTAAGTTCGAAAAAAAAGAGCCATAACTTGTGCTAAATGTATAGCTAGTTGCCATACTGGTATACATATTTCATTTTTTATCGTATTGATTGAATGTATTTTATTTCCTGGTGGACCGAAAGATTTATCATTGCTTTGCTTCTTAAATTTGCAGCTATGCCTTCAAGAACATTGGTTATCTTCGCCGAGCGATGACACACTCATCATTCTCCGAGGAGAACAATAAGGCGTTGAGCATTCTGGGATCAAATGTGATTGACACATCTGTCTCTATGTATTACCTTGGAAAGGACGCTGAGATCTCCTCGAAAGACCTTAACCGCCGGATAGCAGATAACTCTAAAGTGGACACTTCATGTGCTGTCGATGGGATGAGATTGGGGTTGCACAAGGTGGTTAGAGTTTCTCCCAAAACTAATTCGACGACTCCCTTAGTGGTTTGCAGTGCTTTCAGGGCGTTATTTGGGGCTATTGCTATTGATACTAAGAAGGCTGATGATGCTGGCATTGTGTTTTGGAAGGTTCACGGTCGTGAGGTTGGAAAACCTATGGTTATGTAAGTGAGCTTTCTCTTATCATTGTTCATAGAAAATGTATGCCAAGTGGTGTTTGCCTCGGTAGGGGACTTTACATTAGGTTGACTGTTAATAACTTAATATGGTTATGTAACTAATATTTGGTTCCCCTGACTCTGAATTTGGTTGAAATATGTATGTTTATGTCGGAGAAGTAATATTTTTGTACACAGAATACCCTTTGATTTGGTTTTGCATTCTCACTCATGTGACATTAAGTAGGTTTCGGGAACCTTGTTTCAGCTATGTTTATTGGGAAATGTATGCAACATTGTGCCCTGTGCATGTAAAAGTATACTTTCTAACCAGTGAAGTTGTTAAAAGTGATGCCTGCTTGTCCTATCATTCATCTAGAATACAAACGCCGAGCAGCAGATACTTGGCTTTTATATACTTTCACTCTTAACACCGTCTATGGGCAGATGTGAGGCAAATAGTTTAGTCTGTTGAGTCTAATGTACCGATTAGCCTGTCTTATTATGGATCCTGACTTGCATCCCAACCATCATATGTAGTTAGGTTTCTCTTGTCACGTAGCATAAAGAGGAATTATGAGCTAGAGTCCCAGATTATGAAAATCATAATGACCTGGTGTTCTGACCATGCTGTTTAAAGAGTTCCCTTTATGGATTTTGAAAGTATCGATTGGATTGTGTGCCAGAATTTCGAAAACAAAGATTATTTTGTGTATTTGATTTGGCGTCTACCTGCCTGTACTAGATATAGAAAATTTGAATGCGTGAGCCTTGATCTAAATAGTGTTGGAATTATCTTGCATCTGCGTCATAGAAGTGAAATTTTCTCCTCACGCCCGAGGCTTGTCATCGTCAGGATTTTACATGGCAAGGCAAACTAGATGATAGATAGGAGCGTATCGAACAACTTCTATTAGAAGGGGCTATAAGCATATTTTGTTGTAGTTCAGCACGTTTCACTGGGTTATAGGCGTTCGTTTTTTGCCTAGGTGATGAGTCTATCTACTTGTTTCCCAACTAATAACCTAATTGATGTTATATACCAAACTTTGAAGGGTCCAAATCACAGTAACAAAAAAAAAAAAAAAAAAACACTGTATTTCCCGTCATGCAATAATCAGTTTTTTCTGGTGATGCTTTTCTGGCCCTGACACTGCGTGTATCGCCATGATGCCATAGACCTTGACATCTGGCTCCGTTGATAAAAAGTAATTTTTTTTTTTTTTATCAATGTGGGTGGGTGTCCGGGTCAGTTTGCACGTACTTCGACTAATTCTACAGACCTTAAAGTTAACGACCATATAAGCCTCAGTGATCCTAAAATTTATAAGACCCGAACTGGTAACAGAAGCATTCTTAATTTAGGGTTAGATGGCCTTCAGCATTAGGATGCAAAGCCATTTGTGCATCCCGTGAATCGGAAAATGGCCTTCCACATAGAAACTACGTCAAGTACTGATATCAGATGTTTGCATATGTCAGAGACGTCTTCTGAATCTTGCCACTTGTAAAGAGAGAGTTATTTCTGGATTCTATAGCAATACAAGCATAGGACTTGTAGACAATATTATCCATTGCTTCTAAAAGAAAAGAAGTTATTTATTTTCGGTTCTCTTTTGCTCCTCCTTATACCTGGAAGAGTCCATTCACAAGCGCTTCCTGGAGTTGGGGGATGGATATATCTGGTGGGCTGGGAATGGTAACGAGATTTTACCATGGTTTGATAAGCTGTGCATGTTACCTCAACTCCATGGCAGTGATGCTTATTTTACTGTTTCTGATTTGATCTCTGCTTCTCATAATTGGGATTTTAGAGTTCTTCGAACTCCTCCGATTCCTCAATTTACACCATTCGTGCCTGTCCTTGATCTCGATTCTGCTCTGTCCTGGACCGGTTTTTTCTTCTAATCAGCTTACAAATGGCTAGCCCACAGCTCTTCCAATATGGCTAGCCCACAGCTCTTTCATTAATTGGGTTTGGCGTGTACAAGATCCAGAAAAGGGTGAGAATGAGATATCTTATGTCTTGGTCGTGTCCAATCCATAGTTATTAAACCCGGCCCGGGGTTGACCCGGCCAAGGGGCCGGGTCCCGGGTTTCATGGGTCAACCCGGGTCAACTCGGGTCAACCCGGATTAACCCGGAAAAATTAAAAAAAATTAAAGTTTTAATATTTCATATGAAAAAATCTATGTAAATATAGATTATACATATTATGAAGTTTAAAATAATATTTTAAAAAGTTTTTTATCCCACATTGAAAAAACATAACTTTTTTCTTGGAAACATAGAGTATATATACTAATGAGTTTCAAATCCCACATTGAAAAGATAATATATTATCCTTTTAAGTTGAAGTATTTAAACCAAAATGTTTTTTATCCCACATTAAAAAAACATGATTTTTTTTCTTGGGAACATAGAGTATATATATTAATGGGTTTCAAATCCCACATTGAAAAAACATGGTTTTTTTCATGGGAACATAGTGTATATATATGAAAGGGTTTCAAATCCCACATTGAAAAGATATCATGTTATCCTTTTAAGTTGAAGTATTTAAACCAAAAGATTTTTTATCCCACATTGAAAAAACATGGTTTTTTTTCATGGGAACATAGTGTATATATATGAAAGGGTTTCAAATCCCACATTGGAAAGATACTATGTTATTCTTTTAAGTTGAAGTATTTAAACCAAAAGGTTTTTTATCCCACATTGAAAAAACATGATTTTTTTCATGGGAACATAGTGTATATATATGAAAGGGCTTCAAATCCCACATTGAAAAGATACTATGTTATCCTTTTAAGTTGAAATATTTAAACCAAAAGATTTTTATCCCACATTGAAAAAACATGGTTTTTTTCATGGAAACATAGAGTATATATACTAATGGGTTTCAAATCCCACATTTGAAAAAAAAAAAAAAAAAAAACCGGGTCTCGTCCGGGTTCGCCCGGGTCGCCCGGGTTTGGCCGGGCTGTTGCCACAGCCGGTCTTTTATTAAACCCGGACCGGTCCAGCCACCGGGTCGACCCGCCGGGCCGGGCCGGGTTTAATAACTATGGTCCAATCTACTGAAATTAATCTGCACCTGCTCCGGGATTGTCCTCCGACAAGAGGTTTATTAAGCCTTGCAGCCTCCTCAGTTGTCGGGGTCTTTCTTCACTTCTGGCATATCTGATTGGCTTGCTTATATTAAAAACTATGCCATCCACTTGCATGTTCCCTATCACGGGTCACATAGCCCCCACTATATAACAACATCACATTAGGAAGATCATTCTGCGATTAAAAGCGTGATTAATATTATCACAACGATTATTTTTTTAATATTTTTATTTTTAAAATTTATTTTTAATATTAATACATTAAAATAATTTAAAAAACATTAAAAAAAACATTAAATTTTTAACAAATAATATTTAACACGTCATTCATGAATGAGAGGAAATAAATAGAAATATTAGTATTCATTCAAGTTGGCTTTTTAGTAATGCTTTTGGTCATTTTTTCTTGTTAAGTTCCTATTATTTTAACATTTCAAAAATGTTTTTAAAAATTTTTGAATTTTTTTTAAATTAATATTTTCTTATATTTTTAGATTATTTTGATCTGATATCAAAAATGATTTTTAAAAAATAAAAAAAATATTATTTTAATACATTTCTAAATAAAAAACACTTTAAAAAATAACCGCAACCATACTCCCAATCACCCCTCTTTCCTCTCTTCCTGTTTTTTTTCTTATACTTATTTCATCACGTATCTTGAATTGAATATTATTGTATACCTATGATATGATTGTGAGGTTGACGCGAGAGGGTAGGCGAGAAATGTTGGTATATGTCAGAAGAGAGGAGGTGTGTGTGTGAGCTTCAATCCGCCTTAAGCGACCCCATCGTTGGAGCTTAAGCAAAAAGATTAGGGCAATGATTATGAACCAAATCAGTAGATTTATATGGATGTTATATAACAAGTAGATAAAGTGTTTTTAATCACTACCCTGTTTTTATTTTTAAAAATAGATCATGTGTTTGTTAAGAAGATCAAAAGAGAATAATAATAATAAAAATGTTATTTTCTTGAGTTTCAATCTATAATATTCACTATATATATAACTTTTTTTTTCTTAAAAATATTTTTTAATCCTGGACTTTTTTTTTAAAAAAAAAAACAAATGTCTTTTTTTTTGGATTTGTATTATAAGCTTGTCCAAAGTTTTAATTGCTAGTTATCTTACAATATATTGCAATTTAGTTTAATTAGGTTGAATGGGCTAAATTTAATAAACACAGGACAGTTTTTTATCATTGCATTTTTATATGAGCTTATTTGTCGAATTGACAAAAATATAGGAGCAATTTTGACAAAAATATAGGGCTAAATTTAAAACAAAAACATCTTTGTTGAACTCCTCTCAAAATCAAATCCATTCACATCAGATTTGCTTTTTTATGATCGAAATATGACCAACCAAATACTTTCTTCATAGTGGCTTTCTCTCTTCCCTCTTAGCATCAAAAGACTGAATAAATAAATAAATTTTTTTTATGACTGATACGTAAAATTCTAAAATTATATGGGTGTCAAACATAAAAATAAAAAACTTTAGGGACCAAACTATAGTTTTTAGATGCCCTATAAATAGTGAAAAAAAGCTTTTTTTAGTGTTAACTTTGGTTGTTGTTATTTCAATTGTTTAAGATTATCAACTTAAATTCTATTCTATAATAATGACCTTTAGTTTAATATTGAGAAGTTTCTTGTAACCATGAATATGTTTATAACATGCAAATCAAAACTAATTATACAATTTAAAAACATGTCAACATAATATGAGAGGATAAAATTGAAAAGAAAACATTTAAGTGATGGTAAATGAATAATTTTTCAATGAAAAAAAAACATGACAAAAACAATTGAACTGTAACAATCTATAGAGAAATTGTCTTTATGACCACAATAAAAGAAATAGTGAAACACTATTTTGATTTAGTTTCTTTATAATAAATGAAAAAAATACATTAAATTGCATGGTAAAAAAAGTAATAGATATAATTAAAGTTTGTAAATAAAGCATGTGAAAAAAATAATAAAGAAAACATCTAAACAAGGATAAAGCATAAGGTTAAAATAATGAACTTGTGAAAGTAGATTTTTTTAAAAAAAGACTTATATTGAAATTATTGTTATGGGGTAAGCAAAAAATATTGTCAAGGCTTTCTTTAAATACTTATTCTAAAGCCTTAGCTATTATAAAAATAAATAAATAAAACCAAATTAAAACTAGTTAATTTTTCTTTTCTAGTTTTGCAGTTGATATTTTTTTTTTAAAAAAAAAGAATCCATGCAATGTGAGCATAATCCACAAACCTCAGTGATGAGCACAAATTATTTCTCTATGATCTTTAGATTCCACATAGCTTACACTTTTGCTTTATTGATTTAGAATTATTCTAATAGTTGATTACCAAGCTTCTTTTTAACATGCTCCATTCTAATAGGTAAAAGAACTATCCTTGTTCTTATCTTATTTCATGGTAAGTTAGAGTAATCTAGTATTAGTATGAATAATAAAAATTCATAAGTGACGAGGCTGCATAAAACTTTATAAAAGATTAGGCTTATCATGATTAATGATGGGCTAATGAAGAAAAGACTAATATAAATAGGCCTAAAACACCTACAAAATGAGTTTTATATGTGTCTGTAAGGGACTCTCTAATGCTTAAGTTAATGCAATGACAAAGAAGGATGAATATAAAAAGAAATAATACAATGATTAGGGTTTTGTAGAGAAAATATTTTTGATCTATTAGTTGTGGAGATAGTTCCATATGGTGTGGGGTAACTAAGATATTTATATACATGGCCACTAATGAGATCACATGTTTACCTGAATTTGAAGATTAGTATCCAAAATAATAAAGTAGGGGTGACAACCTAAGTGATTAATGTTAGGCTTTTATGGAATCGTCATACTTGTTATACTGACCAATAAAAAAAGCTAAAGTGTTATGAGTGCTAAAGTGTATAATGACTTTTATTGCATAAGTTTATATTATTTTATATGTCATGCACAATAATATAGGTCAAGCTAATCATGATCGACTACGTTAGGTCAAGACCAATAATAGAGCAGCTTTGACTGTTTAGTTTTGGTGTTGGGATCAGGTTTAACCTGTTAACCGAGCGATTTGGTTGCTTAGTTTTGTGGTTAGGCCTTTTTTATTGAGTAGTTTTTGTTGCTCGGTCTTATGGTTGGATTTAATCCCTAACCTTTTTTAATAAAAAAGATTTGGCTACTCGATTTTGTGTTTAGGCTATGGCCTAACTTGTTGACTTAGTAGTTTGGCTACTCAGTCTTGTAGTTGGGCTCGAGCCTAATTTAGTTGTTGGGCCATTGCCATAAGTTTATTTTTCAAGTCAATTAGTTGCCTCTAGTCTTTTAAACATATTATACATGGTATATGTTTCAAAAGACTTGATAGGAAGATAAACACCTGCACATTCCTTCCACCATATAGATAAGTGAGTGAGTCTAATTTCAAGGTAAGAAATTTATATTCCCATCACTTGAAGATGCGATGGACATGTGGTAGATAATTTATAAAAGTATAGGATTTATAAGAGAGATGATCTTACATGTGAGCTGGAGGAAAGGACTTGGACTTATGATATGGTTTTATCCCTCTCCCTTTATCTTTAGTCCCTTGAAAGTTAAGAGGGAGGAACTTGTGAGATGAAAGGGAGGACTGGACTAGTGAGTTATTTGTCGTTTTCTCTTTATATCTTGGTTAATGGGTGATGAGAAGGAATGCCTCATGACTTTAGATCGTGACTTTACATGTTTTCTTTGTCCCTTTTCCTTTATTTGGAAATGTGAGTGAACCTATAAATTATAGTTGTTGTGCATGCCATAAATGGTTATGCAAGTGTGCAGGTGAAGTAAAGAGGTATGAGGGCAACTCATGAACTTCAAATTAAGTCTAGTTTTTAAATTTCAAATTTGAGTCCAATGGCTCTATAAATACACTTGTATTCTCCACCGTTTTCTCTACACTTAACCTTTTATCCTCCTTGGTTTTGGTAGCACAAGTTAGAGGATATTTTTTTGGATATTTTTTTTTAAATGGTTAAGTGGTTTAGAAGGGCTTTTAGTAATAGGAGCAGTGAGAAAGGATAAGGTCATACGACTAATGATAGTTAAACAATTCAAACAATTAGGAATATGGATGCATACAATAATAAACCATCTAGTTCTTCCTCTCAATAACAATTATTTGATCCCTATCCTAATACTGTAATTACTATTGATGTCTAAAGAGTGAATAGCATACTAAAAAATGATTACTTAGTGAGGCTTCCTCTTCCATACGAGAAAATTAGCACACCACTTGTTAGTACCATACAAGAACAATCAATGATCACCATGCTCATGTGTTTGTTCAAGTATGGGTACAATCTTCCTCTTTAAGATTATATAAAGGATATATTCCTTATTTATGTAATATTTTTAAGTTAGTTGCATCTAAATGACAGGTAAATAGTGTTGGATTTTGAGAAATTCATGAAATTACTCGGACAGACTCCATCTATTGATATATTCTACAATTGTTATAAGTTAGCGGGGTAAGAGGATTTTAAGGTATATTTTGGTTTTACACCTTCTATTGTAGAACCAATAGTCTTTTATCATAAGATAGAAAAGTAAATGGATAGTAGTCAAGTACACTAGAACCGTTGTATTATTAGATGTACCTAGTAACTGGGGAAATCCTACTACCTGAAAAGCCCTAAGAAATAAGTGCAATGGAGTACCATCTCTTAATAGTGGACATAAGTTATTATACAATAGATTGAAATGTAGCCCAAATAGAAAATATGTGGTGTTTTTAGCAGAAGGACATTCATTGGGGAATGGTGAATGGGGTATGAGATACCTTAATATGTGACTTGCATTATTTATTGAAGTCATATCTCATCATATATTTTTTCGGTGGCAGGTGGTCCTAGTTTCCTCAGGAGAGCTAGGAGGCATTTACCTTCAGTGCAATAAATAGATAACAAGGAATCTAAGAACTCTAAAGAGAAGGATATTGAGGAGGAGATAAAAATAAAACCTAAAACTCAATCATCATCTATGGAATCACAAAGAAATTTTAATTGTACAACTAAAAGGATAGTGGCATGTAATAGAAGTAGACATACTTCTATTAATCCATCCTCTTTTAAAGATCATGATAATCCATCCACTCTTGCGATTCCTCTTTTAACTCAACTAGTTCTTATCAATTTCCTCTACAACATTTTCCTTCATCACTATTTTTCAAATATAAGTCTAGGAGTAGTTCATATTCATAACAACATAACTTGCAGGTAATATGTTATGCATGTCTTCCTGATGTTGCATGGTTAGGAGAGCAAAGTGGAGCTCTGAATGTGTTACTAATAGAATACCTATATTTTTAAAGGGCGAGATACATGGAGTCAGTGAACATCATTGCAAGAATATCATAACTTTTTACAGAGATAAATGCTAGTTATTTCCCTAACCTGATCGAGCATTTCAATGCCATATAGAGATTTTTGTTTGAAGTGAGGACACTCGGTCTCTTCTTTATCCTTTAAATAAAATATCATGTTTTGATATTTTTTACAAGCTTTCCAAATGCAATCCACGATATCAAAGAGATGGAAAGCCAAAAGAGAGAACATGTCTGGGGTGTTGGAATGCAGTGTGTTGACATCAAAGAGAGCTTGAAGATTTGATATCCTCTTGTGCATAATTAGAGAGTAAGATTAGAGAACAACAATTACTATATCACGACATGGTCCAAGGAATAAATACTTATTAAGTTGATCTTAATGCCCTTTGTGAGGAAATCATGATCGATAAGCAACAATTGGCTTTTTCCCCAAAAAAATACCATCGAGCTAAAGTCCAAACTCGCTTGTACCCATAATGAGATTTCTAGATTGCAAGATATTAGGAATCATCCTAGGAAGTGTTAGGCTATGTTTAGAAATACTCATATGTGTAGGGATTATGTTGATGATGAGCTAGTATCTTCACTTTGATAACAAGACTAGGAATATCAATATAAACTTCACTTGAGCTTTTCATCCATATGAACCTCTTAATTTTGATGAGTTCTTCCCTAGACGTGTTGAGGATACTACACGTAGAGTATACCTTCATCGTGAGGAGGGTGATGTTTAGTTTGTATTGCTTATATCTATTTTACATTTATACTTTCTTATTTTGCTTGTACTAAAAAACTTTTATGTTGAAATATATCATTTCATGTTATTTGTGTTATGGAGACACTTTTCACTGTTACTTAATGGAGAAAATAAATAAATGGTATGAAGACAATAAATATTGAGATATATATGTATCTGAAGATAAAGAGATGGATGGAGCAGGACATAATCAAAATCGATTATGGAGCAAATATTGTTTCATTAAAGCAAAAGTTCAAAGTACATAAAAGGATGGTCATATAAGAGACAACGTCTTTCTTTTAGATGTTGGGAAGTTTGTAAAGTTTTCCTCTTTTTTAGTATTGTACCTGATTCTAGAGGTTGCAGTGAGTTCTTCTTCATGAGATAAATGGAGTTGCATTATTTGGATATCATTTGGTTTCTTTTACTGTGGAGATTCTTTTATAAGTAGGGAATTTCATAGCTAAATACTTGGTAGTAATTACAATATTTATTTCATGGAGAAAAGGTTCTATAAGGATAGCATTGTAAGGTAATTTCATTTTAATGACCATGAATTTTTGTTGGAGTATGCAATATTAAAGGTGACCGCTAATAGTTATTGGTAAGTATATAATACCCTCCACTTTCAAACCGCCTCCTTCAATCTTTACTAGAAGAGTTCTTAATACGGCCATTTTGAAGGGTTGTTTACCTATTTTTTCCATTGCAGCTATGGAAAGGAGATTGACAACATTGTCATCATCCAGAAGCACTCGATGTGCTTTATGATTAGAGAGGTGTTTTTTTTATTTTCATCATTCAATATTCAGTTAATTAGAGATTAAGATTCATGATTTGTTTCGTTTTGATTTTTTTGAGGTTATCCCCATCTCATGAATCGAGTCATAGGTTTGATGGATTAACTTGAGTTGACTCGAGTCATTTCTTTATCTTTTTTTTAATCAATTTTTTAATTTTATTTTTCAAAACTAGATTGATTGAGAATTGAATTTCATAATATATTTTCTATTAGGTTGTCTCAGTCTCATGACCAAGGTCGCAAGT
Source organism: Populus trichocarpa (assembly GCF_000002775.5). Lineage (NCBI taxonomy): Eukaryota > Viridiplantae > Streptophyta > Magnoliopsida > Malpighiales > Salicaceae > Populus > Populus trichocarpa. Next base: position 9,951,566 of record NC_037299.2, on the reverse strand, counting down.
TTGTCAGGTTAAGTCAGTTTGACTCAAATCATTTTTTTTATCCTTTTTTATTTGGTTTTTTCTTCAATTTTATCCTTTAACATTGTGTTTATTGAAAATTATGTTTCATAATTTATTTTGATTTGCTTTCTATGAAGTTATCATAGTCTCATAATCTCAAATGCAAATTGATAAATTAATATGAGTTGACTTGAGTCATTTCTTTATCTTTTTTTTTTTAATTTCATCTTTCAGAACTGTGTTGATTGAGAATTGGATTTCATAATCTACTAGGTTGTCCTGGTCTTATGACCAAGGTTGCGAGTTTGTCAGGTTATGCCGAGTTGACTCGAATAATTTTTTATCCTTTTTTTATTTGGTTTTTTTCTTTAATTTCATCATTCAACATTGAATTTATTAGAAATTATATTTTATAATTTATTTTAATTTACTTTCTGTAAATTTATCATAGTTTCATGACCCTGAATACGAATTAGAAGGTTAATTCGGGTTGACATGAATCAATCAAATATATTGTCATCTCAATATTTATATAAAAAATATCATTATGAATAGTTGTTTTGAGTCAAATTATATTTTTACCGGTTATCCGAGTTGCTTTTGGACCCACCAAGTTTAGTGGGTCATATCAAGTCAATCTCCACACAGTTTTATCATTCAACAATGGGTTTATTGGAAATTGAATTTTTTAATTTGTTATGATTTGTTTTTTATGAGGTTATTATGATCTCATAACTTGGTATGCAAATTAACAAGTTATTCCGAGTTGACTTGAATCGATCCAATATATTATAATTTTAATGTTTATTAAAAACATATCATATTAAATATTTATTTTCATTCAAACTATGTGTTTTTACTAATTTTCCAGGTTACCTTTCGACCCATCAAAATTATCAAATTACATCAAATAAATTTTTACACTGTTTATTTACTAGAAAAATATATTAGTAATGATGATTAGAATTATTTTGTTTCCTTTTAAAAAAATTTGGTCCGTGGGCCGTCAATACTATAGAAAAAAATGAGTTTTTGTTTATAAAGTCGTTGATTTTACTGAAAGAAATCGTGTCAACAAAAGAGGATGAGACAAGGTTGATAAAGAGCGGTATAATCCCATTGTCCTGTCCTGGTGATGATAAAGCTGGCAGATGCAGTGGTGGGTCCGCCATGATAAATCAATTGGACTCTTGTTGCTCACTCACACTTCCATTATTTCCTTCCCAATCAATATTCCTCGTCATGACACCTCATCTGGACCCCACGCACCTATTGTGCTTCGCAAAGGACCTGATTACCACAAAGACTCCACAACGGCTCTTCCCGAATAATCCCTCCGCACCCAGTAAGCCCATGCCCACACGCAACCATTAAGCAGTGTGATTAATTATCACATGGATTATAATGCTCATATCCTCCCTTATCTCCCCGTAATATCTTGCTCACACTGCCCACCCACTACAAGCATGTTTATTTTTATATTTTAAAAATGGTTTTGAAAATATTTAATTTTTTTATTTTAAATTAATATTTTTAATATATTCAGATCATTTTAATATAATAATATTAAAAATTATTTAAAAAAATTATTTTAATATATTTTTAAATAAAAAATACAGGAAGACACTCTGCCCTCCAATCATGTAGCTGGACTGCAATCAGGTTTTCAAAGTTCAGAACCAAGAAATATTGCTCTACAATTATTAAAAACTACCGAATTTTGTCTCCAAAAAAATGTTTTTTTTTTTCACATGCCACCGTGAACAAAAACCATCTCTTGTCCAAGATAGCACGAAATATATTTTTTCAAATAAATTATTAAATCTATTAAATATCATACCCTTTTTCTTCTTTCTTTTTCCCATTTCACGCCAAAACTATCTTAATTGTCTTAATCAAAACAATTTATTAATTAATTAATTAATTAATATAGTGATAAACTCGAATTAAAAAAATCCTAAAAACCCAAAATTCATGGTCTCAAACAACTTGTCTTGATAAAATCACCAATAAACTCAATTTAAGAGAAAAGACTAGCCTTCATGATTTCACGCTTGAGAAAAAGTTCAATGTCATGAGCTCAATTTAAGAAAAGAGCTCAGCCTTCATGAGTTTAATCATGAGAGAGAGCCTAATACCATGGGCTCGACCTAAAGAAAGAGCTTAACGACATGAACTCAGTCTAAGGAAAGAACTTAATCCCCATGAGCTCAGTTATATTTTGGATTTTACTCTTCCTACACCTTTAAGTGTATAAAATTTCTTTAAGGGCCACCATATTTCCATCGCATTAATATTTATGTAAGATATATTTATCTTTTATTAATGCATATGTCAGAGATATTTTGTATCGTTAATGCTATTAGAATAAAATTACATCCTAACTCTTTCTCTTCACAAAAATATAAGACTCATGAGCTATATAATATCTAATAAATTCTTTAAGCTTCGGGTTCGTAATCTTTATTATTTAATATAAATTTATTTTCAGAATCCATCTATGAAATATTGTTGTATTTATTTGTTCTTAAATTACTTGTTCCTAAGCTACTAGCTTAACTAGATGACAGTGTATTGAGTTGGTGGAATTGGTCATGAAACTTTTATTCACTTTACTTCTAATGCTCAAATCAAATCCTAATTGCTCACATGATTTTTCTAAAAAACATATTTTTAAGAGTATGATAAAATTATTAAATTTAATTTAATTTTGTTGATGTTGTTATTGATATTATCATCATTTATGATTAAACATACCATAGTCTTTTTAAAAGAATGAAATTGATTAAAATATGATGTTTTATCTTTTTTATGTTATTATTATTGCCGTGATTAAACATATAGGCAGTTTTTTATAGGGATGAAATTGATTAAAATCTGATATTTTATCTAAAATCACTTGATAGTTTTTTATAGTCTTATATATAATAGTCATCTTTTAAACTTCGACCTCATACAAATTTGTGAAGCTTAAAATTCTCCTAAATAAAAATTATAAGAAAAAAAATGAAATCTTCCTGAACTGGCACCTGTCAGTTCCCGGTATCTTTCCGTTACCTCTCTTCACCTTTCCTCTCGCATTTAAAAACCTCTCTTTTCCTGAAAATACAAAGAGAGAGAGAGAAGGAGAGAACTGGATCAACCCAAATGGCCTTTAAAGGGGCAGAACCGATCCCAGAAGAAACGACGTCGAATTCTCTCTTAACAAACACGCGCTGCTGCTTCTGTTTTCCCTGTTTTTCTTCCCGACGATCCTCCACCGTCGGATTATCCTTCTGGGAACGAATCCAATCATCATCACAGTCACACGGCTATGATCCCCATCAAAATCAATGGTGGTTCAAGGGGATAAGAGCGTTGAAGAAGATCAGAGAGTGGTCAGAGATCGTTGCGGGTCCTAAATGGAAAACTTTCATTCGAAGATTCAATCGAACTAAAAGCAGTGGCAGTGGTAGCGGAAGGCGCCATGGGAACTTCCAGTATGATCCTTTAAGTTACTCGCTGAATTTCGATGAAGGGCCGGGAGGACAGAAGGGGGATTTCGATGAACTGGATGATTACGGTGGGTTTCGCGATTTCTCCTCCCGTTACGCCTCCGTGTCGGCCTCTGGTCAGCCGGTGGCTATGGATGCCTCGGAGAGTAAAGACGTTGTGGTTATGGCTTGAGAGAGAGGAGGAGCTGTGAGCCTGTGAGTGAGGGCACAATGGATGCTAATTTGCGCCGGGCTGTGCAGGATAACGATCGAGTGTTTGCTGACTCGGTGACGCAATGTGCAGGCGCGTACATCTATAGTATTATTATAGCTTATAGCTGTATAGATAGAGTTTTATTACCTTTTTTTTTGGTTAATTAAATAAATTTGAGACGGTAGGGGTGGCAATGACAAGGAAACACGTGTCAGGAAAATGGCCAGTTTGCTTTTTATGCATGTATTGTTTTTTATATATATATAAATTGGGTTTCTTGTTGGGAGAAGAATAGGGAAGTAGGGCTTTGTCTTGTAACATTTGTGTGTATTCATAAATACATTCTTTATATCAAAACAAAGATATTTTAGGAGAATAATTTGTACCCAAACTTTTTATGAATTTGTTAATGATAAATTGATTGGCCTTTCTTGAGGGTCATCAATTTTAAATTTTAAGTTATTGACTTTCGATTTTTTTTTTTTTTAAAAAAAAATTAATTTTCAAATGAATTTACTTGTAAACTTGTAGATGATGAATTTTTAAACAATTGACTGACCCTCTATTGAAAAAAAAACAAATGGTGTCTTGTCACTATCGTAATCACAACTTATCACACCATTGTCATTATTACCCCTCCACTTCTCCATTTTTATTTATTATTATTATTATTATTATTATCAAATAACTCATTTCCTCAAGAAAATTTTTTTATAAAACAAACACAACTTTAATGTGATTAGAATTTTTATTTTTGTAAAAATTAACGTAAACTACTTATAGTTTGGTTATTTTTCAATTTATATCTATTTTTCAAAAAATTACAATAAACATTCTAAATCTTTTTAAATTTGATCGAAAAAATAAATTTACATTCATATATAATATAATATAAGCAACTAATATCTACTTTTCAAAGAAAAAACCCAAAATTGATTTCTGAATCTAATATATTTCTTCTCTACTATTTAACAACACAAAAATCAAAATATAATATTTTTTTTATTGATTTATTTTCTCTTCACTTTTGGAGTGATTTTGCTTTAGATACCCATTGTAAAATAATTATTTTTTTCAAAACCCTAAAAAAAATTCAAAACCCGCCTTTTCCCTTCCAAAACTTCAAGAATTATTTTGGTCTTTAGAGTATTAATTATGATTAATCAAGCAAATTAGATTTGATTTTTTCAAATCAAGCATCGATTTAATATCAGATTTTTTTTTTAACATTGGAAGAAATCCTTGTGAAGTTAACCAAGAAAAATCATTAATTCTAACCTTAAATTAACTAAATATAGAAGGATATGAAAAGAAAAAATTAAATAACCAAAGAAAATAAAAGGATAAAAAAAGAGAGAGTAAACACTATACAATTCCACGGTATTTCTTCTCAAATGGCACAATATTTTACTGAGCTTTTTTAGTTTTTTTTTTTCTAATTTAATTAGTTAAAATTATTAAATAATAAGGGATATAGTTGATATTAGGAAGCAAATAATGGTAAAGTCTACCAAAAAGAACCAAATACTTCCTTTTTGCTCACATATTTATGAAAAACACTTAAGACATTACGGGAAACTATATTTGTTTAGCATGAGGATAGATAGAAATGCTTTACCTATCATTATATCCTATATATAAATAAAAGCATGAATTATGTGTTAAAATATTTATTTTCATAAAAACACCTTTAAATTTTAAGAATTTTTGTACTCGTAGTAAGAAAACTTTAATGATAAATATCAGATATATTATCTTACCTTAAAATTATTCTATACTCTAAGATTAAAGACTTTTATTCTATATAAAAGGAAGATATACATTATTTTTTTAATATCATATTATAAAATATATGTTATACATTCAACTCTATCTCTAATTAAATAAGAAATTAAAACATTAATATAATTCCTAAAAGAAGATTAATATCGTTTGTTTTATTATATATCTATTTATACAGCATATAAAACCTTAAATAATATAAAATAAACTTCTAAAATCACAGCCAATCTATATACTATCTTTTTGACACTCTATTTTGATTGTTAAAACCATAGTTTTGAAACCCGGTCTGGCCCGGTGAGTTGACCCAGGGTTGGAACCGAGCCGAGTTGAAGAAAAATAGAGAAAGGAAAAACCATGTGTGACCCGATCAAAAACTCGGTTGCAACCCGTTGACTTTTTTTTTTTACTAAAACGACGTCGTTTTGATTTAAAAAAAAAATTGACCCGGGCGACCCAGTCAAAACCCAGAATCCGGGCTTTGGACCGAGAAAGGTCTGAAAACTATGGTTAAAACTGTAAAAATGATTAAAATAGGTTACTAAAAGCCAAAAATTAAAAGCTGAGAATTAATAAAAACTTATCAAAATTTATTAGAAAGAGATCCTTTGCTTTTGCATTATATTCTACTCCTTTAGATGAAAGATTCACAAAACTTGTGTTGTTTTGTTTTTACCATCCTTAATAATATTAAAAGAAGAGACTCTTCTAAATAAAGCAATTCATAAAACTTTTGCTCATACCTATATTTTTTATATCTTTAATATTTGTCATATATTGTAAAAAGAAATTTGTTTTTGATAAACTCTTATTTAAAGAATTTTTGTTATACCAATATTAAAAAAAGACTAGTTAGTAAAAAAGAAGAATGGATTTTTTTATTTATTTCTATACCTTTAATATTTGTCACATATATAGTAAAAAATAAAATTTTGAAATAAAAGGATTTGTAAAACCAGTAATCCTAATACAATCATGTTAAATGTTAATGGAGCATTAAATAAGATTTATATTCATATTGGACCTTATGTATTTGTGTTATATATAGATAGTTTTATTCAAGATATATATATATATATATATATATATATATATATATATATATATATATATTATTTCATTAGAAATATATATTATTTCATTAGAAATATTTGCTTCAAATTGAAAGGAAATGATGGAACCACTGACCAAAAAGGAACAAATCCGCTGGATTGAGTGGATCCTCTCAGAGTTTATGAATATTCTAAATATGACACTTTTGCGTATATATGGTGACTAATCTATAGCGCCGGCATGTGTAGATGAATGCGCATATATATGGAACAAGAGCTCGCACATTATGTTATTCAATAGGTTTTAGGTTTATTTTTTCATGGTCACATGTTTAAATTCTCTTAGAGTTACTGGAGACTTATATGATCGTTAATTTCAAGACCCGTAAAATTAGTCGAGGTGCCCGCAAGTTGACCCGGATATCCAAGTTAATTCAAAAAAAGAGTTCGCACATCACCTCCATGTCAGTAGCAGCTATTTCGATATAACAAATAGATTTTATTTGAGACGTAAAAATTATTATCTTTAAGGTATTAATTGTACTCAATATATTTATTATAGAGTTATAGCAATATATTTTCAGGATGGAATAATTTTTAATTTATAAACAATAATTTCTATAAGTTTTTTAAGAATTTATGTTTTGCTTGTGATAAACATAAACAGAGAATTTGTAAAGAAAAAAATATTATTTTCTAATTGATTTCTATATATATATTTGGTTTTCCCTCCAACATCCAAATATATTGACTTGGTGTCCCTCACATTATAAGGTACAAAACAACCTCTTACCTTTTCAATATAGGATAAAGTTCTCTTTGTTTATCTACTTAATGTACAAGCTTTTTATAACAATCCTCCACTTAGCTCGTAATATTGGATCTTACCATGTTTCATGCAGAAAAAAAAGATATCTTTCGAATTAAACCTCTTCTTAATATAAGCATTTCAAAACTCTAAAGAAATTATGATAGCAAAAAAGTTTAAATCAGAATTTTATTCAATAAAATTAAAAATACTATATACACGATCCAATTAATCCAAAACAAAAGTTTACCATTATTTTAGCTATAATATGGCATTGTGCTACTTTTTGAATGCATGAACATTTACAAAGTTTTCCAAACTTTTATTGAAGCAGCACCACTTTCTATATTCATGTAGGTGAAATTTTTTTTTTACATAAATATTTCATTAAGAGTTTTAATCATTTGTCCTCCCATTTAATTTGAATACTAATTTTGTAAATCTTGATTTCATATATAAATTAGTACACATCACTCATACTAATAATTTGTTATTATCAATGAAACTCCTAACTAGTAAAAGTTAGGTTTATTTTATTAATAAGTTTAATTAAATGGTCTTAAGCTCATATTAGTAGAAGTATTTCTAACTAAATCTCTTGAGAGACTTTTAATAAAAGAATTTGCTAGATTATTGTAAGATCTGACATACACAATGGTAATTATCCCGCTAGAAATTAATTATCTTATGTATTCATGTCTCAAGTTGATATATCTAGATTTTTCATTGTAAATTTTACTAAATGCCCTAGACATAATTGCTTAACTATCACAATGTAAGGAGATAGATGACATCGGTTATGGTCACAACTTAATATTCAATAACATATTTCTCAACGATTTTGCTTCCTTATCGGCAACGGCTGCTAAAACTATGAATTCAGATTTCATTGTAAATTGAGTTATGCATGTTTATTTCCTTGAAGTCCAAGAAATAACACCACCTTCTAGAATAAATATTCATCCAAAGTTGACTTATTATCATTTACACTAGTTATCTAATTAGCATCAATATAACCTTTAAGTACAACTGAAAAATTATTATAAAATAATCCAAAATTTATAGTTCTTTTCAAGCAACCAAATACTCTTGCAATTGCTCTCCAATGATCCATACTAGGATTACTTGTGTATCTGGATAATTTGCATATTGTGAAAGTAATATCAGGTATAGTACAGTGCATGACATACATTAAGTACCAATTGCACTAGCATATTCAATTTGAGCTTATGAAAGCAATATCAAGTATAGTACAATGCATGGCATTAAGTTATCAATTGCACTAGTATATTCAATTTGAGCAATTGATCTATCAATATTTTCTATCAATTTAAAGAAAACATCATATAGAGTATTTGCTTCTTTGATATTCAAATGATTAAATTTATTTAAGACTTTCACAATATAATAAGATTAAAAAAGAGGAAAACCCTTATTGTTTTTCTTACTTTGAAACCCAAAATTATATTTACCAAATTTAAGCTCTTCATTTTGAACTTTGAGGTTAGATATTTCTTCGTATCATTGACATCATTCATGTTAGTACTAATAATAAGGATGATATCCATATAAAGATATATTATCACACCAAAATCATTTATAAGTTTAGAATAATACATTTATCAACACTAGCATGTTTAAAACCGTATTCTAAAATTACATAATCAAATTTCTCATGTCATTGTTTAGGAGCTTGTTTTAATCCATATAGATATTTAATCAATTTGCAGATTTATGCTCATTTCCTGGTAGAGTAAAGCCATCTAGTTTTTCCATATAGATCTCCTCATCTAATTCACCATTAAAAAAAAGTTGTCTTGACAACCATTTGATATACATACAAATTATAAATTGATGATAAAGCTAAAAGTACTCTTATAAATGTTATAAGAGCATATGTATCAAAATAGTTTATTCTCTTTTTTTTTTTTTTTTTGTCTAAATCCCTTAACTACTAACCTTGCTTGAAAAGTTTGAATTGACCCATCATTATTATATTTTCTTATGAAAACCCATTTACATCTAATTGCCTTGGAATTTGGAGGTAAATCAACAATAACCCAAGTATTGTTATATAATAATGAATCCATCTCATCATTAACTGTCTTTTTTTTAAAAGAAATATCTTGAGACATCATTGTTTCTTTATATGTTTTAGGATTATCTTCTACTATTAATAAGATTAATAAATTCTTAATTAATAACATCATTCTTATTGCCTTAAACTAAGAAAACAATGGTTTGTGAAGATATATAAATGGATGTAAAATCTTTTCTTTTCTAGTACGATGGCTTCTTCTAACTTTAATAGAATAATCCATTTGAATTCTTTTATTTCTAAAACTTGGATAAAAACTTGCATTATTTGTTGATTCTATTTCAATTTTAGAATTATTAATTTGTTCACTAATTGAGTTAGAATCAATTTGAAATTTATTTTCAATAAACTCAACATCTTTAAATTCCACAATTGTATTAGAAATTGAATCTAGTATTCTAAATCTTTTGAATTTTCAGCACAATCAACAAAATTGTTTTTTAAAACTCTAGATTTCAATTTCATCATTTTAGAATCTGAAACTTTATAAAAGACAAGATAACCCTAAACTCTAAGATAATTTAAATTTAGTTTTCTTTTCTTTCATAATTCATATGGAGAAACTTTTAATACTCTGAAAGGAGTTTTATTATGTATGTTATGACGTGTATGATGTTGAATGACGAACCTGCCTTTTTAAATTGAAAGGGTTTTGGGTTTAATCATAAAGTTATGATTAGAGAGAGTCGCTATCGGTCTAATAGCTCTGTTTTCATTGTGTTTTGGTCCTTAAATAGTGAGAAAGGAAAAAAAAATCACTAGAAAGAGAGGAGGGAAAAGGATTTTGGCCAGCCACATTACAGCTACAAAAAGCTAATATTTTTCCTTTTAGATCAGGGTTGTAAAGGTTTTTTTTTTTATCCAATACTGGTTAAAGGCTATTTTAAGATTGGGAATGAGATTATTATTCCCAATGTTTTTTCTATATATTTTCTTATTATTATAAGTTGAAATTTTGGTGTTTGCAATCCAAAGACATATTATTAATAAAAAAATTTTTGTCAAAAAATGAACAAAATGCATAATTAAGAAATTAGGATTTTGAATAAATAACCTTTGAACTCTTTCATTCACCATTGATTAATTTTTAACTGACTTCTTTTCTAGTCCAAGACTTTGCTCTGGACAGAAAGCCAAAATGGAGTTCTTGACCAGTATTTTTTGACAATAGAATTAGAAAATGTAACCATTAATTCTCTACAAATATATTCATATTTGCATATCCATACAGCTACAGTTACTGCTAATCCTAACCACCACAGCCACAGCCAAAAGCCAAAGCCAACAACTTACCAAAATGGCCCCAGTTAGACAATCATGGACCTGTACGAAAAGGAATCTAAACGAAACATTACAATCAAGAACCTGTGAACACGTTCAGGCATTTCTGCTATTCAAAGACTTTATGTTCAACAAAATGTCACCTACAATCCATGGAAAGCTCAAGCAATTCATCCTTTCATGGAAATAAGTAGGATGGTAAGTAACGTGATACCATGCTGAGGCCATGCACTGGTGCTCAGTAGGGTTGCAGCTGCTCTCAAACCATTCTTTAGCTTCCTTCTTCAGGTTCTTCAGCGACACTAGAATTCTATCCTTCACATCTCCGTATTTTCTGTTGTCACGTTGCAAATAAGTTGGCCGGTGTCGCAAATTACCTGTCAGTATCTCATCCTCAGTTTTAGCCCCATAATAATCCATCAATGTGCTCATTTTCTCCATATACTTCTCCTTATAGATTGATGCAATTCCAAGGAAATCCTCAAAACCTTTCACTTCAAGATCTTGATCATAAGTTGCTTCAGCAATCTTTTTTGACCACATAAAGTTTGACCTTTCTTGTCTTGTTGAATCATGGATGTCTCGATAGAGTTTTCCCAATACCCCATCAGATATGTACATTTGCTTTTCTGCTCTCTCCATGAAATCTGGAAATTCCCTCGGCTTCAAATACAGGGGCATCTCAGCTGGCGCTCCGGTCTTTGCAAAGTCAACTGCCATGGAGTGGAGGGTTGCCAACTGCAGACATTTTTCACTTCGGGCTTTATCTGGTTCACAGTCAGCATGCACTAAATGGGCAGTAGAGATGGCACCCAAAGTGTCATTGATCATATAATCAACGAAAAATCTCTGAATTTCCTGAAAAGTCAGCAATGCAGGAAAAACATTTTGTCGGTTTAATAGTATAGAGAATGTCAGTTTATTACCAATTTCATAATGCAAGTTGAAGTACCTCTAAAGTCACATTGTGATCCATTATACGTTGTCTCCCTCCAACGTAGTCCATTGGGGCTTCAGTATGACAAGGGAGAAGACCTTCATCCCAGCTTATGAAAAATTGATCCCCATCAAGATCACCACCAGAGCATTCATTTGGATGAGGCCTGTGTACAGTTTCTTTTAGTAAACTATCCATTTACTAAAAGAATCCACTGCCACTTCCTCCCTATTTACAAATTACTTTAAACACCTCCAGACAACAGAAGTTGCATATTATTGCATTGCAAATGAAAAATGCTCAATGATGATGCATGATAAAACGGAGTTTAAGTAGAAATCCTTTTCCCTTTTACTAGAAAGAGTTCATGAGGATGCTGTTGAGTAGAAACGAAGCTGCTTCTGTCAGAAAACAAATATATATGCAGATATTGGAGCAACTTTATTGACATAAAAACCAAAGTCAGGGGGAAAAGGTTCATGAAAAACATGATTACATAGACTTTAATTTTGGAAAAGTTTCCCCATACAAGTCAGGTTAACTACTGATGGTTACAATAGGCAGACCACGAAGGAAGAGGATACCAAATTTTTTTAAAAAAAAACTGTTACTTGGCATCCAGCATCTCCTACCTTTATATGTTTTTTGTATTTTTTCCTCTAAAAAAAATGAAACATTAACCCTTCTAACCTCAAAATCAAGGATGTGCCTATTCATGGAGTCCACAGAGCATGGACCTGAACCAGTGTTCCTCATCATCTCAAGACCTAAAGTTGTACAACTGCTAACACAACAATGTGACCAAAAGATAAATTCATGAAAATATTAAACATTTTTGCAATGCCTGATGAGCAGTGGTATCTGATAAATGACCATTAAACATATCACAAATGAAAGCACTGGACTAAAATGTTAATAGATGGCACCTCAATAGATCTAAACATACCTTCCTCCATTCTGGGGGAAGATAATGCAATCCACCAAGCCCTTCTCCTCCAGTTCCACATCATAGACTGCTTCAAGGACTCTAATGTCTCCTGGGTGAAGACAAGGATTTTTGGTGACAGCCACTTCCCCTATTATAGTGGATGTTGACTCATCTACCTTCCGAAAGAAGCTCTGGTCGCAACATTGCAGCTCTGCTTTTGTCATGGTTATGCGAACATAAACTTGTCCATAGTCTAAAATACCACTTTCATCCAGGCAGCCAATCAGGATGCGACCCTTCGGGACAAATATTCGACATCGGCTTCTTAATTCCATCAATGAATTTTCATGATAGGCTTGAAGCATCATTGAGAGGTAAGGTTCCACATTGGGCTCATAGCCTTGAAGCAACATTTGTACAAGAATATTCTTGGAATCAGCCCACGCCAAATTCTCTAAGACATCTAAAGCTGATTCTTTATTAGTTAGCATTTTTCTGAGCCGATACAACTGTTTCTGTTGCAAAGCCTGAAATATTTCATCCGCCACTCCCAATGTAGACAAGAGAGAAATGATCTCCCGATTCAAATAGCAAGGCATGGACTCACTCCATTTAGTGACATTGAGCATCCTGTTTTCTGAGTCAAATTTTAGCATACTACTACGCAAAGATAGCTTCCGGAAGGAATTACGGTCAACAGCAACCACCCCCTTATAGCCACCATACCGAATTTGAAATGCTGATGGAGTATGACTCAATCCACACTTGTGAGCAACTTGCTTGGCGAAAGAAAGAGAAATTTTGCCAATTCCATCAGAAAAGCAGTAGTCAATGCCATCAGTAGTGACTTCAATGTCAGGAATAATCTCTACATCTTGCACAGGAACAACAAATGTTTGCAAAGAAGAACTGAACAACTGACCCATCCTGGCAGCACATTTGGACACACTGCGTATCTTGTCAAAGCAACCCATCCATTTTCTAATATCTTCTGCTTTCACACCATTGTTAGAAGCAAACATCCAAACAGAATTGGATCGCAATTGACTAGCAGAAAAAGCCAGAAACTCAAACCTTTTAGCTCCAATCACAAACCCATCTCGAAGAATGGACAATATTCTATGATATATTCCAGTTCTGAAAGGTTTTGCAAAAATACCTCGCTGGATACTCGTTGAAATTGCATTCGCAGGAAGTTTACTCCAATCTTCTTCAACAAAAGTAACTCTTATAAAGTCTGAAGCATATTGAGCAAAGTGTTTCACAACATAGTTGGAGGTTTCATACTCAGGACCCAAACAAAAAATCTTTGATGGTGTAATTAAGGCCCTATGACAACTCATTATATTATTCTCTGTTAAGCTTTTGGGTGGTGACGAGAGAGATTCTCTAAGGCTTTGTTTTACAAAAGACAAGGGATCATAACAGGTCATCTTTAACTTGTGCAATTTCTGAAGAATTATAATAGCGGTGTTTACAGTCAGATTGCGAAGGATCTTAATCAGATCACTGTCCACTGCAGCAAGACTAATTTTTTGAGTATGAACAAGAGAATTCAGCTGGAAAAGGACCTCATATGCTAACTTATCTGATCCACATCTTATGAGTGGAACTGTTTCAGAAGCAGAACAAAATTCTTCCCCATCCTCCAAATCAAGTCTGTTCATATCTTCTTGATAATATGGGAAATTTCTAAAAGTATCTGAAGCCTCTAATCCTTCTCCAATTTCCCAACAAAATGACGTTGACTGTCCAATTGATTTTATGGCAGAAATGTCTGTTGTTCGAACCCAAAGAAAGTCAAAGTCTTCCTTGCAGTAAAAATACCGATTCGTACTAAATTTCGAAGCTATGCCAGGTCCAGAGATTTTTTGATAGATCCTTGGTCCATACCTGAGCTGAAAACATACAATCTATGTTAAGACATCACCCAAGTAACACAATAAACAGAAGAAGAGAAGCTGATAAAAAGTCAGATTTCCAATAAGAAAACTAGTTAAACCAGAACAGAGAGCAGGGAGGAATATTTCTGCACAGGAGAGGAGTATTTCTTTTCCTGTCACACTTCACAAATGTTTGGGCATATCTGAGCATATTTGAAATAAGGGGAAAATATAAGAGCACAAAGAAGGAGATGAAATGAAAAATATCTTGGGTTTACAGAGAAATAAAAATCTTCATCTCTTGGTTGAGCACAGCTTCATGCAATCTAATATGCAATGACCATTCAGTATAGCATACAATTATGGTAAACTGGAAATTCACCGAAGCCCAATTCCAAAACCTCGATTCGAAGTCTAAGACAAGGAGTGTTCACTTTTGGAGCTTAGGTAAGGATGCATTCAAATTGACATTTTGCTGCCATGATTATCTTGCATTTACAACAGGTTGCACAAAATTGGTGGGGCATTAACTCGCATCCATTTGACTCGGAAACATCATCCTACTATTAGAAGATGGGTGGAGAAACTTTATGCTGGTTCCATATAGGGCCATAGCAAAAGCACAGGCCACTCTCTTTTCCTCATAACCCCATTCCAACAAAGTAAAATTTTGATAAAGCTTGAATCTTTAGTCAGAATCTAATCTAACACCACCTGAAAGCTTGAATTGTTTTTTGTATACTTCCATATTCAAATCCATATTTTGCAGAAACAAGTAAAAGGTATCGATGAGGGCATTATGCCACTTTCTGTAAGTGTATCAACCCTACAATACTCCCTACAATACTCAAAATCATTCACCCTATCTACTTCAATTAGTGAAGGTTGTTTAGATAGAATACCCAGTCTTTCAACAAAAATACAAGTGCGCTCAATACAGCATGTCTTACATGCCCATCTAATCTTCCTAAATGACAACCTATTGTTTCATTTAAATTCCACACCAAGACTTCTATTCAACAATTGTGCGAGGAACTCCACAAAGATAATAATGTAAAAAAATTCAACATGCAAATGCAAATCAACATCATACTCCATGTAAAAAGGCATTACCATATTAATTTCTCTCCTAATCCAAACAAAACCCATAAAAAACCATACCTTTAAAACAACAGCGTTAACCTTGTCACCATCCAAAGGGTACCCAACAGCCTCCAAGATATCCTCAAACTCCACCACTAACTTATAACGGAACTCCTGCCCCACCCGAATCCAAAACTCAATCCTCCGCCTCTCAGGCATAAACCACCCTCTCACACCTTCCCAATACTCAAGTACACACAATGTAGTCTCTTTTTTCATAAAACCCACATACAAAACCCCATTTTCCATTCTATTTTGGTCCTTGACGGGCCTGGGAATGATGTCATCATAGGTTTCTGATAACTTGAGATTCTGGGATTTTAAGACGAGTTTGTTCTTTAGAGAGAGAGAGAGTGCCTCGTGTTTAACCTCGAGGGAAGAAAATTGGACTCGGCCAAAGCCACGGGAATTCCAGTTTTTCCTTACCGTGGAGATTTCTATGGCAAAGACTGAATCTTTGCCGAGTTGAGCTACGAGGTACTGTAAGATTTCTTTGGCTGTGATTGTTTGCGGGATGTTTGTGACACGAACTGAGGGTCTCTCTGCTACCACTTCCATAGTTAGAGAGGAGAGGGTTTTGGTAGCTTTTAAAAGATTCTGAGCGACAGAGACAGAGAGCAGTCGCTGAGAAGGAAGTAGTGTGAATTTTTTTTAACTGCTTACCGGCCGTTAGTTATTGTCTTAATTATTGTTTTTAAAAATATTTTTTATTTAAAAATATATTAAAATAATATTTTTTATTTTTAATATTAAAAAATTAAAAAATATAAAAACATTAAAAAAATTATTTTATTTTAAAAAAAAACATTCAAAACTAAAAAAACAAACAGGTTTTTATTACAATCCCTGAACTGTTCTATAATAAATTGCTTAATTCTCTGTGCATGTTTTGAGTCTTTCTCTTTTTATTTTTATTTTCTTTTTAACAGAAGAATCGTTGGTGTGTTTGCTGAGAAAACTATTTTCCTTCTCCTTCTCCATTTTCTTTTTTTTTTCTTTTTTAATTAAAAAAATTATTCATTTATTATAAAAAAATAAATTTTTTCACAGACAAAAATAAAAAAATATTAAGATTATAAATATGTTTTTATAAAAAATAAAAATCAAATTTATAATAAATATTTTATATTCATGACAATGTAATTATAAATATTTATTTTATTTTATTTAAATTAAAACTTACCATAAAATAGTTATATTATTAACTCAAAGAAATATTTATATTGTATTTAAAATAAAAATAAAAACTTGCTAAAAAAATCTTAAATATTTTATATTCATGACAACTCATTTACTTATTCAATTTGTCTATTGTGTTCCTTAATTAATAAACATCATTTGATGGAAGCTTACCATACTCTAAAATTTGTTTGAATAAAGGAAGCACTACGTGGAACCTATTGAAAATTGAGGTAGGTCCATCATTTTTGGAATAGCATAAAAACAATGGGGCAGTTAAGAAATAAAGTAATATTTTAATTTTTAGAAAAAAATAGAGTTAGAAAAAGGAAAATTAAAACTTTCAATTCAAATGCAATATTTCTCCATCTAAAAAATTAGAAAACTAGGTTTTTATATTTGTATTGATTTTAGAAAACATAATTTTAGAGTTCTTCAATAGTTTTTCTTTACAGAATTTTCACTATTTTTCAAATAAAGAAAAGATATGAACAATACAATTATGAAAAGATATGAACAATACAATTATTTTCTTTTATATACAAGCACCTTTTATAATATATATGATTATTTTCTTATTTTCATATTTAGTTAGTGTTATAAATTTAATTTTTATTATAAATCTAATATAAATTTTTTTAGTTAATAATATAATTTTTTCATGATAATTTTTAATTTAAATAAAATAAAATAAATATTCTATAATTAGATTATCACAAATACACATAATGTTAAAATAAATGTCACACAAATCTTGTTTATGTTTAGAGTAAATATAGGAAGAGGAGTCTTCATATAATATTATGATCACTGAAAAATCTTATCTAGTTCTTGGAGTTCTCGAGAAAGGAATTGGTTATGCTAAAAGAAAGATAATATTATGTTAAAGCATTTTACTCAAGGTAAGTTGTATTGCTAATTGTTTTTTTTTTCCTAATAGTATTTTGTGCATAATTTATTTGTGGTTTGTCCATGTGAATCTACTGCAATGACTTAAACCTAGGGTAGGCTTCATGCTTATCTGTTCTAAGATCCTGGTTATTTTTGTCACTTCTAATTTTTTTTGATGAGTTGATATTTTTATGCTTATTTATTCCATATACATATGACTATCAATATTTTATCAAGCCATGTTAGTGAATAATTGAGTGGATTTAACCAGCCAAGATTTTAAAAAATGTCTATGGATAATGCATTGTTTCTATAGCACCCAAGATTCACTCGTACTATTTGTTGAATGAATGAAGATCAAATGCCTCATTCCTATCTAAATAGTGATTATTATGAGTTCATGTACTTGGAAAAGGATCTAGTGACATGAACCTCCATTGTGGATTAAATTTTAACAAATAATCCTTTTAGAGTTTACTTGTTTTTAAGGTATGTTACTCACATTCTTATGATTTTTTTTTTATTAATTGCTTATCATCAGTGTTGTACACATTAGTGTTATAACTCATGTACATATACATTCACAATGAGTACCTTGTCCCCATACATACACGTAAACTAATCAAAGATATTAATATTTCCAAATTATTTAGTGAATATTAGAGCTGGACATTTCTAAGACATAATCATTTTGTTTCATTTGTGAT
The DNA here is from genome assembly GCF_000002775.5 of Populus trichocarpa. Taxonomy (NCBI): domain Eukaryota; kingdom Viridiplantae; phylum Streptophyta; class Magnoliopsida; order Malpighiales; family Salicaceae; genus Populus; species Populus trichocarpa. The sequence continues at coordinate 9,933,190 of NC_037299.2, read as the reverse complement.
TATGATTGATAGACTAAAAAAAAAAAAAAAAAATTCACTTAAAAAAAATTAGAAATTGAGAATTTGTTTATTCATAAAAAATTATTAAGGATTGTTTTGTTTATTTCTCATATTATATTCTTTTTTTTTTCATATTTAAACAAATACTTTTTCTTTTGTAATACATGTATTTTTATGTTATTTTACTTGCAACTAACACTTTCATAACATTTTAAACCAAGTAATTTTTCGTTCAACAACAATTATAATCAAAGACTTCTTTATTCTAGCTTTTTTTTTTCCCACAAATGCTTTTTTAACCACAATTGCAAAAAGTAACTCACCCACAATACCCAACATTTACTAATGTTGGTCAAGTGATAGGTTTTCTTTCATTTTGTTAGCTTGTAGTTTTTTTTTTAAAAAAAAAACCCTTTTTTTAGTAACAGAAGCATTTACTTAAAAAGATAATCAATTGAAAACAAAGAAATTTAAAAAATGAAGACATTAGGTAGGTTAACAAAATTAAAGTTCCAATAAATCAATTAAAAGAAAACCCTAAGATGCAAAATACAATTAAAAATCTCACAAGCTTATTAAAAAATGTCATTGTTATCAAACTCGATTTTATCATCCTTACAAGACTACAAAATCATCATTTTCATTAGTCAAGATAGATCTATTTGTTTTTGCATTTTAAAAGTGCTTTTGAAAAAATTTAAATTTTTTTTATTTTTTTCTTTGCTTTAAATTAATATTTTTTTTGGTGTTTTTAGATTATTTTGATGCGCTGATATCAAAATTAATTTTTAAAAAATAAAAAAAAAATTATTTTAATACAAAAATGAAATGTCATCAAAAGTTGTACATGATTGTGGATTAGCATGTTCATAAGATGACTAATGTATCCCTCCATGAACCATTTTTAGAATTTTTCACTCTTACATGTTCTTGAATTTTCATAGTTTTTCTCATAAATCTTTTTGCTAATGTTTTTTTTTACAAAAATGCCGTTAAGTCACAAAAAAATATTCAATCATAAAAAAAAAAAATTTCAAAAAGATAACAAAACTCGAAAAACCTGGAAAACATATATAAAAGAATTAAACAAACTAGAAAAAATCAGAAAACCTAGATATGTAAAAAAAACTCTAAACTCCCGAAAAAATTGAAATGACCCATACAAAATATTTAAAAAAAAACATTGGTAATTTAAGAAAAAAATTGAAAAACCCTTGTCCTACAAAACTTATTTTGTTGTTCATGGACATTTCTATTTATGGGTTTTTATAGACATGACTTTTTTTTTTTTTAGATTTTACAAGTTATTATGTTTTAGGCTTTTCAATTTCATATTTTTCTAGGTTTTAAAATATATATGCTTTGTGGGTTTTTTGTTTCAATTCCTTTTCATTAATTTTTCAATTTTTTAGGCTTTTCAAGATTAGTTTTTCTTTTGGTAGTTATAAGGTATTTTTGTCCAAAAAGTAACAAAAGCCTATACAAGAGAAAATATGAATACATATATGAAAAGTGAAATTTTCTTAAAAAAGACAAATACATGAGTGGGTTTTAGGGGTTTGATCTGATTAGTTATCAGTGAACAAAGAAGACAATGACATACACGAATATGGCTAGCAGGTAGGCTAGTAGTACTCTGTACTCCTACTCATGTTCTAAATCCACTTTGCAAATTTTATTTTATTTTAAGATCATTTTGCAATACAATATACAGTGAATTTAGATGACAGAGGTATAGTGATTATCATTAAAATTTGTGTGCTTTCTCCCCCCAGTGATCCTACTTTGTTTATGTCAAGGATTGGCCACCCGCCCATCAAGAAAAGCTAGTGGCCAATTTTCTTGTTCACGTTAAGGTTTTTGGTTGCTGCTGGTAATGGTTAATCTCTCTCTCTCTCTCTCTATTTCGCGGAGAACCCCACCCAGCTCATTCATTTTGGAAGTCGTGATATTTCTCATGGAAATTTGCATCAGAGCGGGGGCAACTGCAAGGGAATATTGTGGGGGCACTGGTGCGTTTATTGAACAGTTGCAGTCTCATGTCAGTATCCATTTTTTCAGGCTATTCACTCATTCCAAGGTTCTCAGCTTTTATCAAGTAAAGGAGATTGGAGGGGGATCAGTAGATTAAGCAAGCAATTCACCTTGGAAGCAATAAAATTATAGAAATTGGATATTTTAACCATAACTTGTTACATTTTCTGTGAACCAAACCAAGGCAATTCTGGCCTTCGGCTTTCGAGATTACATAGATCTAGGTGCCTTAAACTTGCTGATGAGTAATCGCTTCACAGCTGACCCCCTTCACATCTCTCAGGCAACATTTTTATCTCAAACTAGTCATAAAAACGACTGCAGTCTTGTGTTCGACAATGTTCAAATGGGTAATAAATATAAATATATAACTAAAAAAAATCAGAGTAGAGGAAAATATATGCAGATTTTGGCCGGTATATAATTAATTGATTAATCAAGAAAGGGAAAAACAGTTTAGTGAGTGAGTAGTAGTTATATATCTCTTAGAGTTCCAGTTCTATTAGCATTGATTGGTAAACTTACAGCAAGGGAAGTAGAACAAGACATATCCATGTGAGTAGTTGAAGACGTTGGGAATTTGCTTTTCTTAGACCAAAGCCAAATCTTGGAAACTGATAAGCTATCACCTCCTGTCCTACCTCTGATTTTCTTATCTTCCAAATCCCCATCAATTGAAGGGCATCCTTTATCTCTTCCTCTGCAATTAAGGTTACCAGGCGACATGGCCACTTGCAAACTTGATTCACCTTCCACATACTGAACTGTTCCCAGTGAGTAACATCTTCTAGCATCCAAATTAGACCTGCTGGTCTCTCCATGTTGTTTCTGTCCACTGCCTTCTCCACCATTCAAGCTTTTAAACTTGCCCAGTCTCACTGAAAATACCCTCTTTTCACCAACACCTTTGTCCTCCACAATAGTAACTGATTTTTGACAATTCGAAGATCCACTCTCTCCTTCACTAGAGAATCCATTTGATAATTCCCTTGAGAGATCAAAATTGAACAGTGGATTTTCCATGTGAAAACTAGAGCCCAAAAGGGTTCCTCTACACAGAGGGCACGTTGAGTTTGAGAGAAGCCAGGTATCTATGCAGTCAATGTGAAAAGCGTGGCTACATAGAGGAAGCAACCTGAGCCTTTCTTGGCCTGAGAACTCGCAGAGACAAACTGCACAGTCAAATGGCTCCTTTGAACCCATGATATCTTTGTAGTAAAACACAGGTAGAGCATCAACGAAAGCTTGGTCTAGACCCGAATCATGCAAGCGAAACAGCTGTTGAAGCTGTCTTTGAATAGAATGAGACCCTGAGGTTTCTGGGAACCTATTGGAATGATAAATTGGGGAAAAAGATGCCCTCTTGAGGAGGAATCTAACAAGCAAATGAAGAAGACCAGAAACAAAGAAAATAACAGCAAGGACTCCTATAACCAAAAGAAGCACGGGACTAATTTTGTTAAGAGAAGATGAAGGCGGGGTTGATTCTTTTTCATAGTTGAGACCATTGTATGGAGACGAGACTGATGAGGGAGGTGATACAGGAGGTGGATATATTGCAAAGCCATCTTTTTGTTTGACTTCAAATAGAAATCTGCACATTCTAGCAGACGGGGGTGTTCAAGAACAAGACTTTCTCATGAGTAACTGCTAAAACTGGTTGCCCTCATAAAGACATTCTTGCTTCTATTGAGGATATAAAGGATAAAAGGGGTGAACAAGCTAAGAACATATTCTTTTGGAGGAATTGAGTGTGCCTCGAGGAGATTCTTTAGCTCTAAGATGAGGATTATGTGCCAAAGAGAACAACTATCTTTAAACAAGTGTGAAAGCTCGGTGCTTTTGTTACAAGGAGAACTTGAAGAGCGTGAGGTAAGGCTTTGCAAGCACCTACCTTTTTTTGGTACGAGTACACATGACCACCAAAAGTGTGCAAGAAAATGTATTCGGTTGGCTATTTGATGATGATGATGACGATGGGTCCTTGTTTTGAATTTCTATGAGGCAGAGAGTTTTCGAGCTTTGACACAAGGGATTCTTAATTTGTCTGATATATTTATTAGTGGACTGATAGAGGAGGGAAGGAAGGGGTGGTTAGTGGTTGCTACTTAATGTCAGGAGTGGTTGCGGAGGAATGTGAGCCGGTGGCCCATCTTGACTATGATATTGGCAATAGGCACTTAAACTGGGTTACTGTTTTCACACCGTGGCTTTGTCGCTATGATCCTCTCATGTCTTAGCCACACTCCACAGGCCCACTGCTACCTGTACGAGGCTCCTTTTATGTGGAGACTCTTCTTGAGACCTCCTCTTGTCTCCCTCGTCAAGGTTTAGAGGCTGAATGAAAAGACGAGGGTGCGGTGCCACACCACAAATTTCTAATGATTCATACTTTCATAGGCCCACCACCTTTCACAGTTTGATTTTCCAGTGGTCCGTGTGACTGTGACTGCTTTCTGGGAAAGGAAAGAACAAAAACATTCTTTATTAATTTGGATTTATCGAAATATTACCCTTCCATGATGGTTCTTGGCATGATTGTCTGCTGATCCGCCTGAAGTTTGTTGAACCATCAAGGGTTGTTTGAGAATACGAATTTTAAGATTATAATAATAGTTTTTAAAAAATATGATTTTAACTCCATTTTTAAATGATAATAACCAGGTAAACCAGTTAAAGGTCTATTTATTGGGTAGTTGTAGGATTTTAAAGTATTTTTTATTTAGAAATGTATTAAAATAAAATTTTTAATTTTTTAAAAATTATTTTTAACATTAGCACATTAAAACAATTTAAAAACATAAAAAAAAATTCATTTCAAACAAAAAAAATCAAAATTTTTAAGAATATAATTTACACCCCGTTTTCAAATAGACTATAAATATAAAAATCTCGTATATGTAAAGTAAACGCAAAGATATCATATATGAGCACTTTTATTTTAACACACACGTTAAGCACAATTAAATCTTCCCTTTTATTAAATTATACAGAGCAGCTGCTTAGTATGACCAGTCAAAGAAAAATGAAAACGTAGACAAAACCTAATGGTAGGTCACATGAGCTTTCATGGAACGCATGACATTTAATAACTTATTCTTGAATTTTATTTATTTATTTATTTTTTATTATTATTATCATGCCCACTCTAGCTGTTGATAATTACTTGCCATATTTGTAGTGGTTAGACACTTTCATGTGATGATTGCTGATGTCCAACCAGCACGGTAACCAATAGAAATTTGATTAATAAATTGTTTTTTATTTAAAAATAAATTAAAATAATATTTTTAATTTTTTAAAATTTATTTTTAATATCTACATATTAAAATAATCTAAAAATACATTAAAACAAATTTTAAAAATACGTTGACGTGTCATTATCAAATGTTATTATCAAATACACTCTAAGAGGATGCTTGGCAGTGTGGTAGCGGTTGTTTTTCAAATAACTTTTTGTGCCGAAATGCATATTAAAGATGTTTTTTTATTTTTAAAAAATTATTTTTGATATCAGTATATCAAAACGATCCAAAACGTACAAACCATATTAAATTTTAAAAAAAAAAATTAATTAATTTTTTTAGGAATTCCCAAACATGTTCTAATTCTCAACAAGGTCTTACCTCCCACGTCCGTCAGAAGATGATTTGTGCTAATTTTATTTATAAATTAAAAGGGATATTCAGAACCACAAGAAGGGATCACAAATCTATATCAAAATATCTAAATTTGTACTAAAATGACAACCAACCAACAACAATTATATTAATTAATTCGTCTTGAAAATGTAGAATGTTCTTTGTAGTGGCAAAGTTGTTATATTCCTCTCTTTCCTCCCTCTCTCTCGGTTTCAAGTAACTTAGTGATTGGATATGCTTTTCTTTTCTTTTTTATACGAATTTATGTATTAATTAATCTAAATCCTTTTTTCATAATTTTTAAATATATTTTCATATTAATTTGATACATGTAAAAGAACAAATTTTCTCAATTATGAATTTTAAATTGAACAAATTAGATTAATGAAAATGCAAACTTTTTTAATCAATAAACCTACCATTTGAAATTGAATATGAAATCATTTGGGAATAGGGCTTGCGGCTAATAAAATTAATTCTTTTTATATTCTTAGATCGTTTTAATGTGTAGATATTAAAAATTAATTTAAAAAAATAAAAAAAATTATTTAAATATATTTATAAGTAAAAAACACTTTAAAAAATAAGTGTTATCACAATACTACATAAACACTATATACTTTGCATCACCACCCCTAATTGTACAACTACTACCTAAACTTGGGATGACAATTTAATCTGAATTCAATGGATATCAACCAAGCTCGAGTGCTAGGCTGAATTTTTTTATGAAGCAAACAACGCGTCATCCATTCCAATTTTTTTTTTTAATTGGACAACAAGTCATCTATTATGGCAAACAACTTGTTGTCTTATTTTATTTTATGTTTGGTAGAAACTTGATGGAATATGGTAGGCCCGGGGCTTGGACTAGTCCGGGTTTAAAAAAAATAGAAGAAGAATTGATTTGACCTAACCCAGTTAAAAACTCGGGTTGACCCACGACCCGATCAACTAGAGATAAAACAAGGGTGAAAAATTCATTGATTTTTGTTGTTGTTCAAAATAAGGTTGCTTTGACTCTTTTATCTTTTTTAAGTTGAGTCAACTATGATTGACTCTCCCGACTCGTGACCTAGATCTTGCCTCAAGTCGACTCCCGAGTTGGGTTTTAAAATTATAATAATAATCACTTTTATTTATACGTTGACTCAGGTCAACCTGAATTGACCCTCACGACATGTGATCTAAGTCTTGACTTAAGTTGATCCCCGAGTCGAGTTTTAAAACTATGATAATAATCATTTTTATTCTTATGTTGACCCAGGATAATGATCAACTCGAACCATGACCCAAACCTTGTCCCGGGTTGATCCCCGATTTCGATTTTAAAACTACGATAATAAAAACTTTTATCCTTAAGTTGATCCGGGTTAATGGCAACCCGATCCATAACTTAAGCCTTACTTCATGTTGACTCTTGAGCCGGGTCTTAAAACTATGATAATAACCATTTTTATCCTTATGTTAACCCGAGTCAATGATCAACCCCACCCGTGACCCGAGCCTAGCCCTAGGTCGACTGCCGAATCACATTTTTAAACTATAATAATAATTATTTTTATCTTTATGTTGACCCGGGTTAATGGTTAACCAATCTGTGACCTGGTCCTTGTCTTGAATCGACTTTTAAAATGGTTTTTAAAACTATAATAATAACTATTTTTATTTTTGTATTGATTTATATTAACCCGATTTAATACTTGTATCGATTTAATACTTGTGTAGAGAATTGGATAAGATTATCTTATCCTTTTTTGTGGGACTAATTGTTTTCCACTACAATAGCCTTGAACAAAAGAAAAAATGATTTTTATAGTATTTAAAAGTACACCAAATAATTTCACGAAACATTTGTCATATCCATTCCTTTTTGGTTGATCATACTAAACACTACCTCCATGAACAAGTACCAAACAATAATAAGACAATTAACATAATATATTTTAAACTTAAATTACTTTAAGCTAACTTTGATATTCTAATATATCTAATTACTCTCGAGCACATTAACATCCACAAATTATTCTAGTTATATTAAGAAAGAAGCTATGGCCTGATGGTATAACTGGGAGAAAGGGAAAAAAGATAAAAGAGGGTCAGTCAGACATGAAATTTAAATTAAAAAAAAAGAAAAAAGAAAACAAATAGAATATTGTATACGAAGAAAAAAAAATCTCTTTATTTTATATTGCATGTCATATATTATTTTATACAGAAAAAAATTGAAATTCTTTATTTGTGTGATAAATTTTACTAAGATCCTTAATTAAAAAGTTAAATTAAATCTCTCCATATTACTCTCTATTATATAGTCAAGCTAATTAACTAAATCGATCATTTTTATCAATTTAGAGTTTAATAAAAGAGCAATAATATAATATTATTATATAACATAAATTGTGAAATCTCGTCAAATTAAATAAATACTTATTTAATGATACAACTAACTTGACTAAAGTTGACATCTTGATTGGATCTCTAGTGTGATAAAATAATAAAATTTGTTTAGTTATAACTTCAAAAAAGTAAATGGAGCAGAGTATTGGATATGTAAAAATAATTATTTTTGTGATTGAAAGTATATTAAAATAATATATTTTTTTAAATTTATTTTTGATATCAACATATTAAAATTAAAACGATTTAAAAATATAAAATTAATTTTTTTTATAAAACACTGATTGGACGGAGTTTCCAAACTTGCACCGAGATAGATGAAATTTGTTGATGGAAACAACGAGCATAATTAACAATGGTAATAAGAATTTATATAATGATCATAAATTGAAGAAAATCCAAATCAAAATGCTTGAAGAAATAATTATTTTTGTCACCAATACGCATGTTTTAAACCAAGTCTACGTACCATCTGATCTGATGTAGGATTAATGACCTAAATATAACTAAATAATGCGAATTAGGCTTCCAGGGCATGATCATGGTTCTGAAATTATGGATCTCTCTTCATCCTCTTTTATCGTGTTTATCATAGCAGATATTTGGTTTATGGCTGGCCTTTCATTTGGAGACGGATTTATGCACTTCAATGCTACCTGCAACAGGTTCACCATCCTCTCCTCACTAGCACCTTCTGCGATCAAGGCCCTGTCAAAAACTTCAGCAGTCCATTCTTCTCTAACCACTGAGTGCACCCAACTTGCCAGATCAAACCCATTGTTTTCGACTAGTTTCCCTGTCAAAAGCTCAAGAAGAACCACGCCAAAGCCATAAACATCCACCTTGAAGGTGCTATAGGCGCCATCTCCACCCAAAGCATTACTTTTGAAGCTATCAGACTGAGAAAGGAATGATTGATCCTGGCCTTGAGCCACAATTAGACCATATTCACTAATGCAGGGCTCCATGTTCTTGTTGAATAAAATGTTGGTGGATTTCAGGTTCCCGTGGGCAATCCCACCTTCTTGAAGCTGCTCATGCATGAATGCTAAGGACTCTGCAATACTAGCTGCGACATTGAGTCTGCTTCCCCAGTCAAATACTCGCCCATTCTGGGACCCTAAGAACATCAACAACAATTCCAAGTTGTTATATGAACCGTGTCACTTTCCTGTATGTATCTTATATTATTGTTTCATATATATGAAATTGCTTATGCCTGAGAAATGCAGAGAAAAATGAGAAAACAAATAATAGTTGCCAGGAATATTTCTCTCATCAGACTGAAATTTACCATGTCTCTGAGTTGTATGTTTATCCAATGGGTTTTTTCAGAAAATCCTCTTCATACTTCTTATAGTCACATCCCCAAGTGCATGCACTTAATATGGTGAATATTTCTCTCATCCTAATCCTATTGTACCTTTCAGTTTCACATTGTTTTTTATATCCTAAGAATTCCTTTCCAGTTTCCACCATTAAAATGAGGTAATGTTAAAATTTAGAATGCCAGTACAGATGATAGACTTACCATGGAGAAGTTTGAAGAGACTGCCATTCTGCTGATACTCGTATACCAGGAGCTTCTCTTGCTTGGAGCAATAAAATGCTACCGGAGGCAATACTCTGGGATGCCTCACTTGGTCTATCATCTCCATTCTCCTCTTGAAATCTGCGGCCGAAATATCCCAGTCTTTGATCCTTTTCACTGCCAAGATCGTAGCATTATCGAACATGACCTTATACAAACTTCCATGCTTTCCTCTACCAAGCAACTCAGCTGGAGCTCGAAGCAAGTCCTCGAATTTCAAACCATTCACCACAGGACTGGGAAGAACTACAAGAGATGATGATGTCATGCCAGCTTCAACAGATGCAATTGAATATTCTGATCTATTACCACCAGTTTTGGATTCACTTGGAGTACTACTATGTTCCTTACTTGCATTAGCTACCCTCCCCTTCTTGACAACCTTCGCAGTTTCTTCTTTAGGCTTATTTTTCTTAAATAAATATAAAGCTAACAAGAGCAGCACAACCACGGCAAGTATTATATAGCCTGAGTAGATAAGGAAGCGATCAGTTGATGAATGCTTTGATCCTTTTTTTGAAGGTGGGCAGGCTTTTGATAATGGTTTCCCACATAATTCAGGATTACCTGAGAAGCTGTCTGCCCCAAACTTGCCTTTGACATCAGGAATTGGACCGCTAAAGTTGTTGTTGGCTACATTGAAATCCTTGAGATAGGAGAAATCAAAATCCGGTATTTCCCCACTGAGCTGATTGTTTTCAGCAAAGAAGGTTAGCAGGCCTGAAATCCGGGACATATCAGCAGGAAGCTCACCAGAGAAGTTGTTGTCAGATATATCGATGCTCTTCAACTTACGTAACTGAGGAAAAGTGTCAGGAATATCACCAGCAAATCGGTTCCCTTTTACGTACAAGTGTCTCAGACGTCCGCAGTTTCCTATCTCTTTAGGCATGAAGCCAGAAATATTGTTCTCTTTCAGGCTCAAGAAAACAAGAAACTTCGCCGTGCATACGAAAGCAGCCTCAAATGTTCCTGTTAAGTTGAAGTTATCAAGAACAATCTTCTTAACATTTTGCGATTTCTTGCAGTCCACTCCTTTCCATGTGCCAACGAAATTGACATTGCCAACGCAGGGATCTGAATTTCTGTCCCAGCCCCAATTTTGATAATTTTGCGAATTTCCTGCTGAAAGTTTCTCCATGAATTGCACCAGTGCCTCAATGACATTTTCATCTTCTGAATTTGACTTTGGAAGTATGAAAAACATCAAAATGGGGAGCATCCAGATAAGAATTCGATCCATTTTTCTTAGATGAACCAAGTGAGTTTAGAGAAAATGGCGCTATATTGTGGTTTCTCTTTTAAAGGGTAGCCTCTGATTGGCTAGCTAAGTAAAACCAAGGAGAAAGGAACCAAATTGCCATTGTTGCTTAAACCAGTATAGAGAGACAATTGACTGAATTTACAAAGAGAGCTCGCATTGTTTTAAAATGGATTGCCCATAAGGTCTCACAAAAACATGCCAAAGGCCTAAAACAAGATTCTCAAAACAGGAGCCGGCCGGCAGACTTGACTAGTCATCATCATTTTCAATGTCGTGTCCTTCTCAGCTGGTTTCTACAAAATTGACAGCGTTTTATGCTTCAGTTAATTCATTAACTAATCAAAATGATACAACTGTAACTTTCTTGTCGATGGCCAACAACAAAGAAGAAATTAGAAACCTTCTCTTTGATGCTTCAATATTTCCATCCTCCATATGGTCGAGCTTTGTAGTTGATCCTTTTTAAACAGCTTCTGGTCTGGACCATTGCTGTTGAACATGTCCATCAGCTTTATTAATTAATTATAGTATTACAGTAGTTTTCCAAACTTGTTTACTCCTAAAGCCGCTGTCCATGTAGCGAGAGCAATGATATTTTAGGATTCTAACATATTTCATAACTTTTTTTTTTGGAAAAAGTTGCACATGTTAAAAAAATATTAGAAAAATAATACAGTTTAAACACAATTATTATTGAAAATAATAATTGTTCCAAAAACCATGTCCCTCTCATTTCAATTAACATGCATAAAAAATCAATTTAAAATTTTATAAAGATTCAATAGCCAAAAAATATCATGGTATGTACCCAGTGACCCATTCTTTTTTTTTTTTTTCTTCCCCCATTTATCTGTCCTTCCACATCACTTTATCTTTTCTTTTTTTTTTAGCCCTTGGATCTTAATAAAATAGTTGGTTAACTTTTGTTGAAGTTGATTAATTTGTAAAAGCCTAACATTAACAGGAGCCTCATACCTTATCTTCAACAAATAAAATTTTATTATAGTCCCCTAATAACAACTAGGGTACAAAAACCCCATCAACCATTTGTTTATTTTTCTCAAAACATTTTTTTTTCAAAACCTCATTTGGATTAACATAAACAGTTGTAAAAACCCAACCTATCCCTCTCCCCTCATCCATTATAGGATGAATAAGATTTCGAGAAGAATTCACAATATCTAACTCCATTTTATTTTTATTCCACAACACCCAAATCCCTTCATATCTCCAATGAGCTTCTACCCTAAAACTTGCATTAAACCCTAGTTTCTCTACTATTTTATCACCTACTACACCACACACTCTAGGTTTAGTGATTGTCATTACATCAACCTTACAACTTCTCCTCAAATCATTAACAATTGAACAAAACCTATCATTTCCCGTCCCTCTACAATTCCAATATAGAAAATTCATAATAATAAATTATAAAAGAATTACCATAATCATCATACTCATTTATTTTAAAGATGGTACAAAGGTGCCTATTTGTTCATCCTCTTCCATCGTTACCCCTATAATTTGCACTACTTCAACATCATCTTCAATTAAATTATCTTTCGCAACATCCATTATTGCCTAATAACTTGATTCATAAGGTCTTGGTTCTAGAAACACCTCACTTCTTTGGATTTGAACAGACCTCTCCCTCACAAGCATCTCATCAGTTATCGATAGGGATGAGATAACTGTAGATTGATCTTTGTCATTCATCATAACCTGTTTATTTTTGTGTTGTTGATGAAATTTTCCATTATTTTTGTTATCCCTGGTATTATTTACTAAGGAGATAATATTACTACCCAAGCCCACTCATTAATCAATGGTCTAGCCTCTTTCTTCTTAATAACCCCATGTGGCCCATGCAACATTACCCTTTTATTACCTAATTTATTACTCGGGCCTTTCTTAGGCTCTTTTCTATTCTTGAAGTCCACCTTCTCTTTTGTATCTTTCCCACAATCACCTCATCTGAATATTTCTGTTATTATTATCATTAATAAACATATGTTCTTCATTATTCCCCACATCCATCTCCTTTAAATCCCACACTTCTAGCAATTTATTTACTCATCAAACTCGTTTTAGAAGCAGTCCTATTATTTACAGGATTTTTATTAGGTTTGTTATTACTTGTCATGACTGGTGCTTTCCTAACATTGCTATGTCATCTCCATGTAGCCACCATCCAATGCCTAAATTGTTTTTCCACCTCTGGCCTAGTAACTCGACCACCTTTCTACTTCATACCCTGCACCAAATCACCATCATCTTTGCTTCCATTCTCATTGATTGTCACCTTCATATTTTCCTCATGATTTTGACGTGCATGGGGAATTTTTTTTTATGACCATATTAGCCACAATAGAAACATATTAAATGAAGCCCTTCATATATAATACGTCTAATTCTTCTATACAATTTGAATTTAGCTAACAATGGCCTCGTTAGATCCATCTCCACATAAATTCTAGCATAGTTACCCCTCATGCCAAAAGATGTGGTACGATCCACTTTTAATTTCTTTCCTATATGATCACCAATTCTCTATAATATAAAATTATCATAGTATTTCATGGCTAAATTTGACAATCTGACCCATACTGCAACCTTTTCAATAGTCACCTCATACGGATCAATGTTTGGATGTCATGTATGAACTGTCAAATAATGATCAGCGACCATTCAGGGTCCTCCAAAAAACACATATTCTCTATCTTCAGATTGTGAGAATTTTGCCAAAAAAATATGTTTCCCAAATCAACTAAGCTAAAATCTCCTTAGATATTCCACATCGTTCTAAGCCTTCTGGCATTGTACTAGGTTTGGGAGATGGGTACAAGAGTTTATTTGATTGATTTGGGTTTTTATGGGTCGAAATTTACTTGGAGAGGTAAAAAAAGAAGTGGTTTTGGTAAGTTGTTTGACAAATTGGATATGGGGTTTGGGAATATGCAACGGTGCCTGAAGTTTTAAAATGTTTTTATTAAGATTCTGCCCAAAGTTAATTTGGATCATTATCCAATATTGGCAGTGTTGTGTGGTCATGGTTAAAGTGTTCAAAGTTAGAGCAAACCTTTTAGGTTTGGAGTTGTATGGGTGCAATATGAGGAGTTTGGGGATTTTATTCAAAGTGACAAACTGATACGGAATTTGTTCTAGCCTTGGATGAAATGACTAAGCAGCTGAAGGATTGGAATAATGTGGTGTTTGACAATACTAAATATTTCCATACGAAGACAATGATTAAAAGACATAAAAATAGAATTAAGGAACTAAAGGATGAGAATAATATATGGGTGTGGAAGGAGTATGGTTTGAGGAATATAGTGGTGGAGTATTATAAAAAGCTATTCAGTAGAGATAAAGATAAGGGGAGAGCAAATGAGGATGTTGAATGGGAAATTTCCTAAGGTTCCACAAAACTAGCTTGAGATGTTATCTATTTCATTCTCTAATGAAGAAATCATAAAGGCTATTTTTTACATGAAGCCTTACAAGGCTCTAGGATCAGATGGTTACTAGCCATTCTTTTATCATGATCAATGGAGAGTGGTGGGGCCAATAGTGTGCAATTTCATTAAAGATATTTTTTAGGAAAGAATTAATGTGGCAATGGTGAATCAGTCTCAAATGGTATTGATATCGAATGTGCAGTCCCCTGAATACATGCATCAGTTTCGTCCAATTGGACTGTGCAATGTAAGCTTCAAAATTATCCCAATTAATTCAAAAAGAGGTTACAAATCACTCTTGTAAACCTTTTAGAATTAATAGAAATAGGATTGATATTTATCACCTATGTTTTGCAGATGACATGTTGTTTTCTGAAGCAAGTAAGGAACAAATGGAGAACATAATGGGATGTCTTAACATTTTTTATAAAGCTTCAGGTTAAAAGGGTTTACTTCTCAAAAAATATGTCAACAACAACTGCTAGAAATACAAATAGAAATAGTGACTTTCAAAGAATTGACAATATGGGAAAGTATTTGGGTGTGCCTATTCTTCATCAGCGAATCACTAAGCAGACATGTTGCTACTTGATTGAGAAGGTGCAGAAGAAGCTAGCAGGTTGGAAAGCAAACAATCTCTCTCTAACAGGAAGGATTACTCTTTGTAAGTCTGTTCTAACAATTATTTCTTTTTATACAATGCAATTAACAGTACTACCAAAAGGAATTTGCTATGATACAAAGAAGATATGTAGGAAATTTATCTAGGGATTAGAGGCAGGTAGAGGTAAAATGCACCATATAAACTGAAAGACTATATGCAAACCTAAAATTAAAGTTAGGTCAGGGTTAAAAAAGATGCATCATATGAATATGTCTTTTGTGATGAAGCTAGCTTGGGGAGTTATGTTTGAGAGTGATAGTCTTTGGGTGAAAGTATTGAGGGGAAAATATATCAAATCTAATGAGAGAGTTCCTCAGGTTACTGCTAAGCATAGAGATTCAAGTTTATGGAAAGTAATAAGTGATGTTTAGAATTAGGTTACTAAAGAGTTATGTTGGAGTGTAAATGATTGTGCATGTATTAAGTTTTGGAGGGATGGCTGGCTTGACACTTATAAACTACTTTATCAATCATGTGAGGTAGGAAATTCCATAGGATTTGAGGGAAGCCACGGTCTCGGACATAGTGGGGAGAACAAACAATGGAGATGAGAGTGTTTTTTTTATTTGCTACCCATACAAATAGTTAGGTAATCGCGAATTATCTTTCTTCAAACAGTATGTTGGGGAAATATAATATGTATTGGAGGGATTCGACTAATGGTTCTTTCACATACTCGACTTATTCTCTTTAGAATTATGAGCTGAAGAATCAAAATTATAAGGATTCTTTGTGGAAACTGATTTAGAGGTGGAAAGGTATGGAAATAATTAGGACTTTCTTGTGGATAGTTGGACACAATGCAATATTAATGAATGCAAAGAGATATAAGTGAAGGATTGCATAAAGACCTTGTTGCCATCATTGCATCACTAGTGTTGAAACTATTTTACATACATTAAGGGACTGTCAAATTGCAAGGAAGATTTGAGAGCAGGTGGTTAGAAACTTAGAATTGAAGATCAACAAGTTTTCTTTACAACTAGTTTGTATACTTGGTTGGTGGATAATCTGGCTTCAAGAAATAGCGATTGTTATAGAAGGGACTGGGTTGTAATCTTTAGAGCAGTTGTGTAGCTTATTTGGAAAGGCTGAAATAATGTAATGTTTGCATAGGAGGTGAGGGACTTTTGAGATATAGTGTTGGCCATTTGAAAATTAGCTATGAACATAAAGGTTGCAAAGTTGAAGGATGTTGTGGGGTATGTTGCAGATAAACAGGTTCATGGGTTGGATGGAAATACTCACATTTAGAGTATTTAAAGTTAAATATCCTCCTATGGATCTTTGTATAATTTTATATTATGATCTCATTGAGTCAACTCTTTCTCATTTAATTTAGTTAGGTAAATTATATATTAATGACTTTACCTAGTTGAAGATCAGCTTTCTAAAAACCCCATTTTAGCACCACAAATCCGTCCAAATTACATAATTAAACCATGTTTTCTCTACAATTCCTATACTAAAAGAATCAAACATGCAAATACTGAAAGTAATCACTTCTCTTTCGATTTCCCATATGAGTCCATGTTTTCAAATCAAATAATTCATGCCAACTATTTTCTTACTCTGGGAAAGATGAGCTACATGATTAATGATTAATCAAGCAAACTGAAGGTAGATGTAGACTGGAACGACAGTGAAGATCAACATGTAATAAAGGTCCATTGCCAATCTTACAAGGGGGTTTAATTTAAAGATGATTAAACCCCTGCTGCAAAACATTAAGGGTCTACATGCCCAGCAATCTCATCTTCCTCATCACTGGATCCACTTTCTTCATCACTGACATCCTCCTCGTCACTCAGCTCTTCGCCCGTGGAGTTCATAATATGCTCCTTTTTTGCATATCTTTCACAATACTCTGCTCAACAAATAAGACTGAAAATAATTACATCTCTTGTTCCTAAGCTGGGGCCCGACTCTTGAACAGCCCTAGTGTGATAAGACCTCACCTTATATCCTAGCATTAGCCTATGATCTTTTTATCAGTGCTAAATTACAGCAAATTCCAATAGTGCAGTTAATCACAAACATCAGAAGACAGGTCCCTAGGCAACATAATGGGCACACGGTTCATGTTCAGTCATGCAACAAAACACCACTACCACCTTATAAACACCCTTTTCCAGAAACTCGAGGATAAAAGAATGTGAAGTCACGTATTCTCATTCTATAGGCGCTCCTTTGATGCCTATAGATAGATCACTCGTCAATGTCTTCAATCACTTAACCACTTGGATCTAAGACTTCCCTTTTCACATGAATGGCAAACACGCTTGCAAACTCATGGTTACGCTGTATAGAGTCCCATCATTGAGGAACTAACCCAATCATGCGTTGGATACTATAATTATGTGTTTTTGAATAGCTAATTACCCAAAATCCCAGTATATTTCAATTTCCTGAACTTGAATATGAATGAATACTTGAATAGACAAGGATGAAAAGATTCTACAATCTAGATTTTTTTTCAGGTGGGGAATAAAAAAATGATTCTGGATAACTTTCACCTTTCACTTTCTGATCATATTGTTCTTTATCCTTCATCATCAATGAAGCTGCATCACCATTGAGGGGGTCTGAAGGATTTGGATAAATCAAGAGCTGTGGCAAGAAAACTTCAAAAACATTTAAAAGATCTGCAGAAACAAAGACCATATATGTGAGTAACTATGGTGAAAGTCAAGATTGAAGGAAACAATCGACAAAAACAGATCATGTGGATGGTGCATATTCAATGAGAAAACAATGCATGTGAACCATCCACCTAGAATGTGCAATCTAAACAAACAATATATAGCTTTATTTAGAATGTGATATATGATGCTTACCAAACATTGGACTCCATGACTGGTTGATTACATCCAAGCATACAGAACCAGAACTGTTATTGATAAAGAAAAATATTGCAAATGTCAGCTGAAGGATCACAAAATTAGAAACAACATAAAATCTAAACTATTTGCAACACAGCAGTTGCAAGATCATTGCTTACAGTTCATCAACATTTGGGTGGAATATCTTGTTCACAAACCCAATAGAAGGCGACTTGTAAGGATATGCATCAGGAAGCTCAACATGGATTTTCCAGACACCACCTTCATAAAGGCCTGTAAGCATCGAAGCAAGAAAACACAAAATACAAAATAGAAGACATTACTAAAATACAAAAATAAAAGAATAAAACTGGAAACAGCCAATAGAGGTTTGCAAGAGAAAAGGTGCATCTCAGAATTCTCAAGGTAAAAGGAGAACAAAGATAAATACTAAAATTGGAAACTCCAATAGGTAACAAGGTCTTACATAAATATGCCATAAGATTCTGTCACCCTAAACTCAATGTTTACAGTACTTCAGTTAGTGAGAAGCCATCAAACATGTCGACATCAATCATGAAGTCCTGAAACTAAATGAAATGACCTCTTCATATTTTTCTCATTCAAAATTAACAATGGAAGAAAGCTCCCCGAGCTCCCAAAACTAAATAGACTTAAACAAGGAAAACAATAACTGAAGGATGCCAGAGATCCATGTGGACAGAAGATTAAAACAATTGTTATTTCCATGCCATTATTGGAATCAAATAATCCATACAACAAACCAAGAAATTGTTTTGTCATTGGTAAAACAGATGATGTTCCCGAGTTCATTCATAGATTTACAACAGCATGCTTGTACATGGACTACACCCTGTCTGTACAATTTTTAAAGCACCATGTACCAAGTAGATACACAAAAAGAAAAGCTAATATATCAAATTGGAGAAAGAAACAACAAAAGAGAAGAGATAATACTTTCTTTAGGACCATGAAACTCCACATTAAAATCATTCAGTCCATCATTTATAGTCTCCACATTGTAATCACTCATCATCCTGTACAGCATTAATCCAACAGTTAAACATGTCACAAAGAAATAATTATCCATAACTTCAAGAAGTAATGCAGCAACTCCAAATCTAGGCAAATGGCTGTACAGACTATGCTGGTCAGATAAAAAGCCTATAATCCAAACAAATATATGCCAAAAAAGAAAGAAAACCATCAGGAATACCAAATAAAAATTCAACTTTAGCACAATCATTAATAGTAAATGGGATCTTATATCATCCATGGTGAAAGACACCATGGACCAACCAAACTCAATCCTGGTGGTAAACTGCGGAGCCTTTTCCCATTCACAAACCTTAATCGGTACTACTGGAGCCAATGGTATGGAAAAGCCTGTGCTAGAGCTACATCCTTACTCCATTAGTTTTAAGCATAAACCCCCATATCCTAAACCTATCTCTAAACAATTATATTCCCCTCATAACTCTAACAGTGCATGCCAACCTGATTAAGCTAAAACCACACAGATTACAGTATGAAAATGCTGTTGATATTTTCCTAGAAAATAGGGAGGCACTTGCCTTGGGTGCCATAGTCACGGACGTCCTCTTCCCTAAAATTTATTTGCACTTCTCACAAAACTATAAATCCATCCAAAGCTCATTGAACCATGCCTTTGATTTCATTTTAAGTCAGTCTATCTTTAATTATCTCATATGCATGCATAAATGACAATGATAAACTTACAACTTCATGACATCCATCTCTCTCCTCTTGCTTGGAGAAGACATTTTAAATTGTACAGATTAAAACTCCCAAACCTGCAATAGAAGCATCAAATATGTTTGCTTTTAATGTATGAGAAGTAAAATCAAAGTAATCAATTTTGTTTCAGTTCCTTGTACTAGACATACAAGCAGCAAAAGATACAAGCATTAAGCACGTAACGTCCTTGCAATTACCTACGAGATGTTGTAACTTGAGGTAGAGATAAAGAAAACCACAGTATCAGAAACTTCTAATACTGCTTAATGTGCAAAGCATGCGTAGGGTACAAGCAAATCTGTCAAGAATGTACACAAAGTCAGTAAATCAATACATCTAACATGAAACATGTCCGCATGTTCAAAGTTCAGCAAGCCTTCTAGTTGTTAAGATCCTATCATCGGTTCAAATATCCATTTGTTAAGCCAGAAGGCCTTCAGAAATAACCTCACAGGTAAAAGAAAAAGATCAATTGCCCTGCACAGGATAGCAATGGCATGTGCCTAAAAATCATAGCCTCTGAAGATTTTGCCAGCTTAAATATAGCCACATGCAGACCTGCCTGGGATGTCACAATGACATTTCTAGATACAATTAACTATTGCCACAGAATCAAAACCAAATTGTTTAATCCAGCCACAAACAGGAAATACAAGAATGAAAAGAACAGAAGTAAGAAAAACCCTCAACACCATGCACTAAATGAACAAATGTCGGATAAGTCTTTGTCTAAGGCTTAAGTCACTCCGCTGTTCTTCTAAAGTGCCCTTTATGACACTATGATTAGTTTCATTGATCGTTTATTAAGTCTAAAGACTTTAGAAAGAACTGAGTATTCAGTGCAAGAGTTTGTTTCATGTGTTCTTAAACACTAACATTGTTTAATTATAGTGTGAAATTAACACATAGTGTAGTATTTGTACCAAGAATTTATAACAATCATCCAAAAGTTCAAGAGCAATCGGAAGATAACAAGTATTCTCCGCATTGCATCTAATTTAACAAGCAAACACAAGCAGTCATTTGGCAATGCAAGTATATATATGATCCATAATAAATCATCCATTCAAAGCATTGAGCCAAAACATTTACAAATGTTTAACAAGTGAACCAATTCTCAATCTCGAAGAAGCACAAAATCCCAAGTTCTTTCTTCATTTTCCATCGCAAAAAATAAAAATAAAACACCTCGTTCAGTCAAAGACATAGCGAGCAACCGACACAAAATTTATAATTCCAAATTGTTGCAAAGTTTCAAGGATCTAACTTTTATAAATTAAATCTAACGATATAAGATCTAACAAGTGACAGATGCAACAAAAATAAAAAATACGACAGGCCATGAATAATTGGGGCGCTGTCGGAAGATTGGTCAGAGAGAAAATAAAGATAAAAACTTGCAGTATCTTACGTTTGCAAATCAGTTTTCAGAAAATATGGTGACAGCCCTTTAGTGGGTTGGTGCTGGATTTCTGATCGCGAGAAACCAAACAGAAAAATCGTAGAGAAGAGAAGATAGCAGCAGCAAAAAGTGAGAGAGGCAAGGCAGGGGTAGGCAAGAGAGATATATAAGGAGAGAGTGTAGGGGTGAATTGAATGACCACATTTTCACATGCACGTGTTGAATATAAAATACGTTCAAATCCACAACTTGGTTGGTTGGTCTTCAAGCTTTTTTTTTTTTTTTTAGGATGTTTCTTAATAATATAAGCATTTGAAAATCTTATACCTTTTAATTGTTAATTTCCAGCATTTTGCATTTCCTTTAAAACTTTTATTTGAATATCCAAGTGTAGCGTTAAACATTAAAGAGCTAAAATCTAGCATATAAATTGAAAACTTTTATTTTGGTTTAAATCAGAATGAAGCATAAATATTTTGTATATAGATATTATATTAACAATAAACTAAAACTTCTCAGTATTTTATTATGCAACTTCTCAGTAAACTTTTTTTTGGTTTTTTTTTGGTTTTTTTGGTTTTTTTTTTGTTTTTATTCTTTTTCTATGCCTTAATGGGTTTTTTTTTTTGCTTTTTTCTGTGTTTTTTTCTTTTAATTAATTTTTTTTGTTTAATTTAGTTTGTTAATGTTAATTTTTTTATTTAGTTATGAGATTTTCATGACACGGATCCCGGGTTTGACGAGTTAACTTGAATTTTTTTTTTGCTTTTTTTATTTTTAATTAATAACATATACTAAAACTGTTCAGTGTTTCACTGTGCAGTCCACCGTGAAATGCTAAGCTGTTTTTTTTTTTTTAAAATTTTTTTTGTTTTTTTTTTGCTTTTTATGGCCTTTTATGGGTTTTTTTTTTTTTTTTTGCTTTTTTTTTTGTTTTTTTAATGAATTTTTTGTTTAATTTAGTTTGTTAATGTTAATTTTTTTTTAGTTATCAAACTTTCATGACAACGGATCCCGGGTTTGACGGGTTAACCTGGTTTGACGAGTTAACCCGGAATGGTTTTAAATCAGAATGAAGCATAAATATTTTGTATATAGATATTATATTAACAATAAACTAAAACTTCTCAGTATTTTATTATGCAACTTCTCAGTAAACTTTTTTTTTGGTTTTTTTTTTGGTTTTTTTTGGTTTTTTTTTTTGTTTTTATTCTTTTTCTATGCCTTAATGGGTTTTTTTTTTTGCTTTTTTCTGTGTTTTTTTTCTTTTAATTAATTTTTTTTGTTTAATTTAGTTTGTTAATGTTAATTTTTTTATTTAGTTATGAGATTTTCATGACACGGATCCCGGGTTTGACGAGTTAACTTGAATTTTTTTTTTTGCTTTTTTTATTTTTAATTAATAACATATACTAAAACTGTTCAGTGTTTCACTGTGCAGTCCACCGTGAAATGCTAAGCTGTTTTTTTTTTTTTAAATTTTTTTTTGTTTTTTTTTTTTGCTTTTTATGCCTTTTATGGGTTTTTTTTTTTTTTTTTTTTTGCTTTTTTTTTTTGTTTTTTTTAATGAATTTTTTTGTTTAATTTAGTTTGTTAATGTTAATTTTTTTTTTAGTTATCAAACTTTCATGACACGGATCCCGGGTTTGACGGGTTAACCTGGTTTGACGAGTTAACCCGGAATTTTTTTTTTTTGTTTTTTTTTAAGTTTGACGAGTTAACCCGGAATTTGTTTTTTGCTTTTTTTCTTTTTAATTAATTTTTTTTCGTTTAGTTTAGTTTTTTAATGTTAAATTTCTTTGTATTTAATTATAAGACTTTCATGACACGTATCCCGGGCTTAACGGGTTAACCCGTCAATTTGTTTTTATATTTAGTTATCAAACTTTCATGACGCGAATCCCAGATTTGACGGGTTAACCTGGTTTGAAGGGTTAACTCAGTTAATTCAGATTCTTTGTATTTAACTTCCTGTTGGTTTTTTTTTCTTTTTTTTTTAATTAATCTATTTAATTATCACACTTTTATGACACGACCTTGCAGCTAGACTTACATTCAAGGCTCTTGGGTTCGGTGTTGTAGTCAGACTCACTTAAACTTGAGTCATGTAAGTTTAATATTATTATTAATATTATAAATATTACTCTTGGATCAAGCGTTGCAACTAAACTAAAGGCTTTTGGGCATATTTTTGCAGAAAGACCTAACACTCTTAGATCTTAGCACTTTTTGATATTTTTTATGCAAGAAAAAAATTTTAACCCGTGGCGCATGCCTTTTTTTTTCTCTCTTTTTTCCTTTTTAAGCCTTTTACTGTGGATTGCACAGTACAATCCACAGTGAAAAAACTGATGCCTTTAGTTTTTTTTTTTGTCTTTTTTTTAATTATTTTTTTAAATTTAGTTTCTTAATATTAAATTTTTTCTATTTAATTATCAGACTTTCATGACATGGATCCCAGGTTTGACGGGTTAACCCAGTTTATTCAGATTGTTTTTCTTTTTCTTGATTAGTTTTTTTTTCTTCCTGTAGGTTTTTTTTTTCTCTTTGCCTTTTCCTTTTTAATTAATCTTTTTTTAATTTATTTCATTAATAATAAATCTTTTTTCTATTTAATTATCACACTTTCATTACACGAATTCCAGGTTTGACATGTTAACCTGATTTGGCGGGTTAACCCGGTTGATTCAGATTTTTTTTCTTTTTCCTCATTAGTTTTGTTCTTCCGATTTCATCTTTTAATATTATATACAGTCCACAGTGAAAAGGCTGAAGCCTTTAGTTTTTGTTTTTTTTATACCTTTCACTGTGGACTGCATAGTGCAGTCCACGGTGAAAAGGCTGATGCCTTCTTTTTTTTAATTAATTTTTTTATTTAGTTTGTTGATATTAAATTTTTTTCTATTTAGTTATCAGACTTTCATGACACGGATCTCAGGTTTGACGGGTTAACCCAGTTAATTTAGATTTTTTTTTCTTTTTCTTCATTAGTTTTTTTCTTCATATAAGTTTTTTTTTCTTTTATTGTTTCTTTTTATTTAATATTTTTTTATTTAATTTAGTTCATCAATATTAAATTTTTTTCTATTTAGTTATCGACTGATGCTTTTAGTTTTTTTTTGCTTTTTGCTTTTTTGTTGTTTTTATGTCTTTAACTGTAGACTGCATACTGAGTCCACGGTGAAAAGGTTGATGCCTTTTTGTTTGGTTTTTTCCTTTTTAATTAATTTTTTTCGTTTAATTTAGTTATCAAACTTTCATGACACGGATCCCGGGTTTGACGGGTTAACCTGGTTTGACGGGTTAGCCCAGTTAATTTTGTGTTAACCTATCAATTTTTTTTTTCTATTTAGTTATCAAACTTTCACGACACGAATCCAAGGTTTGACGGGTTAACCTGGTTTGAAGGGTTAACCCAGTTAATTCAGATTTTTTTTCCTTTTCTTCATTAATTTTTTTCATCCTTTTGGTTTTTTTTCTTTGTTTTTTTCTTTTTAATTAATTTATTTAATTAACACACTTTTATGACACGACCTTGTAGCCAGACCCACATCCAAGACTATTGGATCTGGTATTGTAGTCAGACTCACTTAAACTTGGGTCATGCAAGTTTAATGTTATTATTAATATTATAAATATTACTCTTGGGTCAGACGTTGCAGCCACACCCAAGACTCTTGGGTATAACTTTGCAAAAAGACCTAATACTTTTAGATCTTAACTTTTTTTTGATATTTTTTATGCAAAAATCATTGACCTGCGACATCGCGCGGGTCATGTAACTAGTAAACAACTAAAACGGAAGGATGTTTTGAACAGTGTTAATCATTGAGCATTATGAATAGAAACAATGTTTTTTTCACTTTAGTTCCTTATTTTTTATTTTTTGATTGTGTCCTTTGGTTGTGAAATTAACACCCAATTGCTTTAAATTTATTGGCTAGGGACAAAATTAAAAGACTAGGAGGACCAACTTAGAAAAGGTGATGAAAATGAGTGGTGTTTTTAAAGTTGGCGTTAAAAATACACTTTAATCCTCCAATTTATAAAATTAGAATTTTTTGGTTCCTTATGTTTTTCTATATTCAATTTTAGTACACAACTTCATTTCTGTTATTTTTTAAGTCCTTAACTTTGGAAGGAGAGATAAATTTTTGCCGGATTCTAGCATAGAGAGAGAAAGTCATCATCTCGTATATTCCGGCCACCAAATTAGTTGATATTGATGTCCACGGGTTTCATTTAATGAAAGGATTTGAATAATGGTTGTTTCAAACTTTAATATCACCTGAAAAAGTAAAGCAAGGTTGAGGAAGAAAAACCTAACCCTGTTTGATTTCATGTTTTTGGGTCGTTTTTCGGAGTTTCGTAGGTTGATTAATTGGTTTCTAGATATTGTTAGGGTTTTTATGAGTTTTTTTTTTGTTAAAACGAGTTGAAAAAAAGGATTTTTAGGGAAAAAAATATCTTTATTCAGATTTTCCGGTTACCACTAGGTAGACAGGGGACACGTCGTCTACTTCAGCAAACAACATGTTACATGATTATTTTTAATCAAAAGGGCAGACGACAAGTTGTCTGCCCCTTAAAAAAATAAAAATATAAGGCCTAGGCACACGATCTTGAGCTCTTTTTTTCATAGGTCCAGACACCCAGGGTCATTAGGCCCGCGCACTTGGATTTTTTTGTGGAGCTTTTCTTTTGCAATTCTTTTGTCTTTTTTTAGGTGCAACATAAATTTATTAAAAAAATTATTAGACTCGGTTGAGCTATTGGTGCGAATTGCTGATTTGACGGGTTGTGACACAATATTTAGGAAAACATTTAATGCATTTTCCTCCTAATTTTTTTTTAAATGCAATTTAGCCCTTTGTTAACATTGATGTTTTTATTTAAATTCAAATAAAAAATGCAATTTAATCATTTTTTATCATTTAGCTTAAAAAAATCGTACATAATTAGGATCATGTTTTGATTTGAGTTTTAAATTTTGTTTGTTGATTAAAGTTAATTACTATCAATACAATATGACATTTTTTTAAATTTTTAGTTTAAACTCTTTTATGCTTCTTTTATTTGCTTCTAAATTTAATTTGATTTGTTGACGATTAAGACATAATAAAGGTTCATTTAGGAAGAGAATAAGAGAAGGAAAATGAAAGATAAATTATCCAATTGGGTTTAATCATTATGGTTATGTCCATTATTCGGGTCGTAGATTTTACGTGTGAACTCGAGTCAATATAATTTGTTATCGTTTTTTCATTTCATTCACTCAGTTTTTTATTTTCACATTTAAACTAAAGTTAAACAAAACTAGAATAATAGAGATTGATTTTTTTAAAAAACAAATCATCATTTGAGCGAGCAACTAATTTTCTGTCTGTTTGCTCGCTTAGTTAAACAGAAAATATTTATGGTGGTCAATTAATTTATTCTAGTATATTAATCAAGTTTTTAATTATTATTTAAAATATTTCATTGCATACAATTAAAAAAATAACACCATTTATATATTTTTAATATAATTATATATTTTTTATCCAACCCACAACAAATACTGTCCCAAAACCAAGTGTATCTTAAAAGGAAAGGCAGCATGAGCCTTGGATGCCTGTAAAATGATTTCGGCTTCTGATGTAGGTTGGTATATGTGACTGAACGAGATGTTAAGGCCGTAATTATGCCATAAGGGGCAACCAGTACAACAAGAGTGAGTTGTTGGAGATGCAATACATTTGACTTTTTAGTTCTTCAAATACCCTTGTTAAAGAAAACTCTAAAGCAATGAAAAGCCATTTCTATTCAAACAATATAGCAGTGAGACATCATCCATCAATTATAAGACTAAAGGCTTGTAAACAGACATTGATTATATTTGTATTTTTAAATAAGATTATTTGTCTAAGGTAGATGCTATCCCTTCTTTCAGAACTTACACAAACATCCTCGCTACCGCCATGTTCACTGATCTCAGTTTACACTAACAGTAGTAGGATCTCGTCATGCACAAGAAGTATGCTACCAGCAATGAGAGCATATGAATTGTGTGGATTTTATTGAATAAAATCGGCATAGAAAAAGAACAGCTTGTGTCACTATGGAGGACACCCTGCAGCAACCAAAATACTCATCACAAGAAACCATACTGTAAAACGTCTAACTTGGTTTTTTCCATGGGTTATCCCCATAGTAGAAAGCAGTGCCAACCATAAGGGCCACAGTAGCCCCTTGGACAACCACCCGAGCTCTCATTAACACCTGACCCAATTGAGAATTGCCTCGCCTGAAACTGATTAAGCCAGCTGTGAGAACTCCTGCCGTCATAAGTGCACCTGCAATAGTTATAAACAATCAATCAAACTGAAGCCAGATACAGAACTGTCTAAAGATGAATCCCAGTTCTATCATGAGCGAATAGCACAACGAATTTGGAATTCCTGATGGCCAATATCCAACTCAAAAGCTCAGATGTTTAAAATAAGAAGCTAACAGTAATATAAACCATCCATTTAAACTCCAGACACAGAGTCAGGTGCCCGAACCCTTAAAGCACATTATCTTTTGAAAAGTGGGATCTGCAATAAATGAGTTAGGAAAATGAAAGATGATGTTCAAGGTAAATATGCCAGAACCAGAGTTTATCCACCAACGTGCTAGTATTTGTGAAATGGAACCAAAGGCCAACAATTTACATTCATTCTATTACTGCAAATATACCAATTTACTCCTGTTTTCTACAAGCAATGCTATGAACATCAGGGAAAAAAAATCAGTAGGAAACCAAATCGCCACCGCCATCCCTCCAATGAAAACAGGAGAGAGAGGGAAGAAAATTCTTGAAGGCCATGCTTGTTTTGCGCTAGGATTTGGAATGGGAACGGATTCTCATTCCATTTCTAATGTAATGTAGTTTAATTCACTGAAACATGGATTGCCATTATCAAAAAAGCAAGTTACAATACCTTTCCTTTGGTACAATGAGATACTGATACTTTAAGTGAGATTAATTGTTCCATATCTCTAGTGCTACACTAAAACAGCATTAGAAGTAAAGTTAATTTTGAAAATAAAAATTGTAGAGTTCGAATTCTATTCACATTTCTAAGCAAACCCAACAAAAGGGCAAATCATAGAATCTCTCTGCTTCTTTTCTTCAAACCTTAAAACCCTAATCAATACAATCAAATTCCTAACAAATTTTAATTGGGCTAATGATTCCTCGAAAATGAAAGAAACAGTATTCACTAAATGTTGCAAATAAAAAAAAATGAAGCTTCAGCATCGCGTAATAGATGTATAAAAAATGAAAAGGGAAAGAAATGGGGAGGGGAGGGGAGGATTGATTGAATATTTACCGACGGGAACGAGGGGGTTCCTGACGCGCTTCTTCTCCTCGAATAGTTGTTCAAAGTTGGGTTCTGCCGTGCCCATCTTCTCCATTAATTTGCTTTCTTTCTGACTCTCTATTAAATTCTTTTTTAACATTTTTTTTCCAGCAGGAGAAAGAAGTAATGGATCAAACAGAACCAGAGAGTAGCTAATCTGAAATTTTAACACTCTACGGTACAAATAACGTATAATGATATAAAAACTTATTTTTTAAAAGTATTTTTTATTTTAAAAATATTAAAATAATATTTTTTATTTTTTAAAATTTATTTTTAATATTAATACTTAAAACAATTAAAAAAAATTAAAATTTTTAATTTAAAATAAAAAAATAATTTTAATTAAAAACATGTTAAAATTCATTCACAAACACTCCTAAAATTTAATATATGGATATGGATAGAGACACTAACTTGGTTTTAAATGACAAGTTGTCTGCATTAGATATATAGATATATAGGATGTGTTATTATTATTATTTAAAAAAAAAAGTAAAAAACATTACACCTCTTATTTTTTGGTATTGTAATATAGGATGCTTTTTTAAAATATTTTTTATTTAAAAATATATTAAAATAATTTTTTTAAAATTTTTTTTTTTATTTTTTATATTAATACATTCAAATTATCATAAAGCACTAGAAACAAAACATCAATTTCATGTTTTATCAAGCCAAACACACTAGGAAAAATAATTACTTTATTAATAATTATATATGAAATTAATATCCAAATATTTTTAGAAAATTGATCATAAATATTTAATAAGAATAAAAAAATTATTTTATTATTTTTTTAATTATATCTATAATTAATTTTTCTTAATGTTTCTATATATTCGCTTGAAAATTATTGAGTTATAATTTATTTATTTTTTATTAAAACATTTTTTCAAATGATGATAAGTTTATTACAAAAAACAATGTTTCTAATACAAAAAAAAAACATTTTCTCATGATAAAAAAGAATTATATAAATTAAAAAAGGTTTTAATTAAAAAGAAACATTTTTCATCCTTAATTCATACCATTGGAATTCCTATTAATATTAAAATCAATTACCTTTATTTTCTATTAAAAAAATCATGTTCCTAATAAAAAAAAACAAGATATTATCTAAGCAAAAATAATATATGAATAAAAAAGGAATTTATCCTAAATTAATATTTTTTATAATTTAAATTATTTTTTTAATATTTAGTTTAATTATTATAAAAATAAATTAAAAAAACTATCTCTAAAGTGCTTAGCGTGACAACGTAGAACCGAACTAGTTAACTAATATACTAAAAGATCTGATGTTTTTTATGGTGCTTTATTATTCATATAAACAAGCACTTTAATTTTTTTTAATTTCAAACTTTTTTTCAATTAAATTGTTATAGCCTAATTAGATGAAATTAAATTAAATTTAAAATTATGATAAAAAATACTAAATTAAAAGATAGATGATAGAATTTAAAATACTAAGAAAAAATACATGGTTAACACCAAATTTGTGGTAATTTCATTTTCACATAAAAAAATATTTTATTTATTTTTAATATTTGGGATAGGAAAAGGAGAGAGAAATCTACTAGAAAATGACGAAAGAAATAAAAAGTTGTCTATTGTCACCATTATGGGAGCTAAAATTAGCGGTGTTCATGGATATTGTTGGGTCAGGTTTGGGTCCATAATTGAGTTCATCCTAACTTTTAATATTTTATAAATTGTAAACCTTATTCATCCAATTTTCTTGAACCTCCGCAAGTTAGATATATTAGGTTACACTAAATTTTTATAGATATTACATGTTCCATGGATTAGGAATTTTTTTATAGATATTACATGTTCCATGGATTAGGCTTATATTTTTAATTTTTATGGGTTGAGCTTAAGTAAAACTAAGATTTAGGCTCAATAAATTAGCTCAAAACTTGCTATAACAAAAGATTTAAGCTCAATACATAAACTGAATCAATTGACTAAATGGAATAATCAATTGCAAAAACATAAAAAAACATATAACAACAAATTAATCTGTAATATCCACATTATCGGTGGGCTGTATAAAGTATACGAGTTAGGTCGAGTTGATTGAGTTTTAAAAATCCTGACATGTCACCTGACCCATGATATCTATTAGGGGTGTTCAAAAAAACCGACAAACCAATTAAACTGTAAAAACTAGGAAACAATTATTCAAAAAACACCAAACCAAGAGAAAAAAATTGATCAAACTGATTTAAAAATTAAAAAACTCACTCGATTCAGTTCGGTTTTGGTTTTAAAAATTAAAATCAGGTAACTGAATTGGATCCAATATGCCTTAAAGGCTTAAACCGACTTAAAAAAAGAGGAGGGGTATAAATAGAAAGGTAACCTAACCGAAGTTCCTTAACCCTAAAAAATTCCCCACTTTCCCAGTAAAAAAGCAGCCATATCATTCCATCTCTCTCTTTGGCTGCCATCTCCCCCTTTTGGTTTAGGTGTTTAGTTTTCATTTTGGTTCTTAAATGCATTTTGTTTTTGTTTTACAATTATTGCTTCCATTTATTATACTTCATCATCTAAAGTGTATAATCTATATAATAGAAGTCATGGTGAGCCAGTGTATAATCCACTCAACTTTTCTTGTACAGTTGTTGGAAGTGGACGACACTTTCTATATTAAAATTATAAATGTTCTCTCTCATTTATCTACACTAATCACGACTGCACTTTTGAAAAAGTTGATGCACTCGCGGCCTACCACTACCACTGGTAGTATTCTGCAACTTGCATAGTTTTCTTGACTGACATATTTGCCTTTGCATACTCTGGCAGGGACCTTGAAAGAGTATAGTAAATAATTTGTTCGGCAAATTTTCTTCTTTTCACCTTTTTTTGTGTGCTAGCTTTTATGATTAGATTTTTCGGTTTCAACCTAAAAAAACTGATCTTGACCGAACTGAACTAGTTCGATTTGAACTAGTTTTTGGTTCGGTCCATTTTCTTAGGAAATTTCATCTCTCGGTTTGGTTGGGATTTTCAGTCTAAATCGATCTGAACTGAATCGTGAACATCCCTAATATCCATTTCTTAGGTGTTTTTGACCCACTATCATTTTTAATATTCACATTATCTGACTTTGACGGGTTAGGTCGGGTTAAATAATGCAAATATTATAGATGGACCAATTTTGTTTAATACCGATAACTAAAATGACTAATTTTTGTGTTAAATGGTTTGTTTGACGAGAGGAGTTTCATGGTTTTGCTTTTTGCCTTCTTCTTGTTGAAAAAAATAGATTGGAGTCGATTTAGATTTTTTAGATTTTGTTGATTTTCTTTTGTTTTTTTTTTAAAAAGTGATTTTAGGGTTTGTAGGTGGTTTATGAAGAAATTTATGGTGGTTTTAAAGCTTTTCAGGTACAAAACGACTTTAAAATTGGGTTTTTAGAATCTAAAAGCTTCGACCATGATTTTAAAATCATCGGGGGTGATCGAAAATGTTAGTGCAAGCGACACATTTCGTGCCACTACAGGCAACCTGTCACATGAATTAGTTTTATAAAAAAAAAGCTAAATGACACATCGTTGTTTGGTCCTGATGAAAAAAAAAAAGTAGGTGCAGGCCTAGGCTTCCAAATCCAAGCGCAGTTGGGCTTTTGTATTTAGATCAAACGTGTAGGCCTGACCCACCAACGCCTCGCTTTTATTTTTATTTTATTTTTTTTCACATTTTAATTAATATCCTCCCTTTTTATTTATTTATTTTTACTTTGCATTAGTTTTATTATTTAAATTTTCAATAATATCCTCTCCTCTCTCCTCTCTCTTTTTTAAATTATTTAGCTCACCTTTGTTCTTTTTTTCAATTATTTGTTAATTTTACAATCTTTCAAATAGATTGGGGTCATTTGTCTTGAAATTTTTTCTTTTAATATTTTATATAAATAAATGGTATTTAATGTTTTCATACGAATAAATTTTATTTGCTTTTTTGAAAAAAATTAACCTTTAAAATAAAATAATTCAATTAGCTTGCAATTCTACTCGAAAAATACCACTAGTTATTATATTATACTCTATACTAAAAGAGACGAGCCTTTCACTGTGGATTCGCAGAATGAAAGGCTGATTTTACTCCTTGGTAGGCAAAGTAGCATACTTTGAGTTAACGGGTATAATGGTATTTTCAATGGGACACATTGATCATTACTTGAAAGGGAGAGGTTAGACAATATTTTTACATTTTCTTTGTATAGTGTGATTACTTGATTGCCCTTGGTAGACAAAAAAAATCACTTGGGTTAAAGGGCTTTTTAGTCTTTAACTTGATTTGTAAACAAATAAGTTACTTCATTTCCCTTAAAAATTAAAATCAATTCTCTCTGACTTAGCGACTTTTTTTATCATTTAGATGTGGTCATTTGGTAGTTGTTGAGTATAATTGGGGGCAGTACGGTAATTTAGTAAATAAAAAAATAGAATCAGGTGAATAGTGTTAGCTGCCTTCGAACGACTCGTGCGACGCCATCCGGTAGCCAAAATTGTGATTCCAAAGCAGCTTCTGAAGCATCTCGGTGTCTCCTTCACGGATCAACGGTGCATATAGAACTATGGTGATCGGTATGGTAACATTTTATTTTTTCTCCTTTTCTCTCGCTCGTACTTGATTTTCATGTTGGAATTAAAAAAAATCAAATTGGCCCCTAAATTTTGTTGTACTAAAGATTTCATCCATATTCTTTTTATTACAATTTTTTAAATTTAGAATACTTTATGAAATTAAAGGGTTTCTTCAATTTCATCTCTATTCTCTTTGTTGCAATTTTTTTTATATTTAGAATAGTTTATTAAATTAAGAATTTTTTTAATCTCATCCCCAATCAATATTTCATCTATAAAATTTGATTCTTATTCTTTTAATTACTATTTTTTTAGATGGTTTTTGCAATTGTTTTTTTGCAATTTCATCATTCTTTAGTTTTTTTTCTGTCAAATCTAATCATTTTTTTTGTATTATTGTATTTTTTTACATTGCAAGAATTTTTTAGATTAATTTTTTTATTTCATCCTCCAACACTTAATTAGTCAGATGTTTAGCTTCTTAGTTGAGTCCGGGTCTAAATTTAATGGTTTGCGGGTTTAAGAGATTAACCCCGGTTTACAAAGTTGACACAGATTTCTTTAAGCTTTTTTTTCCATCCTCAAACATTTTGTTATTTTTTTATTTCACTTTCTATGGTATTGTTTAGTCGTTTTGAAAATAACACAGGTTACCTTGGCTCTTTTTTCTTCTTTTTTTCTTTGTTGAATTTACCTTTTCTAAAGGAATTTTGTTTTTAAACTGATTAATTTCATCCTCCAATATTTAATTTTTTAGGTGTTAAGCTCCTGAGTTGAGTTCAGATCAATAATTTAATAGATTGCAAGTTTGAGAGTTTAAGCCGGGTTTACAAGGTTCACTCGGGTTTACTTGTTTTTTTTTTTTTTTCCTTTTTAAGCTCCTTTTCATTTCATGTTTCATCCTCTAACATTCTTTTTTTACTCTCTTTCTGTAAAATTTATCTTTCTTTTAAAATAACAAGGGTTACCTTGATTTTGTTTTGTTTCCTGTCTTTGTTAAATTTTATTTTTAAAAGAAATTTTATTTTTTAATTAAATTAAATTTATTGATTTCACCCTCTAGCATTTAATTTGAGGCAATACCTGAAATAATTTTTTTTTTGAAATTAATATTCTTTGTTTTTTATATTTTTTTTATAGAGTTCTCATGTTATGTCTTAGGTTCCTTGGTATAAAAAATACACCAAGGGCCATCCGTTTAGTTTTGAAGTATTGTATCTCATTGGAATGCCACGTCACAAGGATATGACTCTTGGTGAATTCTTTTATGCGAACACGGAACACATGTCCTTGACCACATGAGGAAGTAAAGTTAGTAAGTTACCATAACTTAGGTTTTGCTCCGTGTTTTCTATGGCAATTCTTTAATAATAATAATAATAATAATAATAATAGATTCAGAATTCATGAAAATGTTGCTAAAAAAAAAGATTCAGAATTGATGTTGGTTAAAAAAAAACAATTACCAAGGGAAGAGAAGGAGACAGATATAATAATGCTCATTAATTAGAGCTCAATTAATTTGTCTGACAAAAATAAAAATAATTTCATGGAGATATGGAGAATCATTAAAGAAAATATCTTGTCGATTCTAGACAGCTACGTTGTATCTGCTTGACCATAACCACTGAACGCAACAACTCTTGATCAGTGGCTACAGTGAACTCTCTCTCTATTTGCTTACAGAGAGAGAAGGATGGGAGTAAAGTCTGTCTTGTTAAATTTGCTGCCATTTGCAGCCATGGTGATGGTGGAATGCCTTGATGTTGGTTTGACCACACTGAGCAAAGCAGCCATGTCCAAAGGGATGAGCCAATTTGTCTTTGTTGTTTACTCTAATGCTCTTGCCACTCTTATCTTGTTACCTTCTTTAATCTTCTACAGGTATATCTACTAATGCCCTTGACTTTCATCAGCAAAACCCCTAATCACATCTATCTTTAATCATTGATGTTGCTATTGAATTGTCGACCTTGCTTTTCTTTTTCTGGGCAGAACAAAGAGACCACCAGTCACCTACTCCCTCCTCTGCAAGTTCTTCCTCCTTAGCCTTGTTGGGTAATGTCATATCATCCATGAAAGAGCTTCTTTTAAATGATTTTGAAAGTGGGTTTGCTTTTTATTTGCAGGAACTTCTTCATTGTGTGTTGTGTTTTGATTTTGTAGGATTACTTTGATGCAGAATTGTGTGTTCACTGGTGTAAGCTACAGTTCTCCTACCCTTGCTTCTGCTATGGGCCAACTAATCCCTGCCTTCACTTTCTTGCTTGCTGTTATCTTCAGGTTTCTCTCTTCTTTTTTTCACTGTACAAAAAGCAGGCGGTGGGAATTAAGTGGAAATCTTGCGCTTCTTCGACTCAAACAAAGAAAATCACTCTATGTGTCGATACTAAAACAAATTTCCAGTTACGATGTTTGTAGACATTTACAAGCGATGAAATGCAAAATTGAGTCGGGATGTTCCCTCTCTACAATATGTTGTTGAATTGTGGGTAGTAAACTCATGAAGTAAGCATGTTGTTGTAAGAGAAGTGGATGTTTTCCTTACAAATTTTAGCCCTTCAAATTCAGGATGGAAAAGCTAGATTGGAGAAGCTCAAGAAGTCGGATCAAAATCATGGGCACACTGGTATCAGTTTCAGGAGCTTTGACTATAACCTTGTACAAGGGCCCTGCAATAGGTGCCATAACTACCCAATCAAATCCTGATCCAATCCCTTCCATCATGTCAACAGCAAATTCTTGGATCATAGGAGGCCTCTTCCTTGTAACTGCTGATTTATGCGTTTCAATATTTACTACTCTTCAGGTAATAGGCTCAAAATGTGTGGTTGCTGTTCATATTAATTGCCTTTGCTGAAATTTAAATGCTTTTTCGTCGAATTATACTTGAAGGCAGCAATTTTAAAAGAGTACCCTTCAGAGATGGCCATGGTCTCCTTCCTCTGCCTCTTTGGGACGATTCAAAGTTCAATAGTTTCCTTGATTGCAGAGCGGAATCCAAATGCTTGGAAACTGAGGCCTGATATTGAGCTCATCTCCATCATCTATTCAGTAAGCACATAAGAAAACATTTGACTACAGTTTTTCTTACAGCCCTCTAATAAGAAGCTTTTTTAGGCTGTGGTTGGCAGTGTGGTGACGTTTGGTGTAACAGCATGGTGCATACGCAAGAAGGGGCCTGTTTTTGTGGCCATTTTTAAACCTGTGGGGATTGCTACTGCTGCGTTTCTGGGTGTTATCTTTCTTGGCGACACACTTCATGTTGGAAGGTAACAGTCTCGTCTAGTTTACATCAGACACTTCCTTTGCTTCATGCTAGTTCTTCATACAGGTAAAGAGAACTACGTCTATAACTAGTTGGTGTTCTTCTGCAGTATTGTTGGAGCAATTATAATTGTTGCCGGTTTCTATGGAGTGATTTGGGCACAATCCAAAGAGGACGAACATAGTAAAGTAAACAGACCCAGAAACCTACAATCACTGTCACAGAAGACTCCTCTCTTGGAGAGCCATATGAACGCCTAAACCAATGTGAGTAGTTATAATACCTGTCTAGCTTGTGGACAAAACCCTATAGGCATTTTTCAAGTTTCTACATTTTCGTTGTCGAATATTCCGTCAAGTGACCGTATTCTAATTCAGCACAATCAAGTTTAGTACATAGTTTTACTCATCCTTTTTTAGCACAAATTGTAATTCCATCAGTTTATTTGGTCTTCATATGAAAAAAGGGCATCATCCGATACATTTGTGATGTGCTAACCATCTCTTGGGTGGATTCTGGCCATGCATTCTTGCAGTTCTTTTTTCTGTGAGAATTGATGAGCAAGGAGCAAAAATGTAGAAAAAAGAGTCCACATCTAAAATACAGAGTTGTCGTCCCGCACCTTGTTGTGGTCTTTATTATTTGGCACCTAGAACTGGAGAGCATCCAGTGAATGCTATTCACAATGCGATGCTGGGAAAAACCACCTATCCAATGGGATATCAGCATTAAAACAACTCATGTAAAATGCTAGATGCATCAAAGGCACTACCCCTAACCTAGTACAGCCCGCCTTTGAATTGCCGAAACAAGAACTTTATGTTCGAGTTGAAGCACCAGAGGGAGAGTTGGGAATTTTTCTAATAGGGGATCAAAGTAGTTTTCCTTGGAGATGGAAAATTCACCCGCCGGGTTTTATCAATTTGCAAATTCTCAATATATAGGAATTTCAACATTCATAAGTTAAATACTCTTGCTGATAGTACAGCAGCAGAAAAACAATGAAAAGAAACAGACCCTGACAAGATTCTCCAAAACTTGTATCAGGTAAAGGAAAGAACACAGCTGCCAATAACACACACTGCAAGTTTTCCTCGTTATGCTTGCTAAAAAGATTCTCAACCCTCAACACCATATAGGAAAGTTGCATCTAAGAAAGTAAAAACTAACAAGTCCACCCTCAATTTTATAAATTATCCCCCACCACAACCCCAACCCCAACCCCAACCCCAACCCCAACCCCAACCCACCCCATCTTGATGAAGGTAAAGAAAGGGGAGTAGCTGGGCCCCAACAAGAATATCGCAATGTACCTAGACTAAGACCCAAATTCATGGCTTAAGATCATCAGAAATTGCAGAAGGTATGCAGTGTGTGGTAAGAATATCTACAGTAGCTTCCTTAGCAGTCTTCATACGGAGAACAACTATCTGCACCAAAACACAGGAAAAAATATCAGCACCAGACACCCACAGACAGAGAACTAGTACATATAGCAGGGATGCAAATGCTTGATGAGCATGCAAACACACACGCACTCAAACACCCCCTGAGAGAGAGAGATAGAGAGGACCTGGTCATATTCTAGATCAAATTTCAGAAACTCGTCGTCACAATTCTCGACCATGTTGGCCAAGCTCTTCAAATTCTTCACTGGCTTACCATTGAAAGCAAGAACCTGCATAGGTATAGAATAAATTACATCAAAAGAGAGGTAGTTCACCAAAAAATAGGTGAAATCATAGACAGGCTGTACCAACTCAATGACAGAAATAAAAAACACCGGTTACAAGACTGCCATTCCTCACCTGAGTGTTAACGATGTCCTCGTACCCAATATTAATGTCAGCCACAAGCACCTGCCAGAAATTTTCCAGGAAAAAAAGAGTTTAAATGCAAGGTCAGCAGAGTAGAATAGTAGTCATATGAACTGACACATGTGCGCTTGCGAGAGAGACCTGAGAAACCACAACCATCTGCTCATCTGGGGATTGTGGCATTGAATGCAAAAGTTTGTCCAAAAGTTTGACAGGAGCTTCAAATTCATATTCTTTGCCATACTGCACAATTATGCAAAAAAGAACAGGGGTGATGTAAAATCAGTTAACCATGAAAGTACATATGATGTTAAGTATTGCATTAAACTGAGTGTGTGTGTGTGTGTGTGTGAGAGAGAGAGAGAGAGAGAGAGAGAGTTGGCATTAAACTGAAGCTGCAAATGGCAAGGCGTGAAAGATTGAATAAATAAATGAGGCTAATATAAAAGTAATTATTTTGCTCTTCAATGTCCATAAAATTAACTTCACAATATAGCAAAGTCATAGGCATGGAGAATGATGTTGGAATAGAAAAACATGCAAATGCAAGCTACAGAAATAAAGGCTCGGTGAGTGAAACTAAATACTTTGGTTGAAAAAAATAAACAGGAATCTGTATATTGCAACCCTCAGAACAAGCTATAAGAACAATGGCTAGCAAAAGGTAGAAGCATTACTACAACAGTAATCCATTCTAATTACAATTAATGTTTTCAATCCCAGGTTACAATGGAAAGTTACAAAAGGACAGCAAAACCAAAAGACAAATCCAGGAAAGTTTGATGGAACTCACCAGTGACCTAATTAGATGAAAATCCATTTCAATAAGTTCTGGGTTTGGGGATTCAGTTACACATTAGCACATGTTCATTAGGTGAACAGGTTTAGTAAGTTTAGAACTCAGCTTCAATAACAGGGTGATGCCCAGAGTTTTAGTACAATTAAAATTGAGTCCTTGTACCTCTAAAATCAACACACTGTCTCTAATGTTTTAGGATGTGGTGAAAGTTTAATATCCTATCATCCCAAGTTCCAAGAGCAAACAAGAACCATGGTGTTGGTTTATAGAAATAAGTTAATACACCTACTGACAAGAAGGGGCAAAGACTCAATGACAATAATACAAATTAGATTATGCAGTGCTACATAAACCATAACCTCTTAGTTAAAGCATTTGCACCAACGAATACATGAAAACTTGCACAAAAGAACGAGAAGAAAGTTTAATGGGCCTTGTCTCTAGCACATAAAGCATACAAGTTAAAAAATATCACGCAGAAGTACCATAGTCAAGAAATAAAATCAATATAGCACAGCCATAGCTTCATGTACAAAAAGAATAAATCACTCGCTTCATAGAGCACCAATTAAAAATGGAAGCATTTAAGATTTCATCACAATAATTTTACTAACTAATAATAAGAGAAGTCATTGGGAATATCAAGAAAAAGTATAGGCAGAAAGGAAAAGGAAAAGGAAAAGGAAAAGTGAAATATGCACCTCAGAACGAAGATAAGGAACAGAAACTGTCGTGAATACAAATCCTGCAATGATATAATAGGATGGAGGTTTTCCCTTCACATGTGGAGGAATTAGCCTTCT
The DNA here is from genome assembly GCF_000002775.5 of Populus trichocarpa. Lineage (NCBI taxonomy): Eukaryota > Viridiplantae > Streptophyta > Magnoliopsida > Malpighiales > Salicaceae > Populus > Populus trichocarpa. The sequence goes on along the minus strand of NC_037299.2, from coordinate 9,893,462 downwards.
GTGAGTTGAGAGTTTGATGACAAATTCTAGAGTCTTAGAATTCCGAAGAACTTTGATCGCTGCATTATCCCCGGTATACTTTTGAGAGATAAGATAGCTGAAGCCAATGCGCTCACCATGCCGAAAGGGAACTGAAATGTCAACAATAAAAGGGGGTGAAATTTCATGCCAAAGAGAATGCTGCATGAATTACCTTTGTATACTATCAGTTCCTAACAAAGCTTCAGGTGTCTGTTTTGAACATAAGAACTTATACACGAACCTGTTCCATCATTAGCAATATCTACCCCATCAAAGCTGAGAATAATGTCTGATGGCTGCAAGACTTCAGATTCTAGAGCAGTGGGATCAACTCTTCTGATACGAACACCCTTCTGATCAGGTTTCATACCCATTGCCATACGCAAATCTGGATTTTCCATCTTCTGCCATTCAATCCCAAGAAATGGAAATCCTAGCATGTAAGGGATGATCATCAGACTTTAACCAGGATCAGTAAGCAATGTGACACTACTAAAATATACACAAAGCAACTTAATTACACAGTATATATACACTTGTATACAAAGCCAGGACGAAATATGTCATAACAGTTAACCTGTGTAGGCTCCATTCTTCTCATAATCTTGGATGAAGTGCTTGATGACCGGTGTTGGTATAACATACCCTATATTCTCAGCATCTTCATGTTTAAGGGACTGAAACGCAATGCCCACACATTCACCTTTATCATTAAAGGCAGGACCACCAGAATTTCCGGAGTTTATAGCAGCATCTATCTACAAATGAAACCATGAGAAAGGTGTGTAAGGGCAGTAGTTCAATAATTACAAAAAAACAAAATGCAAGAGTTTCAACAATGTTACTTGCAAACCCAAAAGCTCTGTGGATCCATGGACATAAGATAGGATCTCTATCCGTGATACAACACCACTTGTCACAGAAATTGTGTCCCCTCCGATTGGGTAACCAACGACAGTTACAGCATCTTGAAGAGCAGGCAATTCTCCAAACTCAACAGGTGATACCCCTTCCCAGAACTCATCATCATTGACTGTTAGCAAGGCTGCAAATCACAAGGAAATTTTGCATTGAGCAAAATGTTTTATCCTATGCATCCAACAAGGTATATAGACTTAATCAACCTTGTTCCGTCATAAGAGAACTGCAAATCTAATTAACATTACCTGCTAGAGCTACATCTACAATTTTCTTTTCATCACACTCATTCCCTTACCGCAGGAAAGCTTGACTACTTGTGGGATCATCTCTTGTCCTAACATATAATCACCTAAATCCCTAATTGCCTCCAACGAAACTTGTATGAACTTTCCTTGCGCATCACAGTCACTATTTCACATCTAAACAGAAATTGAATAATTACACCATTCCAAAAAAAAAAATGCACATACAAGTTATCCTAGCCCATAAAAGCTGACATTTTGCATTCGATGCAAGAAAGTAAGATGCAAAAAAACCCAACTCATCAAACAGAAATAAAGTTTAGAATCAACAAAACTAAAAATTGATCAAGTGCATATATTTCTCGAAAATATGCCCTAATCACACTAAGATACTTGCTTTCTTCGATGTGCATTACAAACCACTTTTAACACAGGATATAGTAAACAGCATGAGCCTAATGACAAGAATATTTACTTATACAACATGAAAAGCTTGAATCTTTACCAATATCACATTCGGTTCCGATAGCAAGAACAGTAGCCAAATACTTAGTATCAGAGCCACGCTTTTTAAGCTTAACCTGTGTATAATGCTCCACAGAGTGTGCATTAGTCAAAACCCTCCTCCCTCGAATAACAAACCCACTACTACTCGAACTATACTGCCTCTTCCTCTGCCACGGAAGCGAGAAATTCGGCTCCGTATGCACACAAAACACCTTTACCACCGCATCCATCGCCGGCAACACCCTCGCCACGCCTTCCACCGGTGTCGCAACCCCAATCTCCCCATTAGTTAATGGCGGGGGCTTCTCTGGTGAGTGCTTTGGTCGCTTCTTAGGGCGGCCGCGGCGGTTTTCGAGGTGATTGGCGCTGGTTGGGGTGGTGGAATTCACAATTTCGACATTGTTGACGGAGAAAACCTCGTCGTTTAAGGTGGGTGTCGTGGGATCTAGGGTTGTTTGGGTTTTAGATTTGCGGCCTCGTTTCTTCCGTTTTCCATCACTGCCCATTGAGAAATGGTTTAAGAGTTTTAGGGTTTTAGGGTTTTTTTTTTTTTTTTCTTAGGTTAGATTTTGTAGAAGTAAGATTGAGTCTCAGTTTAATGATGTGATAATTGTGATGTTGAACAGGGCCAATGGAGAGGGTAAGCTATGGTGGATTTATACTTTTTAAAATACTATTTTGGAAAAATTAGTCTAATTATTTTCTTCACTTATTATTACAATATTGTTATTTTAATTAACGAATAAAAAGTTTTTATATTAAATATTATAATTTTACCACCATCTTTTTGGGAATAGAATTTCAATCGAGAATCGTAATTTCGCTTCCAATGCCTTAGTGACTCCCCAAGAAGCCTTCGAAAAAACAGCAATAATCTCATGATCATTCCTTTTAATAAACATTAGACCTTAAACTCACAAGCTCCAAACAAGCTTTCAAATGAAACCCAGAAGCTTTATCCCAGACTTTTTCTCCTTTATAACATACAAGCATGGTGTAGAGTGGGTGAAGGCCATGAGATTGAGGAAGGGGTTTGGAATGGATATCGATTGGCAGGTGAGTTTTTTATCTTTTTTTTTTCTTGATCTCTTTTGCTTTTGAAGTGTGGATTTTTATGTGATTCTATTGCTCTATCTTTGCAAGGTTTTTAGCTCTTTTCCCTGAGTCTCTTACTTCATTGCTTTCAAGTGGTTTCCAAAGAAGGTTAATTCATCTTTTTATGCTTTTATATATCTTCCCTCTTCTTTTTTTCCCTTGCCATGATGTTTCTTATGTGAGAACTTTGTTCCCATCCTTGGATTTCTCTAAAAGAGAAGGGCTAAAGAGGCATTGTCCTCCACTTGAGAAGCGTTTATTTTTCTTGGTGCTACCTCTAGAGGATTATAGATTGCTCGTAAATGGCCAACTAGCAGGGATTGTGTATGGAGAAGCAATGTGAATCATACACGTCTTATTGAAGTCAAAGGAGGACAAATTGGGTGCATGAGAAAGATTAGCTATAATGGTTCCCTGGTGGTGGCACTCATTTCAAGCATGGAGCAGCTGATGAACTTAAGTTTCTTATATCACTTATTCACTTTTGAACTGGTTAATTTATCATTTAATACAGTGGCAATGATACCAGTAATTGATGATATTTCCAAAACTCAAGCACTATAATGTTTCATCTCTAATGATACAGGTTAGGAAATATGGTAACTAATGATACATGTGATCCATGTTCAGCTGGGGTTGTTCAAGTTCTGGATGTTAGCTATGGTTTTGCTAGCTTCTCATCTTATCTTTTTCCTTTGGATATACAAACAATGTTTTTTGGTCCCAAAGATGGCCATAAAAATTAGATTCAATTTGCTTTATAACGAGGAATCAGTGCCATGACTTCTGTCATTGCCACAAAACAACTATCATACCCTTCTGGCTCTTTTGAGAATGTTCATTGTTCGAGGTGTGTTTGCTTGGGTGTTCTATTCTGGATTTGGAGCAATTTATAGGTGTTAACCTAGCTTTCCATTCCTTACTTCTTTCATATGATTTCTTTGAGGTTGCATTTTTTTTCAGCACCGAGCTTCAAACCATGTTCATCTCTAATTACTTTAGGAGTCAACCCAATATACTCCAGTTCAGGTCAAGTAGCTCCAAGGTAAATTTCTAGAGGTTTTTTTATTAAAAAAATCGTTTTTTTAGGTTTTTAGCCTTTTTAACTTCATTGATTGTTGGTTGACATGGCTTATGTGTTTTTTAATGGTTATTTGGGTTTAATTGGTTCCTTTACTTTCTTGAACTGTATTTGACAAGGGGATTGTTGCTTTGTTTACAAGAAGACATTATTAGATCTTTTTTGGGCTACAAGGAGAGACCAAATTATGGTAAATTTACAAGACTACAAGGAGAAACTAGATTGTGATCGCTATGTTGCTGTCATCACATATGTATCTTTGAGGGAGATGATAAAACCTGGTGCCTTCACTATTATATCTCCTATGATTATTAGATGGTTAATTGCTTGCCATTTGAATTTACTTCTTTTGCTTATATCTTTAAGGGTTAAATGAAGTTTCCTTGACATTTTTATTATTTGAAGGCCTTCTGTTTTGGATTTTGGGGTAATATACAAGACATTATGTACTAGGGGCTAAAGTTGTGGCTTCCATACTAATGTTTGTGATAGTTTCAGGTATTCTCATGGTTCTTTTCCTGAACATATCAGTTAGATTTTGTGAAACTATTTAGATGTTTGGTAAATGTTGTTGTAGTTGTGTTGTGTTTTTTACACAAATGGTTGGTATCCATACCAAATTTGCTGGAGATAAGGAGATTCTAGAAAAGCTATAGAAAGAGTTTGATGTCTAAACCAAATATTTCTCTCATGTATTGACCATGCTTTATTCCTTAGCAATATCATTGTCAACATCGACAACCTCCACCATTGCTAAATCTCTGACTCTTTCTTATTTGTTTTTAGAAAAAAGAAAGAGAATATTCTCTCTAACTATCAAAGCTTGTTGAATGAAAGCAAAGTCTCAATCTTTCTCAGGCACAAAGGTAGAGAGAGACGAAGTGTGAATTGGAAGACAAAAATAACAGCAACCCACATAAGGGGTTTCTTGAAAACCTAGCAAAATTCATGTTTTCTCTAGGTCCTCAACAGAAACTATTGTTTTATGCAAACATTTATTTTGGTTTCTTGAGCTTATTTGAGGAATGTTTTTTTCTTAGTAATAAGGGTTCAATTATGTAGGTGATTGATTCTGTTAGAACTTTAGAGGGAAAAGAATTAAAAAAAAATGGCTTTGTTTAGAAAGTTTTTCTATAGAAAACCACCTGATGGGCTTTTAGAGATCTCTAAAAGGGTTTATGGTATGCTTTAAATTTTGATTAATTTACAAACTTTATGGTTAAAATTTGATGGGTTTTGGTTCATTTGTGATTTGAATTTCTTGCATTGATATTGGTAGGTAATTGATCCTGAAAGTCTCTTTCTTTTATGATGATATCATGAGGACTTGGTTTTGCCATTTGGTAAACCAGAAGGAAAAATGCAGAACACAGATAAGAGCTTTGATGTCTAAACCAAAAATTGCTCTCATGTCATGACCATGTTAGTTTTTTACCTTTTCTTTATGTACTTTGCAACAAGCCCTCCATGCTAACTTTCATAAAAAAAAAAATTCATTCTTATTTAGTAAGGTCAACGCCAACCATCTAATAATTTGCTTATATTTTGGCTAACAATGTGCCATGTTGTTAGACAAAAAATTCAGATTTTATGCTCTAGTGCTATACTAGGATTGAAGCTTTATGGCTTTGGAGTTGACCACGATTTCTTCTATGATTTAATAATTTGAAACAACTCCAACGGATGATGTCTTATGTATATATGTATGTATATCTGTACATTTTCCTTTCTGTTTGTATACAATATGCTTATTTCATCTTTATTATCTCTGCAACCAAAAATGTAGGATTCAACCTTTGTTGCACACACGTGGTTGCTTTATGTTTTGGGGGAAGAGAGAAAAAATGGTTGTTGACTCTCTTCACTGAGGATAAATTACAGGAAAAAAAAAAAGGAATTAGAATGGGTGAGAGATTGGGTCTGTTGATTAAGCATTTTCACCATTTCGCATTGACCCTTAGATTTCTCATGTGTCTATAGATTTGACATGGATTCAACATAAGAGGTGAGAAGGTTGACTGTTATTTTATGATGAATTATCATAAAACATTAGATAATTTTATAAGGAATCATTTTAAGTCTTTTGTGTTTGTGTTAAAAAAAAAAAAGATGTTCCACTGACAAGCTTTCTCGCGAGCTCTTTTTTATCGGCTCGAAATCAAGCGAGCTCAATGTTTCATATGCTAATTGGAACCTTTTTTCTCTTATTTTTAAACCATTGCTTCTTGTTATTGCTCTTACATAAACAATTGCTTAGCTGCATAATGTAAAACTCATGTCACCATCTTACTCCTCTACCCAGGAATCAGCCTCCCAACTTCTTTTTAAAAAGAACACATCAGCCATGTTATTCTTTAACATTTTCTATTTCCATTCTTAAGTCATAAGATGTTGCCTAACTACATTTTTTCTCCATGTAGTAGCGCCAGGGAAGGCCAGGCGCTCCTCCCATCCGAGGAGGATCTAACAGAAGGGCATATTTCGCCATCAAGACTAGAAGAGGAGACTAGAAGAGGCAACGCCTGCTGCAAAGTGCCAATGGGCATTCCCACCTTCCAGCACACATGTTATTTAACTTTTTAAGACGCCATCTGCACTTTATAAACCGTGATTTGCTGTTGTTTTCTGGCTCCTTCTCATGCTTAAGTAGGGCTTAGCTACTGTAAAAATGTGATAGTCCTGTTTAGAACAATTTTGCATTTTCATTCAAATCTTGCCATTTGCACCTAATAAACCTGATCATTTTTTTTCTATAATGTGATTGCATGTTTAGTGCTAACATCCTTATTGACATTCCACAAGGCCAAAAAATTCCACAAGGCCACTTTCATATTTTCGTTTGAGAAAATAATTTTTGTTAACTCTTTTTCATGAGAATAAAATTAGTTGTGACCATTGTTTTACCCTGCATTTAAGTTAGTTCGAGAAACAAGCATGGTTGTCCCATATTACTTTGTTTGCTTTTTAAAAAAAGAAATTGGTGATAAAAATATGTTGTGTAAAAACATGCTTAGTCAGTTGCCTACACTCTCACACCATGTTGGTTGCTTTCTTATATGATGCATTTTCGTTGTTGTTTCATTCATTTTGATTTCAAGTCTGCATGCTATCATTACTCCTGCCAGTTTCTTTTCACTGCTGCAACAACCATGGTTGAGTTAGGACTTCTGTTTATGAATGTTGTCAGCGTTATCTACACGAGGATATATTGTTTTCATATTCATATGTTTTTTTTTTTTTTTTGCTTTTCTTTTCCAGGTTATCATGATGTTGCTTGCTTTGTTTCCTCCAGTTATTTTCTTTCCAAACCCTTAATTTGGTATTTGGTTATAGGAACAGTCAACAAGCGGTCATAGCTCTACAAATCGATACATCTTCGTGGAGGTTTATTAGCCCTTTCTTGCTCTTCTCCAAGATCCTTTGCCAAGGCCTCTTCTGCAGATTTAGAAGAAGGATGTGCACAACGACAACTTCATTGTCTGTTCCTTTTCTTCCTTTCACAAGCAAGACTTGCGAGGCACGCTAAGGAAATGCTATGTTGTTTAACATCTACTACTGCTGCTTGTAGAACTGTGATCTTCCTATCACCAATGTATGTTCTATGCATTTACTGCTCGTTTCGGCCTTTTTCTTGCAATGTTTGTCATATCAACGCATTCTTAATTGACTTCTTCTCTTTCGTTCCAAGCCATTGTCGATGAACTTTCTTTCAGTTGCCTTCCGGTTTCAAGCGATCAAAGTTAATGAACGTTCAGTGCCCCGCTGCATAGCGCAGGCACATATATACTGAATACTGAATTCCAAGGACTGATTGGTTTGGTGTTTTTAAAAAATTTAAAAATTTTTTATTTTGTTTTTTATTTTAAATTAATATGTTTTTAGTGTTTATAAATCATTTTAATGTTCTGATGTCAAAAATAATTTTTAAAAAATAAAAAATATATTATTTTGATGTATTTTCCAGCAAAAATTTATTTTGAAAAACCATCGCTATCACAATCTTAAACATATCCCACTTCATTTGAGATGGCCATTGTCAGCTAGTACAAGTATAATTTAAGCTTCGAAGGAGGAAAAAAGATTTTGAAATCAATTTAGATTTTTTTAAGGTTTTTATTTTTTAAGAAACAATTGATTTATAACTCGTGGCCTAAGCAAAATTGCATCATAAGTGAACAGAAAACAAATATTGATTAAACACAAAAGATTATGAAAAATCAAGATAGAAAATTTATGAAAAAAAAAGAGGGAAAGGGGGGAATTTCTCATAATAGAACATAATATTATAATGAAAAAAATGTACTTTCTTGATTTTAATATAAAAAAATCAACATAGAAAATTGAAAAAATAAAAGGGAAAAAAAAACAAAATCTTGTTATGATATTATAGGGAAAAAGTAATTCAGAAAATAATATATCATGATAATATGAGAAAACACAGTCACAATCAAACAAAAATATATTTTATTTTATTTTATTTTTGTCATCAAACATTTATAAACACAACACAGTGACCACACACACTATCAAATACCACATCGCAATCATCTAAGTGGTGGCTCAATGGTAAAAGCTTGGGACTAAGAGGTTTGCTCCCTCTATGGTTTCAGGTTCGAATCCTGCGATTGCTTATATGATGGCCACTAGAGGCTTACATGATCGTTAACTTCAGGGCTTGTGGGATTAGTTGAGGTGCGCGCAAGCTGACCCGGACACCCACGTTAAACTAAAAAAAAAATATCACATCGCAACATGTCACAATAATACTAAACAAATCCTAAATAGTAATTTATTATATTATTAATGATAATTTTTAATATGAGATATTAATTTCAAGAGTTTTCTGTTTAATTAATAGCCGAGAGGAAAACACAAAACATTTGGGCGATTTGCATTAAAAGTAAATGGATTGTTCATCATTTGTCGGTATGCGAAGAAGTAAAACCTTATGTAACTATTTAGTAGGTGCTCAGTGATAAGAGCTTGAAATTAAAAAGTTTGCTTCTCCTATGATTTTAGATTCGAGCCATGTGGTTACTAATATGATGGTCACTGAAGGCTTGTATGGTCGTTAACTTCAGGACCCGTAGGATTAGTCGAGGTGCGTGCAAATTGATCCGAACACTCACGTTAATAATATTAAAAGAAAGCTTTATGATTGTTCCTCATTACTTTGTTTCACAACGTAATCATATGTAGTTATAAATTAGTTTTTACCCTTTTATTTCAGTAATTTAAAATAAAATCATTATATAATTTCTCTGATTTTATCTAAATTGTTTTTATTATTGTTGGTAACCTGGTCTTTTTAAAAAAGTTTTAATTAATTGATTATCGTTCATCCTTGTTTTCGAGCAAGTTCCGAACTGTTTTTATGATCATTGTTAACTTAATCTTGATTATTTTTTACAAAACTTTTCAAATGATTTTTTAATTTGTTGATGGATTGCTCCTTCTTGTTTTCAAAAGATTTTCCTAATTTATTGTTGGATTGTTCCTTCTTATTTTCAAGCATATTTTTGCACTGTTTTATGATTGTTGCTAACCTAATATTATTCGTTTTTTAGCGGATGTTTTATATGACTTTTCAATTCCTTAAACTATCATTTATTTGCTTTTATATGTTTTTGTTATTATTATATCATTTTAATTTATAATTTTATTTAATTTGTTCAACTATGACAAACATAATCATAAGATTCCAAAGTAGATATATTTTTTTTTAATTAGAAGCCTTTGATAGGGAAAATCATGAAAATAAAGATACTTCGATAATAAATAACTAAAGTATAGATACTTGATTAGAAATAAAATATAATGTTCATCCATACTTGGCATACATGTCAACATATTGATGTGTCAATTTAACGGTTTAATCAATTTGGTAATACATGACAATAACACTTGATTATATAAACTCTAAGAAAAAGTTTAACTGATTAAGTTTTAGATTTGTTTTTCAATGGTCACGAATTCGAGTCCCCTCATGGCTATTGGAGGCTTACATGATCGTTAATTTCAAGACCCGTGAGATTAGTTAAGGTGCACGCAAACTAGTCCGGATATCTACATTAATAAAAAAAACATTAAAAATTCACACACTAAAATAACAAAAATAAAGTTGGTACACTTAAATAGAAAAAACAAAGTTGAATCTCTTTGTAGTTTACCTGGAAAAAAAAAAAAGAGGAAGAAGAAGAAGAAAGAATAAACATAGGCGTATTCTTGGAAATGATATTACTCCATGTGTAGTGTTTTCAAGGTCTATGAACAATGGTCAAGAATGCCTTCTTGTAATAGAGTGGTCTCATTCAATGAAAAGGCAACACAAAAAAAATATAGAAAAAGGGTAATTATTAATTATTGACAAGACATTTGTGACTAAATTGTTGTAGCTACATTACAAAATATTATTAACTGAAATATTTTATTTTTTATTAAGGTTTTTTTTTAATTCAATTTCACTAACCTAATCTTCTTCTTATTTTATTTTATTTTATTCTTGAATATTAGATTATTTTGAAAATTTTGTTTTATTTTCTTTTTGTTTAGTTAAATACCGGTCTCGTGGACTTTCTTTTTTTTTCTTTTTTAATTTCAACATTTAACATTAGATTTATTGAAAATAGAGCTTCATATTTTTTTTTTAATTTGTTTTCTATAAATTCATCTTGATATTATGACCAAGATGACAAGTTTAACAGGTTAATCTGAGTTGACATGGATCTTTTTCTTCAAGTCTCTTCTTTAATTGATTTGTTTTTCTATTTAATCTTTCAACCTTCAACATTGGATCTGTTGGAAATGGAGGTTCATAATTTTTTTTATTTACTTTTTATCAATATATCCCAGTCTCATGACCTAGGTTGCGGGTTTAACAAGTTAGCCCGAGTTGACTTGAGTTGTTTTTTTTAGATCTTTTTTTAATTGATTTTTTTTTTCAATTTCATCTCTCAACATTAAATTTGTTGGAAATTAGGTTTTGTAATTGTTTTTTATTCTCTTTCTATACTTTATCCTAATATCATTACTTGGGTCACGGGTTGACTCAATTCATATTTTTTTTTTTGTTCTTTTTTAATTGAATATTTCCTTTTCAATATAACCATTCAGCAACTCGAGCTTCTTTTTTATTTAGTTATTTTTTTAATTTTATCATTTAATATTAGGTTGTTTGGGAATTGAGCTTTATAATATATATATTTTTTTAATTTTATTTCTATGAAGTTATCACAGTTTTATAGATTTTTTTTTCTCAATTTCAACCTTTAATATTTGATCTATTAGAAATGGAGCTTCATAATTTTTTTATTTGCTTTTTATCAAGTTATCTGATCTCATTACTTGTTTCGTGAGTTTGATAGGTTAAGCTAGATTGACTTGGGTAGTTTTCTGTCATTTTTTAAAATTATTTTTTTTCAAATTCGTCCTTCAACATTTAGTTGATTATGAATTATCCTTCATAATTTATTTTGATTCACTTTCTATAGAGTTATCATGATCTCATAATCCAGGTTGCATATTTGATAAATTAAATTGGGTCAATCAAATATACCATCGTCTCAATATTTAAAAAAAATATCATTCAATATATCATTATATCAATATTTAAAACAAATATCATTCAATATACATCATATTTTGAGTTAGTAATTAAACTTTTTTTATTAAAAAATACACCAACGACATTAAATGTTTTATTTTAAAAAAATTAATTTAAACCGCAACACAAACACAAGAAAATAATCTAGTGTCATTCTTAGAAACCAAGCGTATTAGCTATGCAGTATACTATGATTTGCTTTGTAAAACAGTGCTTGAATTTCCTGTTACTAGAAATAATATTTTTTGCACCCATCTTGCTTCATTTTTACTTATTCCTGTACAGATCCTACTGTTCAATTTAGATAATTTGCAATCTAGTTATCTTTATAAGATGCAAGTTATAATAGATTATGTCTAATAATCATCGCTTATTTCTCTTGAAGGTCTAAGAGACCAAATCATGTCTAATATAATATATCATAAATATATTATTTCATATTATATTGTATCTTAACTTTTCAATTCAAATCATCGAAACTATGAAAATATTATTGGGCTATCTTATTTCCAAGGAATAATGCTGAAGGTGAAAAAATACACCAGGCGCGACTGCAACAATATGCCTGAATAAAAAATACACCAAGAACTAATTTGATGCTTGATTGTGTAAAAAAGAGTTGAATTTTATTAATTAAAAAATTAAAATAATAAGGATTAAATTTTGTACAGAAACAAAAAAAATAGCCTTTTCTTTTTTATATGAAAGACTACATTCTGATCTCTAAAATTTTTAATTATTTTATTTCTAATCTTTTAAGAGTTTCACGTTTCGATTCTTAATATTATTTATTTTATATTTTAGTTTTTGAAATTTAAAAAAAAAAAGAGTTGCTGAAAAATACAAGAGAAAAGATAAAGCGGTCATCAACCACTTTCAGTCACTAAAAAAGCTCATATTAGTGTCAATGGGTTCCTCTTAACAAGAAGGGTTCATTCAGGTGTTTTTTACAATTAATGTTGATAGAAAAAGTAGATTGAGAATTAAGAAATTATATTTTGTTTTGTTTTGTTTAATTTTAGTTTTTTTTTTAATATAGATCTAAGGGTGTTTTAAGATTGGAATTGTGTTTATTTGGGTACTTCTAGTATTTCTTTGATGTTTTTAGATGAAAAATAGTTGAAAATAGATTTTTAAAATTCAAAAACTAGGATCTTATTTTTTCATCGTGTGTACCTAGCATTTTAGGCCCATGCGTGCCTAGCTTTCCTTGTCTAGGTCAAACACACAGACCCAACCTTCTAGGCCTAGATTTCGGGCCTTTTCCTATGTCCCATTAGTTTTTTTTCCTTAAGTTTTTATTCAAATGCATTATATATAAAATAATTAATATCATATTTAAAGTAGTATTGATTTTTATATATTTATAAATCATATTATAGGTTTTTATAGTAATATTAATATTTTTTTAATTATTATATACCTAATATGAAAAAAAAATAAAAATATGTTCATCAATATTCTATAAAAGTAAAATTTCCTTTCTATTGTCTTTTAATAGATTTCTTTTTGCATAATTTTATCACATTAACTAATTATTTTCCTTCAATCATTTTAATATTTTTATTAAAACTTGCTTTTGAAATTATTATATGTTTTTTATGTTTCTAATTAAAAATATCTTTTTGTTAAAATAATTATGAAACATATTAATAACAACCCATTTATTTTATTTGGTTTTTAATTTGATCATTCTTCTTGATATTAATAGAAACATCTTGTCAATATATGTGCCATTAAAGCATTTATGAATTTCATCCTGCCAAAAACAATAGATCAAGACCATTAAAGGATATTTTGAAGTTAAAAATACATTTAATGAGATTCTTAGTATATTTCTTGAGGTTTTCAAGATAAAAAAAAAATGTTAGAAAATAGACTTTTGAATTTTAAAAACTTAGATCTCAACTTGCCAATTATTTTTAGTTGTCATAATATTAACAAGTCAGTGATGCATAGATTAAATGACGTTTCATCCGTTTTTAATAAAAGAAAAAAATCTAGGCACAAGAACCTGCCCTTCCACAAGCGTCTATGTTTCTTGTATTTGGGTAGAAGCATTGGCCCATCCTTCCAAGCATATACACGTATGACCTGTTTTATTTGGGGCAGATGCGAGTGGCCTTTTTTAAAATATATATTTTTTATTATTATTTTTTTCAAAAAAATCTCTTTAAATAATTTTTTTAAAATAATATTTAAGTGATTATCCAACTATGCAATTTTTTTTAAAGAAGATGAGACTTTTTTATTATGATATTATCGATTACTTTATGAATAATTATGTATTACCCTAATATGAAAAAAAATTTAACATTATTTGTTCAATAATATTTAATGAGAATAAATTATCTATGTTTTTAATTTCTTATTATAAAATATTTATAGAAACCGAACCCTCACTCAACAGACATGAAGAGATGCGAATAAGAAGTATAAAAAATGCCACGAAACTTGGTTAATTATTTGATAAGTCAGAGTAGTTCAATGAAGAATCGAATTAAAAGAATTTCCTCTAACAAGAAATAGATTATTTTGAAATCAAAATCTATAATAAAAAAAACCCCTTAATTACAAGCTAAATAACTTTATTTATAACAGGTAAAAAAATCCTAAATAATATTAAAAAAATAATAAAAGAGTTCTAAATGAAATAGAAAAAATAATCTTAAATCAACTAGGAAACTAATACTATTCCCGCATAATAGATTCTGAACCTTATCGCAAGGCTTTCTTGATGTTCGGTTGACCTGAAATTTTAATCGTATATAAAACAAGACTATTGAAAGCTTTTGGTATAATATGATCCTAAATCAATAGTTGGATTGAAAATTATGTTTGTTGGACTAAAACTGTGTATTAGAAGAAAAAAATAAGCATGTAGCTGTCGAAATTAATTAGTCAATGAAGTAGATGGATCACGCTCCTCTTGTACATAGATTAAATTGACTAAAGTTTGATCATCACTTGTTAAAAATGTAACCTTCTTGAAATTCATCTTGATTTAAATACTCTGAATAAGCCTATTGAATGCATATTTTAGTTTTTTTGCTCTTGATCTTATAATTGGCCTATGCAAAACTTCTAATGGATCATTCAATATAGTTTATATTATAACAAATCACTAGTTGATTTCTAATCCAATTTTACAATCTCATCTGAAACAAATAAAATTAGGGGCAAATCCCAATTTACCATCCAACTTTTGGGTAGTCTCAATTATATTCTTAAATTATTTTTCATATCAATTATACTATTGAAGAATTTTTGTTTTTCAAGTGAACTACTCCGATAAATATAATTAATAAAATTATTAATCATCTGCGTGCTTCTCATGTGCTCCTTATTAGAAGAGGAAATTGGAGGAAAATTTCCTTTCAATTCCTATGCAAGACGAGTCACGTGCTTCATATGACATCAAAATCTAAAATCTAAATTTTTTTTTTCTGTATTTTAGTGAGAGCCTCCATGAGAGAATGAATAGATGGTGGATCTCCATTAAGAAAGCGATTAGAAACATATTTAACATAAGGATGAGAAAAGAGATTTTTCTCCAAACATATTATTAACCATTTATCTTCCAAGAGGGAACCTCCCCATCCCCTCTTATCTAACCACATCTTTTTTCGCGTTCTCTTTCTACTATAGTTGTTTTAGAACACATAATAAAGTAAAAATAACTTAGAATTGATGCACACAACAAACAATAACCTGAGATTGTTGGGCTTTGATACTAATTTGTAATAACATGAGAAAACAAATTAATAGTGGAAGGAGGGTATAACATAAGAACCCTAATTTGTTGTTTTATTGCTAAAGAAAAAAATCTATCATGGTTGGCCTTTTTAAGAAGTTCACGTTTTAAATAAGTTCAAAAACAAACCTATACAAACTAGAAAACTTAAAAATAAAGAAAAAATAATAAAAATACTAAAAAAACTAGAACAAATAAAATTACCAATATTTAATTTCCTAAACTAAATAAAAAAAATCACCATAAAAAATATTTTCCTAAACTAAATAGAAAATAATAATAACTAAGAAAAATGATTTCTCTAGAAATTCTCAAGCATCACATTTTTTTCAACTCTTCTAAATTGTTCCCTTTGTTTCCTTCTAACCAACAAAATAATCTAATTAAAGATAAATGTTTAGTTTTTTTTATCCCCTCCTCATTTTTCTTTTTCTGCTAATTGGCAAAGCCTAAAGATAATTTCATTTTCAACCTTCACTCCCACTCTAGCTAATTTTTCATTTCTTTTGTTTAAAAATTGAATCAAGTCCCGGAACTACAAAATAAAAACTCTTGTTAATCTTGTTGTTATAGCTATGAAACTCGATATGTCCTAGTAAGTTGATATAAGATCTAGGTGATCTAGGGTCTTGATCGGGTTTCAAATAGACAAAACTCGGGGTTGCAATTGACCTGGTCAAACCCCCACGATCTACCAGGTCAACACATAACCTGATTGACCCGGCATAATTCAAGTGAGACCCAACTTTTTTTCTTTACATTTTCTTAAATGAACCTAAAAATTGTAAAATTAATTTATGAATACTTAGCTCTATATATTCTTTTTATAACCTACATCCACATGAAATATTTATTGACTTTTTGATATGGAATATTTATATACAGTCTACATCCACATTAACATACATCTATATGAATTTTTTTTTAACTTTTATATGTGGGATAACTATATATAATCTATTTCTATATGAAGTGTTTTTTAATTTTTCTATGAGATAATTATATAATCTAAATCAACATGAATTGTTTCTTAATAATTTTATATGTATTATTAAAATTTTAAATATTTTTTTATTTTTTTACATCAACTTGTACCCGGGTACTACTTGCCGCTTTCCATGTGTAATAACTATGCTCGCAGCAGTCTTACTTTCAAAACAAAAATAATAAATAAATTACATGAGCATTCTATTTTAAATAAAAAAATTAGCCAAAACATTAGGAAAAAAAGAAGAGAAAATCCAAATTAAATATCAGAGAGAAAAACCAAATCTGCCATTTGTCAAAGCAAAACGAACAAACTACGAAAACAGAAGCAAATAAAAAAAAAAACCCTTAAAAATAAAAAGCAAAGGGAAAATTTCAACAGTGATAAGTGAATGAGTGAGAATCATGTGATGTGATCCACCTCCACCACTCTCCTTAACTTTGAATCAAAATAAGCCATAATAGCAATACTAATAAATTTTTCCACCTACAACAAACCACCGTCTTCTCCTCTCTCCCTTTGTCTTTTGTCTTTTGTTTTTTTTTGGTCTTTTGTTTTTTGTTTTTTATTAACTTTCAGTCTTTCACTCCTCTTTACTTCAACTGCTAATATTTTTGTTCTTTTTCTGGGAGAGAAAAGCTTTGTTTGTTTGCATCAATGGCTTCAAGCGCTTCAAGGTTTATCAAGTGTGTTACTGTCGGAGATGGGGCTGTAGGCAAGACCTGTATGCTTATATGTTACACAAGTAACAAGTTCCCTACTGTATGTTCTTTGGTCAATTAAATGACCCATCTAACTATCTCACCTCAGCTGTGCTTTATAATTTATGGTTTTTTTTGGTGATTTAATGTGTTTTTGCATCTGGGTTTTGCTGCTTTTGTTTTTTATTTTTTGCTTTTAGCTCTATTTTTAATTTAGTCTCAGTATCTCTCAAATCCTTTAGCTTCTGGGTTTTGCTACAAGGATAAAGTTTGTCCTTTTTAGTTTCTGTTTTAAGATAGTGATCTTGTGTTTAGCAGATTTTAGTTTTTTAGGCTTAATATTTTATCTCCATTTGAAAGTTTCTTGCTTTCTGCTGTTGGTTTTGTTCTTTCATTCAAATAAACATAAAAAATCAAGTTTCTTGCTTAATAAGTGCTATTGTCCCGTTTTAGGCTTCATTTATTTTGTCCTCATTTGAAAGTTTCTTGCCTTTTGCGGTTGATTTTATTCATTCATGCAAATGAACAGTAAATGTTATTGATGATTTTTTTTAGGATTATATACCTACAGTGTTCGATAATTTCAGTGCAAATGTGGCAGTTGAAGGAACCACTGTAAACTTAGGCCTCTGGGACACAGCTGGTATGATTATTTGGTTCGCTGCATGTTTTCTTTTTAATCTTTTTTTCCATAATTGTGCCTTCTTTTTTTCTGGAAACAGTTTTGCCAAATTAGGCAACTTTTATGATTCATTTGTTTCATTGACTTCCATAGGGCAAGAGGATTACAATAGATTAAGGCCCTTGAGCTACAGAGGTGCAGATGTCTTTGTCTTAGCTTTCTCACTAGTTAGTCGGGCTAGCTATGAAAATGTACTTAAAAAGGTGCAGCCTTTTTTCCAAATTGTTATCTTCTTAACTTTCTGGTTTCTTTTTTCTTTTATACTCGTTTATATCAGTTTCAAATATGAGATTGTTTATCCAGTGGATTCCAGAGCTTCAGCACTATGCCCCTGGAGTTCCAGTAGTACTGGTTGGTACCAAATTGGGTAAGTCTGCTAGCATCCATCATCATTTTTTCATCCAATTCAATGCTGGTTATTGTTCTTTTCTTGGTATTGATCTTGTCAATGCTGTTATGTCTAGGTTATACTGGTTAATATTTGCATCACAGTTGTTTATTGCATATTGCTTAATAGGTGAATGGTATATCTTCTTATTCAGAATTTGGTGAGCTCACCGAAGGCAATTTTGAGATATAAGCAGGCTAAAATAAGGACTTGTTCATATTCCAAGTCAAAACTACTTGGCAATGAGGCCATTGATGCATTTTGGTTCATTAAGATGTTGAAAGTAAATAATGAGTTTCCTCTTGTACTTTTCAGTTTTATTTGATATATTTTCTGAAGCCTTTTCATCATTCAAGCTTGAAATTCAATGGATGAATCTATATCAGTCACAAATTTGGGCAGACTTTCTATGTGTGTGTGTCAACATCACCTTTCCAATGGAAAGCGTTGTCCAATTTTGCAGATTTAAACTTTCAGGTTTTTGAGCAAGTAGGAGATAAATTTTAGGAAAGGAATTATATATAGACCAATGGATTCGTAGTTTAATGGTACTCATGCAAAGCTAGAGGAGTGAGGTCTCAAGTTTGGTTTTCATCCATTGGTAATCTAAAAAAAACAAAGGTGAAGTTTTGGAAAGAAATTGAAAAGTGATGACCAAGGCATATAAAGGTTATTTTTGCTATTAATATATGGATTTTGTAATAGGAAATCTTTGAAAAACCCGAATCCCAACTGAGATATTTCTGTCATGTTCAATCCTTTCTCTTCTTAAACTCAGTCCTCTTTGTTTACACAATTCTTCCCACATAACCAAGTGAATTTTCCCTTCCCTGGTTAGTAGCATTAGATGCTTGATTGAGATGGGTTTGATGATTGAGGGTCTGTTGTGTGATCAGAAAATTGTTCAGGTAAGTTCTCTCAAGGTTGGAATACTTGATGAAATTTAAAAGTAAGGAAATTAATCCATTCTTTGTTAATATTGTTCTATCAACTTGCTTGCGGATACATTGCAATTTACATTCTATAGTGTATCCATTCTTCATGCTATTCCATAACATTTAATCTCTTGAGAGGGAGAGTTGTTCAACCACCTTATTGGATTGCAAAAGTGTCGAAGTTAGTGTTCTTTTTTTTTTCTTTTTTCCTTTTTTGCAAACTAGTGATGATCGTTGATTGCCTGTAAAAAAATGAATAAGAAAAGAAACAAGAATATTGTTAGCTCTTGCAAATAATGACTTCTTTTCTTTTATCCTTCCAAACTGATGGTGGTCATTACTTTCTGAAAAAAATGAATAAGAAAAAAAAATGATCACTCTTGCAAATAAAGACCTTATGGGCGTGTGTGCCCGTGCTTTTTTGTCAAACTAATGGCAATCTTTGCTTTTCTGAAAGAAAAAAAGAACGAGAAAAGGAAAAAATGTTGGTCATTCTTGCAAATAAGGACCATGTGCATGCCTTTAGGGCACTTGGAAAATGAGTTTGGTTGTAACCAACTTAAAGTCTCCTTTTGGGGTTAAGAAAAAATATTGGTCATTATCGCAAATAAGGATCATGTGCATGCCTTTAGGGCGCTTAAAAAATGAGTTTGGTTGTTACCAACTTAAAGTCTCCTGCAGGATTAAGGAAGGATTTATAGATTATTTCTGTATCATTGTATTCTGTACAGAATTGAGAAATTTTTTCCCTCCTTTTGACATTTTGTATAATAAACCTAACTGGAACTTAATTTTGTGGGACAACATAACTGCTGTCAAGTCAAGGGCATAGCTTTTTCTTTTTTGTTCTTTGTGATTCCTTCCCTCTCCATTGTTCCTTTTGTCTTTTCACTGGCTTAATGTGAATGATTGTCATATGATAAACATTATCTATTTTTTTTTTAAAAAAAGTTACTTACAATTTCATACTACTTTTTACAACTCACTTGTATGATTATGTCATACTTCATTGCACTCATTATTTTATTAATCTCACTTATGAATAGCATAATTCTTGCTTTTTGTCAGGAAGGATATCAGTCCAAGTTCCCTGACCAAATAAGAACTCTGTTCTCTTTGATGTAAAATGAAATTGTATTGCCTTTCATGTCTTTGAGAGTTCTAGATTATGTGCAAACTGATTGGCATGAGCCTAGCCATCCATACTGCTTTTCATAATCCATGATGTTTCACAGATAATTTTGTGCTCTTATGTTTCATGAATCCTTCTGCTGGGAACTGTTGACCAATTACATGAGCTTTATTGACATTTAACATTTATATTGCGGTGATTAGCTTTGTGAAGCACCTTAGATGTGAATCTAATGAATGGTTTAAAATGGACATGTAGATCTTCGTGAGGATAAGCATTATTTGGCTGATCACCCTGGATTGGTGCCTGTGACCATGGCACAGGTGCAGTTTCTATTCAATGGTTGTTTATATTTTTTCTTGGTCTTCATGTGATCAACTTTTTTTAATGATATTGGTTATTCTATGAATAGGGAGAGGAACTCCGAAAACAGATTGGTGCAGCATATTACATCGAGTGTAGTTCAAAAACTCAGCAGGTATGTAATAGTTTGGCAATATGTTGAGTTGTATTGAGTACCTGTGTATGCTATCCATGAAATTGACCACCCAGCTAATGTTTATTGGATGAATTGATCATAGAAAGTTAAATCTTCTAGAGAAAAGGAGGTAAAAAAACTGCCAAAAGTCTTACCTCTGCAACTGTATGCAGTGGTATTCTCCTGAATTAATCTGAGTGCAAATTTCAGGTTTCCAAATGCTTGGCAAAACTGATTTTCCTCTTATGAAAATCTTATCAATGGGCTCTGTGCTATTTGGCATACATCCTGACTGTGTGACAGTCCTAAAGTAATATATTGCAGGCTAAGTTTACTATTATCATATAAGAATCTTGCCCTGCATCTATTGCATTTAGGACGACCTTTTCTAATTGTTCCTTGCAGGCATTAGATCACTTATATTATCATGTTGTAAATGACTTTTTTCATGCTATTGCAGAATGTCAAAGCAGTTTTTGATGCTGCAATAAAAGTAGTTATCAAACCAGCACAGAAACAAAAAGAGAGGAAGAAAAAGCCGCGCCGAGGGTGCCTGTTGTCAGTACCATCATTTTCTGCACTTTTAAGAGTTTTTTTTTAGAAAGACATGCAAAGTTTTCTGATCTCATATCCTCTTGACATATGGATCTTGCAAATTATCTTGGTGTCACTTATGCTTGGGTTTCCTTTATAAATGTTTTCATAGGCTTCTCTGATTTTTTTTTTTTGTTTCCCTATCCCTTTTTTCAGAGCTACTGCCACCACTTGTGTAATCATGTCAAACTAAATGGAAACATTTTATAATTTTTAGACTAATAGTTCACAGGCACCTGCAGTCATTTCTATCAAATGTAAATAGTATTCCTTTTTCATGTACAAGATTAAGCAGTTGGCATCTTAGTTGTAGTGGCTAAGTGTTTCTTTAATCAGTGGAAAAGGAGTGCGGAGACATGGGTTTTTTGGATGCTAAGGAATATCCTAGGCCTGGGTCCCTTGAGTTGGTAAAAGCGACCATCTAAATTACATATGTATGAGAAGATAGAATTGGAAGATTAAGTTCAAACTGAATGTCTCAAGGATGTTGAGTAGTGGTTGTGAATACGTGGACTGAAATATGTATATATTGAAAGGACATATATATAGAAAATAGTGGTGAGATGTAATATGGAAGGGACAACGCGAAGGAAGTCTCATGGATATTTACTGGTTCATTTGGGAATACAAGGGTTCTAAATTTCTAATATGTTTATTGATATAGAATTTGTGGAGACGGAGACTGTGCCATTTATTAGTTTTCTTTTTGACTTGGCCTTGATGCCTCTGTGTTAGAAACATAAGTTGATTTCTGGGAGCATAAGCCATAAGATATTGACACCAGGTAAATAGGCGATCTTCCCTCACCGAAATAATACAATGCAACAGTTACTAATTGTTTTTGTGAGTAGCATTTTTTTTGTCACGTGTACACTTCTTGTCATAGAGAGAGCATGGAGAATGAGCAGATCTTGTTATGTTACATATATTAGACATGACCTTATGCCCTGCTCACAGCTAGCTAAATGTCTTCTGTGATCGGTTTGCCATTGTTGCAATAGCCAGCTGTTTCTCCTCACAATGCATACAGGTCCCATTGTAGAATGATAGAGCTATGGAGTTATTAGAATGACTTCACTGTCTCGGTCAATTGTCATTAACTTGTCGTCATATCTATGATGTTATTTGATGGGCACTCCCTCAGAGATAACTACTGAAGAAGAGGTCCCTTCATGGTGGTATTTTACATGCACTGAATGTTCTGTTGAAGGTCTTTTGCCTGCCTCATCTGGCTGCTTGCATTTAAATCTTATCTGTTTTACTTGCTTGTGCTATTCAGAAACTGAGCTTCTCTCATTCTTTTTGCATTATTCCTTGAAATGCAGAAATGTCTTTTGCGGGAGGAGGCTTCTGTGTCTCGAATGAAGAACCCCTCATCTCCAAGGTGGTTACTCTTTGGCATAACTGTGGCACCACACTGCTCGGATATACCTCAAGATGTTGGGTCCTGCGAATTTGATTTTGAATGCGGCATAGCTCCTTGCTAAAGGTCGCGCTCTCGAATTTCAGTGGAAAACATGCTCATTCAGTACTAATCTATACTTTGTAATTCATTGTATAAAGTGGAGCTCAGCTGGCTTTGTTTCAAGTTTTTATTGTTCATGGTATATTTCCTGACCTTTTGGTTTAACACTAGTAAAACATGATTTGTTTTTCCTTCTGCAAGCTGATTTCTCTCTTTACTTTTTACAAGCTGGTTGTTATGAATCCAAAAGAAAACCTAAAAGACGACCGTATTCAGGGTGATACTTAAATGCCTTAACTGGCTTATTGCCCATCGGTATTTTGTCCTTAGATCCATGAACAAAGATGATGTTGAGGTTGCAACCTGTCATAAGGAGGGTGATGTACCCAGGAAACAGAAAAGATTAGGCATTCCAGACCCCACCAAGATTTTAATCATGGCAGACAAAGCTTGGTGTGAACCAGTCTCACCCGTCGCCATTAAATCGAGTGCCCATAATACAGAAAAATGGACATAAAATGAAGAACGCCAACTGAAAAGAGGCAGCATGCAACCCAACAACAGTTAGAAAAAGAACCAAAATGAGATTGTATGAATTGAAATGGTTTAGGTTTTAATGCATAACATCATTGCCATGCTTGTCACATAACACCTCCTTACACGTGAACCTGCAGCACCTGGGCGAGTGTATTTCACAGTCAAGACAGCATCATAAACCACCCAGTAATATAAAATTTCATCCTTGGAGATGACAAAACCTTAACCTTTAAAATTTTTTGGATGCAATTCAACTCTTTATCAGATTTCACTGGTTATTGTGGTTCAGCAGTCTTCATTCGAATCTCGAACCTAAAAAGTGAACCCACACAGAAGTACAATTACAATTTCCATGGCGAACCATCCTATAAAGCCTCTGCCGACCATACAAAACACCGAGAAATCTTGAACTGCAACAGCAGCTATCTGTGGAACGGATTTCTTATTCTCGAAGCTAA
The DNA here is from genome assembly GCF_000002775.5 of Populus trichocarpa. Lineage (NCBI taxonomy): Eukaryota > Viridiplantae > Streptophyta > Magnoliopsida > Malpighiales > Salicaceae > Populus > Populus trichocarpa. Next base: position 9,869,880 of record NC_037299.2, on the reverse strand, counting down.
TTCCAAGTTCCAACACCAAAACAATAACAGCACAATTCAAAGGACAATTTTAAGAGATGATAGCAGGTGTTATATCGTTGGTCAAATAGAGGACAGAAATGGGAGAATGTCATGAACAAACCTAGATTAATTTAGAGTTCATTCACCCTTTGGCGAAGATGGTAGCAAAGTTGGGTAGAAATTGGCGTGTAGCAAATAATCTACACCAGGTTAAAAAAAATAGAATAAATTAAAAGGAATACAGCATCCAACCATTGTCAACTAAACCACATGCCAGTGCAAGAAAGGCTTCAGCACCAAAATTCACGGACCACTCTGCTTATATGTATGTGATTAAAGAGAGAATGAAAAGATAAATGAAGAAAGATTCCTTAACAACAAAGCACGTACAAAAGGGCTTCTGCTTAAAGCAGTTTACTAATCCAATCACCATTCATTCTCAAAATGGTTGGAAAAGGAAGGATGGTTTTGCACCCAGCAGTATAAATTGTCGATGCACTGGACAACAGTATGGACACCAATTTCGAATGTCTGGGCAACAGTCACAGAATGCACGCTTTCCATTGGTTAAAATATCTACAAAGAGGAAAGTGAACTGCAGCCACCCAGTTCAAATTCAAGGAAATAACAGCTCAACAACCCCGGACAGATTTCTTGTAAGGCGCAATGGGTAAAGCGACAGGGTGGGGGTCGGAGACTGAACATCAAATAACTCACTTACCACCCATCCTTGAGATCACAAGTTAGACGATCTTTTGTAGTTAGCCAACATCCATCCAGGAGAACTGTAATTGAAAACACAACGAAAGCAGAAACAAAATTACTTGACCTGTGAGCAGGAACTTCAGTGCAACTCATGCCCAACAGAAAGCAAGTTAAAGAGGGTTTCCCCCTCTCCTTGATCACAAAAGAAAAGGCAATACCACAGCTACCTTATAGATAATTCATCAAATTAAGGTCAAGGTGAAACACAGAGAGAACATGACAAAAACTTACAGGTGGATCACTGGGTTGTCATTATTCATCACTAGTATCTACTGCCATGAGGATTGCTTATAACCTTCCCATCCACCCTCTGGCTCCTTCCGCTTCAAAACACCTCCGCTGGTCACTTGATACATCCTCGATTGCTCCTCTGTAAGGACCTGTGAACTGGCAACAGATAGTTGCCTCGATGCAAGAGCTGAGGTCTCATCTCTACTTTCCATGTCTGGGCCTAAAGGCCCAGCATTGAGATCTAGACCCTGTCTTCCCCATTTCCTACTGCTCTCCACAGCACCATTATTGTTATTGTTACTGTCTGGGAAGTTAACAGCATAAGAAGGCCTTGGATAATGAGACGAGACTGCACCTAATACTTGAGAGGGTACTGTCGGAAAGCAAAGTCTCCCACCAGATGGTGAATCCACATACGATGCTGAACCACCAGAAAATGTTGCTGAGGTAAGAGGAAAGTTGGTCCCAAAAGGAAAGACAGGATACTGGAAAGGAGGAGATGGAAATGGCACTGCCGGAGAAGACGACAACACTGCTCCCCTGTAGACATCAGTATTAAATGGATTGCTGCCAGTAGAGGAAGCCAACATCCTCTGAGGCCCACCAGTTGCAACTACTGGGAAAGGCTGCTCTCCTCTATCATGCAAGATAGATTGGATTGTGACAGCAGGATAAGGATTTCCTTGAGGAAACCAGGAGGGGAAGTTTCCAATTTCCGTACTGTTCATCCGAAGGTTAGAAATGAGTGGTTGAGATGGCACAATGTTTCGGGTATGCTGGCCAAGTGGTGATGGTTCAGCACTCACCTCATCAACAAGAGGGCCATCATTCAAATCAAAGTCTCTGCAACCACCAACCTTTCCATTTAGAAAACCACCAGATGATTTGGCGGGATGAAGTGGGGCATCCAGCCTCCGGCCAATGCTTGTTAAGTGATTACCAATATCACTAGCTTCATCTGCTCTATTCAAATCAAAATCAAGTCCCCCCGAGCTTCGAACAGGTATCGAACCCATCAGTGCATCACGTGCACAATCATTATTCTTTGCAAGGTCAGAAACAGAAACTGTCTCCTGAGCAGAACTTCGTGAAGCCAAATCCTCGAGGATTCTTTCATCAGGAACATTCAAGTCAATATCTAACAGGGGGCGACCAGGCTTGGAAACCATTGCATCAGGTAGTGAGATATTAGCTGTAACTAATGGAATCTCCAAAGCTTTTCTAGGTTCAGCTGGCCGAAATGCACTTGTGGCTGCCGATCCCTTCCAACCAAGCTCCCGTCTACTCTTCAGTAGATCCTCTGGTGGAACAAAGGACCCTTTTGCAGCAGCGGCTACTGTAATGGAAGCAGGAAGCCCACTAGACACAGAAGAAACAGGTAAGGGAAAAGGGCTAATTAGCTGAATCGCAGAAGAGCATCCAGGTGTTCTCAAATCACCTGACTCCCCATATTTCCCATCATCAGAAATAAAGCCTTCATTCAGATCAAATTCAACTTTTGCTTCCAGATCCGATCCCCCTGTAGCAGATAAAGAAGAAGCAGCAGCAGGGGCAGACATACATTCCTCTGTTTCATCAGCTCCAGTGCCAGCCAAATTTGACCTTGTTGACACTACTAGTTCTGGTGCCTGAACAAGTGTGGGTGCTGCCTTGTGAGCAGCTGGTCTGGCACTACATTGCTCATTGACCTGAATGCCTCCCAAGCTCTCCACCTTGCACTCACCTTCATAATCAGTTGTGGCTGAGGCTGTATTACATTCATGTTCAATTTTATTTTTCTCAGTAGAATGACTCCTACCATCTGTTTCACCAGCCTTCACATCATGCATGTTTTCAGAAACCACATCCTTGCCAGAACTAGAAGGTTCGCGCACTTCATCATTGGTTCCTTTTGCAAAATCAGACTGCAACATAGCAGGTGGTTTTGGCTCATCCCCAACAGAAACATCCAGCTCTTTATTCATTTTTTTCTTGTTCTCACCATCAGTCTCTACAGGATGGTTTGTTGATGATACATCAATTGCATCAGTCCCATCTTGCACTCCTGTATTGTTGATCTCATTTAAGACAGAACCATGCAACTTTTCTTTTTCATCAGATATGCCATCTAAATTTGATCTGCCACCACCCTCTTTCTCCCACAGCTCCTTGCCCCTACAATTTGATGTTTTCACTGCCATGCTTTCAGAGGACACAGCAGCTAATAGTATTTCCTCTGATTTCACATTGCTTTCTAGGCATGGTTCAGCAATTTTCTTCCCATCCACATGGGAAGAATTGGGAGGTCCATTGAGCTCCCCTGTGTGTTTTTCTTGTGAAAACAGAACTGTTTTAGCCCCTATGTTCTTGGACAGTGAAGTACCAACAGTAATACCCTGCTTCTCATCTTCATCATCAACAGGCTTACCTTGGCTTTGAGCAGGAACATCACGTGGTGATGATTTTGCTCTCGAACCACTTGGTGCACAGGGGTGCTCGATAGGCATGTTTCTCCGTGGAGAATCTGTTGGTGAAACCATATCAGACTTGGACATCTCCCCGGCAGCTACACTAGCAAGCAGATTCATACCAACATCATCACCAACTGACATAGATGCATTCCCATCAGAGTATTTTGCACAACTTTCAATCAAAGCATTCATGGAGCTGAAAGATGCATCATGCAGCTTCCCAAATTTATGTTCATACACATTTGAAGAGGGTGTAGCTTTTGAGACTTCACCTAATTTACTAGCATCATCACCCATACAACCATGCTCTTCATCAGGAACAGTGGCAGGCGACCCATCACCCTCATCTGACCCAGTCAGCACCTCTTTGAAATCATTGCTTTGCCACGACTCGGTCTTAACATCTGATGCAATATTAACTCGATATGAATTAATTTTTTCCTTCAAATTATGATCAAACTGGTCATGCCTCTCCGAAGGCACAGGAGAAGAATCTCTGCTATTCATGACTGAAGTGTCTTCCAAAGTTCCCCCACTGGAACTTTGTGCAGGACTGCGACCTTTGGTGGGAATTTTAACAATGAATTTATGACTGAACCCTTCAGCCGTTGGAACATCAAGTGCCTGATCGCATGCCAAACTGGACTGTTGTAATTTCTCTGAACCTGGATTTCTGTGCAAGGGAGAACTTCTGCTCGATCCACTATCCCTTTGGACCCCAGATACAGCTGGGCCTGGAAACCCATTAACTGATTTACGTTGCCGCAAAGAACCACCAATGATCTTATTTGTTGCCATTGAAACAGCAGTAGAGCTCCTTGCATCCTCCTTTCCCGGCAATCCTGAAGTTTTGGCATGGTCACTAGAACAAGATTGACTATTGTTGAGGGACTGACTGGAACTGCTGCTTTTCTCATCCTTTGCTGCAGATGCAGGTAGATCTGAGGCGCCACTGACACCAATATTTCTGAGCTGTCCATCTTTCAAATTATTACCAACTGTGCCAGGTGATGCTGTTGATTTTATGGGGCCTGGAGATGATGCAGACTTGGTCACAGTCTCCCCCTGGACAAGCTTGACTGGACCACTTTTCGAAGCAGAGAGTTGCACAACTGAGCTCTTCATTGCAATCTCTGAGGATACACCAGATGGTCTATTCCCAACCTGCGAAACTTCAGGAATGCGCGATCTAGTAGACCAGGTGACACCTTGGTTAGAACTAAACTTTGCATTTGCATCCATTTCAGCCTCAACCCGTTTCTTCCACATGTCAACTAAACTCCTTGCTTTCTTCTGTATTTCCAAATTCTTATGTGTCCGCAAATGATTCACAGATTTGCCAATATTACACATTTGCAGAGCATGAAGATTTATAGGGAGTTTATCCAGTGCATGAAGCAAAACTAATAAAAAATCCTCAACAGATCTATCACTATCCTTGGGGCTACTACCATCACCAATCTTCCCTTTATGCACCTCCTGTAGCCATTCATCAAATACAGGCAAGCCCCTCAGCTGCACAAACCGATTTAAGCAATCAAACTTATCTGTGGCTGCTATCACACCAGCTAGCATTGACCGGCCAACCAAATCTACTTTCCTCTCGTTCCTCTCAGGTAGCATGAGATGCACCAATTTCTCAACCCCTTCAGAATCCACAAGTCCCCCCTTCTCTGTAAATTTAGAAATCTCAGATTTCCAAATGCTTTCTGGTCTATGAACAGAATCCACATCATCCATTTTAGAAAAACGTTCTCGTTTAATGGGCTCAGACCCCTGATCTCCACGCTCCCTTTTCTTGCCCTTAGATTGTGAAGGAAAGGAGGCAGCATTATTCTGTACACTATCAGAACTAGGTTTTACCTGTGATGTTGAAGTTGGACCATTCATTGTCTTCGGAGAACATCCATCTGGTTGAACTGTTGCATGCATTTCTAAACGTGTCTTGGATAATAGCTGATCCACTACTTCTTGTCGTTCCTGTGTAAAGAAGAGTTAACCATCAAATGGAATTGTAAATTCAAAGCAAATTCTTGAAGGGCAGCTACAACTCACATTAATATAATCCTGATCAGTTAGCCACCATAAACACTTGTTTGTAATGTCATAAACTCGCCGGCACACAAATGAGCAAATCCCTGATGGAAGTTCAACACCTTTCGGAAGGAAGGCAACTTTACACGGATGGAGTAGTGATGCAGCAGGAATTTCATCCTTGTGAAAGGAAAAGAATACTTCGTTTGGCGCAGCTTCCAGTAGGATGCCTTTGCCAAGCTTTATGTCAGCAGGTCGATAAAGCCAATTCACACCTAACTTTAACTTGTTCTCTTTATCAGTAGTCAGCCTTTGGATTATTCCAATGAAAGGAGGGGAGTCCTGGGGTGGTTTGAACAGAGCAGAGTCTCCAACACTGACCTTGCGTCCATCCTGTTAAAGGAAAAAAATAAAACATAGGGCACTTTAGGTAACTTATTACAAATGCATCTTTATACCAATTACATCAACAAATGTTCTGCTAAAGTAGAAAATGTAGCCTGCATTTTGATAGCATAGATGATTGCTGAATGGAATATCATTAACTGGCCATTAATATCATAATAAAGATCCATCATCAAACCACTAGATAATTACCATTATGAACTTCATGGATGAAAAATCACAGCTTATGAGTCCTCTTATCTCATTTTCATTCATTAGATACTTGATTAAGCACTTATCAATAAATCTAAGCCAGGCCATCATCAGTAAAAGAAATTACATACAAATGCCTCAATGCATATGATTGTGCTAAGATGTAATTATGAGGAGAGATAAGTCATTCAAATTTACACTTCGCACAGCTAAAAGGAACAAAGCAGAGTGTTCCGTCAACAGTCATAAGAAAGAAAAACAAAAGTGGAAATTAAACTTAAAACCTACTGCTAAAAAATTTCACAAATACAAGAAAAAATTGCCTCCAAACTGAATTTAAGCAACAATATCATGTAGCAATACAAAAATTAATTTGTTGTCATATTTCCCAAAATCCAACTGAGAATTGCAATAACGAACACAATACTAACTGAATTGTAGAATTCCCACGCTAACAAAAATCAAAGAAAATCTGAGCCAGCTCCTTTAATTCCTATATCAAACAAATAACCTCTCCATCTTTTATCAATCAAATCAGTGATTGCCCCATTTCCCATCATTCAAATCCAAATAACACAGAAGTACGATGAATTACAATCCAATACCTCTCATAATCGAAACAATGACCCAAAAAAACACAAAAAAAATCCCAAAAGAAAAGGAGTACCTTGTAAAAAGAATCAGCTGAAGATAACGAAGAAGAAGAAGGAGGAGAAGGGACGAAATCAGGAGCAGCTACAACTGAATTGTTGTTAACACGAGTGGGAGCAGTCCACATGTGCCGAATATGATCCTTTTTCCTCTCCTCCTCAGCTTCCCGCCCATGCAGCATAGCCTTGCATTTTTCCTTTCGAGTACCATCAACCCTTAACCCTAACTCACACTTTCCCCCTCAATTAATTCACCAATTCGAAAACCCTAGATCCACCCAAGACCAAAAATAATTGAAAAACTAAAAAACCCTAGCTTCCGTAGACCATTTCTAAATGCAATTCAAACCCTAATTTGACAACAATCAATTACTTCCGCAAATCAATACATGCGATCCGTTAAATTAGAGATGCTGTTTTGAGTTTGAGAGAGAGAGAGAGATATCGAGAATCTAGAGAGAGAAAATCATGGAGAAAGAAAAGGAGAGCGAGCGAACGAGCGAAGAAGAGAAATCGTAGTGGGGGAGACGGCAAAAAAGGGAAGATGTACGTGGTAGATAGACTGAACCATAAACCCGGACCAAGTCCCTGTCAAAAATTCTCAATGGGTCCGGTCTTGCCTCTTTTCAACCCTCTAATCTTTTTGGGTTGGGATTGACCCGGCCAAGAGACAGGGTTTTGGATCATATGAGTTAACCTGGATTAACTTAAATTTTTTTAAAAAAAATATACTTGAGATTTTAATAACACTTAAGAAAAAATTATGAAAGAATCAATGTGCGTGCATGCTTGCGCGTGTGTGTATATAATAGTTATCCCAAAAGTTATGAAACAATTCATATGAATATAAACTATATATAATTATCTAATATCAAAAAATTAAAAAATAATTCATGTGAATGTATGCTATATATAGCTATCTCACATAAAAAAAATTAAGAAATATTTTATATATGGATATATATACTCTCTCACTTTCTCACGAGACTAAGTATTTATATATTAATTTTCTATATATATATATATATATAAAACAATTCACATCAAAAAATTAAGAAATAATTCATGTGGATGTAAGTTATAAAAGAATACATGAGGCTAAGTATTTATAAATTAATTTTCTATATTTTTTGGTTTTTAAAAAAATATAAAAAATAAAGTTGGGTCCACCCGGGTTACGCTAGGTCACATGGGTTTCGAGTTGACTAGGCAAGTTGCCCGAGTTTAACTTAGCCAATTGCAAGCTCGGGTTTTGCTTATTTGAAACTCTGCCAAATAATTCATGTAGATGTAAACTATAAAAGAATACATGAGGCTAAGTATTTATAAATTAATTTTCTATATTTTTGGGTTTTTTAAAAAATGTAAAAAATAAAGTTGGATCCACCCGGGTTACGCTAGGTCACATGGGTTTCGGGTTGACTAGGTAAGTTGCCCGAGTTTAACTTAGCCAAATGCAAGCTCAGGTTTTGCTTATTTGAAACTCTGCCAATGCCCAAGGTTGAGTTTCATAACAATGCCTTTTAGATATGATTTATGGCCCGTTTATTAATGTATTTAAAGGGTGTTTGAGATTGTGATACAAGATATTTTTCAAAATAGCTTTTTGTTTAAAAATGTACTAAAATCCACCATATAAAAACTATAAAAAAAACACTAAAAGTATTAATTTAATCTTTTTTCAAGCCAAAAGAAATTTTAAAAAGCATCTAAAAGCAAAAGCAGAGGATGTGTCAAATACCCTTTTAAATAACAATAAAATTAAAATTAAGAATTTAAGTTTAAATTTAAATTTAAATAGAAAAAAAATATAATAAGCATCAATAATGTAATGTAGCATGTGAGAGATAACATTGTAGATTCGCAAGATGTTTTTTTTTAGATTCTTTTTTCATTTTGGTCACCAATTTTTTTTTCAACTTTATCCTTTAATATTATATTATTTTAGAATTGAGCTTTGTTATTTGTTTATGTTGGCTTGGTATTGAACACTCACGGTGTCTGGAAATAAAATTGATTCTCGATGAATGCTCTATTTGTCATAATTAAAAGAAATTAAATTGAATCAAAACAATTGAAGTTACGAAGCCAAGTTTGAATACTAAAAAAGTATTGAGTCCATTTTTTCTTGTAAATATTATAGACTGAAGTGCACAAATAGGGGAGAGATTAAGCCTTTTTTATTTTCTTAATCCCTTACTTTTTTATTTAATCCTTTTGCATTGAGTTTTTTGTTTATTGGACTTAATTTGTTTTTCCTAAATATGGAAAATCCCATAATATTGAGAGAGAAAATATGACATGTGTTTGATACTCGAATTTGTAAAATAAAATATAATTTTATTGATCTAAAATAATTAAGATTTGAGAGATCAAGTTGAAAAAATAAATGCTAGGGATTAAAAGAAAAGGACAGGGCAAATTAGACTAGTGCGCTAGTGGGAGGTACTTCTCGCATTCAAGATCTTCATATTAGAAAGGTGTGTGGTGGTGCTAGCGGCTCTTTTTTCTTTTCTTTTCTCTTTTCTCTCTCTCCTCATGATTTGAGCTAAGCCTGTCAAAATTGAAAGGTATACTGTCATTTCTTTTTATTGAATTTGGACCTCAATTTTTTAATTTCTATTGGTTTTGTTTTGAACCTTTTATTTTATTGATTTTTTTTTTAATTTCATCCATTAGTTTTTGGTTTCAATTGATTATTATATCAAATTTGATCATCATTTTTTTGCTTGATATTTGTTTTGAATCCTTTTTTATTTGATTTGTATATCAACTCATCTCTCAGAATTTAGTTTCATTTTATTTTTATGTGAAATTTAGTTTCTATTTTTTTTTATTGCTATTTGTTTTAGATTCTTTTTTATCAATTTTTCTTCAATTTCATTCCTCAATATTTTGTTGATTAAAAAGTTGACTTCATGATTTTGTTTTGTCTTCTATGGAGTAATCCCGATCTAATGATCCGAGTCATGAGTTTGAAAGATTATCTCGAGTTGACTTTGATCTGTTTTAGATACTTTTTTATAATTGATTTTTTTTTCAATCTCACCATTCAATATTGAGTTTGTTAAGAATTAGACTTCATGATTTTTTTTTATTTTCTCTTATATGAGGTTATCTCGATCTCATGTATTAAGTTGTTGACTTAGCAAATAAACACAAGTTGATTGAAGTTTTTTTTTTCATTTATTTTTTTAACTGAATTTTTTTTAAAAAATTTCTCTTCGTCATTGAGTTATTTAAGAATTGAGATTTATACTTAATTTAATTTTTTTTATAGGGTTATCCCAATCTCATGACAAGATCATGAATTTGGCAAGCTGACTCGGGAGGAGTCGCGTTGTTTTTTTTTTTTTAATTTTTTCTATATATAATTATATTATTAAATTAACTAAGCTTATTGAAACTATTCAAGTCAATCATTCAAGTCTTGGATTTTTCTTACTTCTTTAAAACCATTAGCATCGTTAAGCATCATTTTTTTTTATGTTAGGAAAAGTTTGGTCCTACTCGCGATGTAGTACAACCCACCAATCTAGTTTGTTTTCTAAAAGTGTGTTTCAAATAAAAAAATATTAAATTTTGTTTTGTATTTTGATTATTTTAAAATGAAAAAGACTGAAACCCTAAAATTTTCTAAACAAAAGTATGAAATTAGTTGATTTTCATTTAAAAATGCATTTTTACAAAAACACATGCATCATATTGCCAAACATACATCTAGTTTTATCTTAATATATTTTCAACATATATATGACTTCATTATTTACCAATTTCTAAATCTATCATGATAATGAGTCTTAACAAAAAGATATTCTCCAATCAACTTTCACTCATTACAACAAAATCTCTCCTTAATCAAATATAAAGAAAATTATTTCATATAAGAATTAATACATAAAAGATCATTTTTCTTGTACCTTTTTTAGAATTTGATATTTCTAACACGATAACACGTGGAAATGTGTTTTCATGTGTTCATATAATATGATGACACACCCTTTTTTAGATAAATTGATTAACATTATAATTTATAATTATAATTATATTATAATTATTACAATTACAATTACAATTACAAAGAAAACTAAATTTTATTTTGATTTCATTGTATACATAGAGAGAAAGGATAATGGATTTGTATTGCTTTCCTCTTTAATTGTTCTAGGGAGACGTGGCCAAATGACCACTATAATCTTTTCCTCTTTTTTCTACTCTTTCACTTTTTCCTAATAGTCACTGTACTAAACTTTTCTTCTTTCTTTCATCTCTTCATCTTTCCTCTTTAAACCAATGATGTGGTCTCTCTTTTACCAACAATCTTTATCACAACAACAGAGTCTACTCCCTTATCATCTCAGACTCTCTCTCTCTCTCTCTCTCTCTCTCGCTCTCTCACTCTCACACACACACACACACATACACACAAACACAACCATAAAATCAAAGCAAGAAAGTTTTTTTAGGTCATTATCCAAGCTTTTTTTTGTTTGATTTTAATGGGTGTTTGTTGATTTTTGGGGTGATTGGTTTGATTTTTTCTTTTAAAGTTTCTTTGCATAGGTTGATTAGAATGCTTAGTTTTAAGGGATTAAACTTTTTTTTTATATATAAGGGAAGAAATGTGTTTGTCTTTTTATTTTGTGAGTGCTTACTCATAGCTATGATGTTTGTGATTTATCCTCTTCATGTTATTTGTTACTTGGTTTTATTGTTGGTGCTATATTGTCTTCCCTGAAAATTTTTCCCCTTTCCTTACTTGGCAAGTTTTGTATTGGTTCTTTTGTTTCGGAGCTTGTTCTGTTTCTTTTTTTTTTTATGCAAGGCTATTATTCTTTAGGACCAGGGTTATGATGTGCAATGTAAGTCTCTTTTAATTCTTTCTCATTGGTTATTGAGTATGTATGTTGTTTGTTTTATCGTTGGCTATGTTTATTTTCCCCTTATATCTTTTTAGTTCAATTGTGTGTTAAATTCATTGTTTGTTGTTTGAAGGCCTATTGGATGTTTTCTTTTTGATGTTCTTTTCTTTGTTATGACATTGATTTTTTGTTTTTTGGATGCATATTTCAGTGCTCTTTATTTGCTCTTAAAGATTTTGTGGCTTTGTTTTCTTTCTATTTTTTATTTTTGTTTGCTTCATATTATTGGCTTCTAGGTCATGGGTGGGTTGTTTATTTTTTAAAGATTCAACATGTTTAAAGGTGTTTAAGGTAGGGGTGGGAGTGTGGCTAAATTTTTTTATAGAGGTTTTTGTTTGAATAATAGCCTTTGAGATTTGTGTTTGTTCAGTTGGTTGGTTATTTTATGATTCTTAATAATCCTACACTGGTTTGTTGGTCGATCATGCAATTTTTTTTTATGAATTATTCTATTTTACATTTAAAATCCTTTTTCTTTTGTGAATGTTTGTTTATTTGTGTTTACATCCATTTTCAACCTTTATTTTTGGTATTCTTGCTTTTAAATAGGGGCTATCATTTTCTAGTTTTATCTTTTAAAAATCACTACCTTAATAAGATTTAAAATCTCTACCATTTTTTTAGTAAGTTGTAAGATTGTTATTTTAAGGGTACACAACTACATTAATAAGTTAAATATGTTTTTTTCATTGTGTGTTTCTGTCTATCTTACACATTTAAACTTTGATTTCTTTCTTGATGAGTCTTGGCATGTATTTGTAATGCTTTAGAATCTTTTCCTTTGGTTTAATAAGGTTGTTCATAAAGAGGTGGTTATCTGACTTATTATTTCTCAATGTTTATTGTTCTTTCTTCTTTCATCTTTCTAGGCATGTCGTTTAGCTTTCTAATAAGGTTTTTTTTTCTTTCTATCTTTGTGGTTTAAAAAAGTAGTTTTTAGGATTTTATTTTTATGTGAATTGTCATTTTTATATCTTTGTTTTTTAGGGGTAGTAGTGTTAAAGTTATTTGCTTTCATGATTAGTTTCTTCATTTTATAGTGTGCCTATTGCATGTGGTTTTTTTTTTCGTGTTTACATTTTTTTGTTGGGTTGAGGGCATTGAATTTTGTAATAGCGAGTTAGTTGCATGATATAATTTTTTATTTATTGTACATTATACGTTACATGCTTTATAGATTGCATATTTAGTTTTCTCATCATTTTTTCTGATTTTATTTTGTACAACATCCTTAATATTACCTTTTTATTGGGGTCCTTAAAATGTGTTTATTTTGCTTTTTTTTTGTTGTTGTCATGGCAAGCCTAACATACTCAACTATGATTTTTCCTTTTCATGTTATTACTAGGTTTAAATGACTTTTATTATGGTTGACGTTTATGCCAATTATTGTCAGCTGGTCTCTTAGGTCTAAATGACTTGGCATGTTATAAAGACATTACTTGCTTAACATTATCCTCAAGTTTGCACCCTTTAAGAGAATTATAAGATAGGTAAGACATCTATATACCTCATTATAAAGCATATATTGGGCTTGTCAAACCACCCATTTGGATTTTCCATCATCTATATATTTTTTCCCAATCCTAGGATTTGTGACTTACTTCATCGTTTGTCATGACCAATCAACCCTTTTCTTTTGAGGCTCTTCCTTTCTAATAAGCCCATTATGATTTGAGATAACAAATATTATATTGACTTTAAGGAATAGATCATCATCCACTTTTATCATCTTTTTTTAGAACATGATTGCATTCAAATTCTAAAGCTTAATTTCTAAATACTACATAACTATTAGTGTCGTATTTCTAAAAGTCATGCCATTTATAATATTATTTCCTCTTGATTTGATTAATGATAAAGGTTATGTGATTGCTAAAGAGCTTAATGTTCACCCACACATCAACTGATCAAGATCTTTTTAACTCTTTTGATATTAAAAATGTGCTTATTATATTTAATTGCTTTGAAAACTTTGACTTTTTTGTTACCAGGTTTGGGAGCCTTTTTAGATTTTTTTTTTTAATATTGTGATCTTAAATGGTCTTTCATATTTTATTTTAGTGACTGATATGAGTTGCTATTAAACCTCCTTAAATTCTTTATTAGAATCTAAATTAATTAGTGAATAAACATTTACGACATTGTATAAATAACCAATAAAGTAAGTCCCCCTTTGTGGTTTCTCTTTTACCTATTTTACTAGCATTTTCTCATAATGGGCAATATTATTTGTGAGGGTATATATGTCTAAATATTTGGTTCCTACAAAACTTTTCCTTATGTTTAACTACATTCTCACTAGCAATAACTTCATGTACTTTTACTTAAATATAACTATAGTGAATTTAGTTTTCAATATCTTAAATTGTAAGACATAGTTTTCTATTACCTCTTTTAGGTCCTATACTATTTTAACCAAGTCATATAATGTAATCTCTTATATTATTATATAAAAGTGTTCATGAAAACGAGTTTCATCTCTTTCTAACTGTTGATCGAGTTGGGTGGCAATGTGGAGTATTAGTGAAAAGCTATTTTGGTTAATGATAAACCAAATGACCTTAGCTTCTTGAAAGGGTTGACTGTATTATCACTATATTGATTAGTAAATTAGTGATGTGCTTCCTTATTGATTGTTTATCCTTTTAGAAAAAAATATTTGAAATCAATAATTTTTATTTCTCTAGTGATCACGTACAATCTATCAACCCATTTAGAGTATAAATAATTGCAAACAAATCTTATTGTTCATCTTACTTTCAGTCCTATCTCTTTTAAATGTTGATTTAGTTATGCTCTATTTATCTCTCTTCTCTATTACTGATATGTAGAAGGGAATTGTTGTGCTAGAAGATTGAGGTTTCCTTATTGTAAAACAGGTTATTGGGTATAGAATTGCCTAGTAACAAGTTATGCTATTTGATAGAAGCTATGCAGGGCTAAGTAGTTGGCTTATGGTTGTTTGTAAGCTTGAGAAAAAATTGGCTTATCAAGAGTTATCATGCTAGGGATAAGCTACATCTTTTATTGTGCTTGATATGCTAAAAAATACATTTTTATAAGAGGTATACTCAATCCATACACCCTTAATAGAGTGCTCGTTATTATAGAATCCCGGATTTTCCTTTTAGAAGTGTATACTTATGTTATAAGGTATTTTCTAATAAAGTTCATTTTGTAACTTATTCAACTAATAAGATATGCATGCATGATTCGGTTTACCACCACTATGTTGTTGTGACAGGTTATGATAATTGTTTTCCCCATATCTATTTAGAAAGCTCTCATATCAACATTAGAGAGATTTATATGTTGATAATAAGATTGTCTTTGCAAGCCCCTAGAAAATGAATGAATGAATTTAATTAATTGAAGAAGAGGTCATTAGTGAGGCACAAAATTCTTAACTTAAAGTCTAAAGGTAAACATAAGTAAAAAGAGAAGGATAAAATGTATAAAGATGAGAGTAGGGCCTAGTGTGAGAAACATAAAGAATTAGGGACTAAATTAAAAAGACATGAATAAGTGAGGGATAAAAAAAAAGAGAAAACCCGTCATACCTAGGAAGAACAAGAGTTTGACGACAGAAAACAAAAGAAAAAAGAGGGGGAGCCATTTTCTTCTCTATCACTTATCTCTCAAAGATATTGTAGAGAGAAACACATGCAAATCAATTCTTGAGAGTGTCAGGGAGGTTTGAGTGAAGACAGGTCAGATTGGAAGCTATTGGACAAAATTAATGTCAAACTTTAAACTGAAATTGAGATTCACAAATGAGAAAATTTGAGGTGAATGTCTTCATGGAAAATGTGGTTAGTGATGTTAGATTCCGCATGAAACAAATCTTACCCTATTTAAAGTTATATAACTCCAAATATGGATAGAACACTAGAGAAAAGTAAGGTTGTATCTTATAGGGCAGATTGATATACCATTGTATTTCAATGAGTTTAAGTGTGTAAATGGCAAAATTAGGTTTAACCATTTTCACCAAAGTTGTGTATTTGTGTCTTAGCATACTAAAAAAAAAGACCTCGTTTAAAATTGAGTTCAACAACTCTGGTGAGGAGTAAATAAACAGTTTTCTGATACCTTGTTATAAATTGTT
This sequence comes from Populus trichocarpa, assembly GCF_000002775.5. Classification (NCBI taxonomy): domain Eukaryota; kingdom Viridiplantae; phylum Streptophyta; class Magnoliopsida; order Malpighiales; family Salicaceae; genus Populus; species Populus trichocarpa. Next base: position 9,854,120 of record NC_037299.2, on the reverse strand, counting down.
AAACATAGTGAGTCTAAGTATGAAATTAAAAGAATTATTTTTTATACGAACAATGAGTATTTGGATTGTAAATAATGTATTAATAGAAAGTATTTGTATGGTTCAAAGGGGATAAGATCTTCTGTTGATGGAGCTCACTCGACTGGAGGAGAAGGTATGTAGAGTCTTACCTATAATTTTATGATGTCAATTAAGTTTTTTGTTGTAACTATAAATGCTATGTATGAAATGAATCCAAATGAATTGTAAATAGTTACGTGAAATAAAAATACGATTGGACTACTTTCACTAAGATAAAAACCAATGTTATGATTATTTTCGAAGTTATTTGAAAACCAATGTAATTGAGTTGCTTTCACCAAGATGAAAGATAATATTGTGATTGTTTTCAAAGTTGTTTGGAAACTAATGTGATTGGGTTGCTTTCGCCAAGATGAAAGCCAATGTTGTGATTGTTTATGAAGTTGTTTGGAAACCAATGTGATTAGATTTCCTTCTTAAATACAAAAGCCAATGTTGAAATTGTTTTTGAAAGTTGTACGGAAATCAATGTGATTGAGTTGCTTTTGCTGAGACAAAAACTAATGTTGTAAAGTCTCTAAAATTTCTCAAAGACTAAATATGTTTTGGTTACTTTTACAAACACGAAGGCCAATGTTATGTTATTGCCTAAGCTATTTTGAGAATTATGGTAAATTGAGTTGTTTTTGATAAATCAAAGGTCAATAATAAGTCGTTATGAAATATTTGATAACTATGTAAATCGAAGTACACTAATTGACTTGAACTTGAGAGTAAGACCTTACTCATGTCGAGTACAAATATCTTTGTGTGTTATTATTGTGAAATTTATAACTATTGTTCATGAAACTTTCTATAGGGTTGGATAATAAGAATTGGTGCTCCCACTTTCATATATGTTTAGAAGACAAATTATATTATAATACGAACTTATTCTTAATAAATTTTTGTTACAAGACCTTTTCGTATCGGCGAACCTAATTGTTAGGTTATAGTTGGCCTTTAGATTCAGAACTTATATTGTACATGTAAATAATTTTGTGGACCTAACTAAAAGCTCTCTCTTACTCTCCCTTCTTCTTTAATGATATTTTCTATCTATGTTTGGAATTGTGTATGAAATCCATATATAAAATATTATTATGCAAGTTGGTGTATATCCTTACATGATTTTTCCATAGCATGCATCAATAATATAACCACGTTGTATGTTGGACATTAATTTTAATTCATATAAAAAATAAACAAACAAAAATAAAAGGTACGCATAAGTAGTAAATGGATTAATTAGAGATTGAGTAAGGTAAGCATAATATATACGTTCATGGAAGAAAAGTTTAAAACATGTGGTTAGACTGTACCTTTTTTTTTATAATTCAAAATATAAGCGTATGAGACTGGATTTATTAATCTTTTAGATTTTATTTATAATTAATTTTTTATGGGATTAACATGATGTAATTACTGAATGGTACAAGATATAGTAAGGGTTGAAAGAATATATGGGGTTGATTTTTGGTTAAAATGATGTGAAATAAGGTCTAGGACAATTGAACCATGTTTGTAATAATGACTTGTAACATGGAAGGAGTAGTTGATAACTTGGTATGTTAAAATATAGAGGAAACTCTTTAAAACTTTTAGTAAAATTGTTAATAAATAAAGGAGAATGACTACATGTATAAGTGTAAAAAAACAAATTGTCATAATAAAGGCTTATATTCAATGGAAATGTGTAAAATTGCTGTAAAATTTCATGTTTTAATATCCTCTTTTTGGCGGGGTGTTACAATATTTTCATAAGCAACCTTGTTGGTTGACTGGAATTTACCACAACTAGTTGTGATCATTAATTCATCATAGCACACAATTTGATATACTTAATATATGTATGTATGGTTACGTATTGGGTATTGATTTATCAATATAGTCATCTAAGATTAGTGGTGATGACCCTATTAGAATCAATAAACGTAAAGGACTACATAAAGACACTAGAAGTGTGTTTAGATGTAATTTTGTGTTATAATGGTGAGTTAGACAATAAAGACCCATCTTTGGGCACGTCTGTCACTGGTTGATTCTCTAAAATCTAAAGAAATAGTAGGTTTTTAGGCTCTTCACAGTTAAAAGGCTAGCATGTCTCCGTTGCTTGTGCAAACTATTCATTTCGAGCAATAGAGATGAGTTTACCTATACTTTTTTAGAAGCGTGTTTTAATGGCTTCTAGAATATATTTTGAATTTTTATCCTATTAGTCATGCCAATCTTTTATGTTATCAATTAACTATACTTAGAATTGAATCTTCGACGAGGCAACAACTACCTCTAACCAAGCAAAGTGAGGATTCTAGACCTTGGACACTCAGTAAAGGTAATATGTACTTAAAACATCGATGTGCAAAGAAAACATGAGTTATAAAAAAGAATGAAGGAAATTTAAGTGTTGAAAAATAACAAAGCATTAAGAAAAACAATAAAGGTGATAAAACCATCCAAGAAAAAAAAACTGTTAGAATTTCAAAATTTTGAATATATAGGGTTAATCATCATTTAAAATAGTATCTGGCTCTATTTATATTATTAAAAACTTTGGATCCTACTTACATAAGTAATTCTAACCCTATTGATGCAATCATATTATTCTATAGTCTTACTCATATTTACCTAGTATTTGTTCATGTTTTATATATAAAATGTCTTGATAATCTTTGTTTTATATTTTGAAGGTACTTTTGGATGTGAGATTCGAAAAGAAGTAAATTGAAGATAAAATTCAAACCATATTCCAACCCGTGTCGAATATTGGCAGATTTGACATCTGATCGATGTTTTATGCAGAATTTGAGTTGTAGAGGTTGAAATGAAGTGATTCCAGTGGAATTAGAAAGCTAACATCCATACCTTTCTATAAATATATGGAAAGAAAAATAAAAAAAAAATAAAGAGGATGGAAATCGCATCCTTCAAAGACAAGTCTCATATTTTGCCAATTTTGACATTCGGTCATTCCAACTTGAATATCTTGAGTTAAAGAAGTTCATTTGATGCAAACTCAATTTTTTTAGATTCCTGACTCAAAGACCTATCATCCTACCAAATTTCAGAAGAAAAGGAGCTCATATGAGAAATATGTGATTTTTCTAAGACAACTTTTAAATTCTACCAACAAACAGGTTTTGTGAAGAAATAAATCCAACTTACTTAAATGTAGATTGTTTACTTTGGAAATGACTATTTTTATATTTTTTAGGAGAATACAAATGAATTTGAGGGATGTGGGGATTAGGGTTTCCTATCAAATAAAAAAGAAAGAGAGAAAGAAAGAGAGGGGGCGGCCAGAAAGAAAAAGAAAAACTCCACCCTTTTCTCTTATACCCAAAATTATGCTCCCATCTGTTCTATTCATTAGTTTTTCAATAGAAATGCAAGGCAAGTTATTTTTCTTGGTTGAAAGGATATAGAAACCTTCGGATTTCAAAAACTATAAGATCTATTATATTTTTTCTTTTCAATTTATATGATGAGTATGAATGTTTTTCTATGTTTATTTTTTATAATTGTTTAGTTTGATTGTTAGAGCAGACTGTAAATTATTATTCTAAACCAATCTACTGCTAAGTTTGCTATCAAGACCAGAGTTATGATATTTGAACTTGTGAAGCGATTAAGCTTAATAATCAAAACCGGAGTTTTAATCTTAGGAAAAACGTTCAATTCAATCGAACATAAATTACATACGGTTAAGTTGTCTAGATTTATCAACCTATCTACTATCTAGTTCTTAAGGCTGCCATTGAATTAAATTATTAGTGCGGACATTGTGGTTGTTTAATGGTTAACGTTAGTTACACTGCAGATCGGTTAACTAACTAATGTTAAGGAAAGATAGATATTCAGAATATAAATTGGCGTATCGTTTCAGTGATCAATTTTGATTTTTATAGGTGGATGTTTACTTTATTTAATTTAGCTTGATTAGTTCGTTCTGTTTACCATAACATAGCCTAGATAACCTCAAAACCCCCCAACTTTGAATAATCTAGTATAAAGACCTGAACTAGATCTTCTTCGTGGAATCGACCCCTTACTTGCTCTATACTATCTTGTTTGTTTAAGTTAGGGTAATTAATTTGTGTGACTGCGACATTGCAATAAATTTTGGTATCGTTGTCGGGGAAGTGATTCTAGTTGATGCTTGTGTTGTGATTGTTATTTATTTTGTTAAAAAAACAGATATATATGATTTCTAGCATAATCTCTGGCTTCTTATTAATCATTATGTTGAGGACTCGCATTTTAAATAGGACTATATATGCTTGGTTATGCAGACATCCATACTTCATTGGTTGATCAGTTCCTTTTGAGCTATTGTGACTTTTAGTCTCTTGGTGGACTAGTTAATTGCTCCTTCTATTCTACTTTTTTAGTTGATACTCTTTCACCTCAGTCAATTCTTCTTATTCATGATCAATTTTAAGCTCTCTTTTCCTATTTTGCAATGAAAAATCTTTGTTATCTACCTTGTGTAAACAGATTGACAAAAAGAGAGGGAGACACAAAAGTCATAGATTTAATATTTATTCATCGTGCAAAGGTTCAAATAGGTGTATTGATACGTAATATGGAAGAGACAACAAGAACAAAATCTCATGGAGATTATTGGTTCATCGTGCAATATAAGGGTTTTAATAGGTGTATTGAGATAGAATGTGTGGAGAGATCATCCCACCCGTAGCCAATGGTATTTTGTTGGAACTTGATTCAGGGTAAGGGTTATGCAACCACGGGAAGGAAAGAAAAGGGGAGAGCGTCCCACCCATAGCCAGTCTTTATGGAAGCAACAGCCCCAAATTTTGGGGTTGCAACGTTGCCTGATACTTGAGCATCAGCACGCCATCAAAGCAGTTGGATTTATTAATATGCAATTGCTATAAGATTGGGTAGACCAAAAACACAAGCTATAGAACCAAGATAAAGATAGTTTGAAATGATTTAGGCTTTAATGCGCAACACCATGCCCATTCTTATCACCTAACGCCTCCAAAAACATGAACCTGCAACACGGGGACAACCCTTGACCTTGAAGATTTTCGAGATGCATTCCAACTCTGGATCAGATTTCTCCGATTATAGTGGTTCAAAAGTTTTAATTTGAATCTCCGTCCTCAAAATTGAAACCTGAACAAAAATACAAATACAATTTCCATAATGAACCATCCTCGCAAAGCTTCAACCAAACTTACATGACACAGAAAAATTGAACTGTTAACAGCTACCTCTTATCCTTAAAGACAATCCAACACCAAGAACTGATGGCACAAAGGCCAATTTTCAAACATGATAGCAGGAGCAATATTTTTGAACAAATATGGGCCACAAATGGGAAAATGTCATAAACAAACCTATATTAGTTTAGAGTTCAGACACCATTATGCGAAGGTAGTAGCAAAGTTGGGTAGAACTCGGTGTGTAGCAAATAATCTACACCAGGTTCAAAAATAGAATAAATTAAAAGGAATACAGCATCCAACTAAACCATATGCCAGAGCAAGAAAGGCTTGAGCACCAAAATTCATGAACCAATCTGCTTACATGTACGTCTTTAAAAGAGAAAATGAAAAGATAAATGAAGAAAGATTGCTTAACAACAAAGCACATACAAAGGGCTCCTAATTCTCAGAATGGTTGGAAAAGGATGATTTTGCATCCAGCAGTATAAATTGTCGATCCGATAGACATATGGACACCAATTTCAAATGTCTGGGCAACACGGTCACAGAATGCAAGTTTTCCATTGGTTAAAATATCTACAAAGGGGACGGTGAACTGAGCCACCCAGTACAAATTCAAGAATATAACACTTAATGACCCTGGAAAGATTCCTTTTTTAAGTTACAACGGTACAGCGACAGGGTGGTGGTTGGAGATTGAACATTAATAACTCACTTATGGTTGGAGATTGAACATTAAATAACTCACTTACCACCCATCCTTGAGATCACAAGTTAGACGATCTTTTGGAGTTAGCCAACATCCAACCAGGAGAACTGTAATTGAAAACACAACGAAAATATAAACACAATTACTTGACCTGTGAACAGGAACCTAAGTGCAACTCATGCCCAAAAGAATGCAAGTTAGAAAAAACATTTCCCCCTCCACTTGATCAGAAAAGAAAAGGCTATAGCACAGCTTCAAATCATGAAACACAAAGAGCACATATATTTACAGAACATGACAAAAACTTACAGGTGGATCACTGCATTGTGTCATTATTCATCCCTTCTGCCAGGAGGATTGCTTATAACCATCCCATCCACCCTCTGGTTCCTTCCTCTTAAGAAAACCTCCACTAGTCGCCTGATACATCCTCGATAGCTCCTCTGCATGGGCTTGTGAACTGGCAACAGACAGCTGCCTCGATGCAAGAGCTGAGGTCTCATTTCTACCTTCAATATCTGCACCTAGAGGCCCGGCATTGAGATCTAGACCCTGCCTTACCCATTTCCTACTGCTCTCCACAGCACCATTATTGTTACTGTCTGGGAGGTTAACAGCATAAGGCCTTGGATAATGGGATGAGACCACACCAACTTGCGCTACTACTTGAGAAGGTACTGTGGGAAAGCAAAGCCTCCCACCAGATGATGAATCCACATACGATGCTGAACCACCTGAAAATGTAGCTGAGGGAAGAGGGAAGCTGGTCCCAAAAGGAAAGACAGGATACTGAAAAGGAGTAGATGGAAATGGCACTGCTGGAGAGGACGACAACACTGCTCCCCTGTAGACATCAGGATTAAATGGGTTGCTGCCAGTAGAGGAAGCCAAGATCCGTTGAGGCCCACCAGTTGCAACTATAGGGAAAGGCTGCTCTCCTCTATCATGCAAGATAGATTGGATTGTGACAGCAGGATACGGATTCCCTTGAGGAAACCAGGAGGGGAAGTTTCCCATTTCTGTACTGTTCATTCGAAGGCTAGAAATGGATGGTTGGGATGGCACAATGTTTTGGGTATGCCGCCCAAGTTGTGATGGTTCGGCACTCACCTCATCGACAAGAGGGCCATCATTCAAATCAAAGTCCCAGCAACCACCAACCTTTCCGTTTAGAAAACCACCAGATGATTTGGCGGGATGTAGTGGGGCATCCAGCCTCCGGCCAATGCTTGTTAAGTGATTACCAATATCACTAGCTTCATCTGCTCTATTCAAATCAAGATCAAGTCCCCCAGAGCTTCGAACAGATATTGAACCCATCAGTGCATCACGTGCACAATCATTGTTCTTTGCAAGGTCAGAAACAGAAACTGCCTCCTGAGCAGAACTTCGTGAAGCCAAATCCTCAAGGATTCTTTCATCAGGAACATTCAAGTCAATATCTAACAGGGGGCGACCAGGCTTGGAAACCATTGCATCAGGTAGTGAGATATTAGCTGTACCTAATGGAATCTCCAAAGCTTTTCTAGGTTCAGCTGGCCGAAATGCACTTGTGGCTGCCGATCCCTTCCAACCAAGCTCCCGTCTACTCTTAAGTAAATCCTCTGGTGGAACAAAGGGCCCTTTTGCAGCGGCAGCTACTGTAATGGAAGCAGGAAGCCCACTAGACACAGAAGAAACAGGTAAGGGCAAAGGGCTAACTAGCTGAATCGCAGAAGAGCATCCAGGTGCTCTCAAGTCACTCGACTCCCCATATTTCCCATCATCAGAAATAAAGCCTTCATTCAGATCAAATTCAACTTTTGCTTCCAGATCCGATCCCCCTGCAGCAGATAAAGAAGAAGCCTCAGCAGCATCAGATGTACATTCCTCAGTTTCATCAGTTCCAGTGCCAGCAAACTTCGACTCTGTTGACCTTACTATTTGTTCTGGTGCCTGAAAAAGTATGGGTGCTGCCTTGTGGGCAGCTGGTCCGGTACTACATTGCTCATCGACCTGATTACCTCCCAGGCTCTCCACTTTGCACTCACCTTCATGATCAGTGGCAGCTGATGCTGTATTACTTTCATTTTCAATTTTATTTTTCTCTGTAGAATGACTCCTGCCATCTGTTTCACCAGCCTTCACCTCATGCAAGTTTTCAGAATCCATATCCTTACCAGAACTAGAAGGTTGGAGCACTTCATTAATTGTTCCTTTTGCAAAATCAGACAGCATAATAGCAGGTGGTGCTGGCTCTGCCTTAATAGAAATGTTCAGCTCTTTATTTATATTTTTCTTGTTCTCAGCATCAAACTCTACACGATGGTTTGATGATGATCCTTCCATTGCTTCAATCGCAACTTGCACTCCTGTATTGTTGATATCATTAAAGACAGAACCATGCAACTTTTCTTTGTCATCAGATATGCCATCTACATTTGATCTGCCACCATCCTCTTTCTCCCACGGTTCTTTGCCCCCACAATTTGATGTTTTCACTGCTGTGCTAGCAGAGGACACAGCAGCTACTAATGTTTCCTCTGATTTCAAATAGCTTTCTAGGCATGGTTTGGCAGTTTGCTGCACATCCACATGGGAAGAATTAGGAGGTCCATTGAGCTCCCCTGTGCTTTTTTCTTGCGAAAACAAAACTGTTTTAGCCTCTGTGTTCTTGGACAGTGAAGTACCAACAGTAATACCCCGCTTCTCATCTTCATAATCAACACCATCAACAGGCTTACCTTGGCTTTGAGCAGGATCATCACATGGAGAGGATTTTGCTCTCAAACCACTTGGCACACAGGGATGCTCGATAGGCATGTTTCTCCTTGGAGAACCTGTCGGTGAAACCATATCAGACTTGGACATCTCCCCAGCAGCTACACTAGCAAGGAGATTCATACCACCATCATCACCAACTGACAATGATGCATTTCCTTCAGAGTACTTTGCACAACTTTCAATCAAAGCATTCATGGAGCTGAAAGAAGCATCATTCAACTTCCCCAATTTATGTTCACACACAGTTGAAGTAGGTGTAGCTTTTGAGACTTCACCTGATTTTCTACCATCATCACCTATCCGACCATGCTCTTCATCAGGAACAGTGGCAGGCGACCCAACTCCCTCATCTGATCCGGTAAGCACCTCTTTGAAATCATTGCTTTGCCACGACTCAGTCTTAACATCAGATGTAATGTTAGCTCGATATGAATCATTTTTTTCCTTCAAATTATGATCAAACTGGTCATGCCTCTCCGAAATCACAGGAGAAGAAGCTCTGCTATTCATGACTGATGCGTCTTCGAAAGTTCCTCCACTGGAACTTTGTGCCGGACTGCGACCTCTGTTGGGAATTTTAACAATAAATTTATGGCCATTCCCCTCTGTCATGGGAACATCAAGTGCCTTCTCACATGTCAAACTGGAATGTGACAATTTTTCTGAACCTGAATTTCTGTGCAAAGAAGAATTTCTGCTCGACCCAGTTTCCTTTTGGACACCAGATAGAGCTTGGCCTGGAAAGCCATTGACTGATTTACGATGCCGCAAAGAACCAACAATGATCTTATTTGCCGTCATTGAACCAGCAGTCGAGCTCCTTGCATCCTCCTTTCCAGAAAACCCCCCAGTTTTGGCATGGTCACTGGAACAGGATTGACTATTGTTGTGGGACGGGCTAGAACTGCTGCTTTTCTCATCCCTTGCTACTGTTGGAGATGGATCGGAGGCAGCACTCGCACCAGTGTTTCGGGGTTGTGTTTCCTTTGAGTTATTACCCACTGATCCAGGTGAAGTTGTCGATCTTACAGGTCCAGGGGATGTTGATGCGGACTTGGTAACAGTATCCCCCTGTACAGCCTTGACCGAACCAGTTTTCGAAGCAGAGAGTTGCACAACTGAGCTCTTCATTGCAACCTCAGAGGATACACCAGATTGTCTGTTCCCACCATGAGGAACTTCAGAAAGACGTGATCTAGCAGGCCATGAGACACCTTGGTTAGAGGCAGACTTTGCATTTGCATCCATTTCCGCCTCAACACGTTTCTTCCATGTGTCAACTAAGCTCCTCGCTTTCTTCTGTATTTCCAAGTTCTTATGGGTGCGCAGAAGATTCACAGATTTGCCAATATTACACATTTGCAGAGCATGAAGATTTACAGGGAGCTTATCGAGTGCCCGAAGTAAAACTACCAGAAATTCCTCAACTGATTTATCACCATCCTTGGGGCTACCATCACCAATCTTCCCTTTATGGACCTCCTGCAGCCATTCATCAAACACCGGCAAGCCTCTAAGCTGCACAAACTGATTTAGGCATTCAAACTTATCAGTGGCTGCTACCACACCAGCGAGAATTGACCGACCAACCAAGTCTATTTTTTTCTCATTTCTCTCAGGGAGCATTATATGCACCAATTTCTCAACCCCTTCAGAATCCACAAGTCCTCCTTTTTCTGTAAATTTAGAAACCTCAGATTTCCACATGCTTTCTGGTCTACTATGGCCAGAATCCCCATCATCCATTTTTGTAAAGCGCTCTCGTTTCACAGGCTCAGAGCCCTGATCGCCCCTTTCTCTTTTCTTTCCCTTACCATAAGAAGAAAAGGATGAAACACTATTCTGTACACTATCTGAAACAGGTTTTAACTGAGATGTTGATGTTGGTCCATTCACTGGCTTTGGAGAGCGTCCACCTGGTTGCACTGTTGCATGCATTTCTAAGCGTGTCTTATCCAATAAGTGATCTACTTCCTCTTGACGTTCCTGTGAAAAGAAAAGGAGGAGAAGGATTAATTACCAGAGTACTGACAAATCAAAGCAAAAAGTCAAAGCACATCTACCACTCACATTAATATAATCCTGATCAGTTAGCCACCATAAACACTTGTTCGTAACGTCATAAACTCGCCGGCACACAAATGAGCAAATCCCTGATGGAAGTTCAACACCTTTGGGAAGGAACGCAACTTTACACGGATGGAGTAATGATGCAGCAGGAATTTCATCCTTATGAAAGGAATAGAATATTTCGTTTGGCACAGCTTCCAATAGGATGCCTTTGCCAAGCTTTACTTCAGCAGGTCGATAAAGCCAATTTACACCTAACTTTAACTTGTTCTCTTTACCGTTAGTCAGCCAACGAATTATTCCAATGAATGGCGGGGAGTCCTGGGGTGGTTTGAACAAAGCACAGTCTCCAACACTGATCTTGCGTCCATCCTGTTAGGGGAAAATACAAAATGGGAGTTTTGGTGAACTATTATGCAATTTGTATAGTAAAAAAGAACTAAACAAAATTGCATCATCATTTCAATAAGAATAAATAAACATTACACAAATACAGAGATGCAGAACAACTTGTCAAAACAGACCTTTGGCAAAACAATATAATGGAATATCATTACTTGATTATACTATCTAATTATTCTAACATTTTGATCAACATTTATAATTTTGTGGATTCAAAAGCTCCAGCTTCAGTAAATTGATAAACCATCCTCTCTCGGTTTCAATAATTAAGCACTTAACAAAATCAAATCAATAAAGCTAACTTAATCATCATTCAGTGAAAATTCTCATATGAAAGCCTGAAAGAAGCCATCAAGGGCGATAAAGATTTAATTGAATCACTCTGGTTTCAGTTTGTATACACGAGGAAAAAAAACTTTGAATGAAAAAGAAAAAAAACATTTCAAAGGAAGAAAAACTGAATTTTTTGTTCCAAGTAATGGTGGGCAGTTAAAATTAGCACACATGTGACAGAAGAGAGTGATGGGAATTATTGCATAAACTCACAATTTTGGAAATCATCAATTATTTAACCAGTTGAATTTTAAACCACCTTACCCAAAAGTCTCTAGCCCAACCAGATATCACATACTATAATATTTGATTTCAAGAAAGAAACTTCTACAAGAGTCACACAGCCCCTTCCTAAACTATTTAGATACTAAGAAGGCCCCAGGGATCCAATAGCATGACAGCATCCTGTAATTAAATTTTTCACAATCAATAGACACAAACAGTACAGACCCCATATCAAGAATTCCAAGACAAATCTTTGCAAACCAAACCTTAATGCCAAATATACCTGTATACAGCTTAATGCCAAGCCAAACCTTAAGCTATCTAATGCTAAAAATTGTATAACACCTGCATACACTCTAAACTCATGTAACCAATCACAAATCCATATTTACTGAAGCTATCTTACAAGAACTGAGGTAAAAATAATTTCAACAGCTGGTACAGCTTTTATCCATAAGAGTAATGGGACTGAAATTAAAACATGAAAAAAGGGGCATGCCTTCCTCTAATGAAGGTATGGGGGTATGCTTTGGCAATTTAATCAGCGAAAACATGAAATATAGACAATTTAACCAATTAACCCCAAGAAAATCCACAACTGACAGTTTATATATTTATGTATCTTTTCCACATCATGAACTTGTTGATGAATTGCAACACCAACATATCTCACATTGTATCCATGCTTAAAGGAGCTATATACTCAGAAATAATACCATTTTGAGGATGAAGCTAACTAGCTCAACAAACAACAGCACATGTATCACCTTTTTTACTATAAACCATATACAAGCCTGACTCTTTTTTTAATTCATAAATCCAGGAAAAAGATTTTCCACCAACCCAATTTTGCCCAAAGTTGAAGAAAAGTCCTTAAAACATAAAACAAAAGAGAAACCCTTCGATTTCGACACACCAATTTGTGCCCATACATTACAAAAACCCCATAATAACTCAACACCTCCCAGAATACCATACAATCAGTGTAAGAATAGCAGCATCAGCACCAAGAAACCCTATAAAAACTCCATATACAATCAGTGTAAGAATAGCAGCATCAGCACCAAGAAACCCAATACAAACTCCATAAATCATATATCGCCAAAGCACAGTCATGGAGTCTCAATGTCAACACCAATCAAAGAAAATCAAAACTCTCAAAGTCGAGCTCATCTCCCAAAAGTTCCTATATCACACAGGCAATTTTCCCATTGCAATCGTTTATCCAAATCATCCACCAATACAATCCAGATAACATAGAATTACAAAATAAAATTGATCCAATACCCCTCTCAATCCCACAAATGTACAATAACCCAATTAACCCTCCATCCTGTCCCGCCAAACAAACAAACCAAAACCCCAAAATGTTAAATAAAAAAAAACCCCAAAAATTAAAACAGAAAAAAAAAAGAATTACCTTGAAAAACGAATTAGAAACATCATCACCAGCTACAGCAGAATTACCACGTGTGGGACCTGTCCACATGTGCCGATGATCCTTTTTCCTCTCCTCACCTTCCCTTCCATGCAGCATAGCCTTGCATTTTCCCCCTCGAGTACCATCAATCCACCACTCTCCTTCCAAGAAATAAAACCCAAAATCCAAACTTCTGTCTTCGCTTAATCAACCGATTCTATATAGATCCGGTAAAACAAACCCTAGCTTCTTCAATTCACCATTAGCTAATCTAAACCCTAATTTCTTTTTTTTCCCTAATCGGAAACTAACTGCGATTCCTTCCACCAAACGATCCAATTATATCTCCGGATCCGTTAAATTGAGAGAAAAACTCGGGACCCCGCTTCGATTTAGAGAGAGAAAATCGAGAATCTAGAGAGAGAGTATCGAGGAGAAATAAACCTAAAATAAGAAAAAAGGGAGAGAGAGAGACGGCAAAAGGATAGGTGGAGTACTACTCGCGTACTTGGTAGAACAGAGGCGGGCAGATTGGGCAGGGCTTCGGGTAGTTTAATAATGTGTTAATGTTACCTGACTGTGAGGGAACTAGGATTTTTAGAGAATACCAGTGGTGGTGATTATTATTTATCGATTAAAATATTAAAAGAAAAAACCTGACTGTTACTGTTAACTGAATTTAAGGGATGGGAAGGTATTTGTCTTTGACTTTTTTTTCCGGCCTATTTTAATTTATTACTAAATTTAAATGTCGGGTCAGAGATATGCATGGCATGGCAGGTTAATCACTTAAAATTTGTTTTTTTTTTTTCCTTTTTTCGGGGTGGGGTATGATAGGGTTACATGGAGGGTAGGTAGTTGGATTAGCTAATTTTGTGGAGGGTATAAGTGGAAATTCGGGTGGTCGAGGGGTGCAAGTCACATGTGGGCAAATGATGAAGAAGTTAAGGTTGTCTTGAGTTGTCCCAACACAAATCGGTTAAGTAAGAAAAGGATGATGTAAATGTTTGTGTTTTTGTCAAGAAAATGATTTTTCAGGTTTCTACGCTTTGCTTTTTGCAAGCCCCGTCCATTCTTCTTCTTCTTCTTCTTCTTCCTCTTTTGTCAGTAAGTACAAGTCCGGTCTTTGAATTTTATTTTTTTTGGGTTCCGTCCACCGGCTCCCAACTTTTTCCGACCTTATTTTATGTTTTTTTAAAAAGAAAAAGATTGTGGGTATGCTTCGGCCACCGGTGTACAAGTCTAAAAAAAAAAGAAAAATCTGTGGATTCCTAGATTGTGTGTGGAAGGAAGTCATTCGATTTGAAAAATCCTACACCATATATTACAGGTTGTTTGGTACAAGATTAATACTATGCCTAAGCCTACCAAGTTGCGTGCGTCAATCACTTGGCAATATCATTTTCATAGTGTATGAAATCCGTGGGTATCAAATCATGTTGTCCTTTTCATATCATAGAAATCATGAACAGCAACTTTCGAACGGTAGGGGATGGCCACTATAACATGGTCATGTTTCTATGATATGACAAACAAACAAAACTAAAACAAAAATCAAATTTATTATGGCCATGGAATATATTCTATTATTCATTGCTGATGTAATTATTACTTTACTTTTATATTAGAAAACAAATTCATCTGTATTGGGTTTATTTCAATCTTTTCTTACAACTCATTAGTCATTAAATAATTGATCAGAAGTGTAGGTGTCTTTTTTGTTATTATCATATTGATCGAGGACAATTTGATCAAATTCATCTGTATTAGATTATTTTATTAATTATGATTTGCTGGTTTTCTTATTTTAGGGCTACAATGTAATCATTAAAAAATAAATTCCTTCGAATTGGATGAATTTTAATTTTTTTCTCACAACTCCTTAGTCATTAAAGAATTAATTAGGAGTACAGGTGTTTTTTAAAATTTTTAAGCATAGTGAAGTTGTCTAATTATCCTCCAAGTCAAGAATTCTAAAACTGACACAAAGGGATCTTTTTATTTTCTGAAATACAATAAAATGACAAGTTTATTCTTTAAATAAAAAAATTAATCATGCGTCCCGGGGTCTTTTGGTCTTTTCACTCTGTTTTTTTTATTACCAGGTTCATCGAGGGCAATTTAGTCTTTTAATAAGAATTAATTATTATATGCCTTGATGTTGTCTCATTGGAAATGTCATCGCTTCCTTTTACTGTTGGTACAACGAGTGTCGACGGAGGTGGGGCGGTTTATCGCCAGCAGGGCTTTCTTCTTTTTTTTTCTTTTTTTCTCTCTCTTTCCCCGAAAATTACAGGTTGGTCATCTTTGTTGTTGATATGTCAACTTCACTTCCTTTTCTTTTAATTTTTAATTTTTATCATTTTAATTCTCTAAACCCATATAGAAGTCAATCAACCAAGAATTCCAGATTTTTAACAGTAAATATGGGGAGAAATTTGTTTTAAAATTTAAAACAAGAATTGGTTTTAAATGGATTGGATTTTCACAAGTTTTTGAATTAGGGTAGATAACAAAAATATTTGAAAAAAAAAGAAGAGAAAAAAAATAGGGAAAGAGAAGCTGTAATTTCTATAATTACAGAGTTTTTTATTTCTTTCTCTATTTTTTTACTTGTTGAATTGCTATTAAGGTTGTTAAAATTGAGTTTGTGTTTGAGAAATAATTAGATTATTTATTAATTATGATTTGCTGGTTTTCTTATTTTAGGGCTACAATGTAGTCATTGAAGTTTTGACATGATTTGAATATGGTTGTATTGAATATCCTTTGTTAATTACAATTGGATGATTTCAAATTTTATTCTTGTAATTTATTGACCATGAATTGCATGCTTAAAATGTTGAATGAAGTAATGAAAATTGAATTTCAATGTTAGTTCATGAATTCATCAAACCTTAGTAGTGTAGTTTAGAAATAAATACACAATTTTGTGACCTACATTTAAGAATTTTATAAAGTATAATGAATTTATATTAATCTTTATCATCACGACGATAGACATAAGAATAAATGAATAATATAGATATAGGTGTTATACCTTGAAATAAGATATCACATAAAAAAAAAAAGAGAGAATTTGGTCATTGTAATTAGCAAAACGTTAATGCAAGCAACCAGATTTAAACACATTTAAGAAATTTAATTGATGAAATCCTAACAACCAGGTTTAAACTCATTGAAGAAATTTAATTGATGAAATCTAAGCTCTAGGAACCTTTCATATTTGATTTTTCAAGTAGAAAAATTTGTTGTCAATCACAACAATTTAGGATTGTCTAAATAATATAGAAGATTTTATATATTGGTACTTGAATTTCCTTCTTATGAAAATGATACTCTTTTGAAATTTTCTATTTATCATGACCCCATGCCCTTGTGGTATAGTCTAAATGTCATCATTGATTTGGTCTAAACTTTAACATGCTCGTATACAGTTAAATTTGGTATCAACATATCATAAAAGTTTGTCTTACAGTGTGCATGACTAGTTAGTCTTGGATTTAATAACTAGTTGTTGACTAGAAGCACAAGTACTTTATCTAATTGGATGTTTGGGTTTAAGCTATACGTCTTTTTGTCCTATATGTCACTCTATTCAAAAGGATGTCCTTCATTTTCTAAGAGACTGTCTTCATGTTATACGAGTTTGAATGGTTAGTTTTATGATTGGCTTTTTATTAATTGCAAAGGAGAATTTCTCTATTACTCGATTTTTTATAAATTCTTGTTAGACTATTTGAAAGAGTATAAATAATGAGAGTTTTTTATATAGGGAATATATGTTTATTCATGCTTATATTTGGCAGGTTAGACATGGTTTTAATGGCTATGAAGTAGCCTTTACTATTAACCTATTCGTTTAGTGTCATGGATTCTTCCATAGCAAGGATGGGTAAAGCTTAATATATATGAAAACTTTCTCGGTAGTCTATTTTGTAACCATCTTGATACTTACTTTATAAGGTTTTTTTTATCAATATTGATTGTTCTATTAACATGGTGGAAAAAATATAGGGCTTCTAGCAAGGTCTTTTATTAACTAAATAAAGTGGTTACTCTCATCTTATTATTGAGATGAGTTTTTTAGAGGTTTTAAAGTGTATTTACACTATTTCTCTTTTTTTTCTCTCTCTTCCTCGTCTAATGCTTATTCTTGAGATTCAAAATCTTTTTATAGAGCATAACAATCTTAAAATCTCAATGTTTTATGAAAAAGTAACATGACGAAGTCTGGAGCAAACTTATGAAGATATCAAGGTTTTTCTATAGTAGATTGATGGGCTTCGAGAGTTGATGAATAGGAGCTTGGTTAAAGATTCACAAGTTCTTGGAAAATAAGTCTCAGGTATTATGTAGGGACCTACAATGCTTAAATTAGTAAAGATATAGAAGGAATGTTGCCTTAAAGGTTATATATTGTATATAATGAATGAAAAGAGAAAGTGTTATTTATGTATTGATGGTCCTCTTTCTTTGTCCTAATAATTCATTGGAATTTATATATTCATGAATCATACTAACTTACATGGAGTAGAGGGTAAAAGAAAGAATATGAAACGCCTTGAACTTTTTATATAATTAATATCTTTCTAATTGTTTTATACGAGAAATTTATGGGTATTTTTTTTTATCATAAGACATCATCGAGTTCACCTTTCAATAATTATATCCACAAGTACATTAATATACAATTTATACTTAAACATTAGTGCCATTACAATACCTTATAAATTACATGCATAAACTTGTTTATAATACAATCGTTATATAATATCAAAACCTATCTAATAGTAAAGGTTAGGCAACTCAATAAAATTTTCTAAAAGCATCGAGGCCTTTAAAAAAAGATATTTGTAAAACATACAACATCATAAAAATTAGCATAAGTATTTACATAATCATGATTACTACATTTACAAATAAATAAACAAAATCAATATCATTTATCCTTCTATAAGTATGCCAATCCATGTCTTTTTTAATTTAATACTTCCTGAACAACAACTAATAACTTCTTAATTTACCATTTATTTCATGGCTCATTTCAATATAATTTTTCACCCACTTCTTTTAATTCATCAAAATTATTTTAACATTTTTCATAACATGTTCCTTTCCACATTGTATTTTATCTATGCCCTATTTCATGTTATGAGCACATTTATGCTATGCTACTATTTCACAACACCTTTAATTAATGTCATATTTTTTCTCTCCATTACAATTATATGTTTTCATCTTTCCCAAACTTTTATTTCATTTCGACCAACAGATTTTGTTGGTTCATCATTTTATCTATATAATTTTTTTTATAAAAAAACTCAATATACTTCAAGTTCGTTTTTGGCTTACACATACATTTCTTTCATTCTCATATACCTTATTTCTAATATGGCCCTTTCAATTATGTCTTTCATCTTTAATATTTCATAGACTCATTTATAGTACATTTTAATATTTCATTCCAACTTAAATGTTTCTTGTGTCTATTTGTGGCAAGTCTCATTATTTTTTTCCAACTCAAATATTTATCATGCCTATTTATGAAATAATTCATTATTTTTCCAATATAATTATTTTTATGTCCATATATGGCACCTTACAATATATTTTCATCTTAGTATTTTTCTTGTGCCCATTTATAGCATATTCAATTATTTTTATATCTTAATATCTTCCTTGTTCTTATTTATAGCATATTCAAATTTTTTTCTATCCCTTATTTTCCTTGTGTCTATTTATACAGTTGTTGCGGTCGTTCACAAAAACAATATTTATTACGACCATTCACAAACATAATATTTATTATCGTTGTTATGATCGATTACAAATCACATGTAATATCATTGCTTTTGCGATCGATTACAGAACACATATATTTTCTTTTTCTGATTTCATGCAACACAATTAAATATACATTGAAAATCTAACAACTATATAAGCATTTTAAATAATTAAAAAGAGCAAGGGGGTAATCTCTTACCTTAAGCTCCTGCTATACAAGCTCTATAGAAGTCGGGTCCACCCTAACCTCTTCTCCTACAACTCCCAAACAATAATAAGTAATACTCACATCACTAATGAAATTCAATCATAGAAACCTCCATACATCTCAAAATCCCAATTAATACCCCTTAATAATCACTCAAACCATACACCATAAAACTCTCCAATCATGTGTAAACAATTTGATGTAAGCATAATTTCTTTCCATTCTACATTTACATTAACTAAACATATTAAACTAACAAGCTTGTGAAATTTCAAACTTTCTATCGTTCAAACACTTGAACATTATAAGTAAATTTTTAATAGATAACATTAAGACTCCCAAAACCAATATTCAACATTCTTAGCAATAATATTTCATAATTTTATCAAATTTCTATGACCCCTAAAATCTCCACTCATGGCTGGCCATAATAGAGAATAAATTCCCATAATTTATTTTCAATTCTTCTTCAATTCCCTCACCATAATGTAATCTAAATCATAATCGACTAATATTTTCACCACTTCATTTTCTAATCACTATTTACACATAGAACCCAAGTTTACAAATTTAGGGATTTTAAATCCCTTGTAAAAATTTACAAGAAAAATGCAATTAATGTAAAAGGAATATCTTACCACAATCAATCAATCATAATTTGATATGCCTTTTGCACTAAATCCCAAGAATTTTCTATTTCCCTTTAAATTTCACATTTTCCCACTCTAAACAACAAACTTCCAATTCCTTTCTACTCTAAATTTCCTAGTTTAGATTGTTTATCCCTTTAAAACTTGCCTACAACACTCATCCAAACCTTTCTTTTGAAAGAACAAGCAAGATTTATGGAGAAGATGAGAGAAAACTGGACTTTTGTTTTTCATCTCTGAGGGTTGATGACTTTTCTTATAAAAGGGAAAGGATGAACTTATGTTCGTATTTACAAAATTACCATTGAAAATAGTCAATGTGTTTTTTACGTATTTTCTTATCCGACCATCGACACTTCCACAAAGCTTTTCCAAACTTTGATTAATGTAAAATTTTAACCCAAGATAGATCAATATACCAAGATACTCCACATTAAATTTTAATATGATCCAATGGTCGAATTAAGAGTTATACTTGATATTATAAAATTAGACAATAGGAAATTTGACGTCAAAATCTGAATTTGCATTCTATTTTATTTACTTCAATTATCAAGATTTTTAATCTAATTATTGAGAACTCTCATTCATAGTCATAATAAGATTTTTCTTATATTTTTCACCATTTTTAGTCAAAATAGAGCGATTGTAGCAAGGCTTATACCATTAATCAATGTTTTATGTGTAAAAGTCATAAATAATTTTATTTTGAATTCCACTATATTATTGTTTTTTTTTCCAACTATTTTCACCCTAATTTATAAAATTTTTCCTTTAAATAGTTATTTTACTTGATCGGGAAGTTTATGCGATTTATCACTAATTAATATTTCATGTACTGATTTTATTACTTTATTTCATCCAAAATTTAAATTAATTATCTAGGGATGTTCTTCCTAAATCATAAAATATTATTTCATGTAGTCTTGATCGTATCACATTTTTTTAAGTGAATGATTTTCTTGCGCTTTTTTAAATAGAAATACATCTTTAAAGAATATAACATTCATTGATTCATATATCGTATTAGGATGAATATTCTCAATACTTGACTTGTGTATGAGAAATCAATACACACTATTATTGTAAGCATTTCTAATAAATACACAATTCATAATTTCAGATCCTATTTTGACCTTTTTAGGATCAAATACTGCTACCTTTGCATGACACCCTCATACTTTAAGGTATTTGTAGGAAGGTTTTCCACCTTTTTATAATTTATATGGTGACTTTTCTAAATTTTTATGGGGTACTTTGTTAAGTATATAACTAGCGGTTAGAATTGCCTTGCCCCACAAGTTTTGAGGTGCTCATGAACTTATCAACATGACATTCATTATTTTTTTAATGTTCAATCCTTACGTTCCACAATGCTATTTTATTGAGGTGAATACGGAGCAATAGTTTAATGGATAATACCATTTTTGAAACATAATTCACCAAATAGTGTTTTATATTCTCCACCTTTATCACTTCTTATTACCTTAATCTTTTTATTAAGTTGATTTTCAACTTCATTCTTGTAATATTTAAACATTTCATTCATCTATAAAAATAATATAATACTTTTTTTATTGTAACAACCCGGCTTTTTCAAGGCCAAAATCGATGGAATTTTTTTTGGTCCGATTCTGGATGTTTTATAATTGCATTCCATTCATTAACAAGGCACAATCCACGTAGGATAATGTAAATCAATATTCCCATAAAACGGATTCTCAATACACATGCCCATATTATAATATTTTCATATTCATAGGTTTACATTACATCATATTGACATACTCACAAATTCACATTCTTATTCTAGTCTCGTTAACATCACGAGTTCATACAAGAGTGCCAAACAATAAGTTACAGAATTAGTACTTTCGTTATCATGACCTCATATTATCATAACCTCATGTAATTTCACAACATGACATCCTTATAAAATGAATACCTCATATGTATATTCATACACATCATATCAACTTGTTCGCACATTCACATATGTGTTCCATTTCAATTTTTCATTACTAGTTTCTAAAAAAGGGATCGGACGACTAATTGAGTGATTAACACGTCTGTTCATACAGAACTTTTATCACCTACAACATGCGAATATATAGTTCTTTTCAAAATGTGTGAGCTGTGAAATGGATTTCCCCACACACCATGTTGGTATGATGTTCTTGTTACAACACAAGATAATTTCAAGCATTATATGCAATTTAAAGAAACATAATAAAGCAATATTAGCGTTACATTTCATTCATGGACCAAAAGAGCATAATTCTATCATTTCTCCTTACTTATGTAAATACCACCATTAATAATTCATCAATTACCGAGGCTAATTACAATACTCAAACCAAATCATTCATCTCGAATATCGTTAGCCAAACTAACGTTATTCTCTGTTTAAAGCATAACAATCATAGTTCTTTCGTATACTTAGTATATACAAAACATAGTATACGTGACCGCATCAATTCTTGAAACTAACTTATAACTCTCAAATGCAGCTATCCTCTTAGGATGCCATGAGCCAAAGTCAATCGTTTATTCATCCTGGTCATCTACTTAGGATGCTATTAGTCGAAGCTAGTCGTTTATTTAGCCAAAGCTAATCATTTATTCATCCTGGTCATCCACTTAGGGTGCCATTAGCTCATCTTGGTTATCCACTTAGGGTGTCATTAGTTGAAGCTAATCATTTATTCATCTCGGACATCCACTTTGGATGCCATTAGCCATAACTAATCATTTTTTCTTCCTGGCCATCCACTTAAGATGTTATTAGCCGTAGCTAGTCATTTATTTGTCTCGGTCATCATTTGGATGCCATTAGCTGAAGCTAATCATTTATTCATCTCGGACATCCACTTTGGATGCCATTAGCCATAACTAATCATTTTTTCTTCCTGGCCATCCACTTAAGATGTTATTAGCCGTAGCTAGTCATTTATTTGTCTCGGTCATCATTTGGATGCCATTAGCTGAAGCTAATCAATGATTTGTCCCAGTCATCCATTCGGTTGCCATTAGCCAAAGCTAATCATTTGTTCATCCCGAACATCTACTTTAGATGTCATTAGTCGTAGCTAATTATTTGTTCATCTCGGTCATCCACTTAGGATGCTATTAGTCGTAGCTAGTCATTTATTTGTCCCGGTCATCCATTCGGATGCCATTAGCAGAAGCTAATCAATGATTTGTCCCGGTCATCCATTTGGATGCCATTAGCCGAAGCTAATCAATCATTTGTCCCGGTCATCCATTCAGATGCCATTAGCCGAAACTAATCATCAACCAATCAAACGTTCCAGAGGTGGTTTATGAAATCACTATAACATGGTAATATCCCTTGAATTGCTCATTCAAATGATTCATAACAACTTGATATTCACTGCAACGTAATAGTAGACCCTTCGTGATACTCGTACATGCATTCCATAATAGTTTAACATTCAGTAAACACAATGATAGATCCTTTGTAATACACAAAGAAACATTCCATAACAATTTAGCATTCAGTATCACAATAGTACACCCTTCGTATTACTCATCCAACCATTCATGACAATTAATGTTCAATAGAATACAACAATAGATCCTTCATGATTCTCATACAACTATTCATCACAATTACATTCAATAAAATACAACAATAGATCCTTCGTAATACTCATACAACCATTCGTCACAATTACATCTAATAAAATATAACAGTAGATCCTTTGTAATACTCATACAAACATTCGTCACAATTACATCTAATAAAATATAACAGTAGATCCTTTGTAATACTCATACAACCATTCGTCAAATTTACATCGAATAAAATGCAACAATAGATCCTTCATAATGCTTATACTACCATTCATCAGCAGCCCAAATTCATAATACCCCAATCAACATCTCATAGTCGTTTAATATTCATCGCAACACAATAATACAAATCCACCTCAAACAGGTCATTTCAGAACATTAACATTTTTGTCATTGTTTCAACATTCAACCAGAACCTGATCAACATTTTATAGTTGTTTCAACAATCATCAAGAATTCAATCAAACACTTCATCTTCGTTTCTTCACTCAACAAGGATTTAATAAAATATCATCATAAGTAAATTATTTCAAAACATAAACATCATACGAGAAAAAGGTGGGAACCACCTACCTGTTCCACTTGCGGTTTGTCCTTGTCCTAACGATGGTCCGATCTCGGCCGCACCACCTAAGACATCAAGGCCCAATCATTATATTTGCATCCTCAAATCACATTCATCATCATACTTATTTCAAAAATCCATATGTCAACATTCAAGTGTTCCACATTTTACACCATCATACAATGAAATTGTTACGAACATTTAAGTCATTTATGACCGAGGAGTCTATTGTAAAAAATCGGCAGCGAAAACTGGTTCGTTGCTAACCGCACAATTCGACAGCGAAAACTAATTCGCTGCAGGCCGCACAATTCGGCAGTGAAAACTAATTCACTGCAAGCACTTTAATTTCGCCAGCGAATGCTAATTCGCTACATGCAACTCAATTTCAACAGCGAATCGCAATTTCGCTGCAGTCAATGCACTTTCAGCAGCGAACGCTGATTCACTGTAGAACAACTCAACCTCAGTAGTGAATGCTAATTCGCTGCAGTCAACACACTCTCGGCAGCGAAGGCTAATTCGTTGTAGACAACTCGATTTTGGCAGCGAATCATAAATTCGCTACAGAACACACACTTTTGGCAGCGAACGCTGATTCGCTGTAGACAATTCAATTTTGGTAGCGAATCATCAATTCAATGCAAACAACACAACTTTGGCAGCGAATCACAAATTCACTGCAGACACCACAACTTCGGTAGCGAATGCTAATTCACTGTAAACAATTCAGTTTTGACATGGAATCACAATTTCGCTGCAGACTATACAGTTTCGGCAGCGAATCACAATTTCGCTGCAGACAACACAGCTTTGGCAGCGAATCGTAAATTCGTTGCAGAGTACACAATTCAGCAGCGAATGCTAATTCGCTGCAGACAATTCAGTTTTAGAAGCGAATCACAATTTCGCTGCAAACAACACAACTTCGGCAGCGAATCATACATTCGCTACAGAACACACATTTCAGTAGCGAATGCTAATTCACTATAAACAATTCAGTTTTGACATGGAATCACAATTTCACTGTAGACAATACAGTTTCGGCAGTGAATCACAAATTCGCTGCAGAACACACAATTCGGCAGCGAATGCTAATTCGCTGCAGATAATTCAAATTTCAGCAGCGAATCACAATTTCGCTGCAGATAATATAGTTTCGGCAGCGAATCACAATTTCACTACAGACAACATAACTTCGGCAATGAATTGTAAATTCACTGCAGAACACACAATTTGGCAGTGAATGTTTATTCGCTGCAAACAATTCAGTTTCGGCAGCGAATCATAATTTCGCTCCAGACAATACAGTTTCAGCAGCGAATCATAATTTTGTTGTAGACAACACAACTTCGGCAGTGAATCATAAATTCGCTGCAAAACAAGTAATTCGACAACGAATGCTAATTCAGTGCAGACAATTCAGTTTCAGCCAAATGCTCATTCTTATTGCAGATAAAGCATTTCCTATTGAACATCTTGGCAATTTATTTGTCTTTCATGACAAGCTTTTTCTTTTGATTTTTAATTGTAGGACTTCGGCACTTGTGCCACAATATTTGCTTTAAAGGAACTAGAAGAGTTGACTCTTTTTTTTTATAACTTGTATCCTCTCTTATCTTTAACCTTAAAATAAGGTCTTCAACTCTCATTTCTTTGCGCTTATGCTTAAGGTAGTTCTTGAATTCTTTCCAAGATGGTGTCAATTTTTCAATGACTGTAGTCATTTAAAGGATTCATTAGAGATATACATTCATCATGTATATCATGCAAGATGAGTTGAAACTCTTTAACTTTATAAAGTTAAGCAAGGTAAAAAATAAGCATTTTATAAAGTTCAGAATGATAAATTCAAAGCATCCACTAAATCCTTATAAATTCATTTAAAGATTTTAAACAAGTTGCATGAACATATCAACAAGTTTGCAAAACATGTATAAACTATATATATCAACATGATTTCTATTATAGCATATTAAGCAAAAATCATAAATGCTCAATATGTTCACCCAAATTCTTACTATGAATATCATCAAAGTAATCAACCACAAAACTACCTATGAATGCACATTATATATGATTCATCAATGTCATTAAATTACTATGTACAATAGTAAGACTACACAACATGACAAACCATTTAAACAATCCATATTTAATCTTAAAGTTATTTTTCCGTCCATACCCTTTTTTCATCTTAATTTGATGATAACCAATTTTTAAATCAATCTTACTAAACAAACAACATTTAAGCACTCATTAAAAATATCATCAAGTCTAGGGATATGATGTCCATACTTTACCATACTATTATTAATTGTATCATTTATCAATGACAAACCACTATGGATGTCATTAGGAAATATATAACAAAATCTTGAAAACAACTTAGAACCTTTATTAGAAAGCCTTAACAAACTATGATCGACTTGAAATTTTAACCAAGATAAAAAAAAAAGATCTCTGAAGACTTTTGGCAAAATTTCAGCTTGATTTTGTGTAGTTGAATAAAAAATTATGTTTGTTGGCGTAAAGTTGCGTAGTAGGACAAATTAAGCTCAAATCCAAATTTGATTGTCCTATATCATCCTCAAAATCCGGTCACAAAGATATAACAACACTGGGAATAAAAGAATCAATATTATTAGTGTTAAAATATGTTTTCTTATACACAAGTAAAATCATAGACATGTCAGAAAAAATAAACACTCTCGATCTCGCTCTTTTGTATAGAAACTTAAGTGTTTTCTACACTCTCTTCTTTTCTCATCCTCATTTTCTTCTCTCCACTCTTAGCTTCAATTGACTTTTTTTCTCCATTAGTCGAATCTGAGTCTTTTCTCTCCTCTCTTACTATTTTCTTAAGGCACACTTTATTTTCACTCTTTAAACTCACAACCTCATATGATTTATTCTCACAATAAAACTCATTGCTCTCATGTTTCACACAATTTATTAGGTTTTTCACACTAATAGTATCATTACGCCTTTTACCACTCTATTCCCGTACTTTGATTCTTAAAAGTAACTTAGCAATTTATTAAACAATTAACCAAACTACGTAGTGATTTATTTTATGTTTAAAACTCAAGAATCAACAATTATTCAAACTTTTTAAAATAAAACTTGAGGAAAAACTTACGAGTAGGAATGTAAATTTGTGTGAATATAATGATGAAAATAAAGACATAAAATAAAAGCAAGAATTATTATTAAGAGACAATAAAAGCTATGGAATTCAAGAAAATCAAGAAAACGTCTTAAGAAATCAAGAAACTAAAGAAATTGATGCAAGATAATTCTATTCTACCTAAATTTGCAAGAAATCAATCAAGATCACCAAGAGTCCAAAATAAGTTTTGACTAAACCATAGCTCATGTAAGATCCAAAATTTTCAAATTGCTTCTTCATGAATCCTTTCAAGATTTGCAATTTTAATTTTTTTAAATAGGTGCCAAATTTCTCAAGTCTTGATGAACACAATTTGTTTTGTATGTAGTTTTTCAGCAACTTCAAGATTTTTTCCCTATCAAAAACTGAATTTCTTCTTCTTTTTTTTCTTTTAAAATGAAACACAACCAAGATTAATCATGAATCAGTCTTTTTTTATAAGTCAAGACCCTAAAGAGAAAGAAACCAAGAAAAAAAAAGAAACAAACCCTAGATATGGAAAGATCTAAGTAAAACCCTAGAATTATTTGTAACAATGAAAATTAAAGAGATATAAGTTGAAATAAAAATCTTGATACAGGAATCATTCAACCACACAAAGAGAAACAAATCATATAATATTCAACAACTTTAGAGAAAATCTCATAAACTAAATAAAAATCTTTATATGTAAATCCTAAAACTAATGGGTTAAACATGCACTCAATTTAAATAAAGTTCAAACTAATTAAAAAAAGGTTTAAAATAATAAAAATAAATAAAAAAATAGTCTAAGATTATTTTTCACCATTTACCGCAAATAACATTGAAAAATACCCAAGATAAATAGTTTTTGAAGAATCCTTGTTGATAAAAAAAGCCTGATGCCTTGTAAAATAAGAATTATTTTCTAACCAATTAATTCTTATTGTTTGATATGAAATTATGATAAAATAAGTATGTCAAAAGCTACCACATAAGTTTTCAATAGCATTAAGGACTCCTTGTAGTGAATGAAATCCATCACTTTTAAGGAAACAATGTTTTTTTTTTTTTGCACTTTGTTGACAAGTTTTAGGTCAAACTTCAAACACATCATTCTCTCTCGAACGGATGAATTAACAGGCTTATCATATGTCGTTGGAAAGGTACAAATATCTAGTTTTCAACCAAATTAGAATCACATTCAAAATCCTCTTGTAACTCCGTTTATTATCCGAAAAGTAGAAAAAGATTCATACTGACAGATTTGAACTTTTTTAACCCAAGTCTTTTAATTTAGCTCATTGAACTCCTCTTGGATCTACATCGTTTTAGATATTAGAATGCATACAATGAACACTCATAATGAATCATTTGTTGTCGTATTCAGGATCGCATCAATATGTATATATATATGTATATTATTTTTAATGTTTCAACATGTATATTTTTTGAATAATTGATTTGTTAAAATAAAATCTTCTTGGATTTATATTTATATTATTTTTATGTAACTAAGTATGAGAGTTTTGGTAAAATTCAATATTTATATAAACTTAATATTTAGTTTTTCATTGCATATTTAAACTATAAAATATTAATAAATATAAAACAAATATATTTTTTTATTGACGAGGAAGCCTCGAGGCTGGTGGGGAAAATTTCTTTTCCCCATGTCCAATCCGCCTCACGGCCATCCCTATAATGTATAAAACCATGAACCGCTCAAAATCTTTAAATTTACCTTTATGGCTTTAACACATGATACTAATGTTATAAAATATATCAATGCTAATAAGTCGATTCAAACCAATCTCTAACTAAAAAAAAAAAAAAACACTAACATTAATGAATTTCCTTAAAAGAATTATTAATTCCCAAAATTAAATTAATTAAAATTTTTGTTATTTTCTTATTTATACACCATGTAAAATTCCCTAAATAACATAAAATAAGTTTTATAAATCATTCCTAACTTATATAATACCCTTTTGGGATTGTTATCAAAACTCTAAAAATATTTAAAAAGAAGCAAAAATAAAAATAAAATTCATAAGTAATATAATAACATCATAAGTCATCAAGTTATTAAAATACTTAACTATTCTTTTTGTAGGTTATTTTTCATCATTATCTTACATTAGTTTTGACTCATTTGGGGACAGAATTCATAATATTTACATCATTTATAAAAAAGCTAATATTAAAAAATATAATAAAAATGATTGATATGTAGTATAATTAAATTTGATCTAAATATGAATTATTTCGATAAAATAATTCAGAACTACTATAACAATGATAGTAATTTGTGGTAAGAAAATTATTGCAATTTTGTAATATTAAAACGTAAATATTAGTGTATGATATCTAATGATATAATTAATTTCTATGGAATATTTATCATATAATCAATGTAAATCAAGTTTTTTAAAATTGAAACAATAAAATATTTTTTTAATGGTAAAAATAAAAATTCTTTTATCTTTTTGTTTCTTTTATTTTTTGTAATAAATAGATGGAAATCCCTTATAAAAAATTGAAAAGTTCAAAAATTATAATTTTTTTTTTTAGTGTGGTGAGGCTAGTTTGTGTGAATAAGAAATCAAACAAATTATATGTTAAAAAATTATATAAAATTATTTATATTTTTAAAAAATTAATTTAATAAATATTTAAATTTATCCATCTATAAAAAAATTCATAAAATCTGTTCAAGGTATAAAAAAGGGACTACAAAATAGTTGAATAATACTTATAGAAATCACCCTCTAAAAACCTAGTAAAAAAAAAAGACGGAGAAAACGAAAGAAACAATCGTAGTTCACAAAAAACATTCAGAGAAAGGAAGCTCCATGGGGCAGTCGACGGAAATCGTGAGCTGGACCATTGGGCTAATCTAACAAACTTTCTGCTGAGCCTTTTTGAGCTCATGAGCTGGACCACTCAGCAACCAAACAATGGACCTTTGAGCTCATGCTTGTAGTTATTAGGCTTACTTCATTAATTACAATAAAACCTTTCAATAAAAAACAGACACCGGCCTTCATTCCATTCAATTTCAGGACCACAGATCCGATCCAGAATTAATCCGATCAAGAAACCAGGTCTCGGGTTTGGTTATGGCACGTGTCAGGACATCTACAAAACTCAAACAAGGGGAGAGAGTGTGGAGAATTTTAGGTGTTCTTGCAAAACTAGCCTCGGTGCTCGTGTTTTATCCCGATAATGAGTTGTTTATATATATAAAAACAATGATATTTAGATATTAAAAACAAATTAGAAAAAAATATAAAAACTATTTATGACAAGTATATATCAATGCTAATCAAAATTAAGCTAACACGGGATAATATGTTAAACTTATAGTTTAGGTTAGGTAACTGAAACAACCAATATAAAAGGAATCATAAGGTTTTTCTTAAAAAGAAAATTATTAGTTTTTAAAATCATAACTAAAAGTCATTAGACTTGAAGCATCTAATCTAAAAAAATTATGAAATTTATTTTTTAATAAATTAAATATTAAAAAATAAAATTGAAGGGAAAAGAAAAGAATTTTAATTATATAAAATGATTAAAAATAATAATAATTTAAAAAATAAGAATCAAAATTATTATTATTATTATTATTATTAAGCAAAATCATCACTATTATTATTATCGTTATTATTATTAAAATTACTATTATTATTATTATTATTATTACTACTACTATTACCACCAAAATTTTTACCATCATCAATATTATCATCATAACTATTATTAATATTATTATCATTATCATTACAGTTATTATTACAATAAAAACTACTACTACCATCACCATCACCATTATTATTATTATCATCATCATTAACTTAAGTATTATTATTATTAATATTATCATCATTATTAGTGTTGATTTTATCATCATCAATAAATTGCTTGTGTTGATTTTATCATCATCATCATCAATAAATTGCTTGGGACAAGCCCTTTGGGCCCTGTAATTTAGTTGCTGTCTCTTTTGTTCTTTGTAAAAGAACAGATTGTTTTGTTGGCATATCAAAAGAACTTATCAAGTTGGTTGTTGGTGACGTATGTCGTAGATTCTGTTTGTCTTTTGAGATTTGGTTGATAAGTTCATGGTGCCAGTGCTGGTGCCTGCAAAATTGCTGGGCTGTTTTTGGGCGACTCTGCTTTGTCTTTTATATAAAGGGAGATGTGGGTGAGCTGCTGTTGTTGGAATTTCTTGCTATAGGGATCAGAAGGATACTGATTTCCTTTTTTCTGTGTTGTTTGCATTGGTTGGTGAGAAGAAACATGTTGGGAGGATTAATGTCTCTTGCTGGACCTTTGTTTTTAGACAATTTGTTGCTTTTTTCAGTCTCTTTCACTGGGAACACATTTTATAGATTTTGTATCGGTTGTTCTTGCTCTATCATGGCTTGTCAACACATTTATCTCTCTTTTGTTTAACAAAGGGACACTTAAACAATTAAAACAAAATTGAACTCTCATATTTATTTCACATTTAACTTTCATTCTATGAACATACCATTTCCAAGTCAGTCTGTAAAATGGGAACAAACTATCATCGTTTTCTGAACACATTTACCTCTCATTTGTTTTAGCTATGCTTGGAGGGAACTTCGCTGCTCTCAGCCTTCTGTGATGCTGTTATTCATGTTCTTGGTAGCTTCTCTTCCTCATTACTTCTTCTTCTTCTTCAAAACTTATTGATGGCTTTCATCGTCTTAATTGCTGCAGTTGCATACCTCGACTCACTCTATCAAACTTGCCAGCTACTGCTCTCAAACCCCTCTCAGTTTCAGGTATTCATAATTTCCAGAGGTTTGCTTCTTCTTTTTTTGGTGTTCTTTGCCACAATCGGCAATGCTTTTGCATCTGCTCTTTTGTTTTTTTTTATATATATATTTTCTAGGCTTTCTTCTTTGACTCATTAAATTAATAAGAGAGTTAGTAGTTGATGGGAACCCTATGTTCGGTTTACTTAGGCTATGTTCTCTGGAATTCTCAATTCTTCATTGATTTGCTCTCGTATATGGTGGTATTTATCACAACACCGAAACTATTATTATTATTATTATTATTATTTTAAATGTGAAGTAACAGCTGAGACACCCACTCGACGCAAGTCCCAAAATAAGTACCATAACTTTACAGCAAGCAAATGAAATGCAGTCGGTCACAAGCTGAATATATGATGGGCACAAATGACCGTTCTTTCGAGGAGACGGCTAGATTTTTGCAATCTCTGTACCTGAAGAAGAACAGTGCAAAGTCTTAATGAAAATAAATGCACAATGACAAGTGGGGCAAGAAAAAAAAAACCCCTTTTATCATTTACAATTGAGGAAAAAACGAAAAACGTCAAAGCAATATCTATATAACTCTTATCTTCACTTGCTATAAGGCTACTGTAACCCTATGTTGAGTGAATGTGGTTTTTTTGACTAATTAGCCTACCGTCGATTCATGGCGGCTTCAATCCTGCTGTGAAAGCAACTGGGATAGACTTGTGCTTGCTTTTCCATGATAGACAAAAAATTAACTTCACCTCATATTTATGGCACTAGGGCCTAGATTTTTGTTTCGTCTTAGACTATGTCTTAAAAAAAAACAGTTTCACTCTTTGATGTCAATAAATCAGTAGCCAAAGCTCGGATTGAATCCATTGATAGATTTTCTTTCAAAGAGGACCTTGCAGTCCCCTCAATTGCTTCACTTAAGTAGAGAATAGCTAGGTTCCCTGCTATCATTTTATATTCTGGTGATTCATGAAAAGAACTCATGAGTTTGTTTTCAAAGACGAGGTTCAAATCTTTGAGATTTATGCTGGTTTTTCCATTGACAACAATGCCATTTTTAAAAACTACACTAAATGTTTTACAGGTGCTTCTGAATAAGTAATTAAGCAAATGGTGAATGCTGGATTATAGAACAAGAATGGAATTGAAGAGTGCTAATTCTTATTCATGGAATTGTGCTATGTGGTTTCGTTGCTCTATTATGCAGTGAGAAACTTTTTTACAATTTTCATTTACAGGACGTGTAGCTAAGTAGCCATGCATATGCTGGATATTTTTTTGCAGCTTCTGCTAAAACTCACTTTCTTTAACAGTATTCGGCTTGATTCTTGCTAGCACTGTTATATATATCCAACTCCTTTTAATTTATTGAGCACCTTTTTGTTCAAGAATCATTGGATAACAAATACGTTTAATTAAAGTAGCTTCATATTTTCTTATTCACTTATTATGCAAGCGTTCAACCAATTCCATTTCACCTAAAGATACTATTGCTTAGCTTCTGCATTCGTTGCCTTTTTAATGGAACTAGATCTTGCTCGCATGCTATGAAAGTTCTTCCTTTCCCCTCTTGCCATGCGATTTAGGTTTCATGAATTTGATTCATGAATTTGAAATCGGCAAGAAAGCCTGCAGCCGAGCAATCTAATTAGTATATAAAGTTAAAAGAAATGGTGTTTTTACTGTTCATAAAACACGGTTTATTCTCTAATATTTTATTGTGAATTACAATAGTGTAATTTTTATAAATTCTCAATTTGATCATTGAATTTTATTTTTATTTTTTTGTATAATTAAGCCATTTTGAAACAAAATTAAAGCTCAATTGCATGTTTTTTTTTTTTGTAAGGAATGGTTGAATTTAAAGAAAAGGGATTGAAGTGAAAAAAGTAAGTAATATAAGTTGTGGATTAAATTTTTTAGTTAAAAACTCATTTAAATCCCTCATTGTTTTAGAGATTAGGTGATTGGTTGCTTGAATTTCACAAAATTTAATTTTGATATTGAACTTTATTTTATTTATTTATCAGTTTTTTTTTTTTGTTGGAGGAGAGAAAAGATTGTTGGATTTCAGTTTAGAGAAAGAAAGTGTTTGTTAGTGAGGATTTTGGCCACCAAAACAATTATTTTTTATGTTAAATGGTTTCATATGATGAGGGGAGTTAAAATTATGTGTTTTTTTTTTTTTTACCTTGAAAACACCTAAAAAATCAGATTTGAGCTTGAGAAGTTTTTTTTTTTTTGTTTCAGGTGGATTTCGGGTTTAAGGGTGATTTTTTATGTGTTTTATGGTCATGGACTGGTTTAACAAGATCTCTAGGATATTTTCTAGGTGTTTTGGACAAAAAAATAGGTTTGTGGGTAAAGAAAAAAAGGGCTTCTATTTTTTTTAATTTTGATTTTTTTAAATAATGCATTAGTTGATATTTTTTTCAAATAAATCTTGGCTTTATGTTTTAATTAATTTGTGATGATTTTTTTAATGATATTGGGTGTGTTTAGTTTTTAAAGAGATAAGTGTGATTCATTTGTGACTTTTTTCTTAATTTTATATAGATTAAATTTGTTTTTTTAATATTGATTTTTTATTAGTTTTTTTCATATGTGCAACCTTGTATCTTTTTTTGTTTTTATTCAATAAATTTTATGTATGTTGGTTTTTATTATAAATTTTATTTTTTTTATTACAAATTTATTTTGATAGAGAAATTCATTAAACACAACAAGGTAAATTAGTAGTGTTGTGATGTTAAATATTTTGATTTTCATTTGTTGCTCAATTTTTTTTACAACATCCCAATATTATGTTGGTGTTTTATTTTTTGCTTGTATATTTTTTTTATCATGTAATTAAATAAAAAATAGTTTTGAAAAAAATTATAATCGCACTAGAATCCATAACCCGATTTATAGGTTTGACGAGTTCATCCACTGGCCAGATATGTTTTTTTTTTGGCTCGTTAATTGTTTTTAATAGTTTTTTTCTCGATTTTATCGTTCAATATTAGATTGGTTAGGAAATGAACTGCATGATTTATTTATTTTTATTTTATTTAGGGTTATCATTGTCTCAAATAAGTTTTTGTTTTTAGGTTGGTGTTGAATTTCATGACTATATATTTTTATCATATAATTAAAAAAATATCTTATAAAAAAATTTATTAAATGGAGTCTATAAATTTTAAGTATGTAGGTTTTTGTTTTTACTTCCATAAATATCTTCAAAAATTATAAAAAATTATCCTTCAATATTTTTGTTTTTACTCATTAAATTTTAAGTATGTCGGTTTCTATTATAAATTTTATTTGTTTTTTTATTACAAATGTATTTTAATAGAAAAATTTATTAAACACAATATGGTAATTCATTAAAATTGGTGTTACGATATTAAATATTTTGATCTTCATTTGTCGTTTAATTTTTTACAGCATCTCAGTATTAGGTTGATGTTTTATTTTTTGATTGTGTGTTTTTTTCTTATCATGTAATTAAATAAAAAATAGTTTTGAAAAAAATATTATAATCTCACTGGAGTTCATAACCCGGGTTACCTGGTTTATAGGTTTGACTAGTTCACCAGTGGTTAGATATGCTTTTTTTGGTTTTATGGCCCGTTAATTGCTTTTAATTGTTTTTTTCTCGATTTTATTCTTTAATATTGAATTGATTTTGATAAACTGTATGACTTTTTTTTTTTAGGGTTATCACTATCTCAAATAAGTTTTTATTTTTAGGTTGGTGCTCTTTATGACTATATGTTTTTTATCGTATAATTAAAAAAAATATCTTATAATTTTTTTTTTTTAAACTCAATGGAGTCCATGACATTGTTTGTTAGGGAACTGAGATCGATCTAATATGTCATTGTATCAATAGTTTTTGTGAAAAAAAGTTATCATTTTGAAATTTTGTTAAAAGTTAAGTCATGTTTTTACCAATTATCAAGATCGCATCTTCATCCATAAAAGTAATCAATTTAATTCGAGTAAATTCCTACACGATTTAATTTAAAATTCAAGTTAGGTTTTGAGATTTTAAGATTAACTAATTAAACCATATTTAATAACATGGTTAAAAAATCTATTCGTGCTTTTAATATATATTTTTTTATTTTAAAAAATTTATCCAACCGGCACTTAATCAGGGCCAAAAATTTATCCAGACAAGCTAGTAATAACAATAAAAGCTGAAATATGGGAATTCGTGGTCAACGAGGCAGAACTGGAAAACTCTTCCAGGCTTTCCACTCAGCAGAATCGGACTCTATCAAGCTTTATACACGCCTCAGCTCTAAAGCCCTACGACCTAAATTGGCCATTGGTATTTAATTAATGAATTTGTGGTTAAATCTCTTAGTAATACAATGCACTCAGGGGAGACAGAAAGCACCGTTTAATTAACCATATCTCCAGAGAATCAAAAGCGCCAGGGAATTTTGCTAAAATCGTGGGTCCCTCCAGCGGGCAGGTGGGTGTCCCCTGAAAGCGACGCCCACGTTATCTCTTTTGTTTTCTTCTTCATGCCCTCCCTCTTCCTTTTCACTCAATTATCCCAGACTTTTGCTAATGGCCGTGTCTTATTGTGTCGGTTGTTATTTTTAAAAGTAATGAATTAATATTTTTTAAAAAATTTATTTTTAATATTAAAACATTAAAATAATATCAAAATATCAAAATACAAATTTCAATTTTTTTAAAATATTTTTGAAAACCAAAAGTAATATTGAGCTATTTAAAATTGAAATCTTCATAGTATTTAACTTAGAAATACATTAAAATAATATTTTTTTATTTTTTAAAAATTATTTTGACATCAGCATATTAAAACGAATTGAAAACATAAAAAATTAATTTATAATATTTTTTTTAATTTTAAAAAAATATAATTTCAACCGAGTAGTCTAAATCTTTCAAGAAAACTTATCATTACCCATTTCTGCTGCCATTACTTTATTTGGTATAGTTTTGCCACCATCACCATGCCACCTTTTTCTTAATCTAATGCCCTTGATTAAGGTTAGGTTTGGATTTGAAAATCACTTTTGAGGCTCCTACCAATGTTATCTTGACAGGCCTCCAATGGCGAGCTAAAGTTGATGGAGAAACCTACAAAGATTGTCCCAAGAAGATGACAAAAATTAACTAGATCGTCACTCAGCTGTGTTACCAAGAATCGTCTCCCTTTATTTTTACCCCTCCAAAAGATCAACAAAAGGCGTCCATGGCAATCAATTTGTGTCCACCTAAAGCAAGATGGCATGATTGAATTTGAAACAATCAGTCGATCATGTGGGTGCAGGAATTGGATAATTAACGAATGTGAAGGCTTGTCTCTTTGTTAATCATCAATTATGCAGAAATTAACATCCTAATCTTATACTTGGCCAATAAAATGCATCAAAGATCACCCAACTCTTGTGGTTTTCAGTGTTTCCTTTTCTTGGTTTTCTTATCTCCCTTGTTCCCAAGAAAACAAAATCATGTTTCTTCATCCCTCTTTCTATCCATGGCCGACGTGATGGCTAAAGGGAGTATCTGGGAATATCATAAATCATCTAACAGCTTGTTTATGCTCTTAGAATGCAAAAACAAACAAGAACTAACTGCAAAAAAAAACACAGCTCTGCAGCTCTGCAGATTGCAGGCATGTTTACTATAAATCTTGGTTACTGATGCATAAAAATAATGCACATTGTCAGTGCTTAAATTCATGTGAGATTCCATTGTCAACGCGAGGAACTAGAGATAGATTATGTATAATAAAATACTCAGCAGTACTGAACACCACAGTCACTCTATTTAATTTTGTACAACTCAAAAATTTTGCAGATGACACCATTTGCTAAAATCCACGCACTCTCCAAGTGCACAAGAAATTGCAAATTGATGCCCAAGAGACGGTTAGATTCTAATAGAATGGGAGATGTAGAAGTTAGAGAGAATTAGCTACCAAGTAATTAAATTTTTTTAAAAAAACTAAGTATAATTGTGATTTATTATTAATATTAAATTTATTGGAAATTAAGTTTAAATTTAGGATTTTATAGGCTGTGAATTTAAAAAATTATCCCAAATTTAGAAGATTTATCCAGATTTGTTCCCCCTTTTTTTTAAGCACATACCTTTTTGAGTTTTATTTCTCAACATTTATTTAATTGAAAATCAGGTTCTATTATTTTTTTTAACTTGCTTTCTATAGGATTTTTCACTGATTTTGAAAATAACCTGAATTATCTCATATCTTTTTATTTATCTTTTTTCTGTTAAATTTAGTTTTTTTTATATAAAATTTATTTTTGAATTAAATTAAATTAATTGATTGAATATAAGTATGAGATGTTAACTTTATAATATCTTATTTAGTTTGCTTTATGAGTCATTGCTCTGATAACGCAATGGTATTAGAACTATCTTGGTGATGGGGTGGTGTTTATGACGGATCAACGATGAATCTTTAATATGGTTTTTTTTTCCTTTTATTTCCAAGTATGTTATTAAAAGTTCTTTTTTATAATTAAATATTGTTAATTTTTTATTGTTAATTTTATTTATTATCAGTATTTTTTAATTATATTATTAAATTAAACAAGCATTCAAGTTAATAAATTGAATCTCAAATTATTTTATTTCTCTAAAATATCGGCGTTGTCTAGATTTTTTTTTACGGTAGAAAAGATTTGATCTAGCCATAACATGACTAGAACAACCTAACTAGCGTGTGACTAAAGTAAGCTTTTAAGTCATCAGTCCAATCATTAATTTTTTCAAAACATAACATATACGTGTACACTTAACTCTATTCACAAAATTACTTTACATTTTAAACTCATCATCGAATGTAATTTTAAAGTCTATTAATCACAATTAATTCTATTAATATTTTATTTACTATCAATGCATTTTTTTAATTATATTATTAAATTAAATAAATTTATTAACTCAGTCAAGTAAATAAATCAAATCTCAAATTATTTTATTTTTTAAAAAATATTAACATTGTTTAAACATATTTTTTTATGATAGAAAATATTTGCTTTAGACATGGAATTGAAAGCCAATTTTTTTTTAAAATGAATTAAAAAAATAAAATTCAAGTCAACTGAATTAATATGTTAAATTTTTTGTTCAATTGATGAGATTAAGATAAATTCATAAAAATAAATTAAAAAACATAATAAAGTCTAATCCCAGAGAAATTGATTTTTTTAAAAACATATATTATAAAAAAATAAAGAAAAATATTCTTCCGATAAATAATATTTTATAACGAAAATTACGTAGAGATGAGGTCAAGAATGCTAGTCGGTGCAGAGCATCCATGAATTCAAACAGGAATCTTCCGGCCCCCACTCCATCCAGCTCTAAAAGCTTTTATTCAAGTTGCTCTCCTTGCTTCTTTCTTAATTTTCATCCCTAACATCTTTTACATGTTTTCTGAAGATTGGATCATGTATCCAATAATGAGATCATGAAATAAGAATAAGAGCACAGGAATCCTGCCGAGAAATCCCTATCAGATTTAACAGTTTTACCGACAGTAAATCCCGTCAGTGTTCAGTAAACAGAGTTTAACAATGGATTATGTCCTTACAATGAAGGTGGTCGTGAGGTCCTTGAACCTCTCCTCTTGAAGAGCAAGCCAAAACGAAACTCATTGCCTCCAGGGGTGCCGGAAACAAGTGACAATGTTAAAAGAGTCTTGTATATTAATACGCAATTAAGCACCAACTCCAGCACCAAGTCTGCAGACAACACAAATCATGCAGATGATCGTAACAAAATCAAATCTGCTGGAAGTAATCTTCAAAGTAGAAAACAATATCCACACCTTTAGTTTCATCTGGTGTAACTGTAGTTTTCCTTCTCATTTCTTTCTACGACTACTCTTCCTAAAATCTCCTACTTACATGAATCGACCACCTGGTTTCTCTCACCATCAATTTCCTGATCATATTTTTCTCTTACGCAAGGCATCAAACAAGCTCCATGTGCATGGTTTCTTGGATCAAGCCGCAGACTAATTCTCTCCCTTTAACTTTATCGGCTCAAAGAATGATTCCCTTCTTCTCATTCTTAAATTCGCTTACATAATTCTCTTTTGTCTTGATCTATATGGATGATATTCTAGTCACTGGCCTACATAATGAGGATATTCACAATCTTATCCACCAGCTTCATACAGGATTTGCTTCTAAGGACCTTGGTAGTTAAGTTTCTTATTGGGCATTTAGGCGTCTCCCTCCTCTCATGACATCATTCTATATCAGCACCGTTAAATTACTGACCTTCTTCACAAAACCAACATGCTTGCTGCCAAATCAGTCTCATCATCCATGGCCTCCACCGTCAAATTATCATCATTTACGGCCGGGTGCACCATTTTCTGATCCAACCTTGTATCGCAACACAACTAGTTCTCTCCAATACCTCTCATTTACTCGTTCAGACATCTCTTATACTGTAGGCAAGGCCTGACAATTCATGTATTCTCCATCAACTGATCATTGAAGTGCTGTTAACGGAATATTACAGTTTCCATGACTTTTATTTACCGTATTGTCCAAATTGTCCCCAGCCTCCTCCAATAATTCCACGTTAGGTGGAGGACACCTAGACAGCACCCATAGTGCTCTAACTTTTAGAGGCCATTCTCGTCTTTACACGACAACAACGTGTGTCACCTATCAAAACAACGTGTGTCACCTATCAAAAACATGCTATTTTTTTTTATATTTTAAAAGTTTTTTTTTTAAATTTAAATTTAGTTTATTTTTTTAATTTTAAATTAATATTTTTTTAGTATTTTTAGATTATTTTGATGCACTGATGTTAAAAATAATTTTTTAAAATAAAAAAAATATTATTTTAATATATTTTTAAGTAAAAAAAAATTTAAAAAACAATCACAACTATATTTTCAAATACATTATATTAAGAAGTCAATTACTATTAAAAATTTCAACCCAAAAAAATTACTATTAAGAATCACATAACAAGCATGGATGACTTTGTTTTTGGATTTTTAAGATGTTTTCTTGAATTGTTTTTCTTGACAAGTATTTTTAATGATTTTAATATATTTATATAAAAAATTAAAATATTATTTTAATATATTTTAAATTAAAAAATATTTTTATAAAAATATTTTGTATCACATTACTAAATAAACACTAACAATATATATATATATATATATATATATATATATATATATATATATATATAGTCACGAACATTATCTATATATAGTCAAGAACATAAAAAACCTGACCCATATCAATGGTTGATCGGGTTAGAATTAATTTAAATAATATTATTTTAAATTAAATTAATTTTTAATTAAATTGACTGAATTTTTTTTTTTTTTTAGTTTAACGTGGGTGTCCGGGCCAGCTTGCGCGCACCTCGACTAATCCCACGGGCCCTGAAGTTAACGACCATGTAAGCCTCCAGTGGCCATCATATGAGCAACCACAGGGCTCGAACTTGAGACCACAGAGGGAGCAAACCTCTTGGTCCCAAACTCTTATCATTGGGCCACCACCTAAATGGTTAATTGACTGAATTTTTAAATTGACCAGTCAGGTGGCGTAGATTTCACAGAATTAACTCCTATTACTTCTTTTAAAAACATGTTAGCAAGTGATGAATGAATAATACAGCATTAAATAAAGTTAATTGGCTAGAGAGTAGCTCCTTCGGCTTCTATAAATAAATAAATGATAAGAGAGAGAGAACAGAGAAGCTTTAGCTAATTGTAGAGAGAGATAGAGAGAGATTGTAGTAATGTCATATTATTTACACTCTGCTGTTTCACACCATCCACACTGTTTTTGATGGATATTACTTTCTACTTTATAATCAAATAAAAAAAGGCGTACGGGTTTTTTTCTCCCTTTCATCTTTTAAAGAGAAGAACACCTTTTTTTTCCTGTGGAAGGGTGTGGGGTACGTGATTAGTAATTTTACTTCAGATTCTTGATTTTTGCTTTCAAAGACAGGGGAATAGCCATTGTTGAAAAAGGCACTTTTCTTCTTCACCTTTGTCATCTTTTTTTTCCCTTTTCTTATTATATACTTGGTGGGTAGTAAGTAACTAGTAAGAGTTGAGTCACTCATCACTGGTTCTTGCTGCTGCTCGCATTATTGAGTTGAGTACTGTTTTTGCTTCTCTGTGAGATTTGGGATCTGGGTTCTTCTTCTACTTTCTCACTTATCTTTTGTTGCAGTTTTTCTGTCTTTTTAAAGAGAAAGAAGGAAAGAAAGGAGTGATGGCTGGAGGAGGAAAGGCTGAGGAGCCACAAGCACATCCACCAAGGGAGCAGCTTCCTAACATTTCTTATTGCATGACTAGTCCACCACCGTGGCGTGAGCATTCTCTTTCTTTTTAGAATCCTGTCAATGAATCTATTTTTTTTTTTAAGTATAATTTGTTATCTCTGAATCTTGTTTTGGTTGAAAGTTGCTTTTTTGAGCTTTCTTTCTATCGTTATCTTTATGGTATATACTCTCTTTTCAAAAGGCTAAATGCTGTTTATGTTCATATAAACCTAACTCCTTTTTCATTCAAGATTCTGGTACACTAACCACCTTTTAAACAAAAACTACTTTTGTATTTAATTACATTGTTTTTAGTTTCTTGGGCTGTTTTAATGTTTATTATCTGTTGATTTTTTTTTTTTTGCGATTTCCATTTTAAGGAAATCTGTCGAGCTAAGAGGATCTGTTCTGTTGTGTTCATTTTTTTTCCTTCAGATTTATTTTTTTTGGTTGTAACAATGTTTGAAATTGGATAAAGTAATTTGGTTTTCGATTATTTTCATGCATTATTCATCAGGGTTTGCTTGCATTTGATTATTTCAAAATTGTGCGCTGCAGCGGAAGCTATCCTACTTGGTTTCCAACATTACCTTGTGATGCTTGGAACTACTGTTCTCATTCCTTCTGCTCTCGTTCCTCAAATGGGAGGTGGAAATGTAAGACCAAGGGAAACATAACATTATACTGATAGTTCTTGTCTATCTTAACTAACTATGGTGATCTTGAATCTTACGACTTACGTGGCAACTGTTGTTTTTGTAGAAAGAGAAGGCCGATGTGATCCAGACACTTCTCTTTGTTGCTGGTTTGAACACATTGCTCCAGAGTTTGTTCGGCACTCGTTTGCCTGCTGTTATTGGAGGCTCTTACACCTTTGTCCCAACTACAATTTCAATTATCCTTTCTGGTCGATTTAGCGACGAAGTAGATCCTGTTGAGGTTTTATTTCTTATCTATTTTCTGTTATATAAGGTTGTCTTGGTTTGGAATGTCAAGTGACACCTGTCTATTAATGATATAGAAGAGCTAGTGTTAGTTCCCATTAAACCTTTTGTTACACTGTATTTCAGTCATTCATGTGAGAAACACAGAGT
This sequence comes from Populus trichocarpa, assembly GCF_000002775.5. Lineage (NCBI taxonomy): Eukaryota > Viridiplantae > Streptophyta > Magnoliopsida > Malpighiales > Salicaceae > Populus > Populus trichocarpa. The sequence continues at coordinate 9,810,775 of NC_037299.2, read as the reverse complement.
GGGCAGGGGTATATTATATACATTTACCTGCTCCCTCTCACCACTTTAGCCTTACTGATGAATATCCCATTAGTAACTTGATGAGGACTTTTGATGCCTATACAGAAGTTTAAGAGGATTATGCGTGCAATACAAGGTGCTCTCATTGTTGCTTCTACTCTTCAGATTGTTCTAGGTTTCAGTGGACTTTGGCGTAATGTCACGAGGTTAGTTTGGAACCTGAACTGATGCTTATATTTTGGCAGTGCTTGCACCCTGTTATCAATTGCATTTGATGACAAGCAGATATAATTATTGGTTAAGATATAGAAGTCATCATCTATGTATTGTGAGTCAACTGAATTTATGAATCAAGGAACCCTGGCTTATCACGTAGCCCTGTTACATCTTTCTGCCATATTCGATGTTTGCTTGGGTAAACTCTCATCAATTTTTTTTATTTTTTGCAGGTTTTTAAGTCCACTTTCAGCTGTTCCTTTGGTAGCTCTCGTTGGTTTTGGGCTGTATGAGCTTGGTTTTCCTGGCGTAAGCTCCCCTTTTGCTACATTTTCATCCACATGCTTATTATGTATAAAGATATTGTTACCAGTTGGGTGTTAAGTTTTACACTGAAATGTTTAGGTTGCCAAATGCGTGGAGATTGGCTTGCCAGAGCTTATCATCTTAGTATTTGTTTCACAGGTATTTATGTTGATGTGTTCTGGATGCATTCTTTGTTGCTATTTTGATCATGCCGTGTTCTGTCATCTCTTGCTTTTGTGCATATTATTACTCTATTAGTAATAGTTGTTGTTAGGATGAGATAATTAATTGTCATTGGTTGTTTGCAGTACATGCCCCATGTGATAAAGTCAGGAAGACATATCTTTGACCGTTTTGCTGTCATATTCGCTGTGGTGATTGTATGGATTTATGCTCATCTGCTCACAGTGGGTGGTGCTTATAATGATGCAGCGCCAAGGACACAAGCAATTTGCCGTACTGATCGTGCTGGACTTATAGATGCTGCACCATGGTTAGTCATTGCATCTTAAAGCAGCTGCATGACTTAGCTTTTACTTCTTGGCTTATCCTTTATATAGTGGATATTTTTTGTTTTTTTTGGTTTACATGGGAACTACTCAAATTTTAGCAACCCAGGAAATCTACCACATCCTGCACCATTGGACCACACCCAGTGGTGTTACACAGTGGATCTTTACTTGTCATTCTTTCCTCTTTCTAGTTTAAACTTTAAAATGTCAATGCAATACTCATGCCTTATGATGACCTGGTAATCTCTCATCACAATGGTCTTAGCTATTACTTGTAAATCCTTGTTGGTTTGTTAATTGAGGTATTTTACTGCATATAGAGTAAAACCGGTGAATAAAGATGTTGAAGACTGTTTTTTACCGATTCATTTTACCTAGTGGAAAATAAAAGTGTGAATTGATTACTCTTTTCATTCATTTCCTCTATTAATGTGCTTGGTTACCATGTCTACACATGGACAAGCTGATTTTGAAAGATGAGTTAGATGGCCCATCATTGGGGACCTGCTTAGATATTCATTTGCATTGGTTGTCATTGTCCAATTGGGAAGAGCTTGTGATGCAATTATCTGATTCTGACTAGAATAAATATGTCAAGTTTTTTCCTTGACTGCATTCATTCTTTCCACATTTCATTCGATCAGACAACTAATTTGGGTTCTAAGTGGTATCTGTGAACTAAGAGTTTGATTAAAGCATGAGTTTGCTTTAATGTAGTATAATATTGTTTTTTAATCATGTCTTAGTATTGTGAGATGACATCAACCATTCCTTATTGGAATTATGGGTTTTTCAGGATAAGAATTCCATACCCCTTTCAATGGGGAGCACCTACATTTGATGCTGGTGAAGCTTTTGCCATGATGATGGCTTCCTTTGTTGCTCTTGTAGAGGTTTGCATTCTTCCATTTGTATTTTTACTTCTCCCTCATGCTTACCATTTGCCATTGCTTTAAACTAAGAATCAAAGTGCATCGTGCAACATCATCATAACTATTGTCAATTTGCTGGTATTATTTTTCTCTTCATAGATATTCTATTTCAAGTGTCAAGTCATTTTCCATACCTATCCCATATGGCCATACTAGTGGTACCGTACAATATTAAATCACATGATTGCTGTAATGTGGATGAGCTGACAATTAATGCCGTTTATGTAAATAAAACTTCCCTGTGAAATGCACAATTTCCACAATTTCAACATTGTTTTTTCAATGGTTTTGTTATTTTCTGGTTTTTCTTTTTTGTGTATGTGGTGGAGTTTAAATATTTATTGTGTGGATTATATGGGTTACTTGATACAACTGTTATCTAAATTAATCTTGGAAGTTCACTGAATTACTGTCCTTGAATAAGCAGTCCACTGGTGCATTTATTGCTGTGTCAAGGTATGCAAGTGCGACTCATATGCCACCTTCCGTTCTTAGCCGTGGTGTTGGCTGGCAGGTAATAAAAAGATATTGGCTTCTTTGTAATTGAAACTGAAAATTTAAGTTTCTTAGTTCTGAAAGGTTGTTTTTGTGTTTATGATATTGTGTAAATACTTGTCTTAATTTTCATACTTTGCTGTGGCATGCATCAATAATTCCTTTTGTCACGGGCAAGACAAAGCTATTAAGTGATTTGCTTCATGTCCAAGATTTGTTTGAGAAATGTTATTCCTAGCCACTGTTATGTGCAGTCATGTACGCGTGCACTATTCTAAAGTTTTGCTGTATAGAGGATGGAAAAAAATGGTGGCAAAATGTTAACATGTTAAGTTTTTAAGGGTGAAACAAAGTGTCAGGTAGTGAACTTCTATGATTGTTTATAGGAGTCTTAAAAAATTATGAGTGTCAGTTGGCCCAATAAGAATCAATCAAATCAAATTTAAACTATAATTATTTTAAAGAAATATGTATTGGTTGGTCTCCAATGCAAAGTGTGAGCGCTAACTTAGAGAAAGTTAAAATATAAGAGACGACTTCCCCCCATGAGAAGCTTTTACCCCTCCCTACTCTACCAAACCCAATTATAGGAAGTGAAAGTCCCTAGGGTAATTTTCTCCTCCTTTACCCTCACATGAAATCCATCCTGAATAAGAGCAAGAAAAGGATGTTAATATATAGAACTTGTAGCTGTATATTCCGGTGGTTGCTATGTATTCCATGTATAAAGAACAATGATGATCCAGATGAATTTGAGTTTCTTACATTGTTAACATTTTATTTCTGCTTTAGGGAATTGCTATTTTGCTTTCTGGGCTGTTTGGAACTTCAACCGGATCTTCAGTATCTGTGTAAGACTCACTAGGAAAGCCTTTCCAGTGCATGAGCTTTTATACATTCAGATGCAGTAACTTCAAAATTGACTCGAGCTTTACTGTGTACAGAGAGAATGCTGGTCTCTTGGCCTTAACACGAGTTGGCAGCCGAAGGGTTGTACAGATATCTGCAGGATTCATGATTTTCTTCTCCATTCTTGGTAAGTCAATATGAGTTTGTTCAATGCTTTCATATTGATGGCATGATTCATCTTTGTTGTTGGTATAATGTCAACTTCTATCGGTCAACTTTGTGTTGTTGTGCAGGAAAATTTGGGGCAATCTTTGCTTCAATTCCAGGACCCATTTTTGCCAGTTTATATTGCCTTTTCTTTGCTTACGTGGGTATGTATATCATGATATTTTGGTTCACAAACAGCTGTGAATCTCTCTGATATATTGTGATTGGTTTTGTTTAATCATTTGTCCTTTTCACTATGGATTTCCAGGTGCTGCTGGTCTTAGCTTTCTTCAGTTCTGTAATCTCAACAGCTTCCGAACAAAGTTCATATTAGGCTTCTCTATTTTCATGGGCTTATCCGTGCCACAGTACTTTAATGAGTACACTGCAATTAAGGGCTATGGTCCCGTTCACACTGGTGGAAGATGGGTATGCATGAAAATTTTCAACCCTGATCTGTCTTGCTTATATAAAACCTATGCCAGTGGCTGATAAACATCTTGGTTTTTTTCTTCTTCTTTGGCAGTTCAACGATATTGTAAACGTTCCTTTCTCATCAGAAGCATTTGTTGCGGGCTGCTTGGCTTATTTCCTGGACAACACACTGCATAGAAATGATAGTTCAATCAGGAAAGACAGGGGTAAGCACTGGTGGGACAAATTCCGATCATACAAGGGTGATACAAGGAGTGAAGAGTTCTATTCCCTGCCCTTTAATCTAAACAAATATTTCCCATCTGTGTAATTTAATCAGCAATAGTTATGAGCTGTTCTTAATCCAGTATATTAGTTCTCGATAGCTCCTTGTGGGATAAAAAATTGCAATGCTCAATGCGCCCTCGTGAATCTTATCGCACGCTATATAGCTGTATAAGATAGTCTCTCCTTTCATAGAATGACTTGAAAACATTCAATTGAATTTGTTTTCCTTGTAAAAATCCGACCGTTGACGAGGACTTGAAGTAGCAATGAAGCAGTTTTGTTGCCTTTAGTTCCCTTTTCCTTCTGTTCTGTAGTTGCTTTTTGTAGACACTAGCACACTGATTGCATGTACCTAACTGTAACATTGCCATGGAAGTTTGCTGTTTCCTAGATTTCCACATGTTTCATCAGAGGATTGATTGTTGATTACAAGTGGTGGAGTTAACTGGATCGAATCACAGAGACGACTAGGACGATCCAGTTAGTGCTATGACTTTTATTTCTTCCTCTCTGGGTTCGTGGCATGCATTTAGGCTGGTGTTCTGGAACTAAACTAAGACAAGAAGAGGGACGAGGAATAACCATGATCAGCTACAAAAGACTTGGCCGCTAGCTGAAACAATTAAATTTTGTTCTAAAGTAATTTTCACGAGGGTAAAACACAATTTGTTCACTCTTAAAATGCAAAATATGAAAGAGATTACCATGACACTACTGGCTGTTTCTGATTTCTATTCCCTCCGTTGTCCAAACGACTGATTATTAGTCATATCTTGTGCCATTTGCTTCGTGCCTGTGTTTAGCTGCTGACTCGTTCACATAAAACATCTCTTATCAAATGAGAGGGAGGTCAAGTAGCTAAGACAATTCCATCTTTGACAGAAATTGGAATCTTGCATATTTATTTGATGACAGCAGCCCAAGTTCGATTACGTTGACAGAGGAGATAAGAGAAGACATATATAAAATTATGTTTGATAGTGGTATTTAAGAAAAAAATAATTGTTTTTGTATCATGTTTAGTTATAATGAACAAAACAAAATAAAATATAAAAAAACCTATTTTACTCATAATATATATATATATATATATATATATATATATATATATATATATATATATATATATATATATTCAGTTTATATTGAGTAATGAAATTAATAATATTACAATAATTCTAGTTATAAAACTAAAACTAGCTTGGTAGGTTGACAAGGAGCTGGGCCGACTCGAGGCTTGGATTGATTTGACTTAAAAAAAAAATAGAGAAATGATCGACTCTATTTAATCTAATCAAAAACCCGAGTTGACCTGGGATATAACATGGGTAAAAAACTCGTAGATTTTTCTTGAACCCCGAGTTGAATTTTAAAATTATGATAATAACCATTTTTGTTCTTACATCTCTTAGTTGAATGATTTTGGAATTGAGAGTTTTTTACAAGGATATTTTAGGAATAAAAAAATAAAAAATATTGTCTTTGGAGACATATTCTCTTTGTACCTCCTGTTTTGTTGGACGTACTTAAATTCACTCTAAAATTGTCCTAGTAACAAATTTATTTTTATGTCTCTGTTTTTTTCTCTTTAACTAAATATATTTTTGTCTCTACTATCTCCGTTACATACATATGTCCCAAGACAATAACCAAACATTACGCTAGTATGAGATTATTATGTTATTATGGTGGTACTATTATCAATATCGATAATAGTATCACTTACAATAGAGAAAGTACGGGTGTTTAACTGCTAAATTAGACATGTCGCTTGCCAAACTTAAATATTTAATATATTGAGGCATTGGGTGAATTTTTTTTAAAATTAAAGTTCACATTACTTGGAGGATGTAGGTTGAGGTATGGCTAAATCATTATGTTAGTGTGTCTATTTCTAGTGATGGAAGTGGTTAGGTTGACCATCAAATGTATGTTGCAAATTTTAGAGCTCTACTTGGATAATAGACCTAAACGAGAAAACTCCTTTAGCATGGAGTTCATTTGGGTCCCAAGCTACACTTCAAATGACCACACAAGCATCATATGCAGCTGGTCCATCTAGGATAGATGGTGATGTAATGAACCAATCATCAGCACAAGGAATTATAGATATGGAAGCTCAATTAGGTATGATAAATCCTCTATATTATTATGATGACTTTGAACCAACTTATAAGGAAGCTAATCGTTATGTTGACAACACAGTTGAGGAAGACAAGTTAGCTAAGCTAATAAGTCAATTCATGTGACTTATTCCTAAATGTAAGGATGTTAGTGGGCTTGGTCAAATAATATGTAATGACTGGATTTTAAGTCGTATAGAATTTTAGACTTTACTACTAAATTGGAGGTTGGACAAAACTTTTTGAAACAAGTATGAATTAATTACTACAATTAAGTTGTGGTATATAAAGAATTCATGATTACAAAACAAGGTACAATCTTCGACCACAACTTATGTACATTTACAATGTATATATGAACCAACATGTTAATAGTATTTACATGAGGGTATCATAATAATTGTGATTAATTTGAGATCTAAAAATTAAAAGGGCAACACACATATCTTAACATAATGGTTATGCAATGTCATCGTCAGATTGACTTAGATTTTATTGCTAATATGATGTTGACTATTATTAAAGCCAAAATAAGTAATAACATTGTGACCATTTAAGCTACTATGCATTGGGATTTTGAGTATGATGTCTCGTGTCACAAGATGTGAATAGCTAAACAAAAAGTATTGGAGTTATTGTTTGGTACACATGAGGAGTTCTTTCAAATGTTGCATAGAATTTTATTAGCTCTCAAAGAATTAAATCCAGGTATGGTTATCAAATGGGATAAAAATAATAATTGATGGCAATAAAGTAATCTTTGAGAGAGTATTATGGGTATTTGGAGCTTCTGTTGAGGGGTTTATGTATTGTCATGCACCGGTAAATATTAATGAAATTTACTTGTGTAGAAAGTACAAGACAAATTTGTTGAGTAAAGTTGCTTATGACGTGAATAATAAAGTTTTCTTGTTGTGCTTACTTTAGTTGAAGAAGAGACGAATAGTAATTGAACATGGTTTTTAGATTGACTTCGCTAATACGTACGTCACAATTAGGCATTTACTGTTCTACACTTGATGAATTTGAGATGATTGAGCATCTAGAAACGATATTAGTAGAGGATAAGCCATTTTCATGGATGAGGAAATGTTCATGGTTCCGTTAGCGCAGGGCCATCCACAATATAAATTATTAGATGTAGTTAAATGATGTATTTAAATATTATGAGAATTGATTTTATTAATATATAAAATTAATTGAGTGCGTATATATAATTATGAATTGAGTTAAAATGGAATTGAATTACATGTGATTTATGTTAAACTGATTATGTGAATTATGATCAATTGTGTTGAATATAACTTTTCGAGTTTGTTATTATTATTATTATTTTTTTGCCTGGGAGTTGAAATGCTGGAAAAATGCTCCAGTCACGCATGCGAGATTTACACGTGTAAATGAAATATGTTATTTCCATGAATAAGTTTTTATATAGTTGTGAAATTTAAGCTAAATGTTTTATATAAAAAACTCAGATTACGAGGGGCAACAAGTTTGTTGTTGTGGATACCGCATATAATAATAATAATATTATTATTATTATTATTATTATATCTTCCAAGATGCTGCAAAAAGTAGGGTGATCAGAAAAGGTCAAGGTTAGTTGCATTAAAGCTGGTGTTAATTCTTGAAAAAGCAGATGCTTTTCTTGGTAATAATGGCCACAAGAAGTAGATGATGATTACAGGATCTTACTGCCACTTTACAGTTAAACAACACACTCAGGGAATTCTTGGAAAAACAAATCTCTATCACATTCACCCTTGCTACACCTCTAACTTTTGGATTAATTTTAGATCTGTGATCAGCCCCACTTGATACATGGATCTTCTTTGCAAACAACCATGTTTAACAAGATCTTGGCAAGAAGATTATTGTCGTCCATGGCATGCATGTATACTACTACATAATTGTAGCTCAAGTTGGACGGGGAAAGAGCATTCTCTTGATTTTTAATTTTCTTCGTTCACCAAACACAGAAATACAAATGGCAACTAGCCTTACTTCTTGGTTTTGTGTCATGATATCGTAGTTGAGTGCTTGAAACTTGAAAGAAACAAAAACCATCCACTAACATGAACCCTAAAAACACTCCGTGTGTTGTTTGGTGGGGTGGGAGTCAAGCGAGGCCTAATTTGAATGTATCATAAATGCCAAGGCATTGACAGCAGGGACCTCCAGGAACAGACATCCCTTGTTTCTTTACTATTTCAATTCTTGAACAGGAGGAGTTCAATGCTTACTCGCAGAATCAAAGCATAAAAAAATGGTGGAAAAAGCAGGCGTTTTCCTTATTATATACGAGGCTTGACAGATTCGTTAAAACCAGAAGGCTTGGATATTTGATGCTCTAATATTTAATGCTCTTTCTGCTCAGTTCTACGAAGGAGTACTTCTTCTCCTCTTATTCTCTTATTAAAAAAAATCAAATAATTGAGTATTACATTATATTATTTTACCTCTTTTTTAAAAATCGATTCCACACACAATTCTGTCTTCAGCTACATGTAATCTTAAAGACAAATACAATAAAAAAAAACGCATCGATTGACAGTATCTGATGTATTTTCTTAATGTGTGAAAATCTGATAAGACTCCCTCCATGGAATGTTTCAAGTACTTGCTTCTGTACCCTTCATGTTTTTGAACTAAATAGATAGAATTAGAAGAAGCATGATACCTAATTTCTCACATGGCTACTTCCATTTTCACATAAAGAATTGGTTTATATGTACGATCTGGGCAGCCAAATAAGGTGTTATATTAGTGGAAAATGGAACCATATTTGCGGTGTGCATAACCAGAAAACTAAGCTCATCATTAGGGTTTTCATGTTTGTAAAATCTTGCAGAGGATTTCGTTAGTAAAGTATGCATCTCCCTCACATGAATATGCCATCCACCACACACGGCAATTTTTCTTTAATCTCAAATCCATGATGAAGGCTTACTCTTGTGCACTCTCTGACTTATAATATGGTAGGCAAAGTAATAAATTATGAGGATGAAAGATCTGCGGAGAGAAAGTAGGCATGGACAAAAGCCAAGACGATCCACTGTTCTTCTCTTTCCATATAGTATATGCTAATTAATGAACTCCACTTCCGAGGTAGATGCTGGACCTTAGTATATAGTTTTTTTTTTATGTAAAGTTTGCTCTGCCTAGCTAGATCACATGCTCCATACACAATCATTACTGATCTACAATTACAGGTTCGAAGATTAATCTGGGGCATTAATTAATTACCGTAGCTAGTGTTCGAAGATATGAATTAAATATAATTTAGTACATGGAGAATTGTCTTTGAATTGTTGAGAAATACTTGATTGATGTATAAACTAATCTGAAAATATATTTTTCAGTGAATTAAAAAACAAAAATTAAAATTTGAAGAAGAAGAACGGGAAGTGCAACAGACTGAAAGTTAGGAAGTGAAAAGAGGCAAGTGGCAGTCAGCAAAAACCAGATTTATATCACTATTCTTTGTGATAAATAATTATATGTCCGCCGCTTAATATAATTACTAAGATCTTGGTGGTAATGAGATTGGAAAAGGAGTGGCCTGATGACTTTGTCAGTCATCAGATTATTTTTTTCACGACAGAAAATCTCTCGGGCCAGTGAGCTCCCACCATTTGATCAGCATGATCCATTGTTTGTTCCCAATTCCAGGAACCAGGCGTGGAACCTCATCATGCACCCCTCTCTAAACAATGATATTGTTGAAGTAAGTAGAAAAAATGGGGATTTACTTATCATTGTGTATAAATAGAAGTACAGTGGCTTTAATTCCATACATGAAGGTTAAATCATGCGCTACTCAATTCCAAATCTACGGATAGTTTGCAAGCACCACTGTAAAAAGTAAGATAACATTAAGGTTATAGTTAGACTCACATTATGAACTCTGAAAGTAGGATGGTCACTATCAATGGGTTATTATTTTTCCTAGGCAAAGCCATGCGTATAAAGAGGAGGAGAGGCAACTAAAAGAATAAGAAAAAGAAGAGTGCAGCAATAAGTTTCAAATAGCTTATTTTTTTCTCGGAAAAAAAACACGCTAGAAAATTACAGATCACCGATGAAAGGTTAAATCATGCACTACTTACATTTCATAATGGTTTGATAAAATCTTTTAAAAAGTTTAAAAAATCTAAATGTGTCTGTATTTGGTTCAATTACTCGTAGAATATCGCCAATTATTTGGTTTGTGTGGATTTTTCACAATTAGCCTATGATGGATTTCATATATAAATATGAAATATTAAGTAGAGATAAATAAATTATTTATCCGAATGAATTATTTTGGAAAATTATAAATACTCTAAAAGGCATGGGAAAATACTATTTTCCGACACACTATAGCCACTCTCACAATTCAGAGTGGACTTCACAGTAATTTTTTTTTGGTTCTATTTCTTTTTTAATTTCACCATTAAATTTCTATATTGGAGGCCAGTTTAGGTTTATTTAGTAAGGAATAATAAGATTAAAGACAAGGGATCAAAGTGAAAAACACGAAGGGAATGGGTGGCTTAAGATAAGTTTGGGCCAAATGTTCATTTTAGCCCCCACACTTTCCCAATTATAATTATTTGATCCCTTGAATTTGTTAAAATTAAGAACTAAGTCAATTTTAGTCCTAAAATTCATTTTCTTTAATTTTTGGTCCCTCGTTTGAGAAAGAAGAGAGGAAGTAGCTGGATTGCGGTGGTATAAAGAGAGAGTTGTTGTTTACACCAATGGAGGCCGCGAAAAAAAAGTGATTTTGACGTCAATAGATTTCTTTTGATGGGAAGAGTTTATCCTAGGTGTTTCCCCCTTTGAACTTGCCTTATATGGTAGATCTGAGCTAGCAAGTAATTTTGGTTTTGAGCTGATTATGGGTTTTTGAGTTATTTTTTTGGGTTGTTTGAGGCTATGTAAATATTTTACACGGTGTTTAGGATGTTTTTTGAATTGAAATATGGTTGAAAATGAGTTGCTTTTAGTCTAAAACATCGCAACCTGATATTGCGGTAACCAAAGGTCATCGAAATTTGGCTAAGGCAGGAACGCATCGCCTGCTATTTTTTATTTAAAATTTTAAGGGGTGGATGACCTGTTGTCCACCACTTAAAAAAATTAAAATAATAATAATAAGGCCCGAACGCGTGGCTACTCCAAACCCAAGAACATGAGCTTTTTTCTTGAGGCTCATGTGCTCTAGGCCAACCAGGACCGAGCGCTTGGGCTTTTTTCATTTTGTTCCCCTAAATTTACCCATCACAATTGGACATCTTTTCTTTTTACTTATTATTTTTTTTAATTTTATCGTTTAATATTTTATTGATTATTAATTGGGCAATGTAATTTGTTTTGATTTGGTATTTTTATCAAAATTGACCTGATATTTGGTTGGTTCTTAATTTTATAGGTGTCTATTTAAGATAAAAAATAATTATTGAAAAAAACTTGTTCAACCCAGTTAAGTCAATGACTCAAATCACGAGTTTGGCTGGTTAACTTCGATTGGTTAGGAATTAAATTTTATAATTTTTTGCGGTTGCATAAATTGTTTTCAATTTATTTAATTAAACATATACATAAACTTTTTTATTTACAATTGAGATTTTTTTTATATTAAAAAATATGTAGAAAAATGCTATTGTATTGAAAAAAAACAATATCCGATTCGCGGCGAAGCGAGTCAAATAGGTAATAAATTATATTTTATGTTTTTCTATGCTATGAAAAATAAGTTTAAATATTTTTAGATATTTGATGTAAACTGAAATCAACTTTCTTTCCCCTTCTTATTTATAATAACATTTATATTGTCTATATAATACGTATAATTATTATATAAAATAATAAGATGCATGCTATATTGTAATAAAATAACATATGCAATATTATTACAAAATGATAGAACAACATCTTATATGTTAATCTAATATATTAGTAATACTAATATATTGTTCTATTAACAAATTCATTACCCCTTAATTATTCCTAATATAATTATGGAATATCTTCATTTTGACATAATCAAATTCTATTAAAATTGAAAAATAATTCAAATAAAAATAAGAAATTTATAAAAACTAAAGTTTTCAATATTTTAATTACTATATTATACATTTTCAAATAAATATTTTATTGGTGAATAGTATATGAAAACAAAAAGAAATTATTGAACAAGAAAAAAACCTAAGTATATATAACTAAATTTTTTTCTAAAGAAATAATTTTAATATATTTTTAAATAAAAAAACAATTTAATTACCCTACTTCCAAGCACTGATAAATTATTATTTTCATTTGCTTTTTTGTCTGTGGTGGGCTTCCAAGATGAGGTACAGGTCATGCAAAGATTCCTTCTGTGATTGGCTTTTTACTTCAGCTTTTTTTTATGGGCATCAGCAACTGAAAACCCTTCACCTTTACCAATCCATAGGATACCAAAAAGAAAACGTAAACAAAATAGAAAGATGTTTCTTTCTTTGCCAACTTAGAAAGGAGCAAGCAGCCAATTGCTTTAACAGAGATGGCCATATCCTCTCAATCTTTCACCTTTTATGGGCTATACACAGAGACACCCACCCCTTTTCACTCTCTCTCTCCTTTTCCTGCTTAAAGAACCAGACGAGACGAGATGATGACGAGACTGGCCGGAATTTGGCACAGGCGACACGCACTCATTGCGTGTCGAGCAGTGGAGGGGAGATAAAGGGACTCTCTCTTTACGTGGCAAGAGGGACCCGCAGTCTGCACACGAGTGAATGTGAAGTTCCTTCACGCTTCTTTTGCTCGTTCACAAACTTTCACGCCTATTGATTGCACTTGCTCTTGGGTCCGGTGGCCACCACCGTGCATCTTTCCTCTGCCGCCTCGGTCGCTTTTCTGCCTTCTTTTTTCCTCTGTCACGCTCTCACAATGGACTTGTTAAAGTTTTAAAATGAGATTAACTAAATTAAGCTCATAATTTACAATTTGTGGCCTAAATCTTCCACCGTTTAACGTGTAAAATGTCTCTGACAACAGCTAGTTAGTAATCACGCTCTCACAATGGACGTGTAAAATGTCTTCGACAACAGCTAACCCATTTAATGATTATATAAAAAATTAAAACTGTTTCTGTCAAATTAATCCATTTGACACGGTGGTCAAATTTCTTAAATTTTGCAATATTTATTTGGTTCATAAATACATCACCGTTTAAAGTCATAGAAACTGAAAGAAACAATTGCCACTAGCTAAATTACTAACTAGTAATTAGTAATTATCTGAATGTCCTAAACGTGGTTGCAAAATTCTTGAATACCTTTTATGACTCATCAAATAAGGCAGAGGTTTATGTGGGGGCAACTTTGTGCTAAAAAATAGAAAAAAAAATCCCATTTGATTTTTTTCTTATGCAAGGTAACAAATGACATTCAGATTTATATGTTTTTTTTTTATTATTAATATGGGTATCCGAGCTAACTTGCGTATACCTTAACTAATTCTACGGGCCCTAAAATTAACGATCATCTAAACCTCTAGTGACCTTCATATTAGGAACCATAAGACTCGAACCTGAGACCACAAAAGAAGCAAACTTCTTGATTTCAAACTCTTACCACTGAACTACTTACTATATGATTGATTTATATGTTTTCTTGAATCACTCGGCAGGGTGGCCATTCCTGTGATTTGATAATTAACATGGATAACTGCAAGTTGAGCCATTTTCTTTTATTTTTTTATATTTTATTTGTTTATTCCATAATATCTTTTTTTCTCTGCTAAAAAGAAGAAGATTTGATTAAGAAGAAGATTTCATTAAGAGGGAAGGAGAGAATAGATAGCTAAACACACTCTTTTCAATACAAAATATAAACAAATAACCTTCCAATCTTGATGAATATAAGGTAAATACATGGTTTGCAATAAACTCTATGAGTGAGCTCAGCCTCATATTTTGTTTATAAACAAATTATTTAATGAGAAGATATACCATGTAATTCTAATTAAATTAAAAATAAAAAAATTAAAATTATGAATTTAAAGAAATTTATTTAATTTCATAAGCGACTTGATCTTGATTCCAAATTGGCCGTGAGGCATTATTAGCCGTGTAGCTCACGTGGCAAAGAAAGGGGTGGAGGATTGCGATTAGAAAAAAAAAAAAAAAAAAGACAAGAAAGGTGGGAGGGATTGATCAGTTTTATGTTGACAAATAGACACAAGTCCACTAATACTTTTGTAACGGTCGAAGAACAGCTTAGGTAAAGCTTAACTTCATGGCTGAAAACATGTCGTTAGATAATCAAGTGACGTTTGGTCAGTGCACATCAAAGTCACACCTGGTTTGTTTGTTCAAAAGTGTGACAAAACGGATCCTCATGGTACGGCATATCTGCAGCCCATGTCTCCATTTTCAACTCATCCATAACTTCACCCGAGGGAGGAACCGATCAATTTGCATTTTAAAAACGTTTTTTATTTTTTTATTATTTTAAATTAATTTTTTTATATGTTTTCATATTATTTTTTTAATATATTAATATCAAAAATAACTTTTTTAAAATAAAAAATATTATTTTAATATATTTCTAAGTAAATAATATTTTAAAAAACAACTACTATCATATTTTCTTATAAAAATTTTTATATATAATTTTTTTTTATTTTCTTAGCAACTGCTATCATGTTTTCATATAATTTTTTATTTTTATTTTTACTAGCTGTATTTGTTGGTTTGGAAGGGGGACCGAAGTATGTGATGTATTTGTCTTTAGGGATTGAAAATCACCTCTGGGCCAACTTCCCTTTGTCTCTTCATTACTAAACCAATCACGCTTCACCACGTCATTCCATGTGAGAACAATCTATCAAATTATTCTTATTCAGGGGCTCTATCAACTTCTCCCTTAATTATTTAACACAAATATATAATATGTGGTTTTTCTAGAATATCTTCCTGTAAATTGCTACAATAAAATTTTTATTTTACTATTGGAGGGAAAAAATGGTGTCCGAGGGTAATTTGATCTTTTCCAGTGGCTTATTGATCATTAAAAGATTGTTCCAGGATATCTGAGTTATTTTTTGTTTTTTTGATAGTAAAATAATGTTTTTACCTTCAAAATCAACAAAAACTAGAATTATTGACCAATATTGTTTTTGTATCTTCACAAATATTAAAACATTAAAAATATTTCTTTGTCTTAAGGTAAAAAAACTAGAGTTGTTCAACAAGAGTTTTTTTGTTTTTTCCCTTATTAGACTATAATTAAAATATGTCTTTGCTCTTAGAAAAGAAAAAAAAATAAGGTATGCATTTTGGGGTATTTTTGTCATTTCATACGAGTTTATTTGTAATTTACAGGGTTAAGAGGGGCATTTTGGTATTTTTATGTTGAATTTTTAATATTTTATTCTAAAAAGTTATTGGCACGTGTTCAACACGCGTCAATACATGGGTGGCGTAGGTGTCTTCTTTCTCCTGGTGCGGCTTGTGGTGAAGGTTAATGACGGTTTATAGCTAGTAGTTGTTTTTTTATCTTTCTTTTTTTTTCTTTCTACTAGATTAAGTGCATGCTGATCTTTATTATTTTAATATTGTGATAATGATTATTTTTCATAGTATTTTTTACTTTAAAATATATTAAAATAATATTTTTTTTATTTTTTTAAAATTTATTTTTGATATCATGTAATAATACAATAAAAAATATAAAACAAATTAAATTTAAAAATTAAATTCAAATTTTTATAAAAATATTTTTTAACCTCACAAACAATACCTTAATTACCTTGATGTAACGCATTGCGACTAGGTGTGGCCCCCAGAACTATTACGGACCATAGAATAGGAAAAAGCCAATGCATAGATGGATAAAAACACTTCAAAATTGGTGGGTGGGTGCTATAAAGCCAACTATTTAAATTTCCACTCCCCTCGTCGCCCCTCTTCATCTATCCTCCTTTTCTTCTTCAAGACACCTTCTTTGACAGAGAGTGTAAGGTGAGAGAGAGAGAGAGAGAGAGAGATGGGGAATTGTCAAGCCATTGACGCTGCAACTCTAGTGATTCAACATCCAAATGGAAAAATAGAAAACTTTTATTGGCCTGTGAGTGCTAGTGAGGTCATGAAGACGAACCCTGGTCACTACGTTGCTCTTCTTCTCTCCACCACCTTGTATGATCCAACCAATAACAATGGGGAATGTCCCAACAACGGCACCGCTAACAATAATTCTCTGAGAGTAACGAGGATTAAGCTTCTCAGGCCTACTGATACTCTTGTTCTTGGCCATGTTTATAGACTCATCACCACTCAAGGTTTGTCATATTTATAGTCTATATAGTTTGCTTGCTTAATTTTCGAAAGAAAGATCTCTCTCTCTCTCCCTCTCTCTCAGTTTTTGAAATAAGTAGTCTTATTTTCTTTTTGGGGTTTTGTTTTCTTCCAGAGGTTACGAAAGGGTTATGGGCAAAGAAACAAGCAAAGCTGAAGAAAAACGATCCAGAATCAGAAGAGAAACCTGAGAGGGTGAAAGAGAAGCAGGGATCAGGAGTGGATACAAGAGCAAGAAGATCTGAACAAGAGAAGAAAAATCAGGTGAATTCCCTTTGCATATTTCTTCAGATTAACAGGACTAGTTGAAACTAGAACCATTTTTTTTGTTAAGAATGATTCACACACATCCTTCATGATTAAGGACTTACCTTCTAGTCTTGCTAGATGTTTTCATCAGTCTCTTAATTGTTTTGGATGCATGAAAACTAATTTTCCAGTACATCTCAGGTGACCGTTAAAAAAGAAAGAAACAGACCAAGGGCAACAACATCAGCTAACTCTGCTGCCATAGCCAGATCAAGAGCATGGCAACCCTCACTCCGTAGCATTTTAGAGGCTGGCAGCGGCAGCTAATTGTGTCTCATCATGTCCTTCTTCCATGCTGCATAGGATCAAATACATGGGCTCAACTGCAGAATCCAGGCTTGCTTTAACCTGCAAGATTTAATATCAGATATATCCATGGAGGCAGGTAGCTACTAGGACAAATTAAAGTAAATCTTTCTTCTAGTACAGATTTGGCTAATGTGGGCATACTTTGTATAGCAAAAGGAGGCATCTCAAACATGGTTGTAACTCGAGGAACTCCTCTTTTGAAATGAAATTGAACTTTGTTTCAAAATTTAATAGTACAATAATTTTGGTGGGTTTATTGCTGTGTTCGTAGTACCAAGTAATTAATTAATCAATCAAATCAAACATCCAACCCCCATAAGACAGGAGAATATATTTTGTAATAGAGAATCAAATAAATCGTTAGATTTCTCATGGTTCATAATTCAGATTCTAATGGTGTGGGCTATAATTTCTTTTTCCTTTCCCCGAGGGATCTTTGTAAGCCAACTCAGGAACATGCAAATCACACCGTATATCACCGTATATGGGATGAATCTCAGGCAGAAGTTAACACCGTATAACTTGACTATATACGTTCTTAACCATTAGGGTTAGTTCACCCTGCAAGATTCAGGCATATTTTTTATGCCATTAATACCAGTTTTTATTAATACTGACCACTTATGCTGCTGGGATTCTTCAAAATTCTCTGATGGGCTTGATACACTTGCAATAAATAATCCGCGTATTGAATTTTGGAAAAAGAATAACATAAAGTAAACCAGATCTGAAATTAAAACAGTTGAAACAGTATACCAAGCATTTTTTCGTCCATTTTTCGTAGTCAAATATGTAATCGATGGAAACATGGTACACATATTCCAGCACTTCGCCAGCTATTTAACGAGGAACTAATTTCTCAAAAGAAAAAGAAAAAAAGGGAACAAAAACAGTGTGGCAAGAAGCTTAAAAAGGAACACTCAATGCCCCAGGTGGTGCATTAAAGCCGCTGTCAAATGGGCTGGTATCCAAGGACTTTGGAAATTTTAATTATCCAGAGTCCAGAGACAATTTTTCAAGGTTGAGGTGGACCGACAGCAATAACCAACTGATTAACATGGAAATTATTGAAGAGATATGAGAGGAGAATGTCCCTTCGCGGCTTCACCTACGACCTTAATTACTTTGGAATAACGACGATATCACCTACTTTCACCTTATTGGTTATGGCCATTTCATTGTGGTCCAAACAAAAATAGGTTCTCTCACACGACATGGCATTGACAAGCACAAAACAATATTCAAGAGTGTGAATGTGCACACAAGAGAGACAAATTTTAAAAGAGTGGGATGGATGCTAATAATTCAATGGTTTAGTCTTTCAGTTTAATATGACGTCTAAGCTTGTCATGGAGGCCCTCAATCATCTCCCTCGAATACGTGGGTATGTTTGTTTTTGTTTTTGTTCAAATTTATTAATTAATGAAAAAGAATAGTGAAATGGTAATTACATAATTAAAAAGAAAAAAAAGAAGAGTAAAGATGTTAAATTCAAGCCCAACAAATTACAATTTTTTCTTTTTTAAAATAAAATCTTAATGAATTGTTGACCTAACTTGTCCAGCCAACCAAGTTTTACTAGTTCTCATTCAATCTAATGGAATGTTTTGTATATTTAGTCTTCGACATCAAATCGAACTAGTTGCATGGACAAATCACTTTGTTTGTAATCACATTAATGGTTTGGTTTGGTTTTAATAACATTGTTGAAAAATGAATTGCTTTATTGGAATGCTTGTACAACTCTTTTAACACTTAGATCACTTGGTTTCAATAATATTATTGAAAAAAGTGAATTGATTTTATCAGAATTCTCTTACAAGCCCTTTAATTAAGACCCGGCTAATTTGAATGTTAGTGATATGCAAAAATTGATTCGAAGATATTTTGATGGTTGAAATAAAAAAAAATATTCAATTATAATTACAAGGAGAGATGATAATAAATAGTATAGGGGATTGTTGATATATTGCTGTTAAGAGTTTATGATTATTCTATCATTTGGAAAAGGCATGACTAGTTTCACCATCTTATTTGCTTGGAGAAAATAACACAGAAACTTTCTAGCATAAACTATTACTGATACAATGATTATACGTTTGAAAAAGTAATCTTCTCCCGGAGCATATTGCAGAGTATAGAGTGTTGAGTTTTTCAAAACGCATACACGCAGTGAAAACGGTAATTTTAAAAAAAAATTAGGAGCCTCAAGGATCCTGTTAGATCGATCTGGAGTTGTTTAGAGTTTATACGAAAATTACTTGAATATCAGATGTTCTTTTTGTCTTTGAATAATTGCTTCAAGGTCAGGTTGTTGCACACCACAAGTCTTCTAAGTGTCCAGCCTCTAACAGTACTCCACACGAACCACCAACGAGAAACTCTAACCTTTTTAGGAAATAGGGATTATTATGTCTTTGAGTGCTAGCTCTTTTTTTTTTTTTGTGTTTTTCAAGTATTTTATACTATACAATTTATTACATAGAAAATAAGAGACATAACATTCTATTTATAGGAAAACCTGAAAACCCTATAAATGATAAATATAAACTTGCCTCCTGAATAATATCACATATATGATTTCAGGATAATTTTAGAAATATATCCAATCAAGTCCCTACTTGATTTTTCTAGGTCTAGAATTGTAATTCCATGTATAAATTACATTATAGTCCTCAATTTTTACAACTTATTTATAACCAAGTCACACTTGATTAATCATTCCATTTTAATTTCTGATCAATGGTTTAAATGTGTGTGACTCATTAGGTTCCCTAATAAGTTGGTCTAAATATAAATCATAATTATAAAATTAAATTAAATTAAATTAATTGAATAAATTAATTTATTATCAATTCAACAATTGATTGATTTATATTTGAATATTAAATACAATGTCTAGCAACCTGTAATGGTCCCTCCGAATTTTAGGAAAGTCATATGTGGCTTAACTTAACTTTTCAGTGGCCAATTTCTCAGTGTAATTATTATCATTTCATCAACAATGTTTTGATTTAGACATTATAGCATGAAGTGTGTCTACTCTGTCAAATCATGTTTGTTCTCAACACCATAGTCATTGATTATTTGAATAAGATTTAAAACTCTTTTCAAACCTCATTCTACTTTACATAAGAATTTACAATCAATTGTATTTGAGAACATATAGAACATTTTTTCTAATTCACCTATGATGAAGACTCCTCTCTTAATTGATCAAATACCTTCATATAGCTCTTGTTATACCCTATATTTGCTTATTTGTTACCTTTGATTAGGACAATGTGTAGCAAAATCAAAGCACAACACTTCTTATTTAAGATGACTTAGTGATCTCAAATATAAAGATCACTTACACAACCATCATGTGAGTTTTTCCACAAACACATGTGATCTTTCTATATGGAATTCTTATGCAGGTTAGTTCGTTGTATATGTTATCTGACAAGTACTTACATATTAGTTTTAGGTATCCCTTATATCTCAACTTATGAGAACAATTGTTTTCTTTCATAAAAAAAATATAATATGTATCAGTTTTAACAACTCTAATTAATATTAAGTCTTAATAGAGCATTGACCAAGAATATTTAGGAATAAAGTTTTGATGCAATATGAATCTCATATAAATTATAACAACTTTATAATTTTCTTTGCAAAATATTTTTATCCCACAAATTTTATCTTCACTCTAGACTCGTTAATCAAATATTATATTCATTAATCAAATATCTGATAAATATTAAAGATAAATAAATTTTTATTAATAAATTAAATATATTTACATGAACAAAGTCATTTCCACGTGTAACCAACCAATTGGATAAAAAGTATATACACTAACAATCTCTCACATGCACTAAAATCAATCACTCATGTATCAAATATCATATCACTCCACTTGATAATAATGTTTTTACTGGGACAATAGCTTAATGGTTTAATAAAAGGATCTATGAGATGCTTTTCAGTAGGTACTTATTGTATCTTTACATCTTTTATTTCTATGATTCTCTAATAAAATAGAATTGTCTAAGTACATTTTTAAATCATTGATTAGAATTTGGTTCATGTGCTTATGTAATGGCTCCATTGTTATCAAGTATAAGGCTACTAAATCAATAATGTTAGGAACCATACTTAGTTCAATGGTGAACTTCTTGATCTAAACAACTCCCCCCCCTCAAACATAAAGATGTACCCAATTTTAGTTGTAGAATCTATTTGGTCTTTTATTTAGAACTCTTCCAACTCAGCACCGTTATTTATATTAAAATATAACCAGCTTAGAATTTTTATTTTCAATATCTTATTAAAAACTAGTAGTCAAATAACCATGAACTACTAGTTCATCTTCTCCATGCACCGGAAAAACATTCTTAGTTCTTCTCAAGTACTTAAGAGTATTTTTAACTATCTTTTAATGATTTTCACCTAGATTAGATTGATATTTACTCGTTATGCTCAAAGCATAAGATACAGCTGGTCTTGTACATAACATTGCATACATTATGGATCTTATATCCAAAGTATATGGAATCATATCTCTCTTAATTTGTGTTTTAGAAAACATATTCGTATCCTATACGAAATAGATAAGTATCCTCTTTTGAATTTTTTCATGCTAAATTGTTTTAATATCTTGTCTAGGTATGTGGATTGGAGCAATACATGCAACCTTTTATATCTATCTCTATAGATCTTTACTTCTAATACATAGGTTGCTTCTCTCATATCCTTCATGGAAAAATTCTTGGACAACTAGATCTTTACTAACTAAAATAAAGAAATGTCATTTCCTGTTAATAATATGATTTCTACATATAATATTAAGAAAATGGCTTTACTCCCACTAAGCTTTTTTTATAAACACAAGGCTCATTCATATTTTTTATAAAATAAAATTGTTTGATTATCTCATAAAAAATAGGTATCCCAACTCCTTATAGATTGCTTAAGTCCATAAATTGATTTTTATAGCTAACATACTTTATTGAAAAATTCCTTAGATTCAAAACTTTCAAGTTGTGTCACATACATATCTTTTTGAACATTCCTATTTAGGAATACAATTTTAACATCTATTTGACAAATCTCATAATCATGGTATGCAACTATAGCAAGCAAAATCCTTATGAATTTTAACATAGTTACCAACAAAAAGATTTCATCAAAGTCAACATATCTATCTTTCTTTGTAACCTTTGGTAACTAGTCTAGCTTTATATATTTATACATTGTTATCCATGTTAGTTTTTCTCTCAAAGACCCACTTACATCCAATAAGTCTTATCCCTTTAGGTAGATCAACCAAGGTCCATATTTGGTTGGTGCACATGGAATTCATTCTTTATTTCATGATCTCGAGCCATTTTTTAGAATCAATATCAGATATTAGTTCCATGTAATTTGTAGACTCATTAAGTATGAGCAACTCGTTATTTTTCAGCTTTTATGAGAAGTTCATATTTCATTAGTGTATGATATGTCCTACCAGATCTGTGGAGTTCTTATGTCTCTTGAGCTTTATGATGAGCATCCAATGTTATTGCCTCAG
Organism: Populus trichocarpa; assembly: GCF_000002775.5. Classification (NCBI taxonomy): domain Eukaryota; kingdom Viridiplantae; phylum Streptophyta; class Magnoliopsida; order Malpighiales; family Salicaceae; genus Populus; species Populus trichocarpa. The sequence continues at coordinate 9,787,928 of NC_037299.2, read as the reverse complement.
GTTTAAGTTCTATTTGGATGTCAGTGTGTGGTTTTTAAACTTCTTCAAGTTATATTTTCCTTTCACTGCTCTTTTCAAGAAAAATATTCTCTAGAAAGATAGCATGTTTTGAGACTAATATTTTTGCTCAACGAGATGATATAAATAATATCCAATAATTTCTTTTGGATATCCCATAAAATTACATTTGTTCGACTTAACTCATAGCTTTTCAAATATAAGTGTCATATCTCAAATCTTTAAGTACAATAAGATTGGTCTCCTACTATTCCATATCTTATATGTAGTCGTATCAATAAATTTTGATGGAACCTTTTTTAAGAGGTAAGTAGTAGTTTGCAAGGCATAACCCTAAAAGGAAGTGAAAGGTTTGTATAGCTCATCATGGAATACACTATATCAATTAGGGTGCAATTTCTACTTTAAAAAACTCTATTATATTGTGGCGTTCCAGAAGATGTCCATTATGAGAGAATTCCGTTCTCTTTTTGATAATCTTGAAAATCTTGATTAAAGTATTCATCACCTAAATCTAATCAAAGTATCTTAATACCCTTTCCAATTTAAATTTGAATTTTATTTTTAAATTTTTTGAAGCTTTCAAATTATTCAAAGTTTTATCAAATACACATGACCATATTGAATATGGTCATTAATGATGAAACATGTATATCTATTTATGGAATGAATCATTATTGTTCCATATATATCTGTATGTATTAGATCTAATAATTCATTAGATCTTTCACTCTTTTAGTAAAGGGTATTCTGGTCATCTTATCCCATAAACAAGCTTTACAAGTTTCATATGATTCATAATCAAAATGATCAAATATTTTTTTATGTAACTTAGTAATTCTTGTTTAATTGATTTAATGTTGTCTACAATGGTATAAATAATATGAATATTAAATATCTAATTTGTTCTTCTTGCAATTTATATTAAACCTGGGCATTTCACGATCATGTATATACTAATCTGGTTAATCCGGTTAGCCTGCGATCCTATTTATGAGATCAGGATAACCCTATTGAAAGAAAATTGAAAAAAACTATAAACCCAATTAAAAATATTCGATAAGAACGGACCCAAACAAAATGAACATAGTTAACTCAGGTCAACTTGCTAAACCCGTAACCCATGTCAGGAGATCAGTATAACCTCATATAAAGCAAATTGAAAAAAAAAAAAACCTAGTTTCTAACCAACCCAATAATAAATGATGAAATCAGGAAAAAAAATCAATTAAAAAATTGGTCTAAAAAAATAAATCGGGTCAACCAGGGTTAATTTGTTAAACCTGTGACTTAAGCTTTGAGATTAGGATAATTTTATATATATATAAAAAAAAATATATGAAACCCCACCTCTAGTAAATATAATGTTGAAAGTTGAAATAAAAAAAAATTAAATCCATAAAACCAATATATAACCTAGCAAAAAATAAAAAAAAAAATACAAATCACAATTTCTAAAATAATGTTGAAATTAAAAAAAAAAAAAAAAGGGCACAAAACACTGTAAAACATGTTTTATGAGTGTGGCAACACTGATTTAACTACAGCCTGTTTTGTTAATTAATTTGCTGCAAGTTATTAGCCTTAGCATGACCTCTTTATCTTTTGCAGAGCAGTAAGAAATTATTCGACGACAGTCATGAAACTAAGGCTTCTAATAATTTCAACGTAATTCGTTAGGCATTGCGCCCTGACTGATTTTGTAATCACGATCCAAATCTATTATTTAATTGTTATGAAAAATGAAAGGAGGTTGATTTAATTGTTATGAACATGAATCTCAGATAAGGCACATTGGATAGCTTTTAACGTTCTAGATATGTGAATTGTATACGAATTTGAACAAGCCAGCGACACTAGCACTCCAGATTAAAAAAAAAAAAGAGGCAAAGTTACAAACAAGACACTGCATCCATAGAAATAAGCTTCGGCTTGAAAATAAATACAGAAATTATAGTATTTTCTGTATTTATTTTCAACACATCTCAGCTTATTATAAGTTCGAAATTCACACTCAAAATGTTACAGCAACAAGCTGGAACTCCCAAAATGAATAACGTTTTCTTCAAAACATACTACAAGCTTGTTATTGCTTTTCATGCACTTCAGCAAATTGCATCCGACTCTACATGGAAATAAAGCTCTCTGAGTACTTATCACGCACAATAGTTTATAGAAAATTATACAGTATCATTCAGCAGTTGCAGTCTCATCCACTGGTGTAAGATGTTCTTGTTTGCCGAATTGGCTGAAGTTTCCCTTCTCCTTGAAGAGCTGATTATGATGGTGCCTGCAATACAGACGATGCTCATGGGCTACATAGTTTGAGGGGCTGATGACACAGCCTCCATGAGCGCATCTGAAACAAGCTTTATGATAAGATGTCCCATCAACTGCCACCTGAAAGATGCACAAAGTTGGGGACAAGAAACTATAAGAATAGTTCCCTATTTTTCTTTTTCCACAACATCAAACATTCACTCTTGAGATTTGAGAATCTTAGAAAACAAACACATGGGGTAGAGATCTCACAGACTTGAATTGGAGCATTAATGGAGAACTAAGCGATGCAAAGATGTCTATTTGTGAAAACATTTTGAGATAAAATAGAAAAATATATGACTTGTGTTCAAGCCCAAAACTTAAAGTTCTTGGACATCCTTGGTAGCATAGCTTTCTATTTTCATTAGTTTTAAACATGCTGCAAAACAAGCAAAGCCATCAGCTGCAATGATCTGAACAGATTTATTTGCTTAATTTAATGCCTTACATCTTCCAGCCCTAGTGGGAAAAAATGATTTTATTCTATCAAAACATGCATTATTACTATTATTAAACCACCCCATTTACCTTTTCGAGTGGGTAAACAGTTTTATTGCAAGCAACACATTTTTCCTGAGTTCCAGCAAACATACTTGAAACTTTGCTGTTGCTAAGGACCTGTGCGGTTTCATTCACAAAAAGAAGCATCTTAATAACCATTTTAAAGATTAATAATCAAATATGAAATGGTTGTAACTTGTAATGAAGTTTCAATACCTGATCGGCAGACCGGTCACCTCTAACAGTTTTCGGAGTGCCTAGGAAAGGGAGATGAAAATAAAAGCCCGTGAATGAAATTGAACAAGCGGATGTTACACAGGGTAATGTGCTTCAGGAAAATTAATAACTGGTATTCACCTTCAAAACTTTTATCCAAGCTGCCTGTCATCTTGAAAAGTTGATCAAAGTGAGGCTTGCAATATAAAACACCTTCAAATGATGAATAGTTGCTCAACTGCAATGGTGAAAAGGAACATGTTTAGATCAATTAAGAAGAAAACATCATAGAAAACACGAGTTCATATCTGTTTTACAATGAAAAAGGGCACCATTTTTTCTTAGGAACCTAATCCCGAAGCTGCCCGAAATCTTTATAATAGGTTTCTGCATATGGCTACTATGCGCACTAGTTTGACCAGAAAATCCAAGTATGTGTAGTTATCAACATTCTTATTCTGCTATATGTTAGTTCTTCAATCTCTGATTACCTTTTTTTCATCACTCAATTACTTCATATATGGCTATACTATGTCTTTTGATTTCGGGAACAAGCCCAGGTTCATCCCCCAGAGGTACAAGCAGAAACGTAACTCAGAAAGTCATGAGATTGGAGAATGAATACGCAACTCAATTATGATCCATATATGCTTCCAATAAAGATAAGTTTCAATGTTTCTTGATTGATGAGGTGAAATCCTTTACAGTAAGTTTTCTTCCCTATGTATTCACACCCACTTCAATTGCCATGAAATTTGCCAATTGCATGCTGATTTAGTTAAACCATGTTCTGGTGGTACCTAGCAATCAGTATGGCAAAAAAGGAAATGAGAAAAAACTGCCACTGTTGGTTATCTTATCTGTGTTCATGCTGCAGGTCGCATATATATATCAACTTAAATCATTCAGTTAAACCAGGAAACAAAGTTCAATATGAAAACAATATGATTCACACGTTCCAAGGACTAAAGAAACAGACAATTTGCATTTACTCAACCTTCTAGAGGTCCTGCTGTGTCCCTGTACCATGACAATAACTGCATGTATCTCTCCCTGGTAATCTAATAAAGTTCTCCATATTATGATGTAATATTGCCATAAAATTAACTACAAAAATAGACACCTCTGTATATGCAAAATTACCATTTTGCTGTTTTAAATTTGATATCTGAGAAATTGTTGAATCAACTATGTGGTTTGAAAATGAACAAAACTCCATTCTTCTCTTCCCAACTATCAAATAGACCGACAGAAAACAAAAGCAATGAAGAATTGCTTTTTAACCCATCCACAAGTCATTGTTTGCTTGACAAAGATTTGAAAATGTGACCTCTCTCTCAACCCCACCTCTCCTTCCCTTGACAACCTGTGGGGATACCCAATCACCGCTCAAAAACTGAGGATCTACAAATAAATTTCATGGCCAAAAAAAGGGACCTACATCAACCAACTAGGACAAACAGCATTTAATATCAAAGAGTCTAAAAAACCCCATCTATAGATCATCCAATTGAAAAAAAGGAAAGATGAATACATATGCAAAATCATGATCTCAATTACTTGGATCCCCAGAACAAAAAAAGAAAATTTCTATTGTTCGAGTACTAGCTATGGCAATATATGTTGGGATAATCATGTTGGAAAGCAAATCAGCTTCCAAAAAAAAAAAAACATCCTTTCAGTTGACATGTATATTATCTAATCTTGACACGACAAGCAAGCACACAATCATCAAGTTACACAACCTTCTCTATAATAATGTACTACAAAAGTGAAGAAATTGAACTAAAAGGTGACTATAAATATGTATGATCCAGTAAAAGAGGAGATGTCAATATTATATCTGTATCTTTGAGCAGACTTCTGCATGTAGTTGTGATACACACACACACACACACACAAAGGGAGGATGGTATCAACCTTGAGGGTACCCTTGCAGTGGTGGCATCTAAAACAAGCCTTGTGATAGAATTTGTTATCAACGGTGAGTTGATCCACCAAGTACACAGTCTTATCACATGCTTTACACTTCTGAGTTGTCCCTGCAAATGTTGCCATCGATGATTACTTTACTTTGTCAAATAAACGGGTGATATAGATATTGATAGATGATATCTAGCTAGCTATCTATCTATCTTTCTGATGGATCTTCTTCTTCTTCTCAAAAACCTTCGAAATGATTGGTGGTGGTGATAAAAGGTAAGAGGAGAGGAGTTCCAAAATCTGTGTGCGTTCGCGATTTACACAGCCCAGAGAGTTAAAAAGAGAGAAACCTAACAATACAGATACGTATTACTAATTTACAAGTAGACCGTAGACGCAATAGAAAATGCAAGGCGTCTTTGTTGGCGGCATTTTGGTCATTTTCTAAAACCAAAGTAGCTGACTATATTACATTATTGCCCTACGTTTCGACAGGTGTCAAGCTACTAGACTTGAGTCATCGACTGTAAGAGAAGCTCTGTGATTTTATTCTTACAAGAATCTAATCTAGTTCAGCACTAGATGGATTCGAACATATCCTGTTTTTTACTTTACAGGGCATTGAAATATTTTTTTACTTTTAAAATTTTATTTTTAATATTAATATATTAAATTAATTTAAAAATATTTTAAAGCAAAAATATTTTAAAATTTTTCAAAACTTTGTTCAACCATCAACCTATAAGATTAGCACTATACTTTTATTCATAGAAGAATTGTTCAGCATTAATATTTTTTTATTTAAAAATATATTAAAATATTTTTTATTTTTAAAATTTTATTTTAATATTAACATATTAAATCGATACAAAACTATTAAAAACATTAATTTAAAATTAAAAAAAAAAAAAATTTACCAACAACCAACCTTATCATGGTAAGGTGTTCTTTGAACCAGCTTTCTTTTAATTTTTGGAATTTTCAAAAGAACATCACCAATACTAATTTTAAGTTTAAGTCGTTCGCATGTTAATTTTAGCAAACACACTTTCCTTCAAAATAATAATAATAATAATAATTCTATTAACAATTAAAGAATTTATCTTATTTAATTCTTACTGTTATCTCTTAATAATGCACAAATCATTATATTTTTCTTGTTTGAATTTGGATTTGACTACTTAATTAGTCCCTTAAACTCGTAGTGGATATATGTTGCCTCCCTTAATGATCCAAAAATAAAGTCTGCTTTCGCAAAGAAACGAGGGAGAGTGGAGTTCTTGCACGAGCTTTTCTTGAATTGTGCGGACATTCCAAGAGGTTTGCAATGCTGGTGAGAATTGCTGATAATCTTCAGTTGACTTCTTGATTCTTCTGTGTATTGCTTCAGTATCAGTTAGCTGTTTCATCCTTTCAGTATCTGTGGAAGCTGCTTCGATCCCTGAGTATTATATCAACCCTGGTATTTTACTTCATTTCAATATGGTGATCCTTGCTAGGGCTGGCACACAATTGCAAAAGAAGGGCAGGTGATACTAGAATCTGGAAAATAGGATGACCATTATTTATCATTTCATCTTTGAATTTAGAGTTAATCTTGTTAGTGCTTGCATGACCACGTTAGTGACAACAACTCACAGCACAGGCAATAAGAAAAAAATATATATAAGATGCTTAATTTCCCAAATTCAATTTCAACTAATTATGTTCTTGATTGAATGCTTTCTCTATCAGGCTTTGGATTCATCCATGAACCTGCAGGTAAAACAGCATCCTTTTTTTAATTTTCTAACTTTAAGTGTATAGATAGTTTCTTTTTCTTCAGGTTTTTTTTTTAAAAAAATTCTCTGTTCCTTGGGATCCATTCATGTAGCTTACCTTGCTTAGTTCAGTCATTGGCTATCCTTTGTGTTAGAACTAGGTCCTCCATTGATTCTAATTGTGAACTTGGGTTTTGAAGGACTTCTGCCATCCATTTTCCCTGTTATGCTGTTCTCCGGCTGATGAGCTTCAGAAGTTATTGTTCAAAGTGGAAAGTAGATTAGCTATGATTTCCAGGCTATGTCTGCTTATATATATGTGTGTGTGTGTGTTTGTGTGGAACAGATAAGAATACATAGTTACTCTTGCTTCAATATTCAGAAGCAAGTCCTCCTCTCTTTCTGAATTTCAGTAACAAAAGTAGCTTTTTTCTAAGAAAACCTTTTGACTTCTTTGGTTTCTTACCATTTTACCTACTATAATTGTACGTTTGACAGTGTAAAGTTTGCAGTCCTTGGTTATTTTCTGGAGTGATAAGATGAGGCGGTGTCTAAATTATAGGCTTGCTGTGAGCTTTACCTGTTCTTGTTGATCTCATGCTTGCAGGAATCTGAAACATGGCAAACTTGTTACTAAAATCAGATAGCTGCCTCAACCACATAACGAAAAAGAAGTGTAATTTGACTTATTCTTCCTGAAATTTGCAGGATTTTTCCTACCTTTCTCTTCTGTAGACCCTTCAAGGCTCCGCCATGTAAGAATTTATGTTGCTTTTAAGTTTTGTCATGTAGATTGTAATTTATACCTTCAAAATACTCCTTGCTGTGTAAGAGGATGTGCTCTTAACTTGTTTAAATTCCTTAAACATTAGAAAATGGAGAGGGAGAAAAAACAGGACGTCTTCTCGCATGTTGCTTACAAGAATGCTCATCTTTAAAAATTAGGAAAAAACTTGAGACTTTTTTTCTGGGTTTTTAAGAGACCCTTGTGAAAGCAACAATCTTGCAGGTGCCCTAGTTGAAAGCAGTCATATGTATCAGCCTGTGCCGTGCCGGTATGTCGTCTAAGATGTTTACTGGCCGAGCATGCTCTAACATGGGTGCTTGATAGGAGACTATAATTGTACTGCCCTGCTTGTTCTCAATAGGAAAGGAGAAGCTATCTGAAACTGGAAAGGCTCGCTTCTCTTGTAACCTCAAGTTTCTTTTGCAGTTTTCTTTTAGCATGCCTCGTTTCTTTTTCTCATTTCTGGCTTCTTATTGTCAACTCTGCCTTCAGGCTGATGCTCAAGACTTTGGTAATCACTCCATTCGAACTTTGGTAAATTACTTTAATTTGATTATGAATCTTCTCTTGGCTGCTCTTCACAATTATCTAGCATTCCTGTTGATGGTTCCTGTTGACACAATCCACAGAAGCTGCTGTTTACAAGGCATAGAGGAGCAGATATTCCAGAATCCCTAGTGTTGAAATGATTATCTTTCCAGCAAGCTTGCGGCTCCGATGAATACTCGTCTGATAAAATTCGTCGATATGCACAAATTCAGCTCAAGCTCGTACGCAAGCAATAAAACTTGAATGCTTGAAATTCTATAGCTTTGTTGTGGATTGCCATTTTAAATTCGTGCATTTGTTTGACCAAACAAAATACCAGAACGAGATCTTTTAAATATCTGAAATTTGACTTCTTGTTCACGGTTTAATGGTGCCAGATGAAGGATTAGCTTCAATTTAAAATTACACTTTTATTTACCAAGTAAATTTTTTATGGAATTTTCTCTCCGAGAAAAAAAAGCTATTAAAGCTACATGATTGGATCATTTTAACCAAACTAAAGTAAATCCTTCAATTGTATGTGCTTTGGTCATTCAACAAGGGCAACAAGGATGGAAGAAAACAGATGTACATTCAAATGTCCAAGGGATCCAAAAACAGGCACCACTAGGGTGATTTTTCCATAGGCATGGTATGAAAAAATGACAAACTTTATAGCACAGAACCCAAAAAAACGAAGCTTTTGAGGGCAAGCATTTGATCACAAATGGCAGTTACTACTTATTGGACACTGAAAATTTTGCAAATGGATCTGATGTGCTTGACAGAAACAGAAATCTCAGACACTGTACACCCAATTATGCACTTTTCTTTGCCTCTTTCCGAGCTTCTTCCCGCATCACTGCTTTGACATAAATTTCATAGCAACATCCTGAAACAAAAACATAGTATAAGATTGCAATTCCTGGTGAGATAATCTATACACTGTGCACATGATCTCCGGTTAACTTTAAGCAATACCATCATTAAAATCTGAAAAAGTTAGTTTTTTTCGTTGATTAAAGTGCCTGCTTCCAACTAAATCCACTAGCAAAGCACTGGAAAGTTCAAGTAAAACAACAACAACGACAGCATGACAGGACTCTAATGCGAGTCTTTAGTGTATCAGATTACAGTCAGTCATCATGATATGGAGACATACACTAACACGAATAAAAGCTCAAATCATCTTAATCGTTGTCTAGATGTGCTCTTTGGATAATTAATAATCATTCCAATTAACAACAATGACATTTACATGCAAAATGTTTGACACTCTCATTTTTTCCAATTCTATACCCACTAATAATGAGGTTTAACCAATCCCAAGGCTTTTTTACCAAAAAAAATTTTAAGAACTATGTGCAATTTTCTTCTACTTGTATGAAAGGCAACAACATACCTGCTACAACAACAAGAGTCAGAACATCTCCAGCTCTTTTGAGTCTCCACACACTCTTCTTATGTGATTTGAACCACTTAAGAGCAGGGTCTTCAGCCAAGAGCTGTAAGGTAAACAACTTAGCAAACCACTCAAAACTGAAACTCCGTAATCACACATTCACTTATTTTTAGCAATTGATTATTTCAAGGTAGAATTGTCTTTTACGAGGTTACTTTGTAATTTTCATGTCTAGAGAACTGCAGGAGACAGTTTTCTGGCTTTACTGACTCTTTAATAGTCCTAGACTATGAAATCACGTTTTAAATCAAAACAGATTGTAAAGAGCACCAGTTGCACATATCCAGCAGTGTATCAATGCCTCCACAACTCTGTCATTTCCTAGGCTATGAGTTTTCTTCCCTAGACCATGATATTAGGTTTCAAAACAGACTGTAAAGAGCAGCAGTTTAACATATCAAGCAGCAATGCATTTGTCAAAAATTTACAAAATTTCTATATCAAGTCATTAGTTTCTGTACTGTTACTGTTCCACTAGCGAGATCATTATATCCATCTTGCTTCATTCAAATTTAATATGAAAAGCGTTCCTACACAATGCCTGCACAAATTGCTGTGCTTTTTTAACATATTCCTCATATCAAATTAATGGTATTAAAGGGAAGCATCAAGAAAACTGGAGTTCTATAAGAATTATGGAATTTGGTGGATGGAAGATGCAAAAAAACAATCTCGAAAAGAGACCAGCTCATCATGGACAATGACATAGGAGAAAGAATACAAGGGAAATTGAGAATGGGAATGCTTAGAGCATTGGGGACAATTCAGAGAATGGCAAGCAAATACAATCCAAGAACAATTAGTGTTATAAAGGTAATACATGCGTGGGAAACTTTGAGTTTCAATAATTAGAAAAGTAGTCTCTAAAAATGCAGACATTGTGGAGAGAATTTGAAATCAATGAAAGACAATTAACTTGTAGGAAATTCTTCATGAATCGCTGCTAAATTATTAATTACGGAGAGGGTAGTGGTGATATTGTCCTTTAGAAGAAAGTTGACAAATCCTTGAAATTTTCTGCAGAAACTTGAACATATAGTTGCTGCGGAAGAGAGGATGACAGACATTGGCTTACAACATATGAACTAACGGGAGATCTCAGGCACATGAGCAGAAAATTGTCAAGTACTACAGATCGGTGCAGGAATTTAAACCAAAAGTGCAAGGCTCAGTTGGTTGTACCAGGTTATTTGAAACAGGCAGGGCAACAAACCAATTGTACCTGCTGCACAGACTGAATCTGCAAGAAAAAATCTTGCTTTTGGCAACCCAATTCCAAGTTTCAAGTATTTGCTAGTTCGCTTTAAACACAATTTATTATGAAGGGAGTATTTTCTAGCAATTCAGGAGAAAAAATTGAAAAAGGGCAGGTTTTAATTCTTCAGAAAAAGCACTTTAGAAGTTTTCCCAACAAAATCATATCGAAAAGTGCAAAGTACATCATGGCAATGCCTATGGCTCTTATTGGAAATTAGTTCAAAATGATAGGAAAGACAAGATTAATCCCAAAAACTATCGAATCTTTATTGGCCGTTATTTATATATATAAATATATTTAGCTCAAGAATTACTCGACTTGACTGATCGCATTCTGTAATTACCAATTCTAAATTTATGGATAAAACAAACCAAGCTTCATTTAGCAACAAACACAGAAAATGGCTGGTTTTACTAACAAAAATGCTAAAAAAGCGAGAATTTTATCAAAATCATGATTTGAGATATGAATAATTAAAAAAGAAAGAGAGAAGCAAGATTACAGGTTTATGATTTAGACAAGAAGATATCAGCATATCACCAAGTCAAAAACACACACAAGAAAAACCCTTAAGCAAAATAATAAAGGAAATTGGAATATAATTAATGAGGGTCAGAGAGAGAGAGAGAGAGAGAGAGAGAGAGAGACAGCTTTCTCGCGAGGACCAGGTTCAACATGGAATCCGCGACGCGAAATAGAGAGGGCGTCCTGTGTCTTCTGTACAATAATAAATAAATGAATTCATAGACATGGAAAGAACGGAAATACAGATAAAAATCAAAATCAAATAAGAAAAAAGACCTGAGATTTAGATCGGAGGTGTGAAGAAATGGAGGAGGAGCAATTCTTCAGTAAGAAAGCCATTTTTTCTTCTCTTTCTCTTTCTTTCTCCTCTCTGCCTGGTCAGTGCATAGATAGAAGAGTTGCTTGCTGCTACTACTCCGATTTTACGATTCAACCCATAATGTTTTTTGTTTTTTTAATTTTACCCCATTATATTCACCATTTTGCGAGTTTTTCTTCTACTTAAAACCCCTGTTTATTTTAGCATTTTAAAATCGTTTTTAAAAAAAATTTAAAATATCAAAAATAATTTTTTTTTAAAAAAATATTATTTTGATATATTTCTGAATAAAAAACATTTTAAAAAATCATCGTAACTATACTCTCAAACACGCTAGTTTGATTGGCATGTCGTTTACTTAAAAGCTGGAAATAGCAGATAATTTGTCATTCATTATCTTCTCCTTCCTACTACTCTATATAATCTTTGTTATTTATTTATTATTTTGTTGATTGAATTTTGAACTATTTTCGAGTTATGAGTACCAATAAAGATATTGTTGGAATTGATAGTTGTTTTTGCTTAGGGGTTTGAATAATTCCTATTTTTTAATAGCAAGTAATTTGATTTCTAGTTACTTGTCAATTCCTAGTTACTTGCCATTTTAATAGGCATCTAAAGAGTGGGTTGCAAACATTCTCCTAATTTGTTTGTGTTTATCATATAATTAAAAAGAGTTTTCAAATTCTAAGTAATTGGTAATTGGTATCGGACTCATCATATAAGAGCCGGTTGAAATTCTAGGACAATAGTCATTTAAAATGACAAAAACATGACAACTAAAAATGAATTTGTGCAACCAGCGATTCCAAAATTTAATGGGCATTATGACTACTAGTGTATGCTTAGAAAGAATTTCATGCAATTAAAAAAAAAATATTGGGGTATTGTAGAAAATGGAATTCTTGTAGCAATAGAAGGAATATGACTCACTTAAGCATAGAAAAAAATGATTGATGATGCAAGGTTTAAGGATATAAAGGTGAAGAATTAACTTTGCAGGTCATAAATCGATCGATTTTGGAAATTATCTTGAACAAAGAGACAACTAAAAGCTTTTGAAATTCCCTAAAGCAAAAATATCAAAGAACAACATAAATGCAGCGAGCACAACGACAAGCTCTCCAAAAAGAGTTTAAGATGTTAAACATGTGTCATAACCTATTTTTGGGTTCTTCCAAATTACATTTTTCTTTTCTTATATATATAAAAAATAATCGAAACAGTGCCATTTTGAACGGCACTGTTCTCCTCCTTCCCTGCGTATGCAAAGGCAGGGAAGAAGAAGATTTTTGAAAATGTTTTTCCCACTCACTTTCTCTCCCTTCCACTTGCCTAAAACCCTGCCAAAACCCATACCCACACAACCATACCCTACCAACGTGACAATAAAAGAGAGGGACACCATGCCCTGCAAACACAGCCGGCAACCTTACCCTGCAGAGGTAAGGCAACCCGTTTCCCCCCTGCACCACAATGGGACAGAGCAGGGGGGCACCTTCTCTTCTTGCTTATAAATAGAAGGGGGAGGAGAATGAAACAAGGGGGGGCAAAATTTTGGAGAAAGAGAGAAGGGCAGTGACAGAGAGGGAAGCAAGACGAGAGAAGGGAGAAAGGAATAGAAAACAGAGGCCAGTTAGAAGAGAAGAAAAAGGAGAAAAAGAGAGGGAACGAAGTAGATCCAAAGTTAGAAAAAAATCATCCATTTCGGGTTCCCAGCAGCTGCTCCTCTCTCTCCACCGTGGCCTTCGGCCACCACCATCCAGCACCGCCATTCCGCCACCATCAGTGCTGCCAACGCTAGCAGAACCAGAGAGGGAGAAGAGAAACAGAACAGAACCAAGAGAAAGAAAACCAGAGGAGGAGTAGAAAGGGGGAAGAAGAAGAACCACCGCCGGCCATCTTCAGCCCGGCAGCGCCATCGTTGCTCTTCCTCTCCACAGCCACCAGTAGCGCCGAGCAGAGAAAAGGAGGAAGATAGCAGAAACAGAAAAAAACAACAGAGCAAAAAAAAACACAGAGAAAGAAGAAGAAAAGGGGCAACCACCACCCCTGCCGCCAGCAGTCGCCACCACCCCTTCCGCCTCCGCTGCCGCCAGCGTCGCTACCATTCCAGGTAACTTTCTCCCCTCCCCTGTCGTTCTTTAGTTGCTCATCTTCATTTGCATGCAGAACGTGAGCAACTCACGTTCTGTAGTAACCAGCCCCTTTCATTGGTTATAGGCTGGAACATCATCCCAGCCCACGCGGCTGGGCTGAGTCCAGCCCACAGTATATGGGTCGGGTCGGGTCCGGCCCAGTTTTTTTTTTTGTTAAAAAATATTTTTTTGGAATTTTTACAATTTTTCCGCGTATTTTTTATGTCATTTTGATTAATATCAAGCAGTATTTTTATGTTGCTAAAAATACAAAATCCGATATTAAAATACCCGGTTTTCGTCAAAACTTCCAAAATACAAAAAAATTTTGAAAAAAAAAAAATTTTGTGCATACGGCCAAGTGTCTCAAAGCTAAAAAATCATATTGTGTTTTTCATACACAAAAAACAATGTTTTAGCATGCATTTTGGCTTTAATAACCAGTTTATTAAAGTCAAGAGAACATTGGCCAAAATTTCAAAAACAAGAAAAATTTTATTTTGTTTTGTCTTTTAGTATCCGGGGTATGATATTACACGTAATACGTATTTTGGATATTAAATTTTTTTTTTCAACCTTAGAACGGTTAGGTTCTACCCCATTAAGATAAGAATCTCCTTATTGAGGAGGGCTTTTCTTGAATCTTAGATAGATAGGACCAACAATTAGAAAATACGACCAAACCTTAGATTTTGATCAGACAAATAAAACAATGCAGCTTACCTTAGGTATGACGTATTTGGAGTGCTAATACATTTCCTTTACGCAACCAGTCTCCATACCCGATATCTGAGACCAGTTAGGGTTCCTAGTGACCATAATATTAGGTGGCGACTCCCATTCCATTTTTTTCCACTAATAAAAGACAAGAATTCCTTGTCTCCTCATATTTTCAGATACACACATTTGAGTGTGGAGGACGATAGTCGCGACGCCTGATGTAACCATATTATTCGATAGTTTCACTCACATTTAACTAGTGTTTTGCCTATTGTTTTATGTATAAAATGCCTTGATATTCTTTGTTTTATGTTTTGAAGGCACCTTTAGATGAAAGATGCAAAAAGGAGTAAATTGGAGATAATTGGCAGATTTGATGTTCAGTCGATGTTTTGTGCAGAGTGTGAGTTCTAAAAATCGAAACGAAGTGATTCCAGTGGCATTAGAAAGATAACATCCATACCTTTCTGGAAATCTAAGTGAAGAAAAATAAAATGACAAAGAGTATGGAAATCACATCCTTCAAAGTCAAAACTCGCATTCTGCCAGTGTTGACCTTTGTCCATTCAAAATTCAATATCTGGAGATGTTGATATCCAATTGATGCAAACTCAATTGTTTTGGATTCCTGACTCAAAGTTGTATAAACGCTCCAAATTTCAGCCAAAAACGATGTCATATGAGGGTGATATGATTTTTCAAAGATGACAGCTGAATTCTGCCAGCAAACAGGTTTCGTGAAGAAACGAATCCAAATTACATCCTGAAGCATTAAAACCGACATCCAAGTTTTAATTTCAGCAATTTAGCTCCTCAAGAACATCAATCCAGAAGGTCAAGGAAGGCAGCCACCAACCTCAAACCACCAACCAGCTGCCAGCCACCAGCCACCAGCCGCCAGCCGCCAGCCGCCTTCACACTACCACCATCTCTTGATGTTCACACTTGAACTTTGATTTTTCTTACTTGCAATTTGTGTATAAATAGGCAGCTAAGTTCATGATATTAGGGGAGCCAAGAGAGAGGGAGAGGGAGTGCAGTAGAATCAAAGAAAGAAGGGTGGCAGCCATAAGAGAAGAAACACAAACGCTCCCCTCTACAAATCAGAAATCATGTATTCTTTCATCTTTAGGAGTAGTTTTTCAATAGATATGCAAGGCTAAGCTCGTTTTCTTGGTTGTAAGGACGCAAACACCTTCAGATTTCAAGAACTGTGAGATTTATTCTTCCATTTATTTTTGGTTTGTATTATGAATGAGTATGTTTGTTTTCCTATGCATATTTCGTATGATTGTTTATCTTAATTGCTAGAGCGGACTCTAAGTTATTATTGTGAACAATCTATTGCTAAGTTTGATATCAAAACCGGAGTTGTGATATATAAACTTGTGAAGCAACTAAGCTTGGTAATTGTAGCGGAACTACGTTATTAAACTTAGGGAGAACATTCGATCAAAGCAACACAAGCTGACAACTTGGTTGTTAAGATTAATGAATTTATCTAGATCTTAAGGCTGCCATTGGATTAAATCATTAGTGCGGACACTGTGATTATTTGTTGGTTAGGGTTAGTTATACGGCGGATCCGTTAATTAACCAATGTTAAGAAAAGATAAAAAATTCAGAATATAAGCTGAAGTTTCGTTTCAAGGATCGGTTCTGATTTCTGTAGGTGGATGTGTGCTTGCAACCAAGGTTTGTTTTCTTGATATATTTCAGTTTTAATTGATTTTGTTTGTTAGTTTAATTTCTACAATAGTTTAAGATCATTGCAAATCAAACCCCCCCCCAATTACATAACGTATAGCATAAAAATCTGAACTAAACCTTCCTCGTGGGATCGACCTCTTGCTTGCTCTATACTATCTTGTGTGTTTTAAGCTAGGGTAATTAATTTGTGCGACCGCGACATCGCAACAAATTTTGGCGCCGTTGCCGGGGAAGTAATTTTAGTTAATTCTTGTGCTATTATTTTTATTTGCTGTGATTGTTATTTATTTTTTCTAAAAAAAAAAAAAGAGATAGAATTTTTGCTTGCGGCGGTACTGTTCACTTGCGGCAGCGGTACTGTTCAAAACAGATTTTTTTGTGGAATTAGGTATCGGCCTTCTGTTTCCTGAAGGGAAACGACGTTCTGAACAAGACTAGTGGAAGCCACTAGCCTCACCTTATCGAGGCCAAATTCCGCTGTTTTCTAGTGTTTGTAGGCAGTTTTAGTTTTCTAGCGTAGAATTTTTGTACAATTTGCATTGTTTTCAATCTCTTGTGTGATTGGTTTCTTTTGAGTTTTTTTGATGATTTATGCCTGTAACCCGTTCTACTAATCAAATTCAAGTGCAGTTGGATCTCGAAATAGAAAACACTTTACGCAGGTTACGAAAGGAAGCTCGCCTCAACACCATGGCTGTTGCACGACAACAAACACTCAAGGAGCTTGCTGCTCCTAACGTGGAAAATCAGCCACTGTGCATAAACATCGAAAATAATGTAAACTTTGAGCTCAAATCTGGTTTTATACATTTGCTACCAACATTCAATGGTCTTGCAGGAGAAGATCCTCATACTCATCTCAAGGAGTTCCATATGGTTTGCATTGGCATGAAACCGAATGGAGTTGACGAAGAACAGGTTAAGTTGAAAGCTTTCCCTTTCTCTTTAAAAGGGGCAGCAAAAACATGGCTTTTCTCTATTCTCCCAGGTTCCATTGGAACTTGGAATGCCATGAAGAAGATTTTCCTTGAGAAGTACTTCCCAGCATCTCGAGTTGCCAACATAAGGAAAGAAATATGTGGGATTCGGCAATCTCATGGAGAGACACTCTCCGAATATTGGGAAAGATTTGAGCAACTCTGCATTCAATGTCCTCATCATCAAATACCCGATCAGCTGCTCATTCAATACTTTTATGAAGGATTGATGCCTACTGACCGTAGTATCATTGATGCTGCAAGTGGAGGGGCATTGGTAGATAAGACACCCGAGGCTGCACGCCAATTGATCTCAAACATGGCAGCCAACTCGAAACAATTTGGCACTCGTGGAGACTTCTCAAACAAACGAGTAAATGAGGTAAGTGTTTCTAACCTTGAAAATAAAGTTAATGATCTTACTTCTCTTGTGCGTTCTTTGGCTTGTGGAAATGTGCAGCAGGTGAAAGTTTGTAGCATATGCTCCTTACAAGGACATGCCTCAGATATGTGCCCAACAATGCAAGAAGATTACATTGAACAGGCTAATACAGTTGATGGAGCATTCAATGGACAACCCCAACGTAAATATGATCCCTTTTCCACCACATACAATCCTGGATGGAGAGATCATCCCAACTTACGCTATGGGAACCCACCTCAACAAAGCAATCAAGGCCGACAATTCCATCCCCATGGATTTCAATCCCAACAGAATTATCAAGCAAGACAACCCCCTCCTCCATTCACAAACTCCAATGTTATGGGGTCGTCATCCAATGATGATCTTCGTGAGATGATGAAAACTTTGGCTTCTAACACTGTGACCTTACAACAAAATGTCATGTCTTTTCAACAGGAAACAAGGTCAAGTATTCACAACTTGGAAAAGCAAATGGGGCAAGTAGCTTCAAGTGTAGGGAAATTGGAGGCACAAATGAATGGAAAATTGCCCTCCCAAGCTTTGAATCCAAAAGAGAATGTTAGTGCAATAATGTTGCGAAGTGGGAAAGAACTTGAAAGACAAAGGTCAAAACAAATTGAGATGGAGGAAGAAGAAGAGATAGAAACCGAATTGAGTACAAAGAAGAAACATCCTTCTCCTTCCCAAACTGAAATAACGACCAACACTCCAAAGGTAATTCCTCAATCAATGAATTCCAGTTTTAAAACAATTCCACCCTTTCCTGTAAGTTCTTCTAGGTCAAAGAAAGAAGACAAAGAAAAAGAGATTTTAGAGGTTTTCAAGAAAGTGGAACTCAACATTCCTTTGCTTGATGCTATCAAGCAAATTCCCAAGTATGCCAAATTCTTGAAGGAGCTGTGTACTACCAAGAGAGCTTTCAAACTGAAAGGTCACGAAACGGTAAGTATGGGTGAAGTTGTCTCTGCTGTTGTTCTAAAGAATATTCCTTTGAAGCAAAAAGACCCAGGTGCGTTTACTATCCCATGTGTTATTGGTAATGCTAGTTTCAAAAGGGCCTTGTGCGATTTAGGTGCATCCATTAGTGTTATGCCCAAACATGTTTATGATTCTCTTAGTCTGGAACCTTTGAATAAAACTAGCATTGTATTACAACTTGCAGATCGTAGTTTTGTTTACCCACTTGGTGTGATAGAAGATGTCCTAGTCAAGATTGATAGTTTGGTTATTCCATGTGATTTTTATATTCTTGATATGGAACATGATTCTCGTGATTCATCAAACAACACTCCTATATTGTTTGGGAGACCATTCTTGAAAACTGCCAATACAAAGATTGATTGTGGTAAGGATACTTTGTCTATGGAAGTAGGAGATGAAAAGATTGAATTTAATTTTCATGATGCAATGAAATATCCTTATAGCAATGCTTATTCTATCACATGTTCTGACCAAGTTGATAAGTGTGTGCAACAAGTTTGTAGATTAAGCGTAGCTTTGAGCTATGGCTATGATTTTACCGAGATAAAAGAGATGGAGAGGCATATATGTGTTCCTCAAAGCGTGTACCAATCAGCATTGGCTTTGCAAGCTTTGCAAACTATCCTCCATGATGTAAGAGTCATTCTCTCCATCACGGACAGTGAATGGGTGGCGTCTATCCTTTTGGTACCCAAAAAGACTGGAACCATGTTGGACGAGATTCGAAATGATGCTTATGAGAATGCAAGGATTTACAAAGAAAAGACTAAGCGTCTTCATTATCGAATGCTTACAAGAAAAGAGTTTCATGTTGGAGACAAACTTCTTTATCATTCGCGTTTGAAACTTTTTCCTGGAAAGTTACGCTCTCGTTGGATTGGACCATTTGTTGTTTCTAATGTTTTTCCTTATGGTGCAGTTGAAATTACAAGTTTAGAAACCAATAAAGTACTCAAGGTCAATGGGCATCGCTTGAAACCTTTCTATGAAAGTTGGACGGTAGAACTCACTGCTTCTGTGGAGTTAGCTGAACCAATCTATGAAGAATGAGCATGCAGCATGTCGAGCCAATGACATAAAACAAAAGCGCTTACTGGGAGGCAACCCAGCACAAAAAAAAAAAAAAACAGATTTGCTTTCTTTTTTTTTCCTTATCTTTTATTTTTCGCATTTTACTTTATTTTTGTCATTCTTCTATATTCCTTTTCTTTTATTTCAACATTGAGGACAATGTTGTGTTTTAAGTGTGGGGGTATTGGGAGAATTTTGGTTTTCTTATTTTCGTTTTCTTTGTTGTCCTTAAAAAAAATAAAATTATGTTTGATCTTTAGAACTCCCATTGATTTTTGAGAATACGAGTATTATGTATGAGAATTAGTTGAGATAGATGAAGATATAAATCAAATGAATGATTGTGCATGCCAATTTTAAGATTTAATTGTTTTAGGGATTGACTTTGAGAATATGCCATGTTGACTTTATAGTGTTATACCAATGCAAGCTTTTGAGCCTTCAACATTATTTTTTTTTTTTTTATTGTGCATTCTTTCAATGATATGTATCTCTAGAACTTGCTTCATATCTTGTTGAGATTACATTCGCATTACATATATACATGAAGATGATAAAGGCATTAGAAATTTTAACCACTTGAGCCAAAAAAGCCAACCTAAAGCAAATTGTCCTTAGTAAGCCTCTTTTGAGCTTGTTTATCTTTTCTTTGCTTTATCCATGTATAAGCCTTAACTTTTTATATGTTTTCCTTTTCCCCTGGCCAAGGATTAGTAGAGCATATACTTGTGATATCTCATGGAATTATAGTTGGAAATTATGTGAAAAGAAAGAAGAAGTGATGCTTGATGAAAAGATGGGCAAAGTTGCCAAAGGAAAACAAAAAAAAAAAAAACAACAAAAAAAACAAAGTATTCCTTTATGTTCTTAAGGTTTTATGTTGAAAGAGCTTGAAATCAAAAGAAGTTAAGCATTGGTGCTTAAAGATGGAAAATTTATGTGTTTTGATGGAATATCTTGTTTGAAATATCATTTTTCAGAATGCTCTACTTTCTTTGGTTTGAACCCTTCCTTTTACTTTCTTTTACCTCACCTTACCCCTAGCCCCATTACAACCGAAAAATAAGACCTTTTAATTCATGCATTGCTTGTAATATGTTAGTAATGGAGATAAGATTGAAGAGCAAGCTTATGGTAGATTATATTCATTGATTGAATTTGAGAGATTTAAACACATAAGCCCTAAACACGTGAGTGTTGGAGTGTATATCAATGAGAGGACCTATCACTTTGGCATGGCATAGATTTCATTTAAATCCTGACAATTAATTGAGCTTTGAAGTTTGCATGTAAATGAATTCAAGAAAATTTATACTCTGTATCCTTCTTGATTGTATTCTTGTTTATAATGCATATATTCTTGGACATTGATGGGAGATTAAGAGATTGATCATAGTTATTTTCAATTTGATTTTATCTATCCTTTCTCGAGGACGAGCAAGAGCTAAGTGTGGGGGTATTTGATGTAACCATATTATTCGATAGTTTCACTCACATTTAACTAGTGTTTTGCCTATTGTTTTATGTATAAAATGCCTTGATATTCTTTGTTTTATGTTTTGAAGGCACCTTTAGATGAAAGATGCAAAAAGGAGTAAATTGGAGATAATTGGCAGATTTGATGTTCAGTCGATGTTTTGTGCAGAGTGTGAGTTCTAAAAATCGAAACGAAGTGATTCCAGTGGCATTAGAAAGATAACATCCATACCTTTCTGGAAATCTAAGTGAAGAAAAATAAAATGACAAAGAGTATGGAAATCACATCCTTCAAAGTCAAAACTCGCATTCTGCCAGTGTTGACCTTTGTCCATTCAAAATTCAATATCTGGAGATGTTGATATCCAATTGATGCAAACTCAATTGTTTTGGATTCCTGACTCAAAGTTGTATAAACGCTCCAAATTTCAGCCAAAAACGATGTCATATGAGGGTGATATGATTTTTCAAAGATGACAGCTGAATTCTGCCAGCAAACAGGTTTCGTGAAGAAACGAATCCAAATTACATCCTGAAGCATTAAAACCGACATCCAAGTTTTAATTTCAGCAATTTAGCTCCTCAAGAACATCAATCCAGAAGGTCAAGGAAGGCAGCCACCAACCTCAAACCACCAACCAGCTGCCAGCCACCAGCCACCAGCCGCCAGCCGCCAGCCGCCTTCACACTACCACCATCTCTTGATGTTCACACTTGAACTTTGATTTTTCTTACTTGCAATTTGTGTATAAATAGGCAGCTAAGTTCATGATATTAGGGGAGCCAAGAGAGAGGGAGAGGGAGTGCAGTAGAATCAAAGAAAGAAGGGTGGCAGCCATAAGAGAAGAAACACAAACGCTCCCCTCTACAAATCAGAAATCATGTATTCTTTCATCTTTAGGAGTAGTTTTTCAATAGATATGCAAGGCTAAGCTCGTTTTCTTGGTTGTAAGGACGCAAACACCTTCAGATTTCAAGAACTGTGAGATTTATTCTTCCATTTATTTTTGGTTTGTATTATGAATGAGTATGTTTGTTTTCCTATGCATATTTCGTATGATTGTTTATCTTAATTGCTAGAGCGGACTCTAAGTTATTATTGTGAACAATCTATTGCTAAGTTTGATATCAAAACCGGAGTTGTGATATATAAACTTGTGAAGCAACTAAGCTTGGTAATTGTAGCGGAACTACGTTATTAAACTTAGGGAGAACATTCGATCAAAGCAACACAAGCTGACAACTTGGTTGTTAAGATTAATGAATTTATCTAGATCTTAAGGCTGCCATTGGATTAAATCATTAGTGCGGACACTGTGATTATTTGTTGGTTAGGGTTAGTTATACGGCGGATCCGTTAATTAACCAATGTTAAGAAAAGATAAAAAATTCAGAATATAAGCTGAAGTTTCGTTTCAAGGATCGGTTCTGATTTCTGTAGGTGGATGTGTGCTTGCAACCAAGGTTTGTTTTCTTGATATATTTCAGTTTTAATTGATTTTGTTTGTTAGTTTAATTTCTACAATAGTTTAAGATCATTGCAAATCAAACCCCCCCCAATTACATAACGTATAGCATAAAAATCTGAACTAAACCTTCCTCGTGGGATCGACCTCTTGCTTGCTCTATACTATCTTGTGTGTTTTAAGCTAGGGTAATTAATTTGTGCGACCGCGACATCGCAACAACGCCGCACACATATGACAACATGAAGGGGAGAGAGTCTATAAACGAGCATATTTGCTTGTACTCTTGTTGTGGTGTAATAGTCATTGAGAAGATTTTAAGATCCATGACACATAAGTATGATTATGTGATGTGTTATATTGAAGAATCAAATAATTTGGATGTTCTTACCATCGATGAGTTATAAAGCAATCTTCTAGTACATTAGCAATGTATGAAAGCTCATGTTATGGAAAAACAAGCATTAAAGGTTACTTTTGAAAAATATTCAGAAGAAAGATGACGAGGTCATGGCGGACTTCAAGGATAAGAAAGAGAAGGGGGCAAATATAGCTTTAATAAGTTTGCTATTGAACTTGGTTGATCCACCTAAAAGGATAAAACCCAATGAATCTAAATAGGTCTTTAAGAAAAAAGACTTACATGAAAGGCAATGAATAAATATATAATACAAGTTTTAAGGAGTAGGAATATTTAATTTTGATGGTATAATTAACAGATTTGATTTCATAAAAAAATATGGATAAACCTTGTGTTTACAAAAGGTTAGTAAAAGTGGTGTTATTTTCCTAATATTATATGTAGATAACATATTATTATTAAGAAACGACATATCTTTACTTTAATCAGTAAGGTTTTAGTTGTCCAAGAATTTCTCTATAAAAAAATTAAGAATTTGGAAGAAATAAACTATATATTGGATATAGATATCTGTAAAGATAGATTTAGAAGGATGCTTAAATTGTTATAATTCATACTTAAGATATGGGAGAATCTAAGATTGGATTCTTATCTATTTTGCATGGAAAACCTCCCTCTAAAGATATGTGTTCTAAGACACAAATTGAGAGAGATATGATGGAAGTGGTATCCTATACTTGGTTATAGGCTCCATTAATAGAAAAGATAAACTAGAAGTTCAAAATTATTTGAATTAAGATTTTTGTCAATGAAATGTTGGATAAATAGTAAATATTATATAATATATGTTTTACTCTAAATGGTAGTGCTTTGAGTTGGAAGAGTTTCAAATAAGAAAGTACAACTGATTCTACAACTGAATAAGAGTACACCTTCATGTTTGAGGAAACGAAGAGGTTGTTTGGATCAAGAAGTTCATCAATGAAGGTTGATTCCTAGTATTGTTGATCCAGTTGCCTTGTATTGTGATAACAATGAAGTCATTACATAAGCAAAGAAACCAAGGTCTCATCAATGATCCAAACAAATATTTAAGAAAATCCATTTGATTTGATAAATCAATGAAATGAAAGATATAGAGATAGAGCGAGTACCCACCGAAGAGAATTTAGAAGATCCTATTACTAAGTCATTATTCATACAAAAGTATTAATGCTTCATGGAGCAATATGGTATTAGATATATGAGCGATTGTCTTTAGTGCAAGTGGAAGATTGTTAGTTTAATATATTTTGTAGCCAACCAGTTGGTTACATGTGACATTATTATATTAATATAAATACATATTTATTATAAATAAAGGCTTAATTTATCTTTAATATTCATATAACATCAAATTAATAAATCTAGAGTAACGATAAAGTCCATAGAACAAAAATGTTTTGCAAAGAAAATTATAAAGTTGTTATAATTATAGGATTCCTATTGGATCAAAGCATTGTTCCTAAAATATTCATAGTCGATGCTCTTTTAATATTAGACATTCATAAGAACCATAAAGATTGATACATATTATATTCTTTTCTTTATGAAAAGAAGTAATTGTTCTCATAAGTTGAGGTATAAAAGATACCTAGAACTAATATATAGGTGTTTGTCATAAGACATGTACACTGAATTGATCCCCATGAGAATTTCATATGGAAAGATCATTTATGTCTATGGAAAGGCTCATGTGACGGTTGTATAAGTGATTTTTAAACTTAAGATCACTAAGTCATCTTTTATAGAGAATGTTATGCTTTGATCCTGTTACATGTTATCTTAGTCGAAGTAATGAAAAGGCAAACATTAGTTATAACATGAACTATATGAAGGTACTTGAGTGATCAAGAGAGGATTCATCACCCTAGGTGAATTAGGAAAAATATAATATTTGTTCTCAAGTAGTATTGACTGAGAAATCCTTAGCCAAGGTGGAATGAGATTTGAAAAGAGTTATAATCTTATTCAAACAATCAATGACTATTATGTAGAGAACAAACATGATTTAACATGACAGACATACTTCATTCTTTAATGTTAAATTGAAACATTATTGATGAAAGGATATTAATTACACTGAGAAACCATTCAAGTTGCACCTCTTAGCGTCCAAAAATAACCTTCCACCATGTCATTGGAAGTGCAAGTGTGTTCTCTTCCTAGTGGTGTTACACATGTCGGCAATAATTGTTTGGTTTATTTTTTTTATTTTCTCTCTCCTCCCTTTAAAATTACAACTTCGGTCCTTTTTGTTGTTGGTATTTCAACTTCGGTCCTTGTTCTTTTGATTTCTAATTTTTGTTCCTAACCTTTTGGTATAAGTTTTGTATGTTTTCAATTCCATCGTTCAATCCCAATTTTCCATATATTATGTTTTTCAATTTAGTCCTCATTCTTTTAATTATTTTTTTAGCCTTTTTTGAATTGATTTTTCTTTTCAATTTCACAGTTCACTTAAAAATTTGTTTTTGCTTTTATTTTTTATTTTGATTCTTATTTTTTAATTGTTTTTTTATCCTTTTGTTCAATTAATTCTTCTTTTCAATTTCACCCCTCAATCAAAAATAAAATTTATTTTGTATTTCAATTTTGATCTTCATTCTTTTAATTGTTATTTTTTGTTTGGGATCTTTTTTTTTTTGTAATTGATAGCCTTTTTCCAAGTTAATCGTTTAACATTTAATTGGTTGGGAATTGAACTTCGTGGTTTTTCTAAATAGAGTGCTTCTGGTCTAATATCTCGGGTCACGGGTTTGAAAGCTAACTCAAATCAACATCATTTTTTTTAAAAATTTAAACTTATTTTCTTTATAACTTTGTGATTTTTTATGTTTCTTTTCTAACAAGTTATCCCGATCTCATGATCTGGATCTTAGGTTTGACAGATTAACTCGGGTTAGCTCGCTTTTTATTCTCCAAGTTACAGGTTTGTCATGCTTTCTTTTTATTTTAAACTTATTGACTCAAGCCTCTTTTTTGTTATTTTTACTCAATTTCATCCTTCCGTATTTAATGGGATGAGAATTGAGCTATATCGTTTGTTTCTTTTTATGAAAAAAGAAATTTCAGGTTATTATTATCAAAAAAATTTTAATTTAGTTCATTTGTTGTCATTACATATTCTTTATTATCTTATTAAAATAAAGCCAACTTATTTGACTCATTTCGGTCTATAACTCAAGTCAAAAATTTTCTTTTTATTTTTTAAAACACGTTCACGCTATCTAAATATTATTTTTAACTAAAAAAAGACCTTGCGGCGTAGCGCGGGTACGACTAGTGTGTATATAAATGAATTTATATATTTAATATATTATTTTTAATAATATTAGTGTTAATTTATGTCTAACATTAAAAAATCATAAAACTATAACTGTATTAGTTCAAGCCTTTATTTATTTTTTTCATTCTTTTTTTTTATGAGTGCTCATGTTTATGATTTTTGAGTTATATTATTTAACTTGGATATTTGATGCTATTTTATAATTGATTGTATTTTTTATATTAAATTGATAAAAAAAAAACTAAAAATAAGTCTTTTAACATAACAAATGAATATGAAAGATCTAACTCATGACAAAATTGGTGTTTAAAGAACCAAGAATTATAACATCCTTCTTTATATTAAAAATCAAATAATATTTTAATTTAGGTTTTGTTTTGATTTTTGAAGGTTTGGTTAACCAAAAACCAAACTAAATTTATCAAATCCAAAACCGCATAACAAATACTCACCCCTCGATTTTATACATTTGGAAATTGAAGTCTAGATTCGAGCCTAACGTGTTTGAAAGTATAGTTGCGGTTGCTTTTCAAAGTGTTTTTCACTCGGAAATGCATCAAAATAATAAATTTTTTATTTTTAAAAAATTATTTTTGACATCAGCACATCAAAATAATCTAAAAACACCAAAAAATATCAATTTGAAGTAAAGAAAAAAATTTAAAAAATTAATTTTTTTTAAAAACACTTTTAAAATGCAAAAACAAATAGGAAATTAACGCAATAGTTTACATGAGCACAGGTTGTCCTCGAATCCACGATAACTTTTTTTAAAAAAAATAAACATTAAAAAGAATTGTAAAAGTAAATCCCAAACCATGCTTACAAGTATTATTTTAATACGAAATTATGGGGAAAATAATAGTTTGGTGCTTTTCTTGGACTTTTGAATTTAAATTATTTTTGGCTAACATTTCATAAAATTTATTAAAAAAATTTAAATATATCAAATTGATGAATAATTTTACATGTCCGGGAAGTTCCGGGTGATATCCTAGTAATTATTTTTAAAAATTTATTAAAAAAATAGATACAAATTGAAAAGAAAAATATATTTAAACAAAAATATTCTAATTATTTATTTTTGTTAATCATGATTCTATTTTCTCAATCTTTCATTTATCTGTTCTTTTTTTTAATAAACCAATATATAACTAATAAAATATCACATACTCTACATCAAATTTTTCTCAAATTGATATCGAAATACACCTTAATGTTGCATCGAGCAGGGAAAAAAACAAAAGAGGGCAAAATTAGTCAATAAATTGTGGACCACATATAAACAAGCGGAGCGGACAGTGGGCACGTAAAGTACATACGAACGTAGGAAAAAAGTAGCAACGCAGCAGGGAAGGGACGGGCAGTCTTCTAAAATTCTGATCTGTCGCCAAGAAGGAAAATAAATTTCTGCGTTCCCTTTCAAAGCAACAAAAATGGCTATGGCATTGACAAGAGCATCGTGCTGTTCTCTTGCAAGACAAAGAAACCCCCTCCGTTCTATTTTCCTTCGAAACCCTCATCATCAACGCATCAGATTTCGTCATCCTCTCCAAAGCTTCAAATCGTATCCAGCTGGTTGGTACTTTTCACTCTTTTAACTCATCATCCCACTTGTTAATCCCTTCTTTTTTCCTCTTTCACATGATCATCTCAACCATCTTCACTTCTACGTTAATCTAGTTGATGTAATATTGCTCTTGTTATTACAATTGCTATGTTTTTTTTCTTCTTAATTTGCAGGATTTCAACATCGAGTTCGGGCAATACATGAGGCAACCGTCGAGCCTTTAACTAGCAACAAACAAAATGAGCCTCAGCCTCAGAATTGGAACATTAAAATGCTTTACGATGGAGATTGCCCTCTTTGCATGCGTGAGGTCAGCTCCCTCTCTCTATCTCTATATATATATTCTTTGCTATCTTTCCTCTCTTTTCTTTTTTATGGTTTCCAACTCATGTAATATTTCAAGCTTGATTATATTAATGCAGCTGCTGACTGGTGTTGCTTGATGATTTCTTTATACTATGTTATGCATGTTTAATTATGTTGTCAGGTTAATATGCTAAGAGAGAGGAATGAAAGCTATGGCACCATAAAGTTTGTTGACATAAGCTCAGATGAGTACTCACCGGAGGAGAATCAAGGCCTGGACTACAAAACTGTATGTCGATCAACTATTTTATCCTTTTTATTTTTTTTTTCATTTGAGAACTATAAGCTTCCAAATAAAACCTAGTGATCCTCACATGTCTAGCTACAAAAGTCGAGATCCTGCCCTGTATTGTTTGGCTTGATTGGCACTGATTATTCGGTGAATCTGAGGCGTGATGCAAGTCTATGTCTATCTGATCAAATATTCAAATGTCTTTTGAGCTGTAGAAAACAACATAACTAAATATCAACTACTTATTTCTTGCACTTTAGAGGAACACTTTGTAGTGACGAATGCTTTTTGTTGCGCAGGTTATGGGAAGAATCCATGCAATCCTTTCTGATGGAACTGTGGTCACGGATGTTGAAGTATGTCTTTATCAATTCTTTATGTTGGATTAGTAGTGCTGCTCTGCCCTTCTTATTGTCAAATCTTAATTTCTATTTATCATATAAAAATGTGGTGGGGTTTGGGAAGTTTCGTGTAGGTTTATGGGTACTGTAAAAGCTATAGACATAGTGCTACTGCCAGAGATTAAACTTAAGCATGGCCTATCCGTGAAGAAAAATCAGAGTTCTACTTTTAGATAAACTTTATACTGCTCTTGGAAGGCCTCCATTTAGGCATGTATCCCTTTCAATTATCTGACAAGTTGAGTTGGTCAATATCTGAATAGACTAACTTTTGATTCAGACATTTTGCATCCGCTGTTGCTCTGTAACTAATGGTGTAGATTATAGATACAATAACAGAAAATGTAAAACTTGTGATATTGACAATTTCTGCAGGCATTCCGAAAGTTATATGAAGAAGTTGGTCTTGGATGGGTTTATGCTGTTACCAAATATGAACCTGTAAGTGTCATTCTTCATGATACAGATGGATGTAAGGGTCTGCTGCTTTCATTCCAGGAACATGTTCTTTTGTTTTTTTTCTTACTAATAACTAAAAAACCATCCCATTTGCAGATTGCTACAATAGCTGATGCTATATATAGTGTTTGGGCTAAATATCGTCTGCAAGTTACAGGTAAATACTCAATGCATTTGCCACTCTCTGTGATTTTTGGCTACAATGATCTCTGTTTTCATTTTCTTATTCATTGAGCATTTAATGGAAATGGCTTTGATTTTAGGCCGACCACCTTTGGAGGAAATCTTGGACACTCGAAAGAAGAAGGTAGGAGTCTGCAGCTGGATAAATTTCTTTAATTCTATTACCACTCACTTAAAATTTTGAATATGTTTTCCATGTGTTTTTTTTAATTATTTCAACTTGTTTACAAGAATTGTTGATCAGTGATACAACAAAAACACCAGATAACTGGTGTGTTCAAAGATAGTGGATTTATCAATCCGTCGAATCCAATAATTAAAGAATAGGGTTTATTGACTTGAATTTCTGAATCAGACTTCTTTAGACATTTTTCTTGTCCAATATATAGCTAAACCATCCAGAAACCTAGACTGCAGACACTTTTGAGAAGTCATGGTAGCTGTATCTTACAAATTATCTCACATGTATCATTTATGAATCTTCTCTACTGTTGTGTGCCAGCAGTCCTTACTGTCCTTGATTCACTTGGGAGAGAACCCATAAATGTAACTCTCCCCCCTAAACGCCTGGTGAATTTCTTCTATGACGGATAGTGATTGAACCCCGTGCTAGTGCTTCGCTGAACCAGTTTTGAGGTGGTGTATTTGAAAATATTTATGTGAAAACCTGGAATATTTCTATCATCTAATTTTTTTATCCATTATCTTGACATGAATAGTGATTATTTCTCTAATTGGGTTAGCGAAGTGGTTCCGCATGTACATGGCTCTCATCTAGGAATGATCAGTTGCTTATATAAAACATACCTGGTGAATTTCTTCTATGATGGCTAGTGATTGAACCTCATGCTAGTGCTTCACTAAACCATTTTTGTGGTGGTATATTTGAAAATGCTTACGACAACCTGGAATATTTCTATCATCTGAATTTTATTTCTCCATTAGCTGAACATGAATACTGATCACTTCTGCAATTGTGCTTAGCAAAGTGGTTCCACATTTACATAGTTCTCTTCAAGGAATGATCAGGTGGTTGTATAAAACATATATGGTGCTGATACATGGATGGTCTTATTGTGTTCTTGCAGGATGAAATATGCAATAACAGCAATGCTTGTAAGATGTGAACTTTGTTCAAAGGTGCCAGTGATCAGGATTTTGATAGAATATTTCATATTCATGTAAATGCTTATTGTGTCATCTTCTGAATCTGGCCTTCATTTAATCTCATAGCAACACTAGCCAAAACCTACGACGAATGTGCCGGATAAATACTTTCTACTTCTGCTTCTACACGCTTCATTACACAGATGCTGCCATTGTAAATTTTGAAACTTTTGTTTGTGTTTTGTATACAGAGCATCAACACTTTGCAAGCACATTAATTTGTTTACAGATTGCTACATTCCAATAGCTTTAAGATAAACCTCAATTCTGTGGAACTGCAGGGCACAACCCACAACCTTTGCATAAGCCAGTATAAATGGCTTCAAGATTGTGTTCTTGCTTTGCAGAATCCCTACCATGATCATCCTAATTCCCAGAAGATATTATTCATTGTCCTCAGATAAGCCACTTTCAAGTTTAGATGTACACCTTTTTTTGTTTTAATATCTATTATTATTATTATTATTATTATTATTATTATTATTATTATTATTATTATTATTATTATTTTGTAGCGTTTCTACTGAAATCATTCGAAAGAATGGGTAGTTTCAAACTCTGCTTCTGTTACATATGAAATCCTAAGGTAGGCCTAAATGTGCATGAAAATTTGCATGCTTCTAGGTATCTGGTATTATGAGCTCTCAGAGCTGTTGATGCTAGTTGTCTCTCTCTCTTATTTTTCCTTTATTCACAAGCGGACACGCCCCTGCCGATGCTTGGACGCTCCTCAACTTGCCATCAAAAACAATTTGTCAATACCAAATCTCATGGCATGATCGATTTGTATTTTTTACAAGTGAAAAACCCTCTAAAATGAGTGTCTCTGGTAAAATATCTGATCATGTTCATCAGCCAAACAAGTGAATTTTATTTGATTCACCAAGCAATACCAATAGCTATGCTTTTTTCCAGTAGTTATCCTTTCTTCCCTTCCAGTAACTTCACTACAAATTCATTGATATTCATATCAGAACTCCCACCTACACTAACAGCGCTCCTTGCAAGCTCTCTCCATTTGTTAGCATTCCTCTTAATTTCTTCACCATTCTCTCCGTCCATGACTCCTCTTATGCACTTCTCAAGCTCCTCTCTTGTTACGATACCCACTTCATCTTTCTTAGCTCTCACTCCCACCTTCCATACATCCTCCACAAACTTGGCATTCATTGGCTGGTCACTCCTCTCTGTCACGCATACCATTGGCACACCTAGGCCTAACCCCTCTAACGTTGAATTCCATCCACAATGAGTAACAAAGCAACCGATAGCTTGGTGAGCTAGCACCTCCAGTTGATTGCACCATGATACAACCATACCTGTCTCACCTACCGAGTTTAGAAACCCAGTTGGCAACTTTTTTTCTGATTCCTTCATGACCCATAGGAAGGGCCTGTTGCTTGCTTTCAAACCCCATGCGATTTCTTCAACCTGTTCAGCTGAAATGTTTCCCATGCTTCCGAAAGACACATATATCACTGACCTTGGTGGTTTTGTGTCCAGCCATGTGAAACACTGACTGCTTGTTGGCTTCCAAAGACTAGCCCCATAAGCTCTATCCCCATCAATTTGTTGGTCAAGGTAGGCAGATGGCACCATCGGACCGACCATCACCAGTGGCCACTTTCCTCGCATGGCCTTTACTAACTTTTTCACCGTCAGAGTAGCAAACAAACTAGAGATTAATTAGCTGTTTAACAACTTGCTGGCATATCGAATGGAAATTTAAACCATAAAAAAGAAAAACATGAAATTATCTTTGGTTCTGACAAGGAATGGTTGAACTCAAACTTGTATTTAAGAGTTTGTTGTCTTTTCTCCCTGACAATCTATGATGTATTTCCCTTAATTAGCCTCTCTCCAAAAATCATTATATTTTAAGTAGGTTGTTTAGTTAAGCGCTGAAGCTATATGTGAGCATGCATAGAATAAAATACTGTTACCTCAATCTCCAGATCTTCAAAGGAATTGCAGAACACCCAGTCATCTTCATTTAAACTGTGAAATTTCTCCATGATTACTTCCAAATAAGCAGTCTGACTTGTTGGTTCTGCCAGAAAGCTTGGCAAATCGCAGCAGCCTAGCGGAGGAAGGCCAGGCAGGGACACGGTCGCTGTTTGTTGCTTCAAAGGCAAACTCAAGAGGCCAAGATCAATTCGCCAATACATGGAGCAGACAGAAGCTGAGGTGGTCATGAACGCGGCAGCATATATGCCTAAGTCTCTAGCCACATCAAGAGCCCAAGGCAGCATGGAATCATACACAACACAGTTAACAGGTGAACCTGAGGCTTTGAACTTAAATACGAGTTCAGTCAAAGTTCGTGAACCAACAGTTTTGAATGACTCTAAGTAGACATCCAAACTTGATGCTTGCTTGAAGCCACCTTCATCAAAGCCATCAGAGATGGGTTCAACGCCTACTGTGGGTGCATCTATTGAGTTGACAGTGTAATAAGTGGTGGCAAGAGTGGCCTTGAGCC
Organism: Populus trichocarpa; assembly: GCF_000002775.5. Taxonomy (NCBI): domain Eukaryota; kingdom Viridiplantae; phylum Streptophyta; class Magnoliopsida; order Malpighiales; family Salicaceae; genus Populus; species Populus trichocarpa. The sequence goes on along the minus strand of NC_037299.2, from coordinate 9,754,797 downwards.
CTTTGGAAGCCAAGCGCTTAGCAAACTGAAGGAGGGGGTTGATGTGGCCTTGAGCTGGATAAGTAAGAACAATGACATGACTTTTTTTATTGTCCATCACCTTAATTTGTTTTTGGTGCTGCTGCTGCTTCTGCTAGGTTATACTTAGTGGCTATTTATAGGCCTTTCTTGGGGTGTGATTTACTGTTCGACAGTGGAAAATGGCGGTTCCATGTTGAAAAGTGGAGCCATGTTGACATTTTGAAAGAAGAAGAAGAAGAAGAAGAAGGAAAGATGCATTTTAATCTAATGGTTCCGGGTCCTACACGCATGGCCCCCTTCTTTCTCATTGGATACCTTAAGATTACCTTATCACTACCTGCCAAGATGTTAACGAAGCACTTGGAAATGGAGATTAAGCAGTGATCTTCAAAATTCTAAAATTAAGAAAGAAGACATGGGAGAATGGTTGAAAAAAATTGATACTAGAAAAAATAAAAAATGAAAACAGGAAGGACATAAAGCAAAGCGTCAAGGATACTTAATTGAAAAACATTTTTATTGATACGTGGAGATGATATGTTACAAGCTAGGTTTTTTTATTTTTTTTATTCTGTTTACAGAGAAACCTAAACTTAAACTGAAGTAAAATAAACTCTAAATTATTTTGTCCTTTATTATTCCTGTGTGTGTATATAATTCAAAATTTAAATTCAATAAATACAATTTATATTTAAATCTAAAGATAAATTAACTTGAAATTATGTAATTCAGATTTCAAACATAAGTAAAAAACATGGGAGTTGACCCGATCGATTCAACAGGTCCAAAGATAACTTAGATGACTGGTAAAAATATAATTTGACTAAAAACAATTCAAGATAATATCTTTTTAAAAAAAACTATCGATACGATAATATATTGGATCGACATGTATCATGAAATCATAAAACGACTTAAGTCTACTAGAGTTAACTCACAAAACTCATGACCTGAGTCATGAGATTATGATAATTTTATAGAAAACAAACTGAAATAAATGACAAGTCTAATTCATAATCAACCAAATATTGAAGATGTTGAATGATGTAACTGGAAATAAAAAAGTCGATTAAGAAAATAGATAAAACAAAAATTGAGTCAACTGGATTAACTCATCAAACTCATAACATGGATCATGAGATTAAAATAACCACAAAAAAGAAAAACAAATCATAATAAGTTATGAAATTCAATCTCCAATAAACCAAGTGTTGAATGATGAAATTAAAGAAAAAAATATATTTTTTTTAAAAAAAGAAAAAAACATTATTTGGCCGAAACGGAACTAGAACATTCTGGGTGGATTTCCAAAACTGGCTAAGATTCTGAATGAAATGAAATTTGTTTTGATTTTATTTTATTTTTTGAACTGTAACGCGATATATCGGTCATTCTAGACAAAACGGAACGAAATTGACAACCTTTCATTTAGTAGTTTTTTAGCACGCAAGATTAGATCAAAATCAATTTAACCTAAAAAAATCTAGTCCGCGGGGGATTCTTTGACATTGCTATTAAACTCAACCCAACAAATCAAACTTAAAAACTCCTAACTTAATTCCTTGCCTAGCCCAGATATCAAGTTAAATCATGTGAAAGTTGTCTCAACATGAAGGGTTTAGAGGCAGCCCGAATGACCGTTAAAAAGTGTGGTTTGACTTAAAAAAATCATGATGATGTTTTTTTTAATATAAAGACGGCGACGTATTAAATTGACCCAGACTTCATGATTTAACTCGACAAATCCCTTATCTGGATTTAAACTCTAATGGGTTTAACAACTTTATTTTTTAAAATTATTTTCTACTTAATGATACGATTAAAAAAAACACTCGCTCACAAAAATGAACATCAACCAAATATCAAAATATTTTTTTGAAAAAAAAAGTAAAATAACATGTGATTTGCTTGCTGGATTTGTGGTTAGAAAATCAAGCTCGGATATTTTGGATCCAAAAAAACCATTTTTGACCTATTTTTTACCTAACAAACGAGACTTGAAAGATTCAATATTTACTTCATTAACAAATGCACAGATACAAAATGATAATCCACAAGATAGCTACAGAATCCCAAGCATACCAGTGTCTTTGCTTGCATTCGAGCTTCAACTCAAGGGGCTAAAACCAGTGACCTCCTAGTTTCAAGCACCACATATACAAATTTACAATTTCATACAAGGATAGACATTTCCTAATTCTCCACTCAGACCTAGGGTTTTTAAAACCAGCTGCATCTACATCTATGGAAACTCCATCTTGCCTCCACGACTGCAGGCAAAACTATACTCGCGGAAGCACTGACTAAATACATTTGCAACTGTGAACTGGTGAGGTTTTTATGGCCCATCACTCTAATATCTATGAGTTTCTCGACCACAAGCTTTTTTTTGTAGCCACAAGCTTCCTGACGGAGAACCATTTCAACACGCAAGAGATCTTAGCCCATCTCCTCTGAGCCTTATAAACAGCAACAGCCGTAGAGCGCGCCAACAGGAAGCCATCAACAGCACTTTGCAAATCAGCTTGTGTTTCTAAACTGAGGTTCTGAGACTGAAGATCTGTATCAAAAAACCGCAAATGTTCCTCGTCACAGAAAGCTTGAGCCAAGGAATCGGTGTCACAAATGAGGGAGTTGGAGACTTGGCCGTTGAAGTTCAGAGTCTGGTCATATCTAAGACCCATATTTTCAATACCCTGCAAGGCATAGTCATCCAATCCATTCACACCCCCAACAGTATATATAGACGACATGATATCTGGAGAAGATGCACTTGGTTGTGCATAATCAAATCCACCTATCTTTTGTGAAGCCAAAAACTTGCTTCCACTAGAATTTTCTGTCTGGGGTGAGCTTGAGGTGTAAGCAACATCAGACAATTGTGAAGAGCCACCCACCAGAGATGCTTCATCATCAAAAGATATGACTTGCTCCCAATGTTCAAATGCAGTGATTACCAAGTTTTGACCATCAGCCTGAAGGCAGAGTTGAGTATAAGAAGCCACAATTGACAGACAGAAACAAGGAGTGGAAAAAAAAAGAGTACAAATCAGTTGGAAGGTTATGAAGGTTATAAGAGAACTTTGCCTTTTCAGTTTCAGACAGCTTATCAATAGGAACATATTGGCCTTCTGAAAGCAATCCCATAACTTGTCCAACAACATTAAAGACTACACCAGTTTTCTGTTGAGAAACAGGAGGGCAATACAAGTATATTATCTTATCAAGCACACAAGTTCGAGCATGCTCCACAGTAACTTCCCACATCTTAGCAGACATGCCCGTGCCAAGAATCTGCATGCAACCCCACAAAAATGTAATTTTTATGCTACTCCAAGACTATGGAAACAATCATTTAAAGCAGTCGTTGTTGTTGAAATTCTTGTAAGGTCATAAAACTTGAATGAGACAGATAAAACAAGAGGCATACGGTACGTTATGTTCATAGTTTCTGATTCTCCTTTATGATAATAAACAAGACGTGGATGGTGCAGTTCCCAGGGAAAATGAAGAAAGATGATTAACTCAGATGGACACAAAGTGTCCACCATGGTTCAGGAAAAAAAAAATAAAGCAGACCAGTTGGATGCATATTTGATGGCGTTACATTGACATGTCACAGAAAAAATATCAAGCAGAATGGTCACAACTTGGACATTGGAAAGTATCAAGTTTATCCCTAGTCCTTAAAATGACAAGCTATTTTAGTTGTCCATATGAGAGGTAGTTTTTGTTCTTAAGAAGTTTCTCACGGTTTTCTAAAGTTGAAGATAAAAAAATTATGAATGGTCCCTCTTAAAAGCAACAACCAGATAAAATGATGAGGATTGAACCAGGTACCCAAAAGCTTCAGTAAGAATACATCAAGGAAGTATAAATTATGCAATGTTTATGATAAAAGCAGTAAATTCTTACATGGCGAAGCCTTGTAGGATCTATGAAGAGAAGGATCAGAAAATCCTTCACAGTATTGATATTCTCCCGACTCAAACGCTTATGGAAAGCTCCATCTTTGCCAATCTTCTCTAATCTCCAAACTTCATCAAACAGAGATGGGGGATGGTGCTTCTTGTACACTGCAACCAATTGACAAATGGTTAAGATTACAGTTTATTCTCTCTGTTTTATGTGTTTTCCAAGCTGATAGCTCTTTATCCTGATAACTTTAGTATAAACTTCCAATGACATGTCCAAATCAGATACTTCAGATTGCCAATTTTATTCTTCACTTCCATCATTTCATTTTCTGCCTCATGTAATCAACAACTTGAATGTGTAATGCAGAATTACAAAAAAAAAAAAAAACTCGCAATTTTGAAATGATAAAAAATTTGTGCCACGGGCCAAGATTAAAAACTTTATCCTTGGCCCCAGGCAAATGTGCACAGTTCAAAAAACAATAACTCACTTGTTTATAATAGAAAAGGTTTTAAGATTTTTCATTCAGCATGCAGATTTTTGGGGGTTGAACACAAGTTTTTATTTTTGTTAGATTCAAATAAATTAAAATATCAATCATTTTCTGAATTGGCTACTTATATGGGACCATGGAGTGTCGATTTTTTCTGTTGATCTGCTGTACCATAGTTTTCACAGGGTATAATTATTGCATCTCCACCATCAAAGAGAGTTCACGTTTTCAAAATGAAAGTATCTTGAACAACTCTACTCAAAGTATCCTAATCCGAATTTTTTCAGACACCATTTCAATTTCATAGTTTGAGCCTTTTGAGGAAAACAGTAAAGGAATGCCATAAACAAATACACACACTCACATTCTCCTCGGTGATCCCTGACGATGAAGGATTCTGTCTTTGCTTCCCTTATGCTAGTGCCATCAAAGTTGTCCACAGCTCTTACCCCAAGCCTGAACTTGCGGCTTCTTGTCCAGCTTGAATTATCTGTAAATGAAATTTCACCAACCAAACAAATCCCCTCTTTAAGATTGAGGAGTACATCTCCAGTAAGAAGGGGTTTCTTTCCTTCTCTCTCTCTTACAATGTTATTCTTAAATTCTTCAGGTGTCCAGTTCTCAGCCTCATCACCATCAAAATCACCCTCAAGAACAACAATTTCCACTCTGGAAGAAGATTCGGGGCCAGAGTTGACAATTTTCCCAGTACGAGTATCGACCAAAACCACTTTAATTGCAGGACCTTCTTCTCCTTCAATACGAGCTCCAGTGAACACTGGAAGTGAGAGGTTGTTTGCGAACTGCAGTTTTAAGCTTCTTGATTCAGAGGAATCTATCCCTTTCCCAATGCTCCTGAAAAAAGACGAGTAGCCACACAAAATCCATTACAAGGGTAGTGGGGATCACAATCTTCTGAGTGCACATATTTCTCACTTCTTCCTATTACCTTCTAATGGATACACAAACCACTCAACACCTTCAGGCCATTGATTCTTACCTTTTCATGTTAGCCAAATGTTTCCTTAGAGCTAATTCGACTTCCTCCTTTACCTGTAAGAGAATAATACAAAAGGTGCATTACCACTTTTATATGATCAACTATATTCCTTATATATAAACTACTACTACAAGATGTGGGAGATCAAAAATAATGTGAACTAAGACATTATGTTCCATTTGACAAACCATTTGGTTATTTTTTAATCATCCAAACAGATAACTAAGAGATAACATGTCATGCACAACATTCTTCCAATACTTTGGAAGATTTATAGATGCAAACAGGAGAGGAAAAAAAAAGGAAACATCTTAACTTGTTAGCATTCATCATTCAAAACACACTGCATAGGTTTTTAAAGGATATATTTCGTTCTCAACAGACTAAGCATAGTAACAAGACTAGGAAAGTTGCTGAAGAACAGCAATTCTATATAATATAGAAAAATTCTTGGTTATAGTAAGATGAACTAGGAGAGTTAAAATGAAGGTAGAAGAAAAGGCCTGAAGTAGCCAATGGCCTCTTCTACCATTAACAGAGACTTCAAGTCCATTCTATGTTGGACCTCACTTTCCTTCTCTTATTCACAGCACTCATTAACCAACTTGAAACAGACACTCCAAAATTCAGCTTATTAGCCTTAGACACTTCGTTTCACCATGATTGACAGCTTATCCCGAGAGAAAGAGACAAGAGAGAGGTGGTGGAAGAGGGAGGTAATAAACAATCTTTACAATTTGCAACCGCAACTTGTTAAAATGCACTTAGACATGGGGTTCCTGCTGTTTAAATCTAACAGATTGAGAGAGACCATTCTGGTGCTAAATAGACCTCTTCTAATCTTTAGAAAAAGAAACTTCTTTAGTAACCGAATGCTCAATAGCTGGAGAAGGCAAGAGCAACACAAACTGGGATCATTTGATCAGAACATATCATTATGGAGGGAGTTGCGACCATCAGAAGGGGCAGGGTAGCTTAAATATGCTACTCTAAAGCTTCCATTAATAACAACTGGAAGTATGCAAGCTGCAAATTATGTCAAATGGAGAATGTTATGTTTGTAAGGACTAAATTGACGCCTTCATTTGTATTGAACATTATTCAAGCTCGTAAAATTCAATGAACTATGCACCATCTATGTATGCGATACTAAATGGAAGGTCCAAGAGCAAAACAGGAAGATTCCGAATACAACATCAAAGCTCAATCAACTGCATGTGATATAGAACATTCTGCAATACGACTGATAACGAAAAACACATACCACCCTACGTATCAATGGCTCCAGAATTGGCTCTAGCAAATGCTGAACTGATTGCACTTTAATCACCTCCTGAACCACACTAAACATCATTAACAAATAGATTAGAGACCAAAATGCGATAAGGGAAGAAAACTTCAATAAGCACAATAATCATATCCAATAATTCTACCCTCCGTCCCCCCAGGTGGCCCAATAAAGAGCCAGTTAAGGTTTCCCTCATCTTCAAACTCTGCCTCGTGGTTTAATTGACATATAATAATGAACAAACCACATTCATGAGCAATCTCAAGCAAGAACCAATACAAACCCAACAAAGTTTTCAAATTTTTTTCAAAAATTATCTTAGCAAAGCATATTCACCAAAAGACAACCAAACAAACTTCGTTGTAAATCCATATTTCCACATTGCTTCCACAATCTCAATCATAATTCACAACCCAACAACAATACTCAACAAAAACCCACTTCACTTTCAATCCACCAACAAAAAAAAAAAAAACCTCACCTTTTCAAATTGAACTTCCTCCTCTTTTCCTCAGGACTATTATTCCCATCAGAACGAGGCTTACCCTCCTCCGGCTGCCTCTTTTGTGCCATAATCACACCCCACCACCAACAACAACAAGAGCAAAGCAAAAACCTTTGTTGTTGGTTTTATGAAACCAAAACAAGAAACAATCATTAACAGAAGATGGCCAAGAGACCACCATGCGGCACAGCAGAATAAGATGATAATATAGTGAGTATTTATATACAGAAAAACACAGAGCTAAGCTAATAAATGATAATGAAGGAGTAGAATCCAAAAACTCTCTCTCTTTTTCCTTTTTTATTTTATTTTCTTGTGGACTTATGCATGCATGTATAGATGGATGTTATGCATGTATATGTACTCCTACATCCATTGAGTTTGGCTGCAAACTACTGCTAATCAATAGTCATTCTTCTCCTCCTTTCCTTCTTTTGCTCTTCTTGATACAGTGTTAGTGTGTGTAAGAATCGAAGAGAGAGTGTTTTGGTCTTGGTGTGGGGTCCACAGAAAGCGCGTCGTTGGAACAGGGAGAAGTGGGGTCGTTTTCCTCCCATTCTATAAAGCGCGTGTGACATGACGCTATAAAATCTTATCTTATTTATTAGATTATTATTCACGCCTCTTCTGATTCAGCTACTCCAGAAAATCTGTTTGTTTTTTCTTTATTTATTAGATAAAAAATAAATAAATAAATAAATAACAGTGAACATGTCTTTGTTTAGTTGATGGGATCCTTCGTTATCATAAGCATGGTGGAAGTTTTTTCAAATATATACACAGATTTTTATATTTGAAAACATTGTGTAAATTATATTTTTTAAAAATTTAAAATTTTTTTATGTGTTTTGAATTATTTTGATGCACTGATCTTAAAAATAATTTTAAAAAAATAAAAAAAATATTTTAATACATTTTAATATAAAAAATATTTTAAAAAACTATCACAACTATATTCTCAAATAAAAATAAAAAAGAATGTTAATGGTGATTTTTTTATAAATTAAATCTTGCAAGGTACGTAAATATAGTAAAATAAATCATAAAAAATACTTAATCTCAGAGGACGGAAATAATTATTTACTTTTCTTGAGTTATTTAATTCCTTGACCTTTCTTTTATTTTTTATTATTTTAGATATTTCTTTAACACAATTCAATTCCTTGATTTATTATTTTTATTGATCAGAAAATATAAAAAAAAATATTCACTGAGAGTGCACAATTTGTTTTTTTATTTCTTTAAAAAGAAGGAAAATCTCTAGCCATAAAGTACCATTCATGGCTAGGAATGGAGATGCGACTGCATGGGACTTTTACATGTCTCATGCAGAGCATGGCCATCACCAACACGACACAGTTTTACGCTAAGGGCTAAAGGGCTATAACTGGCCTAACCCAGCTAGGTTTTGTTTCTTCTCCTCTAGCCTTTTTAGATACACTGTTCAATACACACTGAATATTTTTTCGAGTCCAGCGTGGATTATTGGACCACTTTTTTAAAAAACATCTCTAACGCACATCTTTAATATTGAAAATAACTTATCGAGTAATTATCAATTGACCTCATAACAAATAGATTTGACTAGTTTTTTTTTTTCCGTGATGTCGTGGAGCTATGTTAAAAATCTATTTTTATTTGATTTTTTTTAGTAATGAAAATTATTGTTCTTATGAACTTCGATGATTTAGATTCTCAAGTAAGAAAATATATTCTTTAGTTCAATTTTTTTTTTATTCATGATGTTTTGATTTTTTAACTAAAATAAATATACATATTTTATTTTGCATGCATTTAAAATGATTGATAAAACAATTCTAAGAATTTATCATGATTAAAACTGTCAAAATTAGAATTTTGCATGAACCGGTCGACTGTTTAGTAATACCAAATGAATCGGTCAACCATTTATTCATCCATAATGACCACCCGGGAATTCTATATGAACTAGTTAACTGATTGTCTTAACCAATCTGAACCAGTCGATTGTTTTATTTGTCAGGGGAATAGCAACGACTATAAACAACTAGTTTTTGTTATAAATAAATATATAGCTTGTCTGATTGTAAAAATAAAAAAAAAATCCAAACATATATCATATACTAGATATTTTAAGAGCAAAAGCTCTTTAAAATCATCAATCCTTAATTACACTCATATTTATGCATTAAAATCTGTATAATCTTGCACAAGAATATAAATTCTAGTTCACACACCACTTAAACAATTTTCAATCCATTAAGTGTTATCTAGTGACATACAAAGATACTTAGATTTTCAATGGTAAAATCCACACTATTGATGGTGTAATTCCATGATAACAAAATCACATTTTATAAACTTTTGGTATTGACAAGGTATTATCATTAAGGGAAAATCTTGAAAAGAAAACATCTTCAAACGATATAAAAAGTTTGATATTAATTCATTAAGTGGCAATTATATTCCTTGACCTGGACTAGTAAAAGAATACAATTCTCAAGTATGATTTGATACCTGAGATGAAAATATAAACTTGCAAACGATTAGATTTGCAGATTAAATACTCAGACAATACTGATTGCAATTGTTCCATAAAATAGAAGAAGCATTTCAAGAAAATTCATCCATCATAACAACATTTTTTATACAAGAATTTAATTAAATTAACTAATTCAAGAGACTAACTACTAAATAATGATTTTTCTAGAAAGAAGTTAATAGAAGATGAATAAGATTAAATTAATCCTAGATGTTTTTACATAGCTTTGCTATGATGTCTCTAATAATAACTTCCAATCCATAGCCCTATATTTGTGTGAATCTTCAGGAGCCAGCCGATAGAGGTGTCGCTTTGTATTTACTAGATTTGTCTGGAAAACTTAATCAAGTTATTTAATTAATTATCCATTAATTCATAATGTTTTTTTTTTCTTCTTGATTTTGGCATATTGGATTGATGATGGGCTTTAGCCATCACAAGGCTTCGGACAATGTATACTAATACGGCCAATATTCATACTTTGTCTATGGGATGCATTAGAGGTAGCTTGGGGCAGAGCCTGCAAAAGAAAAACCTAATTCAATTTAATGGTAAATTGAAGCAGTTTATCTGGCTCAAATGTGACAGTCCAAACATGGATGATATGGCGTGTTTCTAGTTATCTTGATGGCCATTTCAAAATTAACTAAAAAGGTTGACTTTGGTCCTTTTAGTTGATGTCCATGTTATATTTCTTTAATTTTTTCAAAATTTATTTTTGATCCAAAATTTTATTTCTTTTATTTTTGGTTCCTGATTTGACGCGAGAGAGATAAAGTAACCAGATTTTAATGGTAAAGAAAAAAAAATCAATTAACAACGATTCTGACCACCAAAATGGTTGATCTCGGTGTCTACGGATTCTATTTGTTGAGAATCTAGGGTGTTTTTAGATCAAACAATAGTTTAAAATGAATTTTTCAGGTGTAAAACGCCCCTAGCCTGACTTTTTTGGTGACATGTAGTTGTTGGAATTTGGACAAAATAGGTGACACATTGCTTCCTATTTTTTTTTTTTAAATCAAAGTCAAACCATAAAAAAGAACTTATTTTTCAATTTGATCCTTTACAATTGAGTCTTTATTGATTTTTTTTACTTATTGTTTTTAATTTTATCTTTTAATATTTTGTTGATTTTTAATTGGCCAACATAATTTGTTTTAGTTTTATATTTGTAGGTTTGTCATGATTTTAAATAAATACCTCGATATTTAGTTAGTTCTTGATTTTGTATAGGTTACAGATTTGGCTAATTAACTTTGGTTAGGTAGAAATCAGGTTTTTATATTTTTTTTAGTTTGAAAAATGATTCTTAATTTATTTAATTAAATAAATGCATCAATTTTTTTAATTTTTGTGTCAATAAACACATAAAAAAAGCTAGCATATTTATTTTTTTGTTTTGAAAAAAAAAAAATGTAACCTGCGGCAAAATACATGAAGTTGCTTCACCTTTACTGTTAGAAGCAAGATCAAATAATAAGGTTGGTTTGATTGCATAATTTATTTAATTTTTCTTTCCGAACTCAAAATTTATTGTTTGTCTTTTGTCATGTTGATTTTATAATTACTAAGTTAGTTTTTCTCGTGCTCTGTTGTGGGTCAGATTAAAAACAAATTAAACATAAAAAAATATTAATGCATTCCTAATTTCACGCGGCTTTTAATAAAATAAATCTAAAATTATATTTACTAATAAAATATGCTAATACTAAGACTAAATTGAAAAGTTAATAGATAAATATAGATTCAAATATGAAAGGAGCTCTTCAATATTTTTCTTTATCTACTTACATGGCAATAAGAAAAATGATAAGAAGAGTAATAATCTAAATTCTATTTTAAAAAATAATTTCCTAGTATAATCCCTTTTTTATTAATATGTTTTTTTAACAAAAAAGAATATAGATTTTCAAACTATGTTGTTTTTTCAATAAAAACTGAAAGCCATTAGAATAAATATAAAAAAAAACAAATGATTTTAAATAATGATAAAATCATTGTTATTAGATAATAATGCTCTCTCTTTTTAATCTAAACCCCATCATCTTATTAATGCTCTCTCTTTTTTTTCATTTTTTTTTACAAGATAATTGTTTTTTTAATAATAGCTTATTAGAATCATAAAAGTAAATGTATAGAAAAAAATATGTTTTGATATTTTTAACATGAATATATTAAAAATGAAAAGAATAATATAATGAGAGGGCATCGTCATATAGAATTATTTAAAATCTATTTTTTTAATTAGCCATACGATAATTAAAAAAAAAACATTTGCGAAAAAGACAAAAAATAAAATTATGGAAAAAAAACTGTATTTTCTTGTCAAAATTTTTATTCATGTATTGTTTTTTATTTTTTTGATGAAAAATACTTAAAAAAAACATAATTCATTGAATAAAAAGTAAACAATTAGAAAACAAATATTATTGATAACTATAATCACTTGAAATTTATTTCTATAGAATATTCATGAACACAAACATTAAAAAATAAAATTGCATAGTAGGTCATGTATAGTAATTAACGAAATGATTGCTAACATTAAAAAAAAAAGTTGGTACCTTATTTGAAAATAAATGTCAAATTGAATGATATCTAATGAAATAATATCTTAAATATATTTTTTTATTAAATAATATTAATTTTGATTAAACTTTAAGCAAAAAAAAGAGAAAAAAAATCACGAAGGAATGTAAAAAAAACATGCTTGCTAATATTTAAAAAATATTAGAATATTATTTGAGAAAAAAAAATCAAAATTAAATGGTATATTGTGGAATAATATCCTAAATATAATTTTAGTTATTTTATATTATCAAAATTTATTGAGAGGTGACAAAAAACTTAAGCCCAAGTATTTTTTTAACCTAAAAACTCATTTTCAACATTTTTTAACCTAAAAATACCTAATGGATACCTTTTATGTCAACCACTTTCCCAACTCAAAAACCTCTAAATCAGCTAAAAACATAAAATTAAAAAAAATAATTTTAATCCTGATCAACTAGCGATATAAAAGTTTAAAATCACCTTAATGACACTTATCTCGTCAAGAGAAACACACCGATACCAAATTCATCTTTTTTATTCTCAGAACTTGGCCAACCGACTACTTTCTCTCTCTTTCATAATTTTTCAACGACTTTCTCTGTCTTCTAAAAAAATCAGGGACTTGAGTATAAAATAAATGAAGTGTAGGACTAAAACTCTGAAAACCCCTAAATAAATAAGGGTAAAAAATAAAAACTTTAAAGACCAAAAATTCTTAAAATGTGTCTCATGAACAGTAAGGGGGGAGAGGAAGGTTGCTTTTTTGATTTAGTGCAAATTTAGTTTCCATAATTTAAATTTTTTTAGTAATAAAATAATTGAATTTTATTTTGTCAAATCAAGTATAAACTTAAAATCAAGATGTTTTTGTAATACGGTGAAAACTCTATAAAAAACCGATCAAGATAAACTATCAAGCATAGATTTTAGAGTAGAATAAAATTGAAAAATCAAAAGTTTGATATTTTAAGAACCAGAAAAGCAGTATTCTAATCCACACCACACTCTTATATCTTGATCACATATAGTTTTCCTCAACTCAATTTGTTTTTATTGTAATAAATTTATGATATTACAACCCACCTGGGCTACCTTCCTTCTTGTTAGGTGGACAATCCGACAAGTAACGGTTACCGCATCAAATCCATTAAAAAGAAAATAAAAAAATAGGCGTGTCTTGTATTTATATGAGCAAATGCTTCATTATTACCGTCTGCTTCCCCGACAAATTCCTTTTTTGACAGTTGACAGAACGGAGAAATTGTTAGATAGATCAAGCACTCCGCGGCAGTAAGATTCTGTTTTTTTTATATATTTTTAAAAAATTAATTTTTTTAAATTAATTTTTTTTGATATTTTTAGATCATTTTGATGCAATAATTTCAAAATATTTTTTTTAAAAAAATATTATTTTGATAAATTTCTAAGTGAAAAGTGCTTTGAAAAACAACCGCAGCCATACTCCAAGCAGACTCTAAATAAGTAAATAAAAAAATATGCAAATAAAATATAATCTTTATTTTTTTTATTAAAGATAAATCTGGCATGTCTAAATATAATAAAATGACATGATTATTTAAAGTTTTACGGTTTTTCTTTTATTTTTTAATTTGAATAAATCTTGGAGTATCTAATTATACTATAAAAGAAAAAGAGGTTGGTCGGATTAAAAGTTTGAAGGGATAAATAATTATAAGCATAACAGGAAAATGAAATAATTAACAATTTGACTTTATGTAATGGACAAATTCTGAGACTATCGCCAGAATCACATGATTTTGTTATATATCTCTTGTTGATTGGTCTATTATAAAGGGATAAAGTGATAAACATAATTTATACAATAATTTCTCTGAAAAATCATACAGAGGATAGATCTCTCCTACCATCATATGATCAACGGCCTATGTTGGGCTCTTGCTTTTCTTATTTTGTGTTATGTTTTAAATCAAAACAGTAGCTTTCCCAGACGAATAATTGAAAGGAAATAGTTGTTTTTGTATTTTAAAAATATTTTTTTAAAAATTTGAATCTTTTTATTTGTTTTGTTTTAAATTAATATTTTTTTAATATTTTTAGATTATTTTGATGTGCTAATATAAAAAATAATTTTTAAAAAATAAAAAATATTATTTTCATATATTTTCATGTGAAAAATATTTTAAAAATAATCATAAACATAGCACAAATGTAACAACGAACATTTTCTAACAAATTCAAATGGAAAGAAGTAAATCAATGTCCTAATCACAGGATTTTAATACCGAACAACCATCCAACTTCCAGGAATCTTCCTCTTGGCTGAAATTACTGGTAAAAAAATAAAATAAGCAACCAGTTGATTCCAAAATTATCCTTTCTCAACGCAACTAGCATGTTAAAATTGTATTTCTCAAAATTTAATTTTTTTTGTTTAAAATTTAATTTTTTATATTATTAAATAGTTTTAATATTTTAGTATAAAAAATAAATTTTTTAAAATAAAAAAATACTTTAAAAACCAATCACTCAAACATCAATTGAAAAGACAGATGTTGCCAAGACAAACCTTGTGGGTTTCCCGTCTGCATGAACTAAGAACGACGTATCTCCAGGCATGGATGCTGATTGTGATAAAAGATGACAGGTAAAACATCCACTGCCATCACATCCATGAAAGACAACAAGATTTCACCTTTAATTGCAAAAAAAAAAAGGAAGAAAAAAAACGACCCTCTTTCCAGGAACGTTCTTCGATTGAAAATTTTTGCAGCAAACAAACAAGTCTGGATCATTTTGGAGAACAGGAGAGGAGCTTTCTTCCTCCAATAATTATCGACACGCTACCCATAAATATCGTACGTTCTAGTACTGTTACTAGTGATCCGTGATTAATAGAATCTCTTGGGACTGAGATTCTTTCATTTTCCTCGGATTGACTTTTTTTTTTTTTTTTTTTATTCTTTGCTCCTATTTGTTGAACTTATACTATTAAATTCAAAATAAATTAACATAATGTTAATTGTTGATTATCAGAATAAATATTAGCAAGTAAACTAAACTGTATCTTCACTCACTGTTTAGAATTGAAGAATAGTTGGTTTTAAATAGCCTTACATCACAACTGCTTCTCAGAAGAATAAGCTAGATAATAATAATAGAAACCTACTGACTCGATCAACTCAACAGCTGTGATTCACAACTGTGATTCCTACTTAATAGGATTTATTAACAGAAAACAAATAAAGTAAATCTTAACAATTTTAACACTCTCCCTTAAACTGTATGCTTATAAGCAATCAGTTTATTTCATCAATGGAACACATGCCAAGTAATGCTCTCAACTTCATGAAAGATTCAGCTTTCAAAGGTTGAGTTAGAATGTCTGCAATTTGCTCAACACTTCTGCAATGAACTAATTCCACTTTTCCTTCTTTGGTGAGATCACGTAGAAAGTGAAACCTCACATCAATGTGTTTGCTTCTTCCATGCAAGACTGGATTTTTTGACAATTTAATAGTTGAGCTATTGTCACAAAATAACATAATTGGACCTTGCTGTGTATACTTCACCTCTTCCAAAATTCTTCTTAGCCAGATACCTTGACAGGCACATGATGCAGCAGCTATAAACTCTGCTTCGGTTGTAGATAAAGTAACAACAAGTTGCTTCTTTGAGGACCATGAAACTGCAACTCCACTTAAGAGAAATACATACCCGGACGTGCTTTTACGATCATCCACATCCCCAGCATAATCACTGTCACTAAAACCAACTAACTCATGTCTTTCACTCTTCTTCTTCTTGTAGAACAAGCCATAGTCAAGAGTGCCTTTTAAATAGTGAAGTATCTTTCTGACAGCTTGATAATGTAGTTCAGTTGGTGCTTCCATAAATCTACTAATGAGACTAACAACATATGTTAAATTTGGTCGAGTGGCTGTCATATACATCAGGCTTCCAATCATTTGCTTGTAATAGGTGCTGTCAATCTTTTCTCCTTCACCATCTCGAGTTAGCTTAGTTCCAAGAATTATAGGAACCTGCACCGGATTACAATCATCCATTCTGAACCTTTTCAAGACCTCACGAGCATATTTCTTTTGACAGATAAAGATGCCACCTGTAGATTGAGTCACTTCTATGCCAAGAAAATATTTCATCTTTCCCAAATCAGTCATCTCAAATTTGTTCATCATAGACTGTTTAAATGTGCTAAACATGTCTTCATCATTGCCAGTAAATATTAAATCATCCACATATAAGCACACAATCAAAAGATTACCTTTTTCTCCAGTTTTGATGTAGAGTGTGTGCTCATAGGGACACTTGTGAAAGCCAGCTTTGCTGAAGTAGGTGTCAATTCAATTATACCAAGCTTTTGGATCTTGTTTCAATCCATAAAGAGCTCTTTTCAGCTTTTAGACCATATGCTTGCTTCCCTTCTTTACATAGCCTGGTGGTTGATCCACAAATACTTACTCTACAAGTTCTCCATGTAAAAACACAGATTTGACATCTAGTTGAAAAACAGTCCACTCATTCATAGCAGCTAATGGGATAATCATTCTTATTGTGTCATGCCTTGCTACTGATGCAAACACTTCAGAATAATCAATTCCATACTTTTGAGTATATCCTTTAGCAACTAAACGAGCTTTGAACTTGTCAACTTTCTTTTTTCGTTCAACTTTGTTCTGTAAATCCATTTTACTCCCACTATTTTTTCTCCTTTAGGCAGCTCCACTAACTCCCATGTGTGATTTCTTTCAATAGCTTCAATTTATGCATCCATTGCCTTTCGCCTTGAATATTTAATTGCCTCATCAAATGCTATAGGATCACTTTCTGCAAATAAAACAAGATGAGCCAATGTGTCTTCATCGGAAAACTCTTCACCGCTTGTATAATCATTCATCCAAACTGGTCTTCTCCTCAATCGTTGTATATTTTGCAGTGAAGTTTCAGATGCCTCAGGTAGGGAAGTTTCTGCTGCCTCATTCACACTACCAAATTCATTTGATTCTTCCTCGTCACTGTATGCATCCTTTTCAACGTCAGCTGTTTCATTGTCCGCGAGTTCAATAACCACTGAATTTCCCTTATCTTTGCTTTCCCAATCCCAGCTGCTATTTTCATCAAACACCACATCTCTAGAAATGCAAATCCTTTTTGTTAAAGGATTGTAAAGACGGTAAGCCTTGGATTCTTCACTCACACCAAGCAGTACACATTTTTCTCCCTTAGCATCAAGTTTCATTCTCTTTGGATCTGGAATATGCACATATGCCACACATTCAAATATTCTGAAGTGATCAACTGCTGGTTTGTGACCTGACCAAGCTTCTTCTGGTGTCATATTCTTCACAGAAAATGTTGGACTTCGATTTAGAATATGCACACTCCAATTAACTGCCTTAGGCCAGAAAGTCTTTGGCATGTTCTTGCTTGCTAGCAGACTTCGCACCATATTCATAATGGTTTTTTTTCCTTTCTGATACACCATTCTGATGTGGTGTATATGCTGCAGTCAACTGTCTTTTGATTCCATTGCTTTCACACATATTTGCAAACTCATTGGATGTATATTCTCCACCACGATCTGTTCGAAGGCATTGAATATCTTTTAATATCTCCTTCTCAACTCTGGCTTTGAATCTCTTAAATGCTTCAATAGCTTCAGATTTTTCTGCTAAAAAATACACTCATGTTTTTCTGCTAAAGTCATTAGTGAAAGTTATAAAATACCTTTTGTTGCTGTTGGAAGTAGGATTCATAGGACCGTAAATGTCTGAGTGCACTAGTTGTAGAACCTGATTTGCTCTCCAAGTACTCTCTTTAGGAAACGATTCTCTATGTTGCTTTGCAATTACACATTCTTCATATACATGAGATGAAGCTTCGATCTGAGGAAGCCCTTTCACTATTTTCTTTAGCTGCAAAGTTTTGAGTCCACTAAAGTTTAAGTGTCTAAACCTGTAATGCCACAACCAAGAGGAATCTTGAATAGATGACTGGAAACAGGTTTGATCTCCAGAAGTTTCAGTTTTTAGTTGAAACATTCGATTTCCAGACATCTTAATATCAGCAACTAATCCTCCTTCTGGATCACGAATTTGACAGCTTCCTTTCTGGAACATAATTGAACAACCTGTTTCTTGCAGTTGCCCTAGGCTGATCAGATTATTTTTAAGTTCTGGTATATAAAACACATCACTTACATTCTGCATCTTCTTGTTCATCAGCATTTTAACACTTCCTTTTCCCATAACACTCATGCTAGAATCATTTCCAAGCTTGACCTTTTCTCGAAAATTTTCATTTAAGTCATAGAAAAGACTTGTTTCCTGTCATGTGATTGCTGCATCCAGAATCAAGGTACCACACTGCTCCATTTCCAGCCAGGTTGTTATCTGTGTAAGCCATCAACAACATCTCTTCTTCTTTTATTTCAGCAAAGTTTGCTTTTTCTGCCCTTTTATAAGGACATTCCCATTGAAAGTGACCAATCTTATGGCAATTATAGCATTCAATAAATGCCTTGTCAAAGTTTCCTTCTCCAGTGCCACGACCACGTCCCCGTCCTCTTCCTCTGAAGCTTCCACGACCTCTGCCTCTTCCAAAGAAATTTCCAGCATGAGTCACATTAAGAGCTTGTTCTTCCTCAATGTGTTTAGACATGCGTTGTTCATGCACTAATAGTGAACTTTGCAGCTCATCTACTAACATAATATCAATGTCATTAGATTCTTCTATTGAACATACCACATAATCAAACTTAAAAGTCATAGAGCGTAGGATTTTCTCTATGACTGTCACATCTTCTAGTTTCTCGCCATGCATTTTCATCCGATTTGCAATAGTCAGTGTCCTTGTAAAGTACTCATCAACAGATTCTCCAGCTTTCATGTTTAGCATTTTAAACTCTTTACGAAAAGCTTGCAACTGAGCACGTTTAACTCTAGTGGTGCCTTGATACTTCTTCTTTAAGGAGTCCCATATGTCTTTAGTAGTGTCCTTCTTGAGAAGAGTCTTAAGAACAGTCCGGTCTATTGCTTGAAATAAGAAATTCTTTGCCTTCAGATCTTTCAGCATGAAGTCTGATATTGCCTTTGACTGTGCCTCAGTCAGATTTGTGCCCTCTCTTGCTTCTGGAATTCCTTCCTCAATGAGTCCCCAATATTCCTTTGATTTTAGAAAATTCTCCATCAACATACTCCAATGATTATAATAACCATCAAGCCTTGGAATTGCTGGTTGAACAAATCTACCAGTGTTTCCCTCAAATGCCATTTCAAATGTTTACAGAAGACTGCCACTTCAAATAATAATAAGACTAACCAGATTGTTGAAATAAAACAACTTACAACAATTGTTGATGCTGCACTCTCTCTGTGTTTAAAACTTTATGTGTTTAACTCTCCTTAAGAAACTGCAGTTTCTTGTCTCTCACGAATAAATCTTATAACCTGCTCTGATACTAATTGTTGATTATCAGAATAAATATTAGCAAGTAAACTAAACTGTATCTTCACTCACTATTTAGAATTGAAGAATAGTTGGCTTTAAATAGCCTTACATCACAACTGCTTCTCAGAAGAATAAGCTAGATAATAATAACAGAAACCTACTGACTCGATCAACTCAACAACTATAATTCTTAGTTAATAGGATTTATTAACAGAAAATAAATAAAGTAAATCCTAACAACTTTAACAGTTAGCACATGCTAAAAACGATGAAATAATAACAATTTACTTTTTTTTTCTCCTCTGATTTGCATGTCTAAATCAAAAGAGAGTAAATTATTATCACATCCATATGTTTTTAATAAAATAATTAGCTAATCCCTTCCATTTTAAAAACAAACTCCAAAACTGTGTTCGAGTTACAGGATGATTGACTACGAAATAAACCTGAAAAGAATGATGTTTGCCAGACTTTCTTCCTTTATGATCTATTTTGAAAATATATGAAGGGCTCGTTTAAGAGAGAATCCAGTGATCTCAATACAAATAAAAGTTTGAAATTTTTCATTGCCTTTTCTCAACATTTCAGTTTATAATATAAAGAAATTGTTCAATAACCAACTCCTACAAAGTACGTACCATTACTACACTATCTAAACTAACATTCATAAAAATAGAAAATAACAATAAAAATTGAAATGAAATCTGCGTAAAATCTGCAAGCTGGAGCATAATGCATTGCTGGCTAAACTCCCATCTTTAAGCTCCTACTTTTCAGCCACACCTTTGATACACTTGCCCTTTGGCAAACTTCTTATCCACGTGGTTGCTCATAACATCACCGCCCCCATTAATACGACACTTGTCCTCAAGTGCAAAAGAAGAAAAGCGGTTGCGAAGAGAGTGAACATCATCCCAAGAAGAGTCTGCAAGAGATAACTCGTCTCAATGTATTAAAACCTGGTGCTGATTATTAATTGAATGAGAATCAAGAATTGCTTTTGGTAGAGGGTGAATTTCGCTTTGGGTAAGAATAGGTAAAGTGGGTTCAATGAGAACTGAAGTGTCATGGGAATTGAAGTGCCATGGAAATGTTTAAAGTAGGACATAAGAAAAACAAGGTGTAGCTTGGAGGAGGAGGGAAGGTCTAATTTGTAAGCCACACAACCCACTTTGGCTAAAATAGGAAAGGGGCCACAATAACGGGGTGGGAGTTTAGTGTACGTGTTGGAAGAAAGACTAAATTGGTAGTGAAGCTGAAGTTTAAGTATAACTCGATCGCTTAAATGGTATTGAACATAACTATGTTTAGCATCATACCTTGCCTTCACGGAATTTTGAGCTTAAAGTAATCGGTTGTGAAGGTCTTAGAGCACCACATCACTTCAAAGGGAGTAGCTTTAAGGGAAGAGTGGTAGCTAGTGTTGTAACAATACTCCACCCAAAACAACCATTGAAACCAGCGGTGAGGACTGTCAATTGTAAAGCAATGCAGATACATCTCGATAATGCGATAGACAACCTCTGTTTGTCCGTCACTTTGTGGGTGATAAGCAGAGCTGAAAGCTAATTTAGTTCCATTCAACTATAACAATTCAGTCCAAAACAAACTCATGAACTAATCATGATCATTCACAATAGTCTTAGACAAGCTATGAAGTTTGAAAATATTATTAAAGAATAAGCGGGCCTACACTCACATCATTATATGGATGAGCAAGGGGAACGAGATGTACATATTTTGAAAAACGATCTACCACAACCAGTAAAAGAAACTTCCTTTAAGAGGTAGATAGTCCCTCAATGAAATCTACAAAGATATCTGATCATATCTGAAGCGGAACTGGCAAAGGTTGGAGAAGCCTTGTAGAATGCAAATGTTCAGTCTTGTGTTCTTGGCAAACAAGACGTTGCCGCACAAAAGCTTGGATAGAAGTCTTCATTCCTTACCAATATAAATCTTGGGTGAAAGGATGAAGTGTTTTTATGATATCCCTCATGGCCACTATTATGGACAACCAAGATAGTAGATGGAACAAAAGGAGAATCATGTAGCAATTAAATTCGTCACTTAAAAAAAAAAGCAAGTCATCCTTGTACTGCCAAGGCCCAATAACTTCGCCTTGCTGTATATTTTGCTTCAATAATTGCAATTGGTCTGAATTTTGAATCTCGGTGCAAATGGAATAAAAAAGAGTAAATAGGGCATTGAGAGTGAAACAAGACTGGGTTGGTCCTTTAAAGCGTCGGGATAAAATATCTACCACTTTATTTTGTTTGCCCGCATGATATTCCACTGCAAAATCAAAACCCATGAGTTTATTTAGCCAGTGTTGTTGTGGTGAAGTAATGATGCGCTGTTCCAGTAAAAACTTGAGACTATAATGGTCTGTCTGGATAAGGAAGTGACGCCCTCATAAATATGCTCGCCAATGTCTAACTGCTTTGTCTAAGGTAATAATCTCCATTTTATAAGTCGAAGGACTTTTGTAACGAAATACAAGAGGTCTGCTTAAATATGTAATTGGCTAAACTTCTTGTTGTAACACTGCTCCCATTCCAGTATCTGAGGCATCACATTCCAAAATAAACAGTATGGTAAAGTTGGGTAGTGCCAAAACAGGGGTGCAAGTCATAATAATTTTTAATTGCTCAAAAGCTTGAGCTGGATCCTCTACCCATTTAAATGAATCCCTGCGTAACATAGCTATAAGAGGACTTTTAATTATGCTATAATTTTGGACAAACTTCTGGTAATAGCCGGTTAGACCCAAGAAACCACGTAAGCCTTTCATAGTGCTCGACTTTGACCAATAAATCATAGCTGTAATTTTGCTTTTGTCTACTATAACCCCTTCTCTTGATATAATATGGTCGAGGTTGAAGACTTGAAGTTAAACAATGAAGCACTTGGATCTCTTGAGAAATAATTGATTAGTAGTAAAGATATTGAAGACAAGCCGCAAATGTGCTAGATAATCTGCCTAGGAGTGACGATAGACAATAATATCATAAAAAAACAAGAATGAATTTCCATAGGTATAACTGAAATACCTCATTCATCAAAGCTTGGAAAATGCTAGGTGCATTGGTGAGACCGAAAGGCATAACCAAGAACTCGAAGTGGCCGTGGTGGGTGCAAAATGCTATCCTCTCCATGTTTGTAGGGTACATTCCTCACCCATTGATCAAACTACTTTGTGTGTGTTTGATATTATGATGTAAAATGTTTTTTTTAAATGTTTTTCAACTGAAAATGAATCAAAACGATGTTGTCCTAAAAAATAAAAAACTATGAGATTTTTTTTTCAATTTCATCATTCAACATTAGATTTACTGGTCATTAAAATTCATAATTTGCTTTGATTTATTTTTTATGGAGTTATCCTGGTCTCCTTACCTGATTTTAACAGTTAACCCGGGTTGACATGGGTCATTGTTTTTTCTCTTTATTTTATTTTATTTTATTTTCAATATAATCCTTTAAAATTGGGTTGATTGAGAATTGAGTTTCATAATTTATTTTTTTATTTACTTTCTATGGAGTTATCGCAATCTTATAATCCGGATAATGAGTTAAGCTGATTGATTTGAATTTTTTTTCTAGTTGATTTTTTTCAATATTAGATTGACTGAGAATTAGGCTTCATAATTTATTTTAATGTGCATCTTACAAGGTTTTCCTAGTCTCATGACCCGAGTCATGAGTTTGTTTTGTTGACTTGTGTCTTTTTTTGTGTCTTTTTTAAATTGTTTTTAATCTTATTTTTCAACATTGAATTGATTGTGAATTAAACTCATAATTTATTTTGATGTGCTTTTCATGAGGTTATCCCGATCTCATGACCTAGGTTTAGAAGGTTAATCTAGGTCGACTCAGCTTGATTTTTCATTTTTAACCCAAGTTTTTTTAGTTGAATTTAGTTTTCAACTTTATTTTTCAATATTAGGTTGATTGAGAATTGTGTTTAATATTTTTTTTAATTTGCTTTCTATAGGGTTATCAGGGTCTCATAACCCCAGGTAACAGATCTGACAGGTTAATCCAAGTTGATTCGAGCCGATCTAATATGTTGTTATTTCAATACTAAAAAAAGATATCGTCTTGATTTCTATAGGGTTATCAGGGTCTCATAACCCCAGGTAACAGATCTGACAGGTTAATCCAAGTTGATTCGAGCCGATCTAATATGTTGTTATTTCAATACTAAAAAAAGATATCGTCTTGATTTTTTTTAGTTAAACTATATTTATCTGTCATCTAAGTTATCTTTAAATTTATCAAGTCAATTAGATTATACTAAATCAATTCCTGTATAAGTTTTTTTTTTTCTACTAAAAAATATATTAACAACGATATTATATATATATAAAAAAAACTTAATTTGCCTGAAGCGTACCACTTTCAATTATCTAGCAATTATCTAGTTGTTGGCTAAGCTGACTATAATACTCCATACAACACGGACCCACCTCTCTTCTAGTGGTAGGCATGACAAACACATGACCGTGGAGGCACGTTGATTTTGAAAAGGACTATATTGGAATTATCTTTAGATGGAAAGTTTTGCATAAGTTTAATAGAATCATTGGACATCTCGAATTCCTCCAAGACTAGCCATAATAACACTCTTGTTATATACTCTTCCACCATAGCAATTCCTTCACAATAAATTGCCTACATAAATATATATATAAAAAACAAATATTGGAAGGGGAAAATCTTTTAGAAAATTATTTTCTAGATGTTATATCCAATTTATTTTTATTTAACCCATCTTTCAGAAATTATGGCGTCTTCGATCTTTCATTTCATTATATTTTCATCTTCAAAACTAATAAAAATATATCAAATTACATATAATCAAGTTCATACTTATATGTTCAAAATATCTGCAAGAAATGATAGAAA
The DNA here is from genome assembly GCF_000002775.5 of Populus trichocarpa. Taxonomy (NCBI): domain Eukaryota; kingdom Viridiplantae; phylum Streptophyta; class Magnoliopsida; order Malpighiales; family Salicaceae; genus Populus; species Populus trichocarpa. The sequence continues at coordinate 9,730,135 of NC_037299.2, read as the reverse complement.
AAAATAAAAAGATTTAAGATTATAATTAACGTTTCATAAACTTAAATTAAATACACTAAGTTATACGATAAGTTATTCCATACATATATATATATATATATATATATATATATATATATATATATATATATATATATATATATATATATATATATATGTTCTTTGAAGGGCTTGTATTTCTCAATTAATTTTTATATATAAAAAAAGAAGAAGAGAAAAAGATCGTCTATGAGCCTTCAAAATCCAACTTGGGCTATAATTTGTGTCAATCTAACTATATCTAAAACTAGGCCCATCTTTCGTAACATCGAAAACCAAACACGGCCGGCCGTTTGCTGAGATGAGCCTAGCTGGCTTGTTTTTTTTTTTTTTTTTTAATACACAGACAAGCACTATTCATTAGGATTGAGCCTGCGCTTTTCGCTTCGCTTCTTCATCTTAGAGTTAGAGCTTGAATTAAGTCCATCTTAGAGCTATCATGGCCACTCAAATCAGTAAGAAACGCAAGGTAAATTCCAACAAGATTTGATTTTCTCCTCTCTAATGAAACAATAGAAGAATCTGATGAATTCGTTTTATAGTTTGTTGCGGATGGAGTTTTCTACGCAGAACTGAACGAGGTATTGACTAGAGAATTGGCTGAGGATGGATACTCTGGTGTTGAAGTTAGGGTTACTCCCATGCGCACCGAGATCATCATCAGGGCTACTCGTACCCAAAATGTTCTTGGTACTCTTTTCCTCTTCTTCTTCTTCTTCTTTTTTATCAATCAAATGGACAATATTTTATTCAGATTCTCTGTTATGTTTGTTTAGGTGAGAAGGGAAGGAGGATCAGGGAGCTCACTTCCGTTGTCCAGAAACGTTTCAAGTTTCCCGAGAATGGTGTCGAGCTCTATGCTGAGAAAGTTAACAACAGGGGTCTCTGTGCCATTGCGCAGGCCGAGTCTCTTCGTTACAAGCTCCTTGGAGGCCTTGCTGTTCGCAGGTATCTTCACTTATCTGGTGATCTATCTACGCGTTGGTTTGCTGTCTACCTGCTTGTTTTGCTTTCTTATGAATTCTCTTGTTCTGCTCACCAAGCCATCTTTACAGCGAGTTGGGTTATTTTAAAATGTCCATCTCGTGTCTGAGGGTGACAATATTTGTTAATGCCATCAATTTCTTATAATCCAAGGATTGCAACTGTTGTTCCTTGCACTGAACTTCTGATGGTAGATGCCACCTTTTTATGACCAATAATTATTGAGTGAGCCTTGCAGATTAGGAAAACAATTTTCTGGCATGTGTACCCTTATAGCTACACTAGTATCGTCTATATCACGTGCAATATGATCCAGTGCATTGTTTTGATGTTTTTTCTTGAGTAATATCTTTTCTGCCTTTTCTTTTTTGTGGAAAAGAATGATTGTCGAGTTCAAGAAAGTGCTTTTTCGTTGTTGATCATTACAGTTCCTAAAACTATTGTGGATTTTGACTTTATTAATGTCCTGTTGTGCATGGAGAGCATGAATGTTTCATGATTAGATGCTTTTTCATTACATTAATGGAATGGACGATTGTACTCATCAGCACTGTATTATATACACGTTTGGTTATCTTGTGAGCCTTAGGGTTTGTAACAATGAGGAAACAGTGCTCAGATAAATTGTATGCAAGAAATCTGTCTGGCTTCTTGCTCTGCTATTAAAGGCCTGGAGTTTAGATTTTAGAACATTTTTCTACATCCCTGTTATTTTATTCTCATTAATTGGATGTAGACATTTGTACATGAATGACCTCACACAGTGCAGCAGGATTGAAAAATCTGTTATTTTAGTTTGTTATGTTGCTTTTCTTTTGTTCACCATTCTTCGCTGCCCTTGTTGCTATTTGGCGGATGCTGCACTGTGTGAAACTCTTCATCTCTGTAGTTGGATCTGGAATACAACTTTCTCCTGTTGTTCCCTTCAAGTGCCTTTGTGTTTGAATTTAGGGTTTTATATTTTGATGACTTCATTTGGTTATCAGATTGAGTGAGGGACATGAAAATGTTTATTAATCCCCTACTTCTCAAACACTTCTTTATGCTTTGATCTCTTTAAATAAGATAAACTGAGTCTGCATGCGTGCATTTTGTTCCCTTTGGAAATTGTGTTTGTGGTCAAATTTTTGTTACTTTGACAGGGCTTGTTATGGAGTGTTGAGGTTTGTAATGGAGAGTGGGGCAAAAGGATGTGAGGTATGCTTCAAGATTTTGGTTTCTTGTTTTTTTTTTTTGGCATTGTGGCAGTTATTTGAAATTTTGATTCACTTACATAACAACACAGGTTATTGTGAGTGGAAAGCTTCGGGCACAGCGTGCCAAATCCATGAAATTCAAGGATGGGTACATGATATCCTCTGGCCAACCTGTTAAAGAGTATATTGATTCAGCTGTTAGGCATGTTCTTCTTAGACAGGTCAGTTTCTTGTCTTGTGTCTTGTATTTCTCTTGCAGAGTATCATGCTCTACAATTCCAGCAACTGATGTATTTGCCCATTGTTTGCAACCTCAATGGTTGTAGTTGACCATTGTTTGCCTTATTCTTATTGACTTTCTGATTGGGTGTGTTTTCTTTATAACCTTCTCTGGCAACAGGGTGTGCTTGGTATCAAGGTCAAGATCATGCTTGACTGGGATCCAAAGGGCAAGGTTGGGCCAATGACACCATTACCTGATCTGGTCACAATCCATCCTCCCAAGGAAGAAGAAGAGTATGTTCCACCATTGTTGACCACCAATATTGAGATCCCAGTAGCATAAATCATGAGCTTGGTTGCTTTCTAGTATCCAAGAATAGGTTTTTTGTTCCTAAATGTGGGGCGGAGGATAATAGCTCTACTTGTGTATGAAGGAAGAGTTGGTTTTTGCTTTGGTCCAATTGACTTCTCAAATCTGTCTCAAAACGGTAGTAATCCAGGATTAGTCCTGGGCCTTTTTGTTTCTATATTGCTTTGCAATGATTTAACCAATGCCTTTATCTCAATTTTACTCCAGAATGTTCCTTTTTAATCAATGTATTTTTATTTACGTATTCTTGAAATTCATTTTGATGGAAAATTCTGCTAGGTAACAAATAGTGTTTGTGGGTTTCTTTATTTTCTGTTCATCTTTTCAAACCTTTTAAGAAGGTAGCCCCAGCAATGAAGGGATTTGTCCCAAAGCTGGCGAATGTTTTGGTAAGTTCGATGATCCCCGTGAATGTAGTATTATTTGATGATCATATTAGGAGTTTTCGGTTTGGTTTGATTTTTGATAAATAAAACCAACCAAACTCAATTTATTTATATTCAAAATCAGACCGAACTATAATCCGATTCAAACCAACTTGTTTTTGGTTCCGTTTGGTTTTGTTACATAAAAACCTGTAAAATCTCATAAGTTTTTTTTTTATATACAGTTAAATTCAAATTTTAGCCTCTAGACATGCACTGTTTTAGTATTCTTTACCATTAGTATACTCTTAGAACTATATAGAATAGAATTTTAAATACATATAGCATCATGGCTTCGATCATTCAATGTTCCTTTTCTTGCACCTTTTGATTTGTTGGCTTGATCTTCTAATCCATTTATTTCTTTAGTCTCAACGACTTGTACAGAAGGGCTGAAGAGCTGCGTTCCTTTAGCAAGCAGCGGAGAGCCCGCCAGCCTAGACCTGACAAGATGGAAGAAAACCAGCCATTAGCATTCAGCACCCTTTCAGAATACTATTCACAATGCTAACAGAAATAAAATTGCGCAATCCAATTGCACAAATGATTGAAAAAAAAGCAACCCATTTTGTTAACCAAATACCATGCAAAAGCTTTGGATATATGCTGATACAAATCAATAGATTAGAAAACATGCAGCTATGTTCAGAGAGTTTTATAAATGATCAAGTTACATAATTATTGACAATGCTAGCTGTGGGTTCTAAACACCATGACTAGCCCTCAATATGGTGCTAAGAGCTGTTAATTTATGATTGCTAATTAGATCAGTCCTAAATCTTCTTACAAAATGTGCAGGCAGGCTGCCATCTGCTACAAGCATATTCAGCTCATGCACATGGCAGGGAAACTGAACGTCAAAAGATTACCTACAATGGTGCTTAGACATCTGGAGCTACACAAGTCTACAATTGACAAGGCAAACATCACAACTGGACTGCTCACCCTACGGATTCACCATCCTGCTTGAGCAATTCCTGCAAAAGATCGACTCGTATAAGTACTAATTAAATACTTTAGCCAAGCATCACTGTCAAATGCATGTGCACATGGCAAATTTTAAAACAAAAACTGTCTAGTTGCTATTGTTATTTTCATCTCCAGCAGACCATAGGAGCTTAAGAATGTGTTTGATATTGCTGTAGTTTTTATGGTTGTGATTTAAGAAAAATTGTTTTATAAAAAGCACTTGTAGTTGAGGTTGGTTTAATAAAATATATGTTTGGTTAAATCTGTGATTGAAATTGAGGTTGAACAAAAAATAATTTAATGTGTTTATTTAAAAATATTTTTCAAATTGAGGTTATAAAATAACTAAAAATATATTGTTTTAGACTTTGTTTAGGAGTGCACCTGATAGTGTTGTTGAATCCTAGAAGACTTATGAAGACAGATCTTTTGCACCAAGTGAGAATCAATAAAACTTTATGTAAAAAAAAATTGATTCTTGATAACAATAAAGTTTGATGTTTCAATAAGTACCTTTCTTTGGTTTTGTTTTAATTTATTTAAAAATATATTGCATGATTATAAACTAAATGCATATACTCTTGTCAAATTTTCTTTGTTAATTTTGGACTAGTGGAATTTTTTTCATGATACTTCCATACTAACTAGTTATTGAACAATCATGTTTACAAAAATCCCAATTATACTAATTTCAATGAACCCTATGATTGGTTTAAGTAACCACATTATAACTGTCAACGTGCTAAATAATGACATATTATATAAAAAATAATAATCAAAGAATCACATTAGGGAAAGTTCATACCTTTTCTCACAAGTTCTTTTTTTTTCCTTGATGGATCATGTAACCTGGGTGGACAACCTTTTAAATCTATGGGAAGAAATTTCAAAATCTAGTAGATATCATGCTTTGTTACGACAAGGCAATCCAAGCTTAAACACATGAGAACTTATTTCAACTATATTCATTTAATCCTAACTAGAGGAAGTGAGTGTTTGTTTTTTGATTAGTACTTAAAAGTGCATTTTTATCAAGGTTTTATATCGTCATTTTGCACTTGAAGTATCAATAACTCCTTAACTAAAGCATGTTTTATAAAAACATATCTAATAATATAAGATACCTTTAATTTATGGTAAATGTTCATCTTAAATGCAGGTCTATCACATAAATGAAAGAATTGATTGATGAGTTGAAGTACTGAAATTGAAAGGACAAATAGATGGCCAAACTTAGAAAAGAGATGTTGGTGCAGTCCAAACTGGAACATTGTTCGGTAATCGGGTCATATCTGGAGCTGTAGATCTCGGATTTAGGTCTACTTTATATGGATGGAAAGCTAATACATAGGCCTACAACTTTCATGGGGAGCCCAAGATTTAACAAGGCCGTTTTCAAGTCCAAATTGTAGCAACAACGAAGAAGTCCGAATCTGTCCTGCAGCCCAGACACTGTTCAGTGTTCAGCCCATATCTCGAGTTCTAGAAGTCCAAATGATCTCAAAGTTTTACCCTGGAAAGATGAGACAATTGCCTAGAACTTTCATGATTGAAGTCTGTTCAAATTATGACGTTATCAATGACCTTTTTGGCAGACAAGAAGATAAGAATTGTCATCAAGTCAAGATGTGGCCACCCAGTCATCAATTAGTCAACAAATCAATAGTTCTGAATTTTGGCCTATAAAAGGAGGCATTTGCCATGTATTGAGGCATCTTGGTGTTGAGATCAAGATCATGCTCTTGCTCTCTCTTTATATTTTGTAATGCTTAAGATTTGCTTATATTAATTTCTTGCTTATGCTTTTCATTTCCTTTCCTTGTTTATTTATGTTTCTTTCTTTCATTATGTGTTGCTAAGTTAATTATGTCAAGGTGAAAAGGGTACACTAATGGTGTAAGAATAAGTATAATATAAACTTAACATGGACCTTAATGTTGGATACTAACATGCTTTATATTTGTTATCTTGTTCACTTTTAATACTTTGCTTGTTAAATGGTTAATCTAGATTTATGTTGTATAACACTTGGTACAACAAATACTTGGCACTTTCATAGCCCATACTGTATGGTATAACCGACACCTGAGCTATGAAAGGAACTTGATTTGTTGTTAACATAAGTTATAATCATGAATGCCTGAAAACATTTACAAGTATTAGCATTATTCGAATAAGATAACTAATGTAATCATGTTAACAATTTATAATCTGATTGGAACCTCCTTTGTGTGTGGTTTCCAATTGAATAATAAGAGTTTATACTATACTTGTTTGAAATACCATTAGTGGATCCTCTAACCTTGACATTTGTTGTTATCATTGTTTAATCCTTACGTTAATCTTCCATCTCAAAGTTCTCATCAACTTCTTCCTCTTCTTCTTCACTATTATTATTATTGTTGTTATTGTTGTTGTTGTATTATTGTTATCTATAATTTATACAATTAACCTCCCTGTGGTTCGACCCCGGTCTTACCGGGTTATTTATTACTTCGACACTCCTGCACTTGGGAGAAGACATCAATCTTTTGGTCGTGTCATTTTTACATTACAACTTGTTTTTTAAAGTGTTTTTTAAAAAAACTTTGCTTGAAAAGACATAAATTTGATTTTTTCGATGTTTTTGGATGATTTTGATTTGGTAGTGTCAAAATTAAAAACTAAAAAACATTATTTTAATGTATTTTTAAATGAAAAGTATTTTTAAAAAAGCACTCTACATCAAACACATATGGAGCAGTTTGATCAAAGGGTGAGAAAAAAAAAACCAAAAACCTTATTAAACTAAAAAAACCAAAAATATTAACCAAAAAAATCAAACTAGGGAAAAAAAATGAATGAACTAATTAGAAAACCTAAAAAATCTGGTTTGGTTCGTTTTGATTTTAAAAGTTTGAAACTAATTGAATTAGATCAAATCGAATTGGTTCAACTAACATTTAACCCTACTATAAAAGGCTAATAGATATAAAAGAAAACTCTAAAATTAAACTTTACAAACCCTTGGTCACCTTCCCTCTCCTAAATGTCTTTCATAGTTGTCCTTTTCATTACTTTCTTGGTCTCCTGTTATCTCTAGATCTCCACCCAAAATCTAGCAAAACCATCACAACTAGTAGCCTATCTTTGTCATCTAAATAATCTCTCATTCTCTTTCAATCTCCAATAGTAACAACCCTAATTTGTCCACCACTAAATCAAACTTATCTCTCAATTATTGCTTTAGATTCATTAAAAGTAAGAGATTTTAAGTGATGGGTTGATATTGATTTTTTAGGGTTTTAAAGGTATTGAAACATGCTTATGCTATTTGAGACATTGGCTGGCTTTGCCCTTTCTTAAGTTTTGGACAAAGGAAATCTATCCAAAGTTAGGTAATCAATTTTTAAATATGTTTCTTTGTTTGTTGTTTCTTTGTCAAAGCAATTAAAATTTTGTTTACATTTTTTTCTAATATATTTTTTACACAAGTAATGCAATATTACTAAACAAATGGTGGCCAAGCTTAATTGGGAATTTATTTCTTTTGTTGCAAGATTTGGGGAAGGAATTTTCTAGCCCAGACTCAGCATGAGAGGTTTTTTCTCTCTCATATAGTAGAGTAAAATGACATTTATATTTAGAGTGGATAGCTAGTCTAACCTTGATTAATTTTATAATGTTGCTGAAAAATTAATTCTCCTTACCTCTAATATGCATTAATAAGAAAATTATTTGAATTAGTTGGACTTTATAATACGTGTTTGGTTGGTGATAAACTCAAAATTAACGGGCCAAAAAACCTCCCAAAAGACCTAAAAAACTCTCACATAAATACATGGGCCTGGGCAGTAATCGGGGCCTATGCTGGGCATGCTGCTCAACCAAGAGGAACAAGCTCAGGCTGCTACTTGGGCTTAAGGTAGGCATATATGCCCACACTAGGCATGTCATAACACGCCCACCCTAGGCACACCCCCAAGCTGGGCATGCCATATCATGCCCAGCTTGGGTACTAAGCGCCAGGCTAAAACCCTCATGGGTTCGGGCATGCACCCAAGCCTAGCTACCACAAGCCTAGACAGCGCGTTTAAACCTATTTTTTGCCCTTTTCAGGCTCAGTCAACTCGCTTGAGTCCAATACTCCTTTAGAAATTTTTTCAGGATCTCATGTGAGTCCTTCATTAATTTTTTAGGACCTCACACATGTCCCCCGAAATTTTATATTGATCCAATACGTATTATTTTAAATGGAATATAACTCAAAATACCATATTAATTTATAGAGGTGAAATTAGTCTTCAGCCCCTCCTCTCTACAAAAGGACAAGACTCATGAGATATAAATATCCTATGAATCCACCAAGTTCAAGGTTCCTCAGCAACGACGCCAAAATTTATTGTGATGTCGCGACCGCACAAATTAATTACCCTAGCTTAGATAAACAAGATAGTATAGAGTAAGTAAGGGGTCGATCCCGAGGAAGGTTTAGTTAAGATTTATGCTATATGATATGCAACTAGGGGGTTTTTAAAGTTATCTATGTTATGCTATAGTAAACAGAAAGAAACAATCAATGCTAAATCAAAGAAAACTGAAATTTATCAAGAAAACAAATCTTAGTCACAAGTAAACGTCCACCTACAGAAATCAAAACTGATCATTGAAACAAAACGTTAATTTATACTCCGAATATTTATCTTTGTTACGTTGATTAATTAACACATTTGTTATATAACTAATCCTAAACATCAAACAATCACAGTGTTCGCATTAGTAATTTAATTCAATGGCAGCCTTAAGAACTAGATAAATTGATTAATCTAGACAACATAATTGTTCGCAATTCATGTTTGATTTGTTTGAATGTTCTCCCTAAGATTAATAATGTAGATTCACCACAATTATCAAACTTAGTTGTTTCTCAAGTTTATATACCACAACTCCAGTTTTGATAGCAAACTTAGCAATAGATTGTTCACAATAATAACTTAGAGTCCGCTTTAGCAATTAAAATAATCAATCATAGGAAATACGCATAGGAGAACAAACATATTCATTCATCATATAAACTGAAAAGAAAAGGTAAAATAAATCTCACAGTTCTTGAAATCCGAAGGTTTCTGTGTCCTTATAACCAAGAAAAAAGTTTAGCATTGCATGTCTATTGAACAATTAATAAAAAAGAAAGAAGAATGCATGATTTCGGGTTTTTAAGAGGAAGGTGCGTTTTTTCTCTCTTGGTTGGCCGCCCCCCTTTCCTTTCTCTCTTTCTTTTTATATCCTAGGAAACCCTAATTCCTTTTCTGCAAAAATAGTCATTTCCTAACTAGACAATTTACATTTAAGTAGTTCAATAACCATTTTCCTAAGAAATGAGAAATAGCCTTGCATAAAATCTTTAAGCTTTGACTTTTGACTTAGAGGGGCTAAATTTATGAAATAAAGACTTGGATGTCGGTTTCGATGCTTTGAGACGTAATTTGAACTTGTTTCTTCATAAAACCTGTATGCTGGTGAAATTCATATATCATCTTAGAAAAATCATATATCTCTCATATGAGCTTGTTTTTTGCTAAAATTTGGTAGGCTGATAGGTCTTCAAGTCAGGAATCCAAACAAATTGAGTTTGCATCAAATAGACTTCTGTAGCTCAAGTTGAAATAATACGAGATTTGACTTTGAAGGCTGCGATTTCCATGCTCTTTATTTTATTTTTATTTTTCTTGCCATATATGTATAGAAAGGTATGAATGTTAGCTTTCTAATTCCACTAGAATCATTTCGTTTCAACTTTTAGAGCTCAAGCTCTGCATAAAATATCGATCAGTGGTCAAATCTGCTAATTATCTCAATTTACTTCTTTTTTAATCTTACATCCAAAAGTGCCTTCAAAACATAAAATAAAGAATATCAAGACATTTTATATATAAAACATAGGAAAAATACTAGGTAAATATGGGTAAAACTATCAAATAATATGGTTGCATCATTTACTAACACTAGAGTTAGAAATATCAACCTTGTTATTTACTGATTTCAGAGTTATAAATATCAATCCTGGTATTTACTGACATTAGAGTCGAAAATATCATTTTCAATATTTAGTGATGTTAGAGTCAGGAATCTTAACCTGATATTTACTAACATCGAATTTAGAATACTATAGGCAAAACATGATAGCATAACACAACAAACCATTAGTAAGTTAAGATAAAATCAATAATGCAGCTTACCTTAGGTAGGATGTTTTAAGGGTGATAGTATCTTCTCTTTAGTATAACCAGTCCCGTACCATATAATCTGTAAAGACTAGTTAGAGTTTCTTATGACCATAATACTAGGTGAAGACTCCATAATAAGACCTTTCTTCTATAAGAACAAGCTGCCAAATATCTATTTTTTTCCCTTCTAATTCTTAAAGGTCATCGTGATGTCGGGTGTGAGAAAATGACGACTTCACTAGGAACTTTTAGACTAAGCTTTTTTTTTTTGTCTTTCTATTACTATCTTATTTGTTGTGTTGTTTGTTTATTTTCTTGCTTTTATTGTTTTAACATTCATTCATGTTTATATGACCATGCATCACTTTTGAGAGCACACACCTCAATGACTTTAGCTTGAACAAGACTTGTGAAATCATCCAACTCTTGCTTGATTATTTACTTGTAAGTGGTTGGTATGCTAACATGATATTATTCAGGGCCTTTATCTTCACACTCCTTGTAAGTCTTACATTGACCTTTCAAGGACGATCACTAAGCATGTGAGAGACTTTTTAAGACTAGATATTAATCTACCACTTGATGCACTTAATGATTAGAACTTATTTATTAGGTTGTACCAAGTATAATCTCACTATGGCAAGCCCAACATATGACATCTTGGATTTCAAGACCATCGGGTGACAAATGGCCTCCACATAGGAATTTTACAAGAAATATGAGTTGTTACAGTTGATAAAAGAGAATTGTCCTGAATTGGAAGTCGAAGAGCTATCACAAGCTTTGAACTTAAGCAAGACTGGACAAGGATCCTCTCGTTGACATGATAATGACATCAGGTTTCTAAAAACCATGAATAACGAACGTTGTCACCCTTTGAAGGGCGAGTCCACATTTAATATGCATTTTTCTTGTTAATAACATCATCACTTTTGCATCTTATTTTTACTTTGTATAATTGCATGATTTTCATTTAGCAAGTTGATATATAGGTCATTAACTTTCCCTATTAAGTTGCACTTATAACACTCGCTTGAGAAGAAAATAAATGAAAAACAAAAAAAAAACTTAGTTAGAAGCTCAACATAAAAAAAAAAGTTGGAAAATCTTAAACAAGAAGTCGTAAGAGTCTAGTTGAACAGACTTTAAGATCTAAATTTAGAGAAGTAACATGTGCACAATCGGCAATCATAGCTCATTTTACATTTATGTCCACGACTCCTTTCAATCCACGTAAGGACAAATGAGGCTTCACAGGAATCTCAACAGGTTGCGTGTTTCATATATAGGAATCTCAAAAAAAAAAGTAATTAAAAAAAATAGCCTGAAAAAATTTACTAAACTAAAAAAAAGAATGAGAGCAATTAAGGGAAATAACTTGTATGATCATATGGAGGTTGCTAGATTTGTTTGATGCCTAATGTTATCATTTTAAATTTATTAAAATATTATTAATATTTCATGTTAAAAAGCTTGTATTAAATATAGAATTCCAACAAAATTTCAATAAAAAAAATAAATAAACACCACTTTTAATTAAGATCAAATATCCCCGTTAAGAATGTTTAAAACAAATTATCCAAATCACTTTAATCTGCAATTTCATTAATTTGAATACATCTAATAAATTAGTCAACAGCTAGGCAGTTTTTTCAACTGCAAATGCCTGGCACCCAATTAATGTCTCTGTTGTAGCGTCTTTGCCGAATTATAAATTTATGCAGGGAAAGTTTAAACAGCAGAGATAATGATATGCCATGAAAGAAGAGGGAGCAATTAGTCATAACCACCCACCATTGATTTTCACAAACACCACTTTATAACAACTCCCAACCACACATGAAATCAAACAAGAAGCACAAAAGCTAATATACAAGCACTATCCAGCATCCCTTGAATACATAATCATTTGATTAGACAAAAGCTGAAAGAGATCCCAGTTTCCAGCTGCGAATATAAAAGGCTACACAATCTCCCTGGTTCACAGGCCTATGGACACTTGGTCTTGTTCCCATGGGTGGTCATGTCAGTATAGCATGTTCCACATACTTCTCTGTTCCCTGAGGTCCCAGGCGGCACACACTTGCACCTTACACAGCAGGTGCCACATGCCCTGGTGCACACATTAGGCCTTGAGTGAAGACTGCACCTCTGCTTGCATAACCCTCCACAGTCTGAAGATCAAAGGAGAAAGAATTGTCACATAAACAAGACTGGAAAAGGGTAATCAAACATTGCATATACCATGGATCAAATCAATTTCTTTATGCAACAAGTTGGAGAAAACAAAGTATGGTACACCCTTTAGCTCCTAATCCCTACCTATGTCTTGCATGAGCCTCCTGTTTCCACCTCTCACAACAAGCTGGAAGAACACCCACAGAAGCAGAAACAGACCATTAGCAACAGCATTAGTTAGAAACGTTCAGCCAGAAATACTGAAAATGAAAGGAAACATGTGAAGTAGGGGATGGTCGTGTCTTGCCTGACCAACATGGAGTATTCCGGTATCTATCTTGAGATCAGATGAAACCTTCATGTTATAATAACATGCAAGAGAAGATCATGGTTAAAGTTAAATCACAGTACTCCTTAACAAAACCCCAAAAACAGATTAATTAACCCTGTACCTCTGCAAGGCAGAAAACAAAAACCATCAAAGCAAGAAGCGAACGCACTGCCATGGCTAGCTAGCTGCCACTTTCTTGAAGTTAAGCAAATTGTAAGGTGCACTAAGAAATGCTGGCATTGCCATGCACTTTATAGAGGTCTTGTGGACACTTAATGACTAAACTAGTCACGTATAGGGTTTGTAATTACAGTATGACCTGCATGGCTTACGGGATCATTTCATCGCCGGGCCAGGTGATAGGCATAGCTCCACGCAAAACAGCTTTAACGTGAGCAAATCTTGATGATGATGTTATAAGGCAATCACTGTAGCTAGAGGTCCCACGGAAGCTGAAAATATGCTAAAGTTTTCTTTCTCAACTCAGGGCTCAAAAATCATGCCTGGTCTCAAGAGACGACAAACAATTAAAGCATTGGTTCATAGGAGATGAAGCTGACCCTGCTAGCTGGGGTGTATAAGGAACTGGCAGGTCCGTACAACTCTAGTAGGATATTTGATTGGTTGCTTTTTGAACTCTGGATTGATGATATCAGTGATCCAGCTGGACTCTTTATGGAGGCCAGCTAGCTGGCTTGCATTTGCATCGTTGAAAATCTCAAGACACAACCCTTGACGTTTGCAGGTTTAGCGTGGGGTCGAGAGTAAAAAGAGGTGGCTCTCTCTCTTCTTTTTTTCCCAGCAATTGGATGACAAGATGTTTACCATGCTAATGTCATTTTCTGTTTAATGTACCTAATTATTAGTATCAAATTTTAGTTTGGGAATTACAAATATTGGAATAATGTAAATAAGCATAAAAAAACAAGAAAATAAATTTTATTGTTATAAAAAAACTATATTCTATGTACATGAGGTTAAATATACAAATAGTTTCAACATAAATAAAATTTCAAAATTCCACTATCTAGAAAACTAACTCATTTTTTTCTTTGAGACTTATTTTTTAGCAACTTAAAAAATTAGAATTAATTATTTTTTACATTTTCTCTCTTTTACTTTTTTCTTGGCTCAATTTCATCATTTCTTATAGATCCTTCATGTATATAGTTCGATGCAAATCATTTGAGATTTTTTTATTAATTATTTTTAAATGAATAAGTTTTTTATGCTTCTTTATAATTTTAAACATCTTTGAAGTATGTAGTATTCTTTAACTTTATTGTTGTATTAAGATGAACATCCTCAATACTCTATCTGTGTATAAAAAATCGATATGTATTATTATTTTAAATCTATTGTTTTTCTTATGGTTTTCATTATGTTTTTTCTCTAAACTAATGAAATCGTCTATTTTTAAGAATTAACGTCAAATTTATCGATGAATCTTCTATTTTAGGGATCAAAATTATTTTTTATTAAAATAAATTGCGAATAAGCTTAGAAATAAATATAGACAATTAGTAGCATGCATGCATAGAATAAATTTAGGATAAAATATATAAAAAAAATAACCTTTCATTTAAAATAATATAGTAAAAATAATATCGTTTTTTTTTATACATAATCAACTCAGATAAGATAGCTGAATATACAAGACTATTATCTATTTTAGAACTCTTATTTTCTTTTTAATTATTAAATGACAAATGTATTATTTTTTTTTCTTTTAACCTCAGAAAGCCTCGTATTCATCAGGGTGTGACACGATACACCGTGGAAAACATGATGAATTTGAAAGGAAAGAAAAATACATGAACAGTGGGAAGGTAGCTTTTATGTCAACTTGTTTGATGAACAGTAACGGTACTGGGTTGTTCTGATAATTTCACTACCATGCTACAGTAATAACATTGGAATTGCAATAAAAGTACTCGAACTAGTCACTTTACCCACAGCAGATATATTTTTTTTCTATCACGGAAAAATAAATATATAGATATTATTAATAAGTTTTTCACATTAAAAAAATATAATTATAAATTGAAAAGTCAATATTTACATGTAGTAAAATAAAATAAGAATCATATGTTAATGAATAAAAATAAAATTATTAACGGAATACCTCGTGTAGGATCTGAAATTAATTTTTAAAGTAATAGAAAATTAAAACAATGTTGCAACTACATTTCACTGTATCATTATTTTTTTAATTGAGAAATATAAAGATATTATTTACTGTAAATGAAATAATTTTTAAAATATATAAACCAACAAAATAAAAAAAAACTCTTAATACCAATCAAATTCTAAAATAAAAAGATAACTATTTCCATAAAATTAAAAGATTGGAAAAGTATGATATTTAACTCCAATTTTTTCCTTTAATTTACACCTTTTTCTTTTTAATCTTAAAGGTCACTTTTTTCTTACCAAGAACAAATAATTTTTATTTTTATAAGCACATCATGAAAGAAATTTATAGATAAATTAGAATAATCTCTTCAAAACATTAAATACATACAAATTAATTTTAAAAAAAAACCTCTACTTAAAAAAGACAAAATAAATAATCTAAAAAAATTAGAGAGAATGAGTATTAATTTAATTATAAATAAAAAACTAATTAAAAAAATACATATAAAAAGGTATCAACTAAAAAAACAGAAAAAAAAAACAAAAGAGATCGAGAGTCTGGTATGCTAGACCTATGCATCTGACCCATTTTGAAAAGGGTCTGTCCTTGTGGACCCTTCTTTATTTTATTTGGAAATGAAGTGGATGAATGTTTACCTCGAATTTTTCAAAAATAAAAAAATTAAGGCAAGTGACATATTGTTTACCTTTCTAATTTCTGACCGCTAGAGAGGTGGTCAGAAAATCAAGTAAGGTGTTTTTTTTACCCAAAAACGCAACTTTCAACCAATTTTCACACCAAAACACCTAATATGATGTAAATAAACCAACCCAAAACCCCTAAAACTCGCCTAAAAAAATCCATACCGAAAATCTTCATCCAAGATTGATCTTCTTTTTTTCCAGAAATTTTAAGGGGAAAAAACATCAATAGAACTCTCTATATCAAATTAAACTCATTAACTCTAAAATATATCATTTTTATGGTCGAAATCGGTGTAAACCGACACTTTTTCTTTATCACTAGAATCCAGCAACTCTTTCTCTTCTCTTTCAAACTAGGAATTTATAATTAAAAAAAATGAAATTGTGGATCAAAATTAAATTTGTGAAACTAGGAGGATGAAAGTGAATTTTTCTTGCTGATTTTGAAATCGCCACCCATTTCCTCTACTTTTTCTTACTTTGGTTATCTGTCTTCTAATTTTTCACCTGCTCAACAAATTTACATAAATTGCCTTTTAAATTGATCATATAAGAGTGGGAAAAAAAAAAATAGAGACAAACAAAAATTAACACCCTCACAATCATAGTGTCATGTGTGTTGGTCCACAAGACATGGTGTTTTCTACAATAATGGGAAATAACTTAGAACTACAATGAGTTGGGAGTAAAGAAATCACTGTTCAAGAAACATCAATCAGAAGATCTCACAGTATAAGATCAGTGATACAACATAAGGTCAGGCCATGACAACATATCACCAGACCAGGGTAAAAACACTGAGCCTTAGTTTGAAGGATTGGTGTTGAATGCTTCAATGAAGGCCGCATCCTCTCGCGGGTTGCAAAATACTTCATGACAGGTCTACATGACCAGTGTATTTCCTTCTGTTTTTGGAATAATGACATTACAGTGCAATTTGCACTAGCAAATTTTGTCAGGTTAACCTTGGCCATTGCATTAATCTCTCATAAGAAGAGCTCCCTAGATTCTGCAGTGATAAGATGCCTTATTGATATTCTTTTCGGTATCGGCAAAATAATACATGCATTTCAACAAACATTCACGAATGAGATCAATTTTGTGAAGAAATTCTGTAACATGTATTTCTCTCATCTTTTTTTTTTTTTACCTAACTAGTGCTATGAGTGCATGCCTGCCACGGAGACTTCCTTCCACACCACCATTCTTGAGAGAATATGAAATCCTTTTTTTCTTCCTCTCACCTCCTAGTAAAAAATCGCTTTGTCATGAACGAATATCATGATGTATCAATGTCTCATGCGACCAACCATAGCCCACAGTAACCAGCCATGCTACATGATCTTCGTCTACAGCTAGTCGAGTCAACTCCACACTCTTCATCACTGAAACACTTGTGATCACTTTGATCATCAGGGACATGGCAAGCGCTCTCAACCTGTTGTTCACCATGTCCTGCATTCAAACTCAATGCAGGACAGACTTGCAGAGACATTGCACTTGATCGTTTTGTTTGCCTTTCATTCTGCACAGGTAAAAGCACTTGATCACCCAACTGGTCTTCACATTTAATTTGGAACAAAATGAATATAACCTGTACAGCTCCAAGTTGCAATTTGTTTTTTTTTTATAAAAAGTAGGGCCAAATCGTATTAAGCATTTAATTAACTTCTGAAAAAGTTGAAAGTAAATTATTCTTATCTGGTGCGGAAAGTTTCTGGATTCTCAATAGGCTTTTCCTTTACTTTTATTGTTTTAATTACGAAGCATTGGACATGAAGAAAGCTATAAGGCAGACCTTGACATAAGTCCAGTTTGATGGGATGTATATCTCTGGCAGTCTCTCGTGCCAAGCACTTAGCACAGGCAAAGGGTGACCCTCAGTAGTGAATATATAATTCCGATCAACCAAAAATGAATCATCAAAGAGAAGATATAAATACTTGCACCTGCAAAAAGGAATATATTACATGAGAAATTTCATTTCTCATAAATGCATATCATAGCTGAAAAGACGTTTCTGAATGCCAGGGCAAAAACCACTTACGTTTCAGCAAGGAAGAAGCTATGCATATGATCTTCTGTTTGCATGGTTGTGACATCTCTAATGCTTGCAAATCCTCCTTCCACTTTGGTGTATGAATTAAGAGAATTAACAATTGTTTCACCCACTTCTATGTACCATGGATCTGGGAATATTCATAAACATGATAGATGTACAAAGTTTAGAAGAGGTAATGGTGGAACCTTTTCCTTCAGCTCAAAGACTGTATAGCACAATTCAAGAGCTATGCAATCAGTAATGCATTTATGCCTAAATGTATGCCTGCAGGAAGCTCAAAATGTCCGTCCTCCCTCAGTCATGCCCTTTTTTCCAATTAAATTGAGAATAATAGAATCAACAATTGTTCTAAAAATTACATCATGTTTGGTTATTTGTTAACAGAAGTCACTCAGCTTCATGCCATCATTGTTATATAAAGAGCAGGATCAACATTCTAGCCTTTTGTCTGGCCGCAATGTTCAAGCAGAGAAAACAGGGGAAAGGGAAACAAAGAGAAGTAAACAGGCTGCCAGCCTGATCAATGCAGTCTCTAGTCTCAACCATAGGTTAGTGGTGGGTTATGCCCGTCTCTCTCTCTGTTGGCAAGTTTTCTCTTGGGAAGTAGCCAAACCCTACCCACCCCTTTCTCAAATGGGTCAATGCCCAAAGGCAATTTTGTTTCGTGGCGCGCGCACATGCACACACAACATACATATACAGATAAAGCACAAATAGGAAAAAAATGTCAGTAAGAGAACATGACTTCGGAATCAGAAGCCATATATAAAGCCATGATATGCAAGTATGGTTTAAAAAGCAAGTCCATGATAAAAGAACCTAGCCGCGCAAATTTGCGACATTCAAAAAGTCTAGCAAACAGCAACTTTCCCCTCGTGTTGCTATAGTTTTGGCATGCTGAATTTTCTTTGAATGGTATATGGATGCACAAATTCACACAACAGTAGCATTTTAAAGCAATAATTTTGGGCAAAAGTGAAAATGTAAAACTTCCAGAGAAAAGCTAAAAATAAAGAACCACAAAATAAAACAATCAGAACATAGCATTTTCAATTACTGATTTTGAAAAAAGTACAGTGAAAATCTAAAAATTCCAGAGCAAAGCTAAAAAATAAACTGAAAAATAAAACAACCAGACCTTTAGTTGCTTGATACAGGTAGAATGTTGACTCTGCTAATTCAGGGCGCAGTGGATAGTACTTTTCTGTAGGGTGTAACATTTGATGGTCCAGCAAATACCTAAGAGGTCATTACACATGTTAATTTCAATTCCATTAATTATTGAGCACTGAAATAGTAAAACCTTGCAGATAATGACAAGCTGACAGTTTTCTTCCAGTAACAGAAGCAAAGAAGATTATAGAAAAACAAATGCATGATACCTTTCTGGTAACACCCCAAACTTCTTCCACACATGAACAAATTCACGGTGTGATGAGTTGGCAGCTGCAATATCCCCAACAAGAACCTAACATATCATTAAACTAAGATCAGAGGAACCTTTAGAGGGATCAATAATACCATTTGGGCATAAGAGATTTCAATTACTTGCCTGTAGGCCAGGCCAGAATGCTTGAAGGCTTGTCAGTTGCCAATATGTTGCTTTTCCAGTCCTCATATCAGCTTCATGGTACCTAAATTAGAGAAACATGCTTTCCATCACTTGTGAACTATGTATTCCTCATGAAACAAATTCAATTACCTATTGCTTGAATCACAACATGAAATTCAAAATAGGTACGGGGTATGGACAACGGCTTCTTAGTTCTCAAAGTCTATCTTTAGCAGTCTAGAGAGAGCAACCACCCCTAACTTATGAACTAGGAAGCACTATGATGAAGTTCCTTACAATCATCTTATACCTTGCATCAGAAAGTGCCCATCAAATCCTTACCAGATTATTTGGGTCGATGAGTCTATCTTAAGGTCCCTTGAGAATCTGGCTAATTGTCAGGAATCCGATTGACATACTTATATGGAGGCACCGTATGCTTCCCAAGCAATGGGACTTCATCTATCATAAGGGAAATGTGATGCTGATTCATGTTTTAATCCCAGGAAGTGAGAATGAGGATGTCCCTGGTGAACTCAGTCAGACATTATGTGGCTATAGGGTGCAACCAAGGAAATCTTGATTTAACCACAAGCCCAGATTACTAATGGAAGGATGAGCTTCCTCTAAAATTCCATCTACACCTAAAGGATAAAACCCTCATCCCCCAACCAACCCCAGTCGTACCAACAATAACGAGAAAAACAAGAAAGAAACAAGAACAAGGGAAAAAAAAGTTGTTAAGAAAGAACCCAAACACAAGTGTGATGCTTTAGAACTTCTCTCAGTGCAGTACCATGGGCCATGTCTGAAATATTTCTGTACTGCAAGATAAGCAGAATGAAACATTCTCCAGAAGTCCTCCTTCCCGAAAAGAATGTGAGCCTTGAATAGATACTCATAGAATGAATCAACTCCTACATGAATCCACACAAAATCAAGAGTCTCTAATATCAATGTTAGGTAACAAACATGAAGTGAAAGGTAATTTAAGCATGAAATTCCATCAGGAGCTTTAACAATCCCATCAGAAGCTATAACACAGTTCAAATCCATTAAAGAATCTAATAGTACTAGTTAATGATATGAATTAAATTTTCAATACTGGAAACCTTGTGAACTACAAAACCGAGCATCTAAAGGCTATCAAAGTACTGTAAACACATACCAGCACCGATCCCAGATGAATGTTCAATCCATTCCCCAGTTTCCACATCCAGTGTCGTTCCTAACAAATTTAGAGAACTACGCATACTCCATAACTTTCGTAGAGCACGCAAGGCTGCAGACTCATATCTAGGATCACCAGTTAATCGTGACAAGGCTCCCATTTCAAGAATAAGAGAACCTATGTTCAGACATGAAAGTTAACCAATTTCAGGATTGCACATTTTGTGCTGGCACCAGCATAAACTGTAATGGATATGGTTCTCACCACATCCTGAAGTGCTTGTTTCAGTAGTCTCATTCTTCATGACTCCATACTGTCCACAGAATTTCGCATTGCTGCAGTGTCATATATCCTTCTTACAAACAAAATCAGCAGAACATATTCATACTTATGAAAAGCTGAAATAAATGCTCATTGAAATGAAGAGACAGTTAAGGTATGCCTGGACCTGTCTGAACAGCATTATCAAAGAATTAGAATCCAGTCTGCACATAGAATTCTAAAACATCTGATTCTTTGAAATGGCATAATCATCTATCTTATTGGAGTTTTTTATTAACTAAAAGAACCAAAGTGCATATTCTGCCATGGTTCTTAGGAAGTAACCAATTTTCTGCATTAGATTATAATACGTGCAGGAATTTACTCTGAAAGGACATCATTGAGGTGAATGTGCACATCAATATGAAATATGATATCTTTTAACTATGCCTTGAGCACATATTCCTTTGAAGCAATATACATCACATAGTATTTTGGGAAAAGGATAATGAGTTGCATATCTTAATTCAATGTTTCATGTTGTGTGTGTGTGTTTTTTTTTTTTTTGGTTTGGGGGGGGGGGGGGTATGGTGTTTAAGGGATATAAGAACTTGTATAATGTAAAAGCTAACATTCCTTGTTCTTTAGAAGAGAATCTGGAATTAAGCTCAAGTTTTTGGTTATAGGAAATTGGAATACACTTCTGAAATTAAGCATCTTTCAGCTAGTACCTTCAAGTTAATCCAGGCATATGGCAATCCAGTAGGAGTATCAAATGCAGGTAGGAAGCGTCGTCCTAAATCTTCAGCCAGAACAAGTAGCTGATTTTTGTAAGATCCTTGAACCAACCTGTTTGTAGAGTCAGTTGCAAGAATATGAGCAGAAACAAGTCCTCCAAGGACTCTTATGTTGCACTACACAATAGAACAGGTGTGGAAGAGCTCCATTAAGAACTTCAAAAGTAATTTGATTCAAGATATTTTGTGAACCACTTCTCCCAGAATTCAAAATTGGGAAAAAGTAGAGCCAGGAAAGCAGATTAAAATTCATGAAACTTTAAGGGAAAAAAAATCCAGGTATTTCCTAGATGAGTAACAAATTAGTACCTCAAAAAGGTTTACTCTTGCATCAACATCAAATGTTAGATTTTCAGAAAGCCAGAGAACTGCCCTTTCAAACTCAGTGTAGTTACCCAAAATAACAAGGCTGTAAGAGAAAGAGATCAAGAGGAAACTTATATTATAGAAATCATTCAACAATACGAGTACTTAATTGACATTAAGAATCCAAAAAAACTGAATAACTCATATCATTAGAAACATAGAGACACAGATAATAGATTTATATTTTGAAATCTACTAATTGGATATTCAAGTAGCCTACCTAGATAATGATTCAATGAGTGTAAGGGCAGTCCCATTATAGTTTTGTGGTAAGTGCTCAAGCTGTAAATAAGATCACAGACTATCAATTCTATTAGCAATTAACTATTATTTACACTTCCCGCTAATGTATAGTCAATCACCTTCAAATTTCCAAGCTCACTGAGTGAGTCAGTGAAACTTCTGCTAAGAGGCTTGAGCTCATCATGCTGCAATTTGATTGAAGAACAAATTCAAGATTGCAGAATAAAACAGTCATGCTAATCCGAAAATATGGATAAATAAAAAGAATAACTGACCGGAAATGCGTGTGTCATGTAGTTTTCATATGCATGGTAGAACCTGCAAGAAAGGTCAAATAAAGCGAATATACTGAGAAACACTTCGACTAGCCAAACTAGTCGACAAAATAATTCAACATTCTGTTGATAAAGCTCTTTGCTTTTGCCTCTTATCCCTTGTTTCAATCTTCATCAACAAGCTCATACAACGCCCAAATTGAATTGGGATTATTCCACACAGCTTCTAATAAAAGGCCAAGTGCTTCAAGATTTGAACCTTTGGCATGCAATCAATTAAAAGACAGAGCCTTTGAATTTCAGTTGATCACATCTCTATCTCTATAAAGCAATGTTTTTCAAGATGGCCAAACCATGCTCAATAGTAGTATTTTTTTTTGTGCAAGAATGTAATAATGTCAAGCTCCCAAATAAGGAAATCACATATTTTAAAATTAATTGTGTTTCTTTAATCTTTTTACGGCACTAGACGAACTTATCTAAGAAATCATGACTTGATAATCACAGACCAAAAAGTTGAGAAGAGCCTAGGAATAATTGAAAGATTTCATGCAAAACCAAAATGAAATCTCAAAATTCTAGACACAAACTAATCCAAGAATGCACAAAATTGCGCACCCATCAGGAAAAATGGAAAGAAGAACCCAAAATGGGAGCATGAAATTTGCTTACATCTTTCGAACTTTCTCTCGCATTTGCTTTTTCTTAGCTGAATCGAAGTGGGAGAATGAAGGGTCAAATAAACTAGGAAAGATCACAAGAAGCAACAAAACCCATGTCCGAAATCTGCAAGCCAACATGGTTAGGATTCTTTCAGTTTTAATCAAAGTAATATTTTCTTTGGTTTTTGTGAGAGTCGAGAAGATCGATTTGATAATTTTAATGACTTGAATGGGATATACAAGGAAAAAGCTGGATTTTTCGAGGAGAGAATTGGAGTTCCACCATTACAGTTAGTATTGGATCTAGGAGTGGCCAATCAAAATTGAGGATTCTAGGAGCAGCCAATCAAATCTTGGTCAAACTTCCAGCAAGTTTCTACTGTTCTAGATAGGACTAGTATAGTGTTTTAAAGTACAGTACTACTGCTCCTTCTCTTTTCACACTCTTTTTCCTTCCCACATACATTACTGAGAGTGTGATTAATCGTAGTTTTAAAAAACTTATTTTATAAAAAATATTTTTAGTTAAGATTGGTTTGAAAAAATATATATTTGGTTAAAACTGTGGTTGAAATTAAAATTAAATAAAAAATAATTTAATGTGTTTAGTTAAAAAAATACTTTTTAAATTGAAGTTATAAAATAATTAAATATATATATATATATATTAATATTAATGATTTTTAATTTAAATATTATAGATTTAACAACTGTTATTACATTATGAAATAAATAATATTGATATCAAATATTTTTTATTATTCTATTAAACTATATGCAATGTCATCACATACGAAATCTATCCAACAAGGACTATATTTTCCATGGTTTCTTAAGCGCGCAACAACAAAAACTGAAGTTTTTGTTCCGTCATCAAGCAATCTCCTTCTAATTTTTTTAAATAAAACACAATTAAAATAAAAATAAAAACTGATTTTTTTTTAACTGGGTCGGACCCGGCAAGAACATAATTGGAATTGCGATCAAATTCCACAAATGCTACGTCATCATGCGATATCCTTCTAATTTATGTAGTGTTATTAAATAATATTAAATACTAGTTTTTCGAGTAAAACTCAATTTTTTTTAAAAAAAAAATTACAATTTCATTACTTACAAAATTCATTCGACAAGAACTACAGTTTTCATGATTTTTTTAGCATGCAATAAAATTAGGTAAAATATTATCAGGAATAAAATTGAGATTACAGTACGAGTAAATTTAATTCACCTTAAACTACTTTTTTTAATGAACAAAAAAAAAATTGTTCACGTTCACGTGAATAGTGCGAGTGAAATCAATTAATTGCACTGGTTTTTCAAAAAACAAAACCCTAAACTTTTCATGTGAACAGTGCGAGTGAATTTGATTCACTCGCATTGGTTTTTTGAATTTTTTTTTTTTTAAATGTTCACTTTAGTGAACAGTGCTACAGTGGAGCATGGCTCCACTGTTCACTGAACAGTGGAGCCATGCTCCACTGTTGATGTTTTTCCCAGACGTTTATAAAATGTTGCTTCTCCGAAACATGCGGTGCCATATGGGTCCTACCCACTGAAAGCACTTTTATTTTGGTTACCAAATGGCATCTTAAGAGGTTGAGTATAAACGCCTCCAATTTTAACATAAAAAGAGACTATAAAAACTTGATGAGTTCATTATAATTAGAAAATCTTGAATTAGGTATATGAGATAGATTTAATTGAGATTTTCAATTTACTTCGTAGGGTTTTTAGGACGAATTAAAAAGGTGAGGATTTTTGGAATATTATTTTCAATTATAATTTTAAGAGAAATCACTGCGTTTTCTTACCTAGTTTGCTTTTACATAATTTTTATGAATTAATTCAATTTGGAATTCAAGTTAATATCCTTAAAAGGATTCCTAACACAAAAATTAATTTAACTTATGAATTGAATTCAATTTACAGGTTCCAAAACAATCTTTTATAGTTTACAAGCTTAGATTTAGAGGTTGAGGAGAGAACAAATAGAAAACGAAATTTTTTTTTTCTATTAAGAAAGAAAAAGGAATTAAAAGAATTTTTATAATATTTTTTTGTCAATTTATGTTGTTTATATGAAATTCAAAAAATCAAAAAATTTACGATGTAAAATCAGGAATTTGTTTTGTTTGTGAGGTGTTTAATTTTTCTCTTAAGCTTAAAGGAGTATTTTACAATTTGACCTTTTGTTTAATATACATGCATTTTTTTATTTTATGTGCTAAATTATAAAACACTCCCTCAACTTGAGCAAAAACATAAATATGTATGAACTAAAAAAAACCCATGATTTTACATCCTAAATGTTATGATTTTTTCCATTTTATTAGGATTTTATTAATAAATTGATGGAAAAGCCCTTAAAAATCCTCTCAATTCTTCTCTTTTTTCTATATTACTAAACATGTTTTCCTAAGTTTGTTAAGAAAAAGGATAGAAATTGAGGGGTGTTTCATGGGGTTTTCTATAAATTTCTCACCTCTAAAAGATCATATTGTTTAATGGAAAAAATCAGAGATTTTATAGTTCAAAAGTATGTATTGTTTTGCTAAGTTCAAAGAGGCAATTTACAATCTAGTTTTTTTCTTAAATTTTATATCATGAAAACTTAATTATAAATAAAAGGTATGCATGTGTGTGATGAATCCAAATAATAATCTTACATCTTAACCAAACTTCAATAAACAATTTTCTTTTAATTGTGAGTGATGAAACTTTTTATTTCATGAAATGAAAGAAAAACCAGGCATGTAGTGAATGGTTAAAATAAATAGTTTTTTTCTTACATTTTATATCATGAAAACTTAATTATAAATAAAAGGTGTGCATGTGTGTGATGAATCCAAATAATAATCTTACATCTCAACCAAACTTCAACATATAATTTTCTCTTAATTGTGAGTGATTGAAACTTTTTATTTCATGAAATAAAGGAAAAACCAAGCATGTAGTGAATGGTTAAAATAAAAAACAATATGTTCTAAAATTAAACTACAACACCAATATATATACATGAAAAAAAGTTTAAATTTTCAAGAAACAACTAGAATTTTCCATAACAAAAGTTTGAACTTTAAAGAAACAACTGGAATTTTCCATAACATGTATGGTTTCTTGTTGGTCCATTGTATTTCACTCACACAAGTTAAGATATGTATCACATGATAAGTTTTAAACCATTACGACTTAGCATGCAAGACTTTAAAAAAGTAATGCCAAAATGATAATCTCTAGACTATTGATCAATAATAAATTAAAGACCAAAACCAAAACCAATTTGAACACCCTACAGAACAAATGAAAATATAGCACCTAAAATATCAAGAAACTAACCTAACTAGATATTATATCCTAAAATAATATATATGTGTGTGTGTGTATGGTAAACGCTTTAGAAAATTATAGCCAAAATACTGAAGGGTGTGTAAAACATCCCCAAACCAGACTCAGACTATTATCATCCTTGCAGTAATTTTTTTTGTCAAGATAGTGTAGCATTATCAACTTTATATTTGACACTCGACTCTTTTAAAAAGAAATATCATTATACTTAGGAAGCAATAAGAAGTTTATTTGAATCTTATTGACATCATATAATATTAAGGGTTAAAATGCGAGGCATCCAAAGATTCTCCTACTAGTATTGAAGTATACTAGCAATGCATACCAAAGAAATGGATATTGCTAAATAAATCTTTCCTTGTTTCAATTCATAAATGTTGATAATATTGGATTTCGCCTTAAATTTAGTTTAAGAAAAAAAATGTCTCCATAAAAAACTACTCATAAAACCATAATCAATATTAGTCACCATTTTTCTAAAAATTTCTACGGAATCATAAATAAATCCAGAAATTTTACTTTTCCACTTTCAAAAATTATTGGCAATATAACAAATAAGCATTCTGCAAATTTAATAACACCTATTTCAAGAGAAACAACAAACATCTACTTGTCCAGCAAGCCTAACTTGATATACAAACTTTCAAGACCCTATGAAATATATAATGGTGAAGGCGTGACAACTAGTGTTTTGTTATAGGTGTTAGATACAACATTTCATGATCTGAGAAATATGGATTTAAATGTAAAGTTACAATATAAGAACTAATTCTATTGTGAGTGGTTAAAGCAAATTAGAGACTCATTATAATATGTGAATTTAGGTGCATGAAAAGAAAAAAAGCAAAGCGTGGAAGAGAATGTTCATAAACAAGATCATTCTAGCTTTGAAGAGGATAAAGGTAAAAAATTAGAGCTACCACTCCTATCTTGAAGCTGAATTCTTTTGTTTTTTTATCCTTTTCATCTTATTAGCATTCTGGTGACCCCGTTGAACTTCTGAATTCCCAAACTCCTTTAGTGAAAATAGATATTCATACTTATGCTCTAGTTCATTCATTAAACTTTTTTTTTTTTTGCATTCTTTTTAGATGAAACTTCATCCACAAACTTTCCATTTCAATTCTCCTCTTCACATCCTTTAAATTGTTTCTCACCTCCAATACAAGAATTCACGTCAATAAGCCCTCATGCATCAATTATGTTGAGACCAAAAAGGACAAGAAGGTATTTCATACAATCCCCGTTAAATCCCTATGTAAGAAATTAGCATATCCCTTAGAATATTAGGCTTTATTCTATTTATGGAACATCAATTTGGGTTGACTAATATAAATAATAACTAAATGGAACAACTTTAAATGAATAACATAATCAAATGTGGGATAAAAAAAAAACCAAACCAATAAGCCCTCATGCCTATTAGAAAAAAATACAGCAAATACGAGAATAGATTTGCATTAATCCCATTCATATCAAAGAGATGATAAGATATTTTATTTTAACAATTTAGTCCAAAAGCAACTAAGCACTTTGACATATGGTTATGGTAGCACTAGAGCATTCTGAAGTGCATATACATTGGTTGAAAAATATGGGAATGATAAAATTTATGGTGTAACCTATTGGATTTTCCAAAACACATAGATGCAGCGGAAATGATAAATTTAATTTTTTATGGGAGTTTCCAAGATCCTGTTAGACAATCTAATGATAAAATCAAATCTTATTTTTTAGGTTTGATTAACTTTTTCAAGAACTGAGTTGTCGTAAATCACAAGTCATCCAAGTGTTCGGCCACTAACAGTAATCCACACGAACCACTAGTGAGAAATTTCCTGAAATTTGTTTTAGGAGATAATAATTGTTATAACTTAAAGTGCTAGCTATTGTTTTTTAATGTTTTAAGTGTTTTTATACCATATGTTCTTAAAATTTGTATAACGCACACAAAAGAAATATAAGGCATAACATTTTATTTATAGAAAAAATCTAATAATTCTATAAAATGGTAAAATATAAATTTACTTTTTGAATACATATTAGTTCAAGATAATTGTAGAAATTTATTCAATTAAGTCCCTACTTGATTTTTCTATGTCTAAAATTATAATTTTTTGTATTAATTAGATTTTAGTCCTAAATTTCTAAAACTTATTTATAATCAAGTCACACTAGATTATTTATCCTAGTTTAATTTCTGACCAATGACTCTTAATATGTGTGACCTATTACGTTCTATAATAAGTTGGTCCAGTTATATATCACAATCATAAATAAAATATGATTAAATAAATTAAACAAATTAACTTATTATCAATTCAACAAATCAATTAACTTATATTTAAAGATCAAGTACAATGTTTAATAAAATGTTATGATCCCCCAAATATTAGAAAAGTGAAAAGTGGTTTAACTTAACCTTCCAGTGACCAGTTTCTCAGTGTAATTATTATCACGTCATCAGAAATGTTTCAATTTAGATATTATAGAATAGAGTGTGTTTGCTCTATCAAATCATGTTTGTTCCCAACAATAGTCATTGATTCTTTGAATAAGATTTTAAACTCTTTTCAAATCTTATTCCACTTTGCGCAAAGATTTCACAATCAACAATATTTGAGAGCATATGAAATATTTTTTCTAATTTACCTAGGATGATGAATCCTCTCTTGATCACTCAAATATCTTCATGTAGCTCATGTTATACCTAATATATGCTTGTTTGTTATCCTTGATTAGGACAACATGTAGTCATGATCAAAGCATAACATTTTTTATAAAAGATAACTTAGTGATCTCAATTCTAGTTATCACTTACACAACTGTCATATGAGCATTTCCATCAAAACAAGCAATCTTTCCATGTGAAATCTTCATGTGGATCAATTTAGTGTATATGTCATCTAACAAGTATTTACATATTAGTTCTAGATATCAATCATATATCGACTTATGAGAATAATTATTTCCTTTCATAAAGAAAAGAAATAATATGTACTAGTTTCAGTAACTCTAATTAATTTCCAGTCTTAATAGAGAATTGACTAAAAATATTTAGGTACAATGCTTTGATGTAATAAAAATCTCATAATTATAACAAGTTTATAATTTTCCTTACAAATCATTTTTTTCCTAGGGACTTTATCTTTACTCTAGTTTTATTAACCAAATATTAGATTTATTAATCAAATATAAATAAATATTAAAGATAAAAAAATCTTTATTAATAATAAATATAGTTTGCATGAACAAAGTCAGTGCTATATGTAACCAATTGATTGACTACAAGACATATATCCTAATAATCTCTCACTTATACTAAAGTTAATCGCTCATGTATCAAATATCATATCACTCTTTATAGTGATAATACTTCCACTGAGATAATAACTTAGTAAAAAGATTTATAAGACTCTCTTGAGTAGGTACTCGTTTTATCTTTACATATTTCATTTCTTTAATTCTCTAATCAAATATAATTGTTTAAGTACATGTTTATATCATTGTTGAGAATTTGGTTCCTATGTTTGTGTAATGGCTCCATTGTTATCACAATATAGGTTACTAGATCAACAATGCTAGGAATCACATCTAGTTTAGTGATGAACTTATTGATCCAAATAACCTCTTTTATCCCCCTCAAACATAGATGTGTACTCAGCTTCAGTTGTATAATATATCGTGGTCTCTTATTTGGAAGTTTTTCAACTCATAACAACACAATTTAGAGTAAAAACATATTTCTGACTGAAATCTGTTATCATCAATATTTGATTGAAAACTAGCATATAAATAACCATGAACTACAAGTTCATCTCTTTCATATATTGGAAAGACATTCTTAGTTCTTCTTAAGTATTTAAAAATGTTCTTAACTATCTTCCAGTGACCCTTATTTGGATTAGATTGATATCTACTCATTATACTCAAAGCATAAAATACATTTGGTCTTATACATTATATCACATATATAATGAATCCTATAGCCAAAGTATAGGGAATCTTTTTCATCCTATCTCATTGAATTCATGTCTTAAGACATATATCTTTGGAAGGATGTATCCCATGCAAAATTGGTAAATATACTTTTTTGGATTCTTTCATGCTAAACCATTTTAGCATTTTATTTATGTACATAGATTGGGACAATTCAATCAATCTTTTAGATTTATCTCTTTAGATCTTTATTCCTAATATATAGGTTGTTTCTCTCATATTATTCATGAAGAAATTCTTGGACAACCAAATCTTTACTGACTGGAGTAAAGAAATGTCATTTTCTATCAATAATATATCATCTTCATATAATATTAAAAAAACAACTCCATATTTTTTATGAAATCAAACTGTTTGATTATATCGTCAAAATGGATATTTTAGTTTTTTAAAGCTTGATTGAGTCCATAAATGTATTTTTATATATTGCATACTTTGTTGGCAAATTTCTTAGATTCAAAACTTTTGGTTTATGTTATATACACATCTTCATAAAGATTTCCATTTAGGAAAGCGGTTTTTACATCTATTTTCCAAATCTTTTAATCACGGTATTAAGCTATAACAATTTTGACATTTATTTTCCAAATCTTCAAATCATGGTATTAACCTATATCAAACAAAATCTTTAAGGATTTTAGCATAGCTACCAGTAATAAGATTTCATCAAAGTTAAACTCATGTCTTTGTCTATAACCTTTAACAACTAGTCTAACTTTGTATATTTGCACATTGCCATTCATATTGTTTTTTCTTTTAAAGACCCACTTATATCCTATGGGTTTTATCCCTTTAGGTGGATCAACCAAGGTCTAAACCTGGTTAATGTACATAGAATGCATCTCAAATTTCATGCCTTAAGCTATTTCTTGAAATCAATATTAAATATTGCTTTCATATAGTTGACAGGCTTATCAAGTAAGAACAATTCGTCATTTTAGCTTCCATAAAAAGTCCATATCTTATTGGTGTATATCGTATCCTACCAAATCCACTACGTTCTTGTGCTTTTTAAGCTACAGGTTGAACATTCAATATTATAGTATTGGGCTAAGGTTCCATTTAGATGCCAATTTGTGTTTCTTAAACTTTTTTTAAGTTCTAATTTCTTCTCACTACTCATTTAAAAAACAAATCCTTTCTCTAGAAATGTAGCATGTTTTAATACAAACACCTTTTACTCAACGATATTTAGAAATACTATCTAATAGTTTCTTTTGAATATCCCATAAATTAACATTTATCTGACTTAGCTATTAGCTTTTTGGATACACTGTGTTTTACATAAGTTTCACATCCTCAAATCTTTAAATATGATAAGTTTGGTATCCTACATTTTCATATCTTATATAGAGATCGACAAATTTTGTTGGAACTCTATTTAAAAGCTAAGCAACAATTTGTAGGGCATATCTTTAAAAAGAATGTGGAAGGTCTGCATAGCTCATCATGGACCACACCATATCTAATAGGGTGAGATTTTTTCTTTTATAAACTTTATTATGTTATGGTGTTCCCGAAGGTGTCCATTATGAGAAAATCTCATTCTCTTTTAGATAATCTTAAAAATTTTGACTCAAGTATTTACCACCTCGATCAGATTAAAGTATCTTAATACTCTTTCTAGCTTATATTTCAACTTCAGTTTTGAATTATTTTAACATTTCAAGTTCAAATTTTAATCAGATACATATAACTATATCCAATATGGTTATCAGTACATGTTATGAAATACATATATCCACCTATGACATAAATCATCATTGGTCCATACACATCTGTATGTATTATACCTAACAATTTATTAAATCTTTCACTCTTTCTAATAAAGGTTGTTTTGGTCATCTTACTTAATAAATAAGCTTCACAAGTTTTATATGATTCATAATAAAAAAAGATTAAAATATCCTTCTTTATTTAACTTGGTGATTCTTGTTTCATTGATATGATCTAATCTATAATGTCATAAATGTCATAAATATGATGAATATTGATTATTCAATTTATTCTTCTTGTTGTTTATATTGAATATGGGCATTTCAAGCTTAAGTATATACAAGCAATTTGTATAAATACCAAAACCATAATAAACATCATTATTATAAAAGAAATAACATTAATCTTTAGTAATAAATTTTAATTAATTCAAAGCTAAGTAAGAAATGGATATGATGTTTCTAGAACATACTAGAATAAAATAACAATTACTAAGTTTTATTATCATCCCACTTATCAAAGTTAATGCAACAACTTTTACTCTATTGATAACACATAAGTCTATTTTATCTTTATTCAATCATAAACATACCTAAGACAGAAGCTTCAATAAGGTTTTTAGCCTTTACAATTACAATATAGTCTTTGCAATTCCTCCTCCAGTGATTTTTTTTGTCACAATGATGACAAATACCCTTGTTTTTCTTGATGCTTCAAGTAGGCTTATGTGATTTTGATGCAAAGATTATAAGACCAAGTCAACTTTTAACTCATGATCTATGACAAAGCCCAGATGATCCAATTTCTCATATAGCCAATTATTTTTTAAATATAGGTGTTCATAAAGGAACTCTCTGTCATCTTGTAGTGGAACAATTCCTTAGAGGTTTTATACCTCTCAGTGACACTAATTACATCAAACAACTCTTTGAGATGTATAATTATAATATGGGCATCCATATTCCCATGATGTCTTTGAAGTTCAGGTAATATGCTAGCTAACATTATACATATAGCCTACTTACCATCATTATTATGAGGTGAATATTCATTCCTAACTTCGTTATCAATATCTTTATTAAGGGGATGAAGAATCAAATTTTCCAGATCATATAATATTTTTTCTTGTAGAGAACAATTCTCATATTTGATACTAGTCCAAGAAGTTTGGTCTAGTCATTTTATTAGCATCAAGTACGCTATGAAGGGATATATTATTACTCATAATGGTTTATCAACTTTTTCATGTAAAGGTTGCAAGTTATTGGTTTCATGCATGCATATTTATAATTAAATTTAAAAAAGATCTTTAATCATAATTTGATCTCCTACCATTTAAGATAAATTGGATGAGAAAAAGATTTACAACCTAGAAGAATAGGTAGAGAAAAAGGCAAGACACGTAGATTTTATTTCATATTATAACATTTCAACTAACAAAAAACACAATCACATTGGTTTTTTAATGTCCATAATCATACATCATGAATAAAACACATTAATATGCATAATCAATATAATGCATGCTTCAATTCTAATTATTAGCTTTATATGCAATTTTAAATAATATTTCTAACAATTAGAAATATTATATCAAATTCAATTTGATAATTTTCCAAACTTAATAAATTTTATTCAATACATATTTTATTTGAAAACTATTTTTTAAAATTTAATAATAAATATTAATCATATTACTTTTTTTATTAACATCCAAAACTATTTTAGGATTAATTAAATAAAATTGTTTGGCTTCAGAAACTCTATTTATTTTAGAAAAGTTATTTTTCTAAAGTAGTTTAATTAAACTTTTAATTAATTCTTAATCCAATTAGGATATTACAAAAATCAAAACAAAATGGAACTAAACACTTTTAATTCAACCCTAGTTAATTTAGGAAAATTATTTTAATTTAGGATTTTAATTTTGAAATATAAAATCAACATTTTATAAATTAAAAGGTAAAATCATAATTCTACCCCAAATGCCCAAACTAAATAAGGTATAAAGTACAAGGGTAAAATAGTAATTTAGACCCTAAAATATATTACATGGGTAGAATCATAATTTTGCCCCTCTTTTCCTTTTTCTTTTTGCTGGTGGCCATAGCAACGCAAGGGACTGCCGCTTACGCTACACAGTCACCAACATGAGGCTTCTACCTCGCGTAAGTTTCCAACAATGCCCGGCGCTGTTGGCCATGCACTTAGCACAATTAGACATATCTTTGGCGGTTGTGTAGCCACTAAACATGATTTTAATGGGGATTCTGGCCAGATCTAGAAAACCCATCTAGATTTGACGAGAATAGTAATTGGGCATTATATTTAAAAAAAAATGAGAGAAAAATTACATTTGGAAAAAAAAATTAAACATGAATTAAATTCATAATTAACGCCATCAATAATAAAAACATGCAATCAACAACCCTAATTATCTAACGATAGCTATGATACCACTGTTGGATTTCCTGAAACATATAAACGCAATGTAAATGATAAATTTAAAATTTTTCAGGAGTTTCAAAGATCCTGTTATACAATCTTAAGATCTTTTAGGGTGTGAGCGACGATTACTTCAAGGTTGGGTTGTTCAAACCACAAGTCATCCAATTATCCGATCTCTAATAGTAATCCATACAAACCACTAATGAGAAATCTCTTAAAACCCTTTTTAGAAGAGATGGATTATTATGTCTTTGATTGCCGACTCTTTCTTTTTATGTTTTAGGTGTTTCTTTGTATTGTATGTTCTGTAACATCTGTACAACTCGCACACAAGAAATATAAGGTATAACATTCTGTTTATAGAAAAAACCTAATAGAATTATAAATGACATAATATCAATTTGCGCTTTGAATAGTATTATATATATTATTTCAAAATAATTTTAGAAATTTATTCATTCGAGTTTCTATTTGATTTTTCAAGATTTAAAATTTTAATTCCATAAATTAATTACATTATATTCCTTAATTTCTAAAATTTATTTATAATCAAAGCACGCTTGATTAGTTATCTTATTTTAATTTATGACCAATGATTCTTAATGGATGACTCATTAGGTTCCCTAATAAGTTGGCTTAAATATAAATCACAATCTTAAATAAAATAGAATTAAATAAATTAAATAATCTAAATTATTATCAATTCAACAAATTGATTAACTTATATTTGAAGATTAAATACAATATCTTGCAACGTGTCATGATCTCTCAAATATTAAAAAAATGAAAAGTGATTTGACTTAACCTTTCAGTGACTAGTTTCTCAGTATAATTATTATTTCTTCATCGGGAATGTTTCGATTTAGATATTATAGCATGGAGTGCGTCTATTCTATCAAATCATGTTTGTTTTCAACACCATAGTCATTGATTTTTTGAATAATATTTGAAATTTTTTTCAAATCTCATTCCACCTTTCACAATCAATATAATTTGATAATAAATAAAACATTTGCCTAATTTACCTAAGGTGATAAACTCTCTTAATCACTATAAATACTTTTATATAGTTCATGTTATACCCATTGTCTGCTATTTTGTTACCTTTGATCAGAACAACGTATGGTCAGATGAAAACATAACATTATTTATATAATATAATTTAGTGATTTTAAGTTTAAGAATTACTCATACAATTGTCACATAATTCTTTACATGGATACAAGTGATTTCTCCATATAGAATTCTCATATATGTCAATTCAATGTCTATGTAATAATTATAACAACTTTGTAATTTTCTTTGCAAATCATTTGTCTCTAGGATTTTATCTTTATTCTAATTTCATTAATCAAATTGATCAAATATAAATAAATAAATAAATAATTATTAATAATAAATATATTTTATATAAACAAAATTAATATCAAATATAACCAACCAATTAGCTAGTAGACATATATTCTAACATAAAAAGTCAAAAATATGCGGGGACTGTAGCTGGGACTGCACTATCTATAAACTGATTTCCCACTACATGCAGAGACATTTCCATTTGTTTTTAACTTGGTTATCTTGACTGATCAGTTCCTACTTATGCCTTGTTACGCTAATTCCTACAGCCTCGTGCGAGCAAAACTACATAACTACAAAATGAAAGAATAAAAGAGGTTGACAACGATGTAAGCATATCTACAATCTAAAGGAAGCCAACAAGATCTGGGCAATCTTTCACACAATCCAGGCACAATTTTTTTATGGCTAGAAGCAGATATTTGTAAAAATATGAAGTTTTCAGCCACTATTTATTTCATTATCTGACAATTTTTTGTGCATAATTGTAGGACAATACACTAAAGCTTTTGGGAACTGTTGAAAACATTTGATTATACTATTATCCCTAACTACTTCCACCAATAACTTTACTTCTATTACGCCACACTCTTTCCTGCTAACCTCACACAACTACTCAATCAAAAGAATGCTTCTTGCTTCAGGAAGAAAAAGATGAACATATATTTATAATGTTTGAATCATATATGTACACATGATCTAGGAAAATGTTATAGATAGCTGGATTCTATGTTATAAATCCTCCATCTTATCTGTTTTTCCAAGCAAATCACCAGTAGGATCTACAACTTGAAGTATTCAGGAGAAAGAATAGTAATGCTCTCTCTTCGGGGAAAAAAGTGGCCACGTATGGCTATTTTGGAAATCCTAAAACTATTTTGTTCATTCTGGTCATGATAATTTTACACAATAATTTAGTAGAGGACAGGAATCATCATGGGTTTCCTTTCTTTGCTGGCTGCCACTTTTCTTAGTGCATTTACGGCAAAGCTTACCGTGTGTATATAGAAGACAATTCAGATCAAATTTTAGTTCCTTTGGTATGCGATGATTGAGGTGAAGATATGTCTTATTGCGGTCTGCCACTGGTGGTACCCAACCAATGGCCTTTGCAATTTCAAACACCTGCAACATGTAAGTTTTTTG
This sequence comes from Populus trichocarpa, assembly GCF_000002775.5. Taxonomy (NCBI): domain Eukaryota; kingdom Viridiplantae; phylum Streptophyta; class Magnoliopsida; order Malpighiales; family Salicaceae; genus Populus; species Populus trichocarpa. Next base: position 9,692,975 of record NC_037299.2, on the reverse strand, counting down.
TGTAAACTGGTTTGAAGTTTGAACTAGTCCAAATGATATCTTGTGATGAAAATTTTGAAATACTTATGAACAAGATAACACTCACATGCGTGTCCACTGGGAAATCATCCTTCTGAAGGTTGAACATCAAAACACAAGCTACCTGCCGTGTATTTCACAATTATTAATTTCTTGAACAATTGGGATAGCAACACAAATGTTGAAGATGGCAAAGTTTTAACCATAATAACATATACAACTAAATAGATAAATAAATTACCGATACAAATGAAATTTAATGTAATACCAAATCTAATACAATTTTAATCAATTGGCAAGGTAAATTAACAGTAACTTCTGGTAACATAATGTTTGTTTACAGTAGATTCTCATGAAACATGAAAACATGCATATGAAAATAGGTGGGCTTGTGCTCATGCAAGACAAAGAAAAGAGTATTTGATTCCCAAGTTAAGGAGTAAAAATGGGTGTTCGTGAAATTAATTACATGTTAGGCAAACCAACAATCATAAAGAAAGCATGACAACTGATAATTGCAGACACTAATATTAGCTTTTTTTTGTTTTCACAGTCTACATGCTAGAACAATAGTGTTGAGGAATTTATATACGAGGACCTTGACCTTAACAGAAAAGAAAAATGCTAAAATCCCTAGGAAAAAACCAGAAGGTACTCCCCGAAATGTGTGAGCAATAAAATATCAGTTCCCACCAATCAAACAGCTCTACACTTTGATTTTGGGTGATTCAATGGGGAAAACATACTAATTCTAGCAAAAGTGACTGTACCAGCTTGTGTTTTTTACTATATTATATGGCCCTCTTATTTTCTATTCAGCTTACAGGAAACATTGCTGAAAGCATGGTTTAGTTAATTTCAGCTTACACATAGTCTAGTCCTCGCATTCCTTATCCAAGTTTGGAGGGAAGATAATCAAATAAAAAGGTAAAATTTTTGGTAAACAGTACTAGTCCAGCCAAATCTAGAAGATAATCAAATAACAGTTTCAAAGTCTCATTCTTGCTAACCAACTTCTGCAGATCACAAGGACAATTGTAGTACCATGGCTCCACCTCCCTAAAGTGTTAGATGGAGTTACTTTCTTAGGCTTTTGGATCTACAATATATCCTTGCACGCCTGCTGGATCAACAAAATAAAATCAGAACAGAACAGCCACAGACCAGGACAGGACAGGCAGTGGCTGTACATCTGGGTGACATCATTATGTCTCCATGTGCCCATCTCCAAAAACCATAAGCTGAGGCTGCTTTCAGGGTAATTGGGCCTACATAAATATTAAGGATCACCAAATAGCGCTACTTAAGACTTAGGTGCAAAGTCAGTAGTCAAACTTATATTGTCCAAACATGTCCGTCCTATCTTGGCAAAAGGAATTAACTATCTTTGCTTTCATACTCATCCTTTCTCTTTATGCAAGATATCATCCATGTATCCTCTTGTCAATACTCATAAACTTGCAGTAATCACTGCCCGATGTTTCTGAATTTTTTGTCTACATTGTTCCAATATTTCAATCCAGTTTCCATTACCTCTATTAGCCTTTTCTTTACTGAACTGCACTAGCAGACAGTACAAGACTCTCTCCCCCAGCATATTCCTAACTCCTTTTCTTATAAGTTTAAGAGAGTTGAAGAAGAATCTAGTTCATCAAAAAATGCCTATCTCGAAAAATAATATAAATGTTTGCATCCAAAAATTACAAAACTGTATTTTTGTGATATGACATGATTGAGTTAAATATAATTTGAATGGAAAGGCCAGAACATTGCTATCTTGCCAATAATAATAATAAAAAAAAACAAAAAAAAAACTAGAATGGGGCAACATGAAATGAAATGAAATGATAATCTTCAAGTTCAGCTGATGCCTTCGCAAGGGGAAAAAAAAGAGAGAGTTACTCCACCTTTCTGAAGATAATGACAATTTATTGAGTATTAAAGCAAACCCTATATCCCACAAAACCAGGCAAAAAACATAAATAAACATCATAGAATTTCCAACATCTTTCCTTTTTAACTAATGTATCACATAAAAGAGAATCCAGATATGGCAAACACAAGTATCATACAGCAATGTATACAACAACAAACATGTATGTGCAAAATTAAATACATGTACATTTTAAATCAAAGAGCAAAACTGCAACTGAGGCTTGAATTAGACATAGTGGGATATATATAATTTCCATAGCTGTGCATGAGCCTAGTTGAAGCAATGAAACCAGATAAAAGATATTAACAGAAGATGGCATAATCAAAACTTTTCATGAAAACCAAACGGCTGGCTTCCATTGTTAAAAACATTTCATGGATACCTACCAAATTAGTTATATTTTTAAGTGCTAATCTATTTTTCAATTATTAGCAGATAAATAGCTAACTAATAGAATGGCATAATGATGTCATTGATAGAAAAGTTACTGTCTTGGGTCCAATTCCTTTGAAATGAGAGAGCTCAGCCTTAATTTCAGCAACTGGCAAATCTCGAAGGTACTCCAAGCATAATCTTCCTTTTTTCTCCATCAAAGAACTCAATATGTTCCTAATGCAAGCAGCCTTTGTTGGAGCTAAACCTCCACATCTTATGGCATCCTCTATAAATTTTGATTCAGCAGCAAGTACCTTAAACAGAAACAACAGTAGACCATTCAAAACCAAGCCAATGCATAAAAATATCAGTTCCAACAACAATTAAGAAATTCTACAAAAGTTTAATCACCCATCACGCCAAAACAATCACGCCAAGACATGAAAAATGTTGGTCCAAAAACATATCAAATTGACTCCAACTTTCCATTCATTATCAATTAAATGAGCTGTGCCCATCAAAACCAGGTTCAATAACACTCATAAATTCCAAAAAAATCAATTACAAGCAAAAGAAAGCGCGAGATTTGTAAGCACAGCAAATAAAAAAGGGACAAGAAGATTTACAAAAACAAAAAGAAAATTTAAAGAACTTACATTTTCCCAAGTTGGAAAGGCAGACTTGAGATTAAGAAAAGCCCTTTGAGAATTAACCTCTGTAGTATTCTGGGATAGCACTGTTTTCACTAAACCATCCAAAGCACTTTCTTCTTCTTCTTCTTCTTCTTCTTCTTCTTCTTCCACTTTCACCACATTGTCATTCTTTCCATCGCAATTGTTGATTAAGTGGGGGGACTCTTCTTTGTCTTGTAGAGTTATTAAATAGGGTCTCTGTTTGCGATACTTTGCAAACTCTTGAGGAAAGCCGTGGAAGGCCAAGAGAGAGTCTCGTATGGCTCTACATTCTTCAGGTGTAGGTCGAGCGTGAGTTGGAAATGGCTCTTCTTCTTTAATGTTGCTTATGGTTTCGGCTGATTTTTTGTTGGTTCGAGGTTTAAGCTCATGCTGTTGCTTTCTTTTGTGTCCGGTCTGCATTTTTTTCTTTCAGTCACCGAAGTGAGGGTTTAGATGGAAAGGCGAAAAGGTACCAAACCCTCAAAAACTATTGGTCAGAATTAGTCCTTGAACTTAATTGAGAATTTGATTTTGATCCTATTAGTTTTTAGGGTGGATTTTATTTTTATTTTTTTAATGGAATATTAATACTTGGATTTTGGTGCAATAAATAACCCCAGGGATTCGCCATTTAGGGATTTTTTCTGTTTCTTCTTTTCTTTCTTTTCGTTTTTGCACCCTTCTTTTTTACCAAAATTGTGTCCCTCCTCTCTCTTTTTATTTTTTTGTATTTATTTCATTTTCGGTTTATTTTTTAAATAGATTAAAAATAAATAATATAAAGGTGGATTAAGATTTGACAAATAATTTAAAATCTCACATAAAGATGCCTATTTTCTAATTTTCCTTGATTTTAAAATTAAAAAGCAAAAATTCACTTTGAAAAAATAATATATAAATTTAAAAATAATGATTTATGGCCTATATATTATATACAAAATAAATAAAATTAAAAATAATGACACGGGAAACAACTTATGAGCACTTCATTGTTTTTGCACAATACTCACCATAACACAACTTTAGCCCGGCACAAAACATTATCCGCCTCGGCCTTCTCCACTGAAGTATCGTCTCCAAATATCAGAACTACCTATGGCAATCGGAAAGGCTTTATGAAAATTCTTCATGTTTCTCTGCCATCTCCATCTAGCTTTTCATTTTGGCAGGAGCATGATCTTCGATCATGCTTTATGTTTGACAAGCCATGGGCACGTCCCTCTCAAAAAAGGCAATCAAAGAAATACAATGTGTGAGTCCCACGTTGCTGCTGTCCTTACTCGGTTTCTTACAACAGATGCTCCTATGTGCCTAGCTATAGTAACACACTCCATTACTCGTGCCTCTTGGAACATTCATGGGTATTTAAAACTGCAAGCAATCTCAATTGATGTCTAAAAAAAACACCTGAAAAGACCGAACAACAACTTGGTTGTTCAACCCAAACAAGAAATGAGAGAGAAGCCATGATGAACACATGAATTGTCAACGTGAGGCGCCAGCATGTCTCACCTGTGGCTAGGACAATGTTAATGGATGTTTAAAAATGTACTAATAATTATTTTTTAAATATTTTTTATTTTAAAAAATTATTTTTAACTTCAGCCTATACCTCAAAACAATTTGAAAATAAAAAAAATAATTTAAAATTCTTTTTAATTTTTAAAAATTTTTCAAATCCATACCTGCATGGAGTGAGAGACCAAGTGGGAACTTTTGGAATAAACAAGATTGGTATCCTATTTTTTGACGGGATCTTTGCAAAAGACAATCAGTATCCTATTTTATGACAGGACCAGCATCCTAATATCAATACCCTGTCTGTAGAAAACTCCATCCACTTGTGAAAAAACCAAATGGGCAATGATTCATCTAACGAATTCTCTCTTTACTGAAAATTTCATCCGTGTTTACATGGCGATAAAAGCCTAGTCAATCAGAACGCCATTCCCTGCATCTTATCCTTTTTTCCCTTGCAGTACACAGAGGAAAATACAGATTTATAAAGGGCAGGTAAAATAACTATATACATATTGAACAAATGAACCAGGGAATTGCTACGCATCGGTGCACAACTCGGCTAAAACATATCATAACTATTTTCTCATTTGCAACAGAGGCACTGGGTCCAAATCTTGATTTGATGTGAGAAAAAGAGGAGAAAACTGAAAGCTCTTTCAAACTCATCATTACTTCACAAATTCATTTCAACCACAGTCCAAACTTTTTGGAAATAAAAAGTTCCATTTCACACTTGACAGGCGAAGGGCGAGCACCAGAATACATACATGCATGTATATATATATGTATAACAGAGAGTAGCCTACAACATCCCGAATCCAACATAGACAGGTGAGCTTTGCCAAATGCCAAGGGGAAAGTGGGAAGCATACCTAACTATTTATTCCCATCATAAATGTTACATACCCAGAAAACCACTAATAGAAGAGAAGAGGACACAAGGCAACAAACGCAGCCATTCAAGAACAGGTCAATAAGGGATAATATAATAAAATTCCTGGGTCTTGGCACAAACAATGTAGTGGTCAGCTCCAATAATTATGCATGTGCATACACTTACAGAGATTGATCATATCATTAGTGAAATATCCAACAATACTAAATCCAAATTTTGTTTCTAATCTCTATTCCAAATCCTAGCTATTCATGTACATATCCAACACATTCCAAATATATTACAGCTTTGATTACCATCAATCGAACTCAACAACAATAAGAGAAAGAAAGGGGCATAAAACATATTCCCACCTTCACACCCACAAAGATGTATCAATAAACAAAAGACAATAAATAATGAAAGAGACTCTACAAAAATCAAAAATTAGTGGAGTTTGGCCCAGGCAAATTTCTGCCACCAGCTCGGTACCGAGTCCGACTGATTCCACCTGATTCCAAAACCTCTTCCCAACAAATGTCCTCGTCCTCCTCGTCTCTCCCTCTCATCATCATCAAAATCCTCTTAGCTTTCTCTCTTGCTCTATTACTCCCTCGCTCTTCAATCTCCCTCAACACCTCCACAGCTCTTGCCTCCTTGGCCAATCCCTTAAACCTCATACTCCCATGACTCAACGCAAACAATGCAGCCACACAATTCTCCCGAATCACCTCTGAATCCCCTCCACCACCCTCCCTCAATATCCCCACCAATATTGCCACCGCATTAGCATCAAGCATGGCCGACCTCCCTTCATTACAAGCAGCCAAATTACACAACACAAGCAGCAACCTACTCGCCAGATCACCCGATTTCACCATACTCAACAACATCGAAACAGCCCCAAGTTTCACCAACTTAACCCGATTGCTCTGTATTAAACTCAAATGATACAAGGCCAATGAGGAATCATGGCGAGCTCTCTCACTCTCTGCCCTCAACATGTGCATCAACGGCTGCAACGCACCTAAAACACCAATTGCCATTTTATTCTCATCCTCTAAAGCTAAACTAAATAAAGCACCAGCCGCGTGCTCTTGCGCTTCATCAAATCCCCCTTTCAACACATCAATCAATAGAGGAATAAAACCAGACCGCACAATTTTCACCTTATTTACTTTCTCTAACGACAAATTAACAAGTGAAGCAATGGCATTTGTTTGGACAGAAAAATATCGTGACGGAAATAAAGTACGAAGAGCAGAGAGTAATCGAGGCGTACAAAGTGAAACTCTGGTTTCCTCTTTCGTTCTCGTGATCTTTCGTAGCGAAATCAGACCTTGTTCTTGATCGCGTACATCAAGACTCTTAAGCTTTTCCACTATCTCATCTTCTTCACGCGACAATTTAGGATTTTCGGTTACGGTTAGGGTTTCGGATTCCGCAATCGAATTGGACGACGATGAAGTGGAAGAATAACACGCTGGCCGAGTCGCGAGAGGCAAAGGAGTGAGTGGACTCGCTGACGGAGTGGCGGCTGTGTTGACAATTACAGATTCCTCGGAGGAGCTGGAGTAGAAATGGTCGACTCGGTGAGGCAACTCAGTGTTGGCATGGGAAAACAAAACCGGAGGGTTTTCAGCTACTGCTTTGAGCAACTCCCTCTCGGAAACTCTAATATCTGGACTTAACTGCATCGACTTGGATAACGATGATGCTGAAGGGGACGAGAATTTCATTTTCTCACGGATAATTTCCTCGAGGGAGGAGTAATCCGGTGCGGGAGGGTGTTGGGTGCCTGAAGAATCACACCAGTTTTGAATCGTTGTTTTGATAGCTAAATTGGGGATTACGTTGGTGAAATCAGGAAGGGAGTTGTCTTGGAGGGTGGGGATAAAGCCTAAATCGTGACAAACTTGGACGGAGAGCCGCTCGAAGGTTTGGCCAGAGGAGACAACAACGGGGTCAAACATTAAGGATCCAGAAATGGGGCAAATGAATTCTTTAGGAGGTTGTTGTTGTTGATGTTGGGTTTGTGTAGGTTTTGAGCGAGAATAAAAGGAGATTTTCCACCTGCGCTTCCCATTTCCACCCATGGCTTGTGATGTGAGTGAGAGAGAGAGAGAGATTGCGAAAGGATTGGTTGGGATTAGGATTAGGGTTAGGATTCAGTGCATGGAGGAGAACTGGTGTTTGGCTTGAAGAGACTGAGCCCGTCGTCTATTTCTACTCTACCGCGTAAAAGCAGCAGGGGCTTAGAGAGCTTGACTGATATTTTTTCTGGATTCTGCTGGCGAGGAAATGAGAGAAGGCTTTGGACGGGAGGCACTCGTAGATAAGCGACTACTTGCCTTAAAGTTTAGCCCTGATTTCTTGGGTATTTACGAGATTATCTTTTCATATATATATATATATATATATATATATATATAACGAAGGAATTGGTCTTGGTAGCTGGCAAAAGTACCTCGGCAAATTAGTTTGCTGTTTGACCAGTCATGAATGCTCTCGCTGTTGTGTTTTTTTTTTTTTTTTTTTTGCTCTAAATAAGGTGAGGTAGCATGCAAAGTATTATTGCTGATTACCACGCCAACGCAATTATTGATATACTGCTTTAATAATAATAATAATAATAATATTGTCAAATGTAAAGAGCAAGACTGGTAAAAATGGTGGCATTTCTATGGTTAAGACTTAAGAGTAATTCCACATGCTTTGATTAGTCCCACTGAAATGATAGGCTAGCCGCTAGCATGATTTACCTAAATTAATATTCTTCGAGAAATAGATAAGCGTACACTTGCTTCGCCGCGGGATGACAAAATCCTGTTTTTGATGTAAAAACAATGTTAAGAAAAAAAGTTATGGGATTTTACTTATTGGATAAATATTGGTAATTTAATTAATATAAATAAAAAATAACAACAAAAAAGCTAAAAAAAAATATGACTTAAACCCATCTGAATTACTAAACCACTTAATGTTAAAAAGCAAAACTAAAAAATAATAATTGAAAAAACAATAAAAAATAGACTTCAGTTAAACTGAGCTAACTCTCAAACTCTGTGATCATAAGTACAAGATTGAGATGATCTCATTAAAAATATAGCGTGAAAAAAAGTCTGAACGGTAATTTTTAATAAATCAAATGAGAACGTGATAATTTTATAGAAACAAGTTGAAAAAACAAATCTGAAACTCAATTTCTATTAAACAAATTGTTGAAAGACAAAAACTAAGAAAAAAATATAATTAAATAAATAAATAACTCGATCTAAGCACACTCAAGTCAAGATGCAAAATCTATGACGTAGTCATGGTATCTGGGTAACTCAATAGAAATGAAAGGAAAAAAAAGTATAAAGAACATTTTCCAATAAATGAATGAAGAAATTGAAATAAATCAATTTTACAAAAGAAAATAAAAATAACAAAAATCAACTTGTGTTGACTTTTGAACCGGTAATTCTAGTCATAAATCCAAGACTAACCCTATAAAAGACAAACCGTAAAAAATAACAAAGCAAAACTATATAAAACAAATCTTAAAGAAAGGGAAAAAAAGGGAGCAAACTCAGGCAACACATCTTAAACCTGATATAATCTCTAAAACTCGTAACTTATAAAGTGAAAGTTCGAAAAAAAGTTCAAATGTCAATTCCTAACAAATAAAATGAGAAAGTGATAACTTCATTGAACAAAAAATAAAAAGAAAAAAAGTTGAAACTCAATTTCTAGCAAATAAAATATTGAAGGATAAAAACTAAGAAAAAATTATAAATATATATATAAAAAACTCGATCTGAGCACGCTCAGGTCAAGATACAAAATCTCTGATTTGGTCGTAATGTCAGGGTAATCGCGTTTGAAAGAACATCGAATAAAATCATGAAACTCAATTATCGAACAACTCAATGTTAAATGATAAAAACAAAAAAAAATCACTTAAAAAAAGAAAAAACAAATTTGAGTCAACCTGGGTTAACTCATTAACCCCACGACTATGACCACACGATTAGGACAACCCAATAGAAATGAAAGGAAGAAAAAAAAGTATAAAGAACATTTTCCAATAAATGAAGGATAAAATTGATATAAATTATTTTTTAAAAAAAATAAAAATAAAAAAATTCAATCATGTCAACTTTTAAAATTGATGATTCTAGTCATGAACCTAAGATTAACCCCATAAAAAGCAAACCGTAAAAAAATAATAAAGCAAAATTCTAAAAAAAAAAACATAAGCTTAAATAAAGTATATAAAAAAAAAACAAAGCAAACCTAGGCAAATATCCTAAACCTGGTATATTTTCTAAAACTCGCAACCTATAAAATGAAAGCAGGAAAAAAAAGTCCAAATGTCAATTCATAACAAATAAAATGAGAAAATGATAACTCCATAGAAAGAAAAATAAAAAGAAAAAAGTTGAAGATCAATTTCTAGAAAATAAAATGTTGAAAGATGAAAATTAAGAAAAAAAAAATATAATTAAAAAATGTTGAAAAAAGTTGATCTGAGCCCACCCGGGTCAAGATCCAAAATCTTTGACTCATGCATGATATTAGGATAATCGCATTTGAAAGAAAACTAAATAAAATCATAAAGTTCAATCATGAAACAAACCAATGTCAAATGACAAAAATGAAAAAAAAAGTTTAGTTAAAAAAAGCTAAAAAAAATCAGAGTCAACTTGGGTTAACCTACTAACTTTACAATCATGGACACAGGATCAAGATAACACAATAGAAAAGGAGAAGAAAAAAAATGCAAGAATACTAATATCCAATACATCAAAATGTTGAATGATGAAATTTAAATAAATTAATTTAAAAAAAGGACCGAAAAAATTAACTCACATTAACTTTTGATCCCGAGACTACACTCATAAAAGGCAAACTAAGAAAAATAACAAAGCAAAACATAGTAATAAAAAAGAATGGGGATCAAATTTGATAGAAAAAAAACCATGAAGGATGAAATGGTAAGAAAAAAACAATCTAAAAAATGATATCAAACAAAACAAATAGTGATCAAGAAAATGAGGATCGAACTTGAAAGATTAAAAAATGAAAGGGGGTGAAATTAAAAAAATATTTTTAATTTTATAGATTATTCAAAATAAAAAATAATAATTAAAAGGACATAGATCAAATATGAAAAATAAAATAAAATTGAAGGAGCTGGTCTGAAATTTTAAAAAGGCTAACACGAGATTTAAAGAGAAGAAGTAGAAGAAGAAGGGAAAAGAAATGGTTGCTAGTGCCAAATCACTAGCGCGTGTGGCACACACTCCTCCCTATTATGTAGGGGAGGCAAGACCTTCCAAACACCACATTGAAAGGCAGTATTTGATGGTTGAACGGTCCTGTAAGAGTCACCGAAAAGGCGTCGGGCCATCTACTTGCTAGTGTGTGCATATGTTTTTTCAATAATATTTAATATATGATCAATTACAATAATGTCCCTGGGTAACCTTCAAATTGACATTAAAACCAATGCAAAATGATAAAAAATCTCTTGTGAGAGAGTTATGTTGATTTTTTCTTTAAGGACATAAAATAATTATACTATTTTGAAAAAAATAAAAAAACCAAATGTTTTATGACTTACATTATATTTATAAGATTAGTAATGTGGTTAAATTAGTAATTTTATCATATAATAAAAAATAAAATAATTAATCTAATCTTATATAATTTGTAAAAGATAATTATGTCATAGTAAAAAGATCGTCTTACTCTTAATATCCAGTTCAAATGTTTTATGACTTGCAGATAATTTTGTAATTACACTATACAATGAATATAATTTTGAGTCTCGGTGAACAATAATTTTTTTAGAGGATTTTTTTTAAATCATTTTTCTTTTATTTCCTTTTATTCAGTTTTTTTTATTTGTTTGTAGTTCTCCTTATTAAACATATTATTAATTTCAGTAATAATGTAAAGGTATCTGGTTGCATTGTCAATGAAGTAAACATATATTATATACATACAACACTTATTCCATAGCTTATCTTATGGTTTTTACAATTCATTGTGCGACTTGGTACTAGTTTTTCATGACATATCCTATGGTCACATAAAATTATCGATCGAGCACGAGATTTATTATTAAAGTTGTAGAATTATAATATGATATATTATGTGATTCCACGTAATAATTCAATTTTTTTAATAAAAAGGACAACAAAACCACAGCCTTTTCTAAACAGAGTAGAAAATATCTAATTGGTATATGATTATTTCTAAAGTGTTTTTTAAAAATATATTAAAATAATATATATTTTTATTTTTTAAATTTATTTTTTTACAATATATATATGATTTTATCAAGGAATTTCTGATGAGCTATTGTACTCGAACTCTTACGAGTGCAGAAGTACTAAAATGGCAGCCCTAACGAGTGAACTTTTCAACCAGTGGAGTAGAGTTAGGTAGCAACACCTTTAATACCCAGATCTCATGAGAGCAACCTTACATAGGCATATTCCGAATCTTAGACCGATGGTACCCACGTGAATATTAATTTATTACTTCTTATAGTATTAGACTATCATATTTACAGACATTCCACTGCGGGTGGAATTATTCATTTTTAAATTTAAAAAATATTTAAAATATAGAGATTCTTTTGATAATATCATTTCATTTAATCAAACAATTCGATTTGAAACTTGTCAACCCGACTTCTTGTCTACTTCAAGTTTCAAATTAAATTATATGGGAGCTGATCCAAAGTGAATTGTTCAATTTAATTAATCAAAAAACAACTTGAATGACCAGTAAAAATAAAACATAACTTTTAAAAAAACTTTAAGAATATTTTTTTTATTAAAACGATGCCATATTGGATCGACTTTGTTCACCCTGCGACTTGAGTTATGGAATTCAATAGGCTTAATAATTTTTTTATTTTTATAAATTAGTTTTTGTTTAATTTTATGATAACATCATATGCTTTTAAAATCGAGCACATATAAGGTTTGATGGGTAAACTCACTAAACCCATGAATTAGGTAGCTCAGGTCAACATGTCAAACCTGCAAACCGGGTAATGGACTTCATTGGATTTAATAACTTGCTTTTTTTTTCTAAACTATTGTTTATTTAACTATATGATAACAAAAATAGACAATCACAAAATTGAGCATCAAACCAATACTGAAACTTTTTTTTTAAGACTATAATAATCTCATAGAAAGCAAAACGAAACAAATTATGAAACTCGATTCTCAATCAGTCCAAAATCAAAGGATGAAATTAAAAAAATAAATTTATATAAAAACAAGTTAAACTTGTCATACTTGTTAACAAGTCAATGGACTTTCTAAAATTTAATAATATGTTTTTTTTTCTGAAATTATTTTTTAACTATATGATAGAAAGAAAAATAGACAATCACATAATCAAGTTCAATTAGAAAAAAATACCTCGTTAAACCTGCAAACTGGAAAACCAGGGTTACCTTACTAAACTCGCAAATTGAGTCATTGACTCCACAAAGTTTATTAATTTAGTTTTTTTAATTATTTTTTATTTAATATTTTTTTTTAAATAGACCCTATCGCAATGCTGAAATATTTTTTTTTGATATTTCAATAACCATATAAAAAAAATTAAAATAAATTATCAATTCTAAATCTTATAAATATATCATATACGGACTAAATTAGAAAAAAAATTAATAACTAAAAGGAAAAAAAAAAGGTCAAAATGCAAAAAAATCAAAATACTATAAATTACTATTATAATTTAAAGTGTTAACCGTGTGGTCAAATAGTGTCCATTTTAGCTTTAGTTATAATATAATTAAATATTTTTTTGATTGATGCTGACCATTCTTAATTTAGTAGACTTTTCTTCTTCTTCCAAAAAGTTAATATCTTCGTAGCCAAATTTCTCAGTTTGACCTAACTCTCTTTATTCTATCTTTCAAGAAAGATATATATAAAAAAAAGTATTGAAAAAATAAATTAATAATATAGTTGTGTTAAGACTTTATACTTTACTAAAAAATCTTTGCATGTCTTTCTTGTTTGATCTTGGCCGTTCCTTTTTTCAGCTTCTGGCCATAAGAGCCTGATGTACTTTCTAGCTTTTTGGAATTTAGCTTACTTTCGTTTTTTGTTTTTCAACAACATTGATAAAAGCTTAGTTGCTTTGTCAAAAAGGAAAGCAGGAAACTTGGGTAGCTTCTTCCTTTTGCCTTTCATCATTCACAAAAATCCCATCTCTATCCCTAAGACTTTCTCATGTTTATCCTCGTAGAGATGATTATTTGCGGTTTGGTTTGGTTTTTATAAAAACAAATAACCAAACTGAATTTTTTTAAAAAAAACCGAACCGAAATCGGTTCAAACCGACTAGTTTCGGTTTATTTTTTAGAACAAAAACCGGTTCAAACCGATTTGACTCGGTTTTTCCGGTTTGGCTTGGTTTTTCAAGTTTGGCTCGGTTTTGGCTCAGTTTTTTTCTGGTTTTTTCTGGTTTGGGTTCGGTTCTGTTTTTTCAGTCTCGGGCTTATAAAATCAAAACTGAACTGAACCGGTTGGTTTTTTAAAAATTCTAATCGGTTTTTTTTTACGGTTCGGTTTTTTCGATTTTTTTTTCCGTTTTTCTCGGTTTAATAGGTTTTTTAATTTTTTTACTCGCCCATAAATTATTCTTTAGTTTTCTAAAAGCCTATAACCACACAAAAAGCATCAATTAGGTTGGGTTGAATTGGATTTGGGGTATTATATTGTGTTGTATTTATTATGTTATATTATAATTTAAAAATAAACCATGATAATGTGTTCTAGAAGAATTTATTGTTGATTTATTTAATTAAAATAATCATAAAGCACACAAACTTATTATAAGACTCTTAGGGTATGTTTGACAGTGTGGTTGCGGTTGCTTTTCAAATAACTTTTCGTGCCGAAATGCATGTCAATGATGTTTTTTTCTTTTTTAAAAAAATTATTTTTGACATCAGCACATCAAAACGATTCAAAATATATTAAATTTTAGCAAAAAAAATTAAAATTTTTTGGGAACGCGGTTTGCACCGTGTTCCCAAATGGTTTCTTTTAGTAGTTAAGTTAATAAGAGATTAACATTATTATTGTATATTGAAACATTATATTAATTTAATATAATTTCCACACTTGTATTTATTTTAATTTAAATTAACTTAAAAATTCACTTATTTATTTATTTTATATTATAAGAAGTATATTACAAGAAATGTTCATCATTATCCATAAAAAAATATTTTAATTACACATATATTTGAGATAAAAACTAAGTACAATTTTTTTTTTGTAAATAAAAATTATAGGACTTATATTTGTGAATGTAAGATTAAGAATGTGAAATAATAATATTTTTTTTCTTTTTCAATTTTTTAAATTAAAACAAATCAAGGTTATTTTGTTTTCTTTTTCATTAAAATAATTATATTTTCACCTCAAAATCATCTTCCACGTGCTTTTTGAAATAATATGTCTTATAAATGGAATTACCTTACACTTCCTTCTTCTTCTTCTTCTTCTTTTTTTTGCCATCCACCTTTCACTTCGTAAACTTAAGTAATGGAGATTAAAATTTCTTACCAAACACTTATTTGTATAAAGCAGAGTAAAAACTAAAAAACAAATTAATAACTAAATACGTTGTTTAATAACTAGGAGTTCTTAAACTTCACTTCACTTCACTCTTTTATATATATATAAAAAAGAGAGGCCGTTTGGTGCGTTTGGAAAGCACTTCCGAAAAAATTTGAATTTTTTTTTTACTTTGAATTAATATGTTTTTGATGTTTTCGAATCATTTTGATGTGCTGATATTAAAAATAATTTTTAAAAAATAATAAAATATTATTGGTACTTTTCTGAGTGAAAAGCACTTTGAAAAGTAATCACAATCATATGCTCGAATCATTAATATTTTTCACTTTTATTTTTATCTCATTTGAATCCTCTAAAGTTCCTAAAATGTGTGGTAATATCTCATAAAATACTTAAAAATAGAGAAATAAAATTAGACAGGGATTTTCAATTATATATATTAAATAATGAGTGGAGTATTATACTATAGGGGTAATAAAAAAAACCAAAAAACCGATTAAACCAAGAAAACGAGAAAAAAAATAACCGAAAAAACTGAACCGTGAAAAAAAACCGATTAATTTTTTTTAAAAAAGCGACCGGTTCGGTTTTATAAGTCTGAAATCGAAAAAACTGAACCGAACCGAACCCACACTGAAAAAAACTGGAAAAAAACCGAGCCAAACTGGTTTGAACCGGTTTTTGTTCTAAAAAACTGAACTAAACCAAAATAGGTCGGTTTGAATCGATTTCAGTTTGATTTTGATTTTTTTTTAAAAAAATTAATTTGATTATTTTTTTAATAAAAATCAAATTAAATAGAAGATTATCATCCCTAGTATGCTGGGACTGACTCTTCAACATGCCAAGTGGAATGAGTAGGTGGCAACAAACCGTGCCACATTCTCAATATCTAATAATAATATGCAATGAATTCTCAAATATGAGGTGAGCAAGCTGACGTTTGCATTTTGAGGGTACCTCTCTGAAACAGGGAGAAAGGGTCTTTACTCTTTACTGCAAAGAATATTTCACCTCACGTGTAGTTTCTATAAAGTTATTTTACCTGTATTTTTCTGTGGATTTGAGAATTATTTTTTTTATAACAAAATAAATATACAAGCTTTTAAAATGTATATGTTTTACAAAAAAAAGTTTTAATTTTAAATTAAAAAGTTTATGTATGACTTTAATTAAATAAATAAAAAACCATCTGTGTTAATAAATATAAAAAAATGTTAACATGTCTATTTGACTCGCCTAGTTGTGGGTAGAATAATTTTTTTCTAACGTAAAATAATTAACGTGTAGGTGTTATTAACATGTTTTGTAACATCGAGTAAAACATATAATCGTGAATCAAAAAGTCAATGCTTCTATTAATAAAAATATATAAGATCTTAAATTAATTTTTAACGAAGTAGAAAAATAAGATAATATTGCCATTGCTATAGTAAAATATCGCTTTTCTAGTCTTTTTATAGTAATTATTTTTAAAAAACAAAAAGTATAAAGAAAAAAAAAACACAAATTACAAAGGAATGAAGAGAAGAATAAAAAGAATAATATAAATAGACTAAGTAAAGTGAGAAATAGTAAAAATATAAAGAATAAAAATAATAATTTAAAAAAAATGCGTAAAGAAAGGAAAGAAAAACTAAAAAAATATGATAAAAAAATAAAATAAAAAATTGATAAATAGATGAAGTGTAAAATAATAAAAATACCAAATATAACAAGAAAGAATTAAAAAATTATTTTCTAAAAAAACTAAAAATTACAAATCTGACACAGCTACAGTACCGGCTATAGTAACAAAATCGAAGAAAATTTAAATTGCGCTATTTGTACATGAATTTCCTTATTTTAGGTGACCGATTGCGCTTGGTCCATTTATTTGGCATGGAAATCGAATCCACTACTCTTTCAAAAACTAATTAAATCTCAACAATCTTTTATATACGTGTCCTTTTTTTTTATAGCTTAGGGATCTCTCTGGGCTCAGCAGAGATCTCTCTGGGCTTGGGCCCTTATTTTTATTTTGGACTCAGCCCAATTTAATTTATTTTGTATTTTTAGGTTCCAGGGTAGAACATAACTAATTTGTATTGGGATGCAGAGGTGGAGATTGAATGAACAAAAATAAAAATTTGTAGCATGAGGAAGATCTATCAAAGTAGATTATTGGGATGAAATGAAAGGTCAGCAATTCCCTTGTCTTGTCTTATACTATAAATTCTTATTACTCTTGTATTAATACTTCTTTGTATGCTTTTGGTTTCCTGAATAATTCATAATAATATTAATTTTTTACATGATGATGTTTTGTTATTGTCTCGGTATTAAAAAAAACAAAAAACAAATAAAATAAATTAGGAGATGAAAATAGAATTGTGTTCGATAGTAATAAGACATATTCGATATAACATATAATAAATTGCAAAACAATTTGTTTTTACTCTTATTACTATCAAACTTGCAATATTTGAAAAATATATAGAGATCACTATTTTTATGTTGATTTATTTATAATGGGTATTATTTTTCTTTAACTAATTCAAAATAATAACTTCTCCACTCATAAAAATCATAAAAATAGTTATAATCATCATAAAAAAGATAATTCATTGTTAAAAAGATAATATAAATTAAGTTATGGTTTATTTAGTCATTAGATCATTTCTCCAAATATATTTAATAATAAAATAGATAATCAAACCAATTATATATGTGTGTGTGTGTGTGATGTGAATAGAACCTATAAACAATATAGGAATGAATAATATTTTTATGAAATTTTATTCTATTAAGCATTTTTTATATAAATTAGCAGAATTTTTCAAAAGGAATTACATAAATTTTATGGATAATTCTCTCCAAATGAGTAAAAAGTAATATAATTAAGACAATATAAAAATTTCCTATATATATAAATAAATAAGGATCTAAATTTTATAATTCGATGAACTTTGATGTAGTTCTATTAGTTTCAGATTTTAATAGTATTTTTTTAGCTTATTTTTAAGCATTTATAAAGTTCTCATAATATACTATATAGATTAGGAGTGATTTAAGAAACTTATTTTATATTACTTAGAGTTTTATGTGGTTAATAAATAAAAAAATAAAGGAAAAATAGGATTAACCTAATTTTGAAAATATCTTTTTAAGGATTTCTTCATTGTTGTGTTTCTCTTAATTAGAGGTAATTAGGTGGAATATACTTGTTGGAGAAATGTTATAATGTTAATACTGTATTAAGATCAGTGTAACAATTATTTAAAAGTTCTTAAGAAGTTCTAGCTTTTTAATATAGTTATGAAATTTTGTGTTAATAACAAGGGTGGTGGCCTTTTCTCTTTCTTATGCCTTTTTAAATTAAGAAAAATAATAATAGAAGATTATAGGAGAAATCTACACTCTCAAAATCATGGACCCTTCATCAAGCTTTAAGGGTTTATGATTTTTTCATTCTCGATCATATGCTTATGAAATAAAAGAAAGACTATTGTATTTGCTTCTCCAATTTTTTTTTAAATATTTTTATCAACAAAACTCTAAAACAAAATTGTCATATTAAAAATCTAAAAATATAACTTTAACTTAACACCATTAACCCATTTGGGTTTTTAAGTATAAAGATTTTAGTTTTAGAATTTTATAAAAATATTTTTATTAAGAGTTTTGGATAGGCATTGTTTATATATAATTATGCATATATGTATTGAACATATTGTATAATTATGTTTTATACATAAATATATTCATATTGTCGCTCTTTATGACCCAACTTCGATCCTCACATACTTGCGGGATGGTATTTGATAAAAGTAACTTCATGGAATTAGAAAAATAATGATTACATATCACATAAATAGGTAAAGGAGCACCACCTAGGTTAATGGTCCTATAAAGCTAAAACTAATTTACTAAAGTTTGGGCAGAGGTTAATTATGTGGAGGGAAAATAAACTCAATTAACAATACTTCTCCAGTGTCTAGCCTTAAGGCTAGTTGCAATGCACACATTAATCATAGAAAACATCTTTAGTTATAATACACACAACAAAAAAGTAAAGTGAAACAAAAATGAATACATATAAATTATTTCCTTGGAAAAATGGTGGCCTTAGAACTCGATAGCACATACAATAAAATAACATACATAAGCAAATAATATTCCAATTATTGGGTGTAAAGGATGTAATTCTCAATATTTACCAACTTTTTAACGCAAGGCGAAACTCCAATCATGATGGAATCAAACATAGACTACACACAAAATATCATAATCATCAGTGAACCATCCCTCCAACACACACACACACACACACACACACCCACGTACCATAATCTTAGTGTCTAGACCATACATGTTAGCATATAACCAAGCAAAAACATCAGTATAATTTTGTAATAGGGCAACCAAACCACTTCTCACATAAGCAATGATCAACATCCCAAATTTCAATTCTTTATTATCTTGCTTAATGCCTATATTTATCAATTCTAGCTTTTTTTTGGATAGCTTTCAGGCATGCTCAGGCTATTCAACTAGCCTCGTAAACTCTTATACGTCTTTTTTCTCCCACTCTCCCTCATTCATTGCAATAATATATTATCAAAGTTTAGTCAATCACTCTCAGTATAATGCATTTATGTATTTAGTGAAAATCCGCTTTCAGATTTCCTGAAAACGAAGAGTGTTTTGATACGAGTGTATAATTTGCATTAAAAAAAAATAAATAGGCAAAGGAAAGATAAAAGGCATAATTTGAAAGAAAAATGCACGATCTCATTAATTTTTTTTTAAAAAGCTTAAAAACCTTATACCAATATCTTAAGTAATGATTATCGGCGAGGTAAAAACATAGCATTAAAACAAAACAAAGCACATTATAAGAATTTATTTTTAAAAACAATTAGGACTTTTTATATCCCTTAATTGTTCAGTTTTCCCCTTTAGCCAACCTTCTTACAAATTCAGTTGGGATATCTTCTAGGGTGTTGATGGTCAACTAGGGTAGCATTTCATGAGAGTCTTTTATAGTATTAAGGTCTTCATCATGGTTTTTCTCTTCAGATCCTTCTAGATGGTTGATATCAGCATCAATGAGCTTTTTCTTAGGCTCTTTAATTCCTTTTCATGCCATATCATATAAGCAGGTCATAGAAAGGTCATGCATGAGAGGAATTTCCAGCCCTTCTTTATTAAACTCATGCCTTTTAATTGGGTTAGCATTCTATGAGCTTCTTATATGAAAGTCCTTTATAGTCTCAAGGTCTTTATCATGGTCTTTTTTTTTCAGATTCTTCTAGATGGTTGATATTAATATCATTGAGCTTCTTTCTTAGGCTCTCCAATTCTTCTTCAGGCCATATCATATAAGCGGGTTATAGAAAGGTCATATGCATGAGAGGAATTTCCAGCACTTCTTTATGAGGCCTATTTAATTGGGGCCAATCTCTTTTATTTTTTATTCTTAGCATCGTTCTTATAATCTTTCTTACTAGGTTTAAACCACATGTTAAACATCTGATCAAGGCACTTTATTTTCATCATATTGACCCTCTCAGGCATTCATATGGTTGGGTCATATTAGAACGATAGCCTACTTTAAGAAGCATTTTTCAACCATCTTAACAGCTTTCAAAATCTAGGGCTTTCTCAACACTGTATTTTCTAGCATCCATTCAACATTCATTATCTCAAAAGCATATAGATTGCCATCATTATTATCTTTAGTTTCAATATAAGGAAATGCTACATTCCTTATCATTAATAAGACTTATTCAACCTTCACATTGAACAAGCCTTTATTAATAATAAGTTTTATTCTCTAGATTAAAAATGATGCCACAACTTAAGCAATGTTAATCCATAATATTCCCAACAACCTGTCTCAGCAACCATTATAAGCTCTGACAATCACGGTAATTGACATCATGTGAGAGACATCAACTAATATCTTATCTAACACATATCTCGGTAACACATTTAAAGCAGAACTATTATCTATAAGCATATTGGTAATTACATATTTTTTGCACCTCATAGTGATTTATAATAACTTGTTATAACCAATTCCCTTAGAGTGAAGTTCATTTTTAATGAAAAACAGGTAATTGATGAGCATATTGGTAATTACACATTCTTTGCACCACAATGATTTATAACAACTTGTCATAACCAATTCCCTTAGAGTAAAGTTTATTCTTGAAGAACATGTTATTGATAGCTTAGATTCTATCAAAAAAAAAAAATGTTATATGGAGCCCTTCATAATATTTTGAGGGATATAAGCCTCATTGAAAACCTTTTATAATGCATTGCGATGAAGCTCTAAGCTCAAGATTAATGATAACAATGAGATATAAACAAATGTATTCTTTAGCTGGTCTACTATATTGTACTCACTGTGTTTTATAAGTTTTGGGAACTTATTTGCTTCTTCCTTACTTGTTTGTTGATTTTATCATTTTGGATCAATTCTACTATGTCCTACCATTTAGCCTTTCTTTGTCTCTATAGTTTTTTGGGAGTAAAACATCTCTCATTTTGGGTCAAACCTTTCTACCTCAATATGAAAAAAAAGAGTAAGGTTATCAACATGGAATGGGTAACCATAATTATAGGGTAATGCATTATAGTTCCTATTATTTGTGTAGAATGACCTAGTCAAGATCATCTTCAACGGTTCTTCCATAGTTGCCTGATATCTATAAAATTCAGCCTTCTTATCTTGACCAGTTATCATCCTAGTTTTAGAGCTTTTTTTTTATCACCTTATATTCTCAACATACCTAAGGTCAATATTATTTCCACCATACTGTATAATTCTTCATAATAGTCAATATCATGCTCAAGTTGCTGATGATTATTGCAAAACTTGCTTAAATCCCTTTCAAGTCGTGTCTTGGATGGTGTCATGAAACATCACGCTTACACTAACATACCATGCAACCTTTCTATGATAACTCTCAATATAACTTTACCTTTATTCTTTCCTCTATAACATTGACCCCTCCACTTCCATAGGTATAATTTAGAAGTGGTTGGAGTTCATATTAGGTGCTTCATCAAAAGTGATTCATCTCACCTTAATAAGTTGAATAATTTTCCTTTTAAATGCAACACAACTATCAATGTTATGTCCAGCGATACCACCATGGTATCCACAGGTTTGATATGGTTTATACCATTTTAGAAATGATGGTTGTAATAAAATCAATAAAACATAACATGAGCAACCTGACTAATATATAACAACTTTTGGTACATTTTACTTAATGGTATGAGCAATAATGGCAGTTGTTCTTGGTTTATATAGAAGTTTCTTTGAGGGAAGTTGTCATTTTGGTTATTAGTAGGTTGATTATTTTGGTGATTGAGTTGGTTTCTAGGGAATAGCATGGGAAAATTTATGTTGGCTATGAAATGGGTAGGTGTTTGAAAATTATTAGTGCTTTGATAATCCTTATTCTTCCCCTTGTAACCTTATTCTTCAATATTATTCACTTATATCTCTTTCTCCATTCCAGTAAAACATTTTTTCTTAGACGGGTCAATAATTTTGCCAACTGTCATAGCTTGCTTAATTCTTTCAACTGCAATCACTATGTTGATGAAGTGTTGCGTTGTGGTTCCTACAAGATGCTTAAAGTAAAGAGCTTTAAAAGTGTTAGAGAATAAGTTGGCCATCTCTTTCTCTAACAATAATGGGTTTACTTGAGTAACTTTCTCACACTATCTTTAGATGTATTCTTAGACAGATTTTTTATTTCTTTTTTTCATAATCAGCAAGCTGGGTCTATCTAATGTGACATCTATATGTAACTTGTATTGCTTAATAAAAACATTGACTAAGTCCTTCCACCTTTTGATTTTGGTATTGTTCAATTACATATACCAACTGAGAGCAACATCACTCAGACTATATTGAAATAAATGGATCAACAATTTCTCAACATGTACCACTTTAACCATCTTATTATATTATGCCTTGAGGTGAGTCAATAGGCATTGGGTATTGGTTTACTTTATAAATTTATGTAGTGTTTACAAAGTCATTGAAGGGAGAAACATGTGAAGAATAAAGAAGTTGAACTGATATCATGCAAGACAAATAATCAAGTTGCAGATATCTTTACAAAGCCATTGAAGGGAGAAACATTTATCAGATTGAAGTTCATGATTGGCATAACATCCCTCGATTGAGTATAAAAGGGGAATTTGTTGTGGTAAACTCAATCCAGAAAGTCAAGGAAGACAACCACCAACTGCAACCACCAACCACCAGCCGCCTTCACACTACCACCAACTATTTATGTTCATACTTGAAATTTTTTTTTTTATTTTCAGTTTGTGTATAAATAGTCAGTTAAAGCTTATGTTATAGTGTGTGAGAAATGAGAGAGAAACACTAAAAAGAAAGAGAGGGTGTATTCAAAAAGCTTTTAGTTATTTGTAAGCTTTTTGTTGTTGAAATAAAACAGTGTATTTTATCCCCTGAATGTTTCAAAACCATCACAAGTAGTCTCTCTCACCAACACAAATACGGGTGACGATTGAATCTACCACTGCAAATGTGATGAAATTCGTGGGTTTTGGATGAGCAAAGCGATGAATTGGCCGCTGATCTAACAAAAATTATGCATTGGCTTTATGAAGCAGGTCTATTCCGAGTTTCTGACTGTACTCAGTTTCATAGTTTCAATCGCATTCTGTATGTTTTAACGTACATTAATGAAACTCACCGATTATTGACGATCCAAATCATAATCTGACATCTTGAGATTAAAAAAAAACGTTTTCTTTTATAGTTCTTGCAGCGAGTCTTGACACGCTGCACCAAAGTGTTGATTTCGGACACAGTTGCTTGCTCAAAACTAATGAATAAAAATCGCACGTTTTAGAGCTCGGTTCTGGGACACACAAAGCACGTCTTTTGGGTCTTTTTTAATTTATTATCTTTTCCATTTAAATTCTCTTCCCTCTTCCTAACTTTAACATAGATCGAACATCATAAACTGTCAACTTTTGAAACTAGAATTTGGAAACAGCCGTTTAATGCAAGTCAATATGACAGTTTGGCTCCGCAATCATGTCACCTTTTTTTGTACATGGCAAGGGACTTTGAAAAAAGTCAAGGAAAATATAAACTTACTGAGTTTTCACGATAGCATAACCAGGAAAAAAAAATTGATGGGCAGAGACTTGAAACTAGAACCGATGTGAAATTCTAATAGAATTAGATTAATAAACACTATAAACGGCAAAGAAGCAATACTATGATGGACATTGAGGTATGAATGAAAGCCTCAATTTTGAACGGAGCTACGCATCGTTTCACTGTGCAGAAACTCTATCTACTTATTGGTGATCATAAGGATGTCTACCCTACTTGCTGATATTATCTGATATTAATTATAGTTTTGTAAAGTACTAAATTCTTGGATTCCTAATATTCGAAGTACAATATGCATGCCACTTTTTTCCCTCTTTTTTTTTTTTTACAATATAGGCATTCTTAGGTACAGAAGCTTTGTGTAGAATCTCAATGTACAAGCTTTACTGACTTGAAATTGAATTTTATGCAAATTATAATTTTAATAATGTTTAACAACTATATATACTGTGTAGTCAAAAAGCGGTGAGAAGTTTTTTTTCCCTTATGTTCATTTTCTTTATATTATTTACTCCTAATCATATGCTAATTAAGGTTTAGTAGTCATCAGCAAGCTGTTGTCTTTTAATTTTAGGAGATGCAATGTGAACACTAAGCAGTTTTGAAGATTTGGCTGCTGTTAATTATTTCAAGAAGATGCAATGTGAACTCTAAGCTGTACATATCATTTTCCATATGAAAAATGCTCTATAAGCATGCGGGGATTTCGTTTCAAAGTCAGATTTGCGAAGAGAATGCATGCGTTTAAAGAGACAAAAATGGACAATGAAATTCAACAGGGACATGGAAAACCAGAGAATGATAAATAAATTGACTACCTGGATCCTGGATTAAACATGTTTTTTTTCCTCTGCCAACTGAAGGAAAGGAGGAAAAAAAGTATACATCGATCCCCAAGGCCTTATGCGGGCTAGACATGACAGATTTTTGGACAAGTATATACTCTTAAGGTAATAACATGTAACGTAAGCACATCTATAGAGAGAGACAAAGAGATAGCACACATAAGTCATTGGCATATATAGGCATAGCTCCCATTAACTTGTTACACTGATGAATATGTACCGCAGAGCAGATGATCTCATGAAAATCAAGAAAGAATGTTAGGGAAGAGCTATAATGATCTCTCATGCATGAAGAAGCAAACCCTAATTTGTTTTATGTACCACATGGGCTTGCCGGGTGACAATTTAAGATTTCCGCAAGAGTCGTCGAGAATAGAAAGTTTGCACTGTGTGCGATTGTTGATGGTTAATTTCAACAAGAAAAGAAAGCGACTTATTGCAAATCATAAATCTTTATGAACAGCAATAAATTCCAAGCCAGAGATATCATGAAACAAGCAAGAATTGAAAGCCCAAAGAAAAAAGTTATAATTACAAAACTTGAACAAACATAGCTAGAGAGAGATGCGATCAAAATGATAAGGATCTATTCAAAACAACGAATACAAACATAGCACCATCGTGGTTTCTTCAAAAATATATAAAATCATAAAAATACCGATAGAAGTTAATTTGACATATTAAAGCAAACTAGAGAGTAATATATTTAGCATAAAAAGAAGATAAGAAAGAAAGAACAAATTGAAAACCCTTGTAGAGATTTGCTTGATCTAGCAAATTAAAGATCGGACCGAGACGCTTGATTCCCCTGAGTAGTTGTTGGATCCTTCGGTGAAAAAGACCCTTCAATATTCATAACAAAGAGATTTCAAGGTGAAAAGGCAGCTGGTTTATTTTTCTCAGAAGAGAAAACCTTCCCTTTCCTTCTTCTTCTTCTTCTTCTTCTTCTTCTTCTTCTTCTTCTTCTTCTGCCTTTCCTCGTTTTGGTTTTGGGATATGAAGTTGATGGTAAGTGATAAAGGAGTGGTGGGTGGATGAGGTAGTGGAGGTGATGAGGGGGTAATGATGATGGTGGTGAAGAGAAAGTGAGAAGGGCGAAGAGGAGGAGGAGGGCATGATGATTGATGTTGGGCTATATTGTTGAAGAAAAATCCAAGATATTGCGTGCCAATTCCTCAGAGAAATTTCTCTTTCTCCCTCCCTCCCTCTCTCTCTCTCTATATGGAGAGAATTATCACGAAACCCATGGTGCTTGCTTTTCATGCCCCAGCTCTCTACTTATCTAAGAAAAGGACCCATTATTATGTTTTTTATGGAAACAATTATCAGATACATATCACTTGTTTTGGTTTTAGCTACATCTTCCAATCACATAGGTGCAAGCTGTCGCCTTGACATTAGAAAAAGAATAGGCTTAAATGTCACGAATTTTTCTGATCAAGGGTTCGGCATAAGGGTAAATGATTGGACTTTAGCCCTAGGCATGCAGGAACTGGTGTCATACATGAAAATTTCTTGTGCTCCATTCTTTGTTAGTTAGTATTTTACTGACTACAGTAAAAGGCTGTTCGTGACTGTATGCGGAATGGAATATACGAAAATTACTGATAGTAAGTTTTATTGGGCCTAGCTAAAGATAAGAATTTTGCAGGAGGGTCGCAGATTTTACTCGTAAGAAATAAAGAATGTCAGTGGAATCATATATATAGAGAGAGAGAGCTCAGGAGTCAGGACTGACAGAGAGAGAGAGAGGGATAAAAAACGAAAGAACATATGTGGGGGAGAGAGTTTTTGGTATATCGAGGGAGAATGTGTGGCCTTGTGGGTACATTTGGCTTCCCTGCAAAAGCACTCTGGTAAGAAATAGGACTCGGGACAAAAATGTTTTTTTCTGTTCCTTCCTCAAATGCATCTCTCTTTCACTATCTGTCAAGGAAAGTTTTACTATCCCTTTAATTCTCGCTTTTGGAAGTTTGAATTAAGGATTACAGCAAAGCATGAGATTCCCATGGAAGCATTTTTTGAATTGTGTCACCTCAGGATACTCGAACCCATTTGAAGATCTTTAATTAAGCTAGATACTGCAAATACTATCCGTTTCTTCCTCACAGAAAGATTCCATCTTTCTGATCTTTTTCTCTTCTTTTTTAATTTCTTAATTTCCCCTCAGCAATCCCTTTTCTCTTTGGGCAAGCTTGATTACATGAGAATATCCCATCATTACGTTTTAATTAATTAGCTTCTAACCTACATAAACAAGCCACTTCCATGTACCTTACTTCTTCAAGGTTAGGTTTGGACTTTGAAACTTGATCAAAACATTTGGACTTTTGCACCCTCTAAGTCCATTAAATTACCTCACATGTTACTAGTATTTCCAAGATATGGTAAGAAAAGTTTAACAAACAAGCTTTGGTGTGTGTGTATATACATTCTAGACAAAGGCACCGTGCATCTCACGGAAGATTCAAACCAAATAAATTTTTGAAATGCTCATGATCATCGAGAATACACAAATACTTGACTAAAAAGTAAAGAGGTCACAATGTATCTATTTATAAAAAATAAAAAATAAATAAATTCCCTAACTTCCGTGGCAAGAGAAGTAACCACGGAGAAAAAAAAAGGCTTCGGATGGAAGAAAAAAAAAGGTCGAGCATGTCAAAGGTGGTTATAAAAAAAAAAATTAATTTCAAAACTATAATACTCCATCCCGTCCTGTTCATCCCAAATTAGGTTATGTTTTTTGGATAAATATTAATAAAATTCTTGTTTGATTTCATAAATTAAAAACAAATCCGCAATGAAAACCAAAACATATGATAGAGTAAATTAAATAGATTTCATTGACATCAAGAATTGCATGGAAACAAAAAAAAAAGTGAAATTTTAATATTTTAATTGGTTCAAAGTGAAATTAAAAAAAAAAAAACAAATAGTGCAATATTCATAAAAAACAAAACCAACATGAGAGTATCCCATACAACATATATACATGAGAAAGAGGAGAAATATTATTTTATTTAAAGTGGAGAGTATGAGTTATTAGAGGGGACAAGATTTTTTTTCTATTTTTTATAGGAGAGAATCAATTATTTGGAAGTATAAAAGAAATTCTTGAAGTTTTTACTAGCTTTTTTGGAATCAAGAAACTTTTATTCATTGTCTTTTCTAGAAACAAGAATATCACATACACTTAAATTTGTTTGGAAAATCTCATATTAATTCTTAAATACTTGGGGTTTGTTCGTGCCTTAAAGTGTCACGTTTATAGAATTAAGAATTTTGGAGAGCTTAAACTCATGTTGAAGAAAGGAGAGACATGAATTATATTCCTAGAAATGTTCCATAAGAAAGTAAAAGTCCTAAAGTGATGACGTTTTGGATATTTTTAATTAATTAAACTTCACCTCATCAATATTCAAGTTTTAACTAGCTTTATTAATGATTACAAGGATACAATCATCCTTTAAAGATTCGAGATTTTTAATTAATAAAGAATTTCATATTCAAACCCAAAAAAAGATAAATGAAAATTCATGAGGATTTGAAGAATGGTCATCTTGATTATGGAGTTCAAAATCCATTGAACCAAATGAACTTATTTTAGTATTTTCTCTGAAATATTTGAATCAAATTTACCTCGGCTAATTAGAAACTTAAGATTTCAGTAACAGAAATAAAATCATTTTAACATCATTTATTCAATTTTATTATTTCAAAAGCTTTAAACAACATAAATAAATTCTACAATTAATTAAAATTAAAATGAGAGATTTTTATAAAATTACAAATCACACTAAAAGGAGTGAGATTTGTTTCAGAATTGATGTGTTAAAAATCAATTCCACTGACACCCTCTTCTCTCCATTTTATTCTATCACTTGTGCTTGGAATTTTATTTTTTATATATATATATAGAGATGAGAGCAAGTTTAATGATGTATTTTCACTCATTCAAGTCACATGAATTCCATAATTTTAAAACTTATTTCAAATAAAAAAAATCCAATTACCAAATCAACTCAATACAATTTATGTAAATAGTTAAAAGTAATGTTGGAAACTAAACACAATTTATGTTTGTATATTGTCCAGATAATATACAAACTTGAGATGATATTCTCTACATCGCTTTTCGACTCGATGAAGTATTTACTCATACATTTACTGTTTGAGACAAAAGTTAGAGACTTAGTTCAATATAGATAGATGTATCTATTCGAGAGGTTAGGCATTACACATGCATCATAATTAAAATTTTATTGTTTTTCTTTGCATATTTCAAAACATTCATTTAATTCCATGCAAATACATGTTCGACCTTAAGAGAAAATTAAAAAATAAGGCGCATGTTGGGGTTCGATATGCAAGGCCTATATTGTTGAAGAAATCTCAACATTTATCTCGTACTATTTCGAGCCTCAATTAAAAACAAAAATCAACCGCGTTTCATGGCATGATGATGGTGAGGAAGTGTCTTCGTGTGGAAACTTGTTAATATTCTCCCATCATGGATGATCGATGTATACCAAAAAATGATGTGAATGAAAGAAATTTTTCGGAAATAGAATTAAGATAAACATAAAATTATATGTTATTTAACTGTGATGAATTGAGACATTTTATTCAGTAAGTATACTACTTAACATGTCATTATTTTTTAACAATGTATCTCTTATAATATCATAGAATGATGCATTATTGAACTCCTCGTAGACAACATCATCAATATTTATTGTCCCAAAACCTACAGCTGACTGAAACCCAAATCTTTAAATTACAAGATGAACATTTTTCTACGTGGTTCAGAACATATGTAAGTACTTTTTTAATTATTCTTATCTTTCGGGAAACTTAATTTCATTACACATTTATTGTTAACTATTCATGATTGTACTTCATGTATCAGGTTTATCAATTAGAAGACAATGCTAGTGTTACCTTATCTTTACTAAGTGTGGGTCTTAAAAGAAAGGACATGTGTTTCATACTAAAGAATATGGGTAGGGTAAAAAGACATATAATAGTGAGGTTTGTGTTAAGGGATCGACTTCTAATGAGTTTGAAGTTGACTATTATGGGAAGTTGGAAAAAGTCATTGAATTGCAATATCATAGCAACCAGAATAGAAAATTTTTATTCAAATGCTATTGGTATTGCACCACTGACAGAAGAATCATAGTAGGTCATCATCATGTTTTGGTCGAAATTAATTCAAAGGCTAGACTTCACAACGTCGACGATGTCTTTGTTTTCACCAAGTAATGCCAGCAAGTTTATTACACACATACACTCATTCCTTTAAAAAGGATCGTTCAAGAGTTGATTGATTATCCGTAGTGAAAACCAAACCTAGGAATCGTGTCGAGGTTGTTCAAGATGGCAACGATGAATTAATTGTGGGAGATGATATCTTTCAACTTGGTAGTTAGTTCATCCATATCGAGTTGTTATGTTTAATGACTTAAAAAAATTCAAATTTTCGCATCGCCAATAATATTTTTTTTTATGTTGACGCAGAGGAGTTGAATGATGTTTTGAGCTCCAACAGATATACACAAGTTGATGAAGATGACAACGAAGAAATCAACATAGAAGATTGCAATGGAGATGAGGACGAGCGAATTGACAAAGAAGAAGAAAATTCTAATTAATTTGTACAATACGAATCTTTAATGCCATAAACTATAATGTAATATTGATGGATGAAATTCACTTCAATGTAATGACAATGATGTTAATTTATTATTGAATGACAAAGAAATATTTATTTTATTATTATGATGTGAACTGATATTATTGTGTTGTGTTTGGCATCACACACTGTTTTAAACCGATAAAAATACCGACAAATTGTACATTACCTACGGGTATATGTACTGATGGATGTGTCCGTCGATATATTTCAATGCCTATGGGAACTGTTCATCTTCTTACTAACACTGTTCATAGTGTTCATTACATACAAGTATACTGATGGAATGTATCCGTTAGTATATTTTAGAGACTATGTGAACTATTCACTTCTCAATGCGTTGATAATTAATGTTTTAACTGCTCAGTTTTTTTCCAATGACATCACCGATGGAATGATAAGTTGTCGGTAATATTTGGAGGGGGCTTTCAAAAACTTTTTGTGCAAGTCAAAAATTTCCATTTGACCTTACCAACATAATGAAAAGTCATCGGTAATTCCATCGGTAAAACTAAATTAAAAGACTAGAATTAGAACAGACAAAGCTTCATCTTCTCTTCTTTCTTCTTCTCTTTTCTTCTCTCATAGATCTGTTTCTCTCTCCCCTTCCCAGCCAAAATTATGCATTCTCTTCTCTTCTCATCCTCATATATGTTGTCTTTCTTCAATTTTTTTCCCCCTTATTTTTCTCATTTTTTGGGTTTATTAACAATCTCTTTTCTTTTCTTTTGTTTTTCTTTTTTGTTTTATTTTTAATTACCGGCCGAAATTAAGCACACCATTAAGGTAATAATTTTTCATTCATTTTTCTTTTTTTTTTGTGTTTTTTTGCATTATTTCTTTTTTGTCATTATTTTTGTTCATTTTTGTGTTCTTAATAATTTTATGAATTAATAAATGTGTTGAATTTTAGTTGTTATTGAAATAAGATTTTCATTATTTTGTTGAGTTTTAGTTTTTTTTTTCCAATTTGTTGTTCTATTTCAATTAAATGTGTAGAACTAATTTTAATTAATATTTTGTATTTATTCCATTTGGAATAATTTTTTGTAAATTTATGATTAAAAATATTATCACTTAGAAGCAATCATGTTGAATTTTAGTTGTTATTGTAATAATTTTTGTATTATTTTGTTGAAAATCGCAGGTCGATGCATGGTTTTCAAGGTTTTAGGTTAGTATTAATTTAAATTTTTTTATGTTAATTTGGGTAGTTTATTGAAATGACTGAAATTTTACTTCAAGATAAAATTTAAATGAGAGAGAGTTGATATTAATGCTACAAAGAGAATTTAAAAGAATTACACTTCAATTAGATAAGGTCGGAAAAAAATCAATAAATAAAACCTTCACACCTTTGTTTGATGACCCGGCAAGAAAACCCTAGTTTCCTTCAAAATTATTCCCTAATATTTTTTTTCTTTTTTTGTTAAACTGTCAGGGTGCTCTAGTTTTGAGAGAGAGAGGATATCGGCAAGGAATACTAGCTAAGGCGCCTTTAGTGCTGGGGCGAGAGATGGCCATGGAAACCCCCGTTGCCCATGCGGCAGGCCGCAGGGCATCACTTTACGTCTGACTCCGATCGAAAAAGTCACCCGCATGAGGAGGGTTTTTTTTGCCTTTCTTCCCCGCTTTCTCCTTTATACACAAGTGCAAAATATTCGATGGATAAACTGAAGTCGGTCGATTAAAAAGTGGAACTCAAAAGAAAGGTAAAATTGTTCCCGGAGGAGATTATTCCTTTTCTGCATCAAACAAAGTCTAAAACCAAAGATCAAAAGTTGACAGTATTTTATGTCTCCCAAGCCAAGTCCTTATCGATCATATAGTGGCTGGCACCATATTCTTTTCATTCTCTTTTTTGGACTTCTTGACATTTTATGTGACAATGCTACATCAATAGTGTCCTCAATCTTCTATACATACAAATAACCTTGTCCCAATATGAGAGGTGAAAATGCTCTTGTTTCACTATCCGGTCGGCTTACTTTCAAGACAAGAGTTGATCTGATTTAACTTAATTAATTTAAAAAATATCACATGTTATCAAATAAACTCCATTTTCATAGTTTAAAAAACAATTAATTGACACCCTTTTATTTTTTTTGGTAACTCGGGGTGTTCGGACCAGCTTACGCGCACCACAACTAATCCCCGGATCCACTGAACACCCTGCAAGTCCAGTAGGCAGATAAGACACCGCGGGGGTGACAGGCGTGCAAGCTGAGGCTCGAACCCAGGAGGCAGAGACAAGAAAACCTTGCCAAGACTGCTGGGCCACAAGGCTCGGTGCAACAATTAATTGACACTTGGCTTTACATTATATGGATTCCCAAGTCAAGTTCAATAACAATGGTCAAATTAAGAGTAATTTCATTATTTATATATATAGATTAATGTGGGTGTCTGAGTTAGCTTGCGCATACCTTGATTAATCCTACGGGTCCTGAAGTTAACGACCATGCAAGTCTCTAGTGGCCCTGAAATTTATATGACTTGATTTGGTGACCTCTAGGAAACAAATCTAAAATTTGACCAGTTAAACTACACCTCTCAAAATTTATTTTATATATTTCTTGATTAATATGGGTGTCCGGGTCAACTTGCGCGTAACTTGACTAATCCTACGGGCCCTGAAGTTAATGACCATATAAGCCTCCAGTGACCCTGAAGTTTATAGAACTTGATCTAGTGATCTCTAGAAAAAAAACCTAAAATTTAATTAATTAAATTACTCCCCTCAAAATTTATTTTATATATTTAAAAACATAGCTGAGCTGATCTACTTCCAAATTAACATGATGTGCCACTTCCTGTTTGGACCTACATCACTTTCTCTTTCTGTGATTCCACTCAGACAGTAGGTGGTGTGGGTTCAATGACAAAATAGTGAAAAAGTTTTATTTTATTCCAAGTACTGTTTGGTTCCAAAAACCTGCTTTATCATCATTATAA
Source organism: Populus trichocarpa (assembly GCF_000002775.5). Classification (NCBI taxonomy): domain Eukaryota; kingdom Viridiplantae; phylum Streptophyta; class Magnoliopsida; order Malpighiales; family Salicaceae; genus Populus; species Populus trichocarpa. The sequence continues at coordinate 9,659,299 of NC_037299.2, read as the reverse complement.
CGAGGAAAAGGGGTTTTGACACCTCTTATTATATATTATGTCCTTAATGACTAGTGAGATTTATGTGCACATGGAGCAGGTATTTATCTTTTCTAACACCCTTGTTTAAATTTTTTTTATAAAATTCCGTTGCCTAAAACAATTTCTGGGAAATATCATATATAGTTTTAATTTAAAAAAAAACACCATATAATTTACAATAATGATTTTAAGAAAGATACAATCAAGAACGGCTTTAACTAAAAAAAAAACAAAAACTGACCGTAAACTAACCAACTATAAATATAATATTCTATCGTTAAATCATAACCCTAAATCTAAAAAAAAAATCTTAAACTCTAAACTAATCACTAACTCTAAAAAACTACTAATCATTATTATTGTCTAAAATCTTTTGGTTTTTCTAATCATTTTTTTATTTTTTGGATTTGTTTTTGAATTTCATATGGAATTTTTATTAAATTTTATTATTTAGTATTGGATTCATAGTAAATACTAAACAAAACCAAAAGATTAAAAAAAAAAAACCTAGAAAAAACAAAAGATTTTATTATATTTAGTCAAGATTTATTTGTAGGGTTATTGATTAATGTTTTTTTAAGGGTTAGTGATTAGTGATAGTATTTGGAATTTGTTTTTGATATTAGTATTATAGTTTGGGTTAGGGTATTGTTTAGAGTTTATATTTAAGGTTAAAATTAGGATTAGTTTACGATTTGACTTTTTTAGTGAAGTTCAATGTTTCTAATTGTATTTTTTTTTATTAAAATCACTATTACCAATCTTGTTTTTATTAAAATTATTCTAATTTTTTCAAATACTTTTTTGGTATGTGCTATTTTGTCAAAGTTTTTGACCAAGTGTGCTACTTTAAAAAATTTCCACATGGTGTTAAGTTGGATCCTATACAAGACTTCCTTCTGCTTTTGTTTTCTTTTGTTTCCTTTTTGTCTTTTTGTGAATACATTTTCTGGTCCCTCAGGTTTTGTAAATTGATAGAATCAACCCCTATATTGTGAATATTACCTTCTGATATTAGAAATGATTTGAGTTGTTTTGTTTGAGTCTTGTGACATGTTTGTGTTATAATAGAAATTTGGATTATTCCTTTGTACTTATCTTGTGACTTAATTAACTAAAGTTTCCTCTATTGCTATAAAAAAAAACCCTAAAATATACATTCAAACTATTATAGTAGTGTCAATTTCACATATAAACTATTTTTTATATCAATTTTATTCATAAATTATTTTGATTTCTCAATTAAGGACTTCTATTATATAATCATTTAATAAAAAAGGTTAATTTTCGTATAAAATAATCTCGTTCCTTACCTAAAAAAGTACAATTCAGCTGAAAATATAGATGAAAAACATTTAAAATGATGGAAGTTCTCAATTGAGAATTTGTGAAAGTTTGCGAGTAAGTTTAGTGGTAAAATTGAGATATCAATATAGTTAGAGGGTGTTTTTAAAGTTTGTTAAGAAAAACCATCCATTTATACAACACATAGTCATTACATGTTTATTATGTCCACGTGTGTGTAACCAAAAACCAAACTAGAAAACTTGAATTTACCTTTTTATCCCCTATAATGAAAAACTAGTTTACATCTCAAATAAAATATTTTTTGAATGTAAAAAAAAAATACAAAGGCCATAGAAAATTATTTGACATTGTTATTAAAGAATTGTGTGGGAGTTTTCTCGACGTGATCTAGTCGACTTGACGGGTTTAAAGACAACTAGTAAAAAGCATGGTTTAAATAAAAAAAAAACGATTTAAGGTGATTTTTTTTTAATAATAAGACATCGACATATTAAATCAACCAATGCTTCATAGTTTAACCCATCAAATCTGCTATCCAGATGATGAATTTTATTGGATTTAAGAACTATTTTTATTTAATTATAAAATAATAATAAGGACTAGACTGTAATTAATGAGACCTCAAATATGGGCTGGGAAGATACAACATGACCCAATCCAGACCTATATTGAGATTATGCAGAGAAACCGAAAGAGAACATTAGCTTATTGAGGTGCTAAATGGGCCGAGCTTAGGTAAAAATTGGCATTCCCACTACCTGATTTTCAATGTTTATAAAAAAATTTCTATGGCAAAAAGAAGATCGGAGTATCCTTATCATTTTTATTCTAGGCACCGATTTTTTTTATAATGACATGATTGCTTTACTTTGTTAACTATTATAGAAATAAAATAATTATAAATTTTTCTAATTTTTTTTTTACTTTAATGATGACAAATCTGTCATTTTTATTTCTTAGAAAAAATTTTACTTGGATTTTTTCTCTTATTTTTTTTCATACTTCGCATATTTTTCACTTTATACTTTGTCTATTTATTACTATTTTTTGTTCTTATCTACATTCTTTTGTAATATATTTTTTAGCTTTTTCTTTACACTTTTTTTTTGAAAAAATATTGTTTTTATATTTAGAATATTTATCACTTTACACTTGACCTATTTATTCCATTCATTTATTCCTATTTTCATTCTTTTGTAATTTGTTTTTGTAATCTTTTTTTTTCTTTGCACTAGATTAGATTGACCTGAGTCAATTCTAATTAACTCGTCTAGCTTATGACCCGAGTTTTGAGTCGGGTCATGAACCAAGCTAGATTTAATTACTATATAATCCTACTTTAAATTAGCTTTCAATCTCCCTAAAAGTAAAAATACGATTCGATTCAAAAATATTTTGGATATCAATCCACCTGTTTTGCCAAGATAAATTGTTAAAAACTATAATTCAACCCTTTTTGTCAAACGAAATCCATTAATATCAATAATAATTTTTTTATAACAAAATTGAGGGCAACCAACTCACTTTCTCTCTCCTCCCATGTTTCCCTGCAATTTTTTCTCTCTTCTCTCAAACTGAGAGATTTAAATGTGAATAAAATAAAATTTTCAATTAAAATGTAAAAAACCTCAAGAAACAAAGACCAAAAATGAAAAAAACAAAAACTTTGGGGAATAAAACAATAAAAAAATAGTCCATTTACAATGAAAAAAAACACGTGGGCTATTTATTTTAGTCTCAAATTTGATCTCTGAAGTTTCAATTGTTTTAAATGAATAGAATAGAATTTTATTTTGTCAAATCACGAATTAACTTAAAATAAAAAATTATTCTTGACATCGCAAGAACCCTATATTAAACCGACCAAAACAAATCATTAAGTTCAATTCCAAATCAATTCGATATGAAAAGATCAAATTACAAGAAAAAAAGTGAACTAACAAAAAAAAAAACTATTACAATCCACGATGAATTTGAATTGTGTCCTTCTCATATTGCATTGTTATTGTTTTTTAAAATATTCTTTTTTTATTTTATGTTTATGATTTCAAAACATCATTACATGATTTATCAAATGTCGATTTTCCAACTCAAATTATAATTGTTTTTACAGATAGTAATTAAAAAAACAATGATTGAATTTAACATTAAAAAAAATGTCAACCCACTTTCCTAATTAAGAGAGAGTTCGGTGTTGAAATGAAACAGAGGAGAGAGAGAAACAATAAAATAAAAATGAGTTGTCAAAGCCACATCATCAAAGTTCCTTTGTCAACATGCGCGGTTAAATAAAAAAGCCACGCTAAGACAATTCCTATAATATCAAAAAAGTCACCTTTGAAGATAGGAGGAAATTGCATGCACTGTTTTAGTGTAATGGTTTTCTTACACGTGTCAGTCATTTTCTGTCCGTGATTTGTCAAAAAAAAAATTGATATTTTCTGTCCGTGACTTTCATCAAACAACTTCCCATCATAAAAACAAAAAACATTTCCTCTTCACACAATCACCGCAGAATCGCTAACTACGGCCGCCGTTACCAGAACTCATAATTCGTCTTGTTTCGGTACCTTCATTTACCGCCAGAAAGACCAAATCCGCCTCTATGTTGATACTCTTCTTCAGTGGAACCAGATGCGTCATACACGCATAAGAACATAAAATTTAACTAGATTTTAGTGATTGTTTTTTTTTTTTTTATGAAGTTTTGAATTCTGAGAATGTTGCAGAAAATGAACCTGACTGCGGTTACAGATGTGAATAAAGTAATGGGGAGGCATATTGAGGACTCACTAGCAATACTACCTACTCTACAGACTACATGACTCTTATATTTCACACTATAATGCTTTATCAAACTTGTTTATGTTGGGATCGGTGCCGGGCTTCCTGGACTGGTTTTGGCTATTGCTTGTCCTGCTGGTGAGTCCTTTTCTTTTCGTTTTTCTTTTTTCCTTTAGTTGTTTGTAGTGGGCTTTGTTTTATGTGATGCCATTGGTATTGCACTTTACTTGCAGTATGGAAAGTAACACTGTTTGGAGTCGATGAACAGGCGTTGCATTATCTTGGAACATGCAGTTTGTGTTACTGGTTTGTCAAATGTTGAAGTATGAGCGGAAGAGCAGAGGTATTGTTTGTTGCTTTCTGATTTTGATTTTTGATACGTTTAACTGTCTGAATAATAACATTTTTAGTGTACTTTAGACACATTGTAGCTGCCAAAATTTGTGTTTGACTTTATGTTTTTGGGTATTTGCTCTTTCATCACTTCTTGCTATAGGACAGAATTTAGGGAAGAAAGTTTCTTTTAGAGAGAAATTTGATGTAGCAGTAGCCAGAGCAGTGGCAGAAATGAGAATTTTAGGTAACTATAATAGCTTTCTAACTTAATGTCGTACGTGTTTTTTTTTTTTGACTCTTCTAAGGAAGCTTAGTGTTAAAACTGGGGGCACTTGTTTCATTTGTTTTTCAGCGGGGTGTTGTCTTTATTTGGTTCGCGATGGTGGGTTGTTCATAGCTGCAAAAGGCTATAATCCTCAAGTGTGAATCTTTTTCAGATTTCAAGCGTCAACCCACTGTATGTTTCACTTTAAACTATTTTATTCTGTACAGTATGTTGACAAATTGATATTGTATATTTTATTGATGTTGATAAAAGTTCTTAATGGTTTACTTATAAGGAGGAAGCCCATGTATGTTCTAATTAGTTGCTTTCTAGAGTTTGAAGTTCTGAACAGGAAAAGTTTCTCCAGAAATCTATTTGTAGCTCATGGATTGTCTCTCTGTTTGTCAGTGGTTACCTTGGAATCTGTGATTTAATAAGTCACTCACCACTCATAGAAGCTAAAGATTGGGTTTTATAAATTCTCGAAGGACTCTGATTAATGATACACTACTGGTATAATAAAAGCCTTGTTTATAGACTGAAGGAAAAAAAAATTAATTAAGTTCAAAACTTCAATATCATACTGGGTAGAGGTTATTACAATAATCTGATGCCCAACACCTTCAAGTACTTTTGTACTTTTTAATGGCTCTAATCTCAGTATGAATAGCCTGCTGTATACTTATGTTTTTCTTAATCTGTCATATACATGAGGTATCACTAATCTTCCTATATGTAGCAGGAGGAAGTAAGAAATGCAGAGAGGTCACTCCAATTGATGGGCGAATCAGTATTGCAACTGCGCTCAGGTACTATTGCTGTATTATCAATTCAGGCCACTCAATTTTCATTCAATGATTTAATTAATCTTTTGATATGTATATGTGACGACTTATATTTCTGCTTGATATTATACAACGTTTATTCAAGGCATCAACTAAAACTTGTAAATTTGCTCATAAGAGCAGAGCAACTTGGCTTTTATTTTGGAGTTTGTAGAACATGCTGTGTTTATAGTTTCGAGGGAGAAATAACGTCTCCAAAGTTGAGGAACTATATGTCTGAAGTAATCTGTCTGAAAACTGAAAATTAAGACAAACACGAAGCTCCCTTTCTGTGGATTCCTTAAGAGCGGTTTTCCTGTAGAATCGATCCTGATTCATGAGCTAAAAATATTCAGGACGAGTTCAATCAGGTGAAAAGAACTGCACAGCAAGGAAGCAAGGAGAATCTCTTTGGAAGCCTAAACTCTTTGGTATCTTGCAATATTTAGAATCAACTTTTCTCATTAGGCAACACAGTTGCAAATCAATACTTCCTGCTTGCAAATTAATGAATTTTTTCTTGCTGCTCCTTGCTCATCAAGTCATCTGTCATTGAGTAATCAAGGGAATTTGGTTCATGTACACAAATGTGCATATGCATATGCCTCAATAAATCTTATATTATGTGAAATAAGTTACAAATTGTCGATATCTATTATATTTTAACTATACCTAATAAATTAGAAGGAACGGTGTGATTTAAGTATCACTAACTTGTAAGAAGCAATTTGGTTTTCTATTTGCATGCGGTTTTTATTTTAGCATTACGTGCAAGAAAACGTAATAATCAAATGAAATAATTCAAATAGGGTAGCTATGAGGATAATCCCTAATAGTAATTCAATTATGGACTGATGCGGCAGTTCTTCTCTCATTTGCATAATGGTAGAGGGACCTCATGTTTCACTATGGCATCTTCCATGCCAGTTGTCAGGGCATCATTGCTGATGACAGCCATTGATTTGAGCATTCAACTGTTCAAGTTTTTTGTAAGTTTATATACTCAGGTAAATGCCATTATTTGTGGGCAATAGTTGACTGCTTGCTTGTATTTATTTCATAGTTAGGTTAGAAGTCTCTTCTCTTTTTGTTTGATAATCTTTCTCTTCCATGTGGTGATGGCATTATGGGAACACGTTACCTAAGTTTAGGGAGGTAGAAAGTTTGAGGAGATTAAAGAGAAGGACAGTGTTATTTATATTTTTAAGGGATTTATTAGATGAGTCTCACATCTTCAGATCCCTCTAATATCCTCTGCCTAAAATAAAGGAGTGGCTTTTGAAACCAGGGTACCGGCGGGAAGAGTAGGCTGGAATAATGGCCGTCTAGGGAAAAACGACTTCTACCTAACTTACTCTTCCACTTGTAACTTCTTTACGTAGGTCAAACCACTGATGATTCTTATAAAGGATAATTAATCTCAAGATATCTAGAATAGATATACCTTAAACACTGCATATGCCTTGGCAGATTAATTATATGTAAAGAAAGCAACTTTCCCATTTAATATTTAATCATTTTGCCTTTCTTTATTCTATTTGGGTTCTCTATTGTTTTCATCTTCAATATATAATGTCTAAAATGTTTCGTTGTCAAAATATTTCGTTGTCTGTCATATTTATGAATCTTTTAATTCCCACTATCACCTTACAAGAAAGGAACTTGCTTCTTATGACAAAAATTGAGAGTGATGGAACTTTTCTGTATTCATTTGCTTTGCTTATTTTTTCTGCCATTGGTTCTTTCTTCTATCGCATGCAACTGCCTTGGAAAAAACATCTTCACTTGAATTATATACAACCCTTTTCCTCTACATTATTTTTCAATTTTAGCAGGAAATTAAGGAGAGGACTACCATATTGGAGTTATTGGGATGAATATAGACTTCTTGATATTGCGGTTCTTTACTGTTGCAGAACCCCCATGCTTCAACCTCATCAAAGAAGAAATAAGGGCAGCAACCTGGAAGATTTCTTGTATCTGTAATTCACTTATGCTTCCTGGTTGTTATGAATATGAAAGCTTACTTTAGCCTCTCCACTCATGGGGAAACCTTTTTATTGAATAGGATAAAGTAGCTCAATGTTTATTTTTTATTCTGTATTTTAAAATCAAAAGTTGGATTCATTTTATAGGTAGGATCACAATTCCAACCTCAGCTAAATGTAGAATGCGTTGGCAGTTTTTGGAAATGAATATAAAAATTAGTGTAAATGTCAGCACTCTATAATTTAAAGTATCATCTATGACCTTACTGTTCTCTCTGTCATCGAGCCCCACAAAACAATTATAATTCTTTGCATAAATTATAGAAAACTATTCAAAGAGTTGGTGACAGAGGAGGTTCAATTCTCAGAAAGAAGCAGGCAAGAGAGGGATATCAGGTATGCATACCATCACGTCTCCTTTCTCATGTGGGTAAAGCTTCATAAAATTTCTCTTGGAGCACCAACTCCTAACAAGTTACATAAGATTTCAAGGAACCAGTTGGGACTCGTAACCACCGATGTGACAACACACCCATATATTGAGGAAATATTGTAACTCGGTAGGAGTTGGTATCTTATGTACAGTCATGGAAGCTACCAGGACCGTATAGAAGATAAAACGGCTCAATATATATATATATATATATATATATATATATCTTGTGTTTGTTTTTTTAAAAGTAATTTTTTAATTTTTTAAATTTATATGTGTTTGTTAGCTATTAGAAAAGTTAGTTAATAAAAAATACTTTCCGGTCAAAGAAAAATTTAGTTTGGTTTTCAGAAAAGTGTTTTCTTTTTATTTTAAGCGGAAAACACTTTCCGGAAATTGTGAAAAAATTAGAAATGTTATATTATTTGCTGATTATATCAAATTTGATCCTCAAACTTTTGATTGCTATATATATTTTGTTTTGAATACTTTTTTTTCAATTTTATCCCTTAGAATTTAATTTTTATATTAACTTTGATCCTTATTTTTATATTTACTTTTTCCTTATTATTTTTTAATTGAAATTTTTTATCTATCAAATTTGATTCTCATCTTTTTAATTATTACTTATTTTATTTGAAATAATTTATGAAATGTTAATTATTATTATTTTAATTTCTTCATCTTTTAATTTTTTTACTTTTTAGATTTGATCTTTATTATTTTAATTATTATTTATTTTATTTAAAATAATTTATGAAATTATATTTTTTTTTCAATTTCATTCTCATTCAACCTTTTAATTTATAAGATTTGTTCCTGATCATTATTTTAATAAATTTTAAAAAATAAAATATTAATAAGTTATTTTCTAGTTTATTTTTCATGACATAACCAAACACTGGAAAATATTTTCTAATTTATTTTTCATTACACTATCAAACATAAAAATATAAAAATTTACTTTTCTAGAATTTATTTTTTCTAAATTTATTTTTTTAAAAAAAAACTTTTCAGTAAATAAACGGATAAACAGGGCCTTAAAAGCAGAAACTTGCTATCAACATACGAGCAAATCACTCTAATGCATAATTAGTTTCAAATCGTGCAAGTACAATAATCATTCAACTCAGGGAGTAGCCCAGGATAGGGGAAAGATGGAAAGCGATGATAAAAAAGAAAAAGAAAAAAAAGGTATAGCAATCTCTCCATTTCTATTTACAAAAAGTACAGTCGAGACTCCAAATTTTAAGAAATCTTTTATAGAAGAGGGACATTGATTTGCCACACTTTGATATCACAGTCCAAACTCCCACTGTAAAGAAGAAACGATGCATCAGATGAGGAACGTCGGTCAATTGATGCCGTCAAGCACTTGACAGGGCCTCCGTGCCCTTCCAAAACTGCCAAGCAAGAGTAACTTCTATCAACACCTCTCCAAATTCTAATGGTTTTATCTGCAGAACCACTAAACACCAAATCAGAGACAACAGCTAAGCACAATATGGACTGTGTATGGCCCCTAAGGGCTCCCAATACCACCATGTTGCCATCATCATCCTTCTCCCATACTACTATTGATCGGTCACACGCACCGGAGTATAAAACAGACCCATCAGTGCTTAGCGCCAAGGCATTAATCCCAGACATGTGTTTTTCTAGCGTGGCAACCAGGGAGTGTTTGTTCTCTTCTGAACTTTTCCTCCACACCTTGATTTTCTTGTCGGCCGATCCGGTATAAACATTCCCGTCATTCGACAATGCCACTGCATTTATAGCATCATCATGAGCATTGGCTACCGACTCCAAACACTTGAAGTCATTCGTTCTCCATATTTTAATTGTCCGATCCCATGAAACGGAGTAGAGGTGGGACTCGTCACTCGACAAGGCAAGTGCAGATACTGTGTCAACATGATGAACCCATGTGCATGTTTTGTGCCTTCGAATCTGAACTTGATTCCTTGGCAACAGACTCTTAAAGGCACGGTCACCAAGTGTTGGTAAAGTGGCCAAACGTGTGTACTTCTGCTGATTAGTCTCCTGGTTATTGGCTTTCCATACTCGGATTTTGTTATCTTGATGAGCACTAAAGAGTTTTTCTGCCCAAACTACCAGAGACTTCACTGCACCGTTCCCCACAGCCACTACGTTGTTGCTTAGGTTTTCCTGATCTATTTCAGAATCTAAAGGGTTTCGCTTCCACAGTCGTATTTCTTTGTCAGAGCCGCTGTAGAGGAACTTTCCTGCGAGGGTTAGTGAGGATATATAAGAGGAGTGGCCTTTCAGGGTGGTGAGGCAGTGGTGGTGGGTGGTTGATAGGATTTCTTGGTGGCGATGATGGGGTTTTGAGGTGAGGAAAGGTACTGATGGGAGGCTTGGCTGCGAACAAAGTGTAGGCAGGTTTGCTTGAAGGTGGTCAGAGTGTGATTGAGAATCATAATCTGAGTAACTAGTCTGGTGGAATGACATGATTCCCACGTTAGAGAGGGGGGAGAAACACTGGGAGGAAGAAAGTGAAGTGAGTTAAATATAAAGAGGAAAACAATCATTTAATCAGGGTTAGTAAGTGATTAGAGAGACGAGATAATTAGATCAAGAGAAATTATGTATGTTTGGCAAAGTGGCCCAGTTGGACTATATACATATCGAGTTTTTTTTTTAAAAAAAGAAAAAGGTTGAGGTCTGTATCAACGATAATTTGATAGAGACCTGTTTGTTTTATGTACGAAGAAAATGTACCATAAAAGGACACCACCTCCTCCCACCTCCCTCCCTCGCAGCCTCCAATGTCTAAAACAATGAGATTGATTGGTTCGCAGAGGATGAATTTGTCGATCGGATTATGATTTGTCTACTGTTGCTGTTGGGATTGATATTGAGAATCCTGAATTTTGACAAAGATGTTTAATTGAAGTTGACGAATAAACTTAATTTATTTTCGTAGTTTTTCTCAATAGTGGACGACAATTCCATGTTGTTTTATTGTTGATATATTGTTCAATTTTTTTTTTCAAATTATCATGAAGCTCTGCTTTTTGTTTTTTTTGTTTTTTTTGGTGTAATTGCATCATTTTTTTAGCTATCAACAAAGAAAAAACATTGAAAGACAAGGGAATAAATAATAATAAAAAAACTATAAATAAGTGAGAGTTTTATAGTTTATATAAAAAATTTAATTTAGCCCTTATATTTTAAAAATTATATATGTTCAATTCTTTGATATTTTTTTAATTCAATTTTATTCAGGTTTTTCATGCTAGCTCATATTATCTCGGAGCTTTTATATCATCTTATTTTATTTTATATTTATATTAAATTTAGTCTTTATCTTTTTAATTTTTTTTCTTTGTATCTTTTTTTTTTAATTTCATCTTTCAACATTTGATTGTTGAGAATTGGGCTTTCTAGGTTTTTTTTTTTTTGTGTGTGTGGTGATTCCAGTCTCATGACCTAGATTAATGGTTTGAAATATTAACTCGGATTGACACTAATATTTTTTATTTTATCTTTTTTTAGTTCATATTTTAACAATGAGTTTATTAAAAATTAAGTTTTTATTTTTATTTTTTTCAATTTGCTTTCTACGATGATTACTCAATCGAGTTTGTCATGCTAACTCAGATTAGCATGAGATTGTTTTTTGTTTTTTTTAATTTTATTATTTAATATTATGTTATTTTAAAATTTAACTTCGTAATTTGTTTTTTTTAATCTTTCGTAGGTCATTATTATTGATATATTTATTCTCATTACTTTTTTTATTATATAATTAAATAAATTTATCTTATTAGACTCGATAGGGTATAGGACTGTGTAATCACAATTTTTTTCTTATGCTTTAAAACATATTAGCAAAAATTATTTATTAAAATGACAAAAAAATCAACCTCACGAGCTGCAAAGCGCATGCCACCCATTGAGTATTCACCAAAACTGATGAGAGAGGAATGGCATCATAGACTAGGTGGAATCAGTACATGTGAGCTAGCTGGGACCTAGTCTTAGCACAGCTGCTGCATATCCCTTTTATCTCCCAATTTGCGTCTCACTAAATTTGTTAGCCATGTGACTTCATAGCATTGCATTTTATGGTTAGATTTGTTCATACATGTAGGCCAATGACTAATAATTTGGGACTTTGTTCCCAGAGAAAAAGAGAAGTGGAATAAGTAGAACCATTGATTATATCAGCTGGGAAATCGTTTGGAGTACTGTTCTCTGAGAAATAAATTCTCCTTCTTTTTCTTCCTTACCCTTGTATAGCTGTATGAGCCTGACTTTTCCTTTCACCCAAGTACGGGATCCGTGGTAGGTATATATGCTTGTAATATCTCAGATAAAATGCAGTGGGACAAGAGAAATAGGAAAGAAAATGATGCCTGGTTTGAAAATTATTGGATTAATGTCTCCTCTCAAGCAATTTCATGTGTGGTGGGCGCTGGTGAGATGTCTTTCAATTATACTGCACTTCTTTGAATGTGCAAAACATGTCCGAGCTGTTAGCGTAAATGGGTGCAGTGCAAATCAAGTAGGATTTCCTCATTTCGTAGGCTGGATCGCTAGAGGGAGCTGGTGATTCTTAATTCTTATCCAGTCCCATTTTTCGTTGCTGTGATTGGATAGAATAATCTGAATTAAACCCATCTTGAATTATATTCTTATTTTTTTTGCATAAAAATGATATTCATGAATAATTTTTATAAAAGATGTCATGTGATATGCATGAGATTATAATCTATCTCGTAAAGCTGAGCCTAATCTACAAAAAAATTCAGATAGCTTAATAACAAAAGCGAGAGCGAAACAATTGCAAAGTGCCTTCACGAGTCAAATTGGAATGATTGAAGCTGTTTCAGAGTTAAAACTAGCAATTTGTTCGGAATTGGTTCAAAGGTTTTTATTTGTCTACAATTGAAACTTGGACATGAAAAAAGCCCTTAATGGTTCAAAGGTTTTTATTTGTCTACAATTGAAACTTGGACATGAAAAAAGCCCTTAATGGTTCTTTTGATGTTGAACTACTTGAGTTTGGATTGATAATGCAAATAAATGAAGAAATTGATGCTGTTTACGGTCAGAATAGTAAATGAATTTGAACCCGATTTTAAAGTCATCTATTGCATGTGAAGACAAGACTAATCTAGGTGGATTTCAAGTTCAGAACGTGATCTTTCTAGATTGTCCAACCATGATTGCATTGGACTTTTGTGCAAGAAGTTATAACTGTTTTAAATTTGGTCTGTTTATATTTCAATTAAAGTAAAAAAAATGTGCTAGTTAAATTTATCTAATTACTTTGTCAAAGTCTAATTTTTTAGCCTGACTTCTGTCATGTTGAATTTTCTGGAGGGATGTTCCAATTATAAATATAGTATCAGAATATGTAATAAACACTTTGGTCAAGATTTGAAACTTAATTCAAAGAATTAAGAGTTGTTTTTCCAAATTGATTTTGTAAAGAATCTTACATGACTTATCACTCTTCAATCACAAAGAGTGTGGCGTCGAAATCCTAGATTGATCTTTGTGACGTACAGATCGACTTATCAAAGTATCATTATAGTTTATCTTCCATCTTATTTATCTTAAAATCACTATAATCTTCCATCTTATTTATCTTCCAGAACTCTTTCATTTAACAACGATGGAGAGGAAGATAAATCACAGGAGCACAGAACTTGCACCATCATACTCTTAAACCTATATATATGCTTAATGGCTCACAATAAACACTCCATTTCTATTATATATTGACATATAATATAAATTGCTTTAGTGGCTGGAATGCTTTTTGGTTGAGGAACGAGACACAATTTATGAATTTGGAAGATGGAAAATGGATTCTCAGATGCATTTTTTACGCTTTAAATCAGTCTCTGGTATGCTATTCCCCCCCTTAATCTGCTTAAATTCGTCTCGTTTTCAGTTTTCTTTTGCCCGAGTTTATATTGTTGACTTTCTGTCTAATCGAAGGTTGGACCTAAATAAAAGCACCAGAAAAAAGAGATCATGATGGATTGATTCGGATATATAGAAAGAGAAATTGAAAACTGGAAGTGCAAACATCTTAATCACTTCCCACTACAATATTATTTCAAAGTAAGCATCAACAAGCTTGCTTGCTTTTGCAAGTCGGTCTTCATTGCATTCTACGAGAGAGATAAAGAGTGTCTGGTCCACAAATAACTTAATCTTCAAGGATGCGTATTCAAGAGGTAGGCGATGAAGATTACATATACCCACCCTCTAAAAGCTTACAAAGAAAAGTAGTAAAATCATGAAAATTACAAATGCAAATTTTTCAAAAAGCACATTGCTTTAGGTTCCTTATAATTAGTCTCTCAAGTGCCTAAGCTTCAAAAAGCATGGTTGAATTTCTCAGATAACAAAAACTTCCAATAGAGAGTAAAAAAATATAGCTTTTGGAGATGCTCAGGGGACCAATTCCGTCCCGGGGGTGCCACCCTATTTAAATCAAAGCAATATGAAGTCAACATCAGGGATAAACAAAAAAATCGAAAAAACTAGAAAAAAATAATCGAAAAAATCGAACCGTGAAAAAAACCAATTAAATCGATTAAAATTTTGAAAAAATTAAAACAAAAAAAACCGAACCGAACCAAACCCAAACCGAAAAAAACCAGAAAAAAACCGAGTCAAACCGGTTTGAACCGGTTTTGTCCTAAAAAACTAAAAAAACTGGTTTTTGTCCTGAAAAACCGAGTCAAACCGGTTTGTGTCCTAAAAAATTCCAGTTTGATTATTTCTTTTGATAAAAACTGAACCGAATCGAAAATGATAATCTCTATACAACATTAACACACATAGCTTTTTTTTTCTTTTTTTATAATTATAAATATCAAATATAATTTGCACACAATTCAATTAATTCTCTACAACTCTAAAATTAATAACTAAATAAATCTCATAATGCTAATATCTGTAGCAATCGAATTGCAAATTTTATTTGAAAGTCTCTATTACATACATCATGAATGCTAGGCTCTTTCTAGCTAGCCACTCCATTAATTATCAATAACTGGCAAATGGCACAACTTGCAGAAACCCCATGTCCATGTCCTGTCTAATACTGGTCCCATCTGACTTGGCAATTGGATCAGCAAGCTCTATGATTTCATGCACTAATACTCTCAGCTAGACCCTAGCTAGCTACTTTTCATATTTTGTCGCTCGAACCCTATACACACAGAGAGGCTTTTCAAAGTAAGTGGACCTGCCTTGGTTAAATAAGGTATTCAAGAATTGTCACCATGCATGTGAACCTTCAATAATCTCATGCGCCATGCCTAAACATTCCGAGCTTGATATTCCATGGCGTAAGGATCTGTTGGTTTAAGAAAGTGAAAGATGCGTACGTAGAAAGTAATGCAGACTTACGTTGTTAGTAATAACTACTCCGCAAATATTGACAGAGAACTTCACGTGGCAGTTAACGAAGACTCTAGTACGACTTGCTCAATTTATAGTCAATTATTACCTTCTCACTTCAAATTGCCAGGTTCCAATTTTACTGTTGCAATCAAAATAGTGTCTTTGATATCCCGATAATATGGATATGATTTAAAAAAAATTGTTTTATAATTTTTTTTTATTAAAATTGATTTAATATTTTATATTTACTTGATTAAAACTGTAGTTGAAATTGAGATTGAACAAAAAATAGTTTAATGTGTTTAGTTAAAAGAATATTTTTCAAATTGAGGTTATAAAAATAATTTAAATATATATATATATATATATATATATTAATATTGATGGTTTTTAATTTAAATATTGTAGATTTAATTACTGTTATTACATCATGAAATAAATAATACTTATATCAAATATTTTTTATTGTTCCATTAAACTATTTACAATTTCATCACTTACGAAATCCATCCGATAAAGACTATAATTTTCTTGGTTTCTTAAGCGCGCAACAACACCAGGTAAAATATCATCAGGAACAAAATTGAGATTACGATCAAATTTTACAAATGTTACGTCATCAAGCGATCTCCTTCTAATTTTTCGAATAAAACACAATTAAAAATAAAAATAAAAATTAAATTTTTTTTAACTAGGTCGGACCCGGTTCAATGCAT
This sequence comes from Populus trichocarpa, assembly GCF_000002775.5. NCBI lineage: Eukaryota > Viridiplantae > Streptophyta > Magnoliopsida > Malpighiales > Salicaceae > Populus > Populus trichocarpa. The sequence goes on along the minus strand of NC_037299.2, from coordinate 9,643,229 downwards.
TTAACTTTAGACCGGGTCGCCGGAACAGTGACTGGAACAGGAAACCAAAATAATAGGTTCAATCTCAATTCCAAAAAGAAAGATTAGAATAACTAATTTAATCTAAAATTTTATGTTCGAGTTGTATTAATATAATAGAAACTCAGGAAGATAAAGATAGTTTCAGAATTGTTTTTGAAAGATATTTAGTATTTTAATTTTTATTTGTTGAAACGTCAATACATGGGCTATTTATAGCCTTTCAATAGAGCTTAACAAGAGTTGTAATTACTTGAAAATAACTTATAAAGATCATCCTAATCCAATCTAAGACAGTTGAGACCAATCAGAACTTAGAACAGGTCAGAAACCAAGTTTTTACTGTTATAAACATCTTCACTTATGTAAAATTGAGATATACTTGTGTGTAATAATAAACACAAGTATATCGGTGCACTGTGCATTTAAAAAATCCCTTTAGATCGACATGATGTATTTAAAAAATCTTAATAAATTGTTAACCTTAAAATCTAAACGTATATCGGTGCAAAATAATTCTTTTTAATAAATAAAAAATATATTAAAATAATATTTATTTGATTTTTATTACAATTGGGAATAATTTTAAACTCCATTTAAAAATTAATTTAAATTTAATATAAAACTTAAGCTTGACAAAGAAAAACCTAGTATTCAATGAACCAATGAATAACATCATAATACTCAACATGAATTCATAATTATTAAATATAACTTGAGAGTTGATTAATTACAAGATTTAGATTATGAGTTGAGTGAGTTAATATAGTTAATAATTTTTTAAAAATAATCAAAATAATATTATTTTCATTGAGTTTGCAAATTGATTCACGGGGTTATTCAAGTCAATTTCAGATTAATTTTTTTTTTTAAACAGGAAGGGTTTAATAACAGTGCCGGACCCAGCGAGGCCGCAGCCATCTGCATTTGACCTACACGATGATAACAATAAGAACAAGTGTGTATTTCTCCATTTTTTTTCACACGACACTTTCCTTTTAAAGCCCCGAATCACACCGGAGTTCTTATCAAAATTATTGGGCCCATATATTCATAAACCAACCTTAAATTCAAGCCACAATCAGGGTGGGACCCGAGCCCATGCCGAATTGCCAACCATGAACCACCACCATCACCACCACCTATAAGGGCCCCTTCTTCTTCGTCTGATTGATGTGTTGCTTTGGAAGATTCTCTTGCTAGGTGGGATTGCAAAAGTTGGGAAAAAGAAAGTGACTGGATGGCCCTTCAAGGCATCAACTTGCCTCTAGCATTTACAGTACAGGAAACTATTGGCAAAAAGTTTTCCAGGTGCCTTTCTCCTATTGTTTTCATGCTCTTCCATCTGAGCTCTGGAGATTTTTTTTTCTTTTTTGCTTATCATCATGGAAACATTCGTACTAGTGAAATTTTTGTACTAGTACTCTCTATGATATTGGGATCATGAACAATCTCTATTCAAAACGACAATGACAATAAAGAACTGGGATCCTGATACATGTAACTCGCATTATTTCAACTACTAATTTAACATAATCATTTGGGAAAATGTATACCGCGCAAAGAATATTTGTTTTACACATAGGTGTATATTGGAAAAGGTAAAACTTAAGTATATTTCTCTATTTTACAATCCCTTTTGTTGAAGCCATATATCACTATAATTATATTTTTCTTTAACTATAATTATATTTTTCTTTATGTGACTGATATTAGTGAGTTGTTTGTGGGTGTAGCCATGAACCTAGCCATAACCATAACATGTGGTTTAGCTATTGACATATTGTTGGTGTATCTGTAGACATAGCTGTTGGTATAACCACTATTGCATTGAGGTTTCGTTAGCCATGAAAAGAATTTAATTTTGAGAAACATGAATGAATTGGTTTTTTATTCATTTCCTGCCGTTAATGATGAGGTTAGAAAAATCCCCCGGAGAAAGATTGGAAGCTCTTTCCATGAGCTGATAAAACTGGACTTGGAGGACTTGGTGGGTCTAGCAACACCTGCAAAAAATGCATTTTGAAGCTTAAGTCAGTATAGTGTTTGACATGTGACGGGAAAAATAAATATTCTCTTAACTTAAATATTATTTAAGAATTATTTAAGTCTTGTATTAAATTTGTATTGTATTAAACTTGAAGTCTAGAGAAATGAGCATTAAAGAAATAAGCTTTAGCTCTTTTGACCTTCACCAACTTTATATTTAGGAAGATGAAGCTCTGTTTATATGGATTTTCTTAAGATAAATATCTTAAAAAATATCTAGAATATTTATAAAAATATTTAAGGAAGTGTATGCTTTATATAAAACATTTATGTACATTGTATAAAACATCATGTAAATCCCAATTAGACTTGGCCTAAAAATTAATATTACTGTATAGTTTTTTTTATATATATGGTCAATTACCATTTTATTTAATCATTCATCTTGTTCTATCTAGTTGCTTATGTGAAGGTTGGTGTTGGAATGCCAATGGACGGTATTAAACAAAACCCAGTTGTTTCTGACCTCATGTCTAAAATGGCATTTCATCATAACAAAGTTGATGTCAAGGTAATGTAAAGCTTTTAATTTCCCCCGTTTCCCACCATTTCATATTTGTACATTTATGTCTCTCACTTGCAATATAAAAAAGTCTGAATGTGAGATACCTAAAGAACTTTCTCGAAATAGTGTTTCCTAGACTGATTCTTTAAGCCATGAACACTGCTCATCCTTGCTTTTCTTGTCATGCTTGGTGACTGGTTTCTATGCTGTCCAGATGCATCACTAAGCACTATACTAAATTATTATTGTGTCAAATACTGGTCTTTTGATGGTTCCTCTTGTCTTATTGGAATTGAATTAGATCACCTCCGATGTGTCATTGTACAGTCGCCTCCCTAAATGCTCCATAAAATTGTTTTAGATTTCAAAATCCTACTGAAAGCTTTGTTACTGGTTTTTAAATGTCAAGTTTATCAGGGAACTGAAGACTTCTTTCTGAAATTAAGATGTTCCCCCTCCTTTTTCTTTCCAGAAGTGTGGGCATATGGGACAATAAATAAGAATGGATTAGATGGCCACTATACATTTCAAATTCAAAACACAGAGTTTGGAAAATGGCCACGGTTTCCAGTTAAAGGCCTGGAGAAACGAATGGATAAAGCTTCTAAACAACTGGCAGAAAGTCGGAAGATAATCCCAGTGGAAAGCAACGGAAATGCACTGAACATATCCCGGTGGCTCTTTTACAAATACCTTGGCAATCTGAATGAGCTGCCATTGGTCCATAGGACAATGTTACCAAATGAATGAAGTTTTTGCATCAAACTCATACCGGTGCGCCATCTTGTCTTCTTAACTTCCAGAAGAGTATACAGTGCTAGTAAGGTATATTAATGATGGATGATCAAAGTCCAAGTAAATGGAGCTTTTAAGTATAGGGCGGTGGATAAGTGGGAGATCTTTTAGAGGAGAGAGTTTGGGTGTTTAGCTAGAGAGCAAAAGAGTTGGAAATAGTCCCACAATTAGTGAGAGGTTGGTATCTATAGTGAAATGAGGATGATTATCGATCGCTGTGATCGAGCTATGTCACCCAAGTTTGGATGAGCTAAACGAAAGAAAATGGCTTCTTTTAGTCTAACATGTTTCAATTTGCTAGTGAATACTAAAAGTAGTGATTATATTTTTGATGAATTTAAATATTTTGGTAATTTTGTCTGTAAAAATAACATAATATATCATTATACTTCTTAGTTTTTTATTTTTATTTTTTTCCATTATAATTCTTTGAGTATATACCGATGAAATATTTTTATCAGTGTTTATCGATGGATACTGCAATGACATATTTAGTCGGAAAAATTCATCACAACCTATAGACAAAAATATTTTGTCTGTGTATCCATTTGTATTTGCTAATTTTCTAATAGTGACCTCCTACACAAGCATCTTAATCGATAAGGATATTCATGCAATCATGTTTAGTGAGAGATAAAGAAAATATATTTAGAAAAATGACCTGGTATAAGTGACTTGAAAATAGATAAATTCAAGTTTATTGGCCTCATTCAACCCATGATCTAACTTGATGGTGAACACTCGTGTAACAACTGATAATTTATTGTCATTTGTGTACTCATCCTATAATGGTCCGTCGGAGTCTTTTAAAAGATCAAAAAACTTGGTCGCGTTTACATTAGGTTCTTCATTTACTATTGAACATTGACCGACATAACTTTGATTTATTTTCATCGCATCCATAACCATATTCCTATAAAATTACTATTTTCATTTACAACTTCACGCATGTTGCTAGAACTAGAAGTTGATCCAATCATCCTTTCTATCATAGCCTCATGTGGAATATATGGTTCTCCTTGTACAAATCAACACATGTATCTCTCTATAAACTTTTTTTTTTTGTAGAAGATGCATCTTTACAAAATCTGGATCAAAAAACTTTTTTATTTTTGCACCTTTTACATGGACATCCAATACCGCCTCCATTAATATTTCTTGGATTAGATAGTGCATATTTAATAAAACCATGAATCCCCTTACAAAAATTCATCCTACGAAACCTTTAAGGTGAATCTCAATACATTCATGAACGATCATCTATTACTTGTGTCAAACCTATATAGAATATTGATGATAACATTTATTAATTAATTAGGTAGACTAAATAAATAATAGAATATTGATTTTACTCAAACTTATTTAAATTATTTTAATAGTACAACTAAGTCATTATCAGTTATCTACATAAATTCAAATTTCTATATATTTATAAAAAATTTCAACTCAACAATATAATTCATAAAAATATAAAACAGACCCAGTAAATAAGTTATTATTTATTTCATCCCAAAACACCTAATTCACAATTTCAAATTTAACCCTAACATGTACAGATCATATATTCATACAATAAATTTCTATAGAAAAAGAGATATAAAACAAGTAAACACCCAAATAAAATACATATACTACAAAAATATACAATAAAAATTAACATTTTAAAATTAAGTTTAAATAAATAAATAAATAGGTAGTTTTGCTTACTTGAAGTGAGGAATCCTCAATAAAATTTGAATCAGAATAGAAATGTTGACAAACTAAGTGTTAGGGTGGCCGAATTTATAGTGAGAGGTTGATTTGTGATAAAATTAAGGGGGTGTTGTTTGTTGCAGAGAAAAATAAAGCAAGAAACGGAAATGAGAGAGAGAAAGAGAGGAGGGTCGCTCGTTAGGTCATAAATTAAATATTACAGATGAAATTACCGATGAATTTAAACATGTTGGTAATTTTGTTTGTAAAAATGACATGCCATCATATTTTTTGGTTTTTTTTTATTTTTTTCACTATAATTCTCTGGGTATATACCGATGAAATATTTTCATCGGTGTTTATCGATGGATACTGCGAGGGCATATTTAGTCGGAAAAATTCACCATAACCTACCGAAAAAATATGTTATCTGTGTATCCATTTGTATTTACTAATTTTCTGATGGTGATCTCCTACACAAGCATCTTAATCCATATGTGTATTCATGCAATCATGTTTAGTGAGAGATAAAGAAAATATATTGAGAAAAAAATGACCTAGTATAAGCAACTTGAAAATAGATAAATTTGAGTTTACCTTGCACATCATTAATGGGATGATATTGCCATAGACATAAATTGACTTATAGTAGACTTGATGTGAGTCCTTCTTCGCATGATGAACGTGTAGTGGAGAGTACAATAAAATCATCATAAGCCTCTCCAAAGCATATAAAATAAAACGATGAAACATGTAGGCGTTCAAACATCCATATCAAACGAGGACATCAAATGTAAGCTTTCAAATAAAAAAAAATAATATTTGGCACGTGTAAGTGCCCCCTTTTCTGGCATCAATGGGGACCCCCATATATCCCCCCCTTAGATGCTTGCACGTTTTGCAAGTATATTGCCTTATTGTAAAACATGATACAAGGGTAGACCTAGCCAAGGCCCGATCAAGAGAGTACATCTAAGTTGATTAAAATTTTTGTTTAAAAATTAAAAAAAAAAATCAATGGTAAAGAACCAAGTTTTGACGGGATGATAGATTAATTTAAAATTTTAATTGAGTCAATTTTTTTTTTTTTTTTTAGCCCGTACCTCTTCACAAGCCTAAATATCTAAGTTTTATAAGGAGGCCTGATATGCCTATCACTTCTTGGGCGCACCACACTTGGTGCGCATCATTGCTAGTGTCTGCACCACTGCTGACTGTCCAAAAATTTTGCTAAGCAAGAAGGTAACCCCCAGGTAAGAATGTACATTTATAGGGAATTCAAGCTTGGCAATAGAGATGATCTCATCATCTAGGATACATTCTCAAGATTAAAGCTTATGAAGGCCAGTCTCCAAGCTACATGAAGGTCAGTCTCCAAGCTACTAGAGTCTTGATTGTACATCCATTTTCACATGAACAAATCAATATGGAGCATTACCAGAAAATTAATAAATACAAACGGAAATACTGACGAAATATTTTCATAGGTAAATTACAATGAATTTTACAGACGAAAATATTTTCTCGGTATATATATACGGACGGAAATATTTCCTCGGTATATACCGAGGGAATTACAGTAGAAAAAAAAGAATTAAAACAAAGCTAAAAAGTAAGATGACATCTCATTTATACCAATATAATTATCGACGGAATTACATCTGTCGATAACATCCATTGCTAAAATCATTAGTAAATTGTTCACATCTCATTTCACAACAGACGGGCCTCTTTTTCTTCTTCTTTTTCTTCTTCTCCTTATGTAAAAAACATCAACATCCCTTTTTTTCTCTTCTCTTCTCTCCTCAACTCCTTCTCTTTTCCTTCATGCTCAGGGATGTCTTCTTTTTTTTTCTTCTTTTTTTTTCTTGGTTTTTTTAATTAAGATACTTTATGAATTTTTGTTTCTCTTCCCAGCTTCACTCGCAGCTATATTAAGGTAAGATTTTTCTTTTTTCTTTTTTTTGTGTTTTTTTTCATTATATTTGTTTTTTTATTTTTATGTTCTTAATAATTGTATGAATGTTATTGTAGGAGTTTTTTTTTCATGTTAGATCAATTTTTAGTTGTTTATTTATAGGATTTTTAAATAGATTTTAATTATTTAATTATTTTTCTAGTTTTCTTAAATAGATTTTAAAAAATATATATTTTTAATTAATCACCAACGGAATTGCATACGGTAGTTTTGTCGGTTATATGACAAGCTTCCTAAGGGAAAAACCGACCAAATAAAGCAGGTAAATTTTTTTTTGCGCACTTTTCCCGTCAGTAAATCCGTCGGTAATAATATTTTTTTATTGCCGATGGACTTACCGACAGACAAAACATTATCGATAAAAGATTCACCGATGAAGCATTTTCATTTGTGATCCTGTCAATAAATTAATTACCAACGAATTGTTAATATAAATACCGACAGAAAATCTCATCGATAAATATAAGAATTATGGTAGTGGAGGGACAACGACTCCGTAAGACTCATTGGCTTTTCCTTTATTTATTGTTTTATCCAATAATTAATTACAGAGGAGGTGGGATCCCGTTTTTTACACTCAACTAACGATGATGATATTTAGCTTTTAATATTAAAAATGTCATGAGATGAATCCTTGGAGCTTGTGAAAGCTAAAACTTAGTCATGATAGAGCAGCTTAGCAAGATGAATAAGGCGTGTTAATAGACAACTAGCCCTCATAGAAAAAGAATGACTAGCCATTAAAAGCTTCACATGAACAACACATATATAGATTGGTCAATGGACATGGCATTGCTATATATATATATATAAAGAACAATTAAGCATAAAAAAACTCACAACATGGATAACACGCAACTCAGCATTACCATAAGAAAGAACAATTGAAAAGGAGAATTTCCCACAGCCTAGCCAGGGTTCATCTTGGCAAGTTGGACTTGGTGTTGCTATTATAAAAAACAACTTTGAAAAGTTCATATGCTAGCCAGCACGCAGCTAGGGCTGATGGATATGATATATATTGCTATAAAAAAAAGAACAATTGATCATGAGAAGCTCAAGTCTTTACCAACACACAGCTTGGCCAGATCAAGATGGACATGAAGTCGCCATTAATTATAAAGAACAGCTTGGTCAATGTGCAGCTTGACCAGATCGCATATGGCATCGCCTTTGGAAAGACATAGTAAGCACGAGAAGACCACGATTTGGCCGGCATGCAACCTTATCTGATTATTCAACAAATATCTTAATCTTAAAGTTTAAATAGATAAGTTTTTGAGATATAATTTATATTTTTTTAATATATTTTTTGAGATAAAAAATATTTGGGTTTCAAACTTGTACATGTTCATACTACTTGTCCCCAAGAGGCGTAGCGTGATGACAAAAGATTTGAGATTTGCACAGCAGGTCTCGAGTTCGAGTCATGGCGTGCACCTCTTGTAAGAGCCTGAGACAGCCGGGGTTTTACCCGCTCACCTGGACCCACAAAGTGCGCTTTCCAGGGGGTGGGGTTTCCTCAAATCCAAAAAAAAAATATTCATACTACTTTATATTTAATTTTTTTTATTAAATAAATAAGGATGATAAGATAGTTGAAAACCAATATACCATAAAGTGTTGAGCTGGAGCTGGACTATTCACGAGCTACTACACTTTTTTTTGGCAATCATCACTCCACACATGTATTTTCACAAAACGTTTCATCAGGCTTGGCTTGTGTTCAAGAACCATATCCCGCAAGAGAAATTGTTGTTAGTTAAATATATGTATAAAGAACAATAAATAAAAAATGGATGTAATTTCCATTGGTTTTTACTGATTGATACACCGAGAGAATATTATGGCGATGAATTCACTATAATTTACCAACAAAATTTTTTTGTCGATGTTTTCATTTGTGCTTGTTAATTTTTTAGTAGTGCTCGTATACAAATCAACATCCATGAAGAGCACATCATTCTTATTCTTTTCCATGTTCCCCCACTAGATAGTTGGTAGTAAAACAATCTCCATATTGTCTCTTGGATATCTAGGTAATGATTGTTATAGTTGATTGTCTAGCTTCCCCATCAAAACCTCAGAGAATGATAAATTCCAAAACTTTGGGTTTTCTATGCATCCTCATTGTAAAAAAATAATCTCCTTATTTATTTGTCATGTTAGAAAAACGATCTTAGGATGTCATTTATACCCTAAATATTTAACTATATAGCAAACATAGCAGGGCCTAAGTAATAGGTTGATGCAGGTTGGCTCTTAGAAGTAACTAGATTTGTGTTCCGTGTGGTGTTGTGGGTTGAATTAAAAAAAATTAACTAAAATTTTTGTTAAGATGTAATTATTTTTTAAAAAAAGTTTTAGAAATTCAATAATCATGTTAAATTTTGATTAATTAAATAATACGATAAAAAAATAAAGTAACAAAAATAATAACAATAAATAAATCAAAACAAAATATTGTCCTAGGCAAAGTTGAGCTAAGACTTGAATCTCGTGACTTAGACACGAGATATGTCCAGATTAAATGTCTATTGTGTGTCCTAGATCATGAGATCGGGATAATTCGATAGAAAAAAAAATTAATGATAAATAAAAAAGAAATTAAAAAAATTAAGAGACAAAAATAGATCAAGATATTTAATATTGCAAAACGAATCATTTACCTGGTTGTGTTTAATGAATTTCTTTATTAAAATCAACTTGTAATAAAAATTGACACACACAAAAAAAATTAAATGATGTCATTCCAGATTAAATGTCTATTGTGTGTGTCCTAAATCATGAAATCAAGATAATTCGATAGAAAAAGAAACTAACGATAAATAAAAATAAAATTGAAAAAATTAAGAGACAAAAGTAGATCAAGATATTTAATATTACAAAACGAATCATTTACCTGGTTGTGTTTAATAAGTTTATTTATTAAAATCAACTTGTAATAAAAATTGACATAAAAAAAAATTAAATGATGTCATTCCAGATTAAAAAAATAATAGATTTAGGTTAACCTAATGACCTATTGGTTAACCCCATAATTTAGGGACCCAGAGTATTTTCCAGGTCGAACAACTATAGTTTAGAGTCTATTGAGTCCTTATAAAACTACAGGGAGCTAATCGGTCTCTAGCTGCCTTGATAAAAAGGGTGGGAAATAACCATACATTTATGGGGGTGAGGAACAATCCTTACTAGCCCATGGATCATCATGGGATGGAGATGATCGGGAATGAGCTCGTGACCATATATGCATGAGAAACTGGATACCTTTGACATTTTACAATGTGCACTCTTTGAAAGTTTTAGACTTCATACCAAAGGCAAATTGATGTGATTCAAACTACATTAAAGGATTTACATGTGTTAAATGTGCTTATTATAAGATCAAGAGGTAAGAAGATTAAAAAGATATTTAATGAGTTAATTCAAGATATTTAGATATTATTTTCTACAAAACTTGTAAATTCAACTTATTTTTTAACTTACATATGAATTGGGTTTAATTTTTAATGCATAATTTTACGCTAATAAGCATAATTTTCAATCAAATAATTGGATCGAGCTAAAATTTGACCACACATTTCTAGAGATCTTGTTTATATTAGGTTAAAATTCAAGGTTAGTTGAACATCGATAAGGCTTGCAATAAGATTCAGAAGCTATTGTGCGGGAATTGTATTAGTTTTCCAATTGATCTGTGATTATTTTTTTCTATTTTATTTTGAACTCTTTTATTATTTTTCTAGCACTATTTAAGAAGTTTTTACATATTATAAACAAAATTATTTAACTTGTATTTAGGTTTAAAAAAAAATGAGAGATGGTTTGATCATAAATAAAACTTGTGTGAGAGAGTTTTCTCTTACTCATGGTTCCTTATAGAACTACTCTAACATATCAAAGAATTAACCAAGTTTCGTAGCATCTTCTATACTTTTCATTTGAATCTTTATTATAGGTGTTGGGTCAGAGTTTGGTTTTCATAGTTTTGATCTCTCGGTACAAGTTATTATTTTGTCAAGCTTAATTTCAAATGTAGTCCTAACTTTTTTGGGAAGAATTAATTTGACAATGGGTTTCTAGATATTCTAGATATTTATATCCATAAGATTTACATCACAATTTCTTTAATTTTTTGGTTAAAATAACTTGTGTTAGATTGTTTATTCAAAACTTGAACCGGAAATCACATATATGCAGTTCAAATAGAAACATGTATTTGCAATTTTATTCAGTTGAACCAACTTTTACTGAAAATGTTTTTTATCTGTCATTCCAACTTTCAACAAAAACTAGCAAGAGTTTTTTGTTTTTTTTTTTTAAGATCTAGCATGGTTTGGAAAAACATTCTCAAACTAGCACATGTTAAAAAATATTGTCCCAACTAACATAGCATACTCACCTACGAGGTCACACATGCGCAACCTCCTATTAATATTTTTTTTTGTGTGCATGCTCTAGAAGCAAAAAAAAAAAAAAAAAACATTGACATGTTAGCTTATGGATTAAGTGGTTGTTTGTTTACACGGCTGCGGTTGCTTTTAAACCAAACTGCAGCCTGTAAACGTTTGATAACAAAGAACCACAATTTATTTTTGGTGGGGCCCAGTACAATTCACGTTTACAACGCAGGTTTTGCTGAAGCAGCTCTTGGCTGCTTTTCTCCTTCACTGTTTACTTTTTTAAGTGAACAGTGCGAGCGAATTTTAATTCACTCGCACTGTTCATTGAATAGTTTTTTTAAAAAAAAACAGTGCAGTGAATTATAAATTCACTTGCACTGTTTAAATTCACTCGCACTGTAATCTTAATTTTATTCCTGATAATATTTTATCTAATTGTACTGCACGCTCAAAAAATCATGGAAACTGTAGTTCTTGTCGGATGAATTTTGTACGTAATGGAATTGTAGATGATTTAATGGAATAATAAAAAATATTTTATATAAATTATTATTTATTTAATGATGTAATAGTAGTAATTAAATCTACAATATTTAAATTTAAAACCATATATATATATATATATATATATATATATATATATTTTAATTGTGTGTTATCCGAAAAATTAGAAGGAGATCGTTTGATGACGTAACATTTGTAAAATTTGATTGCAATCTCAAAATTCATCCGACAAGAACTACAGTTTCCATGATTTTTTGAGCATATGAATTTTGTATGTAATGAAATTGTAGATGATTTAATGGAATAATAAAAAAAAATTTATATAAAGTATTATTTATTTAATGATGTAATAGTAGTAATTAAATCTACAATATTTAAATTTAAAACCATTAATATATATATATATATATATATATATATATATATATATATATATATATTTTAATTGTGTTTTATCCGAAAAATTAGAAGGAGATCGTTTGATGACATAACATTTGCAGAATTTGATTGCAATCTCAATTTTGTTCTTGATGATATTTTTACCTGATGTTGTTGCACGCTTAAGAAACCATGAAAATTGTAGTCCTTGTTGGATAGATTTCGTGCGTGATGAAATTTCACATGGTTTAATGGAATAATAAAAAATATTTGATATCAATATTATTTATTTTATTATGTAATAATAGTAGTTAAATCTACAATATTTAAATTAAAATATATATATATATATATATTAATTATTTTATAACCTCAATTTGAAAAGCATTCTTTTAACCAAATACATTAAACTATTTTTTGTTCAACCTCAATTTCAACCACAGTTTTAACCAAACATATATTTTTTCAAACCAATTTCAACTAAAAATACTTTTTATAAAATAATTATTTTTAAACCACAACCACAGTAACTAACACGTTAACAAACACACCATCCAGAATGTGAGCATTTAGTTACCTTTAGCGGCATGTGTACTTCTTAAAAGCTCCATAGCTGACTTTCTTTTGTATTTATGGCTTCATTATGATTTTCTGGTAGTCCTAGATGTGTTTTTATTAGAGCTATGGTGTGTTCTCGACATCTCAATTTTTTTTTTCATTTCACTTTTTTTTTTCTCTCTCCTGCTTTAATTGTTATGTCATCCTATTCTTTTTCTTTTTTTTTTCATGTGGTCCCTTAAGTTTTATTTTTAGTTAGTTTTATTTTCATTATTTTTATTTAAGTTGAGCAAAAAATAATTATCTTTTTGGGCAAAAATTAACTACGTTTTTAGCATTCTCATTTAAAAATAAATATTAGCTTTAGTTAAAAAAAAAAAAAACATTTGTGCAAAAACAACATATGAAATGATTATAATAATAAAACTAAAATTAACTATATAGAAAAATTAAGGGACTAAATGAAGAAATCAGCTATCTCTGCCCAACTAGTTAAATTGTGTTAGTTTGGGAATTATTCCTTCAGTTGTTCCTAGTTTGAAAAATATTTTCATTTACTGTGTTAGTTTGGAAAAAAAAAAAAAAAAAAACTCCACAAATTTGGCTGCCGCTGTGGCTTCAGCTTGTGCAGCTGCTAAAGCTGCCTATTTAGATAAAAAGAAAAAAAGTTTGGAGCTTATTGGCTTTTTGACTTCTTATTTCATTAATAGTCAATGAATTTTTGCATAAAATCCTAAAAGAAAATCGTTATATAATATATAATGTGCGTTTTTTTTTAAGAATTTTAACATGAAGGAACTTTCCATAATAGTTTTAATAATTATTTAAAAAATGTACTTTTCATTAAATACCTTCACTTTTTTTCAATTTTCTTAAAAGCTTTTAGACTCGGCCCGGTGGCCGGCCCGATCCAAGACCGGGTTCCGGATTCTGACCAGGTCACCGGATCGACTAGGTCAATTTTTTTAAAAAATCAAAATGATGTCTTTTTAGTAAAAAAATAAAATAAAAGTCAACGGGTTGCAACCGAGTTTTTGACCGGGTCTTGCCAGGTCAACCCGCCGAATCAGCCAGGTTATATCGAGTTTTTTTTTTCCCTATTTTTTTTCCAACCAGACCCAATTTTAATTCTAAATCAGCCAAGTTCCGGATCAATCTGCTAGACCGGATTTCAAAACTATATAACGGTTTCAAAAAGCAAATACCATCACCTTTACCACCTGTGCAAAATCATTTTTTAAAAAGAAAGCATGGACCAAGGCGATATCGTTAGTCGTTAAAAAAAGAAAAGAAAAGAAAAGGGAAAAAGAGGCCGGACAACCGCGGTTGACTTTCCTCATGGAGCGGGCGAATAACGGCACCTTTGGGAGAATGCATTCTGTCTTTCATTGGGCATTAAGAAAACAAGGCAACAAATGCTTAAAAAATAAACTACATACGATTATTCATGTTGGCAATACTTTACAAAGTGTAGAGTATTCACCGTGCAAATTGTTTTGTCTATTCACCGTTTTTTTTTTTATCTCAATTCTTTCTTTCTGTTTTTTTACTCTTTTTGGACTGAATTTTGTAATAGACACGTTAATTAATATTTGATCCGACTTTAATAGACACGTTAATATTTTTTTGCGTTTATTATCACATATTATTCTTAATTTATTTAATTAAATATATATTTAAACTTTTTAATTTATATTTATAATATTTTTTTTTTGTTAAACACGTTAGAGAAACCTATATATTCATTTTAAAAAAAATATCCAGCTTCCAGCAAACCACGAGTCAAAAAGCTATTACATATACTATTTGTTATCCTTCAATATTTTAAACATATGTTTTTTTATTTTAGGGTAAAAAACATTTTAAAATTAATTTATACATTTTTATATATATAATTTTAACAATGCATGTACAGGAAAGAATTATATTGGGTAGGTGTGGGTAGGTGTGCGTGCTCCATTGGAGGTGTACGCGTAGGGATATATAGGCCGCGCAGCATCTAGGAGCCAACGCATGGTGTTTGGTTACTTAAGAAGATCCTTCCCAGCGTCCCAGATGTTCGTGGTCAAAAATCGGCAAGTTTCTCGATGCTTCCAGAAGCACAAGCTCGTTTCTGCATTTACTCCACTGCCCCTGAATTCTCTACATGGATATTATTAGTATAAACTATAATCGGGAGCAAATGAAGGGTAGTTTCGTCCAAAAAAAAGATTGTCACCGCAAGCGTATGAAAATTTAAAAGACTGGTGCAAATTCTAATCCCCACGCTACCATGTTGGACCGCGTCAGGAATAGTATATATATAATAAGCAGCAGCACACCAAGCCATAAACAAGAAACCTGCTACTCCCTCCTTTCTGATTAGCCTTCCTTTGACAGATTCCAGTAATTTTACTTTGACGAGTCTCTTTCTCTTCCATCTCTTCTCATTCTTTGTTGGAAAGAAATCAAGATCATGTCTGGAAATAGTTCTCATGAGACTTCATGGGCTGATCAATGGGACTACAACCCAGATCCTGCCGTGTATGATCATAGCAAGGACAGCAGCAGCGATTCGACAGCCAAATACAAGCAGAAGGTTGGAGAAGGACTTGGAAAGACGAAACAGGTTGCTTCAACTGGGATCAAGAAGGTGAAAGAAGGAACCTCTGTTGGCTTCAGATGGATTAAAGACAAGTATCAGAAGACTACCCAGAAACATTAGTGATCCTCTGATCACATGCATGCACCTCTTATTTTTTACATAGGCTCTCTGTGCTCTGTACTGTCTGTTGTTTTGACTGCTACTGATCAGTACTGCCTTGTTTTCATTAATCATGCTTCTTCTTTTCCGTTTTTTCCTGCTCTTTCCATTCTTTTGTTCATATATATAAAACACCACAGGCATCCATCCATATTTTTTTATGTGAAATATCATGTTTTATACATATTATTTTCTTCTTTTTTTATTGATTCTTGAATCAGATTTTTTTTCATGCGGTAATATTTGGATGGTTGATTTTTCTTTCCTTTTTTTATTAGTTTTTAGTATCTCTTCTTCTCTTTATCGTTCCAATGAGGGATTGATGATATGGATTATTACGGGATTTAGGTTGATCATAATTAAAATTCACGATTTATACCCCCTTTAAAGAGTTCATTAATAAAAACCATTGACTCCCAAAAGCATGGTGGAAACTTCAGGGCTGGCCATGTTGCGAGGTCTGGTTTCTTAGGTGAACGTGATCGCAAGCTCAATCAATATTCTTCTTTAGGTGGATTTTATTTATATAAAAAAAAAAGAAATTGTTGAAGGGAATTAATTTGCTGTACAAATTAAGAATCGGATAGCATCACGAGATTGATCCGCAAGTTGGATATCTCGCCGAACCAAAATTGTATTCCTTTTTTTATTACCATCAAATTCTTTTACTTTGACCTACATATATAATAGTATATTCTTTTTAATTACATCCTATTCTTTTAATTTGAAACAATTTAGGGCAAATTCTAAGGTGTTGGTATGTTTAAGAAGGTTTACTCTTTTTTTGAGTTTAAATTTTGAAAAATTATTAATTTTTTTTCATGTTGTTTTGAGCCAATTCTAACTCTACTGTTATTGAATTCAGTGTTCAATTTGAATTCAATTGATAAATAAATTGAATATGTTTGGAGGAGATAAAATTCAATTTTTTTTTATATTACATTCATCACATTCATCTCATATGAATATTTTAGAAAAGCTAATTTTAATATTAATTTATCATTTTTAATATAGTATATTAGAGCGGTTGCCTCTAGTTTATTTTTGTATCATTTTTAGAGATTGAGTTTCATTTAGAATTTAATTTTTCACATTTTCAAACAAGAGATTTCATTAAAATCTTTGAATTAAAACAATTCAAAGAGTTTCAAATATGCTTTAAATATATCAGGTTAATGTGAGGGGTGTATTTTTAAGATAGAACGTGGAAGCTAGTTTGAAATAATATTCTTATTATCAAACCAAAATAAAATAAAACATTGAGAGCAATATTAACATGCATTCATATATTGAAATATGTAATAGAAATCAAAATATAAGCCGCATACTAATTATATAAAACCATTATTAAACTTGAAATGAAGTTCATAAGTAAAGTAAAACACTTAAAATTAGATTCAAATGAAAATTATTGTCATAAAGGATAAATTATTTACCCTTTAAACGATATTGCTTGTCTTTTAGTTCAACTTCAATAATACTACCTTAATTAGTTGTATTATTTATAAGCATTTTAAAACTTCAAAAAAATTACCATGATTAGTTGCACTATTTGTCAAGGTCCACAAACCAAAAAAAAGAAACTCATAATCTCTTTATAAAGTACTAGAATGAATTCCCACCATTTTGCCTTTTTTACTAGGAAAAAAAATGTGGTAATTTTTTACCTTAAAAACCATATATTTTTTCCCTTCGAAAATAATTTTTTCAAAAGTAAGAAGACTATTCAAACTCTTTATCCATGGCTAGATGTATAAATAGGCAAGCAAAAAATAATTTCTTATAGGCCAAAGAATTAATTTATAATAAACCCAAATATAAATCTAAAATATGTTAGCAAAACACAAACTCAAATTCAAGCGACCCATGCTTGGCCTGAGCCACAGATAGGTTAGATCAATATTATGTTGTTTAAACTCATTTATAATCCTTCAACTTCCCATTATACAAACCATAAGACAATCTTAATTTTTTTTCTACGAGGTATGGAGGGTTTTGGATTTTATAAAAACATATTAATTAATACTTTTTTAAAATTAATTTTTTATTCACTCAAAATTTATTTTAATATGTTAATGTTCTATGTCAATGAACTTTTGTTGGATCATGACCTGCGTAGATGAACTTTTATTCCAACAAAGTTTTAATCCTAAAAATAAATGGAACTCATTTTAAATTTGGCTTCAAATATACTCACTCAATAGCCTTGTTTTTAAAACAGATTTCCTAACATAAAATTCAATGATAGAGCTAAACTATCATCAATTATTTATAGAAATTAAAAGATAAACATAAAACTAAAAGTTAATGGAAACCACATAAAATGACAGAAAAAATTCACAAATTATCGCGTGCCATAATTTGAAAGTAGCAAAACCACATAAAATTAATTTTAAAACATTTCAAAATTTAAAATGGAAACTAGTTAGGCTATTTCAAAGAGAAATCACAAGATCAACTCCATACGACTTGCCCTCAATTATAACTTGGTTCTTTCATTAATTTCATATTTTTTTTCTAATTTATTTTATTTTTTATTTCTTCGAGAAATAGTAAAAAGAAAGGAGAACTAGATACAAGAGTGAAAATTTTCGGGGAGGAACAAGATATATTTTTTTTGGAATAAAATGCTACTACATTGAGGATGGTCAGTGTTGATTAAAAGCCTTGATGACTGTGTTTTATCGTGGGGTCGAATTATTTTTTTATATAAAAAATAATATTTATTTATTGAAATAGGATAAAAAAAGACATAAAAACGTTCATAATAAACTTATAACCATGCTAATTAGGGTTGAGTCAACCTAAGATATCCTGTCAAACCCGCAGCCTAGGTAATATGATTAAAATAACCCAATAAAAAAACTAAAGAGAACTATAAAGCCCTATTTTTTATATAAAAAAACCATGCAAACTTTTCAAACTCATGACTCGAGTCACTAGACGCGAAGCACCCAATCTAAAAAAACCATGAAGTCCGATTCTCAATCAATTATATATTGAAGGATGAAATTGAAAAGAAATTTTAATTATTAAAAAGGATTTTAAAAAAATATCAATTAAAAAAATAAGGATCAAAATTAAAATACAAAATAAATTTTATACTTAATTGAAGGGTGAAATTGAAAACAAATCTATAAAGTAAAAGGATAAAAAAATAAAAAGAATAATGATCAAAATTGACATAAGAAATAAAAACAATGTTGTAATTAAAGGATGAAATTGAAAAGAATAATAACTTTTATAAAAGGCCAAGAAAAAATTAGAAATCAAAACATTGAGGACCAAATTGAAAACCACAATACCATCAATGTAAATTGAATGATTAAATTAAAAACCACTAAAACTTTTACAAAAGGTTATAAGAAAAAAAAATGAAATTCAAAGAATGAGGACCACATTAGAGAATATAATATTTGGTAAATTAGGATTGAATGATAAAATTAAAAACAAATAAAACTTCTACAAATGGGCCACAATAAAAAATTTAAAAAAAAAATAAGGACTAAAGTCGAAATATTAACAATTAAGAGAGCCCATATGTAATTTTTGGGGGAGGAGAGAGAAAAGAAAGAGGGGGAAAAAAAAAGCCCACCAACGCTAAACCGGACCACCACTAATGACACACACCGCACTAACAAAAAGAGGACATAATAACACTTCCAACAATATAGTGGAAGGGTATTTTTTTTATGCTAGAAGGCGTCTCCTAAAGGGAGCAGACACCTCTCATTTTCCCGCATGTGCGCCACATGTGTGCCCACCTTTTTGATTTTTTCTTTATTTAGCCAAATACAAAATTGCCCCAAAGCTGAATTTATAATTACAAAAAAACCATTGTGAAAAAACAAAAATGCCCCCTAACCCCAAGCTTAATCTTTTTTACTTTAAAGGTAGTGTCGTCATTATAATGTGCAATTTAATTATTTATTTTTTTATTTGAGAAAATACCAAGTTGTCCCTCAGCTTAAATTATAATAACAAAAAAACTATTATGAAAATACAAAAATATTCATTGGCGTAAAGTTGAAATTTTTTGCTTTTAAAGGTATTCTAGTTGTTTCACTATATAATCAAGATGGAAAAATACTTATTTTTCTCCGCTCTATTCAAAAATGATAAATGAGCCATGTGAAAAGACTTCAATGCCCTTGAAAGTCAACGTTAAGTTTTTTGGGTGGAGTGACAAAAACATTATTATATTGTTCTAGGGAACAATGTTTTTTAGTGTTCATCTACAATGATTTTCTAAGGTGTTTTAGGTTCTTTTAATTATAATTATACATTACATTAGAATTAAAAGTTACAATTATATTATAAGATAAATTGAAATAAAACCTTGTTTTACTTATTATTTCATTATGGCATCAGACTTAACATCATTCTGGATATGACCAGTGCTCCTCTTCCTCTTTTTTTTATTCATTCTTGCAAAATTTACTCAGTTTTTTCCCTTATTGTTTTTTCAATTTTGTCATCTTACTTTATATTTGCAGGATTTTAACACAATTATTTTTCTCAATTCATGTGCAATATTGTGTTCACGATGTAAAAAATACAACAATATTGGATTTCTCTTCGATTTTGCAACATAGGATTTGATTTATCAATTTTAGAAATTGAAACAACAAGGATCAACATTGACACATCCAAACAAATGCAACCCTTTTTTCACTTTGGTATAGAAAATTACAATTTGGTCTCTATAGTTTAACGTTTTTCCTTTTTGGTCCCTTTTTTTTTAAGTTTCATGGTTTAGTATTAAACTTTATTTGTTTTACATTTCATTCTCTGAACTTCGAGAGGAAAGAAATAGATATCGAAAAATAACGAGGAAAGAAAAAGTTGTTAGTCAGTCACATATCAGACACTAAAAAAGTTGATCTTGTTGTCATTTAGTTCCTCTTAATGAGAGGGAATTTCATTAAAGTATTTTTTAACCTCCATCTCATCGGAAAACACATATTAAAGTTAGGAAATAATTTATTTTTTCAATTTGATTTGTGTTGTTTTGACCAATTTTAAGGGTTTTTTAGGATTATAAATTGGTTTATTATGATTTTTAGGGTTTTGTTAGGTTTTTTTAGGTAAAAGTATATTGAAAATAGGTTTTTAGATAAATAAGAAAAAAACCTTGCATTGACTTTTCAGCCACCTCTTTAGCGATCGAAAATGTGGATGATGTGTCCTCCTCCCTTAAACATTAAAAAAAAAAAAAAGGCTACAATCCTTTTTCTATGTATTTTTTTCCAAATTTCATTAATATTTTTTTATTGATATGCACTATAAATAAAATACTTAACATGATATTTAAATTATTGTTCAAATTTGGCATAATTCTGATACAAAGTTATAAGTTTTGATGATAATGTTAACAATTCTTATTATTATTATTATTATTATTATTATTATTATTATTATTATTACACACCTAATATGAAGTAAAATTAAAAGTTTATTCTTGAATATTCAATGAAAATGAATTTTCTATTTATGTTATTTTTCAATATATTTTTTACATTATTTTTTCAAATTAATTAAGTTCCTTTTCCTTCAATTACATACAAAATCTTAAAATATTTTTTTAAATTTTTTTTATTAAAACTTGTTTTTGAAATCATGATAGTTTTTTTTAATCTAAAAAACAATGTTTCTGATTAAAAAACATGTTTTCATAAAAAAAATAAAGAAATGTACTAATAAGGTAATGTAATCTAGATTAAAGAGGTATGTTTTCGTATTTGAAATGATTGAAAATTTTAACAAAGTTTTATTTTAATTGTTTCTGCCTTTTATTAAAAAAACCTTTTACTAATACAAATTCATATAGTTGTTTTTAAGAAGATTAGGGCTTTTTGTGATGATATCATAGATTATTTTATGCATAATTATATGTTAGCATGATATGTAGAATTCTTAAAATAAATTGTTGCTTAACATTGAATGACAATAAAATACCTATTTTTTTAGTTTTTTATTCTAAATATTTCTCAAATTTGTTGTTCAACCTTTTTGTTTTCCATGGAAGTGCATAAAAATGATCAATTCTTAAATTTTTAATTTTTCATGATCGTAATAAGTTTTTGATTAAAACACAATGTTCTCATAAAAATAAAAAGAAATATGTGAATGGAAAAATTAGGTTTTTGATTAGAAATACTTTTTTTTTTCTTTTTAGTTCAAATCGTTATAGTTTTACCAAACTTTTTTTCATATAGTTATTGCTTTTCATTCAATGAACTATCTTGCCAAATAAATAAATAAACAAAACCTTTTTGTTATAAAAAAATATCATTTTAATGAAACCTTTTTGTAAAAAAAAAACAAATTAGGTTTTGACTAGTCAATCAAGTTGTTGATGCACCTGCCAAATCAACTAGGTCACATCGGATTAACCTTTACATGCTTTAATTTGAAACTTAGCCCAAGTCAAATACTGGGTTCGCTAGCCACCATGTTGACCCATTGGATTAAGATGAATTCAATAATATTATCAAAAAGTTACTTGTGGCATCATGTGGGGCAACTAAATATATGATAATCTTTTTTTATAGAAGAAAATGAAAATGTAGGTAGGTTATCTCACATTTTTTGACATAGAAATTGTGTATACATTTATATTTCTAAATAAGCATTTCTTTACTAACAAAATCTTCATTTCTTCTTCTTCTTGGGTTTATAATTTATCATTTTCATATTCCCTTAGGCTATAAACCTATTAGATTTTATTATTATTAATCACATTGCTAAAGTTTATTTAGAAATTTTTTAATTTAACCATATTTCTTATTAGGGTTTACAGCTACTCCCTTACCTAACCTAAAGTTTAAGATGTGTATTTTCAAAAAGTGATACATGACAATATAAATAGGAATGAATGCTAAAGTTGTAAGGGAAAAAAAAACATAACAAATAAAACAACAATTGAAAAACAAATAACAAAGCTTAGTCTTAAAAAGTTCTCTAGTGAAGTCGTCACTATATCGCTACCCGACATCACAACAACTATATAAAAAAAGAAAAAAATAGATATCTGACATCATGTTCTTCAAAGAAAAAAAGTCTTGTTTAAGGAGTAGTTACCATGAATTGTGGTGTATGGAGGAGACTCTCTTACGGCCTGGAGTGCACATGAGACTGGATCGTGTAGTTCTCTTCTACCTCCTTACATCAAGATTAGTTGTGGCCTACCATGCTTCATTAAGTGATAGACTCAACTGCCCAAAAATACATTCTTTCTTATATTCTCTCATGGTCTCTCCATTGATATTTTTATTGTCGTTGTCATTGCTACTGTTGTTGATGAGGCTGGTCAAAAGTGTGGGTTTTCTAAGAAAAATAATGACCAATGTTAACTAGTGATGTAAAGGGCAAGGATGTCTCAGTCGTTGGAGGATAATGGATGGGAGGAGGTTGTTTCATAAGAAGGGAGAACTCGATGATCGATGGTTTTCTTGTTAGAGGAAAGGTCAGTAGTGGTCGTTAGTCTAGTGGCTGGAGAAATGTTGAATCAATCACGAGTATGTTAGGATGATAAAAAAAAATCAATGTGAGAGGAACAACCAGTTGTAGGAGGCTGACTGTCATAGGCAAGGTGAAAAAATTGGTACTGGTTTGTGGTGCTACTAAGAGAGACATCATGGGTGATACAAATGGATAGCCACTAGGGAGGAAACCGATAAGTCACTAGAAAGATGAAAGGTCACCAGTGGGAGCTGAGAAGTCGGGTAGTTAAGATAAGAGATTAATCATCCGCTGCTTTTTGGTTTTTGAATATTAAAGATGAAGGGTTGGTCTTCTTTTTAGTTTTTTTAGTATACCTTTTAAGTGTTTGTATACTTAGTGTTAGAGAGAAAGATGAGGGCTATGTTTTATTTTTAGTGTGTATTTTTAGAAGAATGTAATAAGATAGAGGTTATAATGTTTTTTTCCCCTTAAAGTGATGGACTCTCTTTTCTCTTACAAGATTCCTTTAGGCCATGTTTGTTTCCCGGAAAGTCGTTTACAGGAAACCACTTTCCAAACTTTCCTGTGTTTGTTTGCCATTAGAAAAGTTTGTCAACGGAAAACACTTTCCGGTCAACGGAAAACACTTTTCAGTCAACGGAAACACTTTCCGGTCAACAAAAAACACTTTCCAGTCAAAGAAAAATTTGGTTTGGTTTCCAGGAAAGTGTTTTCCCTTTTGGCTGTGTTTGTTTTCCGGAAAGTGGTTTCCGGGAAACCACTTTCCAAACTTTCCTGTGTTTGTTTGCCATTAGAAAAGTTGGTCAACGGAAAACACTTTCCAGTCAAAGGAAAATTTAGCTTGGTTTTCAGGAAAGTGTTTTCCTGAAAAATTTGGACGGAAAACACTTTCCGGAAGTTGTGAAAAATTTAGAAATGTCATTATTTGCTGATTATATCAAATTTGATCGTCAAACTTTTGATTGTTATATATAATTTGTTTTGAATATTTATTTTTTAATTTCATCTCTTAAAATTTAATTTTTATATTAACTTTGGTCCTTATTTTTATAATTGCTATTTGCTTTTTCCTTATCATTTTTTTATTGAAATTTTTTATCTATCAAATTTTGTCCTCATTCTTTTGATTGTTACTTATTTTATTTGAAATAATTTATGAAATGTTAATTATAATTATTTTAATTTCTTCATCTTTTATTTTTTTTAATTTTTTAGATTTGATCTCTATTATTTTGATTATTATTTATTTTATTTGAGATAATTTATGAAATTATATTTTTTTTCAATTTCATTCTCATTCAACTTTTTAATTTTGATTTGTTCCTCATTATTTTATTCTTTTGATTTGTTCCTCATTATTTTAATAAACTTGAGAGAAAAAAACATTAATAAGTTATTTTCCAGCTCATTTTCCATGACATAATCAAATACTAGAAAGTGTTTTCCAACTTATTTTCCATTACACTACCAAACATCAGAAAATAATTCACTTTCCCAAAGAAAATTACTTTCCAGCAAACAAACGGGGCCTTAGTATTTACTAGATTGATAACCCGCTCTTCGCTTGGGCTGAGCTAATTTCTTTGCAGCGGGAAAAAAATGATGCTAAAGCGCTATCATTGTATTTTTAAAGAGCAAAAAAAAAATTCAATGACTTGACATAATAGAAAGAGAAATAAAAAAAATAATTGTCAAACTCCAAGAATTAAATTGTAGAATGATTAAATCGGGAAAAA
Organism: Populus trichocarpa; assembly: GCF_000002775.5. Lineage (NCBI taxonomy): Eukaryota > Viridiplantae > Streptophyta > Magnoliopsida > Malpighiales > Salicaceae > Populus > Populus trichocarpa. The sequence goes on along the minus strand of NC_037299.2, from coordinate 9,618,400 downwards.
AATCAATGAAAAAAATATTAAAAAACAAAGCACCAGTAAAACCAAATGAGGTCGTCAAAACCCGCAAGTAGTATCATGTCAAACCTTAAATATAAAAAAATATTGAATTGAAGGGAAAAATCAAATTCACAAAAGAATCCAAAACATAAAAAAAACAAAGAAAATCAGTTTTTAACGAACTCAATGATGATGGATGAAATTTTTTTAAAAATAAAAAAATGATTGAATCGAACTTTGTTCAACCTTTAAAATTTATGACATAGATCATGAGACTGAATCACAATGTAAAAGGCAAACCCAAAAAAATAACAATGTAAAATTTTATACCAATCAAAATAATTAGGGATAAACTTGAAAAAAACAAATTAAGAAAGTGATTTGAAAATGTAGATTTGAAAAGAAAGAGAACCAAATTTGAGACAAAAAGAAAATAAACCAAATCATAAGGGATGAAATTGAAAAACAATTTCAATTAAGAAAATGATAAGAACAACTAAAAATAACAATAAAAAAAATAAGGACCATATTTGATATAAAAAAAATATCAAGGGATGAAATCCAAAGACAAATTAATTCAATAATGGATTCAAGACCAAAAACATCATAATTAAAAGAATGAGTACCAAATCTAATATAAAAACAAAATATAAAAAGATGTAATAGAAAAAATAATTAACTTAATAAATGATACAAGACCAAATACATTGCAATTAAAAGAATGAGGACCAAACCTAAAATGACTTTGCATCCATAATAAAGAGAGTTGATTTTTTAGGGACATTTAAGTACAATACATGCACAAAAAATAGAAAAAACCTGAAAAGCTCATGAACAAAAATGAGTGTTTTTCAAGGATTATTTGGTAATTATACTGTAGAAAAAAACATGAAATTACTAATTAATACCCTTCTTTAATATAATTACCAATAAGCCCCATGAAAAAAGACTCTTGTACTCCTAAAACCAAGTTTTCTACCAAGGAAAAAATTAAGCTTTCACTATGAATTCATATAGGGAAAGGCTGGTCTCTTTTAGTTTATAGTTAATAGACCAATATTTTTATCTTTTTTCTTCAATTGATTGGTCTCCAAGCAACTTGATTTCACTTTGATATTTTATATTTTTATGTACTTTTGGTTTTTTTTTTTCATTTTACTTTAATTTTTTTTTTGTATTTTGATTTTTTTATTAAAAAAGAACATCAATGTCAATTATACGAGAAAAATAATTGAAGATCTTGGAATGAACATCTCGAAAATGACACGAATGTATAAAATATATATATATTTTTGGATTTTTGAAAAAATATTTCAAAACAAAATTAAAATTAAATTATGACAATTTTTATAAACAATGAAGGTGGTGGAGAATGAACACTCTAAGAGTACCGTAGGTACTGTCTTTAAAAAAAAAAAAAAAGAAGAAGGCACGTGGGTGAGATTGGAAAAGATCATTATCTTTGTTTTCTGGTAAACAGAAAGAATAAAAGAATGGACATTGGTGTCAGGTAAGGTGATCATCCATGTGGAAATTATATGTTCCCAAGAAAAAAAGATAATGTGCGTGCGTGGCTGGGTGCTTGACTGCTGCTGCAGCTGTTGCTTGCTCTGCTCGTCTTTAATACCAGGAAATCGGTGGTGTACTGTGCATAATTGAATTATATTAATTTTAATCCCATAAGCGAAGTGCCAAAGCTTAGACAGATTGCTTTTGTTTATGAACTTTTTGCTAAGGAGATTAGGGTTCAGCCACTTGAGGAGGAGGAGGGGAGGAGGAGGAGGATAAAAAACTCTTATCTGAACTTCTCTATTCCGATTACAAATGAATTTACGATTTGATTGGAAATTGAAATGTTGGGAAAGACGAACAAGTTATATATTTTTTATTAAAAAAGAAAAGAAAAGAGAAACTAGTAGAGTGGAGGAACAACAAATTAATTTCTACTTTGAGCACATTTATATTTGTGTTTTAAAAAAATTACAATTTTTTATTTTTTTATTTTTAAATTAATATTTTCAAATCATTTTAATATACTAATATTAAAAATAACATTATTTCTCAATATATTCATAAATAAATAAATAAAACAATTTAAAAGCAACCCCAACAGCTCTTTGTCAGGTATCGCACAGAGAATCTGTAATGTAAATATGAGCATCGAGTCCAAGATTTTGGATAAAAAGAACTAATCCACCGTATAGCTCTCAACTCACTAAAACTCAATCGAGTCAAAATGGCGATCCATCTACCAATTCGACAGCTATTCATCGACGGAGAGTGGAGAGAACCCATTCTCAAAAAACGCATCCCCATTATCAACCCTGCAACGGAACAGATCGTCGGTCAGTTCACTCACTATATCTCTGCATGTGTGGGTGTTTTGCTGGGTTAAATCGTTAATTCCTGTCCCTAATGAATGTTTTTCTTGCTTAAAATTTGTGGGATCTTGTTATTTTCCTTGTTAAATGATTTTCAATAACTTAAAAGACTTGCAACCCCAAAAAAGGTTTCCATCCTTATAGTTTTGTGGAACATGGTACTTGTTCAGGTGATATACCTGCAGCTACTGCAGAAGATGTGGAGATTGCAGTGGAAGCAGCTAGGAAAGCATTTTCTAGGAACAAAGGCCAAGACTGGCCCTCCACTTCTGGTGCTTATCGTGCCAAGTATTTGCGTGCTATTGCTGCTAAGGTACAGTTTAATTTGCTGTTTTGCTGACATGTTTTGTCACTGGCGACTTGAAAGCTTACTAATCTTGGAATCTTTTTATATCTTGCAGTTTGCTTAGATTCTTTAGTTTATATTGCAGTTTCTTATCTGTTTGCGTCCAATTATGTAGTGAATTGAATTGCTTAATTTTCTCGGTGGTGGTGTCCATTCATTGTTATGAATTGCTTTCCTCTGTTAAAGTAAGCTTTACTTTTGAATTTTGATCACCATATACGTTTTATAAGAATGTTTTTGTATCATTTATGTTGTTATTGTTGTGAGGAATTACAAAGGTTATTTTCCGTCATTTAGTATTGTTTGGAGTCAAAATCAGAGAGGGATGATTTCTTTGATTACTAAATAACAAGCTCACATTTTTCATATTCAAAATGTTCATGACAATTTACGGGTGTCAAATATGGAACCCATTTTCTTTTTAATGAAGGAGTATGAGATAAATTATTTGTTATTGATGTTTTTTTTGTGCAAGTCTATCAATAATTTTCTTAATGTTGGCCATTGAACTTCCCCTCTGATCTTGGGTTTCCATGCTGTTGTATCTTTGTTTGTGTGCAGATAACAGAGAAGAAGTCTGAACTAGGAAAACTTGAAGTAATTGATTGTGGAAAACCTCTCGATGAAGCACTGTGGGACATGGTATGCTTGTGGTACTGTTAAGATATTGAATTGAATATCATGTGCATTGTCTTATGTGGGAATTCTTGTTGTCCAGGATGATGTTGCAGGATGTTTTGAGTACTATGCGGACCTTGCTGAAGGCTTAGATGCAAAGCAGAAAGCTCCTGTTTCTCTTCCTATGGAAACATTTAAGAGCTATGTTCTTAAAGAACCACTTGGGGTTGTTGCACTGATCACTCCATGGTATTTGCTGCTTCACTATGTGATAAGTTTATGCCCTTTCTACTCTTTATTATTTAATGTTTATCTTTTTGTAATTAAATTTTCTGGCTTGGGCATGCCAGCTGTTTTTGAAATTGATCATCACCAATAAGCTACCCCTTTTCAGCTACACTAATGTCAATAACGAGCAATAGTGGAATTGTGAAAAAAAACATTGTGGTTTCCATATGATAGGATCTAAGGAAGCTGGAAGAATGAATTGTGTGGAACCGAGAAGCTCCATTCATTACTTGGAAAAAAGATATATACTTAATGTGACTTCTTATTAATTTCTTAGCAATTTGTTGGCATTAGCAATTTGTGAAGTTCGAGAACCTGGAGCTTCTAACTTTTCCCTAATTTTTATCATGTTAACAAAATGCCTCTATGAGCTAAAACCCCTGGCGCCGTCAATTTTTAGGTGGTTTATTGGTTTGATAGTAATAAATCTCAAAAAATTCTCCAGTTGAAATCTATGCAAGAGAGTGTTTCTTTAATTGTGCAGAATAAAACTGGAAGTGTCTGCTTTGCATTATTAGATGTCAGTGAATTATTTTTAACCAAGTCTTATAGCAGCCTTTTGTGGTTCTCCATCAAATTTGTTCGTGCAATCTTACTCTGTACTTCTCCTGAGATATAATGTGTTATTTCACTGATGCTGGCTGTTTGTAGTCTGCACTTGAATTTCTACTTCTTTGCGATCTGGAATCTTGTAGTCTGGTTTATAACTCGTATTACTTTATATTAGTTGCCTAGACGTCTACTTGCAAAATTCACATTGCATGCAACCATGGTTTTAGTTGCTCTCTGAATAATAAACCAGATGTTATAGAAACTAACTATTCTTGTCTCTTATATTTTGAAGGAATTACCCACTATTGATGGGTGCATGGAAAGTGGCTCCAGCCCTAGCTGCTGGGTGCACTGCAATACTGAAGCCATCTGAACTGGCATCCGTGTATGTCTGGCCCTTACGATATTGGACCTTGCATAAATTATGGTGGTGGTTGGCTGCACTTTATGCTAATTATAATTTTTTTTATTATTATTTCAGGACCTGTTTGGAGCTGGCTGAAGTGTGTAGAGAGGTTGGTCTTCCTCCTGGTGTCCTCAATATTTTAACTGGGTTGGGCACTGAAGCAGGTGCTCCTTTGGCATCCCATCCTCATGTCGACAAGGTGTGGTATTTTGTCATCATTTGCTTCTTTGGACACCTTCTCAAGTCAGATCTTCATAAATACTATTTTTGGGTTTCATATCTACCTTGCTTTAATTGCTAATAAGTTGTTGACAGGTTGCATTTACTGGTAGCTCTGCTACAGGGAGCAAGATAATGGCATCTGCAGCTCAAATGGTCAAGGTATGTCTTCTGCTAAACAATTTTTGCCAGCTTATTTTGTGCTCTTTGTTGATTTGTGCCTAATCACTGCCTGTAATATTTTGTCAGCCTGTTTCAATGGAGCTAGGTGGGAAAAGCCCAATCATTGTTTTTGAGGATGTTGATCTCGATAAGGGTAGGAGGATCCCTCGTGGTCTTTTTTTTTTTTTTTTTAACTTTGTAGATTTTTTTTTGTTTTTTTTTTATCAACAACAATATGTTATAGGATTTTTGCTTCCAAGGTTTATCACATAGGGGAAGCAAGTATATGATTATGCAGGTGTTGCTCTTAATAGTAGTTTACTGTTTTACTTGCTATCTTCCAGCGGTTGAGTGGACCCTCTTTGGTTGCTTTTGGACAAATGGCCAGATTTGCAGTGCAACATCTCGTCTTTTAGTGCATGTAAGTGTGATACCTTCTGTGCTTAATACATACCATTGACCTCTCAACCCGTAGTTTATAGTTCCTGCTTTGGGTTGAATTTTCATGCCTTGAAAAACAGAATTGAACTAATATTCCTGTTAGCTACAGCCAGAACTACTGAGATCCCTAAAAAATGAATTTAGCTTCCTGATATAGAGAAGCAGCACCAACCATGCTCCAAACTCCAAGCCAACAGCCTCAAAAGAATTTTATAAATCATCCCAAGGAGCTCAGAAAATTGCATAAAAAACAAATCCGGAAAGAATAACCAGATTTTGGAGTATGTGACCAAGTCAAAGCATGAAAAGAAACCCTCCATTGCTACAATCCGAACAACAAAACATCGTGGTCAGATACTAAAAAGGCAAGTGATCACAGCTTCAAAAATTCTCTCCACGCTGGAGAACACTGGTGTCTGAACTCACTATAAAATATTAACAGCTTGTGGCTAATCTTCTTCATCTTCTAAGATAAATTGAAAACTCGATGTTTCTTCAAGAAAATGACTCTCCATAAGGACAATAATTACGACTTTCTAATCTTTTAACTGTACATGAGGAACTTGCCTGTATCAGCAGAGTTAAAATCTAAGATTTAGTATGAGTGAAAGAAAATGGGATAAGAAATGTTTGGCAATCTTCATCCTTGAGTGTATAGTTTATCAAATGATATATTTTTGTTAAAATTTGTTAGCCTTCTAAAAGTTGAGATTTTATTCACTTTAATGTTTCAGGAAAGCATTGCATCAGAATTTTTGGACAGGCTTGTCAAATGGACCAAAAAAATTAAAATTTCCGATCCTTTCGAAGAAGGTTGTAGGCTTGGCCCGGTTGTTAGTGGAGGGCAGGCAAGTATTTGTTAAATTTCTGTGTTTTGATTTCTCTTTGCTGGTTCAGGTGAGGGTCTACTATATTTTGTTAGTGGAGGGCTGGCAAATTTTTGTTAAAACTATCATTGTTTCAACCAATCTCTAATTTTCTGTTCAACTTGTGATTTCACCTAGTCACATTGTGTATCTTATGCACTTCTCTGAACTTTTAATATTTCTTGGCGAACTAAACTTGCTAAATTAATTATTTACTTCGTTGCTGCAGTATGAGAAAGTATTAGAATTCATTGCAACAGCTAGGAGTGAAGGTGCAACCATTTTGAGTGGTGGCGATCGTCCCAAGGTATTTATAATTCCTGCATTTAGTGGGAATTGCTCTTTCTCTCTATCTTCCAGGGTATTTGAGTGATTTTAAAAATGCTTTGGCAGCATTTTACCAAGGGATTCTTTGTTGAACCAACCATCATTACTGATGTAACGACCTCCATGCAAATCTGGAGAGAAGAAGTTTTTGGCCCTGTTCTGTGTGTTAAAACATTTAGTACTGAAGATGAAGCCATCGAATTGGCAAATGACACCCAGTAAGTTGATTCTTGTATCTCAATAAAGACAATGAATGTATCGGAATACTTGGATTGGATTTATCTCCATCGTCTTTTGTTGTGGCTTCTTTTCTTTCTTATTTTCCCCCCTCAATCTGCCCTGTTCTTGGAGATTTTATTCTGACTTTCTATGGATGTCCCACAGTTATGGCTTAGGAGCTGCTGTTATATCAAATGATCTAGAAAGGTGTGATCGTGTAACCAAGGTGAGACATGAATTAACATCCAATCTTGTGCAAATTACACACCAAAATCTGTTGATAGGGATTGTTCACCTTTTGAGACAATATTTCTCCTTTGCCCCTGTATTGCAGGCTTTCCGGGCAGGTATTGTATGGATCAATTGCTCACAGCCATGCTTCTGTCAGGCTCCATGGGGAGGCATTAAGCGCAGTGGTTTTGGGCGTGAATTAGGAGAATGGTATGACCCTAATTACACTTACCAGATATGCAAGATACTATTTTTTAGAGAAAATTGTTTGGTTATCATGCGAACTTAGGCAATGCCCTGTGCAGCTTTGTTTTTCCTTACATTGTTGAAATTATTCTAGATGGGCCTCAACTGATAGCTAGCTGATGCCGACTCCTTTCGCAATCCTTTTTTTTTAATTTTTTTCTCAGGGGACTTGAAAATTACTTGAGTGTGAAGCAGGTAACGCAATATATATCTGATGAACCATGGGGTTGGTACCAGTCTCCCGCCAAGCTATAAGAGCAAGTTTTCTGGGAAAAAGAAATGCAGAATTGCAGTCGTAGCAAAATGATGGAAATGAATACCATATAATGAACTCCATGTTTGTGTACTGAATGGAACTTTGGGCGGAATAAGGAATTTCTCCCCAAACTAGATTGTCGTCTGGTATGGTTTAATAACCCGCACATAGTGTCTTTGCTGGCCCCTGCCATGTACTACTGTTGACCCTGTTAAAAATCTGGAGCATAAAGCTGCCGTATGCTGCTTTTATTCGGCATTTACTATTGAGTCATTTACCATCAAATCCAACCGTGATTTGCTTGTTTTAATTTAAAAATGGTTGGAGGTCAACCAAAGTTGAAGCTGGGTGAATCCTGCGGCAATTGGTTCTATAAACTGATACCAAACTTGGCATCTCGGCTTTCCTGATCACCGGTAAGAAAACCAAGAGCCCAACTGCTATGGTCAGTTTTCCAGCCCATTCAAAATTGTGCGGTGAACAGGCTGCCATACCCACTTCTCACCTTGTTTCTGCCACTCGTTTCCCAGTGGCTGATCCTCTTCTTAATTTCTCAGTTTCTAACCGCTCGTGGGTTCTAGTTATCTAGCTCTATACACATGTTATCTGACTTTAACTGTCATTACTCTGTCAATCGTATTTTTTACCATTCTCTGCCGGTGCACCCTGTTTCCTGTCGAAATCTCCTACCGAAACGGAAGATGTTTTAAAATCTAATATATTAGGTATCAGAGATTTTATTTTTTTAGATAGAGGTGATTACATGTTTACATCAATATTCCCTTATCCAGAATTCATAACTGCAAAATAGTTTTTTTTTTTTTTTTTGGGATTTAAAGACTTTACAGTAATAAAATTAGTGATTTTTAATAGCATATTATAATAAATAAGATAATGAGTTTTAAAATCTAAAAACAAGAGTGTTTGTTATATGATAAATACTTTAATAAAAGTATAAATACTTAGAGAATAGAAAAAATATGAATACTTTGTCATTTTTCTTGAATGAAGGGGTCAAAATATCATCTCCTTCTAATAACATTAAGGATAATCTCTTACACAATATTAATGTTGATAAAAATATGGTAGATCCTTATGAGACTTTTATACATCTACGGATGGATGTAGGGATATGATCATTCTTAACTTTTAACATTTAAAAGTCATAATAAAAAAAATAAAAAATAAAAAAATTTGTGACTCAACATGAAACCTAAAAAGATTATCAACTCCATATGTATTTGGACCTGAAATGATTCCAAACCTAAGAGTGATGAGTTTAACAACTTGTCATACTCATATGTACTTGGATTCAATGTATAATTGAACCCAAGAATGTTGGATTTGGTATCTCTCCAGACCCACATGCACTTGGGACCAGTGCGTGGCTAAACCCACCCAAAGGTATTATGTCTTGCATCTTGCTAGATCCATGTGTACTTAGACTTAGTGTGCAGTCGAACCCAAGAGTATTGGGTTTGGTATCTCATTAAAGCTATATGTATTTGGGCTCAATGCGTAGCCGAACCTAAGGGTATTGAGTTTGGTATCTCACTAGATCTACATGCATTTGGACTCATCACGTAACCGAACCCAAGGGTATTGAGTTTGGCATTTCGTCAGGCCCTAGTTGAACCCAAAAGTGTTAAGTCTAGCATCTTGTCAGACCTACATATATTTGAGTTCAGCGCATAGTTGAGCCTGAAAACAAACCAGACTCATGTTATTCGAGCTTGACATTCTATCACGTCTAGATACGTTGAGTTATTATCTTATTTTTAGCCCTTTTAATTGCAGGCTTTTAAACAAACATGTATATATGTTTCAAAAACCCTCAGTGGTTAAAAAAAAGGACCGGAGAGATAGTGTCGGATCCAAGAAAAACAACATTACACAATACGCCACGCCTTATCCAGACACAAAATAGAAGGCAAGCATTCATTCTTCAGCCTTTGAGCTTGAGTTAGCACCAAGTGTTGTGTTACATATTACAGTTAAAATTCCCAAATCAACCCTATACCTCCTCCAGAGGATCGATTTTATTTGGCAGTCGTTAAGTCTTACTCTGCAAAAAAATTCTAGTTTTTTTTTTGTTAACCGTGGATTTCCGGGCCAGCTTATGTGTATCATGACTAATACCCCGAGGCCCTGAAGTTAACGACTATATAAGCCTCTAGTGACCATGAGGTTTGTGACACTCGAACTGGTGAGCTCTTGAGAGCAAACTCATGACCTAACTAGTTAAGCTACATTCCTCAAGGTTTAAAAAAAATAAATAAAAATTCTAGTTTTACAATAATGTAAGAAGTGCCCTCACATCCACTTCGCATTGGAAGTATTTTTTTTATTAATGTGGGTGTCCGGGTCAACTTGCGCGCACCTCGACTAATCTCACAGGACCTGAAATTAACGACCATATAAGCCTCTAGTGGCCCTGAGGAGACTCGAACTTATAATTATTAGGAACCAAATCCAAAACTTGATCAATTGAACTATCCCTTAGAGTTAACTATGCTAATGGAGGGAATCTTTACTACTTTTCATCGGCAAAAAAAAAAAAAGAAAAAAAAAAGTTGGGGATTCTTTGGGTTTAGCTTTTTTGGTCAAATTTGCTCTTTTACATGAAACTGAGGGTGGTGAACTTTAAGCTTTTATTAACCTGGCAATAGTGATCCTTTTAATCAAATTTGTTGGTTAAATAAAAATAAAGGTTGAGATTCGTGACAACGGAAAGATTAATAAAACCATGCTGAAAAATACAAATTATTAGCAAAAGCTAATTAGCAATGGAAAAACACTACAGAACACGGAGATCCATTTATACTGTTTATTAGAACAGTGTAATAATATATTTGCACTTTTATGAGGCGTATTAATTATTAGTAAATTAATTAAGAATAAATAAAGTTTTTTTCATTTTAAAAGTATAATGATCAAAATGCCAAAATGCCAAAATTTTAAAATTGCCTCCAAGGACTTTTTTATATTTTCATAATATATTTTTTTTTTGTTATTATCAGGTCAACTGAGTGGTAATTTGATATTTAACTAAATATAAAAAAGCACAGTGAAACAATCAAAATGCCCTTAAAAATAAAATAAAAATTAAACTGGTGTCTAAGGTTTTTTTTTTTTTGTTATTATCAAGTTAGGTAAGAGACAATTTGGTATTTCAATTTTGATCTTCATTCTTTTAATTTTTATTTTTTTTGTTTGAATCATTTTGTATAATTAATTTTTTTTTCAATTTCATCCATCAACATTTGATTGATTGAGAATCAGGTTTCATAGTTTTTCCTGATAGGGAGCTTCGGGTCTAATGACTCGGGTCATGAGTTTGAAAAGTTAATGCAGGTTAACATTGTTTTTTTTTATGGACTTTGTGATTTTCTTCATATATTTTTTTCTATCAGGTTATCTCGATCTCATGACTTAGATCATATGTTTGACAGGATAACCCATGTTAGCTCGACCTTGATTACCAGGGTTATAGGTTTATTATGCTAACTCGAGTTGACCATGCATGATTTTTTTATATCCTTTTTTTCACTCCATTTCATCCTTTTATATTTAATGGGCTGAAAATTAAGTTACATCATTTGTTTTCTTTTTAAAAAAATATTTATTTTCCAAGGTTATTGGTATCACTTTTTAAAAAAACAATTGTTCCTAGGTTGTTGTTGTCGCCTTTTTTATCATCTAATTTAAATAAAATCAACTTATTTTATTTAGTCGGGTATATAATCAAAATCACATATTATTTTCTTTTTCAAAACAAGTTTACAATACCTAACATTATTTTTTATACAAAAAATAGTCTAGCTATGCAGCAAAGCAAGAGTCCAAACCTAGTGAACACACGAAATAACAATTTATAAATACATTAAGTATTGAAATATTTATAATAAAGCTTTTTCTTGAAAAATAAAAGAAAACTTAGTTAGCCCTTTACCAAAAAAACAAACATTGTCCAAAAATCAGAAGTTATAACTAAATTTTATGTGTATATTTTTTGTTAAGGGATAACTAAATTTTCTTTTCTTTTATGCTTTTTTTTTTTTTTTTTGAGAGGAGGAAGTTCTAACTAAATTATTTTACCTCTTTTCATCTAAAACTTAAAATTACATTTCCTTAGCGTAACCGATTGTTAGGCTTGGATTGGAAGGAATGCCACTTGATTGGGAAATACAATGAGCTTTGTATATTAAAAAACATTACCTTTTTTTTCATAGATTTCTTAGATTTCCTTGCGTTACAAGGTAAACTTAGGTGAGACTTCATTTTGGGAAATTACATTTCCTCGCAAATATACATTTTCCTATTACTACTTCATGTCTGTCATGATGTGTTTACTTTTTATGGAAATGTGTTTACTTTTTTGTTCTAATTACTATGACTACATCTCTTAATTTTCCTTATTTGCTTTCTTGTTAATTTGTCTTTATAAGTGTAGCTGTCTTGATTTAATTATCTCTATTTATTGATGGATTCTATTTTTTTTTTGTTTTAAATTATTTTCATCATATGGATTTTCTAGTTTTCTTATAGCTAGAAAAAATAACAAAAAGAAAATTTATGTGCACCTTGGCTAATCTCACAAATCCTGAAGTTAACGATCATGTAAGCTTTCAGTGGTGCTGAAGGAACTCAAACTCGTAATTATTGAATAGCAAACCCAAAACCTGACCAGTTGAGTTATTTCTCGAGATTTTATTTGATTTTTTTTATATTATCTCATGTTTGCTTTCGTTGCCCTCTTCCAATCTGCCGCATCGTCTCATTCTTCTTGGTTATTCGAATCTCGTCCATTTCCGCCTCTGCTAAATTTTCTTGCTCGACATGTTTTTCTCAGTTTTGTCAGCTAATCTAATAGTTTTTTATAATCTTTTCATGTGGTTTACCGTTCAGGTCCGTCACATCTCTCTCTTCACAACCATCCTCTGGGCCGGCCCTTCTTACGTATCTCATTTGCATGTGATGATATATATATTAAATAAGATAAATTCTGGAGAATAAAATCTAAACTGCAATAATTCTCTCATGTTTAAGATCATTTACAATACAAATAAGACTTATTTTTCAAGAAAAAATATGCATATAAGCTTCTAATTTCTTAATATACTTGCTAACATGCTGTGCCGTCCTTTAAGATCACGAGGTTGTCAGCGCCTTGGGAGCACAAATTCACTGAAGAAGAAATTAAAAAAAAGTGACAAATGGGGTTTTTAGAAAAGGAAGAAAGGGACATGTGTGCGGGATAGGTTTTTTTTTTTTTGAATAAAAAATTTCTCTTGTGAGATTAAAGAAAATATGTTTGTATCGCGTTTCATAAAAAATTAATTTTTTTATATATTTTATATCGTTTTGATGTGCTGATCTCAAAAATAATTTTAAAAAAATAAAAAAATATTATTTTAATACATTTCAACACAAAAAATACTTTAAAAAATAACTACAACTATATTTTCAAGTATTCAATTAATATGCGCAGCACGTGTTTTTTTATCCTAGGTAAAGTGCACCAATTAATTATTAACATGCAACTATATTTCACTTTCTTTTCGTAAGTGTAATTATAATTTATTTATTTTTAGCAGCAGCTGATTTTCTCTTTGCAAATTTTGTGCTACATGTTAGCAACAGAAAATCTACTACTGATTCTTAATATATTAGTTTTTTAAAAAAGATATTATTTATTCTTAATGACACATCCACTTTATTTACTCAAAGCATTTAAAAAAGAGATTTAATAAATTTTCCAAGATGTAAATCTATGATTTGAACCATAATATTTAAAAAAAATTACAAACCTCTGATTAAAAAAAAATTTCATAATGAAAAATAATAACGATTATTTTTTAAAGTATTTTTCACTTGAAAATACATCAAAATAATATATTTTTTTATTTTTAAAAAATTATTTTTGATATCACCACACCAAAATAATCTAGAATTACTAAAAAAATTAATTTAAAATAAAAAATTTTATTTTTTAAAATATAAAAACAAATGATTTCTAGAAATACCTGTTGGAATCAAGAATATTCTTGAATAAAAATAAAAAATAAAAAATAAAAAAATAATAAAAAAAATAAAAAGAAAGAGGAAGAGGAAGCATCCTAGTCTAGCTGTCAAGTTGTGATAGTTTAGAAGAGCGGGCCAGAATGAATTTGTCCTCACTCCCAAGGCTCCATCTTTCACCAAAAAGCGGAGATACATTTACTTCCGATACAACAAAAAACACGGATCACTACCACTAGTCGGAGCACTAGTTGTCCAGCTCCACGAAACTTCCTTTACTCTTTTCTTCTCCCTTGACAACACTCTAAGACAAAAGAACAGCTGCGTACTTACCGGTAACTAGTGAGTGGTCTTTGCTTTGCCCTCTCTTTTTAACTCTTTTCACTCATACGTCACTGCACTGGATCTTAAAAATTCATTGCATACTTGTTGCCAAAAAAAAAGTAGCAACATATTTTTGGTCTTTTTATTATTACTGTGTTGGATTCAATGGTCACATGCTTTTAATGTTGTTGTTTTTGTCGTTGCACAATTGAGTATGGTCTGTATACACATACATAAATGAATAAATAGACAGGAGTTATTGAAGAATTTGAGATCTGGGGTTGTTGTTTTGATTGAAGAAGATATGGGTAGCTCAGAGGAGAGAGTTGTTGCTGTCATCATGGTTGGCGGACCTACTAAAGGTATCGTCTCTTCTTCTTTTGTATTCAATTGCTCTATCACAGTTTGATTTCTATCTGGGAATTCTCAATTTTGATTGTTTGATTGCATGCAATGCAACTTAATGTTCATTTTATAATTAATTGACCGGACCCTTTTGCAGGATTCTTTTGATTTTTTTCTATTTCTGTTGAAATTTTGATTCTTTTGGTGCAAATAATGAAACCCAGTTCTTAGTTTCTTTGATTTTTCTTCATTCAATTGAGCTGAGTTGGAATGTGAAATGTTGCAGGTACTAGATTCAGGCCATTGTCATTGAATATTCCAAAGCCTCTTTTTCCTTTAGCTGGACAACCAATGGTTCACCATCCAATCTCTGCTTGTAAAAAGGTATTTATTTTATTCTTAAAGCAATGATTCAATTTTATTAGTTTGATTTTGAGTTCGTTTGTTTCTTTGTTAGCATAGAAGATTGTTGAGTCATTCAGATTGCATCTCTGTTTCAGATTCCAAACTTGGCACAGATCTATCTTGTTGGTTTCTACGAGGAACGAGAGTTTGCTTTGTATGTTTCCTCAATCTCCAATGAGCTGAAAGTTCCTGTTAGGTAAAGTGACTTGATGGTCTTTCTTGGTTATTTGCTTTTGATTCTGTAGTTGTGGTTTTCTGTTTTTAATGATCAAATCTGTGCTTGTAGATATTTGCGGGAAGACAAGCCACATGGTTCTGCCGGTGGGCTTTATAACTTCAGAGACCTAATCATGGAAGATAGCCCAGTTAACATCTCAGCCTAAACTTTTCTATCGGCATGCACATCTGTCTCCTATTTTCAATATTTTCTTTGCATGCTCTTATGTGAACATGTATAGGTGCTAGCATTTTCTGGAGATATAGATGGATGTCTTGTACTCCAAAATTTAGTACTGATGTTTGGTTATCATTTCGCAGTCCCATATCTTTCTATTGAATTGTGATGTTTGCTGCAGTTTTCCACTCCCAGAAATGCTTGGTAATCCACTTATCCAAATTGGATTCTTCTTAACTCCTTGAATTTGTATGAACTCATTAATAAATTCTTCTTCAGAATATCATGTAAATCCTCATGGAGCCTGGGAAAATTATTTTTATGTTGCAAGTATATTATTTTTTAACCAGGGGCAGTTTTTATTTTATATTTTATGTAGCAGAAGCACTAATTACCTTATATCACCTACAATGTTTGCAGAGGCCCACAGAACATATGGTGGGATGGGAACTATCCTAGTAATCAAGGTTGGTTGAATGCAAAAGATGATAGCCAAGGAAAATTTTTCAGAGTTTGATATTCCAGCAGTAGGATTGTCCTCTGTTTGTCTACACGATTTTTGTGCTCCATTATTGTTTTCTACATGTAGGTCTCTGCTGAGTCAGCCAGCCAGTTTGGCGAATTGGTAGCTGATCCTGACACCAATGAGTTGTTGCATTACACAGAGAAGCCTGAAACTTTTGTAAGTACAAGTTCAGATATACTCTTAATATTTAGGGAATTTCAGTGCTTCCACTATTTCTTGAATGATTGATTAAAGATGGATCTGGTTCAACCTTTTTAGCTTTTGCTTTTTATGCGACTGATCTTTTCTGGTTATCTCTTTTTTTTACTGTAAGTAAAATCAATACGTTTTCTGAATACCATATTGCTAGTACATAACCAAACATCAACCTTTTCTTTTCTTTTCTTTTCTTTTATTGAAGTACGAAAGGCTTAAAATTTCATTGAATTGAATGGTGATGTCTGTTACTATCTACTACCCATTCACTTTCATTAGGTTTTTCTTTTTATTTGTTTGATGTTATGTTTTGATGCAGGTAAGTGACCGGATAAATTGCGGTGTTTATGTGTTTACACCAGAAATATTCACAGCCATCCAGGATGTTTCTTCTCAACGGAAAGACAGAGGTATGCAATATGGTGTTTGGCCTGTAGGGTGCTGGTGTGTGATTAATTTAGAAATTCCAGAATTCTGTGGTTCTTTTGTTAAAACAACTTGAATATATTAGTGTAGCCTGTTTCAGCAATAACCAAGGGTTTCACAATTCATCATGAAAACCTGCATCAACTAAAAATCTTTTGACCCTAAAGCTTGCCATATCCTGGCATGTTTTTTTAGAATATGATAGCATTCTATGTAACTATGGATAGTCTTGAGTATCGCTTGTGAAAAATTTGAACTCTGTTTTACCATTTGCAGCTAATCTGAGACGTATTTCCAGCTTCGAAGCCCTCCAATCAGCTACAAGGTTTGTCCTTACTCATGGTTTGGACTTTCCCTACTTTTTCATCCCTTTATCTTGGAATTACTGGCTCTAGGTTGAGCATTGCTAGTATAATAATTTCACTTTAAACTATTATGATAAATTTATTGAAATGAAGTTCAACAAATGTTTTGTCTTGTGTTTTTATTCTAACATACAGCATTATTTTACTTGTTAAATTTGGTAATTTGATTTCAAAATATAATTGACCTGTTGTTGACTATGTCAATCTGGGTTACATGTGAAGAAGCTATCAACTGGGATATTCCAAACAATCCATAAGATGCATATACCTGTGCTGTAACTCACTGGTTTGAAAACCATCAATTACAATGCTTGTGTAATGGACTAAGAGTGGATCTATTTTCTTTCTTTCTTTCTTGGGCCTCTTTAGTTGTTGAATTGACTAAAATGTAGACTGGTGCATGACAATAATCATATATTTGTTTATGTAGCTATGTAGATGAGTGATTTGGAGAGTGACTGTTCCAGCATGTTCTTTTGTCATGATTGATTATTTATTGCCATGGGATTTGCAACTGCATCTTGATCTTGTTTGAAGAGTCAAGTAGTCAACAGGTCTTCAGTATAACAAGAAAATTCAATTTGTACAAGTCAATTGGAATACAGATTCACTGCGGTAATATGAACTTCATTGTTTAAGTTGCAATATACATCCTCTAATATCCGTACTAATATTTTGGGAGAGTCATCCTTGGTAGTTTTAACAAAAAATTGTCTTAGCCTTTTCTTTTCCTTTCTCAACTTGCTAGAATATTGTTGTTATTGCTTAATCATGGATTTGATAGAACCCAATATTTACCACAACTTCCTGCCCTTATGCAACTTCCCTTAACAGGAGTCTTCCAACCGATTTTGTAAGATTGGATCAGGATATCCTGTCACCCCTTGCAGGAAAAAAACAGCTATATACATATGAAACCATGGACTTCTGGGAACAAATCAAAACTCCTGGGTAAGACAATGCTTACATATTATGTTAGTATCTTCTTTTCCATCTTTAACCATTCACCCTATGTGATTTTTACCAAATCCGCACTGCAGAATGTCTCTAAAGTGCTCTGGTTTATATCTTGCCCAATTCCGATTCACCTCACCCCATCTTTTGGCTGGTGGTGATGGCTCAAAGACTGCTACCATTGTTGATGATGTTTATATACATCCATCAGCAAAAGTACATCCAACTGCCAAGGCAAGTTTTCCATCTTGTTTATGATACAGAACTATGGGTACACTATTACTGTTGGCCGATGCAATCCTTTTAGAATAATCCCTTTTTTTCCTTTCTGTTTATAAGTTAGTAATTACTTTTTTTTATCCATGGAATGCATATTAGCACTCTGTTTGTCCCTTTATGGTTGATTAGGTGATGAGAACTAGGTGTGCATGCCTCTAGATGACCTTAAAAAACTTAGTTTCTTTATTCATCTATTATGATGCAAAATGATTGTTGCCGGCATACTCTTTTCCTGTTGGAGTAGAAAATGATTTACAAACAAACAAATCATACTGAAACTCCATACAAGTTGATGTGTGAAATATTAAGCGGTAAAACTGCGGGTCTTGCAAATAAGAAATGATTGTTCAAACATGAAAAAATTGTAACTGCTACATCATTTTTTATGATATGTTTGTTTCTATAGCCTTACTCCTTCCTGTTTTATGTTCCTTTTCTTTCTCCTTCATCTAATTCATATATGATACTGACCTTTTGTGGAATGTGATGAAACAGATTGGTCCCAATGTCTCTATATCCGCTAATGCTCGTATAGGACCAGGTGCAAGACTCATCTGTTGTATCATCCTAGATGACGTTGAAGTCATGGTAGGAAACTGAAATAAGGGATTTACTGGATTAGATTACTATTTTATACATTTTTTTTAGGGGGGGGTTGTGGAGGGGCCACTTAACATATCTCAAACTTGATGGTATGCTTGTTTCATTTATCAGGAAAATGCAGTTGTCATTCATTCAATTGTCGGGTGGAAGTCTTCCATTGGGAGATGGTCCCGTGTCCAGGCAAGTTTCCTGTTATATTTTAGTTGGCATGATACATCTGTTATTTGCTACTTTCCCAATGTTCTTTTCTTCAATCAGTATCCAGACAATGTAACAAAGGCAGGCATCATATTCGTATGGTGGTGTTTTTCTCAATATCTGTGATACCATTATAATATCAGTGTCTTGTTTGATGTTGTGCTAGTACCTTTTTTCCCCCTCTTACAAACATTTTCTGAAAGCTTCTCTCTATCTTGTCCAAATTTGTCTGATATGATACATCTGTTGGTTCTTATTACTACCACTAGGGTCTGTTCCTTAATCAGCTTGCTTTCGCTTTAATCCATGGTAAGATTTATTATGTTTAATGAACTGATTACATAGGCTGAAGGGGACTACAACGCCAAGCTTGGGGTTACAATTCTTGGTACTTTCTTTATGCATAAACCCTGTTTTCCCTTACCAGACCATTTCCATTTTTTAGAGACAAATTGTTTCTCTGCACAATCTCAGTGTTCTTTTCCTTGATCCAGGCGAAGCTGTTACTGTTGAAGATGAAGTGGTGGTGGTTAACAGCATTGTCCTCCCGAACAAGACACTCAATGTTAGTGTTCAGGAGGAAATTATTTTGTAGACGACCTGGATGGCTCCGATGTCCATTTCTGCCTTCTCTCTTTCACCGGGAATCCAATATTTTTAAACAGTTTAGTATCAAGGTTGTAAATTGAAATTTGCGAATTACAATAATAAGAAATTTATTTAAAAAAATAAAGAACAAGAACATGCATATTCAGAATAAATTCATGTCTTTTCTTATATATATTTTTTGAATCCTTAAAATACAAAACAAGTAATTTATTTATAGAAAAAGAAATAAGAACATACTAATTCAAGTGTCATGAAAAATTAAAAAATTAAATTTAAAAGTAATGAAGTCTAAGAGATTTTAATGAATATTTAATATATGTAATTATAGATTTTTTAACATTTTTTTTAATGATCTTGTACTAAAATTTAGTATGCAAAAAAAATCCAATGAAAAAAAACCTAAGCAAAGGAAAAGGAGTGCAATATTTGTGTGGTTTTTTAATACTTTAGAATTCAATAAAAAAAATTAATGTAGATATTTTAATATCTATATTTGAACATTTTATTATTTTTAAAAATATCAAACTGTTTCATTAAAATCTTATGAAGTAAATTTAATGGGAAAATCTAAGCAAAGAAAAAAAAGTATAATTTATATTAGTTTCACCTCAAAAGTACATGTCTTATGATAAATATTTAAGATAACACATTTCAATATTATGATAAAAATTTTGTAAATAAGTTTATTAAATTATCACTTGACCTGATTTGCTTGATATTAATTTTTTGTTTTTGTTGAAGCTTATGAGTATAAAAGAACTTTGATAATATATGATTTATTTTGTCTCTTTTAATGTAGCCTCCTCTAAATTTAGTGATGCAGGCAGTATAATTAACCTTAGCCATATATATTCTTGACTTGGTTCATGGATTACAATAATTTCTGAATGATTTGACGAAGTAGCTACTAATGTTTTTTTGACAAATCTTTAAGAAATTACAGTATCTCCATAGATAAATAAATAACATGTTTATAATCTTCCTTTATAGGGATAGAGAGATAACCTGCATTTGCAAGATACATGAGTGCTTCAATAACACTAAGACATAGTACTTTTGGACTAGGAATTTCTTCATCCTCTTCTAATAGTCAAAAAGGGTATTTCTTCACATCAAGTGATCCAACAACTATAGATGTACTCAAAGAATGAGCATTGTTCATGTAAAAGTGCTTCAGAACCTTTTCTATATATCGATTAATGAACAAATATTCTATTTGAAAAATGTTCAATCTATAAATCAAGACAAAATTTTGTCTTTATGAGATCTTTCTCACAAATTCATCTTTCAAATAGGTTGCAGTTTTTATTAGCTCTTTAGGAGTACCAACAAGATTTAAACCATCAACATATACTGCAACAATAGCAAATCTGGATGTGGTTTTCTTAATAAAAATGCATGGACAAATCTTATTATTCTCAAACCCTTTTTCTAGGAGGTATTCATTAAGATGATTATACTACATTCGACTAGATTGCTTCAACCCATATAAATATTTTTGTAGTTTAATAGAATAAACACTTCTAGGTTTATCATAAAAGGCTTCAAGCATTTTGAATCATTCAGGGATTTTCATATGGATATATTTATCTAATGATGCATATAAATATGTTTTAACTATATCCATTATATATATATATATATATATATATATATATATATATATATATATATATATATATAGAGAGAGAGAGAGAGAGAGAGTTTGAGACTACTAAACCAATCAAAAATCTGAAAGTGATTGCATTCATAACTAGAGCATAAGTTTTCTCATAATCAATGACAAGTCTTTGAAAGAAATCTTGTGCAACAAGTCGTGCTTTATATCAAACAATTTCATTGTTCTCATTTTGTTTTCTAATGAAAACCTACTTATATCTAACGAGCATAACACCTTTAGGTGTATGAACTACAAGTCCAAATACTTCACGTTTTGCAAGTGAGTTTAACTATGTTTGGATTGCTTCTTTCCACATTGACCAATAATTTCTATGTCGACATTCTTCGATAGTTTATGGTTCAATTTCATCACTTTTGGTGATGCCAAAAGCAACCTTAAATGCAAATATGTCATTTATGATAATTTTATTTCGATCCAAAATCTCTCATATGTGAACATAGTTTATGGAGATCTTATTATTTCTAAATACCTGGATCTCTTCAGGAAATGCCTCTTCAGGAGGTCCCTCTTCAGGATGATCAATATTAGAAGATGATTTTGACACAATATTTATCGCCTGTTTTATGAACGAGAAATCTTTAGGAGTATCATCATCTATTTGTTGTAATTTTCATTTTCTATGATTTTTTTCCTTAACCCCAACAGGTCTTCCGCGCTTTAGGCATGATATAGATTCATTTGCTACTATGTTACCTTTTTTTCTTTTAGGGATTTCAATTCTAGATGGAGCATTTGCAGTTAGAATATGAGATTTAACCATCTTTTTATTGGTGGTAAAAATATCTGGTAATTGATTTGCAATATTTTGTAAATGAATTATGTTTTGAATTTCAAGTTCACATTGATTTGTTCTTGGATCGAAATGAGATAACTTCAGGTTTTCCAAGTAATTTCTTGTCATGTTTCAGGCACTAACTTTTCTTTTTTTAATGATGGAAAAATGTTCTCATCAAAATGGCAGGCTTCAAAACGTGCTTTAAAAACATCATCAGTTAAAGGTTCAAGAAATCAAATAATAGATAGAGAATCAAAACCAATGTAAATTTCTATTCTACGTTGTGGATCCATTTTAGTCCTTTGTCCCATACTATAGGCACATAAACTGCACAACTAAAAGTTCGTAGATGAAATATGTTTGGAGGTATACCAAAAACAAGTTGCAAAAGAGAATATCTATGGTAAGCACTTAGTCTAATTCTAACCAATGATGTAGTGTGTAATATAACATGTCTCCATACAGATGTAGATAATTTTGATTTTATAAGTAATGGTCTAGCAATTAATTAAAGACGCTTTATAAATGATTCTACTAGACCATTTTAAGATTGTACATGGACAACAAGATGTTCAACAACAATTCCAATAGAAATGCAAAAATTATCAAATGCTTGAGAAGTAAACCCACCAGCATTGTCCAATCGAATTTTCTTGATTGGATAATCAGGAAACTGCACTCGTAATCTGATAATCTGTGCTATTAATCTAGAAAATACAACATTTCAACTAAAAAATAAACAAACATGTGATCATTTACTTGATGCATCAATCAATACCATAAAATATCCAAAAGGTCTGCATGGTGGATGAATAGGTCCACATATATCTCCTTGAATTCTCTTGAGAAAAGATGGTAATTCTATAATAATCCTTCATGGAGATTTTGGTAATTAATTTACCTTTAGAACATGCAATGCATGGATTTCACTTGGTAAAAAAATCTTCAAGTTCTTTAAAGGATGCCCATGTGAGGTTTCAATAATTCATCGCATCATTATTGATCCCGGATGTCCAAGTCAGTCATGCCAAAGCATAAATATTTTTAGGTAAGAACAATTTTGGTGTATCATAATATTTATTTCGATAGATTTCATGATCGTATAATAAATTCCAGAAAAGAAAACATGTAATTTTTCGAGTACAAGCTTCTAGCCTGAAATACATGAAATAATATAAAGATATTTTTTTTTGTCTTCATCTATTGTTTCAGTATGATAACCATGAGCACATACATCTTTAAAACTGAGTAAATTTCTTCTAGACTCAGGTAAATATAATGCATCTTTGATGCCAAGTTTTGTGTTATTTGGTAACAAAATATTAGCTCTTCCGAAGCCTTTAATCATGTTTGTTGGACCTAATATTGTAGTGACATTAGCTTTGGTTAATATCAAATATTAAAGTATTTATTTTCCTTGAGAATTGTGGGCATTGTTGCACTTTTTGCTAGACATAAATCTTCATCATGAAAATGCAAACCTTTATTCAAAATATAATTAAATTTTATTACTTAAATGAAATAAAATTGACATTGTTTATTGAAAATACAATAAGATAAATATCATAATACAAATAAAAAAAATATTAATCATCCCTAAGGATTCCACCACTAAATATATTATCTGTTTTATCTAGGTTTTCAAAGAAAAAAATACATCAAGATAAGTATTATGACCTTCAAAATCATCTTTGTGAATAAAATTAGTCTCAATTGCATTTTGTTTTAGAGAAGTTTGATATAAATCTATAAGATGTTTTGGTATGCGACAAGTGAGAGGTCAATGACCATGCATACCACACATATGACACTTATCTTCAAGTTTATGCAAATTCTTGCTCTTTTCTTGTTTGGGTTCACTGTGTCTCCATTTATGGTGGTATGGTGAGTTGCCTTTTTAAAGGATTATCTCTTCTCCTTTTCCATTTATTTTTTCCATATCTATACCCTTTGGTTCTTTCTTGTCTTTTGGACAAATGTTCCATTCACTTCAAGGAATGGTTTAGAACCTGTGGGATGGGATTGATGATTTTTCATCAAAAGCTTATTATTTTGTTTAGTCATAAAAAAACATGAAATTAGTTTTGAATACCTCTTGAAACTACGTTCTCTATATTGTTGTTGCGGGACAATATTTGAGGCATGAAAAGTAACGAATGTTTTCTCTAACATTTGATTCACCATACAATTTGAGCTATGAGGTAATTTTAAAAGGAGCTGAATTATATTCACTAACCGATTTAAAATCTTGCAACCTCAAGTGCAACCAATCATAACGAGCTTGAGAAAGTATGATAAATTTTTGGTGGTCATATCTTTCCCTTAGATTTTGCCACAGAACAAGAAGACCTTTTATTTTGAGATATTCAATTTTTAATCCTTTATAGAGATGGTAGTGAATGAAAATCATGGCTTTTATGCGATCCTGCAAGAATACGTTATTTTCTTCTTTGATGGTCTCTCCAAGATTCATAGCTTCCAGATGAATCTCAACATCAAGGATCCATGACAAAAAATTATTCTCATATATATTAAGAACGGTAAATTTAAGTTTCATTAGATTTGACAATATCCAAAAAAAGGAACAACTTATTCAATAAAGTCATGCTATTTATTTAGTTCTTTAGAAATATTAGTTCTTCAAGAACTGTATTGATTTATTTAATTCTTCATGAACTTACAATACTAATTCTTCAGGAACTTTAAATCTTGATGAATAAAAATGAAAGAAAAATTGTCAAAATAAGTTATCGAACCAAATATTTTCCATAAAATATGTACAATAATGGGGGGAAATGAAATTGATACAAGCCACGTAATATAGGAGTTCATGCATGCCAAGATTTCAATATAAACTAATAACGTGTTAAAAAAATAAATAACAAATAAGAACATGCATATTCAAAATAAAACTAAAAAGAGATTCATATATTTTTTTATATATTTTTTCAATTCTTAAAATACAAGACAAGTAGCCTATTTATAAAAGAAAAAATAAAAACATTAAAGGATACTAAAAAATCTAAGTGTCATGAAAAATTAATAGACTAAACTCAAGAATAATGAAATTTTAAGAAATTCTAATGTACATTCAATATATATAATTATAGATTTTATAACAAAATTTGATTTCTAGCTGTTTGACACCTTCCTGCCAAAGTTTGTGAGCTTGATAGTTTAATGGCCCAAAAGACCATAAATATGGATACATCCAGATATTTACAGTACAGTTTTCACTTTATTGAGGCAACCACTGTCTTGATATGCCAAATTACGGCTGCGGTCTAACTATTTTTTATAAATCTTAGTGCAATGACGATATTCCATTCGCCATTGTTGCCCAAAGTTGAATGCTTCATGTACTATCACTTCCAAAAGAGAACCAGAGGACATCAGGGTGTTTGTAAATGTGATTGACGTAAGATTTAATAGCATTCGTCTTGTTCCTCGCATAGTTGATTTAGCCATAGTTTAGCGAATGCAATCTATCCCGTGTTAGATGGGATGAGAAGCTTCCATTCAATTATACATTTGCAGAGACTTTATCTGTAATATCTTTTATACCTTCTGGCATCATAAGAGTATTGAAACAATCAGGAGATGCAGAACAAGTTCAAGATAGAAAAGAGTCAGGAGAGTATTGTTTTGTGCTACAGCTGCTGTCCCATGAAGAAAATGATATGTTGCACAATCGAAGGCAACTTCGTAGCTAGTTAACCTACGGAGAAAAGACCATATATTCAAATTTATTTGCTTCGATGCATCAGATAAAGAACATTGCGTGGCCATGCTAAGATGGTGCACGGGGAATGTGCATCCAACCTGAAGCCATTTCTTCTGTCCTAAAAAGTACAAAAAGAAGAATTTTGAGAGCCCAACACTGTACTGGTCATAGCGAAAAGCAGAGCCACAAAGTATCAGAATTTAGGAGGTGTAATGGTTTCTTCTCAGCAACTTCAGTGTACCATAATTTCCATGCTTCCGTGTAATGGGAAAAATTAGGAGATGTGTAATGGTTTCTTCCCAGCAACTTCAGTGTACCATAATTTCCATGCTTCCGTGTAATGGGAAAAGAGATCTCTCAGAGCTGCAAAAAGTATCAGCTTATGAACTTTTCATATTTCCCCACTTGGGTTCTAAAAATTCAACAAGAAATTCAATTGGATGATAAGGCATATCAAGATAAACGATTAACAACAAGAATAGAGAACTAAGTGAAAGAATGTGGATAGGACAAGGAGAAAAAAAAAAAACTGGACGACAAAAGGATTGCTCAAAAGTGGAGGTCTCAAGGGAATGGGTCCAGATATATTAGCAATCCACTGTAGTGGATAAACAAAGTGATATGACCTATGCAAACCCTATTTGCTTTTCTTGGATGTATAGCTCTACTAGCATACTTCTAAACAATAGCCTATTGACAATTTTCATGCCTTCAGGTAACTCAGCAAGGGAGTCATCAGCTGTCCAACTCATTGCATGATATCACAAGGAAACATGAAATCAAAAGCTGACCAGGTTATGTAAGACGGGTGTTTGTTGTTTCATGCTGCACATGTATTTCTGAACCTAACGTCAAATAATTGGAACTTGAAAACTGATATGATCAAACTATTTCACTGAATTTTTAACTAAGCATTAGATTGTACCTTGGTTGTGATATTGAGGACGAAAAGTAGACGAAAGACCCTCCCAATCATAGATTCGAGTCACATTGTCTTCAGGGTTTCCCGCTTTGGCCACGCTAACAGGAGCAAAGGGGCCAAACTGGAAACTTCCCGACTTCTGCTGTAAATCCTGACCAAAATTGCCTCTCTCGGCGACAGTTACCATATTTTCATCTTTTATTTGCTGCATCTTCAGATTCTGGCTTTTATCCCCGTCAACTGAAGAATCCATTTTGTTTCTTTTGAAACATGTGTTTGTGATATCAGCTCCAAATGTCCTCTTCCTAGACTCAAAAGGAGCCAAAGGATCACCAGATCCGTTCTCTGATTTGCCTCTGAAGCCTAACCACCTGAATGCAGGTTTCCTTGTATCAGCAGTGTGGGTCTGCAACACATTTAATAAACATCAGAACTTCAAAGAATTGTATTAGCGCTTGAGTAAAAAAAGCTAACATGATCCTTTTAGTTTTTCAACAAGTATGTGTCGTAATTGATTACCTTCTCAATAAGTTTCAGAGAAGACAGCACATTTGCAATGTCATATAGCCTCCTTACTTTCGCTGTACAATCATGTTATTCAGAGGATGTAAATCAAAGAAGTAGATCACCAATAGCTCTTATCAAAAGTAGATAAGGTGAGAAAAATTACTTCTCATAATTGACAAATTGTGGCCATCTCCTAGTAATAACTTGGCAGATTCATCGAGTGAGATCAAATTTGCCTAAAAATGAATCCCTCATAAGCACCAAAGTAACAGATAATGGCATAATTAAACTCTTTTAAGATTTCACTCACGTTGGAGCACACAAAGAGCTTCACGAAGTTCTGAGTAAGAAGCCCCAACGACTTTTCTCTCCGATGATCTGTAACAAAAATAATTGAGCTTGTTATAAGATGCCAAGAAAAGTAGATGGGTAATTATATCCACCGTTTCCTTAATGACCCAATTGACAACAATTGAAGTCCACCCAAAAAATTTGAACAAAACAAAGGTCTAGTTCCAGTTTGACACATCACAAGAATAAATAATTAAAGGATCTTTGTAAGTTCGTTAAAGTAATTGCTTTTCAAAATCATATACATATTCTGGGAAAAAAATTACGAGTACAGGTGATGTAACATACTGGAAAAACAAAAGAAAAAAAGAAAACATCAGTATAGATATGTTCATAAAAAAGAGAGGACATTACCAGATCTTGACACAGCCATAGATTTGATAATACTAGAATTCTCATTCTGGCTTCCTGTGTTAGGATTAGAATCAGAGTCATCGTCCTCGTCCTCATCATCATTTGCAACCTAAAAAATTCAAAACACGCAAACAAAAGACAGATTAACCCAAAACCCAACAACAAAACGAATGAAAGAAACCCTTTTTAAAACACAGTATGTTCATGAAGAAAGAATAAATAAACCCTTAAAAATCCACTTACTTTCGCAGAATTATTGCTTTGCCTATCAATTGTATTGACATTATCTCTCAAACCCTCTTCCTATTATATCACCAACAACATAAAATCAGTCCAATTTTCGAAAAATAACAACACTTCATAAAACCCTTATCTAGCTCAAATATACGAAACAAAACCTGAAATTTTTTTTCTTCTGATTTTTGGGTTATTTATATTACCTTCAAATCTTGTAAAGCTTTAGGGACTGAAGCAAATCCCTTCCATGAATACTTATTCTTTGCCTTTCTTGCAAGAACCTAAAGAAAATAGAGGGGAAAAAACATATAAGAGAACTCACAAAACAAACATAAAAAAATCACAACATCATAAATCAAGAATCTCACCCCAACACTCTCCAAGACATTCACTATATCATAGATCCGTCTTCTCTCAACTCCTGCAAATCACAAACCCATTAAAAAAGGAATTCAAGATTCCACCCGAACAAAATACAAATCAATACATCTAAACCATAATAACCAGTAAATTATCAAAATCAGGGTCGAATAAAGAAATAATAAAAACCTAATTTAGAAGCTGCATCATCAAGTCCAATCACGTCAATGTCATCTCGATTATACAGGGTCAAAAAACTGCAAAATAAACAAATAAAAATCAATTTAATTCCGGGAAAATTCTGGGCTTTTGAAAGAAAGGAAAAGGGAAATATGGGTTTATTAACTTGGTGCATAAGAGACCGAGAGATTTCTGTTTTCTGCTATAAGCGTGATGCCTTGAAGGGGGATCTATGATATCGGTATAGGACAAAGCCATTATCTTCTTATTTGGCTGAAGATCTGATGCAGTGAATGGAACTGTAAGGACTGTGGATTTTATTTGATAAAAAGAGGGAGGAAGGGAAGAGAGGTGAATACCGTTAAAAAGGAAGAAAGGCGGAGATTGGAGAAGAGAGGGTTTGCTGTTTGACTTTTGTAGGCGGGGGTTTGGAATTTTGAACAGAGGAAGAGTAAAAAGAAGAAGACGTTTGGAGGGTTAATCGTCTTTTAAAAACTTGGCTCTAGCGGGAATTTGAATTCTCCATTCTCTCTTTTTTTCACGTAGACGCGCTCTCTCCGTTTGTGTAATTAATAATTATGATGCCATGATGGTTGGTGTGGAGTGTTTTTGTTTTTTGGATAATTTTTAAAAGTATTATTAAATAAGAATAATTTAGTATTTTATGATGGTTTTAATATATTAATATTAAAAATAAAAAATAATATTTTGATATATTTTTAATCAAAAAACTATTTTAAAAGACATTGTGCATCACAATTTAAAACATACACGAAAGCATTTTTTAACCCTAAAAAAATAGTTAGATTTTATTATTATTATTATTATTATTATTATTATTATTTACATTTAGGATGATGCTTTTATATATATAAATATATAATAAAGTGATGCTATTAAAACTTATATTCAAATATATTATCGAGTTGAATTATGAGTGTATATATATATATTTGGATGCCCCTATATATAGTCTCATTTAAACACTTGATCATCTTCCCCTGTAATCTGAGATGTAAAAGGCTCTCTCTTTTCTATTCCAATGCAAAAATATTTCTTTGGATAAAAAAAAATAAAGTTGCTGGAGGTAGAAATTAAAAAATGTTTTAAATTTGGTGACGAAAACATCATCCATGCATTCTCTGGGTTTGAGCTCGCAATTGAAGGAGTTTAAAATCACACCAGCATATCTACATACACAGTATTCTTATACATAAAAGGCATCAAGACTTCATAATATTAGATGATTTTACCCCACGATGTGTAGATTATCATGGTTTGGAGCAATAATTTCAATATTATCAAAAACCTCAGTACATAATTTAGAACTGATCTTGTAGAGATTTTCATTCATAATGTATGTCAAATTATCATGGTGTATGGGAGTTGTGGCTGGCGTCACGGTGGCTGTGTTTCCACATGTCGATCGGGAGTTTTGTGTTGATCGGGGGAGGAGGAGAGGCTGCAAGTTTGTTTCTGATTCAATGGGTGGTTGCTGTTGATTTGCATGGAGTTTCTTTGATGGTCTACTGCCGTTTCTTTATTGCTGGGAAATTAGAGGGAGGTGTGGTCCATGAAAAGTGCTAACGTGATGGCTGGAGTTCTGGCTGGAATCTAGTAGGTGAAAGGTGAGAGGAGACAAGAGAGAGAGAGGCGGATGAGGGGGCTAAGTGTTTTTTCTTTTTTCTTTTTTCTTTTTTCTTTTTTTATTAAAAAATTCAAGATGTACTAGTAATATTTTATTAATTATTTTCACTTTGAAAAAGAATTACCAATTTTCCTTAAAAATACCAAAAAGCCATTAAGAAGTCATAAGACGACAAATGGTTAAATGCTTGATGATAATTTTATCACTTTGTAAATTATGTTATTTTTATCATAATATTAATATTTTTTGACCTATTTTTTATGATATTTTTTAAAATTTATAAGGAAACATGTTCAAGTCTCGTATTATTTAACCAAAAAAAGAAGGAATGGAAGGGTTGAATTATAAAAATAAATAAACCCTAGCTCCAGGTCGTCTTCTCTTCTATTTCTCTAGGAAACAACAACCCTCAGTACCTCTCTCTCTCTCTCTCTCTCTCTCTCTCTCTCAAAGACCTTTCTCTTCCATTGATGTTCCCTCCTCTCTCCTCCATCAACATTAATGAGTTCAGCAACATCTTAAGGTCGCCCTCAACAATAGAAATCGAGAAATAGAAGAAGAAATGATAGAGATCGAGAAAAATCAGAAGAAAAAAAAACAAGAGAGAAAATACAATTTTGCATTAACTATAATTGCTTATTACCTGCCCCTAAGTCTTTTCTTAAATAAAAAAACTTTTATAAGGGATACAATTTAATTTATAGGGATAAGAATTCAACAGGGACTCAAATTCCAAATTAAGGTAATTTTTAAAATAAAATTAATTTTTTTATTTTAAATTAATATATTTTTATTACTTTTACGTGCTAGTGTAAAAATTATTTTTAAAAAAAAATTATTATAATAAAAAACAATCATCACAACATTCTCAAACTAAAAATCAATGAGACATTTTTCTCCCTTCCTCCCCGACACAACAACAATAACACCAGTCACTTGGTGCCTATCCCTCAAACCGATCTAAACCACACCATCTCCAACATCCACACATAGAAAAAACCACCCAAAACGTTGTTGTCTCCGATGCTCCGGTAACAGCCAAGCTAGCTGCCGAGAGGGAGTTTCTTCTTTTCTAGTTAAAATTAATGGCTTCCAATCAAGTGCAAGCCACGTGCTTGTCAACAAGTTTAGCAGGTGGAAGCCACTCTATAATAAAACAACTAATTGCTCTAAACACCCCCCTAAACTTTCAGTCAAACACAGGTAAATCCCTAACCTCTTAATTTTTTAGTTTTGGTCTATCAGATTAAGGCAATGTAAGGTCTCCTCCAACGTCCCCCAAAATTCAAAATTTTTTTTTTTTGTTAAAAATTAATTTTTTTTAGTATGTTTTGGATTGTTTTGATGCGCTAATTTTAAAAATGATTTTTTAAAAAAATAAAATAAACATCATTTTGATACATTTCGGCATTAAAAGCATTTTGAAAAGCAATCGCAACCACACTCCCAAACAAGCGCCTGTTTGGGATTGTGGCAGCAATAGCGGTTCAAAGTGTTTTTCGTTTAGAAATGCATCAAAATGAAGTTTTTCATTTTAAAAAAATTATTTTTGATATCAGCACAACAAAACGATATGAAAACATAAAAAAAAATTATTTTAAATAAAAATAAAATTTAAAATTTTTGGGAACGCGGTGCACTCCCTAAAAATAGCCATCTACCATGCATTCTTGATAATTTAAAGAGTGTCCTAATGTGGTAACTATAAAGTTTACACACATATTTTTCAATGGCTATGTTTATCACTTAGAACAAAGTTATTGTAAACTCTCGGTCAAAAATTAATAAATCAAGATAATTATTTAATAGGGCAAAATATCAGTACACAAAAGATTAACTAGCGATAAATCCTATAAATATATTATTTAAAGGAGGAAATTTTGCAAGTTTGAGTGAGACTATTTATAAAAATAGAAGGGAGTCTATAATAAATTAATGCATAATACTTTGGCAAGAAACATTGATGGTCGGTGTGAATCATGCATACAATCATGCTTTTTAGATTGAAAGTAGTAAAAACTATGCGGAAGAAGTTATGATAATTATAAATAAAAATCTTTAACAAATTAGTTCAAGAACCTCGATGATTTAAGTAAATAGTATAATAGGTGAAATTCAAATTTTTGGCAAAATTTTTTATTAATTATCCAATTTTATAATGTTGAACATACCTTTAAATTTGATAGTTACATCAGATTGAGAATTGTTTTTTTTTTACCTTAGGTTACAATTTTAAGACAATTGAAGATTGTAAGGGTCCCGTAAACAAAAGGTCAGTAACGGGTAAATATAACAAATTAGAATTGGAAGAATGAGCAAGGGTATAATAGCAATTGATCTAGATCTCTTTTGTTTGCTGGAAAGTAATTTGTTTTTTAAAAAATGGTTTTTATGGAAAATAAATTCCAAAAAGTAAATTATTTTTTTATATTTGGTAGTGTCATGAAAAATAAGTTCAAAAACACTTTCTAGTATTTGGTTATGTCATAGAAAATAAACTGAAAAATAATTTTTAAATATTTTTTTTTCAAGTTTATTAAAAGAATGAGAACCAAATATAATAGATAAAAAAGTTTAAGGATGATGAAATTGAAAAAAAAATCTAATTTTATAAATTTATTCAAATAAAATAAATAATAATTAAAATAACAGAGACAAAATTTGACATATAAAAAAATTGAAAGATGATGAAATTAAAAAAATTATAATTTCATAAATTATTTCAAATAAAATAAATATAATAAAAAAAAATATAAACATATAATATACAGATCTTGTAAGATTACAATTAATGGTCAGCTAATTGAACATATGGACACAAACACATATAAATATATAAACATATTAATTGGTGTTTATTTTAAGATATTAAATTACATCTTGTTAAATAAATAAAAAATCAATATCCATAAACATTTCATAAGTAACACAATTTAATAAATCCTTCAAGCTTACTTGTATATGATGAAACAAATCATACATCAATTGTCAACAAATAACAAGTTCTTTTATGAATTCATTCTAAATTTCTTTGCCTCAAACCAACATCAAGAACATCTCACCATAGTATTTAGCCAAGAGGATCCATATTCTTTATATCTATCATCACTCCTTAAACTATAATAGCTAGCAAGAGTCAATAAAAAGGATAGGCACCCACATTCATGCTTGTCAAATTCGAGCTAAAATGGCTAAAAAACTACTTAAGCTTGTAGTTTTGAAACCCAGCCCAGTCTGGCGGGTCAATCCGGGGCTGGAACCGAGTCGGGTTGAAAAAAAAATAGGAGAAGAAAAAACCTGGTGTGACCCGGCAAGACCCGGTCAAAAACCCGGTTGCAACCCATTGATTTTTTTTTTACTAAAACAACGTCGTTTTGATTTTTTTTAAAAAAAGAATTGACCCGGGCGACCCTGTCAAAACCCGGAACTCTGACCTTAAACCGGACCGGGTCTGAAAACTATGCTTTAGCTATCTCCTTAAAAATTATTATCACATCCATACTTTTTAAAATAAAGAGTCATGCATATTTTTTTAAAATAATTGAAATTAAAATACTACAGCAGATATACTTCAACAGGCAAAGGCATAACATTAAGGTGACTCGCCCAAATATCTTTCATTCAGATTCATAATAAATTGCAACTTTTGTTTCTTGAGAGTTGTTCTTTCATTTTCAACTTTTTCCTAACCTATAAATTTATTGAGGAAGTGCATCAACAAATGTTATAGCAAGAATATGACATATATATATATATGTTAGCTCTTATACGTGGCATAATGGAAAGAACTCCTTTATATTGGAAAAAGAATATATCTATCTCATCTTGCAATTAGTATGGGACCTTCATGTTAAGGGAAGTCTTAGAACAATAAGTAAATACAACAAGAGAACCAGTATTTTAATCACATATATTCCTCATGTTAGGTTTCATGAAACATATATACACAACAGAAATGGTAAATTTAATAATTTTACAGGAGTTTAAAGATCATGTTAAATAAATTTAGGATTATTTAGAGTTTATATAAAAATTACTTGAAAATAAGATGTTCTTTTCGGCTTTAAATAATTACTTAAATGTTAGATTATTGCAAACCATAAATCGGTCAAGTGTTTAGCCTCTAACGGTAATTTACACGAACCACCTATAAGAAATCTTTCAAACACTTTTAGGAAAGAGAGATTGTTATATTTTTAAGTATTAACTCCTTTTTTTTGTGTTTTTCAGGTGTTATGTATTATATTGTTTACTACTCAAAAAATAAGAGGCATAACATTCTATTTTTAGGGAAACCTGAAAACCCTATAAATGAAAAAAAAATATCAATTTTCCCCTTGAATAATATCATATATATTATTTCAATATAATTTTTAGAAATTTATTCAATCAAGTCGCTACTTGATTTTTCTAGGTCTAGAATTGTAATTCCTCGTATAAATTACATTATAGTCCTCAATTTCTAAAACTTATTTACAATCAAGTCACACTTGAATAATCATCTCAGTTTAATTTTCAACCACTGGTTCTTATGCGTGTGACCCACTAGGTTGTTGTTCTATGATTAAGGCAACAATAACATTTAAGGAGGGGTGAATTAGGTGTTCCACTAATAATAACAAATATTACAATTAACTCAATTAAACAAAACAAACACAATTAACCACCAATATAATTAAAGTTCTTGAAGTAAAGAGTATAAGAATAGAAATTTCAAACTCGGTTTTTAACATGGTTCGGCAAACCTATATCCATACCTTAAACACCAAATCGGTCTTGAGTATTAAAATCTTCACTAATCCAAGTCAAAAATTAAAATGTTTTTGATGAATCTTCACCAAGACCTTTTTCACCACTTGAAAAAAATATTATCTTCAAGATTTTTTTACCTTGATGATGTACCTCACCAATGACAAAGAGTTTTTCACTTAAACTCTTGAAGAATTAAAATTGTTTAAAATGTAGCAACACTTTCTCAAATAGTAGATAATACAACCAAAGCTTATATCTCTATAGATCACTCAATAACACTTAAAATATATGTGTTTAAGTATAGTGAGTGTAAGAATTTTTACTCTTTTACAAAAATATGCAGGTTTTAATACACAAATATGAGTATGATTTAAAATTGATGATTTGAGATTTTTTTTTCTCTTGAAATAGCTTGTATATGATATATATTCAAATTTTATATTTTATTTTTCAATTAGACAAGTATGTATATGTTTTTTACAAAAATTAATTGTTTATAGCCGTTATTATTCTTTTAACAAGTAAAACGGTCAACTGGTTTAGATTGGTCAAGTCGATTGGTTAACCAATTCCTACAAATTCTCATATGTTCATTACATATATAAAATATTAACATGTGACCCAAAGGTCAACACAAGGAAAATATTATGAATCCACTAACCAAAAATTTATCAAGAGAGCTTGTGAATAATTCATCAAAGAAAATAGGCTTAAAGCCTTTAAATAATGATAATCATACCTAGTTGATTATAGATCCCAAAATATAGGTTTAAATAGAAAATTAAGTCATATAATATTTTTTGTAGTACTAGAAAATTATTATTTCCTACTTATTCCTATGTTGAAATAAATGTTCGTTATGGCATGATAAGATGTAAGTTGAACTCTTAATGATTTTTATATCTTGATACACTAAGTGGAGTATAACATGATATTTTTAATGAAAAATCATCTATATAAGTGGAAAAAAAATTCCATTTCTTTGATAATTTCGATAAAAATTAAATTCTTTAAAGCACTTATAAATCTAATAGCTATTCGAGGCCAAAATAAATACAACAGTGAGAGCCAAATGAAACATCTAGATAAAGAACTATATGAGTATTATTATTTTAGTTTACACAAAAGTTTGAATAGTTTAAGACATCTCGTTTATTATTTAACCAAGTAAATCTAATAGTATTTCACTAAGAAATGTTTAAAGTCAAAAACTACTTATTTTGATTTAGTAATCTACCAAATCAACATCTCTCAATAAATCTTTGAGTTGTTTTCAAGTTGGTGAGACAATTTTCAATTATATAAGAAATCTGGAAATTCATATTAATAAATTATTTCAAATAAAATAAATAATTAAACCACCACTTCATCCCACTTTAAAAACTCATTTGATTTCGCGTTGCAAAAACATTTTAAAAAAAATTAATTTTTTTTAATTTTTTATTTGTTTAAAATTGATTTTTTATATATTTTTAGATAATTTTAATATATTAATATATTTTTAAATTAAAAATACTTAGAAAAACATCAACCAGAACACACTCATCCTAAATAAGCCATTTTCGTGGCATGGCATCTTTGACACCGAATAACACTGGCAAAAGTTTTACTGTTAAATGAAAAAAAATAAGAAAAAGGTCCAAAAACAACAGGTTTATAACAAGTTCATACAGAGACAACTTTCAGTTCAAAGACATTGACTAGGTCCAGAAACATAGCTTTCATCACAAGCAGCTACAATGAAATGCTGGGATTTTCAAAAAGAAAAGATGACATTAATTTATATCCAATTTCCTACCAGGTCTGCTAAAACAAAATATTTCCACCAGAATTTAGCACATTATGCACTTCATTTTGGGTCCGTGAAGAAACTGTTGATGAATGATATAACTGTAGGTGGCGCTTCATTCAAACATGCTCATAATAACATTGTCTCTCAGCCAAGTTCCCTGTACTTCCATCAGCCCTGCTGGAACCCTGTTTCAAGAAATAAAAACTAAATGAATATTTTGCTTCAACCAGAAAAATTGCTCTAAACACCCCCCTAAACTTTCAGTCAAACACAGGTAAATCCCTAACCTCTTAATTTTTTAGTTTTGGTCTATCAGATTAAGGCAATGTAAGGTCTCCTCCAACGTCCCCCAAAATTCAAAATTTTTTTTTTTGTTAAAAATTAATTTTTTTTAGTATGTTTTGGATTGTTTTGATGCGCTAATTTTAAAAATGATTTTTTTAAAAAATAAAAAAAACATCATTTTGATACATTTCAACATTAAAAGCATTTTGAAAAGCAATCGCAACCACACTCCCAAACAAACGCCTGTTTGGGATTGTGGTAGCAATAGCGGTTCAAAGTGTTTTTCGTTTAGAAATGCATCAAAATAAAGTTTTTCATTTTAAAAAAATTATTTTTGATATCAGCACAACAAAACGATATGAAAACATTAAAAAAAATTATTTTAAATAAAAACAAAATTTAAAATTTTTGGGAACGCGGTGCACTCCCTAAAAATAGCCACCTACCATGCATTCTTGATAATTTAAAGAGTGTCCTAATGTAAAGTTTACACACATATTTTTCAATGGCTATGTTTATCACTTAGAACAAAGTTATTGTAAACCCTCGGTCAAAAATTAATAAATCAAGATAATTATTTAATAGGGCAAATATCAGTGCACAAAAGATTAACTAGCGATAAATCCTATAAATATATTATTTAAAGGAGGAAATTTTGCAAGTTTGAGTGAGACTATTTATAAAAATAGAAGGGAGTCTAGAATAAATTAATGCATAATACTTTGGCAAGAAACATTGATGGTCGGTGTGAATCATGCATACAATCATGCTTTTTAGATTGAAAGTAGTAAAAACTATGCGGAAGAAGTTATGATAATTATAAATAAAAATCTTTAACAAATTAGTTCAAGAACCTCGATGATTTAAGTAAATAGTATAGTAGGTGAAATTCAAATTTTTGACAAAATTTTTTATTAATTGTCCAGTTTTATGATGTTGAACATACCTTTAAATTTGATTGTTATATCAGATTGAGAATTGTTTTTGTTTACCTTAAGTTACAATTTTAAGACAATTGAAGATTGTAAGAGTCCCGTAAATAAAAGGTCAATAACGGGTAAATATAACAAATTAGAATTGGAAGAATGAGTAAGGGTATAATAGCAATTGATTTAGGTCTCTCTTGTTTGCTGGAAAGTAATTTGTTTTTTAAAAAATAGTTTTTATGGAAAATGAATTCCTAAAAGTAAATTATTTTTTTATATTTGGTAGTGTCATGAAAAATAAGTTCAAAAACACTTTCTAGTATTTGGTTATGTCATAGAAAATAAACTGAAAAATATTTTTAAATTTTTTTTTTCAAGTTTATTAAAAGAAAGAGAACCAAATATAATAGATAAAAAAGTTTAAGGATGATGAAATTGAAAAAAAAATCTAATTTTATAAATTTATTCAAATAAAATAAATAATAATTAAAATAACAGAGACAAAATTTGACATATAAAAAAGTTGAAAGATGATGAAATTAAAAAAAATTATAATTTCATAAATTATTTCAAATAAAATAAATATAATAAAAAAAATATGAACATATAATATACAGATCTTGTAATTAATGGTCAGCTAATTGAACATATGGACACAAACACATATAAATATATAAACATATTAATTGATGTTTATTTTAAGATATTAAATTACATCTTGTTAAATAAAAAAAATCAATATCCATAAACATTTCATAAGTAACACAATTTAATAAATCCTTCAAGCTTACTTGTATATGATGAAACAAATCATACATCAATTGTCAACACATAACAAGTTCTTTTATGAATTCATTCTAAATTTCTTTGCCTCGAACCAACATCAAGAACATCTCACCATAGTATTTAGCCAAGAGGATCCATATTCTTTATATCTATCATCACTCCTTAACTATAATAGCTAGCAAGAGTCAATAAAAAGGATAGGCACCCACATTCATGCTTGTCAAATTCTAGCTAAAATGGCTAAAAAACTACTTTAGCTCATAATTTTGAAATCCAGCCCAGCCCGACAGGTCGACCCAGGACTGAAATCAGGCCGGGTTAAAGAAAAAATAAGAAAAGGAAAAACCTGGTGTGACCCGGTTGATCCGGTCAAAAACCCGGTTACAACCCATTGATTTTTTTACTAAAACGACGTCGTTTTGATTTTTTTTTTAAATTAACCCGGTCAAAAACCGAAACCCGGACCTTGAACCGGGCCGGGTCTAAAAACTATGCTTTAGCTATCTCCTTAAAAATTATTATCACATCCATACTTTTTAAAATAAAGAGTCATGCATATTTTTTAAAAATAATTGAAATTAAAATACTATAGCAGATATACTTCAACAGGCAAGGCATAGCATTAAGGTGACTCGCCCCCGTATCTTTCATTCAGATTCATAATAAATTGCAACTTTTGTTTCTTGAGAGTTGTTATTTCATTTTCAACTTTTTCCTAACCTATAAATTTATTGAGGAAGTGCATCAACAAATGTTATAGCAAGAATATGACATATATATATATATGTTAGCTCTTTTATGTGGCATAATGGAAACAACTCCTTTATATTGGAAAAAGAATATGACATATATATATATATATATATATATATATATATATCATCTTGCAATTAGTATGGGACCTTCATGTTAAGGGAAGTCTTAGAACAATAAGTAAATACAACAAGAGAACCAGTATTTTAATCACATATATTCCTCATGTTAGGTTTCATGAAACATATATACACAACAGAAATGGTAAATTTAATAATTTTACAGGAGTTTCAAGATCATGTTAAATAAATTTAGGATTATTTAGAGTTTATATAAAAATTACTTGAAAATAAGATGTTCTTTTCGGCTTTAAATAATTACTTAAATGTTAGATTGTTGCAAACCATAAATCGTTCAAGTGTTTAGTCTCTAACGATAATTTACACGAACCACCTATAAGAAATCTTTCAAACACTTTTAGGAAAGAGAGATTGTTATATTTTTAAATATTAACTCTTTTTTTTTTTTGTGTTTTTCAGGTGTTATGTATTATATTGTTTACTACTCAAAAAATAAGAGGCATAACATTCTATTTTTAGGGAAACCTAAAAACCCTATAAATGAAAAAAAAATATCAATTTTACCCTTGAATAATATCATATACATTATTTCAATATAATTTTTAGAAATTTATTCAATCAAGTCCCTACTTGATTTTTCTAGGTCTAGAATTGTAATTACTCGTATAAATTACATTATAATCCTCAATTTCTAAAACTTATTTACAATCAAGTCACACTTGATTAATCATCTCAGTTTAATTTCCAACCACTGGTTCTTATGCGTGTGACCAACTAGGTTGTTGTTCTATGATTAAGGCAACAATAACACTTAAGGAAGGGTGAATTAGGTGTTCCACTAATAATAACAAATATTGCAATTAACTCAATTAAACAAAACAAACACAATTAACCACCAATATAATTAAAGTTCTTGAAGTAAAGAGTATAGGAATAGAAATTTCCTATACTCTTTACTTTGTATATGATATATATTCAAATTTTATATTTTATTTTGTAATTAGACAAGTTATGTATATGTTTCTTACAAAAATTAACTGTTTATAGCCGTTATTATTCTTTTAACAAGTAAAACGGTCAACTGGTTTAGATCGGTCAAGTCGATCGGTTGACCAATTCCTACAAATTCTCATATGTTCATTACATATGAACAAGTTGTCGACCGATTAATTTGGTATCACCAAAAAGTCAACCGGTTCATATAGAATACTAGATGTATCAGATTTAATCCCGGTAATTTTTTACAATTGTTTTATCACTTCTTTTTAAATGCATGCAAATTGAAGTTTGTGCATTCATTTTAATTTGTCTATCAAGTATGATATAAATATTTACATTTAAGCACTAAAATGAACACTTAAAAACTAAGTTTTCCTTTACATTGTATCTTGAATTTGTTGATTGATTTTTTCATTCAGTACCCCATGCATGTTGATGTGATTTTCATATAAATTTGTTTAAATTTAATTTCATCCAAGCATATCATTAGTTCATTTCTATATAATTGTTATCATTAAAATATATAAAATATTAACATGTGACCCAAAGGTCAACACAAGGAAAATATTATGGATCCATTAACCAAAAGTTTATCGAGAGAGCTTGTGAATAATTCATCAAAGAAAATAGGCTTAAAGCCTTTAAATAATGATAATCATACCTAGTTGATTATAGATCCCAAAATATAGGTTTAAATAGAAAATTAAGTCATATAATATTTTTTGTAGTACTAGAAAATTATTATTTCCTACTTATTCCTATGTTGAAATAAATGTTCGTTATGGCATGATAAGATGTAAGTTGAACTCTTAATGATTTTTATATCTTGATACACTAAGTGGAGTATAACATGATATTTTTAATGAAAAATCATCTATATAAGTGGAAAAAAAAATTCCATTTCTTTGATAATTTTGATAAAAATTAAATTCTCTAAAGCACTTATAAATCTAATAGCTATTCGAGGCCAAAATAAATACAACAGTGAGAGCCAAATGAAATATCTAGATAAAGAACTAT
This sequence comes from Populus trichocarpa, assembly GCF_000002775.5. Lineage (NCBI taxonomy): Eukaryota > Viridiplantae > Streptophyta > Magnoliopsida > Malpighiales > Salicaceae > Populus > Populus trichocarpa. Next base: position 9,577,069 of record NC_037299.2, on the reverse strand, counting down.
ATGAGTATTATTATTTTAGTTTACACAAAAGTTTGAATAGTTTAAGACATCTCGTTTATTATTTAACCAAGTAAATCTAATAGTATTTCACTAAGGAATGTTTAAAGTCAAAAACTACTTATTTTGATTTAGTAATCTACCAAATCAACATCTCTCAATAAATCTTTGAGTTGTTTTCAAGTTGGTGAGACAATTTTCAATTATATAAGATATCTAGAAATTCATATTAATAAATTATTTCAAATAAAATAAATAATTAAACCACCACTTCATCCCACTTTAAAAACTCATTTGATTTCGCGTTGCAAAAACATTTTAAAAAAAATTAATTTTTTTTAATTTTTTATTTGTTTAAAATTGATTTTTTATATATTTTTAGATAATTTTAATATATTAATATATTTTTAAATTAAAAATACTTAGAAAAACATCAACCAGAACACACTCATCCTAAATAAGCCATTTTCGTGGCATGGCATCTTTGACACCGAATAACACTGGCAAAAGTTTTACTGTTAAATGAAAAAAAATAAGAAAAAGGTCCAAAAACAACAGGTTTATAACAAGTTCATACAGAGACAATTTTCAGTTCAAAGACATTGACTAGGTCCAGAAACATAGCTTTCATCACAAACAGCTACAATGAAATGCTGGGATTTTCAAAAGAAAAGATGACATTAATTTATATCCAATTTCCTACCAGGTCTACTAAAACAAAAAATTTCCACCAGAATTTAGCACATTATGCACTTCATTTTGGGTCCGTGAAGAAACTGTTGATGAATGATATAACTGTAGGTAGCGCTTCATTCAAACATGCTCATTATAACATTGTCTCAGAGCCAAGTTCCCTGTACTTCCATCAGCCCTGCTGGAACCCTGTTTCAAGAAATAAAAACTAAATGAATATTTTGCTTCAACCAGAAAAATTGCCTACCATAACTGCTATGACTGAAGTCATTGAACACTTCAAAGCATAATTCAAGATTAGAAAATTCTTTCCTGAATTCAGTTTTTATATGGGGCGGAAAAAACCCTGCTGGGAGTCTAGAACCCAACTCTATTTTAGTATTTCTTGTACTGCATAAATCACATTGGTGTCATAGAAGAAAAGGACAAACTCAATCTCTTCGCAGCAGGTAATGTCTATCTAGCATTGATCGATTTGAAACCAAGTTACACCCCCATATCATATCATCCCACAGAAGCTAACATAGTTGAATCAACATAAAGTTTCCTTTCATGTCACAATAGACAAGCAATGGAAAACTAATGACATGATCTAGCCAAATAAATCCCATAATATTCACAATAATATTATATCCTCAACCCCATCACCTTTCCAATCTCCATGAACCAAAATGAATAATACCCTAGCTTGTCTAGCATTTTTAACTGGTTTCTAAAGCATTGCCCCTTGCTACAATGTCAAACTGATTCATCATTTAACATCAAAGGTAAAAAATTGAAAAATTTGAAAGAAAAGGCAAATGTGGTCAAAATTTATCTATAGCAATGCATGGTAGCATATACATGTAGTGATAAAACAAGTATGCTAGCACAAAGAGATGAAGGGGAGGGAGAGACATGACCTAGTGGTTGACATAGACATTGCCAACTAACTGTAAATCACATGTCACTGAAACAACATCAAGTCTTCAACAGTTGTGAATGGATGATACACCTGTGAGCAGAATGCATCAGCAAGATCTACCTATACACAAACAAATATGAAGAAAAAGATTGAAGAATCAATCACAGAACAGAAATGCATCAATCCGGCATACACTAGTTGAGAGTGCACTTCTATGATACCGGAAGAAAGTCGAATACCCTCATAGTTCCCATACAAGAAATTTCACATCCAAGACTATTTACAGCTTCCATCACCCTTTCTATTTCATTGCATGACCATAATACACTCCATGGCATTGGATTTGGAGATGGGATCAAGTAATACACAATCAAATAGGACATTATCTGCTCCCATCATTTTGTGGAGAAAACCATAGCACTCCCGCACAATCCTTCTAGACAAAAATACCCTTCAATTTCTCTTCTTCTCAACTGACACCAAAGAAATTTTTACAATTTTGGAAGAACAACAAGGTCTGCTAATTTTTTAGCATTGAACAAATACAAAATCCGATGGGATTCATAACTTTATTAACAGGAATGATGGCCAGATGAACTCTGCAATCTCAGAATCTCTTTTGCAGAACTGTTTGCCAGTTAGCAATAGCCCATCGAAACCCAATTGAAAGTAAAATTTGGAGGCACAAATCCGTCATGAACTTTCTCAATCAACAACTTCCCTGCCACAGTTGAAAGTAAATTTTCTCATAAACATCAAGTTTCTGAATTTGGCAGATAATCCCCACTGGTCATATTCTGAAGAAAGGCCAGCTCATTTTCAATCTGTCTCCCATCAGGAAAATGTTGAATCACAAGACTATGCTTTTCAACTTTGAACATTACAACCATCATCCTTCATTCTTACCATAAACTTCATTGCCCACTTCATTTCACCCACATGACACAATCCCATAATCATCATAAGTTATTGAATTTGGCAGGTAACCTTTTATATCATCTACTTTGAACCAATATAGCTCCCTCAGCAATATTTTCACACAAAACATGAATCAAAGCATTTTAAATGCCAAAGCACTCCTTCCTTCACCATCTGATCCAACAACATCAAAGCCAATGATCACAGAGTATAAGTAACAACATCTATATCAAAATCTCTCTTCTTCATTTCCGAAAGGAAATCCCAAGCTTCATAATCTGACCAACTCTAAGTTGTACCCTTTAAGCATTATATTACAACTTGTCAAATTTAGAGTCAAATTCAATCCTCTCCCAACCATCTCTTTTAGCATCTCCAGTGCTCTATTATCATAATCAAACACCATCTGATGCAGTGCACGATGAAGGATTATTTTTTTCATCGCATAACCATCCATTCACAATTACGTTATAACTAACACAATCAACCTCAAACCTATATCTAAAAACCTTAAATGAATTATAATCTATTTCGTCTCACTTTGATTTACACACATCAAGAATTGTATTAAAAGGATGCGGGTCAAGAAAACAACTAAATCGATGCATAGAAAAAAGAAGAATTAGACAGCTTAAAGGGTTCACCTGATGCAGCATACCTTTCAGCAATGATTGCATAGGTTTTTGGGGGAGAGGCCAAGGGCGGCACAGTGAGTGCAAGAAATAGGATCAGAGAACAGGGAAGTCGCAGAGGTGGGCAGAAATGCTGAATTTCTCATTCTGGTTCTCTGGAAAAGAAGATGGGTGGCATAACTTCAGGACTGCTGTTGCAAACAAATTTCCTTGGGACATTTTCAGAATACTTCTCCCTCTTCAATGTTATCCAAAACTGCAGAAGCACTCCTCTGCTGGGTCAATTTGTTTAAGAGATAAAAAAAAATAAACATGGTATCGACCAGAAAAATCACCTCCAAAACTGCTGCTTTCCTCCAATTCATCGAACACTTTCTTCAAAGCTTAAACCAAAGAAGACAGGAGAATTCTTTTCCAAATCCAAGTCCTTTTAAAATCAAATACGAAGCTGAAACAAAAACCATTGGGGACCAACTCTTTCTTATTGTTTCCTATCAATAAAAGATATGAATTGAAGACGTAAAATCAACACTTTCACGGCATCAATCACATTGGTGTAATAGAAAAATAAGACAAGATCTGTCTCTCCATAGGAGTTAAGGCCTTTCAAGCACGCAAGGTGGAAATTAACAAGAGGTCCTCTCCCTCTCTTTTTTACCTGCTGATTGATAGATTTGAATCCACGTTTCAACGTATTCTAACATACCATGGAAGCTAACATAATTAAAGTCAACATGAAGTTTCTCTTTAAGTCAAAATATACAAACATTGGAAAAAAGACAGCATCATACAGTTACATGAATCCAAGGAAATTCTCATCAGTATAACCATGAACAAAATTTGTATGGAAACCACCATTTGTTATTTGTCACCCACAATGAATATACTACCTAGCTTGTCCAGCACCTTAACTGAATACGGTTTCTAAAACACTCTCATGCCAAGATAACAACAAATTAATCTGTCAAATACTATCAAAGACGAGTTTAACTGGCATAGGACCTTTGATTGACCATGGAGTGTATTTTCATTCCAAGAACTGGGTTTGAAGTGTAAAAAGCACCTTCTAATGTTGCATTTCTTTGGTTTGGAAGTTTCAGTATGTTGTCTGTGGGTTTCTAACAAAGGAAAGCCCCCCATATGCCATTTGATTAATTAAGTTCCGTGCTGCTTGCCACTCCCTGAGGCCAAGGACAGGGTTGAACCATCATTCCAGGATTTGCAGAACTTCAGTGGAAGTCAACAGAGCATTACCTACATCCGTACATGTATAAGTAATCTAACCATACACAAACAAATATACCGGAACAACATCAAACGGCAGTCAAGAAAAAGAATGAATCAATCTGGCCAACAATAAAAGAGAACAGATCCTTACAATAAAACAAAAAATAGAATACCTACTTATCTCCCATAGAAGAAATATCACATTCAAAATTAGGTACTACAGCTTCCATCATCCTCTCTAATTCACTGCATGACATAATCCACTCACCAGCATTTAATTTGGAGATGGGATCAAATGATACATGACCAAACTGAGCATATTATCCCTGTCCACCTTTTGATGGGAGAGAGACATACACACAAATCTGTTCAAAACACTGGGTTGAAAATAAATGAAAAGTCCAATCCTTCACCATTTTCACAAATAATGAATCAGTTTCCTTCATCTCATATACCAAACAAACAATAATTATTTACAATTTTCGAAGGTGACATGTTGAAGTCCAGTAATTTATTGGCCAATTAAAAGTCTGATGAGCTTCACAACTTTATTTTACGGGTAAGACGGCCACATCTACTCTGCAATCTCAGAATCTCCTTTGCAAAACCTTGATTGCCTGTTAACAATAGCCCATTCAAAACCCGATTGAAAGTGAATTTCCGAGGAACAAATCCTCTATCAACCATCTCAATCAACAAGTTTCCAGCCACCAATAAGTCATCTGATTTTTTCCTAACAAACATTGCACTTATCAATATATTGTAAGTGTCCAAATTCGGCAAGCAATCCCCACTAGTCATCTTCTGGAACAAGTCCAGCGCTTTGTCAATCTCTCCTTCATCACAAAAGTACCGAATCACAAGATTGTATGTTTGAACATTTGGCTCACAACCATCATCCCTCATTCTTCCCATAAATTCCATTGCCCGCTCCATTTCACCTCTATGACACAGCCCTCTAATAACCAAATTATAAGTTATTGAATTTGGCACATAACCCTTCACCACCATCTCCTCAAAAATGACTATAGCATTATCCACGTTGTCTTTCTTACACAAAACCTGAATGAAGGCATTATAAGTAGCAACGGAAGGAAGCACTCCTTTCTTCACCATCGTATCAAAAACCTTTCGAGCTCGCTTAATCTCACCAGCAACACCAAACCCATGAATCACAGTAGTATAAGTAATGACATCAATTTCACAGTCTCTCTTCTTCATTTCCAAAAAGAAATCCCAAGCTTCATTAATCTGACCAGCTCTAAAATACCCTTTAAGCATTGTATTATAACTAGTCAAATTCGGAGTCAATCCTCTCTTAACCATCTCTTTCAACATCTCCAAAGCTTTATTAGTCCTCTTAATCAAACACCAACCATTCACCATCACATTATAACTAACACAATCAGCCCTAAACTTTCCCTTAAAAACCTTAAACAGATTATAAGCCATTTCCACGCGTTTGGACTTGCATAACACATCAAGGATTGTATTAAAAGATTGCAAGTCTTGAAAACAACCAAATTGATGCATAGACAAGAAAACTTTAACAGCTCTATGGGGTTTACCCGCAGAGGCATACCTTTCAGCAATGATTGCAAAGGTTTTAGGGGTAGGGCCAAGGCGGGCGGAGCGCATACGATAAACTAGGGACCGGAGAGAAGGGGAGTCGCGGAGGCGGGCGGAAATGTCAATGGCGTGGTCGTAGGAGGAGGGGTGGTGGGAGTAGGAAGGATGGTGGGAAAGGAGGTTGAAGAATTGGAGGGCTTTTGGGCCATCGTTCCAAAGGCGTTTAAGGATTGTGTTGACTAATTGTGGGGTCCATTGGATGGTGGGGGAGTGAAGGGTTTGGGCTAATGCTTGTGGGTTTGATGACGTGAGGATTAGGGTGGCTAGAGCGGCGGCTTCAAGTGGTTGTTGAGGTGGTGGTGGAGTGGGGGTGGCGGTGGTGAAGGGGTACGATTTTGGTGGACGAAGATAGAGTAAAAGGGAGCGGTTAGTTCTTTGAGTGAGCATTTTTTGAGTCTGCATGCTCGTGTTTTACTTCAGTGCAGTGACCTATTTATGTGTTCTTGATGAGCAGACTTTGGTGGCAGTGACACAGCTTGAATGTGGCTGGCTGTTAAAAGGCAGGAGATTTCAGTTGAATGTGGCTGTATAACGTGTTTGTAGCCTTCAGTAGCCAAGACTTGGGCAGGCCGATGAGGGGAAATTTTTTACAGTCTATTCTACTCAAATATATATATATTTGTTAGAAAATATATTAAAATAATATTTTTTTTAATTTTTAGAAGATTATTTTTAATATCTGTATATAGTAATAATTTAAAAATATCAAAAAAAATTATTTAAAATTAAAAAAAAAAATTAAAATGTTTTTGAAACGTAAAAATAAACAAGCTTTTCCTTTTCTTAAAATATTAAGATACAAATATGGTGATATATGCTAATGTGTTTTTTAGTAAATATAAAAAATAAAAATAAACCATTAACTCAAAAATTGATGTATATTGTATGTTTTTTTAAAAAAATATTAAGATGATGCTATATTAGAGTTTTTTTAAAAAAAATATTGAGACAACAACATATTAAATTAATGCGGGTTAATTTGTCAAATCTATGATTCAATTAATGAGATCAGAATAAATCTATAAAAAGCAAACTGAAATAAATTATGAAGTCTAATTTCCAGTCAATTCAGGTTAACTTGTCAAACTTACAATTCGAATTCTAAGATTAAGATAATTTCATAGAAAACAAATCGAAAAAATTACAAAAATCAATTCTCGATCAACTAAATGTTATAGGATGAAATTGAAAATAAATCAATTAAAAAGGAATAAAAAAAATAAATTATAAAGTCTAATTTCCAGTTAACTCAGGTTAACTTGTCAAATATATAATTCAGAATCTAAGATTAAGATAATTTAATAGAAAGCAAATCAAAAAAATTACAAAAACCAATTCTCGGTTAACTAAATATTATAGGATGAAATTGAAAATAAATCAATTAAAAAATATAAAAAAATAACTTGATTTAATTCAAATTAACCTATTAAATCAACAACTTAAATCATGAGACCAAAATAACTCTATAAAAGTAAATCGACAAATATTATGAAACTCAATTTTCAACAAACTTATTAAAATTGGAGAGAAAAATTCATGATACCATAATGATTCTATAGAAAATAAATTTATAATTTTATTAAAAAAACAAATCCAAATCATGAAGATGCATAAAAAAGTGTTTGATAAATTTAAAAAAATATGTCATAATGTTATGAAAATCTAAATATAAATCGAATAATATTTAATAAATTGATATTTTTTTATATATATGTTTAAGTTATTTAATTTAATTAAAAATTAAAAAAAAACTAAGTAAATAATGACCTAACACGCATGGACCAAAGAAAAAAAGCCAAGCTCATGGGCCTTAGGCCATATGTGCATGGCCTTGACTTTTTTATTATTAATAAAAAAAATAACCTATTATCTATTTTTTTATTAAAAAAAAATGCTTGATGACGTGCCCAATTTCCAACCATCGGAAAGGTGATTCGAAAATTTGGTTGGGATTTTTTGGATTTAAAAAATTATTTTGTAATATATTTTTATCTAAAAAAATCTATTAAACATCCTTATAATGTTAATAAACCAATAAATCATTACAAAACACCCAAAACATTGTCTAAAATACAAAACCAAATTAAAAAAAAAAGTCATATCTTAACCTCCATCTATGTTTTTCAGCCAGATGAAGGACAAAGAATACTTCAAAGAAACCTTTTTTTGTTGAATAGAACCATTGATATAAAGTATGATTTTTTTTTTATGGCTGAAATATAGTTAACTAAATATCTTATCTCTCTTTTGTTGTTTTTATACGACTTTATTTCTTTCTTTTTTTAAGTTCAGAAACTGAAAAATAAATAAAATAAAGTTTTAGACCAAAACTAAAAGCTCACAAACTAAAAGGACCATAAAGGAATAAAAATAAAATATGAGGACTAAATATAACTTTTTCATAAAAATTTTAGACCGGTGACATATTTTTTCCTTGTTTTATGTTTGGTCCTAAATGTTTTAATTGTTTTTTTTTATAACAAATTCTAAGAAATTGATCATCAATTCAGCCATAAAAAAATGCAATCAAATATGAAAAAAAATTCAATAACTAAAATGAAAAAAAATAAAAAATAAAATTAAACTGCTCCGACCTACAAGAATTTATAAGAGAGCATGCACAGTAAAAAATGCTGAAGTATTTTCCCAAGATCGTTTAAATTTTTGGGTTTATTTTTTAATTGTTAATAATGTTAATGTTAATTTTAACAATAATGGCTGATTATTTAGGTGTTTATTATCTTTAAAGATCAATTTGGTCTCATAAATAGAGCAGAATGGGTTATGAAGAATCAAATTCAAATATTAATAGATAAATAAACAAACTGACATCAATTTACAAGTTACATAGCTCCTCCTTGGCCTTTCAGCATACTTACACAAAAATATTATTGTCCCAGATCATAAAACTCCCATTACTGATCTCTACCAGGATGAATCAAAACTGTCCAGCAATGAAGCTTCACCTGTACTTTCCAGTCCTCTCACCAATTCCTATCATGCTGAAATCCAGAAAACATAAATTATAGATCATGTGCTGGTTTTCACCTATCAACTTGATCATATACACACTACTCTCCAAGAATTCTTCTTGAACCAGATGGTCAATTGCAGCAACTGATACTGCCTATTCCTTCTCTAGCATTATAACTAGGAGACAGTTAGCTTCTAGATCAATCTACACTTTACGAGCACGGTCGCGCCAGGAACCTTGCTGCTTTGCAAGTACCTGAAACCATGAGAAGAATTGCTTAGATTTTGCTCTCCAGATCTCTCTCTTTTTCTCAAGAATGAACCCACCTTCTCACTTAGAAGGCTAGAAGCATGGTCGGTGTCTTTGCTCTCGTTTCTATTGTTGTCCATCTCTATCTCATTGTCTGAAGTAACAGATGCCAAAAGTGATGGTGCACCAAACATGGCCTCATCGTGAGCAACTTTGATTTGCTCTTCCCTTCTTGCCTTTATATATTGTCATTATAAAAGTTACATAACAGAACATATTCATGCTTAAGAGAGAATGACAAGGAAGAAAAACACAGATAATAGGAACCAACACCTATGATCATTAAATACAAGACAAATTGAGAGAGAAACAGCACCAGATGCCTACCTCCACTGCAGAGAAACGGAAACTCTGGCCTAAGTGCTTGACTAGTGCTGCATCATCTTCCACAGCTAAACAGACACAAAGAAACATTTTTATATCAGTTTTAATTATTCTGACCAGGTCCATGGATATCCTGTGTTATAATCTAAGAGTATTCATCAGTCCAGAAAATTTATAACCAATAAAAATGATTTAACTTTAAAATATCAATTTATATTTAGCTGATTTGTGATCATCTCATTTCTCCAACACTATCGCCCATAATTGCAGAGTGTGTACTTGTAAACAATATTACAAGAACATAAGCATTACGAGTAAATAGACAATCATAGGAATTAATTTTATTTCAGGTATGGTTTCAAACTAATACAGAGGTATGTTCGCAAGTATGACAGTTTGGAATTTATTATTTTTATGTATGCCAATTGAAAGGCATGCTTAATGAGTATATGCAAAATACTGGGAGTATCTTGTTTCATTATTTCATAAAGTTCCCCCTTTCGTTTCTTAACCTAACAGTTTTCTGAAAATGAAGTGCACATTTTCTTTCACAGCCAAGTAAAGAAAAGCCACAGGAAGTCAGTAGCACAAGATGATAGTAGCAGCAATGAAATGAAACAGCAAGCATTTTAGCATCCAAAAAACCTCAACCCATCAGCCAATGGCGGAATAGTGCAAGCAACAATAGCTGACCACATACAAACAACATCAACCTGTAACTTGGGAATAAAATGTAGATAAATATATTTAACCTTCAACTTCCTCATCATCAAGTGGGGCATCCTTGTTGAACACAAACCGCTCCCAACCAGAGCCCATTCCCTCATCCTTTTTAGCTGCATAAAAATGCAACCGAATATTATATGGAAAATATTTATGAGCATCTATAAAAAGGGCAATATACATAATTTAAAATAGCAATACCACTGAGGAAGAGTGGGAGTTTATCTGGTGAGAAACACAGCAGTATATCTTCCAACTAGTATGTTCACATGCTTAATAAACCAATGTTTTAAGACTAATCTGGATATGAAATTGCAGTCAGGTTGAAATTTACAGAAGTCTAATAACAACACTCACAAAAGATGGATCAATTATGAATAATATACACTAACAACCAGCCCAACTATAAACAAATTATATTATAATAATTCTACATAAAAGTTTACATTTCTATATAAAATGCATTGTTAAGAATTACTAAAAGTAACATGGGAGGAAAATATTTAGGGCCTATATAAGAGTGTGATAGAGGTTGCTTTTCAAAGTGCTTTTCATTTAGAAATGAATCAAAATGATATTTTTTATTTTTAAAATTCACTTTTGACATCAACACATCAAAACAATCCAAAAACACAAAAAAAATTGAAGCTAAAAAAAAGTTCAAAGTTTTTCAAAAGCGTGGTAGGGACTGCAATGTCAAACAAGACCTTATATTGCAAAAGTAGACAAATGCAAAGGCTAGAAGTAGACCTAAATAGAGTGCATGGTAAAATCAAAACACTGGAGTGCAATGAGAAACATGTCTAACTAACACTCTTAATAACCAAAACTGACCAATAACAGTTTCTTATAAAATCAAGCATGAGTGAAAGAATATGATCTCCTTTTGTTCCCAAATTAAAAGCCTGTATATTTAAAAAAAATTAAGTGTCTTCCCAATAGCAAAACTAACTTTTAACTCTCATTTATAATAGTTTCATAATTACACAAGCCCCTTCCAACCTGAAACCTTAACCTTGTCATAAAAGTTAAGATAATTTGTTAATTTTCTAACATCATGTCTTGCAATTTAGAGCAAAGCCAATAGTTCCACACCACTAGTATACTATTAGATATGCAGATGATAGTGTGACATGTCAGCTTCCTATTTAGTGCAAAGCCACTGGCTACCTGCCGTTATTATATAAGTAGATATGCAGTTGATGCTTTGACATGACATGGTTTGTGTATAACCTAGAATAATTTATGAAGGTGCACTTAGTTTTATTGTTTAAAATCACGAAAATGTGTTTATCTCTATGTGCTTGTGACAAACATTCTACCAATGAAATATTCATGTAAACAGTAGTAATACGTACCTAACAGGGGTAGACAAATTCTGCAAATCAACAGCTTGGCCTAATTTTCCATCGAAATATAAAATTGCTTCATAAATATGAGCTATCATTGCCATTGATTTGTTGTAGTTTCAAACAATTTATTTTTTTCATGGATCCATGAAAATTACACTATTCATGATTGCTAAATAAGGCAGGAAGTCCTCAGATCAATTCAGACAGGAAAACGACATGATGATCTCAAATTTTCAGCAAAGGATGTGATTGCTTACCAGTTTCATTAAGCTGAAGTTTCATCCTAGCTTTGACTCTTTCAGCTGGTGTCTGTTTATCAAGGAAACCCAGTCAACAGCAGAAAGAAATAGATTTGAGCTTCTTAAAGATAGAAGATAGCTAATAGACTCAATTATTAAACCACGTAGGAAAGAAAAATAAAAGATTTTTAGTTAGTAGTTCTTTGAAGTAACTTGGAGATGGAAGCAAGATACACTTTCTTCTTTCCTTACATGGAGCAATTTGGGGGTATTATCTAGTTTCGACTTAATTATACAAAGAGAAGCAGAACTAGTCTTGCTTTCTTGATATTTTCTTAAATCTCTGTTTTTTTTTTCTTTCACCAGTGATATGACAGAGGTTACAACTTACAACAATTAGCATGTTGGACTATTTTGACCAGTCATCAAGAAATTTCTTCCAATTTTCCCACCCCAGATGCCAAATCCAACACGAACATATTGTTGAGAGTTCAGGGAAACACGATATGTTCCATCTTCCACTGATATATCTTACATTTATGTTCTGATTTTGTTTTAGGCAAGGACAGGCTAGTATCCCTCAAGCATTCAACAGCCTAAACACTGTCTTCCATGTCTTGCAACAAATCAAAAGAAATGAGTGTCTCACCTACGTAATGTTTAGTATTCAAGGTTTGGCAACACAACAGTGCTGGTGTATAATCAATAGTTGGACTAATACTACACAATATCATCATCTTCTCAATTCTAAACTTGAAGCAGAAACCTACTAGTACCCTTCATTTCCATTTTTTTCCACTACGAGTAAATCCTGTAGACTAGCATAGCCTCCAATTAAACTATCAGATTATAAATTCAAAAGCCCTTTTAATTATTTCAAAAAAAAAAAAAAACCCAGCCATACCATTTTCTCATAACCTTCAATCAACCGCGAATAATCAATGCTGCCATTCTTCTCCTTCCCTGCTCTCTCCCTTTCCACATCATCACCCCTTCTCTTCTCCGACCTTCTGCCCTCTCGTGGCGATAAACCACGACTTCGGCTTCTTGTCTCCAATCTCCGGTTCCTTCTCCTCTCTCCATCTCTATACCTCTCTCGGCTTCGGCTTCGGCTTCTACGCCTATAATTCCTCTCTCGGCTTTTGCTTCTGCTTCGCTTCCTGTGATTCCTCTCTCTACTTCTCGACCTCGATCGATGCCTGTGATGGCCCGATTCTCTTCTGCTTCTCTCTGACGCCTCATCTTTGGGTTTCTTCTTGAGTTTGTTTTGAATTGATTCGAGCTGAGCTTGCCTTTCAAGATTTGAAGCTTGTGTAGGACTAGAGGCTTTAACAAAATTGCTTAAAAAAGAAGCGGTGGAGGAAGGGAGAGCTGAGCCTCTCGGAGGAGGAGCGGCAACGTCCTTATTGGCGGAGAAGCCGAGGCCTTGCTTGAAGCGCGCGGCGCCTTGGCCTTTTCGAGTGAGCTCTTCGTAGTACGCCGCAGCTTTCTCTTCCTCCATTTTGGTGGTAGTTGTTTTTGTTCCAGTTATTCGGGGTTCTGGTTTGGGAATGGGAGAGGTAAAGAGGCTGAAGTGCCGGTTAATGGCTGGTTAAAGGGTAAATGTTATATTAAGTATATTGGTACGTGCGTGGGTTAATATTAATTTTAAAAAAAAAATTAAAAATATAAATGATATTTTAAGCGTTTTGGGTCTGACAACCATGTCAGACCCAATCGACTTAGATCGCCTTAGGTCTAGTAATCATGTCAACTCGTATCTGGGTCTAGCACTAAACATGATCGCTAGATCCAAGACCCTTAGATTTGGTGTGGTCCCTAGACTCAAGGCATTTGAGCCCGACGTGGTTCTCAGATCTAAGGCGCTTCGACCTGGCATGGTTGTCAGACCCAGGCACAAGTCTGGTATTTATTTAGGCCTGGCATGGGTAAACCCGAGAATTTTTTTAAAAAAACAATATTTGAGTTTTTAATATTTTATATGAAAAATTAAAAAACAATCTACATTGATATAAGCTAAAAGAGTATTTCAAAAGGTTTTTTTATTTCATATTGAAAAAACACAACTTTATATATATATATATATATGGGCTTCAAAATCTCACATTGAAAAAAAAAATATTCTTTTAGTATTTAAATAGTGAACTTTAATATGAGTTTGTAACCAACTAAAAAAGAGGGGTTTCTGATTAAGGAAAAAAACACATTTGGAAAAAAAAATATTTACCGGCTTCTGCTGGGTCACCCGAGTCCCGGGTTGACCCGTCGTGCCAGGCTGAGAGTACACTTATAATTGTTGTAAGAACATATTTATTTTTTATTTTTATCTTTGTCTTTTTAACCAAATATATTTTTATCTTTTCTATATTTCTTTATTCTATTTTGAGACATTAACCATGTGCTTCCCTAAAATTCACTTAATTTTTTTTATTAATCTCTGATTTTATTGAAGAAATCATTTACAGAATTGTATAAATTAAGATAGTCAGAAGAACAACAAGTCTTTTACATATATAATATTTTCTTTTCATACAACATAATGTATCAATTCAAAAGTTTAAAAGTTTTCTCTTATGATCATATATTTCAAATTTTTGTATATACTAATAGTTATAATGTAGAATAAACTTTTATTGTAACAAACTTTGATAATTAGATCATGCAACATCTCAAATTCAAAAAGCATGAACCCTTTAAAAAATTATCCAACACTTGGATAGAAACATAAAATTAATATTTACATCCACAATGCATACAAAAAAAGAAAGTTTATTTTTAAAGATTTGAAATAAATCACTTAGAAGTCAACATTTTTTTTCATTATTTCCTCTTCCAGTATAAGAAATTTATAAAATAAGTTGCATAAAAAAAAAAGAGTTTGCAATTAAGTTTTAATGCATATGAATGAAAAATCCTACTTGAATAAGACAATGTTTGTTTTTGCACTCTAATTGTGCTTTTGAAAAAAATTAATTTTTTTGACCCAGATGCTTGGGTCTGACATGATTGCCAGACCCAAAGGGAGTGGGTCTAGGAACCATGTCACACCCAATATACTTGAGTATGTCAACCATGCTTGATTAGACAAACAACAAACAAATAGGACAAGTGTACACTTTAGTTGTCAGGAGAGAGAAAAGAAAGAAAAAACACAATAATCGATCACTGGCGGCAATCCAATAATTATTTGTCTGCATGTGCCACGCCATATGGGAAAGGGTACGGCTGCGCATCCAAGGAAACAATGGATGACCAGATTTGGCTATCAGAAAGCGTCACACATGTCCTTAATGGCACAGGCGTCACCCATTCATTTGGGAAGAAAAGAAAAGCCAAAAAAATATCTTGTAAAAAGATGAGAAATTGAAAGTGAAATCATCATTACAATCCACAATAAAATATCTCTTAATCTATAGTGATTTTCTCATACCATTTAACTTTTGTTATAACTAGATTTGTGTCCTGAGTTATGCTCTTTTTTTTTCAACATAAAAAAAAATTATTGTTAAGAAAAATTCAAGACTTGAATTATTAGTTTAATTGGTAATTTAAATAATATAATTATAAAATACAACAATTATCAATAAACCGATAACAAAATAACAACAAAAAAAGATAAAAAGAATATGATCTTAGCCTACTAGAATTGCCAAACAATTCAATGTTGAGTGACCAAACTGAAAAAAACAAAACAAAAAAAAATCAGTCAAATTAGGTTAACTTGCAAACTTCACAACTATAAATATAAAATTAAGATAATATCATAGAAAGAAACACAAGAAAAAAAGTTCAAAAACTAATTCTTAATAAATTAAATGAGAAACATGATAACTCCACATAAAGAAAAATAAAAAGAAAAAATTTTTACCTCAATTTCTAGCAAATAAAATGTTTTAGGATGAAAATTAAAAAAAAATATAATTAAAAAAGTTATAAAAAAAACTCTATATAAACCTACCCGGATCAAGATGTAAAATCTATGATCTAGTCGTGATATCAAGATGACCACTTTTAAAACCAAATTAAATAAAATTATAAAATTTAATTATTGAACAACTTGGGTAGTGCTTTGAGAGTGTTGTGTAGCAATTTGTTAATTTCATATATATTAATTACAAAAATATCCGGGGTATATAAAATAAAATCAAAGTAAAATTACAAAAGAAAAACTTTACTCATCATTTTCTTATAACAAGAACTTCTAAAAAATAATATATAAAGAACTATATAATTTTTTTATATGCACACTTAAAATTAAAAATATTTAGTAAAACATAGTTTTATAAGAAAGTTTCCTTTTTCAAAATAAAAAATGGAGAAATAAAACTTTATTCATTCTTGCAATGAATGTAAAAATATTTCTCAGAAAAAAGATGCAAATATTTTCATATAAAAAAGTCAATTATAACATAGGAGTATAACTAAGGATCCCTTAAAAAATAATCTCAATTTTTTTTTTTTAATTATATCTGCATGAATATGAATAAAAATTAAAATTAAAATATAGACATGAATAGAAAACTTATGAATGTTTTGTTTGAAGAAGTCTTTTTTAATATTAGTAGTGATTAAAGAAAGTAAAAATATAGTACATCATACTCTAAAATCTTTTTTTATTTGTTTTTTTTTTATTTTGACCAATTATATTTAGTGATGTAGTTGAAAAATCTTGAAACAAAATCCAAAGAAATGTGGAAAATAGGTGTTAGTCTTTTTTATATATATAAATGTATTGGTATTACAAAGGAATGACAAAGTTTTTATAAATAGTTCTTGTCTGAAAGAGGAAAATATAATGCAAGACAATAACCAATGATTTCAAATAAAAAAACTAAGAATTTGATTTAATAATTTGATAAATTTTGACATAATCTTACTATTTTCTTGTATTTTAATTATTTGACTTGATGGGGTTATTTTTAATTATACAAGTTAGGAGTAATTTAAGAAGCTTGTTTTATATTATTTAAAGTTTTATGTGATATATAAATAAACATAAAATAGAGAAATAGGAGGAACCTATTTAAGAAAACATATTATTGGAAAAAATGCTTTTTGGAGGAGACAAAAGATAATTCAACCAAACAAAGAAGTAATTGCACAGACTAAGATGCATGGATTTTTTTTGTTTCTTCAGTGCTTTAATATCTGAGTTGGGCCCAAAATACACAGTGAGGCCCAAAATGGAATCAACCATCGTTGTTAGGCCCACTGCATCATTGTGAAATCAATTAAGAGCATTTGATTTTCACTAACAGTACAAATGTCTGCTGAAATAAGGTTAATAATAAAGTGTAAAGCTTGCAACATGAAACTTAGCCCAAATAACAATTCAAGCATACATTGACTTCTTCTTCACAACAGTAAAAGCCTCTTTTTCCAAGAAAACTATTAACAAAAAAAATACTTATACCAGAAGCAATAGAAAAACATAAATAGAGAGGAAGATGGAATATTCTTGGAATCTTTTATTTTAATATTCTTCAGGGTATTTGAGAGTGTGATAGAGATTGTTTTTTAAAGTATTTTTATTTGAAAATATATTGAAATAATATTTTTTTTATTTGTAAAAATCATTTTGACATCAATACACTAAAACGATCAAAAAACATATAAAAAAATTAATTTTAAGCAAAATAAATTTAAATTTTTAAAAAACACGATTTCAACCATGTTTCTAAACACACACTTCACTTTATAGAAAATCACCTATAATTATTAGAGTTGTATTACTACAAGACAAAAAAAAAAAATGTTGCACAAACTTTACTATATTCACTAGCCATTTAACATATACTTTGTCGCGGCTTATAATTTTTTTTTCAAAACAATATTAGGTATTTAGGCTGCTTCAAAGTGTTTTTTTATATGAAAAATTCAAAGTGTAAATTAAAAAACTTATGCAATAATCTAACTAAATAAATAAATAACTATTTATGTAAAAACAAAGTCGCTAACAATAGTCAAGAAACAAACTGTAAAATAAAACATTTACTTGATTGTGTTTATTAAACTTATTTATTTAAATAAATAAAAAGATAAATCCACCCTAAAGAACCCATGACTTAAACGATAAATGTAAATGAAACTGATTGAATAAACCTATACCATAAAAAAATATTATGCAAGGTCGAACATATCAGTAAAATATAAGGAATAAAGACCTGGCGATATGAAAGAAAGATATAAAAAAAAATCTCAAGCAAACCCGGCAGCCAACCCAGGTCAACAAATCAAACATATGATTTAGGACATGAAATTGGGATGACCCCATAAATAGAAAACCGAAAGAAATATCAACAAAAATATATTTGAAAAAAATACTTTAAAAAAGAGTGAAGTCTACTCGGATTAATCTTTCAAATATATTTGATTTTTCTTCTCTTTTTTAATTTATATATTTATTTATTTAATTATATACATTTTATCATTATTTCTAACTCAATTTGACACGTAAAATTAAAAAAGCAATAAAAAATATTGAAATGATTACCTGACTAAATTTATTGAAAAGAAAGTTTGTGAAAATATTTATACTTAAAAAACAACATGCGTAAAAAAATAAGTTATGATATTGTCTATGCTAATTTTTCCTGTGTTTTTAATATTATTTCATTTTTTTTGGATGTTCCATGTTTTATGTTTCTATATTTTATTATAATATTTTTAAAATATCTAATCTATTCGTTTTTAAATTTTATTAATATTTTTTTTATTTTTACTTCTTATAAATTACTTATTTTTTTAATATGAGGGGCATTTTCAATCAAAAAGTGATAAGAATAAAATAAAATATAAAAAAGAGTGAGAAACTATATAAAAAAATATATAACAGAATGTGTCTAATACTCGAAGATAAATAGATCAATTAATCCTCTCTTTTTTTCTTATTTTAAAGAAAAAATATTTTCAGAATAGATTTATTTCACAAAACCAAAGTAAAGTAGCCACGTGTTATTATGGAAAATCGAATCTCAATAAAACAATGAAAAGAGTCCATTCGAATTGACTAGTGGCATTTTGGTGATAAGATCGTGGGAAAGTAAAAAACAACATTTTTTTAACAATTTAGCGTAGAAGGTGCTGTGCTGTGCTGTGCCATGTCATCTCGTGGATTCTGTTGCCGAAATGAAAGGACGCAGAAAATCAAATCCAATCTCCTCGCAATTCCCACCCAACTCTTGCATCGCATCCCTCTTGGATTCGATGGATGCCCCATGATGGGCTTTCCGGGCAACACAGACAACTATATTAATAAAATATTATATTAATAAAATACACAGGGATTCACAAAAAAAAAAAAAAAAAAAACAGCACAAGATACGATACAAATTACGTTACTGTGAAATATAACAGTGAATTAATGATTTTACCAATATCAAATTATCCTAAAAGACTTGTCTTAGGGTGAAATAATCTTTCTTATATTATTTATTTGTCATTTTTGTTTTCAATGAAGTTACAAAAGTTTTTCTATTTTAGCACAATAAAATATCTTTATTCCTTAAAAGCAAAAACCAGATCATTGGTTGTTAGGGAATTTTCTGAGGTTTCATATATTTTTTGACTAGTAAAATTATCAATTTACTTTTAAAATAAAACTTAATTTAGGTTTTTTTAGGGTTTTCATGTTGGGTTTTGCATTATAACAAGATTAGTAAAGGGGTAAATTAATATTTTACATTAATTAAATTTTTTAATTTTTAAATATGTTAGGTTCGTGTTTTGCACGCGGGTGTGCGTGGAAGGGTTTTGTCATGCTTTGATGGCTTGTACAACATCATCTGGCGATGAAAATTTACTCTCGTCATGTCTTTAGATTTCGTGTGGTGTCCTCTTTCTTTTCTGACAACATGTGTTTGGTTTTTTTAGATAAATTTTTGCTAGAGCTGCTTTTTTTTTTTTTTTCTTTTCTCTCTTCTACCTTGAAATTCATGCCTGTTAATTAAAATCTCAAGATAGCCTATTTGTTGGAGATATTTGAGTATCAATCCTTGTTCTTTTAATTTTTTATTTGATTTTTATACTTAACTTCTTTGTAAGTTTTTGTAAATTTTTCAATTTCATTATTCAATCTATTTTTTTTCTTTTCCAAATTTAGTCCGGGTTCTTTTTGTCTTCATTTTTCTCTTATCTCTTTTATAAACTTTCATTTTGATCCTTATTCTTTTGATTGATGTTTTATGTATTTAATTTTTTTTTGTGATTGGATTTTTTTTTCAACTTCATCATTTGACATTTGATTTTTTAAGGTTTGAGCTTCGTGATTTTTCCAGTTTTAATGTTTATGATCAAATGGCCTGGGTCACGAGTTTCCGGAGCTAATACAAGTTCTCATCATTTTTTTCATGGACTTATTTTTTTCTTCGACCTCTTTACTCTATATTGATTTTAAAAAAAATATTGGCTTCATGGTTTTCTTTAATTTTTTTATAGGGTTATCTCAATCTCATGATCTAACATATGAGTATGATGAGTTAATCCAGGTAGGCTTGTGTCTTTTTATTCCTTTTAGTTGCATTTTTTTTGGATCCTTATGTGTTATTGATTTTTTTTTTAGAATTTCATTCTTTAATATTTGGTTTGTTGAGAATTGACTTTCATGATTTTTCTATATTTAGTGCTTCCAATCAAATGGCCCGAGGCACGAATTTTAAAAGCTAACAATGGTTGGCATCAATTTTTTTTGTACTTATTTTTTTTTCCATCTCCTAATTTGACATTGTTTTCTTTTTTATATAAAAAATAGGTTTGGTGATTTTCTCCATTTTCTTTTCTACCGGGTTATCTCAATCTCATAACATAACCTAGGGGTGAGCAAAAAAACCAAAAAACCAAAAAAAAAAATAACCGAAAAAACTGAATCGTGAAAAAAAACCGATTAAAATTTTGAAAAAACCAGCCGGTTCGGTTCGGTTTCGGTTTTATAAGCCTAAAACAGAAAAAAACAAACCGAACCGAACTCAAACATAAAAAACCGTCAAAAAACCGAGCCAAACTGATAAAAAAGCGAGCAAAACCAAAAAAACCAAACCAAAACCGAGCCAAACCAAGCCAAAACCGAGCCAAACCGGAAAAAACCGAGCTAAACCGGAAAAATCGAGCCAAGCCGAACCAAAATCAAGCCAAACCGAAAAAACCAAGTCAAACCGATCTGAACCGGTTTTGGTCCTAAAAAACCGAACCGAAACCGATCGGTTTGACCCGGTTTCAGTTCGGTTTTGGTTTTTTTTTGAATTTTTTTGTTTAGTTACTTTTTTTGATAAAAACCGAACCGAAAATGATCACTTCTTACATAACCTATAGGTTCATAGGATTGACCCAAGCATGTTCAAATATTTTTTTGGCTTATAATTGTTATTTTTTTTATTCTTTTGTATGATAATTTTTTTTTAATTTTATCCTTTGTTTTTTTTTTTTATCAATTGCCAATGCATTTTTTTTATAATTTTTAAACACACTTGCATTAATTTAACATTTATTTTCTTAATTTTATCCGAGCCGAACCGGATCTCGAGTAAGATATCTGGGTCATATTATATACACTTTATGAAAGAAGAGGCCAATCCAATCACCGAAGATCAGGCATATAAAAATAGTACAGTATCTTCGAAGTCATCGGTCACCTGTCCTGCATACAGAACATATCTTCCCATGCTGTCGTTGGCAAAATGGACGCCATCTGTTACCGATTTTATTACTCGTGAAAGAGGGACCTTCACGCAAATGGAGGAGATATATATATATATATAAATAAAAGAAAATAAGAGAAGATTACACGACAAATATATATTGCTTTTTCTATGGAATCCCACTCAGTTAACCCTTTTGCCTGTTGCACAGTGTACGATGATGTCATCTCATCAAGTTTATTTTTTCTTATTATTATGATTTAAACTTTGAGAATACTAATTAATTTTTTTATTAAATTCTTACAAAAGATGAGCTATTGAAGTTTAGTTTGATTAATATAAAAACTACCTGTTTATTTTTATGTTTGAAAAATGTTTTTTAAAAAAATTAATTTTTTTATTTACTTGAATTAATATTTTTTAAATATTTTTAGATTATTTTAATGTATTAATATCAAAAATAATTTTTTAAAAATAAAAAAATATTATTTTAATATATTTTTAAATAAAAAATATTTTAAAAAACAACTACCACCACACTTTTAAATACAATAAAATATACTTATTGTATAATAATAATAATAATAATAATAATAAATTCTGCAGGAAAGGAATATCCAATCAAAGATTTTGTGATCCGTCGATGGGTCACGGCCACAGGCAGTCCAAGGGGCGGCCTTTCCAATTTTTGACGCCGCCGCTTCGGACCTTTCTTGGTTATCGAATAGAAACTTCACTTTCTATTTGTCAGGTCCAAGAGGTCAGCAGCTCTCATACTGTATGCTACAGTTAGTTAATAGTAATAAATAAATAACAGTATTTAGAACTAACGGTGTTGACTTAGGGTCAAAGGGACTTTTCTTGCCATTCTCTCAGTTCTGTGATCCTTGGTGATTAGACAGAAAGGCATCCATCCTTGTAACGGGAAGAAAAGAAAAGCAACCGGCACCCATTTTTGAAGTAAAAGGTTTCCTCCTTTTTTTTTTTTCCCTCACTTTTTTCTCATCGAAGAATAAACCGATCATTAAACCATAAAATGTAGTAACATTTTAAGTCTTGAGTAGTTAAACCTAATATAGAATGCTTATCATATGAGTTGAGATTCTCTAAATCATTTTTTTTTTCCTTTTCAACTTTTTAGGTTCAAAACATGAGGAAAAATAGAAAAATTTCTATAAATATACTACATCGATGTGGAGATATATCCTTAAAATCATTCTGAAATGGATTTAGTCTTACTCGACTTACAAACTAGCTTAAAGATATGTTTATTATCAAATAAAAAAAATATAACTATAAATGTCAAAGAACCAATTCAATCCAAAAGTTTAAACTGTTAGGTAAGGTCCTAATATATGATTTATATTATTATTTAACACATCCTGTCAAGTGAAAGCTCTTTCGGTTTGAAACTTGCATGGACCTACATTACCTAGTGCTTAATTTTTATCAAATAAATGCAGATTATGAAATTCAAACTCGTGACCGCTTGATCATTAAGGTTCTGATACTATGTTAAAGAATCAATTCAACCCAAAAGCTTAAACTGTTAGGTGAGGTCTCAAGATATAATTTAAATTATTCTCTAATAATAAGAGAATGTGAAAAAACTGAAACCGAAATGATATAAATATAAAACCTAAAATTTCATCATAAAACTAATCACTTTTAACTCATTATTTTTATCAGTTGTAAAATAATCATTTCTAGGTTTTATACTTATAACTTGTCAAATCCCCAAAGATGTAATCCATACATTTATCTTAATTAATTAGAATAAAAATAGAAATATTTTTGCTTTCTCATACTAGTAATCATTTTCTCTTTATCCTAAAAACCTTCTTTCTTTTAACTAATACTAATTATAGTGGTTATACCATTAGATTTGATGTCTTCTCGATCCAATTTATTTGGTGATTTTACTCCCTTTTGAAGTTCTTTTCTTTGTTATTTGTGTATCCTCTTGGTGGATTTATCACCTTGAGGTAAAGATTTATTCAAGATTTTGATGTCTTTAAAAGATAATATGATGATTAATTATTGTCAACCTGTTGATCGATTGTTGATTTCTTGATCAATATATTATATGTTTTTTTGTTTCTTCATTCCAACAAGGAGAAACTACAATTAGAAATTTAATTTTAAACGGAGTCATGTAACAATCTCACTAATTAAACAAGTTCTTAACTTGATCTTTAAGAAGGAAAAAAAGATAACGCCAAAAACACAAACTAGAGAAGAACATAAAAGAATAAAAGCAATAAAATAAAGCTTGTAAATAAAAGAAATAAATCATGATAAGAAAAAAAAACAGAAGCAATATATTATGGAAAAATATGAATAAATTATGTATATAGGGTTGACCATCATTTAAATTGTTGAATGTCCTATTTATTTTGTTATAAAGACATGATTTCATCTTTTATCAAGGTTAAAAAGATGCTGATGATTTTTGATCAATTTTTCATTTTCATCACTGAGTTTGGTGACTTCTATTATGGTTGATGTTTATAAAATTCATTGTCATAAGGCTTTTTACACCTAAAGGTCTTGAATTTTTGTTAAGTGCTAATTTGTTCAGCCTTGGCCTTCAAGTATTTTCTTTTAGATAAAATTATATGATAAGTGAGGCACCTATATATTTCACATAAAATGTTTTTCATAATCTTCTAGCCAAGTCAATCAATGTTACTTTTAGTTTTATTATATAAAAGTACTCATGAAAATGAGCTTCCATCTTTTATTAACTATTGATGAAGTTAATAAGAAGTACAAAGAACCAATAAAATACAATTTTGGTTAATGGTGAACCAAATAGTCTTAGTTTTACAAAGGAATTGACAACACCATCACCATATTGATCAAGGAACTTGGTGATGTGTTCCCCTATTAATTTGTTATATTTTATAGAAACTATTTAAACTCAACCATCTTGATTCATGTAAGGATTATATATAGCCTATCAATCCATTCAAAATATAAATGATTATATGAATGATTGTATATGGATCTAGTTGTACATCCAACTCTAACCCTATCTCTTTCAAGTATTGGGCTAACTTAACCCTATTAGTTTTTTTCCTTGTTTGCTGATCGATAATAGGTGCTCAGATGCGTGAGGACACTAAGATTGTTTTTTCAAGAATAGTCTTTTGCTATTGTAGGGAATTAGATGGTGAACATTCATCATGTGACATGTTTATTGCATGTTATTCCATTGATAACTGTGTTGGTGAATTGTTTATCGACTCTTTATGTCTAGAGAATGGCATCTATCAATTGTGTGGATTGACTAAAAATAAGTTATTATGACTATATTTTTTCCAATTTATTTTCCAGGCATAATGACTAATCTAAAACTTATCCCATCGGGCGTGCCACTCTATTTATATAATAGACAACCAAATAACCAATCATCATTAACTTGTCGATCGATTATTTATTAATATATAATTTTTTACTCATTTTTTTTCTTCCAACCAGAAAAAACTATAATTTTAATCTGAGTTATGAGTAGAGGCATATAGTAGCCTCACTAGTCAAATGAAATGTTAATTCTTAACTTGATTTCTAATTGGTTAAGAAGGAAAAAGATAACGCTAAAAAACAAACTACAAAAGAACATAAAAGAAAATGAAAGCAATAAAAAAGGCTTGTAAGTAAAACAAATAAGCTGCAATAATCAAAATAAATAAATAAATAGTAGAAAGTGCAAATAAATTATGTTTACGGGGCTGATTATTAATTTTACGTTGTTGAATGATCTATTTATATTATTATAGAGACAAATTTTATGTAAACATAAAATTGTAATCCTATTTAAACTATCTATAATTGATATGGGCTATATAATCTTAATTTTTATATAATTTATACTTCTTTATACATATCCTTTTGATAATCAAATGTATTTATATTAATCTATAATATCCATTAGTTATCTTGCTAAATATTTCTATTCTACATGGAACATGACCAATCGATTATTAAATTCTAATAATCTTCTTGATTGACGATCGGCTTTACCCTTCTTTAGTGGTGAATGACCGACTTCAAATTTCTTAATTGTTTTGCTTAAAAAATAATAATTAACAATTATTGTTCTTAATCACATGACATGTGAATGATTTTTTTTTATATAAACAGCTTGTAATCGAGATTGTTTTCGCAAGGATGACAAAATTACTTGTCTCTATCAATATAGGGCGAGGACGGGGAGGTATAGTCCATCCCATTTCCATCATTATTGTTCAAGTAAAGGTGAATAGCGAGAGAAAGATTTTTGAAGATAGCTTTGGATTACTGAAAAATAAAAGTTTTCCTTTCTATAGTATTATAGTTTCAAGCCTAATTATAATTTATCTTGTATAAAATCTTCTTTGTATGCTTTTAATGAGCATATAGTTAGCCAAACCGGAAAAAACCGAGTCAAAATCGAGCTAAAACGAAAAAACCGAGTCAAACCGGTTAGAACTGGTTTTTGTCAAAAAACCGAACAGAACCGAAACCGGTCGGTTTGAACCGGTTTCGTTTTTTTTGCAAAAAAAATCGGTTTGGTTATTTTTTTTTGATAAAAACTAAACCGAACCGAAAATGATTATCCTTATTTGAGATAGTAGTAGGATTGTTTTTTAAAATATTTTTTTTATTTAAAAATATATTAAAATAATATATTTTTTATTTTAAAAAATATATTTTTTAATATTATCACGTTGAAATGATTCAAAAACACTAAAATAAATTAATTTGAAGTAATAAAATAATTTAAAATTTTTAAAAATTCTGATTGAAAGGCCCAAGATATTTTATACTCTTCGTCAAATCACTTGTTTTAAAATTAATAAAAAAGATAAAAATTGAATTGTATAAAAAAAAAATATTCAGGAGAAATTCTTTTTAGTAAAATCATATGATGTGATTCTAAAATTGTGCGGATAAAATCTTGAAAGATTAGGAAAAAAATTTGAAAAGAATAATATACTCTATTATTCAAAATTGAAAAAAAGAAAAGAAAAGAAAAGAAAAAGAAAGGACATAATAACGCTGTTTGGCACTTTTGCTTTTGTCTTGTAGTGGAGAGTGAAAATCTAAGAGAGACCATAGTATCCATGAACGTATGACAGGACAAGAGACGAAGTGGGGCTACTTTAAGATTTGCTAAGATCTCAAGAAATGAAATCTTCAGAATCTCACGAACATTTTCTGCTTTAAAGAAAGAGGGGAACATGGCAATATCTCCCTCAAATCTTCCCCCTTTTCATTTTCATATAAATCCACCCACAAACTTTGAAACCTCACTACTTTTAAACTTTGACATATAGTAGTTCTGCATTGCAAGAAAGCCATTACCAACCAAAGACCCCGTCAAAAGATACGCCACACACACACACATATATTTTCTGGTGATATGGCAACGGCCGGCGAGATCTTAAGGAGAAGTTTGACGGAAGAAGTTGGATTTTCTAAAGGGTCTGTTTCTGGTTCAGAGGAGTTGCATGTTCTTGCTGTAGATGATAGCTTTGTAGACAGGAAGGTTATAGAGAGGTTGCTTAAGATATCATCTTGTAAAGGTGATCCTTTTTTTATTTTGAGGTTTTAATTAATGGTCTTTGTTTTTTGTGTTTTTGAAACTGATTGGGATTTTTGGATATTTGCAGTGACTGTTGTAGAGAGTGGGAGTAGAGCTTTGCAGTATCTTGGATTGGATGGAGAGAAGAGCTCTGTTGGGTTCAATGTAAGGAAAAAAGAGTAACTTTATTGGATCTCTGTTTCTTTGCTGAGAAATTAAGTGGTGCTGACGGTTTATTATTGCTTAATCGTTGTGATTATAGGATTTGAAAATCAATCTCATCATGACCGATTACTCCATGCCGGGGATGACAGGATATGAGCTGCTTAAAAAGATTAAGGTCCGTGCGATCCTCTTACTTTCTTCACATACCTTTTTTGTTCAATCTTTATTTTGTTGCTAGAATGCATAAGATGAGAAATGAAAATTAATTTATTGAATTGTATGTTGATGGGGTTTTGGAAATTTGTTTTTTTAGCAGGAATCATCAGCTTTCAGAGAGATTCCTGTAGTGATCATGTCATCTGAGAACATCTTGGCTCGTATTGATAGGTATCCTCCTCTCTGGCTTAATCTTTCTTTTTCTGTGGGTTGGGTGGAAAGATGAATTTTTCATCTTGTTTAATGTTTTGGAGTTCTCTGTCAATTGATGAACTTTGAGTTAGAAAAGGAAATAAATTTGTTAAATATTATGATAACTAACAATTCGAAGAGCAAGTCTGGACGAATATCTTAGATTTCGATCCGTGTCGAGTAGGATACAGTTCTTTGTACAACTCTGCCCAAGTATAATTCTGTGGAAATGAAGGGCTAATTTGATGTAATTACTGATTACTTAAGCGCTGTTAAATTCTCTGATTCATTGTTTATCAGCAGCATATTTTGGTGTATCAAAATCTGATAATATTTTCAGTCTGCCTGTATTTTTTTAAGATGTCTCTGTTTTCAACCAGAGACCAGTTCCATGCATTTTGAATTATAGAATATCAAAATTGTATATGGGGTGAGCTTGCTCGACAAGTTGATCTCTGCGATGAGATTTTCTTTTCCTTTTTTTTTTTTTGTTTTATCAAGATTGTATCAGAAATGAACATTGATGCTAACTGCTTATTATTAAATGGCTCAGGTGTTTAGAAGAAGGGGCAGAAGAATACATACTTAAGCCAGTGAAATTGTCAGATGTGAAACGAATTAAAGATGTTATAATGGGAGGCGATGGAGAGCAAAAGAAAAGGAGAAGTGTTAGGAAGAGAGGAAGGGAAGATTGTTTCTATTCATTATCACAACCACAGCTTGTACAATCATCCTCGTCCCCTGCTTTTGATTTTCTGCCGTCCGAACTTCAGTCTTCATCACCATTTTCTACTTTGAGTTTGTCAAAGAGGCCTAAATTGCTAACCAGAGACTAATTCTGCAGTCACATGGATTGGAGTGGCAATTTTGTTAGGTCTTGCTTATACTCAATAGCACACCCTGCTTCGGACAGGAGATCACTTTCCCATGTTTTGCTCATACTTGGCTGACTTAACCTGACATGAAGAATTGATTAGCACATGAAGAAGCAAGTGTAGGGAAACCGTGAAAGGGATTTGAAGAACACATTAAGAAATTCTTTTGTTGATATTCTTTAGAAGATGGCATTTTGTGTGAAATTGCTATTGCTAGAGGGATTGCACCACAATCGTGCAATCGATTATTGTAGCCTGGCCATCTGAATGGGTGCCGTTGTTTTACTAATTTTGGTCTTCATCAATGCTCGGGCTTGCTTTCTGATAGGCCTACACATTAATAAACACTTAAGCACATATTTGTTATGATTAATTGTATGGAAAGATGAAATCTCGTTGGGATCGTTTAAATCACAACTCTTCAAATGTTTGCGTTGCCTGGTTATCTCTTGCTCCTTCTGTGTCTGCCAATTATCGTCTGTTGTCTCTCCTTCTGCTAGGCCTGGTAAAACAACGAGTTCGTGTATTATAATTTAAGGAGATAGCATATGTTCCCGATATAAGCATGGGCGATGAAGCCGAAACCCGTCTCTACTTTCTCATTTTTTAAGATTTCTGCTGGATTAACCAGTCTTGATCGAGCTTGCATGTCAAAAGTCTAGGCAAGGCAAGTTGCTAATGCCTTCAGAAACCATTAAAGAAAAGGGGCTACTATTATACTCTTGGATGGAGCAATACAACCAATAGCTTGATCCAACACTATCTAGCCTAGTCCCACTCAAATTCTTGTCGGTTGTTTCTACACCCTTTTTTGCATCTCTTGGGAAACTTTCTACGCACCGGAAGGTTTCACTTTTTTATCATACAGCTATGTGACAGAGGCTTCAGTCCCCAAAGAAGACCAAAACAACCATGGTCCACACACTCTTATCTAATTTGGACGGAGTTCCCCAGCTACTTGAATGTCCAGTCTCTTAACTATGCTAGGTGCCCACTATGATTCGACAAATCTGGCAGCATTGAAGACTTTGTTTTCACTCTCGCGAGCCCACACACACGCCTTCAACCTTGAAATTTAATAAATATATTGCTACAAGGATTAACAGGTTTGGTTTCATTCATTGCAGAGTATATCAATTTGCTATCTCTTTTAATTTATTTCAGCTACCAAACGATCATAAGAACGCGACCATCCATCGTCCAAGAAAAGGGTGCAAAGCTTTCAAATCATCCCGCAAACCATGAACTGGATGGTAGGCCTCAGTTACCGACCAGCCTGCCATTCTTAATGTCTTGTCCCTCTACCAGAATTAAGGCCTCCTTGGGATTGTGCAGCTTGTGTTGGCTTGGACATGTAACATGCGTACAAAGGGGGTCCCAAGACAAGTGAATGAGAGACAGTCCCATCTGGCTCCGAGGCAGCTTGTGCTGGCTTAGAAACGTGCTCCTTCCAATACAGAAATGTCTTTTGTTTGCCCTAGTTTTCTTTGGCAGGTGGGTGCCTTGCAAATTAATGTTTTTCTTAATTACCATTTTTTTTTGTTAATGCACAGGACAATGCAAACCCTGCAACTATTTTAATCTTAAAATATTGCCATTAGAGACCTTGCATCCGAGCTCAACATTTTCTATTTTTTGCAAAGAAAGTAGCGCGTCTCGATAACAAAAGCAGCTCAAGGATATAGCAACAAAATGCCAATACAAGTGACATTGTTATGTCAAGATACAAGACTCCATTTGGCACTAGCATGACTTCATCATCATCGTTGATCACAATGGAACTCATGCAGGACGGCTAAAATGTCAAGCCAGCCTTATTCACAACAAAATCATGCGACCTTAGAACAAGAGCCATTGTTTGCACATAAACAATTTCATCATCAGGACAAGGGCAGTTAAGTACATATAATAAGACAAACCCAGGATGAGTAAACAAAGCTGCTAACAACAACTACCTTCATTGAAGCTGTCAGAAATAACACAATGCAGAAGACAGGAAATTGCTCAAAAGCCGCTGATAGCCACAATGAACTAAAACAACCAAGATTCTCTCCCTTTCTCTGCATCCTTGTCCCTGGTTCACGTCGGAATGATGGTCCAGCCGCGGTTCCATCCATGTCTCATTTTCTTACTGTTTTTCTCCCCTCCCCTTTCTCATTCTTATTGTAAACAAAACTCCTCACAGAAGACAGAAATTTCTCCTGCATTTGATTCTTCACCTGCAAGTTCAATGATAAGATCTGCAAGTTATGAAGCAGTCTCTCCCGATCATGATAGGGAGAGACTGATGCCTCAACTCTTGGGACCTCCTGCCCGGAAACAGGCAATGGAGGAGTCCTCATCGTCAAATGGAAAAGTTGTGGCAGCCATTGTTGTCACAGCTGCAATCACTCTGGCCATTGCTGTGATCTTCTTCTTTATCTACTTGAAATTTGCCAAAAAGCGGGAAAAAGTTATGGCAACTAGTGACGAGCTCAAAAAAGTTAGCAGAAAAGTGAAAAAGTTTACCTTCGATGAAAATGGGCAGGGTTTGCTTTATGTAAAAAGTTTTGACAGGAAACCCAAAAACACTTTCTCAAAGGTTACGCTGAACCCTAGCTATGAAGAAGAAGGGGAAGAAAAGAGGGTGGATGTGATAGTAGAGCAATTAAAAAAGTATGAGCCACAGGAAGTTTTGCTTTCATCTTATGGAATTGGTCATGGGAAAGTAACAGAACCAGTTTTGCGAAATGGAGAACCTACAGCATCAGTTACAGAAATGGAAAGTCCAAAATTACCTCCTCTACAATCCCCTCCAAGAAAGAAAATCCCACCACCACCTCCGCCGCCGCCGCCGCCTCCTCCTCATCCACCACCGCCTCCTCCGCCTCCGCCTCCGCCTCCGCCTACATCAACAAAACCACCACTTATAACAAAGAAAAATCCTGCATCACCACCCCCACCACCTAAAATAGGCGGTTTAATCTCATTACTGAAACCTCCACCAGTTCCAAGAGGGAAATTAAATAGCAAGAGCAGGGAATGGGCTCCAACAGAGGGAAGCTTGAGAGGGACTAGCAGTGGGCATACAAAACTAAAGCCACTGCACTGGGATAAAGTAACAGCCGATGTTGATCATTCAGTGGTTTGGGATGAGATTAATAATGGCTCTCTCAGGTTTCCCTCTGAATTTTAAAATATTAGTTTTTCTTTTCGGAGCACATTGCATTTCTTAGGTTGATATTTCTCTGATCCATCATTTTCCCATTTTTCTGTCAGATTTGATGACGACCTAATAGAAACATTGTTTGGATATACAACTGCCAATAACAAAATCCTTCTCAGAAATGAAGTTTCATCAAGTAGAAGCAGCTCCAACCCTACCCCAGCTACTCAAGTTTTCATCCTTGAACCAAGGAAGTCTCAAAACACAGCAATTGTACTAAAATCTTTAGCAATTTCTCGCAAAGAAATTCTTGATGCTCTTCTCGAGGGTCATGGACTTAATACAGATGTCCTCGAAAAGCTTACCAGAATTTCCCCGACTCAAGAAGAAGCAGTCAAAATCACCCAATACAGGGGCAACCCATCTAAACTTGCAGATGCTGAATCTTTCCTTCACCACATCCTGAAGGCTATTCCTTCGGCATTCATCCGTATCAATGCAATGCTTTTCAGATCAAATTATGATTCAGAAATTCTTCATCTAAAGGAGTCCTTACAAACACTTGAATCGGGGTGCAAAGAGCTACGAACCCGTGGCCTCTTCTTAAAACTTCTTGAAGCCATTCTCAAGGCTGGCAACAGGATGAATGCTGGAACATCCAGAGGCAATGCACAAGGTTTCAACCTTACTGCTCTTAGAAAGCTTTCCGATGTTAAAAGCACAGACGGGAAGACTACTCTACTTCACTTTGTTGTAGAACAAGTAGTTCGATCAGAAGGTAGACGTCGTGTACTTAATCGGAACCATAGTATGGAAAGAAGTGACAGTCAAAGAAGGATAAACAGTGATTTGAATTCAGACACATTGACGGAAGAGAGAAACAAAGAGTACCTGTTGTTGGGACTACCAGCATTGAGGGACATGATTGCTGAATTCTCCAACGTTAAAAGAGCAGCCGCAATAGAATTTGACAGTTTCGTCAACACATGCTCCTCTCTCACAGCTCGTGTCACAGAAACTCAGCAACTCGTGGTAAACTTTGGCAATAGTGAGGCTGGTGGGTTTTTGATGCAAATGAAAGGATTCTTGGAGGATTGCGAAGAGGAGCTTAAGGTGGTCAGAGATGAGCAAAAAAGGATTATGGAGGTTGTTAAGAGAACAACAGAGTATTACCAAGCAGGAGCATCAAAACAGAAAGAAGCAAATCTGCTTCAACTGTTTGTTATAGTGAAAGATTTTCTTGACATGGTTGATCGAGTCAGTGTAGACATATCCCAGAAGGTGCAGAAGAAAAATGTGGCAGCAAGAGCAGGATCATCATCACCACCTTCACCTCCATCAAGTAATCCAGTGAGATTTCCAGACTTCCGTTTACATCCTATGTCAGATATGTCAAGGGCAACATCTTGGAGTGAATCAGATGATGGTTTCTGAACAACAGGATTTGTTCACATCAGAACATTACATTCAGTTAAATCAAGGAGTTGGCTCCCACGGAAACAGAAGTACAAAAACATGATATTCACCAAGCTTTTACTGCATAGGTACAGCTGTCTGAGACTGAAAGGGTTACTCTGCCGGAGAGAGAAAGAAAAAGAAGAAAAGCGATCAACACAACACGAAAATCTTAGCCCCGTGAGACAAGAAACCGAGAGAAAAAGCCAAATGGACAGCAGAGCAAGCAATAAAAACCTCCGAACGTGGCATTTGCTGACCTATAAACGCAAATAGGCACAAAAATATATTTCTTAGTAATTGTTCTTCAAATTTCCAGCTCAACTACGTTCTTCTAAACTTTGTGTGCTCTGTGTTGATTATGATCATATAAATGGTCGTGTTACCTAAAGCAATTTTCTTGCAAAAGAAAAAATAAGGGACATAAAATTTAGTTCAGCTACATGCAGCAAGGATGGAGGATAAAGTAGCAATCAATGAGTAAAATAGAAAGAAATGTAAGAAGTTCAATCAAAACCCACGTTCTAAAAAGCTTCAAATTTAAAGCAAACAACCTGTAAAATAAATCAATTATAGAAAGAAATTCATTGAAGCAGAACTTGAGTGGCGGTGACAATGGCAGGGGCGGATCTAGAGATTCTTTCCAGCGGGTGCAATGTTTAATACGATCCCAGGAAAATTCTACAGTCTACTGCAATAACTTTCCATTGATACTCTGATCACTCTCTAAGAGTAGAAGAGAAAGCAAAAAACCAAGATAAAGTCATTGAACTTAATACTAATCAAAACTCCTTTCACACACCAAAAACCAAAGGAAAGTTTAATGGTCATTTTAAGCCAAGTAATTTTTTTTTTTTTTTAAGAAAAGCCTTATGGAAATCATTTTTACTCCAAGCAAGCAAGAAATAATGGGACCATTTCCAAACCCACCATCAAATAATGACAACCACACTTATTAATTAAAAATAATTATGCTTGCTTTGCTTATGATAAATCTAGGCATGGTGCTAGAACTTGAAGTTTCCAAGAACACAGACTTGTTGCTGAAGCTAACATTACCAAGGAGCCACTTGTGGCTATGATTTCTAAGATTAATATTCTCAAAGGCTTAGATGGATTTATTCAAAAGCTACTCAACATGTCTCCTATGATAAAACCTTATTCAAGATGTATACCATCTTTGGTCGGAAAAAAAGAAGATCATGCTTGGTGATTCACACACTACTAAATAGTTTGGGGTTGGAGATGTTCTTAAAACTCCCAAAAATTTAGTTTATGATTTTCTTTCAAGTAAGGGTAGTCTTAAACAAGTTATTGAGTTTGATCAATATATACTTTCAAATAAAGGTTTATTTTTGAAAAAAAAATCTGTGCTTATGATGGGATGTTTAATTTTAAAATTGAAATGAGTGAAAGTTCTACCTCTGCTAATATGGTTTCTTCTCTTTATACTCATATCATTAGGTTAAGAATAAGTTCTTTCCTGGTAATGTCTTGTAAGGTCAAATCAATCATAACCGTAAATAAACAAGTTTTCTATTTATTTTTGTTTTTATATATATATATATATATATATATATTACCATGTTCAATTTGTTATATTTTAAGGAATAAGGATTGATCTTTATCAACCATAAACATGTGAAATTAAGTTTTATATGCTCTTTAAGCAATTTAAACGAGCCAAGCATGAACCTAGCAAGTTTTAAATAAGCTGAGCTTGAGCCTTGATTATAAAATTGTGATTGGCATGAACTCTAAACGATAAATTGTGATTTTACGTGCATGGACTGAAAGGGGGAGGATGATGGGTTCAATCCATGACGACTCATTATGATTGATTAACTGAGAGAGGGATTATTACAGTGAAAATAGAAAGAAAAAAGAAGGAACAGAAGCTGTGAGGTGTCTCGTGCGGGAGTTACAGTAATACATTAAAATAATATTTTTTTTATTTTTTAAAATTTATTTTTAATATATTAGTATATCAAAACAATCCATTTTTTTTTATTTTTTTACAAAAAAAACTCTTTCAACTACAGATACAAACTGAAAAATGCTTTTAAAAGTGGAGTTCATGAGAGAAAAGATTGTTTACCCATAGATGAATATGGTTAGGTGCGTCCATATGCTTAACATGTAGTAGCGAGTTTGGATTTATAATTGATGTATTGCCTATCTTATGAGACACAAGGCACATTAATGTGAGCTGGTATATTTGTAAATCGGCGGACTTTGGAGGATCCTTTTGGTGTATTTGTAAATTGACAAGCTTTGTGAGATTCTTGTCACATAGGTCCCTATAATATTTGAACATTTCATTTTAGTCCCTTAATGCCAGGATATGTTTGCTGGTAGGTTCTTGATTTTGAACTTCTTTCATTGTTTGCTAAAAAGTAGGAAAACTTGCTACAGCGTGAGGGTTGGAAGCTGGTGTATGTTACTAATAATAATATCGTTTTTGCTCCTAGTTATTTAGACATAACATTGACCAGAGAAGAATCGAAGGGAGGGCTAAACAGGTGTCAATCAAGACCTAAACTTGTGCATTTTAGGGTAGTGTCCTTTCATTTTAGGGCTACACAGGTGTCAATCAAGCGAAAGGAGGTGAGGTTCCCAGTCCTTTTATTTTTCGTCTTGCTATTTACTAATCCAGATCAAAATAATATTGTTCACATGCTAACCTTGAGCAGAATGGTTAATTACCTCCTCAATGAGCGTGCACCTTTTTGTATTGATCACAGCAAACTACCGAAGCAGAAGCTGCTCACACCACAGTACGATATTATTCCACAACTAGCGGAAAATATACACTGATGAAATCCTCGTTCTCTTAGTCCTAGCAGGCTTTTCAAAAGCGCCTCACAAAAGAGTAGAACTATATTGTGAGATGGTTTGTTTAAAAACAAGGTTCCAACTATGCCTCCATGGTGATTGGTCAATCATCTCCTCCCTCCTTCCAATCCACTGATGAAACTATTTACACAAACAACACAGCACCATGCAAAGTTTTGGCAAAAAATCCGCAGAAAGTAGGTTAAGGAAGATACAGCAAATATGATCGAAGATAACATGTTGCCGGATAGATAGATACACGTTTCGACCAGCACGTCGTACCGCCAAAACCAAATTCAACAAAATAGAAATAAGCAAATTTGCCAAATGAAATCTGCATACACTGACATGTAATTTGTCCTGCCTATAAGAGGATATATCATCTAATTTAACAAAGGGCCCTTGACTATTCTTGTCTATGAACAAATAACAAGAATAGCCCAAGTCAAAATTCTCAAGTTGTTTATTATATTGAAATCATAATCAACTAAACAAAGGAAAACAAGCAGAAAAAAAAGTAGGCAGCACAAGCAAATCATTGGAAGCTTAAACTCTTCTACAGTATCCCTTACCTTTTTACCTGGAACATGAAACAAAGAGAGAGAATGTTTCCTGCTGCCAGTAGGATGAGGTGAAAAATGATTGAAAAAAATGCTCCATGTTCAACTTCTTGATCATCGTATCTGGGAAGGGGAACAGAGCAACCCTGAAGCATCTGCCCCAGCTACTGCAAGATCACACACAGTACACAGCTGCCCTTCCTGGCTTGGTACAAATCGGGAACCACAATATGGACAAGAGACGTCCTTTTGTCCTCGGTAAATTGGAACATAGGTTGCACCACATACCACAAATGGATTTCTGAAATCATAGTTCAGCTGAGCGGCATCCGTCATGCTCCTCTCTGCAGCTGCCAATACTTGCCTGGCAGCCCTTGCCTGGTTCTCATTCGGGGGGTTTGTCTCCAGTAGCCGCCTGGCAAAGTTAGCTGCTGTAGCAAGGTTCTTATTCTTGAAGCAAACAGTCATTGCATTTTGAAGAGCAAGCCTTAAGTGAGGAGCTTGAAGGTTGCAGTGGGTGAAGTACGCAGCAAGCTCTTGTTGGCGCACTGGATTGTCTTTCATCTCCCTCCTCTTAAGCTCCATTTGGAGACCCAAAACATACTCTTTGACTATAATAATCAACTCCTTGACTTCATCAACTTCCCTCCTCGAATCAACAACAATCAGAGGAATTGTGTGAAGAATGCCAAGGAAGAGTCTAAGTGCCTCAGTAAATTTCCCAGTTGTCGTGGCCTTGTAACCAGCCTTAAGCTTCTCTTCCAACTGAGAGAAATTGAACACCAGAGCTGGAGGACCCCTAACA
Source organism: Populus trichocarpa (assembly GCF_000002775.5). Classification (NCBI taxonomy): domain Eukaryota; kingdom Viridiplantae; phylum Streptophyta; class Magnoliopsida; order Malpighiales; family Salicaceae; genus Populus; species Populus trichocarpa. The sequence goes on along the minus strand of NC_037299.2, from coordinate 9,539,699 downwards.
TTAGGGCTAGCAGACTCATTCCATCCCCGTTCAACAGCCAGTGATATCACTGGGGTAGATGAAAATGCACGAAGATAGGTATGGCTGCCTGAGTAAAGATCAAGAAACATGGACTTTAATGGGACAAAGTTTTTAATTCCAAGTTGTCTGTTGAGTAGTCGCATAGCCGTATCAAAATTGCCAGCTGCGGCATGTTCAGCAGCGAGTGAAGATCTCTGAATCCAAATCTGACTTACAGGCATACCAGGAGTTGGAGCCACAAAAACTGATGAGCGGGCACTGACAGAAGCCCTTGGTGTGTCTGCCTCGGGAGGTAGCTCCAGATCTTCAAGGTCCCATCCTCCCTCCTCTTCATTTTCTTCAGCTGCTTCCCCATCCTCCAAAATTGCTGAGACATCCCCATTTTGCAAACCATCCACATCAACCATGTCCAGTTCCTCACCCCAGTCACCATCAGCAGCTTCTTCGTCCTCATCAGCACCACCTCTGCCCATATTATCCAGCCCACCTTCAAATATACCTTTCATAACTCTCAGAAGTGGCCAATCACCACCGCACATAATAGGGGCTGGAGGCATCAGAAGGGATGGTGTTTTGCCCTCTGGCAAAGACGGAATATCATCTCCCAACTCAGCTGCTAGACGTTCCACAACATCCTCTAGGCCATGGACCTTAGCTGTGGCATAAGCAAGTGGCAAATGGCCAGCATTCTCCAGGATCTTAACACGTTCTCTGACATCACCCAAATACAAGGCATTGTGAAACTGACCCATGACATCATTTTTAACTTCAGCAATTCTAAGCATCTTAGAGAGCTTTTCCAAATTCCCAGTTACGAGATAAAGGAAAGATAACCTCTCAAAATTTTTTGTCCTCTGGTAGGCATATTCAACTATACCTGCATTCCCTTGGCGAAGAGCTTCAACCCCCAACCTATACCAGTGGTCTTTCTCATCAATTTCCTTTGCTGAAGCAACAGCAATCTGAATATTTCCACTCTCTAAAGCCAAATTAAACCTAGTTCTCTCATCTTTCACAAAATGCAGAGCGACTTCTGGGAACCCCTTCTGTTGCAAATAAGCAATCATTGCCTGACCACAAAGCTGGGAGTTCCTTATCATGCTCATAACATTTTCATATTTCTTCTTCAGCAGAGATAGTTTGAAGATGTATTCTGTTGCATCAATAACAATAGCCTTATTCTTCCCATCCCGATCCAAGCAAAAGATAGTATTTCCAGAAATCTTAGTAATATATATGGGGACATTGAGGGTTCTGATAATGCCACTATCTCCATTGGGCAGGCAGTATTTGATATGATTCAAAGTCGTGTAAATGAAAACACCATTATCATCCCAGGCTCCACTCTTTACACGAATTGTTTCGTGGAGAGTGCACTGGTGCACAAGCTTCTTGCTAGCAATGATAATGGCATGTTTGCTTAGCAAGGCAACACTTTCCATGTCATTGGACCAAATAACATACTTGATAAAAGGTGTCTGCAGCTCCCCAAGAACAAGCCTCTGCTGGAGATCAAATATGACCACCCTATCCTCTGTCCTGCAAAGCAAGTTACCTGTGCCAGCATAGAATATAGCATCTGCAGAGATGGGAAGACTGCTCTTTTTGACAACTTCATTCTTGAGGTTCTTAACTAATACTTGATTGCTGCTCTTGTCAAGCACAGCAAACCTATTCCGAGCTACAAAGACAGCAGATCCACCAACACCTCTCTTTGCCTCTGGCACAGCATCACCCCTAGCAATGCTGTCTCTAGGGATGACGTACAGCTCGTAAGATCCTCCATCCACATCCGAACAGATAAGGACAGCATTTTCTGTAGGACTGTACGAAAGAGTTCTTGGACTTTGATTCAGGCTTGTAGTACCAGGTCGTCGAATGGGAATTACTTGTGTATCTCTTTGAGTTGAAAACTCAAAAAATCGTAAAAAGCGATCTTTGGCATAGAACAAAGAATCACCACTCACAGCAAAAGCAGGCCTTTCTCTCTCTAACTTAAAGACAATCATGCCACTGTCGTGACCTGCAGCCAGAAGATTCATCTCAGGATGGGATGCAAGGATCCAGAATCGGTCATGCTCTCGGCGGAAAGTTTGGACTCCAGTTCGTTTAGTTACATCCCAGACACGAATGCTTTTATCCTCTGAATTAGATACAATTATATCTTGTTTGGCATGGAACATAACACATGACACATTGTTCATGTGTCCTCTTAATGTGTCCACTTCCCAGGCCTTTGTGTCTGAAAACAAAACAAACAAAAAACTTCATATGATGAATTATCCCAGGCAACAAATGCACACAAAGAATAGGGGATGCCAGGGGGTCAAAATTTCAGCTCTCAAAAATAAAATATAACTACAAATCCTCAACCCAAAGACAGCAAGAGAACTACAAAGTAGTTTGACATAGATGCTTAATAACCATTTCATTGATGATAAATATCAATGCGAGCCAAAAATCAATAACAGGTAGTTAATGACTTACCATTCATGCGCCACAACTTCACTTGGCGATCATCTGCTCCTGAAACAATCAAAGGAAGTGTAGGGTGGAATGCAGCCCAGTTGACACCTCGGTCATGGCCTTCCAAAACATACTTAACAACTGCATCAACACCACCAAAAAGGTCACTGTTCATCTGAGTCAACCTCATGATGTCATCAGCAGGGGACACCGTCTTTTTTCTCAGAGCACCAATATCCCAAACACGAACAGTCTGATCTAGAGAAGCCGACACAACAAGGTCTTCTTTAGGGTGGAATGAGGCACACATCACATAATGATTGTGTCCTGTCAACACAGAAATGCAAGTACGAGACTGCCAGTTCCAAATGCGGATGGTCTGATCATCACTAGCACTCACAATCCATGGGTATTCATGATGAAACTGCACAGTGCGAATGTAATCAAGATGTCCAAGGAGCGTAAACAGACACCTATGCAATTTGTAGTTCCAGACTTTAATCTTGTAATCATCACCTGGCCATCAATTTACAGACATAAGCATCCTTTTTTAAAAAGCAAAGGAAAGCACAGCAATGTCTCTTTGTCATTGTAACCAGGACTGGGCGTTGATCCTACTTGAATGTCTGATGATAGGTTTTAAGACTATGATATCTACCCCCATTCAAATAAAATCAACATATATCATTGTGAGGTTGGGTAGGGAAGATGAAGGAAAACATTAATATAAATATCAATGCCCACTTAAGAAGAGTGATAACACAATTTTCTGAATCTAAAATCCAACATTATATTCTATCAGCACATAAGAATTACATCTTTCATCCAATCAAAATCCTAAATCTAGCACCTGGATCTTACTTCTGCCGGGAGGGGGGCAGTACTATCATTCCATCAAATCACAAGCAGATCTACTGTAAATTCAACCAAAACCAACAAGACAAACCTAATAGGACAAATGGTTACCAGAATCACTTAAAAACCACAATGTCATTGCATAAAATGAGGGAAAACAAGTACCTCCAGATACAAAAAGAGGCTGAGATTTGTGGAAATGAACACCACGAACAGGGCCATCATGCTCATCAAAGCGATCAATGAGAGTGCCCATACGATAGTCCCATAGCTGGATCACACCACTGTGAAGGCTAGCAAGGATCCATGGTCTCTTACTGTGGAAACTCAGCCCCTTCACTCTATTACTCTTGGTCTCAAACTTGGTCAACATCTTCAATCCAACAAAAACACTACAACTACACACATCAACAACAACAACAAATCACCAGCCAATCAATCAAAAAAATCACACGCCAATTGTCATCATCACACTCACTGAAACAATAGAAAAGAAAAACAAAAACCTAATCCCATCACTGTTCCATAAAATCAAACCAAAACAGATCTACAAGAATCTAAGATTCACTAAAACACAAAGAAATGAGAGATAATTAAGTTAGATCTGATTGGGAACCGGAGAGATCACATTAAGGGATCGAATTCTAATCCAAAAACCTAGAGAAATTAGATCCAATGGTTCGGATTAGAAAGAAATATTACCTTTAGATCTGATCAAAATAAACGGAAACGCATCTGCAATTTACAAAATAGTATTGGAATTTGAGTGAGACTGTAAATTTGTTTGTGTTTAAAAAAAAACAGAGAAAGCAAGAGAGCTAGATGGGGGAGAGAAATTTTTTCCTTTTCCTTTCCTTTTATTTATTTTTTTTGGGAGCGGGGCTCTCTCTTTATTATTATGGAACTTTAGATCTGGGTCTCGTCGAGGAGTTTAGTGCGTGTGTGAGTTAATTTTAGAGAGAAGAATATATGGAGGGGATTTCCGTAATTTTCAAGAGTGTAACTCTGTGGATTTTTTGTTATTTATTATGATGTTAAGGCACTGTTGACCGTCCGATTAGAACTTGTTTGCTGTGACTTTTGTGACATGGGAATTGTGGCCGTTGGATTAGAAATTTGAGGGGTGTGTTTTCATTTTATTTTTTTAAATAATAAATGTAGGCTTGTAAATTAAGCAAGATTTAAAGAGAAGACAGTCAGTTGGTGGTCAGGTCTGGATCTGTTATTCTTTAGGTAGTGTTAATTCATATGCTTTGACTTAAAAATAATGGACAGTGGTAGTAATAATGAAAAATTACTGTCACATTCCTATAGTTGAATAAAAAGAAATTATTTTGTCTTTGTTTATTTAAAAATTATAGTTTAATAGTATATAATTTTATAACACTTTATGTGTGCATAAAAAATTAAATTATTTATAAAATTATTATTATATTTTAATTAATAACTAAAGAACTTTTATAGTGTTAAAATTATAAAGTTGCAAAAAAAAATTTCAATCTTCCCTAATTTTTCCAAACCTTTTCTTCCTCACTCCACACTTTAACTAATTTTATCTCCATCATCCTTCAAAACCGTATTCATAATCTGGTACCCAAAACACCCTTCTACTTTCCTTTCTCTTCTCCTAAGCTTACCACCATTCCATTCGCTACCAGAACCTCCTTTTCACGAACAATTATGGTAAAAAATTAACTCAATTAATTAGATTTTATGTTTGTTTTTTAAAAGTCATCAGTTCGAGTCTTATAAATCTTAGAGCTACTGGAGATTTTTATAATTATTAACTTCAAAACCCGTGAAATTAGTTAAGGTGGACATAAATTCATCCATCAATTAACACAAAAATCACCATGTTCCTCCCCTTTCTCTTTTTCTAAAGTTGTGGTCTCATATTCAAAACTCTCATTTGTAACAAAAAAAAAAGAAGTACATACCCTATTTATTTATTTAATAAAGGATTTAAAAACTAAAGGATTTATTTAATTATCATAAAAATCACCATGTTCCTCCCCTTTCTCTCTTTGTAAAGTTGTGGTCTCATATTCAAAACTCTCATTTGTAACAAAAAAAAAAAGAGTACATACCCTATTTATTTATTTAATAAAGGATTTAAAAACTAAAATAACCCTCTAATTTCATCTAATGTATTGCTTTTATCTTTAAGATTAGTTCATATTCATTGATCCTCTATATCCAAATATATACTATGTGACCCATGTAAAAAGGACATCTTTTTAATATATCTAAGCTAGGGTGTACTATAAAATTAGGCTGTAGTTTTTTGCCTCGTCCATTTTGTAGCTAATCATTTCTCTTTTTGATGACCCTTAAGTCATATATTAATATTTTTATGTATTTTATGTATTTTGATGATAATAATTAAATGAAAATGGAATAATGATATGTTTGGATGAAATTAAGTTTAAACAGGTCTATATGAAGATCACATCAACTAGTATAAGGAATTGAATGAAGAAAGACATAAACAAGCTAAAGATGCAAAGCAATTGAAGACTTAGTTCTTAAGGAGTCATTTTAATGCATATTGTTAAATATATATATCCTACTCAATAGAAAATTAAAATGAATTCACACACATCACATTGCATGCATAAATAGGATTGATATACATTTAATTGATTCAAGTTTCACTAGGTTTGAAACTATCAAAATTAATTTTTAAGCTGAATCGGTTGATCGCTTGAGCATACCAAGTGAACCGGTCGACCGTTGTTCATCAATGATGAACACTTGAGAATTTTGTAGGAATCGGTCGACCGAATGATATGGTCATTTGAACCAGTCGACCGTTTTAGCAGTCAGAGGCATTCTAACAGTTATAAATGACAAGTTTCTTTCGGAAACATATATATAACTCTTTTTTATGCAAAAAAAAAAAGGTGAGATTCAAACATACATAATATAGAAGCTTTCTAAAAGAAAAATCAACTAGAAATCATCAATCCTAACATACCCTAAGAATAGTAATAATAATAAACACTATGCATAACAATAACAACAATAGTAAATAATATTATGATTTCGTACAAAACATAACATAATTAACAAGTGAAATTATGAAGATCATAAAATTTAAATTATTACAAAAAAATTTAGCATAAATTATTAGTTAGATTTGAAAGATCAATTTGTATATAAATATGTAAGAATGACATTATACAAGATGAGTTTTAACTGGTTTTAATAGCCATGAAGTATGAATATTGGATAACTAATTCGAGTTTAAAATAAGAAAAAGAGATTTATAAAATTTAAATTAAATAGCTTAATCATTTTAGCATTTTAGTGATTCTAATAATACCAAAAGAATAATAATTTCTTGTTTTCCAAAGCTATAAGAAATTTCCTAGACCAATATATGTCAACTTCCAGGTTATGTTTGGTTAGGTTAGTGTTCCAGAATAAAATGGATAAATACAAAAAATATAAAAATATATTTAGCTAAAAAACAGAAATGTAAAATAAATATGTCTATAATATAATTTTATATATTTTCAAAACAGAAAGTATATATATAAAAAAACATATTTATTTTGTCTTCTATCTTCATCTCTCATGTTCAAAACAATACCCAAATGCTTCTTTAAACTATTTACATACTAAATTATTATTTAGCAAATATATTGAAAATTCAAATCAATCATCTATAGTAAACAATTAATTTTCCTTCTAAACAAATGATTATGATAAAAAAATTTCATTGACTAAAAAATAAAAATAAAAAAGTAAATAATGCTATTAACACATGATAGAGACTATCATGTATTAGGGATGAAGAATTATTATTATTTAGGCAGCAGAAAACTATTATTCATTCCAAAATATACTTGACATTTAGCTGTGTGTTTTAATAATTCAAAATTTATTTATTTATATTACATAGTTGTTATTTGTTAAGGAGGATAACCCGGTCTGTTGATTGTTTCTCAAAAAGATTGGGCTAGCTTAGCCTCTAAGCATGTTGAGCAAAGCAGAAGTCCTATAAGCCTGCAAGAGACTTGTTAGAGTGCGAGAAAAATGAAATTAATTTTATTGGACTCGGGATGATGGAGGCCTATTAGAATTTCTTTCTTTATAGGCAATGGATTTCTTACTGTGGCCCGACTTTACTTGGCAAAGGTTGTTTGGAAGCTCCATTCAATTATATTTTTTAAAAATTTTAATTTTTTTAATTTTAATTTTAATTTAATATTTTTAAATTATTTTAATATGTTGATGTTAAAAATAAATTAAAAAATTAAAAAAATATTATTTCAATATATTTTCAAATGAAAAGTTTTTTGAAATGTAACATCTACTGCTATTCCAAACAGCAAACACCCTCTAAATAAGTTTTTGACATGCATGCATATTATTAAACTATCATAGTAGTTTTTAATAGATTATTTTGAATTACTTATAGCTAATATTTTTATTTTTTTAATTTAAATTGTGGTGCACCATATTTAAATAACATTTAGTTTTTATAAGAGTTTTGGTAGTGTTTGAAAGTGTAATATCGATTATTATTTTTTAAAGTATTTTTTATTTATTTTTTATAAATACATCAAAATAATATATTTTTTTATTTTTTAAAAAAATATTTTTATCATCAACATATCAAAATATTTAAAAAATATATATATAAAAAAACAATAATGATTTTTTTCTCAAAATTTAGTGAACTGTTCCAAACTCAAGAGACTAGCCTTTACTTCATCAATGAAAATGTCAGTTGTATAAGATATTATCAAACAGACAAGATCCTACCCAAAGCTTGACTTTTGGGCAACGAGGCCAATCCTACCATCATTCAACTAGTCCCCTTTAGGGATAAAACTTGACTTTTCTCAAGTCTTCCCTATCAAACTAGGTTCACATAACTTTCATGAACGTGTCGAACAAGTATGATCCTTCTACTGTTAATTAAGAGCATCATCATGTTTGTCATTAAATATACTTAACCATTTTACAATACAGTGCAAAAACTAAAGTAAGATGATGTTTTTTAATGGTTTTGATATGCTATATCGAATGTTAAAAATATATTTAAACTTGAATGATCATGCTAAAAGTTGAATTAAATTGTAAACAAAAGGTGGGGTGGTATTCCAGAGTTGAGTGTAAAACAGCATGGAATATGGGAATCTTTGTAAACTTCCAACATGTTTCAGTAGAAAAGGGAAGACAGAAAGCTTTCGGAAATTTCACGTTTCCAACCAAGTCAGGTAAAGTCCACGAGTCAACGACGACGAACCGACTATTTGTGCCCATATGATTTCATGAGTGTTTCATTTCGTTTGTGTGTGAAAGAAGAAAAGGAAAAAAAAGATCAAAAGCAGCAAATTCCAGGAGAAATCGAAGAGTAGTGATGGGTATTGTTAAGCTTGGAGAGAACATGGAGATCAAAGAAGAGGTGATCATGAAAGCTTGTTCAATGGCCATGAAGGCTCACAAATCTCCAGAGAAGCAATATCTTTCTGAAGGGATTCATAGTTCATCATCTGAAGTTGTCTTTAGCTTTGCTGGATCTTTGTCTGTAAATGATTGGTTTGCTGGAAGTGCCTTTGGAGAAATGAAGGTGGATCTTCAGTTCTTTCCTTCTCTCAAATATGTTGGTCTTGATCAAACTGGCAGGGTCAATGAAGCCTTTTTCAAAAGATTCGAAGCAGTTTTGGCTAATCCACGGTTCAAAGTTGAGGTAACTCAATCCACTCCTGGTCATTTTATTTCCATTTCTATTATATAGATCCTGTAGCTGCATTTGTGTTCTTGATATCCTTCTAAGAAGCTAATTGAATTCCCCGAGAACAAACAATAATTGATAAGATTTACAAGTGTGAGATGGAAAACAGATTGAAAGTAGAATAGATTCAATAAGTAAACATTAAAATAATTGCTGGACTAGAAAAAATAACTCCAGTCTGATGCTGGTTTTCAATTTTCCCAGGTGGAAAAAGCTGTGGCCGACAGAAGGCAAGTTGTATTTACTGGCCACTCTTCAGGAGGGGCAATTGCCATACTGGCAACAGCTTGGTTCTTGGAAGTGTACAATAGACAGAGCTCCAACTGCATGGCGCCACTCTGCCTGACTTTTGGATCTCCCCTTGTCGGTGATTACATTATAAACATTGCAATTAGGCGTGAAAAATGGTCTCGCTACTTTGTTAATTTCGTTATGAGATATGACATTGTCCCTCGGATTTCACTCTGTCCACTCTCTTCCATTAAGCAACAACTTCAGCGAGTCCTCGATTACTTTAATCAAAACGCGCCACAACCTCCTAATGATGCCCCAGCTTTCTATGAAACTGTGGTGAAAAATGCATCATCTGTTGCTAACTATGCTGCCTGTAAGATCATGGGGAGCACGAATCCGTTGCTGGAAACTGTATCGAGTTTCATTGAACCAAGTCCGTATAGACCCTTCGGGACTTACGTCTTTTGTACAGGAACTGGGAAACTTGTTGTCATAAGTAACCCTGATGCTGTGCTGCAAGTACTGTTCTATTCCTCCCAGTTGAGCACTGAAGAAGAGAAGGTGACAGTTGCCCAAACAAGCCTAAGAGATCATTTGAACTACGAAAATTACCTGCAAGAGCACTTAAAAACGCCAGCTGTAACAAGTTTATTCCATCATCGCCAAGAAGCACTTGCAGTGTCTTGGAATGTTGCAAGCGTTGAGCGTGAGAAAGTTGATATGGCCTTGAATGACCTAGGCCTGGTAAGTTCTTTTACTCCCTGCTGAATGTGTCATTCCATTTCATATATATGTTCACTCATCACACATTGGCTAAAGTTATCCTAGCAAATTTTATTTGGTTACAAGTTTCAGTATATAGGAAATAGCAGTATCAGACTTGGAAATGCTCAAACTTTTTTCTGAAACTGGACATATTAGTGAAAAATAAAATGAAATTAGTTGACACCTCCAATATTTATAAATGCTCAAGTGTTTGGGATTCCAGAGTGAAAGAGCCAGACTGTCTCTTCGTGCTGCTGAAGCGTTAGAGAAGCAGAAGTTGAGGAACCAGGATACAATTGATGGAAAGAAGAAAGATATTGAGAAATGTTTAGATAAGCTACAAGAATACCAAAGTAAGTGTGCTCATAAAGTCGGCTATTATGATGCCTTCAAGTGTTCAGAAGAAGAGGAGGATTTCCATGCTAATGTAGCGAGGCTTGAGCTAGCAGGTACATGGGATGTAATAATAGAAATGTTGAAAAGGTATGAACTCCCTGATGAGTTTGAGGGCCAGAAGGAATGGATAGGTCTCGGAACCAGGTATCGCCGCATTGTTGAACCCTTGGATATCGCAAATTACTACCGACACCTCAAGAATGAAGACACAGGACCCTATATGGGAAAGGGCAGGCCAAGACGGTATAAATGCACTCAAAAATGGCGTGAGCATGCTGAGCAGTTGCCAAATGAAATTCCAGAATCCTGTTTCTGGGCTGAGGTAGAGGAACTATGCATTAAAGCAGGTTGCCAGGGAACTATAGAAAGCATTTTGCACCTAAAGACGAAAGTTGATAAGTGGATTCAAAATGAGGAACTTGGTGGTGATGTTCTGTTGGAGAATTCCACCTTTACGAAATTGCAGAAACAACATTTCCTGACCAACTGATCTCTGGATCTTGCATTTTAGAGCAAAGGACGGAGTTGCATGTGCAGGGACTTTTAGAAGTGTAACTAATGTTATTATGATCCTCTTGCATACCTGAGCAAGAACTTTTTCATAATTAGTAAATATATCCTGTAACTAATAGTATTGATCTTATTTATATAAAATATATTTATTATTAATAAAGGCTTTATTTATCTTTAATATTCATTCATATTTAATTTGTGAGTTTAATGTTTGATTAATAAATCTAGAATAAAGATAAAGTTCATAAAATAGAAATGTTTTGCAAAGAAAATTATGAAGTTATTATAATTATAAGATTCCAAATACATCAAAACATCATTCTAAAATGTTCCCTTTTAATGTTCTATTAAGACTGAATATTAATTAGAATTGTTGAGACCAATATATAATATATTATGTTCATTTCATTAAAAAATAAATCAGTTGCTCTCATAAACTGAGTTACGAGGTGTTTTGAAGCAAGAACCTGCTGATGAAGCTCAAGGTTTCTATGTAATAGTGATGGAGAATGCATCTTCTGCTGCTAGCTATGCTGCCTGCAATATCATGGGGAGTACAAACCTGCTTTTAGAGACTTTATCAAGCTTCATTAAATTATACAAGTCCCTATACACCCTTAGGGATCTATTCTTCTCTGTTGAGTACCGTAGAAGTAAAGGTGACAGTTGCCCGAAGCAGTCTAAGAGATCATTTGAACTACAGAGATGGACCACGAAAGAGCTTACAAATGCAAATTGTGTCCTGTTTTCACCATGCCCACCTAGATGCACTTGTATTAACTGCAAATGATCACAGTTGATTCGGCCTCAATCGGGCTAGGCCTAGTAAGTTTTGCTTCTTTCGCATCTCACATGCTCAGTCCTCAAGACTTGGCTAGTTATCCAGCTTAATTTATCAGCTTACATGGAATGTAACAGTGAGTTGGAATCCACAAGATTTGCTGAAATTGGACATTTTATCAGCTTAATTCATGACTGGCTGATGCCCACAACTTGTGCCGATGCCTTTTGCTCGGTATCCCACAGTGATGGAGCAAGCCTCAATATCAGTGGCGCTAAAGAAACAGGGAAGCAGAAGCTGAGGAACCTCGCTGCAATTGACGAAAAGAAGATAAATATTGAGGAAAGAATACAGACGCTAGAAGCGTGCGTACAAAAGCAACTGCGAACTTTGCAAAGGCTGCTATTATGATGTCTTCAGTATTTCAAAAGACAAGGAAGATGTCCATGCTAATCTAGAGAGCCTTGAGAAAGCAGGTATACGGGATAAGATAGTCGAAATGCTGAAGCGATATGAACTGAAACTTCAGCCTAGTGATGATCATGCTCCCCAGTTGAATACTGTGTATTTCATCACCAAAACACACAATCCTCTATCACTGTTCCAGTGCAGTTAGACCAGTGACAAGCAATCATTTTACAATCAAAGTTATAAATCTAGACATCATAGTAAAATGAGGTAACTTGTTGGTCATGGATTAGGAGGGTCAATCCGGATTGATTTAGATTAACTTTTAATTTTTTTTATTAAAAAAATAAATAAATCAAAACAATCTTTTATAAAAAAAGAGTTAATAGGCTGATTAATCAAGTTTTACTAGGTTAATTTAAGTTGGAGATCAATCTGGGTTTTTAACAGGAAATTACATGATCCAATCAAGACTATTGATCAACACGTACCCACCAAATCCAGTTATCTAGCCACACATAAAAACCAAAACTATTTATCAAACTTCACCTCCTGGCTCCTGGAAAATTATTGTCAGATCCTCTGTTCATTGCCTCTTCCAATATATGCTCATCAACTGAACTAATATAGGAGATGAGTGGCCATGAAAACAAACAGATTCCAAGGCATTAATCGAGTGCAGGATCTAGTTAACTCACAAACACGTTTTAACATCTGGAAGCGTCGTATTTAAGAAAAAAAAAATGAAAGCTTGCCATTTGCATTTCCTTCAGTTGCCAGGACGCATCATAGGTTTCTAGACATTGATCATGCAGTGTACACCATTGTCATGCCAATTTGTGAACTTCGGCAATGGATGCTTCATGATTCCAATAAACTTTCAATTTCTCAAGTTGAATTAGTGAGTGTTTGATTGTGATAAAAAAAAATTTAAAAAAATTATAAATTTTTAAATTGCAATGGTAAGTGTTTTCTAATTGAAAATGTATCAAAATAATTTTTATTTTTATTTTTGATATTAGTATATTTAAACTATAAAAATACACCTAAAAAAATCAATTTAATGTTTTTTTAGATGATAAATAATTTGAAAAATACTTAAAAAAACAAATTAAACTGCAAAAACAAATACATCTATAGTTTTTTCTTAACCAAGATTTAAAAAGAAAATTTTCAATGCAACCCATACAAAACTGTGATATTTATTAATTAATTAAACACTTTTAAATATATGAATGAAGCATCACACCATACTAAAAAAAATATGGTGTTGTAACAGTTTATTTGTTTTTGAGGTAGCTTTTGTGGTTGTAATTTTAAAAAAATAAGTTTTAAAAAAGTATGGTTAGTTAGATTTAGATACAGTAAAAATTATGATTGAGGTTTATGTGTATTAGAAAACATGTATAAAATATTTAGTAGTACTAGTTGTGTTTGGAAGTGTGATTGCGGTTACTTTTCAAAGTGCTTTTTATTTAGAAATAAATCAAAATATTTTTTTATTAAAAAAGTTATTTTTGATATTAACGCATCAAAATGATCTGAAAACACAAAAAAATATTAATTTAAAGTAAAGAAAAAAATAAAAAAATTTTAAATTTTTTCAAAAACGCTTTTGAAACGCAAAAACAAATAGGGTTTAAAACTTAGTTAAAAAATATATAAAAGCTACTTCACAAAAACTGCATTTCAAACTTAATTTTTTAGTTGGTCCTACGGTACAAAACATAATTTGATTTATTACCATGCTACGCACCACAAACACAAAAACAGTTGTAAAACAATTGCAGCCTAAAAAAAAAACAAAAGGAGCCTTAGACTGCTATCTGAGAGGTAATTCAAAATTTTCAAACTGCAAAATCACAATCTGTGCATACATACCTAAAATTTAACAAGTCACATGTTTCTAACAGAGAATGGAAGCCATCCAATATCCTTAGAAATCATAGAAGAGTTCCTTAGTGTATTCAACTTCTCAGCATAATTGAAAATGAAACAGCCAAGAAATGACGACAAAATCACGTGATATCTGAAACGATTAGTATAAATGAAAACCACCTTCCACCATAACCAAAAGATTGTAGCTGGCACACAGAGATGTATCACCCCCACAAGCAACAAGGCCAAAACGAAAACAATTCCATCTCCGCAAATCACAAACATATAGGCTATAGCGCCAACAATTCTTGAGATGACAGTACGCTAAAAGTATCGAGCCTTGCTTTTCCAGCCATTCGATGCTCCCTTGACCTTGCTATGTAAATCACGAAGCCCAAAGAAAAATGAATTCATCAATACTAGTAAAGGAAACAAACACTTTTATGTATCTCCCCCTCCTAGACGTCTCAATCAGAATTAAGCCAAAAGGATGTCAAAGGAAACTAACATTTTTACATATCTCCCTCCTAGATGTCTCAATCAGAATTGAGCCAAAAGGCTGTCAATGAGATGCAAATTCTTCTCTGCTGTTACGTGGCAAAGGCATGGTGGCGTCACACACCAACCTTTCTTGATAATTAAATAAGAAATAGAAACCAGGTTTTCAAGTGAGAAGCAAGGGAACTTTTTATTCCATAATTAGAGACAGCATTCATGCACAAACTTCAACCGTGAAGCAGTCTCAAGAAAGAAACAATTTTGTATGCGGCCCCAAAAAGGTGACTCCTAAAACATATTTTTAGCCCGAGAGGCTGCCTTCAATGTTTTCGGAACTCTGCTCCTTTTTGTTCCCATTAGCTAAAGCCAAAAAATGTAATTCCATCAATGAACCTACATATAATGTAACATTTAAATAATCACATGCAGTACAACTATGAATTATCAAGACTTGCATTGCAATCAAAGCCATTAGCTAATTAGCCCCATCCATGAACTATTGGATTCTAAGGTTGTCTCCCAGAAAGCAATTACCAAAGACGGAATCTACAATAATTAACATGCACAAGCAGATAGTAACTCAATCGAGCATTAGGGAAAGGAAAACACAGGATATTGTAATTACCTTTCATGTATTGAGTTTCTATATCCCTTATCTATTCACATACTGAAGTTTTCTACATCCGCACCACACAGATAAGAACCAAGAATCGAAATAAGAAACAGCTCAATTATCGGGTGCCAAAAGACATAATGATCTATACCCCTGCATCTAAAAAGTCTAAGAAGTGACAGCCTAACAATAGAACAGAACACACAAGACACACGGAGAAAGAGATGGACCCAAAGTTCACCAAAACAGAGAATCATCCTCTTACGACCTCATGCTACAAGAACGAGCCAATCTTAAAGTCAGACTACCTCTACGCACACTGGCCTCCACCTTCACAGGATCATTCTTATACAGCTCCCTGCAGTTTGGGCAGCGGCCATCCAGCTCAAGCATTTTCTTGTGGCAGAAAAGACAGACCTGGAACCCACAGGAACATGGCAGGAAACTTGTATCCGTGATGTCCAAATCTTCTGTACATATAGGACATGAAGTGGGCACATTAGCACCACTAGCACAACCCCACGGAAGCACTCCTTGTCCATAATGCCTATCAGTATTCGGAAAGCTGCGCTGCTTGGGCAAATTAGGAAGACTCTGCGGACGAAGTGCATCATCCGGCCTCCACGCCCGACTATTTCCAGGAGCCACTCTCGGTGGCACCGTTCTCTCCTGTGTCAAATTCTCGTTATTAGAACCCAAATTTTGCAAATTACAATCCAATTGAACAACAGGTTCATGCTCCAGTGAAGACTGCAATTCCAAACATGGATTGATTTCATCAATATGGTTTTCTAGCTTATTATCATCATCATTGGCAACCAAAGCATCAGCCATAGCCTCCCAGTCATCCAAGCAATTATCATTCTCTTCTCCATCCTCTTCCGTTATGCTGCCACCAACGCTACTTCCACTAGAAGTGCTGCTACTACTGGAAGCAGTAAAATTGGTGCCCGATTCGTTGCCACCAAGGAAACTGCTGCCAGTAGGACTATTCAAAGGGGAATCCAAATCAAAATCATGATGAATCGACCCATTTTCATTCTCATTTTCATCCTCCCCTGCTCCTCCTCCTCGCCGCCTCATCTGCGAGTTCTCCAACGGATTCTTCCTTCCCTCTTCATTAATTTGCTGAGGCGACACGCGTGGACCCGTCAACTCCTCCTTACATCCCTTATTCTTCACTGCACCTAATAAAAATGAAATAAAAATCCACCACCCATCGCATCAATAAATTAAAAGCCCCACCACAGTATCCAAAAACTAAAATTAACTAAAAAAATATTCAAAAAGAACAATAAAATATAAGAAAAAATTTAAATTTGAGATCATCATGGTACCTTGAGATAGCCATTGCTCTCGACGAGCGTCAAGCTTGCATTGTTTCAATTTGGCTGACCTATTGGCCTGCATAAATCCCAAAAAAAGAATATAATTGATTGTTTAGATAGAAATCAAATTCCAGAGAGGGAGAGAGAAAAAAAAGGAGTCGCCCTCATACCCTCTTCTTCTTGCCGAAATCTCTAGGGATAGAAGGAATTGAAGCGTTGATTGAACCGGAAGCCATGGTTACTGCTGCAAAATTTGTGGATTTGGAAAACCCTAATTCGTTTCAATTGGGAGAGAAGGGAATTTGTTTTCTGGAGAGAGAAAAGAAACTAATTGGTTTCTTTGGAGAGAGAAAGAGAAATGGATAACGGAAACTCCTCTGCTTCGCTCTGCCCTTCAATTTTTTCCAGGAACAGATGGCCTTCTGTTTTATTTATATAATGACTCGGTTACAAAAATGCCCTTAAGTTTCACTTAATTTGCTGATGTACCGCATTGGGTAACGTGTGTTTTGCATGTAGATTGTGGGGAGCAAAGTTTCTGTGCACGAGTTGCCGTCGCGAAGCCGAATGAACTTCAATGCGTGACAAACGATGTCGTTTGACCTTTCATCCTTTTCACAAGGAAGTTTGTGTTATCCAGATTTTTTTATTAGACAAGGAAAGTAGCCTTATTATATATATTTTTTTGTTTTGAAATGATTAAAATTATTAAAAAAATTATAAATGTATTAAGTTGATATAAAAGTATGCATTTAAAATCACATAGGATGGGATTTAGTTTTTATTAATGTGTAAGCTGACTTTAAAATATCTCTCACTATTGAATAAAATAAATATATATTAATAGAAAACTAAAAGGATGAGGTTTTTTTTTAGTATTTTTAATGTATCTCTAAACTCATTAGCGCTATAAGTTGAAATAATAAAATAATATTTTTACTTTTATTACAAAAAAAAACCACGTCTTTTATGATGATGTTTAAATTTTCACGTTGATCTATCCACCAATAAGGGCACGTGTGAAAAAAATTGGTGGCCAAACCATGTCTCTTCAAGGTTGAAGTTTTTTTTATATTGAACTTCATGATTTTTTTCAATTTTTTTTTATATTATTCATTTATCTCAGTCACATCACTTAGACTACAAGTCTAGCAGGTTAGTCTAATTTGCTCATGTATTTTTTTGAATTTTTTTTTTAAAGTTTAATGTTTTTTACATTCATCCTTCAGCACCGGGTTATTTAAGAATTAAGCTTTGAAATCTTTTCTGGTTTGTTTTTTATTTGGTATCTCATTTGCATTATCCAAGTTACAGAGTTTAGTTGGCATGCCCGACTTCATGGTTGTTTTTTTTAATTGAATTTTTTTTCAAATTAATCATTCTAAATTGGATTTTTTTTTTTGCTTTATCTTGGCTTATCTCAATCTCATTACTTTGCTTGCATATTTGTCATATTCACTTAGGTTAGCTCATCTCGATTTTTTCTCTTTTTTAATTTTAATTTTATTTTTTAATTTAATTGATTGAAATCTTTGCTTCATCATCTTTTTTTTTCATTTTGATAACATTTTTTTTCCTGCAAGTTCCTATAATACCTTTTGGTTTAAATTGGTCAGTTTACTGTTGTTATTTGTTCTTTTATTATCTAATTAAATTATACTAGTTTTTTTTCTTAGTCAGATCAATATCTCAAGTTATTTTGTTTTACTTCTTTGAGACATTTGTATCATCCGAGCATCTTTTTTTTAATCAATTAAAAGAAAATGTTGGCTTGCAGTGTAACGCAAGCCCACAAATCTAGTTTACACTATTTTTATTTTTATTTATTTATTTCTTGTGGATTTTTTGCAATGGTGGATTGGTTCAATGTCTAAACAATAAAGTTATACTTTTAAGTTAAATTATTTTTTAAATTTAATATAAACTTTGAAATTGTACTTATTTTAATTTGTATGAAAACAACTTACACACATATTTATAATAATTTTTATCAAGAAAAACATTTATAATTATGTATATGTTTGTCGCATCTTGTACAAAGCGAGTTGGTGGTAGAATCACTCCTTCGAAAGATAGGTTCGTGAAAAAATGGAGTTGCCACTTTATTTTTAAGTAAGGATGACAATTGAATCAAATCCCAATAGATACAGACTAAACCAACCTATATATATATACAGTGGTTTCTATGTAGTCATAGACACAATTCACTATTCATTACAATAGTGAAGTGACATTTATGGCCTTCCTAAAAAAATTGCTTGTCTTGGAATCAGAGGTATTTTTATCTTTTCTCATGGCGTATTAGTCATTATAGGTTTTTTAGTTTATTTTTGTCTTTTTCATATTTTAATGAAAATTAAAATAACTAAAAAACTCCTAGGAACAAAAAAAACAACACTTTCGGGCAATGGTATTTAAGTCTTTTTCTTTTTTATACATAATAAAATTACAAATATGCCTTTGGATCTAAGAAATTTAAGTAATTGAAATTAGGGGTATTAAGGTCTTTTAGCCTTAATTATTTTGTTAATTGTTTGTTTGATCGAGGGTAATAATGTAATTTAGCATTTAATTAATATTTTTTTTAATTTGAAAAGCTAGTGGTACGTGTTGTGCACTTTGGGTGATGCGTGTAACAGATACCAGTAGTGGAAAATATGTTTTCATTATCTCCTTTTCCTTTATAAGTGGTGTGTGTCATCATACAATGATTGGTTTATCACTGGTGGCTCTTTCTTTCTTTTTTTCCCTTCATTTCTCTCCCTTACACCAAGAGATGCACTATGGTCTAAATTCTTCAAGACTCCTGTTCCTTGTGCACCGCCCTCCTCTTGCTCCCACCCCCGCA
The DNA here is from genome assembly GCF_000002775.5 of Populus trichocarpa. Lineage (NCBI taxonomy): Eukaryota > Viridiplantae > Streptophyta > Magnoliopsida > Malpighiales > Salicaceae > Populus > Populus trichocarpa. Next base: position 9,520,346 of record NC_037299.2, on the reverse strand, counting down.
CGTCCGAGCCTTGAGATCCTAAAAATGATGCTCGATCACATCCCAGCCTCCGCGACGCCTTGCCCCTAAAGGGGCTCGGGGGGGGAATTAGAGCGATATGAGGATAAATCTCAGTGACAGTCCCTTGAAAAAAAGAGAATTGAATGATAGTAATAGTGATACTAATAGCAATAGTGCCACATAGCCTACAACCCTAATTGGGCGGTAAATTCTGACAGGTTGTTTGGGAATGCAACCCCTATCGATACTTTAAACCTTTAGAATTTGAAGCCAGAGGTGTCAGAAAAGTTACCACAGGAATAATTGGCTTGTGGCAGCCAAGGATTCATAGCAACGTTGCTTTTTTATCCTTCGATGTCAGCTCTTCCTATCATTGTGAAGCAGAATTCACCAAGTGTTGGATGGTTCACCCAATAATAGGGAACATGAGCTGGGTTTAGACTGTCGTGAGATAGGTTAGTTTTACCTTACTGATGACAGTGTCACAATAGTAATCCAACCTAGTATGAGAGGAACCGTTGATTCGCATAATTGGTCTTTGTGCTTAGTTGAAAAGCCAGTGGTGCGAAGCTACCGTGCGTTGGATTATGACTGAACACCTCTATGTCAGAATCCAGGCTAGATACGATGCGTGCGCTCGCCGTCCGATTACCGACCTGCAGTAGGGGCCAATCAGACGATAAATTCCATCCAAGGTACATGCCGTTGGCCAAGCCCTCGTAGTGAAAGAGACGCGCGGGCCGCTTTGAAGTTTAATTCCCACCGAGTGGCGGGTAGAATCTTTTGCAGATGAATTAAATCCATGACATGTCTACGAGTTGGGTTTAGGAATGCAGCCCCAATCGGGCGGTAAATTCCGTCCAAGGCTAAATATGGGCGAGAGATTGATAGCAAACAAATATCGCGAGGGAAAAATGAAAAGGACTTTGAAGAGAGAGTTAAAGAGTGCTTGAAATTGTTGGGAGGGAAGTGGATGAGGGCTGGCGATGCACCCCGGTCGAATGTGGAACGCTTATGGCTGGTTCGCCGATCAGCTCGGGGCGTGGACCAATGCGGATCGTAGTGGTGGCCCAAGCCCGAGCCTTTGAAACGCCCGTGGAGATGCCGTCGTTGTGATCGTGGACTGCAGCGCGCGCCGTCACGGCGTGCCTCGGCATATGTGCACTCTGGGCATTAACCTGTGGGCTCCCCATTCGTCTCGTCTTGAAACAAGAACCAAGGAGTCTGACATATGTGCGAGTCAACGAGCGAGTAAACCCGTAAGGTGTAAGGAAGCTAACTGGCGGGATCCCCTCGAGGGTTGCACCGCCGACCGACCTTAATCTTATGAGAAAGGTTCTAGTGAGAGCATGCCTATCGAGACCCAAAAGATGGTGTACTATGCCTAAGCGGGGTGAAGCCAGAGGAAACTCTGGTGGAGGCCCGCAGCGATACTGATGCGTAAACCATTCATCTGACTTGGGTATAGGGGCGAAAGACTAATCGAACCATCTAGTAGCTGGTTCCTTTCGAAGTTTCCCTTCGGATAGCTGGAGCTCGATGCAAGTTCTATTGGGTAAAGATAATGATTAGAGGCATCGAGGACGCAACGCCCTCGACCTATGCTCAAACTTTAAATAGGTAGGACGACACGACTGCTTCGTTGAGCCGCGCCACAGAATCGAGAGCTCCAAGTGGGCCATTTTTGGTAAGCAGAACTGGCGATGCGGGATGAACCAGAAGCCGGGTTATGGTGCCCAACTGCACGCTAACCTAGAACCCACAAAGGGTGTTGGTCGATTAAGACAGTAGGACGGTGGTCATGGAAGTCAAAATCCGCTAAGGAGTGTGTAACAACTCACATGCCGAATCAACCAACCTCGAAAATGAATGGTGCTGAAGCATGCGACCTATACCCGGCTGTCGGGGCAAGCGCTAGGCCTTGTTACAACTTCTCCTTCCTCTAAATGATAAGGTTTAGTAGACTTCTCGCGACGTCGCTGATGGCGAACCGCCTAAGTCACTACGATTTGAACACTTCACCGGACCATTCAATCGGTAGGAGCGACGGACGGTGTGTATAAAGGGCAGGGACGTAGTCAACGTGAACTAATGACTCACGTTTACTAGGAATTCCTCATTGAAGACCAACAATTGCAATGATCTATGCCTATCATGATGAAATTTCAAAAATTACTCGGGCCTATCGGGCAAGGCTATAGACTCGTTGAATACATCAGTGTAACGCGCGTGCGGCCCAGAACATCTAAGGGCATCACATACTTGTTATTGCCTCAAACTTCCTTAGCCTGGAAAGTCATAGTCCCTCTAAGAAGCTGGCCGCGAAAGGTCACCTCTGCATAGCTAGTTAGCAGGCTAAGGTCTCGTTCGTTAACGGAATTAACCAGATAAATTGCTCCACCAACTAAGAACGACCATGCACCACCACCCATAGAATCAAGAAAGAAAGAGCTCTAGTAGTCTCGGCTAGAGAGAGAAACAAGAGAGAGATGCTCTCCTTCCACCCGAAGCTGTTTCCTCCCGTGTTCATGGCCGTCCTCTACTCTTGATCTCAAAGCTGTTTCCCTCAACCTGTAACCCACTTCTCTCAACCCGTTTCCCCTTCTTTCACCGCTCTTTTTCTCAAATGGCTAAAAGCAAACGGAAACCTGCAGCAGCTGTCAAACGTTCACAGGTTCCATTGCAAGCTCCTGTTCCATCTCACACAAACCAAGGTGGTTCGCTGGTTCTTGGTCTCAAGGCCGCTCTTGGTACGCTTGATGGTGCTTTTTCCCATATACCAAGAGCAGATCTACCCCCTACCCCAGCTGTCATCCCATCCAACGGTGCAAGTTCAAGCTCTGCCAGAAAGGCTGATGGGTCTCCGGTTGACAACACAAATGCATCTCTTGATGAGTTCCTTGAGGTGGACCGTTTTGAAGACGAAGAACTTGGAGAATAACATCTTGATCTCTCTTGCTCTGAGGAAGACTATGAAACGTCTCCCCCACCAACACCATCTTCTCCGGCTCTGGAGGCGCCTGATCTGCCAGCTTCTCTGCCCTCGGTGGTTCCACCAACACCAGCCAGTCCCGAAGGTGCCACCTTTATCCCGTCTAGCTCTGGTAAAGCAGGTAACCCTTCTGTTCCCCCACCTGTTAATGGGAAATGGAGAGATCTTTTCTCCTCCAACAGAAACGCCTCATCTTGTCCAAGGCTTATGCACTTTTCAACCTTATATGATATCCAATCCTGTCCACTGTTAGCTGAAGATCTTGACCACTCCTGTGATGATTGGAAATTGTGTGCCATTGGTTATGTTTCTGGCAAATTTCCTGGTTACAGAGCTTTAAATAGCATCATTGAGAATGTATGGAAATGTTACGCCCGGCTTACCATTCATGAATCGGGTTGGCTAGTCTATAAGTTTCAAAATGAAGAAGATAAACTGTCTGTGTTGTGTGGAGGGCCATACCTAGTATATGGTAGACCCCTTATCTTGCGTCCTATGTCTGAGTACTTTGATTTCTCAAGTTTAGAAATGTCTCAAGTTCCTGTCTGGATAAAGTTCCCTAACCTGCCATTAAAGTGCTGGACGCCTAGATGCTTATCAAAATTAGCTAGTGTCCTGGGCATGGCTTTGTAGTGTGACAAATTAACCGCCACTAAGGAGAGAGTATCATATGCCCGAATGCTTGTTGAAATTGACCTCCTAGCTGGCCTTAGATCCTCCATAAATGTCACCCTGCCTAATGGAAACACACTTATCCAACGGGTTATCTATGAGACGCTGTCTAAATTTTGCAAGCACTGCAAAGTGCTAGGCCACTCCACAGGGGCGTGCTCTAAGAGTAAGGAAGAGGCCAGAACAATTAAGAAGGCTGACTCTGCTCATGTAACTTCCAAAGAAAATGTCCCAGGTAAGGGCAGTGTTTTTGCTCGTCTCAGGCCTATGGTTGATGCACTGGTTGATGGCCTGCTAGTTGCAGCTCCCCCAGTTAAAGTCTCCCAAGTTGCTCCCCCCCCAGTGGTTGGCCCTGAACTTGATGCTCCCACTGTCCCCTCAGAGCCTTGTGTAGCTCAGGATGCGCAACCTTGTTCCCAGCCCACAGCTGCAAGTCCAGAAGAGTGGCAAACTGTTCGTAAAAAGAAACATAACTCAGGGAACAAGCGTCAGGTGTACACCATATCTTTGCCAGCTACCTGTAACTTGCCTCCTCAACGACAGGTTCCCTCTAAGGGGAAAGCTCCTGCTCTCTCAGTTGACACACCTGGCAGTAAAGCTCCCCATCGTCCAGGTTCAAGTGTGCTCACCAGGAGCTCGGTTCAAAAGATTCCTAACAGAAATTCTGGCAGTGGTGGGATTGCTCCCACCCTTCCTCACCCATGATTTTTCACTGCTGGAATGTGAGGGGGCTTAATAGCCTTCTCAAACAACATGAGGTCTCTGGCCTCATGAAGAGTAAAAAGCTGGATGTATGTGGTCTTCTAGAGACCAAATTGTCTTTGGCCAAAGTCGCGTGTTTGCATAAGTTTCGGTTAAAGACTTGGCAGTTTGTAAGCAATGCTGGAGCTGCAGCTTATGCCCGTATAATTGTGTTTTGGAATCCTGAAACAGTGAAGGTTGAGGTGCTTCACTCCTCTACTCAGGGGATCCACGTTCTAGTTACAAGCTTGGTGCAACAGTTTTGTTTTACAGCCACCTTCATTTATGGTTTCAACACCATTTCGGCCAGGAGGACTTTGTGGGCAGACCTTAGAAGATGGAGTGTGGACTCTCCATGGCTTCTACTTGGTGACTTTAACTCAATCCTCTCTCAAGAGGACAAGCATAATGGGGAGCCAGTCTCTACCTATGAAATTTCAGACTTCAGGGAGTGTTGCTCTGATCTTGGGATTGGTGACTTGAATTCTACGGGCTCCCATTTTACATGGACAAACGACACAGTCTGGACAAAGATTGATAGGGTGATGGTGAACACCCACTGGTTCTCTATGCAACAAACAGCTCACGTCCATTTTGGTACTCCAGGGGCTTTTTCAGACCATTCTCTTTCTACTATTCAGCTGGGACTTCGGGCACCTCAGGGCAAAAGAAACTTTAAATTTTTCAACATGTGGACAGCTCATCCCCATTTCTTGGAAACCATCTCTCAGAATTGGTCTTCGGATGCCTACGGGACGCATATGTATATCCTTTGCAAAAAGCTCAAACTTTTAAAGGGCAGCCTAAGGTCGCTAAACAACCATCATTTTAGCCATATTTCGGAGAGGGTTGCTAGAGCTGAAAAAGCCATGGATGACACTCAGCTCCTTCTGCACAATGACATGGACAACGATGAGCTCCTTGCTCTTGAAAAGCAGCTGAGGCTCAATCTTGTTAATCTTAAGTCAGCTGAAAAAATGTTCTTTAGCCAAAAGTTGAAGTGTGCTTTCCTTAAAGAATGTGACAAGGGCTCTAGATTCTTCCACTCTTTAATGAACCAGCGACACAGAAGACGCCACATTCCTGCCATAGTTAGAAGTGATGGTATGTTAACTACTTCGGCTGAAGAGGTGGGTAGAGAGTTCGTCTTGTACTACAAAGAGTTACTAGGAACATCAAAACACACTATCCCTCTGCGTGCTGAGGTGGTTCAATGTGGAAACTGCATCAATGTTGATTCTCATGCTTATCTCCTTGCTCCAGTTTCGGCTGATGACATTAAACAGGTTCTCTTCAGTATGGATGATACTAAAGCTCCAGGACCGGATGGATACACTTCTGCATTCTTTAAACAAGCTTGGAGCATTGTGGGGGCAGACTTCTGCTCAGTTGTGAAGGACTTCTTTGCCTCAGGGGAGCTTCTCAAGCAGCTAAACCATTCTACCATAGCTCTTGTTCCCAAGTCATCCACTGCCAACTCTGCTGCAGACTACAGACCCATTTCTTGCTGCAATGTCACTTACAAAATTATCTCCAAGATACTTGCAGGGAGGTTGGCTCACGTGCTAAATGATATCATTAGTCCCTCTCAAAATGCTTTTCTTGGTGGGAGACTCATGGCTGACAATATAAATCTCATGCAAGAATTGCTGAGAAGTTATGGGAGGAAACGTGTGTCACCCCGCTGCACCATCAAGATTGACTTCAAGAAGGCATTTGATACAGTACAGTGGCCTTTTCTTCGTGATCTCCTGCATCTATTGGGGTTCCCTGCTAAGTTTGTTCATCTGGTTATGAAATATGTTGAGACTGCTTCCTTCTCTGTTTGCATAAATGGTAATCTCTTTGGTTTTTTCCCGGGCAAGTGTGATGTGGTGTGCGACAAGGAGACCCACTATCTCCATATCTCTTTATCATATGTATGGAGTATTTCTCTAGGCTTCTGAAAAGTTCCACTCAGCTTTCGGGTTTCAACTTTCATCCCAAATGCCAAGCTTTGGGGATTAGTCATCTTGGGTTTGCTGATGATATTCTCTTGCTCTGTCGCTGTGACATGGCCTCTGTTAACATTCTCCTTCAGCAGCTTCATGTTTTTGGAGAGTCCTCCGGCCTTGTCATTAATGCAGCAAAATCCTCCATTTACTTTGCAGGTGCATCGAAGAATATTAAGCAGGCCATTCTCAACCTCTCCCAGTTCACAGAAGGAAGCTTTCCTTTCAAGTATCTCGGTGTCCCTCTCAGCCCTCATAGGCTCCTAGCCAGTCAATTTTCTCCTCTTATCCACAGGCTTGAATCTACTATACAGAGTTGGCTGGGCAAGTTTCTCTCATATGCAGGTCGGCTGGAATTGATTAAATCGGTCCTGCAAGGCATGGTGCAATTTTGGATTAGTATCTTCCCTATCCCTGTTGTTGTGATCAACAAGATTACTAGCCTGTGCAGGAATTTCCTTTGGACTGGTAATATGTTTAGAAGCAAATCTGCTCTTGTAGCTTGGAAGCAAGTGTGTCTGCCAAAGAATGAAGGGGGTCTAGGGGTTCATGACATCAAAGCCAGAAATGACAGCTTCTTTGCCAAGCATCTCTGGAATATTCACCTGAAGGCAGACTCTCTATGGATTCGATGGGTAGACCACTTCTACATTTCGCGAGCATCCATCTGGTCCTTGAAAGCCAAGAAAACTGATTCCCCTCTGTGGAAATCTATCTTCTCCCTTCGTGACAGACTGATTAACCTCTGTGGTGGGGTGGCCCCAGTGCAGCAGCTGCTCTCAAATTGGCAATCTGGCCTATGTCCATTTACAGCCACTGCATGACTTTTTCATATATAAAGCTGCTCCAGTCCAGTGGGCCAATGTAGTTTGGGAGCAATGGTCTCTCCCAAGACATAGTTTTTCCTTATGGCTGGCAATGTTGGGCAAGCTGCAAACCAGAGATCATCTTCAGTTTCTGTCCCCTGATCCTATATGCCCTCTGTGCCTGAATGCTGATGAATCCCACGGCCATCTCTTCTTCACTTGTGACTGGACGTCTTTTCTTTGGAGAAAGGCCAAACTCTGGCTTAAGATCCATAACACTATGCTCTCCCTAAGTAGAGCCGCAAGGGTTTTGCACAATAACAAAAAAGGGTTGCAGCCGAGAATGAGACGGGTATCTCTTGCTGTTCTTGTGTATTTGATCTGGGAAGAAAGAAATAGGAGAATATTCAACAACACTGGGAAATCAGTTGAAGCTATTTTCAGAAAATTTCAGATACTGTTTTATACAATATTGTATTTCCATGAAAATAATCCCCAAGCCTATAGTGTTGCTTTCTGAATGGATCTGTTGGGGCAAATTTTAGTGCCTGGTCTTGCATGGTTTTTGCATGAGACATGCATGGCTTCCACGTCCCTGCACGGTTTAGCCTATGTTTCCCCTTTTCCTGTTTCTGCATGGGGATGAAATCAGTCTCGTGGCTTGGCTAGATTGGGTGAATTTCTTTTGCATGGTGGAGCAGCGTCTTCAAAGATGAATGGGTGTCCCTTGGCTGTCTCTTGTGCAGTTGTCAGGTGGTGTTTGGCTGGTAGCTTAGACGTGCATGGCTTTTGTATGGTTTCTCGTCCCTGCATTGATGAACCTCTGCGCCTTGGATATTTAAGTCGTCTTGGCTGTCACCTGGTCGAGTGCTATTGGCTACTGTCCTTCTCATCCTTGCATGGAATGGCAGGCTGTCGGCTTCCCTATGGCTGGGCGTGGGATAGTGAGCTGATGGGCTGTTTTTGTCTCCTTCTCTGTAATTATTACTCTGCATGGATGCTCTGCTGGCTTTGTTCTTGGCTGCAAATGTTGGGTTTCTCTTTGGCTGATCTACAGTGAGGTGTTCTGCATGGCTTTGCTGAGGTGGTGTGGTCCCCTGCTCCTGTGTGGCTGTGAGGCTGAAGCTGCTCCGTTGCTTGGGGAATGTTGGCTTCTGTTATACATGGCTAGGCTCGGCTTCTAACTATATGAATTGAATTGTTTTTCCATGGCATGTACAGGTCTCCTAGTTTGCTCTCAATATGCGGCTGATTTGGCTTTGCTTGTTAAAGCTGCTCAAATTGAGTGGATGCCAGCTTGTGAATCTGCATGGTTCGGCTAGGCTGCTGGCTATTTGTTTTGGTCTCTTTTGGCTCGCATGGGCTCTATATCTCCACTGCAAGGTTGCTGTTCTACTTGCTGGAAGTGAGTTCCATCTGTCTTCTTGTTTAGTTCGCAGTGTGGCTTTTGTTTGCCTCGTGGCTTGTCTATTTTTGGTTTTTTCTTGGGAGCCTGTTCCCGGGAATATTTTGGTTTGGGTTCCTGTTGCCCTTTGATCTGTATATATTTTGTTTGCTACCTTTGTAGCATGTTATTTTTGATCTTAATATATTCTTACATTTGATCAAAAAAAGAAGAAGAAAGAAAGAGCTCTCAGTAGTGTAGAGAGAGACACTCCCGGTTATAGTGAGAGAAGGTGACTGTGTGTTGCACAGCGTTCTAGTTCTCTCCTTGAGTACCGTTCCTCTTCTACACTTCTGCGTTTGCTACAGCTCTCTCTATGGTCAAATCAAAGTAGCTCTCCATTTCTCGACGGTCTGGTGGAGGGGATTTTGCACTTCAACCATCGGTCCGTGCTCCCTTGAGAACGCCTAGGGTTCCACTTCGGAGCCTATATCCAGTCCAATCGGACTCGGAGTCCTCAACTCAAGGCCTTCCCCCTCGACCTAAGCTGACATTTGGTGAATTTGCTTTGATTCCTCTTGGTGTTAGGGTTTCTGCGAACAGCCGTCTCCAATCCAGTTCCTCTTCTTCCTGTGCACGCAAATGGGTTTCTAATGGGGGTTCTCAGGTGGTTTCATTGGCTCATTCTGTGGGGTCTAGTGCTTTGCAACGCGATGGGTTGCTTCCTACTCCTTCTGCTCGAGCCCCTTGTGACAATTCCCCTCCGGCCCCAGTTGGACAATTGGTTGTACCGCATGATGTACCAGGTTCCTCTAAATTCCCTGGTCTTGTTCACTTCCCAAACTTTACATCCACTGCTTCTTGTAAATTTCTAGCTTCTGATGTATCACCCACATATGATTCACTGAAATTCTGTCTCATTGGGTTTGTTGCGGGCAAATGCCCTGGGTATAATTTGTTGTCTCAATTCATTGTTCAAAACTGGAATTATCATGCTAACCTCATCATGCATGATTCTGGATGGTTGATTTTTGAATTTCTCTCTGAATCTGCTATGTTGGATACTTTGGGTGGGGGACCATATGCTGTGTTTGGCCGGCCATTAATCTTGCAAGTCATGCCAGATTTTTTTGACTTTTCTCCTCCTGACCTAACCAAGATGCCCATCTGGGTGCGCTTTCTGAATCTACCTATTCGGTGCTGGACCCCCCTTTGCTTATCCAAACTTGCTAGTGTGATTGGCAAGCCTTTGCATTGTGATGAACCCACATACACCAAGTCTAAACTTTCTTATGCTCGGGTTCTCATTGAGGATGACTTGCTTGGCACTTTGCCTGATCTGGTTTCTGTTCAGCTTCCCAATGGTTCATCATTGGGTCAGCAGGTTCTTTATGAATCACTTCCCCGTTTCTGTAAGAACTGTGCTTCCACGAGGCATTCCACTTCCTCTTGCAAGGATAGCTCCTCTAAACGCAAGCTCAGCTCTTCGGAAGGCCACTCAGCTGCTTCTCCCTCTACAGTTAAGCCAACTGGTGAACCTCAACATCTGTCTGGCTCCTGCCCCTTAGACGTTCCCTTGGCAGCTCCCCTGACCAAGATGACTGACTCTCCCACTTCCTGGAGGCTACCCTCCCAAGGGCGTAAGCGGACCAAGGTTTTCTTGGCTAATACCATAGCTTCCACCTCTGCAGTTGGTCCTCCTCCATGTCAGGGGCCCTCTGGTATTCCACCTTCTTGGCAGTTCTTAAACTGCTCCTCTGCTCCCCCGGTTACACATCAATATATGGGTCAACTGAACTCTTGCAATCTGCCCTCTTCTAATAGCTCAGATGAGTCGGCCCGTACTGCGCCTCTATAGTTCCTTGTGGCCTTGCAGCTCTTTGGTGGCTTCTACGCTGCCTTGTGCTCATTTCCATTGATGGTTTTGTTTGTTTATGTTTCATGGTTGCTTTGTCTGGCAGGTTCTTTTTCTGTGGTGCCTTATTGGCTTGTGATGGCTCTTTCAGCCTGGCATTTTGTTTCTCCTTCAGCAATGCTTCATTGGCCGTTGGATTTGTTGTCTTGTTGTTGTTGTCCAGTTATGCTTGTGCACCTGCTAGTAGGGCTGGGTTGAAGCTGTTTGCTGTTGCTCTTTTGTTCCCGACTAGGAGACTGCTTTTCAGTTCCTGGCGTGCTCTGTTGAGGGGCTTGGGCTGCCTATTGCTGCATCTCTTGTTGGGCCTAGTGGGAGTATGTTCCCCTAGGTTAGAATTTTACTTTGTCCTGCATGAGGGCTGTTCATGCTTTTGTTTATGGATTTTATTCCCTTCCTTTGGGGAGCCTTTCTTCCCTTTAGTGAGGCATTGGTTGTCCTCTGCTGCTGGTTGGATGTCTGTGGGTCCAGGCTGTCTCCTTGTGCTTGTCTCCTGCTGATTGCTCCTCTGCTGGTTGTTGTTGCCATGTGCATGGCTCATGCAAATTGGCTTCACATGACTTCTTTTGCTGTAGGGTCCTCACGCTGGGCCCTATCTTTCCTTTTGGTTGGTTCTCTCCTGCATGAGGGATGTTCATGCTTTTTGTTTATGGGATCATGTTCCCTTGGTTCTTTAGGGAGCATGTTCCCTTTGCCTGTTTAGTTTGTCTTTATGCTTGATATCGTTTGTTCAAGGGAGTATGTTCCCTTTTCTGATGTATATACTACTCTGCTGGTTTCCAGCTTGTATCGCAAGCTTGCCTTGCTATTTTTGATCTATACAATACTTACATTTGATAAAAAAAAAAGAGCTCTCAGGAAAGAAAGAGCTCTTAGTAGTTCTCAGTGAAATGAGAAGTAAGAGAGAGAAGCTCTCAGTTGCAGGAAGTGGAAAACCCGCTACTGTTCACGTCCTCCATTTTCTTGTGCAACATTTTCTTCTCTTGCTTTCTGCACTCTCATAGGCTCTTCTTATGGTCACTTAGTTTCATTATTTCATGGCCAAGTCAAAGAAAAAAACATCGACGCTGCGGTTTGCCCAGCGAGATTATGATTTCTGCTCGTCACACGCTTCTTCGTCAAATGCCTAGTGGACCCTGAGACGAAGTGTTTCCCCTCATGGCCAGCACTCCTCTAGTCCTTCTAGGTCCACCTCACCCCCCTCTGCCCCTCCACGAACAGCAGTTACTGTTGCAGATGTTGTTAATTCTAATTGTGAAGCTAGGGTTCGCACAAAGCATCGAAAGAGGGCTATCCAGCGCACACCCCCAGCTACTTTTCCATCATCTTCCTCTAAGCCCTGTGCACATCCTTCAACCTTCCTTGTCTCTATTAGACCACGCCGTGGCCCCTCTGTTGAGACTGGTTCTCTGAGCTCACGGTCTGGCACTTCTGATATGATCCGGATGCCTGTTTGGGTTCGCTTTCCTAATCTTCCCCTTCAGTGCTGGTCACCATTATGTCTTTCTAAACTGGCCAGCGTGATTGGAAAACCAGTGCATTCAGATTCTCCAACAACCTCCATGAGTCGGCTTTCCTATGCCCGAGTGTTGATTGATATTGATTTGCTTGTTGAGTTACCATCATGGATTGATATCACCCTCCCGAATGGTGTTACCAAATCACAGGCAGTGATATATGAATCACTGCCCAGGTTCTGCAAGCAGTGCAAAACATTGGGGCACTCCACTTCTGCATGCAATAAAGCTTTCAGTCACAAGCGCAAAAAGAGTCCTCCACCACCTCCTGCTTCCTCTGGATGCACTAAAACCTCAGCTGACACTGAAGCAGTTGAAAAACAGCCAACCATGGAGGAAGTTCAAGGTGAACCAACAAAGGACCCAATGGCTGCTGAGGTAGCTGTGGTTGTTGACAAGAGTACAGGCCGTTCTGTATGTAAGCGGGCAAAGTTGGCTTTACAAACAGGATCCCCTGATGCTCCTTCTGGCTCTCCTCAAGTCGTTCAGGTATCTGAAGATTGCATTGCAGCTGCCGCAGCATCGCCTCCAAGGAGGCAATACTTGACAAGAAGCAAGGCTGCTGCCATCTCTACCTTTGGTCGACCAGGGAAGCCATTAGGAATGTGTGGCCAACCTTCCAAACACTCCTCGGCTGACTCCAGGATTTAGGGCAGCACAACTTTTAACCCCTCCTCTTCCCTTTGAAATATTATGCTTTTGTGGAATATTGGCCAAGGAATATATGCTTGTGTCTATCTTGGGTTTTTTCTTGTATGGTATTTTGTTCCTATATGTTGTAGTTTATGCTGTGTTGTATTGCTTTGCTGGTCTGGGTTGTTGGAGCCCTGGTTTGGTTCCTTCCTCCCTCTGTTGGTTCTGTTTGCTGGCCTTACATTTTTTGCTGGCTTGTTGCCTCTGGTTTCTGGCTGCTGGGCCCTCCTCTATGGGCTTTGTGGGAGTTTTCCCTACTGGGAAGTTTGTTTTGGATTCAGGCTGCTTGGTTGTGGTAGCTTGGATGTTGTTCTGGTGTTGCCTTTGTAAGCCTGTTTTCCTGTTGGTGCAGTCATAGTTCTGCCTGTTACTGTGATGGCCTGTCTTCCTGTTGGTGCAGTCATAGTTCTGCCTGTTGCTGTGCTGTTTTGTATTGCTGGTTTGGGTTGCAGGCTGTTGCTGCCCATTCTGCTGGATTTTTCTTGCCTGTTGCGTTGATGGCTGGGGCCTGCTGGTAGGCTTGTTTCTTGCTCTATGTTTGCTGTAAGAGTCTATTCCCCCAGCTCTTGTTGCTTTGTTTTGGGAAGCTTGTTCTCTCCTGGGAGCCCTTCTTGGGTCTGTGGCTGTGTTAGCTTTGTGTTCTAGCGTTGGTCTGCTGCTTGCGGTTCCTGCTGCCCTAGTGAGATAATTTGCTTGCTGGGCTTATTGTTGCTGGCTTCTAGCTCTCCTGAGCTGGTTGCTAGCTGGCTGCCTTCTGCAGTTGTTGTCTTCGGCTGCAGGTTGCTGGTCTGCTTGCTTCTGGGTCATGCTGGTTGTTGTTGTAGGTCATGAAGAATGGCCGGTGGCTTGGTTGCCTTCTTGCAGGGGCTTGATGCTGCTGTGAACCTGGGTGAGGCTCTCTCCTCACATGCTTAGGCTGCTGGTTCGCTACTGCTACTATGCTGCCGCTAGTGTATGACTGGTCTGCTGGTTTTAAGGATGGCCGCCCTTTGGTGCTGTCGCTTGGAAATCAGTTGGTCTAGGCTGTCATGGCGCTGGTTTGCTGTTTAGTGGCTTCTGGTTCGGCTTAGTGGGAGCATGGTCCCCTAGGCTTTTTGTTTTTTCTGTTCCCTGCATGAGGGATGCTCATGCTCTTTGTTTATGGGATCTTGTTCCCTTTAGCTCGTTCAAGGGAGTCTGTTCCCGTTGATCTTACTATGGTTTGTTCAAGGGAGCCTGTTCCCTTTGCCTGGATTTGTTCAAGGGATGTTCATGCTCTTTGTATGTCCTTTGTATTGCTGGTTTCCAGCTTGTACTGCAAGCTTGCCTTGCTCTTTTTGATCTATACAATACTTACATTTGATCAAAAAAAAAGAAGAAAGAGCTCTCAGGAACCATCTAGGTGGTGGCCCAGTGGTAAGAGCTTGGGACTAAGAGGTTTGCTCCCTCTGTGGTCTCAGGTTCGAGCCCTGTGGTTGCTCATATGATGGCCACTGGAGGCTTACATGGTCGTTAACTTCAGGGCCCGTGGGATTAGTCGAGGTGCGCGCAAGCTGGTCCGGACACCTACGTTAAACTAAAAAAAAGAAAGAGCTCTCAGGCTTAGATTCTGGCTATATGATTCCTGTTGTGTTGCTGTCCTCCTAGCTAGAAGTGAGCTTTATGGGTTTTCCTGCCTGCACTCAGTGTGGCTTTTGTTCGCCTTGTGGCTTGTTTAATTATGATATTTACCCGGGAGTATGATCCCATTTTTTATTTTGGTTTTGGGTATATGTTACCCTCTTATCTATATATAATTTGTTATGCTGCTTCTGTGGCATGGTTACTTTTGATCTTAATATATTCTTACATTTGATAAAAAAAAAAGAGCTCTCAGTAGTAGTCGGTCTAGTGAGAGAAATTAGAGAGAGAAGCTCTCCTTTCACCCGAAGTTGTTTCCTCTAATTTTCACGGTCGTCCACTATACCCGAAGCTATTTCCTGTAACCTGTTCCCTTCAACCCATTTCCTTTCCTTCCCGCTTGTTTCATAAATGGAAAAAACAAACAGAAACCTGCAACTGCTGCCAAGAGTACACAATATCCGTTGCATGCTCCTGTTCCATCTAACACTAACCAAGGCGGTTATCTGGTTTTAGGGCTAAAGTCGGCTCTTGAAACTCTCTCCGGTGCTATTTCCCATATGCTAGTCATAGATCTACCCCCTTCCCCCTATTGTCTTCTCATCCAACGATGCAGGTACAAGCACGGTTAGAGAGGCAAATGGGTCTCCAGTGGCTAAAAGCTCTCCACCTCTTGCTGGGTTTATTGTTGAAGATTGTTCTAATGATGAAGACTTGGAAGAAGAGCAGGTAGACTTCACTTTCTCTGAGGAAGAAGACGAAATGTCTCCAGTCTCCACCATCTTCTCAGGCTCCGGTCACTCTAGAAATACCAGCTAGTCCCAAAGGTGCCAGCTTTAACCCGTCCACAATGTTAAAGCATGTAAATCTCCCTCTTCTCCCCCTGTTAGTGGTAGATGGAGAGATCTGTTCTCTTCCAACCGAAGCATCTCCTTTTGCGCGAAACTCATGCATTTTCAGCCTTAAATGATATTCAGTCCTGTCCTCTTTTAACTGAAGATTTAGATCATTCTTGTGACGACTGGAAACTGTGTGCCATTGGTTATGTCTCTGGAAAATTTCCTGGTTATAGAGCCTTGAAAGGTATCATTGGGAACATTTGGAAATGTGAAGCCGCCCTTACCATATATGAATCGGGTTGGTTAGTTTACAAATTCTAAAATGAAGAAGACAAGTTCTCTGTATTGTGTGGAAGGCCTTATCTTGTATATGGCAAACCCCTTATCTTGCGCCCCATGTCTGAGTATTTTGACTTCTCATGCTCTGAAATGACTCAAGTCCCTGTTTGGATTAAGTTCCCAAACCTGCTATTGAAATACTGGACTCTGAGGTGCTTATCAAAGCTTGCAAGTGTTCTTGGCAAGCTAATACAGTGTGACAAGTTAACTTCCACCAAGGAGGGATTATCATATGCTCGGGTGCTTGTGGAAGTGGATCTCCTTGTTGATCTTAGATCCTCCATCAATGTTATCCTACCCTATGGAAACCCACTCATTCAAAGGGTTATCTATGAGACGCTGCCTAAATTTTGCAAGCATTGCAAAGTGCTTGGCCTTTCCATTGGAGTGTGTTCTAAAAGCAAGGAAGAGGCCAGAACAGTAGAGAAGGCAGGTTCAGCCAGTGCCAAGAAAAATGTCAAAGGCAGTGTCCTTACTCGACTCAGCCCCTTTGTTGATGATTCCCTTGTTGATGCCTCGCCTGCTGTTGCTGCCCCGATTGAAGTCCCCTATGTTGTTGCTCCTCCAGCTGAAGCTCCTAAGCTTGCTACTCCCATTGTCCCAACAGAGGCTTGTGTAACTCAAGATGAGTAGCAGTGTTCTCAACCCACAGCTGTAGGTTCAGAAGAGTGGCAAACTGTTCGAAAATGGAGAAATAACAATGGTAACAAGCAGCACGCATCAAAATCTTTGCCTGCTGAAAGTAACCAGCCTCCTCAACAGTATGTCTCTGCCAAGGGGTAAGCTCCTACAATCTCAATAGACATAACTGGTAGCAAGGCTCCCCATCGACCAGTATCAGGTATGCTCACCAGGAGCTCGATCCATAAGAATTCAAATAGATTTTCTGGCAGTGGTGGGGTATCTCCCACCCTTCCTCATCAATGTTTGTCTACTACTGGAACGTGAGAGGGCTTAATAGCCCTCTCAAACAGTATGAGGTTGCTGGCCTCATGAAGGGTAAAAAGTTTGATGTTTGTGGTCTCCTAGAGACTAAGTTGTCTTCGGCAAAAGTTGCATGCATGTATAAGTTGCGTTTGAAGTCTTGGCAGTTTGTAAGCAATGCTGAAGCTGTTATATATGCTCGTATAGTTGTTTTTTGGAACCCTGACATAGTAAAGGTTGAGATGCTTCACTTCTCTGCTTAGGGGATACATGTTCAGATTACTAGCTTGGTTCACCAATATAGCTTTACAACCACCTTCATATACGGTTTCAACACCATTACTGCCTGCAGAGCATTGTGGGAGGATTTAAGAAGATAGGGCACGTAATCACCATGGATGCTTCTTGGTGATTTCAAGTCTATTCTCTCCCAAGATGATAAGCATAATGGGGATCTAATCTCTAACTATGAAACTTCAGATTTCAGGGAGTTTTGTTCTGATCTTGGGCTGGTTGACTTGAACTCTACGGGTTGTTATTTTACATGGACAAATGGCACAGTCTGGACAAAAATTGATAGGGTTATGGTAAACATTCATTGGTTCTCATTGCAGCAAATGACTCATGTTCACTTTGGTACCTCAAGAGCTTTCTCAGACCATTCTCCAGCTACTGTCCAGTTGGGGATTTGGGAATTTCATGGTAAACAGAATTTTAAATTCTACAACATGTGGGCTACTCATCCTCAGTTCTTGGAAATCATCTCCCAGCATTGGTCTTTGGATATATATGGGACGCATATATATATTCTCTGCAATAAGCTCAAGCAGTTGAATGGAGCCCTGAAGTCTCTGAACAATCTTCATTTCAGCCACATTTCGAAGAGGGTTGCTAGAGCAGAAAAGACTTGGATGATACTCAGCTTCTTCTATAGAATGACAGGGATAATGGTCATCTCCTAACTCATGAGAAGCAACAGAGGTTGAACCTTGTAAACCTTAAATCAGCCGAGAAGATGTTCTTTGGCCAAAAGTTGAAATGTGCTTTCTTTAAAGACTGTGACAAGGGAATCAAATTTTTTCACTCTTTGATGAACCAATATCACAGGAGACACCATATTCCTGCTATTATTCGTAGTGATGGTATGCTCACTTCTTCGGCTGAAGAGGTTGGTAGAGAGTTTGTCTCATACTATAAAGAGCTCCTAGGGACTTCCAAGCCTACTATACCGCTGAGAATTGAGGTGGTTCATTGTGGCGCCTGTATTAATACTGATTCTCATGACTTTATTCTTGCTCCAGTATCTGCTGATCATATCAAGCAGGTTCTCTTCAGTATCGATGATGACAAAGCTCCAGGCCTGGATGGATATACCTCTACCTTCTTCAAAAAAGCTTGGAACATCGTTGGTGATGAATTTTGTTCAGCTGTTTAAGATTTCTTTGCCTCAGGGGAGATTCTCAAACAGCTTAATCATTCTATCATAGCCCTTGTTCCAAAATCTGCAAATGCCAACTTTACTGCAGATTACATACCTATTTCTTGCGGCAACGTCACTTACAAAGTTATTTCCAAGATTCTAGCAGGGAGTCTGGCTCATGTGCTCAATGACATCATCAGCCCTTCTCAGAACGCTTTTCTTGAAGGGAAATTCATGGCTGATAATATTAACCTCATGCAAGAGCTTTTGAGGCGTTATGGGAGAAAACGTGTATCCCCTCGCTGCACCATCAAGATCGATTTCAGGAAAGCATTTAATAAGGTCCAATGACCCTTTCTTCGTGATCTTCTTCAGCTCTTGGGGTTCTCTGTTAGGTTTGTTCATCTTGTTATGACATGTGTAGAGACTGCCTCATATTTTGTTTGTATCAATGGTAATCTCTTCGGTTTCTTCCAAGGCAAGTTTGGTGTTCGGCAAGGAGATCCATTATCTCCTTATCTCTTCATTATTTGCATAGAGTACTTCTCTAGATTACAAAAAAGTAATACTCAACATTCTGGTTTTCACTTTCATCCCAAATGACAAGCTTTGGGAATCAGTCATCTTGGTTCCGCTGATGATATTCTCCTGCTTTGCCGTTGTGACATGGTCTCTGTTAGCATTATCCTCCATTAGCTTCGCGTCTTTAGGGAGTCATCTGGCCTAGTAATTAACGCAGCCAAATCATCTATTTTCTTTGCTAGTGTTTCGGGGGATATGAAACAGGCCATTCTTAGCCTTTCTCAGTTCACCGAAGGGACCTTTCCCTTTAAGTACCTAGGTGTCCCTCTCAGCCCTCACAGGATTCTCGCCAGTCAATTCTCTCCTCTTATTCACAAAAGTTAGAATTGGCTATTCAAAGTTGGATGGGAAAACATCTCTCTTATGCTGGTCGGTAGGAGTTAATAAAATCGGTTTTGTATGGCATGATGCAGTTTTGGATTAGTATCTTTCCTATTCCAGCTGTAGTTATCAACAAGATTACCAGTTTGTGTAGAAATTTTCTATGGACCGGGGATGTGCTTAGAAGTTAATCCGCTCTTGTTGCTTGGAAGCAGGTGTGTTTACCAAAAGATGAAGGGGGTCTGGTGGTTTTTGACATCAAAGCTAGAAATGACAGTTTCTTTGCCAAACACCTCTAAAATATTCACTTGAAGTCTGATTCCCTTTAGATTCGATGGGTAGATCATTACTACATTTCGCATGCCTCCATCTGGTCCTTGGATGCTAAGAAAACCGACTCTTCTATATGGAAGTCAATCTTTTCTCTTCGTAACAAAATGATTAATCTATGTGGTGGGGTTGCTCCAGTGTATCAAGTACTCTTAAGCTGGCAATCTGGATCATGTTCTTTTACAGCCAGTGCATATGGTTTCTTCATATATAAAGCTGATCTTGTCCAGTGGGCTAGTGTAGTTTGGGAGCAATGGTCTCTTCCAAGACACAGCTTCTTCTTATGGCTGGCAATATTGGGCAAGCTGCAAACAAGAGACCGACTCCAGTTTCTCTCCTCTGATTCTATTTGCCCTCTTTGTTAGAATGCTGATGAATCTCATGCTCATCTCTTCTTCAATTGTGACTGGTCGTCTTCTCTTTGGAGTAAGGCTAGATTCTGGCTCAAGCTTCATAATAATATGCCCTCCTTAAACAGAGCCACTCGGGTCTTACAAAACAACAAAAAAGGGCTGCAGCCGAGAATGAAAAGAGTATCTCTTGCTATTCTTATGTATTTGATTTGGGAAGAAAGATACAGGCGCATCTTTAACAACACTGCAAAATCAGTTGAGGCTATCTTCAGGAAATTCCAGATATTGTTCTACATTATTTTGTATTTCCATGAAAAAAATCACCTAGCCTACAGTGTTGCTAGTTGAATGGAACCGACTTGCTTTTTGGTGTAAATTGGCGTGCATGGTTCTGCATGGTTTTCTCGTCCCTGCATTGAGGAGCCTCTGTTCCTCGTTTCTACATGGGGTTGAAAGTAGGTTATGTATTGGCATGGTTGACTGGTTTTATCTCTGCATGGTTGAGCTGTGTTTGCATGGTTCCTTCGTTCTGCATAGATGAGCTGTCGACTTTCGGCTGTCTTCTTTATCTTGGTGGGCTAGTAGCTTGGACGTGCATGGTCTTCTACATGGTTTTCTCGTTCCTGCATTGATGAGCTTTTGGCTCCTGTTCTTGGCTGGTTGTGTATTCATTTGTCGTGACTGTTGCTTGGTTGAGTCTCTTATTGGCCATTGATTTCCACGTCCTTGCATGGAAGGGCTCATGGGTTGATGTTGGTTCTTTGGTTGGGGGCTGTATGTTGCCTTCATCGTTGCTTTGCCAAGCTGATGGGATGTTTTGGCTCTTATGCTGGAATACGTGGTCTGGGCATGCATGGGTTTCTATAAGGTTTCTAGTCTCTGCATGGATGTTTTGCTGGCCACTGTTCTTGGCTGCTAGTGTATTAATTTGTTCTGGCTGTTATTATGGTGGGTGTTTGTCTCTGCATGGTTGAGTTGATTCTGCGTGTCCTTTCATCCCTGTATGCATGAGCGGTTGTATTCTGCTCTTAGCTATTTTAGCTGTGTTAGGCTGAAGCTATTCTGAAACTTGGTGTAGGATGGCTTGTGGGTCCGCATGGCTCAGCTTGGTTTCTGGCTATACGATTCAGTCTTTTCATCGCCTGCATGGTTTCCACATGCTTCTTTACGTGATGATGATATTTGTAGTGTTGCAGTTCTCTTGGCTGGAAGTGAGCAATTTTTGGTTCTCTTGCTAGCACTCTATGTGGGTGCTGTCGGACTTGGGGTTGTTTCATTAATATTGTTTCCTAGGGAGCTTGTTCCTGTTTTTTGGTTTAGGGTATCTGTTACCTTCCTATCTGTATATAAATTTGTTTTTGCTGCTTATGTGGCATGGTTACTTTTGATCTTAATATATTCTTACATTTGATATAAAAAAAGAGAGAGAAAGAGCTCTCAGTATGTATTGCTGGTCTCCAGCTTTATTCCTTTTGATCTATAAAATTCTTACATTTGATAAAAAAAAAAGAGCTCTCAGTCGTCGGTCTAGCGAGAGAATCTAGAGAGAGATGCTCTCCTGCCCCTAGAAGTTGTTCCCTCAAGTTTTCATGGCCAACTATTGCATCTAACCTTTCCCGTGCCTAGCTTCCTCCCACCCTATTTCCATTTCTTCCCGTCTGTTTCCAAATGGCTAAAAACAAATAGAAACCTGCAGCTACTGTTCAACGTACACAGGGTGCGTTGCATGCTCCTGTTCCATCTCACATAAATCAAGGTGGTTTGTTGGATTTAGGACTAAAGTCGGCTCTTGGTACTCTATCTGGTTCTGTTTTCCATTTACCAAACCCAGATCTATCCCCCCATGTTGTCATCCCAACTAGCGGTGCAGGTCCTAGCACCGTTAGAGAGGAGGATGGGTCACCGGTGGCTAATGGATCTACATCTATGGATGGGTTTCTTGTTGAGGGTTGTTCTGATGAAGAAGATCTTGAAGAACAGTAGTTAAATTTCACCTTCTCTGAGGAAGAATATAAGAAGTCTTAACCATCTTCTCCGGCTCCTGCCACACCTGTGATACCTGCAAGTCCTAAAGGTGCCAGCTAGTGGTAGATGGAGAGATATGTTCTCTTTTAACCGTAACATCTCCACATGCTCGAAACTCATGCATTTTTCAACCTATAATGCTATTTAGTCATGTTCCTTTTTGGCTGAAGATTTAGACCATACTAGTGACGATTGGAAATTATGTGTCGTGGGTTATGTGTCTGGGAAATTTCCTGGTTATAGGGCCTTGAATAACATCATTGGGAACACTTGGAAATGTGAAGCCACTCTTACCATTCATGAATCGGGCTGGTTGGTGTATAAATTTCAAAATGAAGAAGACAAACTCTCTGTTTTGCGTGGAGGCCCTTATCTAGTGTATGGCCGGCCTCTCATTTTGATGGTGGAGATTTTTGTGCAGCCATTCAAGATTTTTTACTTTAGGAGAGATTCTCAAGCAAATCAACCACTCTATCATTGCCCTTGTTCCAAAGTCAACTAATGCT
Source organism: Populus trichocarpa (assembly GCF_000002775.5). NCBI lineage: Eukaryota > Viridiplantae > Streptophyta > Magnoliopsida > Malpighiales > Salicaceae > Populus > Populus trichocarpa. The sequence goes on along the minus strand of NC_037299.2, from coordinate 9,498,400 downwards.
AACTCGGCAGCAGACTACAAGCCCATTTCTTGTTGTAACGTCACCTACAAAGTGATTTCTAAGATTCTAGCAGGGCAGTTGGCTCATGTATTAAATGATATTATCAACCATTGTCATAATGCTTTTCTTGGAGGTTGTTATATGGCGCATAACATTAATCTCATGCAAGAGCTTTTTAGGCAGTATAGGCGGAAACATATCTCCCTTGGATGCATCATCAAGATAGACTTCAGGAAGGCTTTTGATTCTGTCCAATAGCCCTTCCTCCGTGACTTTCTTCAGCTTTTGGGTTTTCTAGACCGGTTTGTTCATCTTATTATGAAGTGTGGTAAGACCACCTCTTTTTCAGTTTCTGTAAATGGCAATCTGTTTGGCTTCTTTAAAGTAAAGTGTGGTGTTCAACAAGGAGATCCACTATCGCCCTATCTCTTCATTATCTGTATGGAATACTTCTCTAGGATGTTGAAGATTAGTGCTTAAAGCTTTGCCTTTTATTTTCATCCTAAATGTCAAGCTCTTGGAATCAGCCACCTAGCTTTCGCTGATGACATCCTCTTGCTCTGCCGGTGTGACATGCATTCTGGTAATATTCTCCTTCATTAGATAATTGCATTTGGGAGACGTCTAGTCTTGTTATTCATGCATCCAAATCCTCAATATACTTTGTTGGAGTTACGAGGGACGTGAAGCAGGCCATTCTTCTTTCTTCAAGATTCACTGAAGGAAGTTTTTCCTTTAAGTATCTTAGTGTTCCGCTAAGTCCGCACAGGCTGCTGGCTAGCCAATTGTCTCATATTCTGCCCAAGTTAGAATTATCAATCCAGAGTTGGATGGGTAAGCACCTTTCCTTTGCTGGTCGCTTTGAGTTAATTAGATCTGTTTTGCAGGGTGTGGTTCAGTTTTGGATCAGCATTTTTCTAATCCCAGCTTTGGTTATTAGCAGGATTATTAGCTTGTGCTGCAATTTCCTATGGATCAAGGATTTGCAAAGAAATAAATCTGCTCTAGTGGCTTGGAAACATGTTTGTTTGCCGAAGAATGAAGGGGGTCTGGTTGTTCTTGACATCAAAGCCAGAAATGCAAGCTTCTTCGCCAAGCAACTCTGGAACATTCATCTGAAAACGGACTCTCTTTGGATCCGATGGGTGGATCATTATTACATTCCTCATACCTCTATCTGGTTTTCTGATATTAAGAAGTCAACATCTCCCCTTTGAAAGTCCATCTTCTCCCTCCGCAACAAAATAATTGAGCAGTGTGGAGGGATCCTTGAAGTGCAAGAAATGCTCTCAAGCTGGCACTCTGGCTCGGGAACTTTTTCAGCCAATGCCTATAAGTTCTTTAGATATAAAACTGCTCATGTCTAATAGGATAGTGTGGTATGGGAACAATGGTATCTTCCAAAGCACAACTTCTCCCTATGGCTGGCGATGTTAGGAAAGCTCAGCACAAGGGATAGGCTTTGGTTTTTATCCTCTGACCCCCTATGCTCTCTCTGTCAGAATGCATATGAATGTCATGCGCATCTCTTCTTCAATTGTGTCTGGTCCTCTTCGTTATGGGGCAAGGCTCGATCATGGCTTAAGATCCATAGTAGCATGTCAACCTTGAATAGGGTCATTCGGGGCCTCAAAAACAATAAAAAAAGGTTTGGAGATGAGAATGAGAAGAGTCTCCTTTTAGCCTATAGTGTTGCTAGCTGACATGGCCACTGTTTCGTGTTTAATCCCCGCTCCTCTACAAAGTTTATTTGGGAGACAATTGCCCGTAACTGTTTACCGGGTTCCCTTGTGATATGGCTCCTTGTATGGCTTTGCATGCTTCTTTGCATGTTACTGTTCCTCCCTCTGGATAGCTGTTTATGAGTGAACTTTATCAGCACATTTATGTTCTAGTTTTTATTATGTTGTCAGCCCTGCGTGGCTCATATTAATTATTCTAGGGAGCTTATTCCCTTTGCTGTTATTTTTTTTTTGTTTCGAGGTTCATACTGCCCTCTTCCTTGTATATGATTTTGTACTTGTTGTTTTAACAGCATGATCACTTTTGATCTTAATACATACTTACATTCTGATAAACAAAAGAAAGAGCTCTCAATCTATCAATCCTTACTATGTCTGGACCTTGTATATTTCCCCGTGTTGAGTCAAATTAAGCCACAGGCGCCACTCCTGGTGGTGCCCTTTCATCAATTCCTTTAAGTTTCAGCCTTACGACCATACTCCCCCCAGAACCCAAAAACTTTGAATTCTCATAAGGTGTTAGTGGAGTCCTAGAAGCAACATCTGCCAATCCCTGGTCAACATCATTTATGGTTGAGACTAGGACGGTATCTGATCGTCTTTGAGCCCCCAACTTTTCTTCTTGATTAATGAAAACATCTTTGGCAAATGCTTTCGTAGTTGTTCGTCTTTCATAAATCCAAGAATTTTACATATGACTATGATATACGAATGCCCCCGACTATCCTTGTTAATTATTACTCCGATCCCGAAGGCCAACACAATAGGATCGAAATCCTATGATGTTATCCCATGCTAATGTATCTAGAGCGTAAGCTTGCTTTGAGCACTTTAATTTCTTCAAAGTAACAACACCGGAGGCACGACCCGGCCAGTTAAGGCCAGGAGCACATCGCCGGTAGAAGGGACAAGGCGACCGGTGCACACTTGAGGCGGACCGACGAACCCAACCCAAAGTCCAACTACGAGCTTTTTAATTGCAACAACTTAAATATACATTATTGGAGCTGGAATTACCGCGACTGCTGGCACCAGACTTGCCCTCCAATGGATCATCGCTAAGGGATTTAGATTGTTCTAATTCCAATTACCAGACTCGAAGAGCCCGGTATTGTTATTTATTGTCATTACCTTCCCGTGTCAAGATTGGGTAATTTGAGCGCTTGTTGCCTTCCTTGGATGTGGTAGTCGTTTCTCAGGCTCCCTCTCCGGAATCGAACCCTAATTCTTCATCACTCGTCACCACCATGGTAGGCCTCTATCCTACCATTGAAAGTTGATAGGGCATAAATTTGAATGATGCATCACTAGCATAATGGTCGTGCGATCCGTCAAGTTATCATGAATCATCAAAGCAACAGGCAGAGCCCGTGTCGACCTTTTATTTAATAAATGCGTCCCTTCCAGAAGTCGGGGTTTGTTGCACATATTAGCTCTAGAATTACTACGATTATTCGAGTAGCAAATACCATCAAACAAACTATAACTGATTTAATGAGTCATTCGCAGTTTCATAGTCTGAATTAGTTCATACTTACACATGCATGGCTTAATCTTTGAGACAAGCATATGACTACTAGTAGGATCAACTAGGTAGCATTCCTTGGCAACAACCCGACCTGCACGATCCTTGACGCCAATGAGATGAGGGGTCGAGACGGGCAAGCAAGTCGTTCTTATCGAGCATAAGCAGCTCGAACAAGGTGGTCGCAGGGGCAGAGGCACCCGTATCGGCATCGCATTCTGCATCCGAAAGCACGAGCAATCACACGTGGGCCAGTTCGGCGGGAGTCCGCTCAACTGGAACATGCGTGCCGCTGCTAGGTTCGCCCCGCGCCCCCGGAGAGGCATGAAGGACAGCTTCACATTCGAATTCCACTGAAGTTGGTACGCAACACAGGAACCCTGCCTCGCCGCAAGGCACTTAGGGCCTTGGGCTGAAAGTGATGGGGCAGCGGGCCGATAGTTTGGTGCACAAGCATGAAGCCTGCCGACACGGACAACCCGAATACGGCTTATACGCCACCATGTACACGTGACAACAATCCCGATGAGCGAACCACGACCACGAGAGCAAGTGGAAACACTCGAGCGAGATCATGCCCGCACTGCCGGACATGAAGGATTTAGAAGGGATAAGCAACAAGCTGCAGAGAAACACTACGGGGACAATCATGTGGGGGGTGTCTACCTTAACTTGGTAGCGAGCACGTCACGCCACGAGGTCAAGGATGGCAAGGAGGGCCAACATATGGGCGCACACACGACAATTTAATGCCACGCCCAAGCCAGAGTAGAGCTCTCCTTGTAATTCCTGGGTTTGGCGGTCTGCAGCAGACACGTCGGCCAGGCCTCCAACTTGCAAGCATGGGCAGTAGCCATCGCCGTCGTGACGTTGCGCCAAGCAAACGGGCGCGCAACAGCTGCCAGTACCTTGGCACGAGCACAATAAAAAAATGCCACGCCCACGCGTGGAGAAGCAACTCCAACGCGCCCAACGGCTTGGAGCGGGTTCCAAAGACGCCGGCCGGAAAACTGGTCATCGATACAGGCCATACTTCGGGCAATAAGGTCCCCCACTTTAGTCCGAGTGTAGGAACAGTTCGCAAAGCCCCCGCGACAGGCCTATGGGCGCCAGGCTAGCGCGCCCCATGGCCATTCAGGGGGCACCCCCAAAAGAGCAATGAGTGTTATCACAACTCTGGCAGGGTTAGACACTACTACGTCCCAGTTGTCACCTCCCTCTAAAAAATTCATTTCTTGGTAGTTTGAGCTGAAATTTTGCACAAAGTTTGGAAAAAATCCAATCTATATCTAGAAAAAATCCTAGAATTTTTTGAGGTCAGGAAGTATTTTGTTTTGTTTTCCTACCATTAAAAATAAAGGAAATCCGCAAAAATAGGAACATGCCCGAAATGACCCTGGATTTAGTGGGCAGCCTTAGAAAAATATGGCTGATTTTACTAGGTTGATTTCATATGGAAAGCACGATGTTTTCTTGGCAGAATACGAGAACCCCAGTAGCTTGCATGTTGCGGCCAGTGACGCCAAGCTGGCCCCAATTGCGTGTAACCTTTCCCGCGCAGGGGGCCAAGGCCCTAAAGCAGCCCCCCACCCCTGCGGGCAAGAGAGCAAGCTAGCAGGGGCAGTCCCTCAGAAAAAAGAGAATTGAATGATAGTAATAGTACTACTGATAACAATGGTGCCACTCTGCCAATTATTACTATTAATGCCAATATCACATCATACTTTATTATTATCATGCAATTCTCTTTCTTCCGAGGATCATACTTTATTACCCTAGCGCCCGATGGACTGATAGCAATCATTGTGGTGATAATATCACATCATACTTTATTATGATAGTAATAGTGGTACTGATAGTAGTCACTGTGGTGATAATATTAATAATAGTAATAATTATGATGATAATAATGATGATGCTGGTGGTAGTTGTGGTAGTGGTGGTTATTATCCATTTTGGTACCCCACATAAATATACAAAAAAATTGAAAAATAAAAAAAACAAAATCTAAAAAAATTGAAAAAGTTGAAAAAAAAAATAAAAATATATAAGTGGAGAGAATATGAAGAACTCCCAGAAAATTGCCAAAGACTGGTTGGAAGGATCAAAATATACAAGGTTGAAAAAAAATTAGCAATCCAATATGCACTAGTGAAGGCCCATTGCATTGGAAAATTCAAAATGGGAAGGAAAGTCCAAAATTAGATGTTTAAGGACTCAATTGGAACTTTTCAGGGTGTAATTGAATTTATTGAGGGCTTAATTGCAAGAAAATTTGATGTTTAAGTTCAATTTGGGCTTTAATTGGAAGAAATTGAAGTCTCGATGTTAAATTGCAGTTTTGAAAAGCTAATTTGATCAAATCAAGGGTTTAATTGCATAAATATTAAAGTTTGATGAGAAATTAGAGACTTGATTGAAGATATTTAAAACCAAGGACAAAACCAAAAAAGGTGTGCGGCTTCAGGAGCTGAAATCGATGAAATTAAGGGCTTAGTTAGATATATATTAATTTTTGGTGGTCAATTAGAGGTTTAACTGAAGAAGTTCAAAACCAAGGGCCAAACTATAAAAGACATGAGAATGAAAGGATTTGAATTGATAAAATCACTTAATTGCATAAATTCAAAAGATATAAGTTAATTACGGGTGCAATTAAAAGAAATAAAAAAATTAGGGACTAAATTGAATTTTAGCCAAATCCCAAATGAAAAACCTTGATTTCTTGGTGGTTAACTTAGACAACACATCGTCTGACTCATATTCAAAACGCACTGTTTGGAATAGAGGGTGGACAACATGTTGTTTGTCCATTATTCATTTTTTTCTTTGGCAATTTTGGACCGATCGAGTTGACATCTTCAAATGAATAAATATGAAGCTACAAACCTTCAAATTGAGTAAAGTTAGATCTAAACAAAGGTATGCTTCCTCTTTACCAACTTCTGATGGTCTCCGACAATGATGATGTCAAATTTGCTTTGATGAGGCTTCGAAAGTACTCAACTCAATCATCCATGATTGCGATACCTATTGTGAAAAAATACTATTTTTTTTCATTTTTTCACACTTCAAACCTTCATGGTGGGTGCTTATCAAGGGTTAGTCACGTTTCTCTCAAGATCAAAAGGCCATAAACTTCAAAAAAAAATAAAATCATAACACTAAGTGTAAAGTCTAAAATCTAAATTGATCAATTATTTAGGTGGTGGCCCCGTGGTAAGAGCTTGAAACCAAAATGTTTGCTCCCTCTGTGGTCTCAGGTTCAAACCTTGTGGTTGCTCATATGATGACCACTAGAAGTTTACATGATCGTTAACTTTAGGGCCCGTGAGATTAGTCGAGGTGCGTACAAGTTAGCCTGGATACCCACGTTAAACTAAAAAAAAAAATCTAAATTGATCAATTCTTTTACAAGAGACAGAGTAGTTGACAACGAACTTTAACTTTTCTAGGTTCGTTTGTGTTATTATTTCATGTTCTTTCTTTGTGATGTTTGGTTCTCCAAAATCTAATTTACCTATTGCTTTGGCACGCCTATGTTTATGTTGCAGAACAAAGATATCTTTGTAGTTGTAGTTACGATTTTGCAGTTTTTTTTCTCTCTATACAATAATCTGTTAATAATTTTGAATGAATTGCATATGTGCGGTGTCGGTAGAAGTTTTTTCCTTGTAATAAATAGTTTTTATTGAAATTTTGTATTAAAATTAATATGGAATTATACTAGGTTAAAAATCCAATAGGGAATTAATTTTAGTAGGTGATTGGAATATAAACATAGTTGGGGTACTAGCATATTCTTTGTCCAAGATTTTGTTATTTGTAGCACTCTTTTATTTTACGTTACAATAGTATATTTTAAAATTAGTAATATAAGCTTAATATGTGGATATATCGGTAATATTAATAAAAAAATTCAGTTCAAATCAGTATGTCCAATCTGATTAGGTCTAAAAGAATTGAAGGGTAGAATTTATAATTTCTAAAATATTAAAAGTTATATCAGATACAATTATTGAACACTATATTCATGATTACACGACTCCATAATAATTAGGAAAAAATGAAAATAAAATTTTCTCGGCACGCAAGTGAAACACGTGTATGGTTGAGATCCAGACTGGTCTGCAAGACTATTCAAATTTCAAAGGAATGCAACTCAAGGAATGGTTGAGAATGCAAAGACGAAAAAGGTCTCTTCGAGAGAAAGAAAAGTTCCGTAAAGCTCTACAATATCTCTATCATTCCGTACAGAAAAGTCAGCTTCTCTTTTTATATATATATATATATATATATATATATATTTTAGACCAGCCCGGTCAAAGGGTCGGGTTTCAGATTTTAACCGGGTTGTTTGAGTTAATTTTTTTAAAAAAATCAAAACGACATCATTTTAGTAAAAAAACTATAAAAAAAAATCACCAGGTTGCATTTGAGTTTTTGATCGGGTCTTGCCGGGTTACACCGGGTTTTTCCTTCCCCTGTTTTTTCTTCAACCTGGCTAGATTCCAGCCCCAGGTCTCAGGTCAACCTGTCGGACGGGCCGGATTTTACCCAAGGATTACTCTCCTCAAAAAAATATTTTATTTTTGAGTTAGAAATCTTCAAATTAGCATCTAACCAAACACAATAATTTATTGAATTTCTATAAACATACGAGGTAAATCTGACATATATGTCATTAAAATATTCTTTTATTATTGTTGAATTAAAAAAAAAAGATTGATAAAATAATGAAAGGGCCTATTCTTTTGTACCGTTAGTAGCTGAGATTACAAAGCCCTCATTAATTGGACCTGATCCCAGGGCCCAACGAGCCCAACTAGCACTTAAAACGCTGCTGGGACTCTTCTGAAGTGATGGAAGTTGTTTCTGTGATTGACGCACGAGATTGTAAGAGGAAATGCACCGGTGACTTGAATTTTGAAATGGTGGAGGTGGCCACCGTAAAGGGATCTCGTCACCGGCGAATCTTGAACTGAATTTTAAGAGAGACAATAACTTAGCTAAAAACATGATATTTTAGTTTATGGCAGCACTTAATTATGTTCATGTCAATTTCAGACAATAATTTCATTCTAAACATATATTTTAGTTTAACGTCAATGGCCCAATACAGTGAGCACATTGTACAATTTTTATTTTTAAATATTTTTTACTATTTTCAAAAATGTTAATTTTCTTGCTGGAAGAGTAATATGTATGCAGGGAGAGAGGCTTTTTAATTAGTTTTGAATATGAAATAAAATTTCGAAATCTAGATCCAATTGCAAATAAACTCTTAGATGCAGGGACTAAACTGAATTATTTAACAAGGGACTTAAATGGAGGGAAAACCTATCAATAAACCCTTATATATTACATTATTTCCCAATCTTACCATTCTATAAGAAAAGAATATAGCCATTCGAGCTTTCCTCTAATTTTTTCGTTGACTTTCTCTCTCTTCTCTTAATATCCATGGACTAAAACATGAAAAAAATGAGATTGTGATAAAATTATAAAATGCAAAAACAAGGACCAAATACTGTATGAACTAAAATCTCAGGGATCAAATTGAAGTTTCCAACATTGAAATGAAAATAAGGTCTGTTTTGTTTTTTTATTTAATTTGATCCTTGTTCTCTTAATTTTTTTTAATTACAACTTAAAATTCTATTTCTCAAAATTAATTTTTAATTTATTGTTGGCAAAACATTCTTTGATACTTTGTATATGCGAGTATGGAAAGTTAAAAAAAATCTAAATATAAAAGCATGCTAAAATAACATAGAAGTATAAGATTGAAAAGAAACAAGTTTCGGTGACTGAAAAAAAGAAGCGATGTTTATATGCACAATATAATTAAAAATGGATATGGATGAACAATGCAATAAATCGTTTCTTCTTTTAGTATTTTTTTAAAAAACAATAAAAAAAAATAAAAAAAATGACATTGATATCGGTCTTGTACATACAGGTATTATTCACCTGGGATTGTTCCTCCAATTGATTAATTCTGATTAAAAAATCAAAACACCTCATAAGAATTCCAAAGATACCAAGGATTCATTTTTATTAAAATATTTAGGATCGCAAGGGATAATCTTCAAAAAATAATAATATATGCTAACAAAAAAACAATTGCATTGAAAAAAGAAGAAGTGGGATTCAAGATTTTTTTTTTCTTAAAAAAAAAGCAAGTAAAAAACGGGAAATCAAAGTTTTAGGAGGAAATGGGAATTCTACGTTAAAAAAATAAAATAAAGTAATTAAGAAATTAAAACTTAACGTGAAATATTAAAGAATACCAGTCTCTCCAAGCCATATTGATCAAAATATAGAACAATAACTCATGGAAACTTGTTCTAAATACGATCAAACATGAACAAATTTAGAAAGGTTAATCGTTTCTTACTAAAACCAGACAGTCCCTAGTCTTGCAATATGGCTTCTCTGCTGGTTTTATTGCAATCTTGTGGGCCAAGTAAAGCCTTTCTTCTCGACCAAATTTAGAATCGTGCACAAGCGCAGAATATCGAAGACATGGATTTTCTTCAAAATTGAATGAAGCTGAAACGTCCCTATCCCTCGACCGACAAATGAAATGACCCTGCCACCATTGTCTCCTTGCTCTCTCCAGCTTGGGATTTTAATTTGCACCCTGCCACCATTTTCTCTTCAAATTTACATTTATGTGCAGTCCTCCTCTCTCTTCTTCCGTTCCTCATGCCGTCCTATAATATTACTGAGGAGTTGTTCCATCTATTGATCATCGTCTGTAAGGTTTAATCTGTGTTTTGCAACTATTTTACGCTAAATAACATGATTGTTCTGATTATATATAAAGTGGGTCTGATACAAGAACAAGTTTACCAGTCAAGATGATATGATTTCGATGGGAGCAGTAGGATCTGACGGAGGAGGAGAAAAACATCAGCACATTGCCTAATTGTCTCCACATTTATTTGAACCCAAAAACTATACACTAAAAATAGTGTCGGTTTTGCCTGCACATGGAATGAATGATGAAGGGAGTTGATAAAAAAAATAATGCAATGCCGCCCTGCCATCGTACATAACATGATAAAGAACACATCATGGCTATATATAGCTAATTAAAACCTTATTTCTTTTTACATTTTAAAAACAAAAACTTTTTGGAAAAATTTAAATTTAAATTTTATTTTTTTATTTTAAATTAATATTATTTTGGTGTTTTCGGATTATTTTAATGTGTTGATATAAAAAATAATTTTAAAAAAATAAAAAATTATGATTTTAATACTTTTTCAAGTAAAAACCATTTTAAAAATCAACAACAATCATATTTTCAATCATCCACTGGGAAGGGTCCACAGTTTCCATAGCCAAAAATGGACAAGAGAACCTTCACATGAAATGCTCGATGCCCACTCCAATCATGCAAAGGAAGGAAGAATTACGTGCTTTTCTTTCTTTTTTTTTATTTTAATTAAATGCAATTTATCCCTGAGGTTTGTAGTTCTTAATGTTTAATCATTTATCCTTCTGATTTTTAAGTTAATTGCTCGTTAATTTTACTCTTTGAAATTGAGAATATTTGTTAATTTCAAATTCGGGGTCATTAATTATTAATTTTAGTGATCCCTTGAGATTTAGAATTATTTTTCATTTAAGTCCCCAAAACCTGAGCTATCCGACCCTTCTTCATTAAAATCATAACGGTGGTTAACGCCAACTATAACGTGATTAATTAAAAATTAATAATGGTGTAGATGGATTATTGACAAAAGCTGAATATTTATTTACAAAATTAACGTAATCATTCAATAATGTTGATTATCCTATTTTTTTTTCTTCAGAGCCAACATTTAAAAATATTATTTTTGTTAAAGGAACCACGGAAGAATAAAAATCATCAATATTTTTCCGGCATCGGTTCTTGGTGATGTGGCTTGCCCTTCCCAGCAAATTAAGACAAGCAACTTCAAACAAAAAAAACCCATAATAAAATTACTTAATAAATCTAAAAGTTGGAGTGTCAGCTACAGCTAATTCACTGTTGATATCAATAATGAATCATGTGCCCCCCCCCACCTTTTCTTTTCTTTTCTTTTTTTCATTTCCAAACTTTTTTTCCGTATAATTGATTCCTTAGCTGACATTTATTTTGAAATTATAATGAAATTACCAAATTAAAAACACAAATGACTGAAATGTCTAACATGATAAAAAATCAAGTTCGATCTTCTTCTTTTTTACAATTTAGATTTCATATTTTTTCTTTTTTTTTTACTTTCATCTATATTTTTTTTTACTGGTTATTTGGATTGTCTTTAAGCCGACTAAGTCAAGTACTCAAGAAAAATCTTATATGTTTAATTTTAAATCTAAGCTAAGAAAGAATTCAAGTTAAGAGGTTTTTCTTTTTAAATTTCATCTATTTTTCTGAATTTTGTCCTTAGGTTTTTTTTTCAACGATCATCCAGGTTGTTTTGGACCGATCAAGTCGACTGGATCATATCGAAACAAATCCTACAAGTTGAATTTTAAACCTAAATTAGATAAGAAGTCAAATCAGGAGATTTTTTCTTTTAATTTCATTTGTTTTCTAATTTCATCTTTGAAATCTTTTTAACAATCATTTCGATTGTTTTTAATTGGTCAAGTCAACCATGTCACATCAAAACAACTCCTACACGTTTTAATTTTATATCTGAATTAAATAAAAAAAATAAAGTTAAAATTTTTTAAAGTTAATCTACTAAGCTAAATTTAACAAAAACACCAAATAATTCTTTACATTCATGATTTTTTTTTTGTTATGTTTAATTAGAATTGTTTTTATCCGATTGGCAGTGCAGCAAAAACTATTTGTTATATATATATATATATATAAAGCAAAAGGAAACTTGTCATCCCCTCTACACGAAAGGGCAAAAAAGGGAAATCGAAAACTTGGAATTACAATGATGAGTCCACTGACACATGCAAGTCTACAATTGTTTCTTCCTAATATCAGCAGGATATCCCGAGATTCATTACTTGACATATATACTTGCGCTTTCATAAACCACATGCAATCACATGTATACAGGACTAGATAAGGATATATATAGAAAGAAAAAAAAACAGAGGTGAAACGGACAAAACAAAATTATAGCTTAGAAAAATAGCTTTCTCCCCGTTGCTTATGATAATTGCTAACTTGAAGACAAAACAATTGTAGTTCAATGTCTTTGGTTTTTGAAACAAAGACCGCATAACAACATGCATTTTCCCCTAGAGAATGTCTTCAATGGATGCATAATTGCAGCAGCCTGCTAACAGCTTTGCTGCTATTATGTCCAAAGACTCTGCCATTCTTTAAAGAAACTTTGCGTCTCGATCCCCCCATTAGAACTAGAAAATGGCTCATGGTATATAGTGATAATGATGAGCTGAGTTGTGCAATCTACTTCAAATGTCTTTGATTTTGGTTAAAATATTTGGTAAGATTCAAAAAATTTATGATATCCAGAGAGTAATTAGTTACATTTAATTAATTATTTCTCAAATTCATCTAAAATAAATAAATAAAATAAAATAAAAAATCCATGACTTACTAATAATAATAATAATAATATCTTTACTTGGTAAAAAATCCATGACTTACTAATAATGAGGAGCTGACTTGTGCAATCTTCTTCTTCCCGCTTGGGGTGTGTTTTGAATAGTCTTGAAATGTCTGATATACAAGGCAGGTTCTTTCTTCTCAATGTGATCTCAATTGGTATTGAATGGCCTCGGCTCGTGTCCCCATGAACCCTCCTAAAAGAGTGACTGGCACGAAAATGCAAAACCAGAGGGTCGAAAGGACAAGGAAATAGGAATTGCACCACTGTTATGGCTTCCCCAAAGAATGAAGTTCAAGATTGTGAGGATAACAAAGACAAATATTCCATGTAAGAAGCACGCAACAGACCAAGAAATAGACCTCCATTCTTTAATTTGAAGCTCCTTCGATGGTTCTCCACAAACATTTTGCAACATAGCCCACCACAATGCCTGGAAAAAGATACAGCAGAATCATCCCTGTCAGCGGCATCCCTATTGAAGCTGGCAACATGAAACCAAGGGCTAAAAAGACAATAGTAACTACCACTCTTTCAATTCGGGTCACAGGAGGTTTAAACTCAAATGTCAATGGTATGATCAGCTGGGTCATACAGCAAAACAATGCCCAAAAATGTCTGCCTCTGATTTCTCTGCAAATTGTGCAGCTTCTTCCCAACCCAAAAATCACAAGTGGCTAGTTGACTCAGCAGCATCTCACAATATGACCACTGATCTCTCCAATTTGACGATTAATTCTGAATATGATGGTACTGATGAAGTGGTAATTGGGGATGGATCAGGTTTGCCTGTGTCTCATATTGGGTCGTTATCTCTAAAAACGTTCAATCATGTCTTTCATTTACGTGACACTCTTTGCGTTCCAACTATTCATAAAAATCTTATATATGTTCATCATTTTACCAAGCATAACAATGTTTACATTAAATTTCATCCTACTTATTTTTTGGTGAAGGATCGGATCACGGGGGCGCTCCTACTCAAGGGCGACTGTGAAGATGGAGTGTACCCATTTCCAGAGCAGCTACCATCCATTAAGACAAATATTATTGTCTATGTTCATGAACGTTCAACATTTGATGGATGACACAAACGTCTTGGTCATCCATCACCCAAATTGGTTAATCATCTCATTCATGCATTTTCTTTACCCACCAATAAAACTGGCAGTTCTTCTTTGTGTACTTCATGCTCTCAAAACAAAGCTCATCGTCAATCATTTAGTACTCATGGTCTTACCAGCACTACTCCACTTGAACTGATTTACACGGATGTTTGGGGCCCATCTCATGATCTTGGAATTAATGGATTTAAATATTATGTTATTTTTGTTGACCATTATACCAAATATATTTGGCTTTATCCCATGACTCATAAATCCAATGTTCAAACTATTTTTCCCCAATTTCGCAATCTTGTGGAAAATCGTTTCAACACAAAAATAAAAAGTCTCTATTCTGATAATAGTGGGGAATATGTTGGTCTCAAAAATTATCTTTCAGTGCATGGCATTAGTCACTACACTACTGCCCCTCACACCTCCTCAACAAAATGGTGTGTCTGAGAGGCGACATCGCCATCTCGTTGAAACTGGTCTTACCTTGCTCACCGATGCTCACATGCCTCTAAAATACTAGCCCTATGCATTTCAAACTGCTGCCTATCTTATCAATCGCATGCCCACTGCCACCTTGAATAATCAGTCTCCATTTGCAAAATTATCCAATCAAAGACCCAACTATCTCAAACTCAAACAATTTGGTTGTCTCTGTTATCCATTAACCCGACCATACAATAAACACAAACTTGAGCAGAAATCAAAATCATGCATATTCATGGGTTACAACTTATCCCAAAATGCTTATTTGTGCTTTGAGCAAACTACCAAAAAAATCTTTACATCCCGCCACGTCATTTTTCATGAGAGCACTTTCCCCTTTCAACAGCCCGGTCACAACAATGATCCTTCTTCTCCATCAGTTGAGTAGTGCTCTTCTGTGCCACTCTCATTATCCAAGCTACCGTTTGATTCACCTAGTCCCAGCACTTCTCTGGATGTGGGTACTGAAGTCTTGCAATCATTTGAGCGTGGGTCGTCCTCTGCACCGTCTCCTCTCCAGGTAAGTAATTCCACTTCAACTCTGCTTTTAAATCCCAGTCCTTCCCTTGAAATCTCTGCTTCCATTGTCCCTGCAAATGTTACTGTGAGAATGCATCATATGACTACTAGGTCCATGAATGACATTTATAAACCTAAGAAATCCTTTCTTGTTACTAAACACCCCATTCCATCATCCTTAGAACCCACGACTGTCACTGCTGCACTCACTGATTCTAGATGGCGTGAGGCCATGTCTTCCGAATTAACTACTTTAATGCGTCATAATACCTGGCAATTGGTGCCTCCTCCAACTGATTGTAATATTATTGGTTGTAAATGGGTATTTCGGGTGAAACGACATGCTAATGGGTCTGTTGATCGGTTCAAAGCCAGACTAGTGGCCAAAGGGTTCAATCAGCGACCTGGACTGGATTACAAAGAAACATTTAGTCCTGTTGTTAAGTCGGTCACTATACGCACTGTTTTGACTATCGCTGTGATGCAAGGTTGGACTTTGCGACAGTTGGATGTTAATAATGCATTCCTTCATGGTCATCTCACCGAAACAGTATATATGAAACAACCTCCTGGCTTCATGAATTCTGAACATCCTGACTATGTTTACTGCCTCACCAAGGCTATCTATGGCCTAAAACAGGCACCCCGTGCCTGGTATTCTGCCCTTAAGCATGCCTTGACAGAATTTGGTTTTCTAAATTCTAAATCCGATTCATCTCTGTTTGTGTTTCATACTGGTTCTACACTTGCCTATTTCCTGGTATATATGGATGATCTAATTATCACAGGCAATAACACAACTTTTGTTGCAAGTATTGTTGATCATCTTGGCAGGAAATTTTCCATCAAAGACTTGGGGTCATTGCATTTCTTTCTTGGTGTTGAGGTCATTCCTACTGCAGTTGGCTTATTTCTATCTCAGCACAAATATATCCAAGATTTACTTGCAAAAACCAGTATGGATGGTGCTCGTGATGTTGCCACACCTCTCTCACCTTCGGTTCCTTTACAATTGGATGATGGTTCTTCATCTGTTGACTCCACTGAATATTGTCAAGTTATTGGAGCTTTGCAATACTTGTCCCTCACACGTCCTGATATCAGTTTTGCTGTCAATAAACTATCTCAGTTTATGCATCATCCCAAGCAGACTCATTAGACAGCTACAAAAAGACTGTTGCGTTATCTGAAGAACACAATCTTTCATGGAGTTACTATCAGCAAAACATCAAGCAACACATTAACTTGCTTCTCGGATGCTGATTGGGCTGGAAGTCTAGATGACCAGAAATCTACTTCAGCTTATCTGCTATTTCTTGGTAACACACCAATTTCCTGGAGTTCTAAAAAGCAACGTGCTATCGCACGATCGTCAACTGAAGCTGAATATAGGGCCTTGGCAACGGCTGCTGCTGAGAGTGTGTGGTTGCTATCTCTACTTCAAGAACTTAAGTTTTGTCTATCACAACCACCTCTACTCCTATGTGATAATTTAGGAGCAACACACCTCAGTTTCAATCCTGTCCAGCACTCCAGGATGAAACATATACAGATTGATATTCACTTTGTGAGAGATTTGGTTGCGAAAAAAATTCTTAATGTTCAACATGTTCACACGACTGATCAGCTAGCGGATCTGCTTACCAAGCCTCTCTCCCGGCAACGAACAGAATTCTTACGTGACAAGATCGGCCTATCCGATGGTAGCCCGTTCTTGCGGGGGCGTATCAAGGAATCTGATGAGATTAACTCTTTGCCAATTCAACCGCAGCTGTTACCATGATAAGTGCCAGATTTTGTGCTCTTCGTAATCATAGGATTAGTTTGAAATATTGCTATTAATTCTGATTGTAATTATCTTTCCGTTACACATATTTGAACTCCTGCAATTAAGGTTCCTAGACTGTATAAATGTTACAACATATGAATAAGAAATTGTGTATTGCATTACATAATATTGCAGTGTTAAAGTTTCTATAACCACCATCCCTGTAATTTGAACACCATCGATCTCCAACCATAACACAGAGAAGCTTTGAGCAATCTGGTTCTGATCTGAACACATCACTGACAACAAGCTTCCACCCAGACAGCTCCTCATTCATTTGTGCTTGAGCATCTCTGTCCAATTCCCCATACCTTGTCCAGTTAATTAGGGTTTTTATAGCTTTGGAAACAATATTAACCCTAATCTATCAAACTGGGGTTTTCATTATTTTTTTAACAACGTCCAAAATTATTCATTTTTCGTTAAATCAAGTGTACATTCATGATATTTTAATCATTACTCACTAATTTAACATAAAATAAACTCACAAATGTCATTCAATTGAGATTCACTTAAAAAACTTACTTTTTCACTGTTATTCGTTGTCATGATGAATATAGTTGAGTAAAATAACATCAACAAGAAATTCTTGGTTCTCGAGTATAAGAAAACAAAAATTTTGCTTCAGATTTAATGTTTCAATCTAGGTGTGTCATGCTATTAGAGATCAGAAAGAAAGACTATAGAGAGAAAATTATGCAGATTTATATTTATTATATAAGAGGATAAAAATAATTTTTATTTTATTTTTATCTAGAATAGAATTAAAACTGAGTTGGCGTGTAAACTAGCTAGGATCTTAGAATTATCAACATATATAAATACATTAATGTGTGCTGTCACCATTTATACTTTCCATTTCTATCATATATAGAACTTTTCTAAAAGGCAGTACCTCGTTTAAAATATTCTGTTCTTATGTAGTTTCTCTTTGTTTATTTTCTAAACTTAGTTCCTTCCTGCATGATTGCCATTCAACCAATTGACGACAACTTTTCACCAACTGGGACGCTCTTTTTGAGCTTCTTTTTTTCTGATGCAGGTTCGTTCGTAAAGGAGATGCGGTGGTTGTGTGCTGTGAAGGTCTGATCGAGGCCCACATATTGAGTAGCTTGTGACTAAACAAACAAGTTAAACGTCATTAATTACAGCAAATTATGATTACTTTACTTAATTCCCGTATGAATAGAGTGATGAGAGCTTCCATTTCCATTTCTGAAGCATGTAATAAACATGCAAGCGAACTAGCTTTGGTAATTAAGCACACAAGAATGGCCCAGCAGTAGACACATGCATGCATGGTAGGCTAGCTGGGGGCACAAATGATTTGTTTTGGCAATGGTTTCTTCACTTTAATGTTCATGTCATGTTGAGAGAACTGTCGGCTCATGGATATTATTGAACTTGAACTACTATTGAACCACGATAAATAATATTTCTACTTGTTAAGCCCTCTCTTCTATTATTGTGTTTGAAATAGGTTAAAAAAAATTTGATTTTTAACCTCGTGTTGATATCAAAAATAATTTTATATTATTTTTTTTTATATTAATTTTATACTATGTTAAGCCCTCTCTTCTATTATTGAGTTTTGATATACTAATATCAAAAATAAATTTTCAAGTGAAAAATACTTTTTAAAAAAACCACTATATTAAATAATATTTTTACTATTAAGCCCTCTGTTTTGGTATTGCGTTTCAAACAGGTTAGATAAAATTTAAATTTTTTTATATTTTTAAATCGTTTTGATGTGTTGATATCAAAAATAATTTTTTTAAAATATTAAAAAAAAAACATTTTAAAAACACAACTACTGAATACCATAGTCTCCAACACCCCCAAATCACATTATCCACCTTAAGCTAAAATGAGCGTGCTGAAAAAATGAATTATTACCTTAAGCTTGTATAAAGTGAGAGCAGCTCACGGAGTAAATTACAAAAGAAAGTCAAAGAAATGTACAGAAGAGAAGAAATATGTATAGAAATATATACACATCCTTCCTTCCTGGCCAAATTAATCTATAGGACTAGACGTACGACTTAATTATTGCTTGTCTAAAATATTATTAAGACAAAATAAAATTGAACCGTTCAACCACTAATCAATCAGTTAGAATTTGCGTCCTCAATTATTAGGTGGCAACCAAACCTGGAAGAGAGCTTCTTAAAATAATATATCGTATAGAGCAACATGACAGCTGATCAGATCGTTTCCTTAAAAAAACAAAAAAACAAAAAAACAAAAAACAAAAAAGCGGTTGTGTTTATTTGCTCCGATTATTAAAAAAGTTGATCAATGAAAAACACTTTTCAATAAAAAAAAAATTTGATAAAGTAATTTTTTTATTTTGGGCGGAAAATACTTTTCAGAAATTGTAAAAAATTTAAAAATATCATATTATTTACTGATTATATCAAATTTGGTCCTCAAACTTTTGATTGATATATTTTTTGTTTGAATATTTTTTTTTTTAATTTCATCCCTTAAAATTTGATTTTTATATTAACTTTGGTCTTTATTTTTATGATTGTTATTTTCTTTTCTATTATCATTTTTTTTTGAAATTTTTTATTTATCAAATTTGATCCTCATTCTTTTGATTATTACTTATTTTATTTGAAATAATTTATAAAATTATAATTATAATTATTTTAATTTCATCATCTTTCAATTTTTATATTTGTTAGATTTAATCTTCATTATTTTGATTGCTATTTATTTTATTTGAGATAATTTATGAAATTAGATTTTTTTCAATTTCATTTTCATTCAACCTTTTATTTTGTAAGATTTGTTTTTCATTATTTTAATAAACTTGAAAAAAAATAAAACATTAATAAGCTATTTTTCAGCTAATTTTTCATAACATAACCAACTACTGGAAAGTGTTTTCCAATTTATTTTTCGTGATACTATCAAATATAAAAAAATAATTTATTTTCTAGAAATTTACTTTTCAAAAAAACCACTTAAAATAAAAACTATTTTCCAACAAATATACGAGGCAAGATGAATGGCAATCGTAGTTTTATTTAGATGACTCTTAGTTGTATGACCTAATTAATTAAAACATCATCAAATCAATTTTCAGTGCTATTATTTCATACAAATAATCATAAAGAATTTATTTCGTAACATAATTAACTTGGCCTTAATTAGTCTTAGGTTTGGATTTATATTGTGATAATAAAGTAAACATCACCACTTAAATATGAATAATGGTTGTTATTATAAAAAGTAACTTATTAGGTGTATAAAAAATA
Organism: Populus trichocarpa; assembly: GCF_000002775.5. Lineage (NCBI taxonomy): Eukaryota > Viridiplantae > Streptophyta > Magnoliopsida > Malpighiales > Salicaceae > Populus > Populus trichocarpa. The sequence goes on along the minus strand of NC_037299.2, from coordinate 9,478,338 downwards.
ATTTTTAATAATGTTTAGTGTTAATTTATTAGTAATAAAGACTGGCTTGATAATATATAAAAATTTAATTTATTTAAAGGGTTACAAGCAATAGGGTGTTTGTGAGTATGATAATAATAATTTTTTAATTTTTTAATTTAAAAATATATCAAAATAATATATATTTTTTAAAAAAATATTTTTGATATCTGAAAATATTAAAAAAAGTTAATTTGAAAAAACAATAAAAAAATTTAATTTTTTTAAAATACAAAATCGAACTGCCCTACGTATTTATGATTAACCCCTGAAACACTATTTGAGTCATAGGATACTGGGCATCTTGGTTGTAAATCCGTGTCAGCGTCACGTGACTCCTTAGTTTTTGGCGCTAATTGTTACCCGTAATAACTACCATGACGCGCACAATTCGTTCATTTCTTCGAGGACCACACTACCGTGGTCCTGCATCCATCTGAACTTTCCCATGCCGTGGTAGTAGATCCAGAGTCTCACTCAGGTGTGCCAAGTCACTGAAAAGTAAAGAGCGGTTCCTTTTGCTGCAAAATCCATCAAAAATAATGGCAGCGAGTGTAGATTAGGTAAGGTCGGTGCGTGATGTTTAAAGGCTGTGGAAGATGTTGCTTAAAGTGTAGAGAAAGTAAAATTCATTCTTATCACAGAGGATTTATTTCAAAACGAGCAATTACCTTGTTATTAATTAATTAATTATTGGGATATTCACTTGGAGGGTACTTGAATCTAATCAAAATATTGATATTATGTGCATTAATTGAGTTGCAAAAACATTATTAAGATGTATTTAAGAGTATGGTTGTGGTTGCCTTTTAAAATGTTTTTCATGCCGAAATACATCAAAATGATATATTTTTTATTTTTTAAAAATTATTTTTGAGATTAACGCATTAAAACGATCCAAAATATATAAAAAAATAATTTTTAACAATTTTTTTTAACAATTTTTAAAAATACGAATTGGCCCGCGTTTTCAAACACTAGATTAGTATTGTAGATGTAGTTAGACATCTAGTCTTACCGAGTTGTATCAATTTATTTATTTCTTTTTTTTAAGAAAAAAAGATGGTTGGGTGATTAAATAAATTGTTTTTCTTCTATGAATTTAAATCTTAAAAATATTTAAAGAATTTATTAAGCTCTTCACATTTTTTTCCCTTAAATTTCTGCATCTGCCCATGTTTTTTTTGGGACAAAACTATGCAAGGAAAACTTTGTTGCCCATATCTAAAGCAGCTTTTTACATTGTTTACTTTATCTACATTATTGTCTTTCACATGCAACGCAACCAAAGCCATAATAGTAACTTCCAGCTACGTTGATTCCCTTAAACCCAGCTTAAACAGAAAACGTCATCGTCTTGTGTTCAGCACATGTAAAACAGCATCGTTTTAACTCTCTCAATCAGCTTTGCTTACATTAGTCCCCGTTAGCCATAACCACCCACCTGCTTTTAAGTTTAAAAGGTTCATGCTCAACTGAGACAGCTTCACCACACCGAAAAGGAAAAGACCCAACCGAACCACCACCACTGGCAATGCTGCCACGAATACCACCAGCGCCACCACCCGACCACCGTTAGCAGCGCCACCACCCGACCACCGTTAGCAGCGCCACCACCCGACCACCAGAAATTAGAAAGCCACCAGAACTTAGAAAAATGGCGCAGAAACTGAAACTAAAAGTGCTAACTTTGATAACAAAGCTGTCGGACAGAGACACGTACAAGATAGCATCAACAGAATTAGAAAAAATAGCAGGATCCTTGGATAGCACGACACTTCCTACTTTCCTCTCTTGCATTCTCTCCACCGACGCAAACGACAAGCCGTTAGTACGCAAACAGTGCCTTCACCTTCTCTCTACTCTCTCTGCTCTCTACTCTAATTCTCTCTCAAACTCTCTCCCTAAAATCCTCTCTTACATTACTCGCCGTCTCCGTGACCCTGACTCCTCTGTCATCCGCTCACAGTGTCTGACAGCAATAACCTCTCTCGCTTCCAATGTCACGAAACTGCCATTCTCTACTGCCTTTTTGAAGCAGTTGAGTGAATCGGTGTTTACGGAGCAGGAATTGAATGCGCAGATTGGATCCGCGCTGTGTCTGGCCGCCGCAATCGATGCGGCGCCGGATCCGGAACCGGGGAGGTTAGGGAAGATGCTGGTGCCGAGAATGGAGAGGTTGGTGAGGAGTGAAGGGTATAAAGCGAGATTTGCGGGACTGGTGGTTGTAGGGAGTGTGATTGGTGTTGGTGGAGCGAGAGGGATTGGAGGAGGGATTGGAGGTTTGGTTAAGTGTTTGGTTGGATTTTTGAGTAGTGAGGATTGGAATTCGAGGAAAGCCGCGGCCGAGGCGTTGAGGAAGTTGGCTGTTGTGGAGAGGGATGGTGTTGCTGAGTTTAAGAGTGAGTGCTTGAAAGTTTTCGAGAATCGGAGATTTGACAAGGTTTTTTTTTTTTTTTTGTTCTGGTTTGATTGTGTTAGTGTTAGTGTGTGTCCATGTTTTTTTTTTTAAATTTATTTTGTTTTAAATTTAGGTGAAGGCTGCAAGGGAAGTGATGAATGAGACAATAGAGGCATGGAAGCAGGTTCCGGATGTGTCAGAGGAGGCATCTCCGCCTCCTCGATCACTGGCTTCTTCCAGAGGTAATGGCTTGAGGAGTAATGTTGCTGTTTCTTTCTTTTCTCTTTTAGATTTGATCCTTGTAGATGTGGATTATCTTGGAGAAGAAGTTAATTTGCTTTGGTTTTGTTGATTTGTAGATGGGACAATTTCTGCTGATTTGAAGCCAGATTTTTTTAATTTCTTCTATTTATTTAGACTTAAATCATGGAATTTACCCTGTTTTGATCTTTTTGTGGTCTTTAGATTTATTGTTAAATAAATCTGGGATTTTTAACATTCTACATGGCATATGCCATGTGTTGCAAATTATGGGATTTTGTTCTTGTTTGTCTGTGTAACCCGTTTCCAAATTTTGGTCTTTTATGATCACAGAAGATGCGAGTGATAAGCGTCACTGGTCTGGATCCAAGAATTCTTGCGCTGCTGGTTCTGAAGCCACTCAAATGGGGAAAAAATCCATTTTGGCTATGAGGACCACTCCACCTGACGGTTCATTAGCAGCCACGGCTAGGAAGAGGAGTCCTCTAAAGAGTACCGAGAAGAAAACAAGTCTAGCAATGTACGGGAAAGTGGACCAGAAGAAGCTCGTGGACTGGAAAGTTGAGATTTCAGTTCCTAATAGTATTTCGTCAACTGCAGCTGGGGAAAATGATCGTAATGAGAAAAATGCTAATGTTTCAGAAAGAAGGTTTGCAAAGCCAGAAACAAAACGAGCCCTTTTCAGTAAGAACTCTGATGAGAAGACGCTTAAATTTGGTGGTTTCAAGTCTGGTTCTCGAGTGGCTCCTTGTTACGAGGAGAGCCCTCAGTCTACTGTTGTAGCTAGCAGTGGGACAGAGAATCAACATAGCAACCACAAGGAGCCTGAGGATTTATCTTTAATTCGCAACCAGCTTGTTCAGATTGAAAGACAGCAATCTAGCCTACTAGATCTCCTGCAGGTTTGTTCCACTGACTAGAAACTTGGGCTTCATCTTAGAATAACTTATCAGTACTTTGGTGGTGAAAATTAAAATGGTCAATGTATGTAGATTTCCTTATTATAAACTGTCCATCTCATTGTTGAACATAATTGAAAACATTTTGTAAGACTTGTCAATTTGGAATCACATCTTTAAAAGAATCATATACATCTTTAAAATAAATGCTAATAAACCACTTTGGATTATATGATGTATATTGCTGATTCAAGCACTAGTATTTTTAATGAAGGTTTCTGTTCACGCTTTCTCCCATTATCTTATCACATGTAGAGTTTCATTGGGAGCTCACAAAATGGGATGCGTTCCCTTGAAACACGTGTGCATGGCCTAGAGTTGGCACTGGATGAGATATCATATGATTTGGCTGTATCAAGTCGAGGGATGACTAACAGAGATTCCAACAGAACCACATGTTGTTTACTACCTGGTGCAGACTTTTTGAGCTCCAAGTTCTGGAGGAAAACAGATGGCCGCTATTCAAACTCAAGGATTTCTTCATCCAGGGGTACTTCATTATCAGCTGCTGTGCGCCATAGAGCTGATAGGAATGGCCAATCTGAAACAAGTAACTTGGGGAACCAAAGGTTGCGGCTTCAGGGTGGTGCTGGCTTCATTGTGAATCCCCTGGCAGAGATTCATGGTGGCGCACGGGTGAACTCAGAGGTGACACAACACTAGCCAAGGATCAGCAGGTATTTGATACTGAACTACTATTTAAGGTGTCCTACTGTTCATCCTTCTTCTGATTCGTTTAGACTTACAAGTTGCATGTCTTTACCTGAATTGGCATTTGACAGAGCCTAGATCCCCCCCCTCCCCCTTCCTGCAGATGCACTTCTTTGAAATTCAAACCTGAAGTTATTCAATCAGGCATTTGTTAATGAACTATCTAATTCTGAAAATACAAAAAAAAAGAAAAGAAAAGAAGAAAAAAGAATCAGCTTATCAAATTCCGTGCATCACATGTTTTGCAATAAAACTTCTAGTTAACTGGTGGGTTCATGGCAACAATATCTTCTTATTGTTTGCTTTTGTTGTTTTTTTCTTTCCTTTCATTTTCTGGGTTGGAGAGTTGTTCGCAAACTTGGGTCACGTGGACCTCCATGTTCCATTAATTACTCAAGGAGCTGTTTATGAATATTTCCTCGTGAAGCTTCAAGGGAGAGGAAAAATTTCCTAGTACATTTTTTTGTGCTTTCTTGCCTTTTCAGCTTGCATGCCAGTTACCATGAAATTTCAGGATGTTCTTCAACGTTCTCTGCTTAATGGGTTATTGGAAGTCTGCAAAATTTAAGTTTCTGATAAAATTCTGTTTTGGTCATTGACCTGATAAATTCTTGCAGTTTGCGGATTCGCTGCATAACTGGGATGGCCCAGTTCTTGTGAAATCTCCATTTTAGAAGAAACCTGTAAATGAAGAAGGAAAATTCAAAGACTATCTGTAAGACAGTGTGCTGTCCACTCATGAAGTTTCTCATCACAAGTTGCAACATAAACAGTTCCCTTATACAGCTTGCCCAGGAGAGCTTCTCAATTCTATAGCCCTTTGCAGTAACAAGAGTGAAAAGACAGTCATTTTATCCATAATTCTTCATTTTACTGTAGCATTTTTCCCCCTTCTGTATCGAGCATTTTAAATCCTGACATGATGTTGAGAGATAGAGAGGTATTCTGAAGACTGTGTGAACATTCCACCACCAAATATGCCCCCAGCCTGGTATACAGTGTTGGATTTGTATAGCTATTATTGTTTCCAAAGGAATGGTTTCAATTTCTCTTGTTGTTCTTGCTGATTATCCTTACCCAATAAATGGTATTGATAATGTGGACCTATTGTTGTCTGGAATTTCTACTTTAGAAACATGCATGTCTTGCCATATCCATCAGAGCTTGTCATTCTGAGCTTTTTGCAGATCAAAGAGACGCAATGGAGTTTTGCAGTTGGTCAAGGATCATCCTGCTCCAATTTTAACGTTCTCCAGGATAAGAAATATGCATCTACTTGTAAGCAGGTGCCAAAATCTTAAAATCTTCTGCTGAAGAAGATTAATTGTACAACAGTCGAATAGCTTGAATAGATCATGTGCTCGGTCGTGTTCACGCAATTCACAGGTAATTACTGAGAAGATTATATCGACAGAGGCAGTACATAAAATACCTGATTCAAAGGTTTGTATTACAGGCATATTGCCAGTTCATTTACTCAATTTACCAAATGAAACGTGTAATCTGCAAAATTGCTCATGACAATCCCTGGTTCAATTGTACTCTACAACACAAGAAGTGACAAAACATGGCCTGGGCTGGCATTCAAGAGGGCCATCGGTCTATGACATATAGCAGCTGACTATAGACGATTATGGATTGGATTCAATACTTATCTAGTGATACAGAAATGGTACACAAATAAATAACTTTGGAAAGAAAAAAGCAAAGCTAGCCAACGGAACAGCCTTCTCGCAATAGCAGCTGCAGATAAAGGAAGAAAGTCCACTCAACCAAAAAACCACAGTAGCATTAATTTCCCAAATCACACGTATATTTCTCAAGTTGGCTGCAGAACAAAAGTAAATTCTGCGAATTAATTCGTGGCCTGGAATTCAACTTGCTAGTCTATTACATAACATTGAAGTCATTATGGAAGTGAACTGAAATTTGAAGACAACAATTAAAATAAAAGTCACGAAGATTGCTGGCCAGTGCCTTGCTTGTCAATTTTCTGCAGAAAAATGACAGTCCCAGATAGAGTTCAAGAATGAATTTATGGTGATATCATGACTTTACATTTCGCTAAAGCATGGTGTCTTACAGCACACATTAGATCAAAAGCAAAAAGGATGCAGAGAGAACCACAACAAACAGGACAATAATTCAACCTCTGCAGTGGCTTGCAACATAAAACATTCTAACGACCACAAGAATTTGCAAAGCTGAATAATAGAAACCTCAGGTAACTGGTCATAAAAGAAAATATCAGGGAACATTTAATGCCTGAAGCCATGAGCAGTACTATCCATCATAGCGGCGAATAGACAGCAGCAAATATTCATGAACTAAGATAACATAATTGTTCTACATTTGACGAGGAACAAAGAAAATGAACACAACAAGGAATTTTAAACTGGATAGCGGCAGAATATGTAAGGAAAAGAGAAATGATCAAGGCCACTTCAAACACTCAGCAAGCTAGAATGTAACGACAGACTAATGATAGATCTAGTGAAAAATTACGTAATCAAGTGTTGTACAGTAAGTATCTAAATTCTGTAGGAGGCGATGACAAACAAAGTGCTTAGGACATTTCACTTCCTCCTATTCCTACTCCATAAGAATCAAAAAACCAGAAGATTGAGAGACAATTAGGGTGTAAATTGACAACCTAATTAAAACACAAACAAGATCATAAAGCTTGAGTAAAATGAACTGTTATTTTTGAATTTATCAAATTTATTTTATATTATTATCCTATTGGAAATTAATCATCGTAAAAATACCAATGTAGCTAAATAAACGGTGCAAATTTTGCTTTGATTAAGATTAAGCACCACAATGTGTCAAAGAACCATCTCAACCCAATAACTTAAGCTGTTAGGTGAGGTCCCAAGATATGATTTATATTATTCTCTAACACACCCACTTAAGTGAAAGCCCTTTGGGCTTGAAACTTGCACATGCCCATTTTACCTTGTGCTTAATTTTTTATCAAATAAATAGGGATGATGAGATTCGAACTCGTGACCGCTTGGTCATCAAGGCTCTGATACCATGTCAAAGAACCATCTCAACCCAATAACTTAAGCTGTTAGGTGAGGTCCCAAGATATGATTTATATTATTTTCTAACACAATGGATTCTATAAACACTGGAAAACAGTCTATTTATGTTTGGATTGTTGTTATAGCTAAATGAAAGAAACTTCCTTCACAAACTTCATGGCCAGCCTAGTAGTCCGAGTTAGAGTGTTTGTTTTATATAAAATATTTTACTAATATAAAATATTTTTACAATTTACATAAACAATTTTTTACAACATTCTCTTGAAAAATCGAAGTAATACTCTATTTATAAATAACTTTTAAACGACTTGGCTAGCCATTGAGTTCAATTTGACCAAATATTTATCGAAGGATCGATCTGTATAAATGTAAGAAATAAAAGGATCCCGCGTGATTTTTACCCATTTGCATTCTATTCGAAAAGTTTATGACCGCGCGCCGCCCCGTCTTCAGTGCCTATAATAATAATAATTAATAATTATTATTATAATAAAAGGATCCATTAATAATTCGGGCCAAATAAGTAAGTAAACCAAAACCTGTTGGATCCAATTAAGAAAACCCACCCAATCTGCTCGCTCCATTTTCTTCCCTGTTATCCACAAAAACTGCACGTGTCCTTCTCCAAGCGAACTCAATTCAAGCTTTCACTCTACACAGTCCAGACCCCTCCCCCTTCCTCTTCTCTGCAAAACTTTCCCAATTTCCCGAGAAGATTCAACTGCAAATCCCAATTTTCCCCGAGAAAACCCACTCTCCACACGTCTCCTCGACCTCCCAAAGCTCATGCTATCCAAATCACCAAAATGACCCTATCTCCTTCCCTCTCCATCCCCAGCCCCTCGCCCATCTCCACTAAAAGCATCAAAGCCAAACACACCTTCCCATTCCCAATCCTTCCTTCCCACCGCCGACTAGTCTCCTTCTCTAGCGACCGGAAAGCCTATTCCGGCGCCTGGAAAGCCAGAGCTAAGCCGAAAGAACTCGTCCTCGGCAACCCTTCCGTAGTCGTCGAGAAAGGCAAGTACAGTTACGATGTCGAAACCCTAATTAACAAACTAAGCAGCTTACCTCCACGCGGCAGCATAGCAAGATGTCTCGACGTTTTCAAAAACAAGCTTTCGCTAAACGACTTCGCTCTGGTCTTCAAGGAATTCGCGCAGCGCGGTGATTGGCAAAGGTCGCTACGGCTCTTCAAGCATATGCAGCGTCAAATATGGTGTAAGCCAAATGAGCATATTTATACAATTATGATTAGTTTGTTAGGCCGCGAAGGCCTCCTCGAAAAATGCAGCGATATTTTCGAGGAAATGGGTGCGCACGGAGTGTCACGCAGTGTGTTTTCCTACACTGCATTGATTAATTCCTACGGCCGGAATGGTAAGTATGAGGTCTCTCTTGAATTACTTGAAAGAATGAAGAAGGAAAGGGTTTCGCCCAGTATTTTGACGTATAATACTGTTATTAATTCGTGTGCGAGAGGTGGGTTAGATTGGGAGGGTCTGCTAGGTTTGTTTGCCGAAATGAGGCATGAAGGAATACAACCTGATATTGTCACATATAATACTCTGCTTTGTGCTTGTTCTAATAGGGGATTAGGGGATGAGGCAGAGATGGTATTTAGGACAATGAATGAAGGAGGGGTTGTGCCTGATATAACAACTTACACTTATCTTGTTGATACTTTTGGGAAATTGAATAGGTTAGACAAGGTTAGCGAATTGCTCAAGGAGATGGCTTCTACTGGCAATGTACCTGAGATTTCATCGTATAATGTGTTATTAGAGGCATATGCAAGAATAGGGAATATTGAGGATGCTACGGGGGTGTTTCGGCTGATGCAAGAAGCGGGGTGTGTGCCCAATGCAGAGACGTATAGTATATTGTTGGGTTTGTATGGGAAGCATGGGAGGTATGATGAAGTAAGAGAGCTATTTTTGGAGATGAAAGTGAGTAACACGGAGCCTGATGCGGCTACATATAATACACTTATAGATGTATTTGGTGAGGGTGGGTATTTTAAGGAGGTGGTGACATTGTTTCATGATATGGCGGAGGAAAATGTTGAGCCGAATATGGAAACTTATGAGGGGTTGATATTTGCTTGTGGGAAAGGTGGGCTACATGATGATGCTAAGAAGATTTTACTTCATATGAGTGAAAAGGGGATGATACCAAGTTCAAAGGCATATACTGGAGTTATTGAAGCATATGGACAAGCTGCGATGTATGAGGAAGCTCTTGTGACGCTTAATACTATGAATGAAATGGGCAGCAAGCCAACAATTGAGACTTACAATACGCTGATTTACATGTTTGCAAGAGGTGGGTTATACAAGGAAACTGAAGCTATTTTGTTGAAAATGGGTGATTTTGGGGTTGCTAGGGACAGGGATTCTTTCAATGGTGTGATTGAAGGCTTTAGACAAGGCGGTCAGTTTGAAGAAGCTATTAAGGCTTATGTTGAGATGGAAAAATCTAGATTAGTTCCTGATGAACGGACACTTGAGGCAGTCTTAAGTGTTTATTGCATCGCGGGTCTTGTTGATGAGAGTGTGGAGCAATTTCAGGAAATTAAAGCATCGGGAATATTGCCGAATGTCATGTGCTATTGTATGATGCTGGCTGTTTATGCTAAGAGTGATAGGTCAGTATTCAATTGGTTTTCTAAACACTTGAAATTTGTGTGAGAGTTCATCTATTCATGATTACTTTTATTGTCATTTGTAAACATGATTTGGAATGTAGGCTTAGTAATGTACTTTTTATGAGAGAAGTTGAAAGCACAATGTAAGCTATCGTGGTCAATATTCTGTAGATGTTAGTAACACATGCTGAACAAAATCTAGTTAGGTTCCTAGAATATAAGAGTTATCATGTAGCCTTAGACATAAATGAGTAGATAGACTTTGTTTAATTGACTGTGAGTAGGACGCTGTTTTAGCATTCCCATTTATATATAGTTTGCTCCCTGAGTTTTATTTTGCATGACCTATTGTGGTGCTTGTCAATGGTATTTGAGATTTTGAATGTGAGATGAAATTTTCTATTCTCTTCTTCCACAAAATTAATAGGCTGGGAAAAGAAACTTGGCAGTAACATATATTCCTTTTCTGTTTTCTTTGTGTGAAGTGGCACTGCTACTTTCTCATGATGTTATTGTGTTGTTTATGGTGTCTGCATTATGCTGTAATGGCTTTCTAATGCTAGAAATTCGTTTTCAATGCTGTGCTTTGTTGAATTAAAACTGTTTGATTGTTAGTTCTCAAAATTTTGCAAATGCTACAGATGCATATTTAGGCTTTTCATCCTATCTCACTTCTTGGGCCCCTTCTTCTCAGATGGAATGAGGCCTATGAGCTTCTTGATGAGATGTTAACGAATAGAGCGTCAAATATCCATCAAGTGATTGGGCAGATGATCAAGGGAGATTTTGATGATGACTCTAACTGGCAAATGGTAGAGTATGTTTTTGACAAACTTAATTCTGAAGGGTGTGGCTTGGGAATGAGGTTTTATAATACACTTCTAGAAGCACTATGGTGGCTCGGTCAGAAAGAACGGGCTGTAAGGGTTCTTGGTGAAGCAACAAAGAGAGGGCATTTCCCTGAACTTTTCCGTAAAAGCAAACTTGTGTGGTCTGTGGATATTCACAGGTGCTGTACGAAATCTTTCTGTTCAAATTGTTTTTCTTCTTGTGACATCCTTTTTAACTTTTATGTTGATGATTTCGCAGGATGTGGGAAGGAAGTGCATACACAGCAATATCTGTTTGGCTCAATAACATGTACGAGATTTTCATGAATAGACAGGATATTCCCCAACTTGCATCAGTCATTGTGGTGTAAGTCCTTTTCTCCTAAGCACTATTACTTTCTTTCTTATTAGAGACTGACAGAGGGGGGGAGAACTTTTGTTCAACAAAGATAGCTTTTAGCTGAATTGATTCCTCATCCCTCACAGTCAGCAATGTGATCTGTTTCCAGCATGTACCTCTATTTGAAGCTATATTAAATTCTTGCATTATAACCATCCCAGGTTGTCTCTTTGCCTCTCTTGAGCAAATCCATATTGGTTAAGTATATAGTTGGTATCCCTGCATGTCTTAGGTCTTAACATTAGTGATTTATACTTTAGTTGCCAACTCACAGTTGTACAACTCTAGTGAAAAGTTTGAAAAGTTGCAAGGTGATAGCCTATGCTATGTATGCTATTTGGGCTTGATTTTCTGTTTTGCTTATCAAATATTTTATAGATCTTTCAAATGGATTGCATGAAACATTTTTAATATGTGCTATATTTTTTGGGCTTGATTTTCTGTGTTTGTCTGAAACTTTTGTCTCTTACTATGGTGATGTTTTTTCTTTTCTTCCTTATCAGACGGGGACTGTTGGAGAAAAGCTCAGTTGCACAAGATTTTCCAATTGGGAAGGCTGTACATTCGTTTCTGCAGGATATTGTGCCATCTTCATTTTCTTACTCTGGATGGAACAATGGTCGAATTACCTGCCAACGTTCCCAGCTCAAGCGCTTTCTGTTGGGAACAGAATTAGTTTCAGATGGGACCAAGAAAGATAAATTCATTATGTTAACTAACTCCCCTTTTTCTCTTGCTGGAACAAGAACATCGAGTGATATTGAGACTAGCCTACACAACAAATCCAATTCTGGAGCTAGAATGGGAACCAGTACAGAGCTTATGACAAGCACAGTTTAAGTCGATATGCATAATCCGTTCATCAGTTTCAGGGCCTGGGAAATCTGCATTTCTGTATTCCAGTTAAAAGAGCTATGTGCCAAGGATTGATCTGCTGCTGTTTTTTTTTTTATGTGTCCACACGTGGAAATCATCAAAGTGTTTGCGGAGGTCAATATCAACAACCACATTGCAGGAATAAAGTAAAAAGTGGGACGTGTTGTAACATCAAGTTCCTTGGTTCAATAGTGGGGAGAGCTCGGATGATGAAAAGGATTGCTAGTTTTGTAGCTGTAGATTAATTTCTCACATGTAAATGAACTTCCATTTTTTAAAAAAGAAATTTACACGCATTGATCAATTATCTGAATAAGTTGAACTCTAGGACCTAGTGTTTCATGATTTTAACTTCTAACCACATTTAATTTGATTGTAGCTGCAACTTGAAGAGGCAGAGAGAAGAAGAGGAGGTGCCTTCCATGAGGATAGAGAGGCAAAGCAATGTAGCTGGCTAATTCAAATGCATTTCTCTTACTTTAATGAATGGGAATTTGTCTCTCATGTCGAATGGAATGTATTGTTAACGATTTGATCAATAAACGAAGTGCTGGAATACTCCAATTTCTTGCATTTCTGCCCTAATATGTTTAAACAGTTGACAACAGATGAAGCTGGCATTCGCAGAAGCTATAGCTCCCTCGAATTGGAAAAATATGTTTGCTTTGGACACTGATGTTGCTTCATGGAGTTTTTGGCACAGGATGAATTTCTTCAAGGAAGCTCGTCTGAGTTTCCATTCCTGTTAGATGTTTATAAGCTTCTTTGTAGTTATTTGTTGAACATCCATGGTGCCTGCAACTGTCTTTTCTGTGAGAGATGTAAAATAAACTTTATCTTCATTTTGCGTCTCTTGTATTTTGTTGAAGCATATTTGGAGGGTTACAAGCTAAGTTTAATGCAAATTAATGACCTCGTGTTTCTGCAGAATAAATTAACCGTTATTTTTTAAAATATATTAAAATATTTTCTAATATTGGGATTTTATTCAAAAATTCCATAACCCATCAATATGCTATATGGGACATCACAACTCTTGTATAAACATATATTTAACAAAAAGTAATTAAAATATAAGACTTGAGATAATTTGATTTTAAGAAATAGTTTTTTAAATTCGAATTCTAACAATGTTTATCAAACAAGTTCTAAGAGTAAGTGTCGCCTCCGTTCGTACAAGATTCGTATGATTTTCCATTAAAATTTAAGACAGCATGTTAATTGAATATAAAACTTTTCAAATAGACAACATGAACTTTGTTCGGCTTGCATTTAAAATGATTAAAAAAAATTAATAGTAAAAGAAATGGCCACGAGAGGTTAATCAGTGAACCTAGTAAAATTCTTATTTTTTTTTATCTTGGAGAAATTGCAAAATAATAGTTCTTTTTATATTTTTCAGTTTTAAAAAAAAATTAAAGAGATAAGAAAAAGCACATTTTTAAGAAACAATTTTCATTTCAATCAGGAAATATAAAAAAAATTAAAGAGATAAGAAAATTTTATTCACACTGATTAATTTCGATATATTTTCATGAAACTTACTACAGGGAATAAAAAAATAATATTATTTATAATATTATAATTAGTTTTTTTTATCAACAATATAAAAAAAGAAAACGTATGAAATGGATTGGGAACGCGTTTTTTTTTTTAATTACAAGAAATACAAGCACCAAAAACGCGTTCCCAAACGAGTTTTTTAATTGAAATCCGTTCATGCGACTTTGCTAAGCTATAAACCCCTTGTTGTTTGTTTGTGCGTTTATTTTATGTTAAATAGTGTTAAATGGTTAAAATAATGTTTGTTTGCACTTGATTTTCACAAAAAATCAAATAATTTTGAATTGATTCAAAGCTAATCCTGAAGCTCTAAAAACCCTAAAATATTTGGTTTCTGGCTTGATTATTGACAATATTAAGTGTTTTTCATATGTTTTAGCTATTGTTTTATACTAGTTAATTATGCATGTTTTTATTGAAATTTAGTGTCCCCAAAGCGCTAAAACCCTAACAAATTGGTTTATGGCTTGATTATTAACAATATTAAGTGTTTTAACTAATGTTTTAGCTATTTTTTATACTAATTATGCATGTTTTGTATCAAATCAAGAAAACCCTTAAATTTATGAGTTATGATTACTGTGAATAACAACTCTAATCGATAAATTTAGGGTTTTTTCATGTTTAATTGTTGTGTAATTTGGGGGTTTGACATGTTTAATTATCGTGTAATTTGGAGAATGTGATAGAATAATTCAAGGAATACCATCTCTTTAATTTGTTGTTTTCAAGGAATAACATTAGCAGAGTGATATGGAGTAGAAATCAGTTTCTTAAATTAACAATAAGGTTGCTGTTTATGCTGGTTTGCCAATGTTGTGTAAACCTTAAATTAAAATTAGATTTTATGTTTATGATGTTTATGCTAATGCAGTGATAATAACATGTTCCGTCGCTATTTTAAGATTACAAGTTGAACTCTTCTATAATTTCTGTTTAACATATGTTTTTTTTAAAATATTAATATAGATGTCCGGACCAACTTGTACACAGCTCAACTAATCTCATATTTATCATAGTTTAACATGATTGGTCATGTTTTAAACATTGTTTACCATTATATAATTTTGTATAATTTATCATGGCATGATATAAAATACTATTTATTGTTGCTCGTTATGGTAACTTGCCATACATTAAAAAAAGTTGTTGTTATAAGACTCATAACTATACGATTTAAATTTAATTCAAATGTGTGTGTTGCAAATTCTTGGTTGTTGTTGGCCGTGTGTGTTTTGGTTTGTTTGGTAATGGTCAAATTATGGTATTTTTGCTATTTTAAGACATTAAGGACAATTTAATCATTAAATTGAAGATAACAATAAATTTCTTTGTTGAATATGGCAATTTAATCATTTTTATAAATACAAACATGTAAATAATACAAATTTTTTTTATTGAATTTCTTTGTACCAAAATGGAAGGATGTAAAGTGTTAACAGGTTATTAAAGTTGAGGATATAAAATGTAATTTCTCAAACAATGAATGAAAAGTGAAAAACGACCGGACTATAAGATGATCGATGTAATTATTTTAAAAAAAAATTATAAAATTCAATTAAGAAAATATTCAATAAAAAAAATAAAAAAATAAACAAAGTCAATCTGGATTAACCTGTTAAACTCGCGACTCAAGTCATAAAATCGGGATAATCTCATGGAAAGAAAATAAAAAAAAAACTTCAGAACTTAACTTCTAACCAACCAAATATTGAAGGATAAAATCGAAAAGAAAATCAATTAAAAAAACAGTCTTAAAAAATAACCCAAATCAACCCGAGTTAACTTATCAAATCCACGATCTAAGATATAAGACTAGAATAAATTCAAACAAAAAAATTGAATAAAAATACAAAGCCCCACTCTAACATTGAAAGTTAAAATCATGAAAATTCACGAGATGAATTTGAAAAAAAAACTAAAAAAAAAACTAAGAAAAAAAACTAAGAAAAAAAAGACAAAATAAAAACACTAAATAGTGTATATATTATCAGTACAACAACAATTATAAATCGATCTATGAATTAGCCAGAAGGAGCCGTGCGCTGACCTTTTCAATCTAACAATGTCAATTGAAAGCCCCCACCAAAGGTAAAGAAAGGTGCTCTCATTTACCTTTTCATCTTGTCCTCTCTATCAATAGTACGAGGTAAATTGAACAAGCGTCGTTTTGCATTTCCCATTGGTCTCGAGGCTGTAGATCAAAAATGCGTGCTGTGTCGACCTTTTATATTCCCTGATTGCAATGACCTTTTTTCACATTCATTAGCATGATGATGATGATGACGACGACGACGACGGCTCATTTGCATTTTCTTTGACACTAAGGAAACACTTTCGGGACAGAGATTCATCCAGAGAGGAATTTTAGGATCACATGCTCAAAACGCAAAAGTGCTCACGACAAAGAATATATATAATGGATGATGGGGGCCAAAAAAGGCTATGATCACCACGCAGCTAGAAGCAGCCCGCAATATCCAAGCCAAGGATTTGCCAGTCATAAACACTATCGCTTCTGTAATTTCGCGGAATCTTGCATAGTTTTCGTGGCTGATTCTCTGTGCATTTTGTTTCTGGGAAAAAAAAACAGAGAGAGAGAGAGAAAGGAAAAGAGCACTGTCGCGCGCGTTTTAAGTAATTTCTGCACGGTTCTTGTGTGCCAGAGGCCGTGTCCCACGTCCTTATGATCTTTCACTATATAGCATGATTTTATCGTACAGTATTACCATGTAAGAGGTCAAAGATAATAAGATTATGATGCATGCAAGTTGTTCTCACATGAATAGCTAGCCCTAGCTAGCTCATGATGGAAATGGTGCGGTGCAATGTTATTCACCTCTGCCGTGCTTATTATGTAAAGCAATCTAGCTAATTGGTTTATTTGCAAGAGTGGGAAAACAAGTGGCTGGCAGCTTCGACGGTGATATTGAGAGCATAATTCTCCTCCCAAGCTCATCTTTTTGACATGACTACTTATTTTAGGTAAGGCTAAATGTGATAAAGACACCCAAGATTCCTAAAGATTAATGAAGCAGAGGAAGAGGAGGAGGCTTTCCTTCTCTCAACGATCGAGGAATTGGAGAATGTAAAGGCAACTGGGCTATAAAAGTCAAATTAAATGGCTGGGAGATGGAAACACAGAAGTGACAGTGGAACCCCACCACCAAACGTTATCTTGGCTTATCCTCCCAAGACAACCCACCATGAAAGGTGTTAATTTGTACAAAGGAGAAATCCCATGTTAGCAGTAAGCTAAACAATCCTCCTCTTTCCTCTCAAATTGGATGGAAAGTGGATGTGCGATGCCTCATGCATGGTCCACACGCCCCCATGATCTCCTCCGACGACAGGAGGGAAAGAAGATGGAAAGACCCATCAACATATTCTTACTCAACCAATATTGACCTCACTCTTGGAGGGTGCTTTTACAAGAAAGCATGGTCTGTGAAAGGGCAGGGCTGGCATCTTGTTTTTACGTGGAAAATCCGGTGAATCAAGAAGATGCTGCCCATTTGGATCATCTTGAAGAATGCCTAATTAATATATAGTAAAGAAATGGGTTTTTTTTAAGAAAAAAAGGTCAAGTGGCACAGACAATATTAGGTTGACTAGTTGGATGAGATATTTATATATTTCCTCGAAATCCCTCCAGCAGGACACCATGTGCGTGCATCGTCTCTTCACTTTCATTATGTGAAGTGAAGACTACGTGAACTCGGGGTTCCAGGCAGCCCGTAGTCCGTACTATGAAATAGGCAGCAGAGTAACTACGAAATGGTCTCTGATGGAAATATATTGTAAAGAAAGACTTCCATTTTACTGCCTCTAGTCTCCTTGGTTCCTTCAAGGAAGCCAAGCTACCGACCTCCGTTGATTTATTTTAATAAATTCTCAAAGTTTTTTATTTGGTCAATGTTGTCGTGATTTACATCTTGTTTCGCGTCTTCAAAATAAATCTTGAATTAAATTTTATTATCATCGATTTATTTTAAATTAATATTTTTATATTTTTATATCGTTGGATATGTCGAATTTAAAAATAAATTTTAAAAAATAAAAAAATATTATTTTAATATTTTAAAAAATAACTTTTATCACAATATTAAACTATTAAAATAATATTTTATTTAAAAAAAAAACAAAATACTCTTGTTATACAAGCTAGCCAAGCCTCAATTTAAGAATTTATATTCCTTTGAGAAAAAATCTTATATGGAAAGGACTCTCACCAAACCATTATTACATGGCCAAAGATCCATTGGGCCTCCAATAAAATAAAACAATAGGATATAAAATTCAAGGCAATTAAGAAGACTGCAAAAACAAAATAAAATAAATAAAATAATAAAAAAATATAATTTGGGTGTTCCAATATGTTTTTTAAAGTGATTTTTATTTGAGAATATATTAAAATAATATATTTTTTATTTTTTAAATAATTTTTTATATTAACACATAAAAAAAAAATCATAGAAAAAAAAATTCAGATTATTTAGGAACACTGTTTAAACACACATACAATTCTATTTCTATAAAACAAGAAACCAGATTTTCCTGATAATGTTTTAGAACCTTGCACAAAATCTAGCTGCTTTCCTCTCTTTTTTTGCCCTGTGTGGGAGATAAATATTCCCACGTGAGAGTCATCAAAGTTATATCTATTCTGATTCTTGTCGTGCAAGTAATATAATTTGAAATAGAAAATTCAAAAGAATATATTTCCTTCTTTTTTTTCCTGAAAAAATCAACAGAATATATTTTAGATAAGAAATTAAGGAAACAAATATTTGAGACAAAATTGTTGATGACAAATTAAACCACTTTTATTTCCGATTCTGACGGATAATTAATTAATTAATTAATTAAATCATTAAATACCAACAAAAAAAAGAGAGGAAACGAGCCCTAATTAAATCATTAAATATATCGAGAGAAGGAAAAAAAAAAAGGAGAAGAAGATTTAACATCAGATTCTTAAACACTCCGAAACCTAGCCTAAAATCCATATCGCACATCATCATCATCATCAGATCAGATCAGATCAGATCAAAGATAACAACGAGAAAACCTCGCGAGCTTTTTCCTATTTCCTTTTTTATTATTATTATTTTGTTTTCCAAGAATAAAACAGGAAAAAACAAGTGGCACGCTTCCCATAGCCTCGGTTTTGAAAAATATGTCCTATATAACAAGCATACACATGGGCTCCTTCTCAACCCCTCACCACTTGTTGGATTCACTCTGTCTTGTTTAGCTACCAGGAAAGAAGAGAAAAGCTGTTGACGTTTTTGTTTTCGCTTAGATTTAGAGATGGTGACCGGGAGTAGCTCCACCGTTAGCGGTGGTGAAGGAGCGGCGGAGACGAAGCCGAAAGAGATCAGGTTGTTTGGGGTCAGAGTGGTGGTTGATAACTTTAGGAGGAATGTAAGTTTGAATAATGTAACCGAGTATCAGTATTACAAGGAGATGACGCCTAATACGAACAATGATAATAATAATGAGGAGGAGGATGCTGGTGCTGCTGTTTCTGGTTATATGTCTGCAGATGACACCGTTCACCGCTCTTCTCCTGCCTCTGGAAGACGTAGTGAAAGAAAGCGAGGTTTCTTTTTGATCTTTTTGATAGTCTGCGTGTGGGTTGTGTGATACTAAACTACAAAAACTTTTTTATTGGTTGATCTGAGATTTGTGTTTTGTTCTCTGATTAATCACTCTTTTAATCCTTGATTTGCGTTGGTGTGTCTAATTAATTGGGATTTGCTGGATACCTTTAGATACGCAGATTAATTAATATTTCTGCTGTTTTGTTTGTTTGGGTAAAAAGAAAAGGATTGTTTGGGGTGTTTTTTGTGATCGTGTGGATTGTGAAACAGGAGTGCCATGGACAGAGGAGGAGCACAGGAGATTCCTTTTTGGATTGCAGAAAGTGGGAAAAGGAGATTGGAGAGGAATTTCTCGCAATTTTGTCAAGACTCGAAATCCAACTCAGGTTGCTAGTCATGCTCAGAAGCATTTTCTCCGCCTCAATAATGTCAATCGCCGCCGCCGCCGGACTAGTCTCTTTGATATCACCGCCGATACGGTAGCAACATCGCATCACATCCCATCCCATCCCATACATGCTATTGTGCTTTGTCATCAACTGAATTGTTCTAAGCCTTTGTGTATTGAGTTGGTTTGTTTAGATTTTTTAAATCATAGAAACTTGATATCAATCCTAATCTTGAATCTCTTAATTTTTTATTCACTGAATTTTTAAGGCTTTGTGTATCAATCTGGTTTGTGTTTGATTTCTTAAACCAGACAATTTTGATTCTAATCGAGATGAATAATTGAATATGGATTTGGTTGATTGGAGGTCTTAATCCAAGTCAGTTGTAGATATCAACAGCACCGGGAAAAAGAAGAATTTAAGAATGCTTATGCCTTGACATTATTTGTGTAAAATTTTATTAGTTTCTTATAAAATATTTTCTTGGTTGTTGAGATCAACAAGGAAAAGCAATACTGATATGAAAGTGATCATTTTTTTTTTCCTTAGAACTGAAACTATTGACTTTGATGTTGCCCAGGTAATTGTACCAGTTGTTACTATCAGTTGTTTTTTTCTTTACAATCATACATTTTGTTCTATGTCCCTTGTTTTCTTCTCCAAGCAATTGGTAAAAAGCTTTGAGCATCGTCTTGGTTTTTACTTTTATCAGTTGACTTCATTGCCAAAGGAAGAGCAGCAAGCTCATCGCCAGGACAGCAATATCAACAACCACGCATCTCCGTCAAATCCACTGCCACCTCCACCACTGCAAGCCAACAGCATCACCAATTTCTCTGGGGTGCCGTCGATCCCTATAAGAACTGTCAACCCCTCTGTGCTGCCTCTCCAAATTGAGAACCCAATGATGGAGAGCCAATCACTTGGACAAGGCCATCAATTCATTAACCACTCAACAAATCTAGTCCGCCCAGTTGCCGTCGTTCCAGCTGTTTGTACTCCAGCAATGCCTGATCTTAACTTAAATCTGAAGCCAACTGCTGATTCATCATCACTGTCCCTCAAACTGTCTTCACCATTTGTTCAGAGGGAATCAACATCAAGGTCTTCAGCTTTCCAGGCGATGTCAAGTATGAAAAATGGGGATAACACCATCACTGTTGCTTGAGGAAGGATAACAAGGGAGGGCTGGTTCATAATTAATCAGAAGAAATAGGGTAGATAAGATAAGGTTAAATTAGGTGACTGAGATTTTTATCTTTTGCTAATGTACAGACCTGAAAAGGAGTAGGTTATTTTGTTGGTTTATGCTATTATTATCTTTTGGATAGATTCCTCTTGGTTCTGTGACTGTTTTTAGCTAGTACGAGCTTGACATGACTGGAAATAAATAAGCCAGCACTTCTGTTCATTTCTGATATCTCTTGATTTGCTCCTCTCAACCACAAATGGTGTGGTTTCCATTGCTTTATGGCCCAAAAAATCAAGTTGGGGTGGTGGTGGGGATGCTCCTTTTGTTTTTATTATTATTATTGGTGTGAGTGGGCACACAGTGGCTCGACGAACATGGATTGAATGGATGTGGTCCTTGCTAGTGGATCAAGGGTGGTTGTTCGCTGTAGTATTTGATGCCTCGGGACGGGACAGGGCACGCTTTATCTGAGAATTCAGATGTGTGCATGTTGTGCTGCTGCTTCTTAGCATTTATTGGGTGTTAAATTTAGTCATCTTCTGGGAATTATCATTTCTTGCGAGAGAATATTTATTTTTTAATTAGCTTTTTTGATGTTTCCATGCAGGCCAAGAGGCAAGTTTTGTTAGAATTTCTCATTTTCAATAAAAAGGTAAAAAACCTTCTGAAACATACAATTCTACGCCATTAAAAGGATAGGCTAAGAAAGATTACAAATTACTTGTCAGTCTAGGAAGCATACATGATCTTATAGATGGGTATTAGACTAGGATTAGGGAATCACAGAAAAATTCTTTGCTTTCCATAGAATTATACTAATTTTGCATGAATTCATTTTAAACATTCTCTCTTGTTGTCTTTTTAATAGACAAGATTTTGTAAATAGGCTACCATTGCATGTTCTTTTTCCATTCCTACACTAGCACATGCCCTACTTTGCTTGCATTGTCAATGAATATGTTATCTTTTCTAAGGCTTAAGATGGTTTTTTTTGGTGATAGGTTTGTAAGTTGCTATCTTTTGTTGGGTATTTACATTGTTAATTTATGTAGATATCAGCTAAGAGTCCACTTTGTATCACAAACCCAATATATAATGCCTTGTTCACATTGAATCTCTCTTGCTTAGCTATATAATTGAAAGAAGAAAAAAAACGCCAATAAAATTAATCTTTATTTACCCAACTATCCAGGCAAAGTGGAATTGTTAATACTAATACTTGACAATAATATCATAATAATTGAAACATATAATCTAGAAAGAAAACATTTCATGATTCTTGGATAAAAGATTGGACTCCATCTCTCTTGCTGTTTTTTTTTTTTTTAAAAAAAAAAAGACTCCATATCCCTTTTCATATGAATACCTACTTTTTAAGGTATTAAGTTGTCTAGTTGATTTGTGAAATCATAATTTAAACTATAATCTCTTTTATAATCTAATTTTGGATTTCCCATGAAATCGTCCCTTTCTTTCTAAAAATAAAATGAAAATGAAAAAAATATAAAAGGATCAGTAACTTAGTTGGCAAGAACTGGCTGAAAAGAGAATTAAACGCATGGAGGAACCAAACTGGAATCTTGGACAAAATTGAAAACTCAATTGTATCTTAAAGGACTTAAGATTGAAAGACAATGTAAATTTAAAGTTAACTTAAATGAATATCAAATGAATTTGCATAAACATTAAGTCTAAAGACTTAATTAAATTTTTAATAGGCTAATTTGATTTAATCACTAGCATAGTTAAATGTTTGATTAAGTTTAAGAATTAATTTTCCAGTTCATGGTCTCTGGATGATACTCATTGCCCCTTAAAAACCCATGCTAAAGGCCATGGAAAGAGGGAGGAGGAACCTGGAAAACACATATCCTTACACTGCCAAACCCGAAAATCTTTAGCCAAACCATTAACAAGCCAAGAAAAACAACATAAAACCCTTAATAAGCCACCATTACAAGTCAAAAGTTAGTTTAGAAATCCCTAGTTAAGAGACATTAGTAATCCCTAGTTAAGAGACATTATTATTAGACAATGTATGTTTTTAGCTTTGATGAGAGGGTGTAATTCAATGCACACCCCTTCCCCTTTTATTTTGCCTTTTAAATTCCTACTCAAATATTTTTTAAGCTTCCTTTGAAATCATTTCCTAGTTTAAAAGCCATGATTTTGTTTTGAGATGTTTAAGCATGCTTTGAATATAACTTGTATATGATCAAGTACTATTTAATTGCCTTATTTTGATGTGCTAGAATATGATAATAGAATGATATATGATAATGCATAATGTTGTTTTATATGTTTGAGTATTTAGTTAAATATTTTTGAAGTCATGGCTAGATATGTTAAGTATTGATGTTATTATGGTTTAAGCTATTTTATATTAGTTTACTGAATTTTTTGAAGTTGTAAGTATGATGTTTGAACTTAGGAACAATGAATTTAATCAACAAAACATTGTTTATACGCAGAGAGATACATTTTGGGTTTGCTGTCATTATTTGGTTTTGCTTGTTTTTTACCATTGATTTTTTTTATTTCTTATTGTTTTGATGGTTCAAGCAATTTACGTTAAGCATAATTAAGCTTTGGTTACTAGGTCCAAACCGTTTTCTAGGCTCTTTATGCCTTTTTATGGGTTTAGGTTTATTGTCGTGTCTAGGTTTTTATGCTTTCTAGGTTTGGTGTTTGTAAGTTGAAGATTGCCTTATGTCCTTAATTTATATGTCTTTTTAATTATTTATTGGTTCTTACATATGTGTGCATCCTTGATGATCATTAATCTAGGGTCTTAATAGCTTAAAAACATCGAAATCATGGCATTTAATCTTCAGTTCTTTCATTTTATTTTTTGGACAAAATTAATTAATCGTGATGATTGAGTGTTCATTGTGATGATCCAACTTCATATTCTTGTTTTAATAATGTTTTTACATGTCTTTGTGCTTTTAATTAATTTGACATAATCTTGTCTAAATTAAAATCCACGCTTCTGGGTTTTTCATGTTGTTTTTCACTGTTCTTGAAGAGATTCAAGCAAAAAAAAAAAAATAAACCTCATTTGATTTTTTATTTTTTTGTTTATATTTTTAGATTGTGTTTTTAGGCTTGTGCTTTGAGTCAGGAAGCTCAGCCCACGTGGCTGGGTTGAGTCTATTAGCTTAAGGTGAGGTTTGGCAAGTTCAATTTTTATCAAAGAAAAAAAACGCGATATTTTGTTCTTAAAGCGTGTTTGCCGAACACGGTCTTAAGGTATTTTTAAGCCTATGATTTTTAGTTAAGGGTGTGTTTGACAAACACGCCCTACTGATTTTCCAGCAATGTTAACTTTCGCCCTTTTTGTTTTTTTAGTGAACAGATCTCAAATGATTTCTAAAAATTCTAAAAAAATTCAAAGACTTTTAAATTTATTTATGAGTCCATTGTGTGTTTTCCAATCTTTTCATTTAATATTTGAGCTGTAAATTTACACTATAAAATACTGACTTAGTATTAAAAATACATACTTTTCTTCAGAATTTGAAAAAATACAAAAACAATTCCTTATTCAAAAAATATGTTTTATTTATGTGCACACAATCAAATTCTAAAAAAAAATCATGCATATTTTATAAAAATAAAATTTGTATTTTCATCATATTTTGAGAAATACAAAAATCAATCAATGAACATCATAACCAGTTTATGATTATTCATTAGGATTTTGTTAAAAATTTAAAAACACCACAAAAGTTAATTTGTTTAATTAATATTCAGGGTATGAATTTTATGATGTAATGCATATTTACAATATTAAATTAAATAAATTAATAAAGATAAATGTTAGGAACTAAATGTAAAATTTAATATTTGAGGGTATAAATTACATTGTAAAATATATACTCGAGTATTAATGATACAAAGTATGAATAAATATAACATTGAATTTGAGCTTTAAAATAATTATGTTTTAATCTAATAAGGCATAGACCTCTTTACCGAAGAGGATATGTCCTAAGTCTTAGACAGATCAACAAATAAAAATATGATTTAATAAAACAATCGATTATCAATATAGTTTATCACACGTATAGTGCACTAGGGGTGATGCATATTTTCCATGCACAACTAGTCTCCTTATCCAGACTCTTGCGGGCCAATAAATTTTCTAATAACCATGATACTAGGTAGCAACCCTTCAAAATTATAATTTTACAATCCCTAATACATCTTAAAAACCCCTCGATCTAAGAGATAGATTTGCCAATTAACATCATGCGTGACACAAAAATCTCCATCATTTGTCTTTATTCAAAAGAAATAACTCCTCATATCATCTAAGACAAAGTGTTTGTTAGCAAAATTTACAGAGAAATAATTCTAGATGCCTATTGTTCAGATTCTTTAGCAATGACTTTTGTCTTTATGAAATTTCTTACACTGAACAGGAACCAATGTGTTAAATGCAATAAAAAGATTCAATCTAAATTTTCTTTCCTTGCAATTTACAAGATCAACACAAACCTATGAATTCTCTTGGAAAATAAAAACTCAATAGAAAAAACTCCTATAATCATATCCATAATGCAAATCATCCACAAATTTCTCAGATAATAAAAGTACTATCTGTTTTTAATTATTTATTAAATATTATTTTTACTCCACAACACATTACAATGCAATATAACAACATAACACAGTAATATCATACCATATAGATCCTTAGTCTGTACACCCACAGATGCATATACTGAGCATGGAGTTGTATTATGGAGATTGAAATCATGATAATAATTAGCATTAGTCATCAATCAATCAATCAATAATAGAAAAATAGAAAGCAAATGATCAATGCTAGGCTACTATGCACTTAAATATATTGAAATACAACATTCCAATATTAAATTAAAGATCAAATTTACAAAATAGAGTTTTAGGTTATTATTAAAAAATAATGAAAGATGAAGGATCAAAATTAATATAAAAATACAAACTTTTCAAAAAGGTACACAAAATTTCCATTTGGTCCCTTAATTTATTTTTCTTAATTTGGTCCTACTCTTTTAGGTTATTACGGTTTGGTCTAAAACTTTGTTTTATTTATTTTTTTTAGTTCCATATAATTTTCTATTATTGATTGATTGATGTTTCTTTAGGTGCATCTTATAATAGCCAAATATCTCTGGCTGCCATGTCATTTGAAATGTCGAGTGTCGACAAATTCTATAAGGCAGCGAGTGTGCGGTGAGTCATGGTGGTTTTGCTGATATTGAATTTTTTTCCCCTCTCTTTTTTCTCTTCTTTCCTCGATAATCATGTTGAACCAACTAAAATTAAAAGTTGTCCTCAAATTGTTTTTTTATTTCAATTATAGTCTTCATTCTTTTTATTGCTTTTTATTTTTTTAACTCTTTTTTTTGTTTTTTTTTTTCATTTTCATCCATTACCATTTGGTTCTATTTAATTTTTATATCAATTTTTATACTTATTCTTTTCATTACTATTTATTTTCTTTAAATCCTTTTTTTAATTATTATTTTTTTCAATCTCAACGCTCATCATTTTATTTTTATGTCAAATTTGATCCTTATTCTTTTAATTATTTTTTTTCTCCATGGTTTGTTTTTTGAAATTGGTTTTCTTTATTCAATTTCATGCTTCCGCATTAAATTTATTAAGAATTGAGCTTCGTAATTGTTTTCAGTGTGGTGATCCAGGTTTTATGACATGTCATGAATATAAAATGTTAACCTATATTGACATTGAAATTTTTTTAAAATATTTTTTACACTATTGTTTTTTCAATATCATCCTTCAACATTGAGTTTATTGAAAACTAAGCTTCCTTATTATTTTTGGTTTTTTTATGAGTAAAACCAGACCTCATGATCCAGATCATGAGTTTTCCGTGAATTTTCCATGCTAACTCAGATTGGTTTTGGGCTTTTATATCATTGTATTTTATTTTGCTCTTATGTCAAATTTGTTCCTCATTCTTTTAATCTATTTTTTTTCCCTTTAGATCCTTTTTTTTAATTATTTTTTTTTTAATTTTATCCTTTAACATTAGATTGCTTAAGAATTGAGCTTCGTAGTTTTTTTCAATGTGATGATCCCGAGTCACGAATATGAAATGTTAGGCTGGATTGCCATTAATTATTTGTTTTACACTGATCTTTTTTCAATTTCAGCCTTCAACATTAGATTGCTTAAGAATTGAGCTTCGTAGTTTTTTTCAATGTGGTGATCCCGAGTCACGAATATGAAATGTTAGGCTGGATTGCCATTAATTATTTGTTTTACACCGATCTTTTTTCAATTTCAGCCTTCAACATTGGATTTATTAAAGATTGAGCTTCTTTATTTTTTTATTTGTTTTTTATGAGGATGGCTCGACCTCATTACCTGAGTCATGAGTTTGTAATGCTGACTCAAATTAATTTAGAGCTTTTTTTGGTGTTATTTTTTATTTTTTTATCTTGTTTTTTAACATTTAGTTATCTTGAAATTCAGCTTCATAATTTATTTATTTATTTATTAGCAATCATTATTTTTAAGTCATTATTATCACTTTTTTTCTTTAAATTCAATACATTTACTGTCATTGTTTTTTTTATTATATAATTAAACTAAACCATTTTATTAGACATTGTAAGGTCTAGGCCTGTTCACGGTTCAGTTCGGTTCGGTTTGAACCACAAAAACCAACCGAACCAAGCAACTTAAATTTTTGAAAATTCAAACCAAACTGAACCAAATTCCGATTCAAACCGAACCAGTTTGGTTCCATTAAATTCAGTTTTTTTGCTTAAAAACTGGGAAACCTGATTATCAAATTAATGGGTTTTTTTGAATTTTTTTAAGCAAAGCACCGTTATCTTTAGCTGCGAGGCCATCCTTTTCAACTGGGATTTTCTTAGCATTTAGTGGCTTGGATTTTGTTTTCATGCTTGCCTTGCCCAGAAGGCTCTTCAAAGGAGTATGTTGTGGGCTCCTCAGAGAAAGGTGTTGTTCCCAGTGCTCCAGTTTGTGACCTTGGCAATAATCTCTTCATTCTTCTTCTCCCATGTGACTCATTCAAAACATTAGTAATGGAAGGAAACCAACTAGCTTGTACAGAAGCAGCTTTTGGTTATTGTGGGTTCTGTTTTGTTTGGATTTTTGTTCAAAAGTGAAGAGAGAAGCCAAGGAGATGAAGATGTGAGTTTTTGTTCGACTAGAGAAGAGACAGATGCAGGGGGCAAAGTGGAGGAAAATTGAAAGGGAAAGGAAGGAAAGGAAAAGCTAGGGAGATGGAGATGTGGGTTTGTGTTTGGCTAGAATTTAGATGGAGACAAACACAGACGACAGAGCAGTTGAAAATTGAAAGAGAAATTGGGAAAGGAAGATTGAGAATTAATTGAGAGGAAGATTGAAAATTTCTCTGGGGTAAGGCGGCGGCGGCGGCTTTTTGTGAGGGGCATGGAGGTGATGTTAATTGTTTGGGTTAGGTTAGAATTTAACTATTTATTCCTCACAGGTTTTTTCAACTTTTGGCTTTTTGTTGGTCCAGTTCAATTTGTTTCGGTTTCTGGTTCAAAATCAAAACGGAACCAGACCTATTAAAATTTATGGTTTTAAAAATCAGTTTAATCAGTTTTTCATTTCGGTTCGGTTTTCTCGGTTAATTTTTAATCAGTTTTTTTTTATTTTATATTAATCGGTTTTTTTAACACCCCTACCATAGACAAACAACTGTACATCTAAAACTGTTGGATGATCCATTAAAACCCAAACTCTGGTTATGGTTCATACACAAGTGAGTGACCCAAATAACCATCACACTTATAGATCAGCCATCTGTATCAATATACAAGTCCATTTGACATTACTCAAGAACCTTGAACAAGAATATCATCACAATCCTCAGCTTTGGTTTCTACCTCTTAACTATTTTTTACAAAACAAATTTACTACGCGAAAATCGTAACATGGTGTCAAATTCTGGCTAATCAAACATATGGCCAAAATGAAGTAGCAAATGTATAGGTGAACGAAGGGGAACAGCAATAAAATAATACTCTTCCAACAATGTTGTCAAGATATCCATCTAGCAAGAGAAAATAATAACCAAACAGTGATATTCCATGCATCCAAGTAAGAAAAAATGTTACCAATTGCACATAATAATCGAGACTTAAGTTCAAAAATCGGCATCCAGAATTATCGAACACAATAATAAAAAATATAGAATAAATGTTCAGGGGTGGGGAGAGGTGTTAAAGGGATAAGAGCTCCAAAGCATTGGATTATCATGGAATCAAAGCACGATCTAGCTTTACAAGTAAAAGCTTTAAGATCACAAGTCCTAGGCATCAACAGTTGTCACCTGTTGCCATTCCCCATCTACAGCTTCTTTCCACAACGTGACATTGTTGTTCCCATCAGCAACAGCCAGTATGTTTCCAGTTAGGGACCAGGAGACCCTCCAGACAGGAGCCTTGAAGTCATGTAAAACCTTACCTTCCCATTGATCACCTTCCTTCGCCACAGTCCATATAATAACCTTCCCATCCTGTGAGACACTAGCAATGGTAGATTTGGGAAGGCCCAAGTTGGGTGCCCAAGCAACATCCCTCACCCAATCAGTATGCATGTTGAGAGCTGGAAAACAGTCCAGCTTCCAGTTCCCGTTGTAAAGTTTCCACACTTTGACAGTATTATCACAGCCACCTGAACAAAGCTTCTGCACAGGGTCAAGCAAACCAGAACCAACAAGGGCACCAGGTGCAGTGGATGGAGCCCATGAAACAGAGGTTACACCAACCGGGTGAGCTTGATCAATCCTTGATGTGTCCCAGTTGCCATCAGCACGAGCAGTAAAAACAGAAATATTCCCATCAGATGAACCACATGCCAAAGAAAGCCCCAGTTCATGAGGTGCCCAAGCAATGGAATTGACAGATGATTTGTGATCCTCAAAAACATGAGCCTGGGTCCAGTCATTCTGATTACCCTCCTTCCATATTATGACTCGGCCATCATAAGAGCAAGAAGCAAGTAAAGAACCAAATTTCGGGTGAGCCCATGCTACTTGCCAAACTGGGCCTTGGTGCCCGGTCAGATTTGCAAGATGTTGAGAAGTATTGTTGTTAA
Source organism: Populus trichocarpa (assembly GCF_000002775.5). NCBI lineage: Eukaryota > Viridiplantae > Streptophyta > Magnoliopsida > Malpighiales > Salicaceae > Populus > Populus trichocarpa. The sequence goes on along the minus strand of NC_037299.2, from coordinate 9,448,321 downwards.
CCCCAATTATTTTGATTGAATGATCCGATGAGGCAGTTGCAATCCGCTTTCCATAGTAATCCATTGCCACATCATGGACAGTGTCCTCATGACCAGTTTCAATTTTTTGAGAAGGCATTTTGTAATCAAAACTGTTCTTTTCTCCTACCAAGAAAACCCAAAAAAGAGTCAAGCAAAATTTTGTTGTTCGTTGCCCAAAAAATGCAATCCAAATAATTTCATAAAAGGAAAAGAATGAATAAAATCACCATCCACATGGGAAGGATATATGTATACCTAATCGAAGAAGAAAAAATTCAGATACTGCTAATTCACTAATACAACTAAGCAAAACAGATTTAGATCAAATTAATAATAAACACAAAAATCTGATCGAAAGTTTCAAAATTACCAAAATCACATCTCAAAAACCCTAATCTTAGAAATAGATTTCACGAAAAAACATGATAAATCCACCAATGAAACGGAATCAGTTGAGCTTAATAATTCTCGATAATCAATAAAGAAAAACGAATGAAACATGGATGAATAAATAAAAGGATTGATTAGATCTGAACCAACAATTACTAACTGCATAACGTACAAACAAATCCAATTGTGTGTTCAAGATTCAGACCTGCGGATGATCGATATCAAAATGATGTCGTTATTGGATCGAAGGAGTTCTACAAAATGAATTTATTTGTGACATGCAGAGCTCCTTCGATCCAATAACAGCATCGTTTTGAGATCGATCATCCGCAGGTCTGAATCTCGAACACACAATTGGATTTGTTTGTACGTTATGCAACTAGTAATTATTGGTTCAGATCTAATCAATCCTTTTATTTATTCATCCATGTTTCATTCGTTTTTATTTATTGATTATCGAGAATTATTAAGCTCAACTGATTCCGTTTCATTGGTGGATTTATCGTGTTTTTTTGTGAAATCTGCAAATCTATTTCTAAGATTAGGGTTTCTGAGATGTGATTTTGGTAGTTTTGAATTTTGAAACTTTCGATCAGATTTTTGTGTTTATTATTAATTTGATCTAAGTCTGATCTGTTTTGCTTAGTTGCATTAGTGAATTAGCAGTATCTGAAATTTTTCTTCTTCGATTACACACACATACATATATCCTTCCCATGTGGATGGTGATTTTATTCATTCTTTTCTTTTTATGAAATTATTTGGATTGCATTTTTAATTAGCAGTATCTGAATTATTTCCAATTGCAAAAGCAAGAAAAAAGCCCACTATTCTGCCCAATTGCCCACTATTCATTTCTGCCAGTTGATGCAAAAGCAAGAAAAAAGCCTTCTGGTGAATCAAGCAGAAGTTCAGCATCATGTTTGGTTCATATAATTACACTGTAATGGACCAATGGTTTATAGCAGATCATACATGAAAATCGAATATTTCCATGGAAAAGGTTTTGCAAAAACACACAATAATTTAAACTGAACAGAGCAATCAATGTCTAAAAATTCAATAAATCATGAAGCTAACAAAATCAACAGTAAACTTGAACTTATTATAAAGCTAACATAACACCCGACAACCATGATTTCACATTGCAGCGAACTTTGTAACCTATCCATTGTCCCACTACATCAGCCATACTGCCAGAATTGATAGTTGAACAAGCTTCTACCAACTCAAGTCTATCCATAAAACAGCAACAAAATGCTAAAATCATATAGATGAATTATAAGCTAATAGATCTTCGTATATGAATCTTCAAGGCAAATAAAAGGCACTAGCAATCAAGATAAAACAGATTGATAGCTGATAATACAGATCAAAACCACATTAAAGTTAACAATGCTAAACAAAGCAATCAAGAACTCTATCAACACAAATCAACAGAGCATCAGTAGTACTAGTGATGATGTGTCGGAGAAAATCGAATAAGACAAAAGGCATGACTGAAACAAGAGAAAGGAGAGAGGGCGGTGGAGAGGGGGACGAACCTGAAGAAAGATGCAGAAACCCTAGCTGCAAGAGGATAGAAAAAGGAGAAGCAGAGGTGAGAGCGAGGAAGTAGTAATAGGAAGGCCAAAGAAGTATGAAAGTTTGAAACAAATGCTACAAGCACACGAAGGCCAGAATTAACATCGGGATAAACTTTACCTTGCCGTCTTTTCTCTAATGGAGGAGCCCTCTCCTTGTGATGCGAGAATAGAGGAGGAGGATCGCAAGATTCGCAACGGCTTGCGCAGAAGTGAAGGATGTAGATGTGGGTTTTTGTTCGGCTAGAGAAGAGACAGATGCAGGGGCAGAGGGGATGAAAATTGAAAGGGAAAGGAAGAGGGCAAAAAACAGTCTCTTGTATGGGCGGTGACTTTTCGTGTAACGTCATGAGGGTGAGGTTAACTGTAGGATTGAAAGGTGTTGGTTTGATTTGGTTTGGTTCACTGGTTTTAGCTGTAAAACCAAAACTAAACCGAACCGATAAGATTTTATAGTTTTAAAAATTAGTTTAATTAGTTTTTCATTTTGATTCGGTTTTTTCAATTAATTTTTTACCGGTTTTTTTTAGTTTTCTTGATTAATCAGTTTTTTTAAATACCTCTAATCACTTCTATAACTAAGTAGTGAGATTTATTTTAGCTTTTAAATTAATAGTGTTTGAATATTATTTTTTTAAATAAAAAGAAAAATCAATCTCGTGGAAAAACATTAGAGCTTGTTTTCCATACAGGACCTTCAGTATTTCAAGGAATTTGCTTTAAAGAGGCAACAACATTTTCTTTCCCTTCATTGCTAGAGGAAAAGGAAAAGGATGCTATGGCATTAGAGTATAATTAGTTACAAATCAAATTATTTTTTTAAAATATATATAAAAATATTAAAAAGTCATAAATGGCTGAACAGATGATATGTTCTTTGCCCAACTAAGTTTTTACATGTAAGCGATGACAAACAACCTATGATTTGCATCTCTAATTTCTCTCAACCCAAGGTCATTGTTTGTGGTTTTTAACCTCAAAATTTTATTTTTCAACCCTTTTTTATTTTAAAAAACCTATAAAACAATCTAGAAACTCGTATAAACCTCTTAAAGTCTTAAAACAACCAAAATATTGGTCCAAAAAAATTTAACTAGAAACCCAAAAATTTTCCAAGATCAGATATATTTTTTCAGGCAATTTCAAGATAAAATAACATATAAGCTAAACTCTTCTCGTTTAATGGAACTTGTGGACACTAATATTGACTTTTTACATGGTTAGAATCAGAATCGAACCATTCTTTATCTTTTCTCTTTTTAGGGATTGGTAAATAAAGGAAATAAAATTTTGTATAAAAATTGAATTTTTGAAATTTTGAGGGACTGAAAAGATATCATTAAAAAACTAAAAGGATGTGAATGAAATTCTTTGCAGAAACCGTGAAACCACCACCCATTTTACTCACTTTTTTATTTTATTTCATTCCTCTGTCTTTTAATTTTGGCCTCCCTTAACAATATAACTTAAAATTGGTCCTAAATGTTATCTTAAAAGGGTGAAATTAAAAAAGAAAAAAAGAAAGAAAAAACACATTCAGTGCACACAACAAGTCCACAGTGCATCTGCTACAAAGAAAAGGAGAGCTTGTTAATGATCTTATGGAAAAGAATCTGCACTCGCTGGCTGCCTGCCTATCCTCAAGGAGATTGTCGCAACCTTTTATGGACTCCACTAAAAGATGTAATGTTGGAAGAGAAAAGCTATGAATAAAAAGATCATATTTCAACTATCTGAGACAGATTTTCAAGATGATTGGCTTTGTTCACACGGAAAATATATGCCCTCCCCATTACACTACACGACTCACTGCCACGACATATATAAAGCTCCTTTTGAATACATAGCTCAAAAAGTGAATAAGTATTGGATTCCAGATCTCTCTCCCTTGGTCTGCTGCTATTCGCGTGATCAACAAGGTGAGTACTCCTAAAGAAATACCCTTTCCCTTGAATGAATAATTAAAATCTTATCAGCTTCTCTGCATTAATAATTGATTGTGGGGTTTTTTAATTCAATCAAAGATATAGCTAGGCATCGCATGCATGATTGTTATTCTTCTTACTTGTTTCCAGTTTCACAGCAGAATAACTGCCAAAGTGGTGCTCAGATCAGCAGCAACACCACCAAGTACTAGGATTAGTACATCATCCCTCACTCAAATCATCCATCACTTCTCCTGATCAAGTGAATAGGCTGGCCAGGTTATTTTCCAACTCTCAGAGCTCATCTTCAGACTCCTGATAAACCCGTGCTGTGACATTTAAGCAGGCACGAAAATACATATGGTCTCACAGCACAATCAAAGTCATCTTCAACTTTTATTGAAATAACTGGTATGCTTCTCCCCACAGAAGAAGCTGCTTGATTTTCTTTCATGACAAATCGCATGATTCTCTTTTTTTTTAAAAAAAAAAAAATAAGCCGTTGCATGATTATAAACTAACCAGGTATCTAGCATGTTGTTAAAAGATCCCATCATGACACCCAGCAATAATATGAAAGCATATTTTACAGGCATCCGTGTTTCTTTAGAGGATGCCACACAAATATTGATGAGCCATTAAATGGATATGCATCCTACACAGTACACAGGCACAAAAAGTTTTTTGCCATACTAGGATATAAGCTCCGGTTCAACCCTGACCCCTTTCCCGTGAGGAAGAAGGAAAGCATACAACAAACACAAGAGGGAATCTGTACTTCAGAATACACTGATCAGTATCACTAACACAAGCAAGCAAAGGATAATATGAAAGATCCAGTACTTTGTTCTATTATCTTATTTGGCAGTTTATTCTAGCCAAACATTAAATGATAACAAGAAAACACTGAAAAACACAGGTTAATTAAGATAGCGACTTCACTGCTCGTGGCGGAGGAGGTGGTATGTATGGAGTGAGTTTTGACGTCTCAAGTGCATCATTGCGGTTTTTCTCATGTACCTTTCTGATATAATCAGAAGCCCTCCCATTAATAACACTATTGTCTTCGTGGATCACATGCGAAGAACCATTCCCCTCATCCGGCTGCATCACAAATGATTTTGGCTCTGAGCTTCCCTGTGGCTCTTGGGACCTTCGACTTCCTGGAATTTGAGACAGTAATGGTTCTTTAGCAACCACAACCGAGCCTGTCACATGGGCAAGGCTTTTGGTGGCAACTGGAGGACTAGGTGTTCCCAGACTCATCTTAGCAATAGAAAAGGAAGACAGTTTTATGATGTTTACCACCATCTTCATTGACTTCTCACAGAGGGAGTTGTTGTTCCCATGTTGGCTACCCATGACTACTCTCTGAACTTACTACTGTAGCCCCTCTCGTTGGACAAATAAGACAATATCTGGATTAACTAAGTGAATCAATAAATAAGCTTGTGAAGCTTGCTTTGGAAACAATGAGGGATAAATAATCTAATTATTATTTGGGTTCCTCTCAGTTTGTGGCTAGGACTCTTAATTATTGCCATATAAATAATAGCTTCCTTTGGAGAAGAGAGATTCCTTTCTCATTCCATCGGATGACAGATGGAAGTCTTTTTGTAAAGGTTGATTTAATGGGGGGAGGGAAACTATGAAGAACATGTCCTCCCTACTTATCTACGTATGGCATCTACGTATAGCATGTGACATCACTACTATTTATGAACTTTTTTTTCAATATTTACACTCATAGTAAATTGGCACACATATTAAAGACGGATTCATATAAATAGAAATAATCCTTAAAAAAACTTTTGTCAGTAATTTAAAGTTTATCGATGAGTTCATCAGTAATAAAAATACAGATGAATTTATAAACGGACAAAACATGCTAAAAAAAATGATATATTTCATTCTATCGGTATCTCTATCGGTAAATTTAATATATTACCAACAGAAAAACCGTATGTAATGCAATCAATATTTTTATTTGTCCATCGATATATTCATCGGTAAAGATAATATATCACCAACATAATATATATGTAATTATGCCGGCGAGTTAACAATAACAGTGAGATTTGCAGTAATTCTTTTCCAACTTTCTCTGGAATATACCAACGGAGTTGTTTCGTCGGTAACCACGTCAGTAATATTTTAAAAATATTTTTTTAAAAATATATATTGAACAGAAGTAGAAAATAATTAAAATAATATAAAATTCAAATATTTATTACAAATTTAAATATTTGTATGTTCAAATACAATAAATCTAAAATAGATATGACGCTGGAAGAGGCTGGTCGTTGCCAGGATCGTGAGGCCAATTAGGGGGTGCACATGTACCACCCATCTGTCATCTCATCTCCATTACCAATCGACATAGTTCTTCATAATCAGCAGTGAATCGTTCACATTTTTATTAAGATGGGTCGTCCGAGTTTATACTCATTGGTACATCGCCACGAACTCCAGATTTTAAGTGCTCGGAATCGATTGTGAGCATCCAATGGTCGAAACACTACAGGCCATTCATAAATTCTCAGTCGTAGTGTTAAAGAGTTCGTACACCTGATTTTTATCTGGTCCACCGGACGATCCTGCCTCTAACCACAAATCCAGATCGATATTCGGATGGGTCAAAGAATCATCCCCGTATCTTTGCCGACCAAGAACAAACGCTTGAAGCACGGGCATCAACTCACGATGCAAGCTCGTCGAGTGCGATACTAGAATATCGGGGGGTCCCTTCACAGCAGGATCCATTTAACCGCAAGTACGAGACCCAATCAAAGGACAACCTTTCAATGTAAGTTTATTTTGCTTACACAACAACATGTTTAATAATTTTTTAAAAAATAATTTTATCTAACAAATACAATTTTAGGTTTATAAACATTGAGGTTGCGAGAACAATAACATTGAACTTTAAATTATTGATGAAAATTTCATTGTTTCAATTGAGCCAGGTTTCCAAACATTCTAAATGAAAACCGCAGGTCTATGCATAGTTTTCAAGGTTCAATGTTAGTATTAACTTAAATATTTATTTATGTTAATTTGGTTAGTTTATTGAAATTATTGAAATTTTCCTTTTATAAATTTTTACTTCAGGGGAAAATCTGAATGGGAGAGAGTCGATAATAATATTACGAGGAGGGTTTGAGAGAATCACGATGCAATTAGGTAAGATTGACTTCAAGATAATTTTTTTAATTCCAGATATTAAAATTTTATTTTTCATTTACTATCAGATAATTAATTTGTACTATATAGGTTGCGTGATTTTGGTACGAGGCACAAAAGAAACCCAAAAAATATGTGAAAGAATGAGAGGTTACAGGCTGTAATGACATGGCGGTTTGGAAGGATTTCATACTGTGTTTAATGTGACAGTCACAATCCTATGTGAAAAATCAGAACCGACATGTTCACGGTTCTTTTACCATATACATCGATGGCTCCGTTCCTTTCATTTTGCATGCGAAGTGGATGTTAGGATTTTTTTTTATTACATCTATTTTTTTATTAGTTTTTTTATATGTAAATATATTTAACTAGCAACATTTATATGCTACAGGCTATGGTTCTTGGACGCGAGCCAAGCCCGATGGAGCTTTTTGTTGAAATGTATGTTGGTTTTCAAACATTTTTTTCTTACGCTATTATTTCCTTGAAGTTGATATATTTATTTTTTTTCTTTTTAGGATATATATAACAGTCGGTTGAAGGAGAGAAACAAGAATGATCCTTCGATCCATCCAGATTTGTGATTTGAGATAGGATCGTCCGGTGAACCCGATAGGAATCAGGTGTGCGAACTCTCTAACATTACAATCAAGAACTTGCAGATGACCCGTAATGTTTTGACTGTTGGATGCTCGCAATCAATTCCAAGCACTCAAAAATTTAGAATTCACGGCAATGTTAGACCAACTAGTACAGACTCAGATAACCCATCTTAATGAAAAATATGAACGATTCACTGTTGATTATAAAGAACTTCGCTAATTGGTAATGGAGATGAGGTCATAGATGGGTGGTATATGTGCAATCTCTAATTGGCCCCACGGTCCCGGCGACGACCAACCTCCTCCAACGCCGCTTTTATTTTAAATTTTTTGTATTTAAACATACAAATATTTAAATTTGTAATAAATATTTGATTTTTATATTATTTTAATTATTTTCTACTTCTGTTCAATATTTTTTAAAAAAATATATATATTTTTAAAATATTACTGACGGGGTTACCAATAGAACAACTACGTCGGTGTAATCCAAAGAGAATTGGAAAAGAATCACTGCAAATATCATTACTACTGTTAACTCATCGATGAAATTACAAATGGTATTCTATTGACAATATGTTATATTTACCGATGGACAAATAGAAACACTGATGGCATTACATACGGTTTTCTTGTCGATGATATGTTAAATTTACTAATGGAGATACCGACAGAATGAAGCAGATACATTTTTTTTTTTGTGTTTTGTCTGTCTATAAATTTATCAGTATTTTTTTACCGACAAACTCATCGATATACCATAAATTGCTTATAAAAGTTTTTTTCAACAAATTGTTTCTGTCCATGAGCACATCAATAATATATGTACTGACAAACAATGAGTATAGATATTGACAAAAATTTACATCGATAAAACTGTTATACGGGAGAGAGTGTCTCATGAAGTTTCTAAGTAGCACTCGGTATGTTGCTTGTCTTCCAGTGAAAAACAAGATTCTTCTATGCTACTTTACTCTTTGTGCTTTAAGAAATATTCTCTCTTCTATTCACCAGTGCTTTACATCACCTCCATGAGGAAGTTGTTAACAGAATCTTCTCTCTTTCCAAGCAATCCAAATAGGACCACAGTGCTTTGGATTGGATATTCTACCATGATTTTGAGTTTGGATTAAAAACTTAATTAATCTCACATTCTTGCAATCTCATCAGCTTGCAACTAGCATAAGAACCTGTATGGAACCATAGCAACAAACCCAATTTTATCCTGTTTCACCAAGTATCAAAATCTGAAGGGATAAATGAAAAAAAAAAAGGGGGGGGGGGGGGGGGGGGGGGGGCCTCATCAGATTGTTGCTTCTTTCTCATAGGTTCGTTATAACAAACACTTTATTCTAGCAGCTACCTTAGCTAATTGGGACAGAGTACACGTATTCTAGTTTGTGGAATATTTCTAAAACGAATCATGTCCTGTGTTATAGTAATTAAATCTCACATCTTTTTTGATGGAGTAGTTAACATATTTATTCAAGAAACAACGCATATTATACGTGAGAGATGAATGCATATTTAGTTATTTTTTTCATTTTTCGTGTTAAAAAAACAAGTTCAGCAAAAGAAAGGTATACTTACAAAGATCCAATTGGGCTGGCTGGCTTGTTTCAAAATCATTTAATTCATCCGGATGGAAAGCCAAGGTTTAAGAGAAACACAAGTAGTATACCCTTGAAAATGTTCACCGGCTGTTGATGTGGGAGCTGGTGAGTCATCAAGGGCATTGTTCGCCGGACAGTCTGCCACCCAAATCTGGTTTATACTTTGGCTACAGTTCTTTCGCCTCTATTTTTTTTTCCAGTTTATTGACTGAAACCATTTAAGGCCTTTGACCTCATCCCCTTCACCAAGACCACTGCCTGACCTCCTGATGGTTCTTTCTGCAGCAGCCACAAAAAAGACGAAAACTCTGTTGTTTTTTTGAGCTCTTATTTTGGAAAAAGGAATTCAAATAAACCGTAGAAGAGGGGACAAAATCACAAAAGTGTATACTTACTCCTTTCAGAAAAGAGGGAGCTTCACTGCTAAGATACGGTGGAAGTTTGATTCTCTTTGATAATTCTCTCCTGAAGCTTCTTTCTATTCGAGTGTGTAAATGGGGGCTGAGACAAGAAATTTAGAGATCATTTCCAGAAAAAAAAACACAGTGCCTCCTGTGAAATTTCTCTTAATGACTCTGTGGGGAGGGAAGGGTGGGTTGAGGACTATGCGAAACACAAACCCTTTTTAACTAGACTCCCATAGTAACTTTTAGCTTCTGTTTTTTTAGCCATAGTCCTTATTAATCCGACATATTACCTGCTCAGTTAGCATTTCAGACAAAAGCATTCCAACACTCCACCAATCTGCATCTTTATTGTGTCCTTTAAACTATAAAATTTCCGAAGCCACTTTTCAGTGGTCCCACTCAACTTGATTCATCAATGTCCTTCGCCAGTCTAAAAGTGGTCGGGATAACCTGCATGACAGCTATAAGTTTCAGGAGCTCAACTTGTACAATTTTATTATCTTTTGAAAAAGAAAACTGAACTTTAATGAGTTCCATAAATCCTTCCAAAGAATAAGAGTGCATGGGCAGAGGGCCATTACATGCCCATCAGCATCCAAGATAATATTTTCAGGTTTAAGATCCTGATGTGCAATCCTGCGCTTGTGAAGATGGGAGAACAAAATATCTTTGGGATCAAAAAATTTAAAACCGGTATTAAGAGGCATTTTTGTATTGTTTTTTCTTTCGTTGTCAATTTATCTTGGGAGCATTTAGGAATTTGAATATCGATAAAAATATATAAAAAAAATACAATAAAATAATCAAAATACTTTTAAAAGCAAATATCTTAAAACTAGTGTCGATGAGATTTTTTCGTTTTTATCAGGTTATCTTAAGGGAAATTTAACATTTAACTGATTATATAAAGGTATAAGCGCATGTGGTGCATTCGCTAACGTGTGGGAGGAGCTCAAACACTTCGAAGATGTGTCCGACATCTTTTGACATCTAAAAATGCTCTTCTATCGTGTTGCTAGAAGTGCCACTGCATTCTCTTACTGCCACTGCATTCTCTTACTATGGGTTCGATGTGTGCCAGTGTTGATGGGGCAGTTTATCGTTAGTGAACCCAACATTATTCTATAAGAAAACTAACTTAGTTAACCTTGATGAATCAATAACCCAAGTTTTTTTTTTTAAAAAATATATTTATAACACTTGAATATCATTTGTTATGAAAAAAAATAAAAAAAAATACCTATAGCGTAAATTTGATTTATTAAAAACAATTATCACCTGATGTTAAATCAAATAAGGTTTGAATCTTTCATGTGAGGCCCATTTCGTAAATTTGATTGAGAAAATCACAAATAGTTAAATTAAAAAATTTCCCATATTAAAAGATAAATGAAAAATAATTAAAAATATAGGAAAATGAACAAATAGAACTGACTGACTTGTATGCCCATGTTACACCGCATATGACCAAAAAAAAAAAAATTAAACATAAGAAAAGTATCCTGATCCCAGGGATTTTTTTAATATTATTATTAAATTTGAAAAAATAATTGTTGTGAGTTTATTTTTTCAAGATAAATTTTTTTATCATAGTGAACACAAATATTTTAATTGGAATTATTGTTTTTATTAAAAAAAATTATGATTGTTACATCAAGATAACAAAAAAAAATCAAAATAATATGTTCTTATTTTATGTGTAGTGGAAAACTAAAAAAATTATAAATATAGTAAAATCATGTTCAGAATCTATTTAAAATTTTAAAAATAAAAAAAAAATTGAATAGAATTTTCATGAATAATTTATTATTAGTATTACTATTTTCATATCATATACATAATATTAAAAAAAATTATTAAAATTCCAACAAAAATTTATAATAATATTAAAAAAACATGTTAAAATTGAAAAGTAAACCAATCTAATAAGGTTTTGTTGGAGTGAAAAAAAAACCAAATGAAAACCAATACAAAATTAGAAAAAAGTCAGGCCTAGCATCATACTCACAGGAGCAAGTAGATCTGCGCACCTGACCTTGATCTATTGAATTTTTTTTATTAAAACAATAACATGTTCACCCCTTATTATATTCTTTTTAAACAAAAATGTTAGGTAACATATGACGTGTCACAATTTAAAAAATTATAGGTGACAAACTCAAAATCAGCTCCACGTGTGCGAACGAACCTATCCACAACATGAATTAATATGAAACGGTTAAAAATAATATATTAAGATGCTTTACTTCTTAAATAAACAATATTAAAGACTCATGTTAAAACTGAAGATTAAACAAATCTAATAAAGTTTTTTTTTGGAGTGAAAAAAACCCAAAGAAAACCAATGGAAAAATAAAAAATAAAAAAATCAGGCCTTGCATCTTACACACGGGAGCAAGTCAGATATGCGCACTTGACCCTGATTTATTGAATTTTTTTTTTATTAAAAAATAGCATGTTCACCCCTTATATATATATATATATATATATATATATATATATATATATTACGATGCTCTACTATTTAAATAAAGAGTTAAAACACTATAAAAAGAACTTCAATTTTTTTTTAGTATTTAAGAAATTACCTGAAAAACAGATTTTTATTTTTGGTTTTGATGGAAGTAAAAAAGAAGTCTCTAGTAGACAGTTTTTCAATAATAATAACCAAAAAAGTAATCCAGTCCTCAACAAACCTTAGAGGTGTATAATTCTCCAGTCTCCAAACTCCAACTTCCAAGAAAATATAGACCTTCGGCCATGTTGTGCAGGGAATCTTTGTCATCCCCAGCGACTCGGTTCTACAAGAGAGTATTCGGCCACAGCATTGCCTTTTATTACCAGATATATATAAAAAAAAAGAACCATGGGCAGGACAAAAATAAAATCACAGTTGCAAAAATTACCTCTTTATATAAAAATACCAATCATCATAACATGGAAGACATTTCCTTTCCACCCACCATTACACACTAAAATTACAAATTTATACCAAAACTTTTGACCCCAAAAATTGAAACCAATGCGGTCCAAACCACTCAAAGATCTCAAATCATTTGAACAAAGATACAAAGAGCCACCCATTCTCTCCCAATCACCATGAGGTGGTGTAACGATTCTCCTGAAAAAATTGGAGAAAGGTCAATAATACACAATGATGAATGAGTATAAAAAGGCTAATTCGCATTCAAGTGACTATCAAATAATGCCTAATCAAAATGGTGCCCTCTCCCCTATGATACAGTGACCAAATTCAACTCAAGCGGCCTTAAAGCTCCTTGAACAATCTCCTGAACTGTTCTGTTACGTCTACAAACATCAGAAAGCTCCTCAATTGGAGCCATCAGGGAGTTGACATCGATCCCAGATGCTGCATCGGCCAATGCTTGACAAAAATTTATTCGTTCCACTTCTGTGACTGCTGTTGATGGAATTAAAGAAACACTCCCCCTGGCCCACTCCAGTGCACTTGCTCCATATGCACGAGTTAGTGCTACTAAAGCATATGTTACCTGCAAAAAAAAAAAAAAGCAGCAGCTTCCTTCAATTTCTGAATTAATACCAAGCAGTAATTTACTTCAACAACTGTCGCCAATAAAAATTCTGGTCAAGAATATGAGCTACCGTTTCTAATCGAGAACTAGGGAGTGCTCCAGTTAATGAGGCAACCAAAATTCTGGTGATAGTGACACCTCGGGGAATGATGACACTGTCTCTGATAGTTAAATATTGTTCTCCCATGGTAGACTTTGCAAGATCAAAGACATCTGACAAGAAAGTTAATATGGAATTGGAGGCCTCTCTGCAAAGATCGAAAAATAAAATAGGTGATGTGAAAAGGCACAATTCACTTTGGAAGCATGGAGTTTCAAAAGAATCAAAACTATAAATTTAAGAGGAAGCATGTTTATTTCTAAAGTTTCATAAGCCCTACCCAATTACCAAAAAAAAATAAACCTGCACGTGACAAGAAAATGCAGAATAAGGAATAATAAAATGCTAATCTGATACCCAAGGAATGGACTCAGATGCAAGGAGGAAAGCCATGAATACATCACAGACATGATTTGGCACACATTACAATAAATAGCACCATTTATCACTTATTAATGCAAAAGGTGAAACACAGATCAGTTTGTATTCAACATGCAATTGTGATGTCAAGTATTTTAATCGCATCTTATGAACCTCCTTGGCACTTGTTATATCACAAGGTAATAGAAATTACACGAATTTATAGTAAAAATATGTTCATCTATTAACATATTTATGCCCTATTGTGTCCAAATTTTCAAAAATTGATGCATCAACATATCAGTTCTGTCATATCCTTCTCACTCTGCCTAATATGCCATGACATATGCATTTAGACATGTGCCTAGATGAAATATTAATTGCAATGGCCAGGTGTTCTCGCACAGATATAGAGAGTTATACCTGTGTTGTACTGTGATGCCAATCATTGAGCAATCCACTAATGATGGGAATACAGTGGATGGAATAAATACTTGAGGGCAATAGCGAATGCACCTCGATGCCAACAGAAAACAATCATCTGCTATGTCTGGTCTGGCAGTAAAGTCCTGCACAATAAATGCAAAAATGATTCAATGCCACAAGTGCATGCCCTTGTAGAAAATTCGATCGACATAAGGAAATGCATTGCTGTGGAACCTTGATATTGGTGAGAAGACATGTTGTGCACTTGAAGAGGGTTTCAATCAAAATTTTCAGATAGTACGCACATGATGGGTCAGAACCAAATATCTGCATCCCAAGATAATATGACAGTTGATTTTACAATTAAACAGAAATTTTAAAAAATGCAATACATTTAAGGAAGAAAAGACATGCCTTTATAACTTCACTGGAGAGATAAAGGAAGCATGGCTGGTGGTGCTGCTGGAACAGGCCTTGAATCTCTTCTAGCATATCTCCAATTGTGATTCCCATGAATCTTCCAGATGTTCTCACCTAAAGAAAACTCAAGTTCATTAATATCTCAGGGTATAGATGATTTCTTACTAAACAAAATCACTAACAAAATACTGCATCTTTGTTACTCTACCAATTAAGTGAAAAATAGAAGTTCACATGTATACTTTATCATTATGAGCACACATCTATAGAGAGGAGTCAGTTGTACATTATACAAAAATATTACCCGACATCATCAGAAAGTGACTTTAACATTAATGAACCACAAAGCTATTTTTGAGATGGCTTGAAAAAAATAGTTAGACGCTCTTGACAAGGATTATTTTGACAGTTAAATTATAAAAATTGAATTACCTCTCATATCTAGTTTTCTGAAGTTCATGAGTAAAAGAAGTGAAGATACAACTAAGCAAACTCACAGCATATTTACAAGCTCGGCAAAGAGACTCCATTGTCTGCATATCCCAAGCACGACTTCAGAAAAGCACAGATCAGATAAGACAGAAAACCAAGATCAGGTAAGACAGAAAACCAAGGAATATTTAAACATGAATACTGCTTTTCTTATAGTACCCCGCATGTACTTACATGTCAAAGATTGCTTTCAAAATTGGCCAAAGCCTTTGAATTGCATCTGCCACAGCTTCTGGGTGATTTACATACCTGAAATTGTTTTTATTTGAAACTTGTGAATATTGATGAGGTAAATTAAACAAAATAAACAGAGGAAGTCAATCAAACCTAAAGATGTATGCTAGTCGATCAATATGAACTGTTAACTCTCGAGCAGGTTTCTTCTCCAATACTTCTGGACCGTGACTAATAATTTCCTGGTTGTTCACATTATGAACTTGCTAAGTGTTATCAAACAAGAACGGTTCTGAAAAAAATCCATCAGGAATAAAACAACCTAACCTGTAGAGGAGTAACAACTGGCAAGCATAATTTCTCCAACGCCTGCTTAGCCTGGTCAGCTGGAAGTTCTGTAATGACCATGCTGCAAAACAATGCATAAACATCAAAATCAAGTGCTCTGAGCTATTGCACTAATCTCCAGGACTCTCAAATAAAAAATATACCTGAAGGCTTCAACCATGTGCAAAGAGTCCTCAGCAGAAACTTTAAAACTACCTCCCTCAATTACAGCACTGTGGTATATGGAAAAGAGTTCATCAAAATATCCACAAAGCTTTCTCCGGCAATCTACAGTCAACATTTGATCCATGCTTGAGAGAGGGTTTTCAAAATACAACACTAAATCACATAATGCAGTATCGATGAGACAATAGAGTGACAGAAAGTAGGATTCACAAGAAAAAGGACCAAATATAACTATCTTCTATGGAGTACAGGGCAAAACCGCTAATAGTAGGAGTAAAAAATGATAAATACTCACAAGGAAGAATAATAATCATTCATGATTTGGAGGATATAAAGCATATACTAAAAAATTTTATCTTCTTCATTTTAGTGGTTTTCTCAACTTCATTTTGCATTTTAGCTGTTGACAAGCTAAAAAAGCTAAACATGATTGTTTAGAATTTGCAATCATTCAGTTTCGTCTTGCTATTCAAACCATAACTCTAATTCTCTTGGAACACAAAAACACTTGAAGCATAAATAGTTTCCCTTAAATCACAGGTTCAACACTAGAATATCTAGTTGAAAAATAAGAAACAATCGTTCACAAGTGATAACCAGCAAAATATGTATTGGTTCAATTCTTTAAATTTGATATGGGTTATGTTTAATGCAACCCCCTATTGATGTGTAAATAGAGTGGGATACAAGCCACGGGTAGAATCCAGGACAGATGGGATACAAAACCAAGGGCAGAGTCCAGGATGCCCTAAAACAACCTGCAGTTACCATATTCAACATAATCAACTACTTTCATTAAGGTTTCTTGAAAGTGGAATTTACCTATCATGTACCAGACAGGAACACCCCCATGTCGCCTTCTTTCGTTTTTTTTTAATATATTATTAATAGTGTCAAGCAATAGCAAGGAGAACAAGCAATCTTCCTTGAATTCCTTCGAATATTGGCTGATTTAACTTCTTAAAAAGCCTCTAAAGCAGGAAGTTATGAAAAAGACAAAATAAATAACTTTAGGACCCAAAACCCCTTTAGAAGATCCTCAAAACAAGATAGAACCCTTAAAACATGCAGAATCAAAATCCATATGCCTTCATCACCACCTTTCACTAATAAGGTTAACACTTCAAAGAATACAATTGGCATTAGTTCATCAAGTATCAAGGGTTTTAATTCCAATGCCATCAACATTCTTTACAGATACAACTAAGACCCATCAAGCATGTAGACCTAAAACACAAAGCTTTGTTTAGTAAAGGAGAGAGGATCAGAATATGCTCCACAGAAATTAGAAGGCAGAGTGTTAACAATTGTTATTATATGCACAAGAAACTTGATAACTAAATGTTGCTAACTTACACATACTTCCCTAAATTCAAATGCTCCTAAAGCCAAAAACAAACAGCGGTGAAAATAATTACTCGACTAAAGAGAACAGTACCATCACAGATGTGTCTGAATGCCACTGCCGCAGCTGCTGCAGAATCTTCTGATTTACTCATGCCACTCAGCAGAACTTTAATGACTGAAGACAATAGAGGAAATCCATCTGATGACGCATCAAGCCATTTTGAATATGCCCCAATCGTTAAGCACACTGAAAATTTTGCCATAACTTAGTAACTTCAGATTTCACATCCAGAGACAACTTGCTTGGTGAGGCCAATGCACTGGTGGTTAGGATGTCAAACCAAGTGAATCTGTAACTTGAACAGAGATGGTTCACCATCTCCACTCCACACTAACATCTACAACCACTTGGTAGAAAGCATTAAATTTTTAAAACAAAGAAAATAGAATCTACCAACCATGAAGGTTAATTACCTGTCTGGAGCAATTGGGGCTCATGAGGAAGTTCCAAAAGCAAAGACATAATCTGTTTGAAAAGAATCAGCCAACAAGATTTCTTATGTTCTGAGAGTTCTGAACTAAGACAATCTGAAATCAAGTAAACTATTTACAATCCATAAACTGCTAAATTAAGAATATGGATATAAACAAGGAGTCAATTTCTGGCTATAAGACTAAAGGAGTAATAGGTTTTGTCCACATTATGATTATATATAAATATTATCTATCAACCAAATACACTGCCAAGTGCTGTTTTTCTTTTTCTGCTTTCCAATTCACAACATAAACAATTAATGCACCGATCACAATATTTAAGAGATGCTAAAATTAAGGACCCATAGGACATGCCATGCAACTGCGTTACAAAATAAAAGACAAACACAATCAAATAGTAGATATTTGAAGAGTTAAATGATTTCCCAACATAAGAAAGAAACAGCAACATAGCCACACCTGTAAAATAGAAGAGCCCTCAACATAATACAGTGCGAAAAGCAAAAATCCAAGAAAAAAAGGAATATCAGAGATGTATTACCTTGGGCATTACTTCAGCTTCGACTGTTGAAACATAATTTGATATAGCTCTGATGCAAAACAGAGCAGCTTCAGCTGGATGCCATTGATTATGTCCATTCCCCAAGCAGGTTCGGGCCTTCCACCATACAAAAAGATACATGATTCAAACAGATAAACATAATTAAAAAGGATCATTGAAATATTCCTTGAGGGTGTCATGCAAAAAGATTCTCATATAACTCCTAAAAAAATTAATCCATATAAAGCATGTGCCCTTTTTAGGAAACAAGACGGTTGTTGCACAGCATTACAGCATGGAAGGCAATCTGAGGAAAACACCAGAAGCAACAAGATCTCTATAAATGAGGCTCCAAAAGTTTTAATCACAATGGTAAAATAAAGCATGGTTATTGAAACGCCAGATTTTCTTTGCTGCATTGATATTGTTGAAAGATATGATCACCAAATGGCTTTTCACAAGATTTCTGTTTAAATCAGTGTTATTTCCATATGAAATAGCTAAATTGGTCTGCAAAATGGAGAGTAGTCCTCACCCAATCCAAAGGATTTTCCTCTGGTAGGTTAAATCCCAATCCTTTGCTTTGTAAAAGAACAGTATTGCACTTTGTAAGACAAATAATGTCAACAGATGTCATTATAGTTATCTCTCATTTCCATTTTGAAACTAAAATAATTCTGAATACAATTGAACCAATTCTTGAACAACCAATTTACTAAAAAACTAGTACAAATCAGAGGTTTGGTTTATTTGAAAATTAATTCATAAAAAAATTTACACACAATTCCTGGATGCCACTAAAGCCTCAAGAAAGGATATGGCTTCCATTTGTAATTTGCACGCCCTGTTAGTTAAAATGAAGACTTAAACCTTAGTTTCCGGTTCCCAAGCATCTTTCCACAAAACCAAAGAAAATTGTTATGGATCAAAATATAATACACACCTCATAAAGTTTCACGTAAAGAATTCTCAAAGTTGCATCACCGCCTAAAACTGATGCTGCATCAATTAATACATCCGTGACAGCTAGAAGGGTCACAGATTTTGTTAGTTTTGTAGAATATTATCTCAGGTCTCATAAAGGTAAAATATGAAACAGGCAGATTGAAAAAATTAAAGAGGCATATAACAAACTTAGCAATTGAAAGATACTAACAACAAAAGTGCAAGCAATGAACAGTTTTAAAACTATAGCAACAGAGGAAAATAATTTATCCAATTGAGTGATGGACAAGCAAACAAGTAAATCCAAATTTAAACAATATTTTGATTCGAATCATTGCCAGAAACTAAAACCAAACGTGGATTGTGCCAAGAAACGTTTGTTTGATCAAATAAAGTGAAAGTGACTGATAAAAAGTTAAGAGGTTGAACCGTATCTAAAATTTCAAAAACAAATAAAAACTCAATTTCTATCATTGAACTCATCACATGTAAGTCTCTCTACCAAACTCATTGGCATCAGCTACATAAACCAGCCACCTTGACAATCTGTTTTGGGCTAACTTCTATTATTACCTCACAATTTCTATCACAGAACCAAAACCTATTTATGTTTCCTTCAAAACTATCTAAAAGTACATTTTTTCCAATAACATAAATCCAATGCCTCAAGATCACCAATACTAGGAAGTTAGCACTTTTTTCTCACACTTCTTTCAAAATAATTGCTTATCAGTAATCTTGTTTGTCATCTGACAGCATAACCTAGTCAGAAAGAACGAAGTACGATGAGATTCTTACAGTTTTATACTATAGTAACCTAAAAGGAACAAGACACTTTGTCTTAAATAATGGCATTTGGAATATGCTCACAATGAAATACAATCAATATTAAATTGCCTTTACATGCCTTTTGTTTGCTTAATGATTTTTGAAATATTCAAAACAGTGCTAAAGTATTCTCCAGAAAGCTTATGACAGGACAAGCAAAGGAATATCCAATATCAAAGAGCCAATCATTACCATATCTTGTCTGTTTGAATTCCTTGAGATCTTCAACTGACAGGGTTTGATAATCTTGAGGATATTTAACTCGAAAGCTAACCTGTGATGACAAACCATATCTCTTTTAAGATCTTTTATGAAACATATAACAAAGGAAAATGGTTATTTTTAATGTGCATGCTTTCACTTGATAAAACTATAAACTAATTCTCCTTCCCTTCAGCGAGCAATTACAGCTTAAGAGAAAAAAAGTCGGCCAATAACTGTTCCATTTCTCATAAGCATATATTTATTGGCAGAGACAAACGAAACTTCACAAACAAAAGGAAATTGATGTGAACTTTTGGTAGGCTAATTATGGAAATTGCAAATTCTGCGGTTGTAAGCAAATAAGTAGAAAACAAAGATGATAAGAACTCTAATAATTAAGCAACCAAAACCAGGGACTGCATTATCAAATCATTACTCTTGATTTATACAAAATTAAGCAGTGCATTCATAGCATAAGATGGATAAGAACTATAATAACCAAGAGACCAAACATGGGGAGGCTAAATACTGCTTTCACTGTAACTGCTGTGTTACATGCTACATTGATAGCTAAAGTGTGAGCAGTGCAGCTTCAGTACTGCATAAATTTCTATGAGCATGCTTTGGCCAAACATCAGTAATGCATTTGTTTCTCTCCATTAGATACAACGACATAGAAATAAAGTCAGGACATTCCGTTGCAAGGTATTAACAAAGCAATCCCAACAAATGGATGCAAATAAGAGTGATAATGACAAAGGTGAGCAAACAATAGCAATATCATCCAGAGTTGCCTAGCATTATTTGGAGAAAGAATCTTCTAAGGGTATAAAATCACACACTAGTAACCTAAGTTGTTTCCACTTCATGATTGATTTTTGGGATAGAAGCTTCTTATAATATGCAAACATGCACTACTATTTGAAGTTGTTTCACAATTGACAGAACAAATATTGAGTTCCTGCACTTATTAACAAAAAAAACTCACCAGGGACACAAGGGACTCATAGGCTGAGTGAAAAACTTGCAGCCTCCTACTTCTCTCAACTTCAATGGATACTTCATTGCCAAATGAAGTATAGGAATCCCTGGTAGATTAGAATCATTATATTCAGACTTCCTGTAGAAAAGGATGCAGCTAATGCAGTAAAATTCCATATGGATTCACCTCTTAGTCAAGATATGTTGAAGATTGTGCCAGAAATTGAATGTCATTGAAGCAATATCATATTCTGGGTGTGAAGCAACTTCTAATAATGCATTTACAATAATCATTGACTCATCAGAACCTGGAAAAAGGGGGGAATTTCCGAAAATGCTAATCAACTGAAAAAGAGAAAGATAACAGTACAAAACTGGCTTCGCTATTCAACCATGAGCACTGTGTTGCTTCAAAGAAAAGTGAACAATAAGAAGCATAACATTTACACCTCAAGGTGAAAAGAACAAACAAAAACTTTGTACTAGTTGCTTCAGGTAGGAAAAGTATATACCAGTTGCAATCAGCTCGACATACGAATCACCCATGTCTGCAAATAATCTAGCAATGGCCTTCACATCTTCTTCATCCTAAAAGAAACATCATGTTAAATTACAATATCTGATTTGCTATATGGTTCTTGCTATGACAATGTATGCAAATATGTTGGAAGAGCAACTCCACTAAAAAATTGGATAATGAAAGGACATAAAATTTCAAGCCTAGAACACCGCCATAGTGCAATGGATGGTAGAGCATCTCCAATTAAAAAACAAAATGCTAGGGAGGAATTAAAGCATGAATATTATCCTTCAATCGCTGGCCCGGGCATGCAGCTCCTTTTAATAAGAAATTTCAGGAGCCAACTTCCACCAAAGGCAAAAAATTAGAACCGAGTCAGCTAATGATTGATTCACACCAACTCACATAGAATTCCTTATTCATTACCATCCAGTGAATGTAAAGCCATTATCAATTAGAAAATACAGATCATTTTGGCCATCATCTTCATATTATTCCAAACAAAATGAAATATTACATATGGGGGGCAGACAGATGCTAATTATCTTAATCTTATTATTCATTTGAATAGAACATGCCTCATTCTGATAGTGGAAACCCCCATCAACTTCAGTCAACAATTGATCTTTTTGAAAAGACACATCAGAGGCATAGTTATAAAAATAAAGCGCCCACACACACACACACACACACACACACACACACATATATATATATATATATATATATATATATATATATATCGATTCATGTATTATATGCAAATTTTCTTTACATCGTATCATTTCTCTTGCTTAACTGTATATTAACAATAATCTCTATTCCCCTCCCATTACAGTTTCTTATTGAACAGCACATCCATCATTTCACATAAATCCAAATTTGTCTCATAAATTAATTTATTTTTATCAAATTTGGATGCAGGCTTTGAATAGTAAGTTTTCTTTAAAAGCTGCATAAACTAAATATGAATAACTACTCCATAACCAAGAAATTTTAAAAGCATTTCCATGAAATTCACGAGTAGTCAACCTTGAGGTCTTGAACCCTATTTAGAGTGCATAGGCAGCATCACTATTGCAATTCAAGGTCTACCCACCCCAGCAACAAAACAGAGTGAATGAATTCAAATGAACCACACACCATTTTAACAGGGGCCATTGTTTTAAGTTATTGGTTTAGCAGATCTAATATTATACAGTATCATCACTGATTGGGCTACATAACCGCAACAGCAATATGGAACTTTATGAATGCAATACCTTAGAAGAATCTCTGAGTTGCTCCTTTAGACTCATGACTTGAGGCACAATCACTTGAATTAAAGGCATCTGCACGGGAATGCCACCAGAGTTTCCAGCTGTTGTGTAATGTATCAATTCTGATATGACTGCAAACATTTAGGAGAGTAGAAGACTAAGTCTAGGACTCCAAACACACCTACAGATCCTATAGTCCTCTACAAATTACAACTGTGTCTGACTGTCATCTACACAATGGTTAAGATGAAGACAAGATGTATGATTGACATGCAAAAAGATTTCATTAATAATAACAGCATCTTCCTGAAACACTGGAAAGAGGAGGAAATCATTGAATATGTTAATCATCCTACTTTAACAGGGGAAGAAAGGTGGGTTGGAAAGAAAAGGAGATACAGATTTAATACACAAAGTTGTTGATATAGTTCCCAAAACGCATAGAAGAATCAAAGATGCAACAGAGTAAATGCAGCAACTTCGTTGTTAGGGATCAAGATCAGGATAACATCAAATAGATTCCTAAATTTTAAAACTTAACAGAAATGAACAAAAATGATGGATCACCAATATGATATTACATAAACTGCCAAAATAATTTTGAGCATATATAGCTGGTTTCAACTACAATACCATTTACAACTGCCTCTGAAAGGGTCTCAGAATTCAAACTTGATAGAGCTGTATACACCAATGGATGACAAGCAAGCACAGACCCAGGGATCCTGAACCCAACAGAAGTTAACATAAGAACCACAAAATTTTGGGTGCTCTCAGAAGGCCAAATTAGAGAAGACCAACATTGGTAATAATATACTGACACCAAGATGGTGCTAACAAACACAAAACCTAGTGATAAATCAACATTGGAACAAAGGAAGTCGTTGGCAGTTTGTTTATGGAAAAAACATTACAGGAGGAATGAAAGTAAGAAGAAATAAAAAGGGCAGAAAGTCCAAGAGATATCATAATTTTGGTTCCTCTTGTTTGGATTAGATTGAAAATGGGGGAAGAGGAAATCAGAAAGTGACTTTTTGTTATTTGGAACTAAAAATCTGAGAGAAGGCAAGGAGCTAAAATTTTGAATTTCAAAAATACTTCTTCACAGTTCATCAATTGATAAGAGATGAATGAAAGATGATTTTGAATGTGATACTCTAATTCTACAACTATTTGAAGGTGAATAAATAACAAAAATCCAAGCTCTGTAAACTCTTTCCCCACTTTCTTCTCATTTTGGAGACATTGATTGAGGTGGCCCTAGGCTAAATTTTTCACCCCTGTTTTCTCCTAAAAGAGAGTTGGATTCCTCCCTCAATTCCATCTCTTTATCCGCTCTCACTCCCCCCACTCCAAACATAAGGTGATTTTGCAGGCTACTTGCAGCGTATGACCTCATATAAAAGCAAAATGGCCTAATGTGCATAACGTTTTCTTGGACATCAAAATGAGGATGTTCTCTTCTTTTCTCATAATAAAAAAATAAAAAGAAAAGACAAGGATGATTTTCCAGGTGGACAATGACATTATTGAAATTCCAAATAATTCGACCACTAGATCCAACTCTTGCTAGAATTTTCTACATCATCATCTCCTGTCAAGCACCACTTTAAACTACCAATCAGGTTTCACAATACAATTTCCCACTACTTCAAATCAATAACAAGATTGCTTAACCAAACATATGCATGCCCAAGAATATAAATAAAAGGAAATGCATACCCATGCCTTAGTCGAATCCAAGAAGAAAATGCCTCAAGAACCTGATGAAAGAAGGACAAAATGACCCCATTTAATGCACCATTTCGAGCAGATCTTTTACATGCCATTAACATACTAAAAATTGCTGGCAGGTAAAAAAAAAACTAGATAAGAAACATGCTAATGACAAAATGGAAAGAGGAGAAAAGTCTTTTTCCGCTCTTTTAGGTCTGCTCTTAGAAGCTTATCAGGCATGCTTCTACAAGGAACAATACAAAATCATATGGCCCAATACAGAAAGAATAATGACATGGAATACCCTAAAAAATTACCGATTAATAATTGAAAATCAAATTGAAAAGGCTCAGAGATGATGTAACGATATTGTCAGAAATGAGGTCATGTGTGTTGAAATGAATGAAAACTGATTTCCAAAGGTTGATGTTTACAATTCCATGGGATACAAAATTATTCGCAATAATGTTCCCCATACAAATAACAAGGTCAATCGTGGACAAGAAACCATTTATATCTCACCCATTGTATATCCAATCTTCATGAAAAATGAAATAAATAAATTTTAAATTAAAAAAAAAAAACTAAATGTAACATCTTATTTGCACCAATGCATGGTGGTTAAATGGGGAAGCACAACAGATGTGCTATGCTATCAAAAAATCCCCAATTAAAACTGAAGGGTAAGTTTTAGCCCCTCCCTGAGTCCTTAATTAAGTGTCCTCTACATGTTACAAAACACATATACAGTTATTTATAATTTGTTTTTTAAGTTAGAAAAAGAGTATAACCTTTTCCTAAACTTTTACATTAAAAAATCTACTATTTAAATGAAAAATTTTCATTTCTTCTAATTTTAAATTTAAATTAAAACATTTACACAACTTAAGGAATATAAAATTACAAGTAGACAGGAAATACTCCGAGGTAGTGAACATTGGATGGTAAAGAAACACAAAATATACATAAAATGAACATAATTGAGATGTGGATGTTAAGATGGATGTGTGAAAACCAGAGAATGGAATAGGTTCAAAGACAAGTACATTATGGGAAGGCGAAAGTGGCACCTATTAAGGATAAGGGAGGTCTTTCTGGTATACCTCTCCCCTTCCTCTCTTGGAACATCAATTCCATTGCTCTTCCTAACTAGTGCATCTAACAGAATGAAACTGATTAAACACTTTTGCACATAAATATCAGCAGAAACTTAGTACCATCACCCATCACAAGAAACCCAAAATAATGTAAGCTGATAAAAATCAGTCCAATTTTGATTTAAATTCTTGATTTCACATCAATACTTGATTCCATCAGAAAGAATTTGCAAGCATGCCTATCAAAAAATTATGAACTTAAGAGGAACCATAAATGAGCAATGCACTTATCCAAAACAGTACCTGACAAGGATGAATTGGCATTATACAATTTGTGTGCCGCTTAATAGAAGTAGATGGGAAGAGAACAACACGAGGACAATTCTCACCTGCTCCTTTAGCTCACTTATTTTCAAGCAAGCTGTCAAAATATTAAGAGCGACCTCTATTTGAGAAGTGAGCTCGTTCTCGAATTGGCGGCGTCTTTCCGGACGAGCAGCTATCTTGTAGTTGAATACTTCCTGGAATGAATGAAAACAAAAACAGGTAACAAGAGGTTTAGCAATGCAATAAATTGCTAAGTCCTATTTTCCCACAAGCTAGGTAATTACAAGTATTCAAAAAAGATGTGCACAATAAACATGTTTTCATTGTTTGTAAAGAGTGATACAGAATCCCTCTCCCAATCACAAGGAAGAGCCTAAAGATTCACCAAACAACAAAGAGATATGGTGCATTAAAACAAACAGGATCCCTCCAGGAAGAAGAAAGCTATGCTTCTAAAATCATAACTAGCCAGACATGGAGGTGTGTAGACTGCAATGCTTTACCTTGCAAATCTACCTTTTTCCTCTCTTAAAATATTGTCAATTCCAATAGGAGGAATGGAAATTGAAGACAAACAGATATCCTTTCTCTTGTCTCTTTTCTTGAGCTTGACTCAAATGGTTATGGGTAGGCAAGGCTTCCATGGATCAAGAAATCCCAACTCTTCTCCCTTTCCATCTCCCTTGGCATTCATTGTTATGTAGAAGCAAAGACTTAGAAAATTACTTGTCATTTATCTTCTTCTTTTTCTTTTTTCTTTTTTGCATAGACTTTAATTGTAAGCAGTTAGATACTTGTCATTTATCTGTGTGATGTTGTGTCATGTCAAGTTGATAAGGGTATTTTTGGGGTGAAATCCTGAGTCTGAGAAACTACGAGTGCCATTATGCGTCCCTGAAGCACAGATAAGAAAATAAAATAAAAACAAAAATGTAACTAGAATACCTCTGGTAAAACTGTAAGCAACTCCAGAAATCCTGGTATATATTCTGGATGTGAAGTCATCTCATCCTTGAGCCAATTTACAATACCACCATCCCCCCAATCCTCAGGAGGAACTTGTACAGCCAAGGCAGCCACAGCAATGCTAATCTACAAGCCAAATAAATGAACTCCATATCATCTTGGAATCAAAATGTAACATTACAAGGGCATATGTAGAACTTTCATAATAATACCTGAGTCCTCACTTTAGGGGGGCCTCTGTGAAATTTTTTTAACAAGGTCTGCAATTAGATTCCATAGACAATGTAAGCAAACAGTTAACATTACGCCAGCATGAGCATGCATTATGCACAAAACAATGAAAATCATTTCATATGAAATGTGGAACTTAAATGCTAATTTACATGTTACAGGAGTCAAAAAAACAAATCTGAATCTGATATTCAAGAAGAGAAACGGACAGATTGCCAAAACCTACTCAGTAATATCTAATTACTTTTGTTACAAATAAATTCAAATTAACGTCTTCTTCTGCATGTGAATGAAACCAAGTTTCCCCTTGTAAAGTGCAGCTTTCAAACTAAATGACAGAAAAGGTGACCAACCCCTGTACTAATTTAGCTCTCCTCAAACTAATTATAGTTTTCTTAAGCTTGTGGTCGAGTGTCTCAAGTCATCTCCACACACTTCTTGACAAGTACTAAAAAGCATTACAGTAATCAATATCAAAACATTACCCTCTTTCATGCAACATTCAGAAAAGAAATGACTACACTCCTACTGTAGAGAAACTATCATAGTTAGTTTCAAAGGCTTCCGTATTATGTAGAAGTGCATTAATAATTCACAAGAAATTAAAACCAACTTTTATCAGTAATGAGAAGAATGTTAGAAATCCAACTCACATTTAAGGAACTACGCAATGGTCGAAAGGCTTCAGAGGGCAGTTCTTCAAAATCTCGTTGTACCTAACATCAAATACAAAATGGATTAAAGCTTACAGCATCGCAGAATTACAGGGGGGGGGGGAGCTAAAAAGCAGAAAGGAAGGACCCTCCTTATGTTAAAGGAGCACCAAAAATATGGTAATGTTCATAAGAAATTGAGCATACAGTTAAACTTCGTGGAATTAAACGAATATCGAAGTTACCTTGCTTCTAAGAGTTTGAGAACAAAATATTAAGGTTTCCAGATTGCTGGTGGCATCGTGAAGCAAATTATCAGCAACCTAAATGACAAAAAAGACACTGATTAATATTTAATGAAACAAAAGGAAATAAACTAATTTAAACAGGTGGGGATTCAAAAAAAAAAAGAAGCTAATAATTATAAAATTTCTAACAAACTGAAAACACAATAATTAATCTACAATGAATTGAAAAGACATAAATTAACTTGGGTTGGATAGTGGACAAAAAATGGTATTAACTGTAAAATTCCAAATAGAATAATTGCAACATAACATAGCTTCCAAAAATCCAAAGAAAAATGACTAATAGAATAACAAGTACAGCAAGCTTTACAGCCAAAGTAGAGAGCGGAAACCAGACAGTTGGTAAAAGTATTGAGAATAAATTAGGATAGAGACTTCGATATTTATTCCAACACTGGTTAAGCAAAGAGCGAACTTGCTATGATAATAACTTGAGGATCTATAAAATTAATATTCATGTAATGTAATCTATATGAGACTCATCTTTGGTATATATTCTGACTTCCTCGAAGAAAACTGAAAGAAACAGTACAAAGTTTCTAAGCAAGCCAAGCCCAAAACCACCCAACTAATAAAAGCCAGAACCTCAAAACAAAGCCCTAATCTCTTATCCTCGTTACAGAAATTTGCAAAAGCAAACAGATACCAGTTTTGAAATTAGATATGAAAAAAAAAAATACCAGAACAAAATGATTGTCCCTGCTCAACAAAATCTTATGGCAACAACCTCTACCTCAAACCAGGTTTATGTACTAAATCTAAATTCTGTAACTGTAGCCATATGTCATTCATCACATCCTAAAATCCCCTTCTCGTGTTAGAAACATTTCTATCCTATTTTCAGCTCTAATGCAGAAACAAAAAGGGTCATATTTCTTCTAGATGGTAAAAATAACTCTAATTCGGAAAGTGAAAAAAAAAGACGAAGAAAAAGGTAAGTAGGTTAGCAATGAGATCCAAAAATTGAAACTTATAATTCTAATTTCTCCTAATTCCAACGTTTCTAGATAATTGAATAACGCTCCAATATCAAAAAAAAAAAAACTAATATTACAATCAACTCCTTCCACTGTACACGAAACAATTAAGCACACACAACACTCAAATTCCAAACAAATTCAACACTATAAATTGTAAGAATTTATATAAAATGGAGCTGAGAAAATATTAAAAACAAATCCAGCTCTGTGAATCTGGTAACTACTTCACAAACCTAAATGATAAATCCATTCATAAAAGAAGAGGAAAAATGAAAGCAATAAAAAGTACCTGCCAGGCATCGATTGTGCGTTGAAAGTTTTGTAGCCATCGATCGGCTTCCATACGAAACACATCGTCTGGATGATGGTACAGCGCATTTAGAGCTTCTTTCACTGAATTTTGAAGCTCCATTTCTCAAAACAAAACAAAAACTTTACAGAGAAATCAAACGTTTAATTTATAATAATAATAGAGAGAAAGAGAGCTTCGTTTATTTATTATTTATTTTTCTGATAAAATGAGGGGGGTTTTGGCGCCCCGTCAATAGAAGATTTTATGGGTTTTGGGATTTTTGATCAGAGTAGTAGAGTTAGAGTTTTTGGGCCGTCTGATTTACTTGATGCAATTTAAAAATGGTCATTGACTTGTCAACGATCATAATGAATGATCCATTCGTACACGTGGCGGGTGACTATACGGATTATTATTGCTAGGGACCCACGACACAGATTGTCAAATGAGGAAAGCTTGAGCGGATAGAGATAGGCGGACATGTGACACATCTTGCACGCATTTTCTCGAGCTGGTTTATTTTTGTATTTTAAAATTATTTTAAAAAATTTTAAATTTTAAATTATTTTTTTATATTTTTAGATTATTTATATATATAAATTTTAAAAAATAAAAAAATATTATTTCAATATATTTTCATATAAAAAAATATTTTAACAAATTTTTAATCTATAATGATTTATGATTTTATGATGTTTGGAATAAGTTAGTTATTTAGGATTATAATTTTAAAAAATATATTTTTTTAAATAAAAAATTCAAGAATGTCATTTATTATTGGGTCTCATATTAAATCAAATAATAATAATAAATATTAAGAAATATCATTTTAAAAAATATAATCTGTTCTTGAATTTTTTATCTTATCATATTTTTTTTAATATTTAGTTATTTTAATATTACTTATTAAAATCATGATCCACAGAGTTCACAAAGAAGAGTAAAGACAAAAGGTGAAACCAAGACTTCTGGTGTGGTGGAAATACTAGGTGGTAGGGGTGTTCAAAAAAACCGATTAACCGAAAAAACCGAGAGAACCGATAAAAAATTAACCGAGAAAACCAAACCGAGAAAGAAAACCGATTAAACCGATTTTTCAAACCATAAAATCTTGCCGGTTCGGTTCGGTTCCGGTTTGACCACTTAAACCGGTGAACCGAACCGGTAGTATAAATAAAGAGTAAACCACTAAGCTGCCTAACCCTAATTGACATTCTGAAGCCGCCGCCCTTCAATTTTCATCCTTCCTCTTCTCCCTTCTGCATCTATCTTGCTTTTGCCCTCTGCCCCTGCATCTTGACTCTTGCCCCTTTAATTTTCATCCTCCCTGCGTCTTGCTTTTGCCCCTTGGCTTCTCTCTTCACTTGCAGCAGAAAGAGAGGACTCTTCTATTAGAGAAAAGGCGACAAGGTAAAGTTTATTTTTGTGTGCTTGTAAGTTCAACTTTTTGTTTCAAACTTTGATGCTTCTTTGACGTTTCTTGCCATTGGCTTCGGAAGGCTTGGACCTTTTTCACTCCTCTTGATTTTCTGCTTTATTTTTATCTTCCTCAGGTTTCGCCATTGTTTGTGGTCCATCTCAACTTTCAGGACCTACGTTGTTGTTGCCTTTGGCTTGCCCTGTCAAGGTAAGGGAACAATTTTTTTGCCAGAATCCTTTTTCCTACTGTTACGGTTATTGATTAGTTTGTCCTAATCAATTCAGAGAATGATTGCATGATGGGGTGAACACCATTTCTGTTGTGTAATGGATGCATGCTCAGCTAATGTAGAAATTCAATTGGAAGGCATAAAATTTATCAACTGACTTGCAAATGAATTATTTTTGACAAAATAGAATTTAAGTAAAACATAGGCCTAACCTGAAAGCAATGAGAGGACATTTGTATGATGCATATCTATGATTCGTCCACCAGTTAACATTTTGTGCTAGGTGTCCAGATTAGTTACTGTGAAACCTCTTGATGATCAGGGGATGTTACTGTATTGTTCTTGAAATTCTTAAATGTGGAAGAGAACCCCTCTTTGATGTGTTCTTTCTGTTATCCTTCGTTGATACCTTTGAGAAAATAGTAAGATATTCCTGAATGTTCTCACTGTCTAAACTCTATTCTCAATATTTCTGCTTGATTCTCAATCTGTTTTTTGCCTAGTCCATCAGCAATTACATGGATTATATTGAAAATTTTGAGATGATTGAGTCAGGTAATTTCTTTTACAAATTTAAATGTAATTATTTTATAATATCATTTATTTACATATGTTTAATCTAACTTTTTAATTTATGTTTTTGTAGAATTTGATGAAAGTTTAAAAATCTCAACTGATTGTTTATAAGCAGTATTGGTGGCTTGGTGCAATTTTGGAATATAATTGTTCTGGGTAATTAATTTACTTTACCTTGTTAATTCCCCTTAACATTTTGCATACTTAATTTAATTCTTTCAATAGTTGAACTCTAATATGTTGCTAATTTGCTAGTGTTTTTTTTATAGCATTATCCTTACTGGAATTTTTGGATGCCCATGCTGCTGTTGCTGGAATTTTTGGATGCTGGTGTTGCTGTGTTTTTTTCTTCAAACTATGCTGGATGTTTATGATAATTTATTGCTGATTGCTAATGTATTCGCTTGTTAATGTTAACTTTTCTAGTGCGAACAAACTTTTAATTTGAAGTGTTCAAATTTTATCATGCATCTTGCATATTGAAATTAATTTATTGCATTGCATGCATATTGAAATTAATTTATTGCATTGTATCTGTCAGATTGAATTCATGTCTAAATTCGTGTGAAGAATTAAATGGTTTACATTCCTTGGATATATGATTTTCTCAGCATAGCTCACTGCCTGTAAACCATTTGAACAACTTCAGGCTTATAAACAAGACATGAAAAATAAATTTATTTGTCATCAGTATTGGGATGCCCCTTCAATTTGAAGTTGTCTGCATATGCCTTAACCTGAAAGGAGAAGAAAAGTTCGGAGTGACCAGGAGAAGAAAGGCTTGCAGATGGCTAAGCCAATTTTAATTCAGGTTTCTATAAATTTTAAAACTCAATTTACTGTAAGGCTAAGCCAATTTTAAAAAAACCGAAAAAAAAACCCATAAATGAAGGGATTTTGGTTTCCCGGTTTTTTTCAAAAAAAAAAACCGGATTTAATAAAGGGATTAGGTTTCCCGGTTTTTCCCCAAAAAAACCGGATTTAACCGAACCAGACCGGCTCGGTTTGAACCGGTTTCTGGTCCGGTTCGGTTAATATTTCTCCAAAATAATGAAATTTGGTTCGGTTGGTTTTTTTAGTCTAAACCGAACCGAACCGAACCGTGAACACCCCTACTAGGTGGATCCTACTATTACTTTAATATTTAGTTACTTTAATATTACTTATTAAAATCATGATCCGCAGACACAGAGAAGAGTAAAGACAAAAGCGAACCAACACTTCTGGTGGTGATGGAAATACCATGGGATGTTTGATTATGCGATTAAAATATTATTTATCTAAAATTTAAATATTTTTTTAAATTAATTAATTTAAATATTACTAGACGCATACTTAATTTTAGACTGCTTGTGTAATTATTTTTAAAACTTAGAAGAAGTTTGTTTTTTAATCTTCAAACGTTTTAGATAATTTCTGTAATTCTTAATATTTTAAAAAAGGACACTAACCTTTTTTAAAATATTTATTTTAATTAAATACATAGTCAAAAAATGTTTATTTAACAAGGAAAATAAAAAAAACGCCCACTCATGTTCTTTATCTTTTTAATTTTTGAGTTTTGACTTGTTAAACAATTCAATTTTTACTGGAAAAAGGAATTATGACAACAGAGAATAAGCTGGATAACAAAATAATTAAAAATTATGTATCGAAACTAGACCGTTTTGACAAAAAAAAATTAAAAAATTCTATGACATGCTTCTTTCTCCCTGTAATTGGTCAGTTTTTCCAATTA
Source organism: Populus trichocarpa (assembly GCF_000002775.5). NCBI lineage: Eukaryota > Viridiplantae > Streptophyta > Magnoliopsida > Malpighiales > Salicaceae > Populus > Populus trichocarpa. The sequence continues at coordinate 9,414,902 of NC_037299.2, read as the reverse complement.
AAGAGAGAGACAAAATGAAGGTAAGAAACACACCGGATATGACACTAATAAATTGCAATTAATCCCAGTCAAATTAAAGTGTTAACTCACTAATAAAATATTTTTTATTCAACGTAAAGGTATCAACAGATTTATACACGCGGCAACTAAAATTAAATCTTTTTTATATTTTTTTAAAGGCGTGTCCCCACATCAACTTTAGTGTGTTCAAATGAAATTTAATAAATTATTGTTATAATTTGTTTTTAAAAAGTGGTCAACAAACATATTTGAGACATGATTAAAAATTTAAGTTTAAATAAAAATACTTTAATATAAAATATTACCATGTTTTAAAATAAATTATATGTGAATGAAAAATCATCTAAAAAAACTCTTAATTGGCATGTATTTTCAAAACTAAAACCTCAATCTCACATTAAAAAATTAAAAGATTTTTTTTGTGACTTATATAGTGGAAAATTAAAAATTAAAAATTAAGTTTATAAGCCCAAAACTTTAAAATGAGAGAGGTCTTAGGCTAAGTAGATTTTGTACTTAATACGCTTGTTTACTCCGTCGGCATGACATTGGCCTAGTTTAAGGAATTCATTGTACAAGCCATTATAAATAGTATTCTTACTCTTTAATCTAGGTATACCCTCTTATCCATGTCTTTTACTTTAAGCTTCGAATGCATACTATTGTTTTCTAAAGACTAAATTGTGAGGGGTTTATTACTTGTCATTAAACAAGTATTGGTAAAAGGTTTTCTAGTCTTTAACCCATTAAAAGATTGGGGATAATGATTTGACCCTAAACTCGCAAAAGGATTGGGTTTGATCTTGCTTCTATTAAAAGAACGTGTAGCAGTTTGGTCTCACTCGCTAAAAAGACTAGTGTGTGATAATAGAACTCTTAAACGGTAGTTCAAGAAGAGGAGTAGGTGGTTTGTCAAATCTCTATAAAACTTGGTGCACTCTATCTAAACTCTCACTCTTTTAATTATCGTTTTTATATTGTTTATTACTTCTGTATTTGGTTGAGTGCTTAGAATTGCATGTTATTAAGTAAAAAGTTTTTAATTTATAGTTTTACCTTGCATACCTAACTCACCCTTCTTTTTGGTGTTTATGCTGCCTTGATCCTAGAACAACACTATCATTTTCTTCAAAATTGTTTTATTTTTCTAAATGTATTTGGTCAAGACCTTTAACATAGTTTCTATCTTGAACTTTGATACGTTCTTAATCATTATTGGTATGGTGTTAGGCTGACAACATCTTTTTTCTTCTATAATTTGTTTTACCTATGAATCTGTTAAAACAATGTTTCTCCATTAGGTTTTCAACAAAAATAATCAAAACCATAACATACATGCATTTTTAGGCTTTGAAACTCGTTTATAAAGCCCAATGGGTTTCGGCCCACATTAAAAAGGCCTTTTAGTTTAACATTCCAAATCTTTCAGGATCCATTCCTGTTTTTTAATAAAAACCATGTCCAAAATATTTTATTATTATGTTTGAAGTAAATTGACTTAATATGAGCTATTATTTTGGCAATTAAGAGGAGTAACACACTTTCTTTTCAAATAAAAAAAAAGTCTTAAAACTTCTAATTACAATATTCAGGAGTATTGATCTTTTTAGTAAAGTTTCCACAATATGCATATTAATAATTAACAACATTGAAAACAATAAAGTTGAATAAAGTTGTTCACTTGTTATGAATGTATATACACAAATCATAGTAACGGTGTTTACAAACATTAATGAATGGCAACAAATAAAAAACTAAATCATAAAGAGATAATTGTTAAATAGCACACCACAAAAGCAAATGAACCTTAAAAAGTTCATTGTCAAAACCATGTCTAAAAGGGACCTTAATGTCACTAGATTCTTTTTTAGGTAAATGAAACCATATGAGTTATTGCTTGGATATTCAAAACTGGGGTATAAAAACCTTATTCAACAAATATTATGAGTGAATCTCGATACCATAAAAAGTGAACCTTAACAAAGCATTATCTATGGACCTTGATGCATAAACTAATTTTAACAACTTTTCTTAGGATTTGGGCTATGTTCAATAAGCCTAACATAAACTCATTGATTATTCATTGGCATGACTTAATAGACTAGCTAGGTTTAACTAGTCATTGATTATCTATGGATCTGATCATAAGTCATGATTAAGAGTGACTAGTTATAGACATGTTAATTCATTAGATGTTATAAAAAATGGTAGCAACTAGGAGTAGTAAAAAATTACCAAACCTTAGAATGGTTAGGTTTAAACATCCATAAAAATGTTTAACTCATAGCAGGAAACCCACTATCACCCATGTACAGAGACCACTAATAGATTAGGCACAACAAACTATTATGAATAGAAAACAAGCTAATAATGTAGCTTACCTCAATTAGGATGCTTTATAGTGATAATATATTTGTTTTAATATAATCAATCCCTTACATATACCTCTACGAATCAGTTAGGGTTTCGTAGTTACTATAATACTAGGTAATGACTCTTTATCACAAAGTTTTGGACTTTCCCCTTTCACATATAAAAACATAGCCTTTTCCCTTCTAGAAAAGAGGGTGGGTTGGTGCAATATTAGTTATGCTAGTGACTTTAGAACCAAGCTTTGCCTTTTTATCTTTAACTTTTAATACATTATTTTATGATTATTTATATATTGGTTTAATTTACAGAATGAATCCTTATTTTATTAATGCCACACATATATCCCAAGATGATCCTTGCTTATTTTTAGTTATATGGATCCTTATATGATCTATTTTTTAGCTGGACAGATTCCAAAATGATCTATTTACATCTATATAGATCCCAAGACGATCTCTTTCATTTCAGTTGCATGGTTTCCTAAATGATCATTGCTCATTTTCAATTGTGCGAATCTGTAAATGATCCCTTTTTCATTGCGTGAACCTTAAAATGATTCCATTATTTTTATTTAGATTGATCCTAAGATGGTCCCTTTTTATTGAATCCCAAATTGATCCTTTCATTTGTACAGAGGTTAGTCATCTCGTGTTTGACCTAAATTTTTAAGTTTCTTACATTTTAACACCATCATATTCTTTATAAACTTGCTACACAAAGCCTATGAATTTTTTTTCATGGCTTTGTATCGTAAGCATTGTAAAGAAAAGAACAGTTATTATAACCTATTTTTACCCCAAATCTTTTGAAAAAATATACATATTTCCAAAAAAAAAATATTGTTAGTTGGTAAAATATCTCGGGTTTTAAATGAGTAGGACATTATTTTTAATTCAAGAAGAATCAATTATAATTGAAGGAATTAAAGAATCAAAGACTAAATTTATCAAATTAGTTAATTTGAAAGGTCATATTAATTTAACGAGGGACTTAATTGAACAAATATTTGATTTTCATAACTGATTGTGATTTTAATTGAAAGTTTTCATAGCAAAAAAAAAGGCCAATCTTTATCTTTGTTCTATACCAGACCTTAGCTACTAGCCTTTCTAAATTCTCTTGAACCTCACACCTTACCACTATCATTGCACTCAATTTAGGTGTCGGTTCACTATCAGCAACTCATAGTGTTGGCATCATCTAGTCTTCTATGATTTCCTTTTATCCTTTGCAACAAAAGATAATAATAAGGATTGAAACTTTACAGGTGTAAAAGATCAGAAATAGATGTTTAAGTCTTGTTCTTCTCATGCTAATATTAAAAGGTCTACTTCAAAGAAGAGTAAAATAAAAAGCTTCCTTCTAGAAATTCCTAGACCATATCTTAGTAATTTAGATGTAATGAAATCTACAAAATGTCCAAATTATATTGTTGTTATGGCTTTGAAAAGCTGATTGACAAACCTACATTTAAAGTGTTGAACATTTTGTCAAAATAAGTTATTATGATAGAGATCATTTTGGTGCAAGTGGATGAACCACTTGGTGGACAACATAGAGAACATGAAAGACAAACTAAACATGGAAGGTCTCATGATAGCCAACCACTCTTTAATTTATTTGACAAATAGATATCAAAACTCATTATAAATAAGACGATTTCCAGCAAGCAAAACAGAAGGAGAAAAGAGACTAGAATAGACAATAGTAAGATAAAAGAAAAAAATTCTTGTGCAGCCAAGAAGAAAAGAGAACAACCAACTCTCCACCCCTCATGGAGGTGATAACTTATATACCTCTTCACCATCTTTCCAAGCCCTCTCATCTATCTTCCAACCTTAAAACCAACCCTTAAACATCACCATACAGCTCAGAAAACTTCAGCTGCAATCCTTATAAAACAACCTTGAAAACTCAATCCAAACTAGAACATTATTTGGCTTTTAAGTCATAACTAGAGCTACATACCTAAATTTTAGGTGTTAGTTACCTTTATGAAAAGCTAAGACATATATCTAAACTTTTATGAAAGATGTAACTCAAAGTTCTATGGTTTAGATGCTTTAAATCCAGCTGAAAATAAAGCACAAAACAATGATAGTAATTCATAGCAGTAACAAAAATGTTATCAAGCATTGCTCTTGACTATTCCAGCAATTTTATGAACCTCTTCTCATTCATTGAAGGTTAGTTTCAAACCCAAAATCCTTGGAATGAATATTTTGATTTATCATTAATTTTGATGTGTTTTGTGAGGAGATTTTAGGATTGTGCAATGTTTAATGGATTGATTTTGTGTTGGAATGATGTTGGTCAATTATTTTAATCTTGCATATCTATTCTTACATGTAAGGATTATATGGAATAACATGCTTATAACTGATTTTAGCCTTGTATGTGGGCTTATGTTTATTACTTATTATTATTTTATGCATGCAAAATTAAGATTCTTAAGTGTTTATAACACTTTCGGGGGACAATTAACCTTGTTTGATTTTTATCCATTTTATTGGTAATTACATGTCCCTCATCATTCAAGACATAAAAAATTATCACCGTCAAATTTTGTAGAGGTCTAACCCTTTCATATATAATTTGTTTTTTTTAAAAAATACATTATTGCATCCTTTTTTAATTTACATATGTTTAGCTAATTATTGATGTCATTTTGGCATTTTTTATGTTTGCATTTTAAAAAGAAAGGCAAAAAATATTTCTCTTATTCATACATCCATTTTGGATTTTATAACTTTTTTTTTATAAAACCAATCAAGGTTTTGCCACAATTAAAAGGCTTTCAAAAAAGATTACATTTCAAAATTTTATCCTTTTTGCAAACTCAAAATGAATAAATGTTTTGTAATTCACTCATGGAATTTGAGATAATAGATTCATAGTGAGTTTTATTTTGAATATTAATCAGAGATAACAACTTTTCTTCTTCATTTTAAATTTTCATTTTTAGTCTAATATTCACAGATAGAAAAATTGAAAGTATGAAATTTTTAGTTTAATATTCACCAAGTATAAATCAGGAGTATTAAATCTTCATTCAACAAATATTATAAGTGAAGTCTAGGTGTCATAGGATATATGAACCTTATTGAGGCACCTTTCATAAACCTTTTATAAGATTTGAGTTGGGCTTAATGAGCCCAATATAATTAATGTTGCTTCTTACAAGGAAGATGAACTTCTCATTTTAGTTTTTAATTACTGTTAACAATGGTTTTTTGATTTATTATTTTATATATTTTTCAATTTATTTTATTAATCATATACATTATCTTTCAATTCCTTAATTAAAAAATAACATGATATAAAAAAAATACATCCATAATATTGATGCCTTTGTTTTTAATATTAAAAATTAACTTGAAATCCAATATCAAATGTAGCGTTGGTGCACTTACTAGTGGGTACACACAGAGGTAACTTTACTATATTTGGAAAAGCATAAAATAGCACAAGTGAAAAAAATAAAAACACAAAGAAACCATCAAAATAAAAAATCTTCAATGTCAGGTCGGTTCATCGCATATGAAGTGCCTATTTTAGAGTTTGATAGATATTGTTTTTTAAAGTGTATTTCACTTGGAAATGCATCAAAATAATTTTTTTTAAAAAAATTATTTTTAATATCAGCACATCAAAACGATCCATGATTTGACTTGATGATGAACACCTATGCAATGACTAATAATTTACTATGATTTGAGCGTTCATCCTATAATAGTTCATCGGAATCTTTTAAAATATAAAAAAATCTGGTTGTGTATGTATTTGATTCTTTATCTATGATTGAACATTCACATGCATTACCCTGATTCATTCTCATTGTATCTATAACCATACTCCTATAACGATTACTAGTATCATCTACAACTTCATGCACGTTGATAGAACTAAAAGTTGACTTAACCATTATTTTTACCATGGTCTTGTAAGGAATATATGGTTCTTCATGTGTAAACTAACACAAGTATTTCTCTATGAACCCTATATATATTATATCAAAATGCCAAAAAAAATAACATTTTAAAAATGGGTCACTACAAAACATAGATAGTTTTGCATACTTAATGTGACAAATATTCAAAAAACATTTGAACCAGAATAGAAATGCTGATATATCGAATATTAGGGTGGTTGAATTTGTGATGATGAGAGTTTGATTTATGACAAAATATGGGGGTGTTGTGTGCTATTTTCTGCATGGTAAAATAGAAGAAGAAGAGTATGAGCGAGGAAATATTTTCTCGGTAAATGTCACTTTAATTTACTGATGAGTTTTTTATGTTGGTATTTTTGTTTGTATTTGATATTTTCATAGTAGTGCAACAAGGCCTTATTTAGGTGCACTTCTAACCAAGTTACAATGCTCAAAGGAATATACACTCAAATACATTTCCATAAGAACGGACCATAAGCTCTAGGTTGTAAAGAAAATAAATAGAGGAAATTAAAGCTTTAAAATTAGAGGAGCTAAGCTAAAAAAAGAGTAAATAAAAGTGTAAAATTTATAGAGAATTTTAGGAACCAAAACTCCATTATGAACTTTGATTACCCTCTATAATACCAAAATTGAACTTGAACGTTATGGCTTTAAATTATGTCTTTTAAGCTGAAAAAATTGTTCAAGTTTATAAAAAATCAGTTTCAAAGAAAATTGATCAAATTCTATCATTCATGAGCTAGCTTGGACAATATAATAGGCTAGAAAAAATAATTCTTCATGGATCAAGTCCAAGCCAAAATTTAAGTTGAAAAAAATAATCTTTTATGGTTCCAAAAAATATTTTACAATAAAACCAGACCCAGACTAGGCCCGAGCTGAGATCACAATTAAACATAAACATTTTGACTTTATACCAAATGTTTTTTAAGTTGGACTGGTCAATGTATTGGGCTGAAGAAAATAATTTTTCATGGACCAAACTTTAGCCTAATTTTGTGGCCTAATTTTAAAATCAACCTAGTTTAAGCCCGAACCGAGTTGAGTCAAGTATATGAGTTTAAGCCTAAAATCCATTTTATTTAGATCCTCTTTACTTTAAAAATTTGGGTATTGTTCTTTTAACTTCTTCCATTTTCACTGTATAAACATAAAGAAAAGCTTTTTTTTTTTTTTTTTTTTTTTTATGTGAGATAGAAGTACTTAGAAGGTTTTGAATTTCTCCAAACCATGTTATCTAAGAGTTTTTTAACACTACTAAAAAAGAGGACTATTAGCATCTGATTTTAGCAACGGATAATTCCGTTGCTAAATTCAGCAATGGATTTGCAACGGATTGCATATTTATTATTTTTTTAATATTAGCAACAGGCTTTAGCAACGGAAAATTCGTTGCTAAAGACAATATAGAATCTGCAACGGACTATCCGTTGCTGATTAAAAAAAAATATTTAAATTTTAATATAAAGCTAAAATTACACAGACCGTTGATAAGATATTTTACTTTTACAATCTCAACCGTTAATTAGCAATCCTAATCTTACACTCTCTCCCCTTCAGAAACGTAAACAGAACAATAAACAAAGAACCCAGAAAATGCTAATTAACTTGCAGTGAATCTTCATCCCCTTCGTCCCCTGATAATAACATCCATAACAGTAGAAAAACAATTAACTTAGCCCTCTCTCTTCATCGATCTGATCTTTCTTTGTCCCTAATATTTCTCTTCATCTTCTTCTCATTCGTCTCCAACATCTCGAGTTAGGCTAGGCCATACCAAACGTCAAATAATCTTACCTACCATGTTTTCAGACTCAAAGGCTCTCTGCTCTACTCTTTTATGGGTAAAGCTGAATTCTTTTAGGGTAAGGTAATCAGTATCACTGACCCAATGGATTTAGAATTCTTGCACACTCTTGATGTTCAGATTCTTGGGGCTGTAGCTGTGGCTATTGTGGCCATTGTTATTGGTGCTGTCTTTCTCTTCTCCTACAAAAAGCCCAAAGGTCTGAGCTTTTTCTTTTCTTTTGTTCTTAATTCTGTGCTTTTTTATCCTATATTTTGTGCATGTTGATTGAGTTTCTGTTAGGAAGATTGGATATTTTACGAAGTTTGTGATTGTTCTATGAAATTTGGGTTATGGGTTTTCCAAATCTTCAGTATCCATATTGAGAAGGATGGTTCTTGATGTTGAATGCAGTTCAAGCTGCACAAATGTTATACTCTAACATAGTAATAAATGGATTGTCATTTTAAGTTTGCTTGCTGTACGAGGCTTTGATGCGATTTTTATTAGCAATGGTTGCTCTAATTGCATACTCTTCTATTTCTGTATCTCTGAGTTACTAATTTTAAGGTGATATAGGCTTTGCTGTTTTGTTCTACGGTTTCTCTTTGAATGATTTATGGTTGTGTAAAAGAGCCTTATACTTCATCATGGATTATGGAGAGCTAGTATTGTTGTACCACAGCTAGAACTTGGTGAACTCCCCATGAATGAGGTTTTAATGAGCAAATTGAGATTCTCTCAAGCGCCTAGATTGAAGTTCATTATTAACTAAAGCATGAGTAACTAAGTGGATTGGCTTTTAGCCTTTTTGTACTTTTGTTTGCTCGTACGCTCAATCCCTTAGATTTTACATTTGAGCTAGCTTTATATGAAGTTTGTTTTGCCTTTATTCTTTCTATCAATGTATTTGTTGTGTTTTATGAAGCTAACTAATTTTTCTGTTTGATTACAGGCTGCTTAGATCCAGAAAATTTCAAGCAGTTTAAACTTGTCAAGCGTGTTCAGTTGAGCCACAATGTGGCAAAGTTCACATTTGCACTTCCTACACCTACTTCTGTTTTAGGCCTTCCCATTGGACAACATATAAGTTGCAAGTTCAGTTCTTTCCTTCTCTTTTTGTGAATTTTTTATGTTTGTCTGTATCAATCGTTTCTTAATCCAGTGTTTTTAAGTATTAACCATTCAAATGGCTTCAATTATATTAATTGATATGATGGAAAGTTGCCTTAGTTGTTACCTGTCCCTGTCATTGTTTAGTTCTTTTATCAGCTTCTTCCCTGTCATTGCCTTAGTTGTTACCTGTCCCTGTCATTATTTAATAAAAATAATATATTCAGCAACGGAAAATCCGTTGCTGATTTCGTGAATCAGCAACGGATTATCCGTTGCTGATTGTCCGTTGCTGACAATCAGCAACGGATAATCCGTTGCTGAAAAATCAGCAACGACAAATCTGCATCAGATTTTGTCCGTTGCTGATTCCGTTGCTAAATTGTTTTAGCAACGGATTTTAGTATTATCTGCAATGGAATAATCCGTTGCTAATTAATACATTTTTTAGTAGTGTAAGATTATCCACCTATAATTTATTTAAATCATATTAATATTTTATATTAAAAAGTTTATGTTAGAAATAATAAATTTCAACAAAGTTTTAACAGTATATGCACTTCATTTTTAAATTTGCTTCAAATTAAATATGTCTATTAATTAGCCATATTTTAAACAACAAAATTTTCAACATCTTCACTTGTACATAATGGTTTCTCTTCAACCAAACAGCCATCAATATAAGGCTGTGTCTGCTAAATGGTGCAAAAGCGGGCAAAAATAGTACACCACAATTGGTTTTTATTCTAGACGGATGCCTGTAATGCTGAGTTTATTTTATCTGCATTGCTATGAAGAAAACGGTGGTGCAGCACCAATTGCACCATGTTAATGCAGACATAATCCGATATGAGACGAAGAATCATTGTAGAGATTGTGCTTTGTTGAAAACGTTGACAGCTTCATATATTGGCGACCACTTTAGTTCTTATCTAAATACTAAAATTCTTTTCAGGAGCAAGAATGCTTGTCACCTTACATGTCTGCGAATGTTTTGGCTACAAGCTACCTGATATAAGGTCACTGACACACTAATTGCTTCATGCAAACTCGTTTACAGATGTTCAAAATTACATGGAAATTCAGTGTTAGTTTTTATCCTATAATTTTTATCTGTATAATATAATGTATGAAACAACACATTTTATTGAAAGCATCTGTGTTGACTCCCTTGCAACTTCATCTAACATTCTTAAAGTTGGATTCATTACTTCAATAAACTGAAAAAGGGGCCTGGTTGAATCTACCTTAATGAAGTGGATAGGCACTTTTATATCAAAAACCTTGCAATTGAGTTTTAAAAGACTAGTGAACCAGTTCTAGATGGTATGGTTGTGCAGGAGTCAGTTGAATTATTGCACGAACTTATAAAACAATCTATGTTTAGATCTCGGTAACAGTGCAGGTATTGAAGCAATTAAGTTGATACGATTGCTAAAATTGGATAGATGGCCAATTGACTATATATTCTGTCTGTATTCAGCTATGAATTAAGATAAATGGCCGTCGTGAATTTGTGATTGTTATACTCTGTTTGAACTGGAGTCTAGAGGCTGTTACATCACTGAGAATTTGAGATTTATGCATGAATGGTTCTCTTGGTGCAGCTACGTTTACACCCAAAGCTCCAGTTTGGAGTAGAATTTGTTGGAAATTTGGCAGAAATAGAGAATAGAATTGAAAAGGATTTAGGTTGCAAACTCTCTAATTTGGTAGAATACAATACATATGAAAATGGTACTCTCACACTTTTTCATTATGAGATTCATACAATATATAGACATTAATAGTTGTGACTCTTCAATACTAATAGATGTAACTCTTCAATACTAATAGTTATGACTCTTTAATACTAATAGATGCAACTCTTCAATACTAATAGTTATGACTCTTTAATACTAATAGATGCAACTCTTCAATACTAATCTTGATAAATAAGTTTAATAACTAACATTCACCCCTCTTAAACTTGTTTCATCAATCTTCACGATTCCAAGCTTCTTCTGCAGATAACAAAAAACTTCAGTCTTCAATGGCTTTGTAAAAATATCAGCAATCTGTTCATGAGTGTTGACATGAACTAACTCCACATCGCCTTCTTTTATGTGCTCTCTAATAAAATGAAATCGAGTATCAATATGCTTTGAATGTTCATGATGCACTGGATTCTTTGCAAGAGCTATAGCAGACTTGTTATCAACGAAAATTTTTGTGGCTTCACTCTGTTTCTGTTGCAGATCTTCCATCAATTTCCTTAGCCATATTGCATGACACACACATGATGCAGCAGCAATGTATTCTGCTTCACATGTGGATAATGCAACAATAGATTGTTTCTTGGATGTCCATGTGAATGCTGTTTCTCCCATGAAAAATATGAATCCAGTTGTGCTTTTCCTGTCTTCCAAGCTTCCTGCCCAATCACTATCACTATAACCTGTGATTTGGAAATTCTGTGATGATGAATAACATAATCCATAGTTTAATGTTCCTTTAATAAACCGAAGGATCCTCTTTGCTGCCTTCAAATGTGAACTCCTTGGTCTCTCCATGTATCTGCTAACTAAACCAACTCCAAACAGAATGTCTGGTCTGGTACAAGTTAGATAACGCAAACACCCCACAATACTTTTGTAATATGTAGGATTAACTAAATCTCCTTCTCCTTCTTTAGTTAACCTCGTTCCATACTCAACTGGATTGTCTGCTGGATCACAATCTTCCATAGCAAATTTCTTTAACACTTCTGTTGCATACTTGGCTTGAGAAACGAAAATTCCATTACTGCATTGCTTCACTTCTAATCCCAGAAAATATGCTAGAAGACCTAAGTCTGTCATCTCAAATTCCTTTACCATGGATTGCTTGAAATCTTGAATCATTGTAGGATCATCCCCTGTGAACAGAATATCATCCACGTATAAACAAACAAACATTATTCTACCATGCAAGTTTTTCTTCACATATAATGCATGTTCATACGGGCATTTTGTAAACCCCTTCTGAGAAAGATAGCCATCAATTCTTGAGTTCCATGCTCTTGGTGCTTGTTTGAGTCCGTAAAGGGCTTTCTTCAATCTGCACACCTTTTCTTCTTCTCCTTTTACTACAAAGCCAGCTGGTTGCTCAACATATACTTCCTCTTCAAGATTGCCATTCAAGAATGCTGATTTTACGTCCATCTGAAATATCTTCCATTGTTTCTGAGCAGCCAATGAAATCACCAATCTCACAGTTTCAATTCTTGCTACTGGAGCAAAAACATCTTCATAATCTACTCCATATTGTTGCTTGTACCCTTTTGCAACTAATCTGGCTTTATGTTTTTCAATTTCTCCTTCAGCATTCTTCTTTGTCTTGAAGATCCATTTTACTCCGATTGCATTGTGACCTTCAGGAAGTGTTGTCAGTTCCCATGTATTGTTCTTCTGAATGGAATTGATCTCCTCCTTCATTGCTTTCTTCCACTTGTCTTCCTGATATGCTTCTTCAAATGTTATGGGATCATTTCCTGAAAACAAACACAACATGTTGACATCATCAAGGTTCATTCTCTCTGTTGCGTCATAGATTTCTTGTATGCTCTTTGTTTTTCTTGCTGGACTTGAAGGACTAGCAGGGCTGCTAGTTGATGGGGCTGGATTGATTATGATTTCTTCTTCATCATTCTGCATTTGTTCTTCTTCTACAACCAATTTCTGCAACTGTTCCTCAGTACTCCAGTTCCATTCTTGCTCTTCATCAAATCTCACATCTCTTGACATGATCACCTTTTTTGTTACTGGATTGAACAATTTGTAACCATACGAATTTTCTCCATATCCTAGCAGTATGCATTTCTGACTTTTATCTTCAAGCTTGGTTCGTTTTTCATCTTGAATTTTGGCATAAGCTATGCTGCCAAAAATCCTTAAGTGATCAACTCTTGGTTTCTTCATGCTCCAGGCTTCTTCTGGTGTAAGCATATGCAACCTCTTTATTGTAAATCTGTTCAACAAATACACAGCACACACAACTGCATCTCCCCAAAACTCTTTAGGACAATTCTTTTCTTTTAACATACATCTAACCATGTTCATAATAGTCCTATTTTTCCTCTCCGATACTCCATTCTGTTGTGGAGTCTGTGGCATTGTGAGCTGATGTGCTATACCATTCTCTTTACAATAATAATCAAAAGCATGAGACACATACTCTCCTCCCCTATCAGTTCTCAGATTTTTCAGCTTGCATTCACTTTGCTTTTCTACTAGATTTTTAAATTCCTTAAACTTGCTCAGCACTTCTTTTTTTTCTTTCAACACATATACCCATGTTTTTCCACTAAAATCATCAGTGAATGTAAGGAAATACCTGTTTCCCCCTATTGTTGTAGGTGTAATTGGCCCACACACATCTGAATACACTAATTCCAGAGGCTGAGATGCTCTAGAACTCTTCTTTGGGAAGGATTTTCGGTGCTGCTTTCCCATCACACACACTTCACACAAATCGTTTGTGTGTTCGAGCTGTGGTATTCCCAGAACCATCCTGTGTTTCTCCATCATCATTAATGATCCACAATTCAGATGTCCATAACGCAAATGCCACAAGTTCGTCAGATTTGAACTTTCTGCCTTGAAACAGTTTGACATACACACATTTAAGTCAAGAGGAAACATCCTATTTTTGGTCATCTTGACTGAGGCAATTAAAGCTCCAGTTTCATCAAAAATCTTCAAGTTCTTATTCTTCATCTGCACTTCAAAATCTTGCTCCAGAAATTGTCCCAGACTTAAGATGTTACTCTTCATGTCTGGAACGTAAAATACTTCTGTTATGAATTTCTGCTCACCATTCTTGAGTTGTATAAGAATTCGGCCTCTTCCTTCAACAGGTATCTGAGAAAGATCTCCAAAAGTGATTTTTCCTTTGTAACTCTCATCAATATCTGCAAATGCTTCCTTCATGCCACACATATGATTTGATGCTCCGGTGTCTAGATACCAGGTACTAGATCTGCTATCATCAAATTTTCCACATGCCAGCAGCAGTGCAGGTTCTTCTGAATCACTTACCTTCTCAGCAAAATTAACAACTTTGTCTTCAAATCTGTATTGTGAACAGTCAGAGGCGAAATGACCATATTCCTTGCAATTATAACATTGCACGCCTGCATTGTTATGTCTCCAGTTTGAGTATCCTCCACGACTTCTTCCTCTGAATCTGCCTCTGCCTCTGCCATTGAAATTCTGATTTCGTGCACCATGAAATTCTTGATTTCTATATGATCTTCCTCCTCTTCCTCTTCTATGCAAAAATCTGCCTCTCTGGAATGCTCCTCTGTTGGATTCATTTGAATTCTTCAAAGTTAGCTGTGTCTGCAAAGCATGTTCAAGTGTTCTTCCTTCTCCTCTTCTGTCAATTTTCTGCTCATGGGCTTGCAGTGATCCCATTAACTCTTCTACTGTCAATTCTTCTAAATCTTTTGATTCTTCAATTGCTACAACCACATGGTCAAACTTTGAATCCAGTGATCTCAAAATTTTCTCCATCACACGAACATCATCAATATTTTCACCATTCCTTCTCATCTGGTGAACCAAAGTGATTACTTTTGTAAAGTAATCTGAGATTGTCTCATTGCCTTCTTTGTTCAGCTTCTCAAAATCTCCTCTCTGAGATTGTAGCCGAACTCTTTTTGTTTTTTCAACTCCACTATAAGTTTTACTTAGCATTTCCCATGCTTCCTTTGATGTCTTTGCTGGTGCCACCATCTCAAGGGTTGCTTCATCAAGCCCTTGATAAATTGTGAATAACGCCTTGTTGTCTTTCTTTCTTGATTCTCTCAGTGCTTGTCTCTCTGCATTGCTCATCACAGCGTCTTCTCTTGGTTCAGTATAACCATCTTCAACCAGCTCCCATAACTCTTGTGATCTAAGTAGTGCTTTGTATTGGATGCACCATAAATCATAGTTTTGTTTGGTAAGGCGGGGCATATGAAATTGGGAATAGTTGTTGTTGGAAGTCATGTTGTCTCTCGGGCTCTGATACCAATTTTGTTGGAAATTTGGCAGAAATAGAGAATAGAATTGAAAAGGATTTAGGTTGCAAACTCTCTAATTTGGTAGAATACAATACATATGAAAATGGTACTCTCACACTTTTTCATTATGAGATTCATACAATATATAGACATTAATAGTTATGACTCTTCAATACTAATACATGTAACTCTTCAATACTAATAGTTGTGACTCTTTAATACTAATAGATGCAACTCTTCAATACTAATAGTTATGACTCTTTAATACTAATAGATGCAACTCTTCAATACTAATAGTTATGACTCTTTAATACTAATAGATGCAACTCTTCAATACTAATCTTGATAAATAAGTTTAATAACTAACAGAATTAGCTCTCCTCCGGCTAGCTTTATAGTCTACGCTGCCTGGTGAAATATGGTTGGCATGCCTCAGATTTGATAGGTGCTAACTATATATTTACATGGTGCTTCAATGTGATGTCTGAGCACTTACTTGAATAGTTAAAAATGTATATTTTCACATAAACTGTTACCACCAACTTTGCAGTCCATCTGCTATTTTAGTTAGAGATAGCCTCATTTATGTATTGTTTCTGAGCCTACTGCATTATGCCACAATATCATTTAACCTGTTTTTGAAGACAAAGGCAGTCGACGTACGGACCATTAACTTTTGTGCTTCATTAAACATTCACTGTTGTTTCACCCTCCCTTCAGTTTGTTGAAGAGTGCTTGATAGACCGTTAATTCAGGTACCGGGTCTGCATACTGCACAATTTCCTGTAAAACTTTTCTATATATAGCCAAGTTAAAATGGCCACCCAAATTTTGAAACCTAAATCTGTAGCACCCACCTCTCAGTTTCTCCCCTCACACATACACACAAGGAAAGGTCATGATCTCGGTTTGGTTAATTCCATCACCAACACCCTTGTCATGATCTTCTATCTTATCATCCTTTCAGACCTTTCATTTCACTCATTTTGGTTCTTGATTTTAGGATCAAAATAACTATGGCAAAGAGATCATTTAAATGTTTTGTGGAACAAGATCTGGGAAAGCTCCCACTCTTCTTGATCTATGCCGTGCTCGAATGGGTGTTAATTGCCGTGGTCTTTATTGATGGGTTACTTGCGTTTTTTGCCAACGAATTTACATTTTTTGCCAACGAATTTACAAAGTTCTTTGAGTTGAAAATCCCTTGTTTGCTCTGCACAAGGATTGATCTGGCTGTTGTTCGTAGAGATGCTGATCTTTATTACAACCAATCCATATGTGAAACTCACAAGAAGGAAGTTTCAAGTCTAGCTTATTGTCGTGTCCACAAGAAGCTTTCGGATATAAGAAAAATGCGTGAGGGGTGTCTTCTTTCTTTTGCTACGAAGAAAGAATCTGATTGTGATACATATAAGTCTCCTGTTAGGGTTTTACATAAGAATATCGAGCTGTTTGTTGATGATGATCGTGACATTCATTTGAGGCTGCCTACTGGAGGAAAAGACAACATGGTGCCAGCTGAGAAGAGCAACCTCCACCAGGGTTCATGCTGTGGGAACCCATTGAAGGTAAAGGCCTACACGAAGGGAAAGATTGCAGGCACGCTCTCACAAGCTCCTACTCCTTCTCCCTGGGTACCATTGGTGAGTTTGAGAAATGAGGACCCTCGGAAGTTGGACTTATCTCAGGTGCGATACACAGAACTCAACTTCTCAGAAAATGACTCAGAGCTTCAAGATGATGAGGATGTCTCGAATGCAGCACATCTGGATAAGCAATGTTAGTTTTAAATTTAATTTTGTTTTTGCTATCTCTGTCACTTCTTACATGGTCAGGTTAATGGATTCTTTGAACTCTTAAAGATTCTTTTAACTATGCAAAGTTCATATGCATGCATGGTATTACTCAGTGAAAGTATATCTACGTTGTCCACGTTATAAAATGCATTTTCTTGAAATGCATTGCTTAAATTCTTAACATCGCACATGATTGCTTCTTGCTTTTGATCTCTTAGTTTTCAACAACCTCATTGATTTAGTGGGTGTATTTTTTGTGTTAGTCACGGACGATGTGAAAGCTGCTATGGTGCCATTGTTGACAGAAGCTGAGAATACGAATGAAGATTGGACCCCTACATTTTCCAGAGGAAATAAGTTTCTTGGAATCCTACTAACAGATTCAGCCACCGCCAGTCCCAGGGCATTTACTAGGTTTCCGAGGAAATCATTCCTTGACGAAACTGAAGATGCTTCAGAGTTCACTGAAGGGACTTGTCTATCAAATGAGCTGGTAGATGATGACTCAATTTTGCACCATTTGAAGAAACAGGTTCATCTGGATCGCAAGTTACTGATGGCTTTATACATGGAATTGGATGAAGAAAGAAGTGCTTCGGCCGTTGCAGCTAATAATGCAATGGCCATGATCACCTGGTTGCAGGCAGAGAGGGCAGCTGTTCAGATGGAGGCAATACAGTATCAAAGAATGATGGAGGAGCAGGCAGAGTATGACCAAGAGGCCCTGCAAGCAACAAGGGATATCCTTTCCAAGAGAGAGAAACAAATCAAGGGTTTAGAGTTTGAGCTCATGGCCTATAGAGAAAATTATGGAGCCCTTTTCGGACAAGGTTTTATGGGATCCGGAGATGAGATTGATGAGGATTGTCATGAGTTGAAACCACATTCTCATTCATCTTAGCCCCAACTTATAGGTCCACAAAAGGGCAAAATAATGCAGAAAATGTATGTCGTAACCCTTTTTTACCATATCTTTTCTAACATATTTTCCAAAAAAAACAAAATTAAAAGAAAGAAGCGAAATGACGTGCAAGAAAAGAAATAGAGACCACAATAAATATAATAAATATAAAAGTTTAAATCCCTCTAAAAAAATTGTAAGATGAGGACATAAAAAATAAAAAAAAAAAGTGTAAAAAATAAGTAAAGTATGAAATATATATATATATATATATATATATATATATATATATATTAGGGTCAGAACACACAAAAAGCCAATGAAAAAAATCACATAGAAATCATGAAGACAAAAAAAAAAAAAACTAAAAAAACATAGAAAACGAGAAAAAAAAAACAAAGAGAGAGAGAGAGAGAGAAACAAGGTTTAAAGTAGAATAAAAATATATATATAAAAAATTATTAGAATAAAAAACATTTTGCCAAAACATATTTAGCCACTAATACTCATCTTCTTTCCCCCTTTATTTTTTTACCCTAACTAACTAGCCCCTCTCTTCTTTACCAATGTTGTATTCTGGTAATCTTGTTCATTACCATTATACTATCAAACATATAACACTACTAAAAAAAAGGGTCAATAGCATCGGCAATTAGCAACGAAATATTTCAGATGCAAATTTAGCAACAGATTAGCAACGAATTATATATATACTAATTTTTTAATATTAGCAACGGATTTAGCAACAGGAAATCGATTGCTAAAAAATAAATTAATATATTAAAAATCAGCAACAAATTATCCGTTGCTAATACAATGACACGGTTTACAATGATTGTGCTGATAAAGAGAAGAACAAAATTCGACTTAATTATATATATATATATATATATATATATATATATATATATATATATATATATAAACAAAAAAAACACCCCACACGGTATATAATTGGTACAGGTATATAAATGAAAAAACACCCGGGAGGAGACAATTAATTACTCCAACTCAAAATCAAACAACTTTCATTCTCCACTTAAAAAACCCTAACCCAATCGATTTGTCCCTTTCTTTCTTTTCTAGAAACCCACCCCTCCTCTGTCACTTTCTCTTAAATTATTGTCCAGGAACATGTAATTCCAAAACATCCCTTTTCAATAACCCCACTTTTGCTTTCTTTAACTTCTTCTATGTTGTGCTCTCAAGAACCCACTTGCAAAGAATGTTGGTGTGCTCCCACTTGCAAAGAACTGTGTTGTGGTGTGCTTTCATTTGCAAAGAATCGTGCTGTGCTCCCAAGAATCCACTTGCAAATGGTATAACAAATTAAAACAGGTATAATTAGAAACCCATATTTGAGAGATTTTATTTGTAATTTAGAGATAATGTATTTTATTTTATTAACTAATTTTATTGATGAGAATAATAATTTTGTTTGATTTTTTGCAAATTATTTGTTAAATATGGCTTTTATCACATGCTAATATTTTTAATTATTAATGTAATGTATTTTATTTTAAATTTATTAACTGGGTGAGGTATAAAAAAACATATACAGAGAGAAGGGGTTGAGATTTATGTTGAACAGATCATGCAAAACAGAGCATGCAAAATGTTGTGGAAAGTAGCCTAACTACTGTTGCAAAACTATTGCTTTCTTTGCAGTAACTAGAAAAATGTTGCAAAACAGAGCATGCAAAAAGATGAAATCCTAACTAGCATGCAAAACTAGCATGCAAAAAGATGAAATCCTAACTAGTGGTATAAATTACTAGTTACAAAAACCGGAAAAGACTAGGGAGGGAGTTTTCTTTGCAGTAGCCTTCTTATCATTTGTGCAATTTCAACAATTTTTTAGTTATGGCACTGCTTGTGTGCGTCACCATGCTTCTATTTAGGTGTCCATTTGTTGAGCTTCATCTTCATTCTTTTGCAGGAGCCCAGGAAAACTTTTAAGTTTCACCATCCCTTCATTTGAAGCCCTTACTCAATTTGATGTTGCTACAATCTCTGCAGATAAATTTTATAAATTACTTAAAGCTGCATAGGAGTTTTTATGGGATAGGTGTACCAAGCAATCTAAATTATCTGCTTGTGTATAATTGCTTAATATGAAGTCAATTCTAAATTTGACTCAGACTGCCTTCAACAAATTTACTGAATTTACAAAAAGTTGCATGCCTGATAATGGAAATTTGGTTTAAAGTTTCTATGATGCCAAGAAATTTATGCGGCCACTTGGACTTGGTTATGATAAATATGATGTGTGTCCTAATTATTGTACGTTGTACTATGGGATAGATGCAATGAAAACAAATTGTGACTTTTGTGGAAGTTTACGATACAAACCTAGAAATCCCACTAGTAAAGGTTCTAATAAGTCAGAGAAACAACTCCGATACTTTCCCTTGACACCAAGACTTCAGAGGTTATTCATGTCTCCACATCATGCCAAAGATATGACATGACATCATTTTCATAGGTCAGATGATGGAGTTATGGTGCATCCATCTGACGGGGAGGTATGGAAGAAGTTTAATCAAGACCATCAAGACTTTGCATTAGATCCATGAAATATTCAGTTAGGATTATGCACTGATGGTTTTAGTCCATTTAACATGTCTTCAAATGTCTATTCTTGTTGGCCAGTAATTGTGACTGTTTATAATTTGCCTCCTTGAAAGTGCATGACACGACCATTCATGTTTTTGTCAATGATTATTCTTGGGCTGAAGAATCCGGGAAAAAGCTTGATGTTTTCCTACGACCATTAATTGATCAGTTGAAAAAGCTATGGCTTGATGGTGTTAATACCTATGATATATATAGGAAGGAAAATTTTTAATTAAGGGCAGCTTTGATGTGGACCATTAGTGATTTTCCAGCTTATGGTATGTTATCGGGTTGGAGTACTCATGGCAAGTTGTCTTGTCTTTATTGTATGGAGCATAGCAAAGCCTTTAGATTAAAGCATGGGGGGAAATAACCTTTTTGACTGTCATCGACGATTCTTACCTATGGATCACCCATATAGATATCAATCAGACAAGTTTTTAAAAGGAGTAACGGAATGGCTCCCTCCTTTACCTCGTCGATATGGTTCAGAAATGTTATTTGAATTGTCTAATTTTACAGAGGGGCATATTAGAAGTTCATCTCACAATGACAAAATACCAGGTTTTGGTGTTAAAGACAATTGGGTGAAGAAAAGCATTTTATAGGAGCTTTCATATTGGCATACAAATTTGATTTGTCATAATCTTGATGTCATGCACATTGAAAAAAATTTATTTGACAATATTTTTTATACAGTAATGGATTGTCCTGATAGAAGCAAGGACAATGTAAAGGCTAGGTTGGATATTCAGTTGTATTGTAAGAAGCCTAACTTACATTTGCAACAAGATGCAAGTGGTCGGGTTTACAAACCTAAAGGCACTTATTATCTCTTCAAGAAACAACAACAACAGCAAGTGTTGTCATGGATGAAAGAATTGTCATTTCCTGATGGTTATGCTTCAAACATCTCACGGTGTGTAAAAGAGGCACAATGTAAGGTTTCAGACATGAAAAGTCATGATTGTCATGTTTTTATGCAGAGACTTCTTCCAATTGCTTTTCGACCTTACTTGCCTAAGCCATTGTGGGAGTCATTAACTGAATTGTCAGTATTTTTTCGGGACATTAGTGCTACAAGTTTAAATGTCCAACACATGGAGTTGTTGCAGATGAATATCATTGAAATTATTTGCAAACTTGAAAAGATTTTTCCTCCATCCTTCTTTGACTCTATGGAACACTTGACAATATATTTACCTTATGAGGCAAAATTCGGAGGACCTGTTCAATATCAATGGATGTATCCATTTGAACGGTATGTTTTCATGTCATATTATTTTTTATTCTTTTTCATTTTTTCTCAAACTAATTGATATCAATGATATAGGTATATGTTTTATTTGAAGAAAAACGTGACCAATAAAGCTAAAGTTGAGGATTCCATATGTAAAACATATTTGATTGATGAAATTACCAATTTTGCATCTTATTATTTTGGTGATGACGTGCAAACAATATGGAATCGAGTTCCAAGGAATGATGACGGTGACCTTAAAAGTCTTGATGGACAACTTTCAATTTTTTCTTACCCGGGGAAAAAATTGTCTAGAAGATCGTATAGAAGACAATTGTCACATGCTGAAATGAAAATTGCACATAACTATATTTGTTTCAACTGTGAAGAATTGAAGCCCTATTTAGAGTAAGTATGGATTTTTTTATATATATAATTTATTCTTAATAATTTAATTTTAAAAATAAACTATTTATAATTTAGGCAATGTCATCAAGAGCTAAAGTCACAACAACCACTGCGAGCGATGCTGAAATAGAAAAATTATGCGAGGAGATCTTTCCAATTTGGTTAAAAAATAATGTAAGTAGTTTTATGTAATGATTTTTTAATGCAATTTTATTATTTTAATAAATTATTTTATTTTTGAAAAAAATATTTATTATGGTGTTAAATGTTATGGTAGGTTGAATATCAATCAAATGGAATTGGGAATCAAATCTTTGCACTTGCTATGGGCCCTTCAAATTTAGTTAAATGTTATAATGGGTATTATGTGAATGGTTTCAGATTTCACACTCAAAGTTATGGTCGATTTAAAAAGACGATGAATAGCGGGGTTTGTGTGAAAGGAAGTTGCTATGATGACAATGAATGTGATTATTATAAAATGCTTGAAGAAGTTGTTCGGCTAAAATATTTGGGGAGTAAGTGCAAAGTATTCATGTTTAAATGCCATTGGTATGATACAAGAAGAGGAATTAGAATGCATCGTTCAAATGGTTTGGTTGAAATCAAGCATACTTCTCGACTATATGGAAATGAAGATTTTGTGTTAGCACAACAATGTCAACAAGTCTACTATACATGTTCACCTGATAATAAATCTTCTGAATGGTGGGCGGTAATTAACACAACTGCTAGAAGTCGCTATAACGTTGACATGGGTGAATTTATTGAAGATGATAACAATATGAGATCATTTGATGTCGCTCAGTCAGATGAGATTTCTCAACCATGTCGTGTCCTTCCTACTCAAACACTTGATGATCCAAATATGGTTGTTGAAGCATCATATTATACAGAAATCAACCATTGTGAATTGCTTCAGTTACAGGCAAATTCGGTAGAAGTTGAAAGGGCTTCAGATGAAGAATTTGATGATGATGTTAATGGTGATTACGATGATGATGATATGGTTATGAGTGATGATAATGATGAGCAACATGATGATGATATATTATAAAATTTATTTTTATTTATTGTATTTGGACTTATTTTTAAATGATGTAAGTTATGTTTGTATTAATGGTATTAATTAAAAATAATTATTTTGTTCATTTTTATTTTTTTATTGTATTAATTTGTTTATATTCAATAATTAAAAATAATTCAGTTATATTTATTCTATAATGTTGTTTATTGATGTTAATTTTTTATTATATTTCAGGTATCTAGCATGTCTCGACGTGGTTCTATATTAGCTTCCAGGAGTAATAAGACCACTTCATCTAGATCAAATGACCCTTCATCTGGCCGGATAGCCAAGCATCCATTTCTCATCAACCTTTTCATCATGAGTTGCATGATTACTATAATCCTACTCAGCAAGATTATGGGCGGAGGGATGATTATCAATCGTACGAGGGTTTTTGCTTTCAAGATTTACTTCAAACTCAAGAAGGTTTCCCTCAATATCACCCATAGGGGATATAATGTTGATGGGGGTTATTATGATTGGAGGGGCAAGGATGTTAGGGAAGATGAGAGAGTTGAGGAAGATGGAGGAGAACAATATGAGAGAGTAGATGGTGATAATGATGAAGATGAGGGAGATGATGTTAATGCAAGAGGATTAGGTGATGAGGGAGATGATTGTAATGTTAGAGATTCAGAGGATCGAGATGATATCCCTTCAATCCATGGTTCAACATCTTCTCCAATGCATCATGAGCAACGGGTTCAAAAGAAGGGTTTTGACACACATAAGGATCCAATTACCAAAAAAAAAAGCTTCATTTATATGGAACAACAGAGTAAGTTGAATTTTATAAGGTTATTGTGTTTTATAATTATTTTTGTCATTTTTTTAAGCTTCAGTAACTCATCGTGTGGCATGAAATCGGACTTATTTTGAGATCAAATTTTAAAGGACCATGGCACAATTGGGAAAAAGTTGGTTCAACTTATAAGGATGAACTCTTTAAAGAGTTTAAGCTATGAGATTAGACATTTTTATTTTAGACATAATTATGTTGACTTATTAAATAATATTATGAGACTTGAATATATTAATAAATATATGTATTGGGAGATTGTTTGATGGATGGGATGTGATTCAGGATGATTGGATCAAGATGAGAGTTGTAATGACATATAATAGAAATGTTGTCGATAACTTGGTACCAATAAAAATAAAGGAGACTGCTGAAATTTTTTTAAAAAAATTTCCATAATTTTAGACATATCATTCAATAGTTGACATTAGTAAAGAACCAATTATTCGTAAGATTTGGGAAGATAAGACTAGAATTGCTTTGAACTAGCAGTTGACACGAGCTTGTAAAAGACCTATATCTGAAAGAAATACCACAAATATTATGGATTGCATTAATAAAGGTCTAGTTTGGATACACAATGACGATTGGAATCAAATGATTAAAGAAATTTGGTCCACCCCAGAATTTCAAAGGAGATCAAAATCTGCAAGAAATAATCGGCTAACTGAAACAGATGATAAATTAAGCACTCATTCTGGAGGTACGATGTCATTTGCATCATATCGAGCTAGCATGGTGAGGATTGTTTATATTTGTTATAATGGACTTCAAATTTTTATATTTATATTTTCTAATATTTTTTGTTTGTTGATAGCAAGAAAAAGCAGGTGGAAAAGAACCTCTATGGGATGATGTGTTTTCGGTGTTGCATCAGAGTGCCAAGCAGCCTGAAACATTCATAGATAACAAGTCTAAAAAAGTTGTTTTAAGTATTTTTTTTAATGTAATTTAATATTATTTAAAATTTAAATGAATTTATTATTATATTTTATTGTATTGTAGGAGAATTACAAAAAAGAGATGATTTCAAGATATGGAGCTGATCGGGAAAATCATCCTTCATTTGATGGAGCAGCTTGGTGTGTTGCTATAGGAGGAGTTACAAAGGGTAGAATATATGGTGCACCTGGTATGCCAAAATCCATGGTTATTACGAGTGCTTCATCACAATCCTATACGATGGAGTCAACACCTCCTAGCTCATCAATTCAGGCATTGAAAGAGCAAATAAAGGAAAGAGATGGTCATATTTTATCATTACAACAGGAGATGACCTCAATCAAAAAATTTCTTAGTAATATGGGATACCAAGCTTGGGCATCAAATATGGACCAAGGTATGTCGGCACCTATGGCTTCATCTATGCCGTCACATGTGGCTCCACAGATGACGACACCTATGTATCTCCCGTCTAATCCAGTATATCGACCTAGGCCTCGACCACCATATACCGATCTCACCTTATAATGGTCAGCATTGTTTTGATTTGTTTCTACCACCATCCCAATCACCACCTTTATGATAAAACATATTTATTAAATTGTGACTTATTTATTTTGATGTAAGTTTAATGAGATTTATAAATTTATTAAGAAATTTATTTTTATTTGCGTTATTATTTTTTATAAAATAATTTCTAGTATTAATTTATGTTCTTTATATATTTATCTATAATTTTTTAAAAATCCACAAATAATTAAAAAAAATTCAATATATGGGAAAAATAATTTAAAAAATTCAGACAAATCAGCAACAGATCAGTAACAAAAGCAACGGATCAGCAACGGATAATCCGTTGCTAAAAAATTAGCATCTATTATTTGCATCTGAAATTATCCGTTGTTAATTCTGTTGCTGAGTTTTATCAGTAACAGATTTTAATATTATCTGCAACGAACTAGTTAGTTGCTAATAGGCTTTTTTTTTTGTAGTGTAAACCTAACAACCATATCTCTTTACGAACCTGTAACATTTAGCGAAGTCTTCCTTGCCACTGAAACATCACTTGCAGCGGTGGAGACACTAGACCGAAGACACCATTTAAGCACACATATTGTAACAATCTCAGGTTGTAAACTCAAAATATATGATATATATTCGTAGCTACAATTTTTTATATATATATATATATATATATATACAATTTTCCTGAAATTTCGGCAGAGTTTCCTTTGTATTCTTTAGATACCAAGTTATCGACTCAATCATTTCTCAACCTGTAACATCAATCACAATATTCATCCCATTATTTGGACTTCAAAAAACTCAAGCATATTTCAATATCTCAATTCTATTTTTTTATAGAACACTATAATAAAACCAATAAATTCTTAACATGCATCGTCTCTTTTTCTTTTTCTTTTTTATTTGTGCTCAAAAATATACATAACCAACCATAATTCAACTTAATAATAATAATAACATTATAAATTACATCATACATAAGATAATAAGTTAGACATTACATTTTTAGATATGGAAGTATATTACAACAAAATATTAGTTCTTCCCATTACATTAATCACATAACAAAATTATTTATCCAAGCATCTACTTTCCAGATCGAGGGTGCGATGTACCTAAAAACATTATCGCATAAAACATGATTAAAACAATTGCACATTTCAATAAGTAATTGATTAAGGACTAATTATTCATATACATTAAAGTGACTTTTATATCATAGAATAAATTGTCTCATTTTCTTTTGAAGTTTCTAATTTCATAAATTCTCTTCTAGACATAGGGATACAACTACTAAAAAATATCAAGAGTGTCTCCCACAAACCAGCATATTTAACTTCAAAGTTTTACAATTAATCTATTTTACATTAAGTGACTATCCCATTAATTTGTAAATTAATTTTCTTAACATGGTCATGCAATCAGACATAAATTCCAGTAATCAGGAAATGATCTTCAAGGCTTGTCCATTCAACAGAATATTATTTCCAGTAATTGCCCATTCACCAAGGTGTTATTTCCAATAACCAGGAAATAATTTTTCAAGGCTTGCCCATTCACCAGGGCATTATTTCCAGTAACCAGGAAATAATTTTTCAAGGCTTGCCCATTCAACAGGGAATTATTCCCAGTAACCAGCACTAGAATTTACAATCTATAAAAATTCATTTTACAATAATAATAATAAAAAATATAAACTAATTAATTACTCCAAGGTGTCGAACACCTACCTGGTGTCTGTGCGCGTGAAGCTGTCCCTTGTTGCTGATTAGGTCCTGCGGCCTCCTCTGTACCAACAAAAATTACTTTGTCATTGTTCATTCATTCGAACCGGTAAAAATTCTAATACCCATTACATATTCTTTGATTAAATCCAACACCCTTAATTAAGTTTAATTGACTTTTAATTCAAGGAGGACAAAACCCTCCTTTATGAAACATTTACTTATTTATTTTTTTTCACAAAAGTCCCTATACAATTTAATCTATCAACATCAATTGTCTTCAATTTGGTAAGATTCCTCAATAATATTATTTAAACTCCATTATCTAATTTTTCTTCTTCATTTAGTCAAAAACTCCTCAATAATATCATTTAAACTTCATTCTCTAATTTTTCTTCTCTATTTAGCCAAAAACTTCTCAATAATATCATTTAAACTTCATTCTCTAATTTTTCTTCTCTATTTAGCCAAAAACAACCTAGGGAAGGAAGTGAAGATTTTTCTTTTCTCTTTGAAAAATTCTTACTTCATTCATATAACAACACTTATAAACCTTCATCTTCCCATATTTTCCAAACAATTGTATTTAACCTCAATTCCCCCAAATTATTCCTTTTTTTGGCCAAATATTCAATTAAAATGAGGAAAAATAATTTTTGTTTCTTTTACTTAAAATTAAACACTTACCCAATCATAATTCATGCTTTCTAACATGGTTCAAACATAATTTGCATCATTCCTATAAATTATAACATAAATCCACAATTTCACATAATCATAATTTTGCATAATCCTTCATCAAACATAAAATTAAAGGAATTAATCATTTGGAGCATGTTATTTACCTCACTTTGATAAGGATTTAAGGAAAGAATGCAAGCAAAATCAAGTTTTCTTCTTCTCCCTCTTCAAACCCTAGCTTGAAATCCTTCCTTCAATGCATTCACCACCTTAAAATCAACCCCCTCTTTATGTTTAATTAAGTTACTCACTCTAATTACTCACTTTAAGTAGTGAAATCAATGAGCATTTAAGTAGAAAAATCACACAATTCTTCTCCCTCTCTTTGTAGAAAGCTCACGGCTAAAAGAGAAAAAAAATGGAGCATTTATAGTCTAACTTTTACTTCTTTACACATTGGCCCTCATTTCTTCTCATTTCTATTTTTGCCACTCAACTCTTCTTTTTACTTAATTCTCACCTTAACATCTTATATTTTATTCTATTGTATCCAATTACAATACTTGGAATCCTTTTATTTAATCTATTCGGTACTTTATTTATTTTACTCAGATTATAATTTAGCGGGTTTTCACACATATCATCTTTGATAATGAAGAGTAGCCCAACCCATTGCTATTTGGTTGGGAGATTGGGCACATCTATGCCCAAGTTATTAGATTTTTATTTAAGTTTATTAATTAGGCTTAGTTATGTTATTTTGTTAAAAATTTTATTTAATGGATTATAAGCCCAATTATTGGTTGTTTTAGGATTTTACTATTTATATGCTTTTTTTTACATGTTAGACAATTTTATGATGAATTGAATAAAATTTACAGAATTGAAATCTTTTTCAACCCCCATTCTTTCTTTTCTTCAACTCTTTTATTCTTTTCTTTAGTTCATTTTTTTATATATCATTTAGCTTATTCTTAGCTTCTTTCTTCTTTCTTAACTTCTTTTCTTAAATATTTTTTTTGTCTCGTATCAACTTTGGTATCAGAGCTGAAGTTTTTAATTGTTTTCACAATTCAATGATTCATAGACTTGTTCAAATTCCTAATATTCAATCTAGTTCATAAACTCTATCTTATGGGATGCTTTCATCAACAATGAAAAAAAGTGTTTTTGTTTTGCCTTTTTCTATTTACAATCAAAATCTAAATAAAAACATTTAGTATGGGGTGTGATCTTAGTCAGGGTTTTTACAAAGAAAAAATCATTTAGGCTCAAATAAGGACCACAAAGGATATATTCTTTGAAAATGAAGGGACAACAAAGATGATCTTTCCTCATTTCAAACACACATCATTAGTATTGATAAACTTTGTCATTTTTTGAAACTTGTGAATGATTACAGAGTGATTGCCAACCATTTATCCATGCAATTAAAAATGCTATTCATATACGAGTTTTATGTCAAAGTTAGCTTTGGTTTGTTTGGTTTGGTTACCTTTTAATCGAGAATTGCTTAAATCTCATCTTGAACATATTATGATTCATTCTTGGAAATAATGCACAAAACTAGTTCTTTTTAGGATTTTTATTTAGGAAAAGGATTTAAAATGTTGTGAGATCATGCAATTTATATATATAAAAAAGGTTCTTTACATTAAGAATTCATGGCCAAACTTCACTTTGTTGACTTGGGAAGAAAACTGGATACATCAGGTATAATATCTTTTTACAGAATTAGAATTCATAAATCTAACTAGATCTTCTCCATCCATTTTAGACAATCTTAGAGCTCCTATTGAGAAAGTTGTTTTCACTACATAAGGACCCTCGTAGTTTGGTGCTCATTTACTTTAGTCTTCTCCTAGTAATGGGCAATATTTTCTTCAGCACTAGATCCCTTTCCTAGAACGCCCGAGGTTGAACTTTCTTATCATATGCTTTAGCCATTTTTTTCTAGTAAAGTTGGTGATGACAAATCGCAGCTACTCTTTTCTCATTAATCAGGTTTAGCTGTTCATATTTGACTTTGGCTTATTCATCCTCTTCTAGTTCAAAATCTATCAATAATCTCAACGAGAGGATCTCCACTTCCAAAGGCATTATGACTTGCATTCCATATGCTAAAGAATACGGGGTAGCTACCATTGAAGTTCCTACTACAGTGCGATATACATGAAGGGCAAATGACAATATC
The DNA here is from genome assembly GCF_000002775.5 of Populus trichocarpa. Lineage (NCBI taxonomy): Eukaryota > Viridiplantae > Streptophyta > Magnoliopsida > Malpighiales > Salicaceae > Populus > Populus trichocarpa. Next base: position 9,384,734 of record NC_037299.2, on the reverse strand, counting down.
TCATGCCAATCTTTGTAAGTAATTATCATTTTCTGAATAATCTTCTTGACATTCTTGTTGGCAACTTCTACAGCGTCATTCATCTTCAGCCTATACAATGATGAATTAGAATGTTTGATTTTTTATTTGGTACAAAGCTCTACTATCAATCTTGCCGTTAAAGTTCTGCGTATTATCGGTCACTATTTTTTCTAATAGGCCATATTGGTAGATCAAGTCTTTTTCTATAAACCTTTTCACCACCTTCTATGTTAAATGAGCATATGAGTTAGCTTCTACTCATTTTATGAAGTAGTTGATAGCCACAAGGATGAACCTATGCCTATTATTGGCTTTTGGGTTAACAAGCTCAATCACATCAATTCTCTATATCACAAATGACCATAGAGATGTTAGATTAAACATAGGAATCGGAGGTGTATTGATCTTATTGTTATACACCTGACATTTATAACATCTCTTTCTAACATCATCCAAAAATAACTAGCCTTTTGTATTTTCCTTGCCATCATATGCCTATTAGCGTGAGTTGAGCAAATTCCTTCGTGGATTTCTTGTAATACATTTGTAGTGTCAGCCTCATTCAAACACTTTACCAAGGTTCTATTGAATGATCTTTTATACAAGACTTCTTTATTTAAGTAATAATCTATAGCCAATCTTCTTAAGGTTTTCCTATCTACCTTAGAGTCTCCCACAGGATATTCCTGGTTTTGCATAAAGTTCTTAATATCGTGGTACCAAGGATTCTCATCTATCTTTCCTTCAACTAAGCAACAATGAGTTGAGAAATTTTTTATATCTATGTCTATCGGTTGTACTTTATGTCAAAAATCAATTCTAGTCATGACAGTCAGTGTGGCCAAAGCATTGGCAAAATAGTTCCCTTCTCTTTATAGATGGGTGAATTTTATCTCTTCAAACTCTTCTGCTAGTTTGGATAGATATTTTTGGTAAGGTCTCAGCTTTTCTTCTTTGGTTTTCCATTCTCCTTTTACCTAGCAGATAATCAGCATTGCATCGCCATACATATCTATCTATCTGATTTTAAGCTCCAACATAGCTTTTAAACTAAGGATGCAAGCCTCATACTCAGTTATATTGTTGGTGCATTTAAACTTCAGCTTAACTGAAACCAGGTATTGCTTTTTATCAAAAGAGATTGTTATTGTGCCAGCTCCATTACCATATACATTTACTGCCTCGTCAAAATACATGGTCCACCAATCTATCTTTTTTTCTTCTTCCTCAACTAACAGTACATTTTTATCAGGAAAATCAAAATCTAGTGGCTCATAATCTTCAATGGTGTTGTCAGCCAGATGGTCAGCAATTGCGCTCCCTTTCACAGCTTTTCTCGTCATATACACTATGTCGTATTTTGCTAACAGAACTTGTCATCTTGCAATTCGACTTGATAGATAGGTCTTGTTATAAATATACCTCAATGAATCCATATTTAAAATCAACCACGTAGTATGATACAACATATAATGTCGCAATCTTTTTTCCGCCCACGCCAACGCACAACGTAGTTTTTCTATCACCATGTATTTAGATTCGCACTTTGTGAACTTTTTACCTAAATAATAATAAATGGCTCTTTTTTTCTTTCTAGTTTCATCATGTTGGCTTAATACACATCCAATAGTTGTTTTTGTCACCGTTAGATATAGTATCAAATCCCTTCCTGATATAAAAGGAATGAGCATTGACAAGCTTTGTAGGTACTACTTGATTTTATTAAAAGCCTCTTCACACTCCTCATTCCAAGTTCCAGGATTCTTTTTTCTCGGTACCGGAAGATAGGCTCACATATTGTTATTAGTTAGGATATGAACCGAGTAATATAGTTCAACATCCTTAAGAATCTTCTCACCTCATTTCTATCTTAGGAGATGGCATAGATTGAATGGTCTTCACTTTATCAAGATCCACCTTTATTCCTCTGTCACTTACCACAAATCCTAGCAACTTTCTAGACTTTACTTCAAATGAACATTTTGCAAGGCAGTTTGTACCTCTTCAGTCTTTCAAATAACTTCCTTAAAACTTGGACATGACTTTCTCCTTTCTTGGACTTGGCAATCATGTCATCCACGTACACCTCATTTTCTTTGTGCATCATATCATTAAATAGTCATTATGGCCCTTTGGTAAGTGACCCTTGCATTCTTCAACTTGAATGGCATAACCTTGTAGCAGAATATTCCCCAAGGCGTGACAAACGTTTTTTTCTCTTTATCTTCCGAAGCCATCTTTATTTGTTTGTACCTTGATAAGCCATCTATAAAGGAATACGTGGTACTATGTACAATGTTGTTGACCAAAACATCTATATGTGGCAAAGAAAAGTTATCTTTGTGGCTAGCCTTGTTCAAATCCCTAAAATCCACGCAGACTCTGATCTTCCCCTCCTTCCTCAGTACAACAATTATGTTAGATACACATTGTGGATATTTAACTACTTCTAAAAAGCTGGTATTCTATTGCTTCTTAAATTATATCTTGACTTTGATAAAGATATATGAATGGGTTTTTCTCAACTTTTATTTGACTGATTTGCAACCTTCTACAAGTGGTATCCTGTATACTACAATATTTGTATCTAAACTAGGTATATCCTCGTAGGACCAGGCAAAAACACTTGTATATTCTTATAGCAAAACAATCATTTTTACTTGCTATTCTATCAATCTTGTCTTGGTTGTGACCTAATTTCTGCTAAAGTTTTATAAAGCTTGTAAAAAAAAAATGATAGCGGGCTCACCTACAATGTTCTTGCTTTTGTTTCTCTTAAAAAAAAGGTGTAAAGACTCATTCAATCAAAACATTGATGCTTTTTATGCCTTTTAGAAGATCAAAGTTTGTCATTTATCTTATTTTATTAATCAAGCCATCATCTTTCAGATCCATCAACAATAATCTAAAATCCATCGTTTCATTGTTAAGCATGTAAGTTGTTTATTTTTAATGAATTTTGTGTTGAGGGGTTGCTTGAGTTTTGTTTTTTTTAAAAAAAAAAACATAACATGATATGTTCGGGATTATTTTTTTTCTTTACTTTGATTTCCAGCAATAAAATCTACCTGGAAAGGAGCTTTCTAGGGTTTTGGTTTGAAGTTGGGATTGCCATGTTGGTAATTTTATTATTTTATTAATTTAGAATGCAAAGTGTAATTTTTAAAGAACTAGAAGCAAAATGAAAAAATAAATAAATTATAAAAAGTTTTTTGTAATTATCTAGCAACATTTTAATTATTTAAAAAATTCTTTAATCAAGCTGCGCTTCAAAAACTTTATATTTTATTTCAATTAAGATACTGTTTTCCACAAATGACTTCAGTTGTTCCCTAAATATCATAGGGGATATTATCTCCATTCTTTCCACCCAAAATGACGGGCTTGGTGAATTTTTCCTATTTTCAGATATTCATTAAATTGAACTAAAGTTCAAATGCAAGAAAGGCAGGATATATGCTTTCAAGAGGAAAAAGAAAAAAAATATAAAGACAATACAGAGGGAGTATATATTAAAAAAATAATATAGCAGACAGGAAATAAAACTAAACAAAAATGAAACTAGTTTAAATTACAGCACCCACATCAACTTTAACAATTCGAAAGCAGAGTTTTTGTTTGACCAAGGGGTATCAACTATAAGATGAATGCATTGTTATTGCTGTTCCTTTAACTTTCTAAAATACAAGACAAAAACCACCTACAAAGTAAACCTATAAATTCACAAGAATGCAGAAAACATTGAGCAGTTCTGACCAGAAGAATAACAATAACCATGTTTCTTTTTGTCTATTCCTCGAGTAAGCACCGAAATCCTCTATTCTGTAACATGCATCTACAAAACCACAACCATAACTTTGAAATTTTTGCCATCTGGGGGTAAGCTATGCAAATTATAAAAAATAGTCAGGAGTTCTGCGTGTGGTATCAGGTTCAATCTGACGAGGTGCTGGGTCAAATTGAAGGAAATTCTGCTCCATATTCTCCCCAATCTCAAGTATTGCAGCCATATTCCCGCAGCGATAGCAGTAATTTGGCGCACTGAACACTGTAACCACATTCTTGTCCTACAACATTTGAAATAGATAATAGTGAAGGTAGAATTTCAGAACTTCATATCTAAATAAAATAATATTTTCAATTGGGAGTCCCCACAAACCTGGGACCAATTGTATCCTTCCATGACAAGCTGGTGAGCTCTAGAAATGAGAGTGAGCCCATTAGTGTGGTTGAACTGTTGAGAGATATCCTGTCCAAAGGTGTATCCAGCCCCACGAGGAGAAATTCCCCATCCACAACGATCATCCGGATCAGACCAAAGGAGATCACACATTGGACCCTCATGAGGTACCTAATAATGCAATGAAATAAAGCAGCAAAATGGAATTTGCAACAATAAGGGAAAGATATATGTGGTAATCAAACCAGCTAGTCATGTATACTACAAGAATTAACAAAAACAGCTCACAAAGGCTGTGTTAGTCATATAATTGACTAAGTACATACAGTCTCTTCAATTCTCTTAAATGAATCTGAGCGATGTCTCAATCAGTACAAACTTTCCGAGACATTACTTCAATTAATAAGCTTAATGCTAAATTTCACAAAACTCCACCACCTGTAGATGATGAAGGGAGAAAATTTTACAAACATAAAGGAGGGAAATAAGCAATATTCACATAAATCAAAACAGTGGAAAAGGTATAGCCGATTTTCTTCTAACAGATGTAGGACGCAATGGGCTTGAACAAAGATTAACTGGTTTTGCCTGTAATCTTCTTATGCTAAGACACATCAGGTAAACCAGTTTGACATGCAAATGAAAAAGGTTTGCAGTCAGAGAATAAGTGATTTGAAAGCAAACAAAACTGAGTTGGCAAGGATGTCATCAAATATCAATCCAATAAAAGTAGCGTGATGACTGCAGGTGTACCTCCTGTATACGGTCCAGGGAACGAATATTATCCAATGTGTCCAAAGATGGGGAAAGACCACCATGCAAGCAGAAGATCTACAAGGTAATAACAAATGGTTATCAGATAAAACCATGGGGCTAATTTAAAACTAAAACCAGGATCAAGGGCATAAACAAGGGTAAGACAATTTTAGAATCTAAACCTGACTCTCAATTAGGGCCGTAAGTGGGAGGTAATCAAAGAGGTCGGTGAAATATTTCCAGACATTGGCATTTCCATATTTCCGCAAGCATTCATCATAAAATCCATACCTGAAGAGAAATAAATGAGATATTGATATGTATCGCATATATGATGATGCAATGTAACAAAATGACTAAAACACCAACAACTTCCTGGCTTGCGTTCGCCTCTCCTCTTTCAAATGTATGTTAATTTAATTAACTGGCTTGTATGCGCGAAAAAGAAGACGGAAACAATTGATGAATGTTATCTGCACTAGTACATTTCAATTTTGCATGCGGTTAAATAGGACATTTAAGCACAGTTATTCTTCTATTTCAAAAACTTTTAACTTAACAAAACATGGTTGCAATTAGTGTTTGACAAAGCAACTTGGTGAACAGATCATTGCACCAATGGTGAATAGCATTGCATCAATAATTGGGTGAGCATAAAATGAACAAGACTCTTACACTTGGGTTATTTGACGACTCTCATGATTTCCTCTTAGAATTGTGATCCTATCTCTATATCGAACTTTCAGTGCCACTAAAAGAGTGACAGTCTCCACAGAGTAATATCCTCGATCTGCAAATTCCCCAAAAAAAGGTAAACATGGTGGTGATTTCCGAAATGTAAAGAAGTAAAACAATATAAAAAAATTGAGACATATCAGCTTAGCTACAAAGTTGAGAGCGAAAAAAACTCCACCTAGGCATATTCAGATTGTAAAAGATACCTCTTCAGGGTATTTGGATTATCTAAAACAGCACAAGCACCGCTTTCATTACTCTTATGCGTTAAGCTATGAGTCCCCCAAATTATGGATTATCAGGTGCAAAAGCTCTTGGTTTCTTACAACAAATAATCAATACACTCAATAATATTCTTTTCTTTCATCATTTACACATACTCATTAATATTATTGTTGTTATTATTATTATTAACCAAGAGAGACGGACCTACGTAGTCGCCCATGAAGAGGTAGTTAGTGTCGGGAGCGTTGCCACCGATGCGAAAGAGTTCGACAAGATCATGGAATTGACCGTGAATATCACCACAGACAGTCACTGGACATTTGACAGGCTGAACGTTCCATTCCTCCACAAGGACCGCTCTTGCTTGCTCACACAGTGCTTTCACTTCCGCTTCAGCTAGTGGCTTGCACTGCATCAAGTGCTCGATCTGCCGGTCCAGATCCACGTGAGACGGCATCTTTTCTTCAAAGAGACTTTCGATTGATTGAATCGAATAGAGTTTGTTTGCTTTTTTTGGGGTGGGGGAATGATTCAGGTCATCGTCCGGACCGGACGGGACCAGACAGAGATTGGGGATTTTATTTAGAGGTTGCTATTTAGGGTTCAGGCTTTTATTGGGAGAAAACACAGCTAAAAATATCGGCTGGAATGGGATCTTTTTTCTTTGGTTTTTTCGCAGGTTAGTGTAATAATTTTGTTTTTCTCTTAATGTCGGTCCTTTCTCTCTCCCTCTTTTTTTTTCTTTTGTTATTAGTGGTGCCATGCGGTCAAGTTTATTATGCATTCACTTACAAATTTTATTTTATTTTTTAGTTTGTAATCGCTTAATGTAGACGTGGAATTGAATGAATTGAATTGAATTAATAATTTATTATAAGTTTTTTATTTAAAATAAAATATTCAATTATATAATTTAATTCAATTATACGGTTTGGAATACCTGCAAAATTAAATTGAATTAAAATATTTTGTTTTTAATTGATAAATCATTTCTGTTGTTATATTTGTTTTAATTCATAAATTATTTCATGATAAAACACAATGTCTTATATGCCCTAAATTAGGTACTATTGACTCTTAGTTTTCCTTTTTTGTGGACTAATGTTGAAGAAAAGAAAAAGATGTTAAAGAGAAGCTCAAGGATTTTTGAGAGAAAAGAAATATGAGTATTTTTTGAATAATTAATTTTTATTTGGAATTACTGTAGCAAATCAGAAGATCTCCTTTCAAATTTACTTTTATCTATTTTTTATGATTGAATAGAATTCAAATCAATATCATCACAAAGATTTCAAACACATGAATTGATTGAACCAATGAAATTGAATTCAATTCCAAATATTCCAAATAACTTGTAAAGATGATATAAAACTAAAATTAAAAAATAAATAAAGAGAAAAAAATAAAACACAATGACAAGTCAAAATATCATACATTTATCATGTTGGAATAACATTTATTTATTAGCCAAAAGATATATAAAAAATAAATTTATACATATATCTATTGATGATGAAATGACAAAGTAAAAAAAAAAAAAAGATGAATATCCATATAATAATACATCCAAAACTCTCCCTCTTGGATATTCTTTTCTTTAAAAAATATTCTTATCATACACTTTTAAAATTACCTACTTAAAAAAGCTAGGAAAATCCAATAAGACAAAACCTAGATAAGAGAAAAAAGAGAACAATGCACATTTATATCTCCTACGTGTGAGTGTATTAACACATTACGCATATCAATCTTGTATATGAGTTTTTCAAAAGATGTAGAAAGCAATGTTTTATAACACTTCAAAAGATTTGCGTAATATTTTTTTTTTTTTTGATAAAGCATCAAGATATAAAAGTATGTGATCATATGTGAGTGACCTTTATATGGATCGAGAAAATACTTGATATTTGCATATCCAATGAATTATAGATTTAAATTTTTAAATATAATAATTTATTATAAGTCATTCCATAAAGATAATGAAATATATGTTTAACATCATTTCAATATCTATATGTTGGTGTTGAACTATATCTAGCTAATAAACTAGTAGAAAATGTTATATTTGATCTCATAGTTAACAAGATACATTAATGAATCAATTGCACTAAGATATTGTATTTCAAGACCAATAATCTCTTTATTATCTTCTTTTTATTATTATGAAAAGGCCCCTTCTTTATATCAAGGCAATGAACTACCAATAGAGAGCTTAATGGATGTGTTTTATCCGTATAGAATTATATTAATAGTTTTTCTTTATAAGTTGATTGATAGACAAATATTCTATTTGATATATGCTTGATTTACAAGTCAAGATAAAATCTTATCTTTCTAAGATTTTTCATCTCAAATTCTTTATTTAAATATGTAATTGTTTCTACAAGCTTTTTAAAAGTTTTATAATATTTAAATTTTATTTTTCTAATAAAAACATACGGACTACTGAGATTATTGACATATCCATTTTTAAGAAGATATGTGTTAAGCTAATTGTACCATATTCCTCGTGATTACTTTAATTCATACAAATATCTATGTAATTTAATTGAATATATTTTATAGAGCTTTGAGTTGTATGTTCTAGGTAATTTTAGTTCTTTGCGAACTTTCATATAATTAACACTATCAAGTGAGTTGTATAAGTAAGCTGTAACAACATTCTTAAGACACATGAAATCATTTAGAAATTGTTAGGATAATTAAAAATTTAAATATAATTGCATCCACCTTAGAAGAAAATACCTGTGAGAAACCATGTTCTATAAGTCATGCTTTATACCTTACAAACTCATTATTTTCATTTTATTTTTATATAAACGCTCACTTAAGTCTTACAAGTTTGACATTACTTGAAGTTCATACTACTTGTCTATAAACTTTATGTTTTACTGGTGGATTTAATTATGTCTAGATTGCATCTTTTTATTTTGGTCAATTATTTTTATGTTGACATTCTTGAATGGACTTGGATTCAAGATCTCTACTTCTTTTTTTTATCAAATCAGTAGCTATTGTACATGCAAATATTTGATCAATAACAATTTCATTTTGATTATATCTTTTTCCTATAATAAGACAATTTATAGAAATTTCTATATTCTTAGTATTTATATTATTCTTAGTATTTATATTAGGTACCTAATTCATTATTGGAGTTGTTTCTTCATATATGTCCATAACTTGTTTTTGTGTTATGACCTCTTTAAAGGTACTAATAACTATATAAATGCAAACTTCTTTATTTTGCTCCTTTTTCTTTCTTGAACTTTTATCTTTGGAATTGATAGTTTGATGATATTTTTGGCATGTGATGGACTTATTTACTAATGTGTTAATAACTTGTTCTTTTCAATCTTCAATTCGAGAACGATCATTTAAAGATGATGCATATGATTTAGTCATTTTTTTAATATTAGCAAATGCATTTAGTAATTGATTTGCAATCCTTTGCAAAGAATAATTTTCTAAACTTTCAGTTCATATTAATTTATGCAAAGATCAAAATGATATAGCAATAATACATCCCATAAGAGTTCTCATTTTTCTAGCTTTTTTTTCTCACTCTAATTTTGAAACCATTGCTTCATCATTTTAAAAATCAACAAAACATGCTACAAAAGATTCAAGATATTTAATAGTTGACAAGGATTTAAATCCAATATAAATTTCCATTTCTTTTTATGGATTCATTTTTATATGTTGTAGTGGGGCGATTGGAACATATCACACAACTTAAAATTCTCAAATAAAATATATCTGGTTGTTGATCAGAAACTAATTATAATAGGAAGTATTTATGATAAGCACTTGGCTTGGTCCAAACTAGTGTTGCAACATGTAATAGAAAAGTCCTTAAAACAACTTAGTTCTTATAAGTAATGGTTTAATAATTAGTTATAGACATTTAATTTAAGATTCTGCTAAACCATTTTATGTATGCATATGGGTCATAAAATGTTCAAATATAATTCTAATTAACAAGCAATAATCATTTTTAAATGATTGAGATGTAAATTCTCCTACATTATCAATATGAATTGTTTTAACTGTGTAATCTGGAGATTGTGATCTCAATCGAATTACTTGTACAAGAAGTCTTGCAAATACAACATTTTAAGTAGATAATAAACAAATATGTGACTAATATGTAGAGGCATCTATTAATATATTAATATTAAAATGGTTCACATTATGGAATAATAGATCTACATATATCCCCTTGAATTTATTATATAAATGAAGGGAATTCAATTTCAACTTTAGTTAAGGGTGATATGATAATCATTTTTTCTTGAGCATAAACAACACATAAAAATTCATTTGACAAAAAAAAAGTCTTTTGATCTTTTAATAGGTGTCCATTCAAAGTTTCAATAATTCTTCTCATTATTATTGTGCCTAAATGGCCTAAGTTATCATGCCAAAGTGTAAAAGTCTTTGGGTCTAATAACTTTTGGTTAAACATAACAATAAATTCTATTGGATTAATATATGTATAATATAATCTAGAAGAGAATAGTGACAACTTGTCCACTATGTGCTTCTTGCTTAAGATAAGCAATGTAATATGAAGAAATTTTATACTATTTTTATTAGTGGTCTCAATATGATAATCATTACAACATGTCTTTAGAACTTAGTAGATTTCTTTACAATTAATTAGAAAATAATGCATTGTTTATAAATAATTTTGCTTCTTTAAGGAACATAATATGTGCTTTTCTATAATCTTTAATTAGATTTGCAACGCTAGACATTATAATAACATTTGCTTCAACTAATTTGAAAATATAAAAATACCAACATGCCCCTAAAGCCAAGCCTAAAATTTTTTTTATCCAGGGGAATAGAGTAGTTACATTGTGCACATCAAAAGGAAATTCTAAAAGAACCCCAAACCAAAGGTATTTTGTTTTTGCTTTTACGGGTAACCAAGTAATTTCACTATGCAAAGAATTGTGGAAAGACTGATGACTATTTTACCCCTAAAAGACAATATTGTCTGATTTTTTAAGGGCAATTCGGTCAGTTCACTATTGTAATCCGTAGTAAATTAAAGTTAATGTATATGGGTTCTCCACACGATTTAGGTTTTGTAATGTACAAATCAAATGTTGAAATTCTCCTAGTTTGGATGAGAAGATACTACGGGAAGACATTATTAGACATAAATTCTTAACTTGAGGTTTAAATTGATATAATTAGAGATATAAGAATTTGATAAAGTTGTTCCTATTATATAAAGAAGAGATAATGAACTGTTAAAGCTCTTTTCTTTCCATTTTAGCATTGTACTTTTTAAAAAAAATATTCCTCATTTTGAATCATTACAAAGTAGAAGAATTAGAAGAGAAGGGTTAATTGGATGAGCATGGAAATCAATCAACATCTCTCTTTTCTAATTCTTCTTTTTTATCCCATATTATACTATATATTCTATCATATAGTATCTATATAAAAATAAATACTAAAAGAGAAGGCATATTCATTGTGGCTATAGACTCATAATACTATTCGTTATAATAGTGAAATGACATCTATAGCCTTGATAAAAAAAAATTGGTTTGCCTTTAAATCAGGGGCATTCTGGTATTTTTACATGGCACATTAGTCATTAGTGGTTTGTTTGAGAGTATTTCTGTGTTTTCAATATTCTAATAAATAGTAAAATAACAAAAACACCCTTAGGAGTAAGAAAATCAATAGTTTCGGGTAGGGTATATAGGTATTTTCCATTTTTAATACATAGTAGAATTACACATATACTCTTGGATCTAAGAAATTTAATTCATTGGGTCAGGGTATCAGGGACATAGTAGAATTACACATATACTCTTGGATCTAAGAAATTTAATTCATTGGGTCAGGGTATCAGGGTCTTTTACTCTTGGTTTTTTGTTAATTGTTGGTTTGTTGGGTGTAGTGGTGTAATTTAACATTAAAATAATATTTTTTTTATTTTGAAAAAGCTGATGGCGCTTGCATAGCATGCACCAACGCGTGGGAGCCGGTGTGTACTTTAGATGGCGCTTGCAGCGACTCCCAATCGTAAAAATTAGCCTTTTGTTGTATCATTTGATGCCTCGTTATCTCCTCTTCCATAATAGGCGGTGCGTGGAGTCAAAAGGTAGGCGGTTTTTTATTTGTGACCCTTTTTTTCCTCTTCGTTTGTCCCTCATACCACCTAAAAAAGCACTATGGTCCTTATTGTTACTGGTATTTCAAATTCAATCATTTTAGTTTTTATTTTAGCATTTTTGTCATTTCCCTTTTTGTGAAAGGTTTTTTTGTTTTCAATTTAACCCCTGGTTTCTAATTTGTATATATAATATATTTTGATTCGGTCATTTTTCTTTTAATTTTTTATTTCCTTTGCCTTTTGTCAAAGTTTTTATTACTTTCAGTTTTATTCTTCAAATCAAGTTTATGATTTTTTTATTTTTTCAATGATAATAATAAGGACTTCAATTCGATCCCTCTTCTTTTGATTTCTTATTGGTTTTCTTGGTTTTTTGTCAAAGTTTTTATAGTTTTCGATTATATCCTTCAAATCAAGTTGAAGGTTTTTATTTTTTTAATAATAATAATAATAATAACAATAGCAATAATGTTAGGTATGAAAATAGTGATGATAGTAGTAATAATAGTAGTGGTGGTGATAAAAATAATAATAGTAATAATATTATTGATGATGATAATGATGATGATGATGATGATGATATTTTTTAAAAAAGCTTTATAATTCTCTTTATTTTTTTATCGAGTTATTCCAGTCATATAATACATAGTTATTAGACCCGACCCGGGAGTTTACCTGGCCAAAGAGCCGGGTCCCAGGTTACATAGGTTGACCTAGGTCAACTCGAATCAACCCTGAAAAATTTTAAAAAAAATATTTGAAATTTTAATATTTCATATGAAAAAATTAAGAAATAATCCATGTGAATATAGGCTAGACATATTATAAATAATCAAGTTTAAAAGATTTTTTAAAGGTTTTTCATCTCATATTGAAAAGATACTATGTTAATATATTCTTTTAAGTTGATGTATTTAAACCAAAAAGATTTTTTATTCCACATTGAAAAAACATAACTTTTTTTTCTTGTGAACATAGAGTATATATACTAAAAGGCTTCAAATCTCACATTGAAAAAAAAAAACATTCTTATAGTATTTATATAATGAACTTTAAAAATGATAATAACCAACTAAAAAATATATAAAAAAGATGTCTCTGGCTATGAGAAAAAAACACATTTAAAAAAAAAACGGGTCTCAATTGGGTTTTGTCGGGTCGCTCGAGTCATGGGTCAACCCAGCAAGTCAACCGGGTTTTTGCTCATCCCGGTCTTTTATGTTACCTGGACCGGTTCAACCATCGGGTCGATCGGATCCCGGATCGACCTACCGGGCTGATTCAAGTTTAACAACTATGATATAATATGGGCAGCCGGTTTGGCGGGATATCTTGTATTGGCTTAGCTTTATTAGCATTGTTACATATTTGTTATGAACGGTTTTTTATGACATTTTTAAACCTCATCTCAATACCTAAATATCTTTTTTGTACAAAAAAACAATATGGCCCCGCAACGAAACTCGAAAACCAAGGCTAGTAAAAAAAACTAAAACAACATGGTTTTTATTGTTAAAAAATCACTATGTACAAACTCATATTTTACTATTCATTTGCTATATTTTTATAAATATTTTTACATTTTAGTCCTTATAATTTGCACACTTTACAATTCAGTCATTAAAGTTATTTTTCTTCATGTTTCAGTCCTTGAATATTAAAAAAAATAGTTGTTACAAAAAGTTGAGGAGAAAGAAAGATTTTGAGCAACCATATTGTGACAATAAAAAACAATAATATTGGTGTCTGTGTGTTTTTCTTTGCAAGGGATGTGATTTTGGGTTTTTAATTATGCTGGAAAAATATGTGCGTGTGTGTATACGCGCTCTGAAAGTTTATTTTACATTGATTTTGAGTTTCTAGGTATATTGAAGGGTGTCTTGGGGTTATTTAACTTCCTTTAATGTTTTTGTGTAAAAATATATTAAAATTTAAGTTTTTTAGGTTCAAATATACTGAACTTAGATTTTGCAGCCTCTAGAGGCACATCCACTGGCCAAAAATTGAACCATGCTAGTTGTCACCTGGAATTAAAACAAAAAAAAAAAAACAAGCGAATGATGTAGTTTAAGAGGTAAAAAAGGCGTATGGGCTTTTTTTTTTTTTTTAAGGCTGAACATGAGGGCTTGACTTTCCAGAGCTTAGAGTGCTTTGTCTTTTACTTTTTATTTTTAATTTAATTTTTTAATTTTCTTATCTTAGAATATTTGTTTATTATAATAAAATTTAAAAAATAATCCAATTAAGCTATTTGATCTTTTTATGGTAATGTTGTCAATTAATTTATAAAAAATATGTAAATGTTTTTAAACTACTTATGAATACTCAATAAGAATGATTTTTTAAAGTTTTTATATAATTTTCTCAAAGTAATTATTCTTTTATTTTTTATACTACTACGTCAGAATTATTATAAAATATTTTTTTTATTAAAACTTGTTTTTCATACTATGCCAAGTTTTTTATTTAAAAAACCATTCTTTTAATAAAAAAGATACGCTTTTTGCTAAAAAAAAAAATAAAGGATGGGGGTTTTGACTAAAGAAATATATATTTTTTCTTATTCATTCAAATTATTTAAATTCTTGCAAATATTTACTTTAATGGGGGTTAGACTCTCATTCCAAAAATCATACTACTTATAAAAAATAAGTGTTTTTGTTAAAAAAAATATATTTATAAAAAAATGAAATTTTATTCCTTTATAATTTAAATTGTTAAAATTATTTATTTTAATTATTATATAATTAAATAAAAGTAAATTTTAATAAATGCCTAGTAGCAACATACATTCACATGGCTAATGTCCCTAGGAATAACAATTTAATCCGAATCCGATGAATACGAACCCGAATGGATAAGAGTTTTTTGAACTCGATAGATAATAGGTAGGGTGTGAATATTATCAACACGACCCGAAACTCACCCGAACATAATGCGAAATATATATTTATATTATATAAATATATAGAATTTTGACATATACAAATTATAAATATTATACATACCTTAATATTGACATAAAACATGCGCGCGCATATATATATATATATATTAACTATTTTATTTTATTTATTAATAAAAAATAATAGAAAATAAATATTCATTGGATATCCAAAACCTGATAAATAATTTATAAATATCTAAATTTTTTACTTAAATAAAATATACATAAAATCCAACTCTCATGTACCCATTACAATCCCTAAGTGTTCTCTATATTTCATTCGTCCAATCCAATGCAAAAGTTTTATTGAATTATTAAAAATCCTACTCTCGTCTTCATAAAAAAAACATGTCATAGAGGGTAGTGCAGTGTAAACACAAAAGAGAAAGGCTTATGTGATATGCGTAAATAAATAAAAAATAAACAATAATTGGATTAAAAAAGTGGTGCAAAATAATAATGTGGAGAAGTGGGCCTCGACTCTGGGCCAAGAATTGCTTATTACAAAAAAAAAAAAAAAATGAACTCATTCTTTTAGTAATCAATAAGATATAGATTATTGTAAAGTGAAATAGTATAAAATTAAAATTATTCTCGTAAAAAGAACTAGTTAAGCATGTAATTTAGGGTAGGATTGTCTATTCCATTAAATACAATCGCCATTGAAAAAATGATTGAGAAAAAAATAATTAATTTGTTTTTTTATTACAATATAAATACTGATTTGCTTTTCGGGACACAAAATTTTAACATTTGGACGGAAGATTCTTGTCTTTTATAAAAAAACAATTAAACAGTGAAGTTACAGTTATACTCTTGGGCAGGAAAAAATATACATTTATTGAAGGGCTTCTCCATCTTTTTCTTTTTTTAAACAATGCAAATACAGAATTACCCTTGGGTTTTGAAAAAAAAATAAGGCTGCATGTAGGGGTGTTTTCATCGTTTTAATATGGTTTTGTTGTAAATATCGGGTGGGGTCAAGAGTAATTAAGTATTTTATGTATATAAATTATTATTTATATTAAAAAAGGGCTGGCACGGGCCAGCAAATGGGTGCCGCCCGCGCCCTTTAAGTGGCGCTTGCGGCGCCAAAACAGCACCAAACACCGCCTTTCGAGGGCAGCGTTCGATGCAACTTGCCACCCCAAGCATGGTGGCGAGGCACGTGTGTCAAGGCAGTTCGCAGAGGAGCTCTGGCCAAGGGTTTTTCCTCTCTCCTCATAGAAAAACTGTGTTGCCCATTGCAAAAAAACAAGAAAGTTCGGCTATTTGTTTGTCAAGTTAAATTAGGTCCTTATTTTTTTATTACAATGTATTTTGCCTTGAATCATTTATTGAGTTTTTTTTTTTTCAATTTCATCCCTTTACAATTGATTTTTATGTCAGATTTAGTTCTCATTCTTTTAATTATAGTGTATCTGGTCTTAAATTATTTATCAAGTTATTGTTTTTCAAATTCATCCCTTTGCACTTAGTTTTTATATGAGATTTGGTTCTCATTCTTTTAATTGTGATATATTTGGTCTTGAATCATTTATTAAATTGATTTGTCTTTGAATTTATCCCTTGACATTTTATTTTTATATCAAATATGATCCTCATTCTTTTTATTGTTATTTCTAGTTGTTCTTATCATTTTCTAGATTGAATTTTTTTTTTCAATTTCATCCCTCATGATTTGATTTTATTTTTTTGTGTCAAATTTGGTTCTTTCTTTTTAAATTTATATTTTTTAAATCGCTTATTTTTTAATTTATTTTTTCAAGTTTATCCCTAATTATTTTGGTTGGTTATGAATTTTACATTGTTATTTTTTCAGGTTAGATTTTTATGTTATAATCCGGTCTCATGATCCGTGTTATGAAATTGTAAAGGTTGGATTGGGTTGATTTTAGTTGTTTTTCATTATTTTTTAAAAATTTCATCTGTCATTATTGAGTTTGTTGGAAATTGGTATTTTTTTTAGTCATTTGTTAATTTAATTTTTTTCAATTTTGCCCTTCAATTCAAGATTTTTTTTTGTCCTCTTAATTTTTTTTTTCAAATGAGATCCTTATTCTCTTAATTACCATTTCTTTATCATTTGGTTTTTTTTATTTCATCATTTGACATTTTAATTATTGGGATTTGGTCTCCTAAGTTTTTTCTCATTGTTTATAAGCTCTACTTAGGAGTCAATCTGGGACAATGATCAGGTCACGAGTCGAGTGGGTTGACTCGAGTTAACATAAGCCAACCAAAACCTTTTGTTTTATAAAAAAATCAAAATGATACCATTTTGGAAAAAACAAAAAGGAAAATAATCAACGAGTTTTGACTGGATTTTGCTCAGGCTAACTGAAACGTGGGTCAATCCGGGTTTTTGACAGTCTTACACTTGATCAATTCTCCTCCAATCTATTTTGAAGCTCGGCCTGGTCATAGGTCAAACCGCCAGGTTGAGACGAGTTTTAAAACAATTGCTTTCCAGATGCGATACTTCCAGTTTAGTCAGTACCTAGGATCATGGGTTTGAAAAGTTTACATGGGTTGATATCGTTTTCTTTTTCGATTACTTCCTTTGAAGTTGTTCATTTTAAAAAAGAGCTTCGTTTATCCAGATGACCTAGGTTTCTTTTACTTTCTTTTTTTGTCCTTCAAAATTCAATTCTTTTAAAATTAAACTTTGTTTTTTTTTTCTGTTTTGCCTTCTATTTGATTATCTTATTCGCATAATCCTACTCGCCGCTGGTTTTGACAGCCTCACTTGGTTTTGCTAGTGCTTTGTTTTTTAGTATTTTTTTTTATTGATTTTATCATTCTACATTTTAATTCCTGAGAATTTACTACTATTATTTTTTTAGTTCTTTTTTTATAATATTAGGTTATGTGTTTTTTTTTTAACAAATAATATAATAATAGCATTTGAGCATTTTTTTTTTTTTTTTTTTGCATTGCAAAAAGTTTTATTTGGCCGACAACAAAACATGAATTATTTATCTATGACTGTCCTGAATTGCATCATCTGATAAAAACCCAAATAAGAATTAGTCATGAATGTAACAAAAAAATAATCATTTTTATCATGATATGATTGAAAAGATGAATGGAAAGATTGAATTTTTAATGGTACCTTCTTGGGATCTGATGGAAGGGTCCATTGACTTGAGGGACTCCGGACTTTGGATCTCATCAGAGAGAAGATGGTGATAGTAATGGTAAAAACATACAAGGTTTCCGGCTTTGTTTGGAAGCTCCTTAGTTTAAATATAGCCGGAGGTTATGTGCGTATACAACTTGTAGTTCTCTACGTGAAGTTAATATTTTAAATTGTTGTCTTTCTGTGTATTATGTTTTTTTTTGTTTTTTTTTTATTATTTTAATTTCTGAAAATGGTCAATACAATGATTTGTGAATGCAGTGATCATGATAGATACATAAATTCAAGAATGCTATAAGCTAGATTAGTAGAAGAAACAACATTTTCTTGGTTTGATGCTTTATGTATGTGAATCTCTCTTGTGAACCAAACTTTTTCCAGTAGCTAAGATTTGTTTCCTCCTAACGTTTGTTGTGTGCTGCTCTTGTGGGTGTGAACTTCTTATATGTTTTCTTTGAATTCTAGGTAGATATTTATTTATTTATTTTAACTTTGGTAGAATAAAATGGAGTAATTTCATGTATTATATCTTTCTTTTTTTTCATAAATAATCATGTTTTAGAATATATTCACCTTCTCTATCTTATTAACTCGTTCGATTTTTTTTATTTAGTTGATTTTTTACTTCTGCTTTATATAATAAGAACATTTTATAAGTTTCATCTTTACTTCTAAACAAGTAAAGTTTTGTATATCTTGAAAAATTATCTATGAAGATCACATAATATTTCTTACCTTCTTTAGTCATAGTTCGTTTTAAATTTTTTAAGTTTGTTTGTATTAAACTAAGTAATTCAGTTTCTGTTTTAACATATAAACATGTTTTTTTAATAATTTTAACTTCAACACATATTTCATTTTTATTTTTAGATGAAAAATTTAAGCAAAAAATTAAACCAAAAAAATTTATTTTTTTAGATAAAATAAACTAACATGTCCTCGCCATAAATCAATAGAGTTAAGCAAATAAGCAAAAAAAAAAGTATTTTCATTCATTTCATTAGCAACATTAAGCTTAATTAGCCTTAACCATACTCCCTAGGAGTAGTCAGCGTCGAAGTTGCAAGGTCTCAACTAACATAGTAGCAGGATTTGGGTATTATTCTGGACAGTTTTAGGGGAGAGGGGTCCCTTTTGAACCTCTTCTAGAGGAGAGCTGCAGCTATCAACTAGCTTATGCTTGTGCTATGAGATTTGGGGCATTGCTTTTGGCCTGCAATAGAATTACTGAATCCACTTGTGTGGCTATTAAAGCAGTTGTCACCCTTTTAACTTAGCGTAGCGTGCATATCTGACTATAATATTCTTCTATTCTTCTGTTAATGAGTTGGATTAAACTTTCTAGTAGCATGAGCGGACGTTTTACAGAATGCAGATTTGACTTTTGACTCTGAAACAACGCATCAATTTTCTTCAAAGCCTTCAAGAAATTAATTTGGGTGGCCCGTAACATGACATGGATTTTATGCTTCTGCTATTGGAATAGGATTAAACGTTCTGATATGCCATCAATGAGAAGCCATGGTTAGTTGTCCAATGAACATGATATCCGATCCTTAGAAATAGTGCTTGATGTGAAATGGGTAGGCATGATCTGAATTTGCCAAGTGAGATGCTGGAAATCTGCATTGGATTGGAGATAACCATCTTTCACGATGCTTGTTCTTTCAAAGTTGTTTGACGTATAAAATGGAAGTAAATGGAATCCTTACAAGTAGAGGTGATCATTTTTTTAAAAAAAGTAGAGACCTGTGTGCTGAGTGACAACGGACTTGGTGGCTAATGGCTTTTATTCAGCTAGCTCTGAAGTGGCTGAGGGGAAAAAAATAAAAAGAAGACCTCAACTGGGACGGGAGTAAAGGTCAATACAGCTAATTTTGGAGTTAAATAACTATTACTAACAACAATGGTTACCTGCAAGAATATATGCACCTTGTTTCGTGACCGTCGCCAGAAAACAAAAGGTCCACCCCAGCCATTTAAGAAAGAGTAGATGGATGTCTAAGAATGCAACTACTCCAACCACTAAGTTCCCAATAATCTACATCAAGAACGAGGACCACAGTGCAACAACTACTAAAATGACCAGATCCTATTGGCTTAAGTGTTGCACAATACGTTTTCGGAAGAAAATTTTGGCTCAAGAACAATCCTTTTTCCCCGTATTTACACTTCCTCTTCAGGATGGGTGCAAGGAAATCACTTTGATTATATGTTATTTCATTGTCATTGACCATTTCAAGTCTCTTTAAAAATATATCAGCTCTAGCCTTTCCATTCTATACCATTTCTTTCGCCATCTCGCCAACTCGTACCACAAGTCAGTCAACTGCACCGATTTTTCTTGGTCATCATCAACTTGCACATATCAGGGGCTAAGATTGTTAATGGGGTTCTGAAAGAGATAAAAGAGCAACATGTAAAGACCAGTGATCTTTAATTATTACTGTATCCGCTCACTCACTTTCCAATCACCACCCTGCCTACTGTTTTTGCAACCGCCATGATCTCTATGCCACCGTTTCACTTGCTCTGTACCCTGATAGGGTTGTTGCTTCTTCCCTTGCATATCAATTCAGCTGATCCAGATCTACTGCAGGACTTCTGTGTTGCAGACTTAAAAGCCCCCCTGTCTGTAAATGGCTTCCCTTGTAAACCTGAGGCAAAAGTAACTTCAGATGATTTTTTCTTTGATGGGTTAAGCAAAGAGGGAAACACAACAAACATATTTGGTTGGTCTGTGACTGCAGCAAATGTCCTTGCCTTTCCTGGCCTCAATTCTCTTGGAATTTCCATGAACCGAGTAGACTTTGCCCCCGGCGGACTGAACCCACCTCACTCACACCCTCGTGCAACTGAGACTGGTGTGATCATTGAAGGGAAGCTACTTGTAGGATTTGTGACAACTAGCAATGTGTTTCATTCCAAAGTATTGACTGTCGGGCAGATGTTTGTTGTTCCTAGGGGTCTTGTTCACTTTCAGCTAAATGTTGGGGAAGGGAAGGCCCTCCTTTTCACAGCTTTCAACAGTCACTTGCCTGGGTCAGCCGTCGTCCCAACAACTCTCTTTGCTTCAAGACCTTCAATTCCCGATGATGTGTTAACCAAGGCCTTCCAAGTAGGAAATGATGTAATCGACAACATAAAATCCAAGTTTAGTTCTTGAGCGTTCTCACATATCCTCGGTAGATTTACAAGGTGATCCTTGTGCTTGTCTCGGCTCCTTTCCCATACCCTTCACAACCAAATTATCAGATTGAGGTTATTGTTCCCATGTTCTGTTAATCCTTATTACCTTCTTTGTTTCTTTCACTTGTCCTTTCAATTTTCGTTTTTCCTTCTGCTAGGTTTTAGAGTAATAACAAAAACATGTGAGGCATTTGCATATCAGTTTTCCTTCGCCACAATCACCCAATTCAAAACATGGATTTTGCACCTTAACAAGCATATTCCGACAACAAGGTAGAAGAGTTATAAATTAGAAGCACAATCCTTTTGGTACAGTTATCTGAACTGAACTCGCTCTAGGAGATTCCGTTTAGATACACATGCGTAAAGGCAAATTCAGTCAGATGATACGATGCAATTAAAGATCAGATGTATTTTCTACAAATGAAATGAGTAAACACATTTATGCACGGGGAAGCCAGTAACAAATTTCCCCTAAAGAAACTAAATAAATCTAGCTCCTTGATTACGTTGCTCTTTCGAAACTTCCACCAACCTGCATATGTAGCCATTCGGATTGGGATCCTTGAACATATTCTCTTGTTGGTTGTGGGCCAGATATCATCCCAGTAGCTACAAATGGCTGTGCCCCAAGCTACAACAAGCAATCGAGTGGTTGAACAAATCACACGACAGAGAAAACTAACAGAAATATTTACTGGTACAGCTATACTCTCTTCATGAGAAAACAAACACTCCTTGTTTATAAAGGTAAGCCGCATTCAAACTATGTTTATATGTAAATGCTCTATGGAATGAACATATGAATCAACTATATAAAAGCAGGAGAGCACAACCCCCATCCCTCCCTCCTTCCCCAAGCAGACACCCATGGGGGGTGGGGGTGGGCTGGAATGATGCAAAACCAAACAGAAGTAATGGAGTCCCTTGACTGGATTACGAATACATCATAGAATACATTTGTTTGCTTGTTCAAAAACATGAGCAATTGTTAATATGACATGAGATTGACAGCGTGAAACCTCTCTTGAAGTTAATATTGCTCTCACTACGAGAAACCTTTGGCTGCTTTTTGCGTGCCCATGTGTAAACCTGTCAACCTACATGCAAAACTGGGGCAACGGCAGTTGGAATTCAGTATTTCTTTAGGGCAATTTTCCTAATTGCACCAAACACAAAACTTTATTACAGATCCTGGTTCTTAGACATCAGAAATACTGAATACTAGAAGATGTTAGCTTGTTCACATTCAGTGCAAGCTACCACATGTTGGGCACAGTGGAAGCATTGCCTAACAATCAGAATTCTTGGCAGCCTTTCAAAACCACTACACAGAGAGACCTTTAACTGAGATTTTAAAACAAAGCAGTTTGTCTTTAATCTGTAGGCTCTTCCCTCCTCGAAACAACAATCTTAACCAAGAGATGAAAGACAAATCAGCTAGCAAGTATTTAAAATTGCAATGGTGCAATCTGGGTCAATAGCCAAGACAAGTGCTCACCACTTAACTTTCCACCCTGGCGGTATCAATATCACATTTATTTTCTTGGTAGTCATAGTTATTACACGGGAATCAACAATGGCAAAGCAATCGTAAGAAAGATGCCAGAAACTACCCCCATACTATGGTAAATAAATTATATGATGATGTAAGACTCAAGTGCTCAATCAAGTTATGTCAACTTACATCTTTTGGATGAAGGTGTTCAGTCGTGGGGCTAGTGTTCATCCTTGAATTTACTGCTTCTAGCTTCATTGAGAGGAACTATAAAATCAAATTAAAAAAAGAATAGATCCAGGTTCAACTTCAACAGAGCATAAAGAAAATAAATGGTCTTGAAATGGCAATAAGCATTATAAGATAGGGATACTACCTCAACCTGACATTGGAGTGACTGGATATAATTAATTATCTCATCAAGGACAAGTGCTTTGCCGATAACCTAGTTACAAGAATAAAACATGCATGTATTGCGTTAGGAAATTATTGTGATTTAGATGACACTGAATTAGGAACTTAGGTTGACACCTTGGATACTCCAAATTGTCGGTTAGGAGATAGCTAAATTACAAGGGATCTAGTATGGAACACAGCAAAGACAAGGCAACAGGTTCATCCTAAGTCTACCTAGACCCTTTCTTTAATATTTTTGTTGGAAAAAAATTTCCAGGACTATAGTAAAACGACTAAGAGAAGACCAGCAAGACAATTGAGCACCTTATTACACCCAGGGACCAGATCTTGGAGCATGTTCATCCTCTCACTAATCTTTTCTCTCCGAGCCTGCCAAAAGCAAGTCTACAGTAAGCAACAGGTTTCAAAAATGATAACCATTCAAACGTCTGAAGGCTAAAACAGATAAACAAGTCCGCAACAGTCTAGCAAAATGATTTTAATTTCATATCAACCTGAATACATTTTACACGAAGAACATGAAAGTCCTGGTTCTTTCTTTTTCAAATTGAGAAACGATTTAAAAATTGGCAAATTTAAGAGGGCGGAAGCAAATTACTCTCTCCGCTAAACTGTGGCTATCAGTCGCTTGGCCCCTTCTTGCTCTGACATGAATATAATCTTGCTTAGGCGGCTCTGATGGTTTACTGCTTTGTTCGGCTGTCTTGTTATTAGCAGCAGAACTTGCTTCAGTTTCAGCTCTTGAATCGTTGTTTTCACTCCTTGATCCCGATATTTTCCTCCGCTTACCATTTGAATCATTCTATCACAAATACAAAGAAAAGAAAGGTATAGACATGCATCATTTTCAATTCAAGGAAAAATTCATTTATATCTCCTAACCTAACATCTTAAGTCCAAAAAGGCTGAAAATTTCAATCCATAAATAACAACCCTAAACTTCATTCAAAGGTTTATAATTGCAAAGCAAGTAAATAGAAGAAAATTCAATTCCCATTTAAAAGAACCCAAACTCAAAACTCAACTTTTTTCAAGAGCTATTATATTCAGTTTATACATATAAAGAGTGGCAATCTAAGAAAAAGTCTCCTTTAAACATTTTCATCAGCAAAAAAAATAAAGTCCGAACATTTATCATTTCAGGCTTAAACTAACCATTCCAGCTAGAAAAAAGAAAAGAAAAAAATCCAGCCTTTCGAGAAACCAAACGAAAGGAATGAAAAGAAACTGAAGTAGAAACAAACCAAATCATTGGCGCTAGTGGTGGTAGAAACCATTTTGGACGAGTCATCCTTCTCGGAACTGAAATCTCTGGTCTTCCTAATCCTAGTTCCATTTCCACTACTCTGATCTGTCAAAGTGGATTCCTCAAGGGACCCATCTGGGTCGGCCAAATTATCCATCCGGAGGCCCAAACGAGTGGAAGAAGGAGGAGGAGGTGGAAAAGGCCAAATCTCAGTTAATGTGTAGGAAGATGGGTTGGCCGCAGAGAAGGAGGTCTCGTTTATCAATGGAGGATCCATAATGGATGGGATTGGATTGGATTCACTAGAGAGAAGACAGCGTGTACCTGTGAACTATAAGTTTACGCTTCCTCAATGTCAGACTGGGAGTGAGAGTGGGTTTTTTTTATTTTTTTCCCCTGTGCTTCGGAGAGAGAGAGAGACTGAGCTAGAGTGATTGTTTTTTAACTATATATGCGCAGTATGCTCCCTCTGCATTTTATCCCTGTCTGCGTATATCGAGTCTTTAACCTCCTCTTCCTCATCATCATCATCATATTATTATTATTATTATTATTATTATTACTATTAATATTGTTACTGCTCTACTAATTATTTTATTAAAAAAAACTAAAAGGTTATGAGATTTTATGCTTCCTAATCCACGGTATTTTTTTTAAATTTTTTTTAAGTTATTTTACTTTTTCATAATTTTATCCTTGAGTTAACGTGGAATTGGAATTGGTGATTTATTTTGCTAGTTTGATATTGAATTCTCACAATGCCGGAAAAAAAAAAGTCTGGTTAATGTTGGGAAAACAGAATTTAATTTAATTTAATTTATTTAAAATAATTGAAACTTTAGGGATTATATTAGAAAGTAAAGTAAATGTTCAACTTTTTGTGTTTTTGCAAAATCAATGACTAAATTTTAACCCCTTTCTTTGCACTTAACTTTTCTTTTTCAATTTAATCCTTTAGATAGTGTTGATGTGGGATTGAACTTGATAGTATATTTCATTTAACTTGATTTTGCGATATCGAGGTATTATAAAAAATTTATGAAGCTCAATTGCTACTTATTTAGCAAGATAGATAGATAAAATATAATTTTATTGATTTGAAATAATTAAATATTTAAGGAGTAAGTTTGAAATTGAAATAAATATTCATCCCCTTGTTTTTTTTTTTTTTTTTTTTTTGCAAAGCTATGGATTGAAGTGGAGAATTGGATGTAGCGTGTTGTTTCAGCTTGTTTAATGTTGGATTTTTGAAAAATAAAAATATAAAGCTTGGTTAATGCTCAAATTAAAAAAATAAAATTTTATTTTATTTATTCAAAATAATTAAAGCTTTAAGGACATGATTTAAAACTAAAACAAATGTTCAACTTTTTTTTTTTTCAAAATCAGAGACTACTGTTCAACCCCCTTTTCAATCTTTTTCCTTTTCACTTAACTCTTTTTTTTTAAAAAAAAAAAGACCCTTTGAGATATTGTTGATGTGAAATTGGACTTAATGATTTATTTTGTTTGGCTTAGTTTTAAGTTCTTGTGGTGCCATAAAAAAAATTATAGAGCTCGAATAATACTTAATTTGACAAAATAAAAAATAATTATATTTTTAGGGATCAAATTTGAAATTAAAATACATATTTAGTCTTTTTTTTATTAAGCTAAAGACTGAAGTAGAGAATTAGTTTATGCATGTCACACGCGCGCTAGCATGTGAGGGATGCTAATGTGATATTGTGGTGCGAGGTTGTGATATGGTAGTGTAAGTGACCTCCTTAGAGATCCAACAATGGTTATTTTTGGTATCATCTCTATGAGTGCTTTGTCATGAGATCGTGTGTGTCAACGATGAAGATCTAGTATGGTCTCAGTATCCCTTTTTTTTTTTCTATCATATGCTCTCTCCTTTCTCGCTCCTCACTTTCCACATTAGCTTTCTTTAAAATAGTAAAGTGGCCTATCTGTTTTTTATGTCAAATTTAGTCTCTGTTTTTTATTGCTATTTTTTTGTTTTTTTAATTGATTTTTTTTTTAATTTTATACTTCAATATTTGGTTGGTGGAATATTGAAATTTCTAATTTTTTTTATTTGGTTTCTATGGTGTAATCTCGGTTTCACCTAAGTCACGAGTTTAGAAGGTTAACCCAAGTTGAGTTATTTTTATTTTTTTTAGTTTTTTTTCAATTTCATACTTTAACATTTAGTTGATTGAAAATAAGGCTTCTTAATGTTTTAAAGCACTAATAAATTACATATAAATTGAACAAAATCTTTCAATTGTAATCATTTTTTTCTCAATTGCTTTTTATATAGGGTTATCTTAGTCTCATGACTTAAATAGCGGATTGGGTAGGTTAATCCAGAATAAGTGGGAATATTTTTTTATTGTTTTTTAAAATGATTTTTTTAAATTTTATCCTTGAATATTAGGTTGGTTGGTAATTAAGTTTCATAATTTTTTCAATTTACTCTTTATAGGAATTATTATGTTCTCATGATCTGAGTTGCGAGTTTAATAGATTTACCTGAATTAACTCGAGTTATTTTTTGTGTTTTTTTTTAAGGAATTGAATGTTTCTTTTCATTTTTTTCTTTCAATACTGGATTATTTAAGAATTGAGTTTAATTATTTATTTTAATTTGTTTTCTATATGGAAATCATAGTCTCTTAACTTGGACTGTGAATTTTATAGGTTAACTAGGGTTAACCTGAATCTATCAATATATCATTATCTTAATATTAAAAAAATATATCATTCAATATGTTAGCATTTAAATATCTTAAAAAAATATCATGCAATATACATCAAATTTTGAGTTTATAATTTGATTTTTTTCTACTAGTAAATATGTTAACAATGTCTTGATTTTTTTTATATAATTAAAAAATTATTAATCCAACTCGTGGCAGAATCTAGTATAAAACAAATCAGTCTTTTACTATTATTGTGATTGCAATTATTAATATAAAATTAATCAATCTTTTATTGTTGCAGAACCCTGTAGTGAAGCAATGTTCATCAAAGTTCATTTACTTTTACTCGTCATTGTTTATGGCTAACTTTTTTTTCTTTTTAGTCTCTTTTTTTTTTTAATTTGGTCATTGAATTTTTTTTCTTTTAATTTCCTCCTTCAAAGTTGTGTTATCATGATTTTTATGTGTTGGAATTTATTTCACATTGCATGTTCACATGTATGTTATGTGTCATAGGATGTTCTAATGTTAAATTAAAAATTGATATTACAAAATTAAATTTTAGGTTATATTTATAAAAATTAATAACATAAGAACCAAATCTAACACCTAAAAAAACAGAGCCATTTTCCATTTCTATTGTTCAAAAAATGTGAAAGTTTTCAGTTTAGTACCTTAAGATGTAATTGTTTGATATTTGATCCGTGTTGTTTCATAATTTTAACTTTTGATCCTAAAATTAATTTTTTTCAAGATTTAAATATTAAATGTTGAGAGACTAGAGGGAAAGTCATCGCAAAAAAAAAAAAAAAGTGTTTGATCAGCCATATTTTAATCACATAAAAGTTGATCTTGTATTAGAGATGGGAGTTTAGTGATCCTGATTTTTTCTCTTTTATTTTGTTAGAAAAAATAGGTTGAATTTGATGAAATTTTTTGGATTCATGTCTTAACCAATCAAACCCGTGATTTGGGTTCTTAATTTCATTATGTTTAAGAGCTTTGTTTTTTAAAAATTATTTTTTATTTAGTTATATGATAATAAAAGTAAACGCTCATAAAGTTGAGTACGATCAAATATTAGAATATTTGTTTGATACTATAATAATTTCATAAAAAAAACAAACTGAAGTAATTTATGAAAATAAATTCAAAATTGAAAAAAAAAGGAGAAATGCAAAAAAAAATAAAAATTATTATTTATATAAACAGTAAAGAACATGAGTTGACAATCCAATTCTGTTATAAATTATTATTTACCTATGATAAATTTTTTTTATAAATTATCTTTACTGGGACATGATCTAAGTGATCAATGTAAAAACTCATACAATGTGTCCATTTACATAACGTATACTCCACCGTATTGATTCTTTGAAATTTCAGTTGATCGTTTTTGTGTTCACAAGAAATTAATTGGAATTCAAAATAATAATAATAATTTTTAGCTTTTTAGCTTATTAATTTTTAACATTTTAGCGTATAAAAATGTATTTTATTTATTAGGTGCATTTCTATTTTCTAATTAATATAATTTTTGTTTTTGATAAAAATATCTTTTTATTAGTAGCATGTTTTTTGAATAAAAATTTAAAAGCTATTAAAATAAATATTCATAAAAACTTTAATCAAGAAAAAATGTATATATTCAATCAAAACTCACTTCTTAATTGCTTTCTTTTTTGTTTTCATCAACATGTTTTTTTTTATATATGAGAATAATAGTTTTTAAAAATAAACTTACATATCTAAAAAACAAGTTTTAATTAAAAAAGAATCAAGAGCTGATAATTTATAAGTGATAAAAAAAAATAATCAATGTAAAAAAATCATGTAAACATTTATAGTAAAAATAAATATTTTATTCTCATTTAATATTCATTTACATATTGTTTTTTACATGAACTTTACATACAGGTTCATGTAAAATAATTCACAAATCAATTGTTCATGTCATCATAAAAAATGATAAACTTATTTGAAAAAAATATGGTAAAATAGGATAATATTTTATATATAATTTATTTTTATATTTTTTTAGTTATTCTTATTCATAATTAAAACAAGAAATTAAAAAAAAAAACTGAATGGTAACATTAAAGAGCTAAGACTGTCTGGCTCTTTTTGTTTAATGGGGATCAACTGCCCTCAATTTTTTTAATGAAACCAACGGCGCGTCATCCGTCCTGGCATAAGGCGCCTCGTTATCTGTTAGATGTATATGTCTATTGTGTCCAAGTGTGTGTGTGTATATATATATATATTAAAGCTAATCTGTTAGATGAATTATACAAAGAAAATACTCGCGCGGGTCTGATAATTTTTTTTTGATAAAAATAAATAAATATATAAGTTTTTCAAATGTATTTTTTTTTTCAAAAATAATTCTAATTATAAATCAAAAAACTTATAAATTTTAACTCAATATATTGAGAACCATTTGTGTCGATACATGCAAAAAAACAAAGTGTTAATGTATCTATTCAATTCACCTCACTACAGGTCGAATAAACTTTTTTTAATACAAAAGAATTAATGTGTAGGTGTTATTAGTGTGCTTTTTTTACATCGAGTAAAAAATATAACTGTGAATTAAAAAGTCGATGCTTATATATAATAAAATATAATAAAGATCATATGCATTAATAAAAATATATAAGATCTCAAACTAATTTTTAACATAGTAGAAGAACGGAATAATATTACAATTGCTATAGTGAAACATTATTTTCTTAGTCTTTGTATAATAAGTCTTTTTAAAAAAATATAAAGAAAAAAATTTACAAAAGAGTAAAGATAAGAACAAAAAAAAAATGGTATAAATAGACTAAGTTTAGAATGATAAATATTTAAAGTGTAAAAAATAAAAAATAATATTTTTTTCTAAAAAAAATAAAGAAAAAAAATGAAATACTAAAAAAATATTACAAAACAAATGAAGATAAGAAAAAAAGATGATAAGTAGATTAAGTGTAATATGATAAAAATATCAAATATAAAGAGAAAATAAAATATAAAAAAGCTTGTTTTCTATAAAACAAATAAACCAAAAATTACAATTCTACTATCGTTATAGTAAAAACAATTGGCAAAATTTATAATTATATTATTTCTATAGGAAAACACTATTTTCTTTTAATATATATATATATAATTTTCAATAAAATATCGGTTGAATGAAGTTTACCAAATAGGTAGTCAATCGTGAAATTGGATTCACTATTGACTATCCTACTAATTATTTGTACCTAGTGTTATAAAATCTATAATTATATATATTGAATGCACTTTAAAATTTTTTAAACTTTATAACTCCTCGGTTTAGTCTCTTAGTTTTTCATGACACCTGGAATTTTTTAGTATTCTTTAATATTATTATTTCTTCTTCTAGAAATGAACTACTTCTTCTTTATCTTAAAGATTATATATATATATATAAGAAAATGTATGAATTTTTCTTTTATGTTTTATTTTGAATAGGCATATTCTTATTTGTACTTTATCTTTTTAATATATTATCAGCACGATTACTCTACTTAATTTATATTGAAATCTTGGCATGCATGAACTCCAATGTTACGTGGCCTGTATCAATTTTAATTTTTTTTCTTTTCATTATTGTTTATACTTTATGGAATATATTTGGTTCTATAACTTATTTTGACAAATTTTCATTCCTTTATATTCATCAAGATTTAAAGTTCCTAAAGAATTGGTATTGTAAGTTCATGAAGAATTAAATAAGTCAAATACAATTCTTGAAGAACTAGTATTCTCAAAGAACTAAATAAATAGCATTCTTAAAAGACTGATTTTTTTTTTATATTCATAATTTTATTTAATAAGTTGTTTTCTTTTTCATATATAATATCGAATATGACGAAACTTGAATTTACCGCTCTTGATGCATTTGGAAATAATTTTTTTGTCATAGATCCCTGATACTGAGATTCATCTGGAAGCTATGAATCTTGGAGAGACCATCAAAGAAGAAAATACAACATCATTGCAGGATCGTGTAAAAATAATGATTTTTGTTCTCCACAATCTCCGTGAAGGATTAAAAGTTGAATATCTCACAATAAAAGATCCTCTTATGCTATGGCAAAATCTAAAGGAAAGATATGACCACTAAAAGTTCACCATACTTCCTCAAGCTCGTTATGATTGGTTGAACTTGAGGTTGCAAGATTTTAAACCGGTTGGTGAATATAATTCAGCTCTTTTTAAAATTACCTCACAGCTAAAATTGTGTGGTGAAAATATCATAGAATACTAAATGTTAGAGAAAATATTCTCTACTTTTCATGCCTTAAATATTGTCATGCAGCAACAATATAGAGAACACAATTTCAAAAGGTATTTAGAACTAATTTCATGTCTTCTCATGGCTGAACAAAATAATGAACTTTTGATGAAAAATCATCAATCTCATCTCACAGGTTCTAAACCATTCCTTGAAGTGAATGAAACTTTTGTCCAAAAGACAAGAAAGAACCAAAGGTATAGATATGATAAAAATAAATGGAAAAAAAGAAGAGATAATCCTTCAAAAGATAACCCACCATACCACCAGAAGTGGAGACACAATGAACCCAAACAAGAAAATGACAAGAATTTGCATATACCTGATGATAAGTGTCATATGTGTGGTATGCATGATTATCAGTCTCGCACTTGTCGCTCATTAAAACATCTTACAGATTTATATCAAGCATCTCCGAAACAAAATGCAGTTGAGATAAATTTTATTCGTAAAGATGATTTTGAAGGTCATAATGTTTATCTTGATGTTTTTGATTTCTTTAAAAACCCAGATAAAACAGATAGCGTGCTTAGTTGTGGAATTCTTGGGTTTATTTGTATTAAGATATTTATCTTACTGTATTTTCAATAAACAATGTCAAATTTACTTTAGTTAAATAATACAACTTTAATTATATTTTGAATAGAGGCATGACTTTTCATTATGAAGATTTATATCTATCAAACAGTGCAACAACGCACACAATTCTCAAGGAAAAGAAATACTTTGAATATTTGACATTAACCAAAGCTAATATCACTACAATATCAGGTCCAATAAACATGATTAAAGACTCCGGAAGAGCTAATATTTTGTTACCAAATAACACAAAACTTGACATTAAAGATGTATTATATTCACCTGAGTTCAGAAGAAATTTACCAAGTTTTAAAGATATATGTGCTAATGGTTATCATATTGAAACAATAGATGAAGACAAAAAGGAATATCTTTATATTATTTCATATATTTAAGGCCAAAAGCTTATACTTGAAAAATTACCTACTTTCTCTTTTGGAATTTATTATACGATCATGAAATCTATTGAAACAAATTTTGTAATACACCAGAAGTGTTCCAACCCAAAAATATTTATGCTTTGACATGATCAACTTGGACATCCGGGATCAATAATGATACGACGAATTATTGAAAACTCACATTGACATCATTTAAAGAACCTGAAGATTCTTTTACCAAGTGAAAATCTATGTGTTGCATGTTCTCAAGGTAAATTAATTATCAAACCATCTCCATCAAAGGTTGTTATAGAATCACTATCTTTTCTCGAAAGAATTCAATGAGATATATGTGGACCTATTCATCCACCATGCAGACCTTTTAGATATTTTATGGTATTGATTGATGTATAAAGTAAATGATCATATGTTTGTTTACTTTCTGGTCAAAATGTTGCATTTGCTAGATTAATAGCACATATTATCCGACTATGGACGCAATTTCTTGATTATCCAATAAAGAAAATTCGATTGGACAATATTGGTGAGTTTACTTCTCAAGCATTTGATAATTTTTGCACTTATATCGGAATTGATGTTGAACATCCTGTTGCCTATGTACATACTTAAAATGGTTTAGCATAATCATTAATAAAGCGCCTTCAATTAATTGCTAAACCATTATTTATGAAATCAAAATTGCCTACATTTGTTTGAGGACATACTATATTACATATTGCATCATTGGTTAGAATTAGATCAAGTGTTTACCATAAATATTCTCCTTTGCAACTTGTTTTTGGTATATCACCAAATATATTTCATTTATGAACTTTTAGTTACACAGTTTATGTGCCCATAACACCCCTACAAAGGACTAAAATGGGTCCACAACGTAAAATGTGAGTTTATGTTGGTTTTGATTCTTTATATATTATTAGATTCTTTGAACCTTTAACTAATGATGTTTTTAAATCATGTTTTGAACACTACCATTTATGTCGGTTTTGATTCTCTGTGAGATTGGTCATAGGTGTTCTAGTTTCCTTTAAAACTAATAACAACTCCTTTTATCTTTTATTTTATCAAACCCTAATGCATTGATTTATCTATTATGAATTATTTATGATATGTCTTTGGTCATGTTGATTTATTTGTGTTAAATGATGTGTGTTGCATTGGTTTTCTCATGTCAAATGATTTGTGTTACGTTATCAATCTTAAATAGGGGCGTTTTGATTTTAATATATAGAAGTCTTCGTTTTATGCGAGGATTTTTTTTTATAGGTGCAGAATAGTTGATTTATGATTGAATGTGTAAATTCTACGTGAGGTATGCCAATTTTTAGTCAAAAAAAGAATTTGTGCTTATATAGTAATTTTTCAACTAATAAAATAAATGATAGGATTATTTTCATATTTCAAAGAGTGGGTCCAAAGCTTAATTTTTAACATTCATACGGGTTCAACACCTATTTTAAAATTCTGAATCGACAAAATCTTCGTTGTAGGGATTAACATCAATATTTTTTGTAAAATTCATAAATTGATGAAATTTTTTATTTTTAAGGATTAATATCAATATTTAAAAAAACAATTTCTAAATTGATAAAATATCTTACTTTGAGGGATTAATGTTAATATTTTTTTCGTAAAATTTCCAAATCAACAAAATCTCTAATTTTTCAGGATTAATGTTAAAATTTTTCTTAAATTCCCAAATCAATGAAATATCATATTTTTAGGAATTAATATCAATAT
This sequence comes from Populus trichocarpa, assembly GCF_000002775.5. Lineage (NCBI taxonomy): Eukaryota > Viridiplantae > Streptophyta > Magnoliopsida > Malpighiales > Salicaceae > Populus > Populus trichocarpa. The sequence goes on along the minus strand of NC_037299.2, from coordinate 9,350,523 downwards.
TTTGTTAAAATTTCCAAAATTGACAAAATCTCTTATTTTTAAAGATTAATAACAAAATTTTTATTAAAATTATGACGTCAACGAAATATTTTATTTTTAAATATTAATGTCAAAATTTTTAATTCAAATCAAAATGTGATTAAATTTATTTTTAGGGATTAATATCAAATTTCATGATAAATTGTCAACATCTCTTTAAAAAAATAAATATAAAAAATTTCCATAAACATCTTATAATTTATTTCATTTTACATTTTACATTTTGCCTATACACTTTCCATCGTTATTCAACTCAAAATTTAAACCAAAAAAAATAAATTTATTCTCATATACAATATAACAACTGCAACGTATCATTTTCTTTTTCCCATCTTCTCCCATTCTTCTCTCCTTTCTCTCTGATCCCTTCTTTCTTTTGTTTTAATTAAAGGAGAGAAGATTGTTTCAATCAAAGACAGAAATTAGTTGCAGAAAATTACGCGAGGATTTATTATAGTCTCTAGAACAGCAAGAGGGGGGCCTGTGAAGACAGACCGGACACAAGCTCCGTTCACTGCTTCTTATAGAAATTTCAAGGTAAATGTTTGTGTTGATCTCATGGCTCTACCTTAAGCAGCTCCGTCTAGGATATAACCTGGCAATTTCAAGCACTTGATGCCCCTGGTCATAACAGACCTTGATGGGTGCAACAGAAATGCAAGGACTTCCCTCTGGGTCTCCGATCCAAGTGCAAGCGACGAAGATTCTTTGAAGAAATTGCACAGTTATTAAGCATATGTTGGTTATTTCTTTATTTTTTCTCCCGTTATGAATTTGTTAAAAAGTTCATGAAATTTCCTTTTTCTTTGTGCAAAGAGAAGTTCAATATGAAATAAATCAATTTCATTTATCCCTCCTCATATATAAATCCAATCAGTTTTTTTTATCCGGGCTTTATTTTCTCTCATGAAAATAATTAATCATGGTTTTAATTTGGGAAAAAAATTAGGGATTCGAGAGATTGGTGTTTGTGCATGTTTTCATTTGACTGAACGATCCAAAACAATCCACCATAAAACAATAAACCCCTAATTTTTTCCAAAGAGCAAAACCCAAAAACCATTACCATCAAAACCCAGAATAGTTGCAGATGTCATCCTCTTCTTTGAGTCCTTATGTGGAGAGATTATCATTGAGACCAAACCAGCATACTACATGTTTGTTAAAATACTCACAAAATTTCAAGCTTTGTAGACATGCTATAATTACTGGATTGACATTTTTTATTTGGTGGCATTTTTGTTATTTTAATATACCTAGGGTTTTTTAATTATAAATAATTGAATATTTTTTGTTGATTTTTTTTATGCCAAGCAAAGTGTTATGGACATGTAAAATTCACGATTTTTTTTTTTGTAATTTTTGAAATTATAAAGGCAAAATGTATAATAAAGTAAACTATAACATGTTCATGGTAATTTTTCCAATAAATATCATAATTTACAAGCTCAAAAACAAAAATATATATTTAATAGTAGAATAAATTTAGAAAAACATATAATAAAGATAGCCTTCTATTTAAAAAAAAAAATACAACAAGGATAGTGTCTATTTTTTGTAGACATAATTAACCTAGTACTTGAATTTTTTAGAATTATATTTAATAATAAAAAAAACAATAATGAAAGATGAAATTTCTGAAAGAAAAAAAAAATTAAGCAGAAGAAACACACAAGTGAATTGAAAGTCGTCCTATAAAAGAATTACAGAATAATGACTAGATAAAGAGTCTGACCACTGGAAAAAAAAAAAAAAAGTCCTTGAACAATTAGAGAAAAGGTAAATTTTTCATATCATATATATTTTATATTTCTGCTTTCCTAAGCAAACCAAATATACAATCTGCGAGAGGAGACAAGAAGGCTTTTTGTTTATAACTTTCGGCTTCGGAACTATCTATGCCTGTGCTTCCAAATCATACAATCCACTCATCAATCTGCTCTTTGTACTGTTGTCTTGAACAACAAGATGTACACCTTTTGATCCATGGAGAAATATAGAAATCCCCCAACTGAATGCGTCACAAAAGACCCAAAACTTGACCCCACAATGCAGTGCCAAGCCGGCCCATATGTCTTGTCAAACTCCTGCACCCAGAAGATGAAGAAAGATTGTGCTGGTGGATGAGAAAATTACTTGCAACCAAGCTACATGATTCATCAATTATTATCATCTATGATTAGCTCGCAAACCCACATCAGAAAACCAATGAAAAAGCTCGACTATGTATGCACTGATCTCACAGTTTGTAATTAACTAATTTAATTTACCTTCTTGAGGGTGGATGCAAGGGTCCTGGAGGTGAACTTCTCAAGACTATCACAAGTATTCCTGGCGCAACGAATAGCATGGATCTGCATAAATGGTGGCATGTCAACTGAAACAATTTTAGCACCGTTGCTTGCAAGAAAATCTGTCAACTCTACTTGAGACCCACAAAAGGATCTCCTCCTTCCTGTCAATGAAACTGATGGCATGCTCTTATTCATATCATTCCATTCAAGTAGATCATGATGAGCCTTCACTTCCTTTTTATCTTTCACCGTAGAAGTTACCACTTCCTTGGATTTCGTTTCATTCACTCCTGCAAACTCTTCAGCTTTCTTCCTATTGTCCAGCTGCTGCTGATCTTTAGATGACAGTTTCTTGACCCTTTGATCTTTAGATGATTCGTCTCCCTTCGCAGTTGCTGTTTTGCTCTCTAATTTTTCCACTACTTTTGTTCCAATAACCTTCTTCTTGGGCTGCTGGTGTTTCGGTTTGATGATTGAAAACCTACAAGCATCAAAATCAGCAGAGACAGTCATGGCTTTGGCTTGCAAGTGGATATCTATGCAATTAGGTGGCGGTGAGGGTAGGTGCTTGGTGGGTTTTTGGGTTGTTTTAAGATTTAGGCCTGATTTTGACATGAAAAGAAGTTCGGAAGAGGGTACAATGGGATCTGGATTTGTGGGTTTGGGGTGCCTTTTGCTTTTGAGAGTGGGATCCATGGATGTTGATGATGGATGATGATTAATGGGGGAGTCGAAGTCTAGGGATGATGCTAAGATGCGCCTGTGGTTGGTGCTGTGTGCCATGTTATGTTATTCTCTGTTTTATTTGGTGGAACGGTGGTGCAGGGTGTCTCCTTTTGTTTTGGGGGTTGTTTGGGGATAAGGAAATGAGAAAAAGGGAGGTGGGGAGGAGGATTCTATTGGATTGTTGTTCCACTGAATCAGTGATGGAATATACTTTAGTCCCTATATTTTATCAAAACTAATAAGTTAGTCCCTACTGCATCAAAGATATTTAAATTGTCCTTTGACTTGATCGTGTTTAGTTTAGTAATTTTTTTTCCCAAAAACACCTCCTTTTCTAATTAATCTCCCATATTACCCAAGTATCCTTCCTTTCTTCCTCTTTTTTTTTTTTTTCTAAAAACAAATCAACAAACATAGAATGAGATTGCAAAAGGACGCAATGAACGAGGGATTAAATAATATAATTTTTGAAAATATAAAGATTTAATGTTTTCAGATTTTGATATATTTATATTAAAAATATATTTTTAAATAAAAAATATTTTAAAAAATAACAATTAACCTATAATAACAATCAAGAAGACTAATTAATTAGTTTCATTAAGTTATAGTTAGAATTAAGTGTTTGTTGAGCACCGGGGGTTCATTGGATGGGGACATGCCGTGAGCCAGATCTGGTACTGTCTTTTTCTAACATGCGCCGGGGATGGAGGAGATGGAGCTGTTGACCGTTGACCAATCATTCCTGTTTGGACTGAGTTGTCAATAGCTTTGTTTACCACAATTTAGTCTCACGGGGTCTTTGTTATTCATAAATGTCTTCCATCCTTCCGTCTAGTCTCAAAAAATTTATTTTGATTTTTTATATAATTATTTTTAAAAGTATTTTTTATTTAAAAATATTTTTTCTATTTTTTAAAAATTATTTTAAATATTAATACATTAAAATTATTTAAAAATAAAAAAATATTAATTTAAAATAAAAAATTAAAATATTTTAAAAAGACTTGTAACACATAAAAACAAACCCATCATTTCATAACTTTAATCACATAGTTGTTAAGGTTAGAACTCCCTAACTGAAATGATGATGCAGAGTTTGAAATGCAGACAAAGAATTAAACCTTTATCAATTATGGCCGAAGGCTAGGAATGGGCCCTACCAAGTTGGGAAATGGCAAGAGTGCCCAAAAACTTACAAATGTACAGAGCAGCTTGTGTCGAATCATGTTCTTCTGAAGCTTCTATCCATGGACTTCGGTGCCTGGAATCTTTAAAAGCTCAACTACCGCCGGATGCTGCCGGGGAAGGAGAGGAGGGGACATAATTTGAAGGAGGGTTTGCTGGACGCCGTTGTAACATCCCGGAATTTTTCATAATCCCACATGTAAAAATAATTTGTTTTTAAAACAACCACATCAATCACGTATAAAACTAATTCCTCATTCAAATAATTAAAATGACATAATAAATTTAATGCTTCTTCACATAAAATATATGTAATTAAATTAAATTTAATATGATAATAAACTCTTTCATTTATAAAAATGACTAAATTAAATTCATAATGATATTTAAATTTCTTTATCACATGACTTGTAACAATTCAAATAAATTACCTTAAGACATAACAAAAGAATGCAATATAATTGTAAATTATATTCATCTTTAAAATTACATGTTAATATTATCATAATTACATGTTTTAATCTTATACAAAAAGTAAGATTTCAAATCTAATAAGTCCTGCCAGGTGGAGCTGAACCTAGAAATTAATTTAATATTGAGATAAATTAACTTGCATAATAAATAAAGTGGCAACCTAATAAATACTAATTTAACTGAATTATTATTCTCATTTATAATTAAGTTATCAATAACTTAATTCACTTTTTTCATGGATGAGAAGAATTCTTATGACCCAATCTTAGTTGACAACCCCTAATCTGGATTCCAACACTCACCGCCCGGACCTAGACACATTCTTAAAAACTAAGGAATTCATCCATCCAATCGCTCAGAACAAGGCACTCGTGTCATCATACAGGGCAAACTGGTCAACTCACACCAGTCCCATCAAACAAGAAAAATTGGCTAATGCACAGACAAAATAATTATACAATTGGACTTTAAGAAAATTTTATTTAACATGTATCTAAACAATTTTGAATAAAATTTAAATAGCAAGGTGTCGAGCACCTACCTGAAGTCTAGGCATGATACGCAAGATCTTGTCTCGGTGCTCCCTCGACAACCTCTCCTGTATCAACAGCCCACTATCAATTTCTCATACTGGTATTTATCTATCAAGCACAATTTATTTCATTAAATTAACCACCTCGATTAATTTTTTTAATTTAAATATAATACAAGTTTTCTTTAAATTTTAGTTAACTATCTCATGACCAAGTCAATAATCAATCTAGCATGATTTCTATACATAGCATTTCACAATTAAAATTTACCAATTAAAATCCAGATAATATTTTCCTTTTCAATTTACTCAATTCACTTATTAGTTAATATGTTCACATGACCTTAAACATCATTAAACCACACAATTTCAAAATCAAGCATTAATTCTCAAAAACCTCAACTTCCATAACACTAAATAAAACCTTAATATGGCATAAAAGAAATCCTCACATAATTCATCAAATTTAAATTCGACTAGTTGTTTATTCATATACCATAACAACATTCAATCTCAATTTCTAATGAAATATTTCTATTGAAAAATATAAATAAGTTATAACCACCAGTTTTCTAACCCTATTCATCATCATCATCATAATCTTCTTTCTCTTTTTTCTTTTGCCAAAAAAATACCAACAACCCCTATTTTCTCATAAATTTGGCCACCCTAACCCACCAGTGCTGATCTATATCTAATTAGTAGTGTCAACATTCATCATTGGATTTTTTGTAAAGCTTCAATACACAAAGTAAGCAAGCACACCTATTTTTTTATAACTCATTTATGTTTTAGATTAATTTATTGAGATTCTTTAAAGTATTGTAGTTTGTTTTTATATTAAAGTGTTTTATGGTTTTTCCCTCGTGAAATTTATTGTATTAATGTATGACATGGTTTGTTTGGGATTTGGGAGAAACTGAATTTTGTTTTCATTTGATGATATTAAGTTTGATTTTATAAATTGGGTGTGTTATAATTAAAGAAATGATAGGTTTTTTTAAATGGTACCAATCATATTTTGTTAATTTTTATTATGAAGTTAGAAATTTAAATAAAATTGATTTTTTATAAAATTTATAAAATATATATACTATTTTATATAGATTTTAAAAGGAATGGATAATCATTCCTGGACATATAATTTTATACTTTCTTAATTTAATCCCCTAACACTGTCTCTTTCTCGATCTCACTCTTTAGGTTAGAATAAAAGCTATTTCTCACTTGGTTTGCTTAATATTACTCTTCCTATATTAGTACCTCAAATATTCATATTTGGTTTGATCGACTTTTCTATTTTATTTTTTTATGTGTAAATTCTCTACTCTTGCTTTACCAATGATCTAGTCCTCCATACCCTTATAGTTTTGTGTATCTAAGTCGAAAACTTCTTAAACGTAACTTAGATTAATATAAAAATAGAATATTATTTAACATGCTTGAAATACTAGGATTCATTTACCATTATTTCATAAACTTTTAAACACTCATACTAAGACCAAACGTGTTTTTCATCCATCCATCAATTCCCCCTTTTGGTTAATGGTTACAGCAAATTCAGACAACAAAACTAGTTCAGAGCTTAAACTAACATAAAAAGAAACTAGGAAGCATGCATTTCCTACCATGGGGGGCTTCGAATTTAAGCAACTGACTAATTGATCAGTAGTTGAATAGTTCCTCTAGCAAGTTAGGAAAATCCAAGAATATCTTGTTTTCTCCATCTATGATAGTTTCAACAAATGAACTGTGTTGTGATGACGATGGTGCAACTTGGTCACCGAAACCACTATTGTTTTGGACTGCCAAATCCACTCCGTTGACTCCGACACTAGCCTCAGCAATAATTTGATCACATTGTGGTTTCATCGTATTCGGATTCTGGCCTTGGCTTGTCACAATAACATTCTGTGTTTGGTTCGTCAAGTCCTTGGATGAAAGTTCTGCTGCGTTTTCTTGTTCTGCCTGTGGATCACTGGGGAGAAATTGATCTTCCAGAAGAAAGTCGCACCATCTAAAGCTTGTTGGCAAATTTTCTTGAGTTTCGGTGGAGCAAGTAGATGATGATAATGAGCCTTCATCAAGGATATTATAATTAGGTACTAGCATAGTTTGATATTCAGCGCAAGTACTAGAGGCCTCCGTCACCAGTTTTATGGCTTGAAGCTGATCAAGAAGATCCAGTGAGTGATTGCTATTAGTGCTGTCATTGTTAAACTTGTTCAAGAAACATTCTTGAACTGGTTCCATCTTACGGGGTACCATTCTGGTCATCAAATGGCTGTTGATGTTCGAGATTCCTTCAGGCAGGATTGAATTATATTGCTCTGGTTTCAAAGCGAAAACATTTTTTAGGTCTCTGCTGAGTGACCCAATTCTGCTTCCAGATTTTACAAGGCCACCAATGTTTCCATAGTCAGCTAAAATTTTAGAGAATGGCTTGTGAGTAACAGGATCTATCCCCATTTCAGAGAGCTTCTTTCTTAGCCTGGCGTTCCAGCAGTTTTTCACATCATTGTCTGTTCTTCCTGGAAGTTGTTGGGCGATGATAGACCACCTGTAACAGTATGAAACATGAGAGAGAGAGACTGTCATTATTCTTGCACTGTTAACAGAAAACTGTTGTCTCTTGCATGCACCATTGGTAGATGTCTAAGAATATTATAAATTATATTTTGGGATCTCTGATTTGAGAACATTTGCACGTAATTAATGTGTAGTACAACCATATCGGTTAAAACAAGATACAAAGACACAATCTCAGCTGTCCTATGCAGTATTGCTTTCACAATTTGTAGCATGGAAGTGCTAATTCTCAAAATAGTATTTTATCTTTACATTTGATGAATGCTTGAATTAATTTTTTTACCAATGTATACCACAAAATGTTTGGCATTGTTGCTATTTGCTAACAAAGTTGTTCCCCAAACATTTCCCTGAGATAAAATGAATGAGATTTTGGTAAGAATATTAGGATAGAAGCCAGTAAAATCTGGCCTTGTAACTAATAATCAGCTGATTCGTGAGATGGTTGAGGGGAGGCAGAGGGAAATTAATTGTGAAGGCTGAAAAATGGCTTTAAAATGGAGACAATCGATAACTTTATAGTTTCGAACAAACTCTAGGGGAAATGAACGTAAAGTTTGCTTCATATTGGAACTAATTATCTGTTTAGAATGATAGTTTACCCAAGTGAAGTAATGAGAAATTTTCTCTATAATTAGTAAATCTTTAGGTTGCAAAACTGCGTTCATCAATGGAGAAAAGGAAAAATGCAGGAGAAAACCTGTGATAAATGAAACTCACCTGCTACCTATGGCTGCATGTAGCCTAATAATCATTTCCTCTTCTTGGGGTGTGAAGTTGTCATGCTTGAGATCAGGGCTCAGGTAATTAGTCCACCTAAGTCTGCAACTCTTCCCACATCTTTGAAGTCCTGCAAAACATGCTCATTTATGGAAATTAAGCCATAATTTCCTGTACCATGCTTGGCCAAATTGTTAATTATAATCCAAATCACAACAACAATGTATATAAATCAACCTGCTTTCTTTGGAACAGCAGTCCAATTTCCTGTTCCATGCTTGGCCACATGAGCAAGTATCTTTGCATCTTCATCTGCAGTCCATAGACCCCTTTTCACATTGAACTTGCCACAGCAAGGAGGTCTCACCATCTTATCTGTTTTATGCAGAGTCGCAAACAGAAAAGAAAGATTAATCTCGGTATGGTACCGCTGCAAACTTGAGACTTTTTTACAGCAAAATGTTCCTTTTTTTTCAAGAGGTTGAGATGAGGAAGGATGTGGGTTTGAAGGCACAACAAGTGTGGAAGCAAGAAAAGCATGGAGCTAGCTCACATTTAACTAAATATTCAAGATGTGAAGCATCTTGGAATGTGAAGAAAATATATATAGATAGGGAAATGCTAGCTACCATTGCCAATCACATTCATTTTCAACACTTGCTCTGTTACTTGGCCACGTCTTCTTTAAGAACGTGCTGACAACCGGAAACTCGATACTACCAGTTACAAGAGGCATTCCCTTGTTTTTCTTTTTTCTGCCTTCTCTTAGCTATATCAATTTTATTCTTACTCAATCTCTCATCTGCTTTAACCTCACACAGTCACTTTTTTCGTTGTCGTAGAGGAAAGCCTTTGTTAGTGCTGTTGCTAGCATTCCTCAAATATATAAACACACACACACACAAGCACACACACACACACACACAGGGAGGGAGGGAGAGATCATCTGTGTCTAAACGCTGGCCTCCAGGAGAATAGAGAACCCATTTGATCAGACCGGATCTGCAACAGCAAAATAAGCATAAATTGATATATGGCTACTGGAACCACCTCTCCCCTTGCCTATGAATGGAGACTAAAGAAGAAACTAAAATTACTCTGCTCGTATTAGAGCTGCCTTCGATCTTTCTTGCCAAGAAATTGTTACACAAGGGTGTAGCTTAATCAGATACTGGGTTTGCTCCGTGGAAATTATTAGTTTGAGTGTTATAAACTTTAAAATCATTGGAGGTTTATCTGATTGTTAATTTTAGAGTCTTAGAGAATTAGTCGAGGTACACGTAAACTAGCTCAGAAACCTGTTATTTAAAAAAAAAAAAAAATTGTTACACGCACTTCATCACAGACCAAAATAATTTCTCTTCCCTTCCCCCTTGGGATACTGATAGGAAAATAACAACTTAGTAAACGGTGTGTTTTACATGAGTAAACAATGTGTTTTTGAGATAGCCCTACAATTCCTTCAACGGTCATATAATTCAAATGTCTTTTTTTTTCTTCCCCTGTGCTTTGCATGACCTATGACATAGAGTTTCAATTATGTTTTGACTCGTTGGCTTATCAATAAAAAATTGTATAATATGCTTGTTAATGTTTAATAATAATTGTTTTACGTTATTCATTTTTTTTTCTAATAATTGGAGGGGTGATTGTTTTAATAGCCCAGTATAAATTATCACAGAGGATGACATGATATTGGTTAGATTACTCCTTTTTAAATTTTTTTTTTTTTGAAATCTAGCCCTAAAAAAGCAAAGAGCTCTTTATAGATTATAGCTTAGTAAGTTTTAGGCCGTTTCAATTTCAGAATCCTTAGAGAGTTTTTTACAGATCTTGGGATATTGATAGGAAAATGAGTTTTTGTATGGATAATTGTTTCAAATTATTATTGAAACTGAGTTTAAACATGTTAAAACAATTCTATAATGAAAAAAAAAAGAGAAAATACACATCTTGGAACTTATGTGTTAATTTTCAGTAAAAATACAAGATAAAAAAAAAATAAGATTCATTTTATGTTGACGATCAATGTTATATAGTAATTAACACGTGTAAAAAGGGTTGAGTTAAATAGGTTAAAGTGTTATAAAAAAAAAGTATAGTAAGGTGAGAAAATGAGCTAAAATTGGGTATATGGATTCTAATTGATGTATTTAAATACATGATTATGTGTTGTTGTATAAATAAATTGATATATCTTGAGAAAATGATAGATTGAGGTTTTTTTATAAATGATAAGAACATTGGAAAGTATGGATATGTATTGAATCCTATAAATTACTTTGTTGTTTATTTGTAAACATGGGATAAATATGAGTGAAGATATGATTCCTAAGTTGATTTTTTTATTTTGATAATGATTTAAAAATCATACTGGCACAAGAGAGATTTCTAGAGCTGGACATCATGCTAATGGAGCAGGACATATACATATTGCATGTAGGTGCTCAACACCTTGGTTAAAGTTAAAAAACAATAAGTTTTATTATTGTAAGTACCTTATTTTCTTTTTTTGTGTATTAATTATTTGAAGTTTTAAAGCAAAGAAATGAACAAAGTTGAAGATCTAACGATTATATTGGCATCTATGAGGGATAACTGGATTGTTGATAATCAAATGGATTAGCTAGATTTATTGGCAACCAAATGGGTTTGTCGACAGAGTTATTGGTATCTGTGAGAGATAATTATATTGTTGGCAGCCAAATGAGTTAACTGGATTTATTGGCATCCGTGAGGTATAGCCAGGGTTATGGACATTTGTATAGGATGGATGAGATTAAGTTGGTCTTGTTGATGATAGTTGAAATGATTAAATTATTGAATCAAAGAAATAGATTGAATGTCTTTTAAGAACGAGAATAGAGAAACTCTTGTTGATATGTTACTTATATGCTTGTAAAGGTATTCAAACATTTATGATGTTAATTACTTAGTTTCAAGTTTAATTCAGTCTAGATATAATCAGTAAATTAGTTGTAGAGTATCACTGATTTGAATTTTTTAGGGAATATATCACTGAATTTGAATCTTATGGCATGTATATTAAATAATTTTATTTTGATGTGTATACAAAATATGATTGAAGTATCTAATTGTTTATTATGTTTGTTATGTTCATTAGATTTGTTATTAATATGGAATTGATAAGATTGTAAATGATATGGATAAGTCATATGTGACATTAAGCATATTGAAATGAGTCAATAAATGTTAATTGGTTAGAAACGATAAAATGAGTAAAGAGATCATTTTATAAATATTAGAAGGTTGAAATAGGATGAAATGGACATTAAAGAAAAAGGATCGAGCTAAAATGCTATATGATATCATAAATCACCGCAGGACAGCTACTCATGTATTGCTATATATGTTTTTATTTTTTTTATTGAATCTCTTGATTTTATACATATTATAAAATGTACAACAAATTGTATCTCCTACCAATCTATATTAATAAGTATAAGAGCATGTCATTTTTTATTATTATGCTTTTTTTAAGAAAAAAACATTGCTATTAAATAAAAGATTGAAGTAATGATCATGAATGATGAAGGTAATTGTGAGGAATTGTTGGAAGAGAAGTCAATTAAACAAGTTGTAAAATGTGATATTTGAGAAATTTAATCATAGTTATAGGACGGAAAGTGAAATGAATAATTACATACGTTATGGAACAAAATAATTGTGTAAGTTAAGTGTGAATGTAGAATGAAATATTAGATGAGTTAAATATGCTCGCAAGGTGATGTGAGGTATAGTGAGTGTTTAGAAACGCGGTTGTACTCGTGTTTTTAAAAAAATTATTTTTTTTGCTAAAAATTAATTTTTTATGTGTTTTGAATCGTTTTGATGCGTTGATCTCAAAAATAATATTTAAAAAAAATATATCATTTTGATACATTTCGGCATGAAAAACACTTTAAAAAGCAACCACAATACACTCCCAAACAGGCCTAAAAGATATGATTTGTAAGGACATGGTATGGAAATAATATAATGAAATTAAAATGAGAATTCATCAAAGGTTGAATAAAATGTCTTAAACTGTAAACTGTATAAGCTGGAAGTAATTACAAAAGATTAACAAAAATGAATGTTGTTGTATAGGTATTAAATATTAATAATCAGTGGTTCTGAGATTTGTAGGACTCGAACTGGTAACCTTTATGAAGCAAACTCAAGATCTGATCAATTGAGCTACATCTCTTAAGGTTATATTGTGATTATCTTTAGTTAAGTTAGTAGAGGTTCTCGAGATGATATTTATGGATATAAAAGATTTATGATCTAAATTAATTATATGTTATAAGTATTTCTCCCTGGAAAACCTCGGCTCCTTATAAAATGTCTCCAAACTAACTAACCTTCCATGCATGGAAGGGATTCATGTATTTTTGAATGAATATGTTAAGAATAATTTATATGTATATCATTTAAAGAGTAATGAATACGTATAAATGTGCAAGAATAAATTGTGCATTATTCTATTCATTAATGAAATTGTCAAACGATGAATTTTCTTCTTATAAAAAAAATTACCCGACTTGTTATGTATGCGATTATTGAAATAAGAAGAAATGCAATCAAACATACAAGGCGTTAAAAATCTGAATCAATTGACTATTCTAATTGTCAATGGAATTATAACAGTTATAAACAACTACTTTTTCTTGTTTAATTGCAAAATTAATAAGAGAACTTAAACATATATCATATACAAGCTATTCTAATAGCAAATCAACTACAAAATCATTAATCCATGATTATAATCTAATACGTGCTATTAAACTTTTATATTTTAGCACAAGAATATTTAATTTTATTCTTACTACACTTAAGCTACATGGTGAGAACTTTATTATTAAATAGTAAATGTATCATCTACCTGAAAAAATCTACATGTTGAAATTTAAGGGACTTCTACACTATATAAAGAAAGCATTTATTTTATATTATATTTTTCATACATGAAAATACAAAATATATTTGTCGTTGCTAATATATAAATATTCAACCCTATATTTAATCATAATTAAAAAAGATGCACGTGGTTATTTTATACTAAAACGTAGCAAAATGTCTCACTCAAAACATAAAAAGATGGCAGAAATCAAGGCAGAAATAAATGAAGAGAGTCCATATTGTTCTGCTTTAGAATTCTAGATTTGAAGAGTCCCATGCTTTTGGTAAAAGAAAGGTCAGTTTCCTCCTAACTTATATATAGCACGATTTATAAACTCTCTTTCTTAAGGATTGGGTATATACACACAAAAGACGGTCTAAAATAACTATATAATATATTATGCAGCAAGTAATATATAAGTGATTTATTTGACATGTATGTGACTTATAAAATCATTACGTATATGATATTAATGCGGAAATAAATTGTGCTGTATATAAGTTATTTACTTGACAGATAAATGATTTATAAAATCATTACATAGAATGTTATTTATGCTATTAAGATTTGTTAGTATGATGTTTTCCATCTTTAAAACTTTTCTAATGTACCTTATTATATGATACAAAAAAATTAATGAAAAAATTAATTTCATATGCTTTTTTTAAGCATGTTTGCGAGTGTGGTTGCGGTTACTTTTTAAAATGCTTTTCGTACTGAAATATATCAAACTAATATTTTTTTATTTTTAAAAAATTATTTTTGAGATTAGCGCATCAAAACGATTTAAAACACATAGAAAAATTAATTTTTAATAAATAAAATGAACCGCGTTCAATTCTAAACACATCAGACAATGATATAGGGTAAGGAATAAATAAAAGGATAATAAAGATGTCATCTATATAAAAGAAAATAAGAAAAAGAAGATTCAATAAAAGGGGTTGTCAACTACTTATTTTAGCCGGCAGTAGCCTAAAATAAGACTTTAAGATAATATAGTCGTTTATTTTTTTATTTAAAACGCACGTGCATCATCTAGAAAATTCAATAAAAGAATAGTGGGTCTTTTGAATTTGATAATTTCGGACTAGTTCATGTATGATTTGAGGTTCAATTTGTAATGATTTGAAAGAAATTTAAAATTGATGAGTTAGTTAAAACTCAAATACTTCAACTCAACATTTTTAATTTTTTTATATGATATATTTTCAAGGGTCATCCTTTATGTTACAATTATATATTTAATTAAATAAATAGTATCGGTGGTCTTTTGCATCCCTATTTGGGAACGCGGCAGTGCAAATCGTATTCTTTAAAAAATTAATTTTTTTTCTAAAAATTATTTTTTTTCTTTTTAAAAATTAATTTTTTTATATGTTTTGGATCGTTTTGATGCGCTGATCTCAAAAATAATTTTTAAAAAATAAAAAAAATTATTTTAATGCATTTCGGCACGAAAAGCACTTTGAAAAGCAATCGCAACTATATTTTTAAGCACGCATAGATGGTAATTTACTTTGGGTTTTGCTCATTTATAATCTCTATAGCCTTAGAATTTATTTTTTCTATTAAAGCCTTCTATTCATTTTTAAGTTTTCAAACTCTTCATTTTATTTTGTTTAAAATTGTATATTTTCACCAAATATCATGACACCATTTGTAGGAAAATTGATATTTTACATTAAAATATTGTGAAAAATTTAGACAAAAAAAAATACTTGTTTGTTTTGTAAACTCATTAATATAAAACATTTTTGAAGATTCCATTGAGAATTCGGATATAGTTTGGGCTATTATTTTTTTTTATACTAATCTATTTTAGTTACTAGTTTTTTTTATTTACTTATTTTTATAAAAAAAATAATTTAAAAAATAACATGTCACTAATTAACTACCATATCCTTAATTTCTAGAAAATTTTATATCGTGGTAGCTGCATCACGCTGCATCCATGTCCATGCTTCCTGTACTCTTTGATACTTCAAGAATACAGAGCTAACTAGATAGAATTATTGAAGTACTCAGAAAGGGAATCCATGTGAATACAAACGTTGAGATAAATCTGCAAGTACAAGTTAGAGCAACAGTTACAGTCATAGCCTATTTTCAATTAGTTTGGATATATAATATACTCTCTTAAAAATAATGAAAAGAATTGTCCTTCCAAATTATTTAAGATTCAATAGAAAAATACACTACCTTAAAATTGTTGAATAAAAACAGAAATACTGATGGAATTTTGATATAGTATATGTAGTTTGTTTGTGTGTTTACTTGTTTTATAGTTTTTTCCCATATAAATTTGTTGTATTAATATATGATTTGTACATGTTAGGGTTTGTTTGAGATTTTAAGAAATTGTATTTGTTTGTCATTTAGTGAAATTGAATTTGATTTTGTTATTTAGGTGTTTTATAATAAAATAAATAGTGACTTGTGTAATGGGTACGTTTTACATTTTATCAATTTTATTGTTAAGTTGAAAATTTCAGTAAATTTGGAGGAATTTGAATTTTTGGAGGAATTTGATAATGATTTAAATGTACTATTAAAATAGATTAAATAAGTTTAAGTTAAATCAATGGTAGCTAATTAGTTGGGTACCGATAATTTGTTTAGTTCGCGTTATTAATTAATACATGTTGTCATCAATATTATATATAAGTTGTTTCATATAAGTAATGGATGGTTGTTCTTGGATGTATCGAGTTTCACCCGAAGGGTTACGCATGATGAATTGAGGGTTTTATTAATTATGCACTATTTAATCCAAAAAATATTAGTGGGGACGGTATTAGATGTCCATGTAAGAGGTGTATAAATAAAAAGTTTATCGATCTAGATGTTATGAAACATCTACGAAAAAAGGTTCATGGAAAAACACTTATGTTGGTTTGCACATAGAGAACCATATGTTCCTTATAAGACCATGGTAGAAAGAATGGTTGGGTTACCTTCTAGTTTTAGTAACGTTCATGGAGTTGTAGATGATAATGGTAATCGTTATAGGAGTATAGTTATGAATGCAATGGAAATGAATTAGGGTGATGTAGGTGAGTGTTCAATCGTAGATGAAGAATCAAATGTAGACACAACTAGGTTTTTAAACTTTTGAAAAATTTCGATGAACTATTATAGGATTGGTGCATAAGTCACAGTAAATTATTGGTCATTGTACAAGTGTTCACCATCAAGTCAGATCATTAAGTGAGGTCGGTTACGACGGAGTCATCGAATGGGTGAACATCATTTTACCTTAAAGGAATAGGCTGAAATAGAACTTTTATGTTGTTAAATCCATGATGAAACCTCTTCTCTTAGGATACCAGAAAATTGACATGTGTCCAAACTTGTATATGTTGTACTACCTAAAAAATACAGATTTAATAGAGTATAGAACATGTGGGCATACTTGATATAAATCAAGAACTAAAAAGGAAATGACTTTTATCTCATATAGAAAACTAAGATACTTACCAATCACTCCTAGATTGCAAAAGGTATTCATGTTTCTAAAGACTTCTGAGCAAATGACATAATATCATTCACATGATGCGGTAATAAAGTCATGATGCACCTTTTTTATGGTGAAGCCTGGAAAAGTCTTAATAGGGTGCATCCTCAGTTTTCAATGGAAGCATGGAACATACATATTGGGTTATGTACAGACGAATTCAATCCATTTGAATCATTTATTGTACCATATTCTTGTTGGTCGGTGATACTCACAATTTACAACTTGCCATGAGGGATGCGTATGAAGTCAGAGTTCACGTTTTTATCTATAGTCATATCCTATCCTAATAATTCGAGTATGAATATAGATGTTTATTTTCGACCGTTGATTGATGAGTTGTAGTAGTTGTGGTCATTCGAGACTTTCACATATGATGTCTCGAGAAAACAAAATTCTTAGATGAGGGCAGTTTTGATGTGGAGTATTAATGATTTTCTTGTATATAAGATAGTTTCTAGTTGGAGCATGTATGAAAAATTAGCATGTCATACTCTATGGAAATTAACAATGTCTTCACCTTAATAAATTATGGTGAAATGTTTTTTTTTTTTTGTATTGTCACCGGAGGTTCTTGCCAATCAATCACAAGTATAAAAAGGTTCTTGCCAATTGATCACAAGTATAAAAAGAACAAAAATGACTTCTTTATAGGTAGAGTTGAAAATGATGTTGCACTGCCAGTACCGTCAAAAGGAGAAATGTATGATGTGATCTCGCAATACGAGGGCATTGTGTTTGATTTTCAATCCGGTAAGCAGAAGTTTTCTGGTTTTGATGTAACCCACAATTGGGTTAAATAAAGTATTTTTTAGAAGCTTCCTTATTGGAAGACTAATCTCATCCTCATAATCTGGATGTCATGCATATCGAAAACAACGAGTTTGAAAAAAAAATTCAACACAGTGATGGATGTGAAAGGGAAGACAAAGGACAACATGAAGGTTAGAATAAATATATCTTTGTTTTTTCACCATAAAAATATGAAGTTGGTTTATGATGGGTCACGAGTTGCATATCCCAAAGCTAGCTTCGCCTTAAACAAGAATGTACAGTTACTTGTCTACTAATGACTTAAGAGTCTGCATTTTTCTTATGGATATGTTTTGAGCATATCTAGATTGGTGAATTAGAAGGATGACAGATTGTATGGAATGAAGAGTCATGACTATCACATGCTTATGAAAACACTCATTCCACTTGCTTATTGGGATTTATTGTCAAAAGGGATCTGTCTCCTCCTCCTTTTGTCCTCTAGATAATTGTATTCAAACTGATATTTTTTTAAATTAGTAATAAATATTTGGTTTTTATTTTAGTTTTTTCCTTTTTTGTTTATTTTAATTTTTTTAAATATTAAATACAATACTGAAGGAATTATCAATAAAATTTGAATCACATACAGAATCACCAACGAACAAGTCCCTCGAAAAGTTCTAGAGAATTCGAAAAAAAATTACAGGAATTACCACTGATGATATTTAAATCACTAACAGGTTAATTCTGTCAATAATATAAATTCAATCACCAATAGAATTGCAAACAGTCTTTTGTATCGGTGATATAACCATACTAATCGATGAAATTATCGACGAAGTGATGTCGGGTAAAGTTTTTTGTTTGACGCGCTTTTTGCATATGTAAATTCATCGGTGATTATATTACCGATGAAATGAACAGCATAATAATAAAAATCACCAATGATAAGTTTTTTAACGACCAATTACCGTCCATGATTCTATCAATAAAGATTTTCCCGATAAAATCACTCTTTAAATACCAACATAGTCAGTATTGCAAAGCTCAGGTTGTGATCTTCCAGTCTCCAACACATGCTGGAATGATCGTTGAACCGGCACACAGAGTGTACGGTTTTTTTGGCCAAATGCCAACCATTTAATACAGTGGAAACATAATTATGAACTTGTACATGAATTGTAAAGTTCGATGAGGACTCCAATATAATATCAGAACAAGAATCATTGCTCTTCTCTCTCTAGAGGGAGCACAGTTGCACTAATAAATTATAGAGAAATTGCACGTCATGATAACACAGCAGGAACAAGAATCATTGTTCCAATAATAAGATTTTGCTCTTGTTCTTTAGGAAGACAGCGTAGAACATGTGTCACACAGCTCATCCAACTTTCCTTCTTTAGATTTTAAATTTCACTTTCCAGTTTCCAGGGCAAGAGACAGCTAAATGAGGCCAAACGACGGTCCCTTTTCCTTGGTCCATCTAATGATACTCCCAACGGATACTTCTTTCTGTGTATAAATTATTATAGTCTTGAAGGGTGTTTGATGAGTCATTACTAGATAAGTTTACCCTGTTTGTTGTTAATTAACTCAATTTCTTCTTCTTTTTTTTTGGCAGTTGTTCATGATGAAGGGAAAAACTAGTTAGAGAATAATTTGTACAATGAGACAATATATTGGTGGGATTGAGGGTATTTTTAGAGTATGGTTATAATTGTTTTTCAAAGTATTTTTTATTTAAAAATATATTAAAATAATATTCTAATCGCATTATCGACCTAGAGAAAGGAATTGACAATTGACATCATCTTAATCAATGCTTGATTTTGACCATAATTAAGGCCAATCCAAGTTGGCATTCATGTTCTGCGATGAGAGTAGAGGCTACACATATAAATTCAAATTTGCCTCTATCATTTTAATATGCTTTGTAATTATCAACGTCTTTGGAATGAACCCACCATGGACAATTAATGGACTGTCTTACTTGATCAGTTTTTGCTTTTCCAGTGAATGCAAGTAAACAACACAGGAGGAGAAGGAGATATGCAAGTAAACAATACAGGAGGAGAAGGAGATAATAAAGAATATTGGTATGATTATTGACATGTTCGCATGCGAAAGTCCTCTCCACGAGAACAGCCGTGCAAATGTGATGACAATATTATAAGACACAAATAACTATATTCACATCGCGTATCACAATTGCATGACCGTTTTATGGTTAAAGCAAAAAAGACTTAAGGTTATTAATAATTTAATAAATCAGATGAAATTATCAACTACGTTGTGTTTGTGTTAAATCTTGATTAAAAAGAATTAAATTTACATTACTATAAAATTAGATAAAAGTTTTAATTCAACTAATTCATGTGTTCTTAACTAGTTAATGGACTAATTCAACTAGTTCATGTGTTTTAATTCAAAAAGTTTTAATTCAACTAATTCAATTGGTTATTTTATCATCTTTCTTACACTAGTTCATGTGTTGTTAACAATTTAATCTTAAAATCCTGAGGGATAGCTCAATTGGTCAAGTTTTGGGTTTGTTTTTCAATTGTCACGAGTTTGAATCTCCTCAGGGTCATTGGAGACTTACATGGTCGTTAATTTCAAGACCCGTGGGATTAGTCGAGGTGCACGCAAGCTAGCTCGAACACTCATATTAATATTAAAAAAATAACCCCAAATTATTTTATCATCCCTTGTCACGTGCTATTTTTAGAAGAAAGAGTTGAAAAAATCCGTGTACTCTTCATTCAAATAGCTTAAACAATCCAACAAATCTTCCACGATGTGTTTGTAAAGAAAGAATAGAGAGAAAGATGGGGTGGGGGGCTGCTTTTTTACCAAAGACATTTCAATGGCTCCATTTGTTCATTCAAAGAAATTAATGTGCAACTTGTGTAGGCGGAGAGGCTGCACCATTTTAGTGATGGACCAAATAAACTTATGCATGGCATGGCCTATAATTCTTAAATGTTGAATTTAGTAGCTTTTCAACTAATGGGAAATGGGTTCTTTCTTAACCAATGATGCTAGCTTTCCTAAACTCTTAAAAATAAAATTAATAAGCAATCACCTGACAATTTAATTTAATTCTCCAATTAATCCTGAGAGGTATACCTTAACTGATTAGATTCTAAGTTTGCTTTTCAGAAATCACTAGTTCGAGTCTCATAAACTTTAGGATTATTGGAAGCTTATAAGGTCAAGGTCCGCGTAAACTAATCTGGATATACACGTTAATAAATATATAAAAAATAACTCTCCAATTATTCCTTTTCCCATTGTCCCATTTATTCTAAATGGAATCTTGATCGTTGCTTTTATCGTGGATTCTTGATTTCTTTGAATGCTTTTTTCCCATTTAAGGGAAATAATATTCCTTAGCCAGCTTTTATATTAACTATGACTAAATTTATTTATAAACAATTTTAAAGATGTAGCTATAAATCTCTTTGATTACTGGCTATGAGATTTGAACCTAAAAAGTAAAAAAAAAAGAAAAAAAAAGGAGAGAACAAAAACAAACTTTCTTAACTATCATGGCAATTTAAATAATTAATTTTTTTTATATTTTTTATATTTTTTTTTTGTGGTTTTGGTTACGAAGATGGGAGAATATTATAGATCGGCATTCCACACTCTGTAGTAGGGAAGGAACCACTCTTTTATTTGGAAGTATCCCCACTACACCTATTATGTCAAGATCGAAACTTCAAATCTATTATCTTCACGCGTGGAGATATATAGGTCTGTCATTAAGTACTGGTTCGGACGGCCCAATCGTATATTTTTTTAAATAAATAACTTCAAATTAAAAAATAACAATAAAATATTAGTTAATGTGTTTTATATTAAAAAACAATCTCTACCATATATTTAAATAAATAAACTCTAAATATAAGCTATTAAAATCACCATTTAATTCTGAACACGACATGAATAAATGAATCTTTTAAATGATTGCATCACTTGATGGCCAATAAATAAGATATAAATATTATTAAACTTGATTCAAATGTAATCTGTAAAGCAATTTTTAATTAAAAAAAACAAATATAAACATACATTATTTAAGATTTTTACACAATTATATGAAAAAAAAAATTGAAAAAACTATTTAAAAATTGTTAATAAAAAATAATAAAATAAATATTTTATTCTCATTTAATATTCATGAGGAAATGTTTTTAAAATAATTCTACATACTAAGTATTCATAAAGTAATTATTAATATTATAGAAAAGAATCTAATTTTATGTAAATTTTTATTACATAACTCGATTATTTTTAACATCATTTTTACAATTTTATTTAAGAATATGAAGGCCAAGTAAGTCCAGGCCTACAAAAAGACAAGCTCGTGCACCTTACCAATTTAAGAATGCCCAAGTACGCCCCCGCTTGGAAAGCCATGCCCACGCGCTTGTTTTTTTTTAACCCACGTTGTTTGCTTGATCTTTTGTTATTTCAAAAAAGAATAGACAATATATAATCCTTCTAGGTAAATGACGTGTCATAAACTATAATAAATTCCGATTATTTTTTTAGTGCTTGAAATATTAATTACGGTCCAATGAATTCAAACCCCATATGCTAAATTTCATCCTATTTTCTCTTAAAAAGATCTAAAACACACCTTAAAACTTCAATTACTTCATTCTCAACCTCAAAACACTTTCTAATTAATCTAAAAACTCAAAATAAGATCGAATGTAAACAAACTTTGCAAGCTCCAATTTTTATTTTTTTTTACAACCGTTAAAGGATCAAACGACCTTTACCGAACTTCTTTTTTTAAGACAAACTTATTAGCACCAAAATTGTCCTTGTTTGGCTAAAATATTGTATATCAAATTCTTTGTTATTCCTCTCTATTTTCAACTAATTTTTCTCTTCTCTCTCGAAACTCAAAGATTGAAACTTTAGAAAATGAAATTTGAAGACTAAAATGCAAGTTTGGATTACTATAGGGACCACATTTGAAAAAACTAAAGGTTTTGGTACAAAACTAAATTGTTTTGCGCTAAAAAAATGGTATAATAGATACACGATAGAAATCCACTATACACACAAATATGGCTTTAAAATAATTGAAACAATAAAATATCATTTTCATTTAATTTATGTTGTAATTATAATTATAATGTAACATAATTTTGATTTTTTAAGAAATTCATTTATCATTTTACTAATCCACTCTTAGGAAGAGTTAATTTATTTGAATATCAGGAAAAAAAACTAAATAGACATTAAGGATCACAACATTTTTTTAATTATTTTCATTTCATTTCACTCCATGAATTGTTTTATTTTATTTTTTCCTTAAAGAGTTCGATGTTACGCATTTGAGTATGATGCACTGTTTTAATTTACTTATTGTGAGAAGCTTGAGGTAACGATAACACACCCCAACATTTGGTTCATGCTCAATCTTGCAAAAAACAAAAGGTTTTTTGTTGCTTGAAAGAAAATTGAGGATAAAGGAATCTAGATTGATGTTAAGAAAAATATAGGTCCTTTTCATCCATGAAAGGAAGAATAGAAGAAATTATGTGCAAAAATCGAGGGGAGAAGAGAGAGAGAAAAAATAAAAAATAAAAAGAGAAGAAGAATGGGTTGCCAAAACCATACTAGAGAACAGTTGACGCCACACGTCGCCCATAAAGGAAGTTCTTGCCAAGATGATTTCATCGAAACCAAGAAAAGCCGTCACCGAAGCTCAAAGAAAGTTATGTGTGCCCCTCCAATACAATTGGCTTCCTTACACACTAGTGCATGTGTTCCAATTGCTAGACATTTTTCTTATCCTTGATTATTTGATAACTCTTTAATTTTTTTGATTTGATCCTAATTCTTTGATAACTCTTTAATTTAGTCCTATATTTTAACCCATCGTAACTCAATAAAAGGCCCAACTAGGGAGAAGAAGAGAAGGGTTTGAATGGGAGCGAACATGTCGTATTTGGGTATGCTTGGTTGAACAGGCCACGTCGAGCCAACCCCGATACAATGAATTTGAAACCTAGGTCATGCAAGGGACCACGACATAAGACGAAGCCAAATCAATAAAAAGCAGAAGAACTACGCTAACAAGTTATTTTGTTTTAATTTAATTTTTATTTTTATTTTAATGTTTTTAAATATTGACATATAATTAACTAAATATGTTAAATAGCATGATGCATCGATAAATCATGTTTCTTTTATTTGCATCCATTGCTTAACATCTTGATTCAACATTTATTTATTGTTAATAACTCTTTCTAGTATTTATTACTGTATATGATGATAAATTACTTTTATTAAATAAATGGATTAAGCTTTCAATTTGCATTTCAGATGTTTTTTTTGTACGCTAAAAAGAATTAGTTAAATGTGCCCATATGTTCTTTAAATAATATTAAAATTGATTTTTGATGTGTCTCATAATGAAGCGTTGAGTAATCATGACTTAAATCAAACCTTACTATATCCAAACTCCAAAAAACTTTATTCAAGTTTTGTCAAAGTGCTAAGGGATTTTTGAGAGTGTGGTAGCAGTTATTTTTTTTATAATATTTTTCACTTAAAAATACATTAAAATAATATTTTTTATATTTTTTAAAAATTATATTTTATATCAGCACATCAAAATGATCTGAAAACACTAAAAAATAATTAATTTGAAGCAAATAAAAAAATAATTTTTTTCTAACATTTTTAAAATACTTTTTAAAAAATAAAAACAAATAGATCTTTAATAACCACTTAAAAATCATAAAATAAGGCTTCATAAAGACAAAGAAGATGTGTAAACTGGGAGGATAGTGGCGCAGGGAAAGTTGCTAGCACACGTGAGGATGTTACGCTCAGTTTGTTAGTGCGGTTAGATATGGAATGTTTTTTAAATTGTGTTTATGTGATTTTATATTTTTTATATGGTTTTTATGTGTAAATATTAAAAATAAAAATATATAAAATATATTTTTTAAATATTTTTATTTAAATTTGTTTTGCAAAATTTTATGGTTTTTTTTTCAAACTATATAGAAAAAATTGTTCAATTAACTAAATAGCTTTTATTTTTTGCAATAAACCTCTATATAATTACGTTTAAAAGTTTGATTTTATAGAAATTAAAATGATATTTTTTTTATTTATTAAGATTAATTTTTCATTTATTTCATAAGTATTTTCAAACCCTTCTCATAGTAATTTTAATCAAACAAGTATTTTTAAAAATATACTTTTCTAAAACAACAATTAAAAATATTTTTTTATTAATTAAAACTTATTTATTTTCGTGTTTTAAAAGCATCTTTGAAAAAATTAAAATTTAATTTATTTTTATTTAAAATTAATTTTTTAAATATTCTTAAATTATTTAATGTGTTGATATTAATTTTTTTAAAAAAATATTTAATATATTTTTAAATAAAAATTATTTTAAAAAATAATCAATAACACCGTGTTAAATTCTACCGCAATAATAAAAACTACCAACCACAACGCTTAAAAGACACAACAGCTGGTTGAGCATCCGCAGTCGCATGAAAGACCCACCTGTCCATTCTTGGTGTTACCTGACGTGGACACCTAACACTGCACCAGAGGCTAGAGCCAATTTAAACTTTAAACGAAGGCGGAATTTCCTATAAAGATTCCTCTCTCTCTCCCTCTCTCTCTCTCTATATATAAATAAATAAATAAAAAATGCAATAAAACTGCCGCTAGCATCCCCACTTTCGCGTGGCTTTCTTCTCTATACAACACAACCCGCACTTCCATTATATGAGGCCGGTTTCACCAAAATGAAAACTACTTTTTCCCCTCCTGGTCCGTTGCCGTTTTTGTCTTTTTATTTAGAAAAAAAAAAAAAACGTATACATATATTTCTTTTTTTTATGTTTCTAATTATTAGTTCTTCTGCATGCTATCACTCTTTAATTACTCTTTGGTTGTTAATGCCGTTTCCGATATAAGTTGTTATGATACTTAAAGAAAGAAATTTGCTTTTTTGATATAATAATATATTCTTAAAATATATATAATCATGCTTCCTATTAGCAATATATTTGATAATTATTATCAAGCTGGCAGTTGAAAATCAGTAAAATTGTTTCAAAATTCTAAGGTTATATTACCATAATAATTATAAATAAAATCTAGACATCGGGTACTCAATTAATATATTTGCAGTGCTTAATGATGTAATAAATTCAGGAATATTAATTATACATTTTTTTTTGAGAGTTTCCGTAGTATTTCTCTTGAATGAACAAACTAATATCCTAAGTTACTCGAATTACATACGTTAGCAAAAAAAAAAAGGAAAATTGTTGCTGTTGATGGAAAAAACCACCATAGTTTTTTCGAAATTGTAAAGGCTATGGAATTCTTCGGTAAATAAATACATGGCAATTCTCTTCTATGTATCACTCGCTCTTGTGAACCACAACACGACACTCTTTCCTTCGCATAAGTTTCAAAAACCGACCAAACGCCATACCTTGTCATGTCTCACCGCGTTTCTCATCTAAGTGCGATGATGATGATGATGATTTCGATCACCTGTCTCTGAATATTTATATAGGAACTAGCATCTTTTTTCTTCTCTTGTCCTGTTGATCAACCCCCATTTTTCTTTCCTTTTTGAAATTTGGAGGAGATGAAGAGGGGCAAATCTGATACGAAATTGGACACGTTTGTGTCATTAAGCAAGCAAAGATCCATTCAAATCGTGATTGCTGTAGCTGTTTTCTACATGCTTCTTGTCACCCTTGAAATCCCTTTTGTTTTCGACTCTCGTTTCACTTCTGAAACCACCACCGCCACCTCGACCACCCTTACTCGATTTTCTCACCTTCAAAGCGAACAAGATTTGCATGATAAAGATGCCCCATCTCGACCTATGAACTGGGTTTCCCATAATTCCGCCCAGCCTATGCGCTCTCAACTCGCTCGTTCCACCACGAAACCCAACAAAATCTTGTCCACTTTGGGTTTTGAACCTAAAACGTTTGACCCCACTAAGAAAGATGGCTCGGTGAGCCTCCATAAAGCTGCGAAGACTGCTTGGGAAGACGGGTTGAAGATATGGGATGAAATGGAATCCGGAAAAATGCAAGTTTTGGAGGTTAAAAAGCCTGAGAATAAATCCGAACCGTGTCCCAATTCGGTTTCGCTCTCTGGGTCCGAGTTTTTGAAGCGAATGAGGATGGTGGAGTTGCCTTGTGGGCTCACTTTGGGGTCACATATAACGGTGGTGGGTAAGCCGAGAGCAGCACATGCCGAGAAGGACCCCAAGATTGCCTTGGTGAAGGAGGCAGGCGAGACGGTGATGGTTTCGCAGTTTATGATGGAATTGCTGGGATTGAAGACTGTGGAGGCTGAGGACCCTCCTAGGATTCTTCATTTTAATCCCAGGTTGAAAGGTGATTGGAGTTTGAAGCCTGTAATTGAGCAGAATACTTGTTACAGAATGCAGTGGGGGACTGCTTTGCGCTGCGAGGGGTGGGGTTCTAAGGCCGATGAGGAGACTGGTGAGTTTTTTTTATTCAATAGTGTTTCTTTTGGCGATTTCTTCTGTTATCTTGGCTCTTTTTTTAGGGGAATTTATACTACTTCCTGGTTTGGTAGACTAGTAAATGTAAGTTGTTGGGTTGTTGTTTGTAAGGCTTTTTAGGTGGGAGGTTTGGTTCTTTTGAAGGATCCTTGAGTTCTATCTGCTTAGTATTATGTTTGCGTATAAGAATTAGAATATTGATATTAAGTGTATATTTAGCTGCTAGGTTAAAAACGGACAATAGTGCATGCAAGATTTCATCCTCTCCTCTTCCCAAGTCACATATTGAAATTGCTATGGAAGAGAGTAAAATTTTAGCTCTACTTTCAAGTAATTTTTTTCTGGGAGTTCATCCATTTCTTCTTGTGTTTCCACCAAATCGAGTAATTCTTTTACTTGACTGCAGTTGATGGTCAAGTTAAGTGCGAGAAGTGGGTCCGTGATGATGAAGATGATGATAAATCAGAGGAGTCCAAGGCAACTTGGTGGTTGAACCGGTTAATAGGTCGAACAAAAAAGGTGTCTTTTGACTGGCCATATCCTTTTGCAGAGGAGAAGCTGTTTGTCCTAACTCTAAGTGCTGGTTTGGAGGGTTATCACATTAATGTTGATGGGAGGCATGCCACTTCTTTTCCTTATCGAACTGTGAGTAACATACTACAGCTTATTAATCTCATGATGGACGTGGAGGGTGGAGTTTTAGTAACATTTCATGGTAATGTTGACAGGGGTATACTCTTGAGGATGCAACGGGGCTAGCTGTTACTGGGGACATAGATGTTCACTCTGTATTTGCTGCTTCATTGCCCTCGAATCACCCTAGCTTTTCTCCTCAAAGGCATCTAGAGATGTCTAGCAGGTGGAAAGCACCACCTCTTTCTGTGGGGTCAGTGGAACTTTTTATTGGTGTTCTTTCTGCAGGTAATCATTTTTCTGAGCGAATGGCTGTGAGGAAGTCTTGGATGCAGCATAGGCTTATTAAATCTTCAAATGTGGTAGCTCGTTTCTTTGTAGCACTGGTATGTGAAGACTGTTGTGGAATCTGCTTTTTGATTGTTACTGCTTAACAAAATGATTTTGAGTTGAAGTGACTTACCTTCCTGAATTGATGTTTGGACAGCATGCTCGAAAAGAAGTGAATTTGGAGTTAAAGAAAGAGGCTGAATTTTTTGGTGATATTGTTATAGTGCCTTACATGGATAACTATGATCTTGTGGTGTTGAAAACTGTTGCCATCTGCGAATATGGGGTGAGTAATGAGCTATTTCGAGATTTTGAAAATAAGTTATTTCTGGGTATAGTAATTTAAAAAAGGGCTTTGGTTGTTTACAGGTCCGCACAGTGCGTGCAAAATATATCATGAAGGGTGACGATGATACATTTGTGAGAGTGGATTCCATTATTGATGAAGTAAATGAAATTCCTGCTGGTAGGAGCTTGTACATTGGAAACATAAATTACTACCATAAGCCCCTGCGATATGGTAAATGGGCAGTGACATATGAGGTAGGACTGAACTTATTAATCTTCCAATCTGTTTCTTACCTTAAGTTTGCTTTCGATCAGTATATTTAGCTTTATGTGAAAGACCACACTGGTAAATGTTACTTGGTTGCATAGCATCGCATTCATTCTAGAAGTCTTGTGTGTGGAATGTAATGATTCCTATGTGTATTGTTTATTAGAAATAAGATGATATGATGTTTATGTTCTTCTACTGCCTAGCTCTCCCAACCCCAAAAACCTACCCAAAATGGGGGGAAAAGAAAAAAAAATGAAGTCTACATTAGATCTAGAAAGTAATTTGCTTTGTGAGAGAAGAATCTAAGAGATTGATACCACGCATGTTGTTCTTCAATCTGTATCTTTTATCTATCTGGTATATGTCTCCTCATGCATATTTTCCGTAGGCCATGCTCATTTAATGTCAAGGAATCTGTGAAGGAATTCAAATATTAAGATTGTCTTGCCATCTTTTCTCATTTGGTGGTGGTGGTTTCAGGAATGGCCAGAAGAAGATTATCCACCCTATGCAAATGGGCCAGGCTACATTTTATCTTCTGACATCGGGCGCTTCATTGTTTCTGAGTTTGAGAGTCATAAATTAAGGGTAAGTAATTGAATTTTGCCTTTTATTTTCTCCTCTCTCTGAGCCTTCCGTCTATTTTAACTGACCAGCACTTCCACTTTCTGCAGTTGTTCAAGATGGAAGATGTGAGCATGGGAATGTGGGTAGAGCAGTTCAATAGCTCAAGACCTGTGGAGTATGTGCACAGCTTGAAGTTCTGCCAGTTTGGATGTATTGAAGGTTATTACACGGCTCATTACCAGTCCCCCAAGCAAATGATCTGCCTTTGGGAAAAATTACAAAAGCAGGGAAGGCCTCAGTGCTGCAACATGAGATGATGATCAGGACGTGAGTTGAGGTTCCAAGTGCTGGAACAGGGGAGGATGGTCAGTAGATTTGGTGACAACGAGGACTGGAACATGGATGGCAGTCCTGAGAATTCAAGACACGACGAATACAGGGGGCAAATTTTGCAGTCATAGCATTGTATATTCTGTGAGGGGGATTAGCCAACTGGTACATTGGCTATAGAAATACCCTTTTAAAATTTGTTCATCTTTTTGTTTTTTCCTTTTGTTCTTTATACTTTTCTTTTCCTCGTTACATGGCATTTAGGTTTGAGGTTGGAGATGAAGGTGGGTTGTATTGTGCAGAGGAAACATTTCTATAGAAATCATAGTTCTCTTAACGTTAGAAATGTTAGTGGAACATGGAATGTGCTATTTATTTATTCACAGTTTTTATTTTCTTATTTGTGCTTGTTATTATTTTTTTATTAATATGAATATTTAAATTAAATTACGCGTATCTCAACTAATACAAATAAACGAACTTGTCGGACTGTATCACTTATTTTCATGGCGTTGCAATGCCAGATTTGTCCATTCACATTTCCAAATTCCCTTGTTAGTAAATAATGAAGAATTCCCTATGCGGGAACGTAGTGGAAAAGGCTGATTATTACCGTAATCTTGCCACCAATGCATGGAAAAATCATCAAGAAAAATTCTAATTCTAATTTTTTTAAAAAAACAATGGCATGCTTTTTTTCATTAGTAGTGTTTTTTCAATAACAATCACTAAAAATCTAGTCATTTCAAATACATAGGGAAAATGCATATTTCCATTCTAAATCAATTTTTTATTTATTAATGCAGCATTATTACAAAAAAAAAAATTAGTATTTTATTATATACACATATTTAGAATGTTATGGATTGTTATAGTGTAATGATGTTTGTCCTTTCAAAACAAAAATAATGAGCTAGCCATTAAGAGTAAAATGATATTTCATTAGGATCTATTAGTTATTATCATATTGATTAGAGACAGATCAGTTTTCTTATATTTTTTAGCACTATAAAATGATTTAATAGATTTAAATATGCTAAAAAAAAAAACTAATGATGATGTGTTTATTTCTAGGGTTGTAGTAAAGATATTAGTAGTAATGGATGAATATATGCTTACTCTATATTTCTACATTATCCATGTGTTACATATATATTCCACCTTCACCACGACCTTGATATTGTATTTTAAACTTTCATAGTCATTTCATCATTGGAATAATTTGGTAATTACCATATTATATCATGTAATTAAACATGATGTATACCTTAAGTTTTAATATTTTGAAGTTTGTAAGAAAGTAAAAGGATGGATTATTAATTATTCTGGATTATATTATAGAAAAATATTTTTATGTATCTCATAAAATAATATAAACTTTGTTTATGTATGAATGTTGTGAATACTTGAAATTAATGAAATTATTTGGGTGGTATGTTTGGGGCTACCTAAATACTGGTTGTGTGAGTCGAATGTGGTTTTTGTTGTTGTTGTTGTTGTTGTGTTGTATGTATTAATGCGAGATAAAATTTTAGATAAGAGCCTTTGCAAGGAAGATTTTGTCAAATTTTTGTTAAATTGAATAAATTTCTTATTTTAAATGGAAAACCCCTTGCATATTTGATAAGTTAAGATAAGTTAACTCTTGAGTATAAAATAAATTAAGTATAACTATTTCGAATTATAAGTTTACCTCTTAGTTAAAAATATATAAGAATTTTTTAGTTTGATCAAACACAAGAAATCATTGACCAAGTTTATACTATCAACTTAAAAAGAATTTGAGTGATAGTACCAAAATATTTTCTTATGAGATATTTTTACCATATATTAATTTCAGCAATAAAACTATTTTTGAATAAAAATTATTTTTGTGATGTCAAATTAAATTCTATAAAGATTTAATTACATGAAATTAAACTTAGTCATTTTCAAGTCAAGTTTGCATCCAAAGAGTTGATATTACTTTAATTTGATATAAAAAAACTCTTACAGAACTTAAAACCACATTAAGTATTTTAATACGTTGTTATCATGAAAATAATTAAACCATGGTACGATAGAACTTTGGATTAACAACCAATATGCATATTAAGGAAATAAATATGATTTTATATGATAATACTCACATGGGCATATATATAAAGATATGTAAAAAAAAATTATATAGCATGCTAACATAAAATATTAATTACATGTATATTAATCACATGCCATAGACAATATCACAAGTCAACATTAAATATAAAATACATGGAAAAGTGTATGACATGCTTAAGTTCAACACAAAATATTAACTTGCCATGATAACACGAGGATTGAACACATGCATATGATCACAATCACGTTAACCCTAAAATAATAATATGCACGCACAACCACATTTTTCTCCCCCTTCGTCATATAAAAAAAAAAAGGAATTAGGATAGGCAATAAATCCACAATAATAAAGATTAAATCCGCAAGATCAAATATAAAAGAAAATTAAAGAAATGCATGAAATGGCAGCACTTGAAGATGAATGACAAGCCTAAAAGTCAGCTGGGTCACTCCAGGAAATAGATCTTCTTCTTCTTCTTCTTCTTCTTCTTTGTCATCACTCTCCTCAATAGCATGCATTAGGACCAACACCAGGTGAAACATCCCTGTGACAGATCTTTGTCGGGCACAAAACAACTGTTCCTGCAAATCCCAAATTGCTCTCGTTGCCCTCCCACCATACATGTAAGATCATTGATTCTTTGATTGAGAGAAGTTAGAGTTGGCCATGGGATTTTCCTTGTACACAGACTGACTGATCTCATCATCCCATTTAAACAGAGTAGAGATGAAGTAACTGTTGAGACACATGGATGATTCAACTTGTCCTAAAGCATATGAATTTATTGATTTCTTTCTAAAGATTTATTCTTCATCGACTACTCTCTCGACTGGTGAATTTCATTTTACCGCGGTGTAAAACAGAGCCTTGCTGACAAATAGAAGGGCTGGAGGATAGTAATGATATAATATGAAGGGATAAAATGAAACTAACTCTTAGATTAATTTGTTGTCGCTGGTGAATTTCGTCCCGTTTCAATGAACACAGTGAAGGGTGAAGAGATGGCTTCAAAACACATGAGAGTGGCTTGAAAACGACAGTATAATCGTCGAAGTCCAAACCCAGTTACGTACGGACGTGTGTATAAACAACAACCAGCGTGGAGTGATGACACTGACTGAACTGATATCTCTGAATTCCAAATTAAGTCATAAATAAACAATAAATGTCAACTAAATCCAAAACAGAAGAAAATCATTAATACTTTCACCAGAAAAAAGCCTTTTATTCTTCCTCCAAAAGTCAAGCCTAACCTGGCAAATTCACAATTCAATCTTAATATTTTGAATTCCTTAACAGATTCCTAAATTAAAAAAAAAAAAACACAACACAAAAACCTGATGCGTGTGTGTGTGTGTGTGTATATAAAACACAAAATCCATAGCAGCAGAAGCAGTAGGTAATGATATTTTATTATAAAATTAAACAACGACAAAAAAAAAAAAAAAAAAAACAGAAAGAAGACGAGAGAAAATGGAAGACTCATACTGCCCGGACTGCAAGCGATTGACAGAGATAGTGTTCGACCACTCGGCAGGAGACACCATCTGCTCTGAATGTGGTTTAATTTTGGAAGCCCACTCTGTGGACGAGACATCAGAGTGGCGAACTTTCTCTAACGAGTCCTCTGATCATGACCCTAACCGTGTTGGTGGCCCACTTAACCCTCTTCTTGCCGACGGTGGTCTTTCCACTACCATTTCTAAAACAAATGGTGGGTCCAACGAGCTTTTGTCCTGCTCTCTTGGGAAATGGCAGAGCCGTGGCGCCAATCCTGATAGAAACCGTATTCAGGCTTTCAAGTCTATTGCTGCCATGGCCGACAGGTTCTTTCTTTTTTATTTTCTATGGGAAAAAAGTTTCCTGCTTTGCTTGTCATTTGTTTAGAAAAGGGGGGGTTTTAATGTTATTCTCTGTTGTTTGATAAAAGAGAATTTGTGGGAGGAAAAAAGAAAAAAAAACAAAGAAAGTTGTCATTTTTTCTGTTAAATGAACACACAATGATTTAATTTTGTGTTTAAAGATGATGTCTGTCAACTCTGGATTCGGTTATTAGCCATTGTTTGTAGATTAGGAAAATGCATGCTTAATTCATGTTGGCTTTGGAATTTTATTAGGCAGCACCATGGAAA
This sequence comes from Populus trichocarpa, assembly GCF_000002775.5. Taxonomy (NCBI): domain Eukaryota; kingdom Viridiplantae; phylum Streptophyta; class Magnoliopsida; order Malpighiales; family Salicaceae; genus Populus; species Populus trichocarpa. The sequence goes on along the minus strand of NC_037299.2, from coordinate 9,316,574 downwards.
AATAAAATAAAAGAAGAGAGTTTCTGATTCCATAAGGGTTTTTTCTTCCTTTTTTTTTAAAAAAAAATGGAATTTTGATGTCTTCGTTAGATTTGCACAGAGAACTAATGTAACAAATGTATGTTTCAGGTTGGGGCTGGTTACAACCATAAAGGTGTGTGTCAGTTACTTACTTCGAATCCTTCATGATTTTGTAATTTCTTTTTGTTTATTAGTTTCTCTTTTAATTTTTAATTTCTACTGCAATTATAACACATGTGACTTACCTCTGGAAGCTTTGTAAGTTATGTTTTGGTGAGCTGAAACTTGATGTGATCTTGTTGAACCGATGCATACAAGAGTTGATTTGACTCAATGTTGATATAGAACAATTATCAAAGTGCATTAATGACAGGAAAGACAAAGGTTAGAAAAGCTGTGTTTTCCCTGCATGAAAAACAGAGGTTAGAAAACAATTATCAAATGCAGAATCCAATGGGAACTGGCATGTGGACTGAATGTCCAGCACTCAAGCATATTGAGTACCTTGAGGATGAAGACAAGTTTGAGGAATAGGCCATGAAATTTTGTTGACTGTAGATGCCACTCAATGAATTCTTAATTTTTCAAATTTTAGTGTGTGATATAGGAGATAGGACCATTAGGACAAGTTTGTGTTTCTTGAACTAGCAACTACTAGATGGTTATCTCTCGTAACAATCATTGCCATATGATAAAGTCTAGCTTTAACAATCTAATGCCTTCCCATACTGACTATATCTTTGCAACTCAAGCCCTGCCTAGTGATATAATTACAATTTGTTTATACTGTATAGTGTTATCATTCTCAGTTAAACTCTACACTTCCATGGGGATTTCTTTTCTTGAATTCACAACCTATTTCCTCATATTGTTCATTGATGTTCCTGCCTCATAGGGAAAACTGAATTAATTTTGTCACTAAGGCTTAGTAGAAGTAGTATGAGGTTCAGTGGTATTGATTTAGATACAGTATTTCTTCATCAGCTGCTAATTGACCTGTAGAGAATCTGCATCCCTTTTGTAGTTGTTTGCATTTCGATTATGTTTGCTAATGTATTATGCACAATAAGTATGAATTTGATAAATGATTGTGCTTCTTCTGTTTCTTTCATCTAGTTTGATATCCTGGATATTCACAGAATCTTTAGTGATGGTCTATCCTGCTCCTTTTTTGAATCTTGTACCCAAAGCCTTTTCTGATATTGGTTTCTAATTATTATTTTTTAAGGATCGAGCTAATGAAATATATAAGAAGGTAGAGGATCAAAAACCTCTTAAAGGACGAAATCAAGATGCCATTTTAGCTGCTTGTCTCTATATTGCATGTCGACAAGAGAACAAGGCCCGGACTGTAAAAGGTACAGACAGTGGTTTTCTTCAAAAGAAAGAAAGAAATTAAAAGAAGAAAGAGTTAGAAAGAACTACTTGGTTATCTTCCTATATGCATAAGAGATCCTACGTTTGTGTTTCTTTTAGAGATTTGTTCTGTTGTCAATGGAACCACGAAGAAAGAAATTGGACGAGCAAAAGAGTTTATTGTGAAGCATCTGGAGGTAGAGATGGGTCATTCAATGGAAATGGGAACCATACATGCTGCAGACTATCTGGTGAGTTTGTTGTTGAGGTGTTTCATCTTAATTCCCCAATTCACCCCTACTCTCTTGTATTTTAGTTTCCTCAACTTCAGGCACGCTGATTATTTTTTGATCTTCACATTCACATCGGTTATGATTTGCTAACTAGACGTCTAGAACCATTTTATGATTTTCATCTTCTCCGTGCAGAGACGCTTTTGTTCCAATCTGGGAATGACGAATCAAGCAGTTAAAGCTGCCCATGAAGCTGTCCAGAAATCTGAGGAGCTTGACATAAGGTTAGTTCCTGTGTTCTTTTATCTTGGTCAGCAGTGTCGAAGTGTAATTATAGCTTGGTCTGCTTCTGGTATTTGTTTATGTGTGCACATGTATTGTACTGTTTGCTGAAAATATTTTATGAAATTTATATTCTAAACAGTGTTGATTTAATATGACTTGTAGCTCCCAATATGCACAGACCTTGTGCAAAGCGTGTGAATGATGCACGTAGCTTCTTTTGGGTTAATCAGCATGTTGGAAGCAAAAAACTGTCCTTTTCACTTGCTAGACATAACAACTATGTGTATGCTTTTTCCACCTGCTTGTTTGTCTCCAATTACTCAAAACCTTATCCAGGTGAAAAGATAGAGAAAGAAAAGGTTTCCTAATTGGGAAATTTTGGATAGTGGTGGCAAAACCATTTCCTTTGTGTTATCAAAACTACTCTTTATGCTCCTTGTTCTTAATTGTCTGACGACGTCAGAATGTCTGTTTGAATTTCTTAATCACCGAGTCCTCTATTCATATGTTGTCTTGTCTTTCCTTTTCTTTTCATTGTTCCTTTTTTTATTAACTCTTTCTTTCTTTCTTCCTCCTCTTCCTTCTGTGATTGTTACAATGGAAAATTCTTGGCCTTGCAACTTTGAGGGTGCCAGTGAACTCTCCCAATTATCCTTTTGGGTATAGCTGTTTTCAAATCCATTATCAAGTGCATATTTCCGTTGTTTGTGTAAATCTTTTTATGGATTTGGATCATAAGCAGAGGAAGGGGTAACAAAGGGGAGCGCTGGTCTGCCCAGCCCCGTAAAATGCTTGAGTTACATGTGCTACATGAAAGGGCCACATCTCATCTTGATGGGCCAAAGTCAAGTTATATAAGGTGATGTTCTTAAAGAAAAAATTACCAGGCTCTTGTTGTGGAAGTAAAAATGTACAATTAAAAATTTTGTTAGCTCGAAAATCTTATTCAATGGGAATGTTTATAATTGCATGATATAATATCATTCACTGTAATTTCACACATAAATGATTGGTAACTTTCAAATCGTTCGCAAATGTTAAAAGATCACTTTTGGTGAGTTAAACCTGACGAATGAACTTGTTCTGAAATAAAGAAAGGGAAAATTCTGGGCTCCTTGGACGTTGCACCCATATTTTGTTCTTGAAGACCTGAGTTTTGCAAATTTATATATCATTGGTTCTGACATGCCCATTTCGTGACTCTAAGAGAAAAATTCTGGCTCCACCACTAATTTGGATCATGGCACGTTAAAGCACTCACTAAAGTATACTGTTTTTCCTGGATGAAGTAGTCTGGAGGGGAATGGTTTTCATAATAAGCTAGTCAACTTGAGTGTTTTTTTTTTTATTATTTTATTTGGATCTTGTAACTTCCTCTCTGCATCACTCCCTCTCTTTCTTTCTAGTCTTTGATGGCTAAATCTGATGCAACATACCTTGCAAGGGATTCTAAAAAATTACTTGTGTTGATAACAATAAACAATATTGATGTTAGTAAATAAACTGAAGGAGAGCAATGGAAAACAATCTGATGTTTGTTTGGTTTGTAACAATTTTCTTTGTTTTTTGCAGGAGGAGCCCAATATCAATTGCAGCAGCTGTTATTTATATCATAATTCAACTATCAGATGATAAGAAGCCTCTTAAAGGTGAGAACACAACTAACCCACATAGTTTCCTTTGATCAAGGGATTACTAATACTCCATGTTTGCAGATATTTCAGTTGTAACTCAAGTGGCTGAAGGTACCATCAAGAACTCGTACAAGGATCTTTCTCCTCATTTGTCTCAGATAATACCCAGCTGGTTTGCCAAGGAAGAAGATATCAAGAATCTGCACTCGTAAAGATGCCTAGAAGTAGTCATTTGGTATGTTCCATTTTTCTAGTCAGATGATCATACTTCCATTGCAGCATCCTTAAGACAGTGATCTTGTTTTCCATAGGGCATGACAGTATTTGGTTCCGATCACTATATAAAGTAGTGATCATGTATATATAAAGTAGGCCTTTCTTCCATTATGTAGACTTGTCTAGAATTGCAGGCTCGCACCAATCGTGTTTAGCTAGTTTATATGACAAGGAATGGTTCATTTGTTATAGTTGTTCATGGCGTTTATCTTTCATCATCTTTTTTCTAAGGGGCTGACCTCTGCACTAATGAGCAGGAACCACCAGCTCGGCTGGTCAAATCTATTAACTAGTTCCATGCCAATTCATCATCTTCAACTATAACCATCTAATAGCTTTCTGATTGGTTCCGATCACTACTTTGTCTGATACATAATTCTGCTGTTAACCCAAAGCAAGGGTTTATGTGTCAAAACTATGAAACGTAGGGACATGCTGAATTGTATTGCAGCAAGCACACCAGTCTTGACGAGGGAATCAATATTTGCTTGCGGCTGAAGGAAGCACCGCCCCATAATAATGAACAGTACACCGCCACATTCCTTCTCCTTTTTGTCACCAACGTAAAAGACAATTGAGTTTGGGTGAAAAATCTAACTCTATATTTTCCTCTGGTTCCAAGGAATTAAAAAGGGATGGAGGAGGAAAGGTGCTGCTTTTACTTAATTTATGCATGGACAGAAAGATTTTGGAAAGTGGCAAACAACCTTCCGAAGCAAAGTTATATGCTTTATCAGTCCCCACAGATACTCATAGGCCGACTATGCTTCCTGAGTGACATGACTGGACGACTCTTTTCTAGTCGAAGACATAGAAATAGCCCTCTGTCTTTACTGGTCAAACTCTGATTGCCCCCATGCTACAACGCTGGATATGTGAGATATTGCCGAACTAATAAACTGCTCATCTTTTTGTACATGAATTAATAGCCAGTGATGCATCTCATTTTGAGTAAAGAATAGGAATCGGAGCAAAATCAAATTCAATTTTGAGTAATCTCATCAAACAATTTCATGTAGATAACATTATAAATTAAGGGTGTGTTTGTGAACATATTATATGTTGTTTGATAGGTAAAGGTGAGAAGAGTATTATGCTAGTTAAATCCCGATCATGGTAGCGGCAATGAAATAATAGTAATTTCAAAGATAATATAGTCGTGATTGTTGTGATAATAATAATTATATTATTTTAAATTAATTCTTTTAATTTATTTTATTAAGTTTCTAGTGCTTCATTGTGGGTTGGACCAAAAAAGGTTTTTTTAATGTAAAAAATAAAAGAGAGAATTCTAATATTGCTAATGTATTTTCTATTTCTAAGTAAAATTTTAATAATTACTTTTAAAATATAGTTAGTTGAACCACAGTGTTATGGGTAGAATCAAAAGTTTTTTTAATGCAAAAAATGAGTGTGCAAATGTCTCCAACGTTTTTTTGATGTCAAGAAAAAAAATCTTTATTGCAAATCAAAAATTTAATCCATATATTTAATTAAATAAATTAAAAATTATGTGTCAATAAATTAAAAAAAAATTAACACTAATTAAAAAATAAACTAGAAAGTTGAGAGATAGAGGTGAATTAAAATATTTAATCTTGTAATATGGACTATGACCCAGCTAGGTTTAATAACTTTGTTTATAAAAATCAATTCTTCATTAATTAAATAATAATAAAAATAAATGTACACATTGAAGTTACTGAAAAAAAAAAAAGGAAGCAAGATATCATGTAGGGTTGCCTAAAAAGAATGAATGCTAATATTACAAAAAAAAAAAAAAGAGTTATAATCTTATTTGAAAACCAAATAAAAATTATATGCTATTAAAAAATCACATTTTTTAAATTAATTTTAAGTTATTTTAATTAAAATTAAATATCTATTAGGTTGGGCACCCTACACTTTATTTAACTAATATATTTTAATTAATCTTAATTTAAATTTAAAAAATAAGGTTAAAAAAAGAGTAGGCGTTTATGACAAGGTAGCCTAACATATCTGGCCTAGTAATAGAATGAGCTTTTCGTATTGGCTTTTCTATTGTTTTTTTTAATCAAGAAAAGGAATGCATGACATGTCTTCATTCCTATTCTTTTCTTAAAGGTTAAGGCACACAATGCGCAATTGGTCTACCTAGAATCTGCTCACCAAAGTGATGACTAGAAAATTAGAGGGATTTAATCCTAAAAATAAATTTTTAAACTTATTTTCACCTAAAAACAGGTAATAAATACCTTTGGAACATTAAAAAAAAAAAAAAAAACCCAATTTATCAACAAAAAAAACAAAAAAAAACAGTCTAAAAATACAAAATCAAACTTAATTTTTCTCTCAATCCTGATTTACTTTTTCAAACAAAATAAAAGTTTAGAAATACTTTAATGAAACCCCCCTCATCGAATGAAACCCGTTAACAAAGATCAGTCTTTCTTTTTTTTTTTGTCATTGAAATGTGGCCAAACCAGCAATTTTATCCTACCTTTATTGGTTATAGATGATTTTCTCTCTCATCTTTCAAATTCCATGACTAAAATGTTATGAAAATAAGATTTTGCATTAAAATTAAAAGTACAAAAAGGAAGATAAATGAAAGGTGGACTAAACCTAACTTTTTTTAATGAATTTTAGATTCGTCATGAGATTTCTTCTTGTTTTGCACTTTTATCTCTCTTTTTTTGTTAATTTTGTTCAGGCCCTAACAAATTATAACAAATTGATAAATAATTATAATAATGCAATTATAATATCACTTAGCCTAATCTCATGGCCAAAATAAAAATGAAGACACCACTTAAGTGGTTACTTCAAGTTTTGGAAGAAAAAACCAGAATGTACCAGCTATTATCCATAAAATAAAATGAAAATTTATGAGAAGAGACTGATCAAAGAAAAACCGAGATGCCAGTTCCTATATATAAATCTGTGTCATCAAGTCTGATTCACTCTAGCTCCTAATAATTAATCCATGAAGCCCTATTCTCATGAAATTGACAGTAACCTTACTCTTCTTGATTGATGGAGAAGCATGGATAACTAATTAAAGCCTTTCTGATGAGGATTGATCACTAGCTATTGTAAGAAGCTACTGTTCCTTCAATAGAAAGACAAATGAGAATCGTGCATGAATTCACGTCATATGAAGGCACAAGTGGTCCGAAACTGAACTGGAACTTGCCAGTTTCTTACACTCTTTTCCTACTTCCTCCTCGCTTTACATAGAAACTGACAAGGCTTGCATGGACTTTTACTATGTATTAGCCATAGATTAATCAAACTGATCAAATATGAAAAGGAAACCACTATAGTTAGGCTAGAAAGGACGTTCACAACTGTCCATTTTCTACGAAATTAAAATCCCTAGCATGACACGTTCCTTAAAGTTTCCCTCTTTGCAAATGATGTAGTAACACTATACGAGAAAAACAAAGAGCATGGCACATTTTATCAAATAATCTCTTGCTGGTGTGGATTTCTACTTTTGGGACCACTATCCACTAATCAACACGCAAGATATAGGTGTCAAAAGCTTTGTTGACAAAACATGACCCACTGGCCATTACTATATTTCTCTTTCTTTACATACCTTTTTTTGCTATCCTCGTCAGTAACTCAATTTTGTAGAAGCGAATGCAAACCCATCAAGAAGAGCCTTGCATTAAGTCCTTAGAAACACATCAGTGCTTTACCATTAGCCTGGAGAACAAGAAACCATGATTGTACCTCAAACAATGACCGAGATGTGGGCAACAATGGGTTCAACCATTGCCAGTTTCATGTTCATTTCGGCTATTATTCACCAATACTGCCCCTACGAGGTTCGTCTCTACTTTGGCAAGTATACACAAAGAATCATGAGCTTTTTCTATCCTTACATTAAGATATCAATCCACGAGTACGCTGGAGATCGCCTCAAGAGAAGTGAAGCCTATGCTGCTGTTGAGGCATATCTTAGCATCAACTCATCCAAGTGTGCTAAGAGACTTAAGGCGGAGATGGCAAAGGATTGCAGCAACTTGGTGCTTAGTATGGATGAGTATGAGAGAGTGAAAGATGAATTTCAGGGTATCCAAGTTTGGTGGGTTTCAAGCAAAGTGATGCCACCATTACAATCCATGTATCCTCAGCAAGAGAGAAGGTATTATAGGCTCACGTTTCATAAGCGCTACAGGGGGGTCATAAGTGAGGTTTACTTGAAGCATGTGATGCAGCAAGGGAAAGAAATTAGGGTGAGAAACAGACAGAGGAAGCTTTACACAAATGGTTCTGGAAACAAGTGGCAAATCTACAAGCAGACCATGTGGAACCATATAGTGTTCGAGCATCCTGCCACATTCGATACGTTAGCCATGGAGCCTGCAAAGAAGCAGGAGATCATAGAAGATCTGGTGACTTTCAGCGAGAGCAAGGATTTCTATGCCAGAATTGGAAAGGCGTGGAAACGAGGGTATCTTCTTTACGGTCCACCAGGGACCGGAAAGTCTACCATGATTGCTGCAATGGCCAACTTGTTAAACTATGATGTTTATGATCTCGAGCTCACTGCTGTGAAAGACAATAGCGAGCTAAGGACGCTTTTGATTGAGACCACTAGTAAATCTATCATAGTGATAGAAGACATAGATTGCTCGCTTGAGCTGACTGGTCAAAGGAATAAGAAAGAAGAGAAATCTCCAGATGAGGACAAGGAGAAGTCAGAGAAAGAAACTGGCAAAGAACATCATAAAGAAGAGACTAGCAGCAAAGTGACACTTTCGGGGCTGTTGAATTTCATTGATGGGATATGGTCTGCTAGTGGAGGGGAGAGGCTTATTGTGTTTACTACTAATTACGTGGAGAAGCTTGATCCTGCTCTGGTAAGAAGGGGAAGAATGGACAAGCATATTGAGCTCTCTTACTGCAGTTTTGAGGCATTCAAAGTGCTTTCAAGGAATTACCTGAGACTTGAAGCACATCCTTTGTTCGATAAAATTGAAAGCTTAATGAAGGAGACCAAGATCACACCAGCAGATGTCGCAGAGAGCCTCATGCCCAAGTCCCCATTGGATGATGCAGAGAAGTGTCTCTCACACTTAATTCAAGCTCTTGAGGAAGCAGAAGAAGCTACAGAAAAGGCTGACAAAGACGCATCCAGACAAAACGCTCAAGCAGCTACTAAGGCAGCAGAGGGCCGTGCCAAGGAAGACGCTGCCCAACCACAAGAAAATAGTCACTGAAAAGCCAAATTATGAATTAGCAGTGCCATTGAGTTGTATTAATTCCCATTTAAGTTTTCTGGTCCAAGGTTGCAGAGGTTATAGTGAAGCAGAAAATTCAAAAATCTGCACCTACAAGTCCATTAGGGTCTAGAAAACAAACTCTATTCATGCAGTTGCATCATTGAAGAATTACAAACATCATGATTTAGAGTAATTGAGTCAAGACTTCTGTGCGACACACCTGGCATAAATTTTGAGCATTACAATCACAAAATGGCTATAATTACAAAGTAGGAAAAATGTTAAATTGGCAGAAGAAACATTAGTTACCTTTTAAGCGAGGATGATTCATCACATACAGACAACAGTCCCCTGACCTGATCATTTTATCAGAGCCATGATCGTGAACGATTAAACTACAAAGCCTGAACATCTAAAAGCCAATTTTTTTCAGTTACAAAATGAGTTAAGGTTATTGTACATTAATTGGATAAGATGTAGAACTCCCAAGGAATTCTCATTGACCCGTTGTAGGCTTCTATGAATGTAGACATGCTAAAAAATGACTACCTAATCTACGGAACTCTCAGCATCAAGTTGCTCCTTGCTGCAAATCCTAAATGAATTGCATCAAGGTTGTTGCTTCGCTTAGGCCATGGAAGAACTCCGATGGTAATTTCCTCCACGGACTTATCACAAAATTTATAACATTATACTATTGTACATTGAGCTTCCCAGAGAAAACAACGAATCTTCTCTTGCCACAAGAGAGGGAACCTCAAAAATCATTTCTATCTTCATCTTTCATTACTGTGTTCAGACCATCATCAAAACCAGAACCTGGAGCTAGTTCGTTGAGATCGAGGAAACGTCTTTTCCTTACACCATCAACTTCATCTTGGACTGGGCTATTTGATTGCTCAGGTGGCTGATTTTGCTCCTTTTGTTCTATCACTTTGTCACCTTCTACAGGCTGATCAACTTTCATACCTTGTTTGTCATCATTGCCATCAGAATCTTGACTTTGACTTCCAGCTGAATACTCTGCATTCTCACTTGCATCTGAGTGTTCATCTGATACATTTGATTTCTCACGTTTCATTGACTCTGTTTCTGACTCGGACAGCTCATATTGTCGGTAATTAATCTGGTTCCGAGTGCTCCTTCTGCTGCGTCTTAGACCTGACTGGATTTCATCAACTGACCGTAATTTTGTCTCCCTGCGTGTACGGCCTGGAAATTTATTGAATTTTTGGGGCTCCTCACTATCCTCACTAATACTTAAGGAATCCTCTTCTTCATCTTCTTCTTCCTCCTCACCATTTTCATCATCCCACTGATACTCTTCATCCCCTTCAGAGCTGCTAGACAGCCTCTTCTGCTTACGTTTCCTCAAGTATTCATCATCATAGACAGCTTCTCCAACTATATCATCATCACTGTCGAAGCCTGCCTCATTATCTGAAACTGCCTCAACAAACTCTGTTGCTGAATACCGTTGAGGCCTCTGTCTTCTCCTGTTGCTGCAAGCCATTATGCAGTGATAAGTTATGTGCAAGATCAAGGAAACATGATTAGTTTTGAAAGACAAGCTTATCTTACCCCCGATCCAACATTTCAGATTTATGGTCTTCATCCATGTCATCATATTCAAGAGAATCAGGAGATGCGGCACTGAAAGTGCCATGTTGCGATGTGTGTGAAGGACCACTCAATTCACCATTTGTAGAAGCTTCAGGTTTAGCAAAACCTTCTCTTCTGTGAAAAGGTTCTGGAGACGGTGGTTTACGCCTAAGAAAAAGAGTAAAGAAAGTGAAAAACTTGATATTCCATGGTAGAGAGATAAAAACAAATTCCTCCTAGCATAGGAAAAAAAAAACTGTATGAAGAATGTACATGATCAAGAACTTACTTTGTTATTTTGATAGCCTCGTTGATTGACCGATCATAATCATCTGCAAAAATAGTTGATACAGCAATCAGATTGCCTATTTTTGTATGAGAACAATTATTACTGTAATAAAAGCACATTCTCATTATTAAGAAAAGCTCATCAGCACAACTGTCTGAAAGTTCAGCAAAACTGAGGTAATATATGCAACTTTTATTCTAAGATTTCAAGAAAAACAACATAAGAGAGATTAAGTTGAAACAAATAGATTCCCAGTTAACTGTCCAATGTTAATATTAGTTCTATCTTCAACATCCCCCAAGTTCCAAAAACAAAACTCCTGGAATGGTATACATAAAGGACTAGGCATTATAGGCAACATCTACTTTGAGAGAAATAACAGTAGGAAAAATTCATCTGTCGAGAGTAATCAATCTTGACAACTACTAAAGCTCTTACTACTGCACGATCATAAGTTTTCTTTGCTTACCAAAAGTATAAGTGACAGGCTTCCTATCACGGAGAGAACGTCCTGGTGCATGTCCATCCATGCTCAAGAAATTATCAAGAAGTAGAGCCTGCCTGTGTTGCTTTTTCAGCAGCCTCTCTTTCCTCTAAGCAAACAAAAGTGTAAAAGGAAATCTGAATATGATTTCTTTCTAGGATAACATAACTTACAGCGGATTTCAATCAAGAATAATTTGAGGCAAGAAAGAAATTCTTGGTTAATGAAATCCAATTAAGTAAACCATGTTACTCACTAAGCAATTTCCAGTACCTTGTAAACCTTCTCAATCTCAGGAAGCATGTCATTCTTTAATTTCTTCCCCAACGAAGCCTCTGTTCTATTTTTGCTAGTATAGAGCTTCTCCTGCATCATTTTAAGGACACAGATGAATGAAGAACAATACCCCACAAAAGTATTTAGCAAATGGCCATACAGAGGCATTTGGAAACCACCAAGTTGACCAAAAGTATTTTCCACAGTTGGAATACCACTGGCACTATAAGTGTATATAATTGTCAACCATTTGCACTATCAACAGCAGCACTCCCGAGATCAGTAAAAAGCTACTTCGAGATAGCAAGGTTGATTCATAGTGTATCATACCAAATTATTTTTTAATTTTCCTTTCCAAGGTTTTTAAACCTATCAAAGGAACTGTCAGCAATGACAGCTGACCATACAATTGTAGAAGAAAAGGCAAGCCCTTACACAAAATTGAAACTACTCATTACAAATAAAATTGCTATGATTGAAACCATAAATGGAAAGTGTGGCACAAGAATGGTATGAAATATAAATCCACCAAATGAGAGATCCAAAAAATATGGAACTTGAGATGGTCAAGGCTCATAGAGAATGCATTCACAACATCACCACAACTGGGCATTTCTCATGAAATTATAGTTCAAAAAAATGGGTTTGGATAGACCTCTTGACTGGATATGTTTTTTACATTTGAATGAGACAGGAAGTCTCACAATGTAACATGCCACTAAAAGGATCCATTACTAAGATGATTCTTCTGATGCACACGTCAAACATCTAATAGACTACCTGCAACCTAAAGTACATCTCATGCCCATCCACTTTCACCTAAAATGTCAATAGGCAAATGTAAGCAAACACTTTTAAGTAAAATCTTGGAATATATAATCTCACCATCGAGATAGAAATTGATTGGTAACTCCACTTTCATTTAAATAGCCAAATTTAATAGAAGAAGCTGGGAGGGCACCATAATATCTAAGTTATCATCACAAGGCCCAGAATCATACAAACTGACATTCCTGGTGCACAGCATCATTGGATAACTATCTTTCATTCTTTATAGTAGTAATCCTCTATTAGATTAATATCTCACAATCTTAACATCCATAATTTAGTTTCATCGGAATTTCCAATAATGCATACCGCCCACTGTGATCAAGGCACATCACACATTCAAAAGATAAGGAAGGAATGCAATATGAATTTCAATTCACCATGAATGCCGGGTAAGAATAAAAAGGGGGGAAATTGAAATAAAAACCATGACAACCTTGCATCAAAATTTGAACAAAGCACATACACAAAATCATGCAATTAGGGTAACTTACAGAAACATCTTGAAATTCTTCGAAATTAGTTGCAACTGTCTCCCACAGGTATGTCACATTAGGGATGATCTGAGATCCCTTTGCCTTTGCTTTAAGCTTCACCTCGGTTTTTCTTATTTCCCGGTATAACCTTTGACCAATCATTGGATCATCTTCATACCTGCATCAACAATAAAGCTGTAATTATAGAATTTACACTACACAAAGGACAAAAAACTACAAAATAATAGGGGAGAAAAAAGATGAGATAAAATCTCAATTTATCACATAAAAATATACCGCTGATCATTTCAATCACTGTCAAACCTAACAAGCAAACACATTGAATGCTTCATGAGAAGCTTATTATTTCCATTACCAGTAATTTATTCCTTGTGAATCACCCCCAAAACGTTCCTTGCGAAATAATGAAAGTTGAATGCCATGCTTGAGGGAGTTATCAATGTAATTCCGAATATCTTCTTGCTGCAAAAGATTACTCAGATTCAATTCCTTTACAGTAGAAAGAAGTTCAAAGCAACCAAGATGTTCAAAATGTTCTAAAAATAAATAAAGAACCAAAATATGATCCCGAGAAAGAAAAAAGGACAAATGAGAAACCCCAATATCAATTAATTTCTAGCAAAATATCCAAAAGCCTTTAAATGCAAGATTCTATAGCCAGCTCACAAACTAATTCAGTTTGATGTAAGGAGAATAATTGTGGAAGCCTTCAAATGCAAGATTCTATTCCATAAATGGGTGATTGATGGAAGGTTTGGCAATAAGAGAATACTTCTATCTGGAGATGATTAACACGATTAGAAACAAGCACAAGCTGCTTCTAGAATTATGTGTAGAATACATAATAAAGAAATGCATGTAAATTATCCTGTGAGATACATACGAGAGGAATCTTGTTCTGTGATTACAAGGCTGCCAAAGCTTTGTGATGAAAAAGTATAGGTCAATAAAAAGTAACATATAGAATAGTGAAGTACATGCAAATAGGAAACAATGATATTGACATAGATGAAAAGAACACATAGCAAAATGTCTACTATAGTGTTTCACTCTACAGAAAAATGAGGGGCTCAGTTATGATCAAGACAAATAAACACAAGAATTGAGAACTTTTTTATTCAGGCTGAAGGGGCAGCAAGACAAAACAAATGCCAAAAGAACTGGTCAACAATGTGCCAAAAGAACTTCTCAAAAACTTTCATTTATCTGTCCCAACAAAGAATACAGAGCAATATGCCTACCATAGTGTTTCACTCTACAGAAAAATGAGGGGCTCAGTTATGCACAAGACAAATAAACACAAGAATTGGGACCTGTTTGATTCAAGCTGAAAGGGCAGCAAGACAAAACAAATGCCAAAAGAACTGGTGGTCTACATTGTGCAGAAACAAAGGAAAAAGTTCTTAGAATGCGTCAAATTCTCCAAAACTTTCATTTATCTGTCCCAACAAATAGCCATCAAGGTATTATGCTCTGTTTTCCATCCAATCCAACTAATCACAACATGAATTTAAAGCTACAATCGACATGTATTGCTGATTTGAACACTAAAATGAGATCCAATGGGCATTTGAGTGAACAAAAATCCAACATCATTATAGCCCAAGGCAATTATTTCAAATCAAGAATCATTATATATAATCTTTGCTGCCAGTGGCGTTACCTCAACACGAATGTCACATAGTGCTTTCAGTATCACCACACGGATCCCAGGATCAAGTGTTTTATACACTTCAACCTCTACCCTACAATATCAAAGTCAAAATACAAATCAGAATCATAAAAAAAAAAAAAAAAAAAGTGATCTAAGAGTATCCAGGAATGAAAAACTAACCCATGTGAAGCAACTAAGGGAAGTTCCCCATCTGCAACCTACGACAAGAGACCAAACTCATCTTAAAAATGATGTTCACAATAGCCCCCCCTTCCTTAATTCAATATCATAAATATCAACTAAAAAACAGTACAGTTAGTTACCCAGTGCCACCAGTCTCTTAATTTTCTGCACAAAACAGTAATCCAGGTATCTCGTGTGAGAGCCATTCTGGTAATAGGAGGGATTGCCTAAAAAGAAACAAATCAAAAGCAATGAGTAATCAATGTTGCAATAGCTCACATCAATGCAATATGAGCTCGCTTTCCATCAGGGAGAGCATAAATAGGATCATGTTACACTTAGCTTAAATACAGCATAAAAATGCAATTTGATTTCAGTAGCGGTTAGCTTCTCCAAGCATAATCTATCAAATTAATCAAATCACACCTAATGAAAAGTTTCCATTGTCAAATAAGATGACTATACAAAATATCACAGATAGTTTTCTGCCAATACATAATCAGATTTTACCATTTAAGGTGAAATTTAGAGCATTTAATGGAGGTTGATATCCCATCAATCTGGTTTTTGGGATAACATATTCTAGGAATTACCTTACAGGGGAAACATGCCATTATTGAGGGAAAAACATGTTATAAAGATAGTATCATTTAGAAAATAGTAGATATACAACATAAAACAGAGAAAAGAAAAGGATGCTGAGGAATATGGAACACATTGCTTTGGCGCCCTATCTTCAGCAAATATCAATTAGTTCAAGTTTGTGATTGTACAATGCAAAATAGCAACATGTGAACCGCAGCACTTCCCAACTAAAAGTTAAATATAGATTAATCTTTGCTTTAATTCTAGGATTTAAAACCTATTTCTTGAAATTCTCATGCGCAAATTCAAACTGAAGAAACCCTAATGAATTGTGTAGCCAATCAGAAATCCATCCTGAAGTCACAGATGAAGATAACTTTGAAAGGAATCAAAAAATTCTCACAAATTACACAGATCACACTATATGATAATACTTATGTCAGTACTCTCCCATTAGAAAAAGATCATCTTAATATAGTGCTCAAAACTGCATGGGTGATGGAATTATTTATGCTGCATTTTATTCTACAGTGGTGAGGGGAAAAAATGGGAAAACACATTAGCTTAAAGAAATACACTAGAAGCATATGCATTATGCAACCAATAAGCTACAGCGTACTTCAGAATCATGCAAAGCAATTATGCACTAGTGAGAATCAAGCAACCTCCAAATAAATGATTTAATCAAAATAAGTGATGATATCAGTATTGGAACTCCAGAAACTTGTGACATCATATCAAATCAGGGCAGAAAAATTGATAACACTGTTCTAATTTATAAGAAGTTCCTGCATGAAAAAACATAGGTCACCAGTGCCATTCCCTGTCCAAAATAATGATCCAAGTCATCTTGCACCTTTTTATGATGCAAAACTTCATATTTGCTTCTATAAATTATGATAGCTAATCACTTTTTTCCTTTCTCTCTCTGTTGAAGAAGTATTTGGCAGACATAAAAGAAAGCATAATAACCACTAGGAGAATAATTTATCTCCTGTGGGGATAACCAAAAAACAATAACTACTCAGGTTTATCACTTTACTATAAAACTTGAGAAAACCCTAATCTGATTTTATGTTAGGGCACAAAGACTAGCCATTTATCCAGCACACATTTAGGAGTGTTTCCATGGTTACACCTGTATATCATGTTCTGTGACTTTCTGGAGGCAACTAATTTGAAGCTATAGCAAATTTCTCAACGTCTAGGACAAATCTTTCAAAACGTCAGATTTGAAGAGCCCAGTACAAAATATCCACGGATTCGAGATGTCAAGGAACTCCAGTGACATCTCTGGTGACCAGTGATGCCAAAATTCCTACATGTAATTGTTTCAGATCAGCCTATACCAGTCTTGACCATGTGAGACATATGGTCCCAAGTAGTCCCTAACAAGTAGAAGCATTTGATAAACATCGTGCATCTAACAATGTCCTTTAAAGGTAAAGTTCCATAACTGAAAAAACAAGAAGGCAGCATGTGATACTCCAATTGACACATTAAGAAATAATTTATTATTTGAGGTATTTAATTTCTCAGAAAAATGCTATTGTGCATCTATTTCAACCTTCTCTCAACTTTGGAAGCTATTAGACAAGCAACATGACATCAAATTTTCATGCCACATAAATGGTCTCCTGAATACAATCAGCCACAACTAGCTCCCTAATTGTTAATGCAACAATCAACTCTCGCAGCACTAGAAAATAAAAATAAAAAACACAAATAATTTGATGCTACTAACATTGGATCCTCAGCTAATTCTCCACACACATAAAATAGGCATAATATACTAATTTCCCGCTTAATGTCAGCTAATTTGCTTCATTTATACACAAAGTGAAAACCTTTGCTATAACTTAAGCTTCTAAACATGCACAAAAAGCGATAACAAGAACTTGGTTGCTTCCATCCAAACCAAGCATAAGATGTTAAATTAAGGACATAAACCTTGAAGCTGAAAAACAGAAAGCACTAACCTTTAACAAAGGCATATGTATATCCCCCAAAGTATCATTAGGTGTGATCAAAGCAGTCTCAAACTCCTCAGCTGAAAACTCAACTGTTATATTCAATAGATGCCTAAATACCTGCAACATTAAATTTAGGAAATGAATAAAGATGAAGTCTCGAAGAAATGGAGTAAAACAAGAAACGAAAAAACTCACATTTAAAAAATTGAGTACTGAAGCTAATTCCCACATGGACCGGAGGCTCCACCTCGGCAACTGTGCCGGCTCCGGAGGCGCCACGAGCTGCGTAACGATCTTGCTACTTCCACCACTGCATTGCTCATTCTGCTGCACCGAAGACTCATCTAAGTGCTGTTGCTGTTCCTGCTTCTTCGGTTTCTGCTTCCGCTCGATTACCGCCAGCTGCTGCTGCTGCAGCCTCGCCGCCGCCCGTATTGTACAAGCTCGCGACGGGCGGTTGCTCCTGTTAACTGGCGGCGTTTGGGTTCGAGCGTCGGCCTCGTTTAGAGGAGCGTCGGCCTCGTTTAGGGAGATCGGAGAAGGAGAGGGTTGTTCACGAGACATGGTTAAGGAGAGGGAGATCGAGAGGGTTTATGTTAGTTAACGTAGGATTACATGTAGACGATCCTCAATTTTTGCAAAGAGAGAAAGAAGAGAGGGAGGGAGGGAGAACCTAAGGGTACTAACCATCATCCAACACTTAAAATTAAAATTATTATTATTACTATGCTGTGTTTTTACTGTTTATAATAATAATTTATTATTAGAATTGAAAGAACGATGCTAAGGTGATTAAGGATGGAAAAACAGAGAGAGAGAGAGCAGACAATAGCCTGGGAATTTTGGGTTATTTATTACTATTTAACCCAGGGGTCAATTTGGGTTTAATAAAATAAAAGCCCTCCTTCTGCTTAGGGTTTTTTTTACTGCATTTAATCTGGGTTAATTAGTTAAACAAATGTTGATTAGTGTTTTTACCATACCTTGGCCTGGTCTTTCTTTCTATCTTCTCTGGGAGTCTTCGAATCTGTCTAGGTCTTGGTCTTTCCTCGCTCGCTAGGGACTAGGGTTTAGCTACCTGCGACTTGCGAGCTTTTTCGTAGGGCTTTTATTGGATTTCTCAGATTGGTTTTTAAAAAAAAAATTAATTTTGGATTGGTTTGCAAATATTCAAAATTATTTGGTTATTTTTCTTCACCCCTGCTCTGCTCTTCTCTTTGTTGCTGGATATCGTAGTCGAAAATGGTTAAAACGACAAGAATAGAAGAATTAGCTCCTATGTCTGGGGATGGTAAATCACAGACTCAGAAAGGGTTTTTCTGTCTTTGTATCTAGTCAAGTAAGGTCAGGTGAGAATTTTTCTCAGTCCACTGGTATCCAATCCAAACTCAAACTATAAGAAAAATGCAAGGAACCTCACATAACCAATGGCCTTTTTCTTTGAGTAACACTAAAAAATAGTAATATAAAATACCATATAAAAACATAGAATTATGACATTAAACATCAATAATATTTAGTATTGAATTTAATATTGAATAATAGAACCAAAAAAAAATTACATCTAAAAAATTTGTTAAAGCAAAACATATAGCAATCAAAAGAATAAAAACCAAATCTTATAGATGAAAAAAAATTAAAGAATGATAAAATTAAAAAAAAAATCTAATTTTATAAACCATTTTAAATAAAAAAATACAAATTAAAAGAAAATGGATGAAATCTGAAGGAAAAAAAGGTGAAGGGTTGGTTTGAAATTCTAAAGTGTCACACGTGGAATCCAGGGAATAAATTAATGCATTCCACTATGTTTTTAACGAAAAAATTACCGATGGACTGCGAATTCCGATGCGTTTTTAATTAATACATCTCTGACTATGTATACTATTTACATTTTTACCGACGAAATCACGGGTGAACCTTGAAAATTCTAGAGGGTTTTCTTGAAAAGCTTAGAGCGAAATGAAAATTTCAATGTGAATTTACCGAGGGAATCACCAACGAAATAATTAAAAATAATAATATTTAATAGTTCGTCAGTAATTCTCTCAGTAAAAACATAGTATAAAACTCAACAAGACCACCGGAACTTCATTTTTCTCTCATTGTCACAAACTCTCACTTTCAATCTCACTCTCTCAATCCTCTCCCCTATTTCAAGTCTTCAAGTAAAATTTAAGGTTTTTTCTCTCAACACAATTAACAGGTATATATGGTAAATCTTTTGACATATTTTCTTCTTATTTTCCTTCTTTTCTTTGGTTTATTAACAATGCATTTTAGTTGTTTTTTAAATTTTTTTTATCACACATAGATAAATTCTAAAAGTAAACACGTCATTAAGGTAAGCATTTTTCATTTCTAAAGCCTATATTTGTTTTTGTATTATTTTTTTGTTTATTTTATTGTCTACATTGCGATAATATTTTATTATTTTGTTGAACTTTAATTGTTATTGTTAAATTTTAGTATAAATGTTAATTGAATATATAAGATTAAATTTTATTTTTTGTCTATTTTATTGTCTATATTGCAATAATATTTTATTGATTTGTTGAATTTTAATTGTTATTATCAAATTTGTAGGGTAAATGTTAATTGAATAAATAGGATTAAATTTAATTACAAAAAATTCTTGTCAATTTAGGATTAAAAACATTATCATGTTGAAAATAAGATGAAATTGAATAATCCAAAATTGTTGGTAGAAATAAAATAAAATCAACTAGTTTGTGGCATATATATTGTATATTTGCAGGATTGAAAATTCTGGGTAGTTTCCAGTATAGGGGAGGTGCTGCCAATTTTTTTTTAAAAAAATCAAAATTGATTATGCAAATATTCATCAAATTTGTGTAGATGCATAGGAGAAATTCAATTGCACGTCGTGAGCACATGATCGCAACTAGTTTTTTTAGCAACGATGATGGCAACGTTTCATTAGGTGTTGACCAAAAAGAGACACCTGCGTTGACTCAAGGCGTTGCCTCCTCGCGTAAGGTTTCACAACGTAGAGGCGGTGTCCCTTCATAGAGGGATTCATTCACCCGCAAGTACGAGGTGCATTAAAGGATGACCTTCCAATGTAAGTTTGTTTTGCTTTGAGTTGGTTTGTGTTTAACAATTTATGAACAACTAATATTTCATTAATTTTATCAATTTTCAGGTTCACAAACATTGAGGCCGCTTGAGTAATAACATCGGTGTTTAAATTATCGATGAAAATTTTATTATTTCAATGGAGTCAGATTTCCAAATATCCTGATTAGAAACGTCATGTCGATGCATGGTTTACAAGATTTAAGGTTAGTGTTAACTTAAAATTTTAGCTATTTTTATGTTAATTCCTTTACTTTAATGAAATTATTGATTTATTTTTTATATATTTTTAATGCAATGCTAAATTCAAGTGGGATAAAGAAAATGATAATGTTACGAGGAGGATTTGAGATAATCACATTGCAACGAGGTAATATCGAAAACAATACGATAATTTTTTAAAAATTTTATATATTAAAATTTCATTTGTCATTAACTCATATGGAATACGTTTGTATCATGTAGGTTGTGTTATTTTTTGTATGAGGCGCAAAAAAATCTAAAAAATATGCCAGAGAAATGCTCTACTGGGCTGGAATGACGTGGCGGTTTGGAAGGATTTCAGGCCGCCATACATCTTGGAGAATATATGGGCGAAATATATTTAGCATGTGATGTTTAAGCGTTTCACATGATGCTCACAGTCCGGTGCGAGGGACCAGAGCTAGCAAATTCACGGTTCAAGTACCATGCACAGTACTAGCGGCTGCATTTCGTTTGTTTCGCATATGAAGCGGATGATAAGATTAATTTTAATCACGTCTATCTTTAATTAATTTTTTGTTATTTATAAATATATTTAATTTGCAACATTTTTTTCTTAGAGGATATGGCTCTTGGACGTAAGTCAAGCCCAATGGAGCTTTTGTGGAGACGCACGTGCGGAGTGAAGACAACCAAAAAGGGTGCAACAGTTCGTTGACAACCACGCTCAACACTTTGTGATATGTTCGTTCAACCATTTTCTTTTGTAAGTTATTATTTTCTTGAATTGAATTTCAAAAGACATATAATAGCCGATTGGGGGAGAGATACGAGGACGATCCGTCGACCCACCTAGATTTCAATCTAAATTTGTGGATGAAGGTAGAATCGTTTGGTGGACCCGATAGAAATCGGGTGTATTGATTCTCTAACACTAAGGCTAAAAACTTACAAACGACTCGTAGTATCTCAATTGTTAGGAGCTCACAATCAATATCGAGTACCTAGTCTTAGGAGTTCGCGGCCTTGCAACAACATACGACCCATCTCATTGAAAAATATGAAAGAGTCTCTACGAATATTGAAGAACTTCGCTGAATGGTTATAGATATGAGATCACAGATGGGTGGTACGTGTGTGCCCCCTTTTGGTCATATGGTCTCGGGAACGACCATCCTCCTCCTCCTCCTCCAGTACTGTCATTGTTCTAGTTTAGTTTTATTTGAACATATAAATTTGTAATGAATATTTGGCTTTTATATTAAGATAATTTATTCTTATATACTTGAATTTTAAAAAAAAAAATTAATAATTTTTTTTCAATAGATTTATTTTAAAAATATTTTTTAATTATTATAGACAGAGTTACCGACGAACAAAAGTCTATCGGTGTATTCTAGAGAGTTGGAAAAAAATTACTGCATATACCACTTCAACTGTTACATCACCGATAAAATTATTCTGTTGGTATTTTATAGAAGGTTGGAATACAATTATTTCAAATGTCACTACCAATCACTACCAATCACTGACAGAATAATTCTATCAGTATATTACAACAAATATTTTTTTTATGAGCATTTTTTGTTTGTAAAATCATCGGAATTTTTTACTGATATAAATGCCGATAGAAATAAAATTACTGTTAAATATTGTAACGTCAGTACTCTCCCTTATCCACTATGGATACCCTAACTTTATCCTTCCTCGGTGCTTTACGTCCTAATCTTTTTTACTCTTGTTGTCCGAAGTCAAAGGTTTCAAAGCCATTGGTCTTTCCAGGCAAAAGGGGTCTAGCATAAAGTCTTCAACTTCAGCGAGAGGACACGGTCTATAACATTTTGGAAACCAAGCCCAAAGAAGCAAGTTTATCACGGTTGGTATATAGTTCTTCAATACTTCCTCTGTCAAGAATTTCTTTTATCCAGGACAGAATCTCAATCTTGATGATAATGTGGTATTTTTTAGCCATGTCCTTCTGTACTTTATGCCTGAAAATCTCATCGTGCAGTTTTTTTTCATATATGCTCTAGCTCAAGAAGAAAGGGTTGGGATTTAATTTTATGAACTACCTGCTGTTATGATGATATGTCCCTTCAGCTTGAATGCTATCATAGAAACTATATTGGCTACTCTTCCTTCATTTCCTGCTCCCTAGTTGAAGTCAGATCTCCATTCTTTCTCCAGGTAAATGACATCGTAGTGTAGAAATGGGCAATAGTTGGCTGCACATGATCTTTTGCTCTTAAAATAACCATTGTTTCTTACATGCGGCTAGAATATATGTTAAGCAATCAGGTTTAGTGAGTGAGGAGAGAACCTAGGACTGTCGCGTTTCACTGTTGTGGTGTTAAGGCCATGGACATGAATGTTGAGGAATAAACTGGGTTCTTGTTTCGCAAGCATGCTTATTTGAGCCCTTACCTTTTGTATAACTTGGATTCTGAGCCCACATTCACAGATAAGTTTTCTTTTGTTGAAAAGCATCGAACACTGATTTATTTGCTTTGATATGCTTGCGCTGCTTGTGTGTTTGATTTCTTTTTCTTTAAGCCTGTTTGGATTTTTGTGTTAGCTTGGGTCACGCTTGCATATGGGCTATGTTTTCCTTTCTGTCTTTGGGTCCTTTGGGTTTTGGTTGTCTTCATGGGCAGAGCCTTCTTTTTCTATTATTTTGGACTTGGGCTTTATTTATAGTAAAAAAAAACATGATGATTTATTAAAAATTATTTTCCAAACCTTGCATTATGGACAAGTTTCTCTAAAAAAAAATTATGTTTGTGTTTTTAATAGAAAAAAACAATATATAAAAGAAAAGGATAAAAACAAAAATATATTGCATGATTTTATATTTTACATACATTATGGACTTAATAACAAGTTTATTAAACTCATGAGAAACTTGGTCTAGATTTCAAAATTATCAAAAAATCAAATTTGTTTAATTTTAATATTTTTAGGATTTATGAACTTATACATAAGATATATTTCCAATAGTTAAAAAAAAGCAAATTAAGTACATAATAAATGAAAATCCCATTCTCTTTTTTTTTTTTTTTACTTTTAATATTTAAGAATTATGAACTTATATATAAGATATTTTCCTGATATTAAAATAAACAAAAATAATAATATAATAAAATATTATTTGACTTTAAAATGGCTAAGCTTCACTAATAAAGTCTCGATTCACCTTACTGGGCCAATCTACTTTAATCAATATATAATAAAATAAAACAAGGCCTTAGAAAAAATCAAACAAATAGAAAATGCAATTTACTTTAGATAAGGTATATTCGGGGTGATATTGTCTTTCTTATACAACTAGTCCCCTTATCTAAACTCTAAATACTAGTTAGGGTTTTTAATTATCAAAATACTAGGTGTTGATCTCAAACCTTTTAAACTATAAAAAGACAAAAATTTCTTATTCTCTTGGCACCCAAAACCTGATCTAGAAAAACAATCACCATAACACTACACATGTGTGATAATAAATAAGAGCAATTTGTCTAATGCTAAAAAGACTTTTGAACACTCTCTCAAATGTAGTAAAAGAGGTGGTAATGTTTCCTGATATCTCCAAGTATTTCTATAAGGCTACTTGCTTGGGATGACCTAGTCATTTGATGTTGATTGATTTTGTAAGAAATTATTTGGTTAGTATGTAAAGAATTATAAAGATGAGTTTAGATTGGCGATGTTATAGCATTAAATAATGTCAAAGTGAATGGTTGAAGATTGGTACTGCTGGTATTAATTTCCTAATTGGACCTTTATTAATTATTTCAACAAATTCTAGGTTGAAAACTATTGGTTTTCATCTTATATATTTTATTGTTCTCTCCCTTGTCGATATACTTTTATTTTCTTTAATTAACTTTAGAAGTGTTTAAAATTATTCCGGAACAAAATTGAGATAAAATTGAGATAAAAGTTGAAATTGGTTAAATAATTAAAAATTAAAAAGCCAAGAATTGAATTGAAAGAGATGAAAAAAATGCAAGACCATTTTAACAAGGGATGAAATTAAGAAGAAATATTAAAAAAAAAAGGTTGAAATAAGCTAAATAATTAAAAAATCTAACAATACTTTTAATCTTTTAAGTCTCTTTACATATGAAAAATCTCCATGCAAAATATGTGGAATGAATATCATTTGATGACCGTTATTGAGATTAGTAATTATAAACTGGTTAGACTTGAGAAACATCAGCGTAGAAGAAGAAGAAGAAAATCCAACATAAATGGCACAACTTTTGCTTGCATAATTGTTCTTCTTTTCGTGTTTTGGTTCACGGTCAGGAGTAAAGCAGCTTGTATAATTGACTGTATCATAGGCAAACACAATTAAGCGCAGAGTAATCCCGCATTTCCTCCCTTAGTAGTTCGTGAAAAACGACTGAGTTTCTAATGGAACTTACATCTTCCTCGCCATAATAGTCCCAAGATAATCAATAATAAGAAAAGTTAGATGTCTATTATACAATAATCTCATGCTCCTGGACTAGTACAAAGCTCCTATACAACATACATCAGTCTCGATTAGCTAGATAACACCCAACAAAAGCAGCAGCAAAGAAGAGAACAGGGCTAGAATCCTGCTAAATGAACCACGTAACTGGCCTGCATTTGAAGGGGGTGAAGTAGGACTTGGGCTTCCAACAGCGGTGACATTTTCCTTCGAGCAAGTGTAATTGCAGCGACTTGGACGAACGACTCTATAAACACCACTGCTGGCTAGGATAAAATTATCCTTGCGGTTGTCCTCCCCAAATGAGAAAATGTAACCCAAAGATGGCAGAGCACTTCCTGGCAAAGAGGTGCACTGGATGGGAGAGTCCCTCCCACAGCTGAAGGGGATTTTTCTGGTGGTAAAGTTACCACTATTTTCTGGTGTTTCAGTGCCTGCCCACATGGCTCCAGCATACAAATCTCCATACAAGTACCTGAAAGAACGATAGTGAATTAGCAAGGTAACCACAACATCGTCAATCGAAAGGAGCGTGTTGGTGGCCCCAAGAAAGTTCATTTCCCTGTCAGGAAGATGTGTAGGCAGATTGGTTTTTAAAAGTGAGCAGTATCCCCTGAGAATGACTTTTAAATAGCTCTTCTAATTGTTCATTCACACACAGCAACCAATCACTATGGTTTCTAAATATCAGAACAAAACCTGCAAACCTTACATACCTTCCATACATGCATGGATCTATCTGAGAGCGATAGAAATAACCACCCGTGATGGATGCTGACCCTTCATTCTTGTTTATGTCAGAGTGATAGTATCCCAAAACAGGGAAAATTGGGCTAATGGACTCTGAAGATGTATTTCCTCCTGGTGACTGTTGAGGACTAAAGGGATTGGGTCCCTCATAAACACGCCAACCATAGTTCCCGCCCTTAGTGATGACATTCACCTCTTCATATGTATCCTATACAACATGACCAAGCAAAAGTGAGAACACCTTACCAAATTTAGAAATTTGTGGCACAGAAGTGGATTTTCCTACTAATTCATCTCAAGGATGTTCTTGTATGAATTGCTGTAACCCATTATGCTTTTGATGGCACCATTCTTCATAAGAATTTTAAAGAGTCTTTTTGCAACAAATTTCAATATAAACCTGATGCTGTTTCTGCTTCATTTGCTGCTCATGGGATGGGGTAAAGAATGATAATCTTGGAGAACAAGCTAGCATGCAGGGGTTCTAAATTCTCTTTTAAATCATGAAGGAAAATCTTATGTTTTTTTTTAAAAAATTATTATTTCGAAGGCTTAATTGATAAACAAGGGGCCTAAGCTTTTCTAGGAAGGTGAATAATAACCTTCATGGAAATAATACCCTTTGCTGCCAATCTGTTACTACTTCAGCCAGGGGACAGGAAAACAAAGAGAGAAGAAAATTGCAGTCATAGGATTCAAGAAATTTACTTTATATATATAAACTGTTTGTCAAAATATTTTGGAAGAAAAACGCATCACAAACCTGGCCAACATCTGCACACATGAAGTAGGAAGGCCTTTCTGAATCAAAGCTACAGCGCCAGGGATTCCTTACGCCTAAAGCCCATATTTCTGGTTTCAAATCACTATCTTCACTATATGGATTATCTTTGGGGATGGAGTAGTTTCCCCATAGATCAAGTTTATCTATTTCTGCAGCACCTGCAAGTCCATGAAAAGAAAGAAGATAATTAATTCTTTCAGCTATGCAACTCGGCTTCACAATCCACCACTTTGCTGAAAAGGGTGAAAAGAAAACAGGAGCCTCATTTCTAAGAACTCCATAGCTTCAATTTTCAAATTCTCAAGGTCTTTTCATTTATCCTTTCCGAATGGATCAAGCAGATGCACGAGAGAAGAAATTTTTTACAAGATTTCTCTATGTTCCAAAAAGGAAAAACAAGACCAAGGGCTTTACCTGCATTTCTAACCTTTTTAGTTGCTCTGAGGCAAGCCAGGTAACAATGAGTTTACAATTCAAAGTATATAAAGGTTACGAACCGAGATGAGAAAATTGGATTACAAGCAATGTTGATGGCAAGGATTATATGAGATGCATCAGATTGTTATTAACTCAAATCTTCAAGGAAGTCATTAAAAAAGTCGCTCTCTTCAGACACTCACTTGGTATATTATCAACATCAAGCCGCATGATTTTTCCAAGCAATGATTTCTTGTTTTGTGAAAAATTGTGAGGATCACCACCTACACCACCCCCATCTCCCATCATGAAGTATAAAAACCCATCACTAGGTCCAAAGAGAATCTGTCCTCCATGATGAGATGTAAATGGAAGGCCCATTGTAAATATCCTTCTTACTTCCGAGGGTTTCGCAGTTGTTCCCTGGAAAATTATCAAAACTCAGTCATGATCATGGACTAAAAATATGAATATAAATTCCTGTGTAAGAAGATGTATACCAAGGAAGCCTTGGTTGCTGTGTCATTAGCTGTATACTCTGCAATAACAGTTTGATATTGGCATGGTTGGGCACCATTGTCAGGAGCTAGTTTTGAAGGATCACAATTGACATCTGAGTTGCATGAACATCTGCCGGTACATCCTGGCCACTTCACCTTATCACAATTAAACGAGGCAAAGAACCGACCATTTTGTGCAAAGTTTGGATGAAATGCCATCCCCATCATTCCAAATTCAGTATTAAAATACACTTCATCTGTTAGATCAATAAAAGGACTGGATTCGTCAAAGCCTAATGTCTCTCCTGATCCTTGTTCAGGAATAGTTGCCAACCAAATCTTACCCTGTTGGCTCGAGAAGAAAGCACGGTTAGATCCATCTGGATGCGCAACCATACTGAGGTAAGATCCATTCCCAATTTTCTCTAGGCACAAGCCATGTGGGTCACTTGGTGTTTCAGTGTTATTGAGTGTAACAGGTTCACCAGCATAACATACTGATTCATCTGTAGATGCTCCACCAAATGCATTGCAGAAGTCGCCTTTTGACTGCCAGACAACAGTCAATTTGCTGAAACTGGAATTTGCTGGCGATCCAGTTTGACCTTTTAAGGAAGGTGCGAAGGGGGAATTCAATACATTTACATTTTGACATGTATCCCATACATTAGAGCAGAAGTCATTTGCTGCTTGGCTAGACTGTGATGAATTTGCTGAAACAGTAGAATTGCAAAGAACAGCAACTGGCCTTGGTACAGAGCTTACAGTAAATAACTCGGCTGAATATGGATCGCATCCCTGTAAACCATGATAGAAAAATCAATCACAAAGTAAGTGTTCTTCAAATTAGATAATTGTGTGGAGACCATCTAGATTGGAATTAGAAGAAACACTTCACCATGAATGAGCAAGATCTATGTTGTCTCTAAAATGAAAAGTCCATTGCATTGTTATGTGCAAAAGATATAACAGGGCGTTATGAAATAGATCACAAATTGACTAGGAGAGCTTCCGGAGAAGTTCATTTTGAGATGCTTATTTTTGTTTTGTCCTCCAAGTGGCATTGGAGTCCATAATACATGGGGAGTGGGGACTATCTATGCATCTCTTTTGCAACCATGACAAGGAGCTTGTATCGGAATCCTTAACAGTATGAAATCGTCAGTGGTCATAATCGGAAGTAGGATAGATTGATTTTGAACATTTTAATGCATTGCCCATTAAAAGAGAGTGCTCTGACAATTAGTTTATGCCAAGAAAAACCATAAAGAATGAAGCTGCTAACACTCTTCTAACCAACAACTATGCACAAACCTATCTGGGTTCAGGCAAGAGAGCAATCCTGTGGATTATCAGCAATTCATAAGAAAAAAAATCCAGCAAACAGCGTCCAATACAAATTCAATACATAAACATACAAGACTTTATATATGAAAATAAGGTGGATAGAAAATGAAAACATAGATATTCAAAATGAAAACACAAACGAATCAAGCCCCGAGATAGCATGTGAAGTTATTATCAAGTAACAAATGTCCTGATACACACACAGCCTATGCCGAAATTAAAAGTGAAACAAAAGCCTTACAGCACAAAGGATGGATTTCAAAAGTGAGGCACAGGCAGCATCAGAGATGTTCATGGCTTGAAATTGCTTCTGTAACTGTAAATCATGTGTGGAATTGCAGCAGCTGCTCCCATTGTAAGGACAAAAACTCAGAGTGGTGTTCAAGGTAAAGGGTGCCCCTATAACCCGCAAAAAAATCAACAAAAGACAAAGAAAATGACAAACAAGCCAATAAAGTTTCCAAGTACAAACTGAAATAATTAAACACTACAGGACCAAAACTCACTTGAATCAGTACACAAGGGATGAGAAAAGGAAGGATCAGGAAGCAACAGCAGCAGCAAGTTCAAGAACAGGAAGGAAATAGCAGTAACTGCTCCCATCACAACAAACAGAAAAGAGAGGAAAACAGATCGCCCCAGCACAAGCTTCTCCCTTCTTATCTATTCCAGGAACATCTTAGGGAGCAGAAGTCTTATGTTGACATAATTTAGAGGGACAAAAAGCTTTTCTGGGTTTTCAACACTCTGCCCCCTACAAACTGCCCTACCTTTCATTGTCCTTAAAGTCAGCTTCCAGAAGGGAAATCCTTGTCAAGTATTTTTCTTTCTCAAATTAGTTGTTAATTCATCTCTCGTTGATCGTGCACTAGAGTTCCCAGTTGAGGAGCTTTTGACATTGTCTCAGCTTCACGGATTCAATATTTCATAAAGTAATTGGGCGGGTTTCACACAGTTGACTCCCTGTCTACCTTATCTTTAAAATGGCCATGATACCGGGGTGTTTTATATTATTTTTTTTAGCAATTATTTTCTAAAATAGTTTTTATTTAAGAATATATTAAAATAATTTATTTATAAAGAAATAAAATAAAACCGTTCAAAAGAGAAGCCAGCAAGGAAAGACTCCACTATGCATGTGCTAACACACAGCCATAAAATAAGAAGGAAAAGACAAAAAAAGATTTTGGGTTAATAAATGAGATATGCTCATCCCACTTGTTCATATATATATATATATATATATATAGATGTATGTATGTATCAACGTGCTCGTCATCAATGCTGGACGACATTATCTGCTGTGAAATAATTGAATAATAAATGGGTCATAGTCTAATAATCTTTGAAAGCTTTGTTTAGTCAAAAGCAAGCTTTAACTGCGTAGACAATGAAAATTTATTAAAATATTTATTATTTTTATTTTATATATTAACATATTAAAATCTTGAAAAAATTAAAAGAATCGGTCTAATATTTTTTTTAAAATAAAACACCTTGAAAAGAAGCTGGATTTTGCGCGATGGGGATGTTTTTTATTCAAAGAAATGAGGTTTGTCTTGCAACTAGACTACTACTCACCAAGCCGTCTTCTTTTACTAATTTTAAAAAGTATATTTAAAAAAAAAAAAAAACAGCGTATAAATCACTGGTTGTGTCCACTAGCCAGGGGCAGAAGGTTCATATGGTTGAGATACAGTAAAGCAACTGGGGGAAAGGAAGGAGGTGAAGACTTTCGTGATAAATCTCAACCAGAAAAATTCATCACAATATTTTTATATCCATCTAACCTCATATCAACATATTTAGAAAAAAAAAAAAACTATGAGGGATGTAATTCAACTGGTCAGGTTCTAGGTTTGTTTCCTAGAGGTTACCACTTTGAGTCTCATAAACCTCAGAGCCACTGAAAACTTACATGGTCGTTAACTTCACGGCTCGTGTGATTAGTCGAGGTGCGCGTAAGTTAGCCCGGACACTCATATTAATAAAAAATAAAAATAAATAAAAATATTTAGACAAAAAATCTTGAACAATTGGTCAGACTCTGAGTTTGTTTCCTAAAAGTCACACGTTCGAGTCCCACAAACCTCAGAGTTACTGGAGATTTACGTAGTCGTTAACTTTAGGGCCCGTGAGATTAGTCGAGCCGCACACAAGCTGGCCCAGACACCCACGTTAATAATAAAAAAATATTTAGACAAAAAAAAACACATATCTAAATTTTAGAAAACACATTTAACTAATTAGATTTTTTTGGTGTATAAAATTTTATTTTGGAATTTTAGAAATCCAAAAACATGTAATGGGTTTTATATAAAAAAATATTTTACAAGATTATATATCTACAATGTTATATTATGTATACAATTACATTATATACCATAAACTTTATATAGTACGATAAATCCCTTTTTTTTTTCTTTAAACCAATTTAACTGCAACTTCAACTACAACTAGAAAAGAAAGAGCTTTCTTAAATAACTGTCAAAACAATGGCTGTACCAGAAAAAATTTACTGCATATATATATATATATATATATATATATATATATATATATATACACACACACACACAAGCTTTTATATATATATATTCAAAATAATTTTTTTATACAAACAAAAAACCAAATAGAGTGACTGTTAGATTTTGAGTTTATATATATATATATATATATGACTAGTTATTTATCAATGTGATGCCGTGGGTCACTTTTCAATATATCTTTTTATTTAGTTTTTTTACAATTAAAGTAGATATTTGTACGAATTTAGATTTTAAAGAAAAAAATACATTTTGTTTAGCGATCTTTTTTAATATAACATATCTTTTTATGAGCAAAAAAGAAATGAAAATTAAAATAAAGGTTCATAAAAGTTTTAAAATTTTGAAATAATTATAAAAAAAATACATTTCTTTAATCTAAAATCCCTTTCTTTATTAATGCATTTTTTTTTAATAAAAACATGTTTTGTAATGGAAAGCACCAATATTTAATTTAAAAACTTACAATGGCCTGTAAAGAAATTTTTAAAGAATATATTAAAATAACACCTTGATATTTTGTGTGTGATTAAAAGGAAAAAAAATAATAATTAGTGTTATAAAATCATGTAAAAAAAATAACAAAAAAATGAATTTTATTTTCATTATATTTGCATGAGCATATTCTTAAAAAAAAAAAAGTTCTGTATATTTGGTATATAATAATTAAAAATATAATTGTTAATATTAACATAAAAACCTATAGTGTTATTCAAAAACCATGGAAAAATAACTAATAATTTAACTATTATTTTAATTAGTTTACTTAAAGTCCATTTTAATCAAAATCTGAAAGCAATAATTTATGAAAATAAAAGGACCTAAAGGGCTATTGAAGGAGGCCACACGACTAGGTCTTCGAGGTTAGATATGTGTGCCTGGATTTTATTTTTTTTAAGACCGAATAACCCACTATCTATCTTATTTTTCTTAAAAATAGATATACATGTTGTCCATGTTGGCAGACAAAGTGTCAACTACTGGAATAGATTCCAATAACCTCTGATTGTTAAAAAGTCAGGGTCCAAGTTTTAAAACCCTAAAAACTCATTTTCAATCTTTTTTTCACTTGAAAAACCCTAATAAATATTATTAAACCTACATTAAACCAATTTCTAACCTCAAAAAACCCTTCAATCAGTCAAAACAATAAAAATCAAAATGAAAAACATATATTTTCAAACCTTGATCTATAGTTTTGGCAAGATAAAATTTCCAAACACCCTAATGTATCTCCTCTTGGAAAGATGAACCTATATACATCAAGATTGAGTTTTATTTGTTTCTTGAATGTGAAAAATCAACCTTTTTCTCTCTCCTCTTTTTTTTTTTTCAAATTTGATTAGGGTGAAAGGGAGGTATTGGTGGTGAGAGAAAAGTTTTCTAGATTTGAAATGTTGTTTTATGCTTTCTTAATAATATAAGAGGGATGAGATAAAGGAGATAAATATATAGAATGATAAAGGAGAGAACTATTTCCTGAGTTAAAGTGGAATCGACGGCACCTTAAGTAGAGGCAGAGCAAAAACATTACTTAATATAGGTGGTTAAAATGTGATTTTATCAATTTTAGAGCAATAAGATGTCGAAGTAGAATCGGTAAAGGTGTTTAAAGGATGAGTTGTTTCTAAATTGGAAAGTGCAAAGTTCATGGTAGTTATTTGTGAGAGAGGTATTTATCAAATAAATAGAGGAATCAGGTGAAGATTGCGTATAGGGAGAAGAATTGCTTGCCAAATACTTTTTAAATAAAGAAAGAAACAAATTTTAAAATCGATTATGGAGTGACACACAAATTGAGTGATTAAATATTTTTTTAAAATAAAAAATTTTGACAAGTATTTACATGCTTAGAAATGAATATTTATTAATGGCAGTATCAAAACAAGTAAAAACATGAAGTTTTAAAGAGTAACCAAGAAACATGCATGGTCATACAAGTTTTTAACTTATGTTTTGCATATAGCCTTAACCAAGGATAACCAAAAACACGTAAAGATTTGTAATTAGAATGATGGTAGAAATGTTTATAATAAGGGGTTATATAGCCATAACCAAGGATATAAGACTTTTTTAATTAAATGTGTATGCAAGATATTATTTAACATAAAAGAGACTATCAATGAGTCAATATTAGTAGAACTAACATGAAGAATACGTTTGGGAACGCGGTGCAAATCGCGTTCCTAAAAAATTCAAAAAATTTTTTTTTGCTAAAATTTAATATGTTTTGTATGTTTTAAATCGTTTTGATGTGCTGATGTCAAAAGTAATTTTTAAAAAATGAAAAAACATCATTGGCATGCATTTCGGCACGAAAAGTTATTTGAAAAGCAACCGCAACCACACTGCCAAATACACTCGAAGATTGAAATTCCATTACCACTTATTGTTATCACTTTCAGCAATCACATCCTTATTCTTAGTTAGAGTGCATAGAAAGATTTTGGTGATCAAATATAAGATAATTTTTTACTCTCAAATCTAACACTTGTTTGAAGAATTGGAATCATAATCCACATAGTTAGCTTACAGCCAAAAAGTCATTGGGCAAGAGTGATAAGTTTTTACTATGTCCTAACTTGTCATATAATTGACAAAAAAAATATGTGATAGCCTTGAAGAGTAGTCATGCTGCTAATTAGGTGAAGAATGTTGTTGAGGGTAATAAAATATACCTCGTGAATCATAGCCATAACTTGCACTAGAAATAGAATGATGTTGTTGGCTATGATAATTTGAATTTCCAAAATATATTAGCTGACTAAAATTTTGAGGTTAGCTAAAATATCCACCAGATTTATAGGTGGTGTATTGGCTGCCTTTGTTTTCTTTTCCACCTTTACCATTGTAAGCTGTATTTTTTTTAAAGAATTAAACAGTGATTTGAACATCATCTTCTCGATATCACTCAAAATCAACTCTTTATCAAGAAGTTTGTCATAGAGATCCTCAAATGTAAAAGTGAATTATTGACATGAATTGTAACGGTTAATTCCTTGAACTTATCAACAAGACCATTTAGAGTGCGAGCAATAATCTCCACGTCACTTAAAAGATGAATAATCAAGGCTAGATCATCAATAATACTCTTAACCTTATTCATATACCTAGCCAACACTATGCCTTCCATCTTAATGATAATTAGAGTTGTAAGAAGAGATAACATATGGGTATTAGAGCAATTAACATAATTAGATTCTAATTGGTCTAGGCTTTAACCAATGATGAGAAACTATTAATAGTGAAGTCAATTATGTTATGAATTGCTGCTTGGATGCCTAACAAAAAGAGTTGATCCTACCTTAACCAAAGTTGATAAATAACAGGTGCTTTTAAGACAGGTAAAAGATCTATCAATATAGCCAAGGAGTTCATAGCCAAAAAGAAGATTTTTCATCTGCGATTTCTAGGATTTGTCAATAACAAGTGCAATTTCCTTATTCTTTTACAAGTTTGAATGGAATCTAAGATGAAACATTGAAAGAGATTGTATTACCATTAAAAAAATTAGACTTAACTTAACCACCACTAGTTGAAGGTGTGATGACATGAGGTTCTCCACAAGTTGGTCTTTTAAATATGATATTAGTGAAGATGAAACAAACATATTGGATTAAAAAAAAAATTAAAAAAAAAAGAAATAAAAGATGATGAGAATCACCATAGGATCCATTAGAGGTGTTGATTTGATCAATTACAAGGTAAAAGACTAAAACAATTAAAAAGGCACTCAATGGGCTTATTTAGAATATTTGGGCAAAGTAAAACTTTTAGACTTCAAAAAGAGATGATTAAGCTTTAATTAATGTGATTCATACAAAGAAACAAAATCCTTATTGGATTAGAAGCATTCTATAGTCTTGACAACATAAGGAGAGGCGATAACAACTTGTGTTTCCTTTTATTTTCTGGATTTTCACTTTGGCAAGGTTTCCTTATTATTCAAGGAAATTTGAGGTTATTTTAGGCTTATTTTTTCTAATGCACGATTTTACGCTAACAAGCATAACTTTTAATTTAACAGTTTGATTAGGTTGATATTTTGCCAGAAGATTCTAAAGACCTATTTCCTACAGGGTTAGAATTTTATAATGATCAGACGTCAAGAAGGCTTTACAATAAAATAAATAAGCTACTATGCAGGAATTGCATTATTTTTCTGGTTAGTTTAGGATTATTATTTCTATTTTATTTAGAACTTTTTTTTCAGCCTTATTTAGGATGTTTTACATAGTATAAAGAGAGTTATTTTGCTCGTATTTAGGTTTTTTTTCCAGAAAATTTGTTTTATTTTAGAATAATATTGTGTGTATGAGATTGTTCATACTCTTAGTTCTTCATCAAAATCTTTAGAACTTATCATAGATAAGTATTTATGGCGTTCATTCTTATACTTTTAACTTTTGGTTCTTTATAATCAACGAGTTAGGATCTTTCATCCAATAACTTTTCTTATTTGATTTAATTAATCAATGGATCAGGTTTCTATCAATATGATTTTAGCTTTATTCGATTATTTTTTATCCTAATTATGGGTTCTAGGTTTTTTACCCTCCTGATTCACATCGGTTGGTATTAGAGTAATGTTCTAAAATCATGTTTTCTATGTCTATCTATCTTTTAATTTTTCACATTATTAGTCTTTATTTTCAATTCTTAAATGTACAACAACTTTATAAAAACAGAAAAAAATGTTAAAAAGAGTTACTGCCAAATAGTATAAGAAAAAAAGAAAATCACATTAGTTAAAGTTTGTCACAATTAGATATTACACAATTTGAATTAAGATTCTTGAGATATTGCAAGTCACATTAGTTTATCTTTGATTAGTGGGCATTGTTTTATTTAAAATTGATTTCGGGTTATTAAAACTATAAAATTTTAATTTGAGGTCTTAAAGAACATTACAAATCAGATTCTTCCGATTTAGATTTAACAGTGGGTTATTTTGGGTTATTTGTTGAGTATATGTTAGTTTTTGAAATTCATAAAGTCATTCTGAAATTCTATTTTTATATTCGTTTTGTTTTTGTTTTTGTTTTTATTTTTGTTTTCATATTCGTTTTGTTTTGTTTTCGTATCATTTTTTATATTGTTTTCTTAATTATCTTATTTCTTGAAATCCTTGGTTAGACGTTACAAACTGAAATTCTTTATTGTTTTGATTAGTTCCCCATAAAACCAAATAGGAGAGCATAAGAGGTAAAAGGAAAAAAAAAAATGAGACTATAATCATGAAAAGCAAAAATTTGAGTAAAACATTAGGGAGGTGATATATTATTGTGTAAACATGTTAGAAAATGAGTGGGTATATTTTTTATTACTAACATCAAATTTCAGATTTGACGATATTTTCCAACAGTGGATCATCACCTAAGAAGTAGAAGAACACCTTTTTTATTATTATTATTATTATAGGCAATGCAATAGTAGTTTCAGCGTACAAATATGGTGTTTGGTGATATAAGGGATCGATTGGACAAGAATTATGCTATGATTGCAAGTTTGTAAGAGGGGTCATGTAACACCACACCCTACTAGCAAGATATTGTTCGTTTTGGCCTACGAGACTCATGATTTGTTCTTGGCATCCACGCATGACCCCAAAACGCTTCTTATTAGTCAAGGTGAGTATGCTCATATAAGACCCTCCCCAAGTCCTCGCCCCCGATGTGAGATATTACAATTCACCCCTCTTAAGATGCCCAACAACCCCGTTGGCACCATCGGACATCCAGTTAGCCGGGATCTGATACCAAATTGTAAAACCCCGCCCCACTAGCAAGATATTACATGCTTTGACCCACGAGCCTCGCAGATTTGTTCTTGGTAGCCATGCATGGCCCAAAAATGCTTCTTATTAGTCAAGGTGAGCATGCTCATATAAGGCCCTCCCCTGAGTCCTCACCTACCAATGTGGAATATTACAGGTCATCCTGAATACATGTGGATAAGTTGGTTAATGAGAATGAAGATGAAGAAGCTGATGAATTTGACCGTGTATCATTTAGCCAATAGGGTAGATTTCAGCGAGAAAGAAATCATGGTGATGGAAGGTCTTGGTAAGCTAAGAATTTTGGCCATAAAAAAGTAGGAAGACATATAGGGTTTTGTGATGGCTTGGACAGAAACTTGGGGAGTGTTGAGATTAAGATTTTATCCTTTCAAAGGAGGTGTCACCCCCGGACATCACGATGACCGATTAAAAATTTTTATTAGAAAATAAACAAATATCTGACATCTTGTTCTTGGAAGGAAAATATCTAGTTCAAAGAGTCGTCACCTAGTATATGGTCACTAGGACCCCTATCTGATCAATATAGATTCTATGGTACATGACTAGTTATGCAAAAAGAAAGATGATATCACCCTTTAAGTGTCCTACTTGAGCCAAATTGCATTGCTGGTTTTGTTTAAAATTACTAAGGATTTGTTCTCCTTTTTTTTTTGTTCTTCCTATCATGTTCTTGACTCTGACATCAGTGAATAGTACCTATGAATATTTTCAAATCTGTCGTTGGTAAATATTGTAAAAACCAAAAAAATATGATATTTCTTATTCTAGCGTCAGTGAATAAGTTCGCAAAATTTTAAATCTTTAATGAAGAAGAAATAATTTTTCTATGTCTTTTTTCTTTTTGTTTACCTTTTTTATTATTTGCTCTTTTTAGACAAGAAAAAAAAAAGCATTGCACAACAAATTTGTAATTAACAGTAATGGTTCACAGATTGAGCATATAGCATAAAAAACAAAACACAAAGAGAAAAAAAAATAAAACACGAGGAACCCAAAAATAAATCAACAAAATTCCCCAAATATTTTTGAAATTTTCCAATGTCAAAAAAGAATTTGTTTGGCCCAGCAGTAAAATTACATAGGCTCCGTTTGTCTAAGCGGTGGCGTTTGCGTTTTTTGAAAACGCACCAATACATGTGTTTGGTTACCACATGTTACAACAATTTAAAACATAGGTCCCACCAGTAAAATGAGGTAGGACCGTGATTTTAGAGAAGCAGTATTTTACTGCTTTTTTGCAAGTTCAACCACAGGTTGAACTTGCTAGAGATAACAGAGATAAAAAATTACCAGCTTATCCTCTTCTCGTTCATTCTTTGCATTCATTTCTTTTCATTGCGCACAACAACAATTCAGGAAACAATTACTGCTACATAACCAACAACAATTAAAATGATGGCTGCGTCTCTTTTTTTACATTCGGTTGTCATTAATTTTGCCTTGACAATAGAAAAACAAGAACATCAGCAACCCATTTTACTGCAATCAACAACTCCTAAACATGGACATTGGACGTGCTTCATTCAATTATAAATTATTGTTCTAATATGTTTAGGTCTCTTTGCTCAATTTTAATGGTTGTAAGATTACTTTTT
The DNA here is from genome assembly GCF_000002775.5 of Populus trichocarpa. Lineage (NCBI taxonomy): Eukaryota > Viridiplantae > Streptophyta > Magnoliopsida > Malpighiales > Salicaceae > Populus > Populus trichocarpa. Next base: position 9,277,663 of record NC_037299.2, on the reverse strand, counting down.
ATGTAATTGTTCATTAATATTATGAATGAAATCCTTTTAGGTAATTATACCATAACATTAAATTGAGCCATAATTTTTAACCAAACAAAATATATTTTTTGTTCAACCTCAATTTCAACCACAGTTTTAACCAAACACATATTTTTCCAAACCAACCACAACTAAAAATATTTTTTATAAAACTATTTTTTTCAAACCACAATCACAACAGCGACCGCAATACCAAACACACACATAAGCAAGGTATACGAGAGTGTTTTGCCAAACGCAAAAACAATTTGGACTGGCTAGCTAAGACCCAAACCTGGCCCAACAGTAAAATTTCTCCTTTTTTATTTTTTTATGGGTTGGATTTAGCCCCTACAGGCGATTGTGAATTTTCCACGCACGCCTGCCACAATAGCCATGTAATTAAATTGCAAGGGAGGGAAAAACGAAAGCTTACCTGCTGCTGGAGTTGTTGCTAGAGCTATGCACGAAAGAATGGTGCTGATGCTCGTTGCTGGGGTTCTCCTTCTGCCTTCGGTTTCTTCCCCTCTGTTTGTTTTTATCTCGTCTTTCTTCCCCTTTTTGGCTCTCTCTCTCTCTCTCTCTCGTTCTCTCTCGTCTAGTGCTCTCTCGTTTGTTCTCCCCCTTTCTTTCTTTTTTTTCCGCCTTTTATAGGCGTTTCTGGTGTGGATTTTATCCTTCTCCCCAGGATACTGATCCTTGTGTGGAGATAAGGACTTTGGGTCTTTGTGTTCTTGTTGGATCGGGACACCAACAGTCCGGCCATTGCTGGACTGTTGGTGGCGGTTTCTTCAGCTACCTGGTGCCTCGCGGTGGTGGAGGAAAGTTGGCTGGAATGGGACTGAATGGTAAACCATTAGGTCAAGACCTGGACTGAGGGCGGCGAACGCCTGGCCTGAATTTTTCCGCAGGCGGACTTTCTCCTGCTTAAGACGAAGAAGAAGACGCACAGTGACTCTGAAACGGCGTCACTTTGGGAGGGAACGGCTATTTTCCAATTGGTCCTCAAAGTTTCGATATGTTTTTAATCCGGCCCCTAGGCAAATTATAGTTGGACCCCAGTATTGCGGTGCCTTTTTCAAAATGATCCTTAGACTTTAATTTCATGCAATTTTGACCTAAATTAGCTCTGAATTTTAATATGTTTTTAATTAAGCCCTTAATTTTATTAATTAAACTTATTCTAAGCTCAATTAAGTCCTCAAACTTATCAATTCTTTAATTAAAGTCCTGATATAATTAATTAAACCAAATCAAAGTTTAATTAAGTCTCCAGACTTGTCAATTCTTTCAATTAAGCTCATAATTTTATTAATTAAACTAATTCAAAGTTTAATTAAGTTCTCAATATCCCCAGACTTGTCAATTCTTTCAATTAAGCTCATAATTGCATTAATTAAACCAATTCAAAATTTAATTAAATCCATAATCTTCCCAGATCTTCAATCAAGCTCATGATTTCATTAATTAAACTAATTCAAAGTTTAATTAAGTCTCCAATCTTATCAAATCTTCTCTCTTTTTTACTAAAATTAGCTCTTAAACTTATAATTTCACCCTGATTAAATCCTCAAGACTTCTAATTTGTTTTGTCTTGACCCAAACCTTAATTTTTCTTCATTCGTTTTTTTTTTGTGGTAAATTTATGTTGTCAAAAATTAGGTTATGGTAGAAGGGATGATCCTAAAGCTTATTTAGAATAGAAGAATAAGATGGAGTTCATATTTGATTGTCAGAAGTACTTGGAAAAGAAAAGGGTAAAAATTTTTATAGTTAAATTTACTAATTATGTTATAGTTTGGTGGGATCAACTTATCTTGAGCAAGAAGAGGAATCATTAGAGAACTATTGATATATGGGATAAGATAAAGCTAATCATAAGGTAGAGATTTTTCCCAAGTCACTATTACCGGGATTTATATTAGAAATTGCAAAACCTAACTCATGGTTCTAAGAGTGTAGAGGACTACCATAAAGAGATGGAAGTAACTATGATTTAGGCTAATATAGTAGGGATAAGGAAGTTATTATAGCTAGGTTCTTGAATGGTTTGAATTGCGCGATAGGGAATATGGTGGAATTGCAGCACTATATGAAGTTGAAAGACATAATGCACATAACTACAAAAGTGGAAAGGTAACTTAAGATGAATGACAGTACATGGCAAGTTTAAAATTCAGGTTTTTTTATTTTAAATATAGGTTTAATTATAAAAGAAAGAGGATTGTCTAAACCAAGTCAATTATGGAAGCTAAAATTGAACCACTTAAAGGCAAAAAAGAAGTCTTCACTAATACTAAAGATAAGTCTAATACCCAAACACCTCATAATCATGATATTATATATTTTTGATGTTTGAGAATAACTCATATAGCGTCTTAATATCCAAACAAGAGGGTTATGATATTACATGATCATAAGAAGATTGAATCTGAATGTAAAGCAATAATGAGAAGATGTTTCCCACTTAAAGATGTTGGTGATGATGATGTAAAGTATCTGGATGAGGGTGAATCACTTGTGATTAGGCAAGTATTGAATGCTCAGGTTAAATATGATGATTTGGAGCAATAAAAAGAGAATATTTTTAATATTATATGTCACATCAGTAATGAGATATGTAGTATAATTATAAATGGTGTGAGTTATGCTAATATAATTAGTACTACACTTGTTAGGAAATTGAATTTGAATACTACAAAGCATCATAAACTTTATAGACTTTAGTGGTTAAATTAATATAGGGAAGTAAAAATTAATTATCTTTGTAACATTCATCCTTATATTTCTAGTTCTTAATTCTTTATGATTAAAGGGTTGGGTTTTTCATCCAATTACTTTGATTTTTTTAGTTCAGGTAATTATTGGATCGAATTTCTATCAATTTGATTTTAGTTTTCTTAGGTTGTTACTTGTTTGTGGGTTGTTTCTTTGATTGTTTATATCTAAAAATTTAGCGAGGATGAGAAGTATTGGCCTTTAATACCTTTATTGCCTTCCTATGGATATGGAAAAGAGCATCTTGTATCTTAGTATAGAAGTTTAATTCATGGTAAAAAAAAACCTTAGAGATGTTATAACAGGATATAATGGTACTATAAATGAATAAGGTCAAACATGGAGAAAGAAGTATCCCCAAAAGCTTTTTAATAACACTAAGAGGGTCTTTATGTAGATAATATGGTCACGTGACATTGTGTTTACAAACTTAACTCTACATAATTCCTCATTTTGAACACTCCATCTGTATGACTACAAGAATATAACAATTATGAATGTAACAATTAAGGCTCCCATAATTAAATCCCTAAATACCGATGGAATTGATCCTGATTTGTGCGAGGATATTATAATTGAAGACCGTTACATAAGTGTAGGGGATGATGCAATTGCAATAAAGAGTAAATGGGATCGGTATGGAATTGCATATGGACAACCTTTAATGAATATTCTCATCCGTAATCTTGTAGTTCATTTTATGGTCAGCATCAGCATATAAATTGGCAATGAGATGTCAAGTGGGATATCAAATATTAATGTAGAGAACCTCCTCGTATGGAGCTTAAGGTGTGCAGTTCAGATCAAGACTGCCCCTAGAAAAGATGGATATGTTCGATATATAACCTACAGGACCTGACATTTAATGATGTACAAGTTGGAATTGTTATCAAAATAGACTACAATGAACACCCTGGTGAAGGTTATGATCCAAAAGTTGTTCCAATAATCAAGGATATAAGCTTCGGTGGAATACATGACTAAGAAGTTTGTGTGCTTGTTTGCATACATGGGAGTGAAGTTATTCCAGTTAGGAATTTGAATTTTTAGAATATGTCAATGGAGTTAACTTACAAGAATAGAGTGGTCAACATGAGAGAAAGAAAAGATAAGCCACTTGTCAAGAAAAAAAAATAGTGTTAAAAAAAAAACAAAGAAACATGAAAGCTTTTATACAAGAAATAGTATTGTAAATAATGTTTTTTATACTAACAAGATTATGGAAGATAATGTCATTGATTTTTTGTTGCATGATTATGTGGATGTATTGTCTATCGATGGTATTTCTATTGTTAATTTGACTAATTCTTTTGCAAAGATGGGGAATGATGACAATCAACAAGCATTACCACAAGATCCATTACAGGTATCGATTAGACTAATTAAAAGGTCAAAGGTCAAAAAGAATAAAGAGACACTTAATGGGTTTATTCGGGATATTTAGGCTAAATCTAGCTTTTAAACTTAAATAAAGGATGGTCAGACTTTAATTAATGTAATTCATGCAAAGAAAAGAGATCCTTATTTGGTTGAAAGTATTTCGTAGCCTTAGTAACATAAGGAGAGGCATTAACAACTTGTGCTTTCTTTTATTTTTGTGGATTTTCTTTTTGACAAGGTTTCTTTATTATTCAAGGACATTAGAGATTTTGCAGCCTTAGCAACATGAGGAGAGGCGGTAACAACTTGTGTTTCCATTTATTTTGTGGGTTTTTTTTTTGGGAAGGTTTCTTCATTATTCAAGGATATTAGAGATGATTTTGGCCTTATTTTTTCTAATACATAGTTTTATGCTAACAAGCATAACTTTTGATATGATAGTTGGATCATGCTGAAATTTTTCTAGAAGATTCTAAATATCTTGTTTCCTATAGAGTTAGATTAATTGTTGGGGCCAACAAAATAGAAATATTTTTTCTCTACTTTATTTAGAATTCTATTGTTTTTTTCCAGCCTTGTTCAAAACATTTTAACTAGTATAAATAGAGTTATTTAGCTTATATTTATATATATTTTTTAGAATAATATTGTATATGTAGAAGGTTGCTCATACTCTTGATTCTTTATCAAACTCTTCAAAACTTATTAAAGAAAACTATCTCTATAGTGTTTATCCTTATACTTTTGATTTTTGATTCTCTATGATCAATAAATTAAGATTTTTTATCCAATAACTTCACTTTTTTTTATTCAAATAATTATTTTTTTATCAAGCTAATGTTAACATTTTAACTTTTTTTTATTGTGAATTCTAGGATTCTTACTTTTTAGATTGGATTTGCATAAGAGGAGGAAATTGAAGTAAGGAAAAGATAGGCTATTATAAGACAGCGAGGCTCTGATTACATGAACAGAAAAGAAAGTGAACAAATAAAAGTATAATATTAAGGCCAAAAGGCTTGATTTTCATCCTTGCAGAACTTGAATATATACAAAGCATTTGAGATCAAAATAGCTATACGATAGAAATTATACAGCTATAATACGATAGAAAATCATACAGCAATCAGGACATTAATTAAGCTGGAATGATGATCATATATGTGTGATTATGCTGATGCTGTTGTGATTACAGGGAGATCTGGTTGTACTCTTTATCTTTGACATTAAGCTGAAAATTTCTCTGATTTGATCGTATCACATATGACTTTCATCAGTAGAATGATGCTCCTGAAATCATGCTCAATCAACCAAGAACCACACAAAAAAAAGGAAAGAAAGGAAAGATAGAAATCAAACAATCGAAAATAAAAATAAAAATAAATAAGAAACCAAAATATTAAACGGGCTGCACATTGCCATGCACACCAACCTGAACAAGAAAATTGCCTGTAACATACATTCTGGCTCACAAAACCTTCCACCTTCACCTCTTATGGTCTCTACAAATTTTGCAAACGCCTGAACACGACCGACTTATAGAACCTCCTGGTCCGAAAGAACAATAGGAGAGCAACAAGAACTCCAAAGAAAGCAACAGATGCCATGATCATAAAAGATAACATAAAGCATCGACTGCCGAAGCATGTATTATTTTCACCGCTTCCTACTTTATCGTAAATGAACCCGATGACTCTTACAGAGAATGTATAAGATCCAACGGGACTTGCTATGGCAATGGTGTTGAATATAGTCCCCATGTGCCCCACCCCAAATATCTCAGAAGTGATGGTAGGCATCAATGACCACTGTGAACCGTAAGCAACACCAACTAGTACCGAACCCAAGTACAAGTTTTTGGAAAAACCAGCAGCAACAATTATATGGCCAATGGTCATGATTGCTAGAGTAACAGCGACAAACAGTGGTCTTGCCCAACCACCTCTGTGCAAGAAAATATCCGACACAAAGCCAGCTCCAAAACGGCCAAGAAAGTTCCATATGCTCAGCAATGAAACCAAAGAATTTCTTTCAGTGGCCGTGTAACCCAGAGATTCTCCTATTTGACTGATGTTGTTTATCATAGCAAGTCCAGAACCTAAGCCACAAAACATAGCGATAAATAACAACCAGAAGTTTACGCTACATAAGGCTTGCAAGAGATTCATGTTTCCTTCATCTGACAGCCTTTCGTTGTCAGAAGCAGCCTTTGCTTGACCTTCTTCACTAGGAAGTTCATGATATTCTATAGAATCCTCTGCTGTACAGATCTCAGAAGATATCACTGGGTTCTGTTTGCTACCCCTCTGTTCCAGTAACGCTTGTGCATACCTATCAGAGTCCTCTCTATGGGCTCTGACTGCAATTCCAAGAGGTGAGGCAACTAGAAGCAGCAAGACTGTGAACGTAATTATGCGCGCCAATGATGACAGACTACTGATGTTTTCCAAAATTATGATGATTGTGAGATAAGCTGCAATAATCAGAGAAACTGCAGAGAAAGCATTCAAGTACTTCTTGTCATCTTTTGTATTTGTGTCATAGTTTCGTACCAGACTCATAAACAAGAGAGAGACTAGAGTTGGCGTCAGTGCAAGAAGAAGAAGGAAAGTGCCAGGATCACCATTGCACACTGTTTGGTAGAATTGGATTAGTATTGCTCCACTCAAACCAAGAAAGCCCTGGACAGGAAGTTGAAATGGTAAATTACATGAAACAGTAGAGCATGGCATGCTTCGAGCACAACATTGAAAAAGAGAGTAATCTCTGCAAATGCAGATTCAGGAATATTACATCGAAGAGGACAACAAATTCGGGGAGCATTGAAAACCGCACACTTGAATCTTACATACAATGTCGTAGTCCTATAAGTTTAGAGGACAGCAAGTAGGAGCCATTACATGCAAAAACAATGCTAATCGCAAGGAAATATTCACTTTCAGACTGCTAAAGGATGTGAGTCAATTTTGTTCTTATGCACACTTGGTGATTTTACAAAAATATTTTTAATTAAATTAAAAATATATTACAATAATACATTAAAGTTTTTAGTTGTCAAAACACCTGATTTACTGTCATTTTATTCACAAAATCTTATTCATAATTATTAATTAACCTACCAAGTTAAGAATCCTATTAAAATTTAAATGCAATACAACTAACCTATTAAGGAATCCTATTGAATTTTAAATTGAATACAGCTAGTTAATTTGATTGATAATTATCTAATTATGAATTAATCTAATAAGTTAAATAATCATATCAAGATTTAAATAGATCACTATAGAGAATAAAATGATGTTAGTCATTTAAAAAAAAAAAACTTGTATATTTAAATAAAAATTTCACCCTTAATTTTTTTTAGATTCTTTTATGTAATTAATTTTTTTAAAATTTTATCTTTTAATATTTAATTTATTAAAAATTCTAATTCATGCGATTATATCATTCTATATTGATTTTGTATAAATTTATATAAAAACACATTGAAAAAATATATATATCCTATAACATTTAAAAAAAAAACTACAACCCGCAGCAAATCACGGGTTAAATGGCCAGTTTGATCTAATAATATACGAAGTATGTGAGTGTTTACCTCTTTTAGAGGTAAATTCAAAAGGAAATAAGTATTAGATATGAGCTCAAGCTCTGATGAGCCACGGACCAAATCTTAACGAAAGATCAGCAGAGCAGACGTATTCCTTGATCGTGTTGCCATATGGACACGTCTGGTACAGTAGGTGTCATGAAAACGAGTCCAGATATTTCTTAGCGTAAAGAATAAATGCAGTGCAAGTTAGCACCTTTAAATGATGTGACGTGAAAGAAAGAAAGAAAGCAAGCAAGAATGATTCTCTTTTTTTTTAACGGTAGGTATCCAGCGCAGTTTATGCATTTATATGCAACTAATTCCTGAGAATTTAAAGTTAATAATTATATAATTATTAGTAATTCTGAGATTTATAACATTCAACTTGATTTTTAAAATACAAATTCAAAATCCAACTATTTTATTACTTTTAAATTTTTTTTATAAAATCCAACTATTATAATTATAAATTTTTTAACTATTTTAAAAATCTTTATTTATATCTTCATTCAAATTGTTACTTTTTATAAAATAATATGTAAAAAAAATTAGCTTTAAATTAAAATTAATTTAGTCTATCGGCTAATGTTGGCGCGTAATGAATGCGGCCATGAATCAATCTAAGTACACCAAGTGAAAGCGACGTGCACAAAAACAAAATTGTGAACCGCATTTTACTGTCGGTTAATAATTTTTTTATATCAAAAAATAAATATATAAGTTTTTTAAATGTATTTTTTTAAATCTAATTATAAATTAAAAACATTTAATTAAAAACATCAAAAACCATTTATACCAATAAAAAAAATACTAACACATCTATTTAACTAACTAAAAATAAAAACATAAGTCTTGTGTTATTAATTGAATTATGATAGCCGGAAGCAAACAAGAAAATAAAAAACAAAACCCAAAAAGTAGTCAAAACGAAAAGGCAGGAGAAGAAGCAAAAAAATGGTAACAAGAGACATACCTTCATGATCCCGACGATGGTCCCACCATAATCGCCGAAATTGTGAACTCCACTCACCACATTCGTCGTATTAGAAAACGTCTGCGCGTGAGCAGCCATCCACGTGAAGAAACACATCACCGCCACCGGAAGGCGGCGAATCAACCCAACAACGGATGCCCACATCACGAAATACCCCAAGAAGCTCTGGATTGCACCGGCCAAGAGAACAACACACGGTCCGGCAAACACACCTAATCTTCTTCGGTTATTTTGCAGAGTGAAAGCGGAGTAAAGGAGACCGGAGAGGATGCCTGCGTTGGCACCGATGTCTTTGAAGACGGAGACGGTGTCAAGAGTTGATTGGTCGTAGCCTTGAGAGGATTTGAGGATGGAAGAGTAGATACCGAAGGTGTAGGACGCACCAACGCTGCTTTGAATCCATATGCTTGCAACCGTGGCTATCCATTTCGTGTTTACAATCTCCATCTTCATCATCTTCTTCTTCTTCTTCTTCTTCTTACTGAGTTTAAAGCTTTTCTTTTAAAAGCTGATGGTCATCAAATCTTGAAAACAAGCTGTTTACCTATTTACATGGAAAAGTTTGTTTTTTTAATTTTAAAAAATTAAAAAAATTATTTTTTATTTTAAATTAATATTTTAAAATAAATTAATGTTAAAAATAATTTTTAAAAAGAAAAAAAATATATTATTTTAATAAATTTTTAAATAAAAAATAACTAAAACTACCCTACTAAACTAAAAAACAAAAAAGAAGAAGAAAGGACGTTTCACAGATAATCACAACCTGTTTCTAAGCTAGCTGGCAATGTTGCTTTCAGATGGAGGTTGGCCCTGCTTGAATTTGACCTCCAATACGGACACGTGGAAATATTTCTAATTTCACTAATATTTATCCTCTAAGAAGCATCTTTCTCGTATAGATACAAGCTAAATCATTGTTCTCGGATTTGATTAATTTTCTTAATATAAAAAACATTTAAATATTACTAATATTATTTTCGTAAAACAAGATTTAAAGCAATTTTCTAAATGACTTGGATGACTGATTTAAAATTTATCTACATGATTAATAAAAATATAATATAATTTAAAATAAATATTTAAAATGATATTTTTATAAATATTAAGATGATAATAAATTATTTTTAAAAAAAATGCTTTTTATGTTAAAAAAGAAAAAAGATGGTAATAAATTGGATTGTTTCGTGTTAACCCAGGTTAATATGTCAATCCATATTTGGGTTATAAGACCATAATAACCTCATATAAAGCAAATTAAAACAAATTATAAAGCTCAATTTTCAATAAACTCAATGTTAAATGATGAAATAAAAAAAATCAATTAAAAAAAATCTCGATTTAACATTAGTTAACCTGTCAAACCCACGACTCAAATCATGAGACCGGTATAACCTTATAGAAAGCAAATTGAAACAAATTATAAAATCTAATCTCCAATAAACCTAATGTTGAAGAATATAACTAAAATTAAAAAAATCAATAAAGAAATGACATAAAAAATAACTTCAGTTAACCCGAGTTAATATGTCAAGTCTGTGACTTGAGTCATGAGATAAAGATAACTTCATAGAAAGCAAACTGAAATAAATTATGAAATCTAAGTCCTAATAAAGTCAATGTTGAATGATGAAGTTAAGAGGAAAAAAAAAGGTCAATTAGAAAAGGAGAAAAAAACTCGAGTCAACTGAGTTAATCGATCAAACTCGTAGTCCAAGTCAAGGACTGGAATAACCTTATAAAAAGTAAATAAAAAACATTATGAAGTTCAATCTTTAATAAATCTAATGTTGATAGATGTAATTAAAATTGAAAAAAAATATATAGCTTAAAAAAAAATAAAGAGAAAACACACACACACACAAATAGTAAGTGAATCTATTAAAATTAAAGATTAAGTAAATCTAATAAATTTGTTACGTAGTGTAAAAAAAAACCATGAAAAAAGAGAAAAAGAAAAGGCCAATAATGGACCTGATTTATTTTTTAATTAAGCATAAAAAAAAGTGATAGATAATCGCATGTCACAATTTAGAAAATAATTATGCCCCTTACACTCGTGACCTCTGACCTACCACGCTTGTTAACCGACTAAACTACAATACAAATTTATTATAAAACATTTTAAAATAAATATATTAAGATTAATTATCATTCTTATAAACAATAAATCATCATCAGAAACACCTAGGCATGTGACTTATAAATAATTTATTTTAATATAAAAATATCCATATTTTAAATAAAATAAATAGTTCAATTTTATTTTCATATGTTGAGGACTGTTCAGATAAATAAATAGGGATGGAAGCGAAAGATATATCTTCCTTGAGAAATTTGAATCCGATTATGTTTTGTTTTTTTGTTAATTAAGCATATTTTTTAAACACAAAAATGATCTTTTAAAATATTTTTTATTGAATTTATTTTTTGATTATTTATGTTTAACTATATATTAGAATTATATTAAAATCAAATAATAATAATTTATTTTTGTATTATGCATTAATTCTTAAATGTTTTTAGTAATTAAACAATATATTTTTAATTGAGGGGGAATCCTCTAACCCATCCCAACCTTATGGGAAAAAGAATATTTACCCCCATTGTGAACTCGATAAATATAAAATGGAGATGGATAAGGTAAAACCAATCATATTTTCATCCCTACTCCCTATATATAGATATGTTCTTGATTTTTATAGAAGGAATGTTAATTTTAAAAAAAAAACTCATGAACTATGTGAAATTCACTAGCATATTCAACTAATTTAGATGTCATGTTCTAAAAACAAACTACATTGTGATGTCTAAAAAACATGTAACTAGGTATATTATTACGATTAAACATGTTTTTTTTTCTTTTATTTACTAAATATATACTTCCTCTTTATTTTAAAGAGATTGTCATGTTTGATATTTTTTAATAGATGAAGAGAATCACTATTAGGAATATGATTTAATGTTTTGACCAAAAAATCATTTTCACACAAATAAAAATAGAAAGCCAGATAATTTCTTTAATACAATAATAATGAAAAAGATCATATATATATATATAGAAAAGAATACACAATTACTTGTCTACCAATAGTTTAAAAGACTGTGTTTTTCTAATGGACATGCCTCGAACATATCAAGGTTAGTGAATTTAGAGGATTGCAAATTGTATGCAATGAAGAACCATGACTTTCATATGTTTATGCAAACACTCATTCTATTAGCTTACCGGGATTTATTGCCAAAAAAGATATGGGATGCACTCACGGAGATTAGCCACGTCTTTAGAGATATAAGCTACAAAAAGTTGCAGACACAACACATGAAGAGGCTTAAAATGAATATCGTCCAGACAATATGCAAACTTGAAATGATATTCCCTCTATTTTTTTTTTGACTAAATAGAGCATATACCCATACATTTATCGTTTGATGCAAAAGTTAGAGGCGCAATCTAATATAGATGGATATATCCATTCGAGAGATTAGGGTTTAAACATGCATCATAATTAAAATTTTATTATCTTTTTTTGCATATTTCAAAACATTCTTTTAATTCCATGCAAGTATTTGTTCAACTTTAAAAGAAAAGTAAAAAATAAGACACAAACCTTGATATGTGAGGCCTATATTATTGAAGAGATCTCAACATTTATCTCGTAATATTTTAAGCCTTAATTAAGAACATGAATCAATCGTGTTCCAAGGCATGACGATGGTGGGGAAATATCTTTGAGTGAAAATTTGTCAATATTCTCGTGTCCTGAATAACTCGTACCAAAAAATATTGTGAGGAAAAGATATTTGTCAAAAATAGAATTCAGACAAACATATAATTATGTGATTTAATTACGATGAACTGAGACCTATTATTCTATAAGTACACTGATTAACATGTTATTTTTAAACAATTTATCTCTTATAATACCATAAACTGATATATTATTGAATTCCTTGCAGGCAACATTTACTATCACAAAACTTACAAATGATTGAATCTCAAATCTTTCGATTACAAGGTGAACAATATTTCACGTGGTTCAGAACACATGTAAGTACTATTTAATTATTCTTATCTCTCATGATACTTAATTTCATTACACATTTATCGTTAACTATTCATAGTTATACTTCATGTACCAGGTTTATCAACCAGAAGTGTTATAATGGGTATTCCATCAATGGATATGTGTTTTATACTGAAGAATATTGGCTGAGCAAAAAGACATATAACTATGGGGTTGTTTTTGTTAAGGGATCGACTTCAAATGAGTTTGAAGTTGACTGTTATGGGAAGTTGGAAGAGGTTATTGAATTGTAATATCATAGTGAGCAGGATATGTTTATTTTATTCAAATGCAAATTGTATGACACCATTGATAGAGAAATTAGAGTAAATCATCATTATGGTTTGGTCGAAATTAATTCAAAGGCTAGACCCCGCAACGTCGACAATGTATTTGTTTTCGCCAAGCAATGCTAGCAAGTTTGGTGGTCAAACGCTGCCTTCCGCGGTGGCATAACGGGTTAACCATGCATTTGTTGTATTGAAAATTTATTTTTTTTTCAATTTAATCCTTCAATATTTTTTTTTTGGAATTGATCTTTGATTTTTTTTTCACTTTTCTTTATAAGGAGCTATCTCAATCATGTGTCCATTATCACAAGGTTAGTAGGTTAACCAAGTTTTTTTTTTGTTTTTTTAATTTTTTTTAATTTTGTCATTCAATATTAGGTTGTTTGATAGTTGGGCTTCACAATTTTATTCAATTAGCTTTCACTAATGGATTTTTTTTTACCTTTTTATTGGCACGGATAATTGTTTGATTAAACAATTTTTTTTTTCTAATGAACAAACTTACCAGACACAATTGAGTACATGTCTCATGTTGCGAGATCAAATATCTTAATCTTAGTTATCTCTTTATCAAATATCAATTTATTTAATTAGATGCATATATGAGCATTTTGGTTTATAATTGAGAATTTTTTATATCAAAAAATATGTTGGAAAAGCCTATATGTTATTTTTTTCTGAAAACAAATTATCTGACCCATGACGAAGTGTTGATTAAATAGCTAGTATATACATGTTTTTCGAGAAATTGTAGAATTCATCCCATCATTTAATTTCTAGGGTTTTTTGTATGACTATGCTTTTCATATCTTGTCCACCGATTTCATTGTTAATTTCCCTCCACCACATTTCACAATCTTAACATACGCACCATCCACTTGTTAAAACATAAATCGAACTCCCTAGTCTTGCTTCGTAAATTGATTAGGGCTTGTTTGGGATTGTGGTAGCGATTGCAGTTTAAAGTGCTTTTTGTTTAGAAATACATTAAAATAATGTTTTTTTTCAGTTTTAAAAAATCATTTTTGATATCAGCACATCAAAACGATCTAAAAACATAAAAAAAATAATTTTTAGCAAAAAACAAATTCAAAATTTGAGGAAATGCAGTTTACACCGCGTTTCCAAACAGGCTCTAAGTCAAGGAACTGAGAGAACGTTGGTTTTATCAAATATGTTGGCTTCTCATGGTCTCATAGTAATGAACTAATTGAGGAAGAAATTTATCCAGACACCAAGTCTATGAGAATTAAATGTATAATCATCCCAATTATATTTTGATTTTAAAGCTGATTACTTAGGCCCCGTTTGTTTCACGAAAAGTGGTTTTCTGGAAATCACTTTCCAAACTTTCCTGCGTTTGTTTGTTATTAGGAAAGTTGGTCAACGAAAAACACTTTCCAGTCAAAAGAAAATTTGGTTTGGTTTTCAGGAAATTATTTTTCTTTTATTTTGGGCGGAAAACACTTTTCAAAAGTTGTGAAAAATTTAGAAATGTCATGTTATTTACTGATTATATCAAATTTGGTCCTCAAACTTTTGATTGTTACATATTTTGTTTTGAATCTTCTTTTTTTCAATTTCATCCCTTCGATATTGATTTTTGTATCAATTTTGATCCTTATTTTTATGATTGTTATTTGCTTTTCTCTTATCATTTTCTTAAGTTAAATTTTCTATCTATCAGATTTGGTCCTCATTCTTTTTATTGTTATTTATTTTATTTGAAATAATTTATGAAATTATAAATTTTTTTAATTTCATCATCTTTCAACTTTTTTTTATCTATTAGATTTGATCTCTATTATTTTGATTGTTATTATTTTATTTGAGATAATTTATGAATTTAGATTTTTTTTTAATTTTATTCGCATTCAACTTTTTAATTTATAAGATTTGTTTCTCATTATTTTAATAAACTTGAAAAAAAATATATTAACAATTTATTTTCCAGCTCATTTTCCATGACATGGCCAAACACTAGAAAGTGTTTTCCAACTTATTTTTCATGATACTACCAAATATCAGAAAATAATTTACTTTCCAAGAATCTGTTTTCTAAGAAAACCACTTTCCAAAAAAAAATTACTTTTTAGCAAACAAACAATGTCTTAGAGCTTTCAGAAAAAGAAAATAGTTGATTATCATGTTTGATTTCACGGATAGGGTTAATTTTGAGAGACTCAAGATACATTGAAGATCTTTTGCTTAAATTTGATTTGATTTCAACGGCTAGTGCAAAAACTTACATAATAAATAAATTATATTAATATCTTTTAGGATGAAGAGTATTTATTGCAATTTGATAGTTTAGAATATAATTGCTTAAATCTTAAAATTTGGGGACCTAATTGAAATTGCATATATAAGTGGGGAATGTCGTTGTAGTTTTTTTTCATGTAAAATGGTTAGATGAATCGGGGAGTAAATTATAAATTAGTATTTCTAGTTTTACAAAAGAACATGAAAAGAGGGAAAATGATTAATTAATTAGTTTTTTTAATTAGAGATATTATTTATTTTGTGTTACAAAATTATAGGGACTAATTTATAACTTATGAACAGGGATAGGATTTGTTTATAATATCAGGGACATTAATTGAAATAAGGTATTTTTTTCTGCAAGATGATGTGATGTATAAACACAAAGATGACATGAAAAGAAATTACAAGACCTTCGATTCATGGGATAATTTGGAAATACTTTTTTTTTTTGTCAAGAAAAACTATGCAATAGTATAAACACAAGGATTGACTGTAACCTACCAGAGAGGATGTAACGATAGAATTTGAGTACGACCTATGAAATTTAGGTTTCGAACTGATTTTTGCCGATGATAATAAGTTGTGAATTGAGTCAATTTATATTTTTTTTAAAAAAATATATTTAAATGTTTTTAATATGAAAAAAAATATATATGCAATTGATTCAATATGAATCGGTTGACTTAATAAGTCTAAAAACAATCTATATAATCAATAAAAATATAGTTTGATTCAAAATAAATATGAGATGTGAGATATTTTTTTTATAAATATTGAAACGGAAATATATTGAATCAATCTGGATCAACTCAGGTTAACTTGCTTATCAGTATGCGGGGTCATGAGATCATAATAACCTCACAGAAAAAAAAAATCAAAACAAATTATAAAATTCAATTTCTAATAAACTCAATATTAAAGAATGTAATTGAAAATAAATTAAATTAACAAAAGAACAATAAAAATAACTTGAGTTAATCCGGGTTAATTTACCAAAACCGTAACTTGGGTCATGAGGCCGATATAACCCAATATAAAGCAAATAGAAACAAATTATGAAAAATAAAAAAAATAGATTAAAAAATGACTTAAAAAAACAACTCAAGTCAACTTAGGTTAAACTGTCAAACATGTAACCTGAGTAATGAGACAAGGATAATCTCATAATAATTAAACCGAAACAAATAACAAATCAATTCAATATTGAAGAATAAAATTGAAAAAAAAAGTAAATTACAAAAAGGGCAAAAAAAACTAGAGTCAACCAAGTTAACTCGTCAAACCAACAGTTAGGTCATGAGACTGAGATAATGTCATAGAAAGTAAATTGCAAAACATTATGAAGCTCAACCCCCGATAAATCTAATGTTGAATGATGAAATAGAAATTAAAAAATTAATTAAGAAAAAGGACACAAAAAACAGCTCGAGTTAACCCGCTAAACATATGACCTGATTCATGAGACATTGATAATCTCAAAAAAAACATATCAAAATAAATAATGAAACCTAATTGTTAATCAACCTAATATTGAAAGATTAATTCAAGAAAAAAAATTAATAAGAAAAAAAAATCTTGAGTCATCCTTTCAAACCCGTAGTCGAAATAATAAGATTAAAATAATCTCATGAATAGTAAATTAAAAAACAATTATGAAGTCAAATTCTCAATAAACCTAACATTGAAGAATGTAATTGAAATTGAAAAAAAATATTATTATAATTAATAGTGTTTTTTGTGAGGAAATATACAATAAAATCTCATTTTCTTTTAATTTTTTTATTAATAATAATAACTTCATATAAAGCAAATTAAAACAAAAAACAAAGTTTAGTTCTCAAACAATTTAATATTAAATGATGATTTAAAAAAAAATTAATAATAAAAAAGAAGAAAAAAATCTTAAGTGAACTTGTTAAACCCTATAATTCAGATTATAAGATTAAAATAATTTTATAAAAAGTAAATTGAAAAAAGTTATAAAACTTGATTAACAATAAACCTAATATAAATAATATAATTAATATAATAAAAAAAATACTATTATAATTAATAGTATTTTAAAGAAGAAATACAATAAAATTATCTTTTCTTTTAGTTTTTTTTTTTGTGTTAATTTTCCTTTCACATTTTTTTTTAAACAATCGTTTTCCCTTTGATTGAGAGCTACTTGTCGTGTTCATAGCTCAATTTCAACCAATAGGTACACCGATGTGACTATGTGTACTTGTCATATTAAACATGGACCTGGGCCTAATTTTTTAAAACTAACGAAGCAAACGTGATGGGCTCAGATTTATTAAATACAAAATTAAAAAAAAAAAGGAAATAAAATGATGAGCTTCGTATTAAAAGAAAGAGTTCAATTTTTTACTATGGTTATAGACATAAAAAAAATTGTAGATTCAAATAGTGTAAATATAATTTTATCCTTGTCAAAAAATGATTAAGCCTTTAGTGGTAATTTTTTTTTTCATAGGATACATTCGTCATTGCAAATTTTATTACGGATAAAATAGTCCGAACATGTTTTTTTTTGTTATAGTGTAATGACTATATTTCCTTCAAAAGCAAAAAAAAAAAAAATTAGGTGAGGGATTCTTTTATTTTTTATTTTTTTAAATAAACAGTAGAGTTATGATTATGCATTTGAAAGAGAAAACAAAATATACATGTATAGAGGGGCTTTCCCATCTTTTTTTAAAAAAAACAGTAAAATAGTGGAATTAACCTTGCAATTTAAAAAAACAAAAGCTATTTGTGAGGGTGTTTTAATATTTTTTTTTACTAGTTTTGTTGTAATTTTTAGGTTTCGTTAAGGATGGCTTGATAATTTTAAAATTTTAAATATTATTAAAAAAAATTATTGATGCACACTCGTTAGCACATAACGGCCTATGTACCATTCAAGTGGCGTGCGAGAGATCGTGCAATGGCCAAAGTCCTACTTTTGCCACGGTGTTGGGAGGGGTGTGTCGTTTTTTTCTGATGGTGTAACGCGTGCTCATGGAGGAAATTCAGTTGGGTTGTGGTGAAGTTTTTTTTTCCTCTCTTTTCTCTCTCATTTCCTAGAAAAACACGCCTAAAATTCCAAAAAAAATTAGGTCCTCTGGTTTGTAATCTTATTGATTTTAGTCATCCTTCTTTTAATTATTGTTTATTTGGCTTTTAATGCTTTTCAAAGTTTGGATTTTTTTTCAATTTTATCCCTAGATATTTTATTCAATTTGATTTTTTTATCCGATTTAGTCCCTCTACTTTTAATTGCTCTATTTCTATGCTTTATACTTTTTTTAATTATTTTGTTTTGCAATTTCATCCATTTTAATTATTTTGCATTTGTTTTTTAATTCATTTTTTGTCCTCATTATTTTGATTGCTATATTCTTATACTTTTCTTGATTTATTTTTTTTTCAATTTTGTCCCTTAATATTTAATTTCATTTGGTTTTTTTTTTTATCTAGTTTCAGTTCTCATTCTTTCAATAACTTTTTTTAATCATTTTCTTAGTTTTTTTATTTTTCAATTTAACCCCTAATTATTTTCTTTTATTTTTTATACCATGTTTAGTTTGTATTGTTTGGGTTTCGAATTATTTTACAGTTTGATATTTTACTTTGTTATTTTTTCGTGGTTACCTTCCAATAAAATAGTTCTTCATTGAATTTTGTTTTTTCAAATTCATCATTTGACATTTGGTTATTAAACCCTTAGTTCCATTGTATTTTGCGCTTTTCTTTTTGTTAAGTTATCACAATTTCATATATCGAGTAATAGGTTAGTCAAGTTAACCATGTTGCCTCAAACTTTTTCCCCTTGTTTTTTTATGAAACTGATTTTTTTTAACAATTTTCTACTTTGACTTTAAATTATTGCTCGTTGAGCTATGTGATTCTTTTACTTTTTTTTGCCAAGTTATCCCGAGTGTTGGTTATTCAAGTTAATTTGTATTTTCTTACTTAATGTTTTATTATTTAACTTCGGTCTTTTTTGTTCAGTTCTTCTTTTAAAAGTTTATTTTTTATCCCGATCTCATATTGCGAAATGTGGGTCAATCAAGTTAACCCTGAGTTTATTCCGCAGATGAGAATGATAAAAATAGCAGCATAACACTGAAATCCCAACTTGATAATAGACTTGGCCTTTCCAGAGTATGAAGCACTAGGGAAGGAGCATAAATTTGTTTTATATATATCTATTTTATCTCTTTTTTATTTTGAACAACATAAATTTATTTTAAAAGGTTATTTTTATATTTATGTCTTCATTTCTTTCTTGTCCTAAACACATTTATATCTTAACTATATCGAAAAAATAATAATGAAATGCTGCCTAATAAACAACAAGTGCAAAGCACAACACTTCATCACACAAGTAATAATTGGACCAGATGTGAACACTTTTTTCTTTTAATTTATTTTTATTTACTTGTTCAGACATTTATTTTACTAATAAAACCTTAAAAAAACATGTATGACAGATATCTGTTACACTAAATAGTTTGTTTTAAAAACAAAATGTAGCATGATTATTGAATTTAGTAAAATATTTTAAATAATATGTCAAAAACATACAGAATTTCTAAATTATAGTTAAATTTTAATTTATTAATAATCAAGATTCAGTATTAAAAACACAAAAGAAGGAAAGAGATTTCATTTATATATCCACGTGTTCTTCAGCAGGAGTCAAACATCATGTGGCTTCCAAGTACTAGTTCCTAATTATATGTAATTTTAAGAATATTTAATTTTCATAAATCAAATAGGATAATCTTATAAAATCTCAATTTAAAAATCCGACAATATATTAATTCAATGCAACTTTAAGACATAAATATGTATTAATTTTGTATATTGTATAATATTCTATCCAATAAATCAAAGCTATGCAATTAAATAGATTTCTGTTACTCATCAAATAACTTGAAAAATTGAAAAGTACGTCTAATATAAAATTTATATTTTATATATTAATTTACTCAAACGTTAATTTTAATTAATTAGGCAGGTGTGGAACGGGAGGTTCCTGTGGACCAGGGGCAAGGAACGTGGAGGCATGAGTATGGCACGCAGCGGGCCCAAGTTTCACACGTGCACAAATAGCGACACTAAAATTTAAGGCTGGCAAAAAAAATAAAAACTTCACGCTTGACCAGGGCACAGGCGACGACAATGTACGGACGGCGTGAACAAGCCCTCTCTGAAGTCTGACAAAACCAATTTGGCAAGAAGTGGAAAGGCAATGATTCTGTCAAAAGCTCATTAAGATAATCACTTTGTTAATTAGAGAGATAAACCACGCTCTTAATTATGGCGTAAGTTGCACTCCTTCGATTAGAGAGAGAAAAAGTTGAGCACTTGATCTTTCGGATGGATCTCTTTAATGTTGATCATTTCATAGCAATTTACAAATAAAAAAAAAATTATTTTAATATATTTTATAATAATAAATAATTTAAAAAATAATTATTATTACATTCTCTACTATTTCTTTTCACTAGAAATGAAACAAAATGAAGTAAATATAATCTTAGTTTTATATTTTTGCTTATATTGGATTTGTTAAATGAATATTTCTATATTTTTGGATTTTCAAAGTTAATTTGTACCAGCAACAAAATCGAAATGGTCGCCAAAACGTCTAGTATCTTTTCTAGGTTAATTGGAAAGAACAATATAACTTAAACTATCCTTATTCGTTGCATTTTTTTTTTTAATTAAGGAAACTGTATTCATTAGGACTCGGATCTTACTTCAAGCAAGAAAATTAAGAAATTAAGGCACCATTTTGTTTTATAAAAAGTTATTTTTTTAAAATTATTTTTTAATTTTTTTGTATTTATTTATTATTAAAAAAATTAACCAACAAAAAATATTTTCCAATTAAAAAATAAAATTTGATTTGGTTTTCAAAAGAATATTTTCCTTTTATTTTGAGTAAAAAACACTTTCTAAAAATTATAAAAAATTCAGAAATATCTTGTTATTTGTTGATTATATCAATTTTGATCCGTAATTTTTTGATTGTTATATATTTATTTTTGATTTTTTTTTCAATTTCATTCCTTAAAATTTGATTTAATTTGATTTTTATACACATTTTGGTCCTCGTTCTTTTTATTATTATTTGCTTTTCTCTTATTATTTTCTTAATTGAAAATTTTTATCTATCATATTTGGTCTTTATTCTTTTGATTGCTATTTATTTTTATTTGAAATAATTTATAAAATTATAATTTATTTTTAATTTCATCATCTTTCAACTTTTTTATCTATCAAATTTGGTCTTCATTATTTTAATTATTATTTATTTTATTTAAAATAATCTAAGAAATTATATTTTTTTAATTTCATCCTCTAACTTTTTTATCTACAAGATTTGATTCTTATTTTTTAAATAAAATTAAAAATATTAAATCACTAATAAGTTATTTTCCAGCTCATTTTTCATGATTTAACCAAATATTAGAAAATCTTTTCTAATTCATTTTCTATGAAACTATCAAATATCAAAAAATAATTTATTTTTCAAGAATTCACTTTTCAATACAATTACTTTCTAGTAAACAAACGAATTATTACTAAAACTTATTTTTTTGTAATTTTAATTGTGTGTGGTGTCATACACACACACATATATGCGCGCGCAATTCTTTTTACACACACGTGACACGTTACACACACGTGTGTGCGCACGCGCACAAAATAAAACAAAAGAATGTTAAAATTATTATTTCTTCATTCTCTTTTGATGTATTCATCAATTATACTCCCGCATGTATCATTAATTTGATATTACAAATTAAAATATGCAAATTTTTAATAGCAAGAATAATTGAAATTACACGAATGAATATCTATCATGTACTGCATATATTTCTAGAAGAATTCTCAAAATATCCCTATAAATCCACAATAATACTCCTTTTGTCCCAAAGTTATTGCCGCATTTGACTTTTCACAAAGATTAATAAAATGTAATTAATTCCATGTCATTTATTTGTTTTAAAGGTTCTTTCTAATGTTGCTCTTATTTTGTAGTGGGAGGTTTATTTACCACTAACAAATTGAGATGGGTTTAAATTTTAATACATGCATCATTTTGTTTTTACATATGCTAGTAAATAATATTCAGATTTATACATTATAATCAATTTTACTTTTATAAAGTACCAAAATAAAATTTTCAAAATATTTTCTTGATTACTCCTAACGGGTCATTTTTAAAAGGAAATAAATTATTATTTCAAATGTTTTTTTAATGGAATTGGCAAGTTGAACTTCGGGTTGGTGGATCAAACTAATTTATGAATTTGTTTAAAAAATCTAAAATAATATTGTTTTAGAATTAGAAAACAATATCGTTATAATAATAATAAAAAAATTCCGAATAAAATCCGTGATATACAAGGTTTTATAATATTATGATATTGAGAGTAAATAATTTGTTATTTTCTTACTAATCTAACAATCACTAAATGATTGATGGTAAAATTGTTTGCAATGGGTTATTACATTTTACATGATATGTGAAAAAACATTGTAGGGTCCTTTATTTTTCATATTCTTTTAAATAATTTGACAAGGTCTAAAGGTAATAATATAACATTATTATGTGGAATTTTATATTTTATATTTCTTATTTATTTATTTAAATAAATCTTGGAGTGCCTAATACTATCAGTGAAGGAGAGATTGATTGATTGATTTAAAGATTTATAGGAGTAATCAAGGCTATAATAGAAAAACTGAATAATTAATAATTTAATTTTTTGATAATTAGTCTGCGTCATGTGTTTATGGTAATGGTCTTATTGGTTGTTTATCAGACGTAGCCAAGAATTCAATTATGTATCACACAATTTCATTGTTCTCGTTTTGTTTTCTGGTAAAAACCCATTTATATTCAACAAGCATAACAACTTTAGGTATATAAATTACCTGTTCAAATACTTCACGTTTTGCAACCGAGTTTAACTCTGTTTAGATTGCTTCTTTCCACATTGGCTAATCATGTTTATGTTGATATTCTTTGACAATTTGTGGTTCAATTTCATCATCATTTCTGGTGATGCCAAAAACAACCTTAAATGCAAACACATGATTTATGGAAAAGAAATTCGATTCAAAATTTCTCATCTATGAATATAGTTTATGGAGATCTCATTATTTCCATGCACCTTAATCTCTTTAGGAGATGCCTCTTCAGAAGATCTCTTTTCATAAAGATCAATATTAGGAGATGGTTTGGACATAATATTTATTGTCTATTTTGTGGATGAGGACTCTTCAAAAGTAACATCATCTATTTGTTTTAATTTTTCTTTTCTAGAATTTTTATCCTTAACGCCAATAAGTCTTTCATGCTTCAGGCTTGGTACAGATTCATTTGTTGCTATGTTGGATTTTTTTCTTTAGATATTTCAATTCTAGATGGAGCATTTGCAGCTGAAATGTGGGACTTAACCACCTTTTTTACTGTAGATAAAAACATCCAGTAATTGATTTGCATTATTTTATAAATGAATTATCTTTTGAACTTGAAGTTCATATTGATTTGTCATTGAATCAAAATGAGATAACTTTAGGTTATTCCAAGTACTTTACTGTTGTGCTTCAGGCACTAACTTTTCTTTTTCTAATGACGAGAAAATATTCTCATCAAAATGACAGTTTTCAAAACATGCCTTAAAAACATTACCAGTCAAAGGTTCATTGAATCTAATAATAGATGGAGAATCAAACTAACATAATTCTTATTTAATGTTATGAACTTTTAGTTCTTTGTAGGAGTGCTACAAACACATATACCATATAACCAAAGATTCATAGATGAAATATATTTAGTGGTATACCAAAAACAAGTTGCAAATAAGGATATTTATGGTAAGAACTTGGTCTAATTCTAACCAATGGTGCAATATGTGATATAGCATGTCCTCAAATAAATGTAGGCAATTTTGATTTTATAAGTAATAGTCTAGCAATTATTTGAAGGTGTTTTATAAATGATTATGCTAAACCATTTTGAGTATGTACATAAGCAATAGGATGTTCAACATCAATTCCAATAAAAGTGCAAAAATTATCAAATGCTTGAGAAGAAAACTCACCAACATTGTCCAATTGAATTTTCTTGATTGGATAGTCAGGAAATTACACCCGTTGTCTAATAATTTATGCTATTAATCTAATAAATGCAATATTTCAACTAGAAAGTAAACAAACATGTGACCATATACTTGATGTATCAATTAATACCATAATATATCTAAAAGGTCTGCATGGTGGATGAATAGGTTCATATAAGCAGACTGGCAAGGAATTTTTCTTTCTAAAAGGCTGGTTGAAGTCTTCTCTAAGCATAACACGAGTAAGGAAGGTGTGTGTCTATATATATATATATATCTCCTTGAGTTCTTTCGAGAAAAGATGATGATTCTATAACAACATTTGATGGAGATAGTTTGGTAATTAATTTACCTTGAGAACATGCAACACATGTATTTTCACTTGGTAAAAGAATCTATAGGTTTTTTTAGGATGCCCATGTGAATGTTCAATAATCCTTCTCATCGTTATTGATCCTGGGTGTCCAAGTTGATCATGCTAAAACATAAATGTTTTTGAATCAGAACACTACTAGTGTATCAACATTTATTTCAATAGATTTCATGATCGTATAATAAATTCTAGAAAAGAAAGCAAATAGTTTTTCAAGAACAAGCTTTTGGACTGAAATACATGAAATAGTATAAAGATATTCTTTTCTATCTTCATCTATTATTTCAATATGATAACCATTTAACATGTATATCTTTAAAACCGAGTAATTTTTTTCTAGCCTCAAGTGAATATAATGCATCTTTGATACCCAGTTTTGTGTTATTTGGTAACAAAATATTAGCTCTTCCAAAGTCTTTAATCATGTTTGTTGGACCTGATATTATAGTGACATTATCTTTTATTAATGTTAAATATTCAAAGTATTTCTTTTCATTGAGAACTGTGTGCGTTGTTGCACTGTCTACCAAACATAAATCTCCATCGTGAAAGCCATGCTTCTATTCAAAATATAATTAAAGTTTATTATTTAACTGAAATAAAATTGACATTATTTATTGAAAATACAATAAAATAAATATCCTAATGCAAATAAAGAATATTAATTATCCTCAAGGATTCCACCATTAAGCATGTTATATGTTTTATTTGGGTTTTCAAAGAAATAAAAAACATCAAGATAAGCATTAACATCAAGATAAACATTATGATCTTCAAAATTATTTTTATGAATAAAATTAGTCTTAACTACATTTTGTTTCAAAGAGGCTTGATATAAATCTGTAAGATGTTTTGGCATACGACAAGTGCAAAACCAATGACCATGCATACCACACCTATGACACTTATCTTTAGGTTTATGCAGATTCTTTCCCTTTTCTTGTTTGGGTTCATTATGTCTCTATTTCTGGTAAATGGTGTGTAATATCCCACATCGGCGGGTAAGGACTTGGAGGAGGGCTTTATATGAGCATGCTCACCTTGACTAATAAGACGTGTTTTGGGGTCATGCGTGGCTGCCAAGAACAAATCTGTAAGGTCCATGGATCAAAGTGGATAATATCTTACTAGTGGGGTGAGGTGTTACATTGGTATCAGAGCCCGACTCATTCACTGTCTGGTAGTGTCGATGAGGTCGTTGGGCTCCTTAAGGGGGTGGATTGTAATATCCCACATCGACAGGTGAGGACTTGGGGGAGGGCCTATATGAGCATGCTCACCTTGACTAGTAAGACATGTTTTGGGGTTATGCGTGGCTGTCAAGAACAAATCTGTAAGGTCCATGGGCCAAAGCGAACAATATCTTACTAGTGGGGTGGGGTGTTACATGGTGGGTTGCCTTTTAACAGATTATCTCTTCTCTATTTCTATTTATTTTTTCCATATCTATACCATTGGTTCTTTCTTATCTTTTGGACAAAGGTTCTATTCACTTCAAGGAATGGTTTAGAACCTGTGGGATGAGATTTATGATTTTTCATCAAAAACTCATTATTTTGTTCAGCCATAAGAATACATGAAATTAGTTCTGAGTACCTCTTGAAATTACGTTCTTTATATTGTTATTGCGGGACAATATTTAAGGAATGAAATGTAGAGAATATTTTCTCTAAGATTTGGTTTTCTGTAATATTTTCACCACACAGTTTTTGTTGTGAGATAATTTTAAAGAGAGCAGAATAACTGATTTAAAATCTTGCAACCTCAAGAGCAACCAATCATAACAAGCTTGAGGAAGTATGTTAAACTTTTGATGGTCATATATTTTCTATAGATTTTGCTACAAAACAAGAGGATTTTTTATTGTGAAATATTCAACTTTTAATCCTTCATGGAGATGGTGGCGAATTAAAATCATTGCTTTTGCTTTTGTGCGATCTTGTAAAGATGTGCTATTTTCTTCTTTGATGGTCTTTATAAGATTCATAGCTTTCAGATGAATCTCAGCGCCAAGAATCCATGACGAATAATCATTCTTAGAGATATCAAGAGCGGTAAATTCAAGTTTCATCAAATTAGACATTTTTTTATATAAAAAAGGAAATAACTTTTCAAATAAAATCATGAATATAAAATGAAAAAAAAATCAATCTTTTAAGACTGATATTTATTTAGTTTTTTAAAAATACTAGTTCTTCAAGAACTGTACTTAATTTATTTAATTCTTCAGGGACATACAATACTAGTTCTTCAAGAACTTTAAATCTTGATGAATAAAAGAAAAGAAAATCTGCCAAAATAATATATATAACCAAATATATTCCATAAAGTATGAACGATAATGAAAAAAAAAATATGGCAATTGATACAAGCCACGTAACATAGGATTTCATGCATGCCAAGATTTCAAGTAAGAACATATATGTTCATAATAAAACTTAAAAGAGAAATTCATATATTTTATTATATATTTTTTCAATACACAAAATACAAGACAAATAGTCTTTTTATAAGAGAAGAAAATGAGAACATTAAAGGACACTAGAAAACCTAAGTGTCATGGAAAACCAAGAGACTAAACCCAAGAATTATGAAATTCAAGAAATTCTAATGAGCATTCAATATATATAATTATAAATTTTATAACAATTTCCAAGAAATTTCTTTCCAACCCTTTCCTTTTCATTCAAATCCAAAATGCGAGAAGTAAATACATTAAAAAAATGGAGCATTTGATAACATTTCCATTTTTTGTTTTTGTTTTTTAAGTTGTTTTTTCAAAAATTGAAAACTTGGTTGGTTGGATAGTTATTTTTATTTATTTATAAAACACATATAGTCTTAATTGAATATTCAAGTTATTGATATTGATGTTCATGTTATTTGAAGTTCAAGAGTTTGTTACCCATTCTCTATTTAATCTAAAAATACACCGATCTTGATCTTAGACGCCTTGAATTTAGTCTTTGCTAATTTGAAGCATTTTTTAACTCAATCTGAGATGCTCTTGCTCCAACATCATCCTAATCCGAACTTGATCCAATCCCTGGACATTGTGAACTTGACCCACTCTCAAACCTAAGGTGCCCCATACTCAAACTTGAATAGCCTCATTACTGCTCATGACATAAATAATATTTGTTTTTGTGGTCTAACCTGTTTTTTGAGAAATTTTGATTTTTTAACTTAAAATTATATATTTTTAATATTTTTGGATTGTTTTGATTTGCTGATATTAAAAATAAATTTTAGAAAAAAATTATTTAATGTATTTTCAAGTGAAAAACACTTTAAAATACAACATCTACCATAATCTGAAACACACTCTTGATCCTAGCCTGACCCTCCTTGTTATTGCTCATGATATAGTCCCAGCCTGACCTTTCAACACCTTAAACTTGCCCCTTAGGCTTTTAGAAATCAACACCTAAGTTTCTCGTACTTGACTTCAAGTGCCACAAACTTGATCTTGACTCTATCTTTGGCATTCCATACTCGGTACATAGATCCAAATCCATCTCAAACCTTGAGTTCTTGAGCAACTCCCGAGAACCTTGAACCCAATCAATCCAATATTCTACTGTCACATAGCACCCCTGCTATCTCGATTCAACAACGTTTTACTTTGATTCAATCCTTGCCATCACTAACCCTAAGAGCGTGTTTGTCTACGTTGTTGCATCTGTGTTTTGCTTAAAACGCAGATGCAACAACGTTTGGTAACAAAAAAAAACGTAAGTTCCTATTCATGGGTCCCATCAAATTATGCGTTTGAAATGCATGGAAATCGAAAGCAGGTCCTACCTGCTTCTCGCGGCTGCACCATGCTGCACTGTTTAGTGAACAGTGCATCATTCCTCTAACAGTGCGAGTGAATTTTAATTCACTCGCACTGTTCACTTAAACAATTTTTTTTTTTGAAAAACCAGTTAACAGTTTTTTTTTGAAAAACCAGTGCAGTTAATTGATTTCACTCGCATTATTCACGTGAATGTGATAGTAATTTTTTTTTTAAAAAAATTAGTTTAAGTTGAATTAAATTTATTTGTACTGTAATCTCAATTTTATTTCTGATAATATTTTATCTAATTTTATTGCACGCTCTAAAAATCATCAAAACTGTAGTTCTTATCAGATGAATTTTGTATGTAATAAAATTGTAGATAGTTTAATGGAACAATAATTTTTTTTTTTATATAAAGTATAATTTATTTCACGATGTAATAGCAATATTTAAATTAAAAACCATTAATATTAATATTTAAATTGAGGTTAATATATATATATATATATATATATATATATATATATATTAAATTATTTTATAACCTCAATTTCAAAAATATTCTTAACCAAACACATTAAAGTACTTTTTGTTCAACCTCAATTTCAAACACAGTTTTAACTAAACACCAATTTTTTCAAACCAACCTCAACTAAAAATACTTTTTATAAAATAACTTTTTTCAAATCACAACCATAATAACTACCGCAATACCAAATACACTCTAACTCGAACTGATGTACAAGCACCTTTAGACTTGTTACTAGCTCGATTTCAAATCCATTGTCAACCAGAGACTCGGTCCTAGCTTAATCCTCCAACGCTATGAACTTGGTACGAATTGGATTTATGAGAAATTGTTAGGTATCCATGCGGTGGTCCGATTCCAAAAGCACGAAAGAGAGATCCACCATGATGATCACAATGGATCCTACTATCATGGGCGTGAGAAACCGATGCTTGGAAAATACCTAAACATCTCTCCAAACTTATTTAGAAATTAGAATTGGCGCGCGCTTGGGATTCCAAAGTCAATAGCGAAAAAACAAAGCTGCTAGGTATAACGTCTCAATCGCGCTTCGTGGCAGACAAATATACAAATCATCAATACATCATCATAATTTTTAAAATAATCAATCTATCAATCTTACTACAGAGAGACCCTAATCCCAAACTTTCCTGCAGCTATATCCTTCTCTCCCTCTCCGATGCCAAACCTCCCCCCCCTCTCTCGATCGCCTCCGTTAATGTTACAATTATATGGACAGCTCCGGCGTCGGCGATTCTCCGAAATTACCGCCGGATAAGGAGAGAGATGCGGAGTCGCCATGGCCGCCGGCCGTGGTGGAGGCGGAGTGTTTCTCCAATGTCCGGCTCACAGACGCTCCCATACTTTTGCTTGTTCATTTCCACAAGGCACTGCGGGTGGAGATAGCTGACCTCCGCCGTCTGGCAGTCACGGCCTCCCAGGCTGAGAGTGAGGCTCGTCGACCCGAGCTGGTAGTTGAGCTCCGTCGAAGATTCGATTTTCTCAAACTTGCGTATAAGTATCACACAGCTACCGAAGATGAGGTGTGTGTGTATATATAAATAACAGACCA
This sequence comes from Populus trichocarpa, assembly GCF_000002775.5. Classification (NCBI taxonomy): domain Eukaryota; kingdom Viridiplantae; phylum Streptophyta; class Magnoliopsida; order Malpighiales; family Salicaceae; genus Populus; species Populus trichocarpa. The sequence goes on along the minus strand of NC_037299.2, from coordinate 9,247,396 downwards.
CAAGCTTATCTATTGTGATTTTTTTTTTTGTTGTGGTTGCTGAGAAAATTGAAGAAGAGAAATAAATGAAAAAGGTTTTTTTTTTCGTTTTAGTTATGCAAAGTAAAATTTAGCTCTAGCATTTGTCAGAATTAGGCTTGATCGAGATAGAATTTATTATCTGTGCCCTAGATTTCTAAGCAAACAAGCAGAACATGCAATTGAATTTTGGTGATATTTCTAAATCCGATGAGCAATTGGTTATTTTAGGGGGGGGGGGGGATTGTAATGTTTACTTGGAAAAATTCAGGTAAGCAGCCTCTCTCATTTCTGAATAATTATTTAATTACTTAATCAAAGAATATGAGCTAACAAATACATGAAGTTGACTTTCATAGTCACCACAGTTTATTTGCGGAGAAGTTTCCTTAATTCAAAGCTTTTAGGAATGCTAATAAGTCGGGCTTCATCCCTTCATAGTTGGGTTTGTTAAGATAGATGGTCAACATATGTAAATGCTCCACAGATTGTATAACTGATTAGGGAAAGATACGTAATCCTCATATTAAACATGTTTATATTATGTACCCAATGAACAAGAGAGTTTTAATTTGCTTGATTGATGCACGTTAGTAACGATATTTACTTGGGACATAATTTTGAAACCAGGGGAGTGAGATTTTGATCTCTTAAAATTCAAAACGCCATGTACTTTGACTTTCATGCTCTTAAGTTTGTGCTTCTTGTTCATGTATATGATTTAGCAATTATGAGTTGTTTTCATGTGGCAGGTTATCTTTCTTGCATTAGATACCTGCATTAAAAATGTTGCCCGTACATATTCGCTTGAGCATGAAAGCATCCATGACCTCTTTGGAACTATTTTTCATTGGTTGGACCGATTGGAGGAAAATAAAAGTGGTTTGGAGCCCTTTCAGGAACTTGTAGTTTGCATCGGCACCATGCAGTCCTCCATTTGTCAGCATATGCTGAAAGAAGAAGAGCAGGTAACCATTTGTTTTTCCTGATACTGTTAGTCACATGAATTACTTACTGTGTTTCACCATGAACAATGTTTTTTTTTTTTTCCTGGTGCACTCTCCAGGCAACGTGCAGAATTTTTCTTCTTCACTTTGTTATCAATTGCTTTCACTGGTACTGCACTAACATGTTTTGTTTTTTGCTTTTGAACTGAAACACGGTTCTAAAATAAATAAATAAAAAACTTCTGATTGCTATACCATTTGGGTACATTTCTGTATATGAACGGTTTGCATGGAAAAGGATAGGCCTCTTTTGGATGTCAAAGAGCAATCACTTGAAATTAGTATTGTTGCATTTCAGACATTTTTGGCTTAGTCAATAATCACTCATGAAGCTTTCAGAATTTGCTTTTTGTCTAATATACCTCTATTCTAAATTTGAATATCCTTTGCGCGTGGACCAGAAAGCTTCTTGAACACCATGGTGCGCCATCTGGATCATTCAAATTGGCAGCTAAATCTCCTATTATATTCAATAAAATTTTGAATTTCTATGGTGAAAAATAGAAATGAATGAGAGGCCAACTTTGGGCACCAAGTTTGTTTTTGTTGGCATCCTAAAGACAGATGAAGAAGACATGCAAGAATTGCAAAAGAAAGGGGCAAAAAAATTATGCAGCTTCCTATGCAGTTCTCTGCTCTTGGTTTTGCTACTACAACAATTGGTCTACTGCCTTCAACATTATACTAAACTAATTCATAAATATGCCTAATGTCAGATGCAACACCTAGTAACCACCTTAATATGTGCTTCAATGTACCACTAATGGACGAGCATACCAACTAAGCCTACCTGTTACCAACAACAAATTAGAGCAAGCATTTCCTTTTATGCAACTGTAGATTATTCCTACCCTTTTGGAATTTATTTGGAAACATAAAAAATAATTTTGCAATAATTTATCACATAAAGTAATAGTCAGTGCTGTGATGCTAGACTCACTAGGTAAAACTGATGGTCATCCCAGGCTCCAACTGTACATTTTCATTTAAGCGAGGAAGATGAAGGACTCAATTTAGAAAAAAACCTGGAAAAAGGATTGTACTACTTACTTCTTTCATGATGCAGCTTCCATTTAGTCTTCATTCCTCAACTGATGCCCAACAGGATGTTGCCTCCTGCTAGCTTTCATAATTGTTGAACTAAATCCATCCAGGAGTTCTTTGGAAGATCTTACAATGAATTGCAAGACTAGGATGAGTTCAAAATAAACTAGCTATCTAACCAATTCTCTGAACAACATTCAATCAGATAATTTCATGCACTGCACATCATGTTTGACATGATTCAAGCTTTTGTTCTTTGTATTAGAAATATCATAACCATGGTGTATGTATATGCCTCGGGGTACAGGTTTTTCCTTTGCTTATGCAGCAGTTCTCTCCCAGTGAACAGGCTTCACTTGTGTGGCAGTTCATTTGCAGCGTCCCTGTGATTGTGCTGGAGGATTTGTTGCCATGGATGTACTCCTTTTTTTGTCCAGAAAAACAAGTGGAGACTGTACAATGCATCAGACAAATGGTACCCAAGGAAGAATCATTGCAAGAGGTAGATCCTGAGCTAATTTCTCTTCCTAGTATAAATCAACACTCTGACTGTGATTACCTCATATGGTGTTGAAGGTGGTAATTTCTTGGCTCCTTAGAAATGATCAATCCTCTCCTAGGGCTTGCATCAGGATTAGACAAGGAAATCAGGATGTACCCAACAAGATGAAAAGCATACTGCAATTGCAATCCTCTAAGAGGCTTTTGGAACAAAATCAACGAAGAAGGAAACATTGTGTCCAAACTGACGTTGGAAAAAGTCTGGTTGATTATCTACATCTTTGGCATGTTGCCATCCAGAAAGAGTGGAAAGAAATTTTGGAAGAGTTGTATCAGATTAGAACCTTAATCAGTGCTTTAACTGTAGATTCAATACTCTTCAGGCTGAAATTTCTCGCTGATGTGATTATCTTTTACAGGTAATTATCATAGCTAACTCTGAAATTTCTGTTTTACTAGACAACTCAATTTCATAAGGTTCCAGGTTGTATATTTTGATTTTTTTCTTGCAAATATCTATCATCTTTTTGTTCATTTTATATATTTCTTACGGGATGTTTTCTTGTAAACAGCATTGCATTGAAGAGGTTCTTTTTCCCTGTGTTAAAGCTTGCGAACAAACACATGTTCCCTTCCTCCAGTGAGCAGTCCTCCATTGAAAATCACATAGAAAGCCTACACAAGTTGCTGTATTGTCAAAAGGGCTTACCATCATGCAAGTTTGTAGAGAAGCTTTGCCAAGAAATGAAATCTTTGGCGATGGATCTTACCAAACAATTTATTTTTTATGAAACCAAGGTACTGTTTTGTTATCTTCTTTTCTGTCATGTTGCAGAAGTCTTGATCCAACACTAGTCAGTGATTAGTCATTACATACCATTCACCACATTGTCAAATGACAGATTCCTGTCTTTATCAGGTATTTCCCTTTATTAGCAACAACTGCAGCCTTGAAACACAGCTGCAGATTTTGTACATGAGCCTTCATGTTATGCCACTGGGGTTACTGAAGTGTGCAATCACTTGGTTTGCAATTCACTTGTCTAAAAATGAATCCAGGTCCATTCTTGATAGCATGAATTTGGGGGAAGTTTTAGCCAACAAATCTTTCACTTCCCTTTTACTTGAGTGGTTCCACATCGGTTATTCAGGCAAAACCTCCATGGAAAATTTCTGCAAGGATTTGGAGAAAGTGTTCAGGAGCAGATATTCTATTCTACCTGAGCAAATCAAGGATGTTGTTTCCTTATCCTCACAGACTCAGACTTGTAAAGAATCTAAATCTAATAATATAGAACTGGTCTCTGCGAACAAGGGTAAAAATTTTCTTTCTTATGCTTTATCTCCTGGTTCCCACAGAGGTAAGGCATGTGACACATCCTACACTAGCGAAATAAATCTGCACATATTTTTTCCTGGAACATTATGGGCATCGGATGCTTTTCTTAAATTGCCTGGTGGAGAGAGTTCTTCAGCTCCAACTATCAATCAACCAATACCGTTGGATTTCATTTTTTTCTTCCACAAGGCTCTCATGAAAGACTTGGAAGACCTTGTCTTTGGTTCGGTTAAACTAGCTGAAAACATCGGATTCCTAACAGAGTTCCACCGACACTTCCATCTCCTGCAGTTTTGGTATCAATTCCATAGTGATGCAGAGGATGAAATTGTCTTTCCAGCCCTGGAAGCTAAGGAAGAAGTTCGAAACATTAGCCACTCCTACACCATTGACCACAAGCTTGAAGTTGAATACTTTAATGAAGTTAGCCACTTGTTAGATAAGATGTCTGAACTGCACATTTCCGCTTCTACTGATGATTTGGAAAAGCAGGATCAGATACTGGTGAAACACAATCGACTATGTATGAAACTCCATTATACATGCAAGTCAATGCATAAACTACTGTCTGACCATGTTCATCGAGAAGAAGTTGAACTTTGGCCCATGTTTAGAGAATGCTTCTCCATCCAAGAGCAAGAAAAGATCATTGGACGCATGCTAGGGAACATTAAAGCCAAAACGTTACAAGATATGATACCCTGGCTTCTTGGTTCTTTAACACCTGAGGAACAACGTGAAATGATGTCTTTATGGCGTAATGTGACAAAAAATACAATGTTTGATGACTGGTTGCGAGAATGGTGGGAAGGGTATGACATAGCTCATGTGGCAACGGAGTTGAATACTTCATGTACTCCTGATCCTCTGGATATTATTGCAAGATATCTGCCTACAGAAGCCTTTGACAAACAAGGTGATGATCTCTATGATACCATTGAGTTTTCACAAAGAGACTTTTATAGTGTTAATATTGAGAAGCAAGAAGAAGAAAGTTTCGATGATAAAGTAAATATACATAATGGAGATCGAAACAATGATGAATGTTCAGAATGTAAAAAACTACTTTGCGAGGGTGACAAGGAGAGATTTAATGAAGTTTCTAATCTTACAAATAAGACTGATAAACCAGGCCAGCCTTTTCAATTAACTCTGAAGTCCAAGTATCACGAGCGGCTTCTGAAAATGAGTCAGGACGATATGGAGGCAGCAATAAGAAGAGTATCTCGCGAATCATCCTTGGATCATCAGAAGAAATCATTCATAATCCAGAACCTGATAATGAGGTGGGTTTAAGCTTGTCTTTATTGTTATAATTTTAGAATTTTACCATAGTGTAAAAATTTATGATACTTCATAAGCATAATGTGTTAATCTACTAGAAAAATGGCTTCATCGGCATCATTAGTGCCTCCATTCCATACTGAGGAAAGACTACCAATAAAACTTATGCTTTTGATTTCAACCAGAATCTTTACTTCCCTAGATTGAAAAAGATAATATTCTGTCTGATCAATTACTTTTAAGAGTTAGTGCACTAGGTTGGAGCAACAGACCAATTTATGCTATTTGGTACATCAAGAAACCAAAAAAAGATGATGTAAGCAATAATTATTTAACCCCAGTCAAACATCAATAGTATATGGCTACTTTACAATTAATAAAAAAGAACTTGATTTAAACACTTAATGACACTTGAAGTTGTCCATGATTGCAAACATATAACCACATCTATTGATGTTTGCTAATTAGAGTCATCAATGTTGGCAGATACTGTTAAGCTCAGGCACTACATTCTTTTTCTTTCTTTCTGTGACCCCTCTGCCCCTATCTGCTAATGGAATATTAACAGCAGCCTCCATATTGTTTCAGCCGTTGGATTGTTCATCAAAAGATATCTCATACAGAAGTAACCATCTCAAGTAATGGTGGGGAAGAAATTCCAGGTCAGCATCCATCTTATCGGGATTCTCCTGAACCAATCCTGGGTTGCAAACACTATAAAAGAAACTGTAAGCTTGTCATGCCTTGTTGTAACAAGATTTATACGTGCATACGTTGCCATGATGAGTTGGCTGATCATTCAACTGATAGGTATGACAAAACTTTGAATAACATTCTATTTGTGGCCCTTTGAATTTGTTGGCCTTTTTCCCTTTAGTTCTTTACATGTTTATATTACTTATGCAGGAGAGCTATTACAAAGATGATGTGCATGAAATGCTTGATTATACAGCCAATTGGAGAAACATGCTCAACTGTCTCCTGTAATAATTTATCGATGGGAAGATACTATTGCAGGATCTGCAAATTGCTTGATGATGAAAGGTGATGCATCCTTACAAACTTGAACTTTTCTCAAATTTACAATAATTTATCTTGTTGAATTGGTAATCTTCAAACAATGATAAGCTTTTTAATTTTTCTTTTTCCCCAAAGTTATCAAAATCTTCTTCAGCCAGAAGGTAGATATGCAATATGTATGATAATCTAGAAGTCAGAAATCTTCCTTAAAATTAACTGAATCAGGCATTATCAACTCCAATTTTTGAAGAAACATGGTGAGCATATCAAGAATGAAAATCAGCAAATCTTGGTCAGAGACACAAGATTGAGGAAAGGAAGAGAACTTATTTTGACTAGTTGTTTGATAGTGGTCACTCTGGGGAAATCTTTGAGATCTTACAACCTCATTAGGTGCAAGAAACTCTGAATATACATGTTGCATTTGGATGTCATAGGTGAAGGAGGCTCTGAAGAAGATGAGGATAAGGAGAGCAAACAGTCCTGGCTGAATTCCTATAGAAGTTTGGAAAAGCTAAGTGAAAGTGGAACTGTGGGAGGGGTGTGGTTGATGAAAGCATTCAATAAGATATTAAAAACGAGTAAGATACTTGATAATTTGAGGAACTCCCTTATCCCTTAGATAAAAAGAAGTTGGATGAGCAAACTACAAAGTTGCACAAAATATTGGGCACTAAACTTAATAGATACTGTATTTAGTTCTGCGAAAGGGTGCTTAAGTATGATTAACTGAGATGCCACAGGATCTGAAAAATAAATTAGGTTTAATGCTTGGGAAATTGTCTACAGAGATTATTTTTCTCTAAAAAAGAATAAGACATATAGGAAGAAGAGACTTTCCTATGGTCTTCATGATTTAGAGAACGTTTATGATAAGAGTGCCAAGGAAATATTTTGGCAGGTGTTGGAGAAATAAGGAACCCTGTCTAGTAAATAACTTGAAAACAAAGTATATGCATTGCAATTTTAGCAATGACATGGTTATGTGGTGGTTATTAACCAATGTACAGTAAAGTCGATAGAGTCTGATCATTTTCAACTAGTCACTAAACAAGAGGAGAATAAAGATGAGGATATTACGGGTGCCCTAGTTGGATAGGCGGATTAAATGGAGAAATGAGATTAGAATCTTATGCATAGAAAATCCTAGTAGGTTAAAGGTGAATTTAATAAACCTGTTAGTAGACATTGATGTAGAACAAGTAGATGGAATGGCAAAAGATATGAAACCTTGAATCTACTTAGCTGACCAGAATCCACTAGGCTAAACCTTGAAAACCACAAAGGGTTCTTTGGCTCACAATAAATTCAGATTCCTGAAATCTAGAAGAGGAAAGAAATGCCAAACTCAACTTTTCATATATCAAACACTGCCCAACAAAGCTGATATAGGCATAGCAGAACCTTAATTCAGATATGCCAAACTTAAATTTTCACTCATCAAATGCTGTCACACAAAAGAATTGTAGTTCTATTTGGATTGGTCCCCATTCAGATATGCTCCATGTTTCTAAATGTAGCTGAGATGCAGATGTTAAAATGGATGTGCAGCAAGAAACAAATATATCCTGTCTGCTTTCTCAGTGGCTAGATTTCAGAGTCTACAAGAATTTCATTACAGTATATTATCATAATTCGGGACTTACATTGCAAGATAATCCCATCATAATTCATCATAACAAAATTATACCCTCCCCTTCAATGTTCAGATCTATCCAAATTTTGATCTTCCACATAATCTCAAAACATATAGTAAAGGACATTCTTTCCTTGCTATTTAGGCTATCTGTGTCTCTTCTCAAAACAAGAAGTTCAATGTGCTTTCAATATTTGTAATCTTTACTCCAACATTTTCTCTTTTATTGTTCATCATCTTCCTTTTATGTTGACAATTATATATGGTAATAATGCTCTCCTGCATCAGGTCTCTGTCTATATATTTTATTTGAGTTTTTTTTGTAAAGTCCAAACTGTCAAACTTTTAACATGGAATATGTTCAATAGGGAAATCTACCACTGCCCTTACTGTAATCTCTGCCGAGTGGGGAAGGGATTGGGCATCGATTACTTTCATTGCATGAATTGCAATGCCTGCATGGCAAGGTCTCTTTCCGTTCATGTATGCAGAGAAAAATGTCTGGAGGACAACTGTCCAATTTGCCATGAATACATTTTCACATCAAGCACTCCTGTGAAAGCCCTTTATTGTGGTCATTTGATGCACTCAACATGTTTTCAGGTGCCTGGCTAAGCTAACCTGCCATTTTCTTCAAATAATGTATATTTATATAATTTTACTGGTGTTTCTTATGCTTCTGCTAGGAATATACTTGCACTCACTACACCTGCCCAATCTGTAGCAAGTCACTTGGAGACATGCAGGTCAGTTACCTTATGTTTTTCTGTCTTTTTCATAGTCAGTTTCTTTTTCTTGTTTTTTCTCTCTCGCTATATTCCATTCTCTCTTAAGCAGTTTGTATTTTTGATGGTTGAAGTATTGCCCAAGTACTAATATCATATTCTTATAACATATTCTTCATCATCATTTCCACTTTATTGTGTTTTCCCAGAAGTAATCAATGCACTCTGAAAGATGACTTGTTCAATGCTAAAGCTGAAATTTACTGTGAATAAAATTTACTGATTTGGAAAAGAAGGAAACTGATTTGCTGAATTTAAAAGTTTATGATTATTGACAATAAGTTCTTCAAGCTAAAGCAGTTCTAACATATATTTGACCACTTTTGAGGATCAAGTGGTCAAAATTTAGTATGACCTGTCTTCTAGGGCTCATCTCATCTCTAAATTTCAGGATAGAACCAGAGCAGTGGTATAACCATGAAAAACTCTTGTTTCTGTGGCTAAGTTTGATAAATCAGTACAACTCAGTAATTGCTGTGAAATTGTTCAAGTGATATCATTTTAAACTTTAAGGATCAGTGTGTATAATTTCCAAGATGAATTAATTCCTATCAGAGAACAAATGAGCAGGCAAGACATTAAAGGTTCTAGTTTGTATTCAGTTCTGATTCAACTTTAATGTAAGAAACTATCTTCATTGTTGCTCCAGATATGCGTTTCTATGGAGAAACAACTCTCTGTGTACATAGTTGTGGCTCTCTCGACAGTCTTGAATTTCTCTGCATTCATTTTTGACAATTTTGTGGTCTTATCTGCTTAACAGGCTTCTTTGTAAGCCATTGAATATTCAATTCACATGCTAGTTTTATTCAGCTGCTTTACTATTGTGGGACGTCTTGAATTTCATTCACTAAACTGTTCAAATATCTTTCAGGTGTACTTTCAGATGTTGGATGCATTACTGGCTGAAGAAAAAATTCCAGATGAATACTCTGGACAAACTCAGGTTTATAGATCTCCTTCCCTCATTATTCTTGCGAAATGTTATAAAATATATCCTTTGATGGATTGTGAAAGGGATTGCAGTTTATACTCTGTAATGACTGTGAGAAGAAAGGAGCTGCTCGTTTCCATTGGCTATATCGCAAATGCCCATACTGTGGCTCATACAACACCAGGCTTCTATGACTCTTGTTGATGCAAAGTGAGTGTCAACAATTTCTTTCCTCAAGATACCACATGGAATGATGAGCTTGTTTATAATTGTTTCTGTCACTTGCATTAGATGAGAGTGATAATAATTTTGTTGCAGCTTCATAACTTGTTCTAAGGTAGTCTTTCTTCGATGAGATATGTAGTAATCCAAAATTCTTTGCTAAAAAGAATAGCCGTTTTTTTCAAGACTGCTTTTATGAAGTTGCTTGGATTTTCTGTTTTCTCTTGTTCTTCTAAATATAGCTCATACATACTACAGTAATGAGAAGAAGAGTTGAAACTTCTTTCGACATAATCGCATTTGATTTTTTTTTTTCCTGTTTGTTTTAGAAAAAAAAAAACTATGTTTATATACTGATACAGCATATAATTTGACTAGATCCTTCTGTAGTTATGTACCCCTTCCTGACTAGAACGTCATATAGTGGAGCCATGAAGTTTAAATAAGCACAAATAGCTAAGCCACCGCCATTGTATTTTCTCATCCTGTTCCCACTCCCTGCTGGATGCTAACAATACCTCCATCATCTGTCTAATGAAATGTCAATCAACGAAGTCTGCTTTTACTTCTGTTCATCTTGAATCTGTTTCATGGAACTTTACACCAAAACACCTTCAATCAAAACGACCACTATATTATCCATCTACCACATACTGAAAATCTTGAACTAGCCCATTCAACGACACCCTTCTCGAAGATCTTGATAACTCGGTCATTGATTTAGAAATCGGTGGCCCGCTGCTGTAGAAATTGTGCCGCTTAATGTTTTCATATCCTGATTAGCAAATTAGTAATTCCTTAGTGCTTCAACAACCAATGGGTTTAGTATAAGAATAAATTCATACTAGTAAAGAAATTTTGAAGTAATCTGGGTAGGGTTTGCCGTCATTGTTCATAATATATTGATCCACAAAAACCTGATCAACATATTCTCCATGGATTTGATCACTGAAAACTAACGCGTTGAGGGATTATATAATTGACTAAAATAAAATCAAGTTATGCATGCTAGAACTTCATTCTAAACAGTGAAAAGAAAACAGAACCTCAAAATTGTGGAATGTACTCTATGGCATTAATTAGAAGGGGGGGAAAGTAATGTAATTGAAATAAAAAGCTATCTCAGTTCTCTTATCTTGTTCCTAATCAATTGATACTGGTAAGACTAAAACATGCAGCAGCACTCTTCAATTCATTCTCTGCAGCATGCTCCATAGATGGTGCGGTGTCCTTCAATGATTCTTCTGAGCTGCATGCATGCATACATAAAATTTTCACCATAAATTAATCAGGAAACCAGTATGATATTAAACTAAGACATGTATGAAGATCGAATAGCTTTTAGCACAGTAAGTTTAATCGAAATAACTATCTCTTCGAATCGCAACCTGTGGAAGGAAAGAAGAAAAATAATGAAGGGAGATAACATACCTTGATTCGTATGGTTCTTTAGTTTCAATATACGATTGCCTGTCATCAATAGAATCAAAAAATGGATGCATCTCATCATAATCTTGAACAATTTCTTGTTGGGTGGCTAGTGGCTGTGAAGCAGCTAGCTGAGACTGAATAATTGGCATGGAATTGATGTTATAGTTAGTAGCATAAGGATGTTGACCCCAGAGTGAGTTCCCAGCATTATCATTAGAATCCAAGTAATTAGAGCTGTAACCGGTATTACTACCAACAATAGAGTAGGAGTATTGTTGCGCCAAGCAAGGCTGAGGAGGCGCCATTCCTAATTCTAATTGGGATGGAACATCCTCAGTTAAAGCTGCAATCTGATGTTGATGCTGCTGCTGCCTGTACATCTCAAGGTGCGCAAGGACAGCACGGAGCTCTTCTTCGGCCTGCCGAATCTGGAAATGCAGTTTACAGATGATGCCCCAGCAGCCATGAACAGGAAACCTGTCGCGAATATTGGCCTGGTAAATGATAGAACGCATTGCTTCCTCGTGTTGGTGAGGATCAAGATTCTCAAGTATCTTGAGGATTTTGCGCACACCAAACAACTTATGAGTATTTTGGAACAACCTCGGTTGGTCAGGAGGGAAGTAAGGCGCTAGAGGACACTCAGGGGAGCACTTTCTCCTTTGATACTTGCACGAAGCACAAGCTTGGCTGGTGCCTCCCTTAAGAGTCATGTTGTGAACATCAAAGAAGATGATAAGAGCATGAATGGTTAATGAGAGAGGAGGTATACATTAAGGAAATTTATTAATAACAGTGGGGAAGAGGGAGAGGGAGAGGGAGAGGGAGAGAGACGTGTGATTGTTTTAGTAGTTTATTAAACTGAAATGGTTAAAACGTAAAACATTTTGGTGCTGAACGAGTCTGATAGGAGCGGATTTGCTGGATGTGAAGAGACTGAGTAAAAAGAGAAGATTAACGAAGATCAAAGAGAGCGATTATGGCGGAGGTTGGTTTTTATTTTTTCCTTTCTTAATTAATTTCAAGCATATATTATTATTATTGTTATCACATGACGGGGAGGGACAACCGTAGCAATTCTAGCTTCCACCGCTCCTATCTTTCTGCCTCATCTTTCTATGACTATATATGGAATGGAATGGTCAGCTCTGCCACTTGATTACGTGGCCTGTAATAGTTCTACATGCCTGCAGGTTTGGACTGTTTTACCAGGTGCGGGGAATCCTTTGGCCTGTCCAAAAGTCTTTCCCGTCTTTAAGGTTGTCATGGGGTGCCATGGAGTTTTAAAGCTCTGCTATAGTAAGCCTTGCAATTGAGCCTCTAATAGCTAGCTTGCCCTTGACATTATATATATATATATATGTCAAGGGCACACTTCAGAATGTTCCTTTGTTAAGGTAAGGTTAATTGGCCATTTTAAATTTAGTTTTTAATGTTCATTTAAATAAATTGAGCTTGAGCTCTAGCTCGAGTAGAGTTTGACTTAATTATTTTTTAAAATTTTTAATTCAAAATCTCTGCCAGTCCCTTCAATTTTTCTCTATCGATAAGTATCCCAACTTGTTAAAATCTATATCCTTAACAAGGAGTAAATATCCTCTTGATTTAGAAGACACAATCACACAGATTTGGTACAGTTCTGAATCATTATAGCGATTCTTTCTGATTCTATCGCTGTAGATAACGTTCAAATGCATTTGCTAAGAAAAGACCGAAAGTATTTGCGATTAAAGAGATTATACGATTAAGATAGTATCTGACCAAAAACTGGTTGGCTTCTTGCCTCTGCTTTCACCGTCCGATAGGGGCAAAATTGATTTGGCTCATGATCACGCCCGTGTCTAGTCTAACGTTAATTCTTGCTGGCTATCGGCGGCGTAAATGCTCGGGCGGTGCTTCTAAACCAGCATTAGCATTTTGCCCAGTATAATCTTCTGGGTTGGGATCCTTCTCGTGCAGGGCTTCCATACAAGGAATCCCTATTTTTATTGGATCTGCTCTTTTGTTAGCATGGAGGTGAATTATCTTCTATTCATCCTCTTTATTCTTAATAGAACTCCCCCCGAACCTTTCTTGAGACCACCAAGCCCTCAAGCACGCCATGGAAGCAGGCAGCTAGAGCGAGCAGCTTACGCTTTGACGACCAAGTCAGAGACTACTGGATACTAACAGTGAATTATCAGGCGGTATCCATTTACAGGGTGGCTAAGTGGCTTGAGGGATTGGTTTGCTAAATCGACACACGGTACCGATTGCTACCTCCCGTTCATAGTTTTGATACAGATGATAGATCTTGATCTGAAAGATAGAGCCTTGAAGCGGTGACTTCTGCGACCTGCTCTCTTTGTATGCTCGAAAAAAAGAACCTTAGAAGGATTTGAGTTGCTAGTTTAGTATGACCAGTTATTTAAAGCTGAACGAACAGTTTTCTTCATAAATTGTAGGCGTTTTTTTTTCCAGGAATTAATACACTAAAATAAAATATTCTCCTCGTAGAAAAGGCTAGGAAAGATTTATTGCTAAAGCTAAAGATTCTCTATGTGGTTTCTGTTTCTATTTGAATCTGGTTTTCAAACAAATTTCTCGCTTTGTTGGTTCAGTAATGTCAATGGGTCATAAGATCAAGCCAACCGTGAAGTCCCAGTTAAAAAACAATCTTCAAATGGGTTTTGATAGTGGTAACGACGACATGAAAGACAAGCAAACCTTATGGAATACGATCAAATGCCTATATTCTTCCTTCAACAAGAAGATCTAGCAAAATGTCAAGTCTCTGCATATAAACATAGAACAGAGAAATGACAGCAAACAGTCTTTAGGGATTCTAGACAGTTGAATCTCCTAAAAAATCTCCCAGTGTCAAGAGTATTGCTACATTTTGTTCGGCCAGCCAATCTAGTCTAGAATAGTGACAGTAAGCCATGTGGGAGTAAAATTTGAAGACGTCATTACAGGGATTAGAGAAAGGGGAATTCGGGGGTTTTTGGTTCATTTCTCTGCCGAGTCCTCGTGATTTCTAATTTGAGGGGATTGAAGCTTTTATAGAAGGAATGAGTGTGTTGAGAATTAATTGTAAAGAATGTTGCAGGTTATGGAAACCTAAACCTCGCGCTTAAGAGGCAAATCACGCACTGTTTTAAATATGAATTGACTGGCTGAAACTAAAACGATTGACATGTTAGATGACTAATGTCACATGCCACGTCATATTTTATCAACGTGGTAGATTAATTTCAGTGTAAATATAACATGGAAAATATTCCTTCACTTGAAAAAATAAATAAACATTAGGGCATTATTTATACTAAAAATAAATATCTACATGTCATCATCATTGTATTTATTCATTTTCATACAAGGAACGTAAGTTAAAATTAATTATAAATAGTATAATTAATCAAAAATTCATTATCAACTAAAGATAAGGAAAACATAACGCTAATCTACCATAAAAATAGAGTCTATGTAATCGACCAAGATGAAATTATCGACCATAAAAAAAAAATTATTTAATCAACCAGAGTATCCAAATCTATATTGAACAGGAACCATCAATGTGTATGAAAAGTTAGGGTTATATAATAAATTAAGACCCATGTGATTATCTTGAATACATTTTGTTTTGGGATTCAACATGTAATTGTCTTACTTAATATGAATTGTCTTCATAGAATTAGGCTTAAGAGATTACCTAGGATTATAAAAACTTATAACAATATATATAGGATCATATAATTATTGTAAATGATCATCAGCCTCTTAATTTCATTCAATTTATATATCTTACTTTTATTTATTACCTTTATTATTTTTCAATACCCTTTATTTCTTTTTTTCTATAGTTTTCGTCTCTTCTTCTATATGTTTCTTTTATCATTTGGTGGTAAGTATTCTTACATTCCACTTGATTTTACAAAGATGCTACTTACCTTTACTAAGGATTAAATTTTTTTTATTTAAAAAAGTTAATAAAAAATATTTTTTTCTAAAAAAAAGCATGAATTGGAAAGAGAAATTCTTGCTAAATTTTTTTCTCCATAATTTAAATAACTTTAGTTTTAAATAAAAATGACAATATGATTTTTTTAATTAAAATAATTATTTACGTGCATTGCAAGAAAAAATGAAACTCCGTTTCTAATTTTTCCAAGGCATGAAAATATGAATGCTTTTTAAATTTTTAACTAAGCTTAAGAAAAATATACAAAAACTATGAAGATAACTTTTAAGGAGTTCCTATAATATATATATAATTATGAATCATTAAATCAATTCCTAAAAAAATATTAAATATATATTTAAACAAGAAAACTAGTACAAAAAAACAATCTAATACACATGAAAATCAATAATTAGTTGTCATCACATCCATAAAAAAAACTACATCAATGGTTCAATTGATAAGTCACAAATACATTCCTGCTTCGCAGAATTCACTAACATGCAGTGACTTGAAACATTTCAGATACAGAGTATTACAAGTTAAAACACACCAGAGCACAAAAAAGAGTAAAAGCCTCTACTGCAGCAGAATCTCCATAAATAAAGAAGAAGAAGAGATCGAGAGAGACGCCGCGGAATCTTATGAATTCAGAAAGTATAAATTCCATCAGATTACAGCAAGATTGAGTCGTGCTCGGCCA
Source organism: Populus trichocarpa (assembly GCF_000002775.5). Taxonomy (NCBI): domain Eukaryota; kingdom Viridiplantae; phylum Streptophyta; class Magnoliopsida; order Malpighiales; family Salicaceae; genus Populus; species Populus trichocarpa. The sequence goes on along the minus strand of NC_037299.2, from coordinate 9,231,532 downwards.
AGTTTCTGGCAGCATTTACCATCATATATATATATATATATATATATAGTGGTGCAAGTTATATCCAGCAAGGTATCTAAAAACAAAAATCAGCAATAGAAAATTCAGCATTATAGCACATTATGCATTATGCAGATCATAAACAATAACCATAAGCGGCAGATTTAGTGTTGAAGACCCTGGGATCAAGATGTGATCTATACAAAAACTCTTCAAAGGGGAATCCTAATTTTTGAAAAAAAAGGAAAAACTACATCTAACAGAAATTCCCCGCTTACAACTTTCACAATATATGCTTCTGCCTACAACTGGACAGTATTAGCCACTGCATTATGGTATCATATGGCTCCTTCAATGCATTTGCTCCCAGCAACCAAGCAATTACTGCTCTTTATGTACCAAGCCACCATCCCATGCGAAAATTCCATGGACAGGAACCCAAATTACCCTGACAAAAATATTCAGATTCAAGGGTGCGGTGCCAAAAAGTACCCTTCAAGCTCTTCTGTTAACCTATTCTTCATGGAAAAGAAAATCTCTCTTGATACATGGTTTTTCCCTGCACAAATGAAGTATACATGGTTTTTCCCTGCACAAATTAAGTTTTTCCTACAAAAACCGCCTGACTGTATCATAAGACTCTTGATTACATGCCGCGTCTCTCTTCTGTCAAAAACTTATTGTTTTCAAAACCAATGCTGCAGTACCGGGTTCAATTGCATTATATTACTATAAACAACTCCTCACTACAAAAATGGCAAGCCATGGTAAACTTGATGCTCTCTGGGTCAACAAATAATTCCACAAATTCCTCCAAAATAACTAGTTTCCAGCTTCAAAGAATAGAACCTGAGGTTGCAAGTGTCCTTTTTCACACATGGCAAGAACATCAGTCCAGCTACCAATTACCTATTAATCAAAGAATAAATTGTAAGACAAGATAGCAGATAAAACAATGGCCAGACACAAATCAAGAAGTACCTTAATAGTCTTGTCATCATACATAATCCACTGATCAAGATCTTGACTATAGGCAAAGCAGTGATAATGTTGCCCATAGTAGCACACCTGAAGATACAAGGATCATGAGGAATGATTATAGTACAAATTCATATCCCAGCAACCAATGACTAAATCAGACATCCAGAAAATAAGGAGGAGCAGCAAGAATATTCCAGTTTTAAAAAAATTAAACAATTACTGCTCTTCTCATATTCCCCCCTGGTTCAAAAACCTTCAAGTTCTATAAGAATTTTCTCCAGCGTTCCCAATAAAGAGTTTAATTTGATTCCTTCTTGAACTGCCATAAAAATGCACAGCTTGCATATAGTCATTTTGTTTCTTTTTTTAGATGATGAGCCACATCTATCTAATCAAACGCTTAGGGTGTATTTGCTTTCAGAAAACAGCTTTCTAATTCATCTGTATTTTGAAAATATTTCTCTATGGAAAAATAACAAGACATTTACTAAACATTAGTTTTCTATTTTGTTTTCTAAAATAGAAAACAAGGCCTCCTTAGGTTTGCATTTAAGACAACAAAAGAAAGGAGAAAAAAAAGAAATTGATGAATACAGGGCCCTTCGTTTAAAAGCAGAAAATTTTGTAAAGTGACTCTTTGTAGTTTTCATTTAACGATGAAACTCAAAAAGTATAAAATACTTGTTTTCAAAAAAACAGTGAACATTTTTAATTGGTAAACATGTTTTCCACAGTTGTGCTTTCTAGTTAAATTTTTCCACAAGTTATGAAATTTTCAACAACTACACCCTCAAGGTTTCCCCATGTTAGCAGTTGATGCATTTGATTTTTATATCTTTCTCCTGTTGTCTCTAGCAAACTGGTGCTTGCATGTTGTCACTTTTAGTATTTTTGAGTACTTATCTTTCACCCTAGTATAAAAAACTCATCTTTCCTTCTGGCATGATTTAACAGAACAACCAAACCAATCTTTCCTAATTAACTGCATATGTAAAGTCTTGAATATCAATATCTCCATCAAGATAACATGATAAATGGTCGGTCAAATTTATGTATGACTGGATCCAAGCTATGATAAATGGTCTGTCAACTTTACGTACCACTGAAACCAAGCTACGTATGTTCTTTGGATCCAGACCGCGATAAAAAACACTGATATCTATCTCAGTATTTAGAGCTGTCAATGTTGCTGTTATATCATCAATGCTTTCACAGGTTTTCTGCCAGCCCAGAACTGCAGGACAAAGATGTACATAATTTTGGGTTTCTAAAAGAGTGTGCCACTCTCACTAAGCAAAAATCTCTAAACAATTCAGAAAAATATTCACCTGTTGTAAAAACATGTGGTGGAGTTGACAGAATATGATGGGTGTAATTGGGCTTCCCACAACCACCAGCCTCAGTATCACAAGCTAACTGGTGATTCATTTCGACAAGATTTAAAAGCTCATCAAAAGAGCTTTCAGCACGCATGACCTGGAAGGAAAGAAAAAAAATATTCAAGGGGTAAAGTAAATTAATACACCATATAAATTGAAATTAAAAAAAAACAAAGTAAGGAGAAATAAATGGTTGCATAAAATTTGTTTAGCAGCAACACGTACCTTCATTGTTCGGAGGGCACTGGCATTTATATTATGAAAGAAAGCACTGTACTTCAGGTGTCTAGACTCCACACCACAACTCTGGCAATTCATTTGTTCTGAAATGTCCATTCCAAAAAGAGAGTGCACTATACAAGCATTCTTTTTTGTACATTCCCAAGACTCCATGCCACTGTGTTCCACTGCCTCAGAATCAGAACCATGCAAACCAGAGGTAAATGCTCGATGAAGGCAGTCAAATATCACAGCCAAAACTTCAGATGCGTCATTCATCTGTCCCTGTAAATTCAATTCCAACTAACTCAGCAAAGACATCCTCATATACAAATTCTTGTATTGTAAAAAGTGAATGATGAAAAATCACAGTTAAGTAAAAAGTTATGAAAACCAAGGGGGCCAAACACAGTTCTTAAAAATTACCTCCTGGAAGAAATTACTATTAGGATACAAGTTGCTCAAAGCTATCCTCAGTGATGTTGGAGCAACTGCTTCTCTTCGTGTATCCATGGATACAATGCTCATAGCAGTAAGAATATCATACAAGGCACAAACAGCACATGGATCTCCCACATGAACATGCTCTGATCGTGATCTACTCAAGAACTCATCTCGAAACCGTCTTAAATGCCACAAGGACTGAAGTTATAAAAGAACCAACAAGAAACAGTTAGGCACTGAATAGTGAAATGAAAAGCGCAGATTAAATGGTGAAATAGCAATGAAAAGCATATATAAATAGAATAGTGAAACAGCAGAGATGGCATTGTGCTCAAAATACCTGTATGATAACATTCAGAAAGCAATTGTAATCACCAATATCATTCTTCAAGCCAGTGCCAAATACATCAGTTCCATCCACATTTACAGTTGCAACTTCATATGGTGAAGTACCAGAATTACCAAGTTCAGAAGAAATTGTTTGCTTCAAACTTGACATCATTGGTATCTTCTGATTTGCTTGAAATGTGTCTGGAAAATCAATGCAAATAGATTAATAGAGTTTCAAATAAATGGATACAAATTACGTTTTTAACTTCACTTTAGAGATTAGGGAAAGGAAAAGAAGTGCTGAACATGATGGTAAATGCATTCATTTGCCTAAGGCAAATGCTACCTGGCATGATTCAACCAAACTCAAACAACTGATCTGAAGACTAGGTCAGAACCCATTTGATTCTGATTCAGTAAGATGAGGGATGGCTACATATTGAGTAAGACAATATTGCAAAATACTATCACATCATATGATTAAAATATTTGCTTGACCTCGATGCTCATAGTGCCCACCTCAAATAAAGCCACACATAATTTTCTAAACCTGACTGGTACAGTGCCGACACATACACTAACATAATAATAACTATTATTTTACATAAGCTAGCAAAAATTACAAATGCACGGTTGAGTTCAGAAAATCATTTTTTTAATTAATCAAGTAACTCACATCCCAGCTCCCTAGTGTGACTAGTAGCATACCCAGAAACCCAACCAGGGGGGAATTGCAGGCAAATTAAATGTGAAACCATTCTCTTTTCAGCAAATAATTAGTTAAGTAAACAAAACATATAATCTTGATTATTTGACAAAGCCAATCAACCCAATAAACAGAGGAAGCCTTATGGCCTTCTTTTTGTAGTGGTGTGTGAAATGTATGTGAAAGAAGTAAAGAAATTCACTTAAAAAAGATTGTTGGAGACACCATTCCTCCTGTCTACATAGAGCTGTGACTGTTTTCGTGTTTGAAATTGTGTTTCAAAAGTGCGTATAGCTTGAAAAACATCAAATTGATGTTTTTTTAGTGCTTTCCAATGGTTTTGATATGCTGATGGCAAAAATGAAAAACAAATTTGAAAAAAAATCATTTTAATGCATTTTCAAGCGAAAAGCACTTTTAAAAAACACCTTGCACCACAAAATCAAACACACTAAAACAAATGAAGAGAATCTAGGTTTTGTAGATGGAACCCATTCTGGTGAACACAGACGTCCTCCATAAAATTCTAGGATTTTGTTGTTAGAACATCTTGTTTCTATTCTCAAAGAAATTATACCCTGAACCGAACGGGCAGGGGCAGAACCAAATACAACAATATCTTCAATGGCAAATAAAGCCTGGGGATAGACTGACCCACATGTGACACCAATTTTTGATTTAGTTGACCACAACAGAAACAAAGTGCAATTTTTATTTTTGGCACAGGAAGCTGAACTTGCCGTTAAAATAATTAGATGAATAAGAATTATATATGCGTGACAAAGTTGAATATATGCAATTCTACCATTTCTGAAATACAATGATGTTAAAAAACCATAAAGAAGCATAGATAATACATAAATTCAGAATCTATTACAGGATTTATATCCTTTATCAAAAGAATATATATATAAATATAAAAAAAATGGGACATGTATATATATGTGTGACAAAGTTGAATATATGCAACTATACAATTTCTGACATACAATGATGTTAAAAAACCTTAAAGAAGCATAGATAATACATAAATTCAGAATCTATTACAGGATTTATATCCTTTATCAAAAGGATATATATATATATAATTGCAGGGTTTAAACCTAGATGCAGAAATCCTCTTACATAAAAAGTTATCTGAGCTTTACGTAGAAGTCTACAAAATCAAAGAAGATTGAAAAGCACAACTGGTAGATAAGTGGAGTTTCATGGGACAAAGGGCATCCAACAAAGACAGTATATCATGTTCCCTTAAGGCTCATCTAGTTGTTATAGTAACAATGTACAATCATAAAATGTAGTGAAGCAAAATGAAAGCAAGCAAATGATCAAAAGAAATTTACCAAGGCTTTGGCGCATGGCTTTTTCAAGGTCAGCTTGAAACCTTTCCTCATCCTCCTCCTCTACTTTTAACTGTCTCAGTGTCTTAGTTGCACTGTCTCCCAAATTTGAAGTAACTGGTTTAACATATGGAAACCCATATAAAATTAGGTACAACATGTAGATAATCAACCACAAAATTGCTCAAGGTATAATGGCTGACAAGCATGTAAGGAAGCCCTTAGTACAAAGCAAGCAAGCAAGCAGAATGAGAGGCCAAAGCGATCATCACACAACTACTATATCTTGGAGAGTATAATTAAAAACCCCAGCAAAGTGCAAGAGCAGAAGAGAATGTTAAACAACTAAAAAGAAAAAAGTGTATGCTACACTTAACATTCATATGAAGACATCAAGCACAACACACAAATAATCCATTAAGTTATGCAGACTTCACTCCTACAAACTAGAAACCTCTCAATAAGCCCAATTCAACAAACCAATACTGTTTATCATAATCAAATTTTATATGTGAAATTAAACCTAGTCTGTTTATGATATCATGAGTCATGAACAATTTTTCCACAGAGATATGCAGGAAGAGAACAGCACACCATCAACACTACTTAATTTTTTTTTACTATTACCATATTTAAAAAGAAGGGTAATTATCTTGGTCTACACCCACAACATCTTCTCTTTGTAAAAGTGGTTCGCTACTTCCTTTTGCACCACACTTGGATTTTATGCTAGCATGTCTTTTCAATGTCAGGGATCTATTGAATGGCTCAACTAAGGAGAAGTGCGGGCTTGGAGAGAACTAATAGGGGGAAGAAAAATCTAGCCTTAATTACTTCCAACATTTCTTTGGCTCAAGCAAGGCCATGTAGCAAGAGGGCTTCTGAAGGAGAGTATTTCCTCTCTCTGCCACTTTAAATAGGTGGATTAAAACTCTATATTAACTTTAGTTGTATAGAGCAATATTTGGAAGATTGTCTTTTCATTTAATAAATTCTGTAGATGCACTTTCTTGCCTTTGTTTTTCAATGAATCACTCTCTTGTAAATGAGTTCAAACTTTTATCAATGAGTAAGTGTTGAGTAATCATAAAATTAGTAGCAGATTCCATCAGTATAGTTCCAAGGGTATCGTGTCTTTGGATTAAAATTTTAGTTTCAATAGCCATCAAGGAAGTATTCCATGTATTGTCATTTTAATAAAAGCTGGAGTAAACAATAAAATGATCTAAGAAAGAAATAGACAGATTAAAGCTGCTGCTTCAATGGGGTGAGGTGACATTGTAAAAAGGGTAGAGGGAAATAAAGATATCACCATAAATTAGATGGAAAAAAAAATAACGTGTCATCCACTTTGGGTAATCTTAAATCCACAACTGCTTCAGATAATCGAAGATTAAAATCCATTGTAAATGCATGCTTCCATGCATGATAGTGCTTGATTAAGAATTAAAAAAAAAATAATCGAAGGGGATAAGCACATACTGCTTCCGATTTCAGTATTTTCTGTTTCAGATAACATGGGTTGATTTTTTCCATCAGAAGATCGAGAGGAACTCTTCTGCCGCCTACTTCTCCTTCCTGGCCGTCGATCAGAAGGACCACCCTCCACACTTCCTCCAGTAGATAGCTCTGCGAAATAAAGACAACGAAAATCATTTAAAAACATTACAGCCAACCCCAGTCTCATTCAGAAACTTTATAATATAATGCTATCCCACCACTGGCTGTTGTCATGGGTATGCCTTCTAAATTGTTGGGCAACCCCCTCTTCTGCGTCAACTGCTCCTGAAAGTGAAATTTGATAAGATTACATTTGGCATTTCATAGGAATTTTTTAAACACGGCATTCAAACTCTTAGAATAACCTCTGTTTCTCTATTCAAGAAGCGCATTTCCAATGGATATGAACCTAATATTGGTTCTCAATCCCTTTACAATATCATGAACAAATAAATCTCAAACTAATGCTTACCAATGGCTCACGGGAATCAGCAGCAGCAGGATCAAAGCAATAATCGTGTAGTCCCCCAGACAACTTCTCTGGAAAAGTTCGATTAGATTTCTTGTGCTGTTGCTCAGCAAGATGCTTCTGTTTGGCTTCATTCTCTATTCGTCTTTGATACTCTAAAGATTCTTCGAGCATTCTTTCCTCCTCTTCAATCTCAATTTTCCATCTAAATTCCTCTTCCTGTTGTTTCAAATCATCATCGCTTACAGAAAGATGACTCTGAGAATCTGGATAGTTGCCATCAGATGCATCTGGAAAGGAACTGCAGAGAGGAATGAATAAAACATTATAAAAACAAGTAGTATGCATTACTTATTTGTATTTACAACAAAATGGCACAAATTAAAATGGAAGCACTAATCGTAGAAACAGAAATATAGAAGTGCAAAGCAACACAAATAGATAGGCATACCCCCTCCCATTAGTCGCATCTTGAAGCAATTGCTGCTCGCTAGCAGCAACAACCTACAAAGTAAAACACATTAGACTGGGACAATGGACTGTGTCTATGTCTTCTACAAAGTCAGAAGCCAGCAGAGAAAGAAACACAACCAAAAAAAGAAATTAGAAACCTTTGAGTCCTTGGTTTTCTTGTACTCTTTGTTCTTTCTCTTATCCTTCCCCTTCTCTAATGTATTTCTTGAATTATCACTACGTCCTTGGGTACCCTTCTTAGAATCAAGGGCAAGCTCCGCCAAAAATGCTTCTCTTGCAGCATCAGACTTCTCTGTGGCATCCTTCTCGGCTAGATCCTCCAAGTGTGCCTGGAAAAGAGAGATTAGCATGAGATAATATGCAAAGTTACAACCACAAGAGATGAGAAACACCCTATTTATCACTGCCCAATACAAACCCTCATGTAGGACTTCACTAAGGGTAGCAAGATTGATCGATAATCAAGGGCAGAAACTGACTCGAGCTTGAGTTCCAACTGCTGCATTCCAGAGACATTCCGCATGATTTGGGCATCAATTTTGCTGAGCTGCGCAACAATAAAGGTGATTTAAAGTCACAAGGATCATTATCAATTTTTTTTTTACCAAACAAGTGAATTCTAGAACTAATATACTGACCTCTATTGACAAGTGTTCTTTCTGTCGCTGGATAGCAATTTCTATGCAAGTTTCTACTTGATGCATGTGGTCCTTGGTTCTCCAATTACCATCTTCACCAGATTCCAAGTCACAAAACTGAGAAGTTATACCACCATAAGTATCCTCATACCCGAATTGATTGGCATTCAGAGTATCTGCTTCTTTTAACACATTTAATATAGCATCTAACTCAAATCTACTGCTAATGAACAGCGCATCATGCTCATTCTCAACAAGCTGCTCTCTCCGCTGCCTAAGAACAGAATCATAGCTTCTATGTTCAACAAGCATGTCAGTCTCCCTCTTCTTACCTTCTTCGAGACAGAGATCCTCCACAGCCTGCAACGCTTGCTCATAACCTAAATGTTCACATTTCCTCTCACAAAGGCTCTGCAGATGGTAAAACTCTTTCTCAAGAGTCTGGAGAATTTCCATACCTTGATGCATTTTCTCTTCTTTTGTACGGATCCATGATTGTAATTGCTCTCCACTAGAAAGGCCTGCAAATATCCATGATAGCAAAGCATCAGCGTCAGGTTGAACCCCATTTCCATAGGCAGCAATAGTCGAAGTTGCTGTGGTGGCATCATTGTCAGGACATGTGCTAGGAGCATATTCCAATGACAATAAACGTTCATCCAAGCAGAGACAAGGCTCATCACCATTTAGAACAATCTCCTCTTTAATTTCAGGACCTTTAGCACCAGAATTTGAGCCATCTACAACAATACTTTTCTCGGGAGACCTGCCCAAACCACAGTAATGAGATATTTCCTGTAAGAATTTAAGGATCTTTTTGAGTTGGGATGCTCCCAGAAAGCAAATGCAATTGGGTGTCTGGCCCACACCACGGTTCAGAAGCCGAGAACCAGAAGCAAGATTCTGTAGTTCATCCATTGTTAATTGTATCACCTTATTAAGATGGCTTGCAGCAAGATATTTATGTCCAATAAGTGCCTGAAATACATCATGAATTTTTTCGAGGAGCTTCGCTCGCTCAGAATCCTCTGATATTGACCAGCTATCAATAGTGTATGCAATAGACGACTGGTTCCCATCAAATTCTTTACCTTCAATATTGTAAACTTTGTCAGAGTTGCTACTGCTCACAGGACAACTGTTATAACCATCCCTCAAATTTTCCTTCTCTGGAGAAGAATCCCGTGCATCTTTGAAAAAATCATCACTGTCCTCATTATGGTGCTCTGAGCAAAAATCCTCACCAAGCTCTCCATTATGACATTTCCCTTGATTCCAAGGCATCTTAACCGCAGAGGAAATGTCTAATGGTTTCCAGGAGCTATTAAGAATCATCTCAATCCACTCATTGTCTGCACTCTGAGGTAAAACTTCCTGCATCTTGGGCATAAGACTCCCCATGTGCTCTTGCACAACATGATGCAAATGACTATCTGCGTCCACAAACTTTTCATTGCATCGACAACACACCCAAAACCTCCAGCTCTTATTCTCCAAGCCGTAAGCCAACAACTCATTCAAAACGTCACTGGCCAATCCATCCTTGGATGACCAAAAATAACCCTTCAAATCACTGACCTTAATTTTCAACAACTCCCTCTTCATTTCCAAGGTCATCGAATTCCAATAGGACCGAACCCAGTCCTTTCTCTCAGTGTTAGTCCCATTCTTCCTCGCATTACTCCCACATTTCCTCCTCTCTCCTCTCCTATCACTCCCTGGCGTTACCGCCACTCCTTGATCACTCCTCTCTCCCTCACTCTGTCCCAAACCCATCTCCGACTTCTGCTGCTGCAACAACCTGGCAGCAGCAACCCTGACTTCAATCTCTTTCCTCCTCTCTTCCTGCGTCTTAGTAGCTTTCTTAATCTCATTCGGCCGCCTGGTTTGCACCAACCTAACTTCCATTGGATCTTCAGTAGCTCTTCTTATAGGTATTAACCTAATCTCTTCACCAGTCCCCAAATTCTTCATCCAAGTAGAGATCGAAGCAATGTTGGACTTATGTTGCAAGTTTTTCAACTCACCTTGCACATGAGCGATCCTCCCTTCCGCTGTAGCTATCTTCTGCTGACTCTCCTCCTGCAAACTCTCCTTCGCAGGATCAATTGGATTCTCAATTTTCAAAGCACGGTCACACTCTTTCATTACCTCTTCATACTCTTTCCCATCACTCGCCGCCTCGTAGAGCAAATTCGCGTAGAAATGAGCGAATTCGATTGAATTCGGAGACAATTCCGCCGCTCTACGAGCAGCTTCAATTGCGTTCTTTATGTGCCGCTGCTTACTGTTAGGGTCATCGATTATCGAAGAAACTTTAACACACACCGTACCGTGAACACGGTGGATTAAGGCGTCGCCGCCGTGTTTAGCACACGAGTCCTTCATGATACGTAGGGCTTTCGTGTGGTTTCCGCGACGCAGCGCATTCAAGGCGCGGCCGCACTCTTGCTTGATCGTTGAACCGTCCGAATCTGGAGTAACCGAATTCGGGTGGTCGGGTTCTTCCGACGCCGCCGCGGGCGACGGCGAGGGAGGGTGTTTGGTGAGAGAGTTTGGTGGGCGTTTTCTATTCCCCATGGAAATTTGAATGGGTTTGTTACGAAAAGAACGGATGCATGTAAAAATGTACAAGATGCGTGAGCATAGAGTTAAAAAGAGAGAGACTTACTTGGAAATGCGTAGGGGTAAAGAAGGGATTTCACTAGGGGGTTCCGGTGACGGTGACGGGGTCGGCGACGAAATCTAGGGAGAGGGTGGGTGAGTAAGAAGGAGCAAGGGAAAGAGGATGGGTTTTGACGAGGAAATTGAGTAATTAAGGGTATTCATAATATTGTTTAGCACCCACTCTTTTGATTTACTTTACAGAATAAAACTGTGTTATCCTTCTCTTTTTTTCTTTTTTAATTTCAGGGTGAAAGAAGGTTAGGTGTGATCATGTGTTTGGATGCGTTGAAATTGTTAATTTTTAAAGTATTTTTTATTAAAATAATATTTTTATTTTTTTAGAGTTATTTTTTATATTAACTTTAATCTAAAAATATAAAAAAATTAAATTTTAAAAAAACATGATTTTAAATATATTTCTAAATACCTTCATAAAATTTTATGTGTGCAAAGTTTAGATTACAAATTTGATAAGAAAATTAATAAAGTAATAAATAAGTTAAATATTAGATTTTAATAGATTAACTCAAATTTTTACTAAATCAAATATTTTTTTTAACTCATATTAATTTAAATTTTAAATTAAAAAATTCTAATTAATACAGGTTCAGGTTTTGTAACTATGAGTATGAAAAGGAAGACATGTTAACAGATTATTTGGATTCAATTTTCTATAATAATGAATTTAAATAAAATATTTAATTTAAATTTAATTATTAAATAAATTGATTTCCTTTTGTTTTTTATATTTTTTCATTATCTTTAACTTATTTCTTTAAAAATCTTTTTCTAAAAAAAAAAGATTAGATGGGTATTTTAGAAATATTAATTTTTTTCTTTTTAAAATTATAAATCAAATGGGTTTACCTCTAAATTATTTTTATAATATTTTTAGAGATTCAATTTTTAACAGTTATGAAATTTCATTAAAATTTTTAAATTCAATTTAATTCATAAAATTCTAAAAATTAGTATTAAACATGTTTTATTCAGGAAAATAAACGGTTGTTTTACTTGTGCACAAAGAGAAGTTTATAAGAAAAGGACAAGATTTAATTTAACTGTATTAGTTATGATTAAAATTTACATTTACTTTTTAAAACTCTTGTTTATTTCTTTTTATTATTAAAAAAAAACCAAGAGATTTCAGTGTTTTGCTGTATACATGGACTTAATTGCTGCATTATTAAAAGAACTAAGAGGCTATAGTGTTTTACTATACACACAAATACATAACACCGTGTGTTGGAGTATATTGATATCTTTTCCCTTTCCAAAAAAAATAAAAAAAAATAACATTGAACTTCTTATTGGAGCATGACAGCTTTTTATTAAAATTTATTAGTTATTATTAAATTGATTGTGAATAAACTAGTCTTTTATCTTTTTAAAAACAAGATATAATAACTAAATTATTTTTAAAATAAAATTTTTAAAATTAACATCTAGAGTTTTTTTTTTTATTTTCATTATAGTTTTTTTATCTATAATCGAGTTGACTAAGGAAACAAGTTAGTATTTTAATAAATATAAAATATCATTAAAAAATAAAAAAAAGTGACTAACGCGTGTGACACACACACCAATGTATGAAAAGCCTCCACTATCTTTGGACATCGCGTTAGGCGTTTCTCGATAGCCTAACACTAACTTTCATAGTAGTGTTAGGAGAGACACACCGGGCTCTTCCAGGTAATGGGGTACATGTCGGCAAAAGAGTAATGGTATGACTCCGATTAATTATTTTATCTTCTCTCTTTTTTCTCTTTGCCTCGGGTTTGGTGTTTGCTTTTTCAAAAATTAAATATGTCATGTCAATTTGTATTGTATCAATTTTGGTTTTTTTTTCTTTTGATTATTATTTATTTTGCTTTAAATTCTTTTTTAAATTTATTTTGTTTTTCAATTTCATCCCCTCAACATTTGACTTCATTTAATTTTTTTTATCTAATCTGGTTATCAATCTTTTAATTGTTTTTTTTTTATCCTTTTCTTGATTTTTTTTATTTTTCAATTTTGTCCTTCATTTTTTTTATTTCATTTAATTTTTATATCAAATTTGGTCTTCATTCTTTTGATTGCTATTTGTTTTGTTTTTTTAATCATTTTCTTGATTGATTTTTTTTTTCAATTTCATCCATCAATATTTGGAAGGTTGAGATTTTTGCTTTGTGATTTGACTTTGGTTTTTTTAAGATCTTTTTTTTTAAAAAAAATTAATTTTGTCCTTCAACATTAAGTTATTTGGCCTTAAGCTTCATGACTTTTTCTACTTTTCTTTACATGGGGTTATCTCGATCTCATGTGCTAGGTTGCGAGTTAGTCAAGTTAACTCGGGTTGACTCCGTTTTTTTTTAAATTTCAATTGATATTTTTTTAGTTTCGTCTTTCATCATTTAGTTTATTTGAGAGTTGACCTCCATTGTTTTAATTAATTTTTTATGTATGAAGTTATCCTGATCTTACAACCGGATTGCGAATATGGCATGCTGACTCGATTGTTCTTTTTTAAAATTGATTTTTTTTTGTTCGTCCTTCAGTGCTTGATTTATTGGTAATTGAGCTTAAGATTTTTTATTATTATTTTTATTTTTATGAGGTTATTTTATTCTCATTTAATTCTTTTTTTGTTATCAAATAAGGTCATTAAAATCTTTTAATAGTATCTAGAAGGCATCTTTTTTATAATATTGACAAGCATTTATTTATTTTATTAGTCATAATTGTTTTTTCATTGGTTTTTTATAATTATACTATTAAAATAATCAATTTTATTAAACTTATTCAAATCACTATCCAAATCTTATATATTTTTTATTTATTTAAAAATACTATCATTATCTAAGCATTTTTTTCATGTTTGGAAAAAAAACTAATGACATGGCACGAACACCTTTGGACTAGAAACCTTCAAAAGATTGACCATCTGAACTTTAGGACTGCCGATATTGTAAAAAAATTGTGTGAAGCACGTCCGGTTAAAAGAAAATTAATAAAATATCATGGATAATTTTTCCAATTTCCAATTTGACTTTTTTACAAGCGTTGATTTGAACTAGTGTGGTGGTTGCAATTTGCAGTAACCTCTAACGCGGCGATATTCCCTGAGATGATCTTTAAATTAAAAGGCATGCCCTGCTTTCATTCAATTAAAAAAGTTAAATGAAGTAAGAAATTGTTTTTCAAAGTGAATACAAAATATATAGGATATACATACACTAATTATTCAATTTATAATTTGTTAGTCAGAGAATTAGCCCAACATGTTCTTAAGCTTTTCGATACTTTTCCAAGATAGAAAGAAGAAAGACAATGGAAACATAAATGCGTTTAGAGACAGAGATATTGTCATAAAAATAAACATAGAATAATTTTAGTGTGAGTTTTTTAGGACATGTTTCTAAAGATATTATTTATTGTTTTTTATTTCTAAAATGTTATTATAAAAACTCTTAACTTCAAAATTATCCAACTAGGACATGTATGAATAAAATTGATTATTATCATAATTTTAAAACCTAACTTGAGGGTCAATCCAAGAGAAGGTTCGGATTCTAGGCTGAGAGGGCCAACCCTAGTTAACCCGAGTCAATATAAAAATAAAAGTGTTTCCCATCATAGTTTTAAAACTCAACAATATATATATATATATATATATATATATATATATATATATATATATATTTCTTTTATATACAAGCAAAAGATTAAAATTATTTTTTATATTTTCATATTTAGTTAAATTTACTTTTTATTGTAATTCTAATATAAAGATTTTCTTTTGTGAGTTAACAACATAACTTTTTCATGATAATTTTTAATTTGAATAAAATAAAATTAATAATTTACAATTAGATTATGGTGAATATAAAATATTAAGAAGATTATTATAAAATACAGTTCTGATTTTTTATGAAATACAATTGTAATAATCTAATTGTAAATACTGAATTACAGTCCTAGGATGAAGATAGAAGGATGAAGATATAACAATTACAGTCCTAGGATGAAGATAGAAGGATAGCCAAATATTTACAACAATGCAAATACTCCAAATAATCAACCGCAAGGGCCTCACAGAAGCAGCAAAAGCTGCGGTAGAATATAGCCCTCACAGAAGCAGCTACAGCTGCGGTAGAACATAGCTACCAAGATGTCAGAATATAACTAAAATTGCTGCTGCTAATAACAACACATATTAGGCATGTGATACAGCTTCACTGGTACTCCCGCCACAACAAAATTGTGCCTACACTACAAACAATCGCTTACAATAAATGCATCCGCTCCACGTAAGATTGGAGCAACCATCTACTAAGAGGTTCTCCGCACCCTACAAAACACCCAGTATTGCCATTTTCTGTGAAAAACGGAAAGCTGAAAATATGCAGCAATTCCTGCACTGCCTGTCTCACAAGGGAAGATCCTGTCACCCTGCTCCGACGGCCCCATCCAGTCACTATATCAATACGACTGGGGATAACACCTGAGACTAGCATCTGGCGGCGAAACCAAGCAAGTGTTCTAGATAAAGCTGTTACGGCAGTGCCTTCAGACATAACATGGAGATTAATAAGCCAATAACAAGAACTTTTCTCTTTGACTGCATCTGGATATACATTCCTCTGTGCAGCTATCTCCCAGACCGAGCCAGCCTCCTCCTTGAGCCCTGACTTATGAAGGAAGTCCACCACTGCATCTACAAGTCCCCTCTTGCTCTCTCTATCCTCACTATGCATCATATCCAAGAACTTGCTCACATGATGCCTCACATTTTGACCATCAGGTCCAGCTGACGGCAAAGATGAAAGGAACATATGTGCAGGGTGGCCAGTGACTGACATGAGCTCACAATAACATCCCATGTCATAAGGTGATCGTGCCTCTGTACAGCAGCTGAGGAGCAAGGTGTAAGTCTGCAACGATGGATTTAGACCCAAGTTCAGCATGCTTTGCAGCAAGTTATAAGCATCTGGCAGACGATTCACCCTCAGGAAAGCACTGAGCAGGGAGTTGCAAGTTGGCACATTTGGGCACAAACCAGCATGGAGCATGGCTTGATACCATTCCCAAGCCTTTTCAACATTTCCAGCCTTTCCCCACAAGTCAACCAGAAGGCCATAGACAGGTTCATCAGGCACCCAGTTCTTCCGTTTCATCTCAGAAAAAATTGCTTCTGCTTCATCAAGATATCCAGAGTGTCCAAGCACCTCCATCACTATGCTGTAAGTCACTTTGTCAGGTTCGAATCCAGCATTCTGCATGTCACGGTAAAGTTTTAATGCATTCTGGTAATTCCTTGCCTTGGCTTGCAAAGCAATCATGATATTGTATGTTACTAAATTGGGAACACAACCTTGTTCAATCATCTCACAAAATAGCTTGTCAGCAGCTGCTAAATGGCCAGCTTTTCCAAGGCAGTTTATCATAACACTATAAGTGAATGTGTCCGGAGAAAGGCCTGCTGCCTGCATTCTTTGATACATCTCCATAGCAAAATTAAGAAACCCAGCTTTTGCATGGATATCAATGAGTGTGCAGTAGGTGACTCGGTCAGGTTCACACCCAGCCTTCTGCATTTGATTGAACACTTCAACTGCATCATTCAGGTAGTTCGCACGGCCATAACTGTGAATAAGACGATTGTATGTCACAACAGTAGGTTGGCATCCATCCCTGACCATCTGATCAAGCAATTTGTTAATCGCAACAAACTGCTTTGCACGGCCAAGGATGCCAACCATGGTTGTGTAAGTGTAGCCATCATGCTTGAACCCAGGTAGCTGTTTCAACCAATGGAAAAATCCAAGAGCAACAGTATGATCCTGAAGCTGTTTTAGAACTTGGTTAGCTTGATAGGCATCCATATGACAATTAAGATTTACAAGAGCCTCCTCCGCTGAAGGACCCCACCTTAACTGTCTTAATATCTGAGAAACATTTTCTACAACATGCCCAGTGCTTACAAACTGCCTAGCACTTCGAGCCACTACAGCTGGCATTTTAGTATCTCTCGAGGGTCTTCTGTAACCATCAGTGAACGGCTTCCCAACATTTACATCTGAAGTATTTACATTGGAATTAAATTTTGACACTAACCGATTTGGTTGAGCTTTTAACCTCTGAGGTATGGTTCTCCTCTTATCAAATGCATCTGAAGGTAAACTATGACTATCCAATGAACTATCAGCAGCAATACTTGAAACTTGTTTGAAACCTCTAACAAAACTTGATTTGTTGCCCCTATCCTTCATAGAGTTGTAGTTAACAGCAGCATTTGACCCCACTGGTATCTCTGCAGATGAATTTGGATATGCCTTGGTGAAGTTCTCTCTCCTGATGGGTTTTACATTTGAAGACTTTATATTGGAAAGTTGCCTGGTAGGGTCAATCATGCAGTTGATGGTTGAGTTTATTACAGTTCCATCTGATGTAGGAAGCTTGTAGTTCACTAAATCAGACAGAAAGCTGACTGCTGCAATACCAACTCTCACAAACTGGTCTGAAATAGGAGGAGAAGAGTGTCCTACATCCTTTTCAGCAATATCAATGCCAATCGCATAACTAACACAACCTGACATTCCACAAGAGCTATGAGTAGATGCAACTTGTGGGAAAGAATTTGGGTGTTCAACACTTGCATCTTTTTGAGAGCCCACTAACTTTACGGCATCTCCTGAAACTGAATTTTCTACCCTTGCTGATGTTTTGGATGCTATGGAGGACCTTTTTTGTGGAAGTAGAAAACTGCTTCCATCTCCTGAAACTGAGGCTTCTACTCTTGCTGAAGTTTTAGATCCAAAATTGGATGGCTTCTGTGCAAGTAGAATACTGTTTCTCGGTTGCTGCCTTGTTGAAACACAGGTTTCATCTTCAGAGCAAGTGCATGAAGAACTACCATCTGTAGCACTGCACCGCGAACCACTTAGAAAAAATGACCTTGCACTGCTGGAAAGATTACCGAGTTGCTTTGCCCTTAACATGATCTGCTGACCCCTGCACAAAATGGTTTTTATGAAGGATTATTAAAATAGATATCATGATACTAACACCCTGACATCTCAAGGAAGAGGATGCATTTCTTGGTTGCTGTGTGCTACTGTACACCAATATAAGGATAGCCTGCTCAAGGATCGGCAAAAGCCAAAAGCTCATAGTATATGCAAAATGAGCAGCATGCAAAGTTAAAATTCTATCAAAAAATAAAAGAAGGAATCTTGGAAATGCAATAGCTTATAACCAAATTTATGAGTTGGGTTCACGAAGATGAACACTTCTAAAGCATGTATGACATTTGACAAACCAACAAGTAAATTTATTTGCAATGCACACTGCATGAGTACGTTGCCGTTGTAGCAGACATGAATACAGTGACAATATAGCAGGAAGCAATTTAATGTGCTTTCATGCATGAAGGGAAACAAAGAGGCTACGCAGTGGATAAAATCAGGGTCACAAAAGCAGTGCAGTGATGTGGTGACCACTTTAGCATGAGGAATACGCTGCCCGCAATCTCTCAAGGGCAGTGATGTATTGCTTAAAGAAAACAAAAGATCAGTTTTTACCTACTCAATTAGCTCCAAAACTACCATTTTAAAGGGGACCATCAACGATCCCGAATTTGCTTGTTACTCAATGTATATAAAAATCAAGACGCCACTGCAAACAAGTAAGGTTGTGACTCTATGCATATAAATCTGCTACTCCAAAAACTGTGTATGTAATTTGGGTCTCGTTCCACCGTCACTGTGTTGTTCAAATCTATCCAGCCAACCCAGAAAAAAGAAAAGGCAACATTAGACAATCAAACCTCAAATAAACAGAAACTTTAAGTGAACAATGAACAGATGAATTTAGAAGTTATTTCCTGTCTCAGAACGGTCGGAGCTACTTCAAAACACCAAGAAGCAAATAAATTCATCAACTTAAATGATGCGAATGTCTCGAATCTGTATCAAGCTCATTTCTTTTACACAAAAAACGCTGGGAAAAGCAATCATTTCAAATACATACAAAGAAAGAGTGAAAAAACAATCGTGAAAACCTGTTAAACCACTAATGTTTATATCATAAATCGACAGAAAATCCACACGCTCAATTAATCATCAAATTGCATTCTTTAAGACATCCAGAGTTGCTTTCTGACAAAATGAACAGATCTTTACCCCTAAGAAATTGATCTTTTCATATACTAGCACAGAAAAAAAATCAATACAACACATAAAGTAGATTTCCACATACGAGAAAAAACAAACAAGATAAGACAAACCCATGTTCTCAAACCTTCATATATATATAAAAAACTACCAGAATAACAAACAAAGGGTGATTGCAACCACAACAATGGAAACCCGGTAAAGAAAGCAAGGCAAGAAAAAACATATTAAAAGGGAGCACCTGAAGCTGGTGTACAGGCTCCTGAGTAGTTGTAGAGAGAGAAACGTTAAGAGGTTTCAGAGAGAGAAGAAGCGGCTCTGCTCCCTCTGGCGTCAACTGAGTTTTTTTTCCAAGCAAGTTGGGGGGGGGCGTAAGGTGTTCAACCTTTTGATTTTGTACTGACCTTGGTTTTTTTTCTCACCCTACATTTTATCTTTTATATGCACTGTTGTGATTTGAAACTCGTGACTGGCAAGTTACCTTGAAATTTGATTTGTATTTCACCCATTAATGTGTGAAGGAAACCTTGCATTAAATAAATACAGAAATTTCGTTGATAAGGAAAAGGTTTATGAGGGAAGAGAGAGATTACTTTTTCTTAAAACTGTGGATAAACATAAGAAAATAAAATTCATATGAGTTCGAAAATAAAAAACAAATAGGAAAAATTACTTTAACATCCTTTAGGTTATTTTTTCACTTTGTTTTTATTTTTTAAAAAATTATAGTTTATTAATACATAACACTTTACATCTTCAATAAAAAAAAAACAAATTTAATTATTTACAATATTTTCATTGTATTCCAATTAATAACTAAAAAATTCTTATATTAAATATTACTTTTTCATTAAACTCATAATTACTATTTTGCCATCAAACTAGTATTACAATTTTGTCAATAAATAAATAAATAAATAAACTAAAATTTCATCCAACAAAATCAAATTCAATTTCATGAAAGAATAAAACCATTATCCTCAAGCGTTTCTTTTATAGCTTGTTTGGAAATATGGTGGAGATTACATTTTAAAATATTTTTTACTTGGAAATATATTAAAATAATGTTTTGTTATCTTTTAAAATTTATTTTTAATATAAACATAAAAATATTAAAAAAATAAAAGATAATTTTTTTTTCAAAATCATGAAGTGACCATACTCTCAAATACATCTTTATAAAAATATTTAAATTTTAAAAAATATAATTTCAACTGTATTTTTAAATAATGCCAGCATTAGTGCTCACTTGACAAAGTAGAAGGAAGGTTTTGTTATTAGAAGATAATTGGAGACCTTTGCTGCGATTTGTAATTGAGAATTTAGGGTTAGGGTTAGGATTTAGAAATTGATTTGTTATTTATATGTGATGATATATTATAATATAGGATAAGTTGTTTTTTACATTAAAATAAAATATATGTAATTACAAGATGTTAGGGTAATTTTTGCAAGCTAATTAATATTAATTTGGTCTATGACAAGTAGCATTTCCTTTTATTCCGTTGAGGCTGCGTCCCACGCGGGATTGCTCCTACTTTTTGTTTTTATTTTTATTTTTATTATTATTATTATTATTTCCTTTGATTAATTTATTTTTGTTACGTGGTCAATTCTAAAATATCTATGGTTGAACAAGTCCCCACGAGTGCCAGTCCATTTCATTTAGTAATAAATAAAAGAAAATAAATAAAAGATAGTCAATTACCATGTTGTCTCTGTAAAATGGATGAAATAGATTCGATTCCAGAAGACGATTTCCTTCCAGCTACACGCGCGCGCGCACACACACGTGGAGGGCTGAGAGATGTAGTCGAAATGTCAAATGTTTCGTTTCTTGTTGCTCAAGCTCAAATTATTACCACCGTTATATTCGCTTATACATCAGCAGCGATGAAAATTTCACCCGAGTTTGCTGGAAACTAACTTATATTAATTTCAATGAAAATGAATTTTTTTTTACGGGTAATACCTATATAAAAAATCAGATTTAGACCAATAAAACTAGATGCGGAGAATTTGATGGACCAATGACACTTTAAAAAAAGACATTCTAAAACTTAAATTAATATAATATTTATTCATGCGACGGAAAAATAAATATTTTTCAAGCTTGAATGTTTCTTAAGTATTGTTTAAATCTTGTATTAAACTTCATTTTTAAATATGTGTTATATAAAGTAACAACGTCTAGAGAGATGAGTTCTAACAAACTTTCAATCTAGAAAGATGAAAGTTTGTTTATATAGACTTTTTTAATATTAATATTTTATATAAATATCTTATAAATATATAAGTTATAAGATATTTAGTATAAATATCTATAATACTTTTAAAGTGAGTGGTTGTGATTACTTTTCAAAGTGTTTTTCACTCAGAAATGTATCAAGATAATGTTTTTTTATTTTTAAAAAATTATTTTTGATATCAGCACATCAAAATGATTTAAAAACACCAAAAACATATTATTTTGAAGTAAAGAAAAAAGTAAAAAAAATTATTTTTTTTAAAAAACGCTTTTGAAACGTAAAACAAAAACCATATATTATATAAAATATCTGTATAATTTTTTATATATATCATCAATTTAGATTCGAAAAGAAATTCTTATGGGTTACTACGATATAGATTTTTGATATTCATGAATACTCGAATATAAGAACACGACACGATAATATAAAGGTCTGCTGTCCAGTAATACAATAGAAAGATCATTTTTAAAAATCTCGTGATCTAGGGCCCGATATTTTGTTGCTACGTTTACTCTTCATTGTACTCGCGATCTTACCCACACATTTTTTTAGGTAAATGTACTATTCGCCGGAACTCAGAAGAAGTCGGAACACTGACTGACTGGCTAATATGCAGCCAGCTTCCCTCCACTCTGGTGGTCTCAACGCCTCCAACTTTAGACTTTCGGTCTCGTCTTTTGAGAAGCAAATGGATTTTTTCACCGCTGGCGGATGGCGATGGTTACTGATTTTCTGAAAAGGTTCCGTCACCCGGAACAAATCGGCTGTTTACGATTTCTTAGTTGAAAAATAAATATAATTGAATTATGGATAATAACCGAAAATTTGTTTTGTTTGTGGTTTTCATGATCATTGAACTGAAACTCGAAATTATAACTGAATCAAAAGAATTGTTTGTTTTTATATTTTTTTTTGGTATTATTAGTTTTTGTTTTACACTTGAGCATGTGTATTATTTAACTAATTTATAATATTTTTTAATTTTTAAAGACAGTTTAGAATTATTTATAAATTAATAAATTTTAAAAATTAATAAATAAACATGTTTGATTTACAAATAATTTTATATAAATTTTGGAGATTATAATTAAATTAGCTTGTTTATTTTTGAACCCTATAAAATAGTTGAATTATCTTTCAAAATAATTAACAATTAGGATATATTATATCATTGGAAAGTTTTAGAGAGTTTTTTTTTAATATTCACTATCTTTTTATTTATTATATATATATATATATTGATGAACATCACAAAAGATAAAATTCATTGAGGATTGTTGAAGGTGAGACTTCTTTACATGTCACATGCATCATAAGTCAACAAAAAAAACTATTGATTTATCATATAATTTTATGGATCAATTATGATACATTTTCTTTGTTCTTCCATCCAATAAAGAGAAACCACAATAAAAATAAATTAATCCCAGGTAAAGGTAACTGACAACCTCACAAATCAAACGAAGTTTAGATATCTAATATTTCAATCCCAAAAAAACAGTATATTGTTCAAGTAAATGCCACGTAGAAAAATAGTAAAAGAAAAAAGAAAATAAACAAACTGGATTATAAAGCAAAGCCACAAAGAAAGCAATAAAAGAAACAAAATGCATAAAGCTGTAAATTGCATACATATATATATATATATATATATACATAGTTCAAATCCTATATTAACTATAATTCCTAACTCTATAAAAACTATCCATAGCATATTAGGAGATTACAACATGAGTCTTATATAATTTGTAATTTATACCAGTGTAATATGATACAGACCCTTATTCAGAGTAAGATATGATCTTTTAGTCAATAATGTGATCCCTCATCTCTATAGTCGATTGCCTTTTCTTAGTTGATTAGTCTTTTAGCTCTGCTAAACGATCATGACTTATAGTTCCATCGGTCAATCACTTTATATCTTCCATAGTCGATTTGGACTCCTCATTGACTTGGTCAATTTCATTATTAATAATCAATTTCAGCCTTTCTTTCACTAGTCATGACCACCCACTGTTCTTTTTTAGTCGACATATGAATGCTTATTTTTAGTGTATTCCTATATAAAAGAATTTTGATATGCATTTTATACTCAAATTGATTAACAAATCAACCATTGCACAATATGGTTAGTCTATTTTTGTGTTGGATTAAGCTCAATCATGTCTTGTAATGATCATGTTTATGGTCAATCATTAGCACCACATGTTAGTATTTTGACAAATATTTACCGTTGTTAATTATTAATCAAAGGACTAGTCTTTTTTTATACAAAACTAGTTCCCCTAGTAAGGTGTATAGTTTATCATCATTCTTTGTCACTAGAGTGTTTAGACATTGCACCCTTCTAAATTATGTTTTGGTTAATTGAGCTTGTTACCACCTTCTTTCTAGGTCTAAGAGATGTTGCTAATAGCTAAATCACCATTGTCATCACTAATTATTAATGAATTCTTTTATGGTTAATGATTATGCCATTCATGACCTAAAGGTTTATATGCCTAAAAGTCTTGAATTCTCGCTGCATGCTAATTGATCAGCTTTACTCCCCAAGTCTTCGTCATTAGGTAGAATTGTATGATAGATGAGATAATTCTATGCTTTGTAATGAGCTTTATCATGATTTTCTTGTGCCAATACTTTGGCCTTAATATGATTGATATACCTTCTACATGCAACAACATCAATGACCAATTTTAACCTTTATTATAGTTGATTAGACTGTACTTTTTATAATTTTCCTTCACCGAGGAGTTCTTCTAGCTTGGATTAGTTACTGCTATTGTCACTTTGAAAAATAGATTATTATCCATTTTTATCTTCTTTTCTAGAAAGAAAATGTGGCTAGAATCTAATAATTTCTGAATCTAGTATTTAAAGACAACACAATTGCAACTATCATGTCTTCATGAGTCATGTCACTTATAATATTTTTTTCCCTTTATCGAATTAGTTGTAAAGACTGTATGGTTGTCATTTAGCTTGATCTTCCTTCCACGTATTAGGTGGTTGAATATTTCTTCAACTCTTTTCATGTCAAAAGAGCATTCTTTATTCTCATTGACCATTTAATAACTTTTGTGTTTTTTATACTAGGTTTGTTAGCCTCCTTATGCTTTTTTAATGTAGTAATCTCAAATAGTTTTTCTATTTTAAGCTTTATAACCAATATGAATTGCTGCTAGATTTTTTCAAACTCGTTTTCAAATTTTAAGTAAATCATTGAATATATAGTTGCAATGTCATTCAAATAGCCAATTAGGTATGTTCCCCTCAATGGCTTCTTTTCTACCCCTTTGCATACATCTTTTTATATCAAACAACATCATCTATAATAGTGTAAACATCTAGGTACTTAGTTCATACGAACCTCTTCTTAGTATTCCACTGCATTCTTTCTAGAGTGAGTTTAACGCACTCTTGCTCTTGTATAGTTGTACTACACTTAGTGTTTAAATTCTTAAATAAAAAGGCATAACTTTATATATACTCTCCCAAATCTTAGACTATTAGCTATATGTTAATGTCACCTTTAGTTCTACTATAAAAAAGTGCTCATAAAAATGATGATATACCAACCAATCTTAACTTCATGAAGAGATTTGTTACACCATCACCATTGTCATCACCCAATTTTGGGTGATTCCCCAAAATTCATCTTTTTTTCAAAATAAAAATAAAATAAAATAAAATAAAGGCTGGCAATGCGGAGAAAGCCGACCAAGAAAGGCTGCAAAAATAGGCGAAAATCAAGCTGCAATTTTCGGAGGAATTTCAAGGCCCAAGTGTACGCTGTTATGCCCAAAAATAGAAAAATGCAAATTCAAAGGTCAAATTAAATGAGTATTGGACGAATTTGCATAAAAATTAAGTCCAATGACATAATTAAATTTTTAATGGGTCAATTTGATTTAATCATGGGCCAAATTGAATTTTAATTATGTTCAAGAATTAATTTGGGTCCAATTGAAGGATTTAATTAAGTGCAAGGACTTAATTATACTTTAAGCGGGTCAAATTAATTTGAGGGCTTAATTGGTGAAAAATTAAGTTTGGGAGCTTAATTTGGACTTAATTGAAAAATCAGAATTTTAAGAGACCTAATTTAATTTTTACCAAGTGAATTGATTAAAATTAGGGGCCAAACACAAAACTTGAGGGACCAATTTTGAAGCCCGAAAAAAAAACTATTTTGCCTATAAATAGCCTTCATTTTCAGCTAAGCAAGGGGGGGTAATTTTGGACAACTTAAAAAAAATACAAAAAAAAACCTAAACCTAAACCATCTTTTTTTCAAGGAGAGCCGCCGCCCCCCCCTCTCCTTTGGTTTTGCAGATTTTTCCTCTTCAGCTGCCTGCACAAGCCTCCAATTTCGCAGCCGGTTCCACCATCATCTTCTTTTCTCAAACCAACACACACACCCGACCAAGGCCTCTCCCCTTCCATTTTTCCCTCAAACCAGCGCCATCCTTTCTTCCTTCTACCACACCGCCGGTCCCTCTCTGTCTCCCTTCCTCGCACACTGCCAAGCTGGCCATTACAGCTCAACACAACCCACATCAACAGAGCAGAGCAGCCGTCCCAACTGAGCCCTCATTTTCCTGTGGCCTTTGAACCACAACAGCTTCTTTTCCCTCTCAGTTGCAGGACCAAGAGACGAACTGAGTGGAGACCCAGCTCCCTCCTCACTTCGCCTCAGCAGCAACGTCTCCTCATCTCCCCTTTTCCAGCCGCTGACCAGCCAAGGCCTCATCTCCGCCGACAAGAGGACGACAGAGTCGTTCCCCATCTCCTCAGACCCACGGCTCCCGCTTCAACCAGCGGGTCTTTCCTTCCTCAGCCGCCGAACAGCCTCCAGCGGCAACAACCAACCCAGCAGCGCCCACAGACCAGCAATCCTTGGTCATGCCACCGGTCACCTGAACTGAAGGAGAGGGAGACGCAACGGCAACGAAAGAACAGATCTGCCGATCTGCAGATCTAAAGGAAAAAGGGAGGCAAATTCAAAAACCTGTGATTGTTTGTGTTTTCTCTTGTTTCTGCAGGTCACCGACAGTACGGACGGGAAGAGGAGAAGGAGACGATCCCGATCTACTAGCTTGATGGTCTTCACCGGCGGTGGCGCGTGGGAGGACGCGCCGCCATGAATTTCTGCAATTCCAGAAGGGTTCCTTTGTAATTCCTGGAGTTTTAGGGACTGTTTTGTAAATTTTAAATTATTTGATGTAATTTTTATTTATTTTTGAATTATTATATTTGTATTGTGGATGTAAAAAGAAAAAGAAAAAAGAAGAAAAAAGAAGAAAAAAAGAAAAAGAAAAAAGAAAACAAAAGAAGAAAAAAACATAATAAAAAATGTGTGTTTGTGCTTGTTTTTTTTATTATGTTATAAAAAATAAAAAAGGCAAGAAAGAAAACAAAAAAAAAACAAAAAAAATGCATGTTTGTGTTTATTTCAGGGATCCTTTTATAATGAGACGGCAAAAGAATAAAGAAGGATTTAATATTTTGATCGGATCACGGTGTAGAAGTACAAACTTGTACGAAAGTTGTATTTCTAAATTCCGTCGAAAAGACAAAATTTTTAAAACTTCTTTAACACATCACATCCACGAAGCAGCTTATCTCAGGTAGGGTGCGTTAGGGGTGCTAATACCTTCCCTAACCACAATCAGTCCCTTACCCGCGAATCTCTGACAAGACCAGTCAACCTGGGTTTCCTAGTAACCCTCAATTAAATACTAGGTGGTGACTCCAAACAAAATCAATTCCAATAACAGAGAGAGAAAACCGCCATCGCCAGGAAGCGGACGCCGCGCGGGGTGTTTTCCGACGTGCGACAACCATAATGATAAGTGAATTTAGCAATATATTCCCTTATTTTTTGTTGTCTTTGTCGCGAGGTGACACAAATGGCGAGCTAGCTTCCTGAGAGCTATTGGGAAAGGAAAGGGTTTTGAGGTACAATCATAAAATTATGATTTTGAGTTCAGGAGTCACCACCAAGTATTATGATTACTAGAAAACCTATGGTTTGTGAGAGTCCGAGTAAGGGATTGGTTGTGCAAAAAGAAGACGCATCACCCCTAGTGCATCTTACCGGAAGGTAAGCTGTATTGTTGTTTGATTATTTTTCTAGGTTGTGTTTCTATCCAATGGTATTTTTGTAAGGTCCAAGGTAGATCTCTCTTCGTGAAAGAGTCTCTATCTTATTGGGTAAAATCCTAATCGTTCTAAAGTTCAAATTATAGTATCGCATTTATTTCTTAAATATAACTAATTCCTAACATTCTGAACAGAATAATTGTTATAAGTTGTTGGTATTTTGAGCAAACTCTAATGGATAATCATAATCTAATTAGAATATCCATTTTTTTCAAACAAAACATGATAAAAATTTTGTGATTTTTTATCTTTTAAAAAATATGCTTGGAAAAGTTTTAGGATTTGGTCGTATGCAAAAACAAAACATTTTTTGTTTTTTTAAATAAAAATTTATTTTTTGAGTTTTTGAATTTTTTGTTTTTTTTAATTTCGGAGGAAATCGAGTATTTTTTAATACCAGATCTGTATCTTACAGTGTAAGTCTATAACCTGACATTATGCAAAATTATTGGAAAAACATGCGAGAGGCTCATAAATATTTTTAAAATGCCCATTGGAAAATTTGTTTGTAATATTACTATATTATTATTAAATATATTGGGTTGGGCAGATAGCAGCCCAACAATTGTTCCCCCTTTTTTTTATGGGTTGGGCTGGCCTAGCCATCTAGGCCAGACGCAGCCGGGTTGGGTTAGGCCGACAACAGCCCACAAACATGGCCCTATTTTTTTTATGTGTGTTGGATTGGACCAGGCCCAATGGTATGGCTTGGGCTGAAATGGGTCTAGCCTATCATTATTTTTAATTAAGCCATCACTGCATGCAAATTTTGCATGTAGTGGCTGACGGGGAGGGGGGTGTTAAGAAGAAAAGGAAGAAGAAGGCTCACCTAGCCGGATGCAAACGGTTGTTGGAGTCGTTCCTGGTGTTGCAGAGAAGACCAGAGTGTGGTTGGTGGTGGCAACAATGGCAGAGGTGCGACGGAGAAAATGGCCAAAGTGGTGGCTGGGAGGGGGAAAAGAAAAACTAGGTAAAAAGATGGGTTTTTCTCAAATTTGGCTTCTAATCCCCCCTTCCTCAGGCCATGAAATCCACCCCTATTTATAGGGGGTGAAAGAAGGATATTTTTTCTTTAATGGTGCCAAATCTTGGCAATTGATTTAGCCCGGAAGGATCCCAACAGTTGACTTTAAGTTGCCATCATGACATGAAAAAGTTGTTGTTTAAAGGCTGGTTGGGTTGGCTACTTTGGGACGGTGTTGCGACCATTGTGGTGTCAATCAGTCAGAAAGGACCATACTAGGGTGTGGCCAGATGTCAGACCATCATACGCGTGCAAGTTTTGTCAAATTTGGTGCTGGGATGAAGCATTAAACGCCGTGAAAAGGAGGTCATCCGAACAGCTTTCGAGCGAAACCAGTGATGAAGAAGATGAACAGTTCCAGATAACACGTTGTCTGGTCTGTCCTCTTTTTTTTTTTTTTATTTGGGTAAAAAACAGCGTCATTTTGGTTAAAACTTGTCGTTTCATTTAAATCAAATGATGTTGTTTTGGCTCTTAAGGTTTTAATTTAGGGATTTGGCTAAATTTCAATTTGGTCCTCTTGCTTTTAATTTTTTTCTTACACTCCTAATTGACCATAAACTTCTAATTTTATGCAATTTTGTCCCTACCAAACTTCAATGTCACCCTCAAATTTTAGCACCTTTTTCATTTTGGTCCTTAGTCTTGGATTTATATAAATTGATCGTTAATTTACCATTAAACTTTCAATTATCTTTAATTTCACCCATGATTTCAATCATTGTCCTTGCTTCATGATTTGGACTAGTTTTGGTCCAATTCTTTGCACCAAAATTTTTGCGTAACTTGATTAATTAATAATCTATGGTTAATTTACATCAATAACTATTTTTTTTTAGTTTTAATCCTAGGATTTTATTTTTACACCGAAACCTATTTTGATCAAATCATGATTATTGGTTGATAATTGTTGATGCTTGATTATTGTCCAGTGGTTGATTTCCAACATGCCTACGTCTTTGGTTTGTTCATATTTGGTATGGATATTCATGTTGTTGGGCATGTTCTTAATGTTCTCTTTTTTGTTTTTCGTGTTCTTAGTTTTTTTCTTGGTTTTGATAAAAAATTATTGGGTTTTGTGTTTTTGGCAAGCTTGATTCATTTCAAGTTTTGATTTTGGTTTTGGTTTGTTTTCTGTGTCAAACTAGTGTTTTTGGTTTGGTTTATGGTCGAACTAAACATTTCAGGTTAATATATTATTCACTTTTAATATAAGGATAAAAAAAACCCTACAAAAAGATTAATATCCTAAATATTACTAGAGATAATAATTTATTATTATTTATTTTTAATATAAGAATAAAAAATTTATATGGGGTTAATATCTAAAATATTATTGGAAGTAATATAACTCATTCACTTCTAATTTTAAGGATAAAAACTAAGAAATCCTATCAAATATAATTATCTAGTATAAAAAATAAATCAACTAAGAAATAAGAAAAATAATAGTTTAAAAAATAAGGAGTATTGTTGCTCCCTTCTGTTTCCACGTGAATAATGGGTCAAGTTGCAATCTATAGCAAACAGAGATAAAACATTTAGGTAATCCGATTATATATTTTAAAATTAAGAAATATAAATTATATGAAAAAAATAACATCATGAGAACATGAAAAGATATTTGTCTATAATATATATTCATAAATGAAAATTTCATTTTATTGTTTGATTAAAATGTTTTGGATATCTTATTCATATGTATAATAGTTTAGAAAACATATTTCCCTTTAATGGTAATTTATTTTAAATTAAATAATTTAATCCGGTGAGTAATTTTTCCTTCCATCAAATTATAAATCAGAAGTTAACATAATTAAATTTGTATTTTTATGTTGACTTTATATAGATAAAATATAATTTCTATTTAACAATTAATTAGGAGAAGATGACAAGAGATTATCTTAAGATTTTTGAATGTCTAAGGAGGGATGAATAAAAATCATAAATTAATGGTATAATTGTTGCTGTCCATGCATAAATTGAATCATGAAATAATATAAATATGTGATATTATGATGATAACAATGTTATGATAAAAAAAATGATGTATGCAATGCTTCTTTATAAAATAACTTACAATATTAATAGACCTTTTCAAATTGTTTGTACTTAGTATGGTTTTTCACAAATTTATTTCTCGAACAATTAATAGCTACGCATCCCTCATAAATAATAAATAATCGGTTTATAAATAATAATAATCGGTTACATAAATAATAAATACTAATTAATTGAATTTATTCTTTGTTTTGTTTTGTTTCAATAGATTTAGAAAAGCTACGCACACAAAATTAAAATATATTTTATTAACAGGTTTAGCTTTAGTTTTTGTTATGGTAAATTGAGTGTATTTTATCTGTGCAGATGGAAAAGGCATACTAGCTTGTTTCTATGTCTCAATTATAATTCTTGTTTTTAGATATTAACTTGTTCAATGGTATTGGTATGCACCCTCTGAGTTGGATTAATTTTTTTTTTAATATAAAAAATATCGAGTTATTAATATATTTTTAATAAAAAAAATTAAATCATGTAGAAATTTATACAATATAACTCGGTCATCTTGACAGATTCAAAGATAACTTGGATGACTAATAAAAATACAGTTTGACTCAAAATAAATATTTAAAATGAGATTTTTTTATAAACATTGGAACATCAACATATTGGATCGATGCGGGTCCACCCGCTAATCCACATGCCGAGTCATGAGACCATAATAACCCTATAGAAAATAAATCAAAATAAATTATGAAAATCAATTTCTAATAAATTCAATGTTGAAAGATGAAATAAAAAAATAGGACAAAAAAATTACTCGAGTCAACCTAGGTTAACCGGCCAAACCTGCGATCCGAGTCATAAGACTGAGATAATCCAATAGAAAATAAATTAAAACAAATTATGAAATTCAATTCTCAATCATCTCAGTGTTGAAAGATAATATTAAAAAAATTTGATTAAAAAAAGGACATAAAAAATAACTCTAGTCAACTAAAGTTAACCCACCAAACTCGTGACCTAAGTCATGATATGTGGATAAACTCATATAAAGTAAACCAAAATAAATCATGAAATATAATTCTCAGTCAACTCAATGTTAAATGATGAAATTGAAAAAAAAATCAATTAGAAAAAAGGAAACAAAATTTGAGCCAACCGAGTTAACCTGTCAAACTCAAAACATAGAAAATAAAATAAAACAAATCACGAAGTCTAATCTTCAATCAACTCAATATTAAAGGATAAAATTGAAAAAACATTCAATTACAAAAAGGAAAAAAAAACTTGAGTAAACCGATTTAACCCATCAAACTCGTGTTCCGAGTCATGAGCTTAGAATAACATCATAAAAATAAATTGAGAAAAATCATGAAGCTAAATACCTAACAAACCTAATGTTGAATGATGAAATCAAAATGAAAAAAAAAAGAAAAAAGAAAAAAAGAAAAAATATTTTAATAAATAGTGGTTTGTAAGGAAGGATATAATAAATTATCCTCTCTTTTAATTTTTTTTTGTAAGTGACATATTGAGGTTAGTTAAGGCACAATTAGTATATGATTTTGTGAAAGATATGGCAAAGATGGAACTTTATTTTAATCTTAAGTAAATAATTTATGAGTTCTTTTGCGGTTCCAACCTTCATTGGTTCCAAAAAACACATAACATATGAGTGTAGATAGCTGAGCTATTAATCGAATTTCCATGAAATACAAGTACGTACCCCATACACAATTGGATTACATGATAAATCAACTACCAGTTCTAAGATTTTCTCAAATTTTTTTCTTAAAAAGACTATCATTATATTCAGATTTACAGTAGCTTACTTTGATGATACTGTTATATACAGCCCATCCTCAAATTAAGTCACACTTGAAGCTCCTATTGATTTTTTTTATTAACATAGGTGTCCAGACCAGCTTGTACGCACCTCGATTAATTCCACAAATTTTAAAGTTAATAATCATGTAAATCTCTAATGGCTTTGAGAAAACTCAAACTTGTAACAATTAAAAAATAAACTCAAAGTCTGACCAGTTAAGCTAGTTTTTTATTGACTATTTTTTGACGGTCTAAGATGCAATATTTGTTTGTAAATCATGAGAAATACTTGAGATGACTGTCTATTTTGAGTTATAACTTATTTACTGTGTTTGCCAACATTATGTTTTCACAACTGCCACGATCAAATTACTCTCAACTTATCTTTGATTATGCATGTGAAATTGAAGAATATAGCGTGCAACCAATCTTCACCCTAATCACCTCTGGGAGTCGATAGAGTTTTTCCCTTGTTCGAAGGGTCTGAGTTCAGATCAATCACCCGCTTCGAAAAGGCAGAGGGTTGGGGAAGAGGCGTCGTCACAATGCACGGAAGGCTTTGAAGATACTTCTATGGATACCGCTAATCTTATTGATCGAGCTCAACATGCTCTTGCTCTTTACAATGCACGGAAGGTTTAGTTAATTTTCCCAACTAATCTAATCATTTTCCCCCCATTTACTTACTTTAAAGTCTTTAATTAATAATCTTAAATTTATTGTTAAATTAATGTTGCAGAAGAGACACCTCAAGTTTGAGCGTGTTTATCATATATTTGTTCCCAGTAGTCATCCTCCTCGTGCATGGTCGCGCCATCTACTTGACCTTTGTGGCTGGAGATGAAAATGTCTCCTCGATCGCCCATAGTTTGTCAAACTAGGCTGCTTACTGATACTCGTTTTACGAGGGAAAAAATCGTAAACGTGCCCTCCTTTAGGGCTAAGGCAAGTTAATTTTGTTAAGCTTTGTAGACTGGCCTCTATATAATTTGTTATGTTAATTAAACTTCATTAATGTGTTTGTTCTACTACTTGTCAACTCATTTTTTTTCAAGCTTTTGTAGCATGATCCTCTCCTATATATATATATATATATATATATATTACGCACCCAGTTTTCTCCTGTTAGTTTTCTATCAAATTTTATACTGTCATTTAATTTCTTGCTGTCTGATCATAAACAAATCTAAATTCAAAACTTGTTCATGCATTGTGCTGCGCAGTTTGCAAGAAAACATCAGGGACTTGTATTTTTGTGCTGATTTCTTTTCTTGTTTTTCACTTGTCTGAGCTTATTACAAACTTTGTCCGTATAACTGGTGAAACATTTACTTCATAGCTATGCTTGCCCTTTTATTTTTCTTACCATGCCTGCTTCTGATGAAATGCCCTTCCTTGTGGGTTTTGAAGTGTTTCGGACATGTGTTTAGTCTGTTCATTTGTTGCTTGAGCGGAGTTCTATTTGATTGTTTTAACTAGGCTGGGCTGATTTTTTATTTGTCTACTGCTATTACACCTCCTTACTAAATTCTATTGCCTTTTTCTCTCTGTGTGCTAGGCTCTTTGAAGAGGTAGTGTCTTGTTCTAGCAATCCCTCTCCCAGTTTCTTTTTCTTCTCCATCTTCACTTTTTCCCTTATCTCCATTCTTGGCTGGAGCCGCTGGTTCTTGGTCTGAAATCAGAATCTTTTCGCTGTGATTTTTCATCCGTAAAACTAGTTCTTGTGCATGTGCCATTGTCAAGTGTCAATGCTTATTTTGATGTTTACCTTGGCTGGGGTTTTGTTACTTCCATACTTCGTTGCTCTTACCTTGGTCCTTGGTGGTCTGCTTAATTAGTTCTTCAAGTAGATAGTTCTGGGATTGTTGAAACTATATAATTGGAGTCAGGTTGAACCTCTCCGTGTTTCTTTTAGCTAAGGTAACTGACTGCTATTGGATCACAAACAGTTCTATGCAAAAAAAAGAAAAAATCACTGAGAAATTTCGATATCATCCATATGAATGGAGGTCTCATGAGAATTCTCTAACCATGGCAATGATTTCAGCTGCTTTGATCCACTTTCAGATTAAATTACCGGGATATTTAGATGTGAACCTTACAACCATGCTATATGAATTCACATTTTAAGTTTGCAGAAGACTTGTGGATATTGAAATTACTCCCAGGAATGTTGTATAAAATCCACTAGTCTATTGTTACGCGCTACACAGTAAGTTAAAACAAAAACAAAATGCAAAAAAAATATATATCTAAACATATGTATGTCTCCTAAAAAAATAGATTTTAATCATGAATTTTATTTAGTATTAAGATAGAAACATACATATTGTGTTAACCTGAGCTGATATGCATGAGTTGCGAGGATAATTTTTTAAAATTATAATAATGAAAAATTAAATCTCTGATTAACTCAATGTTAAATAACAGAAATGATATAATAACACTTAAACTAAAAAAAACCAAAAAGAACTTGAGTCATATGAAAATTTCATAGAGGTTTCAGAATTTTGATGTCTTTTTTAATTTGATCATTGAATTTTTTATTTTTCTATCCTAAGTTAATTTCAACCAATTTCTCAATATTTCTTCATGATCTGATTCAGTCATTAGCTTCCTCATTTTCAATTATTTCACTAATTTAAAAAAAATCAATTTTTCTTATCAATTTCAACCCTAATTTATTATCTTTTTTTTTCATTTTATTATTATTTTAAATATTTTTTTTTTGTTTTGAAATACTTTTTCATTTTTTATTGAAATCTTTTTTGCCTTTTTTACTCTTCCTTGGGGTATATGAGAGGGGTGAAAATTTAGGTCATGACATCAATGGTCAAAATTGAACTAACTAATACAAATCTTTGTAAGTTGTTGCAAGCACCATAGTTGTATCTTTTTTATGTTTTTTTTTTCATTGTCTTAGATTACCAAATAATTTTTATATTTAAATTCTTATAATTTTAAGTTACATAAAATATATATAACTGAATAAGAAATCTCGAGTTATATTTTAGAGAAATTAGATGAGAGAAAAATCTTACATCCTGAAATAAAAATAGAAAAAAACAAAGCATGAATGTCTTATTTAATATTACAATCATTCAACTATAAAAAAAAAAACAATTACATTGATTTTTTAATGTCCATAATCATCCATCATATATATAAAAAATAAATTTATATAATTAATTATATTTCATGCTTTAATTATAACTATTGGCTTTATGTGCAATTTTAAAACAATATTTATAACATTTGAAAATTTTAAAACAAACTTAATTTGATAATTTTCCAAACTTTGTAAATTTTAATTAACTCAATTTGCCTTGAAAAACCATTTTTCAAATTTATTAAGAAACATAATCATCTTCAAATTCATATTAACATTCTAAACTATTTTAGCATCATTTGGATAAACTTCTAACTTAAAAACTCTCTTTATTTTAGAGAAATATTTTTTCTAAAGTAGTTTATTAAAATATTTTAATTTAATATTAATAAAATTCATATATTATAACAATAAAAAGTTAAATGAAACAATTTAATTCTATTATATATATCTTGAGGTAGAATCGTAATTCTACCATTTAAATACCCAAATTGTAATTAAACATAGGTTTTAGGGGTAGAATCATAATTCAGACCCAAGAAACCTAAATTGGCTACAAGGATAAAATTGTAATTCGGCCTTATCTATTCTTCTTCCTTGTTGCAACCAGCGTTAGCACAATGCTTCTCTAGCGACGACCATCGTTGTCGTTATGTTACCCTATATAAGGGACTAGCCATGCCTTTAACTATACAACCATAATGTGTGAGGCCACAACCTTCACGTTAGCGACGTGTCAGTTTATGCAAGTTACTCAATCTTGAACCACGGGCTGGTAATTCAAATAGAGACCATTTGTAAAAAAAAAAATTCATAAACATGAGCAAGTTACCCGATCACGATCCAGGACTGGTCACCCGAACAGAGACTATGGGCAAGTTACTCAATCTTGAACCACGAGTTGGTCACCCAAATAGAGACCATTTATAAAAATTTCTTTTTCATAAACACGAGCAGGTTACCGATCATGAACCATTGGTTGATCGCCCGACTAGAGACCACAAGCAGGTTACCCGATCACGAACTACAGGCTGTCACCTGAATGGAAACCATTTGTAAAAATTTCTTTCTTTTGCACAAACTCGGGCAAGTCACCCAATTAGAGACCACATGCAAGTTACCTGATCACAAACCACGGGCTAGTCACTCGAACAAAGACCATTTGTGAGAGATCCTAAAAACTTTTCACCTCACGAGCAGGCTACCTAAACAACATGTCATTCTATCTTCAAGCTTGTCACTCTTTAAAAATGACTAAATCTTCAGCTCAAATACCCAACACTTTTTCTTTTCTTTACAAACTTACTTTTTAAAGCCCCTTACAAGACTTTGTACCGTAAATATTGTAAAGAAGGGTGTTGTAACCTGATTTTTTACCTCCATTTTTAATTTTTCAAAACAAATCCAAAAAATAGCAACAAATTGCTAAAAAAATAAAAAAGTACATATCTTTGATGTATTTGCATTGTTTTCGATATTTTCAGAATCTTTTCAAAAGGAATTAAAAATTCAAAAATTTACTTTCAACGTGTTTGGTTTTTAACGCACTTTTTTTAACATTTTTGATCAATTTTATTGAGTCAACGTTGATATTACTTTTTTAAAAAAATATATATAAATATCAAAATACAAAAAAATGAAAAATACAAAACATTGGGACAAAGAGACCAAAAGTGTAAAGAATAACAAAAAAATTGAAGAACCAAAGTGATTTTGTGTTGCTTCAGCATCAAACAGTTAAAAGGAAATAACAAAATCTTTTAACCTATAAATAGACAGTTACACACACACACACACTAACTGAAGGAGAGAATTTAGGGGAGAGGTGAAAACAAAAAAAGAAAAAGATCCCACACTGAAACACTCTTTTTTATTCTCTCATTCCCCAGCACACACGCACAGAAGAAATAAAAGAAAAAAAATAGAAAACTTAGAGAGCAAGAGAGAAATTAATTAACTTTTCTCTCCTAGCCGCTGGTGACTTCTTCTTCTCCAGCAACAGCACCTTGGTCCCATACCAGCTCAGCCATTGTGATCTCAAACGTGAACAGTTTCCTTCTTCAACAGCAAGCAGCCTCTATCAACCGTGAGCTTCAATCACGCCAATAATAGCATGTGTTCATCCCCAAGCATCAACAACTTTGCTTTCAACTAAGAATCTCATCCCCAACATTGGTTTTGGTCAAGATTAGCAGCAGCTCAGCCTCAACCATATCTATCAACTGTGAGCCTCAATCAGCCATGACAACCACCTTTCCAATAACAGCAACAAGCCATAGCAGTTTCTTTTTTATGCAGCTTCTCTTTCATCTTCTTAAGTAACAGTGGTTGTGTTCCTCAGCTACTTCAGTGCTTTAAATGTGAGCAGAACCTCTTGAGTAGCAGCAAACTCTCGCAGGTAGCAAGAATTCAACCAACTCAACAACATTCTGAAAGGTGGCTTCAACATCAAACCAACGATGACAGCTCCAGGAACCATGAGCATCTCCACCATGAGTCGTCATCCTCACGACAATGCCACCAGCTAAGCAATACCCCCCCGACCAATGATTGTCATTTCCTTTTAATTTTTGATTTTTTTTAGTGGGGTCTAAAAAGACTTTGGGGTTAGCAACAATACCTGCAAGTAGTAGTAAAGGTAATAAAGAGGGTTCAATAACAACAACAACTTGGTTGATTTCCTTAGAAGAGATTTCATAGCAGTCCAGCCATGCCCGTTTCATATTTCCCCAAGGTCCCAGCAGCTATGATTTCTCCTTTGTTTCCTTTAAGAGTAGCAACATCAGTCTCTCCTCATAAGCTGTGAGAACCTTTATAGTGGTCTTCTAGCTCCAGCACTTCAGTATAGCAGCGCTGCATCACGTAAACTCCAGCAATATCAGCTTCAACACAGTAGCCCATCAATCCATCCGGCAGCTCAACTAAAGTCTCCTCATACATGGAAACTAACTAAAAACAACAACATTCATTTCATCATCAATCAATTGCAACACAATGAAGGATTTTCCTACAGCAGCTTACCTTATAAGTAGTGGTAGTAGCAACCAACTGTGAAGAAAAAAGAACAGGAGTAGACATCAAATTTCAATATAGTAGAGCTCCCTCTATAAAGATCTGTTTATGGCTTTACTAGTGGGGAATCCAATAGGAGATGTAGTAGTTTCAAATCATCTATAATTTTCTTTCACCAGTGTCAGCATTAAAACATAGCAGTAGGAAGAAGAGACAAACCTGGATTGAAAAACAGGAAAAAGACTGAAACTTTAACAGAGTAGAGCTCCCTCTACAGGTGTCTATTTATTGCACCG
The DNA here is from genome assembly GCF_000002775.5 of Populus trichocarpa. Classification (NCBI taxonomy): domain Eukaryota; kingdom Viridiplantae; phylum Streptophyta; class Magnoliopsida; order Malpighiales; family Salicaceae; genus Populus; species Populus trichocarpa. The sequence goes on along the minus strand of NC_037299.2, from coordinate 9,192,540 downwards.
TCAGTGAAAAATCAAAGAGGAGACAGAGGAGTTTCATATTCAACAGGTTTGTCTCCTCTAGTAAAGATAGTGCGTGATTCCACGTATCGGTTGTGGCGGTACTGTGTGGTTCCACGCGCTGCCAGGATCACCTAGTAGTCTTAGAAGGTTTTCAACAGTCCCTAAGCAGCCACAACAACCTTGAAAGGTCGATTCCTATCCCCAAACCATTTATTTGATAAATTGTTAGTTTTTGGGATAAATTGTTAATTGTGCCTATGGTTTTAGGATTGTTTAATGATGATTTATGATTGATTGAGCTTTAAGATAAAAATTGTCAATTTGTTTTTATTGTCTATGGCCAAGTCTCTTAAAAATAGATTATATCTGCATATTTTTTTATATAAAAAAATTATTAAAAAAATAATTTTCATTTTGCATAGATTTTTGGATTTAATAACTAGTTAATTAAAGACATGAAAATTTGGCCTATATTTCAAAAAAACACCAAAAAATTATTTTGTTTCTTTCAATATTTGTGATTACGAACACTTATACATAAGATGTATTTCTGGTACTAAATAAAAGGACAATTCCTTTTATTTTCATATGTTTTAACTTTACAATGACTAAGTTTTAAACCTGATAAGATAAGGACCTTCTTATTGAAGAGGGATTTTTTTAAATCTTAGACAGACTAACGGTTAAAAAACACAACAAAACTTTAGTTTATTTCAGACAAATAGCAATGCAAGTTACCCTAGGTAAGGTGTTTTAGGGGTGATACGTCCTTTTTATTCACAACTTGTTCCCTTATCCAGACTCTCGTAGACCAATAGGTTTCCTAGGGAACGTAATACTAGGTGGCGACTCATATTTCCTTTTTACTGATAAGAAACAAGAATTTTTCGTTCTTTCTCTCTTCACACAAATCCCGCTCTGAAAAGATGATCGTTGCGACACCGCACACGTGCGACTTTGAGTATAGTGTAATAGTTGGAACATTTGTATTTTGGGTCCTAAAACCTTATATCTCAAATATCTTAAATATGTCCTAATATCTCACACTTTCTATAAGGATCAGAGAAGAAATAATAAGGTCACTATAAGCACTTAACAATACCACGTTAGGCCTACGTGTGTTTCTAAAACTAGGAGATACATCGACCTAATAGTTAAAATCCAATTTTAATCAAGATGTGATGCTAACTTGATGAAAACTCGTCGACTCATTTTTTAACTTGTTTTGAGGTTGAGAATATCGCGTTAGACCTACATCAGTCTTTACAAACTAGGAGACATGCTACCTTGCTGTTAAAACTCAAGCTTTATAAAAAAATATGACCCTAACTTGATAAAAACTTGTCGATGTTATTTTTCTTCTTTTTTGAAAATAAATATACTTGTACATATATATATATATATATATATATATATATATATATATATATATAAAGGCAAGAATGTAGTTTTATGAAATGAGGCTAACATGGATTCAAAGTCAATAAAAAATAAAATACATGGATGAATAGTAATTAATGAGTTATTCATCATTTTGCATTTGGAATAGTAAGTTTCTATGACCTACAACAAAAATAAAAAAGTAAAGAAAAGGGATTCAGCTTACCTCCGGGTTGGCTCTAGACAAGGAAGGAGCTGCTATGGTGGATAATGGTGGAAGAGATAGTCGTGTGTTAGCGATAAAAAAAAATTGTGATTTTTTGTCTCTAAGTTCAGGTTTCTTTCTCTTTTTTCTCTTTTTTTTTTGTTTTCCCCTCTACTACTTACTGGCATAGCCACCTTTATTGTTAGCTTAAACTTCTTTTTTTTTCCTTTTTTTCTTTTCCTTTTTCCTTGCCTTTTCTTTTTTTTCTTTTTATTTCTCCTCTCGTACCTCCTAGCTTAAACCAACTTTATTTTTAGCTTAAAACTCTTTATTTTCCTTCTCCATCTCTCTCCCTCTTAGTATTTTCTCTCTCTATGTTTGCCTTTTCTTTTAGCTTGCTTTGCCCTTTTATTTATAAGCGAGAGGGGAGTTCCTAGAGCCCTTCTTAGTGGCATGATCGTGGATATTGGTTCATCTGTTTTAATATAAACCATTCACCATGGTTGTACACTATAGCCAAAACTGTTTTTTTTTGCCTCTTTACACTATTTTCTCGGGTCAAAGCGTTGTTTTATTTGTTGAGCATGCAATATGCAGCAGGGAAAGGGAGTGGTGTATTGTTTGGTGTTTGTGTGAGGCGTGGGAAAGAGAACAAATTTGTTTCACTTAAAACAAAACGATATCGTTTTGACTTAAAATGAATTTTCATGTTTTAAATAAGACTCAATTTTTTTTTTAATTTGGTCATTGGATCTTTAGTTTTTTTTTATAGGTAATTTTAATTTTTTTAATATTTCTTTTTAATTTCATCCTTGATTACTTTAAAATAATTCTTGCATGTTTTCGCCTTTTCAATTTAGTACCTGGCTTTCAAATTTTTAAATATTTAGCCAATTCTAACTTTTTTCTCAATATTTCTTCTTAACTCCACCCCTAATTGTTTTTTTTCTTCTTTTATTATTTTTCTTCTTTTCATTTTTCTTCTTTTTTTTCTTTCAATTTTTATTTGATTGATTTTATTTTTTTTAGATATTTGAGAGGGCCAAGAATTAGGTTATCTATTATAGGATGCATTAAGGCGATTGGCTTGATGAGCTTGGAACAAGGTCCGTTAAAGGAAGACCAAAGTTTTACATTCTTTATCTTTTGCAAGAAAGTCAAAGCAGTTTAACCTAAGATAGCCTAGTTTTTTTATGCCTAACTCAAATTCAATAATCAAAGTATAACCGAGAAGACCAAGAAAAGTGGAAAAAAAAAATAACCGAAAAAACCGAACCGTGAATTTTAAACCTATTAAAATTTTGAAAAAACCGACCGGTTCGGTTTCGGTTTTATAAGCCTAGAACTGAAAAAATCAAATCGAACCGAACCTAAATCGAAAAAAAACAGAAAAAAAACTTAGCCAAACCAAAAAAACCGAGCCAACCCGAAAAAACCGGTTTGAACTGGTTTTTTTCCTAAAAAACTGAACCAAACCGACCGAAACCGGTCGGTTTGAACCGGTTTTGGGTTTTTTTTAAAAAAAATTCGGTTTGGTTATTTTTTTTTAATAAAAATCGAATCGAACCGAAAATAATCACCTCTACTCGACTACATCTTGCTAGCACTGTTTGATTCTCCTCTCATAATTCTCTCTATTTGCATCTATTTTTCATTATAAGATGACTTAACCCTCACATACATAAACTCGATTAGATTTTAGATTCTATGCTTATTGGGTTAATTAAATAATAATAATAATACATTAAGAAATCTAGCCCAACGTAACCACAAAGCCTAACAACAACCATCAACCTAAAAAAATTAAGTTTCATAAGTAATAAATGGACTGAAAATTATATTTTACATATTTTTCTTTAAAATGAAGGGGAAAATACACGTAATTGCCGAATCTAGGAAACTCTAAACATTTATCACAAATAAAATGCTTGAGGGCATTAAGAGACATCTTGCTTTGGTTGTTAAAATAATAAATATATTTTAATTATTATTATGATGCTCATAGACTCATAGTGTTCTTGTTGTCACTCTTTGTAATCGTTCCTCAAGTAATCTTCACTTGAAAGCCTTTTGAAATGAGCAAACCATTAAAAATCACTATAGAATTTAATTCAACTGCAGCAAGAAAACATTTCTTTAATGAAATTTAAACAAGAAGCACAATGCATTGATTGGTTTAAAGATGGAGAGGTGGGGTTTAGGGCTTGTGTAATCATATATGCCATTGATTAGCTTTTGAGCAAAGAAGTCTAATCATTTTTGTTGACTTTGATCGTGAGTTTTTTATGATTCTAGTAAAGAAAAAATTGATAAATTAACACAGTGAAAAGCAAATATAGAGAAATGGTATAACTTAGAAATTCACGTATGTGACTCTTTTATACAATTATTAGATACAAGATTAAAAAAAAATGAAAAAGAGACAAAAGAGAGAGAAAAACAAAAACCTCAAAGGCATACTAAAACTCCGATGATAACACCACTGCTATTGTTAAAAAGATATCAAAGAGATGAATCCAACGATACTAAAAATGTCATCAATGGTGATCCGAAGGGGTCACGCGAGCAGCCCAAAGACAAGTGAGTCTCAACACCTTTGGACTGCTTGTGTGAGCCACTTCATTCACTATTTATGATTTTTTTTTATCGTTAGATTTATCTTGTCAAGATCTTTCCAAATGTATGAATGATGTCGTTATTAGGCTTCGGTGTGAGTTCAGTGTTATTTTCTTTTTTTTTTTTTTTTCTCTCTTCTCTCTCCTCCTTGTAATTTGTAAAAAAATAAAAATAAAAATAAAATAAAATAACCTTGAAGATACATTGAAGCTCCAATAACAACATCAACAATACTATTTAAAAAATCTTGATAAAACAAATCTAACTAAACCAATTACCAATTATTTATGAGTCATTGCAACTCATAAATTATAAATATTATCTATACTTTTCTAAATTATATTTTTCTCTGGATAATTTTTTTTTACTACGTTAGAATCCAAAAGAAAATCCTTTGATAAGAGAATCTTAATATTCTCCATGTAAACAGGCAATGGTACTATGCACCTATAGCTGACCTTGGATGTGACTGGGTCTCCCTCCCAATACGGCAAAAACCTGTTATTCCACTAGAATTAGGTAGCGTGTATACTGTATAGCATTGTGCTACCATTTATTGGTTAAGATATTTTTTTATTTAAAAATATTTTATAATAATATATTTTTTATTTTTTAAAATTTATACCTAAAAATATAAAAAATTAATTTTAAACTAAAAAAATTCAAATTTTTGTGTTATTTAAAAAAATATATTAATAAAGAATTCTTATATGAGTACTAACTCGAAATTGAAGTCAAAGAAATGAATTACATTACCACCTAGAAGAAGTAAAAGACAGAATCACATCACAGTTTGATTATATTTAGAGTTGGTTTAAAAGTATGGTTATAATTGTTTTTGAAAATGTTTTTTATTTGAAAATTTATCAAAATAATATTTTTTTTATTTTTAAACAATTATTTTTAATATCAGCACATTAAAATAATTTAAAAATATTTAAAAAATATATTAATTTGAAATAAATAAATAAATAAATAAATTTCAAATATTTTAAAAAACAAAAAGAAATATCTCCTTGCTCCCTGCAAAGGAATGCCCTTTTGCTTGCACGGCGATGCGTATTATATTGACAAAAATTTAATATCTATATTGATAAAAATTTGGTGGCTCTTGGTCAACGGTATCGACCTTTCGATTCTCAATTGTTGACCTACTCCAACAACTCTGGGCCAGGAACATCTCAACCCTACATGCAATACTATTAAACAGAGAGTAAGTAACATCAACGGCTCAGACATGTCCATCTCTTTTCAATGAAAGAATTCACGTTAACAAAAGTTTGGACTCAATAATTATGCAAGTGTTCGGTAGATAACAGATGGCACAGAACTACTCTCTTGGAATTCCAAAACTAAAACACCCGAAAAAAACATATTAATAAAAAAAATTGGTCTTTTTTAAGCTAGTTTATTTTTGTGTTTTAAAAAAAATTAAATTTTTTTATTTTATTTTAAATTAATTTTTTTATTTTCAGATCTATCAAAAATATTTTTTAAAAAATAAAAAAATATATTTTTAATACATTTTTAAAATAACCACTTTAAAAAACAACCTATTATTATAATCTGATACAGCCCTTTATCCCTTTGTCAGCCTATGACTCAACTTCAAAGCTTTGTTGTCCACTCTGTTTGATTCGTTGATTACAGATTTTTTCCAATAGCTTGTGGATTTGGTGACTTGACCCTTATGAGAGGATCACAATTTCTTTTCCAAGCGAGCATACATCTGCACTACCAAAATCTACTTTATAATATATATATATATATTATGATAATTTAATGTTTTCTAAATTGTATTCTTGGCTATAGAAAAAAATTTATTGATTAGAATTAATAAAACTCTAAAAGGTGTGGGTAATCATTGTAACCACACTTGTAAACATGTTTTTTTATTGTAATAGTGTTTTTTTTGTTTTTTTTTAATTTTATCATTTAACAACATAATTTTTTTAATTTAATATTTTTTCAATCTCATTCTTTAACATTATATTATTTTAGAAATTATGCTTCGTACTATTTTTATTTTTTTTATATTGAGTTATATATTGGTCTTATGGGTTTTTTTTTTTCTATTTCAAACTTTAATATTAGATTTGTTGAAAGTGAAACTTTGTAAAATAAATTTTTTATGGGGTTATTCTGATCTCATGACTTAGAGTCTTAGATTGCAGGTTTGGCAAGTTAACTTGGGTTCACTCAAGGTTTTTATTGTTATTTTATTTTTTAATTTTATCCTTTAACATTGAGTTAATTAGGAATTAGCTTTCATAATTTTATTTTTTCTTACTTTACTAACACTAATTCTTCTTCTTTTTTATTCTCCACTTTTATTTTAGGTTTTTTTTTAATTCCCTTTTCTTTTCAATTTTGGCTCTCAACATTTAGTAAGTTGGGAATTCTTTTCTAATTTCATCATTCGACAATGATTAGGTTTAGAGTTGGGCTTTGTAAATATTTTCAAATTACTTTCTATGGGATAATCCAATTATCATGAATCAATTCACAGGTTTAACGAGTTTACCCGGGTTGACTTAAGCTATTTTTTTAATTCTTTATTTTTCCTTCAATATTTTTTTTGTTGAAAATTGAGCTTTCTAATTTATTTTACTTTACTTTCAATGGAATTATCATGTTATCATGGCCCTGGTCACGAGTTTTGCAGGTTGGTCAATGTTGATTTTAGTTAATCCGATATATCATCATCTTAATATTAAAAAAAAATTATCTTATGCCATCATCATAGTATTTAAAAAGAGTATCATCCAATATGCATTGAATTTCTAATTCATTGTTGATTTTATTTTATTTTAAGAAACATGATAATAACACCTTTATATTTTTTAAAAGATTTAAAAGAGATAATTTAATTTGTAGCATAGTATTTAATAATATAATCTAGTGATAGTAATAATGATGATGCCGAAGAAGAAGAAAAAGTTGAAATTTAAGATCAAGATTCATTCATTAATTCACTAATACTAACTTCAATAGTTTTTTTTCTTATTCAGATTATAGTATTATGATGTGAATTTTTTTTTATAAAAACACATATTTTAAAAATTAAAAATAAGACTCAATTCATATATAAATTAAATGGAGAATATTTAGGTAGTGATTGAGATAATAGTAATAATTATTTTTTTAAATATTTTTCATTTGAAAAAATATAAACAAAATTATTTTTAATATCAACATGTTAAAATTATCTAAATATATATATATAAATAATTTAAAATAAAATAAAAATATAAGATTTTTGAAAACTCCAATTTGAAATGCCTTCACAATCATACCAGTACACTTTCTCTTTCAAAAATAAGGTCAGCTTATGCAAAAAATAATAATAAAAATATATATATATATATATATATATATATATATATATATATATATATATATATATATATATATATATATATATATAAGAATTATCCATAACTTGTATTTGACTTGGTAATAATAAAATATAAATACATTATCATGTGATTAACCATAAAGCATGTTTACTTTACATTTTTCAAAAAGACCTCTTTTCATCAACTGAACCCCGCGTTTTCTCCTCCCCTTCTTCCACCGGACCGCCACCCGCCACCGCCACCACAACAACAACTCCGTTTCTCTCTATCTCTTTCTTTCGAGCAACAAAAAAAAAGTAGAGTAGGATGGGAAACTGTAACACCTGTGTAAGACCAGACACCACAACAGAAGACACCAACGAACACCAAACCAGAAACAAAAAATCAAAAAACCACAAAAAGTCAAATCCTTACTCAGAAGACTACCCCCACCACCAAACCACCACCAACAACCGATCATCACCGGCTCCGATCCGGGTCCTAAAGGACTCATCAGTCTCACTTAGCCACCGCCCTCGTATCTCTGACAAGTACATACTCGGCCGTGAACTGGGTCGTGGAGAATTCGGCATCACGTTCCTGTGTACGGACAGAGAGACTAAAGAATCATTAGCATGCAAGTCAATTTCGAAGAGGAAATTGAGGACTGCTGTGGACATAGAGGATGTTAGGAGAGAAGTGGCAATCATGTCTACTTTGCCTGAGCATCCAAATATTGTGAAATTGAGAGCTACTTATGAGGATTTTGAAAATGTGCATTTAGTTATGGAATTGTGTGAAGGAGGTGAGCTTTTCGATAGGATAGTGGCTAGAGGGCATTATAGTGAGAGAGCTGCGGCCCATGTGGCCAGAACCATTGCTGAAGTTGTTAGGATGTGTCATGCTAATGGGGTAATGCATAGAGATTTGAAGCCTGAGAATTTTTTATTTGCTAATAAGAAGGAGAATTCTGTTCTTAAGGCTATTGATTTCGGCTTGTCTGTGCTTTTTAAGCCAGGTATGTTGTGGATGTTTCTTTTTCTGTTTCCGGGTTGCTTTTTCTCAATTTGATTTTGAGATTTGGAGTCTTGGTGGGTTTCATTAACTGAAAAAATTTGTCTTTGTGGATAATTTTGTGTGTTGACAGGGGAGAGGTTTTCAGAGATAGTGGGCAGTCCATATTATATGGCGCCAGAGGTGTTGAGGAGGAATTATGGACCGGAGGTTGACGTATGGAGTGCCGGAGTTATTCTTTATATTTTGTTATGTGGGGTTCCTCCATTTTGGGCAGGCATGTCTGTCAGTTGACCTTGATATTGTTGAGGAGCATGGTGATTAGAATATTATGGGATTTGATGGCATCAGATTTTTATTTATTTTTCTTTTTGATTTCTTGTGGCAGAGACTGAGCAGGGTGTTGCTCTTGCCATTTTGAGAGGGGTGATTGATTTTAAGAGGGAACCATGGCCTCAGATTTCAGAGAATGCTAAAAGTCTTGTTCGACAGATGTTGGAGCCAGATCCCAGTAAGCGCTTGAATGCTCAACAGGTTCTTGGTAAGTCCTTTACAGCTTGCTGTACTGAATTTTTTTTCTCTTGGTAGCATTATGTTTGGGAAGTGATGGTGCCTTGAGCCCTAAACATTGGAAATTGTTTGGGGGCATTGTAGGATTAACTGTGACTGAGAAATGATATAGGTTTCTCATCTTCACTTGTGATAAATTATTTGTTACTGGGTGATAACTTTAAAATCTTATATTTTCATAAGCTGTTAGATGTGTACATTATTCTTAGCAATAAAACTGTGTATCAATCTATCCTGCTCTTTGGCTTGTGTTTGTGAAAGAATTGCACTAACTAACTATTACGTTTCTTTTCATTTGGTGACAGAACATCCCTGGTTACAAAATGCGAAGAAAGCTCCAAATGTCCCATTAGGAGATATTGTGAGGGCAAGGCTCAAGCAGTTCTCTGTGATGAATAGATTTAAGAAGAGAGCATTGCGGGTAAGCATCTCCATGTGTAATTATCTGCTCAAATTCTGATCGTTGTCATAGTTTGAAACAAAATTAATCCGTTGAGAGCATGCCTTTTCCAATTAAATGCTGTAGGTAATTGCGGAACACTTATCTGTTGAAGAGGTTGAAGTAATCAGAGATATGTTTGCTTTGATGGATACTGACAATGATGGTAAAGTAACATATGAGGAACTGAGGACTGGTCTTCGGAAGGTTGGTTCACAACTGGCTGAACCAGAGATAAAGATGCTGATGGAAGTGGTAAATCCTTGTGTCTATCATTCTCTGTGTTCAAATCTATTTATGCTTACCTTTTGATTTGGCGTTATGTATGAATATCATGTCCTGATAACACTTTTGCTGCTTTTGGATTGAATAGTGCATGCTTCCTTTGGAGCTTACTGCACTCTGTAAATCTGGATAACTAAATACTTGATATCTTTTCATGCTATGCTAAATTGTTATGGAAAATATTTTTATATGAATCTTCAGAATTATCCTTCTCTTGTGGCTTTGTCATTGTGTACAATAGCTAGCTTAAACATAACAATGCTTATTTTCATAAGCAATGCTTGTTAGCACTGTTTGCTTCAATCCTTCATGACACTGTATATGTTTGTTAGAAATTTACTGTGAGATTGTTAATTCTCATTTTCTTGTCTGGAATTTGTGAGATTGTTAATTCTTGTTTTCTCTTCTGGAATTGAAATGAAGGATGATTGGTATGCTACATGCTACTTAGGGTGAGTTTGATATTTTGGTGGCATGGTATCGAGGTTATGCCACCAAAATACCGTACACCCACTTACAAGTATCTGTATCTGTAGTTTGGTTTGGTTGTCTGGAGTTTACCACCTTCTGATGAACTGGATACCACCTTCTTTTTTTCTTCAGGCGGATGTTGATGGGAACGGAGTACTGGACTATGGAGAGTTTGTGGCAGTCACAATTCACTTGCAGAAGATGGAAAATGATGAGCATTTCCGCAGGGCATTCATGTTTTTTGACAAGGATGGTAATGGATATATTGAATTAGATGAGTTACGAGAGGGATTAGCAGATGAATATGGGGAAACTGATGATGATGTGCTGAATGACATCATGCGGGAAGTCGACACTGACAAGGTATGACTTAGTCTCCCTGTCCTTTCTAATAATTCAATTTTTCAGAATCGTCAGCTTCAAATTATGCAATTTTGAACCATCCAAATAATGCTAATGCAAATCAGAGAAGCTTGAAATGGTACAAGAGGTTATCTATCTCCACCTGTCTCATAGTAATTTGCATATATATTTTCAGGATGGTTGTATTAGTTACGAGGAGTTTGTTGCAATGATGAAAGCTGGAACTGATTGGAGAAAGGCATCACGACAGTATTCAAGGGAGAGGTTCAAGAGTTTGAGCCTTAACCTGATGAAAGATGGTTCGTTGCATCTCCACGATGCGCTTACCGGTCAATCAGTTGCTGTCTAAATTACAGGGCTCCTGATCTTGTATTGCTTGTACTCACATAACGTTTCTGCCCTGTCATTGATATATTCAATATTTGAAGAGTCCTGATTTTGTGTTTCACAAAATGAAAGTAATCTGTTCCCGTGCAAGAGACGAATGAATATTGTTGGGATCAGTGGTACAGATTGGATTGGCATTAGGCTGCATGAAAGCATGCATCCGAGGTACAGTTCGTTGGCCTGCAGTAGTCAGACGCAGCACAGTATAATGGTGGCAGGGCGATCTCTGTTTCCAAATTAATGTCACCTTTTTCTTGTATATTTTCTGGGTTCCTGGTGTTCAATGATCTTTCCCCCTTCCTGTATTTTCTTGACTCTGCAGAAAATCCATTCGAGTTTGCAATGGTAATTTCGCCACTGTGGGCTAATGTCTCGAGTGTTTTTTGGTTCTGAGATCGCCAAGATGAGTTACCATTGTATATTACGCTAGCATCTGAAGTTTGACTCTTAATATCAGTGACGAAGACATCTAGTTTGATTTGATTGGGAATGTGAAAATAACTCTTTTGTCATTACGTAGAGGTTTGCCTGTTAGAAAGTCTTGCAGCTACTTACTTGTTGCAGTGTCCAACCAACCGATCCAAATTTATTATATTGAAAAATTAATGTTTTTTCCCAGAATTAACCAAAAGTCTTAACCCGACAGGCACGAACTGGGGTCTAGTGGCATGAATGTCCACGAATTGATGACGCATCCCGTTTTGAAGATTTCAACGGTTCTAGAAATGGAACTATTAACTATAAACTAAAATACGGGATTTTATTTTATCACTATTTATTTATTTGAATAGATTTTTTTTCCTTTGATTTTTTTTATTTTTAATTTCATTTTTAAATATTAGATTTTTTTTAATTGAGTTATCATATTCTCATGATACGAAACATTAATTTAGCGGATTAACCAAGTTAACTAAGGTTTTTTTTTATAAACTAACTTTTTTTTCTAATTTAATTATTTAATATCAGGTTGATTGAGAATTACATTTCATGATTTGTTCTGTTTATTTTTTATTATATTATTTTGGTCTTATGACCCAAGAATAGTGTTTAACAAGTTAACTTGAGTTGACTCAAGTCGTTTTCTATATTTTTTTAATTGATTTTTTTTCTCAATTTCATTATTCAATATTGGATCGGTTAGGAATTTAGCTTTATAATTTATTTTGATTTGCTTTCTATAGGGATATCTTGGTCTCACGATTGCGAGTTTTGACATTTTAACCCAGTTAAATCGAGTTATTTTTTTATTTTTTTCTAAAGAGGTTATCTCAATCTCATGATCTAAGTCACTGATCCTTCAACAATGAATTTTATTTTTATTGGGATGTCCCCGTCTCATGAGTCGGGTCGCGGGTTTGGCGGGTTAACCCAATTGACTCAGTTTTTTATAATTGACTTTTTTTTCCAAATTCATCATTTAATATTGTGTTTGATTGAGAATTAGGTTTTATGATTTGTTTTGGTTTGTTTTTTATTAGGTTATTTCGGTCTCATGATCCAATGATTGTACTTAACAGGTTAACCCGGGTTGACTTGGCTCATTTTTTGTGTTATTTTATTAATTAAATTTTTGACAAATTTCATCATTCAATATTGGATCCAACAATGACGATTAGGAATTGAGTTTCATAATTTGTTTTGATTTACTCTCTATTGAGTTATTTCAGTTTCATGATCAAAGTCGAGGATTTGACAGGTTAACCTAGGTTAAATCAAAAAAAAATTTTCTATGAGGTTATCTCGGTCTAATGACTTAGGTCATGTGTTTGGCAGATTGATTCAGGTTATTTTTATGTGCTTTTTTAAATTGATTTTTTTTTTTAATTTCATCCTTCATTCAAAGTAAGGATTGGAATTCATAATTTATTTTGATTTACTTTTCATGAGGTTATCTTGGTCTTATGACCCAGATCGTGGGTTTCACATGTTAACTTGGGTTGTTTTTTTAGATCTTTTTTAATTGATTTTTTTAATTTCATCTTTCAATATTAGATTGTTTGAGAATTAGGTTTCATAATTTATTTTGATTTGCTTTCTATTGAGTTATCATAATTTCATAATCTGAATCGCAGATTTGACATGTTAACCTGAGTTGATACAAGTCAATATAATATGATGTTATCTTAATATTAGAAAAAGATGTGTCATCTTGATTTTTTTTAGTCAAACTATGTTTTTATAAGCTATATAAGTTGTTTTTGGACCCGTAAAGTTAACCAGATTATATCATATTAATCCTTATATGATTTTTTTTTCACTAGAAAAAACTATTAACAATATCAAATATATTTTTTATATTAAAAAAATTAATTTCACCTAAAGTGTAGCACGGGATAATGACATAATTTGATTCTCAGGATAACGATGATATTAATACACTTCTCTTTTGTGTCGACATAAATAGAAGAGGGAGGAATTTATGAAGAGGAACAGTGAAGCATGAGATGCGAGAAAACCGCCACATACTTGGACGTTGAACCGCCGCGTATCGCGAGTTTATTTTTTATTTTTATAAAAAATATTGTAAAAATATAAAAAATAATATTTTTTTAAATTTATTAATTATTTTATTAATAATATTAATTATAATAAAAATAATAATATTTATAATACAAATGATAATATTTTTAATATTCATACTATTAATTATAATAAAAATAATTATATTTATAACATAAATAATTATATTAAGAATTCTAACAATGATTATAACACAAATAATAATATATTTTATATTATAATAAAAATAATAATATTTATAACACAAATAATAATATTCAAACATGGAGGTGGACACAGTCGCGTCCAGCCTAAGGTTAGGTGGGCGTGGACACGTCCAAGTCCACCATGGGGTTGGTTGCGTCCAGGCCCAACGTGGGGTTGGGCGCGTCCAGGACCAACATGTTATTACTTATTACTACAAAAAAAAAACCATACAGTTGATTTGAAAGATAAAATTAGAAATTATTATTATTGTTATTATTTGTGCCATAAATATTATTGTTTTTATTATACTTGAAGGTATTGATATTAAAAATACTATTATTTGGGCTATAAATATTACTATTTCTATTATAATTCAAAGCATTAATATCAAAAATATTATTATTTGCAGTACAAATATTTGTATTTTTATTATAATTGAAAGTAATAATATTTATTTTCATTTTAGTTCAAAGTATTAATATCAAAAATATTATTATTTGTGGTACAAAGATTATTATTTTTATTATCATTAAAAGTATTAATACTAAAAAATATTATTATTCCTAGCCCCAGCGCCACATCTGGTCTGACTCAGCGCACTGGCAGGGCAGCCCAAGCGCCAGGTCTCACCATATGGCAAGCGGGTCCGATTGTACGTCATTGTCGAGGCAGCCTAAGCGCCAGGTGTCCCTACTTGGGGTCGCGGGCCTGGCTCACGCCAGGGTAAGGCAAGGGCAAGCCAGCCCCAGCGCCACGTGGCGCATGGCCTGACCCAGTGCAAGGGCAAGTCTATCTAAGCGTCAGGTGTCCTCACGTGGGGCGTGAACCTAACTGATACCCAGGGCATCCCCACTAAAACTTAAAGTGACCATTTTCTCCCCAACCATCCATTTAATATCAAATGCATCCAAGTGAAAAGACAACCCCACCCCTACCTCGCTATCCTTGCAACTCTTTGTGGCAAGGGTTAGGCTACCATTTCACTGCTCTGATTCATAATTCTTTGAGTCTAGGTAAACAATAAGAGAGGTGTTGAGCCCTTTTACTATGTTGTATATTAGCTATTTTACTTGTAATTCAACACAGGTTAAATATTTTGTTAATAAAAAATTAAATATGTAGGTTAATTTTGGTGTTTTTTTTCATAAAATAATATTTAATATAAATTTAAAAACTTAAGGATGTATCTATTTAAATAAATCAAGAACTATCTATAACTAAAAATAAAATTAAAAAAATCAAGAGACAAATGTAAATCAAGATATTTGATTTTGCAATATAAATCATTTTCTCGGTTATGTTTGATGAGTTTATTCATTAAAGTTTTTTTTACTCAGTCAAACAATAATAGAAATGGGCATACATATGAAATTAATTAAATAAAAAATAATATGCAAGACTGTATACATTAGAAATATTATTTATTTTTAAAAATAAAGTTCATTTATATAAAACATAAAAAAATAATAGATGAATTATAATAGTATCTTCTAAAATTAAATACATACAAAATAATATTTTTTTTTTAAAAAAAACCTCTGTTCAAACAAAGCTAAATAAGTAAAATAAAAATATTAAAAAAGTGATATTAATTGAAACATAAATAATTATTTTAAAAAAAGACATTAAAAGAAGGTATCAATTAAAATGAAAACCAGAATTAGAATAAAAATATAAGAAAAGAGCAACGATAGTCTAGGAGCTGCAAGTGTGTTTTAAATAAATAAAAAAAACAAACGACTTAGGTTATAACCCTGATCTAGTTTAATAAGTTAGTTTTATTTTAATTAGATGATAAAAATAATAGGTAATGATAGTAAATGTACAATTTTTTTTATAAAAAAATCACAATAACTAGGAAAAAAACTTTGGAAGTTTGAACCTGGATATAAAAAAAAAGAAAAAAAAAAGAACAGGTCCGAGTCAACCTGATATAGCGTGATTGACATGTAACCTGGGTAATAAATAGCAAGCCAACCTGGGTTAACCTATGAAATCCATGACTCAAATTATGAGATTAGAATAACTCGATAGAAAATAAATTGGAGAAAACCACAAAACCAATCTTAAAAAAAAAAATATCGTATAATGAAATAAGAAATGAAAATAAGCTAAAGAAAGATTTTGACATGCGTTAACTTTTCAAATTCATGACTCGAGTCATTAGACTGAAATAACCATATATAGAAAAACCATGAAGTCCAATCTCCAATAAATAAAATATTGAAAGATGAAATCAAGAAAAAAATCAATTAAAAAAAAGATCTGAAATAAAAAATAGTAATTAAAAAAATGAGGAGGAAAATAAAAATAAAAAATAAATTAGATAACAAAGAAAAGAAATTTGATTAAATTGTTTTTACTTAAAATTAATTTTTTTAATATTCTTGTATTGTTTTGATGTATTAATATTAAAATAATTTTATAAAAATTAAAAAATATATATTATTTTAATATATTTTTAAATAAAAAATATTTTTAAAATGTAACTGAACACTAATAACACTTTTCATGATTTAACAGGATATAGAAGCCTTTGTCAACCAAAATTTATAAAATAAAGTACTGTACAAAGAATTTTACAAGATTATCCTATCTTGAATTTTACAAGATTATCCTATCTTTTAGTGTATAAAAAATTTCTCCTGCAGATAAAAAAAAAAATTATGATTTTTATATTGTCTAAATATACATCAAATAACTTCATAAAAGATTTTTCTTTGTCCATCGTTCCAATAACTCCGTAAGAAAAACTTAAAATGAAAAGAAGAGGTATCCCAAAATCTCTAAAAGTGCATATTTCATGATTTCTTTAATTTTTTTTATATATAATTTTTATCTTTTGTGTTTTAGTTTTTTTTATTCGGTTTGGGAAAGAAAAACAATTAAAATGAGAAAAAAAAAGAGAGAGAGAGAAAATGGTAAGAATGAGAACTGAAATAAGAAAAGGTGAGGCAAAGGACTAAAGTAAGATGAAGGTAAGGTTATGAAATCTATCTTTGTAAATAAGGCAAGGTTAAATGTTATAATCACTAAAATTTATTAAATTATAAATATAAATCCATCTTTTTTTGGTTAGAGGAAATAAGGTAAGGTTTAATTTTATAATTAATAAATTTTAAATAATTTTAATTATAGAAAGAACGATAACTTTGGAATTAGATAGAGAAAAATAAAACTTTAACCGTTGGGGCGTCAAGGATTTACTATGGTGGAGGTAATGTTGTGATTGTGAGATTGGGCCGTGGGCTGTCATCCCACAGATGGGCCAAGGTTTGCCCCAAATAGAAAAACGAAAGGGAGGTGAGGACCCCACATGACACGGTCTCCTTTCTTTCAGTCAAACCATAACCGTCAGATTCGCATCAAGATTGACGTATATTATCCGACGGTCGTGAAGCCCTCTTCTCCATCAGCGGCCGACCCCCTTCCAAAACCTACATAAAGAAACAGAAGAAGAAGAAGGCAGGGGAGCAGAGACAGGGATGGGCGTAGATTACTATAACATACTGAAAGTGAACAGAAATGCAAGCGAGGATGATCTGAGGAAATCATATAAACGTTTAGCGATGATTTGGCATCCTGACAAGAACCCTACCGCTAAAAGAACCGAAGCCGAGGCTAAATTTAAACAAATCTCCGAAGCCTACGATGTCCTCAGTGATCCGCAGAAGCGGCAGATCTACGATTTGTATGGTGAAGAGGGGTTGAAATCGGGGCAGTGTCCGCCGCCGTCTCCTTCGACGTCCAGGCATTATTTTCAGAGGCAGCACCCCAATCCGTCGTTCAGGTTCAAGCCGAGGAACGCGGAGGATATTTATGAGGAGTTGTTTGGATCGGAGAGTGGTGGTGGTGGTGGGAATGAGAGAGGGAATTATAGTAGAGGGCATTTTAGGAATAATACTAATAATAGCAGCAGCAGCAGCTACTTTGGTAATGGAGGAGACATGAAAAAGCCGAATGCGATTGAGAATTTGCTGCCTTGTAGTTTGGAGGAGCTGTATAAAGGTGCTACGAAGAAGATGAAAATTTGCAGGAACATTTTTGAGGGTACTGGGTATGTTTTGTTTTGTTTTATTTATTGAGTTTTCTTTAATTTAATTTATTTTCGGTACTTTTTCATGAAAATGGGAAGCAAGAGCTCTTAGACATATTCTTTTGCTCTATGATGATGATGGTGTTAACCATAGTTGGAATGATGTACAATTCCATTTTGAATTATACGAGAACACTTGTCGGTTGGTTCGGTCTCTTGGCATTTCAATCCTAAAACATGTTTCTTTAGACTGTAGGTCTTGCCTGATGTGGCTTACGGTATACTCAAACTAAAGCAGGGGTCAGCCCTGAACTAGTTTCATATATTCTGTCTCTTGAATAATTCTGTTACTGGTGTAAAGGCACTTTGAGGAATCATCGGATTTTGCAAGGAACAATCTACTTATTTTTATTGGTTGCAAGAAACCTTCAAATAATGATGTTATCGATTGCTTGGTTTCCTGCAGTAAGGTTCTCGTGGTTAAAATATTTTGTTGTTAATGTACGAAATCATCATTTAATTTGATGCCGGCATGGAATGGTGCTATCATAGTAGATGGAGTGATAATTTTTTTGAAGATTTAGTGGATATGGTTGGAACCCATCTTCCTTGCTTGGATTTATTCGTGATTGTTAACAGTGAGAAGATTGTCTCCGGTCTTGTATTGATAGAGAGGTACAAAGCTAATTTGTGGTGACAGTATATTTGTGAATAACCATATCAAAGTCCTCAGTACAGTCTAAGAAGCAGATAGAGGGATGACAATCATGCAATAAGGTAGTCCACTGTGTTGCTTCCTGTGTTACTGTCTTTATTTGCTATTGATCATGCTATCTTCATTTGGAACTACAAGGTTCAGCTGGCTATGGCTCTTGGATATGAACCTTTTCTGATGTTTGCAATGGAAAGCAAATGTGTGTTATGCAGATTCTAGGTTCTGGGTGTTATGTGCCCTTGATGGAATAGGTGTGAGTTGGGGTTATACAGTGCTAAAGTTCACCACTTTCTACTAGCATTATAGAAGTTAAGCAACTTGCAATTCAAGCTCATAAGATATTTGTTCTTTGACGAGTCATGGAAAGAAGCACCTCCCTCCACGTGCTTCATTAGTTTCTGTATTGTTACTCATATCTTATGGAAAAGTTTTTAAATAAATATATTGCAAAGCATTGTTTAGGGCTTTGATCAAGTATTTTGCAGCTATAGATTTTTGTGGTGAAGTTTATTTTGGGAAATTTTGTGGACATGATTTTGCTACTTGTACATTCTTCACCCTTCAGTTTCTTATGTTATAGAACAGGCTTGAAACTCTACAACTGAAAACTAGATGGAAGTGTTCCACTTAAGGTACAAACAGCACGATCTACTAAAGTGTGAAGACCACATATGCCTGTGAGGTTAAGAGAAAGGGAAGAAGTTTGCTATGTGGAACTATTTTTCTATATGTTAGGATGTTGGTCATTTTCTATTCCCTTTATAGTGGGACTTTTAGATAGTAGCTGAATCCTAAAATGTTAGTCATTTACATGTTTTGGGGATGTTAGGGCAGCTAACTGTTACTATTTTTTCAAGAAGGGAAGTATCCTCTGTCATTTCTTATACTTCAAATTATTTTTCTGGATGGCTCCATTTATTGTTCAAACTAATTTTCCTTTGTTTAAAATGACAAATGAAAGGAATTTAGAAAAAAGAAAGATGAAAATTTGTTCCCATGGCTTCCAGGTTTGGAGGATGAAATGGAGCAAATTTAGGAGTGTAAAAACTTTTGTAAGTAGTGAAACTTTGTGCCTAGAAAATAAATACATAGCTAAATGAATGACTGAGAGTAAGTGTGTGTGTGTGTGTATTCGCTGTAGCCATCATGACAGACTAAAACAAAAAAGGGGGTTTGTTTCTTGGTCTTTTTTACTTTATTTCTCCTTTGTTTTTTTTTTCCCTGAAACTGCAAGGCTTCTTGACTTTAGTCCATGTTTTTTGTCTTCTTGTTTTGGCCACCTATTGAGATTATGAACATTGTCGGTCAAGAGTTTCCCCTTCCCTAGTCTATGTTATTAGTTACTGGTCAAATTTGGAGATATTTTCAGATCAACCTGTGCATTGCACACAGATTATTAAAAAAATTGCTTTGTTTAGATATGAAATAACAAGAAAAATGGTTGCCTTCCATATCAATTATCACTTGCTTTTTGGAAGCTGACTTTGGACCAGCATGTTCACTGTTTTTCTTTTTTTTTTACTTGAGATATGAATAATTCTTTGCACTGAAATTTTTAAAAAATCAAGATTGACGTTGACTTGACTTTTGAGTGCATGCCTTTCTTCCCTTTCTCCATTAATTGACTTGATATATGAACATTTTCTATTGCAGTAGGGTTCGGACTCTTGAAGAGATATTGACCATTGAGATAAAACCTGGTTGGAAGAAGGGCACAAAAATCACATTTCCTGAGAAGGGCAACCAAGAGCCTGGCATTATCCCTGCAGATATTGTTTTTGTGGTAGATGAAAAACCTCATGCTACTTATGTGAGGGATGGTAATGATCTGGTCATCAAACAGGAGATTACACTGCTGGAGGCTCTCACAGGCAAAACCTTCGACCTGACTACCCTAGATGGAAGGAATATCGTGCTTCCACTGACAGATATTGTCAAACCCGGTGTTGAAGTGGTTGTCCCAAATGAAGGAATGCCAATCTCTAAAGAACCTGGGAAGAAGGGAAATTTGAGAGTCAAGATTGATGTCAGGTACCCATCAAGGCTTACTTCAGAACAAAAATTCGAGCTAAGAAGGGTTTTGGGAGGAGTTTCATGATGGCTCCTTGCTTTAGCTGTTGAACTGGAGTATATTAACACTAGTAATTACTGCAGTTATTGTTGGATGAATATATAGCATGCAGCTCTGGCACGCTATCGTAGATTGTGAATCTTAGGAAATTTATTTGGTTGGATGGGAAGTTGAGGGTTTAGTGTGTCTAGTCTTGGAGAACTCATGTGGTAAGAGGGATGTATTTGATAGTGGGGCTATGCACCATCTAACCAAAAGAAATAGGAGGGCAATAAAAATCCTACCTGGCTTCTGATGTTTGCCTAGCATTTTTAGCTTGCATGTTTGGATGCTATGTACTTGGAAGCATGGTGCATGGGTTTGAGCATCGTGGAGCAAATTGATCTTTTTTTCTTTTTCTTTTTTCACTTTGAGAAATATGGATTTCATTTATTGCTCAAGATGCCATGGAAATGCTTGTTATTATCTTGATTCCTAAATATATGGATATAATTCATTGTTTCATTTTCTCCTCGTCGTAGGCCTGTTTATAATAGAAACCACTTGCGATTTGATACAGCAAAACTTTGTATGCTTATGCTGATTTCCTTGGCCTAAAAGTCCAGTTCACCGTCCGTAAACAGTTGGCTGGTCCCTGGGGTGTCGGGCAAGAGGTCGCCATTGTTGGTGGATGTTGAAAATATTTGACACCTTATTGTTATTGGGATGCTGTTGGTGGATGTTGCCTGTGCAGTTTTCTCCTTGATACAGATTGAAGGCTAGTTTCAAGGCAGGGTTTGCCATCTATACGGCAGGCTTTACTTGTTTGAGTTTTCTGACTCGGGCCTGGAAAACCAGCCCTGCTGAAAGACCGCAATGCCTCAGGCCCAGTTGCCCCCCTCGCTTATACCACAGGTAAATTCGATGGTTATTATTTCTTCCCTTTTCTCTTGTCTTTCTCTCGTGCTGGTAATGGCTATTATACAGCAAGCATGGACCCCTGACTGACGAATCTGTAACCTTTTTTGGTAAATTGTTTAACTCCGGTATGGTCCCAGCGGAAAGGTATGTGGGGAGGCATCTGAATATTCTTCTCGGCTACACGACACCTTTTCTGACCTGGAAAGTCGATCGTCTTCGTCTTCCCGTTTTCTATATGGATCTGGGCTTTGGAGTGTGTACGTGCTGTAAAGCCGACAGCAAAACGCTAAAGAACAAGAGGGGCTCTGCTTGAACTTGAACGTGGCCATTTCAATGCAGGGTTTTCACTGATTACATGCATAAATAGAAACAGATGTGAAGGATTGAATGATGTTGCAAAATACAAGTCAAATCAAGGATTCTGTTTAAATGGAAATTATCAGTGAACATGTTGTGTCATGAGGCTGAAGTGTGACACTGGCTTTAATCACAGTCTTTCGTTCATGCCATGGGTTGGTTTGTTATGCTATCATCTTAGTTTGTTTTTTAAACGTTGTTTTTAAAAACTTGAATTTTTTTATATATAAATATATTTTTTAATATTTTTAAATTATTTTAATATGTTGGTGTTAAGAATAAATTTTTTAAAATAAAAAATTATTTTAATATATTTCCGAGTAAAAAATAATTTAAACACTATCATACTACCGAGCAAAATCATAAATATTAGGGGTGAGTAAAAAAACTAAAAAACTGATTAAACTGAGAAAACCAAAAAAAATAATCGATAAAACCGAAACCATGAAGAAAAACCGATTAGAATAATTAAAAAAATATTTGGTTTCGGTTTCGTAAGCCTAAAACTGAAAAACCAAACTAAATCGGAAAAATAAACCGAACCGAACCGAATCCTTTAGAAAAGTCTATAAAAACCCTAAAAAACAATATAAATTTTTGTTTTTAATATAAAATAACCGAATCAAAACTAAACTGAAGTGAAATCAATCCTAAACCAGAAAAAAACACAGCTAATAAATGCAATTTCTTTAGATGGATGGTATGTCCTGGACAACACGTAGAAAATGATACGTGACGGCCACTTTGTATATATATATATATATATATATATATGAAATGGCCTGCTCTGCCAGCTACTGGTATGCTATTCCATTAGTGAAAACTTTTTTCAATTATTCGCTCTTGTTTTATTCGATGAAAAAGCAAGGAAGGGGTTAGAACAACAGGCAGCAGGCATCTGTATCATGTCTCTAGCTGCCTAGATTCTTATTCGTCTCTCCTGGTAATTTCTGTCTTGTTCTTGCCTCTGCACACTAGTAATGAAGCTGCAATCATATGCACTCTTGAATTCTCTTGAAGAAGAAAATCCTAAAAATAAAAAGAAAAGATTAGAGAAAAGTAAAGTAAAGAACAAAAGTAGTTGTGTGAGGGAAAAGTGAAACGACGTAAAAGTAAGATCCATATCAGAATCCACTTGGGCATATGATAAAAAGGCAATACACTGTCCATTCACAGAACGATTTGCTTTTGGGGACTCTTTTTTTCTTTTCTTTTCTTTTCTTTTCTGGGGGGATGTTGCCCCATGCAAATTCTTGTCTTTTAATTTACGAAATAATAATATTAATAAAAAGATATCTGAACTAATACCTATTTATTAGTTCACATATCATTTTAAAATGTTTTCTTAGAAAGTAAATATTGTTTTTCTTTTCAGAATTTGAGATTGGAACGTACCAAACCATTAAATATTTTAAAATTTTTTTATTACTAGTACGACATTTACTAAGATTCTTTATATAAAATTAATTAATTAACATTTTATTGATAAACTTATCATGTAATCATTATTTCCAAGATTAAAACACCATACATGTAGAGATATACAATGATATAATATTTATTTATGTTTTTTAAATAAATATATTTATCAATCTCATTGATTATAAACTCATTTGATAACGTGATCTCATCAAAGTTTTTATATCATTGTTTAAAAGCTTATTTCAAACTATATAATAGTTTACATACTTTTTTTTTTTAATAACAAACCTCTCCTGTTATTTCATGTAGACGTCTTTGTTGAGGTCATCCTTTAGAAAAGCTATTTTAGAAAGTTAATTGCAATAACTATTAAAATATGTATGAAAAGTTATTATTCATAAAAGCTAGTATGTATCTAAAAGAATCCATACCTAGTTGTTGATTGAAACCCTTGACAATAAGTCTTGTTTTATCAACTTCTATATTCCTTTTAAAGATTTATTCATGGCGTATTCTCTATCTTTATTGTTTTTTATGTCTTTATCTTTTTTGTTGAGTCGGTTCTTCATCTTTATTGTTTTTTATTGTCTTTATCTGTGTTGAACATTATACTTTAACGTAAAAAAAAAAACACCACCTGATTTTTTAACCACCTGTATGGTGATCGACTGTATGGTGATCGAAAACTAGGCAGGGAGACGGTGCATCATTTACTTTTGTTTTTTTTTTAAAAAAACAGATGACATGTTGTCTACTTTTTTTTTAAAAAAAAATTAAAGACTAGAAGCACGAGTCTGCCGTAGCAAACCCACACGCGTGGCTTTTTTTTAATTGGTTGTATGGGTCCGACCTACCAAGTCCAACACCGCCTAGCCTCTTTTGTTTTCTATTCTTAATTATGATTTTTTTTTTAGTTTTAATTAGTGCCCTTTATATATATATATATATATATATATTATCCTTAACATCATATCATATATTTGCTTTAACATCATATATTTAGTTTAAATTGTGATCATATATTAACATTCTCTTCAAAAAAAAAAAATTCAACAAAAAATATATAATTACTTACCATACTATTATTATTTTTAATTTAATAGCTAAAAAATCCTTACAACAAACATCATTCTTTAGAATCTGAGAAACCCTAATCATGTCATCAACCACCAATTGAACTGCACTATCATCTCCTTACTTTGCCAAGCAATTCAATAACATCTTGTGCAAACTTAAGTTGTATGACAAAACCCATCTTTCATCTTCACCCAATTGAAGAATCTATAAGCTAAATGTGGTCCTTTATAGCACCTCTTCAATACTTTCTCATCAAACTTTGGTTCTACCTGAAACCCCACATTATCTAGCCTCTCTCCATTGATGCTGTGCAATTTTCTGCATGAACAATCCTAGTAATCTCATGAACAACAACATTAACGTTAGTTTCATTAAAAGCTCCTGCCTTTAATCTTTGAAAACAAATAAAGACTCCTCCCTTTGCAACCCATTATTCACTTCAACATTTCCACAAACACCTTTTTCGCAATACATGAATTCTTCGCAGCTGATACAGGCAAGGAAGAAGTAGGCCTTGGCAACTTATTAGGCCTAATATCATCAACTGCAACAGAGAAATCCAAAGGGATGATTCAATATCACCAGAGTTGTGAATCATCTACTACTCATTGGGTCAACACAAAATCAAGATCAGCATCACATGGGCTCCCATAGCTGGCATTAATTATGAGCAGCAGCTTATTTAATATTGATGGGGCCATGTCTGGCCAGTTTGCCGTTAATTTCTTGCCATCCAGCAGGGTTCCCATACATATATCACGATCGATGTTGGCCAAGTATGTTATATATATAGCTGGCTTTTGAAAAGGAATTGTTCACTCTGTCTCGTGGTTTGGGATTTTGTGTGTGCTTTCTTTTTATTTTGGGTGAGAATATACAATTTTAACTTCCCTTTTCCAGGACTTCTCTCATCTAAAAACTGGATGATATTATTTTTAATTTTTAATTTTATAAAATACTAAGAAAGTTTTTACCCTACAACTATTTTTTCAATTATTTTTGAAAAATAGGGTAAAAAAATTAGGTAATAACAGGAGGACGTTATTAGTTGTAGGGTAAAGAATTGTTGCAAAATTATGGAAAATTATAACAACAATTAAAATGAAGGTCAGTGGGGGTAATTAACTCTAATTTATGGGTGATAGTTTTAGAAATTTATTTAATTTAATGGATACAAATATGAGAAAATTGTTGCAAATTTATGGAAATTATAACAAAAAAAATTTTTTTATTTTCCATGCATCCATTTTAAATGTAAACTTAGTATACGCCAAATCTCGGGGATTGAAAGTCCAAATTGTAGTTAAAAAGGAGGACCCAATTGATCAAAACTTCCTTAGTAGTGGGACCATGGGTGTAATTATCCGGAAAGGAAAGTACTATCTTGGTGGATGATCCATTGGTTTACGTGGACAATCCACTGAAATGAAGATAGAATTCAAAACAGCAGGAAAGATGTTAGTGCTGCTGGGTCCCTGCGTGGTTGCGAGGGCATGTGAAATGGTAAAGCAGATGGCCTGAAACGACCCCACAGCCATGTGGTGGTGGTCCGGTGGACATGGCCAAAGGTGTTTGTCTGGCTGCATGCTAGAATTACCAAAAAGCTAGCTCTAAGACGCTTGCAAAGGCCAAAACTAGAACTAGTAGTCCCTTTAATAAAAAGTACAGTCCGTACCAAGGCCGTAACACCTCATCTTCCATTATCAAAAGAAAAAAAGCAGCAGCAGGATCGGCTTCGTCTGTCTTTCTTGATGGGACTTGCCATCAGCTTCGTGCATGTTAGCACCATCGTCGTCGGCTTTAGTTGCGTATTTCAGCCGTTGGATTGGTACAAGGATTACCCTTCTGATCTCCAAGATTGTCACTTTCTCTGTGACACTGATTTCACAGATTTGTCTTTAGGTTTACTTGCAACTTGCAGTCTTCCTTTGCTTTTCTTAAATTCTGCTTTTCTTATAAATGGAAAAGAGGAGTGCGTGCATCTTAACGTAGGAAGAGGGAAGGGGAGGGTGGAGGAGTCGTATTGGCAATCAGGGGCGGAACCAAGGGGAGGTGAGCTGGACCAAGGCTCGGGTTCCTATAAAATATTTTTAATTTTTAATTTTTAAATATAAAATAATATATTATATTTTTATTTTAAATACATAAATTTTCTAATAATAAATTATATGTTGAATTTTATCGAGAGTTAGGTGATTCATTGTAAATGTACTTGTTTTCTCCCCTGTTAGCAACCTCTTTTTTCCTTCAAGGTGCCTAAAACTTTTTGCATTTTTCATTTTGGTTATAAAACTTTATTTTTTTTTGTTGTTTTTTTTTTAAGTTATGTTAATCCTTATTTGTTTTTGTATTTTAAAAGTGCTTTTAAAAAAATTTAAATTTTTTATTTTTTCTTTGTTTCAAATTAATATTTTTTTTAGTGTTTTCATATCATTTTGATGTGCTGATGTCAAAAATAATTTTTAAAAATAAAAAAATATTATTTTAATGTATTTTCGAGTGAAAAACACTTTAAAAAACAACCGCAACCATACTCTTAGTATGTTTTATATGTTGAGATTTAATTTGTTATGCATGCTCGTACGAATGTGCTAAAAAAAAATTATTTTTATGTTGCATTACAAAGTATATTTATAGAGTTTGGTTAAAAAATTGAAAGTCACAATCAAAAAATTAATAAATACAAATGAAAATATATACTTCTGTCAGAAATATACCAATAATATTAAGCATAATTTACGTTACACACACGCTTTGATGACCGTTCTATTGAGAAGGATAACCAATAATATTTGAAATAAATCTGTTTAGAAAATCTTTAAATGAAGGAATAATTGCTAATATTAACATGTAAATATTAAAGTGTGAATTTTAAATGATCAATCTTATATAAAAGAGTAATTTCCAGACATGTATGTGCATAAAAATTAACAATTATTGGTATAATATTACTCGATTTTTTTGTTTCACCCAAGGCTTGATATTTTATTTATTTATTAATTAATTGATAAGAAATAAAGCAAGCATTCAACTGTTTATGAAATAAAATTATTGTCTCAGCACATAAAGAAACTCAGCCCATGGCTACAAGTGATTAAATAAAATGAATGCGGGGTGTCGACCAAGACACCTTTAAGAAGAAATCAGCACAGGTTTTGAAGGTTGGGGACTGTACGGCTTAAGCATATAGTTGAGGGACTGATTTGTAGTTTTAAAAGAAAAGAAAAGAAGGGTAGCGAAAAGCAGGCTGAAATTAAGGGAAAACAGAATCACTAGCTTTTTCTTATCGTGTATTAAAATAATATTTTTTAATTTTTAATTTAAAAATATTAAAAGGTTATTAATTTAAAATAAAAAAAAAATAAAAATATTTTAATTTTTTTTTAAAATATTTTTAAAACAGATAAACAAGGATACCCATTCACCAAATCTTAAATCAAATCAATTCAAAGTTAAATGATGATTTTTTTACTTTTCCGATAAACAAATTTAACGAACACAATCTTTCTCCTTTTCTTTTACAATCATCTCTAAATATTTCTTTGAAATCAAGAACTCACAACATTATTTCATTAATATCATCTCTAAATAATCTTAACCACGATCATTTCATTACGATTCACAGTCTTGTACCACTGTAATTGCTTTATAATTATTATCAATAATAGAACCACCACACTCACTACCTAATCACTGCATCAACTTATTATTTATAACACCACCACTTTTACTATGTTATTATTATTACTACTTTCTTTATGATTTTTAAAGAATAATAACTTAATGTATTTCTTGGATGTAAAAAATATATTCAAATGATAAAAAACTTATTTTTATAATTTTTTTTAAAAATCAAAACAAATGTATTAGTAGTAGATTTTTTTGAATTTGAATATACTATCTTAGTTTGAAAGTAAACTACATGGTATTAAATAGTATTTTTAGTTTAGTAGTTAAACGAACATTGGAATGATGTTTGTCTGGTGAGCGGCTACTTTTAAGAGACACTTGTCTTTTTGTAGAAATCGAGACCACATTTATTTCTGCAGATAGAGAAAAGAAAAAAAATACTTTAATCAAATTCAGTCCTCCAAAGACTTCAAAATCTTCAACACGACCTGAAGTACAACTTTAAATTGCATCCAGCACAATAATCGAAGCAAGTGTGGGGGCCTTTTCAAAAACAAAAACATAAGTTGTATACCTTTATGGAAATGACCCAAAAGGGAAGATAGAAAATGATTGTGGACTGTTACTTCCACACTCTTTGCCACTACTCTATAGCGGTTTGGTTCCTCGTGTTGTTGGCTTTCTTCGCAGATTTGGTGTTGGTGGGATGTCCTCATTTGGCCCCTAAACTCTTAGTTCATGCTCAAAATCCAGTCTTTTTAACTTGGTATTGCTTGGCTTGACTGAATATCTCAAGTTTTCGCATCTTTTCATGGTGGTCGCGTAGTGAAGTTTGATCTTTAATTGGTTTGGTCTGTAGAGAGAGAAATTTTAGTTAAGGAGAAGATGGGGGAAAAAGCTGAAGTTTTGGAGGCTGTCTTGAAGGAAACTGTGGATTTGGTAATAGATCAGAGCATACTTTGAAGCCATTGTTTGGTTTGGTTGCTATCTGTCTTAGTGTTCTTTGTTTGTTTTGAGTAAAACATTTTCAACTTTTTTTTTTTATCGCAGGAGAACATACCCATTGAGGAAGTGTTTGAGAATCTGAGATGTAGCAGAGAAGGTCTCACAAGTCAGGCTGCTGAGGAGAGGCTATCTATTTTTGGTCACAACAAGCTTGAAGAGAAAAAGGTAGTGCCTTTTATCGTCGTGAACATTTTTCTTACTGTTTTTTAATTCAGGTTTTAACTCGAAGTTATCTTCTGGGTGTGTTTCAGGAGAGAAAATTCTTGAAATTCTTGGGTTTTATGTGGAATCCTCTGTCATGGGTTATGGAGGCTGCTGCTATCATGGCTATTGCTCTTGCAAATGGAGGAGTAAGTAGGAGGATGTTCTGGTTTTTATGAAAATTCCACTTATGGATTCGTTTGTCTTGGGACTTGTGTTAAGAAGTTGGTCATATACTTTTTTTTTTTTTTTGTGTTTAGGGAAAGCCTCCAGATTGGCAAGACTTTGTGGGTATTATTACACTTCTTTTCATTAACTCTACCATCAGTTTTATCGAAGAAAATAATGCAGGTAATGCTGCTGCTGCTCTCATGGCACGTCTTGCTCCCAAAGCAAAGGTTTGTGAATCTAACGAACTTTTGTTTCATTGTACATCTGTTTCCTTAAATTTGTGAATTTACTTCTATATCCGACTACTTGAGATTTGGACGAAACCCAAATCCAAAATTGCAAATATGACTGACTGATGCACTTGTAATTAGATTGAAGTCCTAATTTTGTTTCATCTCTCATAATATTGTTCTCAAGGTTCTTCGAGATGGAAGATGGAGTGAGCAAGATGCTGCTGTTTTAGTTCCTGGTGACATTATTAGTATCAAACTTGGAGATATTATCCCAGCTGATGCTCGTTTACTAGAAGGAGATCCTCTTAAAATTGACCAAGTTGGTCTTCGAATACTTAGTTACCACTTCATGTTGGCTTGGTCTATGTATGGCTGTTTTACTGACCACCTTCGTTTTGGTTTCTCAGTCTGCACTTACTGGCGAGTCCCTTCCTGTGACAAAAGGCCCTGGAGATGGTGTTTACTCTGGTTCTACTTGCAAGCAAGGAGAGATTGAAGCAGTAGTTATTGCCACTGGTGTCCACACCTTTTTTGGGAAGGCTGCTCACCTTGTGGATACAACTAACCAAGTTGGTCACTTCCAAAAGGCAAGGAGATATAATTGTTACATGTTCTTTGTTGAGTTCTAAGCTTCACTTTTGTGATTCGGATTCTGATTTGTTTACTCTTTGGTGCAGGTCTTGACTGCAATAGGGAACTTCTGCATATGTTCAATTGCAATCGGGATGATTATAGAGCTTATTGTCATGTACCCCATTCAAGATAGGCAGTATCGTCCTGGAATTGACAATCTTCTTGTGCTTCTCATTGGAGGAATTCCAATTGCCATGCCTACGGTTCTCTCAGTCACAATGGCTATTGGTTCTCATAGGTTATCTCAGCAGGTTAGCCAAGGTCTTGGGAATGTTCTAATTGACCCTGGAATGATGAGTTTTTGGTGTAAAATGATTATGTTTTGAATATGATCCAGGGAGCCATCACAAAGAGAATGACAGCAATAGAAGAGATGGCTGGCATGGATGTGCTTTGCAGTGACAAGACTGGAACATTGACATTAAACAAACTTACCGTGGACAAAAATCTTATTGAGGTTGTTTAGTGAAAACTGTTTTTCAAACGTCTACTACCGAGCACAATTCTTGCTTATATGTCCCTCGGTATAACTTTCAGGTTTTTGCAAAAGGAGTAGATGCAGATACTGTTGTGTTGATGGCTGCTCAAGCCTCTAGAATAGAGAACCAAGATGCAATAGATACTGCTATTGTCGGAATGCTGGCTGATCCAAAGGAGGTAATTGGTCCATATGGTATATTCTTTTTTAATTTTTGGTCACTGTCTAATTAGTAATTATCAATTTAACATGGTTATATATATATATATATGATGAATTATTTTATTTCCTTGTTCCAAAAGGCACGTGCTGGAATTCAGGAAGTCCATTTCCTTCCTTTTAATCCTACTGATAAGCGAACAGCCTTGACTTATATTGACAGTGGAGGTATAATGCACAGAGTCAGCAAAGGTGCACCAGAACAGGTAATCTGCTCACAATGCTCGTTATACTTGCCATTGGATGTTCTATATTTTGCCTTCTATCCTAATTCTTGGCTGCAAATATTTGTTTAGATTCTGAATCTTGCACACAATAAGTCAGATATTGAGCGAAGAGTACATGCTGTGATTGATAAATTTGCAGAAAGAGGTTTACGTTCTCTTGCAGTAGCATACCAGGTAATCACAATTCTATTTCTCTCTTTCTTCTTTCTTAGATGTTTGTGACCAGGTAATGACAATCCTATTTCTCTCTTTCTTCTCTCATAGATGTTTGTTTCTGGCTTCATTGTTGATTTTATTTTTCACCACTAGCTTTCATGATCTGCTTCTTCATTATTGCAGAAAGTTCCAGAAGGAAGGAAAGAGAGTGCTGGAGGCCCTTGGCAATTTATTGGCCTCATGCCCCTCTTTGATCCACCAAGACATGACAGTGCAGAGACAATTAGGAGGGCTTTGAATCTTGGAGTAAATGTCAAAATGATCACTGGTTTGTTCTGTTCCCTAGTTGCAAGCCTTGTGAAAACTTCCCTTAAATTATGTTATGTTTACTTGTGGAGAAATAACTATAGCTGTTAAAGATGTCATGTAGAATAAAATGTTATTCTTCACTTGGGACATGCTTATGTATAGGTTTTCCATAAATGTAACCCTGAATTCTTATAGAATGGGAAATTCATTACTATTTGCCAAGAAAGTGTACATTTCTTAAAACTCGTGTCAGAAATTTTTTATGTGGGTCCCTTTTCATCTGTCAAGCTTTACTGCACTGCCTTCGCAATTCTGTTAATCATGTTTCCAAGTGTTGCACTTGTCTAATCTTTCTAACACCATTTCATTCCAAAAGATGTCGGATTACCTTTGGCATTCTGTTTTGAGTTTTGACCCTTGTGGCTTTTATCAGGGGACCAACTGGCGATAGGGAAGGAAACTGGACGTCGTTTAGGAATGGGAACCAACATGTACCCTTCATCTGCATTGCTAGGGCAAGACAAAGATGAGTCTATTGTTGCTTTACCGATTGATGAATTGATTGAAAAGGCTGATGGCTTTGCTGGCGTTTTCCCTGGTGCATTTCTTTTATTTCTCTAACTCAGTTTTGGAACTCTGTACTTGGGTTTGATGCATTGCTTGACAGAAATGTTTTAGCTGTTTCTTTTATATAGGCATTGGATCTTTAGTTTTCCTTGCTAATATTGACAGGCTTGACATGC
Organism: Populus trichocarpa; assembly: GCF_000002775.5. Lineage (NCBI taxonomy): Eukaryota > Viridiplantae > Streptophyta > Magnoliopsida > Malpighiales > Salicaceae > Populus > Populus trichocarpa. The sequence goes on along the minus strand of NC_037299.2, from coordinate 9,160,183 downwards.
CTATCATTTCAGAGCACAAATATGAGATAGTAAAACGTTTGCAAGCTAGGAAACATATCTGTGGGATGACTGGTGATGGAGTTAATGATGCTCCTGCTCTTAAGAAGGCTGACATTGGGATTGCTGTTGCTGATGCAACTGATGCAGCTCGTAGTGCTTCTGATATTGTCCTTACTGAACCTGGCCTTAGTGTCATTATCAGTGCTGTCCTGACAAGTCGAGCAATCTTTCAGAGGATGAAAAATTACACCGTAAGCACTGGATTCTCACCATGTCATATCTTGTTAATAGACTGTTGGCTTACATTTTCCTTTTCCCTTGGCAGATCTATGCAGTTTCCATTACAATCCGTATTGTGGTAGGTTAGATCTCTGTGTGTGGGTGAGTGTGTAAAGTAGATGGATCTTGGGAAGAAATTTTTGATGTTTGCTTACCCTTGTTTTGGTTTAATATGGTGATAGCTTGGTTTCATGCTACTGGCTCTCATATGGAAGTTTGACTTTCCACCCTTTATGGTGCTTATCATTGCTATTCTCAATGATGGTTTGTTGCTTCTTATCCTCTCCCTCCCCCTCCGCTCTCTCTCTCACATGCACGCATGCACTCACACATGTAAAATACATCAAATAAACTAAAAAAAGTAGAAAATTTCCATGCTCTGTCCAGTTTCAGATTTAGTTTAGCATTGTTGACACACTAAGAAAATCGTTTTCTGTTATGCAAAGTGATTTGAGTTTGTTTAATTTTCCTTGTATCTTGTTGTCAGTAGGTTCACTTTTCATCTTGTCTTTATTTATGCATCATTGTTATGACCTGCCAATTGTTTTCTTGGGAGATTACTAACACCACGTAATTTCAGGTACCATTATGACAATATCGAAAGATAGGGTGAAGCCATCTCCTCTGCCAGACAGCTGGAAGTTGGCAGAGATATTTACAACTGGAGTTGTTCTTGGTAGCTATCTGGCTATGATGACAGTCATATTCTTTTGGGCAGCATATAAAACAAACTTCTTCCCAGTAAGATGACAAGCCTTCTTTCATTTTATTATGAAGTTTGTTTTGATCATGGAAGATGCATTTTATTATGAAGTACCATGGACCATAAACTCTCAAGTACTTTATATGTTTGGCATGTTTGGTAAGAATGAGTGACAAGGTTTCATGGGGATATGAAAATCGTGTAGCCGGTGTTAAGTTAGAAAGGCTGTGGGTAACTGATACAATGTACGCATGTTGCCTATCTTCAGTGGATTTGGAATTTGTCTTCCTGTAATTTCAGTATGCAGGATGGATCTTTTGTATGGCATATCTACTGAACTGATGATACTCAAAAGTTAATTGGTCATTGCTGTTAATTTCCAGAGGGTATTTGGAGTGTCAACTCTGGAGAAAACAGCTCACGATGACTTCCGAAAGCTTGCATCAGCAATTTACTTGCAAGTGAGCACTATCAGTCAAGCACTTATATTTGTAACCCGATCTCGAAGTTGGTCGTATGTTGAACGTCCTGGGATATTACTTGTGGTGGCTTTTGTCATTGCTCAGCTGGTGAGCCAATTGCCTTAATTGTTTTTTTGTGACATCTCAAATAATTTGGAAGTGAACATTAACGTGACCTTTGATTTTGTTCAGATTGCCACTCTGATTGCAGTCTATGCAAATTGGAGCTTTGCGGCAATTGAAGGGATCGGTTGGGGTTGGGCTGGTGTAATTTGGCTCTATAACATCGTCTTCTACATCCCACTTGACTTAATCAAGTTCATTATCCGCTATGCTTTGAGTGGGAGAGCATGGGATCTTGTTATTGAGCAAAGGGTAAGGGTGCCGTTGGCTTAATGGGGCTACTATTTACTTGAGTGTGGTCTGTCTACGTGTGTGTGTGTGTGTGTGTTTTGTTTCTCAGATGTATTTCTTGTTCTGTAGATTGCTTTCACAACGCAAAAAGATTTTGGGAAGGAACAGCGTGAGCTTCAGTGGGCACATGCTCAGAGAACATTGCATGGGCTGCAAGCACCAGACACAAAGATGTTCACAGAGCGAACCCATTTCACAGAACTCAATCATATGGCTGAAGAAGCTAAAAGGAGAGCTGAAATTGCAAGGTAGGCACTGATATTTAGCCGTCATTTTCAGCTTTGCATGTGACATCTAACATCAAGTATTAAGTATAAAGCTAAAATGGGTGGCCTTTTCACTGTTCATTAAATTACTGTTCACCCTCATATTTTATTGTGAATTAAAGCAGTGAAAATTTTGAAAAATTTCAATTTGATTCTTGAACTTTTTTATTGTGCACAATTGAGTCCAAATTAGAGTCCAATTACATGTTTTTTTAGGGTGAGGGTTGAATTGAAAGAAAGGGGATTAAAGTGACAAAAGCGGGTAAAATTGGTGGCAAGTATGCAATTTGTTTGAAATTTTCATTTTTGCCCCTCATCTTTTCAAGCAATTAGGTATTCAGCCCCTATAATTTTCAAAAAATATATTTTGATATCAAACTTAATTTTTTTTTCCAATTTTTTTTTGGGTAGAGGAAAGTGAGGATTGCTGGATTCTAGCATAGAGAGATAAAGTTGCTGATGGGAAAGATTTAGGCAACCAAAATGTCTATTTTCTGTCAAAAGATTTTATATAATGAGGGGGGGAGCTAAGATTATGTTTTTTTTTTACCTTGAAAACTTCTAAAGAAAAGATCCGAACTTGGAAAGATTTTTGGTTTTGGACTGGTTTTTTGCATTTTTGGAGGCCATGGTTTGGTTTAACAAGGTTCATAAGGTGTTTCCTATGTGTTTTAGATAAAAAAAGGGGTTGGAAATAAGTTTTTGGATGGAAAAAACCATGGATCTTATTTTTCAGATCAACACAGTGATCGATATTGGGATCTTAGATGTATTATTATTTTTTTAAATCGTCTGCCCCTTTAACTTAAAAAAATACAGCCTGTGCGGGAGCCCTTGACCTTAATATTTTTTTTTAAATTAATACTTTTTTATATGTATATTTTAAAAAACATTTAAATTAATATTTTAATTAATAGCCTTTCTCTATATTGTTTGTGTGCTTATTTAGCCTTTTTTTTTAAATAATGATTATTTTTAATTATATTGGGTGTGTTTAATTTGTTAAGAAGTTGGTATGTCTTATTTGTAATTTTTTTTAATGTATTTTATTTAGATTAAATATTTATTTTTATAATTGTTTGAATATGTGCATCCTTGTATAGTATTTTTTAAATTTTATTAAATACATTTTATATGTGTTGATCTATATTATAAATTGATTTTGATAAACCAATTTATTTAACATAACTAATTAAATAACCCGTGTTTAGATATTAAATATCTTGATTTATCTCTCAATTTCTTCATTTACATTTTTTTTTATCGGTAATGACTATTTTTCATTTATTTACACAGTAGTTAATGATTGATTTAATTGGATGCGTGTATAAGTTTTTTAATTCATATTTATGATTTATTTTAATGTAAGAAAATACGTTGAAAAATTCTACATGTTCAATTTTTTACCATGTATTGGAGTTATCAATTTAATTCTTAGTCTTATGATTTCTTATTTTTTTAATTAATCATTTTAGAAAAGTATAATTGTTTATAATTTCATCCTTCAATCCAAATTGATAGAGTAATGTTTTTTTTCTATTCTTCATTTTCGTCCTTATCTTTTTTCCTTTTATTAAAATTTTTGTTCTTTTCGGTTTAAATCTCAAAGTGAAAATTTGTTGTTGCTCTTTAATTTATTTTTTATTTTGATTTTAACCTTAATTCTTTTAATTGTTATTTTTTAATTTTAGATTTTTTGTTTGTATTTTTTTTTATTTTATACTTCAATATTTCATTTTCTAAGGATTGGGCTTCATGATTATGTCATGTATGGTGATTCAAGTCTGATGACCCGGGACAAGGGTTGGAATTTTTTATTATTTTTGTTTTGTTTTTTATCCGGTAATTGTTTTTAATTTTAGTTCTCGATTTTATCTTTTAATATTATATTAGTTTGGAAATAAACTGCATGATTTATTTTTGTTTGTTTTCTATAGGGTTATCACTATCTTAAATAAGTTTTTATTTTTAGTTTGTTGCCTAATTTTACGAATATATATTTTTATCATATAATTAAAAAAAAATTTATAATTTTTTTTTATTAAATTCAATGTAGTTCAGGGTTGCTAGGGGAGATAGATCAATCTAATCTATTGTTTTTTTTATTTTTTTTAAATTGTCATCTTCAAAGCTTTTTTAAAAACTAAGTTATGTTTTGACCGGTGATCAAGATTGTATTTGAAGTATAATTCTCCTCCGTTTTTCCCCTGATATATTTGCATTGATTGCAGGCTGAGGGAACTCCATACACTGAAGGGTCATGTAGAATCGGTGGTGAGACTGAAGGGCCTTGATATAGACACAATTCAACAAGCATACACAGTCTGAGGATCGTCTGGGGAGAATACAACACAATAATGGCGCATCTTGCTGAAGAAGAGTAGAGACGTATAGTCTGTAGTTACCTTAAACAACAACGCCACCTATGGCTACAACGTTCGGAGTTCCATACTTTAACAGTGATGCGGCTGTACTTCTTCTCTGGTCCCTTCTTCCTCTGCAATGCCCACAAGAGGGAAAGCTCGTCTTTCTGCCATTTATGTTTATATAGTAAGGTCATGGCCGCTGGTTGTTTTCTACACTGTATTATGCACAAACTCATAGTAGGTGGTGGGTGATCATCAAGGTACTGCCCTTCTTTCTCTCCACTGTATCAGACACAAACTCATGTTCGGTTTAGTAATTATCATGGTAGTCAATGTCGTTGGGGGCCAAGAACCTTTGCAAATCTGATAGTTGGGTGATATAACTTCTGTTTCAGCTGCTGTCTTTTTGTTTTTTGTCATCTGTTGTCGCACCATTTCATCCCCCATTATATCCTGGTCTTATAGACAAGGTAGAACTTCAAGAATAAGTTTGGAGTTAGGATTAGGATTAGGTTATGGAAACTGCCTCTTAATTACTACTAGCTATAGCTTATTAAAAATACAGCGCAGTGTAAAAGTTAGTTTTCAAACTCACATATATTTTTACTGCTTATTAGGTATTTAGTTTTTTATATTAAGTTATCAGATATTTTAACTAGAAAAAATAAATTAAATTATTTGAATAAATAAATAAATAAATAAATAAATTAATTATTCAATACATTAATCTTAATTTTAAGTAATATTAAATTTTAAACTCATCAACTTGACAGGGATCCTAAATTCTACACATATATGGTAATTTTATCTCATCGCCAACATTTTTTTTTTTTTAAAATGAGGATTATTCTTATAAAACAGGACACATCATCAAAGTCCTTTTTTTTCTTTTCTTTTATCATCAGATCAATCAGTCCTTAAGAACAAATGGATGGTTAGGATTATTCTTTAGACTTGAAGCACGAATAATGCTAAGAATATGCTAATATATATATATATATATATATATATATATATATATATATATATATATATATATATATAATCAGAATACATTTAAAGATCTATGTTCAAAGAAGTTAAATTAAAATAGGAAAATATCAAATTAATTAATTATAAAAAATAATCAAATTATTAATTTGGATCTTTAATATTTTTTAATATATTTCAATAAGCCCCCTTAAGATATCATGAAATTAAAAAAAAAAACCCAAAAATATGAAGATATTATAAAAACTTACTTCTGTAACCAAAATACATTTAAACTTATAAAAAATTCCATACTGTTAAATAAGATTATTTTAAAAATATTAAAAACATTCTAAATCTTAATCGCTCTTTTCTACTACATTTATAGACTTTGATGAATCCTCTTTGTTATTTTATTCCCTCCCTTTTGTTTTTCCGTCTAGACATTCTCATTTTATATACCTTGTTTTTTCCACACTTATAACATGTCCTGTTTTGTTGTTTCTCAATTTGTAATAGGACTTGTTTCTTTCACGCTCTTGATTACTCCTTGTTGCGAATTTTTCCTTATGAATTTTCATAACCAATTTTCTTTTTTAAATTAAAGCTTAATATGACATTTGTCATCTCTTTCAATACATCAATTCACTTCAAATCATTAACGATTTAATTGAACATGTTGATTCAAATTTACGCCCTTTAACATCTTAAAACCAAACAATTTCTCTTTAAGATAAAATTTGTTTGACAACAACCTAGACACATACTAACTTTCTAGTTTTACCTAAATTACCGCCGGTGATTCTTCATCCATGACATGATAAATCACGTTATCATCTAGACAAAGCTTGATAGTTAATTTTTAGTCCCTGGACAGAAATTTTTTATAAGGTAATTTTTTTCTTACATTACTTGTAACCTTTTGTTTTGGATAAAAAGATTCATGAAATTTGGATGATCCCTTTTAACAAACTATACTATCATAAGAAGATAGATCTATTTAACAAAAGAATTCATAAATTTTTTATTCAATGCATTCATGGGCTGTTAATATCTATTCCTCTTTAAAATAATATGATTCAAAAACAATAATACTGTTATTGGTGTCATACTGAATTCACCACCCAGAAAATTCCCAGCATATCATACTTATTGATAATTTTATTTTCAATATATAATCAAATAAATTAGTACAAAGTTTTTAAGAGTGATTTTTATCTTAACTATAAACTGGTAAATATTGAAACATTATTCGAGTTCATGTTCTTAATTCCTATGTTTTAAAAGCCAAACAAACTAGTTCAATTAGCTCCCTATCAGGGGATTGGTATCAAGTGATCTCTTACACTTGACTTCGGAATCTTAAAACTTCGAATCAATGGCCTCGTCTCATTGCAAATTTCAGAACAGGTACTAATCTTTGCCAGCAGAATCATGTCCTGTATCATTTTTAAAAGTGCTACACAGAAGATCTACTTTCTAAAACATTTATTTCAGAAACAAAATTTTGAAAAACGGCATTTTCTGTCCAGAGTGCAAGTTCTTCTCAACTCTTTCCAAGCATATTGAACTCTACATCACCTGCTTATGTATTGAATCTCTGAGTGTTCTCTTAACCATTCAAGCACTTTTGCTCCCTCCAGTACTTCTTGCACCTATGCAAATGCAATTGCACCAGTAAAGTTAACAAGCTAACCCAAGAAGTAGCTTGAACAATGCAGAATTCAGCTGTAATTTGTAAAGAACATAGCCTCTGCCCCCAGACAGAGAATGGAACGCAAGGTCTAGACATCCTTTAAAGAAGAAGCAAATAAAAAGGATTCACAATATCCACCAGACAAGAAATAAGAGCCACCATCATCCTTTTGGTATTCATAGTAGAATGGAACCCATCCCAGAAAATAAACTGTAGCTGTAAGCTCTGGTTTTAAGCTTTGACAATGCTAATGCCATTTCTGACTAATGTAAATCATGTTTTATGTTATTCTTCTAGTCTCTTTTAATTCAACAAATTTCAGACCCAAATAAACAGCATATTCAAAACATTTTCAGAAGTACAGTGGAAAAGAGAAAGCAGAACACTTCAATTCTTGACAAGGGTGGGATTTACTGACCTGTTCCTCCACACGCTCCTCATTGTACTCTTGTTTATGTCGTTTGAATTCAGCAATGGAGTTCTCAACCTCTTTGACAAGATCTTCTGTAGAAAACTGTAGCAAAATGCAGCATATGTGAATAGTGAAAAACTTTGTAACTTTCCAAGAGCTGACATTTAAAAGGTTGGTCCAATCAGGTGAAATTGACTCAGGTTATGTCAAATCAATGTTTCACTAAATTACTACACAAAGCAGTGTAAGACTGGGCTAAACAAACTTGTGTAAATGGAGGATAAAATCTCAACTAAAAAGACACACCTGCAAATTTTCACGTTTGAATATATCTCCTACTGCCAGATTTTGTTTTATCACCCTTGTTATATTCTCCTTTTGGTTTTCTAGGAACTCATTAACTGCCTTTGGACTTGATAGTGAAGCCAGCTGCTGTTCATTTAATTTCATATTTGCCTGCACAAATGTAATATGATGAGACTAGTACACCCTACACAATAGGAATGTTAAATTGAAAGAATCTAGAAACATTAAATTAAATCTTTGCATCCCATTACCCCCCCACCCACCCACACACCCAGGATAAATAAATAAATAACTAGCACTCTGTTTTAGAACCAACCTGAATCTGGAGAAGTTTGGCTCCATAAAGCTGCCTACCTTGTTCCTCGAACAAGGATTGAGGAATATCAATCTCCACCATCTGAATGTATGATAAAACATCCAAAAAATTACAAGCCAGTTAGTAGAGTGACCTGCTGAATCCATGAAACATCATCAGTTGAGGATAATGCAAACAGGGGAACTGCATGGAAAATCAAAAAACTCTACAGCAAAAAGGTCACCCTTATCCAATTCATGGAAAAGCTAGCTATAGACCTCAATGGGCAAGCAACAATCTACAAATTAATATTTCAGAACACACAAAAACCTTGCAAAGCTGGTCGAGAATTGCATTATCAGTTGCTTGTTCTCTTGCTGTTTGCTCCACTTCTAGGAACTTCTGTAACAGTGATTCCTTGACCTGCAAACGTGCAAGGAAACATATCTTAGTTATGAGCTCTATGAAAAATTCTGAATCTAGAACTGTGTCAAGATCACATGCAAGTATCACCTGCTGCAAGGTGGTGCACCCAGGAAGGAGTTTGTCAGCAAATGTGTCATCCAACTCTGGCAGATCTCTATAAAACAATTCTTTGCATTCCACCTAAAGAGCAACATAATACATTTGGATGGTTAATACAGTTATACAAAACCTACTGAACTTACAGACGATTTGTATGCTTGTCAGTCTACAATGATGCTCTCCAATTTAAATTCTAACCGAGTGCCTAAGGTAAAGGAACATGAAGGTTCAAACTGAAGCACAGCAGAAGCTATCATTTGTTTTGCTGATTCAACCTAGTTTGCTAAAATTATTTCTTTTCCACAAAACTCCCCCGTTCCATAATTTAAGGTCACCAAACAGAGTTTTTTTTTTATTATTTTATTTCTTCTTCATCAAAATCACAGGCATGCATTTTGGGACACTAATAAGGGGACAAGTTGCATCAATGCAGGGGGAGAACATACAATAGTAAAGCCTACTAAAACCTCCACTATTTGAGGGGAGGGCTCGAAGACCACTGCCAATTAAACTGAACAAACAGGCCAAAATTGTAAGAGAAAAGAACAAAGCAACCTGACTTATCATGTATTTATGTCTCCATTAATTGATCAAATTATTTTCTTTGGGAATGCTATATCTTGTTCAAGAGGCAAATTCTTCAAAACAGAAAGGAACTCACAGTAAATTGAGCATGAACACCACGGAGATTTTCTTGTTTCCATGATTCAGGAAATACAAGAGGAAAGGACTTTGTTTCACCTCGTTGAATCCCTATTATTGAATCAAGGAAACCAGGTATCACTCTATCACCATGCTCTGTATCAAAATGAAAACCTGCAAAGAATGAAGAAGTAGCAATGTCAAGGAATCTGAGACTCGTGCAAATAAAATTATTAAACAAATTTTAGAGGTGGAACAAACAAAAAACACAGAATATTTTGACTTTAAGGCAATGGACTCCTCTGGTCAAGCTACCATGTTCCTCAAGTTTTAGCAAATACTGTAAAAGCAGAAAAAGAGAACAGCTAAATTTAAGTGCTTGTAAAAATAAACTAAATTGAAGTAGCAAAATGACAGGCAACTAGTTCAAAACCGGAACATCATTCATGTAATTTATTGTTCACATTTCATTAGTAAAATTATTTCAGTTGCCCGGATTAGCAAAAAAAAAAAGTAAATGCTAATCCCTACCTGTTGTGCCTTGGTATATAAATCAGCATCTTATGAACCATCATTTGACTGCTGCCTTAATATTTTCATAGTAACCTAGTGTCATGTCCTTTTGAATTCAAGACAGTTAACTTTTCAGGTTAACATTCAAAAAAATGAAGTGTATATTTAGATTAAAAGCTCTCTCTCTCCCTCTTTCTTTTTTTCCCACCAAACCAAAACAACCAACTTTTTTTTTCTTTTTATCTAGAATTGAAAAACTAGAAAGTCGTGTTCCAAGTATGTTCTCCAATAAGAATATGAGAGATTGGGCGGCCACTTTTCTAAACTCGGAAAATCTTCTTTTGACTGGTGAGCGCTTGTTCTTCCAGTTTTTTATTCTCTCAGCAATTTTCAGTTTTAGAAGACACTTTATCTCATTCAATTGGAGGATCTCCAAGACACAAATGATCCAGAAAAAAGAATACAGTTTTTTCAACAGTCAGACTGACCCATACCCATTACTTTCTAAAACCTTCTGCAAAACACCAAGTCATTATGGCTAGAAAGTGGAACAAACTTTGGTGATCCTAAAGGAATTAATGGACTATCAGATTGGGACCAAAGGAGTATTAACTATTAAGAACTCGCATTTCCCAACAGTTAAAATCTCAATAGTTGTGCCACCAATGTCAAGGTCATGCCCTTATACAATGATTCTAGGCATGGTTCCGGATAGGAATTGCAACATCACCAAATATAATAATGACGGGAACAAAAAAAAAAAAAACATGAAGAAGAACATAATGGCAAACCTTTACTCTCTGCAGCTGGAATATTCTGAACATTTGATTCATCCTTGTCAATTTTTGTTGCTGAAACATCAAGTACTGCAACATCACCAATCTGTGGAGATCTCAACATAAGTTGTAAGCCTCATATGACAAATAGGAAAGATCAAATGCAATGCAACCTTCTAAATTTAATTAACAGGCTGTAGAGCACATCAAATTGACCATAAAGGAGAAAGTTCCTGAAGGTCGTATAAAAAAATAAAATAAGGGGTTCATAGTTTTTGAGAGTATAAAGCCCCAAAAAACTAAAAGAAAAAAATGGTGGCATATGTGATTACTTAACAGATATTCAACAATTTCTAAACTATAATCTTTTAGTCCAAAAGAACAAGCCAACTTCCTCTTCCCTCCCTTCCATTTTCCACATTACACAACGTTTACCAAAGTCATTGAATTTAAGACCTGATATAAATTCTTCTCCCTTGTATTGCATTTGCTGCTTATAGCATAGACCCGCTTATTAATATCCTGGATCTTTCCATGAAGCGTCAAATAAACTTTAACTAATAACAAAAGGAGGGAGGGGCTATAAATTAAAATATTTATTACCTGTAGTCCTCTGTCAGTTATAATTCTCATCAAACCCAAGGATTTGTGGCGCTGTCTTAATTCTTGTTCAGAAGCTCTCTGTGCATCTATCTCACTATCTATTTCAACAACAATCTTCAAATCTCTGTAGCCATTCTCAGGGATCCATATGACTTCAGGTGCCACATCAACAACAACATCATATCTGCACCACAAGCCAGCTCAGCGAGCACAGATCATATAATTGCAATTTCAAAATGCACATACTGCCCAATTTCATATATAAGATTCTCTCGTTTAAACAAAACACACAAAAAATGTAGGCAAAAGCTAGAGCTGCACATTTTACTTCTCTGAGAAGTTGTCTGAGGTAAGAAGATGCAAGCAATAGGTAACTTAGAGGATGTGTAGGTAACAACCTGAGAGAGTTGAGAGATAAATATGTCTTCTCCATATCTGTGAATTTGGTTGCTATTTGCACCGAATCCCTCAAAGCCCTTCCAGTCACCTGTGGATTGGGAGAACAGATCCTCAATAGATTTGCACGGTACTTTAAAATAATTTAAATATCAGGGCAACAATTGGAGTAATTAATCCATTAAAGTGAAATCAACATCTAATTAATATAATCAATTAGCTGGTTGCCTGCACATTGAGAAACAAGAAGCAAGTTGAACTTGGGAACTAAATGTAACGAAACCTAACTAACTGGAACATACCGAAGACATGGCATGTGGAAGGGTCCTTTTCAAAATAGATTCAACTGTAGCCTTTTGAACATTTTGTTTCCCAACATAACTTAAAAGAATGCTCTCTGGGACATCCTTTCCAGGACGAAATCCAGGCACCTGAGCAAAGCAAGCATACGTACAAAAACCAACAAAACTAATTACTCCATACAGCAAACAATTCTTCTATTTAACATATCATCAGAAGCCAACAAAAAAACTCAACGAACCTTAGCTTGTTTCGTGAACTCATTCATGACCCTTTTGTAACAATCTTCACATACAGCTGGTGGAACTTCTACACTCAGTCTTATCTGCACATTTAAAACAATAAATAGCAAAACAAATAAGGGGAATGCCAGCAATTGATAATGAAAAATTACCTAAAATAAATGACTTGAATTTCGCATAATGGTTTTTCCATGAAAAAGAGAGAGAGAAGTACTGACTCTTGAGTTGGGCTCTGGGGTTTCAGTGACTTTAATATCGGCAGGAAGGCGGTCATTGCTGGGTCCAACAGCAATTGATGAAGAAGCTGGAGAAGCGAATTTACGAAGGAACGAAGGGCGTTTGGTTTGGCGGTAAAACGAAGGGAGCTTTTTGTCATTTGCGAAATGGAGAGTTGGGATTTTGATGGGAAGAGAGTTTTTGGAGAGAAAATGGTGGTTAAGTTTGAGGAGAGCAGATGAAGTGGAGCTGACACTGAGCTCCATGGATTGGATATTTGCTTTGCTTGCTTGCTGCAATCACTTCCCTTTCCCTTCCTGCTTTGGTCTTTCATTTTAACCAGTGAAACAGTGAGATAGAAATATAGATATGGAAAGGGTCCACACTCCCAGAGGCCGCAATATCTCTACAATGCCCCTGCGTTATGTTATGCTTCATGTGCCTTATAACGTGTCTTATTTCCTGAATTGGGCTTCAAATTCAATTACTATATTGTCCTTCATTTTCAGCGCTTAGAAACGCCATCAAATGAAAGAGATATCTCTGGACAAGTAATTTCTAGACATCTAAATTAGACAACTTCATTGTAAATATTTGGATTTGAAGTTTTTTGGATGCGGCATAGTGAAAATCATTTTTTTAAATTATGATTCTTCAGTGTAAATTAAAACAATAAAGAATTATTATATTTTATTGGTTAACAAAATATAAAGTTTTTCTTGGTATTTTGATCATTATGGATCTTAATTAGTCTTTAAAATTTAAATAAAAAAATTAATTGTGTAAAGGAATGACGTATCACCCTAAATACACATTATCTAAGGTTTTTTCATACCCTAAATGACTAGCTGCAGGGTTATAATGAGAGGATGTTCCTTATTGATGTAGATTCTTCTTTTGTATAAAATAATGTTATTCTTCAACTGGTATATTAGACTTTCCACTATGTTCTTGTTCTTGTTCATTAATTATAGTAGTTGTTGGATCTTTAAGTCAGTATTATAGCTCTCCTTAAGTTTCTCAGCCCAACTGGCAATAAACATGGTAAAAGTATGTATCTTTCTTTGATTTTTCCCTTCTGACCTCCTTCACGGAGCATTAACTGCCACATTTTCCTTACTGGATTGATATTTCACTGTAAAATCATAACTAAGAAACTTAGAAATCCATTTCTACTGTGTAGGGTTTTCGACCTTTTGTTCTAGTAGATATTTTAAGTTGTGCTAGTCAGACTTGATCTTGAAAGCTTGCCCTAATAGATAAGAATATCATTTCTGAATTGCTAATAAAATGGCTAGGAATTCTTTTTATAGGTTGATAAAGTTAGTTCTCTTCCTTTTAAACAGTTACTATAGCATGCAAAGGCCTTCCTTTTGCATCAGAATAACTCAACCTCTCATTCCAAAAGCTTCACATTCAATTGTGAAAGGTTTTATGAAGTTAGGTAAAGCCATTATAAAAGACTTAGTGACTTCTTCCTTAAGTTTAATAAAAGCCTCTTATGTCATATCATTCCATTAGAATATTCATTTCTTCAATAATCTTTTTAATGGTCCTGCAATTGACCCATATTTTTTTATGAACCGATGATAGTGACCTGTCAAACCCAAAAATCCTTTTTTAGGATTAGCCTCTATATCCTTTCTTAACACAATATGGCCCAAATAGTTTACCTCTAAGCAAACAAACTTGCACTTAGATTTCTTTGCTTATAGTTGATATTTAGGTAGAATATTCAATACTTTTCTTAAATGGATTGTGTGTTTAACCTCAGTATTACTATACATTATTATATGATAAAAACAAAATTAGAACAAACTTGCATGAATAAGACTTAAATACCTCAATAAGACTTAAATACCTCATTTATAAGAGACTGAAAAGTTGATGGGGCATTTGTCAAACATAATGATATCACTAAGAACTCATAATAACCCTTATAAATTTGAAAAGTAGTTTTTGGAATGTCTTTGGTCTTTATATAAATTTGATGATATTCTGATCTTAGATTCAATTTGGAGAAGAAATTAGACTCATATAACTCTTTTAACAATTCTTCCACAATAGGAATAAGAAACTTATCTTTGATGGTTTTCTTATTCAACGCTCGATACTTAATGCATATTTGCTAGGAACCATCAGACTTTTTTACCAACTATGCAAGTGAAGAGAAAAGATTTTGACTTGGTCATATAGTTCCTAACTCCATTAATTTTTTCACAATCCTTTCAATTTAAGCCTTCAGATAAAATGGATACTAATAGGGTTTGACACTAATGGGTTGAGTTCCATCCTTGAGCCTTATAAGGTGGTCATAAATTCTGAATGAAGGAAGTCCTTGAGGCTCTGAAAATACCATCTAATATTCTTGTAACAACTCATGTAGCTAGAGAGGCAAACCAGAGTCAGATTCGACCTTCATTTCCTAAACTTACAAGATCAATCCCTTAGCTTCCTTTTTTAAATCCTGTAAAAATTTAGGTCCATAGTCAATCTCGAATTCTTCAACCTCTAATCCACATAGCTTGATACCTCAACTTAATAATTGAAATTCCAGTGTGAGTTGATAGAAGTCCTATAAGATGGATCCTAACTCTTGTAGCCATTGTATCCCCAAAACTACATCATAACCTCCTAAGGGTAACATTATAGCCTGTGACACAAAATGGTTTCTTTGAATTTTGAATTTGAAGTCTGCATATTCCCCTTCACTGTTAATTTCTGTATCATCAACAACTTTTACTCTTATAAATCGTTGAGCTGATATCTCTATCCCTATCCTCTTAGTCATTTTAGAGGGAACAAAATAATGAGTGCTACCTATGTCAATCAGAGGTATTATAGTTAAATTACCAACCTTAGCCCTGACCCTCATGATCCTCAGATTAGGATTGCCTATCATGACATGGAATCCACTTGTTACACTTGAAACAAAACCTATTCTCCCTTTTTTTTCTTTTAATTAAACAGGAGTTAACCTCAGTATAGTAATGCTAGATTTTTCATCTGGCCTTCTTGAGCTCTCTGCCCCTGACTTAATAGAATTTAAACTAGCATTGGGCCTCCATTTCTTTCTGAGGTTTCTTAAGCTATCCTCCTGCAATTAGTTCAGCCCATAAACAACAATTAAGTTGGGCGGGTTAAACATTCAGACACCCAATTTAACCTCTTCTTTTCATTAAAAGAAACATAACTTAACCTATGGGCCTCCGATAGGCCCTTGATCTTATTTGAAATGACTTCAAATTAGGACTTGTAATTCTCCATCGTGGTCATTTGTCTTAAAGAAATTAATTATTCCATAGGATCGTCATAGAAAGACTTTCCAAAACAAATTTGTATAGCTTTTACCAACGACTCCCAACTTGTCATTACTCTTGTCTCGTCCATTTCTTGGAACCATACGATTGTTTTTCCCTCGATGTGAGAACTAGCCATGAACAATCTATGTTGTGGCTGAGTATTATAATAATTGAAGAAATGGTTTTCCTTGTACTCCCAACCCATAGGATCTTCCCTATTAAACCTCGGAAAAATCCAATATGATCGTTCTCAACTGAATCTACTGGTCATTCGGTGGCTCCATCTCTTGTCGGTGGTGCCCATTAATTGAAGTGATGGGGTTGTTAGATGGTGAATCTACTAGTCTTTTCCCTTTAGCCTTTGCAATATGATATATTTTGGTTGAAATTGTTTTAGTTGTTGCATTAGATCCTCAAGTATCCTCTGTTGTATATGTTGATTTAATTGTTGCTCCTCTTATTGCTACTTCATCCCCACTACTGCTTCAATTAATTGTGACATGCATGTTCCATTTGCCATGATCGGTAGCTCTAATACCAAGTTATAATGAATCTCATTTCAATGTATTAAAGTTGTAAAATTTATAATTGAATTTTCTAAAAAGATTCAGGTTATTTTATTAAAATGAGGATTTAAGAGATAACAATGGAGTGAATTGAAATTTGGGAACTAAGGACTTAATTGCAAAAACTAAGATAAAAAAATAATAATTTCTAGGCAAATTCGAGGTAGCCCGGATATTCAAGTTCAAAACTAAAAGTTTAAAAATAATTCATTGCATACTATTCTTAGATCTCTTAACACTATTTTTATAATGGAAATTGCTAACATTTTATTTAAATTCAAAAGACTAATTCTTTTTATTGAATTATATTTGGGGTCCATATGTGTGTCTTGCCCTATCAAATGTCTTTCAAGGACAGCAATAGTACTAATTCTTTGTTCAAATGTCTTTCAAAGACAACAATAGTCCTAATTCTTTGTTCTTGCAAGAAGATATAATGCCAGGAAATCAGCACCTTCAACCCCCAAGCCTATTATACTCGGTGACTTATTCCAACCCCAGGCATATACTTGTTGCCTGAGGCTTGGTCCTCGTTGTCGCCTCCAACGTTGTGCATGCTTGCACGAGTGTTTTGAATTTGCATAGTCCGGTCTTGCGTATTAGGGGTTTGCAGGTTTTGATATGAATGGTTATTATCTATTTCTTCCGAACACATGCCACTATAATTTCGAGACTTGAGTGCTTCTCAAGACTAGGCGTTAGCAGAAAACCATTGAAAATGTTGAACCATCTACGTCATGAGACTTGTTTCAAATCCAGAATTACTCAAAAGTCATGGCGAGGATTATGAACACTGCTGTTGATTCCGCTTCCAGAAGTGCAATACGCGCGGGTTCGATAATTATCTGAATATTTTGGTTGAATCTCCTCCCACAAATTGCGAACACTTGCTTCCATGATGAGACACTTCTTTTCTACAACACAACAGAGAGCAGTCCTCTAAAGTCACGAACACAAAATAACATGACAGCAGTGATACCAGCAACTCCCAATGATATATCCCTAACTGTCAACAAATTGCCGTCTGCCCTCCTCTAGCTCAAAACAGCATCTAAAGCATGAAGAATATTCAGAGCAAAGGCCCTATCATTGCATCATCTTCGAGGACTATAAGGGATCATGGGAGAAATAAAAAAGCCAAGTCCTTTTCAAGGCACAGTTGAATGTGACAAGAAATGTTACATCTCATTCTTCTGGGAAGAACACAAAACTTAGGAATCTCTACCATGTCATATCTTCAAGTATAAGTGCCTTCCTACTCCCTATTCATTTGCTTCAGCACCATTCTCCACTTCTCGAGTAACGCCGACTTCAGCTGGTCGAATAACTCTGTCATGGAGCATGTATCCTGCCTGTAAAGATACAACAAGGTAGCATTTCAGTAACACTTTAAATCAAATACTAGTCACGAGCAACTGTGAGTTTTCAGAAACAGCCAGAAAGGCTTTACAAATGCGATTAATAGCAATACCACATGCATCAGGCTTGGTCATAGAGAAAGGCAAGGAAAGATATTCTACCTAAAGATAAAAAGGGGAATGCCAGTGACAGTTACTAGTAACACTCCCCATCATTAATGTCCACATAGCCAGTAACATCCATGGCAACCAGTTAAAAAGTAAAGTGAAGAAAAAGAAAAACTGAGTTATAACATTATCACAACACAACAAGAGCAAGTACCACACCATCCCCCCCATATCTCACTTATAAACAATCTCCAATATATGATCCCATCCATGTTAGATTAGAATGAATCAAAGATTTTAACTCATAACCCCATACAGTAGGATGAGTATGCTCAAAACCAAATTGGATTATAGATCTCCAACTAGGTCATCATCATAAAAAAAAAAGTACGAGAACAGGGCTTCTTTTCAAATTGATCATGGAGGCAAACCTCAAAATTGAAATTGCATGACCTCTGGGGATAAGAGCATCATGTCAAATTAGCTGGATGTAGGAAAGAAACTGAAAATACAAAGAAAAGGGTCCGTCTGTTTCACCCTTCTATTTATGCTTTGGGTCTGTCTCTTCACAGTTCACAAATGGTTTCAAAATTCTCAGATTGATAAAATGATTTAAGGGGAGAGTGACAAAGGATGGGGGGGGGGGGGGGAGCGCCAAGAGAGTGTCTTTTTCGATTTAAAAGTAAAAAGTTAATATAGCAAGTGTAACTGGTTTCCCGTGTTCCTTTCTAACTCTCCTTACTACATGGCTTAATATTAAGGCGACTGTTGCGAAAAGCTGTCAACTGACTACTGCTAGCATACCCCGAGAAATAATTCTAGTTGCAACAATGGAACAATAACAAAAAGAAACAATGAAAATCATAATCACATATCAATAACTAAATATTGTTTTCCAGTTGATGAAAAATAAAGAAACTGTATCAACAATAATTTCAATCAAATGGTTTGCAACAGTGAGCTATATGGTTAATCAATAAAAGAGCTTGATTATATTCAATGAATACCTTGAGAACAGCAGCTACTGTCCCTGGAGGCTTAGAAGCATCTGGAACCTGGAATATTGCATTATGCCTATGTGGATCAAATGGCTCATTTGTTGGATCAAATTTCTCTATTCCATACTTCTTAAATACCTGAAATCCAAAACATCACATGGTTGTTTGAGCAATGATTTAATACCAATGCAAAATGTATGCATAAAGAGAAGGCTGTGAGGTGAGGTGAGGTGATGGCTGATGATGTAACAAGAAATGATACCTCTCCAAGCTGTTTCTCAGTCATTTCAACTCCTTCCAAAAGCGTCTTAAGGAGTGGCACTACCTGGGCAGTGTCATTAGAAACATCGATTTTTGAGAAATTGCCTTTGACAACTGATGAAGCTCTTCCCAAATTGTCTGCAACATCAAGTAGGCTCTTTGCAAAATTCTGAGGCACATATTTTGAGAACACATTCAGTTAAAATTCCAGATACAAGAATAACCAAAAAGATAATTAATGAATCCACATTTCCAACAAAAAAAGAATGACAGGAAGGAAGAAAAGCATGCCGTCATTAGGTGAAGCTGACCTGTATGGCAAACTTTTTAGAGTTCTCTGCTTCACGTTTTGTTCTTTCCTTGACATTTTCCATTTCAGCATATGCGCGGAGAACTTTATCTTGAATTGTCTCAATCTCCTTATGCTTTGCCTCCAGGAGTTCCTCCTTCTCCGCCACAAGCTTCACCAAATCATCCATAGATAGATCACTCCCAGCCTCAGAATCTGAATCAGAATAGGCAGTTCGTTTAGTAACTCTCCTCCTTTTACCAGATCGGGATATGGTTTGTTGGGACTCTGAGTTGAAACCTGACTCTTTGGTCTCATGCAAAACTGAATCTTCTGTCTTATCAGAAAGGTCTGCACTTCCATTTGTTTTTCCTGACTCTGCATTTGTGGGATCACAGTTGGAGTCTACAGCACTCCCCTGCTCCTTTTCAGTAGGCTCAGGAGATGCAGATGAAGTGAACCCAAAATTTTGAAAAGGAGGGGAGTTTAGTGCTGAATGATGAAACAGACACACCTTCCTTGTAATACACTGAAATAGGACATGCAAGTTATAAAACATTAAAACACTGGAGAAAAATTAAAAAGGGGATTTCAAACTAGTCAAGAAGCAATCAAATATTAAAAAACCCGAAGTACTTTGAAATGACTGAAAGTCAAATCCAACTATTTGTATTATGAAAGAAATATTAGTGGACACTTAAATAGATTAGAGGAACTAACACACATGTGCACACTAATTAGAAGTCATAAAACAACAATCATAAAAGGAACGATATTTCAACATAGAAAAAACGAACTCCAACATTGACAATGTTGGATAGTAACTCCAGACTGCTCCCCTCCATAAGCTGAGCCCAAAAAATTTAAATGGCACTGACAATACCCACTACGATACCCACACATAACTTATTGCATGTTATGGACAACGTAATCAGATGTTTTAATTCAAGGTTAGTTCAATTAATTCAACAACATAAATGAAATAAGAATAAAAACTCTTGATTAAAACCCCCAAATGATAGTAGAAAGGCAATTAGATTTTACTTGATCTCTCAGTAAACTATTAGAACTTGCAAATTTGAAGCAAAAGGCAACAAGTGAACATTGGTCATGTAATGATTTCAAAATTAAATAATGGTGTACTGCTATCTCAATCTCAACTTCAAGTCATAAAATTTGAAATTTCCTAAACCTTAGCAAAACCCAACCCATGAATAACAAAAACCAAAATGCACAAATAAAATCCTCATCCTAGAATAACCATGAAATCAGACATGATGCCAAATTCTGAGTGTTTTGAGTCAAAATCCTTAAACCATAGGAAAAACATGAAATCAGACATGATGCCAAATTCTGAGTGATTTGAGTCAAAATCCTTAAACCCTAGGATAACCATGAATTCAGACATGATGCCAAATTCTGAGTAATTTGAGTCAAAATCCTTAAACCCTAGGAAAAAAAAGAAGGAACCCATATAAACCCAAATTCTGACGTCAGATCCTTAAACCCTAGCAAAAACTTACCAAGAAATCAATTCTGAGTAATTTGAATCAAAAACCTTAAACCCTAGAAAATAAAAAATAAAAACTAAGAAAGAACAACCCATAAAAAACCAAATTCTGACGTCAGATCCTTAAACCCTAACAAAAACCTAAAAGGAAATCAGACACGAAAAGAAAAACCCAAGGAGAAAAAGGAAAATATTAAGAGTCAAATCCTTAAACCCTAGCGAGAACCCTGAGGTGAAAATTGATTAGTAAAAAAGGAACGCACCTTGTCAGGATATCCATACTCATGAACAAGAGAGTGAAACTGATGAGAGAGGATCGGCAAGAGGTGGTGATTATGGGACGGAGACGGCGAGTGTAGAACCAGAGAGCGTCGGCCCACGCTCCTCGAAAGGCGTGACAACATCCTGGTCATCAACATCCTTGCCTGGTATGATAAATTATTACCAGAGAAAATGAGAGTATAAATATAAAGGGTTGATTAGGAAACTGAAAGAGGAATGGTAAGCCGAGGCAAGTTCTAGGTTTTCTTTTTCTTTTCGGCAAAATAAAAATAAAATAATGTCACGAATTTTATCCCTTTAATTGATTCAATTTTTTTTATGGTACCTTCCAAGGGGGTTAAAAATAGTTTTTTTAATATTTAAAAATATAATATAAATTCAGATAATAAATTTATAAGTAATTTTTTTTAATTAATTATATAGTGACAATTCCAACTAAAAAAATAAATTATATTAAAATATGATAAAGTGAGTCAACAATATTATAATTAATAAGTGATCTAAATAAAATGAGATAAATAGATAGTATAAATCAATAAATTAATAATATTAAGAAATAAAAAGTTTTAGAATAAAACTTCTTAATATAGAGGAATTACTGAAAGGTATGAAATAAACATGAACCTAATGGTCCCTTTTTGGATTGAAAATTAATGAACCTAAACTAATAATTAACTAACATAAATTCAATAATCAAATAAACCCCTAAACAATGTCTAATAAGCTAGAAAAAAATTTAAATTCAAAATAATTATTTAAAATTAAATAAATAAATAAATAAAATAGAATAATGAAAAAAGTCTTCATGTTAAAATTCCTCCATGTAGCTCGAATCTCCAATTTTCGCATATTCTTGTCAGATTTGAGTCCTAATTTCAAACATGTCGTTCTCTCTCATCTGGATGAATTACTGGGTCTACAATATATGGTTGAAAAGTTTTAGATGTTTAGTTTTCAGCCCAACTTTAATCGTAACAAAATTCTATTAATAGCTTCAGATATGTCTCAAACAATACATGAAGATCTAGTTTGACATATTTAACAATATTCATCTACTAGCTTTGAACCTCTGAAATATTATGTTCCTGCACTCCATTTGATCTGAAAAATTACCATAATATATTTTCACGTGTCTAATATTTCCCTATAAAATTTCAGCTTTATCCAATATACGGTTTGAAAGATATGTTCAATCTTGCAACACTGGTCAACAAACATTTTAAGGCTAAATTTGGATCCAACTTGGTTTATATCACAAATTTAGTAAACTCGTAAAATCAGACCGAGTTTACCGATTTTGCACAAGTTAAGTCTGATTTTATTGGTTTTCGAGTTTCTAGTTTGATTTTACATATTAGATAGATATTGACTCGTAAAATCATAAATTATACGACTAAATTTTATGAGTTGAGTCGTAATTTTAGCAATAATGATCCCTTGCACTAGTCAAGCTAGAGTTCTATTAAATAACTTTAAATAATACAACTACAAACACTATTTTGAATTATTATTATTATTATTATTAATTAAGAAAAAAACAAAAAGTACTGAGTCACTACCTTGTGTACTGTAAATGATTTAACTGAGGATTTTAATACTTTAGTGAAAATTATGCCTTTAAATGTGTTGAATGGAAAGTGGTAAGCGGTATGGGAGCATTAGTAATAAAACTCCGCCTTATGGGTTAACTCGAACCCAGTCGACCTGATTTAACTATGGTAAAAACTGGAGCTGCATTTGACCCGGATGAGTCTAGTTGATCCTGCAACAGGGAGAGACTTGACATGTATTTTTTTAATTAACAAAACGATCTCGTTTTGTTTTAGGGATACAAATCCTGACCCTTTCCTCTTCTTCTCATGTTCCTCATTTCTTCTTTCCAATTCCTTCAGTTGAGAATAATTGGGAGACTTAACTTAATGGTTAGCCAACCCTTTCTATATATATGTGTAGGGCAATATACAATAGCAATGGTGGAGGTTACCACACAAGAGCATGTAGACAATATTTCCTATATAAGTACATTCTATAATAGAGCTGAGATGTTCTACAGCAGAACCTGGCTGCTTTGCTATAACAAACCAGAGAACATGTGCATCTGATGATGGAGAACCTGTTCCTGCACAATAATCATTGGAAAGACAAGCATATGGTGATAGTATGGCAGTGTGGAATGGGGATGAAGGGGTGGCAGAAGCTATGGTTAAAGGGATGGTCTGGTGGGGTGCGACAAAGGGCAGAATTGGATTATTTGGAGGAGCAGGTTGGGGAGTAGTGGGCGGAAAACATGGAGGAGGGTTCAAGGATGAAAGATAGGTAGGTGGTGTGGGAGGTACCGGTGAGGATGTTACCTGTTCAGACTTCTCAAAAGGAAAGACAGTTTCATGAAAACGAACATGACGGGAGACATAAATACGATGAGATTCTAAATCAAGACAACGATAACCAAGATGGGATGAGCTATAGCCTAAAAACACACAAGGAGAAGACCAGAAATCTAATTTGTGAGCATGATATGGACGCAAAAAGAGGAAACAAAGACACCCAAAAGTACGTAGGAAGTTATAATCAGGAGGGTGACGAAACAAACACTCAAACGAAGATTTATTTTGGAGAACAAGAGTAGGCATGCGATTAATAAGGTATACCGATGATTCAAAAGCATAGTTCCAAAATCGCAATGGTGCACTACACTGGCCTAAAAGGGTGAGGCCAGTTTCGACAATATGTCGATGACGACGTTCAACAGTGCTATTTTGTTCATGAGTATGAGGACAAATTAACCGATGATGAATATCAATGGTCTGAAAAAATTTATTTAATTTACGATATTCACCGCCCCAATTAGTTTGAACAGATTTAATTTTAAGGGAAAATTGACGCTCAACAAGTGTTTGAAAACGTTGAAAAGTGAAAAAAACATCAGATTTCGCAACAAGCGGATAATACCATATATGTTTGGTATGCGCATCGACAAAAATAACAAAATAGCGGAAGCCATCAGAATAAAACATAGGGGCAAGACCCTAAACATCACTAAAAATTAATTCAAGTGGGGCAGAAGTTTTGTGACCCGTAAGTCGTAATGACAAACGAGACGACTTTCCTAAAGGACAAGCTTGACACTGAGTAAGAGAACGTCTAGAAGCACATACGATTTTATTACTGGAAACTAACAAATTGAAAATGCGAGGGGTTGGATGACCTAAACAACGATGCCACAGGTCGACAGTCGCAGAGATGCAAGGAGACCAAAAAGCTTGAGGAACTGACATGGCAGAAGACTCGGAGAGGACATAAAGACCATCATGACTCTGATCGGAAAGGAGAACTTCCTTGGTGATGAGATCCTTCACATAAAACATAGAAGCGTGAAATTCAAAATAAACATGATTATCACGACAGAATTTTTGAACATATAACAATGGTTTGGTAATGTGAGGCACATGGAGAACATTAGATAATGTAAACATGCGTTTTGGGGAATGTAATTTAGTATGTCTAATATGAGATATGTCAAGGCCCTTACCCTCACCAACATGCAAATAATCATTACCAAGATAGGGTGCAGAATCGGTCAGAGTTCCAAGATCAGGTGTGACGTGTTGATTTGCGCCGGTGTCGGGGAACTAAGTCGCAGCAGAAATATTCCCAACAGTAAGATGAGCAGAGGGCTGCTGAGTGCTGCTACGAAACTGGGAACAATGAGGAGTTGTGTGCCCAAAATCGGAGCACAATTGGCAACGTACATGCTGCTGTCCAGACCACTGCCCAGCACCTGAATTGCGTTTGATCTGCTGCCAGTGGTTTGGCCGCCAATCTGCAGCAGATTGGCCCCTATTCTGGGGAGTGGAACGGTTGCTGTGGGGACGCCAATTACCTCTAGAGCAACCCCTGTTGCGGCTGAAGTTGGGGTTGTGATGAGACATAGCATGGTGTGCAGAAAACTGTGGTGTTGGCAGCAGAGTGGCTGCTGCGGCAGAGAAGAAAAAGACAGTAGAGAGGGAGCGACATCCATGGAATGGTAAGAGTTTTTATGCAGAAATTCATGGGTAAGAAGGTGGCTGTGAAGATCAATATAGGATAGTGGTTCTGCCTTGGTTATGAGACTTGTTACCAAGTCTTTGAACTCGCCACGAAGGCCACGAAACACATAAAGATTGAAATCTTCAAGAGACATGGGGCGACCAGTAGCAGCCAATTCGTCAAATAACGATTTTGCTTGCTGCATGTATAGACTAACCGATGAGTCACCTCGCCGAAGGTCTTGAAATGAGCCATGAAGTTGCATGATGCGAGAATTAGACGAAGAGGCAAGCGCTTTCTCAAGAGTGCGCCAAACACAATGCGAGGTAGAGCAATCAACCACGAGATGCAACACATCCACAGAGAGAGAGGAGAGCAAAGCACTCAAAATAAGTTGATCCTGTCGCTTCCAACGAAGAAAGGAAGGGCCGATGGTAGAGGAAGAACCAGCAGAGCTGTCAAAAATATAAGATGGAGGACACGACACTGAGCCGTCAACGAAGTGAAAAACACATTGACCAAGGAGATATGGCTTCATCTGCATTCTCCAATAGAGATAATTTGTGTTCGTAAGTTTTAGCGAAACAACTTGGTGAGTGTTCGCTAAAGGAACAATAGTTGTAGTGTGGGCTCCCATGAGAGGCAAAGGAACGACAGGGACTTGGGAGGAAGAATCAGAGACAAACTCTGCAAGTGGAGGCTGCTGTGGGGGAGAAAAGGCACCAGCGGCAGCAACCTGGGGATGGCTGGCTGGCTGTGCTGCACCACCAGTGGAGAGGGAGAAGTCGGCGGTAACAATAGAATCCATGTAGAGAAAGTAAAGAGAGGGTCGGCTGCAAAGGGAGGAAGGGAGAAAAGAGTTCTGACGGCAGCAGGCTCAGATACCAAGTTGAGAATAATTGGGAGGCTTAACCTAATGGTTAGCAAACCTTTCTATATATATGTGTAGGGCAATATACAATAGCAATGGTGGAGGTTACCACACAAGAGTATGTAGACAATATTTCCTATACAATATTTTCGATATAAGTACATTCTATAATACCTTCCAACTAGCAATCAAAGAAAAGATCGATTTACTTGGGAAAATCTTAGCAACCATAGCCACAAAGAGGGGGGTCATTGACTTTCTTCTCCCTTTATTCTTCATAATAGGAATTTTTTTCTGTTGCACTTGTTTAATTTCCAAGCATATAAACCACAAATTTATTAGCCCTTATCAAGATCGTAGGCACCATTTGTTTGATGTGGTGCCATTAATCAATCAATTGTTCTTTTTATTTTTGAATAATGGCAATAGTTTCACTTTTGACTATGAAGATTGATCATATGACAGCCTGCATTATCAAAAATAGGCGTTGAGGAACTTTTCCTGGCAATGAAAAGTTTGAGGGTTTATTGTCTGCATAACCTTTTAGAAATAGTCTGCATCAAAATCTTTACAGTACACATTGTATGGGGATCTATGAAAACACTACAGTACACATGATCGTGGGTATATTGTGTTTTTTGCTAACTAGTTAATTATTTAGATGAATTTCTAGGCCAAATTGAGAAGAGGATATTGTTCTATATAGTAGAACTTTGGGTTAATATACTATTGTTTCTCAAGGAAACAAATCAAAGAGAGGATGTATTGCATTTGTTCATTAACAAAAACAGTAGGTTTTTCTTCAGGTATCACAGTGACAGTAGGAACAACAGATCCAAGTTGATGTATAAAAGTTTTCAAAGACAAATGTATTTGTATGCATCATGTTATAGTACTATGTATTTGTATGCTTGATCTTACACTAAAAAATACTGGTATTATGAACACCACTTTTGTGTGCTTCCAATTGTAATGCTTCAATGTTGTAGCACTGCATGTTGTTCTTCAAATTTTTTTTTTTTAGTAAAGTGAATTAGTGAAAGAGATTTACATTATTTATTTTTCTTGATCCTGAGAGGATATTAGAGTGATTTATAGTAAATTTTTTATTTATTTTTATATTTTCGAGTTATTCCATGTAATCTAAAATTTGGTTTTTTTTTTATTAAATCAGTTTTTGGATTGGGTTTAATAACTATATTTATATTTAGAGAAGGGTGTTTTCAGTTTTTTATTTTTTTTTATTTTTGTTCATGGAAACGTGGATCAATATCTGCCAAGTTTATTTTCGCTCTTGTCCTCTCCTTCTTTTCACCAGAGAGAGCGCGCTCAGAGAGAACAAATCTACAAAGAAGATAAAAGAAATCACAGAACAGATAGACGATATAGGAGAGGAGTGAGGCGTTTCTGAGGTATGGATTGGCTTAGCGAGAGATGGTTTTGTCGGAGATGATTTGAAGAGCTAAGCCTTTATTTTTCGCTCTCTGCTTATGTTCTCTCCATTCTTTTTTTACTATGAGTTTCTTTTATCTAAAAAAACCCCAATTACTATGATTTCTTTATGATTTGCTCTTCTGTTTTGATTTCTTTCGAGGTTTTAGATAAATGGGTTAGCCCAGGTTTACTTAAAAAATAACTGGACTGTTTAGGACAAGGGCCTGGTATTTGGTCTGTGGTTTTTCTAGGGGCTTCGAATCTTGATACGTTGGGAGTTTTGTCATGTCTGCTCTGTATTCGTGTGGCTGCAGCTATGTTTTTTATCAGGATACATGGTTTTGGTTGATTTTTCATTTATTTATAGAGGGTTGCGTTGATGTTGTTTGGTTTTGCTGTTCTGGGGTTGTGTATGTGGATGAGATTGGGTTTGTGTTTTGTGAAGTGATGTACTTAGCTATCCCACAAAAAAAATAGACATTTTGTTCCTTTAGAAGAAAATTCAATTTCATATAGTTGAGATTACTTTTGTTGATATTGATATTTATGAGTTAAATAATATTTTAAGAATCAACAAACATACACAAGTAAGTGAAGATGATGATAAAGACGACATTAATGTAGAAGATTGTGATAGATATGACAATGATGAAATTGAAGAAGAAAACAATGTTGATTAGTTTACACAACATGAATGTGTAATGCCATAAACTATAATGTAATATTTTTGAACGAAATTAACTTTAATGTAATGACAATGACATTTATTTATTATTAAATCACAATGAAACATTTATTTTATGTGATTTTATTATTATACAAAGAAGTGGTGTTATTGTGTTGTGTCACTTGTGTGTGCTGCTGTGATTTTAAGTATCTACAAGATGGATAC
Organism: Populus trichocarpa; assembly: GCF_000002775.5. Classification (NCBI taxonomy): domain Eukaryota; kingdom Viridiplantae; phylum Streptophyta; class Magnoliopsida; order Malpighiales; family Salicaceae; genus Populus; species Populus trichocarpa. The sequence goes on along the minus strand of NC_037299.2, from coordinate 9,131,906 downwards.
ATAAGGAAAACAAATACAATTTGGCAACATAAATTGTTTTTCACCAATGAAAATACCGACGACCCTAGAAAATACAAACAAACACGCCGATGAATTAAGGTCGTCGGTATATTCCTGAGAGCATTGGAGCTTTTTCCCTCTCAATTGCATTGTTCATTGTATTTAATGCATGCGAGGTTACCGACAACAAATATTTATTGGTATTTTCTTGTGAGTTAAGGTACAATTCATTTAACACTTGCAGTGTTTATTATTATTGAGTACAAAAGTAAGCGAAGATAATGATAGCGACGAAATCAACGTAGAAGATAGTGATGGATATAACGATGATGAAATTGAAGAAGAAAACAATTTTGATAAGTTTGCACAACACAAATGTGTAATGCAATAAACTATAATGTAATATTTCTAGATGAAATTAACTTTAATGTAATGACAATATTTATTATTAAATTACAATGAAACATTTATTTTATGTGATTTTATTATTCTACAAAGAAGTGATGTTATTGTGCCGTGTGCTGTTGTGATTTTAAGTATTCGTAGGATGGATATATAAGGAATACGAATACAATCTGGCAACATAAATTGTTTTTTATCAATGGAAATACCAACGACCCTAGAAAACACTAATAGACACATCGATGAATTAAGGTCACCAGTATATTCTTGAGAGTATTGGAGCTTTTCACCTCTCAATTGCATTGTTCATTGTGTTCAATGCATACAGGGTCACCGATAACAAATATTTGTCGGTATTTTCCCAAGAGTTAAGGTATAATTCACTTAACACTTGCACTATTTATTATTATTCAGTGCATACGGGATCACCGATGGTTAACATATGTTGGTATTTTTCTGAGAGTTAAGGTACTGTTCACTTTTCACTTGCATTGTTTATTATTGTTCTTTGCAGATAAAATCACTAAGAGACTGAAAAGTAGGCGGTGATAGTTGGTGGGTTTCTAAAAATTTTGGATTAAATTGAAAATTTCAATTAGACTTGACAGACATAATTGCAAGCAGAAGAATTAAAATATTAATTTTTAATTTACCATCAGTAACGGCATCGGTGATAGTTTATGTGTTTATGAAATTTTATAAATTAAATCAAAATTTTCAATTAGACTTTACAGACGATTACAAACAAATACACCTACAGAAAAATTAAAAATGTTAATATTTTAAAAAACTCTAAATTAAAGACCAGAATCTCTAAAATCAGAATAGACAGACACATCTCTTCTTCTTTCTTCCCTTGTAGCTTCTTTTCTTCTCCTCCCAAATCTTCATCTTTCTTTCTCTTCTCTCTCTCCTTCTCTCCTCAACCCATTCTCTTTTCTTCTGTTCCACACACAAGTATGTCTTCTCCCTCTTTTATTTCTCTTATTATTTAATGATTTGTTTAGATTTTTCTTCTTTTGGGCTTGGGAAAACTCAAAATTAAGGTAAGATTCTTCTTTTTCCTTTTATTTTTCTTGTGTTTTTTTTTACATTTTTTAGATTTTTTTGTTATTAATAATTGTATAAATGTCAATGGGAATTTTTTTATTTTTTATTTTTTCTGTTATAAATATTTTTTATAAATTTTGATGGCAATTTTTAATTTTTATCTAATAAATAATTGTATAAATGTTGATGGAAATTTTTATTTTATTTTATTTTTCTGTTATTAATAGTTGTATAAATGTTATTAGAAATTTTTTATTTTTTTTTATATTTTCTGCTCTTTAATGATTGTATATAGATTGTTAGAATGTTTTTAAATTTTATGCTATTAAATGATTGTATATAAATTGTTTTAATTTTTCATTAAATTTAATGATTGTATAAAAGTTGTTGGAATTGTTTTATTTTTTTTAATTTTTATGTTCTTTAATAATTGTATGTACATTGTTGGAATTTTTAATTTTTTTAATTGTTTGTTATTAATATGGTTAGCTAATTGATTTCCTTGTTACAAACTATTTTTAATTTCATGAAAAAAAACTTATTTAAAAATAAAAAAAATAACAAAATAGTAGTCATCATAAACATATATAAAAATAAAAATAGATAAGATAATAGCTAGGATAAATGAATAGTTTTTAATGTGAAATATTGATACTACAAATCCTATAATGTGTTTATATTAACCTCCTATGATCACTTCGTAAATGGTCATAACAAAGTTAATTGAAAATTTGATTAAATTAACATAATTGAAATTATTTGATTGACATAAATTGAAATAAAATAAATTTGTTTGTGGCAATCCAATTTAAATTATTGTATATTTGCAAGTTTAAAAAATTTGGGTAGTTTCTCATATATGGGAGGTGTTGTCGGATTTTCTTTTAATTATGAATGGTTTACGGTTCCTTAATCCTTTAATTTGTGTGGATGTTTAGGAAAAAGTCAATAACACATCGTACAAATATGATCGTTGTTAGTACTTCTAACTAGCAGCGCTTCTAACGACCATAAGTTGTGCGGTGTTGCCAAGAACAGGCACTTGACACATACGCAACCACACTTGACGCGTTCTCATCAAGTGCGATCCCGCCACGTCGAGGGGGGGTCTCTACACAGTAGGATATATTTACCCGGAAGCACTAAGCTCAGTGGAAGAACGACCTTTCAATGTAAGTTTGTTTTCGCTTCACAACAACATATTAATAATTTTTTTAAAAAATAATTTCAAGCAACATCATCAATTTTAGGTTTACAAACATTGAGGCTTCTAGAACCAAAACATCGACAATGAAATTGTCAATGAAAATTTCATTGTTTCAATAGAGTTAAGTTTCCAAACATCCTAAATGGAAACCTATGATTGATGCATTGTTCGAAAGGTTTAAGGTTAATATTAACTTAAATATTTTTTTATTATGTTAATTCATTTAATTTATTAATATTAATGAAATTTTCTCGTAAAAAATTTAACTGCAAGGAAAAAATTGAATGAGATAGAGTTGACAACGTTATTGCAATGAGGGTTTGAAAGAATCACGCTGCAACTAAATAAGATTGAGATCTAGATAATTTTTTAAAGCCTTTTATTCGGTTTTATTATTCATTTACTAACAAATAATTTATTTGTATCATATAGGTTGCATGCTTTTTAGTACAAGGCGCAAAAGAAAGCCAAGAAATATGTGAAAGAAAGAGAGCTTCTAGACTGTAAGGAGATGGCGGTTTTGGAAGGATTTCAGACCATCGTACGTCTTAGAGGCCGTGTGGGTGGAATATATTCAGCACCTGACATCCGATTGTTTTGTGCAACAATTACACTTCGGTGCAAAGAACTGGAACCAACATGTTCACAGTTTCGTTACCACGCATACCAATAACTCCATCCCATTCGATTTGCATGTGAAACGGATGATAAGATTGTTTTTTTAATTACATCTATTTTTTTATCTTCTTATAAATATATTTAACTAACAACAGTTTTCTGTTGCAGGCTACGGTTCTTGGACGTGAATCAAGCTTGATGAAGCTTTATGAGGAAACGCATGTGCGGATTGATAACCGCCAAAAAAAGGTGTAACAAATCATGGATAGCTGAGCTCAGCACTTTGTGGTGTGTTGTTTTTAATAATTTTTTTCTTAAGTTAATAATTTTTTGAATTTGCTGACTTTTTTTCTCATGATACATATAACACTTGGTTAAAGGAGAGATATGGTGACGATCCTTCAACCCATCCGGATCTCAATCTGGATTTATAGTTGGAGGCAGAATTGTCTGGTGGACCCGATAAAAATAGGATCTATTGTCTCTCTAACACTACATCCAAGGACTTGCGAATGGTCTGCAGTGTTTCAATCGTTGGATGCTTGCAATCAGTTCTAAGTACTCAGACTTCGAAGTTCGAGGTGATTTTAGACCAACAAGTTCAAGCTTGGATGACCCATCTTGCTGCTGATTATGAACGACTCAATGCTGAGACGGGTGAACTCTGTCGATTGGTAATGGAGATGAGATCATATATGGGTGGTACATGTGTTCCCTCTTATTCACCCCACGGTCCAGGCGAAGACCTGCCCCTCCTTGTCCTACAATGTCTTTATTCTAAATTAATTGTATTTGAACTTATAAATGTTTAAATTTGTAATAAATATTTGAATTTTATATTAATTTAATTTTTTAATTACTTTCTATTGAGGACAAAAATTAAGCAAGTTACTAATTTTTTAATTTAAAAAAAAACTCGCATGTTTATACAAAAATTAAGCAACTTATTAATTTTTTGAATTTGCTGACTTTTTTTCCTAGGATACATATAACACTTGGTTGAGGAGAGATACGGTGACGATCCTTCAACCCATCCAGATCTCAATCTGGATTTATAGTTGGAGGCATAATTGTTTGGTGGACCCGATAAAAATAGGATGTATTGTCTCTCTAGCACTACAACCGAGGACTTGCGAATGTTCTGCAATGTTTCAATCGTTGGATGCTTGCAATCAGTTCCGAGTACTCAGACTTTAGAGTTCAAGGCGATTTTAGACCAGCAAGTTCAAGCTTGGATGACCCATCTTGCTGCTGATTATAAACGACTCAATGCTGAGACGGGTGAACTCCGTCGATTGGTAATGGAGATGAGATCACATATGGATGGTACATGTGTTACCTCTTATTCACCCCACGGTCCAGGCGAAGACCCGCCTCCTCCTTGTCCTACAATGCCTTTATTCTAAATTAATTGTATTTGAACTTATAAATGCTTAAATTTGTAATAAATATTTGAATTTTATATTAATTTAATTTTTTAATTACTTTTTATTTATGTTTAATAGATTTTTAAAAAAAATATATTTCTAAATTATTACTGACGGGGTTATCGATGGACTTAGTTCGTTGGTAAATTACAAAAAGTTGGAAAAGAATTATTGCAAATATCACTACGACAGTTTACTCACTGACAAAATCATTAACAGTCTGATTGATGATTATATGTCAAATTTATTAATGGATACAAAAAATCACTGATGGAATGACATACGATTTTTCTATCGTATGTTATATTTAGCGATGAAAATACAAACGGAATAAAGCAAGTAATGTTTTTTGTGTGTTTTATCTGTTAGTAAATCCATCAATAAAATTATTATCGACAAACTACAAATCACCAACAAGAAATGGATTATTTCCGTTCATGAACTCATAGCTAAGTTTCATATCGACAAATTATGAGTAAATACTGACAGAAAATATTGTAATAAAATCTGAAAATTCTGGCAGTGTTTTCTTATAATTCGAACCGCGGCGTGAAGGGTAAACCACTAACACAGAATTTATTGCTCGTTCTCAATAATATTGTGGCAGTGAGGTGAGTCTTAAGCCCTTTGTTTTTCTACAAAATCGAAAAGAAAGCAACAAACGGACATGAACAGCCCCAGAACCATCTGGAAACAAAACGCATGGCTCTACCATTTGTCTATTTCCTTTTAATTTATTGTAGCTAAGAATTGAATTGGCTTGATTGAGGAAATGTAAATCCCCCATCTACAACCAAATTATGTCCTGTTACAAACTCAGAATCCTCAGAAGCAAGAAACAACACAGCATTAGCCACATGCTTCAGCTTCAACACCCCTTTCAAACACGAAGTCGACTCAAAAGTCTTCTCCACCTCCTCGACTCCCATGCCAAAGGCCTTACATATTAGAGGCGTCGCCACTGCCCCTGGCGACACACAATTCACTCGTATTCCATGCTCACCCAACTGATAACTGGCAGACTTTACCAGCCCCAGTACCGCACACTTGGACATTACATAATCTGTATGGATGCTTCCACCAGTATTGGCTGCGATGCTGGCTGTGCAAATGATGCTACCCTTTCTACCTCCTTCCACCATAGCACGCGCCGCATGCTTTACACTTGCTGCCACACCACGCACATTTACTGCAAAAAGTTTCTCGTACATGTCCAGGTCGAAGTCGACAACGGTCTGTTTATCGAAGCTGAGGGTTCCAGCGTTGCAAAACATGATGTCAAGGTGACCATAAAGCGCAACAGTGGATTCCACCAGGGATTTCACTTGCTTCTCATCGGTTACGTCGCAGTGGATAAAGGTGGAACGATCAGAACCAATTGATTCGGCAAGTTTTTTACCTCTTTCATCTTGGACATCGGCGATCACGACTGCGCGTGCACCGTTTTCAGCGAAAAGAAGTGCAGTGGCCTCGCCAATGCCACTAGCTCCTCCTGTGACTATGGCAACCTTGTCTTGAACTTTATGCTGGCATGCCATTTTAGCTGGAAATTAACGGTTTGTGAGTTGATTTATATAGAAACAGAAGGTCCATGATTATCATCAAACAATTAAACAGCATGGCTTTTTACGCTTTGGACTGCGCATTTTTCTGCAGATTCTTAAATGGCAGTCTTTGTCTTATTCATGTAGCCAAGTTGTTTTTGTGTTTGTTGTTATGGTTATTGACTTATTGTTGAATTTTATTTGAAAATTTATTAAAATAATATTTTTTTTAATATTAATATATTAAAATAATATAAAAATATAAAAAAATTAATTTAAATAAAAAATTAATTTTTTTTAAAATATTTTTAAATTACAAAAACAAACTAAAAGAATAATTAGAAGAGAATAAAAAATATCAAAATTAACTCTTCTACTTCACGGATGTTTTAATTCTACCAGGTGATAGGTCCCTAATATACAATAAATAAATAAACTAATTACAATGTTACATTTTTTTTATATCAAGTAACAATTTATTTAAATCTTCTAAAAATAATCAGAAGAATCTTTTTTTTTTCTTACAAGTTACCAATAAATCAATATTTTGAATCTTGTCATTGAATATAAATGTAACATTAATCCTTAAAAATAGAAAAATTTAATAATAAAAATTTTCTAAAATATTTGAAGTGATTAGCTATAAACATATTTTGAAATGAAATATTCTTTTTCCACTAAATTAAGTGAGTTATAATTAAGCAGATGTTTCTCATCGAGAAGATAGTTTATTAACAACATTTCATACAATATGTTTTCTAATTCTAAAACAGTTATGATATAATATATATTTGAAATATATATTATATCATAACGGTTTCAGAATTAAAAAAACATATATATTTATTATATCAATATTAAATATATATATATATATATATATATATATATATATATATATATATATATATATATATATATATATATATATAGGGTAAGTTCAGATCGAAGTTGACAATATCTATATTATATTTATTATTCATCGATAAGATAATTATCCAGAAAAAAAAATCAACTCATTTGGGTCTCTATTTAAATTAAATTTTTATTTTTATTTTTTATGTATCATGAAATGTATTTTCTCATCTTGTTTTTATATCCATTTTCTACTTTAAAATAGATTTAGAATTCCATTAATTACTCCATGTTAACTATAAAAATCCATAGAGTTTTAATGTATCAAGGAACCATCCCTAAAGTGATATGATTAAACTGTTAGATGAGGTCTCATAATATGATTTATATTATTCTCTAACACATCTCCTTAAGTGAAAGTCCTTTGGACTTGAAACTTACACAAACTTATATTATTTTGTGCTTAATTTTTATCAAATAAATAAAGATGGTGAGATTCGAACTCATGACCGCTTGGTTATCAAGGGTCTGATATCATGTCAAAAAACCATCTCAATTCAATAACTTCAATTATTAAATAAAATTTTAGAATATAATTTATATTATTCTCTAACAACATAATGATTCTTAACAAATGATTATGAACACTTGTGAGCAAAACCTAAAAATCAATGAAATTTGATATATATATATATTAATTAACATGAGTGTCCAGACTAGCTTGCATGTATCTCGACTAATCCTACAGGCTCTGAAGTTAATGATCATATAAGCCTCCAGTGACCATTATATTAGTAATTATAGGGTTCGAACCCGAGATCATAATGAAAAAAAATTCTTTAATTCCAAAATCTTACAACTTACCCCTAATTATGAAATTTGATATTATTAAATCTTACAAAAGTCATGACCATGTCAGCTGTTCTTCAGAATCTTAATGTCATGATGGTTAATTTCAAGGTCTGTGAGATTAGTTGAAGTACGTGTAAACTGACTCGGACATCCATATTAAACTAAAAAAAATAAAAAAAATCTTATATATTGCTGTCCAGCACGGTAGAAGCCATGCGTGATATGGTTGCCAAAGTAACCGGCCATGTCCTTTCAATTTTAAAATAGATTTTGACATTTTACCAACCTTGCCATACAATTTATTTCTCCTCCACGTAGACTTGTTCAACTTTACATGCATGCCGTATGGGCTTACGCCACTTTTAAGAATGCTTAAAAAATAGATAAGCATGCCGTCTTGTTCATTTGAATTTCCTTTTCAATTATTTTTAAATTGTCTTTCACGAGCTTCTTTTTTATCATTTCGAACTTGTTTTGAATTATTAGATGATGATTTGATATTTTAATAAATATAAATGTTTTTTTAAAATAAAAAATATAGGTGGACAATACTCATGCTTTTTGGGTGATGTGTGAAGTGTCGTTCCACCTTCAAACGCTACCTTTCATTACGGTGTTAGAAGCGTACCGTCATCATCTTTTAATGGTGTGACTCGTGTACTTGGCGATGCAATAATTAGGCTCTGTTGAACTTCTCATCTCTCTTTTCTCTATTTGTTTTCTTGCTAAAATATAAAAATATCATTGATTGCTATTTGTTTTGTTTTTCATCTTTTTTTTATTGATATTTTTCTTCAGATTCTTCTATCATCATTTGGTTTCATTTAATTCTTATATCAAATTTGGTCCTCATTCTTTTGATTTTTTTTTATTTTCTTAATTGAATTTTATTTTCAATTTCAACTCTCAACATTTAATTTTGAATAATTTTTATATCAAGTTTAGTCTCCATTATTTTAATTGTTATTTCATTTATTTTGGATCCTTTTTTTAATGTGTTTTTTTTTTCAGTTTCATCCCTAAATATTTTGTTAATTTAGAATTTTGGTTTGTTATTTTTAGGATTGCTTTTTATGAGATTAGTCTCGGACTCATTTCTCTCTTAGGTATTTTTTTTTAAATTGATTTTTTTCAACTTCATCCCTCAATATTTGAATTATTAGAAATTTATCTTCATAACTTTTTTTTAAATTTTTTTTTTATCTCTATTAGGTTATCCCAATCATGTGCTCATGGTTATAAGATTAGCAATTTAACCCAGATTGACTCAAATTTTTTTCTTTATTTTTTAATTAATTTCATTTTGTTTTCAATTTCGTCCTTCAACATTGAGTTGTTTGATAATTGAGTTTCATAGTTTTCTTCTATTTGCTTTCGATTGGGTAATCCTAGTGTCACGACCAGGTTGTAGATTTGGAATGCTAACTTGCATGGGCCTGGGTTGTTTTTTTTTTTAATTTTTTACACTGTTAATTTCTTTTGTCAGTTTATTTATTATTTCTGTATTTTTTTGTTCATACCATTTAAATTAATCAAACTTATTAAACATAGTTGAGTGAATGATCAAAGTCTCGAATTTTTTTAGGGTTTTTATAAACACTTACATCATTTTAACATATTTTTTTACATTGAAAAAAATTTGAGTTGGTCTGCTGGTAACTAGCTATAGATTGTTTCAAAGTTGTAGTTCCATTTGATTATTTGCTCTTTAATGGTAACTAGATGCAAAGCATAGTACAGTTTGAGTTTTCAAGCAGATTAAGAGTGTGTTTGGTATTGCGGTAGCTGTTGTGATTTGAAAAAAATTGTTTTTATAAAAAGTACTTTTAGTTGAGGTTAGTTTAAAAAAATAGGTGTTCGGTTAAAACTGTGGTTGAAATTGAGGTTGAAGAAAAAGTAGTTTTAATGTGTTTGGTTAAGAATGCTTTTGAAATTGAGGTTATAAAATAATTTAAAAATATATATATTAATATTGATGGTTTTTAATTTAAATATTGTGGATTTAACTATTGCTATTATATCATGAAATAAATCATACTTTATATAAAATATTTTTTATTATTCCATGAAACCATCTATAATTCCATTACGTACGAAATATATCCGACAAGAACTACAGTTTTCATAATTTTTTAGCGTGTAATAAAATTAGATAAAATATTATCATGTATAAAATTCACTCTAAACTAATTTTTTTTAAAATGTTAAAAAAATTAACACACTAAAAAAAAAGAACAAAAAATTAACACAATAAAAAAAGAAAAAAAAGTGTCCACGCAGTGCAAGTGAACAGTGCAAGAGAATTGCACTGTTCACTATTTTTTAAGTGAACAGTGCAATTCTCTTGCACTGTTCACATAAACAGTGCAAAAAAAAAAACAAGGAATTCTTGCTTTTCAAATACTGTGTTTCCAACGCAGAAAAGAGATGGGACCCAGTGAACAGTATGCCTCCTTTTTCTTTAACCAAACGGCTGCAACTACGTTTTAAATAAAACGCAGCCGCAGCCGCAGAGCCAAACGGGCTCAAGACAATGTAATTAATCGACATCATTTTTTTATTTATTTTATATATTTATACACTATAATTATTTTTCCGTGATGTATAAAATTAAACAATCACTTTACTAAGGTAGTAATTAATATAATATCATTGTTTGAATTTTTTACCCTCTATCTTTTATTTTTTTTATTTAAATAAATTATGGAGTATTTAATATAAATAAGAAAGGAAGTGGTTGGATAAAAAAAAAAATGTTAGCTATAAATCAGATAGTTTGACTCTATTATAATGGAGAATAGTGTTAGAGCATACCAACATGGAAAGATGAACAAATTATTTGGGACATAGAAAATATAATATAATTCTTTGGATAAAAAGTATAGCATAAATTTTATTTCAATTAAAACATATTTTTTATACCAAGGAGGATTTTTTTAAATAATTTTGGATGATTATATCCTTTTCGTTTACTAACAAACATAACTTTGTCGTTTAGGTAAAACACGTTCCAACGACTATTTAATGGACTTGAAAGACAATGTCTCCAAAATACAAAAATACAAAATAAAATAGACAAAATTACTAAAGTCAAAATACTCATAGGAAAAATAACCATAAAGTAAGGATATGATTCTCCGGTCCACATTTAGAAAATAATGGCCACATAATTTTTTTTTTCCCATAGCTATATATGTTGACCTATTAGAGGTGGAGATAGCCTTATCCTTTTACTATAAAACAGTGTTTGATATTGTGTTTCGGAAATATTTTTAAAAACATTTTATTTTTTTTACTTTAAATTAATATATTTTTAATATTTTTAAATTATTTTGATGTGTTGATGTTAAAAATAATTTTTTAAAAATAAAAAAAATTATTTTAATGTGTTTTGAAATAAAAATTATTTTAAAAAATAACCATTACCACACTTCCAATAATTCTTTTTTTTTGTTTAACGTGGGTGTCCGGATCAGCTTGCGCGCACCTCGACTAATCCCACGAACCCTGAAGTTAACGACCATGTAAGCCTCCAGTGGCCATCATATGAGCAATCACAGGGCTCGAACCTGAGATCACAGAAAGAGCAAACATCTTAGTCCCAAATTTTTACCACTAGACCACCATCTAGATGATTCAACCCTCCTAATCCTACTTGGAGTAGCACACGGAAAAACTAGTATACATGAGGGGGAAAGGTCTCTAGCTAGATCCTTAATTAGATCTTTGGAAGAGATATTATTAGTTTTTGTTGGTTAAGAAGTGGTCAGAAACCTAATATTAATTATTATAAAAAACTGATTAAATCCTCAAATTTATTAAAAAAACCAATGACATCGGAATATTTTATTCCTTAATTTTTAACCAATTAAGAACATTTAAATATTTCAACAAAACAATTATATTTTAATTGTCTGTGCAGTTGGGCTGTGATCTTCACATTAAAAATATGTGGTCAACATAGTGGTTGCAAGGCCGTACAATAAAACAGCAAGGAAAAAAGGGGCCAATATTGATTATTATTGATGCTTTGGAAACATCGGTGCCAGAGCAGATGAATCGATACCGTTCCGTTTTTTTTTTTTTTGGATTTTAAAATATTTTTAAAAAATTTAATTTTTTTTAATTTTAAATTAATATTTTTTTAATGGTTTTATATCATTTTAATGTTGATATCAAAAATAATTTTTAAAACATAAAAAAATATTATTTTAATATATTTTTAAATAAATTATTTTTAAAAAAATAACCATAATCACCGAATATATTTCTGAATGTAAGAAGTCCCAAACAACTGCGTGGATGCAAGAAGATGAATAAGAACAAATTAGCGGCTGAATTAACGTTTCTTTAATGTAATTAATTTGGATGCAAGAAGATTGCGCTATGATTTTGGGATAAAATAAAAAAGAAACACGAATTTTGTGTTTCTTTCACTTTTTTTTTTTTTCTGTCAAGAATGTCCGCTGAAATATAATTATTTTTGAGACTCCAATCATGTTTTTCACACAAGAAAACTGTAACATGAAGTCTCTAAATTTATTTACATGTATTTATTTTTACGTTTTAAAAATATTCTTAAAATATATTTGAAAAAAATAATTTTATTTTTAAATTAATTTTTTATTTTTAAATCTTTTTAATTTGTTAATCCCAAAAATAATTTTTTAAAAATATTATTTTAATTAATTTTTAAATAAAAATATTTTAAAAAGCAATCATTATTACATTCTCAAACATCCTTAACTAGATCTAAGTGTGATATCATTGGAAAATGACATTTCAATATTAAAATTAATTTAATTTATTGGATGAGATCTTATAATAATTTTATATTACGATATTAACCCATCTTTTTAAGCAAGAAATCCCTTGAATTTAAAATTTATATTAAGATTTGAATTTTTGAAAATCTATTTAACATTAATATTATATTTAAAATCCATATTACTTGTTTATACAAGGATTAAGAATAATTTTATATTAATGCCGTTATTCACAATTTACTTAGCATATACTGTATGGCATAATGATCTTTGAAGCATACCCCACTCTTGTTATATATGGAAGTACCTTCATCTTCTTGAAACAAATACAAACGAGTTGTTGCTTTCTTATCTCTATTGTGTGGCACATATATATTCAATGGCAGAAACCTCGTCGACACCGTCCGATAACAATAAGCTAGCAGGCAAAGTGGCAATAATCACAGGCGGCGCAAGTGGAATTGGCGAAGCCACTGCCCGTCTTTTTGCCCAGCACGGTGCTCTTATCGTGGTTATTGCTGATATCCAAGATGAATTAGGCCACCAAGTAGCTACATCAATTGGACAACAGAAGTGTAGCTACATGCACTGTGATGTTACTGATGAAGAGCAAGTGAAGTCATTAGTGGAGTGGACGGTCAAGAATTTTGGTCGGCTCGACATAATGTTCAGCAATGCCGGAATTCTTGGTAGCTCAGATCAGACCATCCTAAATCTTGATCTTTCAGGATTTGACCGTCTATTTGCAATCAATGCACGTGGAATGGCCACCTGCGTTAAGCATGCTGCTCGCGTAATGGTTGAGCACCGCCTGAGAGGAAGCATAGTGTGCACGGCTAGCGTGGCTGCTAGCAATGGAGGCAGAAGGCGAACTGACTACCACATGTCAAAGCACGCCGTGCTAGGGCTGGTAAGATCAGCAAGCATGCAGCTGGGGGTGCACGGCATTAGGGTGAACTGCGTCTCCCCATATGGGCTGGTGACGCCGATGACACTCCACGCGCACAGGAAGGGTGTGGAGGAGCTTGAGAACATGTATGAGACCAATATGAGCTTGAAAGGAGCGGCTTTGACAGCAAAACATGTGGCAGATGCTGTGCTTTTTCTTGCATGCAATGATTCAGAAATGGTCACTGGGCATGATCTTCTGGTTGATGGAGGATATCGAATTCAATGATTATATATATGTGTTCGCTGTTGATTGGCTGATGCAATCGAGTGTTCTCCTAGTCCAGCCAGTATTTTGTTTTAAGCATGGGTTGTGTTGGTGGTTAATTTGTTTTGGTAAGCATCGATTTAAATGGTTTAATTTAGAAGAAAAAAAAGTTCCAATCAAGCTGTTTTTTTTAAAAAAATTGAATCAAATAAAAAAGTTTGGTTTGGTTTAGTTTTGTTTTATATTTGTTAAAATCAAAAAATCTAATTTGAATTAATGAGCGTTTAGCTCTAGTACTATTCTTGAATGACTTTGAATTAATGCATCTTTAGTTTATAATTTATTTTTTCATTTTTGATCTGTTTAGTTTTTTTGTTTCTAAAATCTAAAACTAAAATCAAACCAAACTACATTTTAAAAATATTTTATAAGTTAATTCCCACTTGATTTAAATATTCATCACTTGGCAAAGTTCCACTTGATTTGAGTAGTTGTTAGCCAAATAAGTCTCTCTAGCACATGCTCGTTGTACATCCTTGTGTTTTATGCAGTTTATCTTTCTTAACAGACTAATGGAATACTTTTCTCGTCGTCTATGAGTCTGACCATAAATCCAATTCTTAATGTGACAATATCATTCAAGTATTACAATGCTATTAAGAGCTCACCATTCTTTCAAGAGCTTTCTCATCTAAGATGCCATGTTTATTTTTTGTTCCGACCTAAAAACTACATCTTATTACAGCATAAGTCATTTGCTCTTTGATCAAGAGTCCAACTAGTTATCCACTTTTACCATAGAGGCAACCCATGAACGTCTATCTGTATTTGTCTAATACTCTAAGAATTACAAAGTCATCATGAGCTCACTATTTTACAAGAGTTTGTTTACCTACGATCCTACGCATGCCCTCCACCCCTACTTAGGAGTCATGTCTTGTTACTCTATGAGTTATCTATTTTTCATCAAGAGTAGATGCTATTAATTCTTTACTTTATCATGGAGACAATATCTATAAAAATCAATTCGACATTTGTCTCCACACTCGTCCTAACCAATACTCCACCATTAGCTATACAAACATTGTTATATCCATTCATGTTAAGCCATAACATTGGTTATGGAGAGATTTTTGCTTGAGCTCACATCTGAGCCTTACACCTTTTTATTAAAGGTATCTACGTTCTTTATAATATAATGGTTGCATCCTTCTTCATCGAAGATATCTAAAAGTGACTCTAACACTCTCTCCAAACATGTGTATTATGAGAGAGATCATTGCCATTAATCACAAAGAAATAAAGAGTTGTGGTTTACACCCTTCATAACTTTTATCTTGATTTCTATATGTTCATAGCTTCTTTACCTTCCATTTTAGCACTTGTACCCTTTTACTCAGGATGCTTGGTGACTTTATTCATATTTTCAAACCAAGGTTTTTTCACTTTTTTTTATTAGGAAGTTGCAACTCTTTAACCAAGTGCTCTATAATATCTCATATTTTCATCTTTGCATATATTAGAAATGTCTTTGCTATCATCTTTATTTAGAGAGCATAAGATGCCCATGACTCATTAACTTAGTCTCTATTTTAAGCTTTTTTTGGGAACACATTCTTTTATTGTATTTTTCATGTCAAATGTACCTTTGACACACTTCTTACCTTGTTTTTCAAGTATTAATACTATATTGAATCCTATGAGTACTCCTGTACAATTTTCATGCCCTACAATAATCATAAAATGTCGCCTACTGGGATATGCAACCTATCAATCTAGTTAATTTTCCAATAATCTTTGGTGAATAGAAAATCAAAGCACAAGCTTTTGGATCTTAAAACCCCAATTTCAATTTATTTTTACTCGAAAACACCTCGAAAACATCATAGAAATCTTGATAAACCAATTGCCAACCCTAAAATCACTCCAAAAAACAAAACAAAAAATGAGTAAAAAAAAAACTAAAGGATCCTTATCTATTTTTCCAGTATGTTTATAGAAAAACACCATCTCCACTGAATTTGTCTTGAGAAGATGAACTCATTACACCAATATCAACATTTTAAGTGGTTGGAATGTGGTCATTCGATAATTTTCTTTCTCCTCGAAAATTTCTTGCGACTTTGTTTCTCCTCTCTCAACATTTAGAAATTTAAAAGTGAAGAAAATAAAATTTGATACTAGTATCGAAACGTGAATCTCCACAATAATAGGGACCAAATGATAGAAAATTTAAAATAAAGATTAAACTCAAGTTACATGCAACGAAATCGAAATAGAACATGTGTTTTTATTCTTTATCAAATATAATCCTTATTCTTTTAATTTGTATTTTCAACCCTACTTAAATTACAATTTTGCAAAATCAAAACAGAACCAGTTTTCGAATATCCCTCAAAACTTAGCACATGAGAGGTAATGCAAATTGAAAGGATTACACATAAAAGAAATCATGATACTATAATTAATGAGAATAAAATTGCAATAATTAAAAGTTAGAGGAGCAAAAGAAAAAATTCACATTGTTCATGTGAACAAATGAATCCACAATAAATTGTATCTAAGCGCAAATAGTGATTCATTGATTCATCTTAGTTTATATTCTTAGGAGGAATGGAATTGAATTCGTGTTGTTCTTTTTTGTTTTGTTTTGGAAGAATA
This sequence comes from Populus trichocarpa, assembly GCF_000002775.5. Lineage (NCBI taxonomy): Eukaryota > Viridiplantae > Streptophyta > Magnoliopsida > Malpighiales > Salicaceae > Populus > Populus trichocarpa. Next base: position 9,115,368 of record NC_037299.2, on the reverse strand, counting down.
AGTTATCATTAAGAACACATAGATAACAAAACTATAATTTAATATATTTATTAATGTAATTTCATAATAAATAAAACCAAATTATTCGCACATGTTATTATAAAAATAAATCTTAAAATAACATACATCTTTTTTAATTTTATTAATAAAGCAATATCAACCACACATGTTCATCAAACACGTATACTTGTAACCACTAGTACAATCATAATCACAACAACTTCAGTTAAAACACTAATTGCAAGGCAAGCTAGAAGCTGCCAGACCTCTTCCAATGGTGGATGTGAAGGCACAGGTCATAAAACAGCGATGGTGACGCTTTTGAACAGGGAATATGCTGCAATTTGCTTTGCGAAATGGACTCTCACTTGGCTTGAAAGTCGTCCAAGAAATTTAAACTGTTAAATGAGATAATAATATATAATTTATATTATTTTCTAATATCTTCTAAGAAATAATTTAATTAGGTAAATAAAAAAACTTGATATTCACTCCACAATAATGGTGTAATATGTCAGAGATTAAATTGTAATTACTTAAATGGAATTACATCGCACAAAGATTTAAATATAATTCCAATTCAATCATCCCATCAAAAGAAACTACTTGATTTCACTCACTGTCGTGAATATATATATATATATATAATCTCAAGTAGCTGGATGCCCCGCCCCTTATCTATTCGATGCCTTTTGGATGCCCCGAAAGGCAAAAGCCTAATATCTCAACGGGCAGCATTCGGCTCCTGAAAAATATAAAAAAGGAATAGTATCAATTTATTAAGGTAATCGGTGAGAGAACCCATCATCTAATCCAAGCAACATAGTACTAAAACAGATGGGAATGCAGGTCAGGGCTAGTTATCATCATCATCAAAATGCTTGTATGCCACCAACATTACCAGTACCATCAACAGCTTTGAGTTTGTGTTCTTCATCTCTCTCTCCCTTTATTCGAAGCAGCGGCAACAAGATTAATTTAGAGAGATTATCTCCTGGTTTAAGTTTTTTTAGTAGCAAAATCACAAGGACTAAACATGGGATTGCGGCATCTAGCAATGTGTCTGCACCACTTTGGGACTCCTGGAAACCTGACAACACCCCTGCGTCTTCACCGTCTTTCAGTGATATCTTTTGGCCCTCTGCAGGTCACTCGCTAATACCTCTTTCCTTTTCTATTTTCAGCCTACCTGATATGCTAATAACTATGTAGGTTTTTGCCCATTTCGTACATGTAATCTGCCAATGCTTCATCTTGTTTGTAAAAATGTACGTGTCTGTGTGAGCTTGAACAGGGGCATTTGCAGCCATGGCAATATTTGGAAAGATGGACCAAATACTGGCGCCAAAAGGGATTTCAATGACAATTGCACCCTTAGGAGCTGTTTCTGCTGTTCTATTTGTCACTCCCTCATCCCCTGGTGCACGGGTCTGTTTTATTTGTTCCTCATAATGCTGCTAATTTCTACTACATGTGTCTTATTTTTCCTGACCAGCAATTTTGCAACCCTAAGCTATACTGAATGAATGTAGGGAGTTCGAGTGACAATATTCTAAATTACCCTGCTTAAGATGATTAAGAAAGTTTGTGATTGAGCTTTAAGATCACCCAAAAGCTTCACCAACAAAAGCTCCATTTTTTACTTGTCCAAGATTGTGCTTTACTATCAATTTTGGAGGAGTCATGTTTTAGTTGTGTTCTTGGCAAATTCTTCAATTTTCCAAAAGATTCTAGAAATCCTTATAAACTAAACCTTCTTTTCTGTATCTATAGAATCAGATTAAAGCCAGAAAGTAGCCTAGCCATTCCATCGAAGATTTTGTAGTGCTGGCTTTATAACTGCTGTGAATGGCAGGGTTTTATGTCTTGAAATGAAAATTTCTAATTCACTTGTTCCTCTACAACTTGCAGAAGTATAATATGTTCATGGCTCAGATAGGTTGCGCAGCCATTGGTGTCATTGCATTCTCACTATTTGGGCCCAGTTGGCTAGCTAGAAGTGTTGCCCTTGCTGCTTCCATTGCTTTCATGGTCTATACACGTTCCACCCATCCACCAGGTAGAGTATAAACTCCATTGTTTTTGTTTTTTTTCATGGACCAAGTTTTCATTCCTTTGCCTGATACTAAAATGCAAGTAATACAAATTGATTTACAGCTGCAAGTTTGCCACTTTTGTTCATTGATGGAGCTAGGTTTCACCACTTGAATTTTTGGTATGCTTTGTTCCCTGGTGCTGCTGGATGCATCATCCTTTGTTTGATTGTAAGTTGCTCTCTTTACTACTCTTCCTCAAACACCGTGTTCTTGCATAAAATCCGGGAAAGAAAACAAAGGAAACAGAGAGAAAAGGGTGTTTGAAAATACTGCGATTACTCTTACAATCACTTACTCTTTAGATTCAAAACTTTCATCTTTTTGCTATTTTCTCCTGGCTATTAAAGCAACATAAATTTGCCATCTCTTGGAGAGCTATGCTTAAGTTTGACTGCACTGAAATACTGTGCCTTAGTTTGAAGGATATTTTAAAATAGATTATAGCTTGAAGGTTTTATCATCGCAATCTTCTTAGAGGCGTTTACAGCAGTAATATTTCTGACTTGAGAAAATATCCGTCATAAATCAATATGCCGATGCCAGTGTCGATTCCTAGTTCTTAATTTGCTGGTAGCTGATGACTTACAGTCCTCGATTTCTTCTGTTTTCATCAAATGTTACAGCAAGAGATTGTGTGCTATTTGAAGGACAACCTCAAATTTTAATCTCCGTATGTGCAACTTCAGTAAGATTCGAGGTGATTGATGATCTTTATCAGCAAAATCAATTCTTGAGAAGAGAGCTCTACACCCTTATGACCTCAAGCTCCAGCTTCTTGATGTCAAAGATTGACACAAGAGTGTGTAGTAAGCAACATCAGAACAGCTATCAGAACAACTTCTGAGAAAGATCAAGTGGGGAAAAAATTGGGAGATTAGCTCTTACAATGGTAATGGATTACACAACGAAGCATATAATTTAATTGCTCTCTTTTTAAGCTAACAAGAGCATAGTTTACAATGAACTGCTTGCTAGAAATGGTCAGCACACAGACATTTCCCTAAGATTTGTGTATGTCAGCATTCCTTCCCATTAAGTTCTATAGCCCTTTGGCCCCTACTAAATAACAGAAGAAAAGTTCCATCATTGGATCAAAACTATACTCAATTGAAGTTGATAACATGTAAAACGCAGTCTTGATCTTAAAAATAGAAGATTCCTTCTTGTTATATTCATTCCTTGCATGCCCGTTTTAGTTGAATGCTTGTCGATATTGTATAAAAAACAATCCATTTTAATTTCCCTCAAATTTTACTAGGTGTGCTAATTTTTGTTGTCACAATACAAGTTTTAAAAATTTCTAAATTCATTTTTCTGTTGTTTTGAGAAAAAAATGTAAAAATAAATGTAAAGGGAAAAAAGAAGAAGAGAAATAACTACAACTATTACTTCGTTTGGTATTGCGTTCCAATAGAGTTCGGGTAAAATTTAAATTTTTTTTGTTTTAATTTTTGTTTTAATATTTTTAGATTGTTTTGATATGCTAATATTAAAAAATAAAAAAATATATTATTATGATGTATTTTCAAGTAAAAAACACTTGAAAAAGCAAACGTTATCAAATTCTCAAACACCTCCATTGCTAAAATAAAATAAAATTCCTGCATTTGTTGAAATGTATTATTGAACTTTTTTTCTAAATTTGATTATTATGCACACATGCACATAACAAGTTATAAATAAATAGATTTATGTACCTTTAAAATGGTTGACTCTGTTGATGACCATTCACAATCAATTCTAACATAGCAAACATGGCATGTGCTTCTAAGCCCACTAGAACCACTGCTAAATGATTGTCATGCAACACATGGCTATAATAGATTGTCGGATGATCGGAGGTCAAACTACCACTTGCTGCAGATTTTGTTGGATAACATTTTCGAATTAAACTTTTTGAGAAATTAGAAGAAAAAACCACAGCATTAATAATAATAATAATAATAATAATACTATACGCTCACAATAGCATGACATATTCATGAAAATTGCTAATCTTGAATTTAAAAGGAAAAGATAATCAGTACAAGTTGGGTTTTTATTTGATTTGTTTGGCAAACCAAAGAATAATCATAAATTAATGTTACTCTTAGTTTTAAAATCCAGCTTGAATCATGATTGAACAAATCAATTGTTTTTAATTTTTTTTCAATTTAAAATAGCATCATTTTAGATATATATAAAAAAACAATATCATTTAAAAAAAATTAATTGAATCTCACATAAGTTTTGATCAGGTCACCTGGATCACGGGTTAACCTAATAGGTCTTTTAAGTTTGATAAGGTCAACTTCATGGATAGTTTTATAGTAAACTATGTCTAGTTCATGTCTTAAGTTTGTAGGTCAGCAAATTGATTTGCTAGGCCCTTTCTCGTCTTACAACTATAGTTTTACCAAGATCTAGTGTGAAGGCAATGAGGGGTTCATCCACCTCATCATCTTATCCAATATTTTCATTTGTAAAAGGGATTTCTATATATTTAGAAACCTTAAAATACAAATTTATTGTCATTCTCAAACACACTTAGTATTTTGTAATTATATTTTTCAATTTAATTCATATATTGAAATTTTAGGCTTTATTTTATGATTGCTATGGTTTTATTTAAGGAATTTATTTTATGATATTATGTTAGGGAATTTAGGACTAAGATTCAACACGCACTATCACGAACAATCCAATTCACTAAAAAAAAATAACAAAGATTAATAAAGAGATGACAAGATTTAACATAGTTTAACAATATTTTACCTATATCCACAACACGAGAGTAATTATTCCTTTCAACGAGAGAAATTAGTACATGAAAATGATAGTGATTTTAATATTCAAAATTCAATCCCAAATTCCCTTGTACACCAACCATAACACTCAAATAAAACATCTTATCCCTTGAGGTTTTTTATATCCTAAAACCATCCATTTATAATAGCAAAAACACTTGGTGAGCAAAAAAGGAACAATCTTGGTGAACAAATCTACAAAGCTCGGAGGCTACTCCACTCTTCCTTAGTCCTCATTCTATTTATTTGGCCATTACTCCGAGGAAAGAAAGATCTACATCACCAATAAATCTCCACCGTGGTGAAGTTTTAGCCTTGTAACTTCACCTACTTCCTTAGTCCTCATTATATTTATTTGAAAGATTTAGTGAGTTCACCTACTAGCTACACATTACTTGAATCAGTAAATAATCTTGAAAAAATATGGCCAATGCTTGTGTAAAATTATCACTAGTTAACTTTACCTTTTAACTTCATAAAGAGATCTCAATCAATCATATCTCTCAGTAGGAACTTTCTCCTCACACTATCCTGAAACCTAAGAATGCAAAATTCTTGTCTCTTTATCAATCATGAAATAACAAAGATGATTGTTAGGGAATACGAAACTAAGATTCAATACACACTACCATGAACAATCCAATTTAATGGAAAGAAAATTAACGAATATGAATAAAGAGTTGACATACAAGATTTTAACATAGTTCGGCAAAACTATATCTATATCCACAACCCAAATGTAATCCTTCTTTTCTCTCAGATAAATTAGTACAAGAATATAATTATGATCTTTATGTCTAATATTTATTCCCAAAATCCCTTATACATCCACTTTTATACTAAAAAGAACTCTCGATTTTTATATTTTTTACACCCTAAAACTACTCGTCTTCCCACTTATTTATAATGGCAAAAACACTTGGTGAGCAACGAAGTAACTACCTTGATGAACAAATTTAGAAAGCTTGAAGGCTACTCCACTCTTCATTGGTGTTTATTTTATTTACTTGGACATTACTTCAAGGAAGAAAAATGAGCCAAGTCACCAATAAATCTCTATCTTGGTGAGTTTTTAGCTTTTTAGAAATTTATTAACTCTACCAACTTGCAAATCTTGTAAAACAAAAAATAAAAATAACCATTGGTGTATTTTATTTACTCTCACCTCATTAAGTATACATCTAATCATTTGATATTTCATTTGAAAATGCATCAAAATAATTTTTTTTATTTTTTAAAATTTATTTTGATATCAGCACATTAAAATTATATAAAAAAATTAATTTAAAGCAAAAAATATCAAAATGTTTCAAAAATTTGATTCAACTACGAGGCCAAACACCCCTTTCATCTTCAAAAGTATAAACAGACTTATAAGTATGTGAAGTTTTTAGGTAAAAGGACTACTAAGAAATAACTTCTCATGATAGAATTAAAAGAAGTCGCCACTTAAATTTAAGGAAAAAGTTTCTTTAAGAAAATAGTTTCTCATATATATATATATATATATATATATATATATATATATATATATATATTGTTTATTGCAAGATTATAAAATACATTACTATAATTTATTTTTAAAAAAAAGTTTGTTTTATAGAAAAAGAAAACAATCGCAAAACCAAATCATTGTAAAAAAAAAAATACATAATTCATCAAAAAGTAGAAAATAATAATTAATGTTTATTTCTCATCCTATATATTTGAAGTTCTTAAGAGTATTTAACTAGAAAATACATACCTTTTATTCTATTATAATTTACAATCTTACCACTAATTATTTGGGAAAGGAAAATTTAAGAAAAAAGACATAAGAAGATATGAAAATAATTATTTGAGGATCGTGACCTTGTTCTCCCACTCTTTCTTCAAGGGGAAGGTTCTAGGCCACTAATTATTTGGTGGAGGTGGTCGGCTAGTAGTCATGCTGGTGGCTTATGGTGGAGTTGTCAGTGGAGAAGCTGCGACGAGGTGGTTGGTGGCTGTAGAAGCCGAGGTTGCGATGGTAAAGGAAGTGGCAGAAAAACTGGGGGAGAATGCTAGTTTTTCTCAAAGTTTGGCCTCTGATTTCTTGATGCTCATTGTCTGGAATCCACCCTTATTTATAGGAGGTGGAAGAGAGATATTTTGTCTTTATTGAGGACAAATCATGACCCTTGATTCAAACAGAAAGGATCTCAACCGTTGGCTTAAAGGTGTCATCATGACCTGTAAAAATTGTTGCAGAAAGGCATTTTGAGGCGGCGTCGTGGCGGCTGTAAGGGCAATCAACCAGTGAGATTTACATTGGGGTGTAGTACAATATTAGGTCATCATGGTGGTATATGGGTTGTTTGGTTTGGTTGAGAGATGAAGCATTAAATGCCCTTAAAAAGTAGCTACTCGAGCAGTTTTTTCAAGCAAAAAGAAAAAGATAAACAGTAACAGACGACACATCATCTAGTTTTTTTTTAATCTTCAAAACGACGCCATTTTAGTTTTATTTTAGGAATTTGATCAAAGTTCAATTTAGTTCTTTGACTCTTAAATGCGTATCTAATTGGCCTAAAACTTTTAATTTCATGCAATTTTGCCCCTGCTGAACTTCAATATCAACTCTGAATTTCAGCATCTTTTTCAAAAAGATCCCTGATTTTGGATATATGCAAATTGACCCTCAATTAACCATCAAACTTTCAATTTTTTTTTAATTTTACTCTTGCCTTCAATCAAATTAAGTCCCTAGAATTCGACACCTTTTCCAAAAAGGTTCTTGACTGTGAATTTTTTTCAATTTAACTCCTAATTGACCTTAAACTTTGAATTTCTTATAATTTTACCCTTTATTTGAACCAATTAAGTTTGATCTTCTAAAATTTTAATCTTCTCAATTAAATCAAAGTTAGACTCCCAAACTTAATTTTTCACCAATTAAGTCCTTAATAAAATTAATTTGACCCATTTAAAGTATAATTAAGTCTTTACACTTAATTAAATTCCTTAATTTTAACCCAAATTAATTCTTAAACATAATTAAACTTTTAATTTGGCCCATGATTAAATCAAATTTGTCCAATAATCATTTAATTTGACCTTGAATCTATATTGTCTCTCTAGTTTTTGGTACAATAAGGTAATTAAGCTTCTAATTCCATCCAAAATTGCATCTTGATTTTTTTGTATGTTTGAAATCCTCTTTAGCCTCCTTTTTTCAAATCACCAATCTTCTTTCTATTATCATTTTATTTTTTATTTTAAAAGAAAAAAGGGTCTTGGATGAGTGCTAAGATAATTCAGAAATTTTTTTAATACTCTTTGTTTTTGCTCGTAGATTCTTTTTACTCTAAAATATTAAGTGTTATTATCCTAAATTTATTGGACCTCGTTTAAAAGTGTAACTAGCCATGAAAAAGTTATTTAATTTCTATTAGCATCCTTCATTTTTATTTTAAACCTTTTTATTTCTAACCAAATGACTACTAAAATGAAATGAATTGTTGAATTACCATCTCCATCCGAATCACAACACAACACAACACAACGGAACGGAGTAGTGTAGACTGTGTAGCAGTAATTCATCGATCACCGGCGAATAAGTAACATTTTTATTCGATTTTTTATTTTTTAATTCACAAGTCTGAAATCGTCACACACAATGAGACAGCAACACCTGGTAGGCACGTGTGGTGTGGCCCCCAAAAAAGGAGGAGCTGTAATGTAACGTGTGGCGTTATCGTGGTAGTTAGAAAGAAAGGAGGAAAGAAAACCATAGACAGATGCGTGCTGTCACTGTCATGGACGCTTCTCCTCTCTCTCTGCCCCCATTAACCCAAGGGTCCCACTTCACATACATCCCTCCATGCACTCCCTGCTTATCTGTATTGTACTATTGCTATAACGTGCCTGGAGATCGGTATTATTTTCTTATATTAAAAATGTTCTTATTTAGTTTACATGTTAATTAATACAAAGTCTTTTTTAATTATTTTAAAGTTACATTATTCATTATTTATATCAATTTTATATAATTTAGAAGTCTATTTAAAAATATAATTATTATTACTTTTCACATAAAAATATATTAAAATAATATTTTTTTTATTTTTTAAAAATTATTATTAATATTAGAGAATCAAAATGATTTAAAAACATTAAAAAAATATTAATTTAAATAAAAAAATAAAATAAAAATTAAATTTTTTTAAAAATACTTTTAAAACATAAAATACAAAGAGAAACTCTCAAACATTAACCATGATTTTTGCACTAAATAAACTATAAAAAGTCCTTTAATTGCCGGAAAAATCAATAAAATTACCTGCCGAACAAAACTTTAGAAAAAAATATCAGTGATGGGTTCCTTTATTCTTTTGACCCTGATCATCAGCCAGTAGATCACACGCCACGTGTCCCCAAGATGTCCACGTCTGTGGGGACCAGCAGAGGGATGGTTCCAAACGCCAAATGGGGTTGTTGCTTAGTGGACGCTGTCTTTGATAGTGATGCTCCTGCTCAACGGCATCACAACCGTACATGTGGATGGAATCTGTCGAAAGCCCACCGGTGGGGGTCGTAGATGGTCGGTAGGAAACCTGGAAGGGGGGCCCACTCTTCGAGAGAATATAATAAATACACCTGGCAATCTGAAAGCTTTCGATAATGTTTTGAGATTTGGTTTTAAATATTTTATTTTCACTTTGTAATATAGAATTAATAAGTGCAATCTGTTGTATTGTATCCATGCCAAATTGACATTAAATTAACAACAGAAGTAAATAAATTTATCTGATTGGTTGGATTGCTGTTTATATATAATTTAATAAAACAAAAGCAAGTGGAACAAGCACCAATGCTTTGACTTTTCTAAACAAAGAAGTTGACGTCCAAAATCTGCCAACTCCTTGCTATCACTAGTGACTTTAAAGAAAACAAATTAATAATTTAATAAGTCACTAGTAATAAAAACTTGAAATTAGAAGATTTGTTTTTTTTTATAATTCCAAGTTTGAGCTTTATAATTACTAATATAATGGCTACTGAAAATTTACATAATCGTTAATTTTAAGACCTGTAAAATTAATTAAGATGCGCACAAACTAACCCAAACACTCACAATAATAATAATAATAATAATAATAATAATAATAATAAAGAAAAGTCAAGAGACTCATTTGCTATTTACAATTTGCATAGAAAATCCATTAACCCGTTTCTCATGTGGATAGAAAGATAAATACCTTAATCATTTTTTTATATAAATAAATAAATAGTGTATTTCAAGTAAGCTTACACGCATCATTAAATTAGAATTTTATATTTTAAATAAAATTTATACCCTGTATTTTGTGGCTATCAGTATTAATAAACAAAGAAAATTAAACTGAAAATTAAAATCACGTAAATAACATACCTTTTGATCCTAATTAATCTTTTGTTCTACCCCTATTATTTTCTCATCTCTCACCTCACAAATTGTTGCATACAAACTCACTCACTTTTTTCAAATATTCGAATATATCCTTTTATTTTAGATTAAAGATATTCCGGTTTTTATATAATAAATTTAATCTAATTATTCTATTGGATTTAAAACAGCTATCTTTATCAAAAAATTTTAAAAAATCATTGTATATATATATGCACAACTCGTCAAGAAATTTAAAATTCAAATAGTTAAAATGAAAATGCATCCTTTAATTATATTAAAATATGAATTAGTTCCTCTGTGATCTCATGTTCGAGTCATGTGGTTGCTCATATGATGGCCATTAGAGACTTACATGGTCGTTAACTTCAGGACCCGTGGAATTAATTGATGTGCACACAAACTGGTCTGGATACCCACATTAAACTAAAAAAAAATATGAATTAGTTGGTTGGAAAATAGTAGTAAAACACGTGCGCACTAAGTCCTTCCTCTCAAGAAATTTGAAGAAAAGTCTCGCTTTCTATGGATTCGACTTTAGTTGGTATCAAATTTTAAGGTGCTCAGCCCGAAGATAAGCGTGGATAAATAAATAAATAAATAAATAAAATATTGTTGAGTGACGCTGTTGAATTTCTCAATGAGGTGGCACGAAATTCTCCACCATGAAACTTAGACCTCCACGCAACTACTCCTCTACAGAAACTTTTCCGTTACTGATTCTCAAATAAAGATGCTCCGAATTTACGAAATTATATCATAGAGGTTACTTTTCCCTCAATTACGATCATGACCCGATCTTTAACGTCCTTTTTTTCTGACTAGAAAAAACAGGTAGGGCACTTTACACGTGCTAATGGCAAAGGTGAGACAAGCTATTTAGACCAGCACTCGTGTGAGTAGTCCCAAATCCACATGCCCTTATTTTCTTCCTCCATGCCCAAAGCCCTAGCCATTAAAATTAACCTGAAGAGTGTTGAGTTAGCTAGCAATTAATATACTTTTATTAATAGTTTAAATCTCTAAATTAAAATTAATAATAAAATGGTAGAGAATTCGATTTCTGCCACTTTATCGGGTAAAGCCTAAAGGTAAATAATTTCCATTCCTTTTACAAACACAATATCCATCCATGAAGACTTGGAAGTTTGTTAAAGATGATTTTTTTTAATTTTTTTTTATTTAGAAATGTATTAAAATAATATTTTTTATTTTTAAAAATTATTTTTTATATTAGTACATTAAAACGATCTAAAAATATATAAAAAAACACGTGTTTCTAATTGCTCAATCATCCAAGTTAAAAAGTTTTAGAACGTGTTTCAAAAGTGTTTTTGAAAAAAAATAATTTTTTTATTTACTTCAAATTATTTTTTTATATTTCTAAATCGTTTTAATATAATGATATTAAAAATAATTTTTTAAAAATAAAAAATATTATTTTAATAAATTTTTAAATAAAAAACACTTTAAATACCATACACATGAATATTTTTAAATAACAAACATTTTAAAGACCACACTATGAGGCATTACAGCTCTGATTAAGAGGGTGTTTGTTTACGCGATATTTTTATCTTTTAAAGCAAACCGCGTAAACTATGTGTTTGGTAACATGAAAAAAACAATTTACTGTTTGGTTGGACCCATAATTTTTTTTCTCAAACCGCCATTTCGCACACAGCAGCTGAGAGCTGCTTCTCGTGTAATTCACCTAGGCACTATTCACAGCAGCGCCCATTCCAGGTGAATTAATTCACCTGGCAACGCGAGAAGCATTTACCTGGCATTGTTCACGTGAACAGTGCCAGGTGAAAAAAAATTAATTTTTTTAAAATTCTGTTTTACTCGAAAAACTAGTGTTTAATATTATTTAATAACACTACATAAATTAGAAAAATATCGCATGATGACGTAACATTTGTGGAATTTGATTGCAATTCCAATTTTGTTTCTGATGATATTTTACCTAATTTTGTTGCACGCTCAAAAAACCATGAAAACTATAGTTATTATCAGATGAATTTCATATGAGATGAAATTGTAGATAAGTTAATGGAATAATAAAAAATATTTGATAAAAAATATTATTTATTTAATGATATAATAATGGTAGTTCAATCTACAATATTTAAATAAAAACCATCAATATTAATATATATCTTTTTTAGTTATTTTATAACCTCAATTTGAAAAGCATGTTTAACCAAATACATTAAACTACTTTTTATTCAACCTCAATTCCAACCACAGTTTTAACTAAACATATATAAATATCAAACCAACCTCAACCAAAAGTATTTTTTTATAAAATAATTTTTTTCAAACTACAACCACAAAAGCTATATTGCAGTTACTTTTCAAAGTACTTTTCACTCAAAAAATATTAAAAAAATATTTTTTTTATTTTTTAAAAATTATTTTTAATATCAGTGAATCAAAATATGTAAAAACACTAAAATAATATTAATTTAAAATAAAAAAATAAAAAAAATTAATTTTTTTTTAAATATTTTTAAAACATAAAAACAAATAATTCCTTAAACATGATGTCTTGATGCGGCAATAACTAAGATTTAATTAGAGTCTCGCGGGAACAGTATAAGCAGAGTTCAGGACGGGGAACAAGTACCGTATCCACTGACAGATTTGATTTGTTTTTCTGTTCATATCTTTTTGTGCATAAGATTTATATCCAAAAGAGAACAGAACAAAATAAAAAATAAAAATAAAAATCTTGCCAATTAAAGAGAATCATGTCTCTCTGCTGACTTGAACATGAACACAACACATTTAAGTTCTGTAAGGTCACCAGGAGTGGATTAATCAACGAGCTAAGCGTGGAAATCAAGGAACAGTTTTCGAATACAAGAGATGACCTTCCCATACAAACTTTTTAAGGAAATTTAGTTACAACAGGTTCTGAAAGTTCCATCTAGTTTAGGGGAAAAAAAAAAGGAAAAAAAAAAGGGACCCCAGACACAGCCAAGATTACAAACGGGGCAAAGATCATCATCATTTCCAATTACAACCAGGAGAACCCACCCCAGCACCACAGATCTGGGCTGGGGTGCCGTGAGTGGATTTATTGCTTTAATGCATAAGAAGCTGCAAGTAAACAAGAAGAATAACAAACGATGATATATACCAAGTGTAACTTAGTATGACCAGGACCAAAAGGCATGATCTTCAAAACTTGCAGGCGGGTCAGAGTAATCGTCATCTTCAAGCTTCGGAAAGACGTATGGAGGCAATAAGCTCTTGCTAAAGTTATCTTCTTCATCTTGTGACAAATCTGATTGATCGGGTTCGAAAACATATGAAGAATCTCCTGCCTCTAAGAGTGAGGAATGCACCCCATCAGCGTAATGTGGGCTGTCTGAATCAAATATGTCGCTTTTGGCTGAGCTGATATCTTCCTGCTTACAGGCCACTGTTGAGATTTTCGACACTTCACCCTCGGAAGCTGAATCAGCTATAGCCCTTTTAGGTGGCTCTTGCGATAATGCATCTTTATCAGACAATTCTGAGATTCCCTTCTCTTTCTCTTTGAGGAGCAACTTGTCGGTGAGAAGATTAACCTGAAAACAATTAAACCATTGCTCGATCTTATTTCCCTTCTATACTAGAGATACGTATGGCAGCAAGGATGTTGAATTCTCTAAAAAAAGGATGGTGTTTATTTACCTCAGCTTTTAGTTTCTCCTTCTCCTTGAGGAGGTTGTCATAGTCAGCCTTAAGGCTATTGTAGCTAGATTGCAAAACGTCATAATCCTTTTCCAGCTGTTTAGTCTTCCATCTTGCTCGGCGGTTTTGAAACCATATAGCAACCTGACGCGGCTGAAGGCCAAGATCCTTTGCAAGCTGGATTTTCCTTTCAGGTTCAAGCTTGTTCTCAAGCTCAAAACTCTTTTCAAGAAACTGAACTTGATCAACAGTAAGTCTCCTCTTCTTTTCAGGTTGATGAAAATATTCATCCAGATCATCGTCTCCATTGTCTTCGTGATCAAACGAGCGGAAAAAAGGCCTGGTTGATCCGTTTGCTTGATGAACATCTTCAAAACTCATCATGGATCTTGAACCTAAATTATTGACACACGATAATTAGAAGATCGTATTTCAATCAATCACAATAACAACACACACCAATTAGCAATCATTTCTGCGGCAGTATCACTTGCTTTCGATCTTACGGTTTGGTTGTTTTCATTTCGCTCTTATTGATCGATATTGAATAATTGCGACACATGGTTGAATGTGTTCTTATCTGATAATTTCTCAGGAAAAAGAAGAAGAAGAAGAAAGGTTCCATTGAATATATGTATATAGGAGATAAATTAGAGAAATCTGATTTGATAATTTGAGCAAATACAAAATTATCCTAGATAAAGAAAACCAATAATCAAATTACAAGTATAGACAGGATGGTTCAAAAGACCAGATTTTTTTACTTCACTAATTGTGTGATGATTTTTCCATTGAAAACAACTCAGCAGGAAAAAGAGATAGAACCAGGGTTAGAAAGAATACCAAGAAAAGAAGGAGAAGAGCCAGAAAGGAAAAAAGATTCAAGAGGTTGTGAAGCAGCACAAGGGCCTCTTTGGCTTTGAAGCAAAACAGACAAATTGGAATTAGAACCACCGGTACCACCCGCCATGCTTTTGTAAAACTGTTTCCTGCTGATACAGATTTGATCAAGCTGCCATCACAGCTATATGCTTATATATCTGGTCAAAAAAAGAAAAAACGAAAGACCCAGATTCCAGAACTGAATGATCTCTATCTCTTTTTTTCTTGTCTTTATATATCAGTCTTACGATTTGTGGCGAAAGAAACTGGTGATGATGATTTCTGTGATGTGGGAAGTGTGGGAGCACCGGGAGCAGCTCACACCCATCACTCAGAAGAAGGAAGTTTTGCTTCAGAAGGAGAGAGAGGGGGAGATATATCTATGTATATGTATGTATATATATAGAGAGAGAAAGAGAGAGGTTTGGGGTGTTTTTCAGAAGGAGAGGTGGTGACAGAGAGTGAAGAAGGAGAAGAAACGATCTGATGGGTTTTCTGTTTTAGGGAGGAGAACGAGAGCTCTGAGAAGAAGGAGAAATGAAATCTGAAAGAAATTCTTCTTTCTGTGCAGAGTTCGATGGGATTATAATAGTCCAGAGACAGGCACGGTGCGATTTTGTACTTACATGTTTGCCCCTCCTCCTTTGTCCAGTAAGCTACTGTTTGATTCAAGGT
The DNA here is from genome assembly GCF_000002775.5 of Populus trichocarpa. Taxonomy (NCBI): domain Eukaryota; kingdom Viridiplantae; phylum Streptophyta; class Magnoliopsida; order Malpighiales; family Salicaceae; genus Populus; species Populus trichocarpa. The sequence continues at coordinate 9,099,835 of NC_037299.2, read as the reverse complement.
TGTGAATTCTATACTCTTACGCCTAAAAAAACCAGTATATCTTGTATTATTTTAAAAAATAAAACAATCTTGGAATAAATTTTATCTTATTTTAAATATTCTGAATTTCTTATCAAAATTATATCCCAGATATTCCAGTTTCATTTAATATGTTTTGTTATGTGAATAATATTTTTTGTTTATTTTAAATTGATATATTTTTTTAATTTTATCATTCAACACTTGATTTATTTAAAATTAAATTTTATAATTTATTGCGGTTATCTTAGTCTTATTATATAATTCACTAGTTGATAGGGATTTTTTATTTTTTAATTGATTTTTTTTCAAATTTTATTATTCAACATCTTCAACATTTGGTTAATTATGAATGAGGTTTTGTCATTTGTTTCGATTTGTTTTTTTATTAAGTTATCTCAATCTCATGATCCAGGTCATGAATTTTACGAGTTAATCCGAATAGACTTAGGTCGTTTTATTGTGTCCTTTTTTTAAATTGAATTTTTTATAATTTTATTATTCAAAAATGAGTTTATTAGAAATTGAGTTTTATAATTTATTTTTATTTGTTTTATACGGGGTTATCATGTTTTCATGACTTGGGTCATGGATTTGGAAGGTTAATCTTGGTTGATTTGGTTTAATCCAATATGTTGTCATCTCAATATTTGTTTTTTTTTTAAAAGGGATGTTGTCTTGAGTTTTTTTAGTTAAACTATATTTTTACCAATTGTCCAGGTTGTTTTTGGACCCGTAAAGTCAATCAGATCATATCAAGTCAACTCTCACACGGTTAAAGTTTTTTTTATACTAGAAAAATATTAGCTACACCTGGATTTTTTTTATATTAAAAAAATTGATCTTACTCGCAGCATAGCACGAGCTAATGATCTAGTAGTTACTAAATAAGAATGTTTAAATTTTGAAATTATGTTTAGATACTTGACATTATGTTTGGAATTTAAATTGTATAATTTCAAGTTAATTTATCTCTGGATTTAAATTTAAATTATATATGTTGAATTAATATTTTGAATTATATATATATAAAAACACTACAACCCTGAAATGACACACAAAAATGCTTTGAAACCAAAATGTATCATTTCAACTATTTATAAAAGCTAAAAGGACTTTGAAAAAACATTATAACTCCAGATTCATTTACAATGTTCATTGGAATAATATAATGATAATTTTGTTTCTCCACTAAAAAACCTTAACACTAGCTATCAAGAATATTAAAGTTTTTTTACATCACTCATTAGTTATTATCAAATTGACTAGGAACAAATAAGTCTTTTCACATATTAATTGCATGGTAAAACAATAAAAATACCATTGGAAACAAAAATATTAAAATTGGTGTCAACATGCATTTTTATATTTTCATAATGGTTTTTTTATTATTATAATATCAGCCGAGGGACAATTTGATAGTTGACCTAATATATAAATAATTAAAAAGCACAATGAAACTATTAAAATACCCTTAAAAACAAAATTTTTAAAATTAGAGTCAATAGGCCTTCTCTTCTTTTCACAATGTTTTTTTTTCCTGTTATTACCATGTTAGCTTATGGACAATTTGATATTTGACTATATATATATTCCAAAAAAAGATCAAGCACGTGTACACCACGAAGAGGTGTGTGGGCGATGCTTGAGCACTTCCGACGGTGCTTGTAGCGCCTCTTAGCATCCAAAAATACCCTTTTATCATGTCATTAGAAGCGACGCTGTGTTCTTGTCCATGTAAAGCGGCACATGTCAGCATTGATAGTCTGGTTTGTCACCGGTAGGCCTTTTTTTCTTCTTTTCTATCTCCTCCCTAAAAAATTACAACTTGATCATCTTTGTTGTTGATATTATAACTTCAGTTTTTATTTTTTTTATTTTTTTTAGTTTTTGTTCTTGACCTTTTTTGTAGAAGTTTAATTTGTTTTTGATTTCATAATTCAATTCCAATTTACCAAATATCATATTTTTTAATTTTATCTTTATTCTTTTTATTTCTATTTATTTCTTACTCCTTTTATAAAGGTTTTATTTGGTTTAATTTCATCCTTCAATTTAAATTGATGGTATTAAGTTTTTCAATTTGGTCATTGTTTTGATTTCTAATTATTTTTCTTGGTCCTTTTATAAAAGTTATTATTCTTTTCAATTTCACTCTTCAATCAATTTTTTTATATGAATTTTGATTCTCATTCTTTTGATTTCTTTGAGTCTTTTAGCTAAATTGATTTCTTTTTTCAATTTCACCCTTCAATCAAACATAAAATTACTACTTTTCTTTCAATTTTTATCCTTATTCTTTTATTTCTATTTTTTTTTAATTCTTTTATATAATTGAAATTTTTTTTTCAATTTTATCTTTCAATATTTGATTGATTAGAAATTGAACTTTATAGTTTTTTGAGATAGGGTGCCTTAGGTAATGACCCAATTACGAGTTTAAAAGGTAAACATTTTTTTAAAAAAGAGCTTTCTAATTCTCTTTATTTTTTAATGGGTTTTCAAAACTCATGATCTGGATCGCGGGTTCGGCGGGATATCCCAGGATGGCTCAACCCTGATTACTGTTAATATAGGTTTGTTATGCTAACTTGGATTGACCAATACCAATTTGTTTCTGTCCTTTTCTACCCCATTTTATTATTTTATATTTACTGGGATGTGAATTGAGATATATTGTTTGTATTTTTTTTGAAAAAAAATATTTTTTTTTCCGGATTATTCTAATCACTTTTTTTTTTAAACTTGATTTATCTATTATAGTTTTTTTTTCTTTTTATTTTTTTATCTAATTAAAATAAAATCAGTTTGTTCGACCTAATAAGATTTATGACCTAAGTCACATATTATTATTTTTTTAAATTACACTTGTGATACCTAAATATTATTTTTTTATACAAAAAAAAAAAAATAGTTCGTCACGGGCACCAACGATATTACACAACAAAAGATGAAGACAAAGTTTTGTATGATAATTTTATATGTTACAGAAGAAATATTTATGTATTATATTTAATTGACTAGAGACAAGACAAAATAAATTGTAGAAAAATTTATTTTACTCTTTATATTTATCATCAAATTTAAAATGTTCCAAACAATAAATAAACATTATTATTGTCACTTTAGTTTATAACAAATATTACTTTTTTATTAACTAACTTAAAATAGTAATCTCTCAACTCATCAAAATAATGTTGTAAAAAGATTTGTAATCATCTTAAAAAACATAATCCATTTTTAACATGATAATATAATTAAATTATGATTTACTCCTTCATTAAATTTTTTTTTAATATATTTAATAATAAAATAAATAAACCAATCATATATAAAATAAAATATTTTCAGCAATACAAAGTTAAAATTTAACATATTTGAAAATACAAGATAATAATTTCATCATAAATACACATTTTTTTATTATTATAAAGTTATTTTTTTATGTAATTGATTTTTTATATTAATTTGATTAAATAAAAAAAAACCAAACTTTTAATACAATTACATTCTTAAAAAGTGTATTTAAAAATTAAAGTATTGATGTATATGAGAGAGAGAGGAAACATATTTGAAATTTAGTAAACCAAGAAAAAAAATTGAAATTATGAAATGTTTAAAGGGATTTTTATTGAAAAAATAAATTAACTTGGTTTTGCAACGTAACTATCAAATGATTTTTTTTCTTGAGATAATAATCAAATATTATCTAAATCTTGTCAAACTTTTGAATTTGTTCTTAGTAACAATATTTTAAAGGCACAACTCATGGTTAGAAGTTGGGATTCTTTCTATTAAATCTTTGATTTAAATTAAAGAAATTTCAAATATTAAGTTTAACAAAAACTAATTAATGCTCAAATGGTAAAATGAAGATACATAATCTAGAAAAGCTATATTTGTAGAAGTATTATGATGTAGTTTCTTCTAAATATAAGTGGATGAAAAAATAATATTTTTCTTATAGGATATATAAAGTAGTGTTTGGTTACTATTATGAGATAAAAAACATAGAAACAGTGGTGATAAAAAATAAATTGTCTTTGAAATAATTTTACAATGAATTTTGATACTTTCAAAACATGAGATATAGCGAGGACATGTCTCTAAAGATAATTTTTATTTTTATTTTTTTATTTTTTGTGTTTTAAGATAGTAATCAAACACTATCTAATAAGCCTACATTTACATATTTTTTATGTTTTAAGATAGTAATCAAACACTATTTAATAAGCCTACATTTACATCTACTTTATACACTGAAAAACCTTTGAGATTAACAAAAATAATTAATTAACCTTTGTGATTTAAAAAATAACAAGTTAATGACCTACACTGATAATTGTTAATTACCATCTTCTTTTTAAAACATCCAAAATTCTTCTTTTATTTTTCTTATTAGCCTCTCTTTTTGTCTCTTTCCTTTTATTTATTTCTCTCATATATTTCATGTTTTCTCTTCCTGCAATTTGGACTCCTAGCTCTTCAAAGGAAAGAGCATTAACTAGTTTTTGTTAATTAGAGGATTTCTAGTCGGCAAGACTTGAGTAACGGGTCAAAATGGTCCTAACTTTTGATCCCACCATTGGATCGCGTTTTTTTTTATGCACGAGTTTCCGTAGGTCCTATTCCTTGGGGTAGCTATGAAATCGCTACTCGAAGACGAGGAGTTCTGGTCGGCAAGACTTAAGTAACGGGTCAAAAGGGCCATAACTTTTGATCCGACCGTTGGATCGTGCTTTTTTTTTTGCACGAGTTTTCGTAGGTCGTTTTCCTTGGGGTAGCTATGAAATCATTACTCGAAGACGAGGAGTTCTGGTCGGCAAGACTTAAGTAACGGGTCAAAAGGGCCATAACTTTTGATCCGACCGTTGGATCGCGCTTCGTTTTTTTTGCATGAGTTTCTATAGGTCCTATTCCTTGGGGTAGCTATGAAATCTCTACTCAAAGATGAGGAGTTCTGGTGGCCAAGATTTCAGTAACGGGTCAAAAGGGCCAAAACTTTTGATCCGACCGTTGGATCGCGCTTACACTTCAATATCTAATATACCTACTTGTATGGTCACATATAGATCTTCTTCCTTTTCTGAGAGAACACCCATTATTAATTTCAAATCTTTGCAACATTTCTGTGTAAATCCCAAGATTTGATGAGTAATTGGACGGGGATTTGATGCCTTGATATATAAGAATTTTTAAACCAACAATCAGAGTCATTAATTATAGTCAATAAAAAAAATCTATAGGCCACTGTAAGTTTATATGGTCATTAATTTCAGGATCTGTGGGATTAGTTGAGGTACGTGCAAACTAACCCGGATATCTACTTTAATAAAAAAAAAACTGTACTCCTTTCTCTTAGAAAAATATTATAAATCCTATATTTTTACAAGAGAGAGTATAATTCCAGTATATCAAATAATTTCTTCTACGATCGAAAATAAGAAAAGGATAAGATACTAATAGAAGAGTGTTAAGATGGAGGCGTCGTAGATGACGAGGCAGATGAAGGCGAAGGTAAAAAACAAAGGAATCCTGTCCAAATCAAAGTCGCTTTCCAGTGGAGGTGGACTTGTCCTCTACTTCGTGATGTCGTTGGGCATGCGAAAATAGATGATTTTGAGTAGTCTTTTACAACTAAATAAAAATTTATTTTTAATATATTATTATATTGATAATTTAATAGATATATTTATGGATAAAAAAGGTAAATAAAGATTTAAAAAGAGATCAAGTGGTCAATAAAATAATAATTGATTATAGTTTTTGATGTTAGATCACATTTAAATTTTTATAAGATTTCAGACGTTATTTTTCGTATAATAACAATTACATCGTTATATGAACCATTGGATTTATAAATATCAAAAATCTTGTTGAGACTCCTAGGTTTTGACAATATTTGTGCCTTTTCTTTTTCTTTTCAGATTTCTTACTTATTTTAGATTTATATTTTTTTTCTTTATAATTTCAAGTTTTTGTTTTTTTCTAGCATATTTAAGGTTTTGCAAAAAGACAAATTTCATTATAAATATTTTTATAGAAAATAAATTTATGAATTTAAAGTTTTTTTTACTCATTTAAAATAATTTATATTTTTATTTAATTATTATCTTTAGCATTCGCTTGCATCACCTTCTATTAACCTGGTTCGGCTGCTCCAATCTTTCATTTCTCTAGCATTGGAACACATATTGCGATAAGATAAAATTTTAATTTTTTGGGCTGTGATTGGAAATAAAATTGGCCAAATTTATATAAAATTGGAAACAAAAAGGAGATGGGATAAAGATTAAGATTAAGGGAATTAGCTAAGCTTATCTCTTTTTTATTTTTTAAAACCAACTCTCCATGTATTCCAACAAATCTTCTTGTTTCAAATTCATGGATATAAAATTATTCTCTAATTTATCATTTCATCATATTTTTGTATACGAGAAATTTAAATCCATTTAATTTATTAAAAAAATAAATAAAGAAGAAAAATTTTAATTTTAATTCGGACAATTTTTTCAAATATTTTTATAATAAATTATGTCTGACTTAAGTTTGTCATGTGGAAGTGTTTCCAACAATTTAAATAAAAATATTTACAAGAAGAATAGATTAGAAAATTTTATGAATAAAAAAATAAATTATAAATAATTAAATTTCTATAAACATATTACAAGAATTTAAAATAAAGATACAAATTGAGTTATTTCTCTGATATTATAAAATTATAGAATGGTTCCGTTTTCTTATCATTTATTAAGTAATAAGTTAAAGGGTATGGAGAATTCACTGTTCACCCACACCCAATGCACTATCAATTACAATAGTAATCCATAGTGCATTCCTTTTTTTTTTTACTTTTTTGTTTTTTATTTCATTTTTTTTCACTTTTTTTTTCCATTTATTGTTTTTTCCAAAATTACTTTTCTTTTTTTCAAACTTTTCCCCTTTTTTTTGTTTTTTTTTTTTCAAAATTATCTTTGTCGATTTTACTTTTTTAATATTAAGCTGGTTAAAAATTTCACTTTGTAATTTTTTTCCTTTAAAATACTGTGGATTGCTACGGTGTTTTCCCACATGATTTTTCTATTTTATGTTTTTATTTTTCAAAATTATATTTGTTGATTTTATTTTTTTAATATTGAGCTGATTGAGAATTTAGTTTTATAATTTTTTTATTTAAAACATTGTTGATTGCTACAGTGTTTCTCCGCAAGGTTTTTTTTTGATGATTTTCTCCGAAATTATCTTTTTTGATTTTATTTTTTAATATTGAGCTGGTTAAAAATTACAGTTACAATAAGTGAGAAAACACTGTAACTTTTCTCGCAAATTACTGTGAATTGCCATAGTGTTTTTTTTCACATGATGTTTTTCCAGTTTCTTTTGTGTTTTCTTTTTTTGTAATATTTTTTTCCAAAATTATCTTTGTCGATTTTATTTTTTTAATATTGAGCTGATTAGAATTTAACTTTGTAATAAAGCTTAATTATGTGGGGAAAACATTGTAGCTGTCCTCACAAAACACTGTGGATTGCTAGAGTGTCTCTCAACATGATTTTTTTTTCTTATGAATTTTTCAAAATTATCTTTGTCAATTTTTTTTTTTTATATTGAGCTAGTTGAGAATTACAATTACAAGTCATTACAAATAAGGCTAAATCATGTGGGGAAGCACTGTAGCTTTCATCACAAAACACTGTGAATTGCTACAGTGTTTCCAACATGGTTATTTTTCCTGTTTTTTTTTTCTAAAATTGCCTCTGTCGATTTTAATTTTTTTTAATATTGAGCTTATTGAGAATTTAGTTTTGTAATGTTTTTTCTTTAAAACACTGTGAATTGTTGCAGTGTTTTCCCATATGATTTTTTTATGATTTTTTTCAAAATTATCTTTGTTGATTTTTTTTTAATATTGAGTTGGTTAAGAATTCTAATTACAATAAATCTAAATCATATGGGGAAAGCGTTGTAGTTTTTCTCATAAAACACTGTAAATTGCTACAGTATTTCTCTAAATGGTTTTTTTTATGATTTTTTTTGAAAATTATCTTTGTCGATTTTATTGGAGAAAGCACTGTAGTTTTCCATACAAAACATTGTCAATTACTACAACGTTTTTCCTCATGAGTTTTTTTTACTTCCAAAATTATATCTTTTTTTTTTTAATATTAAGTTGGTAAAGAATTTAGCTTTGTAATTTTTTTTGCTTTTTATTAATAGAAAAGTTAAATCATGTGGCGAAAGGACTGTATCTTTCCTCACAAAATATTATGGATTGCTACAAATTATTTTGTTTAGTTTCTAAGTTTTTGATCAATATAATTTTTTTTTTTCGTTATGAAATATTAGCTTCATCATATCTTTAGTGTTTATTACTTATCTAATGCTGATTCACAATTATAATATTATCAAGTATATTTATTTTATACTGACGCCGGCATGCCATGACGTATATATATAGAATAATCTAATACAATATATTATGTTTGCATGTGGCTCTCTATTACACCAGATGGGTCCCACATTCAAATGCTGCAGGGCCATTCATTATTGCCTCCGTTGAATTTCGTTTTTTGTTTTATTTTATATATTACCACCCTTCTTATCGGGTTGTATTAATTTTTTTAGAAAAGATTTTAAAAACTTTAAATGCAAATTAAATTTTTTTAATGTAATTATCTAATTAAATAAATTAATAATTATTTATGTAAATAAATTAAAAAATATTAATAATAACTAAAAAATTAAAAAAATAAATATAGATTAAAATATTTGATCTTATAAAATGAAATATTTACCTGGCTTATTTTTTAAAACCAATAAAAAATAAAAAAAATAGACATACATGAAACTATTTAAATAAAATAAAATAAAAAAATATTATGCTTGACTGAACATACTAGAAATATTATCTAAAAATAAATATTTTTTATTTTTAAAAATAAATTCCATCTATATTAAATTAAAAAGAATTATAGATGAATTTTCACTTTAGGGGTAAATAAGTCATTTAATTATTTAAGATTTTTGAAAAAAACTTGTACATCCACTGATAATTTTTTCCCATTAAAAAAATATAAAATCACCCCAACACAAAGGCTTTCGTTTTTTAATTGAAAGATAAAATGATAATTTAACTGTAATAATAAAAAATAATTTCTTTCTAGTGCTATAACTCATGCCTTATATATTTTTGTTAAATTGGCTTTTAGCTATAGGCAATGGATTTGAATTGGATGGGATATATTTGATATGTTTTTTGAACTATTATTTTTCATTTTAAGTTATAATTTAAAAGTTATTTTTTTTAAAATAATTTATGAAAACATTGAGTTAAAATGACTTTGAGTACAAACATGATTATTAAAAATAACCCAAATAAAATTTTATATTTTGAAGGAGTATGATATAATTTATAATCTATAATTTAAAAGTTAAAAATTTTAACTTTCAATTAAATCAAAATTTGAACTGATTTTTATAATGAAAATTTGATTTAAGTCTAAAATTATTTCTAATAAAATATACTTATAAATTTTCTTTAAATAAAATAAAAAAACACATCAAACATGAAAAAATAAAGATGGGAAACATATTATCATCTGTGCAAGGGTTTTAACAATATAATCACAGTGACATATATATGTGATCTCATATTATCATCTTTGCTCATGGATTTTTCCCTGAGAAAAGGCAAATTCCTTCTGTTTTAGAACAGATTTGGCATTATGGTATTGAAAACATATTAATTAACATGAAAAAAAAAAACTGAAAGCCATATAAAAAACATTGTAGCCCTAGATACAAAACACTATGAAAGACAACAATATCTTTCTCTCTCTTCCCCCACTCCCCCCTTTTTTTGGGTCCCTAAGATTATTTATGCTTTGGTCCCTTAATTTTATTTTCTTTATATTTGATCCTTTGACATTGCTTTGATTTGCAATTGATCATGATTTATTTTCTATGCATGTGTATAGGGGTCTCGAGGAGTTGAGGAAATGTTTTGTCACTCGAGTGAATGTCAATTTTACAAAACAAAAAACAATTTATTTGATTTAGAATAATTATAGCTTTAGGAATTGAATTTGAAGGTCAAAGAAATATTTAGCCCCTTTAATTTTTTCAAATTCAAGGATTGATTTGTATGGTCAATTGGAAGTTCATGTCTCTTTTTTTTTTTAATTTCAATCCCTTAATTTTTATTTTTTTTTTCAATTTGATCCCTTTATATTTGCTTTATTTGGGACTTGACTTGGTATTGTTTTTTTAGTTTTCTTGATACGAAGATCTTGCGATGTTGAGAGAAATTTTTGGAGCTTGGTTGATGCTCAATTTTCCAAAATAAAAACAAAATTCAACACATTTAAAATATTTAAATATTGAAGGACCAAAATTGAAACGGAGAAAAGTATGGTGATTGGGGATGGGGACTAGGGTAACCAAGCATGGAAAACTAGCTAGCGCACGAGAGGCATCCGTGTTCCTCAAGCAATGCATGCGATAGTTTCTGATAATATAATGATGGCTTTTGCGATGAGGTTTGAAGCCTCACGCCTCGATCTTCATAGTGGTCTGATGTGTGTTGATGGAGGCGCCGCCATTGGGATCCGAAAAGATATTCTTCTCTCTCCTCTCCTCAAGAATCGTGTGGCTTGGCAAAATATAAAGGTGTCCTTCATTTGTTTTTTTGTATCAAATTTAGTCCCAATTCGTTTGATTGTTATTTATTTTGATTTGAATCCCTTTTTCGATTGATTTTGTTTTTCAATTTCATCCTTAGCATTTGTTTTCATTTAATTCTAATATTAGATTTGGTCATCATTTTTTTATTGCTATTTATTTATTTATCCTTTTTTTAATTGATTTTTTTTTAATTTCATCTCTCAATATTTTGTTTCATTTGTTGTTTATTTCAAATTTTTCCCTCATTCTTATGATTTCTATTTATTTTATTTTTAATCCTTTTTTGATTGAATTTTTTAGGTTTTCCTTCTATGGGGGTTACTTTTGGCCTCTAACTTGAGTTGACTTCGGTCTTTTTTATGTTTCTTTTTAAAATTGATTTTTCTTACATTTTATTTTTTAACATAGAGTTGGTTGGAGATTGAGCGTAATGATTATTTTCACTTTCCTTTCTAAAGGGTTATCCTGATATCATATCTAGGGTTATAGGCTTAGCAATTTAACCTGAGTTGACTCAGGTTTTTTTGTTCCGTTTTTTTACATTGTTTTTTTTTTCTATTTCACCCTTCAACATTGAGTTGTTTAGGATTTAAGCTTCATTGTTTTATTCAATTTGCTTTGTATGAAGATATCTTAATCTCACGACTAGATACTATATTTGGCAAACTGACTTGAGCATACTCAAGTAAGTTTTTTTATCCTTGTTTTTAATTTGATTCTTTTTCTTCAAATTCATCACTTGACATTTGATTTGTTACGAATTGAGATTTGAATTTTTCTCATTTTGCTTTTATGTGGGGTTATCACGTTCTCATTTTATTTTTTGTTTGATATCAAATATTGGGGTGATATCTTTCTATAATATTGGCAAGTGTTCATTTTTTAAGTTGATCATTGCATATTATTTTTAGTTTGATTTATTTATTTTTGTTGCCTATCTTTTAAAAGCATATTGTTAGATTAACCGCAGTTATTAAGTCAAGTCAAGTCAATAACCCGAGTCTCGTATTTTTCTTACTTATTTAAAAATATCAGCATCGCCTCAACATCTTTTTTTTTACATTAAGAGAAACTTGGCCCAACATGTGGTATAGTAAGAGCCACCAATCTAGTAAACCTAAGAGGTATGGGAAATCCATTATATAAACACTATAGTTTGTGTGTGTAATCATTGTGGATTATAATTGTAACTCTTTTTTTTTATTGATCAACTTTTTTTCTTTCAATTTCATCCTTTCACGATTCATTTGCTAGGAATTGAACTTGGTGATTTATTTCTATTTTCTTTCTATTGGGTTATTGCTATGTTAAAAAAAAGTATCGCATTGAGTTTATGCTTAATTTTACAAAAAAGCTTTCGATTTTATTATTTAAATAAAATTGGAAATAATAAGTCTAAGATTGAAAGTATATGAAAAATATAGGTTTTTTCTTTATCTATGTACAATTCATCCAATGCATTTTTTGACAAAATATATATTGAGATTTTTCTTAAATCTTATTTTGGTCCTTTTAGTTTGATAATCATGAGGTTTAGTTCTAAACTTCATTTTGTTTGTGTTTAAGTCCATGGTTTTGAGAGAGGAGAGACGAAGTAGTAGGAAAATGAGAGAGAAGATAGAAAGTCATCCATATTCCAACAAAAATAAATAACTAAATTTGTTCTTGATGTCAATGAGTTTCATTTAATGAGAGAAGTTCTGTTAAAGTGTTTTTCTACCCTTAATCTTATTGGAAAAAAATAGATCGAGATTGAGAAAGATTTTTTTTTGTTTATTCTTTGTTTTTGTACCAATTTAAAGGTTTTTTGGGTTGAGAATTTGGTTCATTTAGGTTTTAATGGTGTTTTTTATATATATAAGTTTTACAGGTTACAATAGGTTGAAAATTGTTTTTTGGATTCAAAAACCTAGTGCTTGATTTTATAATAACCTCTTCAGTGGTCAAAATCTTGAAATACAAACAACAAGTCATCTATTTAAAAAGAAAAGAATAATGGGTAGATAACCCTTAATATAAAATAGAGAGGGATGTCATCCTTCTTCATGGCCCCCACCTTTTAAATATTTAAAAATCAACGTTAGAATAACGTCGCCTAGATTTTTTTTTAAGCCAAATCGAGTTTTTGTTGAGTTGATCAAGTCATGCTTGGAATCGCTTGGTTGACCAGCCATAGTCATTTCCAAATCGCTTTAGTTCTATGCATGAGCTAGACAAGGGCCAACTCAATGTGTTTTCAGTTTTAGTTGAAATTTAATAAAACATTAATAATGCACACAAAGTTTTTTTTCCAGAAAAAATTAACTTTTGATTTGATCTGTGCATGAGCTAGGCAAGTTAAATATGGATTGTAATAGTACTTCACTCTTTTTTTTTTTATCTTTTTTTTTTTCTATATAGGCCATCTAATTTATTTTTTCAATTACATCATTTCATATAAATATTCTAGCATTCACAGTTAATGCTTGATTTTGTAAAAACAAAATATTTGGTTTTATTGCTTAAAAAAATTGAGAATAAAGATGCTAAAATTTAAAGTGAGTGAAAAATGAAGGTTTTTTTAGTCACTGTTTGTTATGTGCCTTTTTGGAAAGGAACTCCTTGAGAGTTTTCTCAAATTCTATTTTGGTCCCTTTGGTTTGAAAATTATAAGTTTGATAAAAAACTTCATTTTGTTCGCATTTACGTCTTGAGTTTGAGAGAGAAAAGAGAAAGTAATTGGTATCCACATTACGATAACAAAAAAACTCATTCTTAGTGTTAATGAGTTCCATTTGATGAGATGAATTCTATTGAGGTGTTTTTTACCCTTTATTTTGCTGGAAAAGAAAGATTAGGTTTGAGAAATAAAGTTTTTTGGGTTTAATTTTGTATTTTTGAGTCGAACTAAGAGTGTTTTGAGTTGAGAAATGGATTTATTGATGTTCTAAGAGTGTTTTTCTAGGGTATAATAGGTTTGGAAATGGTTTCTTGGGTTGAAAAAGCAGCATTTCAGCCTTATTTTCTGACCGCTTATCCATAAATATTAGACTTCTAAATCTGTATCTGTTTCACATCTTCATGACTTATTCTTTAGTTATTTTTAACAATTATTTTTAATATTTATGGAAGCATACAATCCTCAACTTATTTCATTGTATATATGCATCTAAATTTCCCTTTGCAATTAATTTTGTTTTTCACATTTTAGAATACATATGAGCAATGTTTGCACATTCTTTTTTAAGTCCATTTTTTTAGTCTGATTTGTATTAAAATTTAGATTTTAGACGAGGCCAAATGAAGTCAATATTCACGTGATTTTCTAGTTTTAATATAGATGTTTTGTTTTTTACTAGACATAATTATAGAAGTTCGTTTGAAACTCAGTGCATCAACCATTAACTAGTTGACGAAAAACATGGGAAAACCATTGTACAAATACTATGGCTTATAAGTGTTTTTATTGTGGATTCGCATATTTGTTTTTTTGTTTTGGTTAATTTTTTTACATGATCCTTCCAAATTTAATTTATTTGAGATTGGTAACAATAATTTGTTTTGGTTAACTTTGCAAGAGTTTCTCACAAAGTTGAAAAAGATTTCGACTTTGAATCGATGCTTGATTTGAAAAGATTAAGATTAAATTTTTTTATTAAACATAATCAAAACCCTGAAGGTCAAAATTGACATTAGATCAAATTCCCAAACACTTTCTCTTTTTGTTGAAGTAGTTGAGACGAGTTTTAGGGTTTTTGGTCCCCAAAGTTTTTTTTAAATCCCTGCTTTTTTAGGTTCTTACATTTTAGTCTATGAATTCATTTATTTTGCATTTTAATCTCTAAGTTAGAGAGATGAGATTGGGTGTCACTGAAAAATAGGAGAGGAAAGAAAAAAACATTGGTTGGTCATGATCTGATGACTAAAATGGTCATTCTTAGTGTTAATAAGTTTCATCTCATAAGAGAAGTTTCATTGGAGTATATTTTTTTTTGTACCTAATCTTGCATAAAAAAATAGACCAGCAATGAGAAAGAAATCTTTTTGGCTTAATTATGTATTTTTTGGACTGATTTAGGATGTATTAGGTTTGTAGAGTATTGGTTTATTGACATTCTAAAAGTGTTTCTCATGTCTTTTTGAGTGAAAACATGTTGAAAAATGAGTTTTTAGAGTCCCTAAAGGCAAACCTTGATTTTTCAATCACTGAGTGTGATTAGAGAAGATTGTGAACTATGACAAGGTGTCTGCCACAATGGATGACTTGTTTGTCCAGCTTTAAAAAAAAAAAAGTTTCTAACATTTGGACTCTTGAATAGCTAGTCAGGCATGCAGGTATGGGTTGCTAGGCCCAATGATGCAAAGCTTTTTTTGTTTTTTTATTACTAATATTACTGCCACCACCATCACCCTTCACACACACTCACACACTTTTTTTTTAAAAAAATTTCCCTAAATATTTTATTTATATTTAAATTAATATCATATCTCTCTGATTTTTTAAATTGTTTAGTTTATATTTTTAAAATAGTAGTTTTTTTAATTATTTTCTATTTTATAATATTTCAAAGAGATTATTGTGATTAATTTTCAAATTTCTTTCTTTTATATTTGATATAAATAAATTTTATTTGCATGATGTATTTATAAAAACAAAAAATCATTTGTTCTTGATAAGAAAAAATAACCTCGAAGATAAAAAATAAAAAGCATATGAATTGAAAAGAAAAGTTAATATTTGCATACTTATCTTTCTTTCATTTTAATATTTAATTAGCTTTGACAACTCTTTTCTAGTTCAGTGGTTTATGCATTTTTAAATTTATTTTACTAAACATAAACAATGCCTTTATTTTTCTCAATAAAAAAATCATTCTATATTTAGACTTTAACTAGTTTTGTAACCCGCACTACACTACCGACACACTACGAGTTTAATAAAAGTTTTAGTATTACTATTAAACTAAGTTTGTCACAAATCGATAAATTTCGGTTGTTAAACTTCTAAAAATAAGTACTGGTTTCAAAGATTCAAGTAACGAGTTAGTTATGTTTAAGGGAAGAATGACATAACTCTTATTACATCCTTTCTTATAAAAGATTACATTTATTATGTGTTTTCTCCTAAATTTATCTTTTTTATTGTCATTAATTATCCTAATTATTTTTTAGCTTATTCTCAATTTATTCTTTATTTAAAAATAGGAATGATGTTGGTTTCTAAAGAGAACTCTCATGAATTTGATTATTCATAAAAATCATGCAATTTTGATCAATCTAACTCCCGACTTTGATTTTCTTCTTCAATTAAGCCCTTCATTGATTTCTAATTTGACTATTTGTTTTAAAATCATCCTTGAACTTCAAATATCTTTCACTCTTAGCCAAATCAAATCAAATTAAGCCGTTTTCTCAATTTCCTCTTCAATTCAAACCCTTAATTGTAACCCAAAAATTCTCAAACTTTATTTTTGCATGTGAAGCTCAATTATTGGCCTAATTTCAACCCCAACTATTTTTTTTATTTTCATTTCTTTTTGTATTTGTTTTATGATTTTTCATGATTTTAGAAATTAAATAAAAATAACAAGACGATTGAAATTAACTAAATTTATTAAAAAGACATTTTTTTCATTTGAAAATGAGAGGTCAAAATTAGGTTACAATAAGGTTCAACAAGTCAATTTTGAAAGTTCCTGATCCGACTTTTTGCCTAGCATGTATTTAAAATTAACTAATTGGGTAGTTGACTCGATGTAATCTAGTTGACTTAGAGCCTGTTTGGCAGTGTGGTAGTGGTTGCTTTTCAAATAACTTTTCGTGCCGAAATACATGTCAATGATGTTTTTTTATTTTTTAAAAATCATTTTTGACATCAGCACATCAAAACGATCCAAAAAGTACAAACCGCACTCAATTTTAGCAAAAAAAAAAAAAAATTTGAAATTCGGTCAAAAACAGGTTCAACCGCAGAGCCAAACAGGCTCTTAGTAGATCAAAGATAATCTGGATAACTGGTAAAAATATAGTTTGATTTTAAAAAAATATTCAAGATTATATATGTTTTTTTATGAGTATTAAGATGATGATATATTGAATCGGCTCGGGTTTTGCGGCTTAACTCGCAAAACCCATGCACAGTTCAACGACTCCATTTGGTTTAAAAATGCTTGTAAAAATAAAACATCAACTAAATGTTGAGATACGTATTTAAGATTGTGATAATCTCATAGGAAAAAAACTGAAATAAATTATGATGATAAATTCAAAATTAATAAGTATTGAAAGGTGAAATTGAAATAAAATTTAAAGCTAAAATAAAAAAAAGGGAAAAAAATTAAAAAATTAAGAAAAAAAAGGCACCATGAAAAGAGAGAATAATTTGTGGGAATCTCCAGTCCCAACAAAAATTAAATAATATAAGTAGGCATCTAATGTACAGCACTACTTCAATAAACTTGTTAAAACATATATATTTATAAAGGAAAGGATTAAATCTAAGCTAAGTGGACCACGACACGAGCATCTGTTACTAGTGCGGTCCCAGCATGCAGTTTTTCTTGGACCATCGCTCGTTCTCTGCCTACTGCCTACGCAGAGTTTTGGAGGGTGGTGGTTATTTTTTAAATAATATTTTATTTAAAAATATATTAAAATAATATTTTTTTATTTTTAATTTTTTTTAATATTAAAATATCAAAATAATCTGAAAATATTAAAAAAATATTAATTTAAACTAAAAAAATAAAAATATTTAAATTTTTTTTAAAATTCTTTTAAAATACAAAAATAAATAAAGACTAAAGCGGAGGTCATGTAAACATTTTTAGACAACCCATTTTGCGATGTTTTATTTACCATTCCAATTTTGTTTTTTTGTTTTTTTTTTTTAAAAAAGAAAACACTTCAAGCCGCTTGTTCGAGTGCTTGTTTAAATGAGGAGAGAGCTGCACTTTTAATTTTCTTTTTTCTTTTTCTTTCTATTTAAGTGCATTCCATTATCTCTGAACATGCTAAATACTAATATATAGGCTGATATCAATTAAAACGTTTACTTTCCATTATCTTTGTATAAAAAACTTTTAGATGCTAAGGTGATGCAATATTGATATCAATTTTAAAACTTTTATTGTTTCCGTTTTTTTTTCTATCACCTTTATATATATATATATTGTTTCCGTATTTTTTTCTATCACCTTTATATATATATATAATTAATTTTGTTTTTCTCAATAATTTTAAATGATACTCTTTGCAAAGTGTCATTACAAAATGGTCACATGTTAGTTGATTTCAGTCATGTTAGTGTTTATTATTTTTATTTGTTTTTGATTAACATGGGTGTTCGAACTAACTTGCGTGTATTTCAACTAATCTCATGAGTTTTGAAGTTAACGACCATGTAAACCTCCAGTGACCATCATATTAGCAACCACATGACTCGAACCTGAGATAACACAAAGAGTAAATTTCTTGGTCTCAAACTCTTACAACTGAACCGATGTTTTTTGCTAGTGTTTATTAATATTAGTTGATGAAATGCACTCAAATATATATAAAATCAGAGGTTTATCGCTCAAATACGTAAAAATAAAAGGTTTTGACACTGAAATTGCAATTGCGATTTATCTTTAAACAAGGGACATGCTAGCAATGCTCTAGGAGTCTTTGTTCCATCTCATAGACGTGTGGCTAATTCGTAGGAAGATCTTTTAAAATTATTGCATATTTTTATTTACACCTATATGTATATTTTTTTCATTTGATTGTCATACTTCAATTATTGGATTTTAGAATCGAGACCCCTCTATCAAGATCCTATTATTAATGGTGAAGAGGTCATATCATTAAATGAAATGAAAGATTTTGCTGCCACAAGTTCTTTCATGCAAATCTTGGACCCAATCACTACTTAGATTTGAGTGTTTAAAGACTTGATTATTTTTTTTAAATCTAAAAACTAAAATCCATAATGTTGTATTCCATTTGAGCTCTACAATCAATTTTTTATTTTGAAATGTTGTTTGTTGTTTGTGAGATTACTTTTGTATAATTCGGATGCTGAAATGATAAGTTTTAGTAATATATTAGTTTGATGACACGCATTACGCTGTTGATTAGATTATTTTTTCTCTGACATGAAAAAATATATTCATTCGACATTAATATTTTAAAAAACTTAAGAAAAATCTAAGTTTTAAGTAATTAAAAGAGATTGTCAGAACAACAACATGAGAAGTAAACAAAACAAAATACCATGAAGTGAGTCTTCTATGCTTATATCTTTTAAATTAATTAAAAAAAGCTAAATTCAACAAAGCTGGAAAAAACTCGAGGCAACCATGTTATTTTCAAAACGACTAAAAAATTCCATAGAAAGTGAAAAAATAATTGGAGGATGAAAATAAAAATAAAAGCTTAAAAAAACCCCAAAAAAACCAAGCGAGCTCTAGCAAACTTCTTAAACCCGAGTTAATCTCTTAACATTTGACTAGTTTAATGTTGAAAGATAAAATTAATTAATTTTATTAAAAAATAAATTTTCTTTTTAAAAAGTTAAATTTAACAAAGACAAAAAAAAAAAAAAAACCCGAGGCCATCCATGTTATTTTCGAAATGACTGAAAAATCTTATAGAAAAAAAATAAAAAATACGAAAGGATGAAACATGAAAAAACAAAGAGCTTAAGAAAAGGGAAAAAACAAAGCAAACCTGAGTGAACCTTATAAACATCAGTTAATCTCTCAAACCCACAACCCATTAAATTCTAGACTCAGGCACACTTAACAAGCCAAACATCCGATCGATAAAATGTTGAAGATTGAAATTGTAAGAAAAAAAATCAATTTTTTAAAAATTTCAAGGTAAAAAAATAAGAATAAAAAAAATCAGATTTATTAGAAAAAAAAACTCAAGAAGAACAAAATTGATTTTAAAAACCATCTTAAATAGGACAAAGAACAATTAAAAAAATAATGACCAAATCTGACAGATAAAAACATACACAAGGGATGAAATTGAAATAAATTAATAATTTCATAAATTATTCAAAATAAAACAAATAGTAACCAAAAGAATAGGGACTGAATCTTAAGAAAATAAAATTGAAGGGTTTCTTTGAACATTTGAAAATCAAGCATGAAAATTAAGGAGGATAGAGGGAAAAAGAAAAAAAAGAACATAAAAGGTAAAACACACCAAACTAGAGATTATTAGACCACACGCGCCACCTAGGCATGGAGGGGTCACTTAGATGTTTTGGTTGCCATACCAAAAATAGGCTTTCAATCATTAGATGGTGCCGCACGTGCCGTCTGAAGCCTATAACCATTGTTCACGCATCTTTAATTTTTTTTTTAAAATTTTTTATTTAGAAAATGACCCTATCTCCTCTAATGAAACCTGAGAATTACAAAATAACCAAAGGTAAAAGACCAAAGTACCTTCTTTCCCCTGTGTTGAATAAATATGAAAAGACCTTCTTGCCCTTATCCAGTTCATAAATGACTTTTTGACCATTTAAAAAAGACTCTTTTAAAATTTAGCTAGTTATAAATGTTGAGAGGTAAGAGTTACCTTTTGATCCAGCAAACACTTCAAGTTGATATGGTCTGTCTTGATTTTGAAATGTCTGTCTCATAAATAATGCCTCAATTTGGTTACATCATACAATATTGCTAGAATCTCCCTATCATATATAGACAAAACTTGTTACTTGGGACCTAGAGGCTTGTTAATAAAGTCTATAGGATGACCTTCTTGGACCATTGACACGACCAAAAGATTGATGTCTTCTCCCAAGTGCAGGAGTGTCGAAGTAATAAATAACCCGGCAAGACCGGGGTCGAACCACAGGGAGGTTAATTGTATAAATTATAGATAACAATAATACAACAACAACAATAACAACAATAATAATAATAGTGAAGAAGAAGAGGAAGAAGTTGATGAGGACTTTGAGATGGAAGATTAACGTAAGGATTAAACAATGATAACAACAAATGTCAAGGTTAGAGGATCCACTAATGGTATTTCAAACAAGTATAGTATAAACTCTTTTTATTCAATTGGAAACCACACATAAAGGAGGTTCCAATCAGATTATAAATTGTTAACATTATTACATTAGTTATCTTATTCGAATAATGCTAATACTTGTAAATGTTGTCAGGCATTCATGATTATAACTTATGTTAACAACAAATCAAGTTCCTTTCATAGCTCAGGTGTCGGTTATACCATACAGTATGGGCTATGAAAGTGCCAAGTATTTGTTGTACCAAGTGTTATACAACATAAATCTAGATTAACCATTTAACAAGCAAAGTATTAAAAGTGAACAAGATAACAAATATAGACCATGTTAGTATCCAACATTAAGGTCCATGTTAAGTTTATATTATACTTATTCTTACACCATTAGTGTACCCTTTTCACCTTGACATAATTAACTTAGCAACACATAATGAAAGAAAGAAACATAAATAAACAAGGAAAGGAAATGAAAAGCATAAGCAAGAAATTAATATAAGCAAAACTTAAGCATTACAAAATATAAAGAGAGAGCAAGAGCATGATCTTGATCTGAACACCAAGATGCCTAAATACATGGCAAATGCCTCCTTTTATAGGCCAAAATTCGGAACTATTGATTTGTTGACTAATTGATGAATGGGTGGCCACATCTTGACTTGATGACAATTCTTATCTTCTTGTCTGCCAAAAACGTCATTGATAACGTCATAATTTGAACAGACTTCAATCATGAAAGTTCTAGGCAATTGTCTCATCTTTCCAGGGTAAAAATTTGAGATCATTTGGACTTCTAGAACTCGAGATATGGGCTGAACACTGAACAGTGTCTGGGCTGCAGGACAGATTCGGACTTCTTCGTTGTTGCTGCCATTTGGACTTGAAAACGGCCTTTTTAAATCTTGGGCTCCACATGAAAGTTGTAGGTCTATGTCTTATCTTTCCATCCATATAAAATGGACCTAAATCCAAGATCTACAACTCCAGATATGACCCGATTACCGAACAGTGTTCAAGTTTGGACTGCACCAATCATCTCTTTTCTAAATTTGCCCATCTCTTTGTCCTTTCAATTTCAGTACTTCAACTCATCAATCAATTCTTTCATTTATGTGATAGGCCTGCATTTAAGATGAACATTTATCATAAATTAAAGGTATCTTATATTATTAGATATGTTATTATAAAACATGCTTTAGTTAAGGAGTTATTGATACTTCAAGTGCAAAATAATGATATAAAACCTTGATAAAAATGCAATTTTAAGTACTAATCAACCATGACTGCCACTATACCCATACTTGAAGCATCAATCTTTACCATAAATAATTTATCCAAATCTGGCAATACTAGAGCATGTGGTATAGTCATGACTTCCTTAGAAAATCTAAAGGTTGTAGTAGCTTCCTCAATCCACCCCAACCTATCTTTCCTAAGTAACCTGGTTAAGGGTCTGTATATAGAACCATTTCCTTTTACAGATTCTCTATAGTAACTAGTTAGCCCTAAGAAGCCTCTGAGTTGTTTGATGGTTTTAGAAATTAGCTAGTTTACTATTGCTTGTATTTTTCTGGGGGTGGTAGCCACTCCTGTCTTAGAAATAATATGTCTCAAGAACTCCACTGAATCACTATAGAAAATACATTTATTGACTTTAGCAACCAATTTATAGGATCTTGACAATTCAAACATAGCCTGCAGAAGTCTTGGGTGGTCATTAAATTTTTGGTTGTAGATTAGAATATTATCAAAGAATACTAAGATAAACTTTCTGTCTGAGATATTCATAAAAGACTTCATTCATTAGATTATGTAAAGTGGATGAGGGCATTAGTTAAGCAAAAAGGCATAACTAATGGCCACTATAGGCTCTAAATGTAGTCTTAGAAATGTCTCCTGCTTCATTTTAATATGGTGGTAGCCAGCCTTTAAGTCAATTTTTTAGAAAATAGTTGCACCCACTAATGTTTTTAGTTATTCATCAATAAGAGGCATATGATATTTGTTTTTGATTGTGAGTTTATTTAGTGCCTTGTAATCTACACAAGTCTTTATAAGTTATCTTTCTTTTTTCACTAAGAAAATTAGGAAGACAAAAAGAATATGACTTGGTTGTATAACCCCAGACTATAGCATTTTAGACACTATAATCTTGACCACATCTTTTTGGAGTCCAAAGTGTCTATTGAGCCTTAGATTAACAAGTTGGGCTTCATCTTTCAAAGGAATTGAGTGATCTTATAACATGGGTGATTGTAAGCCTTTAGGTTCTTTAAATAAGTTCTAATATATTTTCAATAATAGTTTTAAAGAACGGTTCCTTTTAGAGTTAGGTGAGATGGTAACATACATCGATTGTAACTTACCATCCATTTCTGAAACTAGCCTCAGGCTACATAAGCTAACCTCTGATATTTAAGCAGGATTGTTCAGTAAACTACTGAACTGTTCAAATCTAATAGTCTATAATTTAATGGGATTATCTCCCCTAATCACCACTTTCTACCCCATGCCAATTGAAGGACATCCATATATCTTTGTAATTTGATACAATATCTTTCAAGGTAGCCAACCATTGTATACGTAGTACCATTTCACAACTACTTAATTCAACAATGAATACATTAGCTATAAAATCATTCCGTTGTGTTTTCCACTTAAAATTCCTTCAAATAGTTGTACATAACATTGTACCCCCATTAGTTGCCTCCACTATTCATAACTTGATTGTTGTAAGATTACATTATAATTTGCTTGCTATTTTGGAGTCAATGAAGTTAGGAGCACTTGAGTCCACAATGATGAAAAATGGATGTAACTAGCAACTCATTCCAATGTATTGATAGATATGTAAGGTGTCACTTGTTCAGGGCTAGGTTTTTCCTCAACAATACTGTTGTTATCCTCTACTTCCTCACAATCATTATCCATTATACACAAGTAATATAGTTTTCTATTTTTACATTTATAGCCTGGCACAAAACTTTCATTGTACTAAAAACACAATCCTTTGGCTCTCCTTTCATATAACTCCTTATTCCTTACAAATTTAGTGGATCTTAAGGTAGGTTCATATTGGGGATATGAGTTAGGATTTTTAACAATCAATGTGGGTGAGATTTTGTAAGTTGTTTGGCTATGGCTAGGCCTAGATTAAGCTATTTGGCTATGGCTAGGCCTAGATTAAGCTATTTGGCTAGTGTTTATTGATGCAGTTCTGGTGTAATTCTGGTGGGATCTTTTATAGGCTAAAATGTTGTCTCGATAAGCATGCCAGATTGTAGGGTTGATTTAAAGTGTTAGGTTCAAACATCTCAACTAAGTTCTTGACTTCCATTTCCAACCCTCCTAAGAAAAATATCAAGGCTTGTTTCTCAGTGATTTCAACCCTGTTCCATAGTATATCAAAATCCCTAATGTAACCTTTTAAGTATTCCATTTGTCTAAGATCCTTAGGCTATTTTAGTGGATCATTTTGACCCCTTTAATAAATTACCTCTACATATTTATCTCATGTCACAACTTGATTACTTCTACTTTTCATGAAGTTTTAGAGCCAATACAAAGTCATTCTATCTAGATAATACGAAGCTAACCTAAGTTTTTTAGCCTCAACAATATATTCTATATCAAAATATTGATTACATTTATATAACAACGTATACACATCATCACCATCAAAATTAAAAAAGTTTCTTTTGGGTTTGTGTACCTTGTAAAGGAAATAACCACCATCATAAGCTTTATATGGTCTTGTAGCAAAATTGTTTCCACTAAATGCTTGATAACCACTTTTAGTATTATGAGTATGTAGTAACTTTTATAGAAGAGTGTTTTATTGGTGAGATAACCTACTGATGAGTTCTTTGAGCTTTACAAAATTAGTTTCATGAACAAATTTAGTAACTTCTAGTGATTTTAGAACTTGCTCATATTTATGTGATTGGTCCTTGTTTACAACTTCCAATGATTCCTTCAGTCTTTTAAGATCTTGGGACCTAATGTCAAGAGCCATAGCTTGCATCTTAAGATCAATGATTTTGAAACCACTTGGTGGAAGAAACAATATAAAGGAACCAACCTAAATATGAAGTAAATAAGAAAAAGAGGAAATTGGTTTCTTGCCACACACATGGCATTACTATAAACCAAGACATTAAGAAAACAATGCGTAGTGAGTGAGTGAGTGAGTGAGGTGTAATATTTCATTCAAACTAAATGGGGAGTTTTATTTAGTAAAGAGTAATAACGATTATCTTCTTCTTCTTCTTCGTCTCTTGACAAATTCAGTATGTTTCCCTCTTCTTTATTTTTTAAACTCTTGATCGTAAGGTATCGATAAATAGCGACTCTCAAGTATCCTATGCTTTTTATGGGAAGACCATATCGTATCGGAGACGAACCAGAACCTAGAGCTGGTTCGTTTGAGGATGTCTTACACACTACAATTCACATATGGATTAGTGACACAGACCAACCAAATCCTCATACATGGGTTCTTTCTATGTAATAGTGAGAGATCCTATCATTTTGCTCATCGTGGGAACATTGTGGGATCGAAGTATAGGGGAAATTACATGGTAGAAGACGAGAGAATTTTGCTAATCTTGATTGGCTTGACACATCATTTCTTTTCTATGATGAGAACACAAATATAGTCCGAGATAAAATCAAAGATTGTATTAACATTACAAAGTTGAGATATGTAAGGAATCTTCTAGTTAGATATTTTTTTGTAGTGGTCAATCTTCGTTGGAAATCAATTTCTTGAATTTTCGCTCTTAGGAATATTCTTTTATTCTTGAAGCAAATTTAAGATCTAACACTAAATTCTATTCCTAGAAAGATTGAAAGCAATTCAAAAGAAAAGGAAGAAGAAAAAGGTGATGACTGGGTTTCTTTAAAAAAAATAAAAAAGTTATGATATTTAGCATAAGGGTTTTTAGTCATTAAATAAAAAATAGCAATCTTGTAAATAATCAAATATTTTTTGTTGATAATTTTTGGCATGCCACCACGAGGATGATGGCTATGGCTGCCATTGATCAAGAGCGTTATATTTTTTGGTAATTCCACAAGCAGTGTTGTGTGGTAGAGACGACACCTTTATATATTCTCTTATTCCTCTTTAGCTCTATCCAATTGCATAATCATTTAGTGGAAAGACAAAAAGGATATTTAAATACACAATGCGTATCTCTGTCTCATTGTATTATTATAATATTTATTTCTTTTAATTTAATGAGAGATCCTAAAAATTTCGAAATAAATACACAATATAATTAAATAATCTTGTTGAATCGAGACAATCCTACTCCTTTAACTCATCAACCGCGATATTAAATCTAATTAAAAATAATAATAATAAAATAATTATTATAGAAATTGAGACAATCCTACACCATATAATTAAATACAATATTAACATTATAACATATTTTTATCACTACCATATAAATCCCACCAGACCTCTAATTTTTTTTAATTTATATCTATACTCTATATAAATCACTCTTAACCTATATAATATATTATTAGCACTTTATTTTGCCTATAAAATATAAATAATTATGATGATTTACAAAAAAGTTATTAAAATAAAGGCTCATAAAATCTTTATTTACATCTATACTCTATATAAGTCCTATCATATCACATATAATCTTTCAAGCAAAAAGATACATTCCAATGTCCTTCGCCTTTCGGCCCCAAGTCATCTCTAATAAGACAAAACTACTTTTAACTCCATCTTTCTTGTTTCCTTTTTCAAAAAAGAAAAAGAAAAATAATGTAATATTAATCTGTAGGTGCGATTGTAAAACAACTGATTTAATTAAAAAAATTAAAATTTTTAAAATATAATTTATATTATTTTTAATATATTTTTTCAAATGAAAGTTATTTAAGTTTGAAATTTACTTATTTTTTTTTAAATAAATAAAAATAATAAGATTTAAAGTTATAACTGTTTAGTTATAAAATCTCTGATATCATAATAAAAAACTATCTTAATTTAATAATTTAAACTGAAATTTTAAGATATAAATTTATATCAGGGAAATCTCTTCTTAGAAAGGTCAGATGAGGGGAAACTACAGCAAGGTGGAAATACATGGGAGTTGAAGGGAAAGCCATGGATGCTTGTTGGACCCACCCACTTTGGGTAGCTTACAGGCTGTTTGAGAAATTGCATCTACAAATTCCAAAGACGACGGGAACAAAGAATAATGAGAGGTGGCCCTGAAAGAAAACATATTCGACTGGGCATGGACTGGCCATTACTCGGATGACTCCGGCAGCAAGGAGAACCAATTCGAAAGAAAGTTGACGATAGCGCTACGAGAGCATGAAGAAAAGACAGGCACATGAAGAAGACGTAGCTCTTTTTACTTGCAGAAATGGCGAAAATAGAAATCATGCAGTCACCAGTTTCTGCTATCATTCACGATTGCATTCAGAAAGCATTTATGCCATTAAAAAATAATAAAATAATATTATAATGTATTTATATATATATATATAAAAACCACTAGAAAGACAAATGATTCGTTTAAAACACACGGTGGTCTTGCCACTTAAGTAGCTTGTGACTGTGAGTGGGGATGTGGCACATCAGACATTGACTCTTGACTTCTACCTTGAAAGAGCAGAACCAGCCCCCATGACCTTGTTTAAGCTGACTCACCAACATGTTTGTGATCTTTCATTCGCATATGCTGAAGGATGTCCGACAGGTACATGCTGCATATGCTCTGGTTCGGGCAATCATCTAACGCCACATTTTATTCCAAGCTAGACATCATATCCACCTTTAGAATTACCTCCCACAACTTCAGAATCTGATCTTAATATAAAGCTGACAAGACTCTGGACCAATAAAAAACAATTAGCCGGACAAAGGTTGCATTGCTGAGAGGATTTGATTCTTCAATTTAATTACTTTTCATTACGGGATTTAATAGTTTTACAAATATAAATTTATGTTGATATTTATACTCATGGTCCGTCGGTACATATATTATTGATGGGCTCACGGATAGAAACAGTGATGCAAGCAATGAGTCGTTCATATTTTTCATTAAGATGGGTTGTCCGAGTTTATACACGGATATATTTATACAAAACAATAAATAAAAAAATAGATGTAATAAAAACATAATGGAGTCGTCGGTGTGTATGGTAACGAAACCATGAACATACCAGTTTTGATTTTCCACACCGGAATATGACTGTCGCGTGAAACACGCAAATATCACGTGCTGAAAGTATCCCGTCCATACAACTTCTGAGATGTATGACGATTTGAAATCCTTCCAAACCACCACGTCATTCCAGCTTGGAAGTTCTCTTTCTTTCATATATTTTTTGGCAACATATATGGTACAAATTAATTATCTGTTAGTAAATGAAAAATAAAACTTTAATATTTGGAATAAAAAAATATATCTTGAATTCGATCTTACCTGATTGCAGTGTGATTCTCCTTAATCCTCCTTGCAACATTATTACCAGCGCTCTCTCATTCAAATCTTCCCTTGAAGTAAAAATTTATAAAAGGTAAATTTTAGTAATTTCAATAAAGTAACCAAATTAACATAAAAAATATTTAAGTTAATACTAACCTTGAACCTTGAAAACTATGCACTGACCTACGTTTTCCATTCAGGATGTTTGAAAACTTGGCTCCATAGAAACAATGGAATTTCCATCGTTAAATGTTATTGTTCTTGCAGCCTCAATGTTTGTAAACTTGAAATTGCATTCGTTAAATGAAATTATTTTTCAAAAATTATTAAACATGTCATTGTGAAAGCAAAACAAACTTATATTGAAAGTTCATCCTTCCACTAGGCCTCGTACTTGCAGGTAAATAGATCACGTTGTGAAGGGACATCCCTCGGCGTTTCAGCATCGCACTCGACGAACCTGCATCCTGAGTCAATATTTGTGCCTCAAGTGCCTATTCTTGATCGACACCTAATGACTTGTGGTTGTTAGCATATTTTTTAGAAGAATTAGCAGTGATCTTATCCTCGCGAAGTGTAGTAGACTTTGCCCTAGAAATCTACACAAATTAACAGATAAAGAAATATAAAAAAATTCCTATTTTTTTAATATAAAAAAAAGATAAAGCTACACTTCGCGAGGTGACAAGAATTAGCAGTGATCTTATCCTCGCGAAGTGCAGTAGACTTTGCCATAATCAGGATACTCAAACTTCAGAATCTGATCTTAATATAAAACTGACAAGACTCTGGACCAATAAAAACAATTAGCCGGACAAAGGTTGCATTGCTAAGAGGATTTGATTCTTCATTTTAATTACTTCACACTACCGAATGTAATAGTTTTATCGACAAAAATTCTTGTCGGTATTAATACTCACAGTCCGTCGGTATGTATATTACTGACAGGCTCATGAATGGAAACAGTGGTGTAAGCAGTGAGTCGTTTACATTTTTATAAAGATGGGTCGTCCGAGCCTATACTCGTTGGTCTAACACTGCCGTGAACTTCGGAGTTTGAGTGCTCAAAATTGATTGCAAACATCTAATGGTAGAAAAACTACGATCTGTCCATAAGTTCTTGGTAGTAGTGTTAGAGAGTCCGTACACCTGATTTCTATCGAGTCTACCAAACAATTCAGCCTTCAATCACAAACCTGGATTGATATTCGGATGAGTTGAAGGATCATTCTCGTATCTCTCCTTCAACCTGATGAGTTTAAAGAAATATTAACTTAAGAAAAAAAAAAAATTGAGAACCAACATACCATAAAGTGCTGAGCTCAGCTATCTATGAACGCTGCATCCCTTTTTGGCGGTCATCACTTCGCACTTGTGTTTCAATAAAAAGCTTCATCAAGCTTGGTTCGCATCCAAGAACCATAGCCTACAAGATATAAATGTTATCAGTTAAATATATTTATAAAAAAACAAAAAATAAAAAATGGATGTAATAAAAAAATCCTACCATCCGCTTCGCATACGAAATAAACAGAATGGAGTCGTCGGTGTGTATGGTAACTGAACCATGAACATACCAGTTTTGATTTTCCACACCGGAATATGATTGTCGCGTGAAACACACAAATATCATGTGCTGAATGTATCCCGCCCATACAACCTCTAAGACGTACGACGGTTTGAAATCCTTCCAAACCACTACGCCATTCCAGCCTGAAAGTTCTCTTTCTTTCATATATTTTTTGGCAACCTATATGGTACAAATTAATAATCTCTTAGTAAATGAAAAATAAAAGTTTAATCTTTGGAATAAAAAAAATAGATCTTGAATTCGATCTTACCTAATTGCAACATGATTCTCCCAAACCCTCATCGCAACATTATTACAAGCGCTCTCCCATTCAAATTTTCCCTTGAAGTAAAAATTTATAAAAGGTAAATTTCAGTAATTTCAATAAACTAACCAAATTAACATAAAAAAATATTTAAGTTAATACTAACCTTGAACCTTGAAAACAATGCATCGACCTTCGTTTTCCATTCTGCATGTTTGAAAACCTGGTTCCATTGAAATAATAGAATTTTCATTGACGGTTTAAAGGCTGATGTTATTGTTCTTGCAACCTTAATGTTTGTAAATCTAAAATTGTATTCGTTAAATAAAATTAATTTTCAAACATTATTAAATATGTCGCTATGAAAGCAAAATAAACTTACATTGAAAGTTCTTCCTTCCACTAGGCCTCGTACTTGTAGGTAAATGGATCCCACTGTGAAGGGAACCCCCTCGACGTTGTGGTATCTCATTCGATGAGCCCGCATCGTGAGTCGATATTTGTGCCTCAAGTGCCAATTCTTGGTCGGCACCTAATGACTGGTGGTCCTCAGAATATTTTCTACAAGAATTAGAAGTGATCATATCCTTGCGAAGTGCAATAGACTTTCCCCTAGGAATTTACATAAATTAACAGATAAAAAATATTAAACAATTCCTATTTTTTTTATAAAAAAATAAGTAGCACCTCCAATAAACAGGAGACTACCTAAAAATTTTAAACCTGCAAATACACAACATATATGCCACAAACCAGTTGATTTTATTCAATTTCTTCTAACAATTTAACATAATTCATTTTCAACGTAATATATTTTTAATCCTAAATTTACAAAAAATATTCTAAATTTATGAAAATTCCAAATAATAATTAAATTTAATCCTACATATTTAATTGAAGTTGAACAACAAAATAAAAAAAAAACAACAAAAATTCAACAAAATAATGCAAAAAGTATTACAATAACAACTAAAATCCATCACAGTTATTTTTAAGTGATAATATTTTTCAACCTAAATTTTTTAAAAATTCTTCTAAATGGAACAAAGACAAAATAGTAATTAAAATTAATCCTACACATTTAATTGAATTGAACAACAAATTTGAAAACAATAACTAAAATTCAACAAAATAATGCAAAAATTATTTCAACAACAACTAATATTCAACACAATTATTAATTCATAAAATTATTAAGAACATAAAATTGAACAAAAATAATGACAAAAACAAAAATAATGCAAAAAAAAAAAACACAAAAAGGAAGAAAAACGATGAAAAATTCTTAGCTTAATAGCGTGCTTAATTTCGACAAATAATTAAAAAAAGAAAAAAAAAACATATTGTTAATAAACTCAAAAAAAGAAAGAAAAAAGTAAAATGAAGAAAGACAACATAGTTGAGGATGAGAAGAGAAAAGAATGCTTGATTTCAGTTGAGAAGAAGTGAGAGAAGAGGAGAAAAAGATAGAGAAATGACTCTGTGAGAGAAGAAGAGAGAAGAAGAAAGAAGAAGATGAAACCCTGTTTGTTCTGATTCAGGTATTTTAATTTAGTGTTACCGATGAAATATTTAATATTAATATTTTAATATTTCTGTTGGTGATTCCATTTGTAAATTCAAATTGAAATTTAATGGTCTTGGTATTTGGGTGCATTTTACCAATGAAATTACTAATGAAAAATTAATTATTAATATTTTTAATATTTTCATAGTTGATTTCATCTGTAAAGTCAAATGGAAATTTTTAACTTGAATAAAATTTTTTAGAAAGCCCTTCAAATATTACCGATGACTTTTCATTCTGTTAGTGATGATGTTGAGAAAAAAGTGAATAGTCAAAAGAACATTGATTATCAGCGCATTGAGAAATGAATAATTTTCGTTGTCTCTGAAATATATTGTCACACACATTCTATCGAAGCCTTAACATCCGTCTAATTTTTTACTTTTTTCTTAAGGTTGAACAAGTACCTACATGAAATTAAATGAATGTTTTGAAATATGCAAAGAAAGAAAATAAAATTTTAATTATGATGCATGTGGAATCCCTAACCTCTCGAATGAGTACATCCATCTATATTGGATTAGGCCTCCAACTTTTGTCTCAAATAGTAAATGTATGGGTAGATGCTCCATGAAAAATGATGGAGTATGGACATGCTAGTTTTCCATGCGTGCTCCAATCAGAAACCAATCTATAAGCTAGGAAATCAATGATAGTTTACATCAAAGATGCCTTCATTAGAAAATTATGCTTCCTTGATTTATCATAAGTCAAAGTCCCAAATGACCACAACTACTTCAAGTCATTAATCAACGGTTGAAAACAAACATCTATATTCCAACCCGGACTATTAGGATCGAGTATGACCGTAGATAAAAACACAAACTCTAGCCTCATACACATCCTCGGTGGTAAGTTATAAACTGTGAGTATCACTGGCCAATAAGAATAAGAAGCAACAAATAACCTAAATGGATTGAATTTATCTGTATATAACCCAAGACGCATGTTCCTTGTCTCAACTAAAAACTAAGGATGCATACTGTGAAAGTGTTTTCAGGCTTCACCACCGAAAGGGTGCACCTTCACTCCATCCACTACATTAAATGATTGGTGTCATGTCATGTGCTTAACAGTATTTGGTGACATGAATAACCTCTACAGTCTATGTGTGATTGGAAAGTATCTAAGTTTTTTTGTGTTCGATAAGAGTCTTTCCCCTGTCAATTCTGAGTTTATAACGAGAATGTCCATATGTTCTGCACTCTGTAAACTCTGCATTTTTAAAGTAGTACAACATGTAGAATTTTGAACACATGTCAATTTTCTGGTATACTAGACTGAGGGGTTTCGTCATGGACTTAGCAGCATAAAAATTCTCTTTCATGTAAAATGCTTCTCACCTTTTTGACAATTCTATCATAACCAACCTTACTCAACCCATGATTCATGTAACCATCCCGATTGGACATTAATCATCAAAAGATAAAAAAACTTGGTCGTAACTGCATTAGATTCTTCATCTACGATTGAACATTAACTATCATGACCCTAATTCATTCTCATCGCATCCATAACCATATTCCTATAAGAATTACTATTGTCATCTACAACTCTATGCACGTTGTTAGAACTAGAAGTAGACCCAACCATCCTTTTTACCATGGTATAGTATGTAACATATGGTTCTCTGTGTGCATACCAATACAGATATTTCTCTATGAACCCTTTTTGTAAAAAATGCATCGTTACAACATCTGGATCAAAACATTTTTTTATTTTTACACCTCTTGCATAGACATCTAATACCCCATTCACTAATATTTCTTAGATTGGATATTGTGTAATTAATAAAACCCTAAACCCCATTACATTAATAATCTATCCTCTGCAACCCTTGGGATGAATCTAGCTCGGGTCATTTAGGTGTGCATGTCTTTTGTAATTCTCTAGATGGGATCTTTGACTACATCCATGAATGATCATCCATTACTTCATCAAATCTATATAAAATAATGATGACAACATGTATTAATTAACTACGTTAACTAAATAAATTTGCAAAAAGATTGATTTTGCTCAAACTTATTCAATATATTTTAGTAGTATTCTTAATTCATTATCAATTATCTACATAAATTCAAATTTCTACACATTTACCGAAAATTTCAACTTGGCAATAAAATTAACAAAATATAAAACGGACCCGTTAATAAGCCATCATTTATTTCATTACAAAACACCCAAGTCAAAAATTCGATATAACTTTCATCAATTTACAAACAAATAAAATTTTACAAAACCTAAAACAAACCCTAACATTTACAAATTATAAATCCATACAACAAATTTGTATGAGAAAAAGTTATAAAACAAGTAAACACCCAAACAAAATACATATACTACAAAAATATGTAAAAACAATTAACATTTTAAAATTGAGTTCAAATAAAGAAATGTTATATTTGCTTACTTAAAGTGGAGAATCCTTAATAAAATTTGAAATAGAACACGAATGCTGACAAACTGAGTGTTGTGGTGACCGAATTTGTTGTGGAAGGTTTAATTGTGTTGAGATTAGGGGGGTGGCGACTGTTTGTTGCAGAAAAAAATGCACAAGGAAGAAGAAGAAATGAGGGAGGGGGAGAGGAGGGTCGATCGTGAGGTCATAAATTAAATATTACCGGCGGCATTACCGACAAAATTATTTTGTTAGGAACTTCATCTGTCATTTTGTCGGTAAAAATATCACATCACCATACAATTTGTTTTTTTTTAATCCCATTGTGATATCCTCCATAATTCCCTCGGTATATAACAAAGAAATTTTTCCATCGGCATATTTATGGATGTATTTACTGTCGAGTTAATTTTGTCAGTAATGTCGTCTGTAAAAGTTACACGTCATCGTACTGTTTGATTTTTTTTTATTTTTCTATTACAATTCCCTCGGTATATACTGATATAATTTTTCTGTTGGTGTTTACAGATGAATATGTAAGGAAAGAAATTTTTATCGGTAAAGGTCATAGCAATATACCGACGGAAAAATTCCATCGATGTTTTTGTTTGTATCTGTCAATTTTCTAATATTATTACTTCCGAATATTTGATTTCTTATATGCTTAATGAAGGATGAGTAGCTAATAAAGATAAAAAAAAAGAAAACCTCAAACATCTCATAGTTGCAAGAATTTGAAGATAGAGATGGTAAGATTTCATATATTCCAGTCTCTCTTTCGGCCCATTGTTATAGGATGAAACACTCGGGTTGAATAAATGGGAAGGTTACGTAGACTGGAGGAACAGACCTGCAATGAAAAGTCGGCATGCTTGCTGCCTCCTTTTTCTTGGGTAGGTACTTAATTACATCTCTTTTTTGTTTGGGCGCGGCGCGCGCGCACACACAAAACATTAATTTATATGATTTTGTATATTGAAAATAACAGTTGAGGAGGTAAGGTACTGGAGAATCCGGCATACCTGGCAATTGCAAGCAACCTTGTGCTTTACCTGTCAAATCTCATGCATTTTTCCCCGTCCAGCTCTGCCAACATTATTAACAATTACATGGTCACATACTTTCTCCTTTCTCTATTTGGTGGCTTTCTAGCACATGCTATTTTACCACCCACTGCATCTATTTGATCAGTGCTGCAATCGAATTCATGGTAAGGTTCTTAATAAATTGTTAGCTGCTTATATAACTCTTATGTTTGCACTAACTTCCGTCGTTCCATGTTCGATAGAACAACTTTCTGCCATCCAATCAGGAACTTGCATGTTTTGCTCCATTATATTGTTTAGAAAGATGGCAGCATAATGTCTTCAATGGAAACTATTAAATTCAACATTTTGGCCACCATTTTGCCCTTGTCATTTCCCTTTCCAGAGTTCTATTAAGCGGAGGGTCAGGAGCACTTGCCACGAGAATATCTCCAGTCATTCAAGGACGGGCCATAAAATGACTTGTCCTGACTCAGCAAACTTGTGCCAATCGTTACAGATCTAACCCATGCCAGATATATAATGTCCTGACTCAGCAATGGAAGAGTGTCCATGTTTTGCAGAAGAACAAGATTGTTAGAAATGAACGCTTAGGGAACTGCAAATGAGATAGTAACTACAGATATAGCATATCATATATGCAGTTGCCTATATATGTGATATATAAGCTGATTAAGATGAGACAAGCGTAATCTATGACCTTAACATTATCTTCATCGATGAGAGTAATAAAACCAAGTTAAAATAAACCCTCAATGACCTAACTTCAGCTACTAGTTGCTGAAAATTCACTGTCTCATAAGCAACTAACATAACAAGACTGCAGAAATCCATTCATAGCCTGGCTTGCTAGTCTTTCCTATCAATCGTCACTCGTGCTAACGTTTAAAGATTTCCATAGTAATTTGAGACCTTTTGGGTTTGGATCATACTAGCTTTTTATTTTTGTCTAATCATATAAAAAATTGTTTGGTTAATTAAATAGATTTTATTTTTTTAACCTAGCCTCACATTCGTAGTTGGTTTTTAAATCATGATTTGTAAAAACTAAAATAACATGTTTTTTATTAAAAAAGCTTGTTTTTTATTTGATTTTTTTATACGAAAATTCATCTCAGAACAGTTTTAACTAAATATAAATTTTTTTAAACCTACTTTTCTAAATCTTAACCACAAAATCTATTATCCACGAAATAGGATATATTACTACTAACAATTCAAGCTCATGTGACTTCATTGAAACTGTCACCATTCTTTTCAACAATTACCAGTGTCTCATACGAGCAAGTTGATGGTAGGAAAGCATTTGTTGAAAAGGAAAGATGTTTTGCAAGAGAGAGAGGAAGAACTCCGAGGAAGAGAGTTTTGTATTTTCTTATTCACATATACCTTGTATCTGTATACTTGTTTCAATCATAAAACACTTGATTTTTAGCAATTGCTTATGCAGCCTTATTGTCAATACAAATTTTCATAGCTCTTTTCTTTATGAAGAAAGAAGTTCATTCAATAACCTTTCAAGCCAAATAACATGACAGATACAAGAAGTTGCTTCCATTTATTCATATGTTGTTTTTTGGAACTCCATAAAATAGCACAATCTTCAATAAAAAACAAAAAACAAAATTGATGCTCTTTCCATCAACAATATCTCCTAAAAATCACTATCACAATATCCTATAAGATAGAAACCATTAGAAGGAGAATAAAGTAAGAAAAAATCAATTGAACCTTTTAAGTAATGACAAATTCTTTCAACAACCGACATATGAGCGTGATTTATTATGTAGTTAGTAAACAAGTAAATTGAATTTATGTGAGCATTGTGTTTATGATAAATAGTGCAAATTCGATACGACTTTTCATAATACCAAGGTTCTTTTCATGTCAAAAGGTGGAACATAATATTTATTGACATTTATTCATGACTACTTTAAGAAGGTTTGGATGTATTTTCTAAAAAGAAACAATATGTGTTCATCACCTTTAAACAGTGGAAAGCCTTAATTGAAAGTAGACTAGTAAGAAGATCAAATGTTTAAGAACTGATAATGGTTTAGAATTATGCTCAAGTGAGTTTGATGAATTCTATATGAATAAAAGAATTTCTAAACATCACACTATTAGAAATATATTACAACAAAATAGGATTGCAGAACATATGAACAAAACACTCTTGCAAAGAACACTTTGTATGCTTTTACAAGCTGAATTGTCAAAGGACTTCTAGGTTGAAGCAACTAACATGGTTTGTTATCTGATGAATAAATCTTAATTGATAGTTTTAGAGTTGAAGACTCTATATGAGGTATCGTTTAGTTCTCCTATTTATTACTCAAAACTAAGATTGTTTGGTTATCTTATTTATGTTATCGTTTGGTTCTCCTACTTATTACTTTAAACTAAAAGTATTTGGTTATCCTGCTTATGTTCATGTTAAAAAGATAAACTTGGGATGAAAGTGAGGAAATGCATATTCCTATGTTATGCATCTAGGGTGAAGGGAAATTGGTTATGATATGTTGATCCCAATTCGATGAGTTTGTTATGTTTTACAAAGAAAATGAGTCAACTAGTGTTGATGTTGAGATGAACCAAAGTACTAGCAAACATGTATAGCTTGATGTTAGAGCTTTAGAGATGGTGGAGAAAGAAGTTTCAACTGGGTTTATTGAGGAAGTGGTATAAGATCTAATTGATATAAATGCACCTAAATAATAACCTTAAAATAATGTTATAAGAAGACAAATAAAACCACTAGTTAAGTATGGTTATGCTGATTTAGTTAATTTTTCTTTGAATATTATAGAGAATTTTAATTATTAAGAGACTTCTTCTGATAAAGAAGCAATTTCTTGCCAAGAATCTTCTTATTAGATGTTTACGATGAATAAAAAGATTGAGTCTTTTTATAAAAATTAGGCATGAGGGCTTGTTAAACAACTAGAGAGCCAAAAGATAGTTGGGTACAAATGAGTTTACAAGAGGAAAGATGAAATTCTAGGGGTTAAGAATGCAAGGTTTAAAGCACATCTAACTGTTAAGAGCTTTATATAAATAGAAGGTATTGACTTCAATGGACAGTTCTC
The DNA here is from genome assembly GCF_000002775.5 of Populus trichocarpa. Taxonomy (NCBI): domain Eukaryota; kingdom Viridiplantae; phylum Streptophyta; class Magnoliopsida; order Malpighiales; family Salicaceae; genus Populus; species Populus trichocarpa. The sequence goes on along the minus strand of NC_037299.2, from coordinate 9,061,719 downwards.
TCTAGTTATGAAGCATAGTTTCATCTAGATATTGCTTATTATGGTTGTTTTGTTTGACTTATAGATTTAATAGCTGAATATAAAAATAAATTTTCTATATGTTATGTTGAGGAGAGGATTTATATGCATCATTCAAAGGGTTTTATTACTCAAGGTAAGTGAAACCATGTGTGCTTATTGAAGAAATCATTGTATAACTTAAAGTAATCAACAAGGTAGTGGTGTAAAAGGTTCAATACTTTTATACATTGATATGGTTACCTTAGAAGTAACTATGATAGTTGTGTATTTTAGGAAGCTCTCATATGGTTTATTTATGTACTTGTTGTTGTATGTTGATGACATATTGATTTCCTCCAAGAATATCTTTGAGATCAGTAGTTTGAAAGATCAATTGAGTGGTGAGTTTGAGATAAAAGGATTTAAGTGCAATTAACAAGATTTTAGGTATGAAAATATACAAAGATCGAAGTGTTGACAAGTTATACTTGTCATTAAAGAAGTATCTTAAGAAGGTCCTTTAGTGTTTTGGTATGCAAAACTGCAAGCTAATAAGTACTCCACTTGCATCCCTTTTCAAATTATCTTCAGCTTTGTCACCAAAAACTAAGGAGGAGAAAAAACACATGCTAGGTGTTTCGTATGCTAGTATAGTTAAAAGCATTGTGTGTGTTATGGTCTACACTCATATAGACATTTCACATGTTGTTAGTGTAGTCAATTGATTTTTAAGAAATCATAGTAAAGTTCACTAGCAGGCCATAAAATAGATACTTGGTTATCTTAGAGGTATTAAAGATATTGGTTTGGTACATGATAGGGGGTAATAACACTAGAAGTAGTGTTCAAGTTTTTATTATTCATATTACACTAGTGATTTGGATATGAGGAGGTCGTTAATAGATTATATTTACACTCTCTTGTGGTGTGTCATTAGTTGGAAAGAGATTTTACAATTCATTGTTACCTTGTCTACAATAGAGGCTGAGTATATGACATTGATAGAGGTGGTAAAAAAAGTTTTATGATTGAGAGGTTTGGTTGTCAATATTGGTTTATCACATGAGTAGACTATTATGCATTGTGATAGCTAGAGTCTTATTCATATGTCCAAGAACCGAATATGCATTGAAAAGATCAAACATATTAATATCATATATCACTTTATTCTAGATATAATGTCATTAGGTATTGTATTAGTACAGAAAATTGTTACAGCTAAGAACCTTGTAGATATTTTGATGAAGCCTATCTCTGCAGTCAAGTTCAAGCATTGCTTGGACTTTGATTGGTTTGTGTGGTACTTGAGAGGTGATTTATGGAGGAGATTGGAAAGATATTTAATTTTTGTAAGTTTACTTAATTTAAGCTAAGGAGATGGTTTGTTGGGTTTGTCTTAAATTATGGCTTTAGATTAGAAAAGAAATGCTCATGTATTTACTCTATATAAAAGCCTAGAGTTGTTGTATTTTAGGGTAAATTTTATTTATGAGTGCTTTCATTTTCTTTATTTTGGTGGCTAAAGAGAGGAGAGAAAAAGTGAGTTTTGAGTTACTATGAATTTTAGACGAAAAAGCAATTTTATGTAACACCTTGCAATCTTCTATTTTATTATATTGAGTTTTTCTGATCATCTTACTCGTAAAGTAAATCTAAGTTGTCGAACCACATAAATTACATATAGGTTCATGAGTGATTAATTGTGTTTTTATATATATTTTTTCTATTTGCCAATTATTTTGGAAGTTTAGGTTGTTTCCGCTACTATTATAATTGGAAACTTAGGACTCCTTATGCTACACATTTTACTAAGCAATCATTCTAATAAAAATCATTTGATCCATTACCTAACATTAGAATGGATAACATAAGAAGTCTTCATAGAAGTGGAAGCTTCAAAAAGAAAATGTATAATGGTTATATAACTTGTATTATCAGAGCCTCGAATAAATCAAAATAAGAACAATGAGTTTGATAATGATGATTATAGTTTGAAGGTCATATTTTTGCACTAAAAATTATGATGTCACAGCTAATAAAGCACAAAAGGTTAATCATGTTTTAAATAGAGAAATATCTCAGCTCTACATATTTTTATGGCAGATAATAAGAAGAGCTCTTGTAATAACAAGAATAAACGAGGGTCAATATTCAGGAAGGAAAAAGCAGGGAGGGCTCATGACTTTTTTATGGCGGTTTTCAAGCTACATTATTTAGCCAATTGGTTAATTATAGTGCCAAAATGGTTATTTATTTTTTAGCCCTTATGAATTAATTATGCTTCTTGGTTTTTTACTTTCATAAAAAAAAACTACAATTGAAAATTGAATTATAAGATAGATAAAAACCTCACAAATCAAATAAAATTGAAGAATTCCTTGCTTGATTTAAAATATAAGAAGAAAGAAAATGCATGTAATTTAAGTAAAATCATAATAAGATGATAAAGGAAAGAATAAAATTTTAAAGAAAAATAAATTGTTGAAACAATTATGTATATAGGGTTTGTCGCAAATGGTACGATCTTGGGACCTCCAAAATTAATGGAAAATGTTACATTTTCTAAGTGTTTTATCTTAAATTAAATGTAATTAATTGTCTAAATTATTTTATGAGCTTATTCATGCTTTATTCTAAATTATTTATAATTTTTACAAAAAACAATTGACATCCTTGCTAAAAATAGAAGACTCGTCAAATAGGTCATTTGCTAAAAAATGACGTCCATCCTTAAAAATAGGAGACTCAATGATTAGGTTATTCGTGAAAAATTTATTGTTTTTCTATAAAAATAGAAGGCTTGTCGATAGGTCATTCAAAAAATTTAACATTCATCCCTAAAATTAGGAGACTCGTTGATTTGGTCATTTGCAAAATTTTATTGTCCATCTTTAAAAATAAAAAACTCATTGATTAGGCCATTCAAAAAATTCAAATTTTCATTTCTAAAAATAGGAGACTCATCGATTATATCATTGATAAAAAAAAAAGTTGACATCTATTCCTAAAACATGAGACTCATCAATTAGGTCATTCGAGAAAAAATTAATGCTAGTCCTTAAATATAGAAGACTCATCAATTAGGTTATTCGTGAAAAAGTCGATTGAGTCATTTGAGAAAAATTTGAACATATCCATCCCTAAAAATATGAGATTCGTTGAATTGGTAAATTATAAAATAGGTAGATGAAAAAAATTAGGCTTTGTCCTTACTCTTTTAAATATGTCCAAAATAAACCCTTAGGGTGCCATTCACACTCATTGGGCCTACGTGTGGTCACATTGACCCAACCTAGGTCCACGTAACATGATATTTTTTTAAATCATATATTGTAACATCAAGAGTGACCCTATCAATAGGATATCAATTTATTATGTGATGGAAAAGTAAATCAATAAGGTATTGCTAAAGATACCCTCTAACTCATTGATTCATGTTTATGTTTAACAAAATAATTTAGTTTGAAAACAAAATCGCAATTCATCAAAATAGCACGTAATATTTTTCATATTACTTATTTTTAATTTTTATATTTTTATTTTATATGAAAATACATCTATCATATTTTTTTTAAAAAAAATACATTGAACACATTCACGATGCACATTCATAAGTGAAAAATATTTTGCTAAACAAAATATTTTGCTAAACAAGAAATTAAAAGTCCATACACACATACACAATCAATCTCAAAATCATCACAAAGAACAAATATTTTGCTAAACAAAATCAACAATATGTTAATAATGTTCAAAATTTTATCTAGGGTTTGAAATCAATCTTCTAGAGTTACTAGAGTCGATTGGAGTTGCTGGAATCAGACGCAAAAGTTGATGAAATATTAAGGGCAGCACTAGCCCATGGTCCTACACATCATTGCTATTGCTGGTACATGGACCCACGCATTGCCATTTCTTGAGGAAGGAGATTTAACCAAGGGAACTTTCAGCTTCTTTTCCTCTTTCTCTCATCTTCGTGGTTTGGATTTTTTTTCCCTCTCTCTTATTTCTAGTTCCTATACAGGTAGTTTGTTGGTATGTTATGAATGAGTTAAAATGAGATGTGACTCTCAATCGAGATGGGATTGGTGAGAGGAATCCAAACGGGGAGAAACAAAACTAAATAAGCTAGTTTTTGTAATGCTTGTCTTGGGTTTCAAGTTACCACTAGTTGATGGTGATGTTGATGTCACGATGGTCAATGGAATTGTGATCACGATGGTCAAAGTGGTGGGAAAGAATATGGCAATGTGGTGGGTTTACTGAGGATGGTGGTTTTGGTTGCGTGGTGGCTACGTGGCTGTTGTGGGTGTGTGATAGAGGAGCTAGGGTTTGGTTTTTATGGTTTACAATTTTCATTTTAATGAACTCAATAATTATAACAAGATGAAATTCTTAATTTTCGTATATATAGTATTCTATTACATTCTAATAAATTATTAAAAGTTAAAGATGTTTCATGTAGACATAAAAAAGAGGAAAGAAATAGGTAGAAGAACTTTAAGCTAAGTTATCCTAGATGATTTTTTTTATTGAGTAGAACTCATTCATAATGATATCTATTGTGAAGTTTATAGCAATCTCTTTTTTGATGTAGATAACTAAATTATTGCAATAAAATCATCATTCATTTTGCTATGATACCTTATTTTTACGAACTTCATTGTAAAGAAAGCTTATTATGTAGTTTTCATAGATATAAAAAGAGTTAAGATTAGTTAAATTAATCTATCAATTAAATGATAGATTTTTTTTATCTTCCAGAAGCTTCCATTGCTCTACAAAGCTCAAAAAGAGTAATAGATTTTTGAAACATTTGTTTTGGTACATCAAACTCATAATGTTACAATTGAAACCTTAAATGAAGTTTTTCTTGCTCATTAAAATCTTTAGGATAAAATTTTTCAGCCAAATTGCAGTCATCATCAACATTGAAAGAGTTATAAGAATCTTGAGGACATAATGTTAAACTTAAAATAAGAAGCTCAATTATTTGGTCATAAAATATGACATCTAACTCTTGTAATTGAAAACCAATTGCAACTATAAATATATCAACTTTGAAATGATGTTCAACATTTATGGGAACTTCACTTTGATGATGAGACCTATCATGAGCTCTTGTATATTGTGCTTTCAAATCAGGAATATCAATCTTCTTTGTACACAAAATGCTTTGACACTTTAAAGTAAAGGTTCTCATCCGTCATCCAATAACTTTTGAATCAATGACTTTGTAGTTGAGACTAAAATCATGGTATTGACAAAGTCTTGCTCTTTTTGTTGCAAAGCTTGACATAAAACATCAGTAATTTTAATAATTTGTTTCATCATATGTAATATGAAAATAAACTCAAAAGATATTAATGCCAAATAAGTTACTTATACATCACCTCATTAAGAATAATTTGGTCCATCTTTAGAGACATTATTGATAACTTTACAAGTTAAACTAAACATCCTTAACAAGCTATAAATTGATTGAAAATGATAACCCCATCGAGTATCGCCTGGTCATTGTAAGCTACCGACTTGGTTTGCTTCTTTTCCTGTCTCTATTTTATCTTGAGCAATTTTGTTGCTAGTTTAAATTACTCAGCAAGTTGTAACTCATTGTTTCTTTTACATGAACTAACAAAAATATTTAATAATATAAGTCTAAGTTATAAAAAGACAAGTTTTACTTTTCTAGAGGCAACAACAATACTTAATTATAACATATCAATTAGGCATTGTATATAATAAGAAAAATGACAATCTTTAAGAAACAAAACTTAGAGTCCATTCCACTAACCTTACATATTGCTTACACTATCATATCCTTGATCTCAAATATGTTCTACACGAAAATCATTACAAGATAGAACATTGCACACCTTTTGTTTTAGAGTTAATGTCGTGCTATCATTCATATACACAACATATAAAAAATGCTTCTGGATGAGATCATTTTTGTTAAAAATCGTAAGATAATTGTCATTTGTTCCTCCTTTTGCTTCATCTCTAGCTTTATTAACAATGATAGAAAACTTTGAATCTCTAATCTCATAGTGAATCACTCTTCTCATATTTCTAGCAAAGATACTTAAAATTGCATTTTAAATTCTATGAAAAGTATATTTAACATTTTAACGAGAAGCATTATGACTTCCTAAAAGCTTTAAAAGTTCAATTAAATTACCTTAATGTTTTGAACCATGGCTTTCATCATGGTTTGCAAAAGCACATACTTTTAAAGCTAGCCATCAAACAATATCAATTATAGCTTTAAGTGTAGATGATTATTTTCAACTTCTTGTGATGCTTCCTTATCTACCAAATTATAAATATTTTATGACTAATTTATTAAATCTTTATATATTTCACTGCAATTCTATATGGTGAATCTTTCTTCCTAACATGAGCCAATAAAGGACAATAAATCTCATTATTTACCTTTCTCAAATTAAGAAAACCTTTAGATACAAAAGCATATGGTCTTGACCTTTCGTTGGCTTCCTAAAAAAGGAGCAAAGTAGACAAAATATAGCATTCACTTCATCTGAGTAGTCAACTCGAAAATGGTTTAAACAAAGAAGTTTGAAATTGAAGATGATGATTCTAGTTTTTCTTAAAAATGATACTCTAAACATATAGGTTGGAATGAACTGGGTTTGAGATAAACACCCTGAATTTATGCTCTTTGATTAATAAAAATATATCATATCATTGAATGTTTCCAAGATCACATTTCAAAGAACTAACATTCATTTCTCCAGGTTGAATTCCTTGGCTTTTAGAAGGACATTTATTAAGTTTTTTAAATTCATTAGTTATCATATCAAGATTTTAGAAATGAGTTACCATATTTGAAGTAGTAGCTACAATAAATGCATTGTTGTTTAGGAGATTGACGTTTTGTTTCTTAAAAAAAAAAAGTCTTGTGTTCTTTATTTTCGCATCTACTCTTAAAACTTAATTTAAGACATAGTAAACCTAAAAAATATCATCACTATTAGTTCAAGAATTAATTTTATAGATTAATCAAAATCAAAATAAAACTAATACATTGAATACATGATAATTATTTGTCTAATTGGTATCATTAAGCCCTGAAGAATTTAATTATATATGATTTATAAAAATCCATCAAAACCCTAAATACAAAATAATTAGGAAATATAAAATTCCAAACACTAAAAATTAGAATTACCTTAAATTCTTGTTTGGTTGTGTATTTATTAAGAAAACAGAGACTATAGCTTTCCTCTCTTGGTACAAGAGAAAAAATAAAAGCAATTAAGAAAATACAAACCATAACCTTTTATTGCCCTTCTAGTTGCTTTTGTAAGAGAGAAATAGAGTATGGAGAGATATGATTATTTTAACAGAATCAAATAATACCTTCTTTCTTTTTTGTCTTGATATTTTATATTGAAGGATTGGGCCAATTATGTTTATTTATTTAATAATATTTTGGATCCAAAATCTTTGTAGTGGGTAGGGCTTCCTATTGCCTATTATATTTTAAAAAAAAGTTTAAAGAGTTTGTTTCTTTAGATGAGCTAATTTAAAAATTTTAGGGGTGTAAAAGAATGAAAATTAAAATAAATAATATATGGTCTCAAAAAACTTTTTGAAGTTTGGAGGTGCCATGGCAACTACAACCTATACTGTACATCAGCCTCTACTTTATCAGTTTCTCGTATTGATTGTTCGTAGTTCATATTAACAATGTTTTCACTAGTTTGTTTTTAGTGGAATAATGACTAATTTGTTAGCATTTCTCGTATTGATTGGAATTGGCAGTATTGAGATTTGTAAAATCTGCGTTTTTCTTTCTTTCTTTCTTTCTTTTTCTATATTAAAACATCCCATTAATCTACCCAATTGTCCTAATAATCAACAACCATATAAAAATTTCCATGCCATGGAGACGAAATAGCATACCTCGAGGAACACAAATCGCCTTTTTGTGTGTTTGGCTTTGAGGTGTGGTGGCTTTTTGTCAAAGGTACAATACCTTTTAAGCACAAACCACACCTCTAAAAGCTATAAAAACATGCTTTTTACTCAAAAAAGCACAAGCCACCTCCCATTCAAACACCCTCTTTGAGTGTTAAGCGCCAGCGCTTTTCAAAAAATTTGAATCTTGTTTTGTGTTGAATGACGAGTTCAAAGAAAGGAGCAATGATCAGATTCCAAATCAACCTTGACAAAGTGAGGCAGGTGACCAAGAAGATGCAGTATCCCAACAAAACTAAGCTTGATGACGTGAACAAACCGGTGGCAAAAGCATAACAATTCTTCATAGAAACTCTTCAGGAGCCATGTCCTTCATATCATGAGATCATATCCATAATGATTCAGCGGTAGTCTGATAGCGGCATTCAAGACTTCGTAGACAAGATAATATATGGTTGGAGCACCAACAAGTTGCAAGAGCACAAACGAAATAAGAGTTGGAAGTCACGAGCTATGGAGAGAACAATCCATCTGCAGCAACAGAACTGGATTTAAACGAGAGGGTATTGCTAGACTTCAGTGGCAAGAGATCCGATAAACTTTTGGGAACCACTTTAGTTCCCTTTGTAGAGCAGCAAAGTGATGAAGGAGCAGCTTCAACTGGAAGAAGTAACGCCCTAGCTTCCAAATCTTTAACCAGAGGCTTATCATTCGCCAGCAAACTGGTAACAATGACGATTCAATGGGCTTCATCCATATCTACTCAATTTTACTAAGCCTGTTTAGTGATGGAAAAGGTTTTTCGTTTTGCAATCCAATTTTCTACTCCAATTCCAGTTTTCATTTTCTAATGAAAAAACAGAGAACTCGTTCATTTTACAAAGGTCCTTAACATTTTCATGAAGTAGAAAACTGAAAACGTATTCAAATTATGGTATTTTTATGTATATAGAAAAATAGAAAAATGAAATCATATTCAAAATACACTTGTTTTCCTGCCATTTTTCCTGTTACTCCTGCAAAATCACCATATACCTGCAAATACAAAGTGAAAGCAGTAAGAAATAGGAACCAGTATAGAAAGTTTACATTCAGTACTCTAGCTTTTCATTGAAGCAAAATTGGAACTCCATAGAGACTAAAATAAATTATATATTAAAACATTACCCAGCAATTTAAGTTTTTAAGTTGAAATGATTTTTTAACATGATATCACAACTTTGATGACCAAACAATCACGAGTTCAAATCTCACCATCTTCAATTTTTTTTTCTAATTAATAGCACAAGGTAATGTAAGTTTATGCAAATTTCAAGCCCTATGAAGTCTTACCTAACAGCTTAACGTTGAGATGGTTCTTTGATAGAACCAAGTAAAGAAAGCTTACATTCAGGACATAGCTTTTCATTGAAGCAAAATAGGAACTAAAATCGAATTAATAGCATAAGATATTGTGGGCTTTGCAAGTTTCAAACCAAAAAAATGTTTATTTGAGTAGATATATTAGAGAATTAATAGCATAAGATATTGTGGGCTTTGCAAGTTTCAAACCAAAAAAACGTTTACTTGAGAAGGTATATTAAAGAATAATATAAATTATATATTAAAATCTTACCGAAAAAAGTAAAGAAAGTTCACATTCAGCATACTAGCTTTTCATGAAGCAAAATAAGAATCAAGCAAAGAAAGATTACGTTCAGTACACTAGCTTTTCATTGAAGCAAAATAGGAACCAAACAATGAAAGATTACGTTCAGTACACTAGCTTTTCTTTGAAGCAAAATATCAAACATTGTGTGTGCATTCCTGATAAGGCACCATTTAAAGCAAAATTTCAAAGACACATCTGCACTATCAATCCATGTGTAGAAATTGTAATTGGTAGCAAAATAGAGCTACGACAGCAATCTTCATATTAATATGTGTAGGCCAAATCCAAATTTTGACATATTAACTAACTCGTAACAAAATCTGAACAATAGGAAGGACATGGAGAGAGGTCATACCTTTGGAGAGGAAAAGCTCTCAGTTTCTGAGTTCCCCTCCAACTTTCCAAGAACCAGTGAGCCTTCATTAGAATTAGCAGTAGAAATTCAAAAAACAAAATAAAAATTCCCAGTAGCAGAGGCAGTATTGGGCTAGTTTTGATGATATATATAATCCAAGCACTTTTAATAAGCATATATATACAGAGAAAAACTAAAAAGGGAAAACAGATAAAAGATGATATTAACCAAGGTCGATAAAAAAAGGAGGAGGTAAGATTAAACAACAAAACCGAAAACTCAATCAGCTTCTTGTAAACCACCAAGAACAAAAGACCCGACAAGCAAGCCGGCAGCACCAACCCCAAGGGCCCCTGCCAACACAGCCTGGGCGGCCACCAGCCCTGCCGAGTCATCAGGTATAACGACAATAGCCACCACTGCCGCCACCAGTATGGGCAGCGCCGCAGAAGCCAATGTAGACGGCGAAACACTTGCCGTTTTCTCCAACAGACTCAGCAAGCCCAGCTGCTCAGCTTTCGAAAACACACCCAACTTCTCTATTGACGATAAAGTGACTCCCAACTCCTCGGCTTTAGATAGGAGTCCTGCTTTTTCTACGTTGCTAAGGACTTTACGTTTCTCAAGCTTTTTGAATACGTCAAATTCGACTTCTTCGCTGTCTTCGTAAAAGATCCCTGCACCGTACCATTGTTTCTTCCAGTTCCCATCATACTTGTTAACCTACATGTATGTAGGCATTGCTTTAGTTGAAAGTAATGAGAGAGAGACAAGATTTTGAAGTCTGAATTTGTAAGTAATGAACCAAGGGGCAGCAACTGTAAAGGGTTTCTAGGTAAAGAATTGAATTGGTCAGTTACCTTCTTTTGGGGAGCCATGGCAACGATTGTAAGGGCCAGCTGTTTGGTGGGTGATTGGAGGCCAAAGCGGGACTTGGAGGTGAGGAAATGGGGGCCATTTGTTCCTCGAAGATAAGCAGCAGAAGTTATTAGTGGTGCCCTCACCGCCATTGATGGTCAACAATAAACTCACCGGTTATTCTAAGCAGAGCAGCAGAGGGGTCGAGTGAGATTGGTTTCTCAGTTGATGATGACGCAGTCGCTACGCTGGATAATCTCTCGTGTAATCTTCGTTATCAACCAATCGAATCAGCGATAGCTTTATCTTGGAATTTGCATTTTATCATTAGAACGAGCCAATCATCTACGCCTTCCGTTGATGGTTGTTGTTGTTATTTATTAAAATAATAATATTTAAAATTAAAATTTTATTTTTATTAATATGTATGTTTAGAGCAACTTATATGTAATTTCAAATCTTATAAATTCTAAAATTAATAATTATATAAATTTATAATAAACCTGAAATTTATAAAATTTAAATTAATAACTTCTAGAAAGTAAATTTAAAATCTGAATAAGTAAGTTATATTTTTAAATTATTTTTAATAAAAAAATTGTGAGACACAAATGCAAATGCTACATGAGGTATGCTTTATTAACAATTCATAGATTATTATTTAACCTATTATTCAGTATATCCAACTCACACGACATGTTAATCCCAACAAATAAAAAACTTTAAAATACTTAAAATTAAAGAAAATAAATGAAAAACCTCGAAACATGACAATTGTTTTTTAATCATATTTGTACTCGGTAGGTTTATGTGAAATCTCAAAGAACCCAACCCACGTCACTCTCTAGTAAACTAACACCTTTTATTTTATAAAAAATAGTTTTATAAAAATTATTTTTTAAAATTTATTATATTTATTTATTATTAAAAAAATTGATTGATAAAAAATAATTTACAGCTAAATAAAAATTTTGCTTGTTATTTAAAAATGTTCTCCTTCTGTTTTAAACATGATACGCTTTCCAGAAATTTCAAGAAGTTAAAAACTATTATGTTATTTATTCATTATATCAAATTTGATTATTAATTTTTTGATTGTTATATATTTTGTTTTAAATTATTTTTTTATTTTTTTTCAATTTCATCCCTTAAAACATCTCCAACAGGAGAGTTAAATGAAGAGGCAAATTTAAAAAGTTGTACTTTTAGCTTTTGTTTCTGTTTTTATTCATTCCAACGGCTGAGACAAATGAATAGCTAAAATAGTTATTCATCATTTGAAGAGCCATTTCTACATTTCTCTATAGAAATGGCAAAAGAAAATGATCGTTGGCCAACGACTATTTTTATAGCCGTTGGCCAACAATTTATTTTTTTTCTTTAAAAGCAGAAGGAAAGAAACTTGTAAATTTTAAAATCTTGTATTGTGCCTCACCCTTCTCTCAAATTTAAAAAAACAAGAATCAAATATTCTCCGGTTAATTAATAACATCGGTTGTGTTAATTAGCTGAAATTAAAAGGTATGCTTGTTTAAAAGCTTTTCTATTTTCTCTTTTATATCTCTTGATTTTTTAGATCTTTTGTTGTTAATTTGATATTTGTGATGATTTTTATTTTTTTGTTATTTTATGTTTTTGATATGGGTTAAGGAAGATAATTTTTATTTATGTTGTTATTTTATATTACTTTTATAAATTACTCATATTAATTATATAATTAATAACATCATAATTATATTATATATATAATATTTAAATTAGTTATATAATTATATTTAAATTAATTTAACATGAAATATATTAAAATATAATTGGCTTTTCTAAATAGCTTTTTACCATTGGAATATACATAATCAAAGAAGCTATATTTACACTATTCAAAAAGCTATTTTATCAATTTGACTCTTTAATATAGTATTTCCCATTGGAGATGCTATTAGAATTTGATATCATTTGATTTTTATACCAACTTTAGTCCTCATTCTTTTGATTGTTATTTATTTTTCTCTTATATTTTTATTAATTAAATTTTTTGTATTTATCATATTTGGTCCTTATTTTTTTTATTGATATTTATTTTATTTGAACTAATTTATGAAATTAAAATTTTTTTCTCTTCAACTTCATTATCTTTCAACTTTTGTATCTATCAGATTAGGTTCTTATTTTTCTAATTACTATTTATTTTATTTGAAATAATTTATGAAACTAGATTTTTTAAAAAAATTTCATCCTCTTTTTACTTTTTTATTTGTCAGATTTGTTCATATTCTTCAAATTGCTATTTATTTTATTTGAAATAATTTATAAAATTGATTTTTTTAAAATTTCTTCCTCCTTCGACTTTTTCATATATTAGATTTGGTTCTTATTCTTTTAATAAACTTAAGAAAAAAAAATATTAATAGATTATTTTCCAGTTTATTTTCTATGACATTGTCAAACATTGAAAAATAATTTATTTTTCAGGAATTCACTTTTCATAGAAACTACTTTTTTTAAAAAAATTACTTTCCATCAAACAAACGGACCCAAAAAAAAAGGAAGAAGAAAAGGATTAAATCCCGAATTATATATATATATATATATATATATATATATATATATATATATATATATATATATATATATATATATATATGCAAATGATGATCATATATAATTCAACAATGACAAATAGGTATCTTGAGTAAATGAAGAAGTAAAGAGAATAATATCTTACAAATATTTAAATTTTTATCAAATAAAAAATAAAATAAAAATATATGTGTTCAAGGTTGTAATCAACGTGGTAGATTTGGGAAGTAACTCAACATGGTATTATTGAGGCTCTCTCGAACCAGCAAATCCAAGCAAGCATGTGACGGACTGCCATCAACTTTGCAGTTTTTGCTTATTTTACGGCTTTTTCTTAAATGTTTTCCGCTTCCTGTATGATTTTCATCTTTACAATAATAACATAAGCTGCACTGTTACGGACTGCCATCATCTTTGCAGTTTCATTTTTTGTAATCATACTTTGCCTAAATTTCGTGTATCTTGTTTTACTCCCTTTTAGCTTATGACTTATTCATTCTTTCTGGATGTCTTTGAGTGCATCGAAGATGGGTAATCTGTTTTGTTGCGTACAAGTTGATCAGTCCACAGTAGCTATTAAGGAGACATAATTTGGAAAGTTTGAGGAAGAACTTGATGCTGGATGTCATTGCCTTCCTTGGTTTCTTGGCAGCCAGCTCGCTGGCCATCTGTCGACTCTGAGGTTGCAGCAGATGGGTGTTCGTTGTGAGACCAAGAAGGTCTGTTTATTCCCTTATCTGAACACTGCTGTTTCCTCTCTTTTCCTTTCCCTTTTATTTTATTAATATGCTTTTTCTTTAGGGGTGATCAGCTGGAAATATGAACTGTGAGGCCACTTTCTATACTATGCATACGATTTATATCTATATTGGCCTAGCTTTGTAGCATATCTTGTCTTACTCTGCCTTGATCACACAGTTTTTCTAGCTGTCGACAAATTAATGGTGATTTTGTCTTTATATATGCGGAGGTTTGCCGACTCTGATAATTCTTGGCTCGATCTCTAATGGTAGCTGTGACATACTAATCCTAATTATTTACTTTTAGGACAATGTTTTCGTAAATATTGCTTCTATTCAATACCGTGCCCTGGCAGACAAGGTAAGTGATGCTTTCTACAAGCTCAGCAACTCAAATCCAGGCCGATGTTTTTGATGGTACAAATTATACTACAGTTGGATATGTGCTTTTTATTGTGACATTTGATATCTGATTCATTTATTGTTCACATTATAAACTGAGCTGATCTTGCCGATATATTTCTTTTTTCCTCTTCAGTAATAAGGGCAAGTGTCCCAAAGCTTAATCTCGATGATGTTTCTAGATTAAATATCTGGCCTTGTCATTTTTTGACAGTGAAAGCATAATTTGAGATCAAGCTTTCACAAATTCTGGCACTTTTCTACAATGGTCTAATCTCATCGTCTCGTAATTTCTTGCAGGCTATGTCTGCTATGGATACGTGATTGTGCAAACGCTCATTGTTGATATAGAACCAGATGAGCATGTGAAGAGGGCAATGAATGAGATCAATGCAGGTAAAGTATTGTTATCTCTACTCCAAGTTGATTAGTGCCGAACCCCTTTAAATTACTCCCATTACTGGGATTGACAGACAGTTTAATTGTGGGGTGTTGAGCAGTTATAATTGCTCACAGACTGTGCGCAATTCACCAGGTTGGGACTTGTTCGACTGGTTCCTGTAATTAGCTTCTTTCCCGTTTCATTTTGAATGCAGATTCTCCCATCATTTTTTTTGTTTTGTATTTTGTACTATTTTTGAGTTGTTTTCTCTAACGGTCCAGATGATGTCCTACCTGTGTGAATTCAATATCTACGGTAGTGAATAATAATGATTAACTCTAGCCACTTTCTGGGATTCTTCTGATTCGATTTCTCTGTGATTTTAACGTCTAGAGATTTCAGAATCTCTTGTGCATGTGTTACTCAACATGTTTTCCTGTAAACATGTTGCTTTCTCAGCTGCAAGACCGAGGGTGGAGGCTAATGAGAAGGCAGAGGCTGAGAAGATTCTACAAATAAAGAGAGCTGGGGCCTGGGGGTGAGGCAGAAGCAAAGTATCTCTCTGGACTGGGTATTGCTCGCCAGCGACAAGCTATTGTGGATGGCTTGAGAGAGAGTGTGTTGGGCTTCTCTGAGAATATGCCAGGGACCACTGCAAAGGATGTCATGGACATGGTCCTGGTCACCCAGTACTTCGACACAATGAAGAAAATTGGTGCTGCCTCTAAATCCTCTGCTATTTTTTTTCCTCATGGACCTGGTGATATCCGTGATGTTGCTACCCAGATTCAAGATGGTCTTCTTCAGGCTTCATCCCACCAGTAATTGCGCAAATTTTCCAGGCTTTGACAGGAGCTTAT
The DNA here is from genome assembly GCF_000002775.5 of Populus trichocarpa. Classification (NCBI taxonomy): domain Eukaryota; kingdom Viridiplantae; phylum Streptophyta; class Magnoliopsida; order Malpighiales; family Salicaceae; genus Populus; species Populus trichocarpa. The sequence goes on along the minus strand of NC_037299.2, from coordinate 9,045,950 downwards.
GCTTGCTGAATATTTCTGTAAAGCTTTCATATGTTGAACTCTGGTTTTGGGTTATTTTCATTTAACTGGACATGACTCTAAAAGTCATGTGAGAGTTGCATGAATGTGATGTTCTCTCAATCTTGCGTCCTGGATCAATCAGTTCAATTTCATTTTATTTTCTTGGCGTTCATGTTTTCAAAGTGAAATGCTTTCTCAAGATGTATTCAAAGTGCATGGTTGTACTTCATTATAATTTTACATATCACAAGAGAATTGAGCTATAACAGCAGGTACAACTAGTGTTACATACACTAATTATTTCTGTACGAAGAATAATATCAGCAGCAATGCATATTATGTCTTAGACATGGCTGGTCCTGCATGTCTAGACGGCCTCTCCACTTGCTTCTGTGACATTGATTTCAACTTCTTGAAGAAGTTTAAGAATATCCTCCCTTTTCTTGGACAGTGCCTCCATCTTGGCGTCGAGCTTCTGTAGCTTGGCCCTTAGCTTCGCAGGGTCCTTCTTATCTTCAGGGTTCTTGTTCTTCTTCCCCTTCTCACCATCTTCTTTATCCTTTTTATCTTTACTTTCCTTGTCTTTCTTCTTCCTGTCTTTGGTTTTCTCCTCTCCCTTCTCTTCTTTCTCGTCGTCACCCTTTTCATGCTTCTCTTTTTTCTCAGCTCCCTCATTCTCTCCCATATTTAATCTGATGTAACTACAATATATATATAAAAAAGAATAGTTTTCAGTTGTATTCAACACATTAAAACAGTGAGAAAATGAAAAAAGAAAAATCTAATGACTCGAAAGGATGAATGAATGAACAAAATAGATCAAACGACAAACCTGAAATCACAACTGCTTAGGTTCTTAGCGTATGTATTACTATATATCTTGTTTTATTTGTTTGTTTTTTTCTTTTTCATAAATAAAATCACAGAACAACCTTAACCATGTTCTTAAATCCCAAAAATGTTGGACTATTTATACCCTAATCCTCACACTATTTTGGTATTACAGTCACAATTTTCTATTCATAGACATGTAGCGTTTGTCTTAGCGAAAATTAAGAATATCCACTAGATTTTGCTATTTATTCTCAACCTAAGGACCTAGTCTATGTATATTGTTTTCAATCCCAATTTCATCGAGTAACCTTTCATGCCAATTATTTAGAAGTTAGTGGAGCTTGTAATTACAAACAATAATTTACGTAACTTGTGGGCAATCCTTATAGAAAGCTATGGGGATTTAGCTAATCATAGAGATAAAATGAATGGAGAGAGATTTTTTCTTTAACAAGGATATTGAACACTAAAACTCCACCACAACAATCAAATCTAAACATGCAATGTAATAAAATTAGCTAAAGAAACCCATATATAATCCAGGAAGCCACAAAAAAAGAGGATGAAAATAGAAGCTTGTCTGAGAAATAATTAAATACAAGAAGATTTGATACCAACTAAAGCAAAAATAGAAAGAACTCTCACGAAGAACACATTGGCTTTACATCAGGAATCCAAAATGAAGAATTCTTCATAAACATCAGGAACCCAAAATTGCATCGATAGTAGCCAAGTACTTTAAAAGGCCTAGGTCCCCAAGAGAGACTCCTCTCTTCATGACAAATATTGCATGTTTGATAAAATAAAATGCTCTTAACTTCAAGAACATCTTCATTCCATAAATCAATTTGCCCACCCCAACCATAAAGCACCACTAAAACTGTCAAAACCTCGCGTTATTCTTAAACTAAGGAGTTTTGTTCTTTAATTTGTTGATAAATTAATGAGATGTATCCCCCTTTAATTATATCAATTTCCGAATTGTTCTCATCTTGTACTAATCGCTAAGTCTATCTCGTTTTAGTAAATGTAACTAGTTTTATCACCTAGGATGGAATTTCATGTTAATTTTGAACTTAATAAAAATATATATGTTATATTGTAAATATCATAAATTTCTTTTTAATTCAGATACTCAAACATGTTGTTTACTGTGCGGATAATGCGGGTAAGGGTAAGCTTCAATTTAATTTCTAATGTGAAAAAATTATAATTATGTATGTCATGGATAAGTTTTCATGTACTATTATTTTTTTAATTGAGAAACAAAAAGATAATGTGCTTATTGTATATTCAAAGTGATGTGGTCATGTTGCTAAAATACATTATCATTGTTCATTTTAGTTTTTAGGTTACCCTTAAACCTAACCAAAGTATGTATTCTAAAAAATCTATCTTTCACGAAGTTTAGTCATTCCAAAATTGTTTCTATTCAAATTACATTCTAACCAAAACCTACATCACATTTCCATCTTGTGTTTGACTTATTCTTGATAATATATTGCATTATCATAGCCAAATTCCATCTTGTTTTGATTTTAATCTTGAAATAACGAAGACAGCAGGTGTTACTCACTTTGGTTTTCAACTGAAACTAAAACATGTATGCTGATAATTGGGGTAAAAAGTAAAAAGCAATAAAATCAAAATAAAGTTGTCTACTTACATTTTTTTATATATATACAAGTCTTACCAACCGATGTCTATAAACACCGATTCAAGAAAACACACTAAAACTAAAATTCCACTGTGATTGTTAAGCATAGCTACATAACTTAGGTCAAAATAGATTCACAAAGGTCATTGTCCAAATCAAGTACAAAAAGGGACATTTATACCAGTGACTCATAAAACTCGCAAACAATATACAAGAAGCACCCTATAGTCAGAAATACTTTCATCAGGGTAGTGTTGAGCTTGGTAGCACATTTTGATATGCATTTAGAGCAGATATATGTTAAGATAGCTTTTTCTCCATGGTGATTTGAAGGAGTTTATTTACATGGTACAGCCAGAAGGGTTTAGTCAACTTGGACAAGAACACCTTGTTTGTAAATTGAGGAAATCACTTTACATACCAAAATAGTCTCTAAGGCAATGATATAAGCGATCTGACTCCTATATGATCAGGATAATATGCTTATTGCTGCAAATAGTATGGGTGAGGTCAATAAGATGAAAACTTTGTTGAGTAAAGAATTTGACATGAAGAATTTCTAAGAAGATTCCTAGGATGGAGATTTACAAAAATAGAACTATTAGGAGATTATATGGTTATCTCAATATAGTTATGTTAAGAAAGCGTTTGATAATATAAAACTAGTAAGTACACCTTTAGTAAATCATTTTAGATTATCTATTGCACAATGCCTGAAAACATATTATAAGGTGAAAGACATGTCAAAGGTCTCTTATGCACAATGGGGTGTTTAATGTATGCTATGGTTTATACAAGACTAGATTTAGCACACATAATCAGTGTGGTGAGCAAGTTTCTGTCAAATTCAGGACGACAACATTAGAATGCAATCAAATGGATCTTCAAATACTTAGAGGCACTACAAACTATGGTATCATGTTTAGCAGACAACAAGGTAATCCTTCAATCATGGGATATGTAGATGTAGACTATACAGGGGACTTGGATGACAGGAAGTCTACTATAGGTTATGTATTTACTCTGGTAAGGGATCTATTTGTTGGAAGTCTATTGTTTAGTCTCTAGTTGCATTATTTACTACTAAGTCAGAATATATGGATTTACTCTGGTAAGGGGCTATTTGTGGCTTATTGGTTTGGTCAAAGAGTTGGGTATTTAGTAAGGTGGAGTTCAATTGCATTGTGATAGTCAGAGTGTCATGTACTTGGTAAAGAACCAAGCACATAAATGTGAGATTTCATAGGATCATGAAATTGGTTTCTTCTGATGAACTGTCACTTGAAAAAGTTCATACTTCTAAAAATACAACATACATGTTGTCAAAGCTTGTTACCATAGACAAGTTCAAGCATTACCTGAACTTAATTAATATTTCTATATGCAAGATGAGAGATGTACCAACCTATTATCCCTAAGTGGAGTTTTCCATACTTTTCTTCAAGGGGGAGGATATTTACTAAGGTTGAAATTGTTGTAGTTTTGGCTTATAGGCAAATGTCAAAGTGAAGTAGAGTGAGGTGAAACGATTCATTGGTAAACTAGGTTTTTCTATGTGGTTTAAGATTTACTATAAATATAAATATATACCATGTAATCCTATTTCGACATGGTTAAAAAATAAAAGATCCTTACTCTTGTGGATGTAGGTATTTTGTAAACTACGTTAAATCTTGTATTCTTTCTAATCTGACCTCTTTTATAACAATATTCATCAAAATGTTCTGCAGGTTTTTCACAATATTTTTTATATCCTTAGTTAGTCCAATATTTGCAGCAATAAAAGGTTTATATGAGTTTCTATTAGGAGGAAAAAAAAACAAAAATTAATGGACTAGCTACAAGAACTAGATTCTTAAAGCAATATTTATAGCAGGGGAAAGAACACACGCTTATTAATGGAAGATTGACAGTGTATATATATTATATATACCGATTATTGTCGACAAATATATCAAGAACAACCAGGCAGACGCAATTAAAAAAAGAAAAAAAAATGTAATGCACTTATTCTCCTCCAGATTCCAACTTATGGCGAGTCACTATTATCCCAAGAGAAAATGCTATAACGGCAGTAAGCAAAATCCCCTTGTTTTTCTTTATCATCTCCATGGCCTTCTCTAATGGTGTAGCCTCATCCTCCTGTCGCCAATATTTCCTTGAAAAAAGTCTGTAACTATCCATGCTTCCCTTCTCTTCTAACCTTCTGTGATTTTCATCACCGGTAGCGGTAGCGGTGGCGGTGGCGGTGGCGGTGTTTTGATATTCAGGCTCTACGGACGTTTCTTCTTGCTTTGGAACAGTTACATACAGAATCTCACCATCAAATTTTCCAGTGATCTTATCAGTATCTGAGTTCTCTGGAAGCTTAAATTTTTGCTCGAAATATATTACTTTGCTGTTGTTGTTCACAAACCTCTCTCCGCTCACCACTATCTGCCCAGAGTTATCAACTTGAAGCTTCACTTCTTCCTTTTTAAAATCTATAAATTCAAATTGCAAAAAGAATTATGATCAGCTGAGACTCACTAACGTATATATAGAGATTTTAAGAAATGTTTCAAGTGTTCATAGTTTAAATCTATACTAATATATATATTTAACCTAATTAACATGGGTCTTCAATCATCAAAGGATAGCCCGTATTGTGTTGCAACCACTAAATATTTACAATCAGCATAAAAAGTAAAATATTTACATTCAGAAGTGATTCTGAAGTATTATTATAATCAAGCCATGCAACAGGAAATTAGCAGAAATTAATTAAGTCTTAGTTTTAAAAAAGAAGCAGAGATTAAATTGATCGATAGCTATAATTAGCCAATAACATGATCATCATAAAATGAATGAATAATTTTCATTATTATAAATGTTAGCGTAGAGATACCAGGAAGATCAACAAGAAGATAATGGCCATTGGAGTCCTCCGTCCAAGCCGAAGAAGGCACACACTCTTCAACAACGTGGCTACGCGACCGTGTCCGGTCTGCAATCCCTCCTGATCTCATTCCTCCATTATTTGCCATTGATTGAGATGATCAGGTAAGAAGACACCAAATTAAATTTATCAACTTAATTTAATTATAAAGAGATGCAAGTAGGCCTAGCTAGCTTGCTTGATGATTTATAAACGTTGGGTTGTATATATAATAAACTCGTTATCTTCTATATATATATATATATATATATATATATATATATATATATATATATATATATATATATATATATATATATATATATATATGTTTATATATACTCGTACAGCTTTTCTTGAAGGATTGTTCATATGTTATTCCAAACTTTTCCTGTTAGAGGGTTCAAGTTCAGGCGGTGCGCTCAATCTATGTATTTACTTTTTTTTTTGGCGCTCAATCTATGTATTTACTTAATTATAAGTAAGATGGAAAAGGACTATTCTTTGCTTTCCTTGCACCACCCTTTTCTTTCCCGAGGAATACTTGGGCATTCATTTAGCATTGCCTGTTATAACGTGCATATCTAATTTTGACCATAGATATGAATCAGTTGTAGAATTCCATTTGAATTCTTCTTAATTTTTAATTCGATATACATTCATGAAGTTTTTTTTTTCCTTTGCTTGAAGTTGAAGAATCGAGCTTGCTTAATCTCTCTTTCTGTCTCTCCGTTTTTAATTATAACTTTTCTTCGCTTTTTAAGAAAGTAATAATGAGTAACGTTTGTTCACGACGCTAAATACCCAAGTGTTAATTTTTTTTGTTTTTATTTTTGTTTTTCTCCAATTAGAGGTTCAATGGCATGGCACCATAACGTGGATGATCCTTTCCTATTTTTTTTTTTAATTCTTCACCCATTTCTCTCAGGGTTTATACCTATATTCATTCATGGAAATCCTAAATGTAAACCACTAAAATCGTCCCTTGGATATCCAAAAATTTTCATGTCATCGCACTATTTAGTTTTTTAAAATTCTTTATATTTCGTCTAGGATTTACTCAGTATATACTAACATAAACATTTTGTCGGTATATACCGATGGTTTTAGCGAGGAAAAAAATCCGGTCGGTAAATATCTCAGCACAATATCGACAGAAAAAGGTCCGTCGGTAATTCCGTTGGTATTCGTTGAATTTCTGGTGGTGGATGATTAAAAAAACCATTATTTGGTGATAACGTTTTAAAATCAAAAATGGTTAGGAATAAAGTTTTTATGGTTCGATAATAGGTTAATTACTTAGTTCTTAAAATTTGATCTATTTTTCTTAGCTAAGATGAGTGCGCTTAATGTGAGGTGGATTTGAAGACTCTTAGATGCTTAAACAAGCATTTTTGTTGAGAAAGTGCAATAATATTTTGCAGAGAGAAAGGCTCTACAAATAATATGTTGAGGAAGAAGAAATTATAAACCCTCTATTTGGGTGATTCAAGTGGTATTTATACCCCATGAATCTTGTCTTTATGCTAGAGTGGAGATGTTGAAGATTAATTATTCCAACTTTATAAATTAATCTTGTTAGTAGTGAGTTGTATTTCATTCAACCTACCCAAGATTCCATAGCCAAACACATGTGCCCCACTAAAATTGGCTAGCTCATCTTATCACTTTTATGCATTAATGAGATGGAGATATGGTAGGGCATGAGAGATTTTTATACACCTAAAGGTGTAGGGGGAGTAGGATTTGAGCTAAGAATGACTTGGGTTAGTGAAAAAATCTCAAGGGCTTGCATGCGGTCCTGAAAAATCAAGCTTAGAGGGTTGGACTGATCACGTCGTGTGGTTGAGCCCAAGAGGCACCCAAACAAGCCCAGGCACGCTGTCTTAGCACCATATGGCCCCAACTGTGTGACCAAGGTCTAACTACCTGGGCTCAGGCATAACACCTAACGCTGGGCTCCAACGTAATGCCCGAGCCTATAGGCGGTTAGGCTTAGGTGTGATGCTTGGGCTTTCAGGGTTTTATAGTCCTGTTAAATTTGGTAATACGTCAAAAATTTAGGATAATATATGTTAATACGCTAAATCAAAGAGAGGAAACAAAACCTAGTACGACTTGCCTTGAAGTCTTTTGCGTGTGGCTTAGATTCCTTCAGCTCTTTTTTGCAACTAATATGGCTTAACTTTGCAACTGGTATGGTTTAGATATTCCAATAGATGGTCATTTTCATTAGCTCATCCTCCCTATCAAACAAATCTTTTCATCTTTTAAAATCAAAGTTGACAAAGGTGTCTTAATTGTCTCTCAACTTATTCACAAATTCATTATTCAATAGGTCAATGTTATCAAGGCTAGTGGGATATAAAGCATCTCTTGTTTTGCTTAAATTTCTACAAAGTTCAAATATGAAAGAAAAACATGTTAGATATGCTTCTCTTTCTGTATATCTTGAATATGGAATTTTCTTCATATATGGTTATGATCATGAAAGGAGTAATATATATCTCTATGCTACAATATTTTTTTTTGACTTGTTTATACTATATGGTTAGCAAATTCTTGCACATCCGTATGAATGACTCGAGAATCATCGAGAAATAAAAAGGAAAGGCATGAAGAAAAAAGCACCAATGCAAAATGCAACAAAAATCTATGCATACCAGGACTGAAAAGTTGAGGTTTAAAGTGTCTGAAACTACACTTGCAATAGGTTATTAACAAAATTTTCTAAGAATAAAATAAAAAAGAATACTTTATTGAACTAGAAATTTTCATATATTCCTTTTGTATGGAATCAAAAACATCTAGTAATTATTGAAAAAGTCATTCAATGTTATAGTAAAGGTAAAATTCAAAGGAAATAAACAATAATGACACATTAATTCTTAGACTACATAAAAAAAAAGCTCCTGGTTAAATGGTTTTACAAACTTTTCATTTTAAAACAATTCAAAATCATAAACCAGTAAATATAATTCCCCTACTGTCTATTCAAAAGTTGAATCAAAACCCAAAAATTTACAATTCTCAATTTTCAAACACAACCCACCACTATTAGGTCTGCACCCAAACCAAATCAAACCAAAATTTACTTTTCTCATTCTTTTGTAATTTTTTCACAGATTAGAAAAACAATACCAATGATGTTACTTAAATTATTATAGTGAGGTACATAATAGATATCTAAATAGTGTTTTAACAATCAAATATTTAGAACTAAGTTAGTTTATATAGGTTTGATTATTTATACAGTTTAATCAAATTTCAATGAGTTAATTATTAACTAGTCATTATGGCTTATCAATTTGTTCCAAAAAAGAAAAAGAAGCAAGTGAGCTAGTAGCTCAACTAACAATAGTCAAGTGGTAAGGAGTCAACTAGGAGGAAAGAACATTCTTGGTTTGAATTCTACCAATTGCATTTCTCAACCCACATCTAAGTGTGTGATCATTAGGGACCTCGAGTTGGTGGGCTCTCCCCTGTTATTTTGCTCTTGGGAGTGACTACCTATCTATGGATCACGTTCAAGAATGTGTCCATGATATGAACAAAAAAAATTATTCCATAAAATACAATTATTTTCTACTCAAATTTTCTCACCCACTCATAAAATAAATTAGTTTGCCTAGCTATTTCTCAATTTAGTTTTAGCTAATAATTAATTAACCTTAGACATCTTGACCAAAAGATTTGTTAGTTTGGATAACAAAATCAACTAACTATAGCTCAACATCTCATTTTGTTGTTTTTTCAAGGGAAATCGTAAAATTCATACAGCATAAGAATTTAAGAAATTCTAAGGTGATGACATCTTTTATCGAATTCATCCCAAGACAAAAAAAAAATGAAATAGGGTAGAAAAAAAAAAAGCAAACCAAATGAGAAGATAGTAATTGAAATTGAAATTAAAGATAAAGATGATAATATTACTCTTGACAAATAAAAGAAATGACAAGATTTCAAAATTAATAATAAAAAATAATATGCATATTAAACCATAAGGTTAATTGTGGTTGTGGGAAAATTTGTGAGAAAAGGGAGATGGTTTAAGGGTGATTCCAAAAAAGGGTGGTTATAGAAGGTAAGAAATTAGAGATTAGGGTTTCAAAGAAAGGGACCCTTTTATACTTGGGTTTTTAGGTTCATCTAGGGGTTCAAATTGGGCTGGCTTGGTTTGGTTTGAATGGTTTCAAAGGTTTTAAACCTATAACAGAATGGGCAGAATGAAAACGAAATATATTTGCTGGAATTTTCCCAAGAAATTTAGAATGACTCAAGATTAAAAGTGAGATGAAATTTGTTCCTCTTTGTTGTATTTTTAAAGTACTATAAGGTATACTAGTCATTCCAGCCATAACAGAATGAAATTGACAACCTTGGTTACACCACAAACTCCAATTCAAAATCTAATTACTAAATATGTTTATTCAAAACTTCATATTAAAGCTCTCATATGTTACTTATACATTAAGAAACAAATCCTAAACAAATATGAAAAAAAATAATAAAATAGTTCTAACCCAAATAAGAAAATGAATCCTAATTCAACTAGAAAAATAAAGTAAATGCAAAATAGTAATTTCTAAACCTTATTTGAAGGTCTTCTTGATCTTTGATTACGATAAAATTTTAATCCTATAAGAAAAATAGAGCTTTTAAAAACTTCTAGCAAAGTTTTAGACAGATTCAATAGTCAGATCAAAATTTTTTTCATTAATATAATATTGCATGTTAAGATGCATCAGTTTTCCTCGTTTGGAAAGAAAATATCCGTAAGTTTTGGTCATCCATCTGCCCAACATTGTCATTATTGTCGACCATGAAAATCAATGTTAGCCCTCTTAAGTTCTATTGACCTCTAGTGTGCAGGAACTACTTAAGTATGCCAATAATCAATTCCTAAAACACAAGTTGTGAATGGCTTATTCTGCATCATTCCTCATCATATTGCCTTGGCCTATCTAACAGTAAATGATATGCATCCATAAAAACCATATCACACTAAATACTATCAAATATCTCATAACTATAGCAAATAAAAATAAGGCAGTGTTTGTCAATGATTTTCTTACTATCTTGACTCAGCTAGTTCAGTCTGTAGGGCTTAGAGTTTTTTTTTTTTTTATCTAAGTTACAACTTCTCTAGTGCCTCAGTCAATACCATATGTTCATAGTTACGTATCACTATCAATTATCATATTACATACCTTGTACTTAATGATACAAGTTGAATAAAAAAGACTAGTGCGTAGACAATCCTTGTCTAAATCACTTTTAGAAGCAAGTAAACTTTTTTGAATGACTAAAGTAGCATCGCTATCACCTTACAAGACCTCCCAACTACTATCTAAATCATCATAAATAGGATCACACGCCTTCTCATCAGGTTCTTCTACTAATATATTTTTACATAAATGACTTTTTAGCTTATGGCACTCAGAAAATTGATGCCTTAACTCGTCATATTCGAAACATCAAAATTTAAAACTAGATCCAAAACTCAAACCTTGACATATAGTTTGATTATCTATTGATTAAGGCTAAACAAATGATTTTTGTTCGCTAGTATGCACCTCTCTATTATTTACCCTAACAACATGTTATTTATCTATAGTCAAAGCCCTCTGATAAGCTTTTAAATTTGTCCATAAATATTGCAAGCATAACATGTCTTGGATAAACTATCATGATTTATTTAGGTGTCTAAAAACCAATTGCTCTTCCATTTTGAGCAGATCCTTGCTAGCCATTAGTTAGTAAAAATCATATATGTATTCCTCAACAGTTTTCCCATCTTAACTTGATGTATGGAGTCATTAGTATAAAGTTTGAGTGTACTTGAATGGAAGAAAGTGTTTATTAATCTTCTACTTCATCTTCTTCTAATTATTAATCTTTTCTGTTTTCCTCATTTTTCCTGAGATCGCTTTAATTTATCCTACCAAGAAAAAGCTCGCTCTTTCAATCTAATCATGATAAACTTCACCTTTATCTTCTCTAGATTATATTTTACTAAAAAACTATTTCAACCTCATTCATTCAATTAATGAATTTTTATGCTTGCAAAGTTCTTGTTAAATCATAAATCTTTAATCAAAATTCTAAATTTCCATGATAATCCTTCAAATCAAAAGGTTGTCTCCTCTTATCATTCCTCTAGAACGAGTTCTCGATACTAGCCAATGACCCGTGGCCACTCTCCTCCTGTTCTTTTTGGATCTGCTCTACCAATTATCGAATTAACTCTATGAATTGTGTCTATATATCCTTTATTACTAGCTCCTAAATATTTTTCTCCTAAGAGGGAACCTCCCCATCCCCTCTTGCCCAAATATGTTCTACTTTGCAACTTCTTTCAACCACGGTTCTTTAGTAACACACAATAAGCAAATAATCAAGTATTGATGGGCTCGGATTTCAAATACAGATAGAAACAACAAAAGAAAGATAGCAAAAACAACCAACACAAAATTGTGTTGAATAAGGTCACACCATAAACCCTAACTTAATATTTTACCATAAATATTCTAATCAAAACTTCCTATTAGAGCTTTTATAGGTTCCTTATATACTAGAAAAAAGTACTAAACAAAGGTAGAAAAATAATAAAAGAGTCTTAAACTAAAACAATATAGTAAATCCTTAAAAATAATTTATGGACCTAATTATTTGAAGATCTTTTCAAACTCCGATTACTATGAAACTTTAACCTATTAAAAATAGAGCTTCTAAATTTTTTTTGAAAACTTTTAACCCGATCAAACGGTTGAATAAAAAATTATTTTTGTTCATACAAGATTATGCATTAAAGAAAATCTCCTACATCACATAAAGCTCACCAAGTTTGGATTCAATCTCCTTTCCAGCTTCATTTTGATGCTATTAGTTGTGAAAACCTTGCAACTTGGTGGGGGAATCTCTCTCAACGCTTTTGTGAGAATATGGTAACAATGAGTGCAGAAAAGAACTACCTTGTTTTATTTTATGGCAACTATGGAATGACGTGGTTTTCCAATATAAAACATGGTTAGTGGATGCAATTGTCAGAATCTAGTTTTGTTTCGATACTATTAATGGGTCATGGTTTTCTAAAAACCTCCCACATTTAAAAACTATCACACGAAAGCCTGAACCCAAAATTAGATTATGATTTCTCCACACCCAATCTTGTATTGGGCTGGAGTACGCTGTCGCCCAACTCTAAATTGGGCCAAGACGCCTCTACGCCCAACTCTAAGTTGGGTCAGGACGAGTCCACGCCCAACTTCTGAGGCATATCCGCGCCCAATTCTTTTTGAGTTCAGCGTACAGTGGAACCCAATTTCTATTGGGTTTGGCGTACAGCTAACCCCAACTCCTATTGGGTTCAGCTTATAACTGAAAAGTGACCTTACTCTAATCCTCCCTTGCTCTGGGTCGGGGCTAGTAACTATGATACCCATCACATCCCATTAATTATCAACAAGCTACCCATGCTTATATTAATTAGATATGATGGCATCAACAATAGAATAATATTATTCTACCATTACAAGATTACATCTCTACCCCTCACATATCATATGAAACCAGTCAAAACAGGTAATATAAAAGAAAGCTTAAGTACACAGAAAAGGGGTTCGAAAACCTTATGCTCTTAGACAAACACATTCATTCTCTTCTTCCTTTACATCTACATCTTCTTCTTCTCTATCTTCATAAAAGCTCATTAATACCTTCATTAATGTCTTTTTACCATACAAAATACCTCATACTGACTTGATCTTTGAAAGATCCCCCAACAATACCACCTAGTGGTCTTTAAGGGACTTTGTGCAGATATTCATTTAAGAAAAGATTTACAACCCCTGAAGATATACATTCACGAGGAGGCCGATATAATCTGAAAGTGAAGGTCATAGAACATACTACGAATGATCTGCAAGGATCTTTAGGAGTATTTCTTCTAGAATATTCCCCGTGATTTTTGTAATTCATCACTATTCAACTAGATAAACTGCAGAATGGTAGGGTTTCTGTGATGTAGGATCAATCTAGTTTGAAATTAAGCAACCTGATGACGGTGATATTGAATTGAATTGTGATAGCGCTTTCAAACAATATATACTCTCTCAGAGGTAAGATTAGGGTAGTTTGAAGGAACTGTCTTTGTGGAATTGTTTGTGCTAGAGTTTTTTGCTGCTCCAACGGTTTGGAACCCCAAACATATGAAGCTCTACCCTGCAGGAGGCTGTTCGACTTGGGTTATAGGAAGGTTTTCCAAAATTTATAATTGAAAGGGACGCCAAAGCTTTGTTTGATACTGTGGCTTTTAAAGAATTCTATGATAGTGAGATTCATTTAATTTTGCTTGATAGTGTATGCTTGGCTAGGAACTCTGAGGGTTGCATTTTTCGTTTAGTCACGTGTCCAAATAATTGGGTTCTATATGAAATGACAATTGCAGCCTTAAGAGAGCAAATTTGTTCTGAAAATCAGGATGTACTCTTAGGAAGACTCCAACAATTATTTTTGTGAGTTTACTTTGATCAATGATATATATTTCTATCTTAGACAAAATAAAATGCCCTTTAAAACGTAATTTGTCTTGAATATATGGAAAGAAAGAAGAGAAGTTGACCGTTATGGTGTAGTTAGTGGCTCCCCTCCCATCCCTCTCTGAGTCTAATTTTACTATCTTCTTCATTTGGGTATCTGGCTCCGATATCCACTCACTAGGACCTTAGATTTTCTACCCTTTACCGCACAATACAAACAATGGAGAACCAATAAGTTTAAAATCACTAAAAATGGAAAGGGCCGAGCAGAATACCTTAGCTTCTCCCTTGTAAATATTAATCGTTTAAGCTTCAATCCTAATCCTAAACTTGTGAAATAATCGACAGCAATAGATCAGAGACGAAAAAAGAGGTGGCAAAATAGCAAAACAAAAGAAGCAAAGAGAGGGTTGCGAGAGATAGGTTGAAGGAGAGAAGAAATTAGCTGAGAAAGCTATGGGAGCTGTTAAAAATTACATGTTGTTAGTTTTCTTTGCATTAGCCATGCAAACTTCAACTCTAAAGGCCGGCATTGCCAATTTCGACGAGTACTGGAAAAAGCGAGCTGAAGAGGCCAAGGAGGCTTCCCGCGAGGCCTACGAACCAAATCCGGCGAAAGTCACTAAACATTTCAACGATGAAGTGCACAAGTAAGTTTATGTTAAACATTAATAATTGTGAAAACAACCTCTCTTTGTGAAAATGTTGATTGTATTGTAAGTGTAAATATTGTACATGTTCTTTATTTAGGTCATTGGAAGGTGGCAATAGCACAAGAAGGAATCTAGGAAAAAACAAAGGGCCATGCCTAGCAACAAATCCTATCGACCGATGCTGGAGATGTGATAAAAACTGGGCCAAAAACCGCAAGAAGCTGGGAGGTTGTGCTCTAGGGTTTGGACGCAAAACCATAGGAGGCAAGCATGGAAAATACTACCGGGTAACAGACCCGTCAGACAATGACATGGTGAATCCTAAGGCAGGAACATTGCGCTATGGAGTGATTCAGGACAAACCGCTTTGGATTATATTTGCTCATGATATGGTTATTAGGCTAAGTGAAGAGCTAATGGTGGCATCAAATAAGACTATTGATGGGCGCGGTGTTAATGTGCACATTTACAATGGTGCTCAAATTACTCTACAGTTTGTGAAAAATGTGATCATCCATGGGATCCACATCCATGATGCTAAAGCTGGAAATGGTGGGATGATTAGAGACTCGGTGGATCATTATGGCTTTCGTTCTCGGAGCGATGGAGATGGGATTTCAATATTTGGGTCAACTGATATTTGGATTGATCATATCTCCTTGTCTAATTGCGAAGATGGCCTCATCGATGCCATCATGGGATCCAATGCCATCACCATATCTAATTGCCACTTCACCAAACATAATGATGTGCGTACCCATTTTCTTTTTCTTTTTATGAAATTAACTCAATCAAATTAATTAAAAGTTGAGGTGAGAGGAGCCCATTATCTTTGTGATGGTAGCCATATATATATAATACAGCTTTCATACCTTGCTCACTACCAACTGCCAATGCTAATCCTCTTACTGTCTAACCATTTATTATGGATTGGAGGATCCTATTTTTGGCACAAAAATAACAATAATTAAAAGAGATATTGACTATTAATGTGCTGTATATTATTACATTTTAGCATGGAGAAGGTGTAATTTGCAAATATACAAATTCGTTGCAGGTAATGTTGTTTGGTGCAAGCGATAGTTATTCTGGCGATTCAGTGATGCAAATAACTGTTGCTTTCAACCACTTTGGTCGTGGATTAGTGCAAAGAATGCCGAGGGTCCGATGGGGGTTTGTGCATGTTGTAAACAATGACTATACTCACTGGGAAATGTATGCTATTGGTGGTAGCCAACATCCTACTATCATTAGCCAGGGTAACCGGTTTGTTGCTCCTCCTGATCCAGCATGCAAAGAGGTACACTTCCTTCTAATTTAATGAAGGGCCATTACTGTACCAAAATACAGTTTTGGGATGAATTTAGTTAAAATCTTCGAAATTCTTGCTTAAAAGTGAGTATTAATTATGTCAAGGATGGAACAAAAGAGATCATAGCATTTCTATATTAAGATTAAATTAGGTCCACTACACAAGTTGAACATTCTTTATACACGTTCATGCAGGTGACCAAGAGGGACTATGCAGTTGAAAGTGTGTGGAAGTCCTGGAATTGGAGATCAGAGGGGGATTTGATGCTCAACGGAGCCTTCTTTGTTCAATCTGGTAATGCAATCAAGACAATGAACAAACAGGCTGTGATCAGTGCAAAGCCTGGTAGATATGTGAGCAGGCTCACACGCTTCTCCGGTGCTCTCAATTGCGTTAGAGGTAGACCTTGTTAATCTGTGTACCTCACTACCTGGTATCTGTATATACAGCTAGCTAGCTAGGTGAACGAGTTCACAACCGAACCCTAGCTGTTTTCCGAAAATAGAGATTTAATTTAGAAGGGCAATTTCAACGCTTTCTGTTGTTAAGTAACTCGAATATCTTTGTAACTCTATTGGCGAATATTAATTTACAAAATTATTGCAACAATTTCTCTGTTTAGGAATATCGTTTGTATTTTCTACGACATTGATTAGTGCGGGACAGTTTCTTCGGCAACTACCAGCAGGCACTGAGGATCCAAGTTATCATCAAACGTGAATTTAACATTTAATTAGCTTGGTTCTAAAGCCAGTTAGGCTTTCGTTTTTATCTATTAGATTATCAAAGTCAATCTAGTTGTGAGAAGCTGCACCATGAGCCAGAGTCAAGCTAGTTCTGAGAATCTTGCTCAATGGTACGGGAGGGCCATTGATAATCGCCATATGACCATTCAAATTGGCCCTGAAATGTAATGCATACGATAGCGAAAAATAAAAGATTTGTTATAAATCTAAAACTTTAAAGACCAATAACAATATAGACATGAAAATACTTTCAAAATACTTAATTGTCAGGAATATTTTTCTTTTTTAATACTATAAGAGTAATATTACACTTTAGCTCTTCCTCTTCATAAAAAGACTTATGAGTTATAAATAGATTATGAATTCTTTAAGTAAAAAGTTCAGAATCGTTATTTTCTACTACATATTTATTTTTAGAGTGTCTCTATATAATAATATTGTATTTTCTCTCAAAACATCTCTGACTTAATCATCAAAGAGTCTCTAGATTCACCAAATGGGATATTTTTGCATGTATCAAGCACCGGTCACATTGGTTAAGGAGAAAGGAATATATTTTCAAAACCAAGAGATTAACCAATTATTCAAGACATAACCCCCAAGTTACTTGGGTTTTTTGGAACATCATCAATTACTTGGGTTTTTTGGAACATCATCAATTCACACCGTTTGTGGGAACTAAACAAAAATCTAGTTCATTTTTGTTTCTCAAAAGCTTTTTCCATGACTAATGAAACCCCAACACAATAGAAAATATCTGCAGCTACATCTATGGCTATGTTAATGACTAAGCCGGTGGCTATACCTAGGTTCACTACCAAAAATTCGACTAAAAGCAACGGAATTACCGACATAATTTTTCTATTAGTAATTTGCGGTGATATTTATCGACGGATGTAAATCAATCGGTAATTCTATCAGTATATACCAATGGAATTACAGAAGAAATATATAGAATTAAAAAAAATAGTTTGATGACGTGGAAGTTTTTGCGGACAATTTTACCGAGGGATTCAAACCGGGACCTCCATACAGTGAAGTGACCCTTTCACTGTCAGAATCACCGATGGAATCACCGATGGAATATTTCCGTCGGTGATTCCATCTGTAAAAGTTAATATATCATCACACTGTTATCCCTCTTCTCCCCTATTTCTCCTTCTTCTTACCTATCCCTGCATCTAAACAAACTCTCCCCTCCCAAACTGCAAGTAAACACCCCCAAAACATCCCTCACTTCTCAGCACAAATCATCCTTCTTTATTTTTTGTAGTCATAGAATCTGTGTTCTGATTTATTGTGAATTTTATTATTTTCTGTAAGTAAATCTATCTTTTTTTTAATTTTAACATTAAAATGTCAATTTTATTATTATTTAATGTTTTTTAAGTATATGTATTTTGTTAGTGTATGTACATGTTTTATTGTTTTTTCTCAAACAAACCTGTAGTATAAATATATAATTTTGTACTTGTTATGATTTGTTTTAGATTTCGTAAAATTATATTTGTTTGTAAATTATTGAAACTTATGTCGAATTATCAAATTAGATGTGTTGTGATGAAATAAAAAATAGCTTGTTAAACGGGTCCGTTTTAATTTTTATTAATGCTATTGCAGGGTTGTAATTTCTGTAAATTTGTGTATAAATTTATATGGACGTTGATCATTGATAATGAATATTTAAGAGAAGTTTAATTAGTTTGTTGGATATAATCTCGAGTTAAACCAATATTTTTGTAAATTTATTTACTTAACATAGTTAATTAATACATGTTATCATCATTATTTTATAGAAGTTCATAGAAGTTATGGATGATTGTTCATGAATGTATAGAGATTCACTCTAAAGTGATTCGTTTAACGGAATCACCTTCATTAGGTTCTTAATACATGGAAAAGTTAAAGATAGTAGTTCAACAAAGAAGACAATATTATTTGATAGGCGAAAAGGGATGCAGATGTGAGCTCTAAGTTCGCAAGTTTATGAAAATAGCATGAAATCCAAAAATAATAAGAAAAATCACAAAAAGTATCAAAATCGAGGTTCCATTGCGATATTTTTTTATCTAAAGATTTGACAATACGCGTAGCGACACGACAGTTATTATAAGGGAAATGGCCTCTCGAATATCCTATAAAAATTTAAACGTAATCCAACGGTCGGATCAAAAGTTATGACCCTTTTGAATTGTTTTTCTGGTCTGACATAGTCAGACTCCTTATTAGATCTAGACCTATCTCAACTGTTTATATATACTTACAAATTATCTATGTACAAGCTCCTTCTCCATAGGTTTCTTCACCTATTAGAAGAAAAAAAAAATTGAGTATGGGTTTTTCCATAGTTTACCTCAACGTACTTAGAGGTTTTTTTTCAAACATGGTGCACACCCTGCACACGAGTTCTTTATAATTTTTCCCGCACACGAGTTCCAATCAAAGAACAAGCAGGTTCCTTTCTTCAAACGTGGTGCACACCCTGCACACACGACTCACACGAATTCTTTGGAATTTTAACTGCACACGAGTTCTATTCAAAGAACAAGTATTATAAATGGTTAAAGGAACAAGTATACTTAAGAACAATTATAACTGAAATTTCAAGAGATCCAATCAATATTATAGCCAGTCAATGCCTGATAAAAGGTTGGAGATATAAATGGAGCAGGTTCATTCAGATGCCTTAACAAAGTGATGAGCTGCTTCGGTTGATGATTTGCGAAGCTCTCCCAATACATCTTGTTGGGAATAATGTGATTATTGCTCAGAATGAATGATCTAGTAACTTCTATACTTGACCACAACTGACGAAATCTGCATTGTTTAAGACACAATGGTCTGTATAGTTCGAAAAGTAAGCATGCATGCAAATGTATGGTGATGGTAGACAGTACAGACCTGAGTCATGGTAGAAGAACTGCATCTACAGCCTGTTCCCATGTCCATGAAAGCGCATTATCCCTTGCAAAAGTTGTGGCAAGCATTGAACGTTCTTCAAGCTCATCCAACTCAACTTTTATTTATATATTTAGGGCAGTTGATTTATTGATGCGGGCCAAACAAATGACGTGCAGAAACTGTTCAAGGTGAAAATGGATTCTCCGTCGTCTGTAAGAAAACAGAAGGTTCAAGTCGATTTTCATTTCTCATAACCATTTCATAAAAGATTGTGTTTGTTATTGCATGGAAAATCAAAATTGCCAAAAACCTTGGGGGTGGATGGTAATTTGGACATGCATGTACAGTAATTTTGGTTTTGCCATGATTGGGCAATTACAGCATAAACCCCCACCCCACTTTCTCGTGAAATTAACAATTACAGACGAGAATGCTAAAAAAGAATATCAAGAACCGCTTGCAAATTGAAGTTTCCCACATCTAAAATTATTCCTCGGAATCCAATCCACCAATGCGCTGTTTCCTCCGATCAAAAACAGCTTTAAAGGACTCGTGCTCCACGCGAAGTCGCTCTTGGAATATGCTCTGCTTTGACTTGCCAACGCCTGCGGTTGAAGTTGGTCGCTCCTCTTCAGATAATGGGTTGGACTTCTGCAGGCGTTGAAAACACAAGAACATAAATAAGAAGATCATTTAGCCAGCTTGGCTCCATGTTAGGTACAGCAATAATAGCCTTGCACAGCATTAATATGGTGCGCTTTGCACAGGCACCACAAGGGAGTGTATGTTTAGCCTATCATTTTATTGTGTTTCAAAAGATTGATAATTGATCAAAAGTAGTCTTCTTCAAGAACGGAACATCTAATAATGAACAAGAAGCCGAGATAGCCGTAACGCTTACCAAGTTGTATCCAGCACCCGGTCCAATAACTAGAGACAACATATTTGCTTTCTTTGCTGCAACTATAGAAAACCCAGTATCCCCAACCTGTACAGTGACAATAACTTTTAAGTAGAGCATTAATTATTCATGTGGTGGTGGGTTTCAATTCATTCAGTGCAGCACTCGCTTATACAACGAAACAAAGTCATTGACAAATGTTAAAATATTGATAGTGTCCCTGACATAGAGCCATGTTATGTGGACTCCTCTCAGATATTTTCTTCAATGTAAAGCAAATCATCGTGGTTCTCTCACAATTTCAGATATGCCCAGCCAGTTCCTGATGGGCCGCTCTCAAGTACTGTAATGAGGTTGTAATGCTTACAGACCTTCAACGACATAGAAGTTTTCTACTAACTGTTCCTTATTGCCAGGTTTTACAAAAAGAAAGCATAAGACAAGCCATCTATCCTCCTACAAGGCATGCCACAAGCTTCAAGAAGACTAAGCATAACAAAAAATATATACATTAGGAAAATTTTAAAAATCATGAAAAAAAACATTTGTTTTGGCTTAAACATAGTACTTCGTTATAGAAGACTAAAAATATACTATGAAATTGTTTGGAATGCCTTGACCTATTAGCATAACTGACTATAATAAAAGACAAATGTGAAACTACAAATATGTAAGCACTTAACATGCAAAATGCGCATATAATTATAGTCTAAGTGTATATAAAGCAACCGACCAAAAATGATGGAAAACAGACAAGCATTGTACATTTCCACATTATAAATAAGATAAACTTCAGTTGCGTAGAAATAAGCCTGTCAGTTACATTGCAAGTACCCTAGCACGAAAGGAGGTCCTGCATTTCAATCATGTCTCACCAATGACTGCCAAAAGCAGACAGTCATCTACTATAGTCTTTTGTCCAAAAAACTTGTACACATCAATGTGAAGATTAAAGGCAAGGAAATTGCAGTGAAGACATATGCTTAATCTCGTGAGGCTTATGCTTTCCAAGAGTACATCTCAAAAGATTGATGCCGGAAGTGATTTCATCACTGCCTCGTGTTAAGAATGATATATTGTTGTTGTTTGTACATGCATTTAAATTCTATATACTACTAATATATGACAACATAGTTAAGTTTGTATTATTTATTTATTTATATTTTAATAAAGAATGAATCATTCAAACCTAATGATAATGGGGATGCCTACTGTATCAAGACAATGTAATACAATATACTTGAGAGATTTCAATAGTTCTACTGAGTCAATAAGAAGTTCGTCATGTTGGATTTGTTAGAAGGATACATATAAGAATAACAAAAGAAATTTAGAATAGGATTCACATGAGAACTTAATATAACAAAATAATAGCAGCATATGTTATAGTTACCTGGTCACTCCAATGCACTGATTTTCGTTGCTTTTGATAAGCTTGAACCAATCCAGAAAGAGCATTATTAGTCCTCATGCTTTCAGATCCTTGTGTGTCAGCTTCATCTAAATCATCTGACCATTTACTTTTACCCAATTCTTTCAATCTTGAAGGATGGTCCTCTTCAGCATCCCATCTCTTACTGTCTTTTGCAGGAACTAAAGTTTAAATGATAGTAAATAGAAGAATCTAACAAAGTTATAGGCAAAAGTTTGTCTCACAGTGAACTGGAGAAACATAACAGGAATTTATAACCATTCAACAAATAAATCTCTTTACAGAAAACTGAAAATAGGATGTTAATAGTAGAGATGTTAATCAAATATGATATTCATTACATGCAAACTGCCAAGACTAAAATCCTCACAATCCAGATGGACATTTAGATCATATTCATAGTACACGCAACATAAGTGCAATCTCCCTCATTAATTATAGTACAACAACTTATTTGCATTCCCCCAAGAAGAAATTCTGCCAAATCATTTACAAATTGAGCCATCAGTCAGGAACTACTGATCTTTAGCTTAGTTGAGAAGTTCATGCACATGGCCATTTTGGACAATGACAACATAAGACAGTTTCAGCTAAATGTATGGTGCATAAGGGAATATTAAACCTTGGCAAATCACAAATTTCAGAGAGGGGTTCAGCTACTGATTCAGAAGAGAATTTGCATTGGAAAGCTGTAAGGTCAGTAAATAATATAGAAGTCCCTCTTTTTTTAAAACATATTGTTTGGTACCTTGACTAGCATTGATGTTATTCCATTAATTGAAGTTCTGGCATTTTAAGAACTTATGACATATTTAGTGCCATTATAGTTTGTCTTGTTAATTGATTGTTAACTTTTAAGGCATCAAGAATTTAGATAATGAAAAAATAGTCAATTCTGATCAGCCAGTCAGGGTACTAAACATTAGGTTTTCAATGAAGAGGGACTCAACTATATTACGTTGAAAATAGAGGCACTTTTTTATAGTTTAGTATTTGTAATGTGTGGAAATAGCAGCATAATCCTAGGGAAAACTTCTCAACCTGAAAGTTTTAACCCTGGAGTGCTAACAACACTTATCCACAACCACTTGAGGCATAATTGAAATCATTTTTAACCTCATTAGATTTTACAACTCCCAGAACTGACCAGTGAGTCGGAATTTATGCAAAAGGCACCTTTTTTCCATGGAAGGCTGGATATTAAAAACTCCTCAAGCCCAATAAAAGATCAACAAGATTATATGGAAGCGTTGAAAGCAGAGAGTTAAAATATACCATGAGGTGCATCTTCTATGGGAGGAACTATTGTCTTCTCAGGCTTTCCTTCCTGCAGGTTTGATGGATTACCAAAGTCTCCATCTTCAGTGTCCATGTCAACCTGGCAGATTCAATACAAGAAATAAAATCAAATCACTGACTACAAATTCCGTGTCCTATGCAACATGTAAGCTAAGATATTTGCACCAAACAGCACATAGAGTGCACAAAGGAAAGCTACTCAAGGCAGTTCATCCCACACTCAGAGTAGGATCACACTTCCACAACGATTATAATTTGCCCTAACTAATAAAAGTCAATTATGGTGTCCATTATTGCCATATCAATAAAGATATTCAGAAGAACTATGAAACAACAAAATAATAATAATAATAATAATAATAATTTATTTAACTATTTTTGCTTTTACCTGTACACTAAAACAGCTATTAAATACATCTAAGTGAGACCACATAAATCAAGATGAACTTTTTTTCTACTCAGGAGAGAAAGAAAGCATCAATGTAGCATGAAGATGAACTTTCTCTTAACTCGGGAGAAGAAAATAAAAGGCATCAATACAACAACATGACATTCACTTACCTCTTGAATTCCATTTTTCTTCAGGTCATCTCCACAGAATAATGACTGCCATGCCAGCAAAATATCACAGAAGTAACCATAAGTCAAAAGACTGGCTCTGAAGTTTAAGAGTCTATGATAAATACACTTGTGACTTCCCAATTTTGTAGCTTGAAAAGTTAATGCACTTTTGGATAGCATATTCAGTTTTGTATTCCACAATTTTGAACCATTTTGAACTTCCTATCATTTAATCCAGAGTAAAACTAAGATACTAGACATAACAAACCTTGATGTCCAATTGAGTGTAAATCAATGGAGCTTCTTCCCACCGCCGGGCCATTGTTTGTATTTCATCTATGGTAAAACCATGTACATTCCTAGCAGCACAACCCTGCAATTCCACAGGATTATCAAAGTGATGTAACTATCTAGCAAAATGAATTTTCTTTCCAATTTAGGCTTCGAAACTAGACTTATGTTTAAATGTTGAGGCCTCGGTTACTATCAGATTAATTGCAAAAAGTGTAAGAACAACAAATTTGAATGGCTAATTGCATATTATGCAAGTGTGGTGCAGTGGGAAGAAGATATAACGTAATCAACCCAAAATAAACTAGAATGTAGATTGAAACTCACTACAGGGTCTTTATATGTAGCCTCTGATATGTAAACTTCGTAGCCTGTTCTCTGAGATAAAAATTTAAAAAAGAAAAAGATGTAGTAAGTGGTGCAACTAATAAGAAAATATAAAACTAATCAACAACTCTCTGATTCTACACCACCACCATTCAAACAAAAGTTGCTTCAAATACTCAGAGAGGGTAGCACTTTCAGATGAACACATTGAATGAAAGAGTATAATATATGACACCTTTTAGATCCATCTCCCATTCCTTAGGCCTGTGATCTCAAAAAACTTAAGGGTGCCATGGGGCAAATAGGAATCGAATCAGGTGGTTGAATTTTACTGAATTGAAATTATGATTAAAGGATGCGACCAGTTATTAGAAACTCACAAAGCTTGTAAATAAATTAGACTTCAGGGAAAAGATCTTCCAAGCAACCTCAAATTTGAATAAAACAAATTGACGAGCCAAAAAATCTAAATACTGAATTTCCCAATAGATTCTTTGCATACTGAGCAATGCTCTCATCACTAGGTTTCCTAGGAATGTAATATTAAGGAAATGCAAGCAATCGGATTAAAATTGGGCACTCTAGACCGATCACATTAGCTATGCAATGAGAATCAAACTTCTATGAGTTGATAAGTGGCATCAGCAAGGTAGCAACAATCAAGTCCAATTCACCAAACAAGGTAAAAATGCAACTTTTTCAAAAACTACATCATATGGACCTGGAAATTCTAAAAATCATCCACATAAATAACAACAAGGCACGTATACAAAGCAGCCCCAAAACAAGATACGTAAACCATGTTTTCACTACCATTTTATGTAAAACTGTTCGCTGATGCTTTTAATAAGTAGACGTCATCCAAAAGCACAAAAACCAATATTCTGGTGATTACATGGGGGAAGAACAACAAAAACTTCATATGGAGTTAGTAGCACAACAGAGAAGAATTTACAATTACTGCAGCCCAGACAACTCTAAACTACACATAGTTGCCAAGGTATTAGCTAATACATCAAAGATATATTACAAGGCATGCCAACATTCCTTCAATCACCAACATTTACATATCTAACAAAGAAGGCTTGCCTCTGAAAAATAAGAAGTGGAAGTCTTTTAAAATTATGATCATCATATGACCCCAAAGGATGACTACAGACTTGAGCATCTAATACACCAAATAAATTCCCAACCTCTTTTCAAGTATTGACTCAACCTATAAACAGAAGGGCTACACTTCAAAAACTCGAGCAGAAATCTGTTTGATTAATTGATTGACTAATGCAATGAAATGCCATTCTCATATTTCTCCCCCAAGGGATTTCTAATCAATTTATCAATTATGTCAATTGAATGGATTTCTGATCAGTTATATTAATTTTAGTAGATCAATAATATATTAATCAAAGGGATTTCTGAACAATAAGCAGAAATATGATTAATTGATCTACTAATGAACTGAAATCCATTCTTGTATTTCAGCTCAAATAAACTTTTTTTGCAAAAGCTACAAGTTGGTTATAGTTTCATAATCATAATTTATAAGAGAAAAATGAAAAACACAGCAGACTCAGCTATCATCCAATCGAACTACAAAGGATCATGAAGAAAGAAAAATAAACTGTACTGAAAAGTGAACACTGACCACGGGAGGAAAGTCCAGCAATGGGAAGCCCAGGCAAAATTAAAAAGAAAAGTGAAAGCACAGCATACAGACATTAGTTCTATCCAACTACACAAAGATCCACATTTAAGAATGAGGACCCGAAGACCTCATTCTTCAACATATTCCAAGGACATCGGGAAATCAGAACATATTTACTCGCAGAGCTTGTCACAAGAGAGAAGTGAGGGTATACCTTTGCAATTGCCCAAAATTGAGCAAAATCAGCTACCCGCAGATTGCGGTCATCCACTAAGACGAAGCACACATACCAGCACAAAAGGGTCAATTGCCGCACAAAACTGCATCTGTAGTTAGTTACAATGAAAGCAGTGCATGGAGCACTGCATCACCACTAAATCTATAATGAGGCTAGATGATTTAATTTGTTGGGTGCCTTAAAAACCAAAGATATCTGCAAGAACCCTGAATCACTTTGTCTTTTGTTTCAAGCCTATGGTTTGAAAATTTATTTGAAGACATAAAAAAAAATTAAAAAAAAATGAACAAGAGATCTTCACTTCCTAAGCTACTCAATAAGTCAAGCCCATTAGACACGAAGAACATTGAGTTTGTGCAACAACTATCATAGAAACATGGAATGAGACATTAAACCAGATAGAGTACTTTCTTAGCATCAAGCGAAATGAAACCATGCTGCCAAATTGGTACATATTGTCAATATAAATTGCAACTTACCATCTTGAAATAAATGAACATTTAAAGAGTTCCAATAACTTTAAAAAGGTATTTCAGAAGATGATTAAAAATGGAGAAATTTTGCAGGGATAATAAAAAGGCGTTTGTCATCAATTAAATGGTTTCCAAAACAAAAAACATACCAATGACAAGGGTGAAAGTTCCCTCCTCAAGGGTCTTCTTGAATGCTTTCAACAAGCTTTCTCGATAAGCCTATTGTAAGGATAGACAACATGAGATTTGAGAAAACAATAAAATAAGTAACAGACAGAAAAAAGTAAGCGTTTGGATAAAGTTATCAGAACATAATTCCAGCAGGTTGGAATTCTTAGAAGATAGAGCAAGCAAGTAACTTATAATTGTAGTTGTTCTGTAGTTCATTTTTTGCACAAGACAAACCAACTAGCACATTTCTACGCATGTTGTGATGCTATCAATGACAGAAATATTATTTTTTACATAACCTCTACCATAAAATTTGCGTTCTCATGAATACATAAATGCAAAGCAAGGAGACTGAAAAGGCATATTCTGGTTTTTTTTTTTAACCAAATTTCTTAGATCTAGAAGCATTTATTAGCATTACCTCTTCCATTTCAGGTTCATAACAATACTCCATGACCACCTTCTTTACAATTGGTTTCTTGCCTCTTGTAGAGCTTGAAGATTTTGAAGCATCACCGTCTTCAACCTGTTGGCATGGAAGATAATACTTGTCAGCATATTGAAAATACACAAACTTAAATGAAATTAGGAGATTTTATAGCCATTCATGTAGACCAAACAAAACCGACGCACCTTTTCAACTTCAGTCATGAAATAGTCATCCATGGAATGAATTCGTGGCACATTACCACCATTTTCAACCTCAAGGTCACGCATCGTCTTTGCTAAGTAACTTTTACCACTGCCTTTAAGTATATGAAGTGAAGTAAGTATGTACACTAGAAGCTGCAACAGGCATCTTCAATTCTCTAATTACAGTTTATGCACACAGCATATAACATCTTATCATTTGAATAGCTGCAAATGCAGATGCTTGCATAAACTTATCCATTACCTTGCAAATAAGTTTTCATAGAAAAAGTGATAAACAAATTTAGAATGACAAAAGAGAAGCTGACACCCAAGGTCATTGCACTGCATCTATACATGTCATCCTCACCCATCTAAGATTTGCCATTATTTGTTTGAGATTTTTGTCTTAAGAGAATTACAGCTAGCAGACAATTGAAATTTTAAAAAACCCACCAAGCCTTTCAAGGGCATAACACATGTCCAATGAAAAGTTAGTTAAAATTAACATCTAAGAATATTTTTGCTAGATGTTAACCCAACAAATGTGAATTTTAAACTAAGAAAATTAGTACAATACTTCCCTACCTCTCAGGGCATCAAGTTCCTTCGAACAACATTTAATTGATTTTTATATGTTTAAACTACACAAGAAAAAGAAAGAAAGAAAATGAAACATCAATCTTTAGTTTGTTCAGATAACAAGCCAGCTTCTTCAAACCTAGCACTCAGAAGTATGAAAATCAATTTTCCAAACATAGCAGCAGATGATGATTGACTTGAACTCAAGTGAAGTGGGGGAAACAAAACAGATTCATGGTGAATATAAAACATAGGAATTGAAGTGTATTCTATCTGGTATTTACTTAACTCTAGCAAAGAAAACAGTATCTCACCTGGAAGCCCTCTAAGAATTATCACAATATGATTGGGGCGAGTTGCACGATGAGGCATCTTAAACAAGTGAGAAGCATCAACTACTATTGGCCTCTCTGGAGACAATTTCTTATGCAAAAAAGTTTTTCCAGAGGATTGTTTCCATTCCTTCAAACATCCAACCAAAAAGGTTATAACAAAAGATTCTAATTGACCGAAGTGAAAACAAACAGCAAAACAAAGCAACAGTACCTCAGAAACAAACCCAGATGAGTTGTTATGCAGATAAGGATTGGTAGCTGCGGAATTAATAGGAACAGGAAACAAAGCAGATGATGACTTGGGGGGTGAAGGGAGGAGTGGTGGTTCCATAGGAAGAGGCGGTGGCGGTGAAGTTGGCGGAGGCGGAGGCGGAGGCGGCGGCGGATGTCCGCCAAACGCCCTATTATTTTCATGGTAAACACTTTCAATTGGCAGCTGCTGCCGCCTCATTTCGGCGGAATTAGGCATTGGCTGATTTTTCCAGTTATTATTATTCATATCATCATGTGTGGGCGGAAAAGGACTATACAGACTAGTTGTGTTGCCGTGCTCGCGAATCAGCTTCAATCTACGCTCGTCATCCGAAAAAAAATTAGCTGGACTTTGATTATTCTCGTATCCAAACATACCAGATCCAATGCTACCATCAACCCTTGGCCTCTTATAGCTCCGATCAGCTTCACCATTAATACAACTCGCAGCGCTATTCCTATAATAATCATACATGGGATTGGGATGTCCATATCCGTCTTCTCTGTGCCACTGCCACCCCTGGTTAGGGTTGACGACCATGTATGGGTTGGGTGGGCCAGAATGATACGGGTGTTCGGGCTGCGGTGGTGGAGGTGGAGGTGGGAATCTAGGGCTTTGATTGTATTGAGGAGGAGGAGGGGGGGGGGGGGGGGGAGGGGGACAGAATGGGAAGTGAGAAAAGGAGCAGATAGGGCAGATACTGGTAGGGTGAGGAGGTGGTATTGGTCGCCATTGATGATCCATTATTGACTGATTTGATTCAGTAGAGAGAGGAGGCTACTTAAATTTGTTTGGCAAACTTACGATTTGTCCCCCTATTATATATAATTGCTAGAATAGGTCCCTCAACTACCGGCTTTGTCAATTAGGTGCCACATCTATCAACCTTTCCTTAAACATACCATTGTGGTAAAATAATTCGAATTTAAGCACCTATGCACAAGCTAAGTAATTTAAGGTAGTATTTCGTACGTATTTTTGTTTAAAATATATATTAAAATAATATTTTTTTAGTTTTTTAAAATTTATTTTTAATATTAATATATTAAAATAATTCAAAAACTTTAAAAAATTATTTTTATACAAAAAAATTATTTTTTTGTCAAACATTATTTAAGTCGCATTTCCAAACATTATCTAAAAGCCTTAATTTCTTCAAGTGTTAGGTACAAATATACTTCTATTTAGGAATAAGTGTGTGTAAACTAAGAGTGTGTTGATGTGGTTTAGTTCATTTTTTAAATTATTTTTCTTTTAAAGAATAATTAAATTTATTTTTTAAGTTTTTTTATGATTTTAACTTGTTGATGTTAAAATAAAAAATAATATTTAATAAATATTCAATTAAAAGTACTTTTAAAAGCATTATGAACCATATTACTTGATATATACTAAATTATAATTATTTTGATTATGTCATATCAAAACAATAATATTTAAAAGAAAAATGCATCTACGATTATATCGAGTTGACTATCATAAGAAATTTCCGAGTGAGTACATAAAATCATAAAACTTAAGGCTTAGTAGCTAAAAACATAACACTTGAATCATTTGCCAAGATCAAAAAAAAAATACAATGAGAGTAGAAATGATACAATAAATTAAAAAAAAACTGAATTTTCAGTTATGACAGATTCTTTTTAAGATAATTGGAGATCCCGTTAAAAATATATTTGGTATTGTGGTAGCTTTTATGGTTGTAGTTTGAAAAAAGTTGTTTTATAAAAAGCATTTTTAGTTGAGGTTGAGTTGATAAAATATATGTTTGGTTAAAACTGTAGTTGAAATTGAGGTTAAACAAAAAATAATTTAATTTATTTGGTTAAAAATATTTTTCAAATTAAGGTTATAAAATGACTAAAAAAGACATATATTAATATTTATGATTTTTAATTAAAATATTGTAGATTTAACTACTACTACTATAACATGAAATAAACAATACTTTATGCAAAATATTTTTTATTGTTCCATTAAACTATCTGCAATTCAATCACGTACGAAACTCATCCAACAAGGCCTGCAGTTTTCATGGCTTCCTGAGTGTGCAACAACATCAAGTAAAATATAATCAGGAATAAAATTGGATTGCGATCAAATTCTATAAATGTTACGTCATCATGCGATCTCTTTCTAATGTAATTATATAGTGTCATTGATGCCATTACAATTTCAACTTGCATTTTGTATGGATAGGCAGGCATGTTTTGTAAAATCATCCACCTCTATTCCATACTCCAAAAGAATATTTTATCACATTACATAGCGATGAATGTGCACGATTAAAAACTTCTTGTTGATTTCTTGGTTGTCTACGACGCAAATCTTATAAATGATATCTTTCACCTTTATATGGACCTAAATACCCATACTTATTGGGATATCCAGCATTAATCAAATAGTATTTACTTTTAATTACAAACAACATTTTAAATTTGTCATAATATTAGTAAATAAAAGGCAAATTATTATACTTATAATTACATAACAATTTCTATCATATAACTACCTTATGGTGGTTTAGAAAATTTTATATTTCTATTATCAATAGCCTCAAGAAAAATATATATATCATGGGCACTGCCTTCCATCCTGCCCACACAAACATAAATTACATGTCAAAACTACAAGCAGTCATTATGTTTTGAGTCGATACATCTTTCTTTCGATAAATGGAATTTGATTTTCAGTTGATATGCAAGCTCGCACATGTGTGCCATCAATTGCACTAATACAATTCTACATGAAAACCAATAACAATTATAACATCATTACTTACTAGCATGCAGAAAACAATTTAGTTTTACATTTAACAAACAATTTGTCTTACCTTGAAATGAGACATATATTTTGGATTCATTGTAATTTCTTGTTGAGTGTTTGTAAAATTGAGGTCCTCTGGTTTTATGACATCCACCACAAACAAGCATATTGTTGTTAGGATTTCTTTAATGCATCTATTAATAGTTTCACCTGAATGTTGAAATTGCTCTTGAATCTCCCTATTTGATGCTCCTAATGTTATTGTATATAGAAATATAGCCACTTTTTCAATAACATTCATTCTTCTCGAAGGTTTTTAACTCATACTTTGTTTCTAAATCACTGCACAACTTAACAAAGTTGATGTGTCCATTCTAAACATGTTGACGTATCGTTTTCAATATCCTCTTAAAACTTCAGTCAACCAACACATGCATGTGTGGTATGAAACCATACACGATTCTTTATGAATATAATTAATATAATACATGTTTATTACCCTAGATATACACACAACTAATTTTTTCCTATCAAATTCTCACCTCTAAAATGATTCATCATCCTCATCACTATTGTCGTCGTCATCATTTTCCCCATCATCATCATCCCCTCCTGAGCCACTGTTGTCATCACCACCATGATAATTAATGTGATCAACAACACGATTCATTATGTTTTCATAATCATCATCAAGATCTTCGCTGAATATTACATTAAAACGTACATCTTCCATATTTATAATGCTAAATAAATGAATAATGTTAAACACCAGTTTTTCAAATCAAACACAATAACAAAAACCAAACATACATGGAAAAAATAAATGAATAATAACATACAAAAAATTGATTATTTACCTCTGTGTTTTTATTATGCTCTAAGGTGTCAATAATTCTTGTAGAAAAGATGTTCTTTGGCAACAATAATTTATTAACTTGGAGAAAAGAAGCATTGCCTTATATAGAATATAGAGACATATGTAATTGATGAAATTGCAAGTGTATATCGACATTATGCCTGACATGACTTTGATATTATTGCAATTGTATGGAAAATTTCAATACAACAATAATTCTTTGCATTTGTTGTGATCTTTTGTACATATTTTGTTCTTCAATAATTCATTCATTCAGAACTTTATTTGTCTATACCATTTATAAAAATTTTAATTCATTTATCATGTCATGTCATTTCTATTTGTTTCTTGTGCAAGTTGCGTACAACATGTAATGCAATGTATTTTGTCAGCATATGAAAAGTTTTCATATCCCTTCAATTTGCCACAATTGATTACTTGTTAGATTTCAGATCCTAGCTTTTGATTTATGCATCCTATGATATATGATTAATATTTTTTTAACATGTTTGACTTTTTGTATGTTTTGTCGCTTTAAATCAATTTTGTTATTAGAAGAATATAATATTTATATAACATTGTGCACATATCCAACTTTCTTATAATTTGATTTTCTACGTAGAATAATTCATAAGCCAAATTTGTTTCGTCACATAAAACTACACTCTTTGTCCATATCATCAACTAGTGGAATTCATAAGCCAAATTTGTTATGTCAGATAAAACTAAAAGTATTGTCCACATCATCAACCAATCTCGCGGAAAATTGAATAGTATTTTCCTATAATTACTTAACAAGATCGCAATTCATCATACTCAACAATGATTAAATAACACCAAAGTTTTAAACTAAATTAATCTACCTTTCATAACTTGAACATAATAAATATTAATGTCCTATAACCTAACTGATTGTAGCCGCCAATAATTGATAGATTCAATTGTTAAATTTATTTACACTCTTGAACCAACATAAAGGAATCATTATTCCATATCATCTTGAGAAAACTGCCACAATATTAATCTGAAATTTATATCAATAACATGAAATTTCAAAACATGTTAAATAACATTCTAAATAATATTACCAAAGAATAAATGAAATCATGCATTTGAGATCAATATATACCTCTCCGTCTAAGGTGTTTTACATCGTGTATACATTCTCCATTCCTTCTCAAACCTAGAAACTCAGTAGCAAACCTATGAAAATCATCTCCGATATTAACTCCTTTAATTGAGTGAAGCTTGCTCATAACCTCAAGAATACTATACCCTTTCATATCTTTGCAAATAGATGTTGAATCATTATTGCTTGACATGTTGTCAACCAATTGATCCCAACGTGACAATAGTTGTAACCTAATTCCATAATTCCTTTTTTTTCTCAGCTTGAACCTTAGAGCCTTCTCTTTCTTTTC
Organism: Populus trichocarpa; assembly: GCF_000002775.5. NCBI lineage: Eukaryota > Viridiplantae > Streptophyta > Magnoliopsida > Malpighiales > Salicaceae > Populus > Populus trichocarpa. The sequence continues at coordinate 9,012,209 of NC_037299.2, read as the reverse complement.
TCTAACCACCGCTGCATGTATTGTTGTTGCTGGACATATTAACCCCTCTAACCATGTTACAAACATCATCAGTGAAATTTGGAATTCCATCATCTTTCGAATCACCGCTTCCTTCTTTCAAATCAAGTTGTTTCACATTGGCATTTTGATTGCCATCAACACCAACATTATTATCACACAAGACTCTAGACGATGGTGCCCACACATACTCTCTAGTAGCAACAATGTTTGAGAACATTCTGTCAAACTTCATACATAAAGACGATTCGATACCAGCTTGCTTAAACTTTTTTGCTCCTTTTATTTCCTACATAAAACAAATGAAATTATTTCATGCAACTTCAAATAATTTAGTAATTACTAAACTGAGATTTAAACAAATTAAAGATTAGGGATCATGACAAATAACCTGAAGTTTTGCTTTCCACCGCTCATCATTAGCAGAAATTGTTCCTAAATCATTACTCCAGCCTACACCAGTTTCAGAAATGAGCTTTATCCATATCCTCTAATCCTTTTTGCAACCATCCCATTTGTTTTTCAGTTGTGTCTTGGTGAATGCATGACCAATTTGTTCTTTGAAAACTGTCAACAAATATTTTCAACCAGCTTTGTCAAAATGAGTATTTGGTCTCATTCCCATGTCGATAGCCTTGATGCAAAGGTCACAAAAAACATGTAACATTTCTTTAGTCCAAGCAGCTTTATCCATAATTTCAGGACCTTCCATTCCTAGTTGGATAACATATTTGAAAGCAAACATAATGAATTATAACATGCTTAAAATTTGGCTAATCTTGGATGAAAGTATAGTTAACATACAAGTATTCAAACAATCAACGGAGTAAACAACATTGAAATGAAAAGAAAAAGACTTCCAGTTTCAAAAATGAACTGAGACCATCAAATATATATATGGTAGTTAGATCAAACATGTAATGTAATATATAATGACATCAGCTAAATTTAATTACCATTCTATCAAAATTATAGCCCTTCCATAAAACAAGCTACTTTAGCAAAAACATTACACATCACTTCTGCAAATCTTCATGAAAACTTGGTACCAAAATAAGAGATAAGGCATATTGTGTATTTGTATTTGATATTAGTTATGCGTTGATTGACAAGACTGGTGCCCTTTTGATCTAATATAACATGAGATAATTGTAGTGGTCATTCACCAAGGTAATAAAAAAAATAAACAGACATCACAATTTCTTCAACCAAAACCCTTTACAGACCAAACATCGAATAACTTGACTACAATTACTCGTTATGTTAGACCAAGAAATTGTTGATTCTTTCTTATAAACCCTCGTAGCCCAATTCTTAAATCTCGAAAGAGACCACTAATCATAGCATTTTGTAGCATCAAGTTCTAAAAGAATTAAAATGAAGCAGCATAGTTTTGGCCTAAAATGACAACAGTAAAATCAGAATTAACCATATTGTAAATAAGAACAATCAACAAAGTTTACAATATTGTCGAGACAGAAATGCAAATGACCCAGAAATACAGATGACCCAAAAATACAGATGGTTTATTAACCTAATTCACAACACTCAATTTTTTTTTCATATCGGCATGCAAGCAAGAAATGGTTGTAGTTAATTAACCTACCTCACAACACCATATATTCACAATATTGTAAACAACAACAATACACAACACCAAAACTTTAATTCATGTATTATTAAAAACAAGTAATTAGTTAAATATTTGTAGAAAAAGAAACACATACTCAATTTTACAACACCTTCTCTTTTTGTTCCCAAATAATTTTTCAGGATCAACTTGTTCTTATGCCTCCAAAACCAACTCAGATCTGCAAATAGATTCATCAACAATAAATACAAAATTGTGAGAAACAATAAAAAAAAATGGACTTCATTTCTTTTTTTTTCTGCAACTACAAAACAAGAAGATTCCATATCATGTATTAATTTTGGTATCGTTTGTGAAGAAGACAAGCACAGAAGACATACAAAACTGTTCACGGTGAAAGCAACAAAAAAATGAAAAAAAAACCTTTTTAAACAGATCAACAAGACCAAAAAAATGAAAAGGCGTACCGGGTAGAAAAAAGGAAGGGAAATTATTTTTGACAGTAGAGGAGAGAAGATAGTCGGAGGAGACAAAGATCTCGAATTTTTTGTGAGAGAGACGAGGGATATAATCGGTCAAGAAACAATTGCAAGGTATTTTTGCTCTAATTTTTTAGATGAATCGTTGAGGTTTTGGGAAGTTTGATATTCCAACGACTTTTTTTCTCTTTTCAGGGGATATGTGTTTTCTCGGTGGATCTTGAAAAATGAGGTGAGTTGTTGTTGCAAAGCTCAATTTTCTTTTTTTTGTTCAATCACAAGTGCAACCTCAATTCTTGATGGGTCCCACCAAAATAAAACCCGGTTTTAACATAACCAAATGCATATTCATGTGACTCAACCTCACACGCAACAACACTATCAAACGGCACCTAAAGATCGTCTCTCTTAACTACCATCCTTGTTTTTTAGTGTTATTTTAAATATCTATAATTGAAAAATCAGTAGTTAAGGGACCTAATTAAGAATTTACATGTAGTTGGGGTACTAATCTAAGATTTGCCCAATAATTTAAACCCCTTGTTCTTCCCTTCTAGCTCGTGCTCCGTGGGGGATTTGTCCATAAGAGAAGAGATGGAAAGAAGAAAAGAAAGAGGAGAAGAGAACGAGAGTGATGATTCAGTTCGGGAAAAGAGAAAGGAAGAAGAGACGAAAAGAATAATTGAAGGGTACCCAGTGGAGGGATTGTCAATAGGAGGGCATGAAACTTGCATTATTTTCTCTTCTCTCAATATGGCTTTCGATATTGGTCGATGCCCACAACGCGCTATCTCACAGGACTTCCTTTTCATCTCTCATGCTCACATGGATCATATTGTCAGTTCTTTCTTTTCCTTCAATTTTTCTTTTTCAAGAAAGTTTCTCTCAATATAGCTCCTTTTTTTATCCTTCTGAAATGTTCTTGGTTCTGATTTCAAATTTTTTGTTATATGTAATGTCTTTGCAAGGGAATTGAATCCAAGCTTTTTTGTTAGGGAGGACTGCCTATGTATGTTGCCACCCGTGGCTTATACCGAATGAAGCCTCCAACAGTTGTTGTGCCCACTTGCATCAAAGAAACTGTCGAACAACTCTTTGAGGTGCATAGGAGACTTGATGGATCAGAGCTCAAGCATCACCTTATCGCTCTCGATGTCGGTAATGTCTTGTGTCCTTAGCTGTATGTTTTAGTTTCCCCTGGTTACATACATTTGTTAGTAATTTTGACTCGTGTTGATAACATAGCTTGTAATTCTAGGACAAGAGTTTTATGTGAGAAAGGACCTTAAAGTAAGAGCATTCAAGACGTACCACGCAATTCAAAGTCAGGTTGCTCTTATATTTCTCTTAATTTTTAAGAAATATTCTTTTGGTTGAGCATCTAATTTTAGCCATGCTGAGTTATTTGATTGGTACTCTACTTGAGGTATTGCAGGGTTATGTGGTTTACTCTGTGAAACAGAAACTTAAGCAGGAGTACCTTGGCCTTTCTGGGAATGAGATTAAAAGCTTGAAGTCATCAGGTGTTGAGGTTCGTATTTACAGTTACTGGACGGGAAGAAACATTTTTCTTTTCAACCAAATTCATAAAGCCTTAGTTGATTTCCCCCCTCCAAACTCCCCAACAGATGTTTTAAGTTTAACTTTAAGGCATTTCTCTCGCAAATTTTTAATCCAAGTCATGATGCATGTTTTTTATTATAACAACCCCTTTTTCTCTTCATGTTAAGAGGGGAGGATAGAGAGTAAATCACTGAGATTTAGGTTTTCATGATTGTGATTTTTGCATTTACTGCTATTATAGATTAGTTGCTCTTCTATATGTTATTCATCACCTGAAAAATTTGCTCACGGGCAGATTACAAACACTGTAACTTCTCCTGAGATCGCTTTTACTGGTGACACCATGTCAGACTTTATTATCGATGAAACCAATATTGATGTTTTGAGGGCCAAGGTTCTTGTTATGGAGGTACATCCCTTTTATTATTTCTTGATTTTGTTACTTGATATCTTTCTCATCTTCAATTCCAATGTTTATGAAGTGAACTTACGCTTTTAAGTATAGTAATCATAAACGAGTAAAATCACATGCATTGTAAAAGTCTGCTTAGCTTACAGCTGGTAGCTGAATATTATTACCTTGATCACTTTCTTTTCGAGTTGGACTTTTGTGCGATCTATTGTATGTGTGGAGTTCATGCTGTGCCTTTAAGATTTTAGTTGGTGATTATAAGCTGCTAGTTTTCTCAACCATGTGTGTTTGGTTTGTGCATCTCGAAATCATTAGACCAAACAAGAATGAATGGCTTAAATGTTGGGAGACTTGATCATTTTCTTTTCTCATTTGCATGAACTTCAATAAGGCTAGTAATTATTGAAATGCCTCTGTGGGTGTCTTGCATGTGAGAAAATGAGCGGGGGGGGGGGGGGGATGTTTTGTTGGCTTAAGCTTCCATATTGGCCATGATAGTTAATCCTTGGGGTATATATGTCTTTGTTTATTGAGGTGTGTATTGCCTATCAACTCTATAGCTCTATAAATACCACAAGACAATGGGATGTTGTAAAATTTATGAATGGGATGAGATACGTACAAATAAATTAGGTGATTTAAATGCCTATAACTGGGGAACTTGTAGCTCTATTACTTATGGTATGCTCAAAGCAGCCATATCATATTGTTTGAGATAAGTAAATGAAAACAATTAAGGATCAAAAGACTCATCAAATATAATTTTTTAAAATTCATATCTGCATAGTACTTGTTAAGGCTTGGTTGATTATTAATGAGATATTTTTAAAGAATTGTGTTTTGTTTTCTAACTGCCAACTCTTAATGGCAAACTTCATGTGTATTTGCAAAGAATTTCAGAGAAACTTTTATGCATAAAGTGGCCATAACATATTTTGTTTGAAATAAGTAAATGAAAACAATTAAGGAACAAAAGACGCATCAAAGTTAATTTATTAAACTCGCATGTTTACTCCACACGGTGCTTGTTAAGCCTTAGTTTTGTTGATTATTACTGAAATAGTCTAACCTTTTGTTTATGAAACTGCCAACTCTAACTTGGCTAACATCATGGTGATTGGGAATAATTTTGATGAAATTTTTCTTGTTTTAGTTTGCATTTACATAAGACATATGGATGTTTATCATCTCATTGTTCCCTGTCTCGTGCAGAGCACCTTTGTTGATGGCACAGTAACAGTTGAGCATGCAAGAGATTATGGGCACACTCATCTATTTGAGGTAAAGTTATCTCTATTCTTTATTGCCTGCAATGCATATCTTTTTAAGCTAGTAACATTATGTTTCTGATATACAACTTTCAGATAGTTAACTATGCAGACAAATTTCAGAACAAAGCAATCCTTCTAATTCATTTTTCAGCTCGTTACACAGTGAAGGTATATTTCTGATGGTTCCTTGTGCTTATTATGGGATATAGCTTGATGCCTTTATCCAAACTCTAGGAATAACCATTAAAGTAAAGAAAAGGGGCTCCAAGAAATGAGGAACTTTCACCCTTAAACAACTTCTTGTATTGGTTTGTGAAGTTGATTAAATGTTAGAATTTCAATCTCAAGCTGATGAAATTATCAGCTTTGTGCTTGGATATTGACCTATAGTTAGATAGCACCATTTGACTTGTAGGAATCGTTCACTTTTTCTTTCTTCTAGTTCTGCTATCTATATTCTAATGATGATTTCTTTGGAACGGACCAATTGATTAGATTGTGAATCTGACATTATTCATTTCTCATTTGTTGTTTTACATGCGATGTTGTCGAGTGTTTTCAATCTTCCCAAGTAAATTGCTGATTTTCACTTGTGGTTAGGAAATCCAAGAAGCTGTACAAAGACTACCACAGCCTTTAGCTGGCCGAGTTTTTGCACTTACAGAAGGTTTTTGATGAGATGGATGAGAAAAGAAGTTGAGAAAGCATATTTCTTGGTGTATTTTGTCACACCGCAAACTCATGCCAGGATTCCTGGCTTTCATTCACACTCTTCAAAAGAATCTATTTAGGTGATAGGCAGGGCTTCTATTATTTTCTTACCCAAAGCTTTCATTTAATGAGGGATGTTGTCTCGTTGTAGAATTTTTGTATCCCTCTAAACGCAAGAATAGCTGTCTCATGTTGTTAGCTCACTGAAAGCTGGCCTTCGAATTATTTTTTTTTATAAATTATCTCATGCGCCACTCTGACTGAGATTCATGGTGCCCTCTCTTGTACCCATTTCTCTATTGGGTTTTGTTACAATTGAATGCCTAGTAGATTGATGAAATTGCAGCTTTGTGAAACAGTCTCACACAAGTCTTATTTTCACTTTCGCGAATTATGTCAAATTTGAAAAAAAAGCGCATTGCATCCCATTTTTCAATGGTGGTTTTCTCGACAATTTCAGTGATGTGTTTCCAGCACTAATGTCTTCTACTTTGTTCGCATCAATTGTAATTTTTGTCCGGTAGTTTGACTGACTTGATGCTATTGTCAACTTGCGTCTCAAACAAACGCATGGGGTATGCGCTGCAGTCCTCAAAATCTCAAATATCATCAAGTACTAATTTACACCTGAACTTTTCTTCCGATGGGACACCTATTTTCACCAAGAAAAATGAATACGAGGCTGATAGCCAATGGATTTGCCATAGAGATGCTGCTTGGTTACCAGTGGTCGAGCCCCATCTGACCAAGGAACATTAGTGGATATCTGAAATTCATATAGAAATCTAAATCTTTTTTTCGATGAATAATGAGTAGAGTAGAAGCATAGATATAAAATAAACTGATTCATGAATATGCATAGTAATATACCTAATACAGGTCCTGAGACAAAGGGTTTAACAAGCGGAAGATTAGATCCAAGCCTGGGACCTGGCACTCAAAAATTTTCAACGAAAGCTGATACTTAAAAGCCTCGGGAAACCAATGAAACGTGGGCAAACTAAAATTTTACATTCATCTTATGAGCTAATACATGCCCACATTTTGTCACCCATCTGAAATAGGTGAGCCACGAATTGACCACACAGAAATTCGCAAACAGGGTAACACAAAAAATTTGATTTAAGCTGTTAAAGGAAATCACTAGCTGCTCTGTCTACCAGAAGATGATAAACACCGAAGACAAAATTTTGGTCCCAAAATCATAAAAATACAAGAGACGTTAGTATTAACCCCGCTTAAATCCAAAATGAAGGCGAAATTACATCGATTGTAGAACGGTAATCGTTTTACCAAGTTCCTAAATCTGCTCACCTTTACTTTGGGTTCTCAAATTCTCAATGACATTTGCTACAGTGCAACTGAGTTTAGCTTCTGAGGCTAGAGAAGCAGCAAATCCCCCAATAGAATTCAGCTCTTCATGGAAGCCAGGATGCAACACCAGTGAGGAGAAGTTTTCATCCAGCACTAAACCAAGACATCTGACAATATCTTCAAGTTTAGGAACCCAATCACAGGCCTTTAGACCCAATGCAGATGAAGCCTTTGGACAGGGACCTGCCTGAGGAAACATCTCATACTTCCTGAGCCATTTCCCCAAATACCTAATCAAACTCATCATCTCTTTACCATTCAGTTTACTAATTGCAGATGTCAATATCGCTTCGTCAACAATTGGCGATGCCAGTAAATAATGCAAACAAAGCTCAGATGTTAAGAACCCATCATGTGCAAGCATAAGCAATATTGAAGAATCTTTGGCTATTTGTGATTTCTTTTCCAATAGATTCTTATCGCTTGCCATCTCAATAGCTAACAGTGCCTGGCTCTCCCATTCCTTCCTCACATTCACCATGCAACTGTAAGCATCCTTTGATGGGCAAAGAAAATATTTCAAAATGGAAAGCAACTCAGACAATCCGAAATCCGAAGCATATTGAATGGTCAGGGAGAGCAAGTCAGACCTTTTTTTCATCACAAGACTCATGACCAAATCCGAATATGAAGAGTGATCCACAATCCGATTAACAATCAAAGTCTCCACCAAATCCCAGATCTCCAAACTAATACACGCTTTCATAACCAAACCAGCCACATCTCTACCCATCGAAAAACCAACCTTCTCAATCAACACACGAGTATAAGCAGCATCAGAGGAATCAATCCCCACTGCAATACCAGCCTTGTGCCCAATTTTCTCAAGAAATGGAATAAGAATTTCAAAGAAGCCATCCTTGTTAAAATTACTGTGATCCTTGAGCTTCCGCTTTAGCTTAGTGTAGAATTTCTTTCCAGAATCAATGAGTTGGGAATCAGATTGTGAGAGTTGCCATCCAGTAACAGGATTGGCAAGTGATGTGGCATCCAGGTTCTCAAGTGCTGGCTTCAGATTGAGGAAAATATCATCTGTGTTTAAAATTATTGGGTATTCGGATTGGGAGACAACATGGTCAGAATCATCCGAGGCCTTTGTGATCACTTGAAGCAAAGACATGATGACAAGAAATTCACAAAACCTGTGAAAGAAGCAGTATATAATCTTAGAAACTAATCCGAAAGTATATAAAATTCACAAGAACTTATATGCCAACATTAATTTTTACGAAAATCTGACAACCAAAGAATAAATCCCAATGGGAACAAAAAAGAGACCCATGAATCGTTATGGTAGCTTAAGGCGATATGAAACAAAACAACGTTAGAAAAAGAAAAGAGACCCATGTTTGATTCAGATTGATTAAACAAACAATCTGTATATCATATCATCATTAGAAGGCAAAACGTTAGTGAATAGAAAAGAGACGGGAAGGCAAACCTGAAGAGAGCAGCAGTGCTGGAGCGGCTATTGCGGGGAATTCAGTGAAGTGAGTATAAGTTTGGATGCTAGGGTTTTAGGCTTAAGAGGTTTTTCATTAGTGGCTCTCTCCCAGGCTTCTCAGACCCGGTTCAGACATTGAACCGGGTTAACATTTCACAAATAAGATGCTCTTATTTGTGAATGAAAGAACAAATAATAATAATAATTACTGAAAATCCCCTTATAAGATATTTTTTAGTATGGAGAAATTGTTTTGGAGTTAGATGGATACAAAAAAAAATATTTTATTAATTTTTTATAAGAGGGTTTTATTAATTATCTAAAAAAATTGGAGTTGAATTAAAAAAAAAATTCACCACCATCCTAGCATAGATTTGTCTCCTTTGTTGTCCAAAATTCACAAAATAATTAGATAAATAAGCTTATTTATTTAGTTTATAATCATGTATAAATTTTCATTTATAGACAAAGACTAAATCATGCTTAAAAGATTAAAACTATCTTATTACCAATGAGATTTTCTATGATAATCTTTTTTTATAAATAAATTAAATTTATGAAAAGTATTGTAAAATGTATTATTTTTAAATTATTTTCTATCTTTTAATACAATATTTCTGTATATGTCATACTTTGTCTAGATAACAAAACGTATTAAGATCACTTATATTATAACATATACCAAGTGATCTATATTTTAATTATTATCATCAAAATATTTTAAACTCTATAATCTTTACTTGTAAATTATATTATATTTATCACAATAATAATGATTATTAAGGATAGGTTATATATGTTGATAACAACATAAATATTATTAGCACGTTCAATTTATATTTAAAGAAAATTATTAAAAAATATATTTGATTTTTATTGTTTGTAGAATTGATGGTATTTAATTATACTTAAGAACATTTTATATAAAAGTTGATTTAGTCGCCTTATAATTTTAAGGAATAGGATTAAGTTTATTTTCCGTAACAAGATATTTTCAATTTTATTTATTAAAATATAATTTTTTTTCCGTCGCCTAAAACCCGCTTTAAAAAAAAACTAATTGGAATAGCATAATGCCAAATGTTTTATATCAAAGTTTGTTTTTTGATTTAATTCTTTTGCATTTATTTATTTGCAATTGTTTTTTATGATTTATTTCCACAAGCTTGATGTCTATTTTTTAGGGGGAAAACAATTCTACCATTTTTCTTAGGCTTAATTTTGCATTAGTGTTGTTTGGATTTTTCAATTTTCCAAGGGATTGAAATTCAAGGGATTGTTATTGATAAATAGAGCAAAAATAAGAAAGAAAGAAAAAAGCTACAGAATTCAATGGGAGGAGAGACAGAAAAAAAAAAAGATAGAGAAAAAAAACTCGTCGAAAACACCACCAAATGACACAAACATCAACATACACCATCTATAATGAAAGAAGGTGTTAAGAAGCTTTCGTGAACATCAAGGATGATCGATTTTGAAGGCCAAATGACTATGCACATATCGTCAAAACATGGCAGGTCCTCCCACATGTTAGTGTGTATTCGACACGCGCCGACTATCTTTTGACCCCTTCGATAAGTTTGGTCCTTGATTGTATAGGATCCCTTCAGGTAAGTCCAAAATTGCATCCCACCTTAGTCTAAACTCTTTTCTTTCATTTTAATATCTGATTATCTAATATCTCTTCAATTTAGACTCGAATTCAATTCAACCCAAGCCTAGTGTAGGATTAGCCGAGGAGAGAAAAAGGACAAGGAAGAAAAAAATGAAAGATAACCGCCTAGGCTAATGCATTTTGATTGTACTCATTACCCAGGTCACGATTTTTTCTTTTAACCCAAGTTAACTATGGAGTAATTTGTCTCGTCTCTACCTTAAAATCTAAATAAGAAAATATGTTATAGTATTTTTGTTTAAGTCAACCCACAATTTAATCGGTAATCCAAGTTGTCTTTGGTCCCATCAAATTGATTTAGTCATGTCAGGTCAACTCCCTCATTATTAATTTAAAGCTTGACCTATGCAAATAATCAGGTCGAGAGGTTTCAAGGTTAACACATTAGGCCGAGGTTAATGATAATAAAGAAGAGTTCCCTAGAACTTGCTCATTTTGTTACGTTTAAGATAACAACGTTGATTAAGATTTTTAGCAAATAGATTTGTTTTTACTCATATTAGGTTTCGATCGAGTCTTGTTTGTATATTATAAGATTGCAACTAAAGTTTATTAAAAAAAACTTGCAATAACGTTATTGACAACTTAAATCCATATCCAAAGTAGAGCAACAAAACTAGTTTTATGCTATTTCAGCCCCTTTAATTCAAAATAATTTGTTCACCAAAATATGTCATAATGTGTTATGTTGAGTTTTGTTTAGGTGAATTGAGAAAAGGTAATGATGGTAGAGGCCTAAAGGGCATAAAATAAAGAAGAAGAAAGAGTGGTGACACAACACTTAGCTTCACTTCATGCACCACCTAGTGTATGTAGACAACCTAGCTTTTTAAAGGAATATGGTAAAGCAACATATAGAAAAATGGATGTGACAACACTTGTTTTCTAATCCTACAAAGAAGCCACTATGACCATAAATAAACATCCTTAAACTAGACATTTTAGGCATGAACTTTAAAAATCTAAAAGAAGAACATCAGCAAGTCCCAATCATAAGAGCGGTTATCACCATTGACACTCCTCTAATTCTCACTTATATAACCTCTTCATAAAAGACCTCAATACTTAGTTATGAAAGAAGCTTCTAAAAATGAATGTTGCCCCTACTAAATGAGAGATTCTCCACTTTAAAATTAAGTATTGCATGTCCATCTCTCCAAGAATTGCATATTCAAGAAGGTAAATTTAGACAACCATGATGGACTTAGACCCAAAAGAACACATACAAAATGTATGAAGTAGCTCGGAACTTCTAGCGCAAAATAATGGTGCTACGTACAAAATCTTTTCATTGATATTTTGTGGGTCTACTCAAGCATGGTACTATAACTTAGAGCCCGATTATGTCCTCAATTTTTATGATTTATGTGCTAAAATCATATCTCACTTAGACACAAAAATATCAGTCAAAATGAGCATAACAAATCTCTTTATCATCACATAACGAGAAGATGAAAGCACGGTAGCATATCTTAAAATATTTAACAAAGAAACGCTTAATATGGAGAGTTTTCCCAAACTTATTGCCATTAAAGTTTTGATTAACAAGGTCTACAACTATTCTCTATGGAAATGAAGGCAACTATTATGTACACGCTTCTCGACTGAACTCTTTTTAAAGTTAAACGAGCAATGAAAAGTCACATTTGCGTAGAGAAAACGGGTGTGACCAAGGAAAGACATCATTCCAAAAATAGAGAGCAAAATCTTATAAGCGTCATTAGTCTTCTGGCAGCTTTAGAGCATCCAAAAGGAACTTGAAAGAGTCCATTTATGATTGACTAACATTTCTTGAAATCATAACCATACCTTTGACCACCATACATACTGAGATATTGATTTCCATCAAGGGAAAATAATTTTTACAGTATCTCCCTCCTATAAAAAGTGATGCAAACACAAAAGATCCCAATACATTTTCTCTTTCATCACAATAATAGGCATGATATTGAGAATTGTTATACCCTAAAAAAATATAAAGATTGATCATCAATGGTTACCTCTAATAGATTATAAAGAAGAAAATGCAATTCAAACAAAAAAAGGAAAGAGGCCATTGTATCCTATAATGTGTTGCTTGATATCGTATAATTTCCAAGAATTATACCTCTACTAACCTGAGAAAATATTTTGAACTTTTTTTTATATATAAAAAGAAGCAATATCATCTCTCTGGTTATCTTTATGTGTTTTTCTTATGGTACTATTTACCTTCATATCTGTAAAAGAAATCTTCATATAAAGTTTCTTTGTCTTCAATGATATCTCTAAACAAAATCTTCATGCCTCCAACGAAATCTCCATTTCTATAATGAAATCTCTATATCTTAAAATAAAGTGTCCATATCTTTATACAATGACCTCCCTAAAATAACATTCATAATAAAAAAAAAATTCACCATATAAATGGCCTTTATGAAAAATCATCGTAATTATTCATTGGACATACTTTTAATTTGGATATAAGAAAAATTCTCTAAAATGCAAGCATTCTCAAAGACTAGGTGGGCAATTGATGGTAAAGGCCCAATCAAGCCCAAAATAAAAATAAAAATAAAAAGAAGGAAAGAAAGAGAAGGGGAGCGAGAAAAAGCCTAATTAGACCCAAACATGCCTTACCATGCATAAAATAAAAAAGAAGAAAAGAGAAGAAAAAAAGAAAAAAAGGTTTAACCAAGCCTAAGTTTTTGCTCAAACCGCCTCTCTTGGCCTGGCCGAGCCCAAAAGAAAAAAAAATTAAAAGATAAGACTAGCGTGTAATAAAAAAACAAATGAATTCAAGTGTGAAAATCGAGGGGATGAGAGAGAAAAATAAAGAAAAATAAAAAAAGAATAGGCTTCTAGAGTGTCATCGTGACTTTGCTATGTGTATGCACCATACCATTGAAAGGAGTTTTCTAAGATGATTTCAACAATATCAAGGAAAACTATTATTAGAGCTAAGATGAAGCCATACACCATCAATTGGCGACAACCTTCCTTACATGCTAACACACCCTTCTTCTTTTTATTTAAGTTCATGATTCTTCAATGACTCTTCGACTCAGTACTAAAATTTAGTCAAACCAAGCCCAATGAAAGCCCAACCAAGGAGAAAAGAAGGAAAGAGGAAAGAAAGAGAAAAAATAGCCCAACCAACCCTTCAAGTGTAGCCTAACCAAACCTAACAAGGAAGAGAAGAAAACATTATCATACTCGTGTTTGTCTTGCTTTAACCCCCTACTGTTTTGACAAGGCGCCAACTGATTTCTTCACTTTACATTTTGTTAGTATGGGTGCATAATTATCATTGTCGATGACAAACTTTTTCACCTACTACTAGTATGACGCCTACCCTGTCCAGTATAGCACCTACACGAATAACTAGTTTTATAAGCTATTTGGGCAGTAAAGACAATTTTTTTCCATGACTAAATCTTGCACAACATGATTGCAACTCTGCTCTCCACAATGCAATTTTATGTGATCCAAGGTGTATAAATATCTCAAATTACCAAGTAACATCACACAAACCACAATACAATACCATACACAATAATCACAACGCATACTCTATGTTTTCTTTTTATACATTATTTTCCTACTATAATTTACTAACTTATGTATTAGAGAGTCTTTACTATAATAGGGGATTTGATTTACAGGAGTTCATGAGCTATAAGCCTAACAAAAAAAATATATTCCAAAACCCATCACATCAATTATGAAAAAAAACACAAGTTTAATTTGAAGTTTTTTTACTATCCCGAGCCCCACACTTAGACCTCATGCCCTAAGCCTCAAGCCCCATAGGCCTTAGGCTTCAAGCTTCAGATCTTTTATCCTAGATCTTGAGATTGAGTTCGAATTCGTTGTAAAATAATTTTTAAACCTAAAAATATGATTTTTGGTCCAAAGCATGAATAATTTTTAGACCCATAAATATTATTTGTTATGTAGCCTGTGATTAAACGGTCTAAACAATCTTTTCTTTAACTTGTAACAAAATTTACAAAATTTCACTTTATTTCAAGACTAGAGAAAATTCTGATTGGTTCAAGGATACATGCAATAATTTTCTGTATGCAATCAAGAATTGCAGCCTTTCTTTCTAGTCAAAACAACTCCTTTAAGTACTCGGTGGAATTTCCCAAAGCTTTGGAAGGGGACCGAAATCATATATCACTTCTCTATGGCAAGACCAAACAAGTTTTATTGCTTCTGGGGTGCCAATCCCGGCACCTCTCGGGTCTCCAGCCGGTCCAAACCTGCCACACATCATTGTATTTTTGACATTTATAAGCAGTTCAGCTTACTTGAACAACAAAACTACTCTGATTCGATATCCTACCAATGATTCTGTGGAGCCCCAGTTGTTCTTGCTCTTAATCCAGCATAAGTAGTCCCATTCACCGTTTTGCCAATAACTTCCTGGATATACATGTAGTCAATAAACCAACTGAAAGTGAGTAATTAGATTTATCATTTAGGGAAACATTAAACTTCAATAGCAAATTCACTATTGGGAGTGGGGTGGGGTGTGAGGCAAAGATGTTTTCGAGTCTTGCCTGAAGAAACAGAACATCATTTGAAACTACAGCGGCCGTTAAATGAGCATGCATTCTCTCCAAAGCATCCAAAACCATTGGGAGTTGATCTTTCTTGTATTCAGTAATAACCTGGAATCAAATAGAAATGGATCCACCATGTTGATAGAACTTATCTTCTTGTAAAAATACACATTCACATATTTACTAGAGAAGAAAATCAAGTGTCATATCTCAGTAGCATGAAGCGCACAGATATTTCTCTACTACGATGTTGTATCTCAGTAGCATGAAGCACACAGATATTTCTCTAATAATATCTTTCCATATTAGATGCATAGATACACTTACCTGATGTGCATCGAATACTTCAAATATGTAATGGAAAGAAATTGGCAGATGCATAATACTTATTGAAGTTAAGCTAATATGAATAGCAACCTCGATATATTTAATAATTCAGAAACAAAATGCCATATTCCATGCACAATGACAAGAAAAAAATGTTTTTATCAGTTATCCGACTCCTTGCCATATCATATCTTAAACTCATGAAAGTAAATGTCACTTCTGTACTGATCATATTTGTATCCGAACGCTATATCCATGATTCCTGGGTACCACAACATTGGATTGCATGTGGGTGAATAACAAAACCTTTTAAATATCAAGTCACTCATAATATACCTTCACAAGGAACAGGTATGAACAACAGTTTTCCAAACCCTGGTTTGTTATTTAATAGTTACATGAAGTACACATATCACAGGATCCTTAGGCAAGCACAAGTAACCTGGCAGTAGTTCCCCATAAAAGTCAGACTATTTTCAAACCATATGGCACAGGCAGTAAACCACAATTTTCCACCCCGTCATTTTATATTTTATAGTTATATTAATCCCGTATTTTTGTCTGTAAAAGATGGCTTAGAGGTGACCAGCAGATAATCCATGTCCTATTTCCTGGTAGTTCCCCATAAAAGTCATAGGCTGTTTCCTCTCAACTAAATAAGATATACAAATTAACACAATTTAAATTATCTCACTACCAGTTTCATATGGACCCCTCATCACCAACTTACAGGTCACAGAATAATATTAACCTTATGGTAAAACTTTGAAAACAAATTTCAATTAGAAGGCTTGGTCAGGTTTCATCAGCACACTTCTCCATCTTTGCTATGAGAAATAGCCCTCAAAAGAAATATTTAGTAAGAGGTACAATAAAGCTAGAAGCATGACAATTGAAAAAAGAATTCTCCGTTTACCTGGAATGGTCCAAAAATTTCTCTTGTTACAAGCTCATAATTTTTGGCCCTTAAAATTTCTTCAAGAGGAACATAAATGGCTGTTGGTTTGAGAGCGCCATATATGGAAGGAATGGAATGATTCTCCAGAGGTTTTCCACCAAAAAGCAGCTTCGAACCTGGAATCTGAAGTAATTTATTCATATGGTCTAGCATTGCTTCAGTTGTTAACTGCAAAAAGTGAACAGAAAAACCTGCAGTTAGCATATTGAATCATGATATTATGAGTACGATCAACAAGCTATAACTCAGTTATTAAATAATTTTGCTAACTGATGAAAAGTATGGAAAGAAGAAACCATATGTGAACCTAACACCATTCTATAAATACCATTCATTCTTACAGTGAGAACAGGGCCAATAGTTAGATCCTCTAATTTCCTTCTCTCTGCGAGATCCTTCATTTTGGATATGAGTGAAGTAGCAGACCAGTTCTACACCAGTGCACATGCATATTAATAGAAAGAAAAGAAAAGAAAAGAACCAAATGTCAAGGTACTGAATTAAGATAGTGGCAGCAAAGCTACACAAATGGTAAAAGGTAGATTTACTTATAATAACTCAGCCATCATGATACAAACGAGTGGTGTACTAGACCAAACATAGAAACCTAAAGCAGCTAACCTCATGCATGAATAGAATTGACTGTGCAGAGCACTTCTGACCGCTGCATGCATATGCATCCTGGTCACAAACCCAAGCAATGTAATCTACCTGCCACTCAGAAATCGAAAGAGATGATTTGAAATCAGCCTTGATCCACACAAAAAATTATTGTTGAAAGTAAATAATATTTGTAAGAAACTACAGATACCTCATTAACATCTGGTCCTAAAATTTTCCAGTCAAATCCAGCATCTTCCAATTTAATCCGACCCTTCAAGTCAACAGCCAACTTTTCTGCAACTTTTGAGCTACCGGTGAAGAGGGTCATTTGTGGATTTGCCTATAAGAGTTACATAGAGACATCTATTAAAAAAATTGAGATTTTTCCTGAATTCGTTATTGTGAAAATTTTAATCACCAGGACAGATCCACAAATATCTATCATCATCTGTTATTGTACAATGTCTGATAAAACTATCATCATGTACATTTGTGCCTCCACCACACTTCCAATGCCTTAATTCCACAATAAATAATCATAGAATAAGATACAGACAAAAACTTTGGCTTCAAGAAACTCTTCCAATTTCCAGTTTAGTAATGACAACTATATTTAATTATGATACAACACAAGAGGGAAGAATAGAAATGCAATTTCTCCAGGCATAGAACAATTTCACCAGAAAAGTCGGACCTAATAGGTTAAACAAAAATATATGAACTAAACTAAGTAAAAGAAAGTGCATTATGCTACATCAAAAATGTCTTGGACGATATTAACAGTAACTGTTCAAAGAAGAAGAAAAAACCCGGTCATATCCTATAGAACCAACCTCCTGCAAAAGCTTGTTCATCGTCTTCCCATCAGAATTTATGAAGTCAACATCACTCAAAGGCATTCCACAGTGATGGAGTAGGCGTATCATTTGCTCCATAACAATGCACACCTAAGAAACATATCAGGTCATGAAGTCATAATCAACACAAAAACACCTCAAAATGGAAAGTGGAAACAAAACAACAATTGTACATATCTTCAACTATCATACCTTGCTATCAACTTTAAGAATGGGTTTGTTGCCCATATATAACGCACCCATCAACTGAAGTAAAGGAATCTCTAGTGGGAAATTGAACGGAGTAATAATTGCAACCTGCATACAAATTCTTTCATACATGTGAATGGTGAACTGTGTGCATTTAAAAAAAAAAGAATTTAAAAAATATCCAACTGCTCTCTAATAAATTTTTGCATGCATTAACTGATTGCATATTGAGTAACTTAAGCTAGACTAAAGATCAGATGGAATAAACTAATTGAGAAATAATTTGATCCCTTATTGATCTCCAAATTGTTATTATTAACTGAAAAATATGGCACATGAAGTACTTACAGGACCGTAAGGCCACCGGAAACCATGACTTTGCTGTCCAAGATGATTTCCTGGCACTGCAAAAGACCTTGCCAGGAAACGAACCTGTGACATGCAGAGAAATGTTTTTGAAGGAAAGTCAGCAAAACATTGCAAATAATATCTTCAAAAAAGAAAAAGAACATGTAGGATAGAAAATATCTTATAAATGAACCATTTGAATCAAGAAAATGTGAATTGTTATTAGCTGTAGAGTGCAGGAGAGGGAGTTATGCATGCAGAAAAAATTCTCAAATAGAATGATCAATACCACACCCATTCATCTCAAATGGGAAACAAAGCATAATAAATCATATTCTAGGTAATTCAATACCAATATGCCATTCAGCAGGAATTTACCTTTCTGAGGCAATTGTTGTTTAGAAAGGTTTGTCTTAACTTACCTGATCACCTGAGAAATTCTCCAGAAATTTTTGAGTAACTTGCACTTCACCAAGAGCTTGCTGGTAACTCTTAGGAGCAACCCTTTGAATTAACCTGGTGAAGAAATCAGAAACCTGAAATAATCACAAAAGGGATTACATCAACGTTGACAAACAAAATTAAACAAAAAAAAGAATCAGTAATAGAATTCCCAATTGAAAAGCATTAAAAAGAAGAATGAAGACATCATTCTTTGACTCAGAACAATTAACCTTTGGAACCGCAAGCATGTGGGCTGCCTTGGCAGTTATGTCTCCATATAAAAGATACCTGCCAAAAATGGTCATCAAGTTTCCATTTCCAAGGAACAATCATGATATAGTCTATCAACAATACATAGCAAAAACCTCTCTGGTGATTTAAAGGGATTGTGCAGTCCATGCTTGGGACACTTCGACAAACTCTCTACAAATGGCTGCATAATAATTATCCCAACAGTTCAGTAGAAATGAAGGCCAAACATATTAAAAGGATGTTTGTGACACACACACACACACACACACACACACACACACACATACCTGAGTTCCAGTTTCATCTACCTCAGCAATTTTAATGAATGGTTCTCCATTTAAAGGATCCACAATTGTATTCCAGGTTGAAGATCCTATCCATTTACCCTGCACTATTATACCAAAAAAAAAAAACATTTTCATTCATTCTTCAATCATCATTTCCTCCATAACTTGAGAATCTATTTTAGCTAGTACGTACCCAAGTTGTGTACTTTAGCAGGTTGAGAGCCAGAAATACCTTCAGCATCTACTGTTGCAAAAGGTAAGGAATGAACAGATCTGCAACAACAGATTCCCCCCTCATTTAAACAATTGTTACAAAATCCTCAATTCAAAAACAAAACAAAACAAAACAAAACAAAGGGCACCTTGAGAGATTGAATGAGCTAAGCCAATTTCTTGTAGCCTTTTGGGATGCTCTGCATACTAGGAATCCATACATCATCCTGCTCTTTTGGTAAGAATGGTCCGTCTTCTCTCAACGCCTTGTTACGGCTTTTGCTTTTATAAGTTTTTTTTTTGTGGTAATCTGGAACTATTTTAGCCGCTCTGCCTGTCACTTTCTAATGCCACTTTCTTTGTTTTTTTTGGAAAGATTAGATTAGTCCCCAATTATTCATAGTTATTCTACTGAGTCCTCTAACTTTTTTACTTTATCAATTGGATCCCCATCTGTATAGCTTTTCTCTAATTACATCCTTCTGTTAAAATAATTGGAATTAACGTTAAACATTGCACGTGCTTGTTTTCCTTACTCAAACTAATTTCCTTTTTTTTTCCAAAAGAAATGGTATTTTACTCTTTCATATCTAATATCAAATCAATTACCCAATTAATTACTTGTTTGGTCAGAAAATCCTCAGAATATTTTGGTTTTTAATAAGTGATTAATCTCAATATAATATAAAAATTGTTGTTGTAATTGGGTATTTTCATACCTAAGAGTTGAGAGAAATTAAGGTAAGTTAAAAAATGACTACCAAGTGCACTACATAATGTTGTCTCCGATTACTTTTAAGAAATTGCAGAAGGATCTGAACGAGGAAAGATGTAAAGATGGGGGATCCAATTGAAAGAGTGGTAGTGTGAGGACTGATAAGGAAAACAAATATAATTGGAGGATTTGAATTGAGGTTTGCCCCTTTAACCATGGTGGATCCTACTTCAACTCAAACATTCTACTTCGCGTCTGTTTTCAACTCAAACATTTGATGGTAAAGATTCTTGTATTGGTGGGAATGGAACTACACGGAAGCAAGGAGAGAGGCGCAAACAAGAACGAGGATAACAACAGAAACAGTAGCGATGATTGTTCGAAGAGGTGGTGTTGATTTTCTCAGATTCTTTATTCTTTCCTGTTTCTCAGCAGCATACAGCAGCCATATCCTTTCCGACTCCATTCATGATATGATGCTCTTAGGAGAGAATTCAATTTTGGATATGGGTATGTCAGCCTGCTTGCTATTAAGCTGCTTGAAGAGGGTTTTGATTTGCAAGGACATTTACAGGCTTTGCGGCGGCACTACTTCATGGAAGCGGCAGGCTGGGTTCGTCATGTCCCTTTCTGCTAATCACTTTTGGTGTGTTGCCATTGTGATAATTTGGTTCAAAAACCAGAGCTTCTGATCTGTTCCTCCCTTTTCACTGCTGCTAGATTCTTCGTTAAACCCGCGATTCCCAATCGCGTATCTGTTAAATCCGTGATTCCCAAGATTTTTTGCAAAATGGGTTAGAAATAAAAAGAAAAAAATACCCGGATATATTCTCCTTCCGATGAATAAATCCAAATCTTGTTTTGACCGGAACACGTATTTGCCTCCTGTATAGCCTTAGGCTGCACTAGATCAGTCGTTGGTGCGACGCCGTACTAAATCAGTGGTCAAATTTTTTAAATACCAAATAAAATCTAAGCGTGAAACCGAAATCTAAAACATGAGTCTAATAAAATAATTTAAGGTTTATACATGCAAATAAATATTGTCACACTCATCATAAAAATATAATATCCAAAATTAAAAGGGAATTATGGATAATAATGTCAACACCCACTTCTTTAACGAAATTAAAATTAGTAAGAATAAAATATACAGTGGTTTGAGAGATTTAATCAAATGGTTGGTTATATTTAAGAAAAAATAAAAATTATTTTTATTTTAATATATCTTTTTAATAAAAAGTTATATTTGTTATGTAGTTTCTTTAAAATTTATTTTACGCATACTATTAACTGTTCAGAGTATTTTTTTTAAGCTTATTTACATGTTATTTATTGTTTATAGATGATCATCGAGTTAGTGTCGAGCCCTGAATCAAGAGTCTCACTATTCAACCATTTTTTAATAAATTTATTTATTTATCTATTTAAAAATACTTAACCTTTTTAAATATTATTATATTTTTTAACAAAAATTAAACAAAATACTATGATTGTCCAACATCCCTATATTAAAGAGACTGATGAACTTGTTATTAACCTCGTGTTTGGTTTATAAATGTCACGCTAAACCTACGTTGGTTTCTAAAACAAAGAGACACGTCGATTTAATCGTTGAAACACAAATTTAAGCCTAATAAAAACTTGATGAAAACTTGTTGACTCATTATTAAACTTGTTTTAAGGTTAAGAATATCGTGCTAGGTCTATGTCGGTCCTTAAAACTAGGAAGCACATTGACCTAGCTATTAAGACCCAAGATTAATATAAAAAAAAACATGACGTTAACTTGACAAAAACTCGTCAATGTTGTTTTCCATTCTTTTTTAAAAATAAATATTTACATGCACATGTAAAAAGAAGAAGTTAAATTTGTGTTTCAACGATTATTGTAAGTTAAATTTGTGTTTCAACAAGTGAAATGTTGTTTTATTTTGTTTTTAATTTCATCATTCAATCTCAATTTATCAAATATTATATTTTTCAATTTGGTCTTTATTCTTTTGATTTCTAATTTTGTTGTTTGACCTTTTTATAAAAACTTTATTGGTTTTTAATTTCATCATTCAATCCAAATTTATGGAATTATATTTTTCAATTTGGTTCTTATTGTTTTGATTTCTATTTTTTTTCTTGTTCCTTTTGTAAAAGTTATTATTCTTTTCAATTTTAACCTTCAATCAAAAATTTGTTTTATTTTTATGTCAATTTTAATCCTCATTCTTTTGATTTTTTTGGATCCTTTTGCTAAATTGATTTTTGTGTTCAGTTTCACCCTTCAATAATATAAAATTTATTTTTTATTTCAATTTTGATCTTCATTCTTTTAATTGTTATTTTTTAAAATGTTTCGTATAATTAATATTTTTTTTCAATTTCATCTTTTAATATTTGATTGATTGGAAATTGGACTTCATGATTTTTTCCAAATAAAGTGTTTCAGGTATAATGACTCGAGTCACGTGTTTGAAAAGTTAACACGAGTGTTTTTTTTTTAAAAAATAAAAGCTTTATAATTCTTTTTATTTTTTATCAGATTATTTCAATCTTATGATTTGGGCAGCGGGTTTGACAAGATATCCCAAGTTTCCTCGACTCTAATTATCGAGGTTACAAGTTTATCATGCTAACTTGGGTTGACCAGAACCAGTTTTTAATGATATTGTTTTTACCTAGTTTCATTCTTCTGTGTTTAATAGGCTGTAAATTGAGATACATCGTTTGTATTTTTTTAAAAGTATTTTTTCCCCATGTTATCCTAATTTAAATTTGATCTATCTATTGTCGGTTTTTTTTCTAATTAAAATAAAGCCAGCTTATTCAATTCAGTCGGATTTATAACTTAAGTTGTATATTTTTTTTTATTTTTTAAAATATACTCACAGCAACTAAATATCATTTCTTGTGCAAAAAAAAAAAAACAAAATAGTTCACCTCCAGAGACAACTACTAGGATTGAACTTTTATACATCCTATATAAAAAGAGGTGTCCAAGTTAGCTCTTCATTTTTGTTATGATGGGCATTAAATATAGTTTTTCCTCACTCGTAACATTAACAACTAGCTACTCATATATATCGACTTGTAATAAAAAACAACAAAAATCATAGAGATTGCCATGCTATTTTTTATTATAAGATTTAAAATAGGCACATTAAAAAACAAAAAATAAAAAAATAGACAGAGAGAAACCAACAAAACGCCACGCAGCTTTCCAAGTTCTGACCTTTGATTAAACCCTAGAGACACAGTGAAATCCATTCAAGTTCTAATATCCAGACATTGTTTAGCTAGCCAGCCAGGATATTTTCCACTATGATCTTCGTCATCATTTTGTGTTTACCAGTCTCTTTCGTTCACGATATTTCCACACAAACTCTGACTCTATCAAAACAAAGAATATCAAGCTCCAAATCTTGGATTTGATTATGCTTAATAACCTTCCCGGAACATACATAGCTTTTTCAGTTTTTGAAATTCAAACAAAACTTCCGGTGAGAAAAACGAGGTGAACCCCCTTTCTACATCAATAATATTAAAAAAAAGAAAAAGAAAAAAGAGTCAACTCTCTTGAAGGCCTTTCTCTCATCTCTTTGTCTTTCAACCAAGCAATTAAGTTGAAGACTTTCCGTCCATTTTTTGAACTAATTTTAAAATATGATTTCGGTCGGTCGATAAATAAGCTTTTTCTAGTATTATTTTGTTCCAATTGGTATAAATTATATCGGATTTCTAGCTAGTTCTATTAAATCAAATTACTAATCACAACTATTTTTTGGAACTAAGGTTCATTGCTCTTGGTATCTATCACAAAGTCAACGTTTTAATTCCAAAACTCATATGAAAAGGTGTTCAAACTAGCCTTAGATTGATCCTCGCAACATGAATTGTTAATGCTTTTAAACTCAATAAAAAATAGTTTATATATATATATAAAAGTCAATTTCAATATATATGAGCCCTCTTTTTATATTTTACTCTATAATATCAAATACAAAAACTCTTAAATAGAAGCAATATATTTTTTTAAAATAAAAAAAATTCATTCTCATTCTTATCTTTATCCTGGAGTATGTAATAAAAATAAAATTATATTTAATCTTCATTCACATTTTATTTTTTTATTTTTATTCTGATTTTCACTTTGTATTTTTAACCAAACACATAAAAAATACAATAATAAAACTTTATTTTTTTTCATTATCATCAAAGTATTTATCATTGCTGCTAGTTAATGAATTATATATCATCTACCGCAAATTGAAATATTAATTAATAATCAACGAGTAACAAATAAAACTATATATCATTCAATTTTGAAATAGCACGAAACGTGCAAGAATCCAATTAAGTAGGCTGTACCGAGTTCACGCTCCATCAACCAATCCCTGTTTCTTTCTTTCTTTATTTATTTATTTTTCTGTCGTTTCATGAATCTTGGCTACTAATACGCTAATGAAGGTCAATTGCTTGGACCAATAGCATCGATTCTATAGCCCATGTTTGACCTCGATCTTAACTGTACAATCATGCATACCCACATTTGGATAGAAACTGCAGTCGCCAAAGGGTAATACAGGAGGTAGCTAAAGTTTGACCATGAATGTATTGTGACTTTTGTAATGAAGGAAACTTCATAGTAGATGGGGCCCGAGCATTGCGGCTTCAACGCCTCTCTCTCTCTCTCTCTCTCTCTCTCTCTCTCTCTCTCTCTCTCTCTCTAACATGTTGTCTCACTCTTAATGGCTGGGGATAGAAGGATGCATGTAATAGTTGTTTGTAGCATTGGATTGGAGGTTGACATTTTTTTTATGTGAGTGTTTTTCTTGTATGGCTATCGAGGGTTGAATTTCTTTTTCTTTATATATATATATATATATATATATATATATATATATATATATAAAGAGTCAAATATAGCATGCTCTAAATATATATAAGAAGGGGGGTGTTATTGAGAGCCAAAAAGAAAAGAGGTTGGAAACAGGAACAAGAAATGATAAAAATGGATGCGGAGGATGCCATGAGAAGACCTCGTCATGAAGTTGTGCTGAAGGAGGATGATAGAGTTGATTCTAGTGGTGATGAAGGTAGTTGCAGAGAAGAGGCTGCTGCTGCTGCTGCTGCTGCTGCTGCTGCTAAGGTTAATTAAGCTTTTTCTTTCGCTAATTGTGATTCATATTTTCCCTTTTGGAATTCATCCGCCCGCCCCCTTATCCTTTCTTCTAATTAAAAATCTTATTTTGAATATCACAAGTGAAGTGAAGTTCATGTTCTATGAATCCCGATCAAATATATATCAACTGAGTTTTAGAAAGTAGAAAAAAAACTACATGGAGATGTTTCAAGAATACATGAGGGACCGAATATAGAATCAAGAAACTATTTTCCAAAATCTTTGTTTTATTCAATTTGTTTTATGGTAGTTAATTAATTCTTTGTAGAGCAGATCGATCTTCTTCTTTTTTTTGTGTATAATGCAAAATTCTACTTGATTTACAGTTTAAAGTTTACATTTATGCCAAGATCTTCATGGCTGCCCTTCTTATTGTTTGCTACAGGTCGGAAGTCAAAGAGGATGCCAGGAAAATGATGACCGGAGATCATCTTCACCACAACACAGAGACTCAGGCAAGCAGGTAGCAGATAGTCTTTGTGACACCCCCTCTCTCTTCCTGAGGCTCTCCTTTACAGTATTGAATACAAGTTTAAGATTTATATAAATAAATATTGACTGGATCTGAGGCTCTCCTAATTCCATGAATTAATAAAGTTTCGATCAGACAATTCTTATCAAGAACTATAACCACACCAATCATAATTCCATATTACCACACGAAAATGACTTCTTGGAATATATATCGAAGATTTTGTAAGATTCTGAGACCTAAGAATCTGTATTTGTCTAACAGTCATATGAACTTGGTGGTATAGTTTTGTTTATATAACTTCAAGGGATTGGTCTAGTGATCAAGAAGCTTTACTCTCTTTTTTTTCTTCTATAAATCAAATAAAAATGAAGCATTAGGTTTTTTCTTGTATGATTAAAAATGAAGCATTAGGTTTTTTCTTGTATGATTAAATAAAAATGAAGCATTAGGTTTACTCCATTATTTGACTTTTGAATTCAAACTAGAAAGATTTTTTTATTTGTTTATTTTTGCAAGCTAGTAAGGGTTGACAAAACCCTACCCATTTTAACACCATGTTTTTTCCTTTTCAGTTTTTTTTTATTAATTAATGTTAGAGAATAATATAAATCATATTTTAAAATCTTACCTAACATCCTAAACTATTGGGTTGAGATAATTTTTTGATATGATATCAGAGTTTTAATGGTCAAGTGATCACGAGTTCGAATCTCATCATCCATATTTTTATTTGATAAAAATAAAATATAAGGTAGTGTGAGCCTATGTAAATTTCAAGTCTAAAGGTGTGTTAGAAAATAATATAAATTATATCTTAAAATCTTATTTATTAACTTAAATTATTGTTTAAATTATTGAGTTTAAATAACTTTTTAATAATTACAATGCTTAAACAGGTGATTGTAGCGACTAAAAATGAAAGAATCACCACGGAAGCTGATGCAAAAGAATCTTCCTGCCAAAAGGAACAGGTTAGAATCGTTTCTTCACGTTTATATATATATATATATATATATATATATATATATATATATATATATATATATATATATAAAATCTATTCCTAGAAATATTAAAATATCTAAACTAAACAATTATGCCTGAAATTTCCTTATTCCTCTCAGTTTTCTTTGGATCCTATTTAAATGAATCGGCACACTTGCTTTTAAATTCATGAGGATAGATGTCAATGAGTTTTAACTCAATTTGGAACTAATATTCTCTTCTTTTTTAAAAAAAAAATAATCAAATTTAAGCTTTTAATTTCTTCATATCAAAAAATGGTTCGGTGGTAAACTTTTAATCTCATCATATCCATGAAATCTCAAGTTTAATATTTCTCAAAGCTTTTTTGTGGCCATTATAAGACCAAATACCTACTTCTCAAGTACTGGATGGAGTATGGAAAGGCCATTCATCTCGAGGTTTAGCTAGAGTTCAGGACATCATGTTTTTGAATTGAAATAATTGTTTGGTTTAGTATCTGAATTAATTATGAATTTGAATCTTATAATTTTTATTTTTTTAATTAAATTAAATTTTAATATAAGATAATGGTCCCATATGGATGGTGGTACTAATGTAGTATTCACACTTGTAGATTGTAGCTTTATCAACAGAAACAATACTAACATTAAGATTGTTTTCTCAATATCTGCATGTGCAGGATGATCAGCTTGAATCTGCAAGAGCTGAGATGGGTGAAGTAAGAAAAGAAAATCAAAGGCTAAAAATACATTTGGATCGTGTAGTGAAGGATTATCGGACCCTTCAAGTGCAATTCTATGAGATTATTCAGCAAGAAGAAACTAAGAAATCTACAGATACTGTCGATGATCATCAAGGAACTGAAGAACACGAGCTCGTGTCGCTTACCCTTGGAAGAATTTCGAGTGAACCTAAACGGGATGGAAAGAACAATAAAACTTCTAGCCAGGGGAAAAATCACGATGAGCAAGTTAAAGAAAGCCTCTCTCTTGGATCACTCTGCACATTTGAAGCGTCTAAATCTGCTACCAATGAGACTTTGCCGAATCCAAGCCCCGTGAACAGTTTTGGTGAGCCAAAGGAAGAAGCCGGGGAGACTTGGCCACCCAGTAAAGCTCTCAAGACAATGCGAGGAGGAGATGATGAAGTTCCCCAGCAAAACCCTGCAAAGAAAGCTAGGGTTTCTGTCAGAGCTAGATGCGATACCCCAACGGTTAGTATATACTGAGTATTAATATGCGGACGATAACTTCAAATACACACACACACACACACACACACACGTCATTATAAGCTTTGATATATTCAATCCTTTTCTTTTATCTATGTTTTTTCAACAAACGAGACTTCCTCATCAAGTAATAAAAAATATATATAAATAATTTCTTATTGATTCATTAATTAGTTAGAAGAAGCTCATTTACCAGGTTAAGTTTTTTGGTTGAAATAATTTTATAATATGATATCAGAGTTTTGATAATCAAGCGGTCACGAGTTCGACTTGCTATCTTTATTTATTTGATAAAAAATAAATATAAAATAATTTGTGTTTATAAAAGTTTTAAGCTTAAAAAACTTTCAATTAAAAAGGTATATTAAAACATAAAATAAATTATATTTTAAAATTTTATCAAACTTATTATATATATAACACATAACACCCAAAGCTACAAGGCTCAGAGAAATTTGTTCCTTAATCAATGTAGTCTGTTATGATAAAATTGCAATGACAAGTTAGTGATGCCTACACAGATGAATGACGGGTGCCAATGGAGAAAATATGGGCAAAAAATTGCCAAAGGGAACCCATGTCCTCGAGCATACTATCGCTGCACTGTTGCACCATCATGCCCAGTACGGAAACAGGTAACCACAAATCACCTTCTCAAATAAGAACGGTATTTATCAAAAAAAAGTAAGATCATATTCAGCTAAAAAAAGAAACAAGAGAAAAAAGAATTAAAACAGAAGGTGCTATATTTTTTATTTGACAGTGCTTGAACCAGTATGTAATTTATTACCTTTTTCAATAACTCTAAGTAAGCGTAGCTTCTTGTGTAAATTCAGGTACAAAGATGTGCTGAAGATATGTCCATCTTAACCACCACCTATGAAGGAACGCACAACCACCCACTTCCTATTTCTGCCACGGCTATGGCTTCTACAACTTCTGCAGCTGCTTCCATGTTACTGTCTGGCTCATCATCGAGCTCTGCAGGAACTGCAGGTTTCAATAACTCCGGCACCATCGCCGTTGACCTCCATGGACTAAACTACTATCTATCCGATAACTCAAAATCAAAGCAATTCTACTTGCACAACTCTTCACTGTCATCTTCATCTCCATACCCTACAATCACTCTTGACCTCACTTCAAACCCATCCAGTGCTTCATCTCATTTCAATAGATTTACTACTTCAAGCTACCGGCCTACCATTCAAAAATTTGCTTCAACAAGCCTCAACTTTGGCTCCTCTGATTCGTCTAACGCAATGCCTTGGGGCAATGGTTTCCTCACTGCTTCCGGCCAGTCTCACAACAGGATTAACCAACTTGGAACTTTAAACATTGGAAGACCAGCTATGGATCAGAGTAACATTTATGATCAGTTCTACACGCAAAACATTAATGACCTGGCAGCTGCTACTTCTCAGCAGTCCCTGTCAGCCGATACCATAGCTGCTGCAACCAAGGCAATTACAGCAGACCCAAGTTTCCAATCTGCTTTAGCAGCTGCCCTCACTTCTATCATTGGCACTGGAACTGGCAGTAGCGCTACTGGTGTTGCAAATCTAGGTGTTGTTAATAATTTATTTCCAAAGTCGGAACGGGGACCGGTTATTAATAGCTTCTCATCATCACCTCCTAACGGCAATCCATGTGCAAGCTACTTCAACAAAACGACGTCTTCAATAAATTCTCAGCCAGCTCCAAGTTCGATGACAATGTTTGTGCCACCTTCATTGCCATTTTCTACTCCTACGAATGCATCCGCGTCTGCTGTTGACAAGAATGATCGTGCCAACTGAGTATAGTTTGTGTAATTAGTTTTAATTGTCCTGGTTTGGATATAGGAATTAATTATATAATAAAAAATAAATATGTACATATAGAGATGGTGACCAATATTTGAACTTGAGTAGGTATTTTTTTTCCTTTTCACTTTTTAATCTGTACCAAAATATAAAATATCGTTTATGATTTGTTTTAGATGTAGACTTGATAATTGACCCCTGTTTTATCATGGGTCTGACAATTTATTTTTAAATGTAAGAAAATGTCTAAACATTGCCTAAGAAAAATGAGGTATTGTTGTTGCTCTTCTTAGTTTTATTATTTTGTAATTAACCATTGTCTTTGTTGGTAGAATATACTAAGCAACGGCTGCCTATAAAAAAAATCATTGGAAAGTGGTGAAAAAAATAGACATTCGTTGCACCGATGTGGATTAATTAAAAATAATATTATTTAATAGTCTGTTAATAATTCCATCGGTAAAAATATAGTATAGAACCCAGCGAGACACTAAAAGTTCATTTTTTTTCTCTCTCATTTTCATTCTCTCTTCGCTCTTTCTCTACTAATCCTCTCACTCAAATCCTCTCTTCTTAGTTTCAAGTAGTAGAACTTAAGGTTTTTACCATCAACACAGTTGAAAGGTATGTGTGGGTAAATACTCTATAGAGTCAAAAAACGATGAAAAGAATATCATCTCAAGTTTGCATATTGTCTCAACAATATTCATTTTAAGCCTCTTAATGTGTTGTGTCTACAACTTGCTGGAGCATATATCTCTAAAGAAATGACTGATCTCCGTGAGTGCATCTTATATCCTCTTTGGCAATAAATCACGATAAATTAATGAAATGAGTGTTTGCATAAACCCGTGGAAGTCATGGCTCTTCATTCCTTACAATATGCAATCCTCCAAATTAATCAACCTTGATATATTCAAGGCATGTCTATCGAGAAAACGCAGACTCTTCAGCTATTGGTACACCAGTAGTTGTGCATTCTTGTCTAAGGTGAAGCTTGTTTTGGCTTTGCGACCCGTGACCCCAACATAAACTAACTCCATATTTTTACGGTGATAAAACAACGCTATATCCATTTTAGCCTTGTATTATCATTTGTCTTCCCCTTCACGTCCATGATCGTATTGAAAATATTCTCAAACACGTTCTTTTCAATGTGCAAGACGTTAAGGTTATGGCGGAGGAGATTGGTCTTCCAATAAGGAAGCTCTTAGAAAATACTTTGATTTACCCAGTTATAGGTCAAACCAAAACTAGAAAACTTCTACTTGCCGGATTGGAAACCAAACACAATATCACCGAACTCTAACACTACGTCATACAATTATTCATCAGAAAAACACGGGGAGCTATATCCCTTTTAACTTTGCCAACAAAAAAATCCATTATATTCTTTTTCTACATGTGATCTGTTGGCAAGAAACGTCGGTGGTAGTAAAAAAAAAATGTTTTACCCTTATTTGTTAGCATACATGCCTTGTTGTTTTCCATGTAGTATGGACATGCTAATTTTTCATGCCTGCTTCAACCAAAAACCATTTCATAAGTCGGAAAATCATTGATAGTTCACATCAAAGCTGCCCTCATAAGAAAATTTTGTTTCATCAATACATCATAAGTTAACGCCTAGTGGGTCATAACTACGTCAACTCTTGAATCAACGGTCGAAGACAAATATCTATATTCTAGCCCGGACTATTAGGACCGGGTATGATCGTAGATAAAAACACATGAACTCTGACTTCATACACATCCTTGGTAGCAAGTTGTAAATCGTTAGTATAACTAGCCAACAAGAATAAAGAGCAGCAAATGACCCGAATGGATTGAATACGTCTGTGCATAGCCCAAGATGCACGTTCCTTTATTCAATTGAAAAGTGAGGATGCACACTATTAAAGTGTTTTCATGCTTCACCGTCAAAAGGGTGCACCATCACTACAACTATCGCATCATGGGATTGGTGTCATATCATGTGCTCAGCAGTCTTTGGTGACATGAATAACCTCTGCAATCTAGGTGTGATTGGGAAGTATCTAAGTTTTTGAAGTGCTACAAGAGTTTATCCCCTGCCAATTCTGAATTTATAACGGGAATGCCCACATGTCTTGCACTCGGTCAGCTCAGCATTTTCAAGGTAGTACAACATATAGAAGTTTGGACACATATTAATTTTCTGGTATCCTAGACCAAGAGGTTTCATCATGGACTTAGTAGCATAGAATTTCTCTCTCAGATTGTTCCCTTCAGGTAAAATATTTATCACCCATTTGACAATTCAGTCATAATCAGCCTCACTCAACCCATAATCCAACTTAATGGTAAAAATATGTGCAACGACCAATAATTTACTGTGATTTGTGCAGTCATCCCATAATGGTTCGTCAAAATCTTTCAAAAGATCAAAAAACCTGGTCGCGTCTGCATTAGGTTCTTCATCTACGATTGAACATTGACCGACATGACTCTGATTCATTCTCATCGCATCCATAACCATAGTCCTATAAAGGATTATTGTTGTTAGTTTCAACTTCATGCACGTTGCTAACACTAAAAGTTGACTCAACCATCCTTTCTACCATGGTCTCGTGAGAAACATATGGTTCTATGTGTGCATATCAATACAGGTATTCCTTTCATGAACTCTTTGTGTAGAAGATAAATCGTTACAACATTTGAATTGATAAACTTTTTATTTTGACACCTCCTGCATGGACACCTAATACCGTCTCCACTAATATTTCTCAAAATAAATGTTGCGGAATTAATAAAACCCTAAACTCCATTACAATAATTCATCATCCGCAATCCTTGAGGTGAATCTTGATACATCCATAAATGATCATCCATGACTTTTATTATATATATATATATATATATATATATATATATATATATATAATGATGACAGCAATATATATGTATTAATTAACTACATTAAGTAAATAATAAATCTACTTTCATACTTCTTTTAATTCATTATCAATTATCTACGTACATATAAATTTGTACACATTAATTTATGAAAATTACAACTCGGCAATAAAATTGACAAAATATAAAACGGACCTGTTAAACAAGTCATTATTTATATCTTCACAACATACCTAAGTCGGTAATTCAACATAAGTTTCAATAATTTACTAACAAATAAAATTTTACAAAATCTAAAACAAACCATAACATGTACAAAATCATGTATTCATACAACAAGTTTGTTTGAGAAAAAATATAAAACAATAAAACAAGTAAACACTCAAACAAAATACATATACTATAAAAATAAGCAATAAAAAATTGACATTTCAAAATTGTATTTAAATTTAAAAAAATAGTAGATTTACTTACTTAAAATAGAAAATTCACAATAAAATTGTTGTTATGACTAGAAAAGTCGAGGAATGATGAGTTATGTTGAGATTGGGGGTGATGTGGGGGGGGGAGAGGGGGCTGTTAGTCGCAAATGTGGGGGGGGGTTGTTTAGTTGCATAGGGAAAAAAAGAAGAAATAAATGAGGGGAGTGTTGACAGGTCATATATTAACTATTACCAACATAATTATTTTGTCTGTCAATTCGTCAGCAATTCTGTTGGTATAAGTGACATGTCACTGTACGACTTTTTTTTTTAATCCGGCAGTAATTCCATTGGTAAAATTATCCACAAAAAATACACGTTATCGTATTTTTTAGTTTTTTTTAATTACTTTTATTTCGACTGTAATTCCCTCGGTATTTACCTACATAAATATTTCGTCAATAAATACCGACAGAGTTAGCGATAGAATATATTCAGTCGGTAAATGTCACCCTAAAATACTAATGAAATTTTCCTTTGGTGATTGCGTTTGTATTCATAGATTTTCTAGTAGTGAGTTGGAACTTTTGAAGTGATTTAAAAAAAAAAACTCAGGATATTTCATCAAAATAGCATTTGCTTAGAAATTATTCAAAATTTTCATATATTATCTATTATATATGTATATATGAAGAGAAATTATTTTAACATATGAATAAAAATGATGTAATTAAAATTTACAAAAAACAATCAATTACTATCATGATGGAAATGGACAAAAATGAGTAATGGGAGAAAATTTAAACCACAATAAAATTTTGAATAGAGTATTTGAAGCAAATCAAACTTATGAGATAGAATTAAGATACCCCTTAAATCACAGGAACGCACACGATGAAGTTAGTGATAACACAAATAAAGGATATATAGTTAGTATATCAAATGGAAAACAAAAACAAAATTGCAAACCGCAAATAGATAAACTAAATTAAACTCTCTTTTTTAAAACCAAAAGGGCAAAAATGGAATTGGGATGGTCTAAATTTATCTACAACCTAACTCTACTTTAATCATTGTTAAGACTTGATCCACTTATATTTTTCATTATCTTATTGGCATTCATCCTGCTTCCAGAGCTTGCTCTTGTAAGTGTAGATGATGTTCTTTTTCATGGTAGCAAGAAACTTTCTAGCACTGCTGCAACTAAGTAAATATCATAATAATATTGATTGGAGGATGAATGCAAAGGAAATAACAGGTCATTAAGTAAATATCTTTTTATAAGTTCTATTTTTATGAAAGAACTATACAAAGGTATTAGAGATTTGCTCGGATGTAGTTCTATATTATAGTGGTGAACTAGATGATGAAGATCCATCTATATGTGTGTCTGTTACTAGTGTATCGAGAGCTATCACGTTTAGGTTGGGTTATGTTTGTTACTACAAGTGGTATGTTGGGGAAATACCTTTTTATAAGAGGCATAATTGTTCTAAACTCCTCTATTGAAGTGCTTATTATTGTATAATTCCTTACAATTTCCCCCATGTGATGCCAGGCATATTCTAATAAAGTTTGTTCTATATATGATTCAACTAATCAAATATGACTTGTACGGTCTAGTTGACCATCACGATGTTGTTGTAGTAGGTCATGTTATAAGTTATGGTCTCCAACTTTGTTTAAAGAGCTCTTATATCAGCATTAAAAAGATTTAAATGCCAATTAATTTATATTTAGGATTGAACTTGTGACAAGCTGCGAGAATTCTAGACCTTAAACCCTCAATAAGGGTAATCTTTTCTAAAAGCAATACCATGTAAATAAAACACAAGAGTTCTAAAGAAGAAAATGTTTGTTGGAAACTTAAATGCTTAAGAAATAAAGAAAAATAGTGAAGAAAGCAATAAAGAAAATAAAAATGATAAAATCCTTGGGAGAAAAATGATATATTATAGGAATCTAAATATACTACAATGACCATTATTTGTAGTAATATCTAGCTTTATTTATGCTATTACAATGTTTGAGTCTTGTTTACATAAATAATTTTAATTCTATAAAAAAATTGGTATAAGATAAAGTAGTTTATTAAATCCTAATGCAAGTCAAACTATTTTTTTATTAACACACACATTAATCTTAATTTAATCTTTAACTTTGAATATTGGTTGAAACCGCATTTTCCAAAAATTTAAATTTATTTTGCTAAAATTATTTATTTTTTTGTTGTTAGATTGTTTTGATGTGCTGATGTTAAAAATAATTTTAAAAAATTAAAAAATATTATTTTAATACATTTCTAAATAAAAAGCACTTTGAACCGCAACCGCTACCACATTTGTGAACACACCCTCAATATTCTTTATGCTTGGCATATGTATATTTACTTTAAGAATAAACACTCAATACTGAAATTGAGAGGTCCTTTTATAGAGTAATTAAAACTGCCTATAATTTATTAAAATTAATTTAATTGGTCCCTGTAGATTTTAAATAATTAAATATTTCCTTAACCAACAATGAAGATGTCTTCGTCTATAGTCAATCCGATTTTCTATTAAATACATGTTAGTTTTTTATTGGTTAGAAGAATAATAAAAAATTGTTAAAATCTCAAAAACAAGTATTAAGAAATTTAACACATAAGTGTTAATTTTTCTTACCAACTTTTTAATTTATTTATAAATGTAAATGTTTTTGAATTTTTCCCTTTATTCTAAAGAGAAAACATAAATTAAAGAATGGTTGAAAAACTTATTGTTAATTTTTTATTAATATATGTTGTATTTGTTATTATTTTTTATAATTTTTATTTTTTTAGCTAACTATCTATTTATTTACCATAGAAAAGTGTCTTTTCTTTATTTAATTTATTTTATTAAATAAGTGTTGCTTTATTTTTTTACTTCATTAATGATATTTTGTATTTGTTGTTATTTCTTAAAATTCTTTATTTTTTAGCTAACTGTCTATTTATTTATCATAAAAAGTGTCTTTTATTATATTTTTATTTTTTTAAAAAAAAATAAGTAGTTATTTTTTACTTCATTAATGAAGGATAAAATTATGTATTTATTGATTAAACATATATGATTCAATTTTGTGTATTTTTTTCATAGGCATGATCTTTCAATTTAATTTTGCATGAAAGTTTTGATTTCATGTTTAAGGTTTTATAATCTTTACATAAAAAGTTTTTCTAGAAGTTTTCTTTTGATTTAAAAAATAAAAAAAAATTCAACTATAAAAAAAATAATCTAGCATAAATTAATAAATAATAATCATTTTCTTATCTTCTTGTATTTTTAAAAGTATGTAAAAAAACTTCCACTATAATTAAAATTTTCTAAATATAATTTGTAGCTATAAATAATTAAAATCTTACAAATTTTAACAATATTTTTTTGTTTTTTGAATTTTTTAATATTTTTTTTTCAAAGTTTTAATATATATATATATATATAGAGAGAGAGAGAGAGAGAGAGAGAGAATCAATGAAAAGCTGAATCGTGTCCATTCTCCCCTTTAGAAGTAAAAAATAATAGGAAATTAAGCTGATTATAGACAAAAGGATATTTTCTACAAAATTGACTAAATCATACGGACTGAATTACCCAAACAAAAACTATGAAAAAGTCTTTATTAAAAAAATCAATACCACAGGAACTTCTAATATCATTAAATCAAAATTATTAGGTACATCAAGTGGTGTCCTCCATAAAATATAGAGAGAGCTTCTAATATCCCTCTGGTGTATATATATAGTTCCACCATAAAATTATTTATAGGTACCACTTGTACATTTTTATGTATAGTTTTAAAACCAGCCGGCGGGATCTAAGACCTGGCTGATCCAGGGCTGGAACTGAGCTGAATTTAAAAAAAAAATAAGAAAAGTCAAAACTCGGGGTGACCCGGCTGACCCGATAGGTTGACTCGGTTATCTCGGTAAAAAACTTGGTTGCAATCCGTTAATTTTTGTATTTTTAATAAAATTTGATTAACCCGAATGATTTAATAACCTAGTTAAAATAAAAAAAATCCAGATCTTTGACGTTACCGAGTTAGATTTAAAAATTCTGATTTTATATGAGAAAAAAGAATGAAGTTATATATACACACACTTCAGAGAGAGTGTACAAACACAGCAATGCTCCTCTGTACTGTCCTGTGTATTTTCATCTCATGTCATTTACATATTGATTTTTTTTTTTTTGTAAAATTTTTATATTTTTAAATTATTTTAATATGTTTATATTAAAAATATATTTTTAAAAATATATTATTTTAATATATTTTTAAATAAAAAATATTTGAAAAAACGATGTTAAACAAGATAAGAAAGGGAGACCACATTTTTGTCTGTGGATAGATTTAGTTTTTGTCCCTCATCTATGTTGGACTTCAACCCCTATTGTTTAAAGTCTTTCCATGTTACCCTTCTAGTTTCAAGAAGTTCCCAACATCATCCCCAACTTACCTTTTGAATTTAGTTTTTGAGAAAAATATTACGACATATACGAGGATTTAAATGAAAAATGAGAGGAATGTATGAGGAAGAAAATCAAATTATGAAAAATTCATATTTTTTAGTTATTTAGTGGTAAATGGCAAAACAATTAAAGAAATACAAGGATAAAATTAAAAAATTTCGAACTATATGATTAGAAATAGAACAATGGTGAATATATAGGGCAAAAAAAGAAAAGAAAAAATAGGATCAGGTGTTGGAGGCTATAATTAATTATAAAAAATAGTAAAGTTTTTACGTTTTACCGGCAGTGAAAGTGAATTAGATAGGTAGGGACGGAATCGGATGAGTCGGTCTCTTCACGCACTCAATAAGCCGAGCATCATCCATCCAATCCATTCCAATTTCTTTACAGAGAATTGAAGAAGAAGCTTGATTCTCTCTCTTTTTTTTAAAAAAAAAAATATTGGATTCTGTTTCTTCTTCAATCCATCCTCAGCTCCCAAAGAAAAAAACAAGAAGAGGAAACCACCTCTCTATCTCTTCTTCTTACAGGTAACTAATTCATTTATATCTGCTGTTACTTTCTTATTTGTTTATTTTTAGATCTGTATGTATATGCATAAACAAAATCAGAAGATATGAAGAAATCGTAAACCCTAACTGTTTTGCCGCTTGGTAGATTGATTGATGGGTTTTTGGTTTTATCGGGATTCGCTTTGTCTTAAGATATACA
Source organism: Populus trichocarpa (assembly GCF_000002775.5). Lineage (NCBI taxonomy): Eukaryota > Viridiplantae > Streptophyta > Magnoliopsida > Malpighiales > Salicaceae > Populus > Populus trichocarpa. Next base: position 8,973,748 of record NC_037299.2, on the reverse strand, counting down.
GCACATGAATTGTAGGGAGAAAGCCCAAGATTTTATTAATTGAGTTATGGATCCTATGCTGTGATAACTATTAGAAGAATTGTCTATTTATATTTTTCCAATCATTGTTATGTTTGTGTTTAGTGATGGTTGAAATTGAATTGGGATTTTTCTAAAGGTTTGATGATTTGGCTTTGCAGGTGCCCCCCGCAATGTCGACTCCTGCACGGAAGAGATTGATGAGAGATTTTAAGAGGTTGCAGCAAGACCCGCCTGCAGGCATCAGTGGAGCACCTCAAGATAACAACATAATGCTTTGGAATGCTGTGATTTTTGGGTAAGTTAAGAAGCCATTCTGGAAAAACTTTTTTCCCTTGCTTCTTCGTCCTTTCGTTCATTTTATATATATATATACAAGTACAATTTGTTAAGCTATTTTTGTCTGATTTTGATCGCAGTCCTGATGACACTCCATGGGATGGAGGTGAGTAATCCTTGCTCTAAAGCTTGTACTCTGGGAAAGGATGTGCTAGATGGATGAGCTCATGTTTCCATGCAATCTATGTGTTTCTGCATTATTTTTTTTCAATGTTTCAATGCCCCCATAGAAATTTCTTGGATTATATGCATCTGTTTCATTTGACTTCATGAATGTTCAAATGCTGGACTATTACATTACTCTATATATTCAAAACAACAACTCACTCTGCTTTATCTCATTGTTGAGTGCTGGTTTGAAATTGTACCTTATTGAATCAAGTGCAAACTGAAGTTTAACTTGGTCGTTTTCTAGTCCAGTCTAGTCTAATCATTGTGTTGCTTAACTGTGTTGAAGTATTGCATTACACGGCATATTAGTGTGTAACCATGCATTGACATGCAAATTTAATATGCTTCATAGGCAAATCTTGCATTTCTCAGTAGTTTGACTTCTAAGAATTATCAGAATAATTCATTTTTACTACACGAACTAATGAGATCAGGTTAAACAAAAACCGAAGCCAAATAGTTTATGGAGCTCAAGTCAAGTATCCTTTAATAGGTTCTTGGAGCGGGGTGGTTGTGGGATTTTGAGGTGTTACGCTAATTTTACTTTCTTTCTTTTTTTCTTACTTGAGCGCTGTAGTGGAGAGGATTTCTAGAATTGTCAAGGACTATTACACATTAAGGTTATTTTTGTGGGTTGGGATAGCATTTATTGCTTCTTTAGGGTGTTTTGTTGCTAGTGCTTTCACAAGTATTACCTTGACTTTGCATTCAGTGAGACTGGAGTGCCTCTTGCTTTGAATTTTTGTGTTTAGTTCCTCACTTAGCCAGATGACTTATTTCTGAAGCTTTACTTGTACATTCCTCTCTTTTTTATGAAATAATTTTAAAAATGTAAGAGGATAAGCTCTAGTTTGTCTGACTATAGTCGGTCAGTCATGCCGAAATCAAATAATTTGCCACAATGTGTGATTTGAAGTTGTTAGGCTATTTAAGTCCAAGCCCAAGGTGAAGCTGAAGATGAGCAGCTATTTGACCGGTCTACTTTTTGTTAGCTTGCATGTTTACTGCTGAATCATGAAAAATTATCTAGTCATAGGCCAGCTATGCAGCCATATGTGCTTGTTGCATAACTTCAAGTGAAAAGACAATTTTTTGGTCTTTTTTATTTTGCTTTCATTGCTTCAATAACCTCATTGTTACAATTTCTTGTAACAATTAAATCTACATGAATCAATTTTTTTTTGAGTTCTCCAGGCACGTTTAAATTGACTCTTCATTTTTCCGAGGATTATCCAAACAAACCACCCACAGTGCGATTTGTTTCACGAATGTTTCATCCAAACAGTAAGTGCTTGAATTATCATCAGTGTAGCATTCACATTATTATGACTGTCACTGCTTAATTTTCCCTATGAATTCATCAGTTTATGCAGATGGAAGTATCTGTTTGGATATTTTACAGAATCAGTGGAGTCCTATATATGATGTGGCAGCTATACTCACATCTATACAGGTATGGCAGAAATTATGTTATCATTGGATGATATAGTGATTAGTTTATTCTATGTGACCAGTGATACACTCATATATGCTTCATATGTTCCGGAATTTGTTTTTCTCAAGGTTCATGCACTGAAGCATTCATGATGTAGGGTGGGAAGAGATTACAATGATAAGCATCAAGTTATGGCACCATGGTTAAAATTTGAAGAATATTGAAGCTGGAACTAGAAAAAAATGGGTTTAGGATCTGTAGAAAATATCAAAAGCATAAATTGAATGATAGAAAATAAGACAACCTGTGAAATAGCCTAGGCACACCCTATTTATGCTAGTTAAAGCCTAATCCTAATACTTGTTGGAAATGAAATCTCTAATAAAGTCACGTGCTAATCATGTGGCAATTAAAGAATCTAAATCACAGAACTATTCTAAACTATATGGGAAAAACTAAAATTACTAAGGAAATTATTAATTTTTCCAAAAACTCCCTCGTCAGTTCACTTGAGACAACACAGAAACAAAAGGAGAGAACTTTCTATAGCAATAAATTTAATTCAGCATCGAAGTACCCAGTGCCTTGCTTGATACTGAGCTGAATTTTGAAATGAATTTTGTTGCATTTCCCAGCGATCCAAACAACTTTTTATTGGATTCCAACTTATAAATTGACTTATATACGAGAGAACTTTGGTGTGGTGAATAAATTTTTGTTTCCAGCATGCGTTAGTTGTGCAGTTTGTACGAATCAACCCCAGCCATGGTATTTGATGAGTATCATTTGTGCTCACAAATTATGTACCATACATGGAATACATCTTGATGCAGGACAACCATGGAGGTGGGGGGTTGTTCGGGATCCAACTTTCAGAGGCTGTTTAGGCTTTTGATTGATTTGGATTTCTGCTGGAATGTAAGGGTGTGGAAAAGATTTTCCAGCAAACCTTGAAAATATTAAAATACCCCTGCAATCTAGAATCTAAACAGATCACATAGATCTTATTATTTTATCTCCTGCATCACATCTTGCATGATTTCAGCATTGTGCTCCCTTTCCTTTCCCAGAAATGGTAAAACATGAAGCCGTATCTGCCATTTAAGTTTTGGTATAAGAGTGCCTAGAAATCCTTAAAAAACTGCTGATATGTAAGTTTTAATGATAGAAGACCGGGGGATAGTTGATCAGATAAACACAGGATGCATGGTGTTAGTAATATTTGATGAACTTGGACAATAATGAACACATTACGACTTTTTTTTTATCTGACACTAGTTTGGACTTTGATTGCCTTTGAGTTGTATTTCTTAAAGGGATTTTAAAGATTTGAACATGCAGAAGGAGGAACAAGATTCAATTTCTTGACTGAGAACTTGAAGGAGACATGCTATTCTTTGTGGATGTTCTTTACCCTTTATAATTAGTAACTACGCAATCTACCTGCTCTTCTCCCTCATATGATGACTTATACTGTGTAATTAAATTGCTCAGGACTGTAGAATTCAGATCCAAAAACATCATAAATTTACTCGTCATTTGTTACTCTGATACCGACAATAGTATAGCATCCCATAATGATTTGCTTTGAGTAATTTTACTGCATGAATGACTTCTGTTGATTGAGTTTGTACATGAACTTGTTTCAGTCGTTGCTCTGTGACCCCAACCCCAATTCTCCTGCAAATTCAGAAGCTGCTCGGATGTTCAGTGAAACCAAGCGGGAGTACAACCGGAGAGTGAGGGAAGTTGTTGAGCAGAGCTGGACGGCAGATTAAAACTCCAGATGCTGCTCTGTGAAGGCAGTCCAAGTCTGAAGGTTTCAAGGCATGTCTTCAGTAACATGGCCGCTGTTAAGAATCGTGTTATCTTATCGACTTTTATCCTGTACCCCACTTGGCTTTCGTCCCTATTTCAAGTGCACTGTACCTTGGTGTCGTTTTCTCCATTGCATGCTTTTATGCCTTGGTAAAAAAAAGAAATTTGTGTATCAATTTGCAACGTATTGTTATTGAAACCTTCATGCTTCAATATAAAAGTTAGCTGCCTTAATTGCAAATTGGTGGAGTTTCCTATTGGAACTACAGTCACTAGATGGTCTCTATAGGTCCTTTATGTGATCCATTTTAAAAAGAGAGATTGACCAGAGAAAAAAATAATATAAAATTTATAATCCATAAAAATGATAAAAATATTTTTATTTAGGATTTTTCTTTTCTAGTTGTATCTCTTTATTTTTTAAAGTGAGTTCTAGAAAGTAATAAATAGAATATTATTAATTATTCTATTGTTGTGGAGCATTTTCTGAAAATTATTTTTATTTAATTATATAATTTTGAAAGAGAACTTCATTTTTTTCATCAAAATTACTCTCATTTATGTAATTTTCTTTTGGATAATAACATATCTTTTTATTAGCACTACTGGATAAAATCTAATGGCAAGGAACAAATGCATCTTTTAATCAAAAACTTTCTTTATTTATGTTTTTGTTATTAAAAGTATTGTTTTTAAAATAAAAGCTTATTAAGATTGTAGAAGTAAGCTTCAATAAACTCATGAATCATTTTTACGCACTTGTAAAAATAAAGTTAAGAATGATAAATTTATAAAAAAATATAAAAAAATTGTAATAATAAAGTAGATATTATATCAAATATTAATAATCAATTTAAAAAAAATATACACATTAATTTAATATATAATTATTCTTAAAGTAATTGTTAATATTCCTGTAAAAAGCTTTCATCTTCTTGAGATTTATAACATAATTAAAATTTTGTTTCAATATCATTTTAATAAAATTATTTAAAAATAAATTTATTTTAAGATTTAAAATAAAAATAAAATAAAGTTAAGGGTTGTATAACAAACAGACCATGCACACTTGGGTCTAGAAGAACAACTCACGTGCTTGGAAAGACTGGCTCACATCCTAGGGCCAAAATAAAAAAACATGTGTATGATGAACAAAACCTCTCTTTTCAATTTTTATTTAAAAAAAAAACAAATTTATTAATGCTAAGATCAATTTTTTTTGTGACTGAAATATTGTTGACCAAACACTTTTTTTATCCTTAATATTTTCTTTTGACTTTCTCTCCTATCTCAACATGTGCGGACCCAATACTACATAAATTGGAACATTAAGGATCAAGTTGAAGATTTTCAAACACTGAAAAATAAAATAAAAACAAATATGCTTTTTATGTTAAATTTGATCCTTGTGTTCTTTTGATTTTTTAAATTATAACCTAGATTTTTATTTCATAACATCAATATTTAATTTAGCATTGAAATGTTCTTCGACACTTTGCACAAGTGAAATCCAAACTAAAAAACAAATCACAACACATAAATTGCAAAGATGAAATAAAAAGAAAATAAAGTTTGATAATCAACATAAAAAAGCTTTATAGAAATGAACAATGGATTTGAGATTGGTAACAATGATTTTCATTTTTCCAAAACCCAACTATTTTAGTTTCTTTTATAATTATAATTATAATATAATTTGTGTATTGAAATGCAAAAACCAATCCTTGATAGGTTTTAAGATGAAAATATAAATTAAATAGATTAAATTATCTATTAAAACAACTAGGTAATCACTCTAGTAATCCATAATACATGTAGTTTTTTTTTTTTTTTTAATCCTTAAACTTTTTTCAATTACAACCTTCTTTGACCAATTTAATCACCCTTTTCCTATAATTTGTTAGAGAGATGAAATTTAACAAAAGAAGGTCGAAGTATAAAACATGAGAAATTATATAGTTAATCTCAAATTCACGCGACAAATATATTTTTCATTCCACCCATTTTTCTTTTTCCTCCTTCTTGGTCGCTTTATTTTAAAAAAAAATTACTTTTAATCTAAAAGTTTATTTTGTTTATTTTTTAGTTCATGAGTTTGAAAAATAAAAAAGACAATTGTCAGTCAGCCACATCTTAATGACCAAAATGGATGATCTTTATGTCAATGGCTCTTCTCAAGATGACTTCCTCCAACAATGCAAAAAAAGTTGATCGAGGTCCATTTGGTTTTTTTTTATATTTTTAGAGTAATTTTAGGGTTGGTCAATGATTTTTTAAGGTTAATATTGTGTTTTTTAGATATTTTCAAGTGAAAATGAGTTAAATAATAGGGTTTAGGGGTCCAAAAACTTAGACCATGATTTTCCAATCATCCAAACCTATCACCCACTTAAGATACAATCTTGGATTTTTTTTATTAAAGCTAGGTGCATGGATCTGGCCTATCAACACATGACTTTTTTTAATCTTATTATCCATTTCCATTAAAAATACCCAACTTGGTTTTCCGACCACCATTCTAGTTTTTTTTTAAATCAGGAAAGAAGATCACGCGTATCATGCATATACTTTTTAATATATCCACAATATAGTAATGAATTGAATTTGATTTTATGATTATGGTAATTTTTTGCTTCAACAAATAAATATTTGGATAAACAAATTTACATAAAAAGAATTGCATTAATGAAATAAAAATGTTTTAATTAAGAGAAAATTACTCTTAACATCCTATATTTTGGTCCATTTTACACTTGCCCATCATGTTTTGAAAAATTATAGTTTGTATTCTAAAATTTGGTGCGCATGTAATAATTTACATCCTCTACATGGCATGCTAAAAAAAATCAACAAAAATTATCTGATTATTTATAGGTTTGCTATTATTTTATATTTAATGACTAAAAAGACTCTAACCCCCTCCCCTTAAAAAAATAATTATCATGAAGTTACCGACGCACAAACCTGCCAAATTTCCACCCAACACATAACCTAAAAAACCACCATATATTGCCTAAATCTCCATTAAATTTGCAATGTCTTCACTCAACAACACTTCCAATCACATACAAAAATTCTAGCAAACACATTGCTAATCATAATAAAAGTTATAACAAAACACTCGCAAACATCACCGGTATACATTGCCTAAATCTCTACCAAATTTGATAGATTTTCACCCAACAACACTTCTAATTACAACACAACAGAAATTACAATAAATGCGTTGCCAACACAATAAAAATTATAGCAAAACATTCACAAATATCATCAACATGTCATCACCCATATCAAATGTTATTAGCTTACAAAGTTATAAAAACTTAAATGTACTAAAGTTTCAAAGCATAAGGTCAATGAAATATGAAAATAGAGCAGTTGTTAGGATATAAAAAACAGAAGCTACTAAGAATAAGAATTTTTACAAATGTGATGGCAGGTTATGCGACAATACTTTCATTAATTAATGCAAACCTATAAACTAAACTAAATTAACTATAATTGGTGGAGAAGGTGCTCATGATGTCAAAAAAATACTAGATGAATTGAAGAATATGAAGAAGAACTATGTAGAGTTTGGATAAAAAATCACAATATGAATGCTAGCTTTACAGGTATCACATTATTGTTTGTAGTTGATTTAGTGTGTAATATTAATGTTTTTAACTATTATCCTAATGTTAAAAAAATAAAATCAAAACAAAATACAATAACATTAATAAAGCAATTGTATCAACAACTACATATAATTCACAATGCAAAAAAAATGCATGCATCAACGGTCACACATTCTTAACAACAACATTATCAGTCAAACATTATTATTAGTAGCCTTGATTCATATATATTGCAACCATGTTGCAATAAAAACAACAACAACAACAATAATAATAGACAATATAGTTTTCTCAAAATCACTAATTTTATTTTATACCCTTCCATCAACGCAACTACTTTGGGTAGAGTGTTGATAGGCTCTAAAAGTATCAGTTTGCATTTGAAGATGGCATAGATTAATCGGATATTCATTTTAAGCTAATAGGACTATGAAGATACTGTAAAAGAAACACTTGTTTTTGGGTTAAGGGTTGCAAAGAGGATGTACCAACATCACCTATGCTACCTCTTCCACCTCTTGAGTCTCTCATAACACCATTACTAGATCCCCTCTCAGTTATACCACCTCTACCACCATTGTTACATAAAAATTATCCAGCACTATCCCTTTAAGATGTCCTAGAATTATGGTTATACTACTTGTAAATGTTACATCTAAGTGTGGAAGCCTTCTTCCTCATCATATCAAGTTGATCTTTTCCATCTTCCATTATTTGATTCTTTCTTGGTCTACGCACACTCCTTTTCAAGTTAAGGGGAGAACAATTACATCTTATTTCTTTGGGTCGAGATCAAATTCTAGCAACGGATGCACCACCTCAATGTCATCCTAAATTTTTCAACATTGTAGTATACATGACATACATCTTCAAATTTAATCCTCTTATGATGCACACAAGATACCATAATAGTGCATGGAATTCCAGTCAACATCCATTCACTATATGATCATTGTCCTTTCTTTAAATCAATCTAAAGTCTAGCTTGGCCCTCACATACTTGATATTTATGAGAACTATCTAAAATCATTTTTATGTTTCTTGCATTCTAAATATAATTATCCAATAACTTCCTCATATAAAGGGTGGTCTTTGATTTCTAAATTGAAGCTTGAGTAAATCTATTATAACAAAAAGCTATAAGTTTCATCCTAATATTCTTTAATAACATAACAAATAACAAGCTCTTATATTTCCTAACCCAGCTTTATATGACTCTGTTATATTGTTAGTTATATTTTTTTTACCTTAATTTGATGATTAAACATATGCCTAGACCAATGCTCAACAGAGATGTTATTCAACCAATTCAAAGGACCAACAATTGCATCCCAAATATCCTTCATATAATTGCCAAAATTAAGAGTTGTGTAAGCTTTTGATACACCCTAAAATCAAATCTTGAGTTCCAAACCATGAAATTCTATTTTTCTTTATATTGGTATAAATATGCTTGTAATATCTGTGTGTTTTCTCATGGAATATCTCTATAATGACTTCAAATAAACTCTTCAATATAAAAATTTTAGTTACATAAAAAAAACATTGTAAACATCACACACATTTTACTAAAAATAAAATTTACTATTTATTTGTCAAACATTGTGTGAAATATCATGCTTAATGGATCTATAAAGTGCATATAAAAACCATCATTATATATAATTGTTTTCAAACTCAACAACAGTATACGTGATAGGAAACAATCCATTATTGCAATCCAATACCATTATAAACAACAAAAATCCTCAATATAGACCCTTGAGATGGCATTTGTCTATACCAATGTATGACCTGCATTAATTTACAAAGCCCTCTTTCATTTCTTTCAAACAAATGTAAACCCTTTAAAACTTCATCGACGAATGCACTTCTGAGTTGTAGTTAGGGTCAAACCTTAAGAACATATATGATCTTAAATTATATTGCTTTAATAACTGCACATATCGAGGGAGTCTCTTAAAAGACTCTTTGTGACTTCTTTTGATAATTATTTTGCCTTGGTTCTAGCTCTCCATAATTGTATTGGTTGTGGTTTAATCTCAAACTTATCTTTTATAATGGTATTAAGGGTTTCATTTGAAATATTTGGATTAACACTTATTAGAGGCAACAACGTTTTTATAATTAACGTTGAATTAATAGCTTTTATATAGGTGCAACTGAATTAGTAGCTTTTCCATGAACAACCTTTACTTATACATGTTTTTGCAACCTTTTGTTCTTGATTAATATACTTTTTCATATGATAATCATTTTTCACTTCATATTCTCTCAACAGATCTCTAAATTCATTGATATTGCTGAGAACTTGAGATTCTTCATCACTACTATCACTCTCAGATCTTTGACATACTGCAATATTAACATCATCATCATCACTACTAATTTTCATTTATATTTTGAATCTAAAGCACCATATAAAGTTTTCTCAATGTAATTATAACCCAATAAGTTGTCAAATCATTCCTTATTAGAAGGGATATAGTCTTGATCTTTTTCCTCTTCATCATCCTTACAATAACTACATATATTAACAACAACATTACCCACAACAGCACCCACACCAGTATTAAAATTAACATATGTATCAACACTAACACTATCACCAATAACAGAATCACCCACATCAACACCAACACCATCACCAAAAATAGAACCATCACATCAACATCAACACTAGCACCATTTCCAACAACAAAACCTTTTATATCAGCATCAATACTAGCACCAACACCAACATGAGAACCTCTCATATCATAACTCAATTCAGCATCATCAAAATCCAAATCTTTTATCCCAACTAACAACATTGTCTTATTGTTCTTTTCAACTTCGTCATCATAAGAAAAAGAAAATTTAGTACCAGCTAGCTTACCATCATTAGGCTTACTAGAATAGCATTTTGGCATTCTTCATGCTTTATAAATAAACATTATCCTTATCAATATATAAATGAAAATTTTCTCTCTCTTTTATTGATACTCATTACTTTTAATATTGAGGCATCTTGAGCTTTTATATACCCTCCATCATCTTTTATTTTGAAGCCATGTAAGTTTACGCCATATACTTACTTGCATGTGAACAAGATGTCAATATAAGAAATATAGTCCAAACAATAACTTTTTTGGACACATGTAAAACCTCCATAATAAGAAATTATATCATACATTTTGTATGTATTCTTCATGGTAAAGGATATAATATTACACTAATGATAAACATAAGCTTATAAGCAAATTATTGATGCCTATATTGTTGACCTTTAGGTCATATATTTATGTTTTTATATATTATAATGGTAACAATAATATGTAAATTGAACTAATAATATGCTTGGTTGAGAATAAATGTTAAACAAGTTTTATGTAAAGATCATTTTAACAAGTACGAAGGAATTCATAAAGAAATCAATCAAGGAGTCCAAAACGAAGCAAATGAAGAATAAGTTTAAATATTCATTTTAGTGTTATATTGTAAATTCTTCTATCTTATCTTGATAGCACAAGTAAAATGAAATTACACACTTTACTATGCATACAATTTAAAAGCATTGATAAATAATTTGATATAGATAGTTCTAAGAATTCACATTGATTAATTTGTCAAAACAAGAATTTTACATGAACTGGTCGACCGTTTGGTATGATAAAATGAACTAGTCGACCATTTATTTATACATGATGAACATTCAGGAATTCTGTAGGAATTGATCGATCAATTGGTTTAACAAATATGAACTGGTCAACCGTTTCAGTCAATGGGACTATAATGGCTATAAACAACTAGTTTTTGCTAGAAAAAAAACAAAACACACACACACACACATAACTTGTTTAATTGCAAAATTAAAAAGGAATTCTGAACATACATGATATACAACATATTCTAGGTACAAAAACATCAATCTTTGATTATACTCTAATAGATGCTATTAAATTTTTATAATCTAGCACTAGAGTATTCAATTTTATTCTCACTATACTTAAACACCTTTAAATCCTAAAAGTGTTATCTTGTGAGATATAAAGATATTATAACTTTTAATTATATTATTCAATCCATTAAGAGAATTAATTGTGATAGTAAAATCACTCTTGTAAACCTTTAAGAGTTAGGTAAACACTCTTGGTATTTGTGAGGTATTTTCACCAAGAAAAAATCTTGAAGAGAGCATATCTTCAAGTGAAAAAATCTTAGTATGGATTCATAAAAAAAAAAAAATTTAAGAGAGAATATATTCAAGTGGAAAAAATCTTAGAGTGGATTCATGAAGTGACTATTGTATTCTTGAACTTGAATTAGTGAATGAATACAATGCTCAAGTACAATGTGGTACTTGAGGTGTGGATGCAGGCTTATCGAACCGTGTTAAAAATAAGTTTGAAAATTATCTCTCTTATCTTTTTACTTTAATCCTTTTAATTAATTATATTGTTGTTTATTGTGTTTATTTTAATTAATTTATATTATTTGTTAATATTAGTGATATATCTAATTCACCCCCCTCTTAGGTGTTATAGTTGTCTTGATCCTAAAACAAAATATACAGTACCTGTAAGCTACAATTTTAAATTTTTGTTAGGATTATAAAAAAGAAAATTGATAATTAAGTTAAATAGTAGTTAATCACAATTAATATAAGCTTAATTACATTAATCAAGCACATATTTAAGCAAAAACAAATATAACATTGGGATTATTTGAACAACAACTATGAAATAAAATTAGGTTTTCTTAGGGTTTCTACAAAATAACTGCTAATTAGGTTCAATAATGGGTAAACATATTTAATACAAGGGTTTAGTACATAATGATCCATGTTTTAAGAAATTAGAGTTTAGGGAACAATGACCTGTGAAATCCAAATTGGGGGTTCTTTTTTTATATTCAAACAAACAAGAATAAAAGTTTTCCGATTAATAAAATTGTGTTTGTGATGTTGATTATTGTCGATTAAAGAAGAATACTTGATTTTCTTTAGGGTTTACAATCTTCAAGATTAATGTTGCACATTCATAAATTTAGGTTTTGTTTTTACACATACACTAATAAACCTATAAACAAATGAATAAATAATGTTTAACAACAACACAACACACTATCAACAATTTACAAAGCCTTGATTTGAAAAAACAATAAAAATAAATACTTCCTCTTTATCGATTTCATGATGAAACTTGTGCGAGATTCCACCAACGAGAAAAGACAACCACATCAAACTACAAAATCATGTGAGATATCAATTTCAATCAATAGTTTTTGTTGTTTGATTTTGGATCAAAAGAAGGGAGATTGGTTTTTCAATAAGAAAAGAGTGTTAGTCAATGAGAGAGAATAAATGATATGTCGTTTGTGTCTATTGTTGGTAATAATATATACGAGCGTACTTTGGTCATTTTCTTAGATTTGAAATTTCCTTTTGACCAAAGACGCAAATTGTAATTTTCTAGAAAAAAAATAACAAATGATAGGTATCTATAAAATGAACCAAACTATAAAATGTTAGGGGTAGTTATTACTTTAATCAAAGATGTCTTTTTATCCTTATTTTTTTATTTTTTTGAGTCTTATGAATATTTATACTAATCATCGTTGGTTTTTATTAAATGAAGTACATTGTTGAAAAAACTATATTTCTTAGCAGAGAAAAATAGATTAATAAGAAAAAAAATGTTCATACAAGTAAATTATTTTATTTTGATAGAATTTAAATTGTTACTTTATAAAAAATTTATTGATATATAATTTAATTAAAAAATTGAATAACTTCTTGCAACATGAAATCATATATATTAATTTACATGTATCTCTTAGATTTCTCAATTTAGTCTTTAATTTACATTAACATCCCTTTCTAACATGTATTTGTTAATTTTAATTTTAATCTATTAATTTACATTTAGTCTTTAATTTTAAATTTACTAATTTTAATCTATTATTTTTTAATCAAGTCAAAATGTAAACCAAAAAACAATTCTACAAGTATCAACCACAATCACATTCATTATATCATGTTTGTTTCTTCAACATTAAAAACAAAAAAAGTTTTATTAAAATTATAGACACACTCAAATCAAAACTTTTCATCTAATTCAAAAACTAAAACTCCAACTAACATCACAAACACTTAATTTAATCAATACAAAGCATTTTAACATCATAAATCACACTTACAAATCACATTCAAATACTGAATGCGTCAACCCAATGTGTTAAAGGAACATGGGAATGGAATAACAAAGCAAGATCAGTTTCAGTGATGTGACAATGCTTACGTTCAACATGACCATTCTGAAAAGGAGTGTAGGGACAAGACATTTGGTGACGAATGCCAAAAGCAAGAAGATGGGATTGAAATTGATTGCTTGTAAATTCAGCTCCCCCATCGCTTTGAAAATTTTTGATTTTGCATGAGAACTGAACCTTAACAAGAGTTTGAAATTGCTTAAAAATCATAAAGGCTTGAGATTTTAATGTCATGGGATAAAACCATGTGAAATGTCAGTGATCATCAATAAATATAATGTAATAACAAAAATTGGATGAAGACGTAACAAGAGCAGAGCCCTATATATCATAATGAATAAGGTTCAAGACATGGGAAACACGTTGATCATTAGCATTAAAAGGTAGTTTGTGACTTTTAGTAGTCTGACAAGAAAAACACAAGTTGGGAGAGGGCAGTAAAGAAGTAATAGAAATATAACCTTTTTTTTTATTTAATAAGAAAATAACAGAATGTGAAACATGACCTAAATGTGCATGTCAAATATCATAAGAGGCATGCAAAGAATTATTTTTAAGAGAAGAAACAAATATGGATTGACTATGTTCTAGCACATAAAGACCATCTTTACGACGGCGACCAATTGCCACCACCTTTCCTGTATTGCAATTTTGTATGATAAACGATGTATCAATGAAAGGAATAGATAAGAAATAATCAGAAGTTAATTTGCTAATAGATAACAGATTTTTTGTAAGCTGGAGAACAACTAAAACATCCAAAAGGTTAATGTTTAGAGAAGGGAAAGAGTACCTACATGAGTAATTGGTAAGGAGGCTCTATTACCTACTATTACACAATCCCCACCATTATAAGGTTGAACCTTGTCCAGTTGAGAGGAGTCTGACGTCATATGCGCAGCAGCTTCAGTATCAGTGTACCAATCAGTTGTTGTGCCGGTTAAAGAGCAGTGAAAGAAGGATTCAGCAATGTTTGCAAGGTTAGCAGCCTTTGCATAGCGATTAGGACAGTAATTAGTCGTATGTCAAATGTTGCAACATATCTGACAACGGGGAGAATAATTACCACGACCCTTGCCATGACTAAGAATGAAGGATCCTCCAACCTTAACACGAAACTTACGAAAGCCTCCATTTCATGTTGGATTGAAGTTGCCTTAGGTGACAACAAAGGCAGCAGATGAGATAGCAGGTGTTTCAAGTGACTTTTGAAAAATTTCAGAACTTTCAGCCTTGGAGACAGGATCGCGAAAGGAAGGCAGAGGAGAAAAAGATAGTTGAATGGTTAAGAAGTTTGCAAACTCAAAGCCTAAGCCACGAAGAAACTAGTGAACCCATGGAAGCAAATTGATCGCAAAGTGTTTTAAAGGAACAAGAGTACTCAATAACACTGCGAGATCCTCGTTTTAAATGTTGCAATTCATCTTTAAGATGAATTTCATGAATTTTGGATTGATGACTGAAGGTAGATTCAAGTGCAATCCATACTGCATGAGAGGTAAAGAGACCAAGGACTTTAGTCATGGCTTCCTCGGTGAGAGATGAAAGGAGGAGTATAAATAGATGCTGGTCTTCTTATTTTCAAATAGCCTGTTTGGGATTGGTAATACTAGTTGAATTAGAGAGGATATGTTCAGGTGGCTCGGGCAAAGATCCATCAATATAGCCAAGAAGGTTTTGAGAAATAAGAAGTGAAAGAATCTGATTTCCCAAGAGAAGATAGTTGGTAGAAGAAAGCTTGATGATGATCATATGAAACATTGATCTAGCATGCACATTTCCAAATCGATTAACCCTCTTAACCCAGAAATAATGAAGAAAATCCATGGTCCAGTTAGTTTCCTTCCGCCGTCTAAAATGTTAAAAGATACCGAATCTTGTGCTCAAATTTCAACAGGAACAAGGAGAACCAGTCGTAGTCAAGAATTAGCAGCATCCATCAATCTCCCTCAAAAACTTGCATGTAATATTTACTAACTCTAAAGAAATAAATTTGAATAACTCATCAAATGAAATATGTATCACTGGTAATTTTACAAACATGAACAAATCCACATTTTGAACCAACACTTGGTGACTAGTGAAACAAACATCACACCAGACTGAAACAAACACCTTCACCTTAAACCCCTCTTGGGCTCTTACATTTGAAGGAAAAGACCCACTTAAAGACAACGAAGATAACACCAAAAAGAGTATGAGAATGAAATGGTTCAGCAATTTGTTGTGGCATGTCTGCCTAGTTGGCCTAAGTCATCAGACTGATCTCTTCCAGTGGCGGAGCATCCTAAAAATGTAACAGGAAAAAAAAACCCGTCAATAGAGATAGAAATCATCTACTAGGAAAGAACAAATAACTATTGTACTCATAGGACAACTTCAAGCATTCACTGCAAAACACAGTTTGTGTACAATGAGCACTTTACCATGTTTTCTTTGTTCTCTTCAGGTGTAATCGCAGCAGCTGTAGGGCTACTTGGACCCCCGCCTGTAAATGCATTGAAACATTTTAAGTTGAATACACCCAGGCATTGCGAAAGGAAATCAATGTGTAGGCTTCCTTACCTTCTTCGGCCGCAGATTTCTTTTCCTGCTTCTTGATCTTGCGCTTGGTTGTTTCTTCCTTACTGCTCTTCTGGGGTTTCTTCTGTACCCTACGACTCCCGGTTTCTGAAACAGTCCTTGAATTTTCAGTATTCTTGTTCAAAGACCCCACCCTGGTATTGGTTGCTGTAGTGTTCTTCCTCTGAGAGGTCTCCTTGTTGGCTGATTGTGTCACTGTGGAAACTTGAGAAGCATCAGCATTCAAGGACCTGGGCCTCAGTTTCCTTGTCCCCGTTATAGAAAGAGAGCTGTGAACTTCATCATCAGATGATCGAGTTGCGTCATCAGGCAGAACATGAGAACATGTTTCCGAGACCTGCACCTGTTCTTGATGGTCTGGGATATTATAGCTCTCAAATAATTCTTTCACCGTTTCCCCAAAATCACTGAGTTCATGACGACCTACATACGACTTCAGCTCATTCCTCAACCTTTGAATTTGAACCGGCTGCGTATATAAGAGCATCCGATGTTAACTCATTGCACGATAAAAAAGAAAAGGCAGAGAATACAAGACCTAAACAAAAAAAGTTTGTTTTTAAAAAAGAGAGCCATACCTCACATCCAGCTTCTAAGGCAAGTTTGAAGAAAGCAAGAGAGATTGAATGCTTAGCAACAGATTCAGATATCTTAATTTGTGAGAGCCAATAGGAAGCTAAAGCGATCGCGTTGAATTTCTTTCGAGTTGAAGCCATGGAAGCATTAGAAAGAGGGGTGTCATTTTTGGTAGCAGATCTCTTGACTCTAGTCTCAGATATTGGGGTGATGTTCCCTGGTGGTGGTTTCAGAGCAGTAGTGGCCACTGACTTGGCAGGAACAGATAGCCTTCTTCTAGGTGGCCTTGCAGATTTGTCCTCGCCAGACAATTGAAGAACACCCACACTTTTACTTAAAGTTGATGGAGCCCTGTCCCTGGTAGGAAATAAACACAACCCAGGGCAAGATTAAGAGTCAATTAGCATCAGTGAAATGCGAGAGAGAAAACTACAAGAAGCACGCACCTCTTGGAAGCAGAGGGGAGTTGTGGCTTGTCATTGTCCTCCTTGGATATTGATTTGGAGGCAGATCTCAATGGATACCTTAACTTGGATTTTCCTGATTTCCATTACACCCACATAAAAATTTAAAAAAAAAAAAAAAAAAAACATGCGTACGAGAGAACAACACAGAGATTATAGGTATGCTACCTGCAAGAACAACAGCAGACTGCTCTAAAACCTCCATTTCCTTGATGTTGTTGAAGTGATCTTCCTTGTGAAATGAATCTTGATGGGTTTTCCCTCTTTCCTTCTTCCAAACTAAATATGGCAGTCCGCAAAGAACGGGCTTCGTCAATTTAAACTAGGAAAGTACCCTCATCCCTATTTTTAACCACTCTAATAACAAAAATTATATTGCTGATGGTAATGGGTTTTTAATTATTAAAAATTAAAAAACAGAATCAGATAAACATAATCGTTGGGGGGCACGGGGTGCAAATTATGTACTTAAAAATTTAAATTTTTAAAAAAAAAAATTTAATATGTTTTTGTATATTATTAAAAATTATATTTTAGATCTTAATATGTTAATATCAAAAATAATTTTTAAAAAATAAAAATATATTATTAACATCCATTTCAGTACAAAAACTTATTTAAAAAGCAACGTGGATATATTTGTTACAGATGCTATTTTAGACACGTGGCGGATAAAGAGAGGATTTATCTTGTAGCGGCAAGGCAAATTAAGTTATTAGTTAATAAAAGTATTATAAAATAAGATATAAAAGAAAAGGAAAAAAAAAAAAAGACGACTTTTGTTTCGAATTGGAGGGAATAAAGGGAGAGAAAGAGAAAATAACGGTCTTAACTTGGGTGGGTGGGTGGGTGAGTGGGACCTACCAAAGGCTAAGAACGGCGAGGCGCTTCGTGTTCGTGGAGCCCAACTGCCCACATCAAACGCTCATCAGTTAGTTTTTCGAATTTTCAAATTTCAAATTTCAAATGCTGTGCCTGCCGTCCGCTCAAACTGCAGCTGAAATTTGAGACTCGATACATAATTATATATATATATATATATATATATATAAAAAAACAATTTTAAAAAAATATTTTTTAATTTATTTTCCATAACATAATCTAAAACTTATTTTTAAATTTATTTTTTATATTATCAAACATAAAAAAAATTATTTACTTTACAGAATTACAAATTCCATAAAAATCACTTTCCAAAATAAATTACTTTCAGCAAGCAAAGAAGGCTTTAGTATTAATTATAACTAAAAGGGATCAGTATTTTACTATAGAGTAAATTATTGTGGACTGTAAATGCTTTTTACTGTGAATTGCACTATTTAGTGGGGTATAGCAAAGCTGCAAACCTCAGGCATCTGGCTACAGACCCGCTCCTCTGGATCTGTAGACCCCGCAACAAAGAATAACAAATTTATTTAGTTGAGTATGGTAAGGCTGCAGACCTCAAGCGCTGCCCACAAACCCGCACACCTGAGTCTGCACACCCGCTCGCCTGAGTCTGCCTACCTGCCCGCCAGGATCTCTTCTGACCTGCACATGGGTTCTGCACACCCAATAGGGGTTGGAGACATGTGCAGCTAGGTCTACAAACCTGCAAAGAAGAAAATAAAATAAAAAATAAAATAGTAATTATTATTGTTGTTATTATAATCATTACTATAAAAACTTTGGCCAAACAAGTTAATATTATTATTTGTATTCTAAATATTATTATCTTTATTATAATTAAAAGTATTAATATTAAGAATATTATTATTGTGAAATAAATATTATGATTTTTATTATAATTAATATTATTAATATTAAAAATACTGTTTTTTTATTATAAATATTATAATTTTGATTATAATTAATATTATTCATATAATAATTAATAAATTTGTAGGAAATATTATAAATATTGAAAAGCAAAAATATATTTGATTTGTAGGGTAAAATTAAGAATTAATATTGCTATTATTGTTGTTATTATCATTAGTAAATTTTTTTATAAAAATTATTATTGCCATCGAAGAGAAACCATAATTTTTTTTTAAAGATTGAAAAATATAAGAACTTGGATACAGACACCTGACGCTGGGTCTGTCTAGCCTTGTCGATAAGGACTAGCCTGCACGCTTGGCTGCAGACCCAGGCGAGCGGATGTGCAGACCTGCGTGCAAGGGTTGCATACCCGGGCGGAGGGTGCGGATCAGCGCGAGCTTGCTGGAGAACCGCGTGCTTGGGGTCTGCAAACTAGCGCGCTAGGTGCAAACCCACTCGTCGGGTCTCTTCTGACCTGTGTCGTGGTTCTGAAGCAAATCCAGGTACGCCGGACTTGGTCGCTTGCCAAGTCCAAGACTCCCGTGGAGTTGGCCAGCAGCCACGGGAGAATTATTATTATTATTATTATTATTATTATTATTATTATTATTATTTATATTATTATTATTATTTATTGTTATCATTAGTAAATTGAAAAAAAAATATTATTACCATCGAAGAAAAACTATACATTTTAAAAAAAGATTAAAAAATATAAGAACTTGGACATACAAGTTAAATATTATTATTATTATTATTAAATTTACAATAACTATTATTACTATAAAAAAAATTGATTTTAAGGGTAAAATCAATTATTATTATTATTATTATTATTAACTTGGGTCTGACATCCCCTTCCATACCCAAGAAACTTAGGGCTGGAAAAATGCACCTGACCCAAGTTGCTTGAGAGTGGCAACAGCGGAGACCCAAGATTCTTGGGTCTTGCAGCACCATCTAGTCCAAGACACTTGGGTCAAGCATCCGGACCCAAGGCAAATGGGTCCGGCGTTGCAGCCACAACCAAGGCTCCAGGGGCCCAAAGCTCGTAGGCCTGATGTTGCAGCCAGACCCACTTAAACATGGGTAAATTTAATATTATTATTAATATTAAAAATACTATTATTTGTCTTATAAATATTATTATTTTGACTATAATTAATATTACTAATATAATAATTAATAAATTTAAAAAATATTATTAATATTGAAAAACAATAATAGATTTGATTTGAATTGTAAAATTAATAATAATAATAATAATAATCATAATAATCATCATCATCATCATCATCATCATCATTAGTAAATTGAAAAAAAAAATTATTATTACATTCGAAGAAAAACCATACAGTTTTTTAAAAAATATTAAAAAATATAAGAACTTGGACAGACAAGTTAAATATTATTATTAATATTATAAATATTATTAAATTCATTAATGTTATTAAATTTACAGTGAATATTATTACTATCGGAAAAAACATAGATTTTGATTTTAAGGGTAAAATCAATTATTATTATTATTATTATTATTATTATTATTTACTTATGTCTGACATCCCCTTCCAAAACCAAGAAACTTGGGGCTGGAAAAATGTACCTGACCCAAGTTGCTTGAGAGTAGCAGCAGCGCAGATCCAAGTCCCTTAGGTCTTGCAGCACCGCCTGGCCCAAGATACGTAGGTCAAGCATCCAAATCCAAAGCAAATGGGTATGGCGTCCTGACGCATGTATAACGAGTTCGGCGTTGCAGCCAGACCCAGGGCTCTTGGGTCTGGCATTTAAGAGGAGCTCAAAGCTTGTGGGTCTGGTATTGCAGCCAGACCCACTTAAACATGAGTAAATATAATATTATTATTAATATTATAAATATTATTATTTGTATTATAAATATTTTTTTATTATAATTAATGTTATTGATATTAAAAATACTATTATTTGTATTATAAATATTATTATTTTTATTATAATTAAAAGTATTAATAATTAATAAATTTTAAAAAAATATTATTAATATTGAAAAACAATAATAGATTTGATTTAAAGGATAAAATTAAGAATTATTATTATTAGTATTATTATTTTTTGTTATCATTAGTAAATTGAAAAAAAATTATTATTACCATCAAAGAAAAACCATATATTTTTTAAAAAAAGATTAAAAAATTTAAGAACTTGGACATACAAGTTAATTATTATTATTATTAATAATATTATTAAATTCATTAATATTATTAAATTTACAATAAATATTATTACTGTCGGAAAAAATATAGATTTGATTTTAAGGGTAAAATTAGTTGTTGTTGTTGTTGTTAACAACTTGGGTCTGGCATCCCCTTCCAGACCCAAGAAATTTGGGGTTGGAAAGGTACACCTGACTCAAGTCCCTTGGGTCTTGCAGTATCGCCTGCCCCAAGACACTTGAGTCATGTGTCCAGACCCAAGACAATTGGGTCTGGCATCCTGAATCAAGTCTAATGGGTCCGGTGTTGCAGCCAGACCCAAGGCTCTTGAGTCTGACATTTAAGATGGACTTAAAGCTCTTGAGTCTGGTATTGCAGCCAAACCCACTTAAACATGAGTAAATTTAATATTATTATTAATATTTAAAATATTATTATTTGTATTATAAATATTGTAGCGCCCGGGAAGACGTTGTTTTTGCTGTTTATAAGTAAAAAATTACTGCTTGGTCGTTGGGTCCTGCTGGACCCATCATTGTTGGGTCCTGCAGTCAGCACGACCCATCAAATAACGTTGGGTCCTGCCCTCAATAGAACCCAATACTGTAATTTTTTTCTCTTATTTATTTATTTTTTCACACGGTAAAGATGAAATATTATTATTATTATTATTATTAAATTTTTAAAAAAATATTATTACTATCAAGGAAAAACAATAAATTTTATTTGAAGGGATTAAAAACTATAAGAAACTTGGGCCATATAAATTTAATATTATATATATTATTAATTTCATTAATATTATTAAATTTGAAATAAATTTTATTATCATCGAAAAAAACATAAATTTGATTTTAATGGTGAAATCAATTATTATTATTATTATTATTATTATTATTATTATTAACTTGGGTCTTACATCCACTTCCAGATTCAAGAAACTTGAGGCGGGAAAGGAACACCTCACCCAAGTTGCTTGGGAGTGACAGGAGTGTAGACCCAAGTTCCCTGGGTCTTGCAGCCCTGTCTAGCCCAAGACACTTGGATCAGGCGTCCAGACCCAAGTTTAAGTTTGTCTGTAACACCAGATCCAAGAGCGTTGGGTCTGGCTGCAACTCTGTGCCCATCAGCCTTTGGTCTGATTGCAACATCAGGCCCCAAGTTATTGGGTCTCCCTTTGTAGATAGACATGATGCTCTTGAGTTTTAAATTTTTTTGATATTTTTTATATAAAAAAAAGTTTATTTGCCGCGTAGCGCGGGCCACTTAACTAGTTTACCTATATGAGGAGTCCTTTAAGGACAATGTTGTCTTTTAATTTTCTTTTCGTTTTGTTTTTGGCAAAAGAAATCCAAATTTTATCTTTTTAATTAAGGCTTGTTCTGCGAGATTGTCACATTAACAAAAATAAATACACTACGTATCCTAAATGATAAATTGCTCAATAATAGAACATAACTGGCAAATAAAGTTGGATTTCAAATTAATTTTGTGTCCTAAGAGAAAAATACCCTTGTGTTACAAGGGAATTTTATTATATAAAGAAAAAATTTAATTTAAAATTAAAAATTTATTGTGTGCTTTTAATAAAATATAAAGTTCAAATTATATGAACAAAAAAAAATCATTAAAACATTTATTAATGCTAAATAAAGAAAGTTAAAAGACAGATACATGTAAGGATTTCTTATCTTGTGATATAGGGAGTTCTTCGAATTTTTCTTCTATTTAGTTATATGGCAACAAATATGGAGTTTAAAACAAATATTAAATCTAAATATTGTTGAAAAAAAAGTTAAGTGTTAGTATAAGTTTTTTATTAATTTATTTTTTAAAAAAATATATAACTTTCTTTAGCTATGTTGTTTATGCGTACAAACAGTAAAAAAACAATCAATATCCCAAGAAATGTACCAATTTGAAATAAAGATAGAAAAAAATATATCTATTTAATCAATACATTTTCCCTTATTAATGTGTTATTTTTTAACAAAATAATTTTTTTATCAAAAGTTTTATTTTTAAACAAAAACATATCATAATCTTAAAAGCAAGTTTAATTAAGCAAAATTATAAAATAATTAATTGATAATTTTGATGCAAATATATTAAAAAACTAACAATAATAATTTTAATAAGAACCATATAAAAAAAATTAAAAATATATATTTCATCCACATTTAGAAAACCATGCATATTAGATTCATATATAATAATTTAAAAACAAATTTTAAATATCACCATGGAAAGCGCTAATACTATTTAAAAATAATAACATATTTGAATAATTATATAAACATCATTTAAATAAATTTATTTGAAAAGTATTCAAATACAAAATGTGAAAAGTGAAAAGAATGTGAGTAGTGAAAAGAATGTGAGTAAAACAATTGATGATCATACATGTATTCACGAGACATGTGATTCTGACTCACTTCAAGATCTAAATGTGCTTGGGCTTAGAAACCTCGGTGAGCACATCTTTTTTTTAAGGGTTATTTTTTTAATTTTGCGAACAACACATCGCTAACTAAGATAGATGACGCATCTCTAGCCAAGGAAAATGATGAGCTATTTGTTTGCCATATTTTCAAGTCAGTAGAGGTAATTCCGGTGATTGGAAAATCGCAATCCAAGTTCTTGAATCCAAAAACCTAGATTTCAACTATTTTTTCACCTAAAAATATGAAAAAAATATCTCATGAACCTATATTACCCTTTTTCCAACCAAAAAAACACATTTTAATCAGCCAAAAACTCAAAATCCAACCAAATTAAAAAAAAAAATCTAAGCTCCAATATGTTTTTCTAGAATCATTGAATGTGGAAATTATCTCCGCTAAGTTCCTCTCTCTAAGATAACAGGGAAAAGTTATATTACCATGGAAAAATTGAGGTGATTAAAGTGTGAGTGTGTGTGTGTAAGTTTATCATCAAGTATTCTCAATATATTTATCATTAGGAACCCTTTAATCATGGTTCATAATACCTATAAATATATTCAGGCCTATGTTTATATATGTTGATGTGATATTTAATTTAAGTAAGTTTATTCCATTTTAGTGACATTTCAGCAAGAGTTTTTTATATATAGAATCCTAGTCAAAAACATTATCCGCTTAATTTCTTGTATTAAATCAATTTCACACAAAGTGGTTTTTAGGCTCATCAATAAAACACAATCATTCATCACACTACAGGTAGTCTCAAGCTTAACACCAGTTAATTCAGTGTTTACATCCATGGCATATTATTATAGTTATTAGAATACACTAAAATACTTATATGAGTTTTTACACCGTGAACTATATACATGGAAAAATTATATTTAACTTGTTCATATGCATATAATATATACCTGAATAAAATTATATAACAACTAGCGATGGAATCAGTGTTGCCTGGATGGTCGGGATGGACCCACAATACAAGTAGCAAATCAATAAATACTAAGTACATATTATGTAACACCCCGAGATTTCCTCATGATAAAAACAATTTTCATAAGCCTTGAACTCAAGAAAAATGATGAATTTTTTTTTCAATATCTATAACGTCTTAGTTCCACACACAATGCACCATAATAAATAATAAATGGTTAAGGAAATAAATTAGCATTTGATGTAATATAAACATAATGACTAAGAAATGAGAAAAACATAACTACGTTTTCCGTTTGGTTACAACTCCTAAAAATTTAATAATATCCGAACTACCCCTAAAATAACTCTCTCGTAATGGAAAACTTGTTCTTGTCATTTATGGTAGGAGTCCTGCATAGAACTATTATTTATGTAAATATGAACAACTATAATTACATAAAAGTAGAACCATTGATTCCTCACACTTTTATGATATCGTTAGGTTATAAGTCACAACATGCTTTTTGTGCGCAAGACCTCGACATGTTTTGTCCATAAGATCTCAGTTCATTGAAGTATATTGCACCTTCGTATTACCGCAACTTCACTCACTCTTGCTTATGCTAGTTGGGTATACCTCCCATCCTTTTTGGAACAGTTCTCCCTTATCTTTACACATAATCACCCATTTATTTCACATTTTCTAGTAATGAAATCGACTAATCACTTTAGTCCAGTCATCATTATGCCAATGACCATCTCAATTACTCTATTCGACATCATCTCGAATAGTCATCTTGAGATCTACACATTCATCCATTCGATCACATCATCCTGCTAACCAACATTATAAACCTGTTTTATCACATCATCCTGCTAACCAATATTATAAACCTGTTTTACTATCCGTCATATTTAACGAGAGTACTCCCCATTACTGATACCCTATGCTATCACATCACATCTTTCGTTCTAACAATTCATTTCTAACACTGAATAAACACTAGTTCCTATGAAATGAACTGGTTACCCTTTGATTCCATCAATTACGGTTCCTTTCTCCCTATCTAAGTCACTAATGCCTTACAATAACTTTACAGACTAAGGCACCAACCCTTCAATCTAAACCTTCAATTAGAATTTGTGTTTAAAGCCTCGATCCCTAGTGCCCTTCCATTAACGTCTTCAATAATTCCTGAACACTAATCAAGAATATCACTTCAGTAAATAATGCCATGTACTGGCATTAACTGATAAATACCAAGTAATAACTTCTCATCCAGGATCACCCTAACAATTCTATTCGGCCCATCTTAACTGTTTAAGAACATTATTTTTTTTTCTTAATCCAAGCCAGGCAATAATTTCTTAATCAGACAACCACTCTCATTCCTCCTCACCAAGCATTCGACCCTCACCAGGTAGTAATGCTCATAGCTCAAAACGAGGTATAATGCTGCAATTGTCTGAAAGTAAGAATTATCATGACATTCCAATCATTTTCACGTACTCAATCACAAGACACATTTTCTTTTTTCAGATAAAATATTTTTCCAATTTTTTTTACTATTTCACGTTAACATTATACCGTGTATACCGATTATCCACTTGATAATTGCTTCCATTAGTAACCCTTTAACCAGGACACTAGTCCCAAACATCCGGACAACTAGTTCATCCATCCACTTTCTCCAGGCACTTACCCCTTTACCGGGTCACTAATTCATCCGCCCATTTTCCCGGGCACTGACCCCTTTATCGGGTCACAACTTCATTCGCCCAATTGCCTCTTTATCGGGTCACTAATTCATCCACCCAATTTCTCTAGGTACTGACCCCTTTGTCAAGTTAGTAATTCATCCGCCTAATTTCCCGAGCACCAATTCAACATATAAATTTGTTTGCAATTAGCACAGCCACAATATACATAATAATATCACAAAATTACTTTATTATCAACTTTGAAAGCAAAACACACTACTATCTTTTTCCAAAAATATACGATACCGTTCATATCAATCATTACAATCCTTCAATTAGTTCCATCGCCGCCAATTCCTCACTGGGCAACTAGAAATTTTCAATTCTCTTAATAATAATATCACATCAATGTTCATATTTACAATGGCATTATAAGAAAAATCACAATATCTTAACATTCGTAAAATTTCCTATATAAATTAGGTGTTGGGCACCTACCTGCAGTCTGGTCACGGAATGCACGACCCTGTTGTTGTCCTCCCGTAGACAACTCTCCTGTACCAACAAGAATTACTAAATCACGTATACAATTATTTCTTTCTGAAATAATTTAAATTTATTTCGCCATCGTGAAATTAAATTTAAACTTCACATTCATAAATTACTAATAAACCATTTCCAATTCATATAACCATAATAAAATATTTTATTTATAATATATTTATCGCCATGATTTATTCAACTAATAAATTGGTTTTATTATCATAATTTAACAACTCACTTTAACAACCCAATTCATTTATTTTCATGAACTTGGCCAAACTTTTATAAGATGGAAAATTAAGATTTTCCTTAAACTGATTTAATTTGCAACTCAATCGTTCTCACCATGTTTCTTAATGTAATTCAATATTAATTTTATCTTTACCCACATCCATATTCCATCCTTTTATTTCTTTCCTCAATTTGCCAAATTTCTTAGTTTAGTAAAGATGACATTTTTTTTCCCGTCTACATCATATTTGTTTATGCATTACTTAACCCCGTTAAATATATTTCATATTAGAGAATAATATAAATTATATCTTAGGACCTAACAGCTTAAACTTAAGCTATTGGGTTGAGATGGTTCTTTGATATGGTATTAGAGCCTTGATGACCAAGCGGTCACGAATTCAAATCTCATTATCCCTATTTATTTGATAAAAATTAAGCAAAAGGTAATGTGAGCCTGTGCAAGTTCAAAGGGCTTTCACTTGAGGGGATGTGTTAGAGAATAATATAAATTATATCTTGGGACCTAACAACTTAAGTTTAAGCTTTTAGGTTGAATTGTTTCTTTGATATTTCCATCCACACTAAAATTCTAATTTAGTCAAATACAATTTTCCTCTTCTTCCATTAGCCTTGTCAAATTTATTTTTTTTAATATCCAAGGAGGGATCAATTCTTCTTTGAATCTAGTTTTCAAAATCTCATCTAAGGTTAATTTTATTCGTTTGAGCATATTAATTTTCCATTTCATCAATCACATGCATTTCCTACAATTTTCTACCAATGTCAAAATTACAAGTAAATGGTAGCATGAAATTTCTTCAACTTTTTACTCAATTAAACACTAACCTATTCAATTCTCATGCCAAAAATTAAAATTTCATCACAACATCATAAATTACTACAACCAATATGCTAATCACAAAGTTCCATAATCAAGCACATCATCACCCAAGCATACATGTATGAAATTTCTACAATCAACACAATAGAATCATACTTCCTACTAAGATAACAAGGAATTTAATTAGAAGAAACCTTAAGGTGAAACCACCCTTTATCTCCCTCCTTCTTCTTCCTTTCTCCACACTTCATTCCTTCTCCATAAGCTTTAAAACCTTTAGATCACTCAAATATTTAGTGTGGCTCACCATAAACCTTCTTAATTATCTTAACTCTCCATAATCATGTATTATTTTCAAGAATTGATGAGAGAATTGTAGAGAAGATGTAAGAAAATCCCTAACTCCCCTTTCTCTCCCTGTAACCTGCTGGACACCCTAAGCAAAATGGGGCTTATATAGTAAAATTTTCATTATTTGCATTTAAGCCCTTGCCTTTTATGTTTAAATTTATCTAGTTCCCATGAGTCATTTTCTTTTCTTCTTTTCCTTTTCCTTTTGGTCGGCTGGAAACAGTCCTTTAAAGGCTGACTTTTCAACTAATTTATATCATCTTTCTTTTAATTGTAAGACCATGTGTCTCTGGTATATATATTTTTTTACCCAGTTACCAGTACTTTTTCGTGCAAATTTTAAAAATCACTAGACATAATATTCTAATTTTTTTGAAACTTTACCCCATGGTAAAATAATATATTAGAATCCTCCACACAAAGTTTCACTCAATTTGTCCATCATATTAAAAGTTATGCGCGATGGCGCAAAATTGGTCAAATTGCAATTTTTCTAAAAACAATCTCAATTTCTCTAAAAATTCTAAAATTTTAACCAAAGCTATGAAAATATATTATAAGTCTCCACGTAAATGTTTAGATTTTTCTGGCAACCCGATCGAGAGTTATGAATTTTTAACGTGAAACTAGTTGATTTATGATTTTTCGCCCAAAAATCAAAATCTCCTTATTTCATCACTGTGTAAAGCACCCAATCATTTTACTGTCTCCTCGGAGCCACTTTACTATAATTATTTTCAATTTTTAGTCATTTACGACTTATTCCCATTCCACGACAACATTACTGATTTCTTGCTGGTGTTTACACCAGCACTTTTCGTACCATTCTTTTCTTTTTGACCGGGGGTTTACATATTATTTCCATATTATTTGTTCTTTATTATGGTTATCCTTTGTAAAAAAGTTATCACCGGTCTTAATATTGAAGTCTCATATTATAATCTCGGTCATTACTTCCATCTAACTCCTCACATTCATCCCTATCTAAACGGCCGACTTAATTATTCATTTAGTAAAGTTCTCATCCAAACGGCCGACTTTATTATTCAATCAATCAAGTCCCTGTTCAAATGACCAACATTAGTATTCAATTTCTCAAGTCTATGTCTAAATGACTAACTTTAATCTCTAGTTACTTAATTAAGTTCCCATCCAAACGACTAATTTTAATCTCCAATTAATTAATTAAGTTCCTGTCCAAACAACAAACTTTAATATCCAAATAATTAATTAAGTTCTCATTCAAATAGCTGACTTTAATATCCAAACAATTAATTAAGTCCACATCCAAACGACTAACATTAATATTCAAATACTTTTCGTTCATAGGTCTATCTTTGGATATCTTTTCTAATTTCAAAGAGATATATCTTTATAAGTATACCACCAACTCAACTCATGAATTTATATTCATGCTAGCAAGTTATGTCTATACATAAGCATTTCATACTTACAAATATTTAAATTTAAAACTCAACACATCATAAATCTCAAAATGTACAAAACATATTTTTTCAATGCCAAAATTTTTAAACAATTACAATTTCTAAAACTTCCATATTAATGAAAACATGACTAAACCACCTTAATCTTTCTTCTTTTTAATTTAAGTCATGATAGACCAATTTCAACCCAATAAACTGATGATTTAGCCTAACACAATCAATTTAACTCGACATACAAATTTTATTCTCCAAACTTTTATACTTGCACCTTTTCGTTTGAATTTATTTTTTTCATTTACTTATACTAATATTTAATTTCATCACTTAGACTTTTCCATCCATTTTCTCCTTTCAACCTAAACTCCTTAAAACATGTACGTAACATGTTTTTAATTCGAACCCTCTTTGTTATGGAAATTTCTTTTCCTCCATCAATTCGATTCATTCAAGCTAAATTTCAAACACACACATCCAACATAGTCAAATTTGTATCCTAACATTTTATTTAACACAACTTCCTTTTAAATTTTAATATCTCTTAAAGACAACCCTTAAATTTGTCACAATCTACCATTCACCTTAATTCATTTTATTTAATTTTTAATTCATAACATTTTCAACACCATTCAACTTAATTTTAGTCAACTTATCATTTTAACACAAAACTTTATAGGATTCCCCATTCTTACTATCATTCCCACAAACATGAATTTCATGTAATCACCCAAATTTCTCCTCAATCAACTCATTTAACTTCACATAAGATTACTTGCACATAATATTTCACTATTAAACATAAATTCCCAAATCCCCCAAAAACCTTCACACATGGCCAAATACTAGGGTTAGAAACCCAAAATATTTCTTCAATTTGTTGTCATTCTAATTAATTTCCATATCGAATAAATCAACAATTCATTAAAACAATCATTACAAAAAAAAAAACTACATAAACCCTATGTAACTCCCGGGTAAATTTCTATATTTTGATTTTTTTTAAAAGGACAAACACTATCAGAAAATTGATAAATACAAACAGAAATACCAAGAGAATATTTCCGTCGTAAATATACCGACGGATTTTACTGACGGCAATATTCCTGAATTACAGTGGGAAACAAAATAATTAAAACAAAGCAAAAAAAATAATGACGTGATGTTTTTACCAACGAAATTACCTACGAAATTTATTCTGTCGGCAAAACCGTTGGTAAACGGTGTACACTGTTCATCATGTCAATTACAAAGGGAATCACCGACGGAAAATTCCGTCGGTATTTTCCAGAGAGCTCTGAAACTGTTCACTTCTCAATTGCACTGTTAATTACTGTTCTTTACAGATAAAATCACCGACGGATTGAAAAGTCGTCGGTGTTATTTGGCGGTTCCTAAAAAATTTAGATTAAATTAAAATTTTAAATTAAATAATATAGATGGCATACCGACATATTGAAAAGTCGTTGGTGATATTTGGCGATTTTTGAAAATTTTTGATTAAAAATATTAATATTTAATTATCCGTCGGTAAAACTGTTGGTAAAATGCCCCAATAAAAAGCCTAAAATCCCTAATTTCACAACAGACCCGTCTCTTTTCTTCTTCTTCTTCGTCTTTTCCCCCATATGTGAAAAACATCAATATCCATTTCTTTTTCTTCTCTTCTCTCCTTAACTCATTCTCTTCTCCTCCATGCTCAGGTATGTCTTCTTCTGTTTCTTCTTTTTTCTTCTCAATTTTTTTTAATTAGTATACTTTTTGAATTTGTTTTTTTTTCTCTTCTTAGCTTCCCTTGTAGCTATATTAAGGTAAGATTTCTTTTTTTTCTTTTTTTTATGTTTTTTTCACTAAAATTGTTTTTTATTTTATTTTTAATTGTTTTTGTTCTTAATAATTGTATGAATGTTGTTGTAGGATTTTTTTTTTCATATGAGATCAATTTTTAGTTGATTTATTTATAGGATTTTTAAATTTTTTTCATATGAATGTTTTTAGTTGAATTTATTTGTTGCAAATTTGTTTGAGTTGATTTTCTTCTTCTTTTTTCCAAGCATTTTGAGTATTATAGAGTGTTGATTTATATTAATTTAATTATTTTATAGTTTTGTAAAATAGATTTTTTAAAAATATTTTTCAATAATTACCAACGGAATTACATACAATATTTTACCGAGGGAAATACCGACGGAATGAAGTGGGTAATTTTTTTTTGCTCGCTTTTTCCGTCTGTAAATCTGTCGGTAATAATTTTTTTTATTACAAACGAACTTACCGACGGACAAAAAATTACCGACGCAAGATTCACCGACGGAACATTTATGTCGGTGATTTCGTTGGTAAATTAATTACCAACGGAATGATAGTGCAAATACCGATAGAAAATTCCACCGGTAAATCTAAAGATTGTGGTAGTGAAAAATAAATAAATAAATAATAATAATAGAAATTGATGGAGTAGAAATTATTATCTAAGGAGGTTAAGAACAAAGAAGTCTAATTGTTGGGCAAGAATGAAATTGAATAAGTCAAACTTTTGAGTCTAATTGTTTTAAAACAAAACAAAGAAGTCTTTATATGAAAAAGGGGGAAAACTTGTAAGTATTTAAACAAATGGGGAGGGAAGAATTAGCCATATTTGGCTGGCCATGCTAGGGCTTGAGAGGGAGAAGAAATTGAGTGAAAATTTATCAAGATTCATCCAAAAAAAATTCACAAAAAGAGATAGAATTAGTGATTAAAGTGTACTAGGAAGGGTTTGAACAATAAAATCTCAAAGGAGAACAAGGGATTTTTCCTTAATGGGAGCGGCTTGAGAGGAAAATAAGGCGAAAGGAGGAAAATAAATTTTTATGGTGATTTCAAGCTTCCATTTCTTATTTCTTTAAGTTAGAATGTAACAAACCCTTTCTTCTTAATTAAATTGATGTATTTAATGTATTAAGATTTATTAATTGTGTTAGTATATAATTATGGTATGAGTTGTGAGGTTGATTGAGTTAATCTATGAAAGTGTAATGAATTAAGAAAAATTATTAATCCCTTTTCTTGAGAGGGGGTTTCGGCCTAGAAGAAGGAAAAAAATGATGAATCAATAATTGATGTTAACTTTATTAGGATGTGAATTATAAGGGTGTTAGATTAGTAAAAATTAATGAAGACATACCTATATTAAGCATCCATGGCCGGCCAAATGGTATAAAATATGCATATAATGAAAAGTGTTTATTTGATTTGAATTGTGATTTAGCAATCCATAATATTAGGTGTGAAATGAGTTGATATTGTTGATTGATAATTAAATGGGTTGTGTGGTAATGTTATTGATGAAGTAATTAAATTAGTGATGAGTTGATATTGTGGATTGTGTGGTAATATTGTTGATGAAGTAATTAAATTAGTGATGAGTTGATATTGTTGATTTATAATTAAATGAGTTATAAGGTAATGTTGTTGATGAAATAATTAAATTGATAACGAGTTGACATTGTTGATATATAATTAAATTGGTGATGCAGTGACGTAGTAATTTAATTGGTAATAAAATGAACCTGCAGGAGTAGGTAAGGTTACAGGAATCACTCAACAGACAGGTTCAGCAAGCATGACACAAACACCAGGTAGGTGTTAAACACCTCGAACTTTTTAAACTTTAGATATTTAAACAATCTCCATGATAAATGAAATTTTATACTCCATGATGATAAATTTTCCATGTTAATTTTTTTTTATTATCGACTGGTAGACCAGTTATCCTGGTTTGGAACTGGCGCCCTATGAAATAGACAATTTTAAATTGGATTATTGATATGTGACTAGTACTCTAGGAATGGGTTATAAATTTGAAATTTTTTTTGTGAGTAATTAATATATAAATGTAAATTTTAATTTTCTTTAATTGACCATAGTTATCTTTTAAATCATTGTGCATGTTCATCTTAGTATCACACGTCTTAATAGCTTTAGAAATTACTTGTATTACTAGCAAATCTTTAGAGATTACTTGTATTACTAGTAGATTTTTTGGTCATGTTAAGAAAAAAAACATATAATACTTCCGGTATATTTTCAAGATCATTATGTATGTATGAACTAAAATAGACTAATTTATTTAACTTGTACTTTGTTATGTAATTATTTTCTAAGCATAATGGTGAAATATAAGCACTTAGTTAATATCATTTGTTTAATAATATTACATAAAAGATTAAATATGACTGAAGGAGTAATATCAAATGTATAATTTGTGATTATGTGTATAATTGTTAAGATAATTGTTTTTCTTTTAATTTAGTTAACATAATTATTCCTTAAATTGATATGTTAAAGAATGTAAAATATTGTTGATTGTGAAATGTTGGAATAAAATATAAATATTGAATTGTTGAAAATGGTTTGTTTGAGACTAATGTTGAAATTATTGATAACTTGGGATGGATAAACTCTGCCGAAATTTTTGTAAAAAAAATAATCATGAAATCCCATGTAAATTGTTTGAAATTTTAGGACTGTTACACTCTATAATTGAATTTTAGAGGTTTTCATCCCTATCGTCACCAAAACAAAGCAATTAACCATATAAATCATCTTACCCACATTAAATGAACTCAATTTAAGAAGTTCTAACACAAATTTGTACATAAATTCTCTTCCTCCTTCAATAAATGTCACTTTCTCTCTATATTCTTCCAACTCTTAAACTCTCTCTCTCTCTCTCTCTCTCTCACTCACTAGGGTTAATATTTTACTTGATAATTTGGATAGAAGTTACGTACACTTAACTTAATTTCTACATTCTTGATCGTGAGAAAATGAAGAGAATAGAAGGAATTTGAAAGCTCTACAAGCAAAAAATGGCTTTTAAGGTTGTGTCTGGCTTTAAATAGAGGGGAAATGTTTTATTTTTATTTATCAAAATGTCACCTTTATTTATTTTGATATAATTTAGTAAAAACCCTTATCCATTGATTTTTCAATCCTAGTCATAACAAAGTTTTTCAGAATTTTCAGAATTTTTAGTTAAAAATTAAATGGTTAAGTACAAGGTTTACACCAACATTTTCACGAGGGAAATTCATATATTATTTTATACGAAGTTTTATTCTAATTTTTTGAGGTTTTTCACATCAATTCATGAAAAATTTCTTTTGAGTAATTAATTTATTTGTTTGGAATTTACTAAATTTGTTACTTGGTTTAAAATTGATTTATTGCAAATTCTTTTTGATTAAAGGTCAATTGAAAGCTTCAATCAAAAGTTTTAGTTTAAGATGTATATTAAATATATTTCTTTTTATAAACTGTAAAATCAAGAAAACAATCTTTATACTAATTAGATCAACCTACGTCAAGGTCCTTCAAATTATTCCTTTGTTATCATAAAGTTACGAAATCAAGTGATATAGTTGTTTTTTAAAAAACAAATTGATCATAATTAAAATTTTAAATTCTATAAGTATCAAGAAAATAAAATATATTTTATACTTTTAAAATTTTTAATACTATTTAATATTAGTTTTATGATATAAATTTTTAAATTCGATTTCAATCAATAAAAAAATCAACATTGATACCAAGTTAAAAAATAAAATGTTATAGAAATTATATAAAATTTAGGTTAAATCTTTTTAATTGATATGATATTTATTACTATCCATGTGTAAATAAATAGGAGCAATGCAAATAAATATAATTATAGTGAATACAATAATATATAAAACAAGATTACAATAATGTAATCAAATCACTAAATAATTGATTATATATGAATAATCAAATGATCAAAATTATGGCATATAACTAGTTTATAATTATTATTTATCAAAGAAATTAACATTTATCGAATATAAAGAATATTGTAAGATGAAGAAAAAAATCACTCAATATAAAAATTTTACATGGTTTGAATATATCTACATACACAAGCAAAGATGATAAAATTTTACTAGAACTGATATCAATAAAACTTTGAAAAACTCTCAATCTAAATCCCAAGTGCATTCAACTCTTATAACATATACATATGGAGTACATTATGGATAAATTATAATCATATAAGGTTTTCCTTGCTATACAAAATCAGTTCTAAACGAAACTTTTTTTAAATACAAAATATTTATATAAATAGGATTTGTTAAGGTGTAATTCATGCTACACCTTTAATAAACTCCATCTTGGCTTGGATTCTCTAACATCCAAATCTCTTTACCTTCTCCATCAAGCCCTTTAAAGCTAAGTCATGCTACTATGGACTATACAAATTAAGATTAAAAAATGCTTTTACTTAGACAATGGAATTGAATTTTTTAACATATTGGTTAGATTATATGTAATACCAATCTTTTTTATAATAATATCACCAAAAACATTAATATAGTTATTAGACATTAATATGTTAAATTCTCTCATGGAATATTTAAACCCCAACCAAATGAATGACATTTTAATTGTCATTATACACAATAATCATATCCAAATCATAATCGAGCTTATAGAACACATGTAGAAAAAAAAACTTTGTTGATTAATTGGTATAAATACAAACAATTTCTTTTAAGAATGACTTACTTCGCCATAAAGAAATGATGGTGTTTTGATTGAGGTTGCTTGGCCATCGGATATTTTCTTACTCATAATAATTTTGCTAAAGTCTTTATTAAACTCAAATTTGTTGTAATTTTATTGGACTTGAAATCAATTAGAGCCTTATTAGGTTTCCATCCGCTAGAGTCTTATTGGATTTTTTCTTGTCAAAACTTTATTGGAATTGAAATCAAATAGAGTCGTACTGGGCTTAGAACCTTATTGGGTTCTCATTCACTAGAGTCTTGTTAGACTCTTTCTTACTAAAACCTTGTTGGGCTCTCTAAGAGACTTTTACTTGTATCTAATAATCTTTTCTGCAAAACATTACACAATGCTAAATATTATAGGGTTAGATGACATACATGTATCATTGTTTGTTTATAAACATAGCCCTTCCTTCTTGTAACCCATCTTATTGATATATGGTAGGGTTTGTTATTACTGATCTAGTCTCTTTTAGTCGCTTGACCCACCAGCCCGCTCTAGTCTATTTGTGTACACTATATATCTATCTATATATCATGCGATCTAGGCTTTTTCAAGCAATTATTATCTTTTTTATTGGTTATTCTTCTAAAAGTGACAAATTATCTTTCAACTATAATGTTGCTTTTTAGCTAGACTATACCTTTCAATTATGGTATTCTTACATCATTGCTATCTTTTTATCTACTTTGATGAAGATATAATGCTATATTATTCTCAATATTTAAAAAAGTTGATCAACTCATCTACCATCATAGGCTATTTTAAACAATACTCCCATAACCATAACTAATTTGATTATGCTTATCAAAAGGTACTCATATATCATCATCAAACATCATTCATCACTTGGCTATTACAACAGGTTTCTTAAAACTAAATCACCTCCTAGTTGATCGAGATATTTTCTATTAGCCATTATAAGGTTAATAAAATTACCTTTAAGTTGACTTGACTACTTAACCTCTCGGTGGATAATTATAAGATGCGCCAATATTATCTTTGATAGGAATTTTTAAATTAAAAAATAACTTTTTTTTTAACTATATCATAAATTTTGATGATCATATCCAATCAAGTCTACGTGTTGCAATAAAATCATAAAGATATAATTTTGAAAGTGTTTCTTCAATTGAGATCCCAAACATGTCATTCAACACTAAAATGTAGTTTTTGTAGGTATTTAGTTAACAATTAAAGAGGTATAAATTGATAAGGAAATGTTAGCTTAAAATTAGGCTATTCATAGCTCAAATAAATCTCTCAAAATCTTGACTATCTTGCATTTTGAAAACAAAGATTTATTTGATGTAAGCTTGAAACAACTTGTTTAGAATTTCTTGCAACTTTTTAGCAATTTTTTTAGGGAAAGGATGATCAAGTCTTTTATGTAAACGAGATTGTAACTACTGAATGTATGTGATGAGGCGACCTTCTATTTTTATTGGTTTCAAAACAAGGGGCTTGAGTGAAAGCTAGACATTTATCAAGGAAATTTTATCTCCTTTTAAGTTCTTATTTTATCAATATAAATAATAACGAGTTTGCATTTTGAGAACACCACTTATTGGTTTAGGTTGCTTACTTAATTAGAAATGATTTTTAAAGGCATGTAATGTAGGCTATAACTCTTGACTATATAAGTAATAAATTCATTGACTCAAAAAATGTTTTAAGTCTGTAAAGACTTAGGGTCAGTACTGCCATTTGTTTGACTCGCTGTATATTTCAATTTTTCCTTGTTGTATTTCTTTGATTTGCTTTTTTTTTTTAATTATTTTGGTGAGGCACCCTTATTTGGTTTTGACTTTGACTTTGTCATTTTCTTTTTAAGTGGGCATGCCTCCTAGTATTTGGATTTTATTGGGCTTTTTTGGTTTTGAATTTCTCATGACTTTTCTTAATTTTTGATATTTCACTTACCTTATATATGAGGTGTGATCCCACTCAAGGTTTTTAAGAAGAAAATTTCACTCAGACTCAAAGGGGACTACAAAGAGGACTACAAGGGATATATATATATATAAAATGTACAAGGGATAACAAAGATGGTTTTTTCTTATTTCAAGTGCAAGCGGTTAAAATTGATAAACTTTGACCTCATCTAATGTAATGGTTTGGACTTCTAAAGGACTGCGTTTTGCGAGTCCATGACTAGTAAATTCACAACATGTCATTATGCATACAACTTAAACATGGCTAAATAGGCATGGTATGAGGGTTAGTACATGTTTTTCAAATCATGTATTTTGATTCAAAGTTGTTTTGTCACCTCAATAAGAGAGTTGCTTGATAACTTATTTAATTCATTTGTCATTCTATAAAAAAGATGCTTGAATTTTGTTTTAAGTGAACATCAAATTATTTCTGAAATAAAAAAGCAAGTTCATCTTTCTATGATTGTTTTGGTAAAAAGTTTTCACAAAACCAAAAGGGTGGGGCTGCTTCCTAGCATTTTGTATGATGCACTTTGGAGTTCGACTATTTTTTGCCATTATATTTATCCAAGCATTGATGAAAATATAAAGTCAAATACCATTTTTATAATGAAACATCTCTTAATTTCAAGGCAAAAATCAAACTACAAAAAGGCACAATCAATTAAAAGATTAAGTTTTAACACAATATAGTAACATATGGTCTCAAAGACTTTATTTGCACAACTCAAATAACATAGCATGTTGATTGTAGTATTTGACTTTTCTTCTCCTTTTAACCCTGAAGGCTTTAAAAACACTAATACATCTTAAAAAACCATTCCAAACAAAAATAAATCCTATATATCACTCTAAGAAACCATAATAACCAGGTAAAAAAACATCACAGGTCCAGTCTATTTTTTACGATATGTTCAAAGGAAAACACCACACCACTATTGAGGTTCTATTTGATATTGTGGTCCAATCATACTTTTGAGAAATTTTGAATTTTTTTAGCTTCAAATTAGTTTTTTTTTTGTGTTTTTGGATCGTTTTAATATGCTAATATTAAAAATGAAATTTAAAAAATAAAAAAAATATTATTTTGATGCATTTTCAAATGAAAAATACTTTGAAAAATAACCTCTACCACACTCCTAAACAAACCCTCAATCTCTATCTCAAAAACGAATTCATAGACACTATGATCGACTTTTTGGTGGTCAAAAAGTGGTCATCAATCATTTTCTCTTTCCTCCTAAATTATAGTGGCTAACATATAAAAAGATAAAGTTTAGGACTACAATTTGAAATCCTAAAAACCAATGACCAAAAGTGAAAAAAAATTTAAATTTCAAGGACCAAAGTGAAGTTTTTTCATCCAATGAATAGTAAAAAAAAAGTATTTTTTTTCAGGGGAAAAAATCCTATTTTACAAAATTAAGTATTAATTTAATATAATGATATTTTCTAACATCACAAATATGATGTAGCATATAAATTAAAATAAATTATAGGCTTAAAATTGTTTGAACATAACATAAGAAAATGAAATTGAAAAAGAAAAGTAATAAAAACAAATGATTGTTTAAGACAAAAAAAATTCATACCAAGGGCACCTTAAAAGTCCATATGGTTGGTGTTACGAATGAAAAAAATCTATTTTAAATATATGATTCCATCATGACTAAAATCAAATTCTTATTCATAATCTAAAGGAGAAAAAGCGAGCAATTAACAACAAGCAGAGTCACCTGCATCAACTTTTAAAAGCATGTTTGTTTTCATAGTTTTTTTTTAATTTTTTTAATATATTTTCAAGTGAAAAATATTTTAAAAATAATTGTTATTACAATACTAAATACTACTTAAAATAATATTTGATTTTTGAATTTTGAATTTTTTTATAAAATTTTTGAATTAATATTTTTTAAAATATTTTATGTTAAAAATAAAAAAATTATAAAAAAATATATTTTATAAAATTATTTTAATATTTGTTTTTTTAAAAAACTTTTACCACATTTTTTAACATGTGACGAGTACAGCGTGGTGCGCATGCACCACCGGCCTCCCTCTTTCATCAACGCGGCACCCTTTGCTCTCTCACGAGTCACCCATCACCTAGCACCCTAATTGTATCGCTACTCATCAACGGCTCCTATGGCACACACCTCTAAACAGCGCGTGAACTTATTATGTCATTTGAAGGAGGGGTTGAGATGTAAGCCCATACCATCCTTCAAAAATAAGGAAGCCGTGACCCTGCACAGTGAACACTTGTTCCCGAAGTAAAAGCACGATGCCATTGGCTTTTTATTTTAAGGATTTATTCAGTGTATGCGCCACAACGGTAAGCCCTCACTTTTACCGTCAGAGATTCCAATCTATCGGTAGTCACGAGGATGTTTGGAATATTAAGATGAGCGCTATTGCAGAGGATAAGAAACTGTTGTTTTATCCATATTTATTTTACAAATTTGGTGCGCCTGGTTTTTGGTAAACTAGTTTTGGTAATTATAGATTCATTAACAGTCAACTTCTACCCTCATAGTTTGAAGCTTGCTAATATTAGTCCTATTAGGCTTAAATACGAGAAGTTCTAGTACATTTATTATAATATAATTATAAAATATTAATGTTTAAAAGTAAAAATAATATATATATATATATATATAATATAATGTTTAATTAATCTTAATATAATTTTATTTTCAAATGAGCATATTAAACACTTTACTAAATATATATAATATAATGTTTAATTAATCTTAATATATTTTTATTTTCAAATGAGCATATTAAACATTTTATTATCTAATTACAACTATAGTTGCAACATCAATTATAGTTACAATATATAGTAAATGATTAGAAATAACATACTTTTAATTTTAATAATGTTTTTATTTTGTTTTTCCTATTTTTATATCA
Source organism: Populus trichocarpa (assembly GCF_000002775.5). Lineage (NCBI taxonomy): Eukaryota > Viridiplantae > Streptophyta > Magnoliopsida > Malpighiales > Salicaceae > Populus > Populus trichocarpa. The sequence continues at coordinate 8,932,586 of NC_037299.2, read as the reverse complement.
ATTATTTCTTAAAATACCCTATAAATATTGTAATATCTAAAAAAATCCTTTAAAATTTCTTAAGCCATTTAATGGTTAGGGGTAATATTGGAATAATATGCAACTAGAAGATTCACATTGATAATATTTGAAATACAGGGGTGAAAGTAGAATGTTGAAGAATCTATAAGGGCAAAATTGAAGTTTAATCCTAGGTTTCTGTTTTTGTTTTTTTTAAAAAATTGTTCAGTACAGAGTCACAGTACAGAGAGTAAAGACGAGAGAGAGAGAGGGAGAGAGCAAAGCAAAGCAAAGGAAAACAAAGCAAAAGAAAAAAGAATAAGCAGCAGCAGCAGCTTTCGATAGATCACAGAGGCATCTGTCTTTCCATTATTCTCAAGCTCTCTATACTCACTGACGGACGGTACTAACTCTCTCACTGTTTTTTTTATTATTTTGATTTTTGATTTTGTAATTGAAGCTGAGATTGTTGTTGTTCGTAAATGGTAATGTTTTGATGCATTAAGGAAAGGGAATGATAGATTTGTGGTCTTAAAAGAAGCACATTTGTCAGGTAACTTACAGATCTGGTTCATATCCAACTCCTTTTGCTTTTCTAATTTTTATTTTCCTTAGAACACAGCTAGTCTGGTTCGAGTGTTTTTGCGAGTGTGTTTTCTTGTTAGAAAAAAATAAATTAAAAAGAAAGGGAAAGGATTATGTTTTCTCCGAGTTTGCAGTTTATAAATGCTTGACACGTGGCGGGTGCAGGGGTTTCTGCTCCTGTTTATCCAGCTGCTATGGGAAGAAAATCACCTGCAAAATGGATCAAGACTGTTTTGTTTGGAAAGAAGTCTTCCAAATCTTTCACTGTGAAAGGAAGGGAGGTAATAATTAGTACCCAGTTACTCCTTGTTAATATCATATTGCCTGCCTTAAGTTTCGCAACCTTTGATTCAATCATCTATCATGCAATTAGTTTGGAAGAAAAAAAAAGAGAAGATAATGTTGGTACAACTTCAGCTTTACATAGTTTCATGTAATTATTATTATTATTTTTTGGTCTCAACTCTTGATCATTGCTATAAACTGACTCTTGATCCTCGCTGTGTTGTTCCCATTAAGGCGAACATTCTTGGTAACGATACTGTACTCCAAAAGACAAGCTCTTATATCCGAACAAAAATGTACCTACTAATTCTGCTTCTGAACTTTGATCGGATCCATGTGCAGAGACCCGCGAATGAGAAAGAGACATTGGTTGCTGTCAGGGCCGTGGAAGCGGATGTGACCTCAGTTCCTCCTGTGGTCATGCAGACAACAACCCCCACTAGCACTAATATCATTGAAAGGATGTTAGAACCAGAGAGCAGGGAAACTACAGAATTATCACATGATGGGGGTATATTGTCAACTGGAAATCAAGATGCAAATTATTCTCAAGTGTACACTCTTGATGATGCACCATCGAGTGCTGAAAAAATAAGGCTTGATGAAGCTGCAACAGTGGCACAAGCTGCATTTAAGGGTTACTTGGTATTTTTTCTGTTATTTTATTATTACTGTTGTGGATATTTAACTAATTTGTCGTAACATTATTAAAATTACTTTTCTTGCTTTTGGTAATGGTTGTGTGGCATCTGTTTTCAAGCTTTTGTTTCACCTACTGCACAAACACAATTGCTTTAAAATTAGATACAGTTTTATATGGATCATTTTCTTTGGCTTATCATTTTGTTCTTATGGGTCTTCATTTTGCTTAAAAAAAGTTATTGAATCTTGTAAAATTAGCCTGGTGGTGAAGCATTACATTGCAGTGTGCAGATAGGCGTCTAACTTGTGGCCACCTTCATTGACTTTAGGGTCAGGCAGATAGGTGCATGAATGGTGGCCATCTTCATGGACCTTTAGGGTCAGACTAGGTACCAGGTATGCAGGGTTGGCTCAACTGCCTGCGGTTGTCCTAGTCCAAGCCCAAAGGTTGATGGCTAATTGTGGCCTTCATGGAGTTAGTTCGGGTCTATATGCAGTGTTCTCATGCCCCTAATGTGGTGTAGCTAGCATGAGGGTGGCATTAACTAAATCTCTAATTGCTGAAATGGATCTTAGTTGATCTTCTATCCATTTCTTGTTGTAGCTGTTGCAATTTTTTTTGCTATTTCCTGACACAGCATGTCAAATCATGTTTTGTAGAGGTTATACAATCACTGATATAAGTTTATTTTGTGAAGGCTCGTCGGGCATATCGGGCTCTTAAAGGCATAATAAGGCTTCAAGCTCTTATCCGTGGACACTTGGTTAGAAGGCAAGCTGTTGCTACTCTCTGCTGTGTGCTGGGAGTTGTCAAGTTACAGGCACTTGTGCGAGGAACAGTGGTTAGGAATTCAGAGATTGGCAATGAGGTTCATAAAATATGTAGCCTAGTGAAGCCACCGGTAAATTCTTGAAAAACCAAACCAACAATCACTCATCTTTCCTTGTGCAATTATTGGGAAAATGTCTTTCCTCTTGGCTTATTCGAGTACCTCTTTTAGAATAATCTGATATTTGAGTCAAGTATATGAATTTAGTTTTCCTTCTTCTTATTGCACTTTTGGTGGACTTGTGGCACTTCCAAGTGGCATGGGACTGTAGTGTAAACTCAGAATTAAAACTTCTTTCTTAAAGAATGTCTACGAATAGGAATAACAAATAATCAGCCTTATTGTTTAAGAATTTAGACCATTAAACAGTTTATTATTGTCAGGTTTCATCCATTATCAAGGCTACCAAAATTTCAGGGTTTCAATTTTGTTTATTGTCAAGCGCTATCCTGTGGAAATCTTAGATGAGATTTTTGGACCCATGCATTCCCTGAAAAGTGAATACGAGTATGATTCATTTTTGTTTCAGTTCTTCCAAGAGTAGTAAATTTAACTAGTTTTAAAGAAAATACACAAGGTTAAGTAAACATATTGTCATTCAATGTCTTTCTGAATCATAGTGCTTACTGTAGTTCTGAATAACAATTGTCTGTGAGTCTCCAATTCTTTTTATTTACTTATCTTTCTTGTAGCTGGTCAAATTATATTGTTGATTGTTTTGCTTGTTCGATTTTCATCATTAATTCTGCTTTCACTCGTGTATCAGAAGGGCACCCTTGCAGATTCTAATGGAGTTGTTATCCAAACAGCCAAGCTGTCATCGAATGCTTTTGTTCGCAAGGTATGGATAGAACAATGATTTGGTTGTATTACTTTACATAGTGGCTTAATTTTGTACAGAAGGAAGCCTTTCTAGAAGGAAAAATTAAGAAAAGCCCCAGGATGTGCTTTCTATGTGTTTATGATTTTATTTATTTGCTTATCATTCCAATGATAAAAAGCTCCTTTTGGTTATAAATAGAATCAACAAAAACCTTAATGAAACCAGATATTGTTAGGACTAATGTGAGTGCTTATCTGGCTTCATGATAACAACCCCGACTATTCTCTAGGAGAAAAAAGAACAACCACCATGGCAAGTTTAATGCAAGGAACTGTGATTTGATTTTATTTATCTTTTTACTTCTGATATATAAAGCATAAAAATCTGCGTACATAAGCACCAAGGGGGTACCAGCCATTGATCAAATGCAACAGAAAATTCCAAATTCTTTTTCCTATATATCATATGAACTACTTCCACAATTAATGCATAAAACTTAGAACTCATCAATAGCGAAAAACTATTAAGTAGGCCTTGGTATATAGTTCTAACTTCTAAGTCAAAAATCCTTTAGAGGGCTGGGAGTTTATTCTCCCCCTTCAACTGATCTTTCCTTTCAAAATATTACTACAGATATAAAATCCCATATTTCTTATTTTCCTGTAATAAAAAAGGCCACAATCTCTTCTTGGCCTAGCATTATGATCTTGATTTGCTGAACCACATCTTTTTGTGATCTTATAAAGATATTGAAGAAATGGTTTTCAATATTTTCATGAGTAACTCGTAGTCATGGTTGACAATCACATAATTAGATTTCATATCTATTTCTGTTAATCTGTGTTCTCTCATAAAGGAAGTTTTTAGGCATGAAATCTTAATAAGAGGGATACCTATCCTCAAAATTCAATTGTTTTCAAGGATGTTTGCAAAATTTGGTAATTCAGACATATTATTTAGTGATAAGAAATGCCATGAATATCGTCATTTTGGCCTGTTTTATGAGATCCTGAAGGAACAGTTCACTCCAGTCTTTTGTATATGATAAAGGGACAGGTGTTGCATCTTCCATGTAACTTGGTTCTATGTGTGTGCAGAGCTTTCTGCATATAAAAATGAAATAAACATGAAAGGTTCTGCAAGAGTATTTGTGGTGAAATTTAGCCGTTATCAGTTAGAAAACATGCATGGATTTAAACAACCCTTTCCATTTGTGGTGCCTGCACTGGGATCAAGGATATTTAGCAGTTATCAATTAGAAAACATGCATGATTTTTAATAACAACCCTTTCCATTTGTGGTGCCTACACTGGGATCAAGGATATTTAGCAGTTATCAATTAGAAAACATGCATGATTTTTAATAACAACCCTTTCCATTTGATCTCTGATGGGACTGTTTTTCCAGCTTCTTGCTTCATCACCTACTGTGATGCCTTTGCAACTCCCCTATGATTCTGTGGAGCCAAACTCGGTTGCAAACTGGTTAGAATGCTGGACAGCTTCCCGTTTCTGGAAACCAGTTCCCCAAGCAAAGAAAATTCCTTATTCAAAAACTCAGAGAAAGCATAGTAATGGTCAAATAGTGGAAGCTGAAACTGGTAGGCCGAAGCGCAGTGTTCGGAGGGTCCCCGCAGCAAATCTTGATAGTACCTCGGTACAAGCAACCTCTGAATTTGAGAAACCCAAGCGCAATCAGAGGAAAGTTTCAAGCCATCCAGCTGATTCAGTGCAGGAAAGTCCGCAAATTGAGCTTGAAAAGGTAAAACGCAACTTACGAAAGGTTAATAACCTTGTGGTAGAAAACTCTGCTCATTCAGAGGTTGAAATTGAAAAGCCAAAGCAAACTCTGGAAAAGGTATCTGGCACTTCAGGTGATAATGTTTTGGGATGGAGTTCGAGTAATTCTGCTGAGAAGATGAAGAAAGAAACTACCATGACAACACCCAATGTGCTTGATGTGGCGAAGAATGAACCAAACTTGATGTCCACGTTGCCTGATGCAGAGACTGCTGAAGAGCCTTTAGAAACGATCAAGGCATTGGAATCATCACATGAAGATCAAGCTGTAGTAGAATCTAAAGCTTCAGTTGATACTGGTGGTAAAGGTGAGAATACTCCTCAACTAAATGGGCAGTCCAAACACAAGGATGATCCAACAATCAATGAAAATCACAAAACTGCAAAGAAAGCTTCAGTTGCAGTGAAACCAGAACGTGCTGAGAATGGGATACAGAGCAGTCCTTCCCTCCCTAGCTATATGGCAGCAACTGAATCTGCAAAGGCAAAACTGAGAGCACAAGGTTCCCCAAGATTTAGCCAAGATGGGGTTGAGAAAAATAATGTCACCCGGCGTCATTCTCTGCCATCTTCAACTAATAGCAAAATCAGCTCCGAGTCCCCGAGGACGCAAAGAGCAGTTCATGGTAGTGGCAAAGGAGGGAACAAGAGCGATAGGTCTTTATTATCTTCGAGAGATGGAAATGGTAAAATGTTTGCTTGCCCCTAAAATCAACGAGTCTTGTTTTTTAATGGATGCATACTTGATTTAGTAGTGAAAATAATTGAGCAATTGTTGTGCAAGTTTTAGCTGCCAAGCATTATAGTTAGTTATAAGGGGGATCAATCAGCTTGTATTTGTCATGTTTCAATGCTCCAAGTCTCCTTAAAATCTAATACCGTGTGAAATTGCCTATTGTCTTGGGGAACTTCAGCTAAACATGAAAGTTTATCTTGTCACTTTTAGAAGATATTTCAATTGAGTAAATGTTCAATTTGTTATCAGAATCACTAATTAGAACTGTTTTCTATTTGACATGAGCAATTCACCTTCTTGTAAACTATAAGAGCTGAATTTTGTTGTGCAATATGAACTTGACTAAGCTGTTCTTCCTCTTTTTTTTTTGGTTATGCAGTGAAGGGAACCCAACCAGAGTGGAGGAGGTGATTGTGGAACATCGCCACCTTTAAGGAGATAGCATAAGGTCTCTTGTTTCACCTGTGGTTTATCTTATTACATCTTTGGTGCAAGATCATGTTGTAACAGTGTGTTGGCTCTGAATTCTCTAGTCTTCTGCCGTGGCTGTTTGTGAGTGAATGAATGTACATCATAGGTTTTTAATTTTCACTCTGCAAAAAATCTTGCATTATTTTCTAATTTGAGCTTGCTTTGGACATGATTTTGGGTGGTTCATAGTGTAATTTTTCTGTTGATTTTCCCTGCTAAAGGCCTCTGTTAGAAAATCTCCAGTCGATGCCTCCATCTTCTTTTCCTCATCAGTTAACTTCATTTCAAGGACCACTGAAATGATATTATTTACTATGTGAAGATGAAAACAAACTCATGTTGCTCAAAAATAAAATCAATACCCGTGGAATAAATCCAAAATATTCACGAAGGATTAAATACAAAAAAGATAAACAAAAACGAGTATACTGCCTACCCACTAGTGTGTTACAAATAAATAAAGCAGGATTCAAATATATATATGAATATAGGAGCCGTCCACAAAGGATTTGCATTAACAAGATTGAGCAGTGATAATCTGATCGGAATCATAGACCAATCCATAAACTGGCCCTCTCCTCTGGCCTCCTAGTATGTTTGTTCTGGCCAACAGTTGCGGTTCTGAACGCAATGGCTGAACATTATAAGGCACAGGCATTTCAGCTGAGTGGCGAGAGATGCAGAGTGACCCTGAATCATCCTGCTCCCAGTATACTTCAACCATAGTGCCACTTGGATTCTCCTCCGAGTTTGTTTCTGGGACCCCTACAAATCTAGCTCCCACGGGAATCTGCATTTTCATTCAAGCACAAAAATTACAATTGATTTTTGCTTGCTACATAAATGAAAAAATGACACGAGCTGTGCCTACCTGAACAGACTTTCCAGAAGTTAAGTCCAGAGTAACCATCTTCCCCTCAGCTGCAGCACTTTCTAATTCTGCTTGCTTGGCAATGTTCAAGAAGACCTCTTCAAGAGTTGCAAGGCCAAGCTGGATGTCTGATACGTTGAATTCTCTCTGTCTAGCTTGAAGCTCCGCGAAGAAATTCTGTTGAGGAATTTGAATGTAAAGAGGAAATGAAAAAAATATAGTAAGAGTTGGAAAATGCTTTAACGCTGGAGAAGGTAAAAAGAAGTTGCATAAGCTTCAGAGTATCTTCATAGAGATGTACACTTGTGCTGATGAAAATGATTAGTAAATTGAGAAATCTGAAATGCTGAAGGAAAAACAATGGTGGGAATAAGGAGACAAATCAGGATTGCTTGCCTTTAAAACGCTCTCTTTATCATGAGGAATGACAAAAGTCAAGAAGGATCTGGTCTCATCTGTTGGTGTTACATCCAAATGCTGTGAAAAACAAAATCAGAAAAAAATAAAAAATGATTCTGGAATTTAAATGAATCTGTTGAATTCGGTCAAGCGTTCAACATACAGATTTAAAGAACTTCTTCACAGCCTCGTGATGAACTGACGAAGTATCTACTGGCGTGCGGGCAGGAGTATGTCCACCATTGGTATCGCCAAATCTCACATTAGCAATAAAACCAGTGCCGAACTTTGACTTCAACCTGATCGAGTTTCCAATGCATCGGAGCCTACCCTTGGCCATAATTCCTATACGGTCACTTAGAATGTCAGCCTCTTCCATCGAATGAGTTGTTAGAACAATGGCGCGACCTTTCTTTGTGTTCTGTATGATATCCCAGACATGCCTTCTTGATATTGGGTCCATACCAGTAGTCTGCAGATCAATAAGAAATTAAATAAATTGATAGTTTAACGAATATATCAAATGAATGTCTTTATGACTCGAAGTATCTGAATCTCCATACCGGTTCATCCAAAATGATTAACTTCGGGTCACCAAGAAGGGATATTGCAACACTCAGACGGCGCCTCATTCCTCCACTGTAACTCCTGGCTCTTACTTTGGCTGATTCGGTTAGTTTCACCTGCGCCAACGATTCTCGAGCAACCTGCAGTCCATGAAAAGGACAGACGATGGTTATTTAGAATGTTTAAGTGAGAAGAACCGGTATGAAAGTGAATAATTCTATCACAGTTGTTGGTCAACAAATTATGACTACAAAGATCAGGATGACTGGTTGAGTTTTCAGGTTCATATATCACATACCGATTTGATTGAAGCCGGGGGGAGACCTTTAATGCTCGCAAAGAGTTCGAGGTGTTCTTCACCAGACAATGCATCCCAGAGGATGTCGAACTATAAAAAGATGTTAAGATTTTAGTCTCGATAGACCAATTAGCAAATAGCTCATGGGGGCATGCTTACAAACTGTTGAGAATATGCAGAGAGCTCACCTGTGGACAAACTCCTATAATTTTCCGAATGCCTGACATGCCAACCGTGCTTCGAACGGAATGTCCATAAACCAAGGCTGTTTATGCAAAGTAGCTATTGAAGTGAACTTCTAAGGCAGTTTCAATGTAATTGTGATTGTGAAATGAGAGTATATTACCATCTCCGCCGGTCACAGGTGTTATGCCGGTCAGGCAATTGATTGTTGTAGTTTTTCCAGCACCATTGGGTCCAAGAAGACAAAACAACTGATCCTTTGTGAAGTTGACCCACAAGTCCTGCAGGTAAAATAGCTAGTATCGGAACAGGAAAGAAGAAAACGAGGGAGATTTCTTCTGCCCTCTCAAACCAGCATGGTACCCATAAGCTGGCAAGGAATTGCTTACCCTAACAGCATGGTAAGGTGAAGTCTTCTTGCATTTGAAACAACCAATATGTGTAGCCCCAGGATACGTCTTTCCAAGTCCACGTATCTGAACTGCAATATCTGGGTTTACTGTGCCGTCTTTTGCATCATTTTTGACGATGTTCTCCTCTTCAAGCACATCTTCATCATCTGGAACAATATGCTCTTGCTGCGGGATATCAGTTATGCAACTACACATGCCACCCTCTGGGACAATAGAGGAAGAACACAGTCAGAATATTAGTCAGCCAACAATAAGACCTAGCTAGAGCTATGAGACATCGACTGAAGTAGAGTTCTCTTTTCCTTAATTACGTATCCTTGCTATATATATATATATATATATTTAAAGAAAGAGACCATTACCTTCGACTTTGTCTCCACCTTTCCCTGTCCAATACCCGGGCTTGAAGAAGTAAAATACAGATTTTCTCACACCAGATACATTTGGGAATATATTATCGAAGTAGATTGCCAAAGCAAACCAGAGAATGAACAGACATATGAGCCATGTGTAAACATCATTCTGCCAAGGAAATATGAGTTACAAACAGCAATCGACAATGGAAGAAATTAAGAGTAAGAATATAAAAACAAAAGGAGATGAAGATTAATTACGAGAGAACTGATGCAAAGGCGCGAGTTCTCAGTAGAATGCATGATATTGTGGCCTATTAGTCCACATTAATATTTGGTGTTTGTGTGTGCGTCGTTCGTGTTCTACTCAGGGTGAGCAAAGCGATTACATACAATTGTCATCACACAATCATCAACGTCAGGTGGACACTTTGATCGTCCTTTCCAGCTAATTCCGAGAGCTTCAGGAGTGCTACTTGCATCAGATAGCACATTTACTGCTTTCGCAAGAAGATTTGGTGGGAAGAATGACCAGATGAGGCGCAAGAAAGCACTAATGCTTTTTTTGTATGGAAATCCAGCTATTGTAATAATCTGCAGTGACAAATGAGATCAATTACCACAACGAAACTCACAGTATTCCAGCATCAAAATCTCAAAGGGGTTTGTCTTAGAGACGGTCTTAGGTTAGGAGTAAATCTCATTTATAAAACATTTCCTATTCTTTGATTTTTATTTGAGAAACCTGCCTGCGTCATAAAACCAACTATAAATATGGAGAAACCCATTGTTGTGCCTGAAGAGGCCTTGCTGATGAAGGTCGACAGCATGAAGGCAAAACCAATCTAGCATCACAAGTGAGAAAAGACAGTAAAAGGGTTAATATGAATAAACTTATATACTAAAAATACTGACACCAGCCTACAGATGAAGAAGAAGTTATCTTACCATGTTGACCTGGAAAAGGAAGAACACAAAGAACAGAACTCCGAAACTGTTTTTCTTGAAAAAATCGAACTGAAACATCATTCCAAAAAGAACCAGTAAGAGTGATGAAATAAACGTGATAATCCCCTCCCATATGATCCATGAGGTCCAATATGCAGATTCATAGAGACCAGTCATATTCATTGCCTGTGAAGAAGATGAAAATGAACCAATAAATAAACTATAATTAGAATATAAAGAATACATCAACAATCTATAAGCTTGTTTAACTCTAGACAGCAGATCGCAAATACCTGGCGAAGTTTGAGCTCTTTCTCGGCCACCAAATTACTGATTTGCAACACAAATCCGAACATGGTGAATGCCAGGAAAAAGGCAGGTCCTACTGTAGCCACCGCAGAAAAGGTAGCTTTTGCAGGGTGTGCAAATTCCGTAAGTCCGACACTCCATGTAAAGGTTGGAACTGGACAATATCCAGAGTTTCAGTCAAAAAAAAAAAAAAAACTGTTTGTTTCACATGATTTTATTAAAGAAAAGAAGGAAATTTGTGTATCTAAAGCAATTTCTACATAAAAAATCTGGCAGATTAAAGATTTCAGACCTTTAATAATAGACCGAGCAATCTCACGCTCTGCAGCAATCTGAAGTGGAATTTGAAATTTGAAGGTGGGATCTTCATAATGGCCTCGCCGAGCAATTGGAGTAGAGTTAGTCTGTAGACCATAGGTGATTAAACTGGGGCTTACATCCACAAAATGCAAAGCTCCTGGGACTTGCATAGGATTTCTAAAAAGCCAATCATCTACTTCCTCTGGTGTCTTGAATGATTTAACCTGCATACGAACAAAAAAAAAAAAACAGATTGGATTACTTTGAATTCTTTTTCCTTCATAGTATTCCCGATTATGTCTAGTAACTGATAGTCCTATAACACAGCAAATCGAACCATCATAAATCCAATACCAGAAGAGTAAAAACAATTATAACAAAAGAAATTCCCATATATAACAACATCCTCTTCTTTCATTTTTCCAAAAACCCAGTTCAGATTACCATAGCATTTATTTATTGTGACAATCACAAGTAAGTAAGAGAGAGAGAGAGAGAGAGATTTGGTTTTTGTAATGAGCTAGAACCCGATACCTTTCCAGGGGGAATTTGCCTATTAGGATTATTATTCATGATGGCTGTCACGATATTGCCAATTCTAGAACTATCATTTCCACTCCAAACGAAATCAAAACAAGGCATTTTAACGTAGAACTTTTCCTCACAAGGAGGGATGGGAGATTCCCACATAGGCTGTGGATTCGTCACGGTTTTGTACCCTGTCGTTGCTTTTGAGCGAGAATCTGATGCCTTCTCGATACCGAACAACAAGAACATGAAGAAGAAAGAAGAGAAGAGCTGCAGGAACGTTGCACTCTTGTTTCTCCATGAAAGCAACAGGTTTTTCTTGAACAAAGCCGTAAATTGCTGGTACAGTAATGGAAATCCGTGTATCAGTTCCATGTTTTTCTTCTCTTCTCTTCTCTTTAATTTTCTCAAGTGAGACAGAGCCGGAGCTTAAAAAAGCGCGGTTCGAAGGTGGTGTCCAGGGCTATTTCTGTCCAGATGTTTGATAATAATCAGGCTTGCGTTTTCCTGGAATTACAGAATGGGCCACTCTGACCAGACTTTTCAAAAACAGGTTGAGGGTAAGGTGGGAAAATGAAAAAGGTAACTGCAACTGGGTTAGAGATTTATCTTAACGGGTTGTTTGACAATGTCTGTTTTTAAGAATTTTTATTTTTAATTTTAAATTACTTTTTTAGATGAAATGTTATAAAAAATAAAAAAATATTTTAATATATTTTTAAATAAAAAATACTTTTAAAATAGCTAACGTGGCATTTATTTTTATAATGACAACAATTAAAATAAAAAAATCATTTTTATAAAGTTAATTAATTTATAATCGTATTTATAAAGTTTTGGGAAAGGGGAAACTACTAAAATTGTCTAATTAATTAAATGTAAATCGCTCATTTTAATGCTCAACTTTATACATGATTAACTTAAAAACTAAAAAGTGTGCAGTGAATATTATACAGCCGGTATTGATTATTTTCATACAAAACATCGTGGATAACATTATTTATTTTTGATAGTTTATTTATATGTATGTATAATATTTTTAATTTTTACTTCAAATTTTGTTAGCAATAAAAATATATTAAAAAAATATATATATATATATATAATTTTTTATTTAAAAATAATATCTAACCCCAAAGTAAAAAAAAAAATCTAGTTAATTACTAATAAATGAATGATTGTGGTGTAAAGGGCTCGGCATATTTGTCAAAAATGGATAATAATTTTTATTTTTTAGTTTAATGTGAGTGTTCGGATCAGTTTGCGCATACCTTAACTAATCCCACAAACCCTAAAATTAACAATAATATAAATTTTTAGTAGTCATTATATAAACAACAATAATTTAAAAGAATGTGTTGTTGGTGTTATTTCAAGTAGCGTGGATCGACGATGACTTTTGTGGAGGATGGATCCAAAAATATCTCTGTCAACCTTCTAGAAGAAAGGAACCAACATGAGACTCTCACTTGATAAGACCACAAATCTAAACAGAGTTGACTTTTTCGGCCAATAGCGTAATAGCCACAAATACTGGCTATTAGATGTTGGAGAGAGGCCTCCAATACAATTAAAAATCTTGAAGGTGAAACCATGAATCCCCTCAAGATTTTTAATTTTTAATTTATTTTCATCTTGATTTTTTAACTTAATTTTTTTATTTTTTATTTAATAATTCTAGTTTGATTTTGTAAATTTGACTAAATTTTTTTTATTCACATTTTTTTTATTGGATCATTTTGTTTTTTATTTAACAATTACAGTTTAATTTTATAAAATTAATGCTCATTAAACCATAAAATAATAATTGGAATTATGAACATATAAGATGAATAAAATATTTAAAGATAAAATGATGGAAGTACAAAATAGAAAAAAAATACATAACCCATTGTAGATTGCAATAGTTACTCACAATGTTTTTTTATTTTTTTATTTTTTTGCACTTGACTTTTTTTATTTCCAATTTAATATTTTCATATTAAGTTTATTTTTTTATTGAGTTAATGCTTAATTTGATAAAATAAAATTTAATTTTAATGATTCAAATCAATAAAAATTTTAGAGATTAAATTTCAAACTAAAACAAATTTTTTTTTTTTAAAATAATATATTTATCTTAGCTTCTCAACTCAATCTTTGATTGGAATTAATAAATTTACTATTATTTATTAATCCATATAATTTTTAAGTTATTTTATTAAATATATATATAAACTTTTTAGTTTGCAGTTAATATTTTTTTTTAATGGTAAAAACAATGGATAACATCGCCTGCATCCTTGTGTTGCTTTGAGAAAAGAACTCTAGCACGAGAAATAAAAGTACTACAAGTAAATAAATAATGTTGAAATCAATTGTAACACTGCTAGGTGTAGTGGGGATTGTCAAAATCAATCAATCGTGTAGTGGGTATTGAAGAAGAAGGCTTGTCTCCAAGCCTCCAATCAGTTTTTTTTTTTCATCGAAAATTGCTGTGCGGCCCCCAACAGGCCAACACTGCCACCACTCACCGATCACAGCCACCACGTTGCTATCACTTCCCAGTTGAAAAATCAAGGCAAACATAACTATCTAGGTGGTAGTTCAATAATAAAAATTTAGGATAAGAAAGTTTGCTTTCTCTGTGATTCCAGGTTCAAGCCCTGTGGTTGCTCATATGATAGCCACTGGAGACTTACATGGTCGTTAACTTCAGGGCCCGTGGGATTAGTCGAGGTACGCGCAAGCTGGCCTGGACACCCACGTTAAACTAAAAAATAATAATAATAATCAAGACAAACATTCTACATTACTATTAATTTTATAATTAATTTAGCTGTGATTAGATTATTGTTTAGGATTTAGTTTGAAATTAGATTTTGTTTTGTTAATCATGAGTTTTATATTGTGTTATTTTGTTAATTATAAGTTTAGAATTAATTTTAATGTGTTTTAGTATATTTACAATATTGTTTTTTATAATTATCTTGGGTTTGGCTATGTTTAAGACTCAATTTGTTTTTTTAAAATTAATTTGGATCATTACTAGAATTAAAAATTAAAATCTTACGGCGTGAACGAAGATAATAAGATTGTTTGCTGAGTTTAATTTTAATTTGAATATTATTTACTTTCTATATTTACATGAGAAGAAAGTGAAAATTAATATGTTACATTATTAACAAACCAAATAGCTGTTGAATATGTGACATGAACCAAAAAATTATAATTATTATACAATTCATTCTAAATTCAAAAGAAATTTTGATTACAAGCTACTTGAAAATTACATAAATCATAAAAAAAGAAACATTACAAAAAATATAGTTTTTATGCTATGTTTAATTCTATAAGAAAAGAACCCTAATATAAATGTGGGTAGCAATCTTCAACTTCACATTGACAAGAGATTTGACATTTTAACTATAAAGGTTTGGATTTTAAATTTAGGATTAGTTCAGTTTTTATATTAGAAATTTCGAGTCTATATTTTAAGGTTAGTATTTAATGTTTAATGTTTGGTTTAAGTTAGAATTAAGAGTTTTGGTTATGAGTTTAGATTGGGGTTATAGTTGTTGTGGTTAAAGGTTTAGGGTTAAAGATTAGTTAGAGTTAGGATTAGTCTTTGGATTAATGTTAGTTTTTGTGGTTAAATATTTAGGGTTTGGATTATGGTTAATGTTTAAATTAGGGTTAGTATTTAGGGTTTGAATTAGTGTTGGTTTTTAATGGTTAAGTAACTTGCATGTTAGGGGCACTGGAGTTAGGGTTAGGGTTTGAGATTTGACTTACAATTAGTGAGTGTTTATAATTTGAATTAGAGTTATGTTATTATGTTATGTTTATAGCTTAGTAAGGTTCAAGCCTTAGCTAGGGTTAGGAATTTGATAGGGTTTTATGGATAATTCATGTATTGTTTAGGGTTTAAAGTTGATGGATAAATTTAAAGGTTATTTATGGTTTGACAGATGCTATTGTTTCAAAATGTGATATATATCAAATAACATGTTTTCCAATGAAAACTTCTTTACATGTTGTGTTTGGAAATCACGAACGAGTACAAATTATATTATTTGATTAATATTTTTTGTATGTGTATTATTTTGTCAAAATTTTAACTATTTTGTGCTAATAAGCAAGAACACCCTTTATTTGATTATTTTTTTTTATAAAAAAATAAAATATTTTCTATTATTAGTCTAGTAGGAAGGCGGCGATTCGTTGATGTTGACAGCTAATTAATTAAAGAAAAATCTTCAGTCCTTCACCAGAACAAACCGTGAGGTACATTAAAGCTAGGTTTATATATACGAAGTTTCTCTCACGATCAACGGATCTGAAGCAGAATTGAATGATGCATAAATGTTTGATAATTGGTTACCTTCAATCCCAAGCAATCACACCCAACTCGTTTACTTAATTTAAAATCTATAACTCATTAATCGACGAAGTTTCCCGTGCAACTCAAGTTCTAGCGATAACTCTAAATATCTTTCCTGAAAATTTAATATTTTTTTATATTTTTAAGTGGTTTTAATATGTCGATAATAAAAATAATTTTTTAAAAATAAAAAAATATTATTTTAAAATAATTCTAAACAAAAAATCATTCTAAAAAACAATTATTATTATAATTATAAACACTTCAAAACCAAGATCTCCGATTTATTTAATAAAGATGTAAGTCATAGATATGGAAAAGGGAGTATCTGGGCAGTAACATTCTGATGCTTGACATTATTACAAAACGTTGTTTGAACTATATGGATTCAGTCTTTTAATTATATATATATATATATATATATATATATATATATATATATATATATATATATATATATATATATATATATATATATGGGGGTATTCGGGCTAATTTGCACATATCTCGATTAATCCCACGGGTCTTGAAATTAATGATCATATAAGTCTCCAATGACTCTGAGGCTTGTGAGATTCGAACTAGTAACATTTAAAAAACAAATTTAAAATCTAACTAGTTGAACTGCAATTCTCAGAATTACTTGGTTGATATTATTACAAAAGGATAGTTTGTTGACTCGTTCACGAGGAAGTAATAGAGTTAATGAATGAAGCAACCGAGTTAACAAGTATTGTATGGAAGACGTGTTTCCATTAATTAATTTAATAGTTTAAGAGAGCTTATCTACATTGCTTTCAATTACCACTCGCACACAGCATGATTAAGTATGAAATAATTAAATTGTATTTTAGCCTGTAGAATCGGGGATTTTCAAAAGTCACGCCCGCCAGTCAAAATAGATAACTAAAATGAATAATATACGTTGTCGTTTAGTTTGTTTTTTTCCTATTGCTATTTTATAATCTTTTAAATTTTAAATCTTGTTGATAGGTCTGTATGTCGACATTTGTGGTGATGAAACCATTATTGTGGATATATAATTGATTTTCTTTTATGATATAACCTCTCTCGTTCTCGGATAGTTTTTTTATTTTATTTTTCTATTCAATATTAATAAGATTTCTAGTATAATTTTTATAAATAGCACAAGTGAGATATAAATAAATAAAAATTAAATATTTTAGATATCGTGTATTAATTATACAATACTCTTAATATTTAAATGTTTTAATTTGTAACAAATTATATTATTATTAGCTAGATATATAATTGTCTTTTTATGACAAAAAAATAGATGGACAAGAATAAGACTTTAGATAGTACTGGTCTTACTTTGATTTAATTAAGAATTATTTTTGCTTCTGTCTATGTTGGTTGATATCATAGTTCAAAATTCTTTCATAATTAGTTGTTATGTGTTGTTGAATAACTAATGTTGAAAAATATTGCAAAACATGACATGTTTGTGTAAAAGTAGAAGAGCAGTTCCCAGCCTCGAGAAAAAAAATATCTAGAAACTAGCGTTAATCAATCAACCAATTTGATTAATCAATTGAAATAGTAGTGATTTTAATTATTCATTTCATTAAGTGGTTCACTAGATTAATCGACTAGCTAGGTTAGTTGATCAGTCGGAGCAGAATCATATATTTTTATAGTTTAGATAATATTTTTTAATATTTTAATATATTTTTTTGTATTAATATTGTAAATAAATTTTAAAAAACTAAAATAAAATATTTTTTAATATTTTTTTAAACAAAAAAACAAATGAATTCCGAAACTAACGATGTCACTCATGTTACTGCTTTTGCTGCTTGTGTGCGATTAGGGTCAGCCGAAGTTGGGAAGCGGGTGGCAGTTACGCAGAAAGTCCAGAGGTGGCCTCAGATGTTGGTGACCTCTGCGGACGTACTACGGACAATGTATTCTATGTTTGTTGTCAGCTGGAAATCAAGACCACAGAACTTTATTCAAATTTATTTTTTCTACTAGTTTAGCAGAAAACGGTGTTTCGTTGACGGTGACAATTAATTAAGAAAAAATAAAATAAAATCTTGAGTCCTCCACCAGAACAAACTGTGAGTTTCTAGCGTTAAAACCAGGTTTATCTATGAAGTTTCTCTCACAGTCAATGGATATCAAGCTGTTGAATAATCCATAGGTTCCTTAGGTAGACACACCAACAAAACTTTATTTTCCTCCCTGTTGTTTGCCTTTAAATTTAAAAATTCGAACTCCTGAATCAACGAAATTTCCCTTCCACCTGCAGCTCAAAATCAAATGAAATAATAATTTACTTTGTTAATTCATTTCTAGATCTTACACAGTTTATTTAATCAATAAGTTAGTCATGCATCTGAAAGGGAGTTTCTAAGCAGCAACATTCTTATCTATACTTGATAGTTGAGAATAATAGGAGGTTTAACCCATTAGTTAACCAATATTTTCTACTTATATATGTAGGGTAATATATAATAGTTAATGTAAAGATTACAATACAAGAATAATAAATCTTTTCTAAATATATACAAGCCTTTAATACGTAATATACTATAACACACCCCCTCAAGCTGAGGGTGGATATTTAACCCAAAGCTTGAACCTAAAAACAGTAAAAGAAGCAGTTGAGAGGGGTTTTGTAAGAACATATGTAAGCTAATCCTTGGAAGAAATAAAGAGAACTTGAATGACCTTTTCAGCAACTTTGTCACGTATAAAATATTAATCAACCTCATCATGCTTAGTACGAGCATGAAAGATAGGTTTGGCAGACAAATAAGTAGCACCCAGATTATCACACCAAATCATAGGAACAAAAGGAGTAATCTGTAGATCTGACAATAAATATTGAATCCATATATATGACCTCAGAAGTGCCATAGACTAAGGCTTTATACTCAGCCTCGGTAGAATAACGAGCCATGGTGCATTGTTTCCCTGCCTTCTAAGATATCGATGTATGTCCAAAGAAAACAAAATAGCCACTCGTAGATTTATGATCATCAACACTACCATCCCAATCAACATCTGTAAAACCATGCAAGGAAAATGAAGAGCTACGAGTAATATGAAGACCAAAGGAAACTGTACCCTTAAGATAACGCAGAATATGTTTAACGACAACCCAATATGTATTTGCAGGAGCATGCATATACTGAAAGACTTTGTTAATAGCAAAACAAATGCATGGTCTTGTAAAAGTGAGATATTGAAGAAAACTAACAATTTATCGAAAACATGTAGGGTCAGAAAACAAACAATCAGACACTTTATCAACCTTTGATATAGAAATAAGAGTATCAACAGGCCTGCAAGAAGACATACTTGCCCGGTGAAGAATGTCAAGAATATACTTATCTTGCTATAGCATGATACTCATAGTAGTAGGATGAACCTCAATGCCTAAAAAATAATGAACAACTCCTAAATTTCAAAGCTTAAACTCCAAGCTCAGCAACTAAATCAATCGGTGAACCAAGACTGAATTGCTACCAGTTAACAAAATATCATCAACGTAAACCAAAAGATAAAAAATATCATCACCCACAAATAAAATGAATAATAATGTGTCAACTTTATAAGCATGAAAGCCAATAGAGAAAAGATAATCACTAAGTCGAGTGTACCATGCCCAAGGATCTTATTTTAAGCCATATAAGAATTTATACAACTGACACACATGAAAAGAGAGATTAGAATTAACAAAACCTAAAGGTTGTTGCATATAGACCTCTTCATCAAGTGTCATATTGAGAAAGACATTATGAATATCAAGTTGATTAATTTTCTAACCATGTGACACCACAACTGTGAAAATTAACAGAACAGTGACTTCCTTAACAACAGGATTAAAAGTTTCAAAGTAATCAATACCTTCCTGCTGACTAAAACCTCTAGCAACTGATCGAGCTTTATAGCAGTCAATGTTGCCGTCGACACAACGCTTGATCTTATATACCTAATGACAACTAACAACATTCATCGAATGATGAAAATGAACTAAGGACCAAGTTTTGTTGGAACGCAATGCCTAGATTTCAACCTTAATAGCATCTCACCAAGCCTCATACCTGTCAGCACTAGAAAAATTAACAAAACCTAAAGGTTGTTGCATATAGACCTCTTCATCAAGTGTCCTATTGAGAAAGACATTATGAATATCAAGTTGATTAATTTTCCAACCATGTGACACCACAACTGTGAAAATTAACCGAACAGTGACTTCCTTAACAACAAGATTAAAATTTTCAAAGTAATCAATATCATCCTGCTGACTAAAACCTCTAGCAACTGACTGAGCTTTATAGCAGTCAATGTTGCCGTCGACACAACGCTTGATCTTATATACCTAATGACAACTAACAACATTCATCGAATGATGAAAATGAACTAAGGACCAAGTGTTGTTGGAACGCAACGCCTGGATTTCAACCTTTATAGCATCTCGCCAAGCCTCATACCTGTCAGCACTAGAAAAAGTAAGTGGTTTATAGGTAAGACTAGAGACTTTCTAAGATTTATGACTGTTAGAGAAGGCTAAAGAAGCAGTCAGATTGACTGTCTTTGGGAACCGTGGACAAAGAACTATATGATGATGACGACGAGGCAAGGAGAGCCGAACTCTGATGATGCTGTAATGAATAAGAAGAAAGGTCAACAACCAAATTTAATCTAGTAGTAGAGGCAAACCGAGAGGTAGAGGTTGCAACAGAGGCATCATTATCAAACATTAGAGAACTAACAACGGGAGACCTGAGACAACCAACAACAGTAGACCTATCATGTTGTAATTTAGAAGAGGGCGAACTTGTACATGTAGTATGATTATTAGAGAAACATGTATGTGGTGATGTTAAAACAAGATAATGGGCTTTTGTGAGGTGGCAGAAACGGAAGGCTAAAAAGCTACAAGTGTAGGATTGTGAAAAATTTATGAGGCGAGGAAATTGGGCAAATTGATAGAATTTTTAAGAGAGGGAATAAGGGCTGGTTGTGCAATCCTTTCATATTTATCAAAAGAAAACACTTGTTCATGAAAACAGGTATGACAAGAAATATAAATTCATTGAGATGCGAGGTCAAGACAACGATAACCTAGATAAGAGGAGCTATAGTCTAAAACACACATGGAGAGGAACAAAAATCTAATTTTTGATTATGATATGGATTCAAAAAAGAAAAATAAAGACACCCAAATATATGCAAAAAATCATAATTAGAAGAACGTTTAAAAAGACAGTCAAAAGGGGACCTATTATCGAGGACAAGAGTAGGCATGCGATTGATAAGATAAACCAAGGTTTCAAAAGCATAATTCCAAAACCATAATGGTGCTTTACACTGGCCAAAAAGAGCAAGACCAATTTCTACAATATGCCTATGACGGCATTCAACTATGCCATTTTGGTCATGAGTATGAAGATAAATTAAACAATGATGAATACCAATTGTCTGAAATAAAATATGTAACTTGTGGTATTCACCACCTAAATCAATCTGAACAGATTTATTTTTTAGCAAAAATTAGAGCTCAACCAAGGTTTGAAATTGATGAAAAACAAAGAAGACACGAGACTTCACAACAAAAGAATAATATCATATATATTTTGTATGCGCATCAACAAAAATAACAAAATAACAAAAACATTAGAAGAAAAAAGAGGAGTAGAGCCTTAAACATCACTAAATATTAAGTCAATAAGAACAAAAATTTTGTGGCCCATAGGTCCCAACAACATATACGATGACTTTTCTAACAGACAAGCTTCAAATTAAAATTGAAAACATCTAAAGGTATAAGCACTTTTATTTCTTGATTCTAATAAAATGAAAATATAGGAAGTAGGATGACCCAATTGATGATGTTATAGGTTAGCAGAAGTAGAGATGCAAAGAGACCAATAAACTTGAGAAATTAACATGGCAGAAGACTCAGACAAAACATAGAGACCATCTTTACTCTGACCGGAAAGGATCAGTGCCTTGGTGTTGACATCCTTAATATAAAACACAAAAGAGTGAAATTGAAAATAAATATTATTATTAAGGAAAAGTTTCTGAACAGAAAACAATGACTTTTGAATATGTGGTACATGGAGAACGTTAGGTAAAGTGAAGGTCTGTTTTAGTGTATGTAACTTAGTATGTCTAATATTAAATATGAAAAAGCCCTTGCCATCACTAACATGAAAATGATCATTACCGAGATATGGTTTGAACCCTGTCAGATTTGCAAGATCAGGTGTGACGTGTTGATTTGCACTAGTGTCGGGAAACCAATCCACATAATTTGTTGAGACAACATTATTGAGCACAAGATTGACATTAGGCTGTTGTCCATGACTTTGAAGTTGAGAACAATGAGGGGCTGAATGATTGAAGGTTTGACATAGCTAGCACGAGACATTAGACCACTATGAAGAGCTATTATTTTGTTGGTTTTGTTACCAATTACCCTGCCTCCAGTTGTTGCTTGAAGAGCTATAAAAACCTCGAAAATCAGACCATACATTAGTGTTGTTATAGTTGCTGTTATAATTGTTACGCCAGCCTCTACGAGATCATTCCCTACCACAACTAAAATTATAATTGCTGTTATATGAACTAGAGGGTTGACGTTGAGCACCATGAGCTGATGGTGGATGAGTTGACATAGGCAGTAAAAAAGCAGTGGCAACAACACTCATAGAGTGAAGAGAGGTCTTGTGAAGGAACTCATGAGTAAGAAAATGACTATGAAGCTCAGGTTACAAAAAAGGTTCTGCCTTGGTCACGAGAGTTCTTACCAAGTCCTTGAACTCACTCCGAAGACCACGAAATAAATACAAATTGAAGTCCTCTAGTGAAACTGGTCGGCTAGCAGTGGCCAATTTGTTAAACAATGTCTTTGTTTTTTGCATAAATATAGTGACCAAATCATCACCCGGATTCACGACAGCAATAGAGAAAGCTTTCAAAGCAGAGAGAGAAGAAGAAGTTTGCACTGTAGGCTGGGATAAAAAGTCCATTGGAGAGAAGTAAATATAGTTTTAAAGTTTAATGACTCTGATACCAAGTTGAGAATAATAGAAGGCTTAACCTATTAGTTAACCAATATTTTCTATGTGTGTATGTAGGGCAATGCACAATAATTAATGTAGAGATTACAACATAAGAATAATAAATCTTTTCTAAATATCTGCAGTCTTTAATATGTAATATACTATAATATTAATATTATTATAAAATGTTGTTGGAACTATATGGATTCAGTCTTTCAATCTTTTTTATATATATATATTCGAACTGATCGTTCGTTGTCTCCTAGAGTAAGTAACGATTAAAAAAATGTGGAGGAATTAATGAAGCAACCGAGTTATTGTGTAAGAACATTTCAAATTCAAACCATGGAATAATTAATTTGTGCTTAATCTTTTGGATGGTCAATGATTTGTGAATTGCTGCTTCGTTTCAGGAACATTTCATTAATCACCTGTAAGGCTTTCTCAGAAATTAATTAATAAGGTTTTCAACTTAATTTTATTTCTCTTGTAATTGAAAAGTCATCACGACATAATATATAGTAGTATAAATATCTTTCTCTAGCTTTGATCCTTGACTTGGAAAATATCTTTTTATTTATTTATTAAATTTATGAGACAAATTGCGGTTATCTTGGCCTTGTCTCTACCTTAATATTTTTCCAACGGTTCAGACATTTTCCATGACTAATATCATTAAGCTTCTGACAAGTGTACTTCAATGGAGATGGATTGACTTTTTCAAATATACTTAATTGTCTGTATTAGAAATATTCTTCCCATGTTTACTTCCTAGTAATTCTTTTTGCCCCCTTTTGTTAGGTAGCAATATATGAAAATATTGTTTTTTTTAATTTATTTTAATATCAATATATTAAAAACGATCTAAAAATATATAAAAAATTAATTTTAAATAATTTTTTTTAAATTTTTATAAAACACGCTTGCATCCGGACATGTAGCTACTATAATTCACACCTCCAATTCAAGAACTGTGAAATTAAAAAACCTGAATCATTTAATACCTATCAGAGCTATTTGTCTTAAATCATTATAAATAACTTTAAGGATTTAAGTTGATGGTCAAGAAGGTGTTTATATATATTGATTTCTTGAATTTTAGAGAAATATATTCTTTTTAAATTGACTACTCTAATGCAGGGGTGGATCTTTGAATCATCTAACAGATAATTTAGTTTTAATTAATATATAAATTAGGGTATGAGTTTGATAAATTAAAAATAATTATTGGGAATGCCCATCGGTCACCCCTGCGAAGAAAATATGGACCCATTCCCCATGGATAACCGTCTCTCAATTATTATATTAAAAATCCCGACACAACGCTTTTGACCCAACGTCCAATGTCTTCAAGCATCTTCTTGCCGCCTTTGATCATTTAATTCTCAAACCTTAAAATCCGAGCTCCACGCAGTTCAGTGCTCCTTAGAGTAAGCTACGGGGGTACTTTCGACATTGCACGTCAACAGCGCTGGACGGTTAAAACGCGTGAGGGGCATTACGGACAATTCAAACGAAGGGCAGTTTCGGTGGCAAGCAAGGATGGGGGGCCGCCCTCAAATCCAAAGTTTTTAATTATTAGTGGTAGTCAAAGTCAAAAGAGCCCCCTTCCATTGCCAATCCCGTCGAGTTTGTTTGTTTTTTTTCTTTGAAAATTGTTTTTAATATTTTGTTTTATATTAAATTAATTTCTTTCATTGTTTTAACACGTTAATATCAAAAAAATAAAAATAAGAAATTAATATTTTTAAACAAAAAAAATATTTTAAAAAACCACCACCTTAACCTTCCGGTAATCCAAAATATTATATTGCCAAAAACGCAACACTGTTAAATGGAAGAGCTCAGCAGCTCCATTTTTATATAAAGCTTAGCTGTGACATAACCGTTGCCATTTTCATTCTGCTGTTATCTTCTGGTGATCGGTTCATAGCCAAGCCAAACAAGGTAAAAGAAAACAAGGGAAGGTTTCTTTCTTGGCGGGAAATAAGATAAAAGCTTGGTTTTGGTTATTTCTAATGGCGGATTTGGATTCATCACCTCACACAGCAGCATTCTGGACTCAAGCTGATGCTCTGCTTAGAAAGAACTTAACTTATCAGGTGAGTTAGTATATATACAAATCTACTTTAATTTGTTCATAACATATTTCCTTCCTCTCCTTTCCTTTCAAAACCAAAAGGCAATGGTTTTTACGCAGTGCTTGCTTGTTTGTTTTGCAGAAACGAAACATTAGTGCGAATTGCAGGCTAATTTCCTTTCCATTTGTGCTGTGTATACTCCTTGTTATCACTCAAACACTGGTTGACAATCAACTAAACAAAAAAAGTAGCAAGTGTGGTTGTCAGTGTATTGATACTAATGGAGATGGGACATGCGAGACAGTCTGTGGTTTACAATTCTCAGATTTGGATCAATCGCCTAACTGTCCTGTTCCTAGTCCACTCAAGTGGCCTCCCTTGTTACAGGTTCCAGCTCCTCAATATCGTGCCGTCAGAAGTGCTTCTGATCCTTTTACAGATTTGCCTGACGAGTCTTGCAGACAAACTGGGAACTGCCCTGTTACTGTTTTTATCACTGGAACTAATCAGACACTTGGACAAAGTTTGTTTTCTTCTTTATTGTTTTTCCTGCCATGGAAATGAATAATCGAATAATATTTCATCTTAATCTTATTTTTGTATTGTAATTTTTATTTTTATAGGTCTGGCTGCGAGTATGTTCTCACCTCCTTCCCCTCTTAATTCCACTAACAGTGTGCTGGTTAGTTGTTTTTAATTCCTGCTGCTTCATTTTGATATAAATTCTTCATCTTGCTCCCTTTGACTATTTTAATAAATGCTCCTGAATTTCTCCAAAATGTTTCAGGGTTCAGATTCGGAAACTAGACAGGATAGTTTTCTTGATCCTGCTTTCTTCGAGGATTCTCTCTATAACATTCAAAGCCAGTGCACATCGAATTCTACAGCCAATGTTTCTGTTTCTCAGTCGCCATCCTTCAACTTCGTAAAGGGTACTATAAATTTACTATCGCTTAGCTGAAAATCCTGCATGTTATTTTGAGAGTATTGCTGGAACATGGAGATTCTAATTGTCACTGAAGGAGATACATGATAAGATCATTAATTATAACTTTTAGGTTCATCCAATCAACTTTTTTTTTAATTTCTTTGTTGGGAATGAGTTTTAGCAAACCAGTACAACGAAACACCAAATTATTTTGTAGTAATGCACGAAAAAACACAAGATTATGGAGCAATGCCTCGTTCTCTTACAAGTACAAAAGATTATTTTCATGTGAGATTCTGATTCTTGTTTACTCCCTTATTGTCTTAAAATACAGAGACAGTATGTGTTCCAAGTCTGAGCTTGTGGCGCAATAGTACTTCAGAGATAAACGACCAGATATTCAGGGGCTATAAAAAAGGAAATGCAGAGAGGCAGTACAACGAGATACTTGGAGGTTGGTCTTCCTGATTTCTATATATATATACCTAGCGTGTCATTACAGCAGTCCTATGCTTTGAGAAATCTAACTACTTCGTTCTTTCTGCAGCCTATGATTTCTTGAACTCCAACGCCAATACTTTTAATGTGAGCGTGTGGTACAATGCCACAAATAAGGATACTGTTGATGGACAATACTACTTGGTGCGGTTACCACGTGCAGTAAATCTGGTATGCTGAGTACCTGTAGTGCTTACTCTATTAAATCTGTTTTCCCTCAAAGAAAAAGGCTTTATTTGTGTATATAATGTGTCCAAGAGTTTGCACTCTTTATAGGATTTTTGTTTAATCTAAATTATGCATCTTCTTTCTGGACTTGGAACCATTCACAGCAACTGTTATGGGATTTCATTTTTTCCATGCCCTGGTTTTTATATTTATTTTCCATCGTTTCTGAGCTTTATATCATTCTCATCAAACAATGATACAAGCTGATGTTTCTATCTTCACAGGTATCAAATGCCTACCTTCAGTTGTTTCAAGGAAGAATGGAATTAGAGTTTATCAAAGAAATGCCTAAACCTGCAACGAAGCAGAAGCTGGATATCGCATCTCTTCTTGGCACTCTCTTCTTTACATGGGTTGTCATACAGCTATTTCCTGTAAGCATATCATCCATTGCATGTCAGCATTTATTTATTTTGAGGGCTACATTTTTCTTGAAATTTTTGCTCAAACCATACCAGTCCGACACAACTAACTTTGTTGGCAAAATGGGTTAGAAATAGCTGAGGATTATTGTATTTGATCATGACAAGTCTGATATTTTAATTAACATAACTTTGTCCAGTTCAGTTTCCTCCTTTGAAAATGATAACCAATTTCTGACAGGAAGCATTTTAATCCATGTAAAGTTGAAAGACTTCATATGAGCAAAAACATTTGATCTATCAGGTTAAAATTGTCCCATGGTGGGACATGTAGTAGTCATGAACTCGTAGTGATGAAATGATACATAGATTCTTTTGTTTGCATGGCTTTTCTTCCAACAAATGCCACATCCTTAATGTGAGCTTTAACTTAGAATTTCATTTTGAAAGTTTCATTTAGAGGTTAATGGCTTGGAAATATATCCCAGATTCGTGATTCTGTTGTCTATAATACATTTTAAATCGTGGATCTTTGCAAATACAATACCACCTTACCCTGGTTTTGTTCAATGATAGAATGATCAAATATGGACATGCATTTGTTACCTAATATCATGGATGGATTATGAAAATAGCGTTTACTTGTATGTACATTTTCCTGAAGTAATCTGATCTTAATTTATTTTGTTATAGGTGGTGTTGACAGCGCTGGTTTACGAGAAACAAGAAAAACTACGAATCATGATGAAAATGCATGGGCTTGGAGACGGGCCTTATTGGATGATTTCTTACATGTATTTTCTTGTTATATCTGCACTATACATGTTCGTTTTTGTGGCATTCGGCTCACTAGTAGGTAGGCATTACTCCAATCCTCAATGCTTTCTAATTTTTGCCTTTGCTTCAAGTTACTAACATGGCTAATTTTGCAGGTTTGAAATTCTTCACACTGAACGACTACTCCATCCAATTTGTGTTCTATTTTCTCTATATAAACCTGCAAATTTCCTTGGCGTTTCTAGCCTCCGCATTCTTTTCGAACGTCAAGACTGCTACAGGTTTGATGCTAGCTGTTTGATTTGTTTGTTAAACGACATTTACTTTTAATATCACCTGGTTTTCTTGTTCCTGACAGTTGAACTTGATGATTACAGTTGTAGGCTATATATGTGTCTTTGGAACTGGGCTTTTAGGTGGCTTTCTTTTCCAGAACTTCGTTGAAGATACTTCATTCCCAAGTAAGTAGAAGAATCTGTGAAACCACTGGCCTTTTAAGTTTACTAATGGTGTTGATGGGAAAGAAACCCAATGTTCGGAT
Organism: Populus trichocarpa; assembly: GCF_000002775.5. NCBI lineage: Eukaryota > Viridiplantae > Streptophyta > Magnoliopsida > Malpighiales > Salicaceae > Populus > Populus trichocarpa. The sequence goes on along the minus strand of NC_037299.2, from coordinate 8,904,422 downwards.
TTTATGCTACTGCATGTGCTGATGCAGTTGTTTCATTATCTGAGATTTAACAGATGTGAGGAGGCTAATGATTGTTTATAATTTAATTTGTGATCTTTTTGTGAATGTAAGATACTGGTAGTAGATCAATTGTTTGCTGTGCAACCTATTATGTAGGTCTATAAGTCTTATTGTCCACCAGTTGCTGCTGTTGGTTGTCAATGCGCAATAGTTGTCTAGGTTTTACATATTGTCTGCTTCTACTCTTCGCCAGCTTTACTCTTACGGATATTGTTTCTCTTGTTACAGAGGGATGGGTCATTTTTATGGAGTTATATCCTGGTTTTGCTCTATATCGTGGTTTGTATGAGTTTGCGGAGTATTCTTCCAGTGGCACCTCTATGGGGACTGATGGCATGAAGTGGGGAAATTTGAGTGCAAGTGAAAATGGGATGAGAGATGTGATGATTATCATGCTTCTTGAGTGGCTTGCGCTGCTTTTTGTAGCATACTATGTGGATCAAGTTTTTTCATCTGGAAGTGGAAAAAATCCCAAGTATTTATTGCAAAAGTTTCGGAAGAAGCGTCCATCATCTTTTCGGAAGCCTAGTATGGGCAGGCAGGGATCTAAAGTTTTTGTTGATATGGATAAACCTGATGTCATTCAGGAGGTAACATTTCCTTTTATCTAGTTTTAATCACGAGTAATCATTTCATGCTAGTGCCCAAGTCTCTCTGTAGATTCTGTAGGATGAAATGTAAAACGTCATACGTTTGTTTTGGCTGTAAAAAATTGCAGTCTCAGTTTCAATTGCAGTTTCCCCCCCATAGTAGATTTTCTCTTCTTTCAGAAGAATCAGAGTATTTATCAAACAGTAAGTTTTTAGATGGAATGGCTTATGCCTCTAATCATGGCAGACCTAGTGTTAATACTTGATGGTGTTTTATGAACTCCAATTCACGTGTTTGTCAAATACGGAACTCTATCGTCTGATCTTCAAATACTTCTGCGTCAATAGCTCATAGTCAGTCATGTGTAGATGTTAATTTTGTGCACACCCTTTTGAATGCAGAGGGAGAAGGTTGAGCAGTTACTGCTGGAACCAACCACCAGTCATTCCATCGTCTGTGACAACCTGAGAAAGGTGTATCCAGGAAGGGATGGAAATGCAGAAAAATTGGCAGTGAGAGGATTATCTCTAGCTGTACCTCGAGGGGAGTGCTTCGGCATGCTTGGTCCAAATGGTGCAGGGAAAACCTCTTTCATTAGCATGGTCAGTGTACAGCTCTTGCTACTGTAATTCCATTGTAGAGACCCGACTTTTTTGTTACGTGTGGTTTACCATAGTTCTGTCATTGACGCTAAACAAGAAGAAGAAGAAGAAAAAAGATTAGAACTAGCTTTCAAGCACTTACATTCTTCTCGTTCTATAATAGTAAATATGTTCACGAAAGGTCTTGACCGAATAACCATCCCGGGAAAGGTTTATGTGGCCATTGTCATTCCTTCGCCATTTATTGAGTTTCTTGAGAGTTCTTCTTAACGGGGAAAAAACTTCGGTTTAACTAGTCTTCCTGAGAAAGTATAATCAAATAAATACTTATATCTCTGACTTTATTTTGTTGATTAGATGATTGGGCTCACAACGCCAACCACGGGGACAGCATATGTTGAGGGCTTAGACATTCGGACTGAAATGGATTGGGTTTATACCAGCATGGGCGTGTGCCCGCAGCATGAGTAAGCTAATTCTTGGCTCTGTTTTCTTCAAGAAATACATTTTCATCTTCAGCTGGAAACCTGACCTTTTGTTCTGTTATTTTTTCGTGGACAATTCTTAGCCTCCTATGGGAAACTCTGACGGGAAGAGAGCACTTATTATTTTATGGAAGACTTAAGAATCTAAGAGGCGCTGCTTTGAAAAGAGTAAGCCATTATCATCTCATCTTTTAGCTTGCCAAAGATCATTTACTTTCTTCAAGAAGTAGTTAATTGCTGGGGAATTTTCAGATGGAAATTGTTGTACCCCTATTCCTTGTTCTTTACAATGCATAAAATTGCCTCAGAAAATTCGAATGGAAACAAATTTAACTACTATAATTTAAGAAGTGGAATTTATAATCTTATTGCTGGGGAATTTTCAGTGGATAGTGGAATCAATGGTTTAGTTTACTGGCTCTTCTTATTTGGAAAAGTTTTAAGTCTCTGTTTTTTGTTTTACTATTCTGTTTCTCTAGGCAGTGGAGGAATCTCTTAGGAGCGTCAACCTTTTTAACGGAGGGGTTGCTGACAAAAAAGCTGGTAAATACAGTGGAGGTATGAAGAGAAGGCTTAGTGTTGCCATATCATTGATTGGAGATCCCAAAGTACGTCACCATCTCTCTCAAAACCCTTTATGCATGAATTTTTTGGATTGGTTGTATTCCTTCAATGCTCTTGCTTATCATAATTCTTGGAAATCTTGCAGGTTGTTTATATGGATGAACCCAGTACTGGACTAGATCCAGCTTCAAGAAGCAATTTATGGAATGTTGTGAAGCGTGCGAAGCAAGACCGAGCAATTATCCTGACCAGTACTACTCTCTCTCTATAATAATATTAAAAAAAGGAGATTTTACACCTTGCAGTTTATCTCACAATGCTTGATTTCTTGTTTTCAGCTCATTCAATGGAAGAGGCAGAGTACCTGTGTGATAGATTAGGAATTTTTGTTGATGGAAGCTTGCAGTGCGTAGGAAACCCAAAAGAGGTAACTCCGAGACAATCATTTGTATTTTCTTAGAGATCTCGCATGATTCTTTTGCACAGAGATGCAGTACAGAACAGAGACCCAGATATTCATTAGGTTTACTGTAGAATATATCATCTTTCCATCTTTTTTTTTTCTTCGATAGATTAGCTGTGCTTATTTCTGATTTTCCTTTTTATTTCTTTTGATAAATTCCTAAAAACTGGCTTTAACAGCTGAGGGGAAGGTACGGGGGATCTTACGTGTTCACAATGACCACATCCGTAAACGATGAGCGTGAGGTGGAGCAAATGGTTCTGCGCCTCTCCCCCAGCGCTGAAAGAACGTACCAGATGGCCGGAACCCAGAAGTTTGAGATGCCAAAAGAGGAGATCAGCATTGCAGATGTGTTCCAAGCAGTCGAGGTCGCCAAAAGCAGGTTCCCGGTTTATGCCTGGGGTCTGTCGGACACCACCTTAGAAGATGTCTTCATCAAGGTCGCAAACTCAGCCCAGCATTTCCACACGCTTACATGATTAGATGGTCATGTTGATTGTCCAAATTTTTTCATGCTATTTCCATATATTTGATTTATTTCTAGATGTAATGCCCTACTGTATTTGTGAGTAGATATGACATAAGTTTTGAGCATAAATAATATTTGGTTTTGTTTCCCAGTTTCAATATTTTTGAGTGTCTAAGGGGGAAGTGCTCTCCGAGAAATTGTAATCATTGAGACTCAGACCTTGCTTTAGTGGAGGAAATCATTAAATATACGATCACTAGAATTAATGAGAGCTAATCCCAATTTAGAAAATTCAAAGGGTGTGGTGCTGCTCGTGTTCACCCACGACCTTGTTGCCATACTGGTCCATTTCCACATTAATGAGAGCTAACCCCTTTTGATGAGGATGAGCCGTGCATATATATCACAAGCCGCCCCTGTTTCATGAAGTCTATTATAAAGCTGGTCCACGCGACGCCATTGTTTTCGAAGAAACAAGAAAAACATGACACTGTGATTATTGATTTGATTAAGTTAAATAGACCTTAAACCTAATCCATTACTTTATTGAAGCCTTGTAAAATAAAATAGAAGAAAGTTAAATTGCATTGAAATCACGTGACTATCATTTAAAGTAGTAGGATGGCTCTATTTGTGTTGTTATAAGTTATTAAAGTCATTCCTAACCTCTTAAACCTAATCTTGTATAGATTGTCCATAATAAATAAGGAATTCATATGTTGGATCCTAATACAAAATTGACTCTAACTAAAACATAACTCATTTTGTGATGAATATATGAGTCCTAACTTTTTATGTAATACTAATTAACAACTATAAACCTTGGGGTTTTCTGTTATTTTAGTCGATCACGTGAACCTTTTTTTTTATGATTGATCTCTTCATTTTGACCGATTATGTGGACTCTCTTCCCGTCGTCGGTAATTTCCTCTTGGTTGATCTCTCTCTTGTCTTCTTTGCCCTTGATCATGAAATTCTTGGCCATTCATATTATTATTGATTGATTTAAGCTTATGTTTTCATGTACAATAGTGAATAATTATTGTTTTCATGTGCTTGGCAATGAATATTTATTCTTGGTGTAAACAATGTCTCCATATTTTTCTTATTTATCAAATGAAGAAATATTTTCCCATCATATTTACACTAAAATCAATAAATTGAATTGTTTAAATGATATGATATGATAAATAACACTGTTTATCCAAAACAATGCCGATCATACTTTTATATTATCTAACATGTCAACCAATTATACAATTTCAATCAAAATGTGTTTTGTTTTTTCTTGAACAACTTTATTAATTATTTGTGCTTAATAAAAAAATCAGTTTTTGTTTACTATTATTGAGAATCAACAACAACAACAAACTTAAATCACAAATCAATAATAGCCTAAATATCATACCTTAAATACAAACAATACAATTCTAGAGTAGTTTTACACTTATGATCTCCAAGTTAATTCTTTAGTTTCTTTAAAAAACTAGAGAATGACTTGAAACATCTTAAAACTATATGTGAAGAGTTCTGTAAATACGTTTTGATCTCTTCTCTCCAATGTTTCTTTGGATCAAGAACACTTGTTTTATTGAAATCCTCTACTTGAGCAGAGGATCTCAATAACAATTTTATTTTCTTTTTTTTGTGTGTTGTCAATCATAGATCCTACACTCCTTTGCTCATCTCTTTGGTTTGTGGTCACTATATTATCGATATTTGGATTACTTAGGTGTTTTAGCCAATACCCATACTTCTTTAAGTTATGGTTAGTCACCTTGTTTTTCAGGTTTAAGAGATATTGATGATGGTAGCCAATTTTCCATTCTCATTAATGAGTTTGGATGATTTTTTTTTGTGGTTGCTTTTTATGTCATTCCTTATTAGGAGGCTTTTTAGGCTTAAAAGACCTGACCTTCCATCATGTGCTAATATACAGCTTTGCCCCTAAAGAGAGCTTGAGATTTTATCTTTTTTCTAACTTTGAGTGATTTCTTTTTTTCTAAAATTAGTATGTTTAGGGCGTGAAGGGTGGATTCTAAAGAAGAAACACCATTAATATAAGAATTTAGGGGAGAGTTTGAGAGAAAAAAGGTTGGAAGCTTGAGAGAGAAACGAAGGAATTGGGAGAGAGAATATGTGGAGAAGGATAAACTTGCAAGGGAAACCATAAATTAAGTGCAAAACAACTTGGTAATGTGTTCTTAACCAATTATTTCTTGTTGTTTTGAATTTGGGGTAATTTTGGGTGAAAACCCTAACTTTATAAAAGTTAGGGTTATTGAACAAAATTTGGAGAAAAGTGTGTTTGACTGTAGAATTGTTATAGTGACATGGAATACATGTTAGCTAGAGTTAAAATTGAAGAAACATAAAGGAATGAAAATAAATCTTATGGCCAACCATGTTGAATGTGTAAGGGAAAACGATAATTTAATGGAAAGTTGGTGAAATTGTGTGTTAACTTAAAATAAATATGTGAAAGATATATTGTGAATTAAATATTAGTCTTAATCTTATAATCTATGTTATAAGTAAGTTAAGGTAAATGATTTGCATGTTATGGACATAATGAGAAGTGTTGAATGGTTTAAAATAATAGCTATCAATTTGTAGTGTGAATGACTCCCTATGAAGTTTTGTATGGAAAAAGGTGTTGAACTCCAGTCTGTTAGGAAGAAGGTGTTGAACTCCAGTATATTAGGAAGAAGTAGATGGTATGAAGTTAATTGACTCGAAATTGGTATAAATTACAACGGAGAAGGTGAAAATCATAAAAGATAAAATGAAAGCAGCTTAGGATAAACAAAAAAACTATGCAGATAAAAGAAGAAGGTCCTTTGAGTTTGAGGTACGAGATCAAGTGTTCTGAAAAGTTGCATCATAGAAGCATATTATGCGGTTTAGGATGAAAGGAAAATTGGCCCTGAGATACACTAGTCTTTTTGAGATAGTCCAAAGGATAAGCCCAGTTGCATATAGATTGGCCTTACCACCGCACTTGTCAAAGATACATGATGTATTTAATGTATGTTACTTCGAAAGGTTGAGATGGATCCCATTCAAGTGTTGCCACAAGTTCCACTGGAAATAAATGAGGATTTGACTTTGGAAGTACATCCAATCAATATTATTAGATAGAGGTGAGAAGAAACTCAAAAATAGAAGAATCCCCATGGCAAAGATACTTCGTAAAAGTTCCTAAATAAAAAAGATAACATGAGAAAGAGAGTCAGAAATGAAGAAAAAGTATCTAGAGTTATTCCCAGATGCAAGTATGAATTAAATTTTGAGGATGAAATTTTTGTAGGAGGGAAGAATGTAAACCCCAAGATAAATTAAAAATAATAATATAATAGAAAATAGGGTGTAATGAAATGAAATAAGAAAAAGAAAAGAAAAGGAGTTAAAAAGGTAAAAGAAGAAAGGTTTATGGCTGAAAATATCCATTTTTTCAGAATAAAAAATGGTTTAGCTGTTTTGAGAAATCACTAGACTGATTTAATAAAATAGATGAACCATTTCTCTAAATGGTTAGACCGTTTTGGCTGCTATCCTTATTATAACCCGATAGTGCAACAAGAAAAAAAAAGCATTTTCATTTCTTCTTCCTTCCTTTCACATTGAAGGGTTAGAGAGTAAGGGTTAGGAGTGAAAATAGAGGATTTTGAAAGAGAAAAACACATTTACACTAAAAATCAAGAAAGATCAAAGAGAGGAAAAACAATTGAGTAAGAGAGAGAAAATGAAGAAATAAAAGGAAAAAAAGGGGAAGCCTTGGAAAATTTCAATCGGTTGATTTTCAAAATACATTTTGTAACTAGGTAAGATGTTTGGAATCCTTTTATATCAATTTGAACAATAATTAATTGATTTTGAGCAAAATTTACCCAAATTGAATTAGAGTTCTAGAGATGAAATTGGGGGAAAAGTAAATTTCTTAGAAATTGAGTTTCTAAGACCTTTGTACGTTGTTGTAGGAGTGAATTTATGTAAAAAAAAAAAAATTTGGGTTGGTAGGGAAGCCCTAGGGGCTGACCATTAAGAGGCAAAAAAAGAGGATTTAATGCAATGGTGTTATTCTTATAAGTTTTAGGCCATGTTTGTTTCCTGGAAAGTGGTTTCCGAGAAACTACTTTCCAAACTTTCCTGTGTTTATTTGTCATTAGAAAAGTTGGTCAACTGAAAATATTTTTCAGTCAAAGGAAAATTTGGCTTGGTTTTCAGGAAAGTATTTTCCTGAAAAATTTGGGCGGAAAACACTTTTCAGAAGTTGTGAAAAATTTAGAAATGTCATATTATTTGCTAATTATATCAAATTCGGTCCTCAAACTTTTGATTGCTATATATATTTTGTTTTGAATATTTATTTTTCAATTTCATCTCTTAAAATTTAATTTTTATATTAACTTTGGTCCTCATTTTTATAATTGTTATTTGCTTTTCCCTTATCATTTTTTTATTGAAATTTTTTATCTATCAAATATGATCCTTATTCTTTTGATTGTTACTTATTTTATTTGAAATAATTTATGAAATGTTAATTATTATTATTTTAATTTCTTCATCTTTTATTATTTTTTAGATTTAATCTCTATTATTTCGATTATTATTTATTTTATTTAAGATAATTTATGAAATTGTTTTTTTTTTCAATTTCATTCTCATTCAACTTTTTAATTTGTAAGATTTTGTTCCTCATTATTTTAATAAACTTGAGAAAAATAAAACATTAATAAGTTATTTTCCAGCTCATTTTCCATGACATAACGAAATACTGGAAAGTATTTTCCAACTTATTTTCCATTACACTACCAAACATCAGAAAATAATTCACTTTCCCGGAATTCACTTTCCAAAAAGAAACTACTTTCCAACAAACAAACATGACCTTATTGTAATTTTGATAATTGAATATATGGATAACAATTTTCATAAATGATTCTAATTCTATGTGACAAATATGAATTTTCGATGTTTTATGAATTTAATGCCTTTAAGAAATTGTTGAATTAATAATTAGTTTTGGTTGTGTTTGAGATTAAGGCAAGGTGAAATGGAGTTTGTATTTATTAGATGTAATAAGAACTTTTATGTGAATTAAATGAGGATATTGTAGAAAGTGAATGGAGAATTGAAGAAAATGTGAATTAGCTTGTAATTAAATTGATTTTTGTTTAATTAATGATTTAGGATATATTAATGATGATTAGAAAGGGATATATATCATTTTTCAAAGAATGATATAATTAAATTTATAAGAAAGAGTTAGATATTGAATAATTATATGAAAATCAGAATTGTATCAAATAAGTTGAAAAAAAAAGGAATTTAGTTGTGGACGAGTAACTGAGTGGAGTTATAATAGATGTTACGATGAATAAGGAATATTTTTGGATACAATAATAATTGATTTAAAAACCTATTGATGCAGGGGAGACCGTTAGGGTGATTTAGCGAGCTAGTAAAGCCGCTCATAGTAAAAAAAATAGGTAGGTACTTCGTACTTTATGGTAATGTTTTTTTTTATAATAATTTTCCACAAATTTTACTTGTGAATTAGTTAATCCATGAAAATACGGATAGTGATATTAATAGTTTATACGGAAAGAAAGATGTGTAAGTTAAGAGGATTGATTAACAACCAAGATGGGTTAACCAAATTGATGAGTATTCATTAAAAAATACTAGAATATTGGCTTACGAATAGGGAATGCTAGATTGATTGGCAACTAAGATGAGTTGACTGGATTGATGATGGGTATTTCGTTAAGGACTTCCAAATAGGAATGCCAGATTGATTGACAACCGAGATGAGTTGGCCAAATTGATTGGTATTCATTAAGAAATACTATAATATTGGCTTTTGAATAGGAATGCCAGATTGATGGGCAACCAAGATGGTTGATCGGGTTAATTGATATTCACGAAGGAATACCAGATTATTAATTTTTCAAATGTAAATGCTGAATTGATTGGTAAATAAGATGAGTATGTTGAGATAATGAGTACTTAAGATAGAATATTGAAATGTTGGCTAAGTTATAGAAATGTTGGAACGATTATTCAAGTTATAAATATTATGAGATTTGTTTACCTTTGAATGAAATTATGTAAAGAGAAATTGGATGATTATAAAAAATGAATTAAATATTATCTATATGAAAAATTGATAATTTCCTTTAAGTGTTAAATGAAATATTAACTCGTCACTTAATAAATATTATTGATTTTGTTACATGTAACTCATAGGTTCGCCAAGAGTTATTAGTAGTTGTTATTTTTATATTGCTTTAGGAAATTATGGATTATTAAATTGTATTATCAAACTTGTGGATTATAATTTTGGACACTCTATTTTGAAATGTAATTTAAATATCCTTGGATTAAATTAACAATTGTCATCAACCAATTTAGGTGACATTCAAATTGGCCGAAAAAGTAGATAAGAGCTTGAGAAGACTTTGGATCTCGGGTTGATTTTTTATTTTTTGATCGATTTTTGGAAACTTTACAGGAACAATTGGGTTTATTGAGTTATGTATGTTGTTTTTCATGTCAAAAACTGGTGGAAAAGCAAGTTATCTAGTCCTAAAAATGAAACAACAATTTCTACCTAGATTCTATTAAGTTGGACTACTGGAAACTAGTCAAGAGGACAACAAGTTATTCAATTTAGTTATTTATCTTTTTAAAATAATAAGTGGATGACATGTCATCCATTCTTTTAATTAAAAATAAATAAAAAGCAAGGTCAAATGCATGGGCCTAACCTCTAGGCCTGCGTGCACCTAGCCTGCTACTAGAGGGCTAGGAGATGGGCTTGACTCTTCTATTTCTTTTTCTTTGTGTTTTTTTGGACACTTAAAAAAATTAAAATTACCATATTTAGTCACTTACTCTTTATTTTGACTTGGACTTGGTTCTTAAATAATATTATAAATTCTTATTTGAATTTTATTAATTTGTATTTCAATTATTATGTATCTAGTATGAAAATAATAATACAAATAATAAATTGTTTAGGAAAAATTGATTCAAATTTTTTTAAAACAAATTTAAATAGATTTTGAACACTATTTTAATATATTTATGATTTCTTTTAGCTTTCAATCACATATGAAATATGAACATAATATTTTAATTTTTTTTAAACTTGTTTTAATAATTATATTTTTTTAACGGAAACAATGATTTTAGTTTAAAGTCTTAGATTATAAACAAGAAAGATGTTAATAAGAAAATTGATTTTATACTTGAGAAATATACATTTTATGATTATTTAAAATGATTTATATTTTTTTAAAACAACTATTAATTGTTCTATAATTAGATTTTTTTTCTTCTAAAGCTACATTCAACATGATATTAGATATCTTAATATGTATTTATTCTATATTTTGTTTAGATCAATAAATTTATTATAATTTATTAACACATATAATTTTCAATTTATTTTGTTAAATTAATCTTATTTGTCAATGATTTAATAATAATAATAAAGAATTCTCCGAGATGGTGATTTTTTTTAATAATCAAAAACAATTTTGGTCCCAAAAAGTCATATAAACTAGTTAAAAATTTCTTTGGGCTCCTGGACAGAAAGTCAGAGCTTCGCCGATGCATATTCCTGCGTTACAAAATTCTCAAGTGACGACATTTAGCAGAGAGTTGGTGTTGTCCATTGACCAAAATCATATATAAAGTTGAGCGAGTCTGTCTGCATTACTACTTCGCACGTACATTTGATTTAACAAAGCATAAGATCAAACATGGTCGGTGTTAAATTTCATCACAGGTGATTAAAATATCTCAATAACAAAGCCAAGAATCTCTCAACTTACAGCTTGAGAGGGAAATATATCTGATACAATTAGATCTCGAGATATATATCTTTATTGGACACTGTCAACTTGGACTCGTCTTTAAAAAAGAGGAAGAAAAACAGCCCTCTGGATGTGAAAGAATTTAAAGAAATGGGGGAACCTCGTGACTTCGAACACAGTCCTGGCTGTCTGTTCGATCAAGCTCATGTGCTGCGAGATGCACGCCGAGCACTCCTTGTGTTCTTTATTTGAATCCTCATGCCCAGATATCTACATATATAAAACCTCGGCGACTCATTATCAGTACTGATCTCACTGTCATTTCTTTTGTTAATTAATTACCTGAACGATCGTCATGAATCTTTCTTTCCCCCCCTTTTGCATCATCAACACGTATCAGCCAGCTTATTCTTTGCAATCTTGTCAGTATATACATGGCCAACTAGCTAGGTAGATCTCATCGTGTTTTCAAGATATCCAACAAGAATCCTTTCAAAAAATGGCCAACAGACACGTTTCAAATATTAACCAGCTGCCATTCATATCTCTGTCTATGGTGAAGATAAGAAATGGAGGTTTAAAGATTTCCCAACAATATTGCATTTAGTGTTATTCATCTGTGTGTCTGTGTGTGTGAGTGTGTGTGTGTGTGTGTGTGTGAAGTTGATTTTTTGAAGTTCAGTTGGGCTAAACATGGCTTCAAGAAACAGTTGGCTGAATATATTCCAATTAATCACCCTCACATCAAGTGCTACTAATATCTTTGCGAAAATATAGCTCAGTTTGTACATGATTTAAAATTGTTCCAAACAGTATTTTTTTTTAAATATTTCTTTTTTATTTTAAATTATTTTTTTTATTTTTTTAATTGTTTTGATAGGATGGTGTTAAAAATAAAAAAATATTATTTTAATATATTTTTAAATAAAAAAATATTTTAAAAAAAACTGCTATTACAATTACAGCTACACTTTTAATATTATATTGAAAATAATTATTAAATCTATAAATATGTCATTATGACAAATAAAAGAATGCATACAGGACAAGACGTTTCTCTCATATAGAGTATGTTCGTTTTCTGAAAAGTGGTTTTCGGGAAATCATTTTCCAAACTTTCTTGTATTTGTTTACTATTAAGAAAGTTGGTCAACGAAAAATACTTTCCGGTCAAAGGAAATTTTGGCTTGGTTTCCAGAAAGTGTTTTCCTTTTATTTTAGGCGGAAAACACTTTCTGGAAGTTGTGAAAAATTTAGAAATATCATATTATTTGCTGATTATATTAAATTTGGTCCTCAAACTTTTGATTGCTATATATATTTTGTTTTGAATATTTATTTTTCAATTTTATCCCTTAGAATTTAATTTTTATATTAATTTTGGTCCTCATTTTTATAATTATTATTTGCTTTTCCCTTATCATTTTTTAATTGAAATTTTTTATCTATCAAATTTGGTCCTCATTCTTTTGATTGTTACTTATTTTATTTGAAATAATTTATGAAATGTTAATTATTATTATTTTAATTTCTTCATCTTTTAATTTTTTTATTTTTTAGATTTGATTTCTATTATTTTGATTATTATTTATTTTATTTGAGATAATTTATGAAATTATATTTTTTTTTCAATTTCATTCTCATTCAACTTTTTAATTTGTAAGATTTGTTCCTTATTATTGTAATAAACTTGAAAAAATAAAACATTAATAAGTTATTTTCCAGCTCATTTTCCATGACATAACCAAACACTGGAAATTATTTTCCAACTTATTTTTCATTACACTACCAAACATCGAAAAATAATTCATTTTCCCGGAATTCATTTTTTTAAAAAAAACTAATTTTCAGCAAACAAATGGGTTCATAATCTCTCTCTTCTTTCCTTTCTTTTTCTGTCTGTGATCTACTTCTTTATTGATATTGTCATTCTTTATATAATATTAAGTAATGTATTATTTTAATTTGAATGAAAAAATTAACAAATTGTCAATTATATCCAAGGATGGCATGTTAACCTGAAATAATTTTTTTTATAAGAAATAAAATAAAATTATATACATGTATAACTTAGGGGTATTTTCAAAATAAAAATTATCATTGTGTCATTTTGAATATAAAAACTTGATTAAATGATAATAATAGAGAATTTAATACTATATACTAACATAATATACATAATTAAAAACATATGAGACATTGAAAATATTATCAATTATATAAGAATAGATTGTGTCATTTATTAAAAACAATGATTTTATATTATATACTTATGTATATCAAGAAACTTTTTGGAATAAAAAATATAATTTTATCAATTTGGTGGAAAACATAATTAAAGGGTAATTTGAGAATTAAATACTATACAATGACATCATAGATACAATTAAAAATGTAAAGACATGTCAGGCGAATATCACGGTGACCGATTAAAAATAATCTTTTAAATTATCGGATAAAAAACGGATATCTGACATCTTGTTCTTTGAAAAAAAAAAGATTTATGTTCAAAGAGTCACCACCTAGTATTATAGTTACTAGGAACCCCAACTAGTCAACAAAGATTTTATGATACGAGACTAGTTATGCAAAAGGGAAGGTGATATCATCCCTTAAGCGTTTTATCTAAGATAGACTGCATTGCTGGTCTTATCTTAAATTGCTAAAAGTTTGTTTTTCTCTTTTTATTTTTTTTTGTTATTCCTATAATGTTCACGACTCTAGCATTAGTGAACATTTACTACTTACAAATATTTTCTACACTGGCGTTGATAAATATTGCACAAACCAAAAAAATAGAATATTCCTGACTCTGATGCTAGTGAATAAGTTTGCAAGATTTGGATTTTTAATTGAAGAAGAAACAATTTTTTTTATGCCTTTCTCTTTTTGTTTACCTTTTTTTGTTTACTCTTTTTAGACAAGAAGAAAAAAATACATTGCATAAAAGATTCACATTTAACAGTAATGGTTTGTAGATTAAACATGCAACATAGAAAAACAATAAGCAAAGAAAAAAAATAAAATAAAACAACACGCGAGGAGATCATAAATAAATCAACGAAAATCCCCGAATATTTTTGAATTTTTTTGATATCCAAAAGGAGCTCGTTTTGTTAAATATCAAAACAAAAAGATAATAAAATACATGAAAAAGATATAAAGGTGTGTTTTGCCAAACACACCCTTAGCTAAAAGTAGCTTGGGCTGGTTGGGCTTGAAGCCAGACCCAGCCCACTCTTTTTCTATTTACTGGGCTAGACCTCGCAGGCTTAAACCTTGCGAAATCCGGTTACTGGCTTTTCCCTCCTTTTCTTTTTATTTCTTTGTTTTTTTACCTGCAGGCGTGCGTGAACTGTTCACGCACGCCTGCTGCAAGAACATGGTAATTAAAATGTAGGGAGGGGGAAAACAAACTTACCTGGCGAGCTTCTGCTGGGAACAAAGCGGACGGCGATGGAGGCTGGCGGGTGGCGCCCCTGCGATGACCTTCCTCTCCTTCTATCTCGCTTCTCTGTCTGTTGTTGTTCTTTTATTTCTCTATGTCTCTGTCACCCTCTCTGGTTTTTCCTCTATTTTCCTCCTTTGTTCTCCTTTGTTTTCTGTTTTTCGCCCCCCCCCCCCTCTTTTTAATCCTTTTTAGCCTTTTATAGGCGTTTCTGCTGTGGATTTTATCCTCATCTCCCCAGGATACTGATCCTTGTGTGGAGATAAGGACTTTGCGTCTTTGTGTTCATGCAGTCTCGTCCATGCCAGACTGTTGGTGGCGGTTTCCTTAGGGCTTTAATGGAGTTTTGTGGGACGAAAGAAAACCAAAAACGTGAAGTAGCTTGAATGTGTTGTTGGGTAGGATGGGGACTCCCTCATTTCTCCCTTTTCCCTTTTTGTTGCAGATGGTGCTTCCAGCTTCAGAGGAAGAAGAAGAAGAAGAAGAAGAAGAAACAGCGCGTTGTGAAAATGACGTCGTTTTGGTCCTTGAAATGCCCATTTTCAATTTGGTCCTTGAAGTTTCGAAACTTTGAATTCAAGCCCCTG
This sequence comes from Populus trichocarpa, assembly GCF_000002775.5. Classification (NCBI taxonomy): domain Eukaryota; kingdom Viridiplantae; phylum Streptophyta; class Magnoliopsida; order Malpighiales; family Salicaceae; genus Populus; species Populus trichocarpa. Next base: position 8,889,327 of record NC_037299.2, on the reverse strand, counting down.
ATCTTTTAATTTCAAGACTTAACCCCCTTAAAATTAATTAAAAACAAGTAGGTCAAAGTTGAGTTATAACAATTGTCCCTTCTTTACAATACTTACGGTGCAAAGACATTGAAAAATTTATTTTCTTTTGGCTTTGCATAGTAAGTTTGTAAAGAAAATAAGCGTAAAAGTCCTTCCTCTTCTTTTCTTTTGATTTTTTTTTGAAAAAACTGGTCAAATTGTTCCAAATGATTTTTCAGAAAGGGTCTCATTGTAATAGGTGACCTGCCTAGGAAGGAAAAATACAAATAAATGGTCTCATTGTAATGGGTAACCTACTCAAGTGGAAAAATATGAAGATTTTTCAGGAGGAGTCTTATTGTAATGAGTGAGCTACCCAAGGGGGAAAATACATAGATTTTTTAGAAAAAGGTCTCATTGTAATGGGTGACCTGCTCACGGGGAGAAAATACAAAGAAAGAGTCTCATTGTAATGGGTGACCTATCCAAGTAAAAAATACGGAGATTTTTCAGAAGGGATCTCATTGTAATGGGTGACCTGCCTAGCGGGGAAAATACAGAGATTTTTCAGAAAGGGTCTCATTAAGTGGAAAAAATATAGAGATTTTTCGGAAAAAGGATCTCATTGTAATGAGTGACCTACCTATGTGGAAAAATACATGGATTTTTTTCGAGTGACCTAATTCTTATGGGCGGCCTGCCCAGGTCACGAATTTCTCTTGTGAAATTTGCAAAACTCATTAATCAATGTCTTAAAGTTTAGATGATATACATGCATCTTTACCTAATTTGAAATATAGGCCCCTATTTTTTCTCAATCTTCTTGTTGCTTGATTGATGAGGACTTACTATCTTTGATTTTGGTCATATTCATTGTTTGGCTTCTAACCCACTCAAGTTGGCCCATGTAAGTCTTTTCCCATATTTGTTTACACAACTCAGCCTTTATGGTGCCTATTGTGACCTATTTTGAATAATTTAAGAGGATCATTCATTACTCCCTTATCTCACTGCTAAAAACATTCGATGTCACTTGTTGAAAGGACCAAGCTACCTTTTATAAACCAAAATGCTCCCTTGTCTCATTGTAGGAAATGTTCCATTTTTTATGGTTATCTAGAAGGGATCAATTCTCCTTCTAAACATAATGTTGCCCCCTTGTACTGGTCAATGCCTCTAAGTGTGCTTTGTCAGTGACTCAGACAATAATGGTTTCGATTAACCATTCTCTCATTTCTCTCATTTTTAGTTTGGTGAAGGAATATGTGTCTGATGATATTGTCATTGGTGAAAGTACATTATGAGGTGACCTTTTATTTTTATAGGTTTCAAAGTGAAGGGCTCGAGAAAAAGCTCAAAGTTTTGTTTGATAAGAATTTATCTCTTTTTAAACACTCATTTTATCAATATGAATAATAATGAGTAGCTTGTTCTTAATGTCATGACTCTTATGAAAAAGTACTCTTCTACAAGTACGTAATGTAGTTTGTGGTTTTTAGCTATGAAAGAAAATGATTCATAAGACTCAAAAAGTGTTTCAAGGTTTCAAAGACTAAAGATCACTATTAGTAGTTTGAGTCTTTGTGTTTTTCATCTTTTTTTTTGCCACTCTTTTTTGGTTTGCCCTTTTTCATTATTTTGGCCTGGGCATACTCATTTTATTTTGGCTATAACTTTTTCTTGTGATTTGGGCACGCCCCCTAACATTTGAGTTTTTTGGGCTCCTTTCTTTTTTGGCTTTCTTATAGCTTTTCATCTATCTTTTTTCATTAAAATTTTCACTTGCCTCCCAGTGTGAGGTGTGATCCTAGTCGAGATTTTTCATGAAAGAATAATTATTCAGGCTCAGAAGGGGACCGCAAGGAATATACTTATTTTAGAATGTGAAAGGAATAACAAAGATGACTTTTTCTCATTTCAAGCACGAACAATTAAGATCAATAAACTTTGACCTCATCCAGTATGATGGTTTATACATTTGCAAAGAAATTTATTTCATGAGTTTATGAGCAACGAGTTCACTGCATACTATTATTCATACATTTAAAATACCTGGTTCAAAAGTCACGAAGTGAGGGTGATGATTTATTTTTCTATTCGTGTTTAGAGTTTACTCACCTCAATGAAGGTGTTGCTTGATTCATGAGTCATTCTTCAAGTAGAATGTCAAAAATATCATTTTAAATAAACATCAAATCATTTTTAAAATCAAAATGCAAGTTTAATTTTTCAAAATTCCACTTGGGGAAAAGATTTTGGTAAAAGAAATGAATCGCGTCTATGAGATCACGGGAAGCTTCAAAAGTGTGTTTGTGAGTTCTTAGAGGGAACACCTTTTAGGATATTTGGCTATAAATCAAAGGAAAGTACACAATTGAAGGACAAATTCATTATTTCTTAGAAAAGAGGCTTAATAACAAAGATTGTATGCTAACATCTTGAGCTATGATACATAAAAGGGCTAAACACTTAGCAACCATGGATTGGAATTTATGGAATCTTCCAATCATCCCTATCCTACGAACACCTTAATAAAGACACCTTTTCAATAGTCAATTGAGGTTACGCATAGACCAGTCTTGGCCTAATGACACTATGGCTTCATCTTCTGGACGATTGATCTCTAAGTGTCTTTATTTTTGTAGTTCTTTCTCTCGCCTTTGTAACCACTTTTGATATTGTGAACCTCAATTTCTTTTTTTTTTTCTTCCAGTGAAACTTTTCTCCTCAGTCGAGTCAACAATCCTTCCCAACCGGATGGCTTGTTCAATCCTTTCAGCTATAACAACCAAGTTATAAAAATATTGTGCAAAACTTCTAACTAGGTATTCAAAGTATGAGGCCTTGAAAGTGTTGTCAAACAAATTGATCATCTCTTTTTCCAACAAATGAGGATTAACCTGTGCGACCATCTCACGTCATTTTTGGGTGTATTATCTTATAGACTCCTTGTTGTCCTTTTCCATTATTTATAAGCTTGACCTATTAAGACCCATATCCATATTGAACTTATATTGCCTAATGAAGGTATCAACTAAGTCCTTCCACTTTTTTACCTTGGTATTTTCCAACTGCATATACCAAGTAAGGGCAGCGTCACTCAAGATGTCTTAAAGGAAATGAATCAACAGTTTCTCATCATTGACCACCTTAGCCATTTTAGTATAATATGTTTTGACATGAGTTACAGGGCATTGAGTTCCTATATATTTGATGAATTTAGACACTCTAAAAGTTTTGAGAATGATCATGTTGGGCACCAAACATATTTTTGTGGCCTTTATATGGTCGTGTAGGCTAGTTCTCTTGAATGCCCTCATCTTTTGCTCTAGGGCAGCCAATTTGTCAAGGTCATCTTCTTTTACCATCTTGTTCTTTTGAGATTCCTTCATTCTACGGTCAATGGTAGATGATATTTTTATAAGATATGCTGGTTGAGCAATTTGGGAATATGTAGCTGATTAAGATTTAAATGACCCCTCATTTGCCCCTAGATTCTGTGGGTTTAAGAGCAAAGTTTCAGGTTGAGCTATAATTTTTGCTTCTCCAGATTTAGATCTCAAGGCCTGCTCAAGTAGACTAGTAAGCCTTGTGACTTCTTCTCTAAGACTTTCCAACTCCTTTCAGTGTTGAGCTTCCAACTGAGCTCTTTCTTTGTTATCCATTTGTCTTTTTCACAGTCGAGTGTTATAGGTGTGTTTCAATGGGGAACCTATATTTCAGTCTAGTAAATGAAAATTATGCAATCATGCGCAAGTGATGATGCTATGAAAAAGGAAAATGTGGATTCAATGTGGACTCGCCCTTCACAGGGTGGCAATGGTCGTTTATTCATGGATTTTAGGGACTTGAGCCATCATCATGCCAACGAGGGGATCCTTGTCTAGTCTTGCTTAAGTTTGAGCTATTGATAAACCTTTCAACTTTTAATTCAAGTAGGTCCGTTTTTTGTTAACTATAACAACTCAGGCTCTTGTATCCTATGTGACGACCATTTTCCACCTAATGGTCTTGGAATTCAAGATGTCGCATGTTGGGCTAGCCATAATGAGATTACATAAGGTATAACCTAACAGGTCGGTTCTAGTTGTTAAGTGCATCATGGGGGTAGGTTACTATCTAGCCTCAAAGGGTATCTCGGATGCTCAATGATCGTCCTCGAAAGGTCGATATGAGGCTTACAAGTAGTGTGAAGATAAAAGCCCTGAATAATATCAGATTGACATATCAACCACCATCGAGTAAACAATCAAATAAGAGTTGGATAGTTTCACGAATCTTACCCAGACTAAAATCATTGGGGTATCGTTATTGCTCCACATATCCTAAATTTCAAGGTGTGTGCTCTTGAAGTGATGCATGACAATATAAACATAGATACATACTAAAGCAGTAAAGGCAATCAAATAAATCGAATAAGCACAAAAAATGAGATAGTAATAAAAAGACAAACAACAAAGCTTAGTCCTAAAAGTTCCTAGTGGATTCGCCATTCTATCACACCCAGACATCGCGACGATCAATTAAAAATAATCTTGTAAATTATCGGACAATGAACGGATATGTAGCATCTTGTTCTTTGGGGAAATAAAGGTCTATGTTCAAAGAATCGCCACCTAGTATTATAATCACTAGAAACCCTAATTGGTCAACAACGATTCTATGGTACGAAACTAGTTACGCGAAAGGAAATGTGCTATCACCCCTTAAGCGTCCAACCTGAGACAGACTGCATTGTTGGTCTCGTCTTAAATTGCTAAAAGTTTGTTTTTCTCTTTTTCTCTTTTTGTTCTTCCTATAATGTTCCAGACTCTGGCGTTAATGAACATTTACCAACGAATATTTTCAACTCTGGCGTTGATAAATATTGCACAAACCTAAAAAGTGCGATATTCCTGACTCTAACACCAGTTAATACGTTCGTAAGATTTGGATTTTTAATTGAAGAAGAAACAATTTTTTTGATGCCTTTCTCTTTTTGCTTACCTTTTTATTTACTTTTTTAAAACAGAAAGAAAAAAAACATTGTATAAAAGATTCACATTTAATAGTAATGGTCTGTAGATTAAACATGCAGCATAGAAAAACAATACGCCAAGAAAAAAAATAATAAACAACACGCGAGGGAACTATAAATAAATCAATGAAGATCTCCAAATAATATTAGATTTTTTTATATCCAAAAGAAGTTCGTTTGGCTAGATATCTAAATAAAAAGGGAATAAAATACATGGGAAAGGCATAAAGGTGTGTTTGATAGAAGGTGTCGATATTTCCAAATACACTCTTAACCAAAAGTAGCTTAGGCTAGCTAGGCCTGAGGCCCAGACCCGACCCATTCTTTTTTATAACATGTATGTAATGTAATTAGGGATTGTTTGATAGAAGGTGTTGATATATGATTGGTGGCTATTTTGACAATGTACTGGTGCACAATTCATGGTGGTTATGATAATGTGTTGGCATGTAATTAGAAATTGTGTTTGTCAATATGAATGTGCAAGAAAAGTGGCTGTTGAGATGGTATAAAAGTAAACGGCATAATCCCTACACTTTAGCAAGATGAATGACAAAAGTTCCAAGTAAAGACTCAATTTTACCTCTGAAGATCCATAAGGGATAGTGCTATGAAACTAAGTAAGTAAGAGATAAACTGGTGAGTGGGGGCTTAGAAAGATAAGTTTCTAGGGTGGATTCTTGTATATAATGATGCCTCTATATAAGTTATGTGTCTACCTTACGATATAAGATGACAAATATATAGTATATGAGACCATGGGTGAGGGTTATAAAGAATTAAATGCCTATAAAGGCTTGAAATGAAAATTAAAAAATTTATATTGGTAGGTGTATGGGTTACCATATGTGATGTATGGTTTATAATATTTGTAATTAACTCGTTTTACGTGTGAGGTCTATGACATGAACTTTATTTATTCATAAAATGGAAGAGTTAATATAAATATTATATTTTACAGGGGTCTTTATGCACTCTTACAGGTTGATAGATAGGCCAACCATATAGCTAGTACTCAGAAGGGATATTGTACTAAAATGGTTGTAATAGACAAAGTTTTATGATTAAATTGTATTATAATTGTCGCGGGGCGATGTCGGGACTGATGCGCTGAAATGTGCCTGCTAAGAGATGTTGTTGGGAAAGGAAAGAGTTTTGGATATAATCATAAAATTATAACTATAAGATTCAAGAGTCGCCACCTAGTATTAAGGTTACTAGGAAACCTTATGATCTACAAGACTCCGAGTAAGGGACTGATTGTGCAAGGGGAAGACACATTGCTGCTTGATTGTTTTTCTAGATCAAGTTTTTATTCGTTGGTCTTTTTCTAAGATTTAAGATAGATCTCCCTTAGTGAGAAAATTGCTACCTTATCGTGTTTAATTCTAACCATTCTAAAGTCCAAAAATTAGCATGGCATTTATTTTACACTTTGTATATTTAATACCTAAGGGTGTACTCTATTTTGTAGTTTTACACCCCTAAATATTAAAATCTACATCTACCATAATATAAAATGAACAAAATGATTGATAAAAGATTTTTGATATTTAGGACAAATCCTAACGGATAATCATAAGCTAGTTATTATATCAATTTTATTTGCATTTTTAAAACTTGCGAAAGATACAATTCTTGTTTTTTTTAATGAAAATATGCCTTGAAAAACTTTTAGGATTTGACAAATTTTTTTAAAGGACTTTTAAAATCATTTTGAATTTTTTTGTTTTTTTTATGATATATAATATATAATATTATTATATTATATTATATTATATTATTATTAAATATATAGCTTGGGCCTGACCCAATCAACTAGGTTGAACTTGGTCGGGTATAGTTAGGCTGATAAGCGGCCCATCAAACTTGGCCCTTTTTTTTTCTTTTTATTAGGCTGTACCCGGCCCACCATCCAGGCTGGGCCGAAACAGATCCAGCCTAACTCAGTCGGGTTAGGTCGACTGGCAGCCCAACAAGCTCTCATTTTTTTGTTAGGTGGGCTGGACCCGGCCCAGTCATATGGGCTGGGCTTAAATGGGTCTAACCCACGACCCACATGGTTGTTGGCTCGACCTAGCTACCATGTAATTATTTTGAGCGCTGCATGCAAAATGAATTCTACATACAGTGGCCATGAAAGGGAAGGGGCGAGAAAAGGAAAAGGAAGAAGAAGGAGAGGAAAGTTACCTGGCTTGGATGCTCTGGCTATGAGGAGGAGGTTCGACTGGTGGTTGTGGAGGCGTTGGTGGAGGGGTTAGCCGCTGATGTTGCTGTTGTGTACGTTGTTGGAGTTGCTGTCACTATGGCTAGTGTTGGAGTTGCTGGAGTGGCTGAGGAGAGAGTCGTCGCCCCTACTACTGTTAGAAAGATGGAAGCTACTGGACTAGGTGGTGGCTGCTACTACTACTACTGGGTTGCGGTGGCAGAGGATGAAAAAGAAATAAAGCGATAATGGAAGAAAAACTGGGGGAAAGGATGGTTTTTCTCCAAGTTTGGCTTCAAATTTCTTCATACCCAGACGATGAAATTCACCTCTATTTATAGGGGATGGAAAAGGGACATGATGTTATTTATGATGCCAAATCTTAGTCCTTGATTCGACCCCAAAGGATCCCAACCATTGGTTGAAAGTGGCTATCATGGGCTGTCAGATTTGTTGCAGGAAAGGGATGGTCGAGTTGGCCACTTTAGGGTTGTGCTATAGCCATTGTTGTGTCAATAGTCAAGAACGGATCACACTGATGTGTAGTCAGGTTGTCATTTTTGTAAAAGTTTTGTCAAATTTGATGGAGAGATAAAGCATTAAATGTCTTAGGAAGGAGGTCACTCGAGCAGCTTCTCTGGAGAAGATGAACAATCAACCCTAAAACAACGTTATTTTGATAAAGTTCATTTTAGTCCTTTAATTTCTTATTTCTCTCGATTAGACCCCTAATTGGCTTTAAAGTTTCAATTTTGTTCAATTTCCCCCCTAGCGAACTTCAATTTCAGCCCTGGATTTCAACTTCTTTTTCATTTTGGTCATTGGTTTTGGATTTCTCCAGTTTAACCCCTAATTGGCCATTAAACTTTCAAATCTCTTCAATTTCACCACTGATTTCAACCAATTAGGTTTCTAGAGTTTGGTACATGTTCCAAAATAATCCTTGGCTACAAATTTCTTTAATTTCGCCTTTAATTGACTCAAAAACTTTGATTTTCTTGTAATTTTACTCTCGATTTCAATCAATTGACTTGGTCAAAATAAAATTTGATCTAATAAAATTCTAATTTTCTTAATTAAGCCCAAATTAGGCTCTCAAACTTAATTTTTCACCAATTAAGCCCCTAATATAATTAATTTGACTCATTTAAAGTATAATTAAGTCTGTACACCTAATTAAATCCTTTAATTTGGCCCATGATTAAATTAAATCAGCCTATTAAAAATCTAATTATGTTATTGTACTTAATTTTATGCAGATTCGTCTGATAATCATGTAACTTGACCTTGAATATGTATTGTCTATTTAGTTTTGAGTAAAATAGGGCACAATTATGCTCTCGATTCCATCCACAATTACAGCTTAATTTTTTCTACATTAGAAATCTTCATAGCTTACTTTTGCCAAAATATCAATCTTTATAATGCTTGCGATAAAAAGTCTTGTAATAGACTTTAGATAGTAAGTTTTGTATATAAGAAAAAGGAATGGTGATAATAGATTCACTAGATCAAGAAATGGTCAGTCCTTCTAAAAATATTTGAATTGAGGGCTCAAAAGGGCACTCAGAGGAAAAATAGATAGAGCTAGAGAGTGCACTCGAAGGAAAAAGAGATAAGGTTTGAAAGAAAAAAAGATAATCTTTATGAAATACTTTTTGAAGTGGTATGGTTGTATCAGACAACCTATCTATTAGTGAAATTCAAAGATTTTGAAATGGTTGAATTGTCATGCGTGATTAGCTTAGATGAAAAATACGAAGGTTTTTCCAAAATGGTCTCATTGTAATGAGTGACTTACCAAGGTGGAAGAATGCAAAGATTTTTTTGAATGATGAAAATACAAAGATTTTTCAAAGTGGTCTTATTGTAATGGGCAACTTGCCAAAATGGAAAATGAAAGATTTTCGAAGTGATGAAAAATGCGAAGGTTTTTCAAAGTGGTTTTATTGTAATGGGCAACCTGCCCAAGAGGAAAAAGCAAAGATTTTTCAAAATGGTAAAAACTGTGAAGATTTTTCAAAGTGGTAAAAAAAGTGAATGATTTTTCAAAGTGGTCTTATTGTAATGGGCAATCTGCCAGGAGAAAAATGTGAAGATTTTTCGAGTGGTGAAAAATACGATGTACCTTTATCTGAAAGTTTGCAAGCTCTGCCCTACATTTTCTATGTTTCATAGAAAGGAAATTATGGAGCCAACCTTATTATATGTTTTTTGGATTGCCCCACAACCTGATCATACCCCCAAATGTGTCATTCGAGTTTTTTTTTGGGATGAGGCCGTGTGAAAAAAGATTTGGTTATTAACAAGAAGTTGTTTTGATAGAGAAATTTTTTAATTTCAAAGCTATTCCAAACATGAAAACCATTTTAATGTTGGTTTAAAACAAATTTGTTCTAAAGAAATTTAAGTGATTCCTATAGACAGATATTCATATGCGTTGGAAATTTTTGTTTTGCTTTTGGTGGAAATATGAAATGATATTTTATTGGTCAAAGGGTTCAAATTTTAATTTGAGGGTTTTAGAGAACCATTCTACAAAGCATTCATTTTATTTGTATGAATAATGGTGCTTATTTCTCATTGGAAAGCATTGTCTGCCGATCCAGATTGCGTGCCTTTGATCAGAAAGGGTTTGATTGGGCACATAACATAGACTTTGACTCTTGATTATGAAGAAAACAAAATGATATTTGTATGCTCAAATAGTGTTTAAGAGATTTCAAGACTAAGGATCACTAATGCTTGTTTCCTAACCTCTATTGCTCTGTGTATTTCTAGACCTTGCAAAATGGTCGATCGTGCCCCCTAGTATCGGGCTTGGGCTTTTTCTCTTTGTTTTTTCTTCATTTGATTTTTAGCATCATCATATTAGTTATTTTTTGTGGTATGCTCAAATCTTTTTTATCCTTTGGATTACTTCATGCCCCTTAGTTTTGTTTTGACACTTTTAATCATTGAGGTTTATTTTTTGTTTATCTCTCGCACTTGCCTCTTAGTGTAGAGTGTGATCCTAGCCAAGGTTATTTTTCAAGAAAAATGCATTAGGCTAAAAAAGAGGATTGCAAAGGATTTTTTTTAGTATTGTGAATGGACTATCAAACATGGTCTTTTCTTATTTAAAATGCATGCATTTAGAACCGGTAAGCTTTGCTTTCTTTCATGCGAATATGCAATATGGTTTCTCATTATTAATTCAGCTAAAACTCAGCTTTGAAGTTACCTCATGGTGTTTAGGTTACTCTTCAGGTTTTTCTAGGTGTATGACCACTTTCCTATGAATCTATTTAATTTTTAAAACTCGTGTTAGAACAAACACTAATTTGATTTTTGTTTTTGTACTCAAACCTTGATTTTCCAAAAATCCTTGTGAAAACATGGGATCATGCATAGTTTTTGGAGAGAAAAAAGGAAACACACCAAATAATTCTTGGTGCAATAGTTTCGTGAGTAAAGGGTGTGCTCATTTAGGTGTGTTATTTGAGTTAAACAATAAAAAAAATGAAGGTACATCATGAACATAAGAAAACAAATGATCTTATTAAAAAGGAATGGCTCATTTGACAAAGAAAGTCTTGTGGCATTATGAATCAAGTTGCTAACAAGACTAAAATAGGTTGAAACATGACAAAATCAAAATAATTCTACAAACATGTTCAAACAGAGGTAATTATTTTGGACATAATAAGGGCAGGCTCCATTTTCCAGCTTTAATACATTTACCCTTCGGCCAGCCTCCCTACAAAAGCTCTTGCAGGCATTTTATCAATGATGTGGATAGAAAACCACGAACACCCCTTTAAATTCGAGTCCCTTAATAATTCATGCTGCTTTCTTCGCACCCTGATCTTACCATTGGTACTTTTAATTTTCCTGGGCATTCTGCTTCTAGTGCATTTACTGATCAACTACCTCAAGCATGATTGGGTAGAGGGTTCATACTTACATTTAGAGTTTCTTTGAACATTATCCACCCAGCTTTAATCAATTACATGAGCTTCTTCTTGAAGGCACTACAAGTATGAATGTTATGTCCTGTAGCACTAGTATGGTACTTGCAAGTGAGGTCAGGTTTGTACCAATTAAGGTAAGGTGGTTGTAGAGGCGCAAATGGTTTTGGAGCTACATGGCCGATGCTAAACAGTTTCTGGTACATCCCATTTAAGGGTAGCGGTAATGGGGGTAGCTGTTCCAGAACTCTTTGAAAACTCTTAGTTTGGTTTTTGATTTGAGGCTCAGGTTTTCTAGTAGGAAATGAGGGATTGAAATTTATGTTGGCAATTTGAGGTAAAGTGTGGTAATTTTGGAATTGGTATTTTTTAACCCTATAGTCACCTTCAACATGGTCGACCTCCCTCCTTTTACCTTTGAAGCCTTTTTTCTCAGTGGGCGCATAGATTTTACCACTCCTGACTCTTTGCTCTATGCGTTCAGCTACTGCCGCAATGTTAGTGAATTGTTGTGCCGAACTACCCATCACATATTCGTAGTACGACACCTTGAGCAACTAGATCTCTCCATCTCTAGGCATATTCCCTTATTCTTTCTTTGTCCTATTTGTTTAGATTGGACAAGTTGGTTCTGTCATGAGCAATATTCATATTGTGCTTGTACTGCTTCACAAATACATTCACCAAATCTTTCCATCTGCAGATTTTGGTGTTGTCTAATCTTATGTACTAGCCCAATGCTGCCCCACTTAAACTATCCTGGAAAACGTGCATCAGTAGTTTCTCACCATGTACTACTTCTGCCATATTATTGCAATAGGACTTGAAATGAGTCATGGGGTATTGTGTTCCAGTGTATTTGATAAATTTAGGAACACAAAACTTTTTCGGTACAACCATATTCGGGACCAGACATATTTCCACAACCTATACTAGGTTATACAAGTTTACCCCTTCAATAGCCTTGATTTTGGCTTCCAGTGTTGTCATCTTATCTTGATCAATGTCATCAAATGACTTGGTCTTGTGGGACTCGTTGGCAAATTCATCTATAATTACAAGGGCTGGCGCTGGTGTTGCTGACTACACAAATGCTGGATTATGTTGGGGCTCCTGACCATGCTCGCCCATTCTTTCTTTGGGCTGAGCTATTATCGGGGTCTGAACTGTCTAGTGACTACTTTACATGTAGATAGTATAGGGGTTTACAAGAAATGGTTGGGGCATAGTGTGACCATCATTACCAAGTAAACACTCAATTCATAGTTGGATGTTTTACAAATTTAAACCCCGATTAAAATTTATGAGGCAGACCGCTACTCCCCACCTAGCCTAGAATTGAGTTTATTTGTGAAATTAAAATGCGTAAGGGCATTACTCCATACCCGATGTATTTATGCATGAACAAGATGTAAACATGCTAAAGTAGTAAAAATACATGCCAAAATTGAACAAAACAAAACAAATAGACAAACAATCAAACAAGCAAAGCTTAGTTTAACCAGACAAGGTGTTCCCCAGTGGAGTCGTCATCCTGTTGCGGGGTGACGTCAAAACTGGCGCACTGAAATATGACTCGCTCGAGTTAGGCCGACTAGCAGCCCAACAAGCTCTCTTTTTTTCTTTTTTTTGGTAAAGTTCGTTCTACTCCTTTGATTTTTAATTTCTCTCAATTACACCCCTGATTGGCTTCAAACTTTCAATTTTGTTTAATTTCATCCCTAACGAACTTCAATTTCAGCCCTGGATCTTAATGTCTTTTTAATTTTAGTCCTTAGTTTGGATTTCTCCAATTTAACCTCTAAATGACCATTAAACTTTCAAATCTCTTCAATTTCACCCCTGATTTCAGCCAATTGAGTCCATAGAGTTCAATGTCTTTTCTAAAATGGTCCTTAGCTGTGATTTGTTTTTAATTTAGCCCTTAATTGACCCAAAAACTTTGATTTTCTTGCAATTTTACCCCTAATTTCAATCATTTGACTTGGTTAAAATTAAATTTGGTCTCGTAAAATTTCAATCTTCTTAATTAAGTCCAAATTAGGCTCCTAAACTTAATTTTTCACCAATTAAACCCATAATAAAATTAATTTGACCTATTTAAAGTATAATTAAGTCCTTACACCTAATTAAATCCTTCAATTGGACCCAAATTAATTCTTAAATATAATTAAACTTTATTTTAACCCATGATTAAATCAAATTGGCCTATTAAAAATCTAATTATATCCTTGGACTTAATTTTTATGCAGATTCATTTGATAATCATGTAACTTGACCTTGAATCTGTATTGTCTCTCTAGTTTTGGGTAAAATGGGGTACAATTATATTTCCAATTCCATCCAAAATTACAGCTTGATTTTTTCTATATTTGAAATCCTGGGCTTTTGCCAAAATACCAGTCTTTATTACGGATAGACACTTTCTAACCAGGTCCACCCATCGTCGGCTTCTTCGTCTGATCTTATAGGAAGTCTAAAGGCGGAGAGTCTATTTTAAATTTATTTTTTTGAAAAGAAAGAAGATGAATTTGGGGAATAACTCAAAAATGAGTTATGACAATAATAAAAGTACTCAAAAGAATTAGTTGAATATGAACTTGTAAATTCTATATTTGCATAATTGACCTTTAATGTAAATCATGTGTTATGATTTGGCAGATTTTATGAATATTACCATGTATGCCAAAGTGATTTGGTTGCTTGAGAGGCATAGGGAATAATATTGAGAATGAGATTAATGCGTTGTTGGATTCGTATATCCATTGGTTGATAAACAAGTGTTCTTTATGAAGAGAAGAACTATTTTTGGGACTCGAACAGAGGAATCTCTGTTGAAATTCTATTAGAAATTAAAAGATATAAATCATAATTGTATGATTGGAATAATGACTAGAAATGTGTTAAATAATGTGGTAAGAATATAACCATGTGGATAAAACATCAATAAGATTTATTGATGTTAAGTGTTTAAAACAAATTGACCCTATGTTTCATTAAATTCAAGGCTCAAACCATCATTACAATGTTGAGAACTACGGGGTTTCACACGCCAAATAGGCATCACATCCCTTCCTCATCAATCTCCTTGCAGTCATCGTTGAAATGATGAAATTTGGTACTACTCGTCTTTCACCCTAAATTCAACTTCTTTCCTTGTAAGTACCTTAAAATTTATTGTCTTTCTAAAACAATCCATCCCTAGTATAACATCAAAATCATATATCTCTAAAGGTATTAAATCCATTTTCATACAATAACCCCTATAAGTATAACACACTCCTCATATACATCATTAATATCTATTATTTCTTCTAAGGGTTTACTAATCATTAGCGCTTTAATTGATTTCTATTTTGGTATATTTAGTTTACTAGCAAATTTATATTATACAAAGGAATGTTGGCTACCTGATCTAATAAGACATGCACATCTTGAGAATTAATTGTTATCATACCTACCACCATATCTAAAAAGGTCTTAACATCCCCTAATTCATATTATAGATCTTTTTTGGGTCCTCTAGGCTTGCACTCAAGATCGACCTCTACTAACTCTCGCTCTTAATTGAGCAGGTTTTCTTGGCTCCTTTCATGATTAATACTGACTACTATTGAGTCTTGGACAGGATACAATTTAGACAATCTCTTTTAAGGTGCCCTTGTTCTCCACATATATAACATTCACTCTCCAGGTGTTTACAATCTCTTCAATAGTGCCTTTCATATCTACAAATGAAACACCTTAAAGTCATCACTATATAATCACCAGGACGGCTAGTTGTAGAAGTTACACTATAGGAAAAAAGACATCCCATGGGATACAGTCCCTGCTGAACTCACTATTTAACTTGCCCCTAGATTGAACCAATTTACCCACATGTAATGCTAACTCTTTTTTTTTTCACACCATTTGTTGTTCGTGATCCACTATTTCTTGTTATTCCTTTTCCAGCACTGCTTCTAAAGACTAAGCAACCTCTGCTAGCTCTATAACCGTTACTAGTTTGAAAGTGTCCAATCCATTTCTGATCTTCTATCTAAAACCATCCATTATCCTTTTTATCAGATGTTGTTGTGTAGGCATTAGAGTAAAGGAAAAGATAGAAAGATCCTAAAGGTAGTACTCATACTCTAGTACCATCATATTCTTTTTACTTAAAAGCAAGGAATTCCTACTCCTTACTCTTCATCTACTATCAGGAGTGATATTTATTCTCAAATTCTATTCAGAAACTAATCTAGGATAGTATTTTTATAGCTTTTCTCTACCTAATAGTCACCCACCAAGAGTGTGTGCTATATGAAAGTAATTGTGCCATATAATTTACTTGTACAATTTTGGCATAGGAACCTGAATGAATGACTCTTCCACCTTCCAGAGCCAGTGCTTGACTACTTCAACATATTCTTCCCCTAGAGATAGAGAGCACCTCATCTCCCTCATGTTATTCACCCATTGCACTAAGGTGAGGGTTATATCTCTGTCTACACTACTGTACCCATATTAAATAGGACACCACCACCCTCAAAATTTATGCTAGGAATGTTGGATCTTGTTATGGAATTGATGCTATTGGTGGCACCATAGACAAGGTCTACTAGATTGTCTACAATATCAAATAAAATTGATGATAGCATTGCCACTGGAATTAATGAGGAAACACCTTTAAGTTGTGATACCTCCTTCTAGGCTGACTATGATGGCATAGTTGGTTAATGAGATGAAGTGTTCTTTAAAGGGTTTTTTTTATATGTTCCTCTCTAATATCAGCAAACTTATCCCTCCTTAAATTAGGAGGTGGATTTGTCTGAGTTCCTCTTACCATTCGAAACTGGTGAATAATATACAATGTCTTCTAAGAGGTCTTCTGTTTATTGCTCTCTAACATTAGTGAACTTATCCCTCCTCAAATTTATAGTTGGATTTTTTTAGTTCATTTTCTTATTTAAACCAACATGTAATACACATTGTTCATTAGTAATAAAATTCAAGTTTATAAAGTCTATTGAATCATAACCATAAGCTCTAATACTAACTGTAATACCTCAAGCCTTTTTAATATAAATTAGTTTTTTAAGATAATCATGTACATGAAAAATGGAGTCATTTTTTTCTTTTTATAAAGGTGAAGTCTTCCTATACAAAGGCCATCCCAATTGACATATCAGAACATGTGTTTTATTATACATATAAATATTAAACATGCTAAGGGTTTTCCATTTAAATCAAGGATTTTATATAATTTGACAAAATCGCAGCAAAATCTCCCCTATAAAGAGCCTCATATAAAATTTTATTTTGCAATTTATACATGCTCGAACATGAATGCAATCAAAACCATATTTGGTCACACAACCAATGCTTTTAGGCATCCTTAAGCAAGCCACCCAACAATTTATCAATTATAATTATTCACCACTTGAATACACAAATAGAGTTTGTTTTATTTTGTGAAAAATATGTAATCTTACAAACATATGTATATGCAATGAATCCAAAATGATTAATAACCTATCTTATTACTTGTTTACAATCTCAAAATAAAGGATTTACATACATATTAGTTTATATACATATTATAAGATAATAATCTACTAAATTCTACCTAATACAAAATTGATAGAGCCTCAACAATGAAATCACTACTATGGTGGTAGATATGATGGACCTGCAGTACATAATAGTTTAAATAATAAATATAAGCATGTAATGTACCATAAACACAATGTCTTATATTAAACCTCAGTTACAAACACAACTATAATAGTTCACTTTATACAAATTGCTTTTCTTTTGTTTCTCTTTACTATAAACTCCATCATTTTGACCAATTCCACCATTAGTCTCCACTGGTGCGGGCTACTTTGATACACATTTATATCTGGGATCCATCCATACAATTGATCTTTATATATCTAAATGATTAGTCTCTGTCCAAACATCTAATTTTTATATATATGAATGATTAGTTTTCGTCAAAACAGTTGACTTTAATACATAATAATTTAGTCTTCATCCAAACAACCGACTTTAGCTTATAAATAATTAGTCTCCGTCCAAATGACCGACTTTCTTTTATCAAATTCTTTATTTTTGTAATCCTCTCCAAAAACATTTCACAAGGATATAGAATCCTAAAAAAAATGTATTTTTAAATAAACAAGTGAGGTGACAGGCACTTACCTAACACTTCAGTTGTATGTGCTCCGTCAATTGCGAGTCTAACCTCGGATGCCCCTCTTGATGTTTAAGGAAAACATCCCTATTAGTACCCCAAATGATTTTAAGTTATTTATCATACTTAATAAAATGTTACATTATTCTTTTCATACCACTTATTGTATTTCAATTACAATTTCACCTTTTCCCATATTTCCACTTTGTGTTCAGAATAGAACTTCACATTCCTAATTATCATTATGTATCCAGCCTAGATATTTTTCACAATTTTTATTTTACCACTTGTCAAACAAAACATTTCACAATGTAATGTTCTAATACATCTCAAACATTTACAACATCAATGATCAATGCAATTCAATCCAATTTCTTATTTTCTTTATTTCCATACATAAAACAATAACTACTCTTTAGCCATACACATTACAATATTTTCAACAAGTCTTAAATCTTTCACAGAAAGCATGTTTTGCAATATACATCTTATAAGTAAGTCACATGTTTTTTTTTTCAAATAGATAGGCCAAAAAATGTTAACTTACAACCATTGCTCATTCTATTTTAGGGCAAGATATTGATTTTCTCCTATTAGACTTGCAGATACTATGAGCTTGGTTCCCCTTGGAAAGGTATAAAGTCAACCATCCCTTTTTTTTTTTCTGTAATCCAATGGTTGGTGATCAATTCAATCCCTTTAAGTAGAAATGTGGACACACATCCACTTTTTCACTTCAAACTAAACTATTTTTTTCTTATCGCGGTGATGGCAATCGCAACATCATTAAAACATCATCAATAAACTCAATTTAAATTAAATTTCTAAAACCTCCAACATTCCCAATCATGTTCATCCCTAAAGTCTTAAAATTTCCCCAATATAGTTTCAATTTCTTCAATTAGTTCGTTATTCATGTCATTTAACCTAAAATCAACTAATAATTAACAAAATCTCACAATTTCATTCACAAAATGCATAAACCCTAAATTTTACCATTTAGGGCATTTAATGAAGAAAAACCGCTTACCATAACTAGTTAATCCAATCTAGGAAGATTTTTGAAATTAATTCCAAACATGCCTTCCTTTTCTTCCAATTTGATTAACTTCTCTCTTTATCCCTTGACTCCCAAATCACTCTCTCTCTCTCTCTCTCTCTCTCTCTAATTCTTTACTTGATTGAGTTTTCTTTATAAGATTTCATTTAACTACACCCTTCCCATAATTAAGAGGAAATGGAAGGATTTTAGGAGAGAAAGAACCAAATTTTCCTACTTCCCTCTCCCTTTACCGTCGTCTGGATTTAAGAGGAAAAGGGGAATTTTTTTTCTTTTTATTTACAAATGTACCCCTTGTTTAAGTCCCACTAGTTATTTTTGTTAAATATTTGATCATAGGTATTTTTTCTATAACAATTTATTTTTGTTTCATTTGAGTTTTTATACTATTTAATCTAAGAATTTTCATATCATGTCATACAAATTTTCTTTTTATTTATTTATTTATTTATTTATTATTATTATTATTGTTAGGATATATCCACTATATCCTTATTTTTAGTTTTTGTCTCTTTTTTTTTTAATAAAAAAGACTCTTCTATATACTCTCCCCATCAATCGTCTTCTCAAAATCTATACTCTCTACTTCTACCTTTTTTTTTCTTCTCTCTATTTTATTCCATCTATTTTCTTCTCTACTCTATCTCGTTCTCTCTTTGCACCCCTCCCTTCTTGTTTTTTTTTTTTGTGATTGTTCTTATGATTGTTATTGTCATCGTTCTTTTTGGTTGGAGGTTTATATAAGCTCCTTGGAACATTCTAAAACCTCTTTTGAGAGCCATTAAATTCTCCAAAACCACCATAGATAACTTAAAATGTACTAGGATAAAGTTGATAAAGTAGATTGGCTAGATAGAGGGTTTTGGCATGGTTTAGTAGAGTGTTTCAAAGCTAAAGATGAGTAGGGAATGAGTTGAATGAGAATTACAAGATCAAAGATGAAGGAGGAGCATTTTTTTTTGTTTGAACCAAATCAAACAAAAAGGGGAAGAAGGCACAAAAGTTCCTCATCATATAGGCTTGAATCTCGGTGCTTTTTTAGTTATAATCCTTGGTTTTAAAAATTCTTGATTTGGCTTCCAATTTCTCTTTTAACTTTGAATTTATTTTAATTTCATCCCTAATCCTCTCTTATTTTCATCCTTAACTTTAATCACTTCTTTTATTTTGGTCCTTAGCCACCCAATTTATGCAACTTTTCCTTAAATTGCAACTTTAATTAAACCCCTCATTGAATGAATTGGACTTCTAAACCCTATCATCTTTTCCATTTTGATTCTTCGTCTTTCAATTACTTCAACTATAACAAATTTCAACTTTTTTCTCCAATTTGCTTATCAACCTTGGATAGGAGATAATTCAGTTGTCTTTAATTACTTGCAATTTTAACCTTTCATGTGATTGTTGTAGCCTAGTCCTTGCTTTTTGAAAATTCATTATTTATCTTATTTTATCTTCAATTTTTTTTGATATATATATATATATATATATATATATATATATATATATATATATATTGTCATTACTTTCCATCTATTTTTTCCTAAAAATTCTATCAAATTTTGCCTATAAAATATAGTAATGCAAATCCTTTTGTTTTTAAAGGGATGAAAATTGGGTTATAATAACTACTATCACTATTGCCATCACTACCATCGTGTTGTCATTTTAATTCATCCGTTTTATCTTATTATTTAAATATATAATATTATAATTTTTCATATTTTAACCAATAATAATTTAATTTTTTTTCATAAGTTAATAAAATCTATAAAAAAACAATTTTCAGAAACCTATAAACAATAAACAAGAAATATTTTTTGATTTTTTTAAAATTAGAAAAAAAGAGAGGAAACGGTACCAAACGACCCTTAACTTTTGAAACTGGAAGGTGATTCTTTTAAGATTTATTAGATTTAATTATTTTTCTTAGATGAAAAGCTAAGTATTTCATTATTTCATTTAAAAGATAAAATAACCTTTAAAAAAATTAATAACAAATATATACTGCTTTTATGAGTCTTTAACAAATTATACAATATATTTCTTTTTTAAAAAATAAAAATAGTATCACGTATTAACTCTTGTCTTTTCAAAATGAAAAAAAAAAAAAAAAAAGTACAGAAAGTTGCAGCGATATAGTTTCAACATGAGAAAGTAAAACAATGTGATCTTCCAAAAGTAGAAAAACAAAACCTGATCTATAGAAGAATAAGATTAAAAAACAATTCAAAATGAAACATATTATTTTTTATGCTGCAATTACCGTTATTATAGTTGGATAAGTGTCAAAGGAGAGTCATTAAATTGTATATTATTTCTATTTTCTTAAAACCAAACCTATATAATGTTTTAATTTTCCTTCTATTTTTTTAGTTAAATTATTTTAAAAACTTCATTTAATCAATGAAATAATTTACATTTTCAAGAATTTTATTTATTTTTAATAAAAAATTTAAATCTAATGTATATCTTTAACTGTAATTTAATTCCAACAACTTCGTTACAAATTATAAAATAATTAGGTAATTTTAGTATAGTAACGGTTGTTTTTAAAGTATTTTTTGCTCGAAAATATATCAAAATAATATATATATATATTTAAAAATATATTTTTAATAATAGCACATTAAAACAATTTAAAAATATATAAAAAATAATCTAAAAAAATATTTAAATTTTTAAAAAATATTATAAAGAACTGTGATATCACTGGATACCCTTTTTGAGGTAAACCATATAATACCACAAACTTTAAATACAATAAAATATTAAAGTAGGAAAAAATACATGTATAGAATATTGTGGTTACAGTTAAAAAATAAATATATCTATACCGCGTAACCGGGTTGGCGTAGCGCTTGGGATCCGAGACACCACGTGTGGTGGTGTGCCTGTGATCTGGGCAAGAACATGGTGTGCTGGCTTAGCTTGCTTTGCACTTTTGACCAGTCAACCTTTAATTACTCCTATCCCCTCATTAATTTGGCTGTTTCTCAAACAGTGAGGGCTCGTTAATCATAGTAGTAGAAATTACTGTTGAAAAGCTAGAGCTATTAATTCGTCTATTTATTTTACTAATTCATTGGTGGCTTGTGATTTGAGCTCTATTTTATGATTTTAATTATTGCGTTTTGTTGATATAAGTTGAGGCATTTACGATGGGACTGGTTGGTTTGTGCAAAACGAAATGCTTCTCGGTTCTTTATAAATGTTTACACTAAAAAAAAGATAAATATATTTACCAGTAGATAAAATAAAAACAGTAATTGCTTACAATAAAACAGGAAAAAATAGGCTAAAAAGTTTATTTTAAACGGTAAAATCAATATGGTTTTAAAAAGATTCAGAAAAATAAAAAATGATTAATCAAAGAAATTAGAAGTTATGATCGTCCAATAGATAAAAGACGATATAAACTAAAAACAAATAACCAAGTTTATTTTAAACTTTAATGAATGCCAACAAATTGGTGCTATCTATTTGTTAAAATAATAACAATTTCATAATCATTTCATTTAAAAAACAAATGAGTAAAAATGTCATCATGATGACTAATGAACAATTAGTAAGAGTAATTAAAAAATGCCTATTACATGGTCATGAGGAATTTGATAGTCAATTTTAGACTAGGAGGCTAATTGAGCAATCTCAATTAGACAAACAATGTGATAATTCTTCATCATCTAAATCTTCTTAGCAATAAAACATTTCATATGGAAGGAGTCATAGACCTCCTATATAGTTTATACCTCTATTATCATTCCAAATATTATTACCTTAAGCAGTTTATAGAGAACGCGGTGACACCTTTAGCCCAACCTCACCCATACTCATTTCAAGTACTTGATTGTGTAGTCAAATAATCATAATCACTATATCTAAATTTCAATAAGCCACTAATGCCTCCTTTTGAAGGATTATGCTTTTATTATAAAACAAAATTATTCAATACTATTATAAGAACATCTTGTTAGAGATAAAAAAACATAACAAACATGATTCACCCTAATAATATTATGATATTTAATAAAACTATGCATGCCATGATAGATTAACTTAATCAAATTTAGAATAAGTTAATGTATAATTGATCTCCCATGCAGAAACTTGAAGGGCAAGTACTAGGGTATCTTCTACTAGGAAACACTTTAATAGGAATATATAAGAGATTATTTAAGCTAAATACAAACATCCATGTGTTGACTATATAAAAATAGTAATTATTCACTACTAAATAAGAAAAATAAGGATAAAATTGATTGTAAATAGTAAATAGACTAGGTCCAAGTTGAATCCAAATCGATTGGGGGAAGATAGGAAACAATCGACATAAAAAATCAAATGTCATAATCATCTAAGAGAGCTAAAAGACATGATTAATGAGAATACGGTAATTGACCATAAAGAAAAGGTTTCACGTTATTGACTAGAAAAACCAAGCTCTGCTATGAATAAGAGTTTATAATAGATTACACTGGCATAAATTACAAGTTAGGTTGGAATCATATGTCTATTAGGAAAGAGACGTGCTAATAAAAATATGAATTGTATTAGGATTTATGTTGTGAGCTCTTGATCTGCTATGGGCAGTTTATATAGAGTTAGGAAATGTGGTTTTCATAGGATTTCATCTTTGTAACAATATATTAAGGTCATCCAGTTACTATAAATGATGATTAGCTCCATATACACATTTTATTTATGCAATTTGCCTTTCTTCTATCATTTTTTCTTCTAGTTTAGTTTTGTTGCATTATCTTTCTAGCTTGTTAAAATCAAGTAGGATTCCTTATATTTCATTTGTTTACGAGGCTACTATTTATCTCGGCTCGGAATTTAGTTTTTAATTGTGGTTATTTCTATCATATGAAAGAAAAAAAATTATTCTAGAAATTATTTGACTCATCAAAAATAAATTAAACATGGTTGATGAGCATACCCCCTAATCAACCACGGCTTTAAGAATCGTATGTAATTGATTGTGATAACAACCATATAATCATGTTTAGAAAAGAAAGGATTCCCAATTAAAAAAAAGGAAAGAAAAATAATATATAGTTGACATAGCTTTAATCACAAATTTGGTACTTGATGACCTATCTTACTGAATCAAGAATTAAATATGCTTTAAGTCCTACTTAACCTTTTAAGTTTCAACCATTTATTTTTCTTTTGATTTTTATAAGCATGGAATAATTTATTTTTAATTTCTTTTGGGATATTTTAACTAACAATCATCTTAAATTACTACTCCAAGGTTCTACTTTTGATTAGATGTGGTTTATAAGTATCAAAGAATCATCTCATCTCAATAACTTAAGTTGTTAGGTAAAGTCCCAAAATATGATTTATATTTTTATCTAACACACCCCTTCAAGTGAAAATTATTTGAGCTTGAAACTTGCACAAACCCACATTAGCTTGTGTTTAATGTTTTTCAAATAAATAAGAATGGTGAGATACGAACTCGTGACCGCTTGGTCATCAAAGCTATGATACCATGTCAAAGAATCATCTCAACTCAATAACTTAAGCTGTTAAGTAAAATCTCAGGATATAATTTATATTTTCTCTAATAATAAGTGATATTAGGAGAATGAGCTGGCTACGTTTGATATTTAATAATAAAATATATTAAGAAAATAAAAACAATTACGTGAACTATTGCTCTATTGAGATATTGCAAATTCAGAACAACTTCTTAAATAATTTGATTAAAAAAAAACTAACTAGCTTCAAATATTCTTTGAACTATTGATCAACTTGAACTTATAATTTATACAAATTCTCTGCAAATATTAACTTGAACTTATAGTATTTAATAAGAATTTGTTGAAGGACTTATCCCTGCCCTCACTCCCTATTATTTAAGAAAAAAGAAAGTAAAAAATATACTTTCATAGCTTGAATTTTAAAGATGATCTATAATTATGAATTATTGATTAAAATAATTAATAAATATAGAGTGCATAACATTTTTTTTATTCGATGATAAAAATATTTTCAGACTAATTTATATATTAATGGAGACTTTTTTTTTTCAAACGTTCACCTCTCGTATCTGTCTTGCTATAGTAAAAGAATTTAATACATTATATGATAATATATAATAAATCTAGTCAGGTCGGAAGAAAAACAATGTTAATTATGGAGTTAATAAAATAAGATGGTATTGGGTAGAGGGACTGACGTGCTCGCTGGCTCCGAGTGTGAGATTCGAGTAGAGATCAAACTCCGACCTGAAAACACACCCTAAGGAATACAGTTTGGCGTATCTCTACAGACTTGATTCTTTCTCTCTCTCTCTCTCTCTCTCTCTGAAACCCCTATTTAAATGCAAGCTTAGCCCACTGCTCTCTCCCATGTATTAATTTGTTTTCTCCACCAGCTCCGACGCCACTGCTTGTGATCTTGTTCTTGCTACCTCTCTCTTTCTTAATTTTCTCCTTCCAGTGCCTCGCTTGTTTCCATAACTTGTAGTAGTAATAGGAGTCTCTTCACTCCTTTTCTAGCTATAAATAATTTCCCACAAGTAAATTCCTTCTGTTACTTGGTGCCTAGCTATATATACATTTTACTTGGTGCCTAGTCATATTAACCTTGAATCTATATATATATAATATAGACTACTATTATTTCTTCTTTAATTATATATCTTTAATTAGCTAGCCTTTGTTTTAATTACAAGTTAATATAAATTTCAATAAGATATGTCTAGCCGGAAGTCGCGATCAAGGCAATCAGGTAGTTCAAGAATCAATGATGATCAGATCCTTGATCTTGTTACAAAGTTGCAACAACTTCTTCCCGAGACTCGAAATCGGCGTTCTGAAAAGGTAATATAGTAGGAGTCATAATAATATATAAAAAACACTTTTCTACTTATCTCTAGCTATGTATCAAGTCTATTTTATAACTAGTCGTCGTATACTATATTTACCACTAAACGATTGTTACAAATTGTAGCCAGGAGCTGGATGATGACGTTCCTATTAATTTGTCTGGTCTCAAACAAAAATTAAACCAAGAAAAAATAAAGGGATCGGATGTGCATGGTTTACGAGCGAAAAACAATTCTAATAATTGGTAGAATTATTGAAGATTGATCGATTCCATCATATATATATATATATTCATCATTTTCCTTTAAGATACATAAGCGTGAGTGGAGTTTCTAGCGCATGTGCTTGCTTTAACTTCTTCCTCTACTTATCCATGGAATACCCACAAAGACACATGAACTTTAAGGATAAACTTCCATGTAACACTTCTGATATTCAAGTACTGCAATTTCTTGGAGTACTGAGCTGCTTACAGATCTTCTGTATATGCTAGCTATGACGTTCACTCTACTTTCTAACTAATGTTAAGACCTTCTGTGTATGCTTGTGCTTAATTTCCTAGATTTCAACTTAAAATTGGATTTTGTTTTTCTTCGTAGGTCTCAGCTGCCAAGGCCTTGCAGGAGACATGCAACTATATTAAAAGCTTGCACAGAGAGGTTGATGATCTTAGCGAGCGGCTTTCTGAGCTATTAGAGACAACTGACACTACTCAAGCTGCGATAATTAGGAATTTGCTTATGCAATAGGGCTAGTTAAGGATTAGTACTTGTTAGCCTATGCAGTAGGATCGTGTGCTTGTTTCCCTCTCTTCCTTTGTTTTTCTCTATCTTTTAATATCTAGATTTTAGCACTAGAATCAATCCGTAATAATGCTTTTCAGAGACTAGAAAATCCTTTCGCAAAGCTATGTCAAGGAATATAATAATAATAATAATAATAATAATATTTGCTGGCAAATGAGCTTATCAATCTCTGCACAACAGCATGCATGGCACTTTTGATTAAAACAAATCATTGCCATCGTTTTATCAAAACAAACGTATGGCACGTTCTTTGCTTAACTGGATCTACTAATTAGTGCTTACATGTAGAAGACCATGGCTATATATGGACTTAATTATTAATCCCCTCTTACGAAAAAAATAAATAAATAAATAAGGGGAGAGATCAGTGGACGGTTCTTGGAATCCTTACAAATTTTGACTTTTAATGAATTAAGGTTAGATCTAGATTGGGTCACTATAATAAGCTTTATATTCAACAGTAACACACTTAAGATTACTGAAGAAAGTTCATTTTTTTTATTGTCTGCTTGCCAAGCCCATATATATGGGTGTGTGTGCGTGCAGGTTATTTTGGTTAATCTTTCACTATAGTGCGAAAAATATATTGTTGCCCTAATATGCAAGGTATTATATGATCAGAGACGGAAGTTCGTAGGGTGGTGGTGCAATTTTGTTGAGATGGGAAATCACATTTTCAAAACGGACGCGTTCATCATGGCTTGTGAAACGCCGAAAGGGACATACATGTGATACACGCCAAAAGGGACATACATATGAAGTCGGCTAAAGATTAGGAAAGGGACATAGATATTTTTGTCGGCTTTGAATAGTTGTATCAAGATGAAATTACAAACTATTTAAATATTTTATTTTTAATGGTAATTCATATGAACTATTAGTAAAAAATCTCTTCAACTTTTAGAAGAAAGGAATTGGTATATCTTTAAGTATTAACTCTTTTTTTTGTGTTTTAAATATTTTTGTACTGTACTATACTCACATCACAAAAAATAAA
Source organism: Populus trichocarpa (assembly GCF_000002775.5). NCBI lineage: Eukaryota > Viridiplantae > Streptophyta > Magnoliopsida > Malpighiales > Salicaceae > Populus > Populus trichocarpa. The sequence goes on along the minus strand of NC_037299.2, from coordinate 8,862,268 downwards.
AGGCATAACTTTCTATTAATAGAGAAACCTAAAAACCCAATAAATGGTAAAATAATAATTTGTCCCTTAAATAATATCACTTATATTATTTTAGGTTATTTTAGAAATTTATCAAATAAATTTCTTACATGATTGTTTCTAAGTCTAGAATTGTAATTTCATGTAATAATTACATTTTAGTCATTGATTTCTAAAATTTATTTACAATCAAGTCACTTGAGTAATCATCCCATTTAATTTTTGACCAATAGTTCTTATGTGTGTGACCTATTAGGCTCCTTAATAAGTTGACCTAAATATAAATCATAAACCTAATTATAATATGATTAAATAAATTAAACAAAGTAATGTATTATCAATTCAATAATTGATTGATTTATATTTGAAAATCAAGTTCAATGTCTAGCAACCTATTATGATCTCTCAAATGTTAGGAAAGTCATGAGTGGTTTGACTTAACCTTTTAATGACCAGTTTATTAATATAATTATTATCTCTTCATCAACAATGTTCTGGTTTAGACATTATAGCATATAATGAGTCTACTATATCAAGTCATGTTTATTCTCAACACCATAGTTATTGATTCTTTGAATAAGATTTGAAACTCTTTTCAAATCTCATTCCACCTTGCACAAGGATTTACAATCAATACTATTTGAAAATAGATAAAATATTTTTTCTAATTCACTTAGAGTGATGAATCCTTTCTTGATTACTTAAATACCTTCATATAGTTAATGTTATACCAAATATTTGTCTATATGTTACTCTTGATTATTAGGACAACATATAGCAAGATCAAAACATAACACTTTTTATATAAGATAACTTAGTAATCTCAAGTCTAAGGATTATTTACACAATCATCATGTTAGCCTTTTCATAGACACAAATGATCTCTCCATATAGAATTTTCTTGCGAGTTAGTTCAATGTACATGTCATCCAATAAGTACCTCCATATTAGTTCTAGGTATCCCTCATACCTCAACTTATAAGAACAACCACTTTCTTTTATAAAGGAAATAACATAATATGTATCAGTTTCAACAACTATAACAAATGTTCAGTCTTAATGGAGCATTGACCAGAAACATTTATGAACAATACTTTGATGCAATAGGAATCTCATAATTATAACAACTTCATAGTTTTCCTTGCAAAACATTTTTGTTCTAAAAACTTTATCTTTACCTTAGATTCATTAATAAAATATTTGATAAATATTAAAGATAATTATCTTTAATTAATTAAATAAATATATTTACATGAACAATATCAATGTCATGTGTAACTAATTAATTGGCTACAAAGCATATACACTAACAAAAAAATCAAAACACCATACAACATCATCATTATATATACACAATTCCTGTGTAATTATCAAGTACCATAAGTTTTCATGTCAAATATTGTGTTTATGCAAGCATAAGAAGCTTAAATGAAAGAGCCTAGACCTGCAAAATCTAAGATGTACTGAATTGCAGCAACCCTAACTTGCAAGAACCAAAGGGATTGAGGTGCAAGAACCAAAGGGAGTGAGGTGCACCAAAATGACCCAGGGTTTAGCCATCAAGTGATAAATATATGTGAAAAGTGTTGGTTGTTTTAAATAGTTCACACCTTGATTAGTTGGAGATCGAGTTTGCTATTTATACTTGTAAACGTATGGAATTTGTTCATGGTCACACTATTGGGTTTCCAAATATAATACACACAACGAAAATGATACAACAAAATTATTCGAGAGTCCCTAGGATCCCATTAGACAGATTTAGAGTTATTTAGGGATTTATTACCTGAAGATATTATATTCATCAGTTTTGAATAATTCTTTAAAAACTGAGTTGTCATAAACCATAAGTCGCTCAATTATCCAGCCTCCAATGGTAATCCACATGAACCACCAGTAATAAATCTCCTAAATCCCTATTTAGAAGAGAGGAATTGTTATGCCTAGAGTGCTACCTCTTTATTCTGTGATTTATGTAGTTGTTTTATCTTACACACAACTTATTAAAAATAAGAGGTATAACTTACTATTTATATGAAAATTTGAAAAACACTATAAATTAGTAAAATATCAACTTGCCCATTGAATAATATCCAAATATTAATTCATGACAATTTTAGAAATGAACTCAATCAAATCCTTACTTGATTTTTCTAGGTTTAGAAATATAATCTCTATATTAATTATATTCTTGTCCTTAATTTCTAAAATATATTTTAATCAAGCTATACTTATTAAAACATCCTAGTTTAATTTCTTACTAATAGTTCTTAATGTGTGTAACTCATTAAGTTTATAATATGTTGGCCCAAATATAATTCATAATTATAATTAAATAAATTAAAAATTTTAATTTATTATCAATTCAACAATTGACTAATTTATATTTAAAGATCAGGTGCATCGTCTAACAATGTGTCATGATATTCTAAACATTAGAAAAGTCATTAGTGGTTTAACTTAACCTTTTAGTGACTGATTTCTCAATATAATTAATATCCTTTCATCAATAATATTCTAATTTAACATTAAAGCATGAAGTATGTCTGCCATGTTAAATCATGTTTGTTCTCTATTTAATAGTCGTTGTTTGAATAAGATTTGAAACTCTTTTCAAATCTCATTCCACCTTGGCCAAGTATTTCCTAGTCAATAATATTTGAGAATTAATGAAATATTTTTTCTAATTCGTCTACGGTGATGAATTCTCTCTTGATCACTCAAGTACCTTCATATAGTTCATGTTATATCCAATGACTTCCCCTTTGTTAATGTCTAGTATTTAAGAGAGCGTCGACCAGAAACATTTTAGGAAGAATGCTTTGATGCAATATAAATCTCATAACTATAACAACTTTATAATTTTTTTTGTAAAACATTTTTGTTCCATGAACTTTATCTTTGTTCTATATTCATAAATCAAATATTAGATTTATTAATCTAATATTATATGAATACTAAAAATAAATTAAGTTTTTATTGATAATAAATATATATTAATAAAAACATAATAATACCACGTAAAACCAACCAAACAAACAATTGAGTCCTTTCCTTGCATTCTCTCTCCTGGTTATTTATATATTATTCTAAACTCTAATTTTCGTGTATCTAACAGATCCCTATTCTAAATAACATCTACGTGGATCAGTGTCGAGCGAAACACCTTGATTGGGGCTTTTGCTTATAAAGCTAAGTCAAGGATATGTGATATGGGACCTTTGGCAATATTTAGGAAATTTTGATTTGATAGGCTTGAAGAAAGGCTCCTTATTGACTCAGTGTCACCTTAACATTTCTTGATAGTTTTAAAAGAGTTCAATCACGTGCTCTACAAACACGTGGCATCAATCCAGCCCTTCAGAATAAAAGAATATTAAAAAGCTCATTAGGGTTGTCGCTTATACACAATTGTTCTTTTAAGGTCAAATCAAACACCCTTTTCGTGAGCCTTAGTAGCAAAACTCACTAATTTTCATAACCAAAATGTCTGTAGTTTCCTTGAGAATGATGGCTAAGAGATTTGTCTGTTTGGTACGTGCGAAACTCACTAATTGTTCACTTTATATCACTAATCAACCATTTATTCAAAATTAGATCTCTTCAGTCCCCTTATAATGATGGCGCTCTCTTTCTCTTTAATTATCTAGGAGGTGATCCAGTGGTAAAAACTTAAGATCAAAAGATTTGTTTCTTCTGTACTTTCAGATTCGAGCCCTGTGGTTGCTCATATGATGGCCACTGAAGGCTTACATGGTCGTTAATTTCAGGGCCCGTGAGATTAGTTGAGATGCACACAAGCTGGCCCAGACACCCATATTAAACTAAAAAAATAAAAATAAAAAATTAGATCTCTTCTTTAGCAGGTGAAAACACAGATTAATGTAATATAAATCCTTCTTTCTTCAAGCTCATATATATTTCAAACTTCTTAACCAGCCATTTTCCTGACATATCCTGTAAGAATACTTATCTTCATCATCATTAGAAAAAGAAAATATCGACCAATCAATTTAAAACAGAGTCAAAAAGTTCAAAAGATATTAAAATAGGTTATTTTCACGCCTGAGCCTCTAATTAAGAACTCACATAACAAAGACGCATGACTAGTCTTTCATGTTTTTCTCGTTAAACACATTGTAATAATTGAATTACATGAAAGTCAAGAGAAATAAACTAAAAAGACAAGCAACAAGATAGTGCCTAGAAATTACAATATTTGAGAGAGAAAAGGTACAAAAATTCTGCTCGCTTTTGGATGCTATGCTTGTCTAAAGTATCAGCTACCCTGTTACTTTCCCTTAGCACATGACAAAAAGGTAATTCATTTTAAAGTGTTAGCTAGGGAAGAGGAGCTGATTAAAAACATCTTAAAGCACGAATTGCATCATTTTTATGAAGCCAATGAATTGCATCAGACGAATAAGACTCCACAGCCCAATCTACTAGCTTGGAGAACTCATTAGAGCTGTTAATCTAGCTCTAAAGCTATTGTAATAGCTAGAACCTCCGGTTCTTTTAATGTTTGTAGGAGATGAAAAACAAACATGAAATGCCCCAGGTGGTTCCTCAAAACTCCACCAATTCCTAATTTGCATGGCTTACCAAGAACAATCCATCAATTATTTTTGTGTTGCCGACCCTTTCTTTTTTAGGCTGGGATTTGGTTTTATAATTCATTGGCCTATAAAGAATTATTTTTTCCTATCACATTAGTGTATCCAAGCTCATGAACAAAGTCTAATTAGTTTTTTAAGTAACCTTAATATTTTTGGACAACTTTTTAACTCAAAAACATCAAATTTAAAACAAAAAATATCAGATTTAAATTTAATTTTATGTCAGGTAATCAAAGATAATAATGGAGGGAATTAATTGTGGTAATTACTAGAATTAATTCTATATCAACTTTGGTTACAAATTCCACTATAAAAATAAGGCTGAATGAAGAGTTTTTTTACATATGTTTACATAGATTTTACAACTCTTTCTTACTTAAGTTTCTGGTATATTCTCCTATGGTTTTAGCTTTATTTTAAGCTATTTTCCCCCTCTCAATCTAGAATATAGGTTTAAACTTTGTAGAGAGATACTTGAGTCCATTTCTTTGTATTCGTGGATATTGTTTAGAAGAACATTTAAATAAGAAGATGTTATTGGAATCTTAGAAGGTTTATTGCAAAAATCATATTTCGATCAAGTGAGGAGTAATAAATCCTTAAAGATAAATTATTAATCCTTATCAACAATACTTTTCATCTTGATAAATTTTTAAGTGCTTCAATAAGTAAGTATCATAAACTAGTTTTGTTCATGTATAAATTCTATATATGTTTAGTATGCATATTGTGATAGTGTTTTAATCTCTTATGTAAATTTAAATATATGTTTAGTATGCATACTTGAAACCTTATATGATTTTAGCTATAATTACAAGATTGCATTGATATTTTATATTGTATGTTTATAGATTAAACATGGAAAACTAATTCAATAAGTATGCTCTTTTAATGATAAAATAAGCTATCTTATCTAATCATTTAATTTTTAGACAATACTTTTAAGACTTTATTCTTTATTAGTATTGTTTAGTTTATATATCTTGTTTTATGTCTTCTCATTTAATTTTAGATGGTTGTTGGATACCTTTATTTTAAAGCTAATAATTTATAATAGTTTATATTCATACAATTTGTATGAATTTATGCATATTCATATATCTTTTTGAACTAAACTTTTAAAAAATTTGTTTGTTTAGTTTATAATTTTTTTTTTCAAACTTGTTTGTATGTTCATGCATTTTATTTGATTTTTTATACAAAATTATAATGATATCATGTATGTCAAAAAGTACTGAAAGAATATAAATTATTGCTTTTCTAATATTTCTTAGTTGGATAAATTTATTATTTTAGCCTTTTGTAGTTGTAATAAGATTTCATCAAACTTTGATTTATTAAACTTTTGTGTTTCTTCTTTATATTAGCACTTTATACTGTTACAGGATCAAGGCAACACAAACATCAAAGAGAGGGGTGAATTAAGTATCCAAGGTAAAACTTTAAATTAAATTTTTTTTACCTAATAACATGCAATTCTAAACACTCAACCAAATACGGAAGCAATAAACAATATAAATGCGATAATTAAAAAGTAAGAGTTTAGAGAGATTGTACCAACATTTATAAAGGTTCGGCGAACCGTCTACTCCTCCTTGAACTTCTATTCAAGAGTTTCATTATCACATATCAGTCTTCTTAGCAGGTGAGACCAAACCATTACATAATATTTTTACGGGTACAAGATCAAACCCAATCCTTTTATAGGCTTAGAATCAAACTGTTATCCCTAATATTTTTATGGGCTAAAGATTATAAAACTTTTCACCAATACTTGTTGAAGCAGAAGTATTAAACCACTCATAACTTTATCTTTGGGATACTTTTATAAGTTTTTAAAGTGTTACTTACACTTTCTATAATATACTCTCTTAGTAGAGTTGATTGGAATAACAATTAAGCTTTTTAGGAGGATTTTAACAATTCACACCTAACCTTACTTTTGGATGATTACAAATGAAACAAGGGTGTTATAGATTGTTTTTGAGAGGGGGTATGCTTAGATTTTTATCTTAGGAGTTCCACTCTTGTTTTGGGCAAGTAAAAGGCTATTTATAGGCTTAGAAAAGAAACTAGCTGTTAGATATAGTTTTTTGCTTGTTGGCATAATCAGTTAGACCATTTTGAGAATCGGTAAGACCCTTTTAGAGTTGGTCAAACTATTTTTGAAGAACCCCATTAATTTTTAGAAATTTTCCAGAAATAGACTAACTGTTTTGAGAGATAGCTAGACCAGTTTGAAAAGCTGTTAGACCATTTCTTAAAATGATTGGACCATTTTGGCTACCTTATCGTTTCCAAAATGGTGAGACCGTTTTGGCTATTGTTCAGATTTTGTCTCATTTTTACGTTTTTGGTATTTTCTTGGTTTTCTTTGGTTCTTTTGGTTTTGTTTATGTTGTGTGAGTATTATAAGGTGTCCTAAACAAGTATGTGTGTGTGGCATATTAACATATCCTTTTTTATGATATTAATAATGTGATATGCATATTTCAAACACAATGTTTTATTATACCCAGTGTTTATTTTATCATCAAAACATATAATTAAATTATTATTATAGTCATGAGGCTAACACTTTCATACTTATTTTTTGACGAGCCAAATGTTTTATTTATAAAACTTTTCTCATTGCTTTATAGAACTTATCATGACTTCAAATTAAGAAACAATTGTTACAACTAATGTTGCTTCAACAAGTATTATATCGGTTATGAGGTTTCTACCATCACCCACTTCGGTGCATGATAAGAAACCTGAAAGGTTTATTGTATTAATTTTTAAGCTATGATAGCATAATATTCTATTCTACATAACAATTTTGAACTTAGTAAAGTTCTTGATTAGAGAAACATCAAAGTTGTCCAATAATGAATCTAATCCCATTATTATGGCAACTATGAATGCTTTGAATTATATTGATTTTATTTGCAAGAACTAATCTTGGATGTATTAGAGAATACATTAAATGATGTATATAGTTCAATTAAAAAAAATACAAAAACACTGTAGGAAGCTTTGAGGAAAAAAAAAGGCACAAAGCTAAAAATTTGTTATGAAACAGTTCATAGGAGACAACTTTTTGGATTTCAAGATAGTCGACTTAAGAACTGTGATATGCTGAGTTGAAGAGCTTCAATTAATCTTGTATGATATTCATGCTGAAGGCATGTCTCTAAGTAAATTCTTCCAAGTGATTGTTGTTATAGAATTAAGGCAACACAAACACCTAAGAGGGGGTGAATTAGGTATGCAAGGAAAAACTATAAATTAAAAATGTTTTACCTAATAACATGCAATTCTAAACACTAAACCAAATACGGAAGCAATAAACAATATAAATATGATAATTAAAGAGTGAGAGTTTAGAGAGATTGCATCAAGATTTATGAAGGTTCGGAAACAGCCTACTCCTCTCTGAAACTTTTGTTCAAGAGTTTCATTATCACACACTAGTCTTCTTAGTGAGTGAGACCAAACCGTTACACGATCTTTTTGCAGGTGCAAGATCAAACCCAATTCTTTTGCGGGCTTAGGATCAAACTATTATCCCTAATCTTTTTATGGGCTAAAGACTATAAAACATTTCACCAATATTTGTTGAAGAACAAGTATTAAACCACTCATAAATTTGTCTTCGCAAGACTTTCCAAAGTGTTTAGAGTGTCACTTACACTTTCCACAATACACTCTCTTAATAGAGTTGATTGGAAAAACAATTAAGTTATTTAAGAGGATTTTTCCAATTCACACCTAACCTAGTTTTTGGATGATTACAAGTGAAATAAGGGTGCTATAGGTTGTTTTTAAGAGGGAGTATGTGTAGATTTTCACCTTAGGGGTTCCACTCTTGTTTTAAGAAAGTAAAAGACTATTTATAGGTTTAGAAAATAAACTAGTCATTAGACATAGTTTTCTACCCGTTGGTAGAATTGGTTAGACTATTTTATAATCGGTCAAACCATTTTAAAAATCGATTAGACCTTTTTAGAGTCGGTCAGGCTATTTTTTAACAACCCCACGAGTTTCTAGAAATTTTCTAGAAACGAACTAGCCATTTTGAGAAATGGCTATATTGCTTTGAGAAACAGTCAAGCCATTTCTCAAAATGATTGGACCATATTGGCTACTACCTTGTCGTTTCCACAAATGATGAGACCGTTTTGGCTACTGTCTAGATTTTATCCCATTTTTGTGTTGTGGTCTTTTATTAGTTTTTTTTTGTTCATTTGGGTTTGTTTAGGTTGTGGAGGTATTATAAGGTGTTCTAAATAAGTCTAGTGCTATTTGGCCAAAATTCTATTACAAATTCTTGATCAACAATGTCAATATCATAATTTCTACTAGTTTTTTGTTATTGACCTTCGTTAATCCTTTTTCTTAAATGTTGTAAACTTTACTATATCATTGCAACAGTATAAGAAACATGTGTGTCTGTGTGTGTAATGTTTTATTATATTCAATGTTTATTTTATCATCAAAACATATAATTAAATCATTATCATAGCTATAAGGCTAACAATCTTTTTATTTTTTATAATGAAAAAAACACTGATGTATAAAAGGTAAAAAACATGTAATAAAACATTTAAATGTATGCATCTCAAAACTTCTCCCTTTTTTTGTCATTAAGCAAAAAGGTAGAAAAACTCCCCCCCCCCCATAATGCTAGAACCAAATAATAAAATCCCCCCCCTAATCTTTTTTTAGAAAAATATCTCCCCCTAAATAAAGCACTTTATACAAATCCTAATAGATTCTCAATATCAAGAGCATTTTTCATAACGCAATAATGATGTCCAAACATTCAAAACATTAAATTCATCAAAAATATCAGAAACATCATGTTCATATTTCATACAACCATATGAATAAAATACAAAGGATGTTCATAATAAAAAAAAATTAAAAATTAAAATACAAAAATCATGAGTGATATAAAAGAAGAGATCAATCATCATTATCATTGTCGTCATCTCTATAGCCATCATCTCCTTCATCTATAATATCATCGATGTTATCTGCATTAAGTCCTCTGATGTCACCACTTGGGTGGTGGAGTTGCATCTAATGATAAATGGTATCCACTCTCCTATGATGGCACCAACTCTTCTATTAACCCTACTCATATCTTAACACAATTATATGATGTCCCTATAAACTGTAGTCATATCTCATAATGACATTCATTTGCCTAAGCATTTCACTATATATATCATGAATTGATTACAAAATAATCAGTGAGACACTTAATGAACCTTCTTTATAGGTTGATTAAGGTTGATAAAAAGGCATTGGTTATGAAAATGGAGGTTATTGGTATATATTTGATGATCTTTATCTTGGACCTAATTCTAATTTTCTATCAATGCCTTCTTATTCTCAATTTAAAGGATCATAAATTAAGGTTCATAAATCCACACATTATCAACACAAATCATTCCTAATTTTCTCAATTTTATAACATTGCAGATATGATCTCTCCCAATATCTCTACCATCCTCATATTCTAAAACACTCACATTAAAGGCAATAAAAATCTTAGTTAAGATAGCCTCATTCACTAAGGCTCTTCTTTGCCTTCCTTTAACAAGTAGGCTAGATCAAATGGCTTTCTATCTATAATACAAGTCATTATCCATAAATTTTAATTCATCTTTATGCCCTTCTTTAGGAAAAAATAATCCAACTAATTATTGAATGCAATAAATACATTTCACAAGATAGGGCATTGCAATAGTCCTCTCACTGTCATCCAAAATTCTTCCAAATAGTAATCTCATTTGATATAGGGAGGTTAGGGTATGCGGTTCCTTAAGAAATTGATGGGAGTCATAAGTTCTAGTAAAGTCTCCCCTAGGTATCTCTAAAATTTGAGCTAAAACATTAGAGTTCAATTCAATTTTGACACTATAAACAAAGGTACTCAAATAGATATCATCCTTATTTTCCTTAACACTTAAATTTGCATAAAATGTCCTAATAGAATTATCATAAATCATCGCATTAAGTACATCCTTCCAACTAATTTTATCAAAATAATTCAGTATATTTATTCTACCAAAGTCATATCAATCCACATACCTTGGTGGAGCTATTCACCTAGATTTAAAATCTCATTATATCTCTTTTTGGTTTCTTTAGATACAGAAAGGTTGTTGTCATACCTTTGAACATTCCTCCTTGAAGGGATCTTGACTTTTGGCATTGTTTTTAACATGGTTTTTGAAAGGACACAAGGTTGGGGTTTTTGATATTGTGAGAGTTTAAACACAAATCAACCAAATATAATTGATTCTAATGTGTTTTGGGTTAAGACTTAGTGCTTAATTAAAGTGCAAAGCTTTTAGAGATGGAATTTGGGGGTTTAGGCTTTATAGAAATAGAGAGAGAGGCTATGGAAATTGCAAGGAGTTGGGTTTTGATAATCGGTTAGACCAATTTAGAGAAATGATCTCGTCATTTTAGCGACTGTCCAAAATCATGATTTTTCTTATTTTCAATCATTTTTTCCACAATTCAATCCTAATTGATTTTTAACATATTTATCCATACGAATGATGATCAAAACATAAAAAATTCCACATCAAATGACTTAAATTTTGATGATTGATCGATTCTCATATTGTTTAAGTTTTAAACACATATATGCACAAACAAAGCAAACATATAGATCAAGTTTGAGTGTTCCTATTATGCTTCTAGTGTGACATACCAATATTAGATAAACTACAATAAATGAGCAAAGTTTGGATCATTAACCTCTAGTAGTAGTTTCGTACTAAGTTGAATGACATCATCATTGATTATTGAAAGGCTTATCTATACCCCTAACTTTTGGGCATTTTAAAAGTGAAATCCCTAACTTTCTCAAATTAGGGTTCTTGAAAAAAAAACTTTAGGGAAAAGTGTGTTTAGTTGTAAAATTGTTAATTTGACAAGAAATGAAAGCTAATGTGAAAGCATGGAAAATTTAAAAATGGCCATAAGATTAGGGTTGGCCATGATGGATGCTTAGGGGTGTTTAATTGTTTTTAATATTGCTAAATTGATATATGATGATTGTTATTAGAGGAGTTAAACCATTGGAAGAAAAAGGACCCTTAGGACCGGCCATTTGAGGAAGCTTTAAGAAATGGGTAATTGATTTGAATTGCGTTAGATTATTGATTTAATTCATATGATTGCATGAGAAACTGTATTTTAAGAAGGTTATGTATTGAGAGTTTGTATGTCTTAGTAAAAATAAATGTTTAAAAGCTTAGGTAAAAGTCTTAAATTATGGATTAAATAGGAATGTCAAACTAAGAGATGGGAAAATAATGTGAGAGATATTTTTGGAAAAAAATTTGTTTAGGAATAAGATTTTTAAGTTATAAATGTGTGTTTGGAAATTATATGGACTAGAGATTTGGATACTTTGGTAATGAAAAAATATTGTTAAGACAATGGAAGGCTTAGAATTAATAAATTTAGTGGCCTTATTAATTTGGATACATGTTAGTGTAATGTGAAATATATTAGAAAAAAATGTGAGCAAATATAAGGGAATTATGTGTGTGTGTGTGTGTTGTAATGTAAATGTGCATAGATTTTTTAAGAATAGTGGATGAAAATGAAATGGTGACTTGATATGCATGTGGTATTAATTGATATATAGAAGGAGTTAAATAAGGCTCAAAGCCATAGTGTGAAAATTAAAAGTTTAGAAAGGTGTAAGAAATAAATAAATTAGAACATAAAAGCAAGACAAAAACAATTAGTTGTATAATTGGTACATTGATAGCCATATAAGAAAAAGGAAAAGGATGCCATAGTTTTATATGAATATTAAATTGGATTGTGCTTGTGTGCAGTTATATTTGAGGATATTTGTTATCAATTGATTTTTGGTCATGTGCTAAGAAAGTTTAAAAATTTATTAGAGTTAATTATATAGATTAAATGGTTAGTTGTGCATGTTGAAAAGTTTAAAATTGATTGATATATTGGAGGACTAATGTGAAAGCATGAAAAATAAAAATTAAAGTAGAATTTAGATTTAAATGAATGTTTTGTATGTTGTATTATATATTAGAAAGAGTAAGTATAAATTTTAGAAAACTTGGGTGTGTAAATGATTAATCGAACCAAATAGAATTATGGGTAAAGCTATATGGAAATAAATGAGATGGAGAAAAGGTGTTCAAGTTTTATGTGAATTGGCTAAATAGACTTAGATGTCGCATTTATATTTTCTAAAGTAATAGTTCTTGAAAATGAGTAGTTATGATAATGGTAAATGTTGGTTAAATTGACTAAATGGTTAATTTATGGGTTTTAAGGAATTTCTTTTAAAATAGAGATTTGAATATTGTGATTTAAACTTAAAATGGTATGGTGTGTAAATATTGGTGTTATTAAGTTGTGAAAGATTTAATTATATAAATTGAAATAAAATTTTAGTTGAGGATATGGTTGGCATGAATAGAAGTTAAGAGTTGTTAAATTGTATAAATTGATGTTGTAGGGATGTATGGAAATTGGGTTAAACTTTTTAATGCTATATGTTCATTAAAAGTATAGACATGATAAATTGTGTTTGAGGAATATTTTGTTAGTGTGGGTGAATTTCGTGATTATATGAATCTTTAGGTAAAGTGGGAAATGTAGGAAGAAAGTTGGAACTTTTGATATTAAAAGTATAGATAGAATACAAATAGAAATAAAGAGTCTAAGTGATGTTTAGAAATTTATTAGAATACTTGAGAATAATGTTGAACATTTTAATAAGGATTATTAACTGTTTAGTTGTTTTGTAACTAACCGCAAAGACACTAATATTTTACATATGAATTGTAATAAACCTTAATGACAGTAACTAGTAGAAAATTTTATTAAACCGCAATGGTAGTGACTTGTAGATAATTGAAACCGACCATAACAACAATGTCAAATATATAAATTGAAATTTGATTCAAAGGGCGATAACCACTATATAAATAGAAATCAACCACAATAGCGGTATCTAGTATATAAATTAAAATTTGATTGAAACTACAATAACCATTATGTAAATAGAAATCAACCGCAACAACAGTATCCAATATATAAATTGAAATTTGATCACAATGATGGTAATTATTACATAAATAGAAATCAAATGCAAAAATAGAAATAATTATGCATAATTGTAATCATCCATAATGGTATACCTCGTAACACAATATTTATAAGTCGTCCACATAAACGGGGGCTACCGATTAGATGTTTATGAGTTAGTTACATGAGTGAGGGCTACTAATTAGATGTTTAAGAGTCGGTCACATGAGTAGGGACTATTGATCAAATGTATATTAAGTCAGCTGCATGAGTAGGGGCTATGGTTTGGAAAGGATTTAAGCTGGCTGCAAGAATGGGGACTAGTGTTAAAATAAAATGTGGTGTAAATATTGCTATGGGGCAAGAAAATAAATGATAGGTGAAACATGCATGTAAATTAGGAAAATGATGTGTAAAAATTAAATTGACCATGATGATAGAAATTTGATTTGAGAAAAAGGAAATTGACAACAATGGTGGAATTTAATGTATGAAAGTTTAAATCGGTAGAAATGACGGGCCTAGTATTTCAGATCTTAATCTAGCCACAATGGTGATGGTTATTAGGCTTGAAGTATGAGTTATGGATTTCTAAAAGAATTAGTGATTATGAAAAGTAAAGAGTATGAGGTCAAATACGGAAATGAATCAAATGAATCCAATGAGTTGATTAAAGTGTTAACCAAACTTATAAACGAATGGATAAATCTAAAATGTATAGATAAGTCATAATTATTATGTAAATGAGATAAATGGGTATGAAAAATAATTGAGTGAAAAGAATATTGTAATGTGCCATAAATAAGCAAGAGAAATAATTGAGTGGGAAAAAATATTGTAATGTACTATAAATAGAAACGAGAAATATTTAAGTTGGAAAGATATTGTTATGTGCTATAAATGAGCATGAAAAGTAATTGAGTGGGAAAAATATTATATTGTGCCATAAGTGGACATGAGAAATATTTGAGTTGAAAAAATAATATTGGAACTTGCCACAAATGGATATAAAAAATATTTAAGTTGGAAAGAAACATTTAAATGTTTCATAAATGAATTTAAGAAATACTTAAGAAAACAATTTGAAGGAGCTTGATGGGTGTAAAGTATATGAGAATAATATATATATATATATACACACACACACACACACACACACAAATAAACACAAATAAAAAATGGACTGGAAGTATATTGAGTTTAAAAATTAATATAGATGAGCTTTAATGGACATAATAGACATTGATATTGAAAGTGATATTGATAAGCCAATAATAATATTAATGGATGATGCGATGAACTAATGATTTTAGTTGGTTGAAATGGAATAAATACTTGGAAAGACTGAGACGGTATATAATGGTAATTAAAAGATTAAATGTGGTATGAATTAAGAGTCTTGTGAAATGAAATAACGGCATGAATTAAATACACTCATAAGATAAAATAAGGTATAGATAAAATATGATATGGAAAGGAAACATGATATGAAAATATTATACTAAATTCAATGAACATAAAAGAAGTGAGTAAAAAAAGTATATTGAGATGAGTTATAGAATATATGGTAAATCAAGGAATGATTTACATGTGTGATGACAATAGTTAAATATGTTTAATGAAAAAGAAAAGTTTATCAGTGGTTCAATGAGGAGGTATTAAATTAAAAGGGACATAGATAGATGTGCTTATATAAAGGCTAATGATTCGGATTTTATTCATATAGTTGTAAAATGTAATAATCATGATGATGTAATTACTTACAATAATTTTCATGATTTTATGTGTTTAACAACAAGTATCTTCTTTTGAAGGTCTCAATTCTCATAAAGGGGTTATCGAGCTACCTAACCTTTCTTAGGTCCTGATATTGATTAACAGTTGTAATTGTAGACTAGTTTATGAATGTAATTTATAAGATGTTGTAATCACACTAATATTTAAGTATAAATTGTGTATCAATATATTTATGGATAAAAAAGTTTAGAGAGGTGAGCTTCATGCTGTCCTATCATATTATTATAAAAAGAAAAAATTTCCTTGCTTTTCACTAATATAATTATTGAAAACATACAAATTCCATTAAATGGTTTGAGGCGTTACAAAATCATCTTCTTTTTTGGTTTCCCTCATCAAAATCTATCAATATCTTGTGAATACACGTCAAATAACTCATTATATGTTCAAACTCATCCAAGAATAAAATAGCATAGGAATAGAAGACTTGTAAGATCCCTTTTTAGATAATGAAATAAGTCACACACTAGATGTTAGCATTTCTAGAAAATTTGAAGTCTCTAAATTTGTCAAGTATATAAAAGCTCAATGTCTAAAGATCCATCTTAAAGTGTACTATAATAAAATGACTAAAGTTATTTATGATGAGAAAATAGCACAAACATTATAGAAGCATTTGTGTGGATGTCATAATTATTAAGAGGTGGAAGAAGCCTTTCTGATCATTTAGAACTGGCTATGAAGATGATTTTTCAAGTAAGTATTGCTTGTGTTCTATCAGGTATTGTTATCTTTTTACTTTTTCATATTTGGTATTTTATTAAGTTTTTTCTTATAGGATTTACAATTATAACCATTAGTTGATATATGATAGAAAACTAATCATAAAGAAATAACTTGGTCTTTGGCTAAAGCTTACAAATACTATCAAGCCTTTTAGTCCTTGAAGGAAACACTAGTATGGAAAAAAGATAAGCTTTATAACTTAGAAGCAATTTGCTATATTTTTATTCAAGGAATGGATTCTTATACAATAAACCTTTTAGCCTTTTAAACATATATGATCAAACTCAAATATGAACTCATGACTTTCTAGAAAAGGAATGGGGAATTAAAGATGGCTTTAGATAAGGCTCAAAGTGACTTTGATCAAGCCTTGTCGAGTCTTCTTATATGCGGGCTCTAGAGGACAATATTGAAAAGTTTTATGTTATATAAAGGGGACTCTTACTTTAAGAACTATTATGGAGGACCAATTAGCGAACATGATGAGTGACCTTTATTTTTATAATCTATCAAATAATGTTAATGTGGATTTTACATCATTATTCTACTCATAATCTATTATTGTGCTTAAGAAGATTTTCTCAATGAATGCTTAAGTTGTTACTTGAGGCCAATATTTAGCCAGTAAGGGCCCCAATGTAGACTATTAGTCTTTGATTTCTTGTTTTCTTTACTTATATAACTTTTTCTCCATGGTTTTATAGGGTTTGTTTCGGGTGTATTGAATACTACCTAGATTGGACTTTTAAACTTTGTTTTTTCCATACAAGGAATGAACTTTTTTGAATGTTATAATCTTTGATTTAAAATTCTTTCGAGTAATATATAGACATTTCATATGGAAATATGAAGATTTTTTGTATAGATATTTTCATGAATAATAGGAGACAAGCAATCTCTATAGAGATAAGGTGGAAATGTTTTTCATTCATAGAGAAGTAGAAACGATGTTTAATGATAATACATTTTCAAATGATTTGAATGTCACACATGAGGGAGATTATTTCTTCTATATCTTGGAGATGATAAGTGTTGGCTTTGATTACCTCTAGTGACTTTGTATGATCCATTCCATTTTAAAGCTAGTTTACCTTTCCTTTCATAACTATATTTTGCCTTAGGTTTTCTCAATAATAAGTCTCCCACTTTGAGCTACAAGTTTTTGACTTTATAATACCATATCATATTATACTCAAATCCCATGTTCTTCATATATGCTACAAAATGAGGTTCCTCTATAAGATACAGGTTTACGTTGAGTTCTCTCTCATTTTCCTTAAAAGAGAAGTGCAACACTCAATAACTAGGGCAACTTATCTTTGCATGTATCACTGCCTTAATATCACAAGTAAAGAGAAAAGATGTTTCTCCCATTGAGGTTTTTTTAGTACTCTAATAAGCCTATAGGATCTCATCAAGAAGTTCACCATTTGATGAAGTATTTTATCACAACCAAAATGAACTATCTTTCATCCAATACCACAAATAATGGATCTAAAATATCCATCCTCTACTAAGAGAAAGGCTAAGGCGAAGAAATAATTGTCATCTTGGTGGAGAGTTAACGAGGCACTGGAGAAAACATTTGGAACTTGTCATATTTTTTCACCAAGTTTATTGCATCTTAGAGAATGTTGGGTTGGTAAGAGACTACCCATATGGTTTGGCCAACTAAGGCCCTTACTCCTATGTGCATGTAGTAGACTCTTTCATAGATCTCCCTTAACATATATGTTTTTCCAGAAGATAAACATTTTGATAAGGGATTCATTATTAACCTTCTATATAATGTACCATCCATAAAACAATACCTAACTTCTCATCCTTTCAACTAGGCAACTTTAATTATATCATAGGGTAGTTCTCTTTGAAGTATATATTGTTTGAATTGAGTTCTCTAGTCTTCTATGATTTAGATGGTTGATACAAGTTCCCATTCTTATTCAATGCTTGGTCTTTTGAGCATTTACATTCAAACATCATAGGATAACTTCATCATATTATAGCTAACCAACTTTGAAAAGAGATCAACTTAGTCATTTTCCTCTCGAGAAACTTTGATGATGGAGATTGTTTTTTTTCTTTTTCATGTTTTTTAGGCTAAGTGTGCAAGTATGCTTTATTAGTACTTAATTAAAAGGGATTTTTAGCTTCAAAATGTCCTTCACATTTCTCGACTATGAGTTAAGCATCATTATACACTTGGAAGGATAGGCATTATAAGCCTCAATTATGCTAAAACTTGTTATAAAGGCTTTATATTTGACCATATTGTTGGAGGATAAAATTTAAATGAAATTAATATTCAAAAATCTACCACTCAAGGCTTGTTAAAATAATCTCAACTATATATCGATGAACAATAAAGGACTCGTCCATATAAAGTTTCCATATAATCGAGCTTATTTTGGATTTGGGCATTTTATGTTGTTTAAACATTAATGATTTTATAAATGAGCATTATATGATGAAATATGTCAGGCATGTGCTCTAATGGCTAGCCTTAGTTGATATTAGAGGCCAAACTTCATAAATTCAATGGCTTATTTGACTAGGTGCCCCGATACATTTATCTTGTAAAACATTTATCTAATAATCTGGTTAGTCAAGATGATTATCTAGTGTGCATAGAATTATGGCTTTAGTTTTCTTGTAACACTTATTAGTGTAAGGGCCACTTTATCAGTTTTTAAATACATGGTCTCTGCTTATTGAAGAATTTTATTGGTGTAATATACAAGCTTTTATACCCTTTCTTCTTCTCGCGTTAATTGGTAAATCTACCACCCTTAGGTGAAGAAAGAGATTATTACCCTTCTTAGGCTAGGACAAAAGCTTTAAATAAAATAGGTGGCTTGGAGCTTCTAAAAAACTTATTTGAACTCTTTTAGTCCATTAAAATTGGAGATGCTTTTTGAAATTTTTAAGAATGGTAAGAAAAATTCCTTAGCGAGGAAGATGAAATTGTTAAGGGTAGCCACATTTCTCATAATCCTTTGGATATCTCTCACTGAATAGGGAGGATTCCTGTCAAAAATAGCTTAGAAGTTTTTAGGATTTCACTTTATTCCTCTGTTATTGACTAAAAATCCCATAAACTTCTCTTTTTTTATGGCAAAGGTACACTCTATGTGATTTAACTGTATCTTGTATTATTATGAAATAAAAAAGACCTTCTTGAGGTCATAAAAATGTTCTTAATCATGACCATGTTTGTAAGTCAAACAGGATACATCACTTCATGGATGAAATTGGCCTTTAGTAACTTGTTTATTTCCTTGAATATGGTCTTTTATCTTTGTCCATCATAGTTTCTTTTCTTCTAATGAACAAGGGGAAAGAAGGACTAACATTCAATTTGTAAGAGGACACATCTGTGATAATGCCTAGCATGTCTGTAGGTTAGAAGGTAAATTCTCTTTTTGAATTTTAAAGAGCTCCAGTAAGGATTTCTCTTGCCTGTGGTCCAAAGTGGACCTAATCTTAATAGTGGAGGTTCCTCCTTATTTGTGAAGACTCACTTCTTTCAAAACTTTTATAGCTTTGGTCTTCATTTATGGTTTTTTCTTTGAGAGGTCTTTTTTATTTCACCAACAAAGCATTTTCACCTTTAAGGCAAGTAATGGTGCATTTCTTAGAAATCATTTGATTTCACCTTACTGTCACTACTCCCTTATTAGTATGGAACTTCATAGCTAAATATTTGGAGCTAATCACTTCATTTATCTTATAAAGAATGTGTCTTCTAATAATAGCATTGTAAACCAAATCCATCTTGATAGTTATAAAAGGTTTGTTAAAGTGTATAATTGGATAATTTTCAATGGTGATTAGTATTCTAGAGCACCTTTCATTGGCCTACCTCGACTTTTTTTTCCTAATTAGGATTGTTTTAGCTAGATTCAACTTGAAGGAGTCGATGCCTATCGTGACATCATTTCTTTTGATATAATGTTAATCGTTCTTTCATCATCCACCAACACGTTATATACCCTTTATTGTTCTAGGATTAAGGCAACAATAACATCTAAGAAGGGTGAATTAAGTGTTCCTTTAGTAATAACAAATATTGCAATTAACTCAATTAAACACAATTAACCAACAATATAATTAAAAAGCTTATAGTATAGGGATAGAAATTGCAAACTCAATTTTTAACATGGTTCGGCAAGCCTATATCCACTCCTCAAGCACCAAATCAGTCTTGTATTGTGTTCTTTACTCATCCAAGCCAAAGATTACAATCTTCATAATGAATCCTCATAAAGCTCTTTTTCACCACTTGAAAAAATGTCTTATTCCAGATTTTTCACCTTGGTGATGTGCCTCACTAATGACCAAGAGTTTTTCACTTAAACTCTTAAGCATTACAATTGTTTAAAATGTAAAACACTTTCTTAAATAGTAGATAATACAATTGAAAGTTCTAGTCTCTTTATATCTCGCAAGATAACACTTAATGGATTTGAAAGTGTTTAAGTATTGTGAGAATGAGAATGTATACTCTTGTGTAAGATTAAGAAGGTTTTAATGCACAAATATGAGTATAATTAGGGATTAGTGATTCTAAAGTGTTTTTGCTCTTAAAATAGCTTGTATATGATATGTGTTTTTATCCTCTATGTAATTTTTTCATTAGACAAGATATATATAGCTAGTTTTTGTTAAAAACATATATATATATATATATATATATATATATATATATGTGTGTGTGTGTGTGTGTGTGTGTGTGTGTGTGTGTAACAAAAACTAGCTGTTTTATAGTCGTTATTGTTCCTCTGATAGATGAAACGGTTGACTGGTTCATATTAGTAAGGATAATCGGTTGACCAGTTCCTGCAAATTCCTAGGTTTTCATCACTAATGAACAAGTCACCGACCGCTTCACTTGGTATAGCTAAGTGGTCGACTGGGTTAACTAAAAACCCAGTTTTGATAATTTTAAACCAGGTGAATCTTGAACTGACTAAATGCATATCAATCTTATAACGCATGAAATGTGAAGTTTGTAAATTGATTTTAATTTGTGCTATCAAGCAAGATACAAAGATATATACAATTTGCACTAAAAATGAATCCTTAAGAGCTAAGTCTTTACTTGTTTTATATCATGGACTTGTTGATTGATTTCTTCATTCAATTCTTTGTGCTTGTTGATGTGATCTTCGTATAAAACATGTTAAAACTTATTTTCAACCAAACATATTATTTGTGTATTTAATTTTAATTGTTATCATAAAAATATATAAATATTAATATGTGACTCATGGTTAACACCTTTTATTAGAGATCATGGTGATAATCATCTAGGCATCTTTATAAGGAAAGGTCACCTTTTCTTTATCTTTGAGAGTGAATTAGGTGCATGTCATGGGTTTAAGGATCATAAGTTAAATAATATTTGCTTTCTATAAGCTTGTTTATTCTTGTTGGAGTCACCTCAAACTGAAATCATATCTAAGATCATATTAAATTTGGGTAAGGTTTTATAAGATATGCTAGTCTCTTCTCCTTATTGTTTAGGTTCTGCCTACTTTTTAAAAAACTTCAAATGATTCATAGATTTTCATAGTTGTTTGATAGGCTTTTATATTATTTACTTTTTGAATTTAGGTTTAGTTATTGTTCACGAACTCATGCAAAACAAGTCCTCTTTGTAAATAGAAGACCCTCTAATGCTTAAATTAGCAAAGTGTAAAGAGATGTAATGTATAAAAAGAGAAGATGAAAGTATGGGAGATTGTTTTATTTAGGTGATTTTATATAGAGGTATATGTTATGATAAGTTATGTTGTTTTTCCTTCATACATGATGATCCTTGGGTGTTTATATACCTATAGATCATATGCACTAGCACTTTAGGTAATAAGGTTGTCGACATTTCACCTAACCTACTTATAGGAGTAATCATGGAGAATAATTACTTTATTATAAACGAACTCACAACTATCTTGTAAAACAAATTATTCATGGAGGTACCCTTCATATTAACTTATGAAACAAGACATTCAGGTAAGAACCACAATAATAATTTGTAAGGTGAGGCATATAGGAGGTGGTGGTGATTAAGTGAGCATGACTAATTATTTTTTGGTGTGCCACAAAGAGATTTGCTCGAAACACCAAAGGATCAATAGGCTCTGATTTAAACCCACCTTCCAGCTATTAGGATTATTTTACATCAATGTTTCTTCTTGGTTCTAGGTTTGGTTGGTTTGATTTTGCTTTTTTCTTTTCTTTTTTTGGGCTTGGTTTTATCTTCTTTTTTTTCCCTTCTCTTCTCCTCTTCTCTTTCTATTTAGGTTTGGCCCTTGTTGAGCCTCATCTTATCCTTTTATTTTGTTGTTTGGTTTTCACTTGTTAAGCCCAGTTAGTCCTCTTCCTCTTTTTTTCTTGTTGCTCAGTTTTGGCCCTCTTCTCCTTAGGTAAACCTTTTTTTCTCCTCAACTAGGCAGCTTGTTGGGACTAAATTACAGCCATATCACCACCTACAGAAATTAAATTGAAGATACTAACCTAAAAAAAACAAATTAACTCTCTACCTCTACATCAAATCGAAAAGAAAAAAGAGGGTCATTGATGAATTCCTTTAGCCATAGCAAACTTAGCAATTGGCGATCCATTAATAAAGATGGCTACTCTTAAGATTAAGATGCACTAATTAATTCAATTTTTCCTTTTAACACCAAAACTTATATAGCCCATTACTTGAATAATGTACTCCTACATAACTAAATCAAAAGCTTTCTGAAATCGATTTTAAAGCTTAAGCCCTGAAATCAAAAAATGACTAATTCTAACTAATAACCTATTATATGAAATTATTCAACCTTTAGATAAAGCATATTTGTAATGATTTTATACAAATCGTTCACTACGACTAATAGGCTCACAATCAGCGAATCTAGTAGCACCCTTTATTGTTGGAACTATAATGTTGTAAACATTATTTATGGCCATCAAGCATAAAACTTGTTTCAAAGAATTTCGAACCTAGATAATAAATATCTTCTCCGATAAAAACCATTCCTTTTATAAAAATGGAAATTGAAACCATTAGTTCTTAAGTCTTTATACCAATATAACTCCAAACAACATCTTTAACCTTCTATATGGTCACTTCCCTTTATAACTAGTTTATTGATTCACTACTTAATCTTTTAAAACTCAAACTACCCAACTCTAGCCACTCCCAATCTTATTTATAAAATAAATTAAAGAAAAAAATGTTGGCTTTATACTTAATATCATATAAAGAACCCTATCTTTTAAAGAAATAGATATGATATAATCTAGATTTTCAAATCAGCTAACATTCCATTTCCTTTAGCTTTCATCTAAGAAAGCTTAGTTTTTTAGCAAATTTCAAATGATTAGGATCAACCATACAAACTACATTCCACATATCTTGCAACGAATATGAGAAATGTAGGTGTTGCCATTAATAATCAAGAAATCTAAATGGCTTCCAACTCCATCACAATGTCTTTTCTCCCAAATAAATCAGGCTTTTTTTAGATATACCCCTCTTTAACTAGATAGGCTTATAAGCCGAAAATTCCAAGAAACACTTTAGACTAGTAAATGCCATGTCTATTATAATCATAAACCTAGGCTGGAACCAAGTGTATCTATTACCAGTTAAAGTGTACTCAATAAGATCATAAACATTTTAAGAGATTCTTAAATGATTTGGAGACCCTAACTTTCATCAAACCATTACATCTATCATTGACATGAAAGGTCTCATTAAAGTCCCCAATTAGAAACAAAGGTAATCTAAAATAAAGTCTCAATATAGTCAACTCATACCATAAAATTTTTATGTTAGCCATAGTAGAATAGGTATAAACATGGTTAAAATTAGCTTTAATAAAGAACCAAAAAAAGCCTCTCACTAAGAACCAAATTCAACATAAGCTACTTTAAATACATCATTCTATATTACCAATATACCACCTGTTCGACCTCTTAAACTAATACATTTCCATCTAATTTCATAACCATTCATAATCTATTAATAAAAGAGTCTAAAACATCAAAAAAAAAATGTCTCAGATAAATAGCAAACATCTAGCTAAAAGGTAGAAATAACATCTTTTATAATCTTTCTCTTACTGGTACTACCTGGCCATGAGAATTCCAAAAGCAAATATCTTCACTAAAAGTGTTATGTATTACCAATGGAAGAAAAAGAGCTAAAAAAACTCTAGCTTAATCATTCTCCTTCTACCTGATTTGTTTACGAATTTAATAAGTCATTTCTTCCATTTCACAATGATCAATAATATTTATTGTCACATCAACACCTACAATAGCACCAATATTTATATCAGGTTCATATTGGACAACAACTACCATATCATAATCAGGATGAGAGTTTCTTACATTAGCAAATGCTATTGTTAAGTCCATAAAGTCAGTCACTTTCTACTCCATCGGTACATATCAACCTCTTACATTCATAACCTTAACTTTTGATTTCCTCTTGCAAACATTCAAATTCCTCCTTTTTGGTGTGATTGTGTTAGCATTCATAGAATTAAAACACTAATCCTAGAATGCACCTGAAACTACAAAATTCCCAACAATATTATAATGCTTAGTCAAATAGTCAGGCATTTTAAAAGGTATCAATTTTGAATCACCAAATACTACTTTCATTAAGGTTTGACAACCATAAGATCCTTTAAATGATTTTAAAATAATTACACAACCTACTATTTCAAGAAATATAACATTAACATTGGCAGTGGTAGTAGCAAAAGGGTAGCTCTCGAATAATGGAAATCAATCATCACTTTGTTTTATGCGTTATAATTATCCCTCACTAAAAGATTCTCTACCATGTTTATAACAAATAAGGTTAGGATTAGGTTTATTGATATGTCAAATAATTTCTTTGATTAATCATTATCATTCTATTAATCAATTATTGATTCTTTGATTAATATGCGATATATTCGTAGTTTCTTTCTTTTAACGAGGAGAAACTATAATTAGAGATCAAACAAAATATGGAGTTATAAACTTGACCTTAATAAATTAAGAATAAAAGAAGGGTAATGTCAAAAAATAAACTAAAGAAAAACATAAAACAAGTAAATAAAGCTATAAATAAAAGGTGTCAAGAAAATAAGAAAAAATTGTGATAAGCAAAAAAAACTATATATAGCAAAAGATTGTTAATAAATTGTGTATATAGGGTTGGTCATCATTTATAGATATTGCATGACCTATTTATAATATTATAGAGATAGAATTTACATAAACATAAAATTCTAATCCTATACAAACTATCTTGGCAGATAAGGATCGTACAATCTTAATCCTTGTATAATTTATACTCCTTTATTTGCATGCATCCTTCCTTTCAACTGGATTAAGAACAATAATTGTTCATAATTAGTTTGTAAGCAAACTAGTGAAGAAGATAAAATTGACCACTAACTAGTAAAGAAGGGTGAAATCGACAATCATCTAGGAGATTAAGATTCATATTAAATGATTGACTAATCAAATCCTACATAAAAAATGAGTCTTAAGTAGGATAACTGGTGGACATTATGATTGATAGGAACATATATGATTTATAGGATATTATAATTTGTACTGGGATTAAGATTATATAGTTCTTATCTAGTATAAAGAGTTTGTGTAGGATTAGGATTTTATATTTACAAGAAATTTTATCTTTATAATTGTTTACACTGAAAATAAACACCCATATATCAACTAAATAAAAATAGTAGTCATTCACAATCACAAGGAAAGGAAGGCTAAAATCAATCAATGAAAGTAAAATCAAATATATTTCAGAAGAGTCCAAATCAATCATGAAAGTTAGAAAGAAATGAACCAAAGGATTATAAGTAATGATCGGCCATGAAAGCTAAAAATCTTGATCTAGCAGAAAAAGGCAATTGTACATAAAGTTAGTTTGCATTGTTGGCTAAAAGATTAAATTCTATCCAGAACAAGAGTCCACTATAGAATAAGCTGATAAATTTTACAATTTAGTTCGAATTCATATGATTGCAAGAAAGAAGCGCGTAAATAGAAATTCATATTATATTAGAATTCATAATATAAACCCCTTATCTATTATAAATAGTATTTATAAGATTAGAATTAGAAATTTATATGAAACTCAACCTCTATAACAATATAAAAGTCCATCGAATTATTAGAAATGATGGTAATTTACATATGCACAATTTCTTTCTACAATTTATCCTTTATTTATCACTTTTCATTTCCTTGTTCTTTTTTTTCACAATTTTTGCCTTTATTTTTTATTGCTTTCTTAAAAAAAAAATTACCTAGATTTGATTATTTTACATTCCTTTTTCTTTCTAATATGTTAAATCAAAGTAGGAAATGAGGTTATTATCTATCTCGGCTTAAGATTTAGTTTTTAATTATAATTTTCCTCATTGAAAACAAAAAATGAAGAACAAATAGCATATTGGCCCAAATTATCTGTTAGGGTAATAGATTAACATTCATAGTGAGACATATTTATTAACATAATAAAATATTAGTCATCATGTTGTCTTAAAAACAATATGGTAAAAATATCATCATTATGACTGATGAAAAATCAATACATGTAATTGACAAATACAAGGTCCAATTGAGCAACCCTAATTAGATGTATCATATGATAGTTCTTCATCACCTAACTTTTATTAATAGCAAAGAGTTGTATATGGATGGTCATAGTGATCCTATATAACCTTCACCGACTTTTAAAAGATATAGTGGCATTCCTACACCTTTATCATAACATCACACATATCACTTTCTAGAAATTAATAATGTAATCAGGTGGTCACAACTACTATAGTCAAACTCCAATTAGTCATCAATAGCTCCTTTTGATGGATGGTTATTTT
Organism: Populus trichocarpa; assembly: GCF_000002775.5. NCBI lineage: Eukaryota > Viridiplantae > Streptophyta > Magnoliopsida > Malpighiales > Salicaceae > Populus > Populus trichocarpa. The sequence goes on along the minus strand of NC_037299.2, from coordinate 8,835,126 downwards.
ATCATTAAACAAACTTCTATAGGTTGATTTAAGAGCCATCCAAATAGAGATGACAAAAATAAATCAAACATGACTTATCATAATAAAATTATGATGGTTAATATAATCATGTAAGATATGATTGATTAGCTTAATTAGATTAAAAAATAGATAAGGTGGAATAGATCTCACATGCAGACACTTGTGTGGCAAGTACCACGGTTTCTTCCTATAGTAAACACTTTAATGAGAATGTATAGAAGTTTTTAACCTCATATTGGGTATCGTATGCCTATGTAGTAAACATAGTCGCAACCTCAACAATATTAAAGCATGATCACAATAAGGTACAATTTACTCCCCAAGTATATAAATAGCCTTAATCAAATTATATAGCCCAATAGCCTTATCTATAGATAACCCAATCTATAATTGGGTAATACAATGCCCCATATGCTACTTTCCAATAAGGCAATGTCAATCCTCATATACTTGGAGGACCAGTTGTTAAATAACAACCAAGAAGAAGGATTGACAAGATTGAATTAGCCTAACACTTAGAAGAGATAGGGATAAATATTGGATATACATTAAGGCCTATATATCATCATCCATGCCCTAAGTGGGTCGATCAAACCCATCCAATTCCGGAAAAAAAAAATCAAAATTACTAATTTTAAGCATTTTTTTAGGAAGATAGTAAGTTAACAAAGGAACATATCACCAAATTCATTAATCAATACGGTAATAATGTTGTCAATCCCTTTATGAAACTAAGGTTATTTGGTTCTTTATTAACCAAAACTACCTTCTACTAGTTTTCCTTATTACTATCAAATTTCATTAATAGTTGGGAGGAAATGAAGGCTTGTTTATATGAGCACTTTTATGAGACATAACTAGAGATAACACTAGCTAACTTGGCCAAAATTGTTCAAAATATATAAGAATCCATGAAAAGTTATGCACTTCATTTTAGAACTCTCAAAACAAAGGATACAACAACTATAATAGAGAAGAAGTGTATCAAACTTATTTTAAATGAGATATTATGAAATATAAAAAGGAGTTTGGTCATAAACAAATATATTGGTATCTATACCCCTATAGACAATATTGTTTGGTATGAAAAGATGTTGGGCAAACAAGTAGAAAAGAAATCATTAAGGGGAACTTACCTAGTTAGCTACTTGAATGAGGTTGTAATGACCTATTGAATGATCAACTTGGATTTTGATAGTCACAAAACTCAGAGAGAAAAGATAGTTTGAGATTACTACATTAAAGTTGCCGATGAGGGTAAATAACACTCTTTTGACATCAAAAAAGCTAAAGAAATTTTCAACCAATTGATTTGGGGGGGGGGGTTAAGCTCCTTGGTAATCACATGATCCTCAATACTAAATATAGCAAGGGAAAAAAAATATTGCAAGTGGCATAACTAATGATGACATGACACCAATAATTGTTTTATCTTTAGGATTTAGATATAAAAGGCTCTTGCAAAAGTTCAATAAATTAAAAAGTAGATATAAAAGGCTAAAATAAAATAGGGTTATAAGAATTACAACTGTAAAAAAAAACAACACTAGTAATTTCTAAACCCAAATAACACCCTAATCGCAAAGCTAGCATCAAATATCCTTTGGAGTAATAGTATAAATTGTTAACAAAAATATTATTCAAGGCTTCATTAACTTTTAACATGATAATATTAACATTATAATTCTTATAAATTATTTTTATTTTAAAGAGTTATATTTAGTTATATGTAAGGTAATATTAAAAATGTATGTACGAATGAAAATTTGTTCAAAAACAATTATGAATCCATTCATGAGTCAAATATGATATAAGATAATTATAACAAAAACAAATCCTATATAATTAATTAATAAGGTCTTGATTTAATAATTTGATGAATTTAATATGATATAATTTTATTATATTTGATATTTTAATTATTGTCTTTGTTGACATATTTTTAATCTTTTTAAAGTTTAGTAGTAAAGATAAAGTAATGGGTGATTTGATAAACTAATTATATATGATTTAAGTTTATATGTGATATATAAATAAATATATAATATAAAAATAAAATTAATATATGTTTTAGGAATTATATTAATATTTTAGTATTTTTTTAGTTAGAGATATAATTAAAACTAAGGAATTGTATTGAAATATATTATATATTGTCATAAACAAAAATAGAATTCTTATATGGAGTATAAGTATTTTTATGCTGGCATGTAGAGTTTATTTTAAGATTAGAGAATCTATTTAGTATTTATCAATAATTCTTTTAATATATGTGATATTTTTAAAAATTACAAATATTTTTATTAAAATAAATGTTTTGAACAAAGTTTGTGTTATCATAAAAAAAAACTTATTGGTATATAATCATTACATCAATTGTTACATGGCACACCTGATATAAATTCAATATGATTTTGAGAAGTTCAAACAGTTTGTTTTTCATTCAAAGTTCAAATTCAATAATAATAAAAAAATAATAAACATATTTTTTTTCTTATTGCCACTTTGAACATTTTTTTAATTTAATAGTAATTTTTATTTGTGAACAATTAATTTAAATTATAGTATATTAAAACTTATAGTATTAATTTCATCAATTATATCTAGGTTTTTTTTAATATGGCTCCTCCATCAATACTCTTTTGAGTTCATCCAAATATATTTATTACCATTCTAATTCTTAGAAGATAGAAATAAAAAAAATTAAGAACCAAATATCATAAAAATAGCATAAAGATAAGGTTTCCATTTCCATCCGAAACCATTAATTTCAAAATTCTTACAAGATTTTGTATTTATCCTGATTATTTTTTATTTTGATGTCTCCTAAACCTATATAGACACTACACAAGATAAATAGATTTATAGCAACTAGGATATGATGATGGTAGAGGATAACTAGTTTCAAATAAGCCTTTACTAAATTAAAGCATAAAAAGAATGCAAAAATGAATAAAATTAGATTTTTTAAGGGTAAATTTATAAATTTTTTATTATTTGTTTTTATAACCTAAAAGTTATTAGAAAAGAGAACAACTCATATATTTGGGACACATGTTGTTTTGTCCATGTCTGTTTTTTCCTTTTTTAAAAGATTTTTAAGATCTTAAGCTAGGTTTTCATAGCCTAGCCTAGGTGCTTACTTATTAGCTAACTTAATGTCCCAAGCATTTTAACACTTAGGCTTAGCAAAGCATGTCTCTATAATTATTATTATTATTTTAATTTTTTTTATTCTCCATAATTAATTTATTTTTTATAAAATACAAAACAATATTATTTTGTATATATTTTGAGTGATGTAGATATTTATAATTATAAATATTTATGGTGACAAAAAGTTTAAAATAAGACCAAAGTTTATTTTATAAAGAACTTTGTAGTCATAATATTATAACTTCAAAATGTTTCCTATAGGAATCAAATACATTCCTACATTTAAGATATTTACATTTTATGTAAGATTCAATAAAAAAAAAAATTTCAAATATTAAAGTGTATGTAACGCAATATATTTCAAATACTTTTCTTTTTGAATTAGCAATCGAATAAGTAACAATTTGAGAAAATTTCTTTTTTTATAAGAATGATCCCCACTCATCCATCGACAACTTCATCAACCAATACAATAATACATAATTCATTCTTACATAATTATACATTTACATTACTTTTTTTAGTGATATACATATAAATTATTCTTAAAGTATTCATTTGAAATACATGAATCCCTTTAACATGAAAGGTTAAGTAGCTTAAGGTTCCTCCCAGAAAGAACTAAGGTAATCAATGGACAAATACTTCTAATACATAATTAATTTAGGTCTATATCTTTGGTATCCATAAATCTCATCACCAAATCTTCCACTAACTTAAGAAATGATAACCACAATAGTGAAATTCATACATATTCATCACCAAAATACTTAAATCAACTCTAGAAATGACAAAACCTTAAATATTTCTTTTATCAAATTTTTCATTAATACCATAACTTTCATTCACATCGTTCCCTTCATCAATAGATAGCCTTTCTTCTTCGCCCTTTACCTCAACCATGAACCATACATTTTTCCTCGAACTTTATTAATAACTTTCAAGATGGAAAATCAAATAATTTAATAGCACTTCATTTATATCCTCAATTTTTAAAGACATTTACTTGGAAAAATATATTAAATCATAAAAAATATAATAAACATTTGAGTTATTTTAGTTATTAATATTCAACACTTATGCAAGAGATACCATTCTTATTAATCTTCTTTAATTATTTCAAATCGATATCATTTCCTAATTTAATAAATACTCATCAACCTCGGTTAAATTCTCTTTTTGATTCCATTATATCATTTCCCTATCATGTTCTCATACAAGTCATATTCGTGTCATATCTTACATCATTTCACTAGCACAATTTAATTTATACAATATCTTATTCCTAACACGGTAGATTTAAACCTCAATTTTCTTTATTGAAACCTTTAATTGTTCCTTCTTAAAAACACATTTAATTTATTCCATATTTCATTCTACATTCACACTTAACTCACACAATTATTTTATATAACAACATATGTAATGCATTTCATCTTCCGACTTCCATCCTTATTTATATTTCTCACTATCATCTTTCACAACTCATTTAATTGCTTCATTTTTCAACAATTCCTCACCGTTACTGTTTAATATCTATGATCATTACTTCTATCCTTTTTTCTTTAATGTCCATTTCCTCTTGTTTTAATTTTTTAATATTTATTCAATTATCTTTTTTACCCATTTTATTGTTTTCAATCAATTAATCTTTCTTGAAATCATTTCAACATGCTTAATGCCACACATAACTTATCCATATCATTTCCTGTCCTTACATATAAATTATCATTTCAACATTACCCATATTATTTTCCATTCTTTCTTATTATTAATTTGTATTATTTGGTTCATCCATATATTTTTCTTTTAAAAAATCATTTCCTTGTACCCTTTGACATTCATATACTTTTTGTAATCATTATTTATTTTATTTATTAACAACATGTTCCAGTGTTTCTTCTAGTACAAAATCATATATAGTCGTATATCATCTTTTAGTTATCAAATCCTATGAATTTATCACTTTCTCTTATCTTCACAATTCTCATATTACTTATTGTCATATTTACATGCATTTCCTTCCTCTTTAATCTTTGAAATCATCCTTATTTAGTCTACTACAATCTCAACAAAAATTTCCCTTTAAAATGGGTCATTTCCATATTTGGCGATGCTTATAATTGACACACACAAATCAATGCACAATTCTGATCCTGACATCTTAAACCATATCCTCATATAACACTATAGCAACCTCATAGCCACCTTATCAACATTCATTCATGATGAGTCTTTCACTTTTCAAATCAATTCCATATTAACCATAAACATAATGAACAATTAAATACTTAAGTTACAGTTCGTTTACACGTCAAAATAAAATTGTTTAATATATATATGTGTGTACGCGCGCGCGTGCGTGTTATAAGATTCAAATCAGTGATATACCCCTTCCAAGGGATCATCACTTATCTATCAAAGATATTTTACCAATGATCTATTACTTATATATGTAATGAGATGAACTTGGAATCAAGTAATTAGCATTATAAATGCGTGAATACCATTACAAGAATTAAAATATAAGTAACATATCAACAAGAGTCTTTTATTCTCATTCCTAAAAGACATTCAATTGTTTCTTTGATTCAACAACTTAAGCATTATAACCATCATTAACTACGTCAATTTAATCTCAGTCATTCTATACAGATGTTCATAACCCTAGCTATCCCTTATAAATTCCAATCACTCTGGTTATCCCTCACGGATGCTAATAAAACTAGTTAACCCTTTTGATTACCAATAACCCAACTATCCCCCGATGAATGCCAATAAATCTAACAAACTCATTTGGTTACCAATAACCTGACTACCCCATTTGGATGCCAAAACTCCAGCTAACCCATTTGATTACCAATCATTCGGCTATCCTTTCATGAATTCCAATAATCCAACAAACCTATCTGGTTGCCAATCAATTCAAAGATCCTTTATAGATGCCAATAAATTCTTCCAATTCTTTAATTTTTCTTTCTTCCAAACATTCAAAACTCAGTCATTTACAATAAAAGAATGTTGTATCAACAAGACTAATTAAAATTTAAATTAGAATAAGGTGTTGAGCACTACTTGTACCTCTAGCTAAACATGCTCCTCTAGCTATAGAAAATGCCACTTGTGGTGCCTCTTCTTATTTTAGAAAAGGTATCATTATCAATATACTTTTTATCTCATCATACATCAACATTCATGTTACATAATTTCATCACACTACTCATAAATTTATTTTTTCTTCGGTTTGTCATGCATATAAGTACTTAGGTTTACCGCTTTCAACCATTACTCCTATATCCTTAACAATTGCAACCACCTCACAATTTTCCTTTTATATTTCTCCTAATTCTTAATTTTTCATAATGATATTCTTACCCAATTAAATTATCTAATTCCTCACCCTTTCATACTATCATCTTTTCTTCCACCTATTTATGTTATGATTTTCTTCATTTTCTATACGAATAGCTTATATCAACATATTTACTACAATTCATATTTTCAAAAATAAAATTCTAACTTCCATTAAATTTTATAAATCATTTCCTTGTACTTTTTGTTCTTTAAAACCTCAATTCCATGTCCAATTTACAATCTATTATCCATATATTCATCACAACTTTCACTTATACTTCTAAATCCCAAAAAACAAATCCATTTTTCAATATAGGTATAATTCAATTTGTTCCTTTTAACTCATAATAACTCTCTTAACATTTAAACTAAACATAATTCATATCACGTTATATTTACTTGTTAATTTTCCTTGACTCTACTTATAGCCAGCCCCAAAACTTCCATTTTCTCTTGAAATTTTTCTTAAATCTTCATAGTTTAAACTAGATTCTTCATCATTTATACCATATAAAAACAAGTACAATTAACTATATTTTTAATTCAATTATTTCTTTAAAAATCCTTATTCTCACTAACCTAAAAATTTCATTATCATTTTGATAAATTAACTTAATCCATTTGTAATCACTTTACACAATAACATAACACAATTACATGAATTGCATAATCTAAACACTCCAAAACAATTTCCTTTTTGGCTGGCCTATAGAATCCTACTTGTCACAATGATTTGTTCTTAATTATTTTATGATTTAGCATCCATTATAACCTATTCCAACTCAATTAATTCAATCATAAGTAATTTTAGATTTTCCCCAAAATCTTATCAAGAACTCTAACCTTAAAGATTCATGAATTGTTCAAAACTATTTAAAATTTACTCGAACTTACATAAATGAGTTCTAAGCAGCTTACTAGTCATTTATATGAACTCCAAATGCCTTTCGGTCAAAATTTTTCCAAGCCTCCTTCTTTCTTTTTTGATTCCTCTAGCTTCTCTCTCTAACTTTTCTTTTTTATATCTCTTTTTTATCATGTATTTAAGTGTTTTTCTCCCTTTAATCCATGCTAAAACCATCAAAACTCCTAAATTCCCTCACAACTATAAGGAAAATTCAAGAAAAATAAAGAAGGGAGCTTTCCTCCTTTTAAAATGGTTGTCGTCCATATTTATAAAGAAGAAGGTGGGTCTTTTTTTATTTTCTTACGAAAAAATCCCTACTTTATGCATCATTGTTAACTTCTAGATAGTTCTCCTGAGTATTGATAATTTGTATAATCTTTCTAAACACAAATCGACTTCAAATTTTAACTTAAGATAGAATAATATGTAAGGATACTCCTTGTAAAATATTGGTTTGATCCGATAGTTGAATTGAGAATTATGTTGAATAGCGAAAAGCTAGACAATATATACTTTTTATGCTAAATTTCGAATTTACGTACTATTTTATTGCCTAAACCATCATGATTTCCAAACTACTCTATTAGATGTTTTCATCCCTACTTATAATACAAATTCTCCTCAAATTTCATCTCTTTTCAAGTTAAAAACTACGCGATTGTATGTAAGATTTATATTGAATGTCAAGGTCATTCATGCATAAAATCATATATTAATTTATTTAAAAATTCTAAAATACTTTTCTAAATATTCTCGCCTCAAATTTATAAACATTCTCCATATTTAGCATTAGTTTATTAATTTTTGGATTAGAGGTTTACATTGTACGTTTTATGTTCGCTGAGTAATATTTTCTAGGTCCAAATGCATTTTAATACCAAGTTTAAATTAACTACATCGAATTTCATTACATTATATCCCAAAACATTGCTTTTCTCTTTTATCTCTTCCATTTGGTTTTTATATGCTTTTCTATGTTTTTTACTTTTCTACCATTTTTCATATTTTTATTTTTAAATTAACACATGAATATTTTATTTCAAATTTCCAAAATCTAAAACAATTTTTTAAATTCAATATTCAATTTACTATCTTAACATAATATTTACTTTACTATCTTCATGGATTTTAAACAAGGGTTTACATAACACAAGGGCATTTTATTTCAAGTTCCCAAGTTTATCCTCATCCCTATAATTTAAATATTCACTTTACACATTTAAAATGATATTTTTCTTATTAATTTTATGAATTTTATCAAAGGGTTTCAAGAATATGAGATTTCAAAGACATTTAATTAGAGTTTTCAATCTTGCCTTTAATTTTATAAAATCTGATTGATTTTTTTATTTAAAAAAACTTAATGTAAATAATTATTTTAATTATCATATTATATGACACTTGACAAAAAAAAAACAATATTATGATAAAGAAATAAAAAGTAAAGGTTATAAATATTTTATTTGATTTTTAATAATTTCAAAATCAATGATAAAAAATTAAATTTAATGACTTTTGCACAAGGTCTTTTTTCTTAAACACATATGTATTAAAAATTATTCAACTGAAATTAATATACAAAAATCCCATCTAATGTAGATATCAATAAATGAGGTTTTTTCACTCTATCTTTTTTTTATTTTTAAATAATTATTATTCTTACCATTACGTATTTTAATTGTAATTATCATTATTAATTAAATAACTTTATAAAGGAAAATGTGGCATCGCGCGGCGCCAATATATATACCACAAGGATCTGTGTCACAGTATATAGGCCGCGTCGGAAAAGTAATATGTTATTATATATATTTTTGTGATGTAAATATATAAAAGCCTCCAACATTAAATCAACGTTACCATTCAACACATTTTGTTACTCTCTCGGCTGTCTGCTAATATAACCCGAAAAACAAGAGAGAGAGAGGGGGGGAGGGGGGAGGGGGTGAATCTAACGGAAGAAAATAGCAATTGGATTTTGATTCTCACATACCATTGAATTGCAGCGAAAGCTCAAAACTTTGTTGCCGAATTTGTGTGAGTGTCTTTCTTTCTCTCTTTTTAATGATTGCTGCAAACATTTAAGGTAGCACAATTTGCTAATGTTGTTTTTTTTTTTTCTAAATCATTTCTTATATGGATAGTATTTTGTTATAGATTGGCATGGATTAGTCTTCTCAGCAGATCTTTATTTGTTTTTTTTCGAAGGAAAATTTATTAAGGAATTGGATTGTAGTCGGATATGTGTGCTTAATTCTTGAATTACTGTGGTTTTTTGAGCTCAGAGATCACATTGGTTTCCTGTCATTTCTCATGCATAGCTGCTTTCACTGTCTTATTTATTTCTGTAACTTGTAGCTTTTTTTTTATTGGTGAAATGTAATCTTTTACTAGATTGTTTTGTCATGCCTGAATTTAGTGTTTCTAGATTAAAAAAAAAAAGTTGTTACTATAACATGCATCATTCTGTGTCTGTTAGGTTTTGCATTCATTTCAGAATGCTGCAAAGATCTGGGTTTTTGTTTCCAATTTATTTATTTATTTATTTATTGGTTTAGCTGTATATTTCTTGGTTGCATGCGTTATTTTTCAATAGATTTCATGACTAATTGATTTTCCTTTCTTGTTTGACTGTTTTTGCAATTTATTATTACAAAGGAGTCTGCTGGTAAGCTTTTGTTTCTTTAATTCTTTCAACCCCAGCACCATGTTGGAAGCTTCATCTTATCCTGTCCCAAGAGAATTACCAGCATCATGTGAGGAAGAGAACACGTGGATTTATAATGCTTGCTGCGCTGTTGAGCTCTCAAACAAGCGGCCATTAGAAGATGGGGAAGATGTTGCCTCAAGAAAGGCAGCAAAGGTGCTGGAGGGCCATGAGAGACAGGAAAAGATGGAGGCTCTGCATGTTCATTCCATTGTGCATACTGATCAACCAGATAATCAGTATCAAGCTGATTGTCTGCATGCTCTTTCAATTGCACAAACTAATCAACTAGAAAACCACCATCAAGTAGATAATCAATCAGATTCGAGTTCACTCATTAACCAACTTGGTCGAGACTTATCAATAAGCTGTCTCCTCCACTGCTCAAGGTCTGATTATGGTGCCATTGCTTTACTCAATAAAAGCTTCCATTCTCTAGTTCAGAGTGGTCAGCTGTATAAGCTGAGGCGGGAAGCAGGAATTGTCGAGCGATGGGTATATTTCTCTTGCAATCTCCTTGAATGGGAGGCCTATGATCCTATTCGTCGTCGATGGTTGCATTTGCCAAGAATTAAATCAAATGAATGTTTCATGTGTTCGGACAAGGAATCGCTGGCTGTTGGTACAGATCTTCTAGTTTTTGGAAAGGGAATAGAGTCCCATGTTATTTATAGATATAGCATTTTAACAAACACATGGACATCTGGCATGAAGATGAACACACCCAGGTGCTTGTTTGGATCTTCCAGTCTGGGGGAAATTGCGATACTTGCTGGTGGTTGTGATCCACGTGGCAATGTTTTGAACTCAGCGGAGCTATACAATTCAGAAACTGGCATGTGGGTTGCTATTCCAAACATGAATAAAGCTAGGAAAATGTGTTCTGGACTATTTATGGATGGCAAGTTTTATGTTATTGGTGGAATTGGAGCTGGCAATTCAAAGATGCTGACATGTGGGGAGGCATATGATTTGAAAACAAGAACGTGGCATGAGATACCTGATATGCTGCCTGCTCAAAATGGAGGGGCTGTGGTCACAGAAACACCTGCTGCAGCTGGGGCACCTCCTTTAGTTGCAGTTGTGAATAATGAGCTCTATGCAGCTGATTATGCACAAAAGGAGGTGAGGAAATATGACAAAAAAAACAATGTGTGGATTACACTTGGGAGGTTACCTGAACAAGCAGTTTCGATGAATGGTTGGGGCCTGGCATTTAGGGCATGTGGAGATCGACTTATTGTTATAGGTGGACCTAGGGCTCTAGGTGGAGGGATGATTGAGCTGCACTCATGGGCTCCAGGTGATGGTCCTCCAAAGTGGGACCTGCTTGCTAGCAAGCCTTCGGGCAGCTTTGTGTACAATTGTGCTGTGATGGGATGCTGACGTGCACACCTATATCACCAACATTGAGTAATATATGGAAGTGCAAATTTTGCTGTGATGAGATGGGATGCTGATGTGCACATCGGTCACCAACTACGTGTAGCGTATCAATCTGCGCTGTTGGATCATGGCTTTGTTGAGGAGATGTGAATCTGGACATCTGGTAATCGCTGCCTTCCCTTTTGGGATGAATTTGGGTTTTAATTTAGATCCATAGATACAGTTTTAGGAGGTGCTGATAACTTTGCCTTTTATTTTTAATTTGTTTCATGGCTTTGTGTCGATTTCTTCCTTCATAGTCTGATTGTCATTTGTATGTTTGGTTACCATAAGAGCTTTGCAAAGGTGAGAATATCAACAGCTTGCACAGATGAATAAAATTACAGTTTTAGTTTGTTGTAATGTGTCATGTTGTTAATAATATACTCAATTCCTCCCTTTCATCATTGGACAAGATAATGATAATTCTCTTGTCCTGGACAGGGGTGATGTTGAATAATACCTTTCCTCTTCCGGCCAAGAGCTTGTGTTCTGGTGTGTTTATTTCTCAAGTACAAAGCTCCAAATGAACTTTAATATATACACATATGCATGCATCCATATCGCATCAGCCTCTGTATATATTCACTGTTTTATTGCCCCAGTTCAGTGCGTTTATAATTGACTGAACTGGTTATACTCCAGCCTATCTGATTAAGTTGATGGCATGCACTGAAATGTCAGTTTCCTTACCTTCTATTTTTGCTGAATCTTATAAAGTGTGGTTGTTCTCTAAATCATAAACTAGACAGCTTTAATATTCAGCAATATTTGTGTTGAGCATCTGTCTACCTGACTTGTTCTCCTCCTCAGCCGAGGTGCAGAGTTTCATCTCTGGTCATGCCTGGGGTGGCTCACGTTGTGCTATCCCAAGGAGCCATGCCCCTGTTAACGTGAGTAGAATTCCCTGCCCTGAGAACTACCTCAGTCTCCTTGGCTGAAAATTAGCCACGTCAAAATAGAGCAAAATCAAATAGTTTCTTACTTGCATACACGTTTTTTTCTTTCCTTTTCTTTTACAAGCATGTCCAGTCTGTTTTGTTGGAATTAATAAAACTCTGTTGTGAAGAACATTTTGATAGAACGTAGGAGGAATTTGTATTCCAACTGATGTGACAATGTGCGTTAAGGTGTTGGGAAATTAAAATTATTGATCTATACAATGTGGGCAGGTCCATGTGTGATTTTAGTCAAAATTAATTATTAGCAAAATAATCTTTGATGTGCATATTATCATTATTTGTCTGATGTATTGATGTTTATGGGTTATGGTATTTCTGCATTTATAAATGGTAAGTAATCACATATTTCTATTGTCATATATATACTGCAGAGGCCGTCAAACCCCATCTTATTACCCGCTTGATTAAGCCGTTGGATTGGACAGTTCTGTAGAAGCCGATGAGCTCTCTGAAGAGTTTTGAGTTTGAAATTCCCTAGATGATTAACATAAGAACAAATTACCAGCTGATTTAAGCTTCATAATTACCAAGGTATTGATTCTTGAATAACCCTGCTGACTCAATTGACCAGATAGCAGGAATTCATGTATCATATCAGTAGTTTATATGAGACCAGAAGATTACAAATCTAGAACAAATGGATTGAAGTTTGAAGCAAGCAGGAGTGGGTGGTCAAAGCCAGGGAACCAGAACTATAAATTTGAAACCTTCATGTTGACTTTTATGCAAAATGACGCGGTCAAACTTAAGAAACTCGAAAAAGAAAAAAGAAAATCCGAGGTAGAAAGAAGGGATCTTTTGTTGTGACAGCAGTTACTTGGCTTATTATGTAAATGTGCGTGCATGGTAGGGATGGGTTTTAGAGCTACAAAACGCCAAAAAGGATTTTACCTGATTTTATTTCACTTTACTTGTTTCCTTTTCCTTTCTAATTGTTCCTCCTCTCCATTCTCCCATAATCGAGACTATCATAAATCATGTTATAAAATTCCCATCTCTGCATTCAGTCCATTTTATTTTATTTTATTTTTACAATGTTGGGATCAGTCCTTTGATTGACAATCACTTGGTTCGCAGTTTAGAGGCCGTTTGCTTTAATTTTCCTTTTATGTTTCTTTTTTTTTTCGTTTATTGATTTTAAAAATTGGAAACTTGTTTGATTTGATGTTTTTTGTTGTTATTTTTTTGGTTAGAAAATACACTTAGTTTTAATTAAATACTCATTTATCAAAACTAATACTTATATTATTTGAATATTAAGGATTGGTCATTTCCTTACTCAGGTACCAAATTGATCTTCTAGCACATTGCTCTCGACCCACCACACCTTAAACCTAGTCTCTAAGCACCCTACACCTAACCTTGAGTGCATAGACCTAATCTCATCTCATTGGCAGCCTTAAATTTGACCATTGCCTAGCCTTAAATGCCATGGATCCGACCTCCTTTCAACACAAGATGCTCTAAATCTGAACCTAGATTGCCCTTTAATGCCTTGAATTTCATTGCCTTGACTTTGTCTAAACCCATATTGTGTTAGATGACACGATTAAATAGTTGATATCTTCTTCTAAGTATAAAAGTGTCGAAGTAATAAATAACTCGACAAAACTGGGGTCGAACTACAGGAAAGTGAACTATATAAATTACAAATAATATATATATTTAATTAAACAAAGAATTTATGAGAATTTTATAGGATATTGATGTAAGGATTCAACAAGGATTAAACAATTGTCAAGGTTAGAGGATCCACTAATAGTATTTCAAATAAGTATAGTATAAACTCTTTTTATTACTCAACTAGAAACCATACATAAAGGAGGTTCCAATCGGATTATAAATTGTTAACATGATTACATTAGTTATCTTATTCGAATAATGTTAATATTTGTAAATGTTGTCAGGTATTCATGATGCTAATTTATGTTAACAACAAATCAAGTTCCTTTCATAACACAGGTGTCGGTTATACCATACAGTTGGTTATAAAAGGATCAAGTATTTGTTGTACCAAGGGTTATACAACATAAATCTAGATTAATCATTTAACAAGCAAAGTATTAAGAGTGAATAAGATAACAAATACAAAACATGTTAGTATCAAGCATTAAAGTCCATGTTGAGTTTACACTATACTTATTCTTAGATCATTAGTGGAACCTTTTCACCTTGACATAATAAACTTAACTAAACTTAATGAAAAAGAGAAACATAAATAAACAACATAAGTATAGTAAAGGAAATGAAAAGCATAAACAAGAGATTAAAGAAAATATAACATGAAATAAAACTTAAACATTACAAAAATATAAAGAAAGAAATAAAGAGCATGATCTTGATCTGAAAACCAAAATACCTAAATACATGGCAAATGCCTCTTTTTATAGGTCAAAATTCAGAACTATTGATTTGATGACTAATTGTTGAGTGGGTGGCCACCTCTTGACTTGGTAACAATCCTTATCTTCTTGTCTGCAGAAAACATCATTTCTAACATCAGAATTTAAGCAGATAGTCTTCATGAAAGTTCTGGGACATTGTCTCAGCTTTCCAACAAAATAAGAATCGATGCATTTGAACTTCTAGAACTCGAGATATGGGCTAAACACTGAATAGTGTCTGGGCTACGGGATATATTCTGACTTCTCTGTTGTTGCTACAATTTGAACTTGAAAACGATCCTTTTGAATCTTGGACTCTTCATGAAAGTTTTAGGCCTATGTCTTAGCTTTCCATGCATATAAACCAGGCCTAAATCCAAGTTCTACAACTCCAGTTATGATCCAATAACCAAATAGTATTCCAGTTTGGACTGAACCAGCATCTCTTTTCTCAGTGTAGCCCTCTCTTTGTCTTCTCAATTTCAGTAGTTAAACTCATCAATCAATTCTTTGATTAATGTGATAGGCCTGCATTTAAGATGAACATTTACCATAAATTAAAGGTATCTTATATTATTAGACATGTTATTATAAAACATGCCCTAGTTAAGGAGATATTGATACTTTAAATGCAAAATGATGATACAAAACCTTGATAAAAATGCACTTTTAAGTACTAATTACTAGACTTGGACCTAACACAATTCTCAAGCACCCTAGACTAGGTCTTGTTTCGATCCCTAAGTGCTTCGAACTTGATCTTGCCTTGCTCATTATATGCCTAGAACTAGTCCTATATATCCTTACCCTTAACACCCCAAACTAGTTTTGACTTGACCCCTAACATCTTGGATATAGTCTCGGATTGATCCTTGGGTTGGTCTAAACTTGGTCTTGGTCTGACTTTCAAGCACCTTGAACCTCTTGACTTAAGACCTGGTCCAATATAGGCTTATAAGCAATTTGGACCTGGTCTTGACTTGACCGTGGACATTATGGACTGATCCAAGCACGTTTCTTTGATGCCACTTATAACTAATCTTGGCTCAACTTTTAGGTGCACAAAATCATATCTTTGTCACAACCCTTAATTGCTTGAGACTAAGTCCTGACCTAATCCTTGATCCTACCAAAACTCAACTTCAGATCTCAAACCCTAAATGGCCTACAACTAACCTCATTCAAATTTTATCAAAGGTTGATTGGGCCTTGCACATCCTTAGTCTAGCTTAGGCATGATCCACTTCCATTTTTTAAACTTAAACTCGACCTGACTCCTAAATCATTGGTTGATAGTGTAAAAAACCAGTTTTAAAAATTATTTTTTTATAAAAGTTTTGAGAACTTGTTGCTAATTTTTATTTTATTGACAAGAAACAAGTTTTCATATCTTATGAGATTGTTGACCTTTGCTATGCTGTAGATTTGATTAATTTTTTTTAACACAAAAAGAAACATCTAAGTGTTGCAAAAAAATTAAAATGCATGGGGGTTAACCTAATATGACCTAGCTAATTTGGCGAGTCCTAAAACAATCCGGATGACCGGTAAAAAATAGTTTGACACAAAAATATTCAAGACGACATCATTTTTTGAACTAACTGTTAATAGAATAAAAGGATAAAAAGATAGCATCCACAACATAGCACATTTTTTGAACTAACTAGTGTATAAATCATTTTTAAAAGGAAGTAGTTAATAGAATAAAAAGAAATACATAACAACATATTCAATTCAAATTACAAGATGAATAATATATTGACACAATGAACATTATCAAAAAAATCTAATAAAAAAAGATTTAAAGGTATTGAAAAAGTTATCAGGTAATCAATTAAATCATTTTTAGAAAATAAATAAAACAGAATGGATATAAAATTTTACTAGTAAAAGGAATGTTTTAATATATATATATATATATATTAAAACCTAAAAAGGAAGTGAGATAAGAAAGAATTTCACATTAATGTACTTAAATGGCCCTATTTATCTGAGTTTTTTTAAGATAAATTTAGTAAATGAAGCCAAATACTCATAATTTAAATTGCATGTATAAATCTTTTTTTTCCCAAATTTCAGTAGGTTGGCTGACCCTCTTCTTCTTATAATGTATATCTTTGATTGTTTAACACGATAAATAGTTCTTTTCTTTGATATATGTACATATAGGATGACAATGGACGGGTACTCAATTCACTAGATCAATCACAAAAACTATGCATTAAAAAGTTTATATATATCTAACCCATAATCTTTACAAAACTATTGTATTACACATACCTTGGATATATTGTCCATCTTCACCAAAATATAATATTTGAGAACATCAAGATATATATTGTATTACACATACCTTGAATATAATTGAAAAAAAAGCTATAAATACATTCTTACGACAAAACATCAATAATTCAATATTAATGATTTGGTAAAACAAATTAAAGATTAATTGACTCCTTGGTCCATTAGGTGTTATGATATGGAATTCATATCACTCTTCCTTTTGGTATTTCTAAAATTATACCAAGCTTTCACGTAAGTTTTTGTTGTTGAAGTTGAAGACAACATGACTAGGATTTGTTTGAGAAAAATGGAGTGAATAGTTTTATTTTTTATAATAATGATAATTGAAGGAATTAATGAATTTTATGTTTCTTGAGGCTTGAAAGTTAAGGAAATATTCTTGACTACAATCATCAATTATGTGAATTTGAATTTGAAATTTCTGGAGATTTAATTGTACCTTTATTTTCTCTTTTATGACTTTAATAAAATAAAATAAGAGATATTGTTAATGCTCAAAATAAATATACTTCTATATGACAAACACATGTCATTGATTGATTTAAATAAAATTATCTTAGTATGGCTGTCATAGATGTTACGTTCAAAGGTTATAGTTTTACATCAAATATTAGATGCAATCATTATTCATGCGATGAATAAAAATAAGGCTAGGCTTTTAAAAAACAATTCAAGTTAATAATATTTTAATATTGAGATGTCGACAGGCCACCTCGTGACCCGAGTCATGAGTTTTACAGGGTTTAAAAACTTTTTTACTTTTTTTAAATATTCTAATTAATTTTATGATAAAAAATAAAAGCTCACAAAATCGAACATCAAACTAATATTGAGATATTTGTTTGAGACCGTAATAACCTTTATAGAAAGCATATAAAATAAATAATGAAGCATATTTTCTAATAAACCCAATATCAAATGATAAAATTAAAAATAATCAATTAAAATAAATAAAGGACAAAAAAAAAAAAAACAAACCAAAGGCACATCAGGTTCGGTGAGTATACATGTCAAACCCATGAACTGGGTTACTTAGGTCAACCCGATAAACTTGCAAACTAAGTCATGGAGTCCACTGAGATTAATAACTTGATTTTTTTAAATTGCTTATTTAATTATATGATAACAAAAATAGACGATCGTAAGATCGAGCACAAACATAATATTAAAATGTTTATTTTAGATTGCGATAACCTTATAGAAAATGAAACAATAATAATTATGAAGTCTAATTCCCAATAAATCTGATGTTGAATGATAAAATAGAAAAAATAACTAAAAAAAATTAACCTACTAAACATGTGAATTGGGTCAACCAAAGTTAACCTGCAAACCAATAAATTAGGGTAATTCAGGTTAACCCATCAAACTCATAAACTACTTCATGGACTCCATAAAGTTTAATTACATGGTTTTTTCTGAAAACTATTTTTTTAACTATATCGTAAGAAAATAGACGATCATAAAATTGAGTCCAATAAAAAAAGGGTTACCTTGCCAAAGCCGCAAACCAACTCATGAACTCCATAAATTTAGTAACTTTTTTTTTTGAAACGATATTTCATTTAACTAAATATAAAAAATAGACAATCATAAAATCAAGTAACAATATAATACCAGGACAATTGTTTGACATCACGATAACCTTAAAAAAAACAAAACAAAATAAATTATGAAGCAAAATTTCCAATTAACTCAATAACTCAAAATATGAAATAAAAAAGCAATTAAAATGTTTTAGGACTGAATCAAAGAGGTTTTAAAAATCAAGAGACTAAATTGAAAAAAAAGTGAAAGAGTTCATGGCAAGCGTTTCATACGCGCCATTGTATGAAGAAGTCCATAGATTTTGGGCAGGGTGTGAATAGTCATCCTAGCTCCAATCGGTGTCTTGTTTGAGATCGTTAGAACCGTCGCAATATCCTCTACCATATAAAAGTATGATGCTTGTTGCATTATAAGTTTAATGTGATTTTGACAACCCATTTTCTTTCTCTCTTTTTATCCCTTTTTTCTCTTTAACTCAATTTTAATGACAGCTTATGTCATTCTTTTCTTTAGGTTTGAATGTTTTTTTATACTTTAATTTTAGTCTATGTACTCTCAATATTTAGAAAAACAAAGAATTTATACAATATTTTGTAAATCAATTACCAACATGATGTTAGGACAATTATATGATAAAATGAGTACATAAAAGCATATAAAAAAATTATCAACACAACATAAAAGGTCAAAATGGAATTAAAAAAATTGATGACTAAAGAAATAGAAAAGATGAAGTACCAGACTTGAAAGCACCTTTTGTTAAAAAAAAAATGATGCTTTTTTGTATTGTTTTTAATTTTGGTTTTTTTCTTTTAAATTTTATAGAAATAACAAAATTGAATTCTTTTTATGAAATCAAGTACCCATCCAATGCATGGGAATTTGTCTATATCCTGATAATTATATAAAAAATTTAAAATAAATTATCAAATCAAAATCTCAACAAACACGCAATCCAATGATTAAATAAAAAAATAAAAAAAAATGAAAATAAAAATAAAAAAAACACACTATTAATTACTATTGTAATTTACAATATAACAGGTTTGGTGAATAATGTTTTTTCCATGTCTTTTAGTTTTTTTTAATGAGAGATTTATTATACAATCTAGTATATGTCTTTTTTTTAATTATTTTAAATTTTATTAAATCATCAAATTTGGGTTTTCTTATCATAACTTGATTTTGAAAGTTGGTTTACATTGTTTCCTCATGTGATTACAACTTTTACGCCTTGGACTAAATTTTTATTTATTTTTGTATTTTAAAAATATTTTTGAAAAAATTAAATATTTTTATTTTTTTATTATTTTAAATTAATATTTTTCTAATATTTTTAAATCATTTTAATGTGCTAATAATAAATTCTCAATAAAAAACAATAAGGCATAGCATCCCTCACCATAAACTGAACAACTGGGTTTTTTTTCTCTCAACATTCCATTCCCATTCCCATTCTCTATTTTTTTTTTTTTTAAGTTTAGTAATCTAAAATAATGCTCCTTTCTGATTCTCCTTCTCTCTATCATAGAAGAAATTTGACTCCTTACAGTTGCATAAATTAATTCAAGCACCGATATTTAATAAAGAATCATCCTTGTAATAAAAAAATATTTTTTTTGAATAAAAAATGTAATTAAAATTGTTAATTCAATTTGTTTTTATGGGTATTCCAGATTTAATATTTTATTTTAAATATAGAAATTATAATAAATTATTAATTAAATTTAAATTAAATATAGACTACGAAATTAAATATAGAATGAAACCGTAATAATTTACTCTGTAATTTCTGGTGGATGAATGGAATAGAATCATTCGTCGGAGAAGCAAAGCAAGCAGCACTAACGTAACTGGAGGAGGAGCGGGAGGGATGTCCCTAAACTACCCTCACTCAACCATCAAATTTACTCACACCTTCTTCTTCCCTTCCCAATCCAATGGACGCATCAATCCAAATTACTCTGCCACCAGTATCGTCTCTCTCCTCCTCAACTCTTTCTTTTCTCAACAGTGAACAAGATCTCAGCCGAGCACGAAGCTATATCGACGAGCTTCAATCTCAGTGTTTCGATTTAGACCGAACCCTAATCGACCTCAATTCCAGACTCCATTCCACTCTCCTCTCTTACGCTTCCTTCTCCGATGGAATTCATCTCCTTTTCGATGATGCCACTTCCAAGTTGACCGATCTACGTTCCTTCACTTGCCCCCCACCGCTTTCTTCTTCTCTATCACCATCAGGTTCGCTTTCAGTTTCAATCCTTTGTTGTTGTCTATTTTTTGCTTTTTAATTTTCTATATCTATGGTATTTTTTGTTGAGAATTGTTAAATGTTTAGATGGACAAGGAAGGAGGGAGGAGATATTGGGCGAGGAACTACCAGCGCTGGCCAAGGAGGTGGCTCGAGTCGAAACGGTTCGGGTCTACGCGGGTCAGTTTTGTTTTTATTACTGAAATAAATGAGTAAATGTTGCTGTTAAGTATTCCAAGATTTTGCTGCTTGATTGGTTCATACTTGTGGTTCACACCCGATTGAAGTATTTTGTCTATGTTTCTCAAAATGGAGGGTTTATGTTCTGCTGTTTCCTGATGATTCCCTGAATAGGCTTTATGTATTTTTCTTGCACAATTGGAGGATGAGTTGTTTTCTGTGGCAACTCTACACTGCACAGCACGCTCTCTAGTTTACCTAACATGGGAATGGATTTTGTTGGATACTCACAGTTTCCTACATGGTTTTGTGAATTTAAAGGTGAATTGGTCCCATTATCCTCAAATGACCAATCCTCTTCACCTTTTCTTATGTTGATAGCAACATCAAAATCAGTTAGTACTTCTTGCTTCC
Source organism: Populus trichocarpa (assembly GCF_000002775.5). NCBI lineage: Eukaryota > Viridiplantae > Streptophyta > Magnoliopsida > Malpighiales > Salicaceae > Populus > Populus trichocarpa. Next base: position 8,813,510 of record NC_037299.2, on the reverse strand, counting down.
TTGTTATATTTTTTTGTTTCCTTGTTTCTCTTTTAATCTTATGGCATGGTGGAGGCTCTTTTGAGTGTTGAATGTGGGATGTTTCAGTTCATGTGCACGAGTTAACAATCATATGAATTTACCAGGGCCATCTTTCTTTACATGTATTGTGTTTCCTACCATTTGCTCATCTCCCCTTTATTGTAGTTATACTTAATTGTTTGTAAGTGTCATAATCACAAAGAAATTAGCTAAATTATGGAAAGATAAAATAAATTTTTATGATGCATTAATTGAGTCTATTTAACAGTTTGTAATCACTTGTTATGAATTGAATAATATTATGTCTTGACGGTAACAATGTGTCTTTTAAGTTGTAATTGTACAATAATATTATTAAAAGCATAATTACAATATAATTAATTAAGCTACCGAGTGGTAAGATAAATCAATATGAGACAATAAACAAAAATATTTATTAGTTGGTAACTTACTATGTTTATAATGCCTTCAAAACCATAGAAATTGCCAGTATTAAGATATTGAACCGGACATGTCCTAAACCAAAAATATACTGGTACTTGCTATGGTTACTTGAAGGCATAAAATTATAGTGCCTTAAGTTTATGAAATAATAATTAAAGTCACTATACAATAAGTGTAGTTATTTATTAGTTCGTATTTACTTAATTGTTTTTTTTGGCGACTAAAATAATATTTTTCTTCTCTAAGGTAATAAAGAACTTTTCTATTGAAATTATAAATTTTTTGTAACTATCACAATTACGGAGCTATTAGCTAAATAATTTTATGATGCATTCGGAGAATCTACTTAACAGTTTGTAATCGCTTATTACAAAATGAACAATATTTATTTTCTTTTGAAAGGTAACAATAAAATTTTTGAGTGATAATTGTGTTATAATATTAGCAACTAGCAGTATTACGGGGTTATCAGTCAAGTTATTGATTGATAATATAACTTATTACAATAGAATAAATAAAAGTATTTATTAATATGTAATTTGAAAGCACAGTAATTGTAATGCCTTCAAATAAATATAGAAATGACCCTAATATAATATATTGGAACCCTTTTCAAGTCAAATCCATTTTGGATTGCCAAATGCCATCTCACCTTCCTTTTCCTATTCACATGGATTTTATTTTATTTTTGAACACTTGCAAATGAAGGAAAACAGTTGTCTCTGAACTGTGAAAAAATTAAAAAATCTGTCCCTTAACTACGAATTTCAGAGTTCTTTTTGCCACCTTTCCTTTTATCTTTTGTAGAAATAGTTATAAAAATGCCCCTTCTATTGCTTAAATTTATTTGTACTATTAACATTTACAAAAAAAAATTTGTTAAATTATTTAGTAATTATTAAGATTTATGAGAAATAAAAAAAAAATTAAAGAAAAAACATGTGGTTAAAATTTGTCAGTTTTCTCAACAACTTTCTTGTACCTTTCAGAGACGGCATTGAAACTTGATACATTGGTTGGTGATATTGAGGATGCGGTATCTTCTGCAATGAACAAAAAACTAAGGAAGTATTCTTCCACACAGAGTGTAGAAGTGAGCAGTCTTTAATTAAATATAATGTAAATAATGCTGCAAATATCTTTTTATTGCATCATTTTTTTAATTTTTTCTTACATTTGCAGGAAATGCGCCTGCTTGCTATTGAAAGACTCGGACATTCAGAAGATGTTTTAATTTCTGTTACAGAGACACACCCTCAGTGGACAAGTCTTGTATCAGCAGTTGACCACAGAATAGATAGGGCTCTTGCCACATTAAGACCCCAGGCAATTGCAGATCATCGATCACTTCTTGGATCCCTAGGATGGCCACCTCCACTTTCCACTTTGACGTCCTCAAACCTTGATGCTGGAAAATCAGCTGAAGTCTCCAATCCTCTTTTCACAATGCAAGGGCTTCTTAAACAACAGTACTGTGAAAACTTTCTTGCTTTGTGTCACTTGCAGGAGCTGCAGTGGCGGAGAAAATCACGGCAACTTGAGGGTCACAACAGGAAAGTGGCTCTGCAGCAACCACTTTGGGCAATCGAAGAACTTGTGAATCCTATTTCAATTGCATGCCAAAGACATTTTTCAAAGTGGATTGATAAGCCAGAATTCGTTTTTGCTCTTGTCTATAAGATTACCAGGGATTATGTCGACACTATGGATGAATTATTGCAACCACTGGTTGATGAAGCAAGGTTAGCGGGTTACAGTTGCAGAGAAGAATGGATTTCAGCAATGGTAACCTCTTTAGTAACATACTTGGCAAAAGAAATATTCCCCAAGTATGTTGCTGAACTGGATGGGGAGAGCGTTAGTGGTGTACAATCAAAGGCTAGATTTTCTTGGCTTCATCTTGTTGATCTTATGATTGCTTTTGATAAACAGATTCAGTCTCTGGTAACGCATTCTGGAATTTCGCTTTCCCTTCAGGACGATGGCAACCTGCAGAAGATTTCTTCTCTATCAGTCTTCTGTGATCGACCTGACTGGCTTGATATATGGGCAGAAATTGAACTTAATGACACACTTGAGAAGCTAAAACCTGAGGTTGATGATGAGAGAAACTGGACAGCAAAAATTGAAGGTGCTCTTTTATCTGGTTTTGAAAGTTACAAATCTCCTGCAGTTTCAAGTGCCTTTGTTCGGCGACTTTTGTTGGTTGTTGATCGATGCCGATCACTGCCTAACGCCTTTTTGAGGTCAAGGTTTCTGAAAATGGCTGGTGGGTCTATTACGCAACGATATTTGGATTGTTTGCTACTCAGGTGCCAGGAAGCTGAAGGACTGACTGCATTAACAGATGACAATGGATTGATCAAAGTTGCAAACTCTGTTAATGCTGCTCACTACTTTGAATCTGTTTTGAAGGAACGGTGTGAGGACACCTTTTTTCTTGAATTGGGATTTGATCACAGAGAGCAACTGGGAATAGGGATTAATGATAATAGTGGTTTGGAGGGGCGAATTGATGGACCTGTTGGTTGTGTTTTTGACGAGGAGATAAAAAAGTTGGAAAATTTTAGAAAAGAGTGGGTTGAAAGGATATCAGTTGCTGTTTTGAGGGGATTTGATGCTAGGTGTCGAGAATATATAAAAAACAGGAGGCAGTGGCAAGAAAAGGGTGAAGAAAGTTGGACAATCTCCAAAACTTTAGTCGGGGCTCTAGATTATTTGCAAGGAAAGATGGCAGTAGCGGAAGAAAATTTGAACCGGATAGATTTTGTTGGTGCCTGGCGAAGTTTGGCAGCGGGGGTTGACCACTTGCTTTTTAATGGCCTTTTTACGAGCATGGTGAAGTTTCATGATGCTGGTGTTGAAAGGTTTAATGGTGATATGGAGATTTTGTTCGGAGTATTTAGAGCTTGGTGCTTGAGGCCTGAAGCCTTCTTTCCTAAAACCAGTGATGGCTTGAAGTTGTTAACAATGAGCGAGGAGCAGCTCCGAGATACTATCGCAGGAGGAGGGAAAAGAATGAAGGAGAACGGCATTATCCATTTGAATGTAGCAGAGGCAGAGAAGATACAAAACAAAAGAGTATTTATGAGATAAAGGATGGAAAATCAAAACCCATGTTAATTTTATCCACCAGGGGTGTAGCACGTTCCGAATAAAACAGGAAGGTTGGTTCGAGTTTATTAATGGAATTGGCATTTTTTATTATATATTCATTTTTTTATTAAAACTACATGTGATTTTCTTAGTTTAGGGTAAATTTTAGTTTGCTTATCTAAGGTTTATGTATTATCTTAATTTTACTCGAAATAATATATGCATTTGTTTCAATTAACCTTCATAAATCTCAAATCTGTTTCAACATCAATTTCCATCATGTATGGTAACAAAAGTCTAGTCAATCAACCACATGTGAGAGTCACACGTGTGGTTGCTTTTAATTTATTATGTGGTTTTTTAATTTCAAAATTGTTTGAAGAAATTTAAAAGAAAGAAAGCACGACTAAGTATAGTTTTCAAACCCGGCCCGGCTCAACGGGTTGATCCGAGACTCGGTCAACATGGGGCTGGAACCGTGTCGGGTTTAAAAAAAATAAGAAAAGGCAAAACTCAGGGTGACTCGGCGGGTTGACTCAGCAAGATCCGGTCAAAAATCCAGTTGTAATTTGTTGATTTTTATTTTATTTTTTTTACTAAAACAAAAGAAATAAAATTGACCTAGATGATTCAATCAAAACTCAAAACCAGGATCATGAAACATGATTTTGATTATGAAGATAGCAAGGAGAGGGCATGAAGAAGAAACATACTGAACTGAGAGAAATTAAACCTGACTACGATATTTTCCTCTTAATTTTAGTTTTTTTTTTCCATTGATGATTAAAAATCCTAATTTACTGTTTATAAAGTTTTTTTTTTCTAAGAGCCAAAGATATCTTGTTTTCAATTATTCTCTCTTTTTTGTGATGAACTCTAAGAGCCAAAGATTTTATTTGGTGGAATTCAAGCAATCCATAATTAAAAGCTTAGGAGGACAAATTGAATTTTATCCTAAATTAAAAGCAACCATATTTGAGAGTCACACGTGTGAAGGCACACATATGCCTCTCACGTGAAATTGCATGATAAGTTAATAATAAACTAGTCCCTCTAAGTTAGCGTAGTGAATCAATTAGTCCCTCTACTATGATAAATTATTTAGTACTCGATTGAAGTGGACTTTAATGGCCGAATTTTAATTTTTTTTAATGAGATTGAGACTTCCTTTTAATTCCCAAACTAAAAATGAAAATAAAAATTGTATAAAATATTTCTTTCATTTAAAAATAAATAGTAACCTTGTTAATAGGACATGTTAGGATGATTGAGGTCTCTCCTAATTGTGCGAGCAACATTCTTAGCCAAAAAAACTCTTAGATTCTACTTTCTCTACCGGCCTTACCTTCTTCTTGATCATCTAAATATCAACGTGAAAATAACGATGACTATGTATTCTGATAAAGGGTTATTTAGTACAAACTGAACTTATTTGATGTTTCTTTTACTATTACCTTTCAGTCTGACGTATAGATAAGAGTTCGAACTACCTTTTTAAGCCGAAGCAACTATGGATTCAAAAGATAAATGGACATGAAGAAGACAAAGGCGAAACTTTAAAATCTCATCTTTTAATAACCACTAATTTGTTCTTTAGTTTTTCTCTATAGCCTTAATCTCTTCCTAGGTCTCTCCCAATCTAAAAGGAAACATCCTTTCTATTCAGCTTTACCCCTCTTATTTGGAGCAAGAGGACATTGAAGGCGGCTTTCTTGTCATGATCTTATCCAGGCTCTCTCCTACCTTTACCTGCTTTTTTTTTTTTATTATTATGGTTTTAATTAGTTACATATTGATTGATAATATGACTTGTAAACTTATAAATTATTTTACTGTAATCTCAAGGATGTAATTTAACTGATCAAATTTTAAATTTACTTTTTAAAAATCACCAGTTCGAGTCCTGCAAACCTTAAATCATTAAAAGTTTACATAATCATTAACTTCAGGGCCATGTGACTAGTCGAGATACACACAAGTTAATCCATACATCCATATTAATATATATTAAAAGAAAAGATTGACTCCTTGGGCATCCAGAAATTGACATTAAATTTTGTGTTTTAAGGTATGTTTTAATTACATGCCCCATGCCAGCAGACAATAATCGGACGGAGGTACCGAGTATTCAATGCCCTTGCTTGCCAGCGCACATCTACCTTGTTGTGTATAAAACACTATTATTATTATTATTATTATTATTATTATTTGAAAATATTGAAGCATTCAAGCGTCTGCCTCAATTAAGCAATATATTTTCTTTTTTTTTCTTTTTTTTTTAAAGTAGAGATGTGAATTGTAATACACCACATCTAACAATGACTGATGCAAGCGGGTGGCCCGAATTACAGTGGAGACAATTAAATCCTTTTAGGCTACAAACGACCTGTTGTTGTCTGCATATTTAATTTAATTTAATTTTTTAAAAAAAGAAACAGACGAAATATTGTTCTCCCCTTATGAAAAGAAAAGTAAATATAAATCCAGGCATGCAAGCCTTCCTCATGCTCTGCTATTTTTAATTTTTTAATTTTTATTTTTTAATATAAAATTTTATTTAATTTTATTATCAGTTTACTTGATAGTAAATTAGTTTTTGTATTTTTTATCATATAATAAAAGTTTTTAGACTTTAATTTGTTTTATTTGTTTTTTCAATTTCATCATTTAATATAATATAGAGTTTTTAATTTATTTAAGTTTTTTTAACTTTTTTTATTTTTTTATCTTTTAATTTCATTATTTAATATGAGATTTATATTCAATTTTATCTTTTAGTATTGAGTTAATTTATTTCTGAATTTACCCTATAAACAAGATTATATTAGGATAACTCCCACACGATTTAATTTAAAACCCGAGCTAAATTAGAATTTTTTAAATTTAAATCATTGTACTAAGATTTATAACAATGTCAAAAAAAAATTTGATAATCTAGATATTATTTTTTATATTCAAAATAATTTTAGTATAAGCAGGATCGAGAATACAATCAATAACTAGGATTATCCATATTCTCCGTAATAGGTTCTCTTCCAACCAATATATCCAGCCAGCCGAGCACAATACTTTTACTTTTATATGTATGACCTAAAACTCAAAACATATATATATTCAATAAAAATACTCTTAATTTTTAAGAATTGATAAATATCAAATATATTATCTTTCCCTTAATAAAATTATATATGTCAGAATTAAAAAGACTTCTACTCTATATAAAATAAAAAAATATATATCTTTTTATATAACAATACAAAATATATACCAATGAATTCAATAGTATTATACATAAACATAAGTCCAGTTTGTCCTTGTATAACAGGGTGATTTTTCAATCAATCCTTGTATCCTTAGTTAAGTCCCTGTAAAATGATTGTGTTTTCAATTTATCATTATGTAAGCTTTTTCTATACAAATTAACATAATTATATATATATAGCTTTATATCATACCAAAAATAGGAACCACGATGGAGAAGGAAGGAGTCACCATAGAGAGATATGTCATGTAGCCAATCGGTTGATTATATGTGATATTATTATATTCATATAAATACATATTTATTATTAATAAAGGCTTAATTTATATTTAATATTCATATAATATTAGATTAATGAATCTAGAGTAAAAATAAAGTTTATGAGATAAAAATATTCTGCAAAGAAAATTATAAAATTGTTATAATTATGAGATTCCTATTGCATTAAAGCATTGTTCCTAAAATATTCTTGGTCGATGTTCTTTTAAATACTGAATATTTATTAGAGCTATAAAGACGAGTACATATTATGTTCTCTTTTTTATGAAAGAAAGCAACTGTTCTAATAAGCTGAGGTATAAGGGATACCTAAAACTAATATGTAAGTACTTGTCATAAGACATGTACACTCTGACTCACAGAGAATTTCATATGGAGATATCACATATGTTTATGGAAAGGCTCACGTGATGATTGTGTAAGTGATATTTAGACTTGAGATAATTAAATCATCTTATATAGAGAATGTTATGCTTTGATCTTGTTACATGTTCTCTTAATCGGGGTAACGAAATGGCAGACATTGAGTATAACATGAACTATATGAAGGTACTTGAGTGATCAAGAGAGGATCCATCACCCTAGATGAATTAGGAAAAATATTTCATTTGTTCTTAAATAGTATTGACTAAGAATTCTTTGGTCAATGTGGAATGAGATTTGAAAAGAGTTTCAAGTCTTATTCAAATTATCAATGATTATTATGTAAAGAATAAACATGATTTAACATGACAGACATACTCCATGCTTTAATGCTAAATCAAAACGTTATTCATCACCCTAGGTGAATTAGGAAAAATATTTCATTTGTTCTCAAATAATATTGACTAAGAATTCTTTGGTCAAGGTGGAATGAGATTTGAAAAGAGTTTCAAGTCTTATTCAAATTATCAATGATTATTATGTAGAGAATAAACATGATTTAACATGGCAGACATACTCCATGTTTTAATGTTAAATTAAAACGTTATTGATGAAATGATATTAATTACACTAAGAAACCAGTCACTAAAAGCTGGTTAATCAAGCCACTAATGACTTTTCTAATATTTGGAAGATCATAACACATTGTTAGATGATACACGTGATCTTCAAATATAAATTAACCAATTGTTTAATTGATAATAAATTAAATTATTTAATTTATTTAATTCTATTTAATTATAATTATAATTTAAACTTAGGCCAACATATAAAGAACCTAATGGGTTACACACATTAAGAACTATTAGTCAGAAATTAAACTGAGATGATTTAATTAAGTATGACTTGATTAAAATATATTTTAGAAATTAAGGACTATAATATAATTAATACATAGATTATATTTCTAGACTTAGAAAATCAAGTAAGGATTTAATTAAGTTAATTTCTAAAATTATTCTAAATTAATATATGGATATTATTTAAGGGAAAATTGATATTTTGTCAATTTATAGGTTTTTTCAATATAAATAGTAAGTTATGTCTCTTATTTTTTTAGTTGTTGTCTGTTAGTAAAAAAATATATATACAAAAACACAGAATTAGAGCTAGCACTTTAGGCATAATGATCCTTCTCTTCTAAATAGGGATTTAGAAGTTTCTCATGGGTGGTTCGTGTGGATTATCATTGGAGGCCAGAAAATTACGCGACTTGTGGTTTGTGACAACCCAGTCTTTAAAGAATTATTGAAAACAAAAAAAGATCAAATCTTTAGGTAATAAATCCCCAAGCAATTCTAAATCTCTCTAACAGAATCTCAGGGACTCCCAAATCATTTTGTTTCATAGTTTTTGTTACAAGTATGATATTCCGGAACCCGACAAGAGGGAGATTTCATAGAGGGAGAGAGGTTTGGTCCTGTTTGGATTTATTAAAAAAATTTATGTTTGTCACATGTTTTACATATGACTAAAATGTTTACAGAGTTTAAGACCATTTGGGGTATAGTATTAATTCATACATTATCACATCAAGCATTACAACAAGTCTATAAAAAGCAAAATGCTTGTTTTATGTTTGGAAAGTAGAGTAGAAATAAAAAGATGAGTCGTCACCTTCTATTATGATAAAAAGAAACCCTAATTAGTCTTCAGATGTCTATGGTAAAGGACTGATTATGCTAAAGAAAATATAATATCACCCTAAAGTATCCTACCTAAGATAAACTATATTGCTAATCTTGTCTTTTATTTTTAACGGTTTATTGTGTCTAATCTACCGGTGGTCTGTCTACTAGATGATAGCGGGTTTACTTCAATAAGTTAAACCCTGAGGTAAGGTTTAAGCCTAGTCATTTTAAGGTTTGGTTTATTTTTATCACTCCAAGTTATTATCTTTAGATAACACTTAGTATAATATCAATTTTAAGGTTGGTCACTCATAATCATAATATGTGACTAATTATCGATCAAGTTAAGCTAGAGAATAATTCATGGGCCTGTGTTAGGCTCATTGAACCCAACCAACATCTTAGAAAGGATTCATATATGGCACCTTGATAAGATTCATCTATCTTATAGCACCTAGGTTTCATTTGTAATATTTGTTGAATAAGACTTAATACTCTTGATTCATATTCAGATGTAATCAGTGAATATTAAACTAAATTTTTTTTAATACTTCTGATTTTTTTTTATCAATGAATTTTAAATTAAAATTTTTATTATTTGAAAATTAAAAGGATGGGCTTCTCTTCTTAATATATAAGGCAATGACCCATATTGTTCATTTACCCTAGATATCAAAAGTGAATAGCAAACCATATTTTTAGCCCTATCATGCCGGTAGCTACTACTGGTTTTTTAGCCCTTGGTTTCATGTCGCCAGCTTCACGAGGGATCGATGCTGCTGATAGGGATGATTTTACCGTATCTTTTCCTGGGTATTGTGGTAGGCTATGTTGCAGTCCGTTTGCGGAGAGCCATAGAAGGAGCTCCAGAAGGAAGAAGGTCTATTTCTTGGTCGATTGCGTGCTTATTCCCTGGAATTGTCTTCGTTATCCTTACAATATTTCTGAACTTTCATTAATCTCTAGGGAAGCCATAGCACTGGTGCAATTCCTCTCTCCTTGTATTTTGTCCTTTTGGCCCTTTGGTTTTGCATTTTAGTGCCACTAACTCTTTTGGAAGGATTCAAAGGGGCATGAGCCAAGGCCATTCAGTACCCAGTGAGAACAAACCAGATACATTAGGAAGAAGAACCTTCCTTGTATAGCAGACATTTCAAGCTTATTCAAAACACACCCCACGCGGGAGGTGGAAGAAAGAAGAAGAAGGTATAGCAAAGATGTGTTGGTAATCTTATGGCTGTTTTTGTCAGTTTGTGTCTGTAATTTTAGGTGTGTTTTTGCATGATTTGCAGTGAAGAATTGTTGCTTTGGAATTATTTTTACAAATTTGTTTAATTAATGCTAGTTATAATGGTTTTTGAAATGGTAAGCAACACTAGAGAATTATTGTTTTTGGTTAATTGAAACCATGAAGAACTCTTTTTACTTTTTTTTTTTAATTTTTTAGTTATTAAAGATATTTTAATCATTAAAATTATTATAATAATAACTTTGTAAATAATAGTTGATATAACACTTTAAATAATAGAGTTGAATTTTTTTGGTTCGGTTTGATTTTTATAAAAAAAATAATTAAATTGAATTTTTTTTTTAAAAAACCGAAACCGAACTGAAACCGGTTCAAACCGATCGGTTTCGGTTCGGTTCGGTTTTTTAGGACAAAAAACGGTTTGACTTAGTTTTTTTTTGTTTTTTTTTGGTTTGGATTTGGTTTGGTTTTTTCAGTTTTAGGCTTATAAAACCGAAACCAAACCAAATCAACAGATTGTTTTAAAATTTTAATCAGTTTTTTTTTTCACAATTTAATTTTTTTAATTTTTTTTTTAATTTTCTTGATTTTTCAGTTTTTTTTAAACACCTAATAAATAACCTAGATTACTCTATGACATCTATGTGCATAAAACAAGGGGACAAAGTTTTGGAGTTTCATTCCCATTTCTCTAGTCCGTCCCTATCTACTAAAGAAGCATCGGTTTCTCTCTCATTCTCTTTCACCGTCCATTTTCTTGAGTTTCAGCTTCTACTCACTAAAAAATTGAAAACACAGTTTTTGAATAATAATAATAAGAATAAAACGTTAACTCCCTAATTTAACGCTCTAGTCTCCAATCAAAATCCAAAACCAAAGCTTTCCTCATATTCTCTCATTTAAAGCAAAACCCATTTCTCCTCTGTTAAGAAAAAAGAAGAAGAGAGCAATGGCGTCGAATATAGGGATGATGGACAGTGCGTATTTTGTCGGGAGGAATGAGATATTAACATGGATCAACAATAGGCTTCAGCTCAACCTCTCTCGTATTGAGGAGGTCTTCTTTTCTTTTCTTTTGGAAATATATTTGTTTGTCCCAGTTTGAGGGAATGTTGGCTTTTTGTGATTATTGTTCTTGTTTTAGGAATTTGGAACATTTTCATGAAATGGGTTCTTGTTTATAAGCGTTTTCCAGTATTTTTCTTAAGTTAATTTTCTGTTACGGAGAATTAACCAAAATGGGATGCTCTGATTTAAATTATCTAATTCTGTGTTCGACTTGGTTCTGAAATCAGCTTTGTCTACAGGATTGTTAATTTTTACATGTACTTTGGATTTCTTGTGTTTTTAGGTTGAGTTTAAAATCTTTAGATATGGCTTTAGGACTAAAGAGTGCTCTTCGAATGAGATGTATTTCACATCATGCCATTTTAATCCCTTATTTTCTAATGTTATTCGTGTGTGTCTAGGCTGCTTCCGGTGCTGTGCAGTGTCAGATGATGGACATGACTTATCCAGGAGTTGTACCGATGCACAAGGTAACAGAATTCTGCCTCGGACATTTTTATTTTTAATATTTTCCTTGTCGTTTGGTTAAGTATTGCAATTATAGAATGCCTTCCTCTACATTTCAGTTTCATTTGTTGTAGGTGAATTTTGATGCAAAGACAGAATATGATATGATCCAAAATTACAAGATTCTGCAAGATATATTTAACAAGTTAAAAATTGAGAAGGTACTAATTTCAACTTTCATGTGTAAGATAAATTTTTCGCTTTGCTTTATGTTTAGAGCTTTTCGATGTTCAGATACATTTCTATTAATTTTCCTGAATCGCCATGTCCATATAAACCTTGGGCTCCTAGTTTGATTCTCAGCAGGAAGCTTCCGCTGACTAAAATATGAGAATGTAATTTCCATCATATGATACGGTTTCGATATATAATTTGCAGCATTCTGCTTCTTGTGTTTATACATTTTCCCATTCTTGCATGTTACCATTTGGACCATTACTTCCTTGGTTGGATCAACTATATGAGTTGGCGTTATAGTAAGCCTGTCCAAAGGCAGAGTTGGATGGGTGATTCTTGGAATTTCTGATTCAGGTTTGTTTCAGTCTGATCAATTCTAGGCCCAGAAAATTGAAGATGGTGAGCTTGGTTTAAGTCAACAAAGTCAGGAAAAAAAAACAGAGAGGGAGAAGCTAAACATTGTTCATGTTTCAGCAAATGGTGACATTATTCCACCCCTCCAATTTGAACTCTCAACAGCCCTTCCCCCCTTATCTATCTAATAGGCAGATGCAAGCAGAAAATGATCAAAGATCGCTAGAAGGCTATCTCTGGCTTCTAACATCAGAGAAAAGACAAAGTGCTTCAAGGGCGAAATGAAAAAGGGGTAATGGGAATCAAAGGTTAAGAAGTATAGGCCTTCCATCTCTCCCTCTCGCCCGGCTCATTCTCAATCACAATAGTGGCCTCTCAGTTGTATTAGCGATACATATAGAGATATGATTGAGCTTGTTGATTGTGTTGTTAACATGTGAGTTGAAGGTGTGTGTTTTTAGTTAACAGTGTTGATATTCTTCAAGGTTCTAACATGAGTGAGGAGACTGGGTACAGTTTTTCTTTTTTCTTATTAATAGAACCAAGACACTATATTTTCCTTGACATCCCTTCTCTTTCGATCTACATGGCAGCATCTTGAAGTTAACAGGCTTGTTAAAGGAAGGCCATTGGACAACTTGGAATTCTTACAGTGGCTGAAACGATACTGTGACTCTGTGAATGGTGGCATCATGAATGAGTATATCACTTTTACATTCTTCACCCTTCCATTTATTTTAACTCTCTTGAAATTATTTTTTTCATTTGCTCTAGTCTCTTACATACTTTTTGTTGAACATTTTTGTTTCTAAAAGGAACTATAACCCATTGGAACGGAGAAGTAAGGGTGGGAGGGACCGTAACTCTAGGGGTTCTCAGAAGACCACAAAATCGCAGCAAGCAAGCAACATGCATAACTCTTCCTCTGGTTACACAGTTGACCTGAACAAAATGTCTGGTAAATATGCAGCACGTGATATCTTCCATATCCTTGCCTCTCTCTTTTATTTTGCCTTCATTTTGCTTTAATCCTCTGTTGTTTAATGCATGTTGCTACAGGGCAAAAGCAAGGGAGGGGAAGTGCTGTGGTAGGTGAGGCAAATTCTTCGGAGGAGATTCAAGCTTTGTCCAAGGAGGTATTGGATTTATTTTATTTATTTTTTTATTGTTTTTGAAACAGCAGCAAGTCAAAACCCCCTTGCATTTAGTGTCTTTGATAAATGCAGATTGTTATCATGCACTTTAGAGTTTAAATGGTCAATTTGGCAGGGAGATGAGCAAGTGTTTTACACAGATGGTAGCGATTGAAATTTTTCAATAACCGCACTAGCTCTACTTTGTAGTCATAGTTATCATATGGGGAAACCTCAATTTAATTCCTACCAGATTACCTCATTATGAGTTGAGTTCTAAACCTTTTGATTTTATCAATTTTGCCCCAACATTAGAAAATATCACTCTTCTATTTATCCACCTTTAATAATAGTTAAAGGATTCCATCTAATTTGCACGTGCTCAGAAGTGTTTTATTCCAAGGTTTTTAAAATAAGCTCTAATTTTCCCTAAAAGACAATCTTGACGTTAAATAATACTTTTTTTTTCTATTTTCCCCTCCATTTCGCTATCTTGTCTAAAAGAGAAATTTACTATATTTTGGTGGTAAAATTATACTTCAGGGAACATGAGAGTTTATTTTGGCTCTATGGATGGAAACACTTAACTAGCATGTGCAAATTGGATGAAATATCTAAACTGTCATCAACAGCGGATGGATGCAGGGATAACATTGACTGCTGTACATTATGTTTGGGGAAAAAATGATAGAATCAAAAGAATTTAGATTCAATTGATAATGAGGTAATATGCTACGTTGAGGTTACCTCTCCTCGTAATAGCCTTTTGCTATTGAGACCTTGGAATATGAAAGATATCATGCAATGAGTATTGAAGTTTCTGGTGTGCATATAGATTGCAGATATGAAGCTCTCAGTGGACCTTTTGGAGAAAGAAAGAGATTTTTACTTTGCAAAGTTGCGTGATATAGAAATACTATGTCAGACTCCTGAATTGGAGGATCTACCGGTAAGAGTTTCTGGATGCCGAATATATAGATAAAGACATGGTTAGTATCATAAACATGGAGTGGGGTTATGCTTCTAGTCATGCTATTGTTTAAATTCCATGCAGGTGGTAGTTGCTATAAAAAAGATACTGTATGCTGCTGATACCAAGGAATCTGCACTTGAAGAAGCTCAGGAATACCTATCTGAAGCTATCTGTACTGGTGCAACTGAAGTTGAAAGTGAAGTTTGAGTTGAGTTCTGGCAAGCAATGGAATCTTGCCTAGGTTGCATGGCTTTCAGGGCGTTGTCATGAAGCTTTAGTTTTTTACCAGCAATGGTAAATAAGAGTAGTGTTTTCTGTTTATTATGTGTTCCTGGGTTTTTGTGAATTTAATTGGCGACTAATCTATCAAAGTTAAAGGGAAGCTGCCGTTGCTCCCTTCTTCTGCACTGTGTTTGTAAGTTTATTACATGTTCCCGGGTTTCTGTGAATTTACGCGGTGACTAATCTATCAAAGTTAAAAGGCAACTACTAATGCCGCTTTCTTCTCCACCGTGTTCGTAGGTTTTGTCCTGAACTAGTTGTCTGATTTCCTCTTTCTTTGTTCAATGCCAATATCCCACACGAAGAAAAGGAAATAGAACACACACACACACACACAGTAGACCCGGTGGATAGCAATAATCTGAAGGAAAACGATAAGAGCAGATAATCAAATTTGCTAGTTATTTTAATCCAGCAATAAATTGACACGATTTGCACCTATCATTTTCCTAAAAATAAAAGTTCTTGGAGAGCTGTTTCCATCCATCACTGTCAGCTACCTAGGCCACCATAGCTTACAAAGAGAGAACATTTATCATGAACAGTTGTGTAATTGGGATGTGAAACCATTCAGCTCACCACAAGAAAGTTACTTTCCACAATGCCAACATACATGATGTAAAGAGATTTCAGTTGGAAACCGTTGCTTTTAGGATTCTCCTTCCAGCTACAAGTGCACCCCAAGATTTAATAATGTAAGATCATAGTTAATTAGTGGAAAATCCCGACCAGAAATAATAATAATAAAACTATATACGAAAAATAATTATGGCCGAAGACTTGATGAAAATAAGCATGAGTGACAAGAATTAGGAGCAAATTGGTAAAATTTATTGTCAACCCCATTTTTAGTAGGTATAAACCCTGAGTACGTGAATAAATATGTAACACGAAGAAAATACTAACGATTGATGGTTTAATGGAAAACATTTTAGTATCAGCTATAAAGCCAATTAAGGACAGTGGCCTAGGAGCAAAAGAGAGGGTGAGAGCAGAGCTTTCTCATTCTTCTTTTTACCCTCCAAATTGGTTTCTAAGGGTGAATGAGAGTGAGGATCGATATAAAAAACACAATCAAAGCTTGTGGAAAAGGGGAGGAGAGTGAGAGGTTGTAGTGCTCTGGCTATGGTTTGGAAAATTATAATTTGGATAGAAGGAAAGGTGGGTTCTTGGATTCTTTGATTCCCACACCAAAATTCCTTTAAATTAGAGTTATATGAAAGTGTTGGAATGTTTACTCTCCTTAACTTCACGTGTTTGTTGCGTTATTGATTTCTCCCTAAGTTATGTAAAATTAAGAATTTTGTGTTTGAAATAATGTAATTAGTAGATAAATGAAAGAATTTGAGGCCAACCATGTGTTGCCGGCCATGAATGTGTAAGTTTCAAATTTGAGCATGATTTGATGTAATGATGTTTTTGAGTTGATTTTTGTGTGATGTGATGGTGATTTGCCTGTTTGTGTTTGATTATGTTGTTATTAAAGTAGCTTGTGATGTGTAAATTGTTGTTGATTTGTTTAGGAAGCTTGGTTATGTGAAATCATGATGTGGAAGAGGGGATGATGACATTGCGTAGAAGGTGTTTGATAAAATGCTTGAAGGAGATGAATAAGTTGGTGATTAAAGTGTTGGCAAATGCTTAATGGAAAGGGTAGGTTAGTAACCAAAAGACATAATAGAAACTTGAATTGAATGAGTAAATAAGTGGCAAAAAATAACATAAAGGATGTCTGAATGAATGAATGAATTAGTAGTTTAAAAGACATGACAAATTCTTGAATGAAATGAATGCTTGGGTTAAAATAAAATAAGTGTATGGGAAGCCAAAAATGGCATAATGGGTGTCTGAATGAAATGAATGCTTGTGTTAGAATGAAATGAAAGTATGGGAAGTCAAAAATGACATGATAAAATTCAAGGTTGTCAATTCCGTTTCGGTAGGTGTTTCATTTTTTTAATTGAAACGGAATGTTTCAGTTTCGGAGTGTTTCGGCGTGCCGTTTCGGGGTTCTACTGTTCATATATATATATTCAACAAACATAATTCAAATTCAAGATAAATTAATTATAAATTATGCAATACAAACACAATGCCAAACAAATATAATTTTAACTTAAAGTAATTCAACTTAAACAAAATATCAAAATATTATGAAAGTAAAATGTTTTAACACAAATATTTTAAATATAAAGTTAGGTCAATGTTATTAAGGCTAATGGAATCTAAAGCATCCCTTGTTTTGCTCAAATTCCTACAAAGTATAAACATGAAAAAAACAACATGAATATAAACCATATATATTAGTGATAAATCTAATTTTAAAAAATTAATATCATTGTTAATGAAAATAGTAATAATAATTTTCAATATTATTATTAATATCATTGTTATAGAAAATAGTAATAAAAAAGAGCTTTTTATAATTGGGTGGTTTAATTAATTAAATTGAATAAGGTTCAATTTGATTCAATTTGATTTAATGGCTTTTCAAGAGCGGAATGGAACATGTGGAATGGAACCGGAATGTTCCGGGCGGAATTTAGCCAAAAAATCCGGAACGGACCGAGATTTAAAATGAGATGAAATTTGTTCCGTTTTGTTCCGTTTTTTGAATTGGTATGGAATGTTTCGATCATTCTGGGCGAAACGGAACGTAATTGACAACCTTGTGATAAATGCTAGAATGAAGTGAATGTTTGGGTTATGGAATTGAATGATGAAATGCATGGACATTAAAATAGGTTAATGGGAATTAGGTGATGAAATACATATATGTGTTTTTTAAAGTGTTTTTCACTTGGAAATGCATTAAAATGATGTTTTTTTTTTATTTTTAAAAAATCATTTTTGATATTAGCGCATCAAAATGATCTGAAAACACTAAAAAAATATTAATTTAAAACAAAAAAAATAATTTTTTTTTAAAGTGTTTTAGAAACGTAAAAACAAATAGAGCTTAAAATTGAGTAATGGAAATAAGGTGACGAAATGCATGGGCATGAAAAATGAGTTATGGAAATAGTTTACAAAAAGATTAGGACATTAAAAATGGATTATAGAAATGATAGATGAAAAGGCTAATACATTAAAATGAGTTATGGAAATGATTGATCAAAATATTAGATCACTAAAATGAAATATGGAGTTAGTTGACAAAATACTTAGATACAAAAACTGAGTTATGAAATTAGATGAGGAAATGTTTAGACAATAAAATGGATTACAAAAAGAGATAACAAAATGGTTAGATATTATCCTGTTTGTTTTTTGCTTTTTGCGTTTAAGTATTAATGAAAAAAATTAATTTTTTTATTTTTATTTGTTTTAAATTAATATTTTTTTAGTGTTTTCTGATCATTTTGATATATTGATATCAAAAATAATTTAAAAAAAATATCATTTTGATGTATTTTTAAATAAAAAACACTTTAAAAAGCAATCGTAACCAAATTCCTCCACAAAGCCTAAAATTATTATAGAAATGAATGTTTGAATGAATGAATAGTTTTGAAGCCGAAGAATGACAAATGAATATTTAAATGGAATGAATGAAATGATAACTAAAAATAACATAACGCATGATGATCTGTATGGATAGTTGAAATAAATGACTTGGAATAATTAGTTACTTACATGGATAGCTTCTTGAATGGCAAGAGGGGCGTCTGAAGCAGGACTAGCTACGGGAGAAGCAAGCATAGCAGGAACACCAGGTATGTGTTCATCATTTTTCCTCATTTTGTAAAAGAAATGTTTTTGTTTAATTATTGTACATAAATTCAAGGGGAAGTTTAGAATACGAATTTGATATGAATGTTTTGGAATATGAATTGAAAAATCAGAGTCGATCGCATGAACGGGGGCTACTTTGAAAAATTAAGTTGATTGCATTGCATAAATGGAAGCTATTTTTAAAAATTAATGAAATTGATGTGAAATATAAAAATACAAATTTGACATGAAGTTTATGAATATAAAATTTGATGCGATGTATACGAATATGATTTCAAAGTGAGGTAAGGATTCACCCTTTACCTCCTTGATTTTTAAGTTATTCTTGTAAATGCTGGAATATGAGTTGCACACACACATGCACACATACTTGAATCAGGATGGATCGATCGATATCTTATCTCCCTTCTTTGGTAACATGGGTGTAATTGTAACTCTATAAACTAGAGATCTCATGGAATAATAAGCAAATTCAGCCTCCAAAGAGGGGTTCTAACAGCTACAACCATAGCTTGGATCTGTCAATGAGGCTGCACTCTGTCACAGTTGGATTTTGTCGAGAGATCTCCTCTGAAACTTTGTAAGAATTGTAAGTGCAGCTTGTTCAGACTCTAGCTCGAAAGATCTCACTTAATTGGTTGAGAATACTAACTTCTCATAGAACTAGCTTTCCAATGTAATTGTCAGGTCCCTTCCATATCAGCTGCTATTTTCTTCAGTGGTCGAGATAATAGATGAACAGACAAAAAGCTCTCTGTTTTGCCTTTCTGCCCTGGATAATAACCGAATGTCCATCTAAACACAGAAAATCTGAAGGTTGTGGCATGCAGCCAGCCATATCACGAACAACAGGGGGGGATCCATGGTGACGATGGCAATAAAAGGAAATATACAGTGTACTCTATGAAAGGCCTTAATATTTTTTTTTTATTTGTGATTGATAAATCAAGAGATTTCATGGAAACCAAGCAATGGTTTGGGGAAGAAGTTTGAGAGTACAGATTGAACCATAATATTGCCCTGACAAAAAGTCCGAAGCACAAGAGCGAAAACATAAATCAGAACATACAGACGGAGATTGGATAGTAGAGCACATCCATACTGGAGCATCGATTGAGCTTAGCATAGAAATTAGAACCAGGGTACGAAGCCGATGTCTTCTAACTTCTTGCGTGGAAAGTTGATCAGCCATGTGATTTCCATCCCACGTAAAAAGGGAACGGCACCAGTCAAAACCTAAGAAGCATGTCAATGTTTTATAACAATTTTGATCAATAAAAACATCTTGAGACCATTTATTCTCATTACTAGTCCCGGTAGCTTTTCAAGATTGAAAACTTATGATCCAACAATCTTCTCCAACGATTTTGAGAGTAGGACAGATGAGCAACTTCCCTCGAATTCCTGAGGCCCGCCTTGGCTATCCCCAGTGACAGTAATTCACATTTTGCAATTGCTTCAGAACCCGCTCTCGGTACTTCAGATTTCTGGCATACTCGGAATATTGCAAATCCCTGCAGCTGTGCCTCTCTCAATTGTGGAAAAGAAACTAGTATCGAAACTAGTATCGAAACTAGATGGGAATAGAATAGGGCCATGAGATGCTGAAGATAAACGACACAGCTCACATGATAGTCCGAGATGCCTGAAAACTAATAGCAACCCAAAAATTGGCTGTATTGCCAACTTCCAAACTAGAAGTCTCTCATTGCAGGAGGAAACCATTTGCAGCATAAAGTTATTGGCTGGTTGAACGGCGGGTAAGGTAACAATCTTGTTGCACTGAAGATAACATTAAGAGAGGAAAAGCAGTACACGTTAACGAGAAGAAATGGTTCCTGCAAAAAGTGATCGATTACAAGGATCTGGTAGTACTTGGCGTATATTTCATCTTCCGTGAGAAAGTCAAGCACATAATTAAACGCAAGAAAACAAAGCAAGCAGCCATGATATTTAAACACTATAACCTTACAGCATCATGTATCCTTAGAAAGAACCACAGATCACATTAGACAGACAGAAAAATCGCCAGATTCAGTGAAAACAAAGAACTCTACTAAGTAGCAGCACGTAACTGAAAGGAACTCTAGCAAGTCTTCCCCAACAATGAACACTGTATCAGGACAAGCTGGAAGCTCTCAGTATCGGTCATCCCTGTCACCATCAAAGAATGTATAGCTGCTACTCCTCCTGGACTTATCCTGCAGAACCAGAACATATGCATTGAGCCATTATCTTATTATAGTTGCAATGTGTTCGGAGATATTTAATGCTACATATTATTGGCAAACCATTTAATCAGCTACAATCACGATCAATTAAGGAGGAAACTCCCTAGTTTATCACTTGCGCTATTTTTGTTCACAAAAATGCTGAAGAAAACAATGGCAAGAAATAATTTCTAGAAAATTATGTGCCATTGGATCATGATCTTAATGCGGGATTCAATGGTGGTACCCTCAGTCCTTTCCTAGCATTTTAATGTTTAGCATTACTCTTTTCTTAATTAGTAGAACAAAACTAGAGATGGTTCAGGCAACGAGGGAATGATGTAGGGCGCTCATCCCTCTCTACTTATCCATCAATCCTTTCCACTCAAACAAACATAGTGTGGCATTTTATCAGCAGACTCCTAGAATCATTATGGCTCTCAAAATCATTTTAAGACAATTGTTTATGGCTCATCACCTACCTTGGTAATGAGCTTCTCAAAAGCATAAGTCCCATTCTCTTCAATGTATTTCTCTGCGGCAGATAGAACGTCATCTGGTTTGCTGAAGATATCCTTCTTTCTTGGCACATACAATATATTAATGGTTTCCTGTGGGTTGGCATAGAAAGGTCTCACAAAGTTCTCGTAAACGTAAGCAGCACCACTGAAGTATGGAACAACCAACCAGCAGGTCAAAATGAGCTTTGCAAATGGCCAGATTGGTATCCTGCCATTACATTCAAGGGTTTAGCAAATTCTGCCACCAGCTAAATATTTTTGCAAAAGTGCATTGTTAAAATAACAGTAACAACTTAACAAGGCATTTCACCATATTGAGAAATTACCCCAGAAAATAAATAAAATAAATCTTCCAAGCTAATTGATTTTTTGTTTATATTTTATTCCCATTAAGAAGAACACCAAATCTGCACAAAACTAAACTGTCACGATGTAACATGTGATAAATTTAGGATAGAACAAAAGGCAAGATGACTCAATTCTCTCAGCAGCTGGTTCTTTGTGAGTTGGTCAGCTTTGGATAACATCAGAACTAGCAAAAAAGGAGTTCCAAAACAATACTATTCAACAACCACCACCAGCAATGCTCCCATTCCGAAATTACTATTAATGATAGAAACAGAACAGACAAAACAAAACGAATTAAAATATTTTAAGAGGGTAATTTGAAGTGAAGAAAACTTACCACTCAATGACTTTGGCAAAGGTGAGCTCAAAGAGAGTGATCATGGAATAAAGAATCCAGTAAGTAAGCCATTGCTTATCATCAACATGAGATTTTGTCTCGATTGCCCTAATTGAGGCATATCTGTCCAAACACAACCCAAATTAAGTAACTATCATAACATTTTACTCACAAAAAGAACTATGGCAGGAAAAGGAAACAAAAAAAAAAAAAAAAAGGAAAGAGGGAAAAGAGGGGGGGCTTACAGAGGATAAACAAGACTAATCACAGGCCTGAAAATTATTCAGATTAGAAGTTAGATTTTTAAAAAAATAAAAATAAAAAAGCACACTACATATATAGAAAATTAATAAGCCAATGAGTGTTTTATCTTTGAATAACTTTTTCGTACCAAAAGAAAAAAATAAAGATAAATACAAACACCCTACTTTAAGGTTTTCCACTATCTCGGTAGCAAAATAATACTCCCAACACAAAATCAAAGCAAGAAAAAATGAAGCTTTTGACGTTCTTAGTTTCAACAAACCTTGAAACAAATAGAGACAGCATGAAGAAGGAAAGCATACCCAGCAAGAACGTCAAAGTTCTCAAGAAGAACCTTTAAAAAGCTTCCAGTCCCAGATCCCATCTCTGTCTCGCACGCACTAACAAAATAATGTTGTTCGCTTTCTCTGTCTCTGTTCGTCTTCAATTCTCTTACAAGAAGTAGCTCTCTAGCGTTTCTTGGTGACAGTGTTTGTGTGTGAAGTGAGAAAGCAGAGAAGACAGGTGGGGAAAAAATTTTCAAAAGGAAAAGCGGAAGCTGCCAAAACTCAAAAGCTTTAAATATTTTTGTTTTTTTATTTCAATAATATTTTTAAAAAAACTTAAATATTTTTTATATTTTATATTTTAAATTAATATATTTTTAGACTTTTAAATTATTTTGATAGGTTAAAAATAATTTTTAAAAAATAAAAAAATATATTTTAATATATTTTTTTATAAAAAAATATTTAAAAAATTAACTACTATTAGTTTTTCAAATAATTTCTTAAATATTTCTCGAATACCTGCGGTTTCTGTAACGTACGGTGTCGATTTTTATTGAATGATTATGGAGCACAGCTCAAGCATTGACGAATGCACTGTCCCCGTTCCGACTGTTTTTCCTAAATGGCAGTGGATTCGGTGCAGCAAACATTTTGGAATCACTGGTAGAGTCCAATAATTGGCCATTTTAATAAAGTTATTTTCTAAAATATTTTTTATTTAAAATAAAAATATATTAAAATAATATTTTGTATTATTTTATATTAAAATAATATAAAATTATTTAAAAATTTAATTTATAATAAAAAAATTTCAAATATTTTTAAATACACTTTTAAAACACAAAAATAAATAATAAATCTGAGTCTTTATTTAGCTGCTGCTTCAATAACTACATGCAATGTTCTCAAAAAAACCTCATTTGTTAAGCTCATTTGTTAAGCTTAAGTTTAGGAACTAATTTAAGTATATATTTGATGCGTGAGTTTTTTATTTAAGTGTCTCTATTTTTATTTTTATTAATTGAGTTAAAGAATTTTTTTAGTTTTTTTTTTATAATTAAGTATATGTGCTAGATTTCGTCATATATACACTAATATGGCTGTAAAATTGACACATCATCACATGCATGTACATCAAATATATATGAACATAATAATACTTTATTTATAATTAAGTGTTTATATTTTTTTATTATTATTCAAGTGTTTGCATTTTAAAATTTTTATCAACTTAGTGCTTTTGATTTTAAATGCTCCACTTTGAAATAGTATTTTGATCCTATTTGATAAAGTTAAATAAAATTATAAATTAAAATGATAAAAACTTATTAAAAATAAAAAGTAAATTTGTATAGACTACAATTGATTAGATAAAAACATTAAAAAAATTTGAAATATATATACACATTAAGGTTCATTAAAACCGAAATTTAATTAAAACTCACGTATTTTGCTAAGAGAAAAAAAAAAAGTTGTGGAGGAAGGATAGTTCGGCCTTTTAGCTTGGGGCAATTACTTCAAAGGAGACCAAATTTGGTCATCAATATTTGTGCTCAATTATGAATTATTAAAAGCAAGGTGGAAGTGACATCAAGTCAAACACTTTTATACTTTCCTTTTGATCAAGCATAGAAGCGTAGTGAGCATTATTTACATCCAAAATAAACACCATCTAGTTAAATGTGAATGATTGGGTCAAAATGCTAAGTTTTGTGTTGTTTAGGGATCAAATTGGACTCTTCAATTAGTCAAAGAGACCAAGCAATGCAAAAGGAAACATGCACAATAGGGAAAAAAAAAACATTAGGGACGTTTTAGGCATGTTTTTTCTTGGTTATTTTATTTAGACTAATTATTCTAGTTACATACATGTGTTATATTGTGGTTAGATCAAAAGATTTTTTAAATGTAATAAAAAATATCCAAACCATAGAAAGTAATTTGATATTTGTATTAAACTTGGTCAAGCGGGTCAACCTTTAAACCTCTTGATTTAACTCTCTGTTCAGGCCTGAGTTTAAAATTAAATCATGTGAGAGTTGTTCCGATGTGACCCAATCGACTTGACCAATCCAAAAATATATCGCCTGACCGCTACAAAAATTCTAAGGATGAAATTGAAGAAAAAAAATAAAATTAACATAAAAAAAACCTCTCAATCTAACATCTTGCCTAACCTGAGTTTAAAATTAAACAATATGAAAGTTGCTCTGGTGTGACATAGTCAATTTGGCTAGTCCAAAGGTGACCAAGACAATTGGTTCAAAAAGTTTGAGGATGAAATTTTTAAAAAAAATGACTTTAACAAAAAAAAAAAAACCTCTCAAACGACTCCTTACTTAGCTTGAGTTTAAAATTAAACTATATGAGAGTTGTTTCGACATCATTCAATCGACTTGGTTGATCAAAAGATAACTTGAACAACTGTTAAAAAATGAGGATGAAATTGAGAAAAAAAAAGGAATAAAATTGAAAAACAAAACAAGAAAAAGAAAGAAATGAATGAAAAAAATGGAGCGCTGAATTAAAAAAAATTTGTTAATATAAATAGTTTAGCTTTTTAATGATTTCTATATTTTTTTTAGTTTAAAAGTATTTGTTGTTTACAAATATCTATTTTACATATTCAAAATTAGTCAAGTTTATTCTCTATATTTACTTAAAAGACTACTCTCATTGTAAATTTCTTTTATACCACACATAATTTTTTTACAAATTTATCTTTCAAGTTTTTTTATTGCATTAATTAAAAGAAAAGCTAATTCGCGTGGGAGAAACATTGTACATTAGGTGTGATTTACTATGGATTACAATAGCGGAACTACATTCTTACCTCTGAGAAAAAACCATTATAACTAGCCAATACGGGTAGATTAGTATTTTCATAAGGTTCATTTTGTCATTCTTCAATTGTTGAGAGGCATCTCTGTCTTTTCATGAACTTTTTGTATAATGGATTTATTTTATTACCCTTAAAAGCAATTTTTAACTTAACTATGGCTAGGGGCATTGGTGGTTTTCACCTTTTTTGTAGAACAATGCAATGACTCTATCGCCCTTGAAAGGAAAATTCTTTTTTTTTTAATCAAAATATAAGTGTATTAATAGATCAAAATTATACAGTGTTGGAGAATCAGCAAGTTCGTATACAGTGATTTACAAAAGCAGGGAACAGACTCCCTGAAAAACTTTACATTAAAGCCATAGCTAACAAGCTAAAATTAACAGACAATGGTTATGTGAGGAACCATAAATTACAAGGTTCCCAATCTAACACAAAGCAAAAGCCAAGACAAGTAGGCAAGAAGGCGCCTTGGGCACCAACTGAAATAGGAAACACAAAAAAACACCTTGGACACCAAAAATTACAAGGAGTGATAGACATGAGTATCATGCAACACAACAAAACTTCAAGAGAAGCAACAACAACCAATACGATCAGCTCAGAAGTAGTGACTATATGGACTGCAAACCGAAGAGAAGACAACATCCCACAATAGAGAACATCTAGAACATCCACCAATACGGTCAGCTCACAGAAATTTAAGGATGATTGCGCTCATGAAAGTGCAATATCATATAGAATAAAACCTGAAATCTCCGAAAAACAAATTCAACCAGTGTGCAAGAGTTTTCAAAAACTCTTCGATTCCTTTCTTCCCATATCAAGTAGACAACAATGTTGAGGGAGACCTTTTCATCCTGGCAACAATGTTTTCCCCCCTGATATTAAGGCCCCAAACAACACTACTAATGGTGGCCATACCCCTGCAGGGCTGAAGCCAGGATTTCACCTTTGACCACAAGAAGGATGTCCAACTTCAAGCAAAGAAGAGGTGACTATGGCTTTCTTCATGATCTGGACAGAAGACACAGCTAGCATCAGTATCAACAAAGTGCATTCTGTCTCTTGTTCTCATCCTCCCAAGCAAAGCAAGCCCAAAGATGAAACTATGCCTTGGTAAACACCAAGGTTCCCAAACAACCTTAACCCATGACACTGGGGTTCCTTTGAATCTCAAAAACTCATAAGCATGACCCGAGAAGGGCTCAGAAATATTGTCCCAACTTTGCATCATAGAGATCACTTCTGATTGACCCCCACAATCTGCAAGGAGCTGATCTCGAAAAGTAAAAAAGGACTTCCATAGGGGAGAGGAGGTTTGTTGTAAAGGAACCAATCAGATGGAACTATCCTGCAAGTAAAAATGGTGCACCCATCTAATCCAAATCGAGTCAGTCTTTAAATGAATATTCTATAGCTGTTTTGCGATGAAACAACAGTTCCTTGCCTTGATGGCATAAAGCCCCAGACCTCCTTCATCCTTTGGCAAACAAATATGTTTCCAGGCTATTAAGGTAGACTTACTTCTGGTTGTGTTACCAGTCCATAAGAAGTTCCTGCAAATGCAAGTAATTTGGTTGATGACAATATCCGGCATGGGGAAAATATTGAGCCAAAATTGCACCATACCAAAGAGAACGGATCTAATTAATTCCACCCGCCAAGCATAGGATAAATGCTTGCCCATCCAGCCTTGTATAGCAATTCAAGTTTATGCAGGAGAGGGGAAAACTAGCTAGCAAGAAGCCTGTGGGGACTGAGGGGGACACCAAGGTATTTGAAGGGGAAGCTGCTTCAGAAAAACAAGAATCTTGGAGGATACCCTGCTTAATACTGACTCCAACTCCACCAAAATAAATAGAAGATTTCCCTGCATTAATGTGTAACCCTGAGGCCTGGCAAAAGATATGCAGCTGCTCCAGAAGAATTCGAACATAAGGTCTATCCCCCCGACATAACAGAAGAATGTCATCAACAAAAGTAAGGTGACAGATATGGTGAAATGCACACTTCGGGTGATAGTGGAAGTCTGGTTGTTGAGATGCTATCTTCAGCATATGGGAGAGGTGCTCCATGCAAACAAGAAATAGATAGGGAGAAAGAGGGTCAGCCTGTCTAACTCCACACTTCCCAGGGAAGAAACCATATAAACTGCCATTGATAACAATAGAAAAGGAAGAAGTTTCCACACATAGCATAACAAGATGGACAAAACGCTGAGGGAAACCCAGTAGATGAAGAAGCTCTCTGAGAAAAGGCCATGCACCGAATCAAAGGCTTTCCTGAAATCAACTTTTATGAGGCATCGTAGGGAGGTTTTTTTCCTGCCATAATGCCTGAGAAACTCTTGAGCCAGATTGATGTTACCTATCATATTCCTTCCTCTAAGGAAAGCATTCTGAGTTGGACCAATAATGTCTTGGAGGGCACGACTGAGTCTTACAACAAGAATCTTGGAGATCACTTTGTAGACCACATTGCAGCATGAGATAGATCGAAAATCATTGGCAGAGTTAACATTAGCAGATTTCAGGACTAGAGCAATAATGAAATGATTAATCTGCTTGAGAATCTTTTCAGAGGAAAAGAAATCCTGAACCGTCTCACAGAAATCAGCCTCAACTATGTCCTAGGACTTCTTGAAGAAAAGAGATGAATATCCATCAGGACCAGGAGCTTTGTCATTTCCAATGTTGAAGAGAGTTTTCTTGGTACCTTTGTTGGACATAGGAGCCAAGAGAAAATCAGAGTGGGTTTCATCAAGACAAGGACCACTATGAACAGCCTCATCAAGTGGAGAGGTAAACGATGAAGTGCCAAGGAGGTTTTGATAAAAGTGGACAAATTCAACACCAACTTCATCAATAGAGGTAGTAATAGCTCCATTACTACGCTGGATGATAGGGATGAAACTTTTCATGTGCTTGTGACTCATCAAAGCATGAAAGAAACTTGAACCTCTGTCACTGTCCTTGAAGAAATTACACTTGAGCTTCTGAGTAAAAACAATTTCTCAGCAGACTTGAGGTTGAAAAGATTCAACTTCAATTGATTAACCCTGTTTAGGAGAGAGATGTCATCTCTGGAATCATCAAGGAGGTATTGATGATACTCCAAATCAGCCTCAATTCTAGCAACTCTCTCTGAGATGTGACTGAATGAAGCTTGTTTAAAGTCTTCAAATGACTCTTCAAAGACTTGAGTTTCCTGCACAAAACAAACATAGAAGTACCAGCCACTAGGGATTGCTATTCTTCAGATATTAAGTCTATATAATCAGGGTGGTCAACCCACATATTAAAAAACTTGAAGGGACGACGACTAGGGGATTTGCTGGTACCAACCTTGAAAGGAAAATTCTCGAAGCATCTTTGTAGGGGCCAATTCATCATTTCATGATGGCTTTTTTAGCAATATTTGTTTGGTCATGGGGTGATGTTGTCTTTCGACACATAAAAAATAAGTTGTTGATATGAGCACAACACGCGTCAGCGCATCAGCTATTCTGTCACTCTTAGGCGGCGTGTGTGGATGACTGTAGTGGTGGAAAAAAATGTTTTGTTGTGGCATTGGATGCGTCTAAGCCTTCTCTTTCTTTTTGGGCGGCACATGTATAATGATGATGTTCGATTTGGTATTGGTTTGATTTTCTTTTTTCCCTTCATTTCTCTCTTATATGCCTCGGTTTTCAAGCTGCCCATGAAAAAAAAAACACAGCATCCCTTGAACTTCTTTTCTTTTTAGATTCAATCCCTATTTTATCTATTTTATTTGGAAAAATCACTTCAAGTTAGAAAGTTTTTTATTATTACCAATAGTGGTAGCAAGAAGAACAACAACAATAATAGTGGTGGTAATGGTAGTGGTAATAATAATTATAATTATAATTATAATAGTAATAATAATAGTAGTAATGATGAAACCAATAATAATGGTAATAATAGTGATAATAATTATAGTGATGGTAGTAGTTTTTTATGATAGTAGTAGTAGTAGTAGTAATAATAATAGTGAAGTTAATGGTAATAGTAATGTTAGTGCTAATAGTAGTAAGAAATGATAATATTAGTAGGGTTATGATAATGATAATACTACTAATTGTGATAATAATGGTAATAATAGTGATGATAATAATAATAGCCATAATAGTGGTGGTGGTAGTGGTAATAATTATGGTAAATAATTATGGTGATAATAATATTAATAATAATTAAAATAATGATGATGATATTAGCGGTAAAGATAGCAATAGTAGTAGTAATAATATGACTAATAATAATAATAATAATAATAATAATATAGCAATAGTGATTGTGATAGTTCAAGCAATGGTAATAATTATAATTATAATTATAATTAGTGGTGGTGGTTGTGGACCTTGTGGTTGTGGTAATAATGGTGGTGGTGATGGTGATAGTGATGGTAATAGGAGTTTATTATGATGGTTGTAGTGATTATGATATCAATAATTATGGTGATAATAGTAATAATTGTGATGATGATGATGATGATAATAATAATAATAATAATAATTGTGATAGTTAAACCAATGATAATAATTATAATTATGATAATAATTATAATTATAATAATAGTTATAGTAGTAATGATAACAATGATGATAATGAACAACAACAACAACAACAACGATAACGATACTGATAATAATATTATTAACAACAATAATAATGGTAATAATAGTAGTAATAATAGTTTGTTATAATAATAGTGGTGGTGCTTATAATAGTAATGATAATGATAATAGTGATAAGAATAAAAATAAGTTTATATAAAAAATGTGAATGTAGGATATTAAAAAGAAATGTGAAGTGTAGTATAATTATCTCATATCAAAAAATTAAGAAACAATTTATTTAGATGTAGGCTATACAAAATATATGAGTTGCTACGTATTAATAAATTAATTTTATATTTTTAGAGTTTATTAAAAAGAAATAAAAAAATATATAAAAAAAAGTTAGGTCTCATCCAGGTTACACTAGGTCACCCAAGTTTCAGGTTAACTTGGCGGGTCGCCCGGGTTTGACCAGGATAGTTGCGAGCCTGGGTTTTTATGATTTGAAACTCAACCAAGACCCGAGTTAACTCACTGAATTGGATTGACTTTCATAACTATACTTAAGTTGCAGTTGAAACCTAAAATTAAAAATAAAATAAAAAAGAGAAAAGAAATGGTAAATGACACTCAAGTAAGTTTGAGATTAAAAAAATATTAATTAAACAAAAGCAGAGGTCATTACTTAATACATTTGTAAAGGTCCCAATATTTGTTTTTTAAAATAGTATCAGTTTACTATGAGTTAGAACAATTGACTTGTTGATATTGGCACAACCAATTGATCGATTGGTTACTACTAAATTTCACTAATGTCTTTAACGGTCAAACAAATGATTGACCGAATTAAACAGTAGTCAATTTCGTTATTCCTCATATCAATCAATTAACCAGATCATTTGGTAATCCAAAATGGTAAACCGATTTGGGCAGCATATCATATATTAGTTTTTTTAGACTAATTATATATTTACACAAACTTATATCAATCAATACAAAACTGATCCAATCATTTTAAACCAATACTCAACTCAAATCAGTCATGACTCGTTCATTCACTTATTATTATATCATTTCTTATTTTTCATTGATTTCAAGTTAGCAACAAATAAAAATAACATATACTAATAAACAACAATAAAAGTTAAGCATTCATGTTTACATGTTTAAAACAAAATAATATTACAATTCAAAATACAAGTAATATACCTAATCTATATGAACAAAAAAGATAGAGTAAGTCTACTCTTGGTGTGAGTATGATAACATACAATACATCAACTAAGGAATATCTAATGAACAGTTAAAACATTAAAGAATATAAATAAATATCCTATTATTATGTGATAATCCTTAACCTATTATCTACATCAAACATCATAATATCATTAGTCACCCATGACTCGGGCCCACTAAACAATGTTGATACCAATTCACCTAGTGTCATTAGCTTGCAGTCCATTGGATAACTAATCAAGTTTCAGTACGTGTTGATATCAATGTATTTGCATTGACATCATTAGCCTTCCCCATATTCCAGAATCAGCAAATCAAATCTCTAGTAAATGTTGATACCAATGATCATCATTGATATAATTAGTCTCCTATACTAGAAATGACTAATCAATTAAGGTAAATGCCGATACCAATGATCATAATTGATATCATTAGTCTCTCATACAAAAAATGACTAATTAAATTCAGGCAAATACCGATACCAATGATCATCATTGGTCTCTCATATCGGGAACGACTAATCAAATTCTCAATTCTTATTTCTCTTTTTCTTTATCCACCAAATTATTTATTTTTTAATGCCACTTTAAAAAGTTGTAAGGAATTAAATTAACAATTATACTTGTGTATTAATTTAAATAGGATAAGTGTTAGACACTTACCTGCCACACCTGATGTCCCAGCTCCTACTATAGACTATGGTCTGCTCGCAGTAGTATCCCCTGTCAACACAAGTTAATTTCATTATCATTATATCTAACTTCCATTCTTTCCTTGTAATTTAATATCCACCACACACAATTAGGCTAAAAAACACATTTTCATGATGATCTCATAAACCATTTACATTAATTATCCTCTCATTTTTTGCATATTTGGCCAAACCTATGCATAAAAAAGGGAGGTAAGATTTTTCTTCACTTTGTCTCATATTGACACTTGACCCATTGTTTAATCATCATAACAAACATGTTTCTAGCATTAAACTACCTATTTAAACCATTAAATTCTCTAACCCAGTTTTTCCATAATACAAAACAATGCACGATTCATTAAAATCCATGTTAAAAATTTAAATTAAGCTTAGATTAGGCTTCCTCACCTCTTAAACACAAAAAAATTGGTAGAAAATGGCAAAAAATAAGTTCCCCTTCACCTCTTTCTTCCTTTCTTTTCCTCTTCAAAACAGTCCTTCTTAAGCAACAATTACCCTATAATTTGTTCAATTTCCTAGCTTAGATCTCCTTCCAACCTTTTTTTATCCTTTATTTCATGTGTTTAGATGAGATTTTTTTGAAGAAATTTTGAAAAAGATTTAATAAAACTTCTCCCTTTCTTATTCTCTAAATGGCCAACATAAAAAGCCAAGTGTGCATTTATACTAGTCAATATCCTGCAATTTATGATAATACCCTACTTTTTTATTTTGGGTGTTTTCATTTAAATGGTTATCTTATCTCATCAATCTTATCTCATCAACCTTCTAAAAATAAATCATGGCTAGAAATTTTAGTCCTTAAAACTCCATATCTAACTATTTATCATTGTTATATATAGCTTTTTGAATTAATCAAGTTTATCATTGAGTCAATTTTACTCAATTAATAAATTTAAATTAATTTTTTTTTTCAAAACTAAGGGTTTACATTCTTCTCTCCTTTAAATCCCTGAAATTTTAAATCCATACCCGAGTCTAAGAACAATTTATGATATTTCTTCCTTGTAAAGTCTTGAGAAATTATAAATAAGATGATTGAGAAACATGGTAAAACTTTAATAGGAAAGATTTAACAAGGATAAATTAAATAAAATATTAGGATACATTGAATGAATAATTATAGATGATAAAAATGATTCAGGAAATTAACTTGGAGAGGTTGAAAGTATAGCCACAAATCAGTACAAGAAAACACTGGAAATAAATTTTGATAAATCCAAACAAGGCCTAGGGTCATTAAAGGGGAAAGGTATAAATAATTATGTGGTGTGCATGACGTTGAATGACAGATCTACGTCTTGGATTGAGAGGGTTTTGGGTTTAATCATAAAATTATGATTTTTAAAGGAGTTGAAACTTAGTATCATGGTCATTAGAAAACCTATATTCTGCGAGAGTCTAGGTAAAGGGACTAATTGTGCAAGGGGAAGACACATCACCCTCAATGCACCCTACCTATGGTAAGCTGCATTGTTGATTGATTGTTATTCTAAGTATTGTTTTTATTCGTTGGTCTTATCTAAAGTTCGAGATAGATCTCCCTTTGTAAAAAAGTTTATATCTTATCGGATTAAATCTTAACAATTCCAAGGCTCAAATTTTAGCATTGCACTTATTTCCTACTTCATATATTTAATATTTGAGGATATACTTTATAGTGTAATTTTATATCCTCAAATAATAAAGTCTACAGCTAATTCCTAATGTTTATCGTTATTAATTCATTTAATTTAATATTTGGAGTATGCATTACGTTATTAAACAAATTAATTTTTATGATATTTTTGGATTTTGGCCAAATCCTAATGGATAATCATAAACTGGTTACGATATCCGTTTTGGTATTTTTAAAACATGATAAAAATGCACCTTTGTTTTTAGAAAATAAGCATGAAAAACCTTTAGAATTTAGCCGTATACACGAAAAAAAAAACATATTTTTGTATTTTTTAAAATGACCAATTTTTTGAATTCTTGGAGAAAAATCAAGTATTTTTAATACCGGATTCATATTTTACAGTGTAAGTATACAACCCAATAGTAAGAAAAATTATTGAAAAAATACGCAAGTGACCCACAAATAATTTCAAAATGGTCCCTGAATTGTTTTGAATTTTTTGAACTTGTTTAGGGCCTTTTAAAATAAAGACAACCTAAATCTGGTATTTTTTAAAAAGATCCTTGATATAGTTTTTTAATTTTTTTCCAGTAGTGTTGGGTAAAGGGGAAGTTTGGTTTTGGTTTTCGTTGCTTTAGTGCAGGAGGGTGGATGTTTGTTTGAAGTTAAATGGTGTTTTTTTTTTTTTTGCTGGTTAGGTTGGCTAGAACATATGAGATTTTTTTTTTCTCTCTCTCCTTTTAGTTTTCTCTTTCTCGAGTTCCTTCTTGGTTTTGTTAAGGGTAGTGCCTTATAGCATGAAGTGGTACCCTTCTTCTTTTTAGTGTTCTTCCAAGACTGCTTTTATAGAGGTTTTGGAAGATTCTCGACTTCCCTTTCTTTGTTGTTGATTTGTCACCACTTTATCTCCTCCCTTGATTTAATTATGATACAAGGGTAGCTGTGTTTTTTGGCCCCTTATAATTGTGAATTTGGTGTTGTAAAAGAAGTTGTTTTATTTTGTGTGGGTACGGATGCAGAGGACATGGTATGCAGGGGTAAGTCCTTTTGTCTAGTTTAAGGGAAGGCTGGGAGAGGTGCAGCAAGGCTGCCATTCTTGTTGCTTCGGTTAGGTGAAGGTTCAAGATAATCAACAGTGCAACAAAAAATAACGTCATTTCTTTTTATTTATTTTTATAATTAAATTTAAACAAAACGACATTGTTTTATATAAAATATGTCATTTCATTTAAATCAAAACGATGTCGTTTAGTTGCCCCCCCCCCCCACCACCCCAAATCTATTTAAACATTCCTAATTCAACTTTAGTCATCAAACAGTTGAAGTTCTGCTATTAACACCCTCTATTGAGCCTAATTCCAAAAAATCTTCTTAATTTTATCCCTGGCATATTTTATTGAACCCCCAGCCTTTAATGCTTATTACTCTATGATCCTTGATTTTGTATTTGTTCAATTTGACCATTAATTAACTTTCAAACTTTTATTTTTCTAATTTCACCCTTATTTACAACTGAATTTGGCCCCTAGATTCATGTGCATTTTGCAAAAAGGTTTTTGGTCTTGAATTTCTTTTATTTAACCCTTGATTGACCCCCAAACTTTGATTTTTTTTTCAATTTTACCCCTCATTTCACTCGATTGAGCTTGTAAGAATTAAATTTAGACCTTCAAAATTCCAATTTTCTCAATTAAATCCAAATTTATTTTTCACCAATCAAGTCCCTAATAAAATTAATTTGACCTATTAAAAGTCTAATTAAGTTTTTGTAGTTAACCAATTCTTTTAATCTGCCCAAAATTAATTCTTAAACTTAATTAAAACCTTTCGTTGGGCCCATAATTAAATCAAATTGGCCTTTTAAAAATCTAATTAAGTCCTCAGGCTTAATTTTTATACAAACTCGTCTAATAATCATTTAATTTAACCCTGAATCTGCATTGTCTTTCAATCTTAAGTACAGTTGGGTTCCTGATTTTGTTCAAAGTCTCTGTTTGGTTCCTTCATGCGTTTAAAACCTTTGTCAACCTGTTCTTTCTAAGTTGCCAATCTTTTTTTTTTCATTTCTTTATTTTTATTTTTGTTAATTTTTTTACTTTTAAAGAAAAAGAAAATTTTGGAGGAAACCTAAAATTAGGTTACAACAGAAAGTCTTGTAAGATACTTTAGATAATAAGCTTGTAAAAAAGAAAATATAAGAGATTGTGCATTTTTCCAGATCAAGAAATAATTAATCCTTTTTTTAGAATGATGAGATATTCACAGATACCTTAGAGAATGATAGATCCTCAACAAAAGAGTCAGAAGTTAGAGCTTAAAAGCACACTCAGAAGAGAATAGAGCCAAAAGCATTGTGTAAAAGATATATGGTTAAAAAACGTGCTATCTGAAAAATGAGGGCTCAAAAGCGCACTTAGAAAGAAAGAGATAGGGATAGTAAATGCGTTATCTAATAGGCGAGAGTTGGAAAGCACACTTAGAAAGAAAGAGATAGGGTTAGAAAGCACATTATCTAGCAAGTGAGGGCTAGAAAGGCGTACTCAGAAGAGAAGAGATATGACTCAAAGACGCACTATCTAAAAGAGTTAAAATGGAGATTTTTTAATAACAAGATTAAATTTGAGATTCCTGATGATAGGGTTAAATTTCTTGGTATTTCCTAATTGTAGGGGTGACACTTATCCTTTCTGATGGCATATTGAAATTTTCTTTCCTAATGGTAGGGTTTGAAATGGTGGATTCTTGATGATTAGGTTAAAATAGGAGGTTCCTAATGACAAGGTTAAATTTGAAGATTTCTGATGACAGGGTTAAAATTAGAGGTTCCTGGTAACAAGGTTAAAATTAAAGATTCCTGATGACATAATTGAACTTCTTAGTGTTTCTTAATTGCAGGGCTAACACCTATCCTTTATGATGGCAGGGTTGGAATGGAGGATTCCTGGTAACAACGTTAAAATTAAAGATTCCTGATGAGGTTGAACTTCTTGGTGTTTTCCTAATTACAAGGCTAACACCTGTCTTTTCTGATAGCAGGGTTGGAATGAAGGATTCTTGATGACAGGGTTGAACTTCTTGGTGTTTCTTGATTGCAGAGCTAACATATATCCTTCCTGATGGCAAGGTTGGAATGGAGGATTCCTGATAACAAGGTTAAAATTGAAGATTTCTAATAACAGACTTGAACTTTTTGGTGTTTCTTGATTACATGGCTAACACCTGTCCTTCCTGATGGAATGGTTGGAATAGAGGATTTTTTATAACAAGGTTAAAATTAAAGATTTATGATTATAGGGTTGAACTTCTTGGTGTTTTTTTAATTGCAAGGCTAACATATGTCCTTCCTGATATTGGACTTCCTGATGGTAGGGTTGAAACTGAGAATTCCTGATGACAGGGTTAAAAATAAAGATTTCATGATGACAGGGTTGGATTTGAGATTCCTAATGACAGGGTTAAAATCAAAGATTTCCTGATGACAAGGTTGGATTTGAGTTTCCTAATAACAGGGTTAAAATTCTTGGTGTTTTCTGATTGCAAGGCTGACATCCGTCTTTCTTAATGGCATGGTTGGATTTCATTGAGGATTTTTCCTGGAAAATTTTTTGCAAAAACAAATGCAATGATGATATAAATCAGTCTTGTGATATGACCCAAGCAAGGTCAGATTCGGATTTTGGTGTAAAATTCTCTACCGTTCAGTTTTACGCTATTGAGCATAATTCCAAATCCAACTGTTGGATCAAGTTGAAACTTTACCAGAAGATTCCAGAGGTATTTTTCTATGTTATGGTAAATGTTCAGGTGAATCGAA
Organism: Populus trichocarpa; assembly: GCF_000002775.5. Taxonomy (NCBI): domain Eukaryota; kingdom Viridiplantae; phylum Streptophyta; class Magnoliopsida; order Malpighiales; family Salicaceae; genus Populus; species Populus trichocarpa. The sequence goes on along the minus strand of NC_037299.2, from coordinate 8,776,120 downwards.
GTTTGGAATGGACTTACGATTTAGGTCAGAATAGGTTGTACGAATTTTGTTATTTACTTTCTTTTGACATATGGACTTCCTATTTGGCAATGATCTTTTTTCTAAAAGGATGTGGCAGCTTGTTTTGGAAATTTTTTAGTTCCATAAGAATCTTTAATGAGTTGCAACATAATTTTCAAGAGTGGCAATGATTCATTAATGTTCCAGAATCCTTTTTCTTATAAGGATTTCTTATTCATCTTAGCTACAAGGAAAGAAGGGTTGATGCTATTTAATGACAGATTAATTATTTTTATTATTTTCTTTCATGTTTGGGCTTAATTAAAACCTTATTTTGAGGTAGGATCCAAGGCTTGTTTGGATCGGGTTATTGGCTTTTCTGTTTAGGGTTTCTAGTTCAGTTTTATATACGGGTCAGTTCAGCCCATAGAGATAGATCCATTAGGGTTAATTTTTAAGAACTATTTAAACACAGGTAATCTAAATTTCGACAGCCATTGATGAATATTACTTCTGAATTTTTCGGTTTTAACGTGTGAGAGTGATTCTTGTATTCTTCAGTTCTTGAATGAAATGAATCTGACTTATCAAAATTTAATTGGCTTCATGGCATCATTCTTCTTCATTCTAATAGTGTTGGTGCCTTGAGGGCAGGTTTCTATAGTGTCACATTCCTATTAGACCTATTTCGGCTTTCCGGGATCAAATCTCAATCTTGATTGTGGGTTGTGTGACCACGTGAGCACGAGGTTCACATCAAATGATGACATGCATGCATCCTTACCTGGTTGGAAATATAGGCCCCTCTTTTCTTTGCCATGCTTGATGGATAAAGTTTGTAATTCTTGAGATGAGTTCTTTTAGTCATTTGACTCTTTAGCCTATTTGAGTTTTAACCAATGTGGTTAATGTGTTTGACTGTTTTTTTATTGCGCAACTTAAACCTTATATAACAAATAAAGCTCCACTCAGTTGACAATTATTAGTTGACAAACATTTTAGTTATGATGTTGCCCCTCTAGTCGGATGGTGTCCCCAATCATGGTAGTCTTGTGCTATTGCCCACTCAATAATTATTTTGTCAATGATATTTGCAAATTGCCCCCCAACTTGATCATGTTGTGTGCAAGCTTTCAACATCTATGAAAGTGCACTCATGTGTTAACATCTTTCAGGTGTCATGGTTATCTTTCAAAGGGTAAAATAGACATTTTAGTTGTGGAAGATGCCCCCCAAGTGTAGCATCGCTGATGGAGTTCATCAAATCATAGATTGTTTTTTTAGCAACATTTTCCTCGGCTGATCTAATTGTGCTCATTCTTCTACTTCTCATCAAAGGCATTTGTCACTGCCAAAAGCTATTCATAACTTTGATGGATTTTGCTGAATCATCATTTGATTATGTGCTTATTTGCCCTAGATAATCTGGATATTATATGTTATCCCTCTCAGGGTCCACTGCATTGCCACCTGACTGCTTAAATTTTTAAGGATGACTCACAAAAAGTGTCAATGTTATTTTTGTCAAGAACTTTGCAAACTCGGTCAATGACCCTTTTTGTTTGAGAATCACTTTCTTGTTTTGAGATCAACTTGTAAATTTTAAGGATCGTGTCTATTTAAGTCTAATCATTGTAAAGAAATCATAAGATGTAACTTTGAAAGTGTTTTCTTTTATTGTAACCCCAAGACATGTCATTCATCACTAAGATGGATCTTTTATGCATTTTTGGTTGAGAATTGACAGGGTAATGGTTGAGAAAGAAGTGTTAGCTCAAAGTTGGGTTATCCGTGGTCCAAATGAATTTGTTTAAAAATAGAAATTTACTCAATGTAAACTTTTTGTTTTGAATTTCTTACAATTCCTAAGGGGTTTAATCTTTCTTTAGGAAAAATATTATTCGGTCTGGTGAAGATAAATGATGAGGTGATATTTTGTTTTAATGGCTTTCAAAGCAAGAGGCTCGAGTAAAAACTCAAGGTTTTGTTTGAGAAACATTTATCTCTTTTTAGCACTTATTTATCAGCATGAATAATGACAAGTAGTTCTATTCATGACATCATGATTCTTGTGAAAAAGTTCTTCTGCATTTTGAGACCATTGTTTATAAGTCCAGTTACTTACTTGCTTGATTAGAAAAAACTCTTAAAAGCACATAATGAGTTTATGACCTTTGGCTATGAAAGAAAATGATTTGTAGGCTTAAAGAGTGTTTCAAGGTTTTAAAGACTTAGGATCACTATTATTGTGTCGTTCTTTTTTTTCATCATGTTTCTTTGATTCATACTTTTTTTTCTTTGATTCATACTTATTTATTGCTTTGGTGTGGCCTCCTCATCTTATTTTGACCTTGACTTGGTCTTTTCTCTATTTTTTTAGCATGCCCCCTAACATTTGGATTTCTCAAGCTTTTTGGTTTTTTCATAGCCTCTCCTCGGTCTTTTATCTTTGAAGTTTTGCTTGCCCTTCAGTGTGAAGTGTGATCTTAGTCAGGATCGAGTCCTGATCTTTGAAATATTTATTTGCCCCTAGTATGGGGTGTGATCCGAGTCAGGGTTCTTACGAAGAAAAACTTATTTAAGCTCAATTAGAGACCACAAAAGATATATTTTTAGAATATAAAGATATAACAAAAATGGTCTTTCATCATTTCAAGCACAAGCGGTTAGAATCGATAAATTGTGTCCTCTTCTAATGTAATGGTTTGAAAATTTTGCAAAAAACTTATGTTTTTATGAAATAATAACTAGCAAATCAAACTACATGTAATTACACATACAACTAAAATATGGCCTAGGAGATATAGGGTGTTAACTTTTTGTGCATTTTTCATTTTTCATGTCTTGGTTCAAAACTGTTTCGTCACTTCAAAAGGGGAATTGCTTTAATGATTCGTTTGCCACTTTATAAAAGGTGTCTAAACACTGTTTTAAGAAAACATCGAATTATTTCTGAAATTAAAAGGCAAATTCATTTTTTCATGATTATTTTGGCAATTAATATTTTTGTAAAAACTAATAGAGTCGTGGAATCAGTTATAAAGGTCAATTTTATGATTTTCGAAATCATAAAGATTGCCTTCTAGTGTTTTACATGACGCATCTTAGGGTTTGATCATTTCTGCCATTATATTTATCCAATCATGGACAATAATAAAATACCAAGTTATTACTTTCACAAAAAACATCTTCTGATTCAAAACAACGAAGAGAAAAAAAAAGATGCATATTTCATTAAAAAAGATGAGATGTGATCCCAATACATGAAAAACATTCTTAAAAACAAGAGTAACAAAGTTCTATAATAGAAGATTGACAATGCAACACCCCATATTAGGTTATATTTTGTTAACATTTTTCAATCACTTGTTATGTTGAGGATGGCCTAGTGGCTATGTAGTAGATATTGTTATCCTTCACAAACTCAACTTGTCCCTTACTTACTAGCTTCTGGACTTGATATTTGAAATTCTTGTAACTTTTTATTGAATGGTTGAGGATCCCATCATGATATTCACACTTCTCATTTAGATTGTACTAGTTAGGGAATGGTGGTTTTATAATGATGGAGCTAGGGTAATATGTCTAGTGTTGAAGAGATGCTAATAAATATCTTTGAGTGGTAAAGGTATATCAATATTTGATAATGGTGTTTGAGCAGCCGATGATACAATGAGATCCGATCGAACAAGATTTCTAATTTAAAAGCCATTTCCCAAGTCATGTCTTATCATGATTTCAGAGTTCACGGTTGGACCTTTGATTTTTCCTACTTGATAGGTTGTTCAATTTTTTTGGCCACGATTACTAGGTTAGTAAAGTGTTAGGCTGCACTTCCAATCAAGAACTCAAAGTAAAGTGTCTTAAAAGTGTTGGTAAACAAGCTGACCATCTTTTTTTCTAGCAGTGGAGGATGTACTTGCACAACTAGATCCCTTCACCTTTGAGTATACTTTCTTATGGTTTCTTTCTCCCTTCTCTAGAAGCGACAAACTTGATCTATCAGGAACAATATCCATATTGTATTTATACTGCTTAATGAAAGCATCCACGAAGTATTTTCATTTCCAGATCTTTGTGTTGTCTTATCTCATGTACTAGCTTAATGCGCCCCCACTCAAACTGTCTTGAAAGAAATACATCGATAATTTTTCATCATGCACTACTTTTGCTATTTTGTTACAATAAGACTTAAGGTTGGTGATGATTCAATTAGGAAGGAAGATTCTCACCATGTTTCGGGCTTTCCTTGCTAATGAGAGGTTAACCCGCTGGTAAGGTTACTGAGTTCCGGTGTACTTTATGAACTCAAGCACGCAAAAATTTTTTGGTACAATTACATTCAGAACTAGGTACATCTTTGCAGCTTGCACAGGATCATACAAATCCACTCCTTCAATAGCACATACTCTTGCTTCTAACATTATTATCTTATTATAATCAATGTCCTCAGAGGAATTTGTCTTGAGGGTTTCATTAGTGAATGCATCTACAACTGCCTGGGTCGATACATGTATTATTGACTGCACAAATGCTATATTGCACTAGGGTTTTTGACCCAATCCACCCATCCTTTCTTTGGGCTGAATTATTGTCTGAGTGTGAACAAAAGTCATAAGCTGATTGGACGGAACTTTACCAGAGATGTTTTTGAGTGTTTGCTCGAGCAAGCTAGCGATGCATGCTAATTAACCTTTAGGGAGTTCAACTCTTTTTGCAAGTGAGCATCATAATGAGTGTTTTCTTAATCTTCCATGTTTTTTTTTTGTCTAAATCGGGTGTTGTAAACTCTGTAAATTTGGACTTTCCGGGACCTATGTTTCAGCATGTGTATGCACTCATGACATTTGACCTCAAAGCATGAATGCATGTATGCATATGGATACAAGTGTATGTACATGTACATCGAATATGGATTAACTTGTTCAAAGAGCTAATCCATGACTTCTTTGTTAAATATGGGCAAAAATCTATAGTCTGATGAATCTGAAAAGATTTTTTCAAGTCCTCATCTGTTTAAATCCCACACATATTAGAGAGTACAAAAAATAAAGGTGGGTTTGATCCCTTTTCATTTAAAAAAGACAAAATGGTTCTTATGTGCGGTAATTTCTCAGCCTTGGTCCTTAGACAATTCCCCCAGCTAGTTACTTCATCTTAGATTTTTGCTTGTATTCATAAAAAGTCATGGTTTTAGCTGAGAAAATCCTACGGAGTTTAGGATTATTGATCAGGTCTACCTAGATTCAAAATAAATTATTAGGTAGTTCATATCCTAAGGGCGAGTTCTAGCCACTACATAAGGGTTAGGCTTACTATCTAGTCTCAAAAGGGTCTATGATCTGCCTAGTTATCACTTTTTATTAAGGCAATATGAGAGCTTACAAGGAATGGTTGGATCACAGTATGACCGTCATTACCAAGTAAACGCTCAGCTCATAGTTGGGTGTTTTACAAATCTAAACCCCGACTGAAAGTCATGAGGCAGACCGTTACTCCTCCACCTAACCTAGACTTGAGTTTATTCTCAAAATTAAAATATATGAAGGCATTAATCAATATTTGATGTATTTATGCATGAGCACTATATAAAAAAAATGCATTCTAAAATTAAATTACACAGACCAGCAAAATAAATACGGTAGCAAACAATCAAATAAACAAAGCTCAGTCCAACTAGGAAGTCCCTAGTGAAGTCACTGTGACTACGACCAGAGATATGAGATTAGGTGTAGTGTCTCAACTGTAAGCACCTTATAATTCAGCCTGAGGTAGTCATCACCAGCTATTGAGGAGTTGCTTGAAAAACAAATTGGTTCTTTAAAGGTTGAAATGGAGACAAAGTATGAAGAACGAAGTAGGTAGCAATAGGAGGAGATGATGACATACATGTTTAGTCATTATCCTCCCTCTTATGGATATCCATGAGATTCTCCTCCCCCACTATCTCCACCTCTAGCTCCACATGCAGCTCCAATTTGTTTTTAATATATATAGACATTTATAATTGATTTTTATAAATTAATAATATAAAATGTGTTCTTTAATTCAATTTAGTTTTTTGATGTTGTTTAATGTGAAATTGTTTGATAATATTTAAGAAAACAATTACTACAATACCAACAAAATCATCGATGGACATAAAAGTTTTGTCAGTCATTCTGCCGGTATAATAGGTACATTTTCCTCAGATAATTATAGTGAGTTGTGAACTATTTTGATAGAGACCAATGGATTCACCAATAGAACATATTTTTCGGTGATTCTATCGGTCAATTCATCGCTCATGCATGATATATTACTAACAATTAGTTCATTAATGATTTTTACCACAAATGCGAATATTTTGTTGCCTTATCCATTAGAATTTAAATCACCAATTGAATTACTGATGCATTTGAAACCCTTGATGAGACACTTGTCGATGACACATTTCCATCAGTAAATCCATCAATGATTTTTATATCGATAGAAATACAGTTTTTACACCGATGGAATATTTGTAAAGCAATATTTTTGTTGTGTCCTTCCATATCATGTTCATATATTTTAAACCTAATAATTTGTTTTGGTTTGCGCGCTGCATCATGTTTGTAATGTCAAAAATATCCTCGTATTAAATTGATGCTCAATTTTATAAATTAAGATTTAATTTTATCAATTAAAAAATTAGAACATGTACCAAATTTAACACAAAAACAAAATAACATCATTTTATTATTTTTACTCTTCATTGGTCCTCAAAAACTACACTTTGATCCTTCAGGTTTTTACTTTTATTTTTGTCATTGTTTTTTTAGAGTTTCACATTTTAGTCCAAGATTTTATTTGGTTTATGTTTCAGTCCCTTGAATTTAATAGGAGAGAGAGTCACTAAGAAATTAGTGAGTAGAGAGAAAGTCATTGATTAATCAAATTCAAGTCACCCAAAAGACCAATTTTTGTGACAATGGGTTCGTCTTAGAGAGAGGGATTCAATAAAAATGGTGTTTTACTTTAAAATTGTCAAAAAAAGTATATCAAAACTTGTAGAGGTTTTTTTTTATTCGGCTAAATTTTTCTTATTTTAGGCTTTTTTAAGGGATTGAAATAAATTTATTAAGATTCCTAGGATGCTTTCGGTGTATTTTTAGGTGAAAACAAGTTTAAAATTGGGTTTTTAGAATATAGAAGCTCGGACCTTGACTTTTTTTACATGTTGTGTCGTCTAGTATTTAAAAAAATTAGCACTTTTGCCTATTTAAAAAAACAACTAGGTGTGTTGTCAAAACCTCCTAGGCCCATGCATGCATGGTCTATTTTTTTCTAGGGCTAGGAGTGCCTATGTTGGAAGGCCATGCCCATGCGCCCTTAACTTCTCTCTTTTTTATATATAATTTCTCTCTCTTTTTTATTTACTTTCTAAAGTTTAAGAAAAAATCTCTTTACATCAATTTATTAAAATAGAGTATTTAATAGATCATCCAATTATATCATTGTTTTTATGCCTAATATAAGTAGATTATTTTATGAATAATTGTGTTTTAGCCTAATATACAAAAATTTTAAAATAATTTTCTCATTGATATTTAATGAGAATAAATTATCTATTTTTTAAAGTTTTTTATTGTAAACATTTTATATAATTTTCTCAAAATCATTGTTTTTAATTTTTTTTCATATAGGTGCATAAAAATTATCGATTCATGAATTTTAATGTTTTATTTAGAACTTGCTTTCACAATTATAATAAGTTTTTACTTAAAAAACAATATTTCTTAAAAAAAGCATTTTTCATCAAAATAAAAAAAATAAATGTATGAATAAGGAAATTAGCTTATTTGTTTAAAAGTATTTTTGCTTTTGTAGTTCAAATCATTTTTTTTTTTGCAAATATCAAATCATTATATTTTTTTTTGCACATATTATCTTTATTATTGTTATTTTTTATCCAATGAGCTTGAATTAAAAAATAATTTTGATGAAAAAAGCACTCATCCTCCATAATTTTTATTTGTCGTCTTTTTTATGAATTTTTATTTTTATTATTATATAATTAAATAAAAAACTAGATTCCAACAAATTCTTAATGGTAGTGTGTGGGCAATATCACTATTAAAAACTATAAGATATTTTTTTTACTGTACAATTTGTTGTGAACTCTCTCATTATTCCACTTTAGATTGCATTGTGCAATCCACAATGGTCCCTTTTTTATTTTTCAATTTGGCTCTTAATACGTGGCTTTTCTATCATGATTTTTTTCTTTCTTTCTTCCCTCTCTCTCTTTTTATTGCCAATTAAATTTTCTTGGGATTGAAATTTTGATGAGGCAACAACTACTTTTATAAAATGAAAAGTGTGATTCTAGATCTCAAACCCTTGAAAAGGGATATATGCTCCAAGAAGCACAACTGTGTAGAAAAATACATAATTTTAAGGAGAGAGATTGCAAGCATTTAAATATACTAAAAAGTTTTTTAAAAAAAAGCAATGAAACCCTTTAGAAAAATAAAATATAGGAATTAAATATGTGAGGCTGACCATTATTTATAGTTGTATATGGTCCTATTTATATTGTTATAGAGTTTGAGTCCTACTTAAATAAATAATCTATTCCTGTACAAATATTGGGATAAGATAAAGAGGTTTATTAAATCTTAATACAAACTAAACTCTTCTTTTATTGATACAAATATGAATCTTAGAATAATTTGTAACTTCTAATTAGTTAATTTATTAAAGACTCTCGTTCTAAATAAAATTATATCTTTTAGTTATTCATTTGCATTCAAAATATATTGGTCAATCATGACTTTTAGTCGTTTGGTTGATTGGTCATTCAAATCTCATAATCTATCAAGGACTATTCTAGCTTAGTTGATTATTCTTATTCACAATTGATTTCAGCTTTCTTTTTATTTATGTTTATAATGAATAAATATCATTCTATATGAATGACATATATGTTTATTTTAGGGGTAAACAATGCCCTTCATCTTATTTTATTTCTCAAATGAAGAAATATACACTCATCACACTTGTACTAAAATCAATCGATAAAATCAACAAAGCATGATGTGACAAATGGCACTAATCACCTAAAATTAGTCAATCGTTTTTTAAAACATGTTTGACATATGAAACATTTCATCTTATCAATTTAATTTTAAAAAATGCTCATAATTTGGCTTTTAAATGTGACGTTTAGATTCCTACTCTTAATTTTTCATCCTATACTTGAAAAATCTCTAACCCCTCTTTTATAAACACAAAATTTCAAGAACCCTAAACACTCTTCTTCTTATTCTTTAAAACAAGAATGGTAACCTTGAGCTCTATTCCATAAAAATCCATGATTATATTTTGTTATCAAAACCTTGTAAACTGTTTGTCCTACATCAACTGGTCTATCATTAGTGCTACACTAGGAGATATGAATGAAGAATGTCTTAACCTATTTTATGAAAGAAAAAAAAAGTATCATACAAAGAGGAAGGCCATCATTTTGATATGGATATTAAGAAAGAAAGAATAAGCCAATTCTAATGTGGCCAAGCATTGCCTTTGCCGATTACATCAAATGGTTATGTAAAATGAAATAAAACTTTGATGAATGATAGAAGCATCATAATATCTTCAATGTTATTCACTTGTCCAGAATTACCACCAAACCTAACAAGGAACTATTAGCTATTTTTTCTCTAATTTTATCAAAATCTAACAACGTTTTTTTCTTTTTAATTATGGGATTCAAACTATCTATTTGCATGACTTAACTTTAATTTGAGGCCTATACTCAGCAGGTAAGGAGCTTTGTTCTCACCCAAATTTCTACAAGTCCTTTCAAAGACATACTATTAGACATTCTTGAATTTAATGTATAGATGAAAAATGGAAAAGAGAATATAGATTTTCCCTCTTATAAAAAACATTTGGTGTTTTGGGTGTATTGTATATACATATACGTAATATGCTCTAGATTAAGAAACCAATCAAAGCCTATCAAAAGATAGAGGTAGCTTTAGCTAAAAGCAAGATAATTGTTCTATGACTATTTATACTAAACTACATATATAAGGTATTAGAGTAATGCCAAACCATATATAAAAATCATCCTTTCATGATAAAGGAAAACATTTATGGAGTCTTATGATTGATGCAAGCATAGACCACTGTCTATTATGAAGAATTAAGCAAAATTAGAGCAATTCTAAACCCAGACTCAGTATTATAAGAAATAGTCTACCAAAAACTTATGTTGAGAATCCTTCCTATAAAGATTTATAGAACCCTTTCGTGTTTCACAAAAATTAACTAGTATTTTAATGTATTTTCTTAATATTTTCTTATATAGGGCGATCCAGGTTTAATGACCGAAGTCACTAATTTCAAATATTATCTTGATTTAACTTTGATCTTTTTTAAGGTGCTTTTTTAAAAATTGATTTCATTTAATTTAATCATTTGATATTAAGCTATTGAGCCTTGGGCTTTGTGATTTTTTCCGCTTTTTGTCTGTGGGGTTATCCTGATCTCTTATCCTGAATCGCGGGTTAGTCAAGTTAACGCGGGTTCACTCAACTTTTTTTTTATGTTTCTTTGTTTAAATTGAATTTTTTAAAAATTTTATCCTTTAAATTAGATTATTGAGCCTTTAACTTTGTAATTTTTCTACTTTCCTTTCCATGAGATTATCACAGGTCTCGAGTGAGTCAAGTAAACCCAGGCTGACTTGAGTTTTTTTAACCATTTTTTTATTGATTTAACTTCAATCCTTTTTTTTTTCAGGACTTTTTTTAAAATAATTAATTTTTTATCCTGGTCTTATATCACGAGTCACGAGTTAGTTCAGTTAACCCGGTTTGACTCAAGTTTTTTTATGATTCTTTTTTTGAAATTGATTTGTTTTTCAATTTCATCATTTGATATTATTTTATTGGGCTTTAAGCTTTGTTATATATATTTTTTATTTTTTTGTCTACGGGGTTATTTGTGTCATGTATTAGTTAAGTTAACTCATAATTTTTTTTCCAGAGTTTCTTTTTTTAGATTGAATTTTTTTTCATTTTCATTCATTGACATTAGATTGTTGATCCTTGAACTTTGTAATTTTTCCTTCTTCCCTTTTCATGGGGTTATCTCGAGTCATGGGTGAGTTAAGTTAACCGGGTTAACTTAATTTTTTTTTTGTTTTTTTATTGATCTAACTTCAATTTGTTTTCCAGGTCTTTTTTTAATTTAATTTTTTATCTTAGTCTCATATCACGGGTCGCGAGTAATTCGAGTCAACCTGGTTCGACTCGAGTTTTTTTCTACAAGCAATTCTTTATTTGGAATTGATTTTTTTTTAATTTCATCATTTCTCGTGTTCACATGTTAGTCAAGTTAACTTGGGTTGATTCGAGTTTTTTTTCATATTTTTTTATTAACTTAGCTTTGGTCTTTTTTTTTTTAATTTTGATTTTTTTTTATCATAATCTATATATTGCAGGTTGCGGGTAGTCAAGTCAAACAGGGTTGACTCGGGTTATATTGGCATCTTTTTTATATTAGAAAAATATTGACCCGACCTGCAGCATAGCACGAGTCACTAATTTAATAATGCATCAAATGAGGAAAGAACTTCAACATTACTACTTATGTAATGGATAATATAACAAAAGAATTTTCAAAAATAGGTAAATTTAGGTGACATATTTGAAAATATAGGAACTCAATTCTCATATCCAACAACCAATCTAGAAAACCATAAACCTATTACAAATTTGGTTTGACCATAGTTATAAGACATGGTTGGGCCTGGCAAGTCAACTCAATGATCTAAGGTCTGCCCAAAATGAGTCAATGAGAATTTTTTATATATATAAAAATGATGTCATTTCAGGTCATTTTTTTCAAAAAAATCAAAATCAAAAGTTGGTTGATCCAAGATCAATTCACCATCTAGGTCCTGGGCCAAGTCGACCCCAAATATTAACTACAGGTTTGACTACTCTGAACCTTACTAAATTAACTCAAATAAGAGCTATAAAACAATATGACTTGTTGAACAAAAGCCCGGTCAAGAGGCACTTATACCAATCTCAACTCTATTTTATCTAAAAACACTAAAAAAATTAATTTGATATTGTGGTAGTGATTGTTTTTTAAAGTGCTTTTTGCTTGGAAATGCATCAAAATAATATTTTTCTCATTGTTTTAAAATTTATTTTTTACATCAACACATCAAAATAATCTAAAAACACAAAAAAAATTAATTTAAAGAAAAAAAACATTCAGTTTTTGCAAAAACACCTCTTAACCGCAAAAACAAACGGGACATAAATAGAACCCTATCCAAAAAGCAGCCTCTAGCTATGTGACTCGCTTGCAGCTTCCCCACCTTACAGGTCAACCCTCTGGCGAGAAAAGGTTGGGTGTATGTTTAGAGCAGCAGTATGGTGTAACTTTTGTTTTATGAAATTTTGATTATTTTTTCTTGCTTAAAATTATTGTTTTTTTATTTTTGAATCATTGTAATATGCTGATGTTAAAAATAATTTTTTTTTTTTAAAAAAATTATTTTAATATATTTTCAAGTAAAAAACACTTTAAAAAAACCTATATCACTATCACAAATACCCCTTAAATTCACTAACCAAATAAAAAAAAAAACCACAACCTTCAAACAAAAGAACGTCTAAAAGAAATTCCAAAATCACGACGCCCTATTCATGTCGACTACCACCACAAACCAGCTTGCAGGAGACCAATTCATCACGCACCAGAGGTAACCCAGGCCCCAAATCAGAGACCACTTATGAGTTATGATTCCAAGTCGTTAGGCGCCATGGATTTGTTGCTCACTCCCCATAAAAAGGATGGAAAAAAGGAGATGCACCTCACCAAAGGGAGATGGTACGCTTATGTGCCCGAGGTTGAAATTCGAAAGAGATTCTTTTAGGCTTGTGGATGCCATATTGTTGGCACAAGCAAGTTAGAACTCGTATAACAAGCTGCCATCTTTGTCAAGCACCTCAAGATCATGACAAAAACACCAGGGAGTGCAAAACTTGGGGAAACAGGATAATCATGATCAAGATTCCTATTGGCCCTCCACTAATTAATGATGAAATAAGAGTAACATTGCAAAGTTCGTTCAGATTGCGAACACTAGACCTGGGTGTCACAAGATTACGACAGAAAACAGACAAGGTTTTGTACGAAGTTCTGATGATGGCAATGATGAAGTTCAAACAGCATTATAACGCATATAGGGATATTCAATTAGCTTTACACCACAGATATTCTACGTTTGACCTGGAGAAGTTCACAGCAGAGAAAAACATTATAAAAGGCCTACATAACATCATCATCTAGAAACCTGCATTTCTGGGAAGGAAAACATAGAATAACCCCAAACAAAAAAAAACAAAAACAAAAAAAAGAGAAAGAGAAAGAAAAAAGGAAGGCCCTGAAACAAGAACAAAGTCAGCAGACCACTAACCGACCATGGTAACAGCCAGTGGCCTACATAGTAGAGGAATCTACCCATAAAAATGTTATAGTGTGGGTTACCCTCCCCAGCACATGATACCAGCAATCCTTATAGACTACTTTACACAAGGTGTTGCCCAAAACGGGAAAGCTGATACAAGTAAAAAGCTGAAGTAAAGGGAATCATTTGTCTGCATCATCATCATCTTCTTCTTCTTCATCATCATCATCATCTTCCTCTTGCTCATCATCATCCTCTTCAGAGTCATCGCTATCCTTGTCCTGCAATTAGGCAAAACTCAGGAAATATGATAACAGTTGAACTTTGGAAGACATTACTAGTTCCCACATATTTTCTCATTCAGTATGGCCGGCCTAATATAATGGCACAAAACTTTCATTTTATTGTTATAAGTAGGAGATAATATCGTTTAATCAGTCTATAGAACTGCAACTAAACTTGAAACATCTTAAAGGACAGTTTCTAGCTAAGAAAGATAATACAATAATGTCATTTCTAAGACAAATAGTGTATCCCTAACATGCATAGGCATAAAAAAGCCTTAAGAATGAAAATAAGATCTCACCAGCAAACTTCTTTTCAACAGGATCATAAAAGCTTCAACTAGATATTTTTTTACATAATTGGAATTTGTTGAAGCCTAAAGTCGGTCAGCCTGCATTAAAGCACTATGGAACACCAAATTCCAGCAGCTCAGATTTCTTCATCTATTTCAATCTTGTCAAAGGTCTCATTCCCGTGCAATTGAAAATTGACTAACATATCAAATCCATAAACATCTTATAATTTGTTATAATTTCCTATCAAGTTTTGCAAGAAGGCCTCTATTAAGTTCATACTTCTGAAGAACAAGCATCTTCCATCTATTTTGGTTTCAATATCTTCATATCCAACAAGTAATCTAGAAAACCATCAACTAAACTTTCCAAGTACCAAAAATGAAATAATGAAGCAATAAAACATCACGCCCTCAACTGAAATAGAAGGAAAAAGTACAAGCATGTCATAAGATTCACAAAACATGATAAAATAGGATCATTTACCTCTTCATCTCCTTCCTCCCCATCAAAGTCCTCATCATCAGGATCCTACGTTGGAGAATTAGGGAAGTTACGCTTGATTTCAAGCTTCATTTTCAAGAAAGAAAGGGAAGAAAAGAGCGCAAAAAAGAAAGGGAAGAAAAGAGCGCAAAAAATAAATCAATTACAGTGTTAAAATATGAGAGTGGATTGGGCCATAAATCCTCCTTAATGATCTCTGCTACCTGCATTTTTTTCCGCAAGGGATTGTATCAGCTTCAATAAACTATTTGGTAAAGAAGATAAAACTCCACAATGCTTCCACCAATGAACAAAGCTCTACTACTTTGTCAGCTACAGATTCAACTAACCTCATCTTGCATGTCATCAATCATGCCTTTTGGCTGAGTGTTACCAAACCAGCTAAAGAAGCTGCATTCAAGCAGGTGAATTTGAAGGTGAGGCACACAGCACAACACAAGAGAATGGTAAATTCAGATTACAAAGAACAGATTTGGAAAAAGAACAGGCAACATCCATAAAAGATGAAAATAAAGTTAAACAATAAAATAGATAACATCTTGCAACCATGACTTGTATTCCACTTGAAACTTAAAACAGGATATAACATAACATTGTTACTAAAAAAAAGATCAAATTTGACCAATCATAGACTCATCAAAAGGTAAGATATCATTGGTTCGTTGAGGAAGACAATGAACAGAATGACAAGTGACAATCAAACAATAAATCATGTTTCTAAGGAGAGAAAAAAAATGAAGTTATTGCTTCCGCACAGAGATTTTATTATGCTTCCCATTATTTGGTACTAGAACAGATGATATTTTTAAAGATAAGAAAAGGACCATTATAACATGATAACTGGCTTTAGAGTAAGAAAACAGGAAAAAAAGTAAACAGGTTGAGAAAATAAACCTTTCATCAGCCCAAAGCCTCTTGTTCCCTTTCTTTTCATGACTGACTCCATTTGGTAGACCCTTCACATTTTGGAAATGCAATTAAATAATAAACAAAAGAGAGTACACGTTTTAGACATTACCTGTCATGAAATGACAGAATTTACCATGCCCTCTTTCCAGTTGATTGGTGTAGATGTTATCTCTGTCGTCCCTTCATCATGGAAGGAAAACGATTTTGTAAGCTTTGTCTCCTCAAAGTAAGGGTTGGATTCAAAGTTCTGTGAAGGAAAAAAAACATTGGAATCAAGAACTATTCAATCAATTGAGCAAAACCCAGATATCAATGAGTACCACTCAATCAGAGGAAAGACAGTGGAATCAGTTATTCATGAAAAAGTATGCAAGCACGGGACGACAATAAACTTACAAATGTTATTGAATAACCAGATTTGACATCTTTTGAATCCTCCACTTCCAGCGAACTTAAATATTTGAATACCTACCCAGACACATACAGATAGTTAAGGAAAAAGAACAAATGCAAGTACACAAGTTAATCTTCACATCATACAGGAACAAAAACCAAACCTTTTGATCCTCTTCACTCAAAAGAGTACCAAGAGCAGGATGGCTTAGAAACTGCAGAGAACCACAAACAATTAGATGGAATGATGATCTCTTTTTTTGGGAAGGCAGGGGTACAGTATACTAGCAGTTAACAAATTGTATATTCTTATAAGAACAGATCACTAACCGCAGTCAACCAGAAGTCCGGAATCGATTTAATGATCTCATTCCGCTTATCATAAACTGGCTTGCGTATCTCATTATACTTTTGCTCTACTTCCAAGACCTTATCGCTTGCCTCTTCGTTTATCTATAAAAATAACCAAAGCACGGTTTAAGTTCCAAGGTCTAAAGTAGCAATAAGGTCAACATATCCAACATGCTTCATACAATCCCCCTTCCTGATTGAATACTATAGAGTTGGAGGAAAATTATCATTCTTGTTTTTGTTGATTTTCTGGAAGTTTTCATCACATAACCAGAGATACTATTGCCCCATCTGAATTTCTATGCGACTCTACCAATAACAGGGATTAAACAAGTTAAGAAGTCATTTAAGCATAACAAATCAGCACATAGCATAAACCCAGAATGAATAGGCAAATAATTAAAGTCAATAAGAGAGTCTAATTTCAATGTGTAAGGAATACTGAGTAATTGGATTCTACCAAACCAAAAGAATTTCTCAGATTTCATACCAATATACGGGACACTGAAAGCGCATAACCACAAACATGCAACATTTACATCGGCATTTTTTTACACAACCTTTTCGAGATCGTCCTGGATCTCCTGGAGCTTCTCGATAGAGATAACGAGTTCTTCATCGATTTGGTGATTGTCCTCCTCGCCTTTCTCCGCTACCTTCAACTTCTTACCCTTGTTGTCTGCCACCATTTTCTCTATCACCCAAAGCCCTAAACCTCTCTTTCTCCCTCCCTCTCCCCTACCGTTTGCTTTTGCTGCTGATGATTGTCTAAAACCCTAGTGCCTTTACGCTCCTTGTCTTTCCTTTCCTTTTTCTTTTTTCCCGTGAGTGGTGAGTACAAAAGGGTTAGGGTTTTGCGAGTTTGTATCCGCTGTGGAGTATGCGGTAGAGGTTTAGTAAGTAACCAATGGATGGGTGACAGCTCAACAAAGTACCCCCCTGTTATCAATTTGAGTCTCAAGACTTTAGATTTAAATTCCTCTCAAGTACTACCCCTCCTATTCACCGGTAGTGGTAGTTACAAAATTCCATCCAGTTTGTATGTATTCGTTAACAATTTCCATTCATATTGTTAAAATAAACTCCAATCTATTCTAAGGAATAATTTTATACAAGCTACTATGATATTAGATTAATAATTTTGGCTACGAAAATGTAGAAGAAAAAAAGTTACAATGATTTGACGTTAAAAACCATCTTTTAAAGCAAAGACAAGTACATGCAAACTGCATAAAAGATATTAGATTAAAGTTTTCTGCAGGGGTGATCCTTTTCATTTCGATTTGGTTTTTATTAAAAAAAACTAAAACCGAACCGAAACCGGTTCAAACCGGTCGGTTTCGGTTCGGTTATTTTGGAACAAAAACCAGTTTTTTTTGTTTGCCTCGGTTTTTTCGGTTTGACTTGGTTTTTTTTTTTTTTGGCTCGGTTTTTCGGGTTTGGCTCGGTTTTTTTGGGTTTGGGTTCGGTTCATTTTGGTTTTTTCGGTTTCAGACTTATCAAACTGAACTGATCGGTTTTTTAAAAATTCTAATCGATTTAATCGATTTTTTTTCACTATTGGGTTTTTTCGGTTATTTTTTTTCCTGTTTTCTCGGTTTAATCGATATTTTAATTTTTTTGCTCACCCCTAGTTTCCCTTCTAATTTCAACCAAAGATGATAGCACTATTTAGAACCTCTTATTTTTATTTTATTATCTCAATTTTTATATTTAAAAAACCCAAAAAATATTATTGTTACCCATTTTTAAAGTCATGATAAACAAATAAAAATTGAAAAAATGTTGGAAGAAAATCAAAAAATATTTCGGTAAGAATATACCAAAACGCCCAGGAAATTGTCGAAAACTGTTTGAGAAAGATTAAAATATACAAAATTAAAAAATTTGACAATGTATTATCTACTAATAACGGCCTTATTGCCAAAGAAAATTCAATTTGAGGAGGAAAATTCAAAATTAGATATTTAAGGACTCAATTAGAATTTTTTTTTTTAAGGTTTAATTGAGTTTATTGAGGGTTTAATTGCAACAAACATTGATTTTTGAAGTCAATTTAGACTTTAATTGGAAGAAATTAAAGTTCAAGGGTTGAATTGTAATTTTTAAAAGTTAATTTGGTTAAATCAGAGGCTTAATTGCATAAATATTAAGTTTGATGGGCAATTAAGGACTTTTTTGAAGAAATGAAAAACTAAAGACCAAACTGGAAAAAACACGTGAATGTAGGGGCTGAAATTGACTAACTCAGGGGCCAAAATGAAAAAATTTGAAGTTTGTTGGTCAATTGAGGGTCAAAATGCACAAATTCAAGAACCATTGATCAAAATGAAAGAGACGCTCAACTTAGGAGCTGACAATTGAGTTTGACAAAGGTGAAATTATATGAAATTAAAAGGAGGCAATTATGGGTGAAATTAAAAGCAATTAAAATAGCAGGGACTCAAATGAACTTTTCCAATCCCAAATTAAAAGCCTTATATGATGCATCGTTTAGACTTAATGAAGCGAATGTGAGTGACACGTCGTTCGGTAAATTGGCCTATGTTTTGACAGTTTTGGCTGATCGAGTTGACAACTTTAAACAAATGAACGTGGAGCTATAGATCTCTAAAGTGCGCAAGGTTGGATGCAAATGAAAGGTGTGAATCCCTTCTATCAACTTCAGGTGGTCTTAGGTGACGATGCCGTCAAAATTGCTCCAATGAGGCCTTGAAATTGAACAACTTAGTCAGCCATGACTGAAACACAATTGTGCAAGAACAGACCTTCTTTTCATGTATTCATACACAAAGGCTTCTAAATGGGTTCTTATCAAGGGTTTACAATATTTATCTCAAGATTAAGAGGTTAGAAATGAATTAAAGACCTCTCAAACCCTAGCAAACCCTTATAAATACTCCCTTAAGGGGGGGAAAGGAAAGAGAGAACAAAAAAGAGAAAATAGGTGAAAAAAGAAGGAAAATATTCATAAGAAACCTAAGGGTAAAGGTCGAGGAGCCTAACAAAAAAGATTTATTAAGCTTTGAAAGGATAGTAGATTGGTGAGAGGCAAAACTTCCCATAGAAAAACAAAAAAGAAAGTAGTTATTCTAGGCATATTTTATGATTCAAAAGTAGGTCTTTGTGGCTTACTTGAAATGTTTTTTTTAGTTTTTTTTTTATATTTATGTTTACAAGCATAGAACAGAGGTTTGAAATGCTAAAAAAATAATGTTGTATTCACCTCTTTAATGCTGTTTTTTTTATTTACTAAAGCTTTTTTAAGTTTTCTAATGTTTTTTATACAATAATATTATTGTTTAAGTTGTTATACAATATATATATATATATATATATATATATATATATATATATATATATATATAGTGTTGTTTTAGTTTTTGTTTAACTTAAGCAATGCATATTTAAGTAGGGATGTTCTTTGTGGTTGTATTAGAGTTTAGAAAAAACAATTTTGAATTCATATTACATAAACATGTAGTTTGTTTTAAGTTGGTAGTTTTGGATTTGTTACCTCATGCATGATTTTGACACTATTTATTAGTTTTTTTAGATTTAAACATGTTTGTGTATGGTAATGTAACATGTTGGGATAAAGAAATCATGTTTTAGAAGCCAAAAATGCCTATTTTTTTGGCTTGGCAATTCTGGGTAATATCTGGGTTTTTGTTAGGTTTTTGGGCATATTCTTCATGTTTTTGGGAAAAATATTGTCTTAGACCCTTTATTCATACCAGTTTTGGTCCATTTCTTTGCACATAACCCTTCTTTATAATTTATTAGTAAATAATCTAGGGTTTATTTGTATCAATAACAAGTTTTTATGGATTTTAATTTTAGGGTTTTAATTTTGAACCGAAACTCATTTTGACAAAATCATGTTTATTCTTGGATAATTGAAGTGAATGGATGTTTGATTATTGATCATCGCATGATTTCCAACATGTATACGCCTTTTGTTTGACCACATCTGGTCTAATTTGGGTTCCATGTTGTTGGGTTGGGTCTGGGCATGTCTTTCGTGTTCTTGGAAAGAACATTGCCTTAGACTCTTGATTCAAATGAGTTTTTGTCCATTTTTTTTTTCACATAACCCTTTTTATGCTTGATTAGTAAATAATCTAGGGCAAATTTACATCAATAACATGTTTTTAATGAATTTTAATCTTAGGGTTTCAATTTTGAACCAAAACCCGTTTCGACAAAATCATATGTTTAAGTGATAATTGAAGTGAATGGATGCTAGATTATTGATCATTGCATGATTTCCAACATGTATGTGCCTTTGTTTTGACCATATCTTGTCTAATTTGGGTTTCACGTTACTGGGTTTGAGTTTCAGTGTTCTTGATGTTCTTCATTTTTTTTATCCATTTTGTTCAAGAATTTTTTAGTTTTTTTTTGTTTAATTTGTTTTTTTTACTTTGACTTTGATTTGTTTTCAGGTCAAACCAGGATTTTTTGTTCGGTTTATGGTCGAACCAAAAAATTTTAGGTCAACCAAGTCGAGTCAAAATTGGATTAAGGGTTTAAGACCCTATTTGGTTTGTCATGTTTTTGTTAAAGGTTTTTTTGGTTAAAGGGTGTATTTGCAAAACACTTCTCAGGCTTATTTTGGTAGTTTTATTATAAGAAGAAACGAGTTTTTTTGCAAAACAAAGCCTAAAAAAAATTTAAAATTTTAAAAATATTTTTTTTCTTGCATATAGAAAAATTATAAAATTTTCATGCATGTTTTATTTTTATATATATAAAAAAATGCATTTTTATCATGTTTTTAAAAAATACAAGAATCAGTCAAGAGGTATCATAGCTAGTTTATGATTATCCGTTAGAACTTGGCTTACATTTCAAAAACATCAAAAACAATTTATTTCTTTTAATATACGAGATTATAAACTTATACGTAAGATGTATTTTTTATATTAAATAAAAAAGACAGTTCATTTTATTTTTTATGTTTTGCATTAGAATAGTTATGTTTTAACCTAATAAGATAAAAACTTTCTTATTAAGAATGACTTTTCTTAAACCCTAAATAGACCAACGGTTAGAAAACACAATATTATTTTAGTTTAGATTAGACAAATAAATAATGTTGGTTACCTTAGGTAAAGCGTACTAAGGGTGTTAGTACCTTCTCTTTACGTAATCAGTCCCCTTACCGGGATTTTAAGACCAGTTAGGGTTTCTAGTGACCAAAATATTAGTTGGTGGCTCTCATTCTCCTTCTTTTATTGATAAAAGACAAGAATTTCTTGTCATTTCCACCCATATTATTCTTGATAATCATGATCCGGGAAGATGATCATCGTCATGTCGCACACATACAAACAAATATTATGACACATTTATGTCGTGTAAAACATTGAACATAAAAAATTTTAAAATGATATAACTGAAACATTAATCATTCATTTCCTAACATGCACTTACCAAATCATATATCACCATTCTAGACTCTTTTAGCAAAAAAAAATTTACTGTGAAACCCTGTAAATTTATAATTTAAATTTACGGATGACTAGGTAGAAACTATGTAAAACCCTAACAAAAGACTTCACTATGATGAATTGAATAGTGAGAAATAAAATAGAAGTGATGGTAAATTGTATGATATTAATACAATTATTGATAATTTAGAACCAGAAATGAGATGGGTTAGTTAAAATAAAATAAAATGGAATAGTATTGAATTATTAGAAAAGAAATTTTAGAGAGAAAGATTTTCACATGGTATTTTAAAAACGGACTGAGAAAAGGCATTTGGTTGAACGAAAAAGGTATCCAAACTTGACATAAAGGTGTTTTAGTAAATATGGATAGATTTGCTAAATAAATAGCAAAATTATGCGGAAAATACCTAGGATGGCCGAATGAGAGAGAGAGAGAGAGAGAGAGAGAGAGAGAGAGAGAGAGAAAGTACCTGAGAGTAGAAACTCAAACAGCCATATCTTTGTATTTCACCGTTGGATCGGGCTGGTTGTGGGATATACTATGCTTCTCACCACCCTCTAACATTGGACCATTGGGTTTTAAAGGCTCTTATTTTGTGTGAGAGATATAGCTCTCGCAACAGTTCAAGGAAAACCTGTCTGTAGGTCAGTCATGGTAGCTGGCAGTTTCCTTCTCTATCCACCGTTGGATCATGCAAAATTTTGGATATGTTGGTCATATTGATGATCTCTTCATTCAGAATGATGAAGATCGATATTAGAGACTCCGACAAGAAGTTAGTCATCGGTGAACAATATATTATCAATTTTCAGGCTAGTTTGGTTTTGTTTTGATCTAGGAAGATCTATCGGTTAGAATGCTCTGATTTGTTGGTATGTGTTGCATAATATAATGATGGTTAACTTTACCATTTGGATTTTATTAGTTCTGATTGAATTAGGAGAAATGTTAACTTTACTGAAACTTTTGTTTTAAATTAAGTTAGTAAGATTGAAATAAATGGAAAGTATGGTGGCTTGATTTGTGCTTAACCATCAAAAGCATGCTAATTATAATTTAAATTAAAGAAAATCCTTGGTGTCTTTCCTTAGGCATGTTTGACCAGATTATTGATAGTAGGAAAAATGAGATATTAGTTGTCCAATCCATGTATTGGGACTGAACAGTTCGGTCATCCACCTTTCAGCTGAGGTTAGGGCACCCAAATGATAAAATTTAAGATTGGGTTCTTCATAATGGTTGTAGGTATAGATGTTATCTTTCAAACAAAACTAACCTCGTGTAATTTGGAGTTATAGAACTCTAGATATGGATTGAAAATGAAAGAAGGGTTGAATTGTCTCGTACTAGACAGATTATGTTGAGTAGTATAACATATAATTTCAAGGGTGTTAAGGGCATAATTGAGCTTTCTACCCTTCAATAGAGTTGTAGAACCATGTCTTACCTTTTCAAGGTGTCAAGCCATACTT
Organism: Populus trichocarpa; assembly: GCF_000002775.5. Lineage (NCBI taxonomy): Eukaryota > Viridiplantae > Streptophyta > Magnoliopsida > Malpighiales > Salicaceae > Populus > Populus trichocarpa. The sequence continues at coordinate 8,752,994 of NC_037299.2, read as the reverse complement.
ACAACCGAAGTCTATAACCTTACTTACGAATAAAATGGTAAACAGTGTTCTGGAATGAAAATTGATCTAGGAAGTGTAATAAGGTAGTTGAAAGAAAATAATCAGAAAATGAAATTAAAACATGACAATGAATTCATATGATTGTGATAAAATTATAAAAAGGGTACTGATTATATCTCTTGATTCTCAAACAGAAGAGATGCATGGAGTAGAGTCGTCAGTAGTTAAAGGGACTCGGTGGGTTGGGGAAACATGTAGGTGCATCGTACCTTGTCTTTTCAATTTGTGTAAACTTATTGATAAATTTCAGAATTTATTGTTTTATTGCTTCGATAAATATTGGAATGAATATGAGTACCTTGCGGACATTGATTGTATCAACTAGTTATGATATAATTGGAATGGATACAAGTACCTTACATACATTGATATGTATCAAACTTGTAATAATATTATTGGAATGAATAAAAGTACATTGCGTATAATGATATAGATCAATTAATTAGGATAATGTTTGAATGAACGTGTGTACTTTGCGTACAATGGTATGGATTGAGTTAGTTAAGATAATGTTTGAACAAACATGAGTACCTTGTGTGCATTGTTATATATCAAATTAATTATGTTATTATTAGAATGGATACAATTATCTTGTATACATTGATAGGTATCGAATTAGCCATGATAACTTTGGAATGGACGCGATTATCTTGCATACCTCAGTATGGATTGGGTACACAATGACTTGGAGATTGGAGGAGAAATGATAGATAATTGATCACCATAGTGTCGGTGGCTAAAGGTACATTATGATAATACTTAGCACCATGATAAGAATGGCTAAGGGCATAAATTGATACTTGGCATTATGATGAGGGCGACCAAGGTTACGTGAATAATGCTTAATGACCGTAGTGTCGGTAACTAAGGTTGTGTGTGAATGATACTTGGCAAACATGGTTACAATGTATATGATATTAATAAGAAAAATGAAAGGGGATTGGTACAAATACAAAGTTGAAAAAATATTGATTAGCTATCCGAGTTTAAATAACTAATGATATAAATAGGGTTCCATTGGTACCAGCATTTCAGATGACATTGATTAGCTATCCAGGTTTGGATAGCTAATAGTATAAATGGGGTTCCATTAGTACCGGCATTTCAGATGATATTGATTAGCTATCCAGGTTTGAATAACTAATGGTATTGATGGGGTTCCATTGGTGTCAACATTCCTTAAATTGATTAGTCGATCTTGAGTAATTTGGTGACTAATGATGTTAGTAAAGATTACTAACATCAGTATGGTTACTCCTGGTTAAGAAAAAAAGATAAGTTGATTAACTAATTTGGGTCGGAAATAGTTAATGATATCAATGGGTCACATTGGTATCAGCAACCATTTCTGGTGTGATTAGCTATTTCGGGTAAGGAGGCTAATGATGTCAAGGGTTTCTAACATCGACAACTTTGTTGGTAAACCAGATATTGATAAGAATTGATTAACTATTCTGGGGTAGGAATAGTTAATGATATTAATTGGTTGTAGATATCGACACTTGAATAAAATTGATTAGTCTAACCCGATATTGAGAGACTAATGATACTAATGAGATTCATTAGTATCAATAATTACCTTCTAGAAAATAGAAAAGAAAGTATTGATTAATTATTCCGAAAGAATGAGATAAGCTAATGATACTAAAGAGGAATATCTTGGTATCCAGTGAGGATTGATTCATAAGGAGATGGTGTTCGAAACTATTGAGTTGTGTTGAGATTTCCAATATGAAATTATTTTCGGCAAATGAGATAGGATATTAGATGGATATTGGTAATAGATGGAAAATGTATGTTGTAAAAAAGATATATGTTTAATTTTATATATCAAAAGAAATTTCATGGAAATTAGTACTTGTCATTGTTATTGTTTGTTACTATATTTCTATAAGCATATGTACATGTTAATTTCTATTTTTAGGTCCATCAAGGTCGCGTCAAGAGTGGTCTTAGTTTAATTACCTTTTGTTTTTTGCCATTTAATTATTTGTAAATTAAAAGACTTATCTCCTAAAACTTGAAATGCGATATTAACCTATAAATTTAGATGTATAACTTTAATCTAATGTTTGTAATTCTTACTATTTAACTATGCATGTTTATAATTGAAATCGAATCTTTCACTTGAATTACATTATATGATGTTATTATGCAAGATGTAGTTTATATGATGATATTATGTAACAATTGAATTATGCATTGTTTTTTTTGTGAACTTGAATTGTATGATGTTATTGAATAAGATGTATTGTGTTGATGATGATGAGTTGGGTTGAGATCCAGGATGATTGGATTGGATTGTGAATGAAATTGAAAGTGTAATATGATTTTGTTGATAACTTGGGACCTCCCATTATAGGGGAGACTCTGTCGAAATTTTGATAGAAATTTCAGCAAAACCTGTATTAATAAAAAAAATAACTAAAAATTTTCAATGCATTGCAAAAAAAGATGTAGAAAATCAGGGTTATTACATTTACCATCCTAGCCATTAATACCAAAAAATTCCCTGATTCTCTACTATATTTACGTAAAAATAAACATTCATGAGTCAACTAGATGAAAACAATGATTGTTCACGCTTAAATAGGGAAAACAAGGGCTAAAATCAATCATAAATAATAGTTGATCAACCTTAAAAAGTCCTAATTGATCAAAGAAATCGAAAAGCAGTCAATCAAGTGATTAGAAATCATGATCGATCAAAGAAAAGTGATCGATTGTAGGAACTTGAATTCACACAGATGATCAAAAAGTTTCATCCTACTTAAAGTGAGAGTCCTTGGTAGGTTAAATTGACTATATAGTTTAGCTTATTTTAATATTAACATATAATTAAATAAGGTAAATGTATATATTTTATGGAAATATGTTAGAGATCAAAATAAAGTTAAAAAATAAAATCATTAATTAAATTTATTTATAAGGAAAATGACATTTAAAATATAAATAGAAAAAAAAAACAAAAAATAAGTTATAAATAATATTATAAAATTATGAAAGCATAAACATTCCCAATAAAATAAAAGAGATCAACAAAACAATATTGCTACATATTTAACTCACTATTCATGTGTGTGTGTGTGTATTTTATTGAGAAATCTTCAATTAAGAAATCTATCAAAATTTTGGTAGAGCCTCCTCTTTATTAGAAGGTCCCAAATTATTGACTAAAAACCGGTTACACTTCAATACCTAAAAATTTCACATCCTAAAAATTGTCCAATCATCTTGGACTCATCACATCACCGAATCAAGGTATCTCAAATCTCAATTTTTTAATTTGTCATTCATCACATTCATTGTATATGTCATAACCTATTTTTGGGTTCTTCCCTCAAATTTACCTTTTTTCCTTTCAAAATAAAAAAAAAAGATTAAAAGTAATAATAACAAGAAGATTGACAATGACAAAATCAGGTTGAGGAGAGTTTAAAATATGTAGAAGAATCAAGCTAAAATTTTGGATGGAATTATAAGCCTAATCATATCCTATTGTATCCAAAACTTAAGAGACAATGCAGATTTAAGGTTAAATTAAATGATTATTGGACAAATCCGCATAAAAATTAAGTCCATGGACTTAATTAGACCTTTAATAGGCCAATTTGATTTAATCATGGGCCAAATTAAAAGTTTAATTATGTTTAAGAATTAATTTAGGTCACATTAAATGATTTAATTAGGTGCAAGAACTTAATTATACTTTAATGGGTCAAATTAATTTTGTTAGGGACTTAATTGGTGAAAGATTAAGTTTGGGAGCTCAATTTGGATTTAATCGAGAAGATTGGAATTTTAGAGGACCAAACTAAATTTTTAATTTTAGGTGAAAGATTAAGTCAACTGATTGAAATCAGGGATGGAATTGCAAGAAAATCAAAGTTTATGGTCAATTAAGGATTAAATTGAAGAAATTCATAACCAAAAAAATCAAATATGTATGTTGTACTTATGGTACCTTGTTAATAGGAAGAACTCTTACCATATAGACTAATCTTCAAAGTATTCATGCTACTGTGGTCTTATTTATAGAATATGATAATTATCATCTCAATTTAAAAGATAAATTGAAAATTTGAGTAGAAGTTTAATGTATGACATCTGAGAATGCAATCATTAAATCATTTTAAGAAAGTAATGGGATTCAAGAATTCTTAAACACTTGCAAAAAAAAAAAGATAAAAAAAAAACTAAAAGAGCTCCTGGTTTTATTGTAGCCCCATTACTTCTCACTCTTTCACAAATCACTATAGATTGGAGCGGTGGATTTTTTTTATAAAAAAAATCAATTTGGTCTTTGAATTCTTATTTTGCACAATTGAGTTATTTTGAGCCTAAATTAGCACTCACTTGCTTATTTTTTAGGAGGGAGGATTAAATTGAAAGATAAATGACTAAAGTGAAAAAAAAAGGGTAATATAGATGACATCTTTGAAATTCATTTGAACAGTTAATTTTAGTCTCCCATCTTTTTTAGCTATTAGGTGACTGGTTTTTTAATTTTAAAAAATTCAATTTTTATACCTCATTGTCAATCTTTTTTTCATGGATGGAGAGAGATGGGTTCGCTAGATTTTAGTGCGAAGAGAAAGTTGTCGTTGTGAAACTTTTGGCCACCAAAACGATAAATTATTGTGTCAAATGGTTCCATATGATAAGAGGAGTTCAAACTAAATGTTTTTTTTTACATTGAAAGTGCCTACAAAAACAAATCTAAGTTATAAAAGATTTTTGGTTTCATATTGATTTTGAGTTTCGAGTTTTGAGGTGGGGTTTTTTTTTTGTGTTTTGGAGGTCATGGATTAATCTAAAAAGGTTTCCAGATGTTTTCTAGGTGTTTGAGATAAAATATAGGTTAAAAATAGGTTTTTAGATGAGAAAAGCAAGAACTTTGTTTTTTCGACCACTAAAGTGACTAGAATCCAGGGAATTCCATATGACGCACCGTCTATTTTTTCTTCAAAATAAATTAAGACGGACGACAGGTTGTTTGCTCAATTAACTTAAAAAAAAATAAAGGCTCGTGTGCGAGCCCTTTCTTCATGGGACAGGCGTTTGTCCTGGCTTTACCAGGCCCTACAACGTCTAGCCTTGTTTTTTTTATTGTTTATTTTTTAATTAATACCTTTTTATATGTATTTTTAAAATATTTTTTAATTTTATATTTTCATTAATAATGTGATTTTTTTGGTTTATTTAGCTTTTTGTTTTTTAAATAACTATTGTTTTTTTAATTATTTTAGAAGTGTTTGATTTTTTAAGAGATTAGTATGATTCATCTGTAATTTTTTTAATATTTTATATAGATTAAATTTATTTTTTAAAATAAAAATATTTATTTTTTTAATATTTTTAATATGTGCATCCTGGTATAATATTGTTTTCCTTTTATTTTATTCAATAAATTTTATATGTGTGTTGATTTCTATTATAAATTGATTTAAATAACAAAATCATTAAACACAATAGGGTAAATAACTTGTGTTGCAATATTGTATATCTTGATCTACATTTATCTCTAAATGTTTTTCAATCTCGTTTTTATTTCTTGTTAATGACTTTTGTTTTTCATTTATTTACACAATGATTCTTAATTTATTTAATCAGATGCATGTGTAAGTTTTTTTATATTTATATTTAGGAATGTTTTTATGTAAAAAACACGTTGAAAACTTCTACAAATCCATTTTTTTCCATCATTTATTGATATCTTCAATTTGATCCTTATTCTTTTGATTTTTTAATTTTTTCCCTTGACCCTTTTATACAAGTTTTATTGTTTTTAATTTTAACCTTCAATCCAAGTTTATAGTGTATTGTTTTTTTTTTAATTTCATTTTAGCTCTCATTCTTTTGATTTTTCTTCTTTTGTTAATGTTTTGATTCTTTTCAATTTAACTCTCAAATTGAAGATTTGTTGTTTCCTTTTAATTTAATTTTTATTTTGATTTTAACCTTCATTCTTTTAATTATTATATTTTATTTTCGATTTCATCCTTCAACATTTCATTTTCTAGAGATTGAATTTCATAATTTTTTTCATGTATAGTACTTCTAGTCGGATGACTCAGATCACGAGTTTGAAAAGTTAATAGGGGTGAACATCTTTTTTTTTTTGTTTTATTTTTATTTATGATATCGTTGTTTGACATTGTTTTTTTATATAAAAAATGGCTTTGTGGATTTCTTCAAAAACTTTTTATCAAACTATCCCGATATCATGACCTAGGACGCAAAATACACATGTAATCTGGATATATCTCATGTCCAGATCATGGGTTTCTTGTGATAGCCCAACTTGGCTTGGTGCAATATTTTTTTTTATTCATTTGTTGTTATTGTTGCTTTATTTTTTTACTAAATTATTAAATTAATCAAGATTTAACATGATTATTAAATTTATTTTATTTTTAAAAAAATATATTTGTCTCCTGAACATTGTTTTTTTGGGTAAATGTTTTTTTATACGGCCATGTCACTGCACGTGGCACTAATCTAGTGGCAAACTAAAATATAACAAAACTATGGTTGGAGTGTATCTTTTTCCCTTGAAAGAGTTGAATATATAAAAAAGAAGAAGAACAATAATTTAAGAGCTATTCCCTTCAAATAATAAAAACCCTGTTTCACTTTCCACAAGAAGATTTCCATTGAAATATAATTTTACTTCTTCCTCGTCAACTAGAGTCAAACATAAGTATCATTGTGTGTAAGAGAAAATATATTTCCTTAGTAACATCTAAGTTTCTGCAATAAAGGATTTAAAAGTTGAAACCACTTGTTAAAGATAGTTGGAACTTGACTTTCACAATTTTGTAACTAATAACTAATAACTTAATAACTCAATATATTTTTAATTCCAAATTATCTAAATTCTTCCAATTTTAAAAAAATAATTCATAATCCAATAACTATTAAACACTTTATAATTGAAATATACTTAACCTCTAATTGTTATCGATTACATATAAATTCAATTTAAGAATGAATAACACTTATAGATTGAAATATACTTAACCCTTAATTGTTATAAATTCTCAACTAATCCATAAAATTAACAAAAACACTTTATAGAATGAATAACATTAATTAATACCTTATTTGTTATCAATTACATATTAATTTAATTTTATCTAAATTTTCAACAAATTAAGCTCATAATTGAGTAAAATTAATTGGGACCCAACTAATTATCCAACATTTCTTCAATTATCAAACCTATTCAACCTAAATTAATATCTTTAATTATTATCAACTCTACACAAAATCAATTTTAAAATTTTTTCTAACTTAACCATAAAATTGACACAAAATAATTGGTACCCATTATTTCTTCGTTTCTAACACGTCTAAGTTATAAAATCACACTCAATTTCATCAAGTTATAAATTAAATTAATTTCCTTCAAATCCCAAACAAACCTTAAAATACAAATAATATATTAACACAATAAAATTATCATTATAAAACAAGTAAAACACTTAAAAATACAAGCAAATTACAAATACTACTAAAATAAGTTTCAATAAATTAACTTAAAGCATAAATGGGTTAAAACATAAATGAGTGAGTTTACTTACTTGGTAGAGTGAAGCTTGATAAGACATAAAATCAAGAGAGGAAAGTTTAGGCTTTTGTAGAGATGTTGCATCGACAACGACGGGTTGTGGTGGCTGAATTTGTGAGGGGGGCTATCGGGGTTTTTAAGAGAGAGAGAGAGAGAGGGCAGTTATAATTTGAATTGAAAGAAAAAAGATAAGGGGGAGATGAGAAGATTGTCAGGTTTTAATTCCTCTTAAAATTGCTGAAGGAATTGCCAACAGATTTTTTTTATTCCATCATTGTTTTTGTTTGAAATTATTAATGGAAATTTTTAGTAAGCATTTTCTTCGGTAAACCGCGATGATATATTTTTCATTGACGGTTCCATTGCTTTTTTCTAATTTTATAGGAGTGATATTAGAGAATATTCTCGGTATATGTAAGCAAATATAGGGTTTTCTTTTTACAACAAAAAATCCTAATAACAAATAAAAAAATATATGCATGCATTTAATATATAGGTGTAATTGACGCATTTTCTAACACAAATGAATTAATGTATAGGTGTTATCGACGTGTTTTTTAACAATAAATAAAAAATATAACTGTGAATCAAAAAGTCGATGCTTATATATAATAAAATATAGTGAATATCATATACGTTAATAAAGACATATAAGATCTCAAGCTTATTTTTAACGCAGTACAAAAATAAAACAATATTGCAATTGTTACGTTGAAAAACAATTTTCTTAGTCTTTATATAATAATCTTCTCTTGAAAAAAATATAAATTAAAAAATTAAAAAATATTACAAAAAAAAGATAAGAAAAACAATTGTGATAAATATACCAAGTGTAAAATCATAAAAATATAAGTATAAAGAGAAACAAATATAAGAAAAACTTGTTTTCTAAATTAAGAATATCAAAATAAAAATTACAAATTTATCATCATTACATTAAAAAAAAATTTAAAAATTAATTGTGTCATTTGTACAGTAAAAAACCATCTCCTTTTAATATATGTACTAGTTAGGTGGTCCGCGCTACGCCACGGACTTACCTTTTATTTTCATAAAAAGTTGGGTCCTAACGCTGGCAGGACCAAAGCTATTTGGAGTGTATTTGGAGTCTTGCATAGCCAATGACCAAAGGCTATTTTGGATTCTGCGGCATGTGAGCCCCAAGGATAGTTGGATCTTGGTGCAGCCCAAGCGTCACGTGTGTGCTGGGGTGTGCCCAGCTCCCAGGTAGGCAGCCTAAACGCCACGTGTGCGCAAAGATGGGCCCAGCACTGAGGCATGACCCAAGCGCCACGTGTGCGCAAAGATAGGAGCCCAATCGCCACGTGGTTGAAGGGGGTGTACCCAGCCCCAGACAGCAGCCCAAACGTCACGTGTCCCCATGTGGTTTTGTCTTCGATAGTAATAATATTTTTTAAAAATTTATTAATGATGATGATAAAAATAATAATAATAATAATAATTTTTAGTTTTACCTTTCAAATCAAATCTATGAGTGTTTTTCAATATTAAGAATAATTGTTTTTTCTAATTTAGTAATTATTTTATTAATAATATTAATTATTATAACAATACTAATATTTATAACACAAAAGATAATATTTTTAATATTAATACTTTTTATTATAGTGAAAATAATAATATTCAGAACACAAATAATACTATTTTTAATTCCAAGAATATTTAGAACTCAAATAATAATTTTTATTTATATTAAAAATTTGAATTATTATACAAATAATAATATTATAACAGAAATAATAATATCTTTGATATGAATATGTTGAATTCGAAGAAAAATAATAATATTTTGATAAGAATACTTTGAATAATAAGAAAAATAATAATATATTTTAAATGAATACTTTGTATTGTAAGAAAAATAATAATATTTACAACTCAAATTATAATAATTTTTATATTAATACTCAGAATTGTTGATAATTTTTAATAATTTTGCTTCGTGGGCTCACTTTTTATTTTTATAAAAAACACCATAAAAATTTATAATATAAATAATAATATGTTTTCAATATTAATAAAAATATTTTCTTTCAAATTTATTAATTATTTTATTAATAATATTAATTATAATAAAAATAATAATATTTCTAAAACAAATAACATTTAGAATCTTAGGATTTAGGAACCTCGGGTCTAGCGCCCTGACCCATGCGTTAGGTGTCTCCAAGTGGGCACGGGCATGGCTCACTCCTAGTGTAACCCTAGCACCACATGTGCGCTGGGGGTGCCCAGCCTCCAGATAGATATCTCAAGAGTCATGTGTGCGCAGGGGTGTGTCCAACCCCTAAGCAGGCATCTCAAGCACCACGTGTGCGCTGTGGGTGCCCAGCCCCCAGGCAGACAGTCCAAGCGCCACGTGTGCGCAACTTCAAGGGGCGCATCTCTAGCCTAGCGCTTGGGGCTTGCTGGCTGTAACTTCACACATGCCCCCACCAAACAGTGCAGTTCACAGTGAAAGTACTCATAGCTTATAGTACTCGTGCTACAGTACAGAACAATGCAATTTATAATAAATTTATTTACAATAAATAATATTTCACGCTACAGGGAAATACTGACTAGTTATAGGTAATAATAATTCTTTTCATATCACTTGCACAAGTAGAAAATTGCTTTTTACCAACGTTAATTGGCAAGGGAAGAGCTCCGCCATTAATTAACGATGAAAATAGCCAGGAATTGTTTTCATAGGTGGTTATTATGGAATGAATTAAAGATGGAAATTAAGTTTTTTTTTAATTAATCACGATGGAATTAAATGCTGGAGGGTTTTTTTGTTTTAAAAAAGATTATTGGTATTTTTTCATAAATAATTAAAAAAATTAGGAATAAATAAAAGAATATTTTTATAAAATGATAATAATTCATATTGGTAATTAAAAATCCCTCTAAATTTGTCCAAAATATAGTTTTCTTATCTACCTTCAAACTTTCCTCATTATTTCTATTTCTTTCTTGATAATTCTTTTTCCTTCATTCTGTCATTCCCACGCACACCCTTTATTTCATTCTCTCCAGCAGCATGCACTGGCCTCGCTCTTATTAATTTTCTCTCCATTCTCTTTTCCCTTCTATTCTCTTATTCTCCACATCTCCCAATCAAAGCCACCACCATCCCTTTACAATTATCTCTTTCTTTCAAGTCTTTTTCGTTATTACTCTCTCTCTTTTCGTTTTTCGTGCTCGGCTCTTCTTTCCCATCATCTCATTGTGTATTTCTCAATACTTTTCTCTTATTTCTGGCTTCCTCTCTTCTATATATAGTTTTATTTTTACTACAAATTAATGTTGCGGTTATATTTTTTATTGTTGTTCATTCAACCCTGTCTTTTTCGACGATGCATGTCTTAATTGCTCAAAGGCTCATATGCCATGAAGTAGGTTTCCTTCTGAGACATCCCTGAGCTACTGATGGCTGCCATACATATATTCCAAGTGGTCCTCTTACTCATTCAGTGAGCTGTTTTCATTTGCTGTCAGTCCAACCCTAATTGGTCCCTTCACGACATTCCATTGCTAGACGTGTGGTTTGATTTATTACATCACGCCCAGAGAATTTTTCATAAGCAACAAGTCTTTTTGGGCATCAAATCTCTTGCAAGGATGGATGTGAAAGACAACCTCTCCCTCTACTATGCATTAAAGGCACATCAACCTTCACTTCTTCTCATCCCTACCCATCACATCGTTCACATTTAGACTTGGACTTTAATACCTATCATCGGTTCTTTAAATTTCAAGCTAAATATTTGAGGCTATAGGGTGTGTTAAGAAATTCCTTGATGTATGTAATTAGGAGAGCTTAGGACCTATCTCTCTGAAATTTCTCGTTTGATTTTAATGTACCAAGTTGACATCTACAGGGATTTTTCTGTTAATGTTATAAGCCATTGATGTTACTTTTACTATTTGATGGGATTTTCTCAAGACTAGTTTATGCTGTGTTTACCAGATACCCAACCTAGTTTCTATTTAGTGAAAGGGAGAGAAGAGAGGATGGGTTCCACAACTTCCACTTTGTCAGCGAAACGGATATAGAATTGAGTATGCAGCTACCCAACCACCATGCTTGAACATGTCATTCTGGATAACATTCCTTGACGGTCACACCCCACCATTGAAATTTCCTACCTCTCTTAATTGGTTCAGGCATTTCTCTGCTGAAATCCAACAAGAAATTGGCCTTAAAATGCCCTTTCCCATTACGAGATGTGGCAGAAATTTGAAGATCGCATGCATGCAATGGCCGATGAGCTAATTGATCGGCGTTGAACCGGATGTTCAGCACACACCAAATATCTAAAACATCTGACTGTGACCAAACCTCTTGAGCTGGTTCAACAGGATTTCAATAAAAACAAGGAAAAGCCTCAAGTGACCTTAAATGTATATATAAAACGTTTTCATTGAGAGACAAGTGTAACAGTGTCAAACGTGCACGAGGTGCACGCTTCGGCAGGTTGGCCAAAACAGGCCCTGAGAGTGCTGGCAGCCATGTCAACAGTGGGAGAAATCGGCAGCGCAGATTTATGCGGCTGTAGGTTCGTCAAAGGAAAATTGGCAGCGCAGATTGTTGACGAACATGGGCTTGACGATGGAATGTCCAAGCCAGGCAGGAAAACTCGTCAGGGGCATAGGCTGACGAGAACTGGGGCTGTCGAGGAATTCGACAGCGAAGACATTGGCAGCCTGCACGCAGATGCGAATTCGGCAGCGCAGGAATTGGCAGCCTGCACGCAGATGCGAATTCGGCAGCGCGCAGCAGCTTGTGCAAGTCAGGGGCTTGACTTGGCACGATCTGAAACTTGGACGAAGGACTGTCCAAGGCATGTGAATGACTCAACAGATGACGCAGCAAGAGCTGGCAGCAGGGGCTGCCAGGTGGGCATGCAGAACGTGGGTACGTAGTGGCAGTTATGGATATCCAAGATCATGGGATCATGGGGGCTGAACATGGGGGCTGACCAGGGGTTACTCTCAACCCACTAAAGATCATGGGGGATCATGGGGGGGAAACTTCCCACTACTTGGTAGATAATGGGGCCACTATGTTCATGGGTGAACATGGGTGAGATAGTGTCCCACTACTTCCTTAAAAGTAGGAATGAGGGGTGTGCCTTGTAAATACTTGTCTATAAATACTTGTTGTAGCTTTTGATTGAGGGGGCGGCATGTATGGGAATGCAGCAGCATGCGTTGGGAATGTTCAGCATGTAGGGGCATGCAAGAACATGTAGAGCACTAGTTAGAGGTAACTTGGTATAGCATGCAATCTTTGTGCATAGCACACATACGGAATTGTGTATAGTTTTCTTTGTTAACGAGATCAATAAAGGTTGGGAAAGAGTTCCTATAAAGCTTGTTGTGCACTTTGATTCTTATTCTTGCTTGTGTATTCCGCTTGCTTAGTTACTAGGCAAACACGAGTGGGATTGGCGAGAGAAGGCTGAGCCTAGCGAGGGACTAGGTTGCCGCACGGGTTTATTCGAGAGCGAAAAATTACCTCGTGACAACAAAAGTGCCCTAACATGTATTCTCCCATACAATTTTTGTTTTGGTTGTTGGGTATTAATTCTTGTCTAAAAAGCGGCAAAAAAGATGAATGAGAGAAGAATTTTCGAATATATAAAAGTAAAGATTACTTCAAATAATGTGTGAGATAATACTTTAAAATATATGATAGATGGATCAATTAACTCTAGTATTAATAAATCCCTACTCTAACACCATCGTTGTTAATCAGAAAGAGTGAATATTGTTTTGAGTTATAATAGTAAATTAAACAGTGTTCATGTGATCATATTCAATATGCTGATTTGGTGGAATATAATATATTAGTATGAACTTTAATAAAAAATAAATAAAAGTAACCGATTATCCATGTATTATATGGTATTTATAATTCTTATAAATTGTATAAAAATTAATCATATATATAAATTATACAAAAATATGATTGCTAAATTCATAATAAAAAAATTATATATATAAAAAGAATACGTGTCATCATCATAATCAATATAAGAATATAATAATAAATTGAGTTCAACAGTTAAACAAATTTCAAGAATCATAATAAAAAAATAATTAAATTATCAACAAATAAAAAAATTAAATTATTGTCCTAACATGACAATATTAAAATGAAGAAAACTATTAATATTCACAAGGAAAAAGGATAAAATACTTAAAACTTATCCCAAAAGCGTTGGATTTGATATAATAATAATAAGATAGTATTTAGATTGCGGTAACGTTTATTTTTTAGTTGAAAATGTATCAAAAAAATATTTTATTTTTTAAAATTTACTTTTAACATTAATAAATTAAAATGATTTAAAAATATAAAAACACTAGTTTGTAGCAATCAAAAACATTTCTTAAATGCAAAAACAAACCTACTCGAAGAAGCATAATTTCAATAATTTGGAAAATGCACGTGCAAAATGTAATAGATGCATAAGTACGTACTAACAAAATGTATAATCTCTTGGCCTAAAATAATAATATACGTATTATAATTATTGCTCTCTGAAGTATGTATGGATCTCTCCTCTATCAGGGCGGGGGAGTCGGGGAGGCGCGTCTCCATTTGTAGGGCCAGAAGCTTTAGATATCTAAACAGATACATACATGCCAACTACCTGAGCTTTAGATTTGTAGGCTTATATGTGAGGCAAGGGTGGCTAGCCAAAAGTAAATCTGTTGAACGATTTCAAGAATGTCCAAAACATGAATGACACACCAAGTTATAAATCAAGAGAACAAGAATGAGCTCTTATTAGTGGAGAAAGGAAAGAGGCTAGACATGGATGGTCGGGTGTGTGGTTCATTTGTGTGTCTTCAAGGTCCACACACCTAAAGAAATCAACATTCACTTTTCATGTTTCCTGGGTTGTTCTCCCTTTGAATGACATTTACGATGTCGATGGCTAAAAAAAATCTACAATATCTAATCTAATCAGACTGAGAATTTAGGAACTTAATTTACATGTAATATAAAGCAAGCTTGTGTAGCAGGTAAGAGGATTTTGTTTACATAATATATATTAATGCTGCATGTATGTTCACGCAAATTTTAAACATAATTATCAGATGCAAATCTTAATTATTTCCCTGATATTAATATTGTTTGAATGTTCATGCTTTCATACATGTAAGAAGCGGAGACGCTCATGATCGAGCTAGAGTTCAACAAATAATTAATAGAGCTTACTTAATTTGTTATGCTGAAAATGCATCGGGAATCATTCAAGGGAAATCAGGATCTTTCACCATATTCTCATGAGCCTGTAAATTCCGCAGTGGGATGGGTGCGTCTGTCCTTCGAAGCTGCTGCGAGTGAGACTTCGCCTTGTCGTTTCTCTTGTGTGCAGTTTCAGCAACATCTACTGCTTTCTGACTATTGCATCCCAATAGGCCATTTGGGCGGCTTCTTCTGGGCACTGTGGATGCTAAATAGGGATTAATTATGCTATTTTCAGCCAGCATCTTTTCATCATAGTCCACTGAAACAGCTGAGAAATCAGCAGCACTGGCGGTGACTACACTCCATTCAATGCTGCTCTCACTTGGCTCATAGTACCGGCTGGTTGGTGTCATACAGCTAGACATGCCATCAGATGTTTGCTTGGTGAATATAGGCTGTAGATGTGAACTTCCAGATAGGTTCTCAATCTCGAACAGATCCGAACTGCCATCGCTTTCAATATCTTCATACATCTGGCCGCTACTGCTTGAGGTGGGTGGGAGGTGTGGGGATTTTGGGATGGCATCCCATGTTAGCACAGACAGCTTTCTCTCCAGATTCAGTGCTATATCTTCCTTTTTAAGCAAATGGGAGCCGAACACCTCTAGGGATATTCGTGGGTCGTCTTCTATGATCTTCTGCTCCCCTCCTTTAAGATTCAAGTTTTGCACCCCGGAATTAACACACGGCAACACAAAGTACTCTCTTCTTTTTGAACCAACACTCGTTCTTTTAAAGCTCGGGCTGTGTAACTCATCTTTCACCTGGATTAGGCTTGATTGAGACTGCTTTCTAGTCCCTTCCAGTCCGATAGGATTGCGAGCAGATTCCCTCCTGAGCTCTTTTCCACGAGTCTCTCTGTGACCAATATTTTTATCCGTATAAACAGATTTCTTGTCTGAACAAGAGCCATTGCAGGCAAAGCCTGGAAAGAACCATCTTTCATTGACTTTCTGGTGCCTGGTTGGAGATGAATTTCTCAGGGTATTTGGTAGCAAAGCTTTTTTACTGTTCCAACTTGCTTCAGAACTCACACTTGGAGTTCCTAATCTGCTTCTCGGTCTCATCCGTTGTCGATCAACCGGGTATTCTTTCTCATGCACGTACTTTCCAGCATTAATATTGTCAACGATTCTTGGACTATCATCATCCAGTTTCATATTGAAGTATCTCTCCGCGCCAAAGACGCTGATTTCCCCCTCTTCAGCTTTAGTCCTCTCTGACCTGGCAGGGAGGGAAATCTCTTGGCTTGAAGTGATTTTGGCAGGATGGGTAAACTGCACCGACTGATCTGTCAGCTTAAGTACAAAATTGTCTTCTTGCTGGGTGAGATAAGAAGAAAACGAGGCTTCGCGAAGATCAGGGCTCTTGCTGTCCATAGCACCAGAGATGGGGGAGATTGACTGGGCTAAGAAGCTGGGAATAAATCCTGCGGGAATGAAAGAAGAGAGCAAATAGATGGTGAGAACACACGGCACACTTTACAAAGCGATTTTTGAATGATATGGATCAGTTTTTGAAGATTCTAAAGCCATGGCATTAAAAAGAAGGAAGAAATGGTGCTGAAAGTGGGGGCAAGTATAGTACAGCAGAGTTTGACTGAGAAAAGGTTAAAGATCTCATGGCCGGATTCATAAGAACAACTAATTTTTTTTTAGTAGGTCTTCGGCTTAGCTTAAACATAGCTGGATAATTTTTTGAGATTTTAAAATTAATAATTATTTAAATTTTTAGTGATATGAAATTTATAATATTTCAACCTATAATCTTTAAAAAAAAAATTAAAATTTAATAAATTAAATTACATAATTAAAATTAATATTTATTTTATTTATTTATTAACGTGGGTGTTTGAGTTAGCTTGCATATACCTCAACTAATCCCACGAATTTTAAAGTTAACAATCATATAAATATTTAATGATTATCATATTAGTAATTATAGAGTTTAAATCTGAAATTATAAGAAAACAAACCTTTTTAGTTTCATACTCTTATTATATATATACAGCACGTGGGGCTGCAACATATGTGCCTAATACCAATCCTACGTCTACCTGCAATATGTACATGCTTTGCTGTCAAGGAGAATTGTTTTATATGTATTTTTTTTTAATTTAAATCTTTGGATGGAATTTAAAAAGAATTTATCAAGTTCTTCAGAATGCGTCATACTATGTAAAAAGTAAAGGTGGGTTTTCAATATCGTTTGAAAAAAACTTAGTTTTAATTAATATGTATAAATTTTACTGCGAAATAAAAATAAAACTTTTTATTTTATGCCGTGGTGTAATAATCGTTCTAGTGCGAACACTATGTATGGACAGCATGTTGACAAGTGGCAGAAGAGTTAAGATTTTGACCATTCTTTGGATAAGCTCTGTTATATTGATGGGGCATGAAAGGACCAAATCAATACGTTTATTTATCACTATTAACAGCATTCTAATTCTCATGTGAAACACATATCCTTACTGTTCTTGATAACACTTGCCCATCCTTCTTTTTTTATATGGCCCCAGATATACAAACGTAATTCAACTATTATTAACACTAACCAAAGAAAAAAAAAAACCCTAAATAAAGAGGGGATTTCAATGTACTTTTCGTATCAAAATACTATTTATTTTTTTTATTTCATCTTTCAATATTAAATTTATTAAAAATTAAATTTTATATATTTTTTTTCAATTTATTTTTATAAGGTTATTTTAGTCTTATAACTTGATCCACGAATTTAATAGGTTAACTCGAGTTTTTTTTCTTCTTTTTATGATTGACTTTTTTCCCTTTAATTTCATTCTTCAACATTGAGTTGATTGAAAATTAAGTTTTGTGATTTGTTTTGATTTAATTTTTATAAGATTATATTCATCTCATGATCCCCGGTCATGTGTTTGGAGGGTTAACTCGGGTTCACTAGAGTCATTTTCTAGTCATTTTTTATTTTTATTTTTTTTCAATTTCATCTTTTAATATTTGGTTGATTGAGAATTAAATTTTATACTTTATTTTAATTTACTTTCTATTAGGTTATTCCAATCTCATTGTTGGACTAGGAGTACTTATGGAGAAATAAGAAATATATATATATATATATATATATATATATATATATATATATATATATATAATTTGAAAATATTCAATAATAAAATTTTAAATTAAAATTTTTATATGATTTTTTTCTATATAATTTTGTGTTTTTATATTTGTTGTTATTCTTGTGTTGCTCTTGTTTGTGTGAGTTTGCTATATTTTAGAGACAAAAAGTTAATTTTATTGTCAATGATTTTTATTTTACAAGATGAGTTATTTGTTTTTTTTTTCAATTTCATCTTTTAATATTTGGTTGATTGAGAATTAAATTTTATACTTTATTTTAATTTACTTTCTATTAGGTTATTCCAATCTCATTGTTGGACTAGGAGTACTTATGGAGAAATAAGAAATATATATATATATATATATATATATATATATATATTTGAAAATATTCAATAATAAAATTTTAAATTAAAATTTTTATATGATTTTTTTCCATATAATTTTGTGTTTTTATATTTGTTGTTATTCTTGTGTTGCTCTTGTTTGTGTGAGTTTGCTATATTTTAGAGACAAAAAGTTAATTTTATTGTCAATGATTTTTATTTTACAAGATGAGTTTTTCTTAAGGTGTTTTTAACCCTTTATTTTGCTAAAAAGGTAGATCGAGCCTTAAAAATATTTTTATTCGGGTTGTTTCTTTTTGTTTTTTGCATGATTAAAGATTAATTTGAGGTTAGAAATGGGTTAATGAGGTATATTAAGGTGTTTTTATAGGTGAAAAAAATTAAAATTAATATTTTGGGTTCCAAAGATTAGGTCTTAATTTTCTAACCATCTAATATGGTCAAAATTCAATCAAGAAATGATGTGTTGTGTGCTGTGTTTTTTTTTAATATAATTGGATGGACCACACATCATTCGTTCACCTAATTCAAAAAAAAAAATGATGGTTAGTTACATATGCCTTCTCTATTTTAGAATAATAGTTGGTCCACCTAAGCCCAGATGCTTAGTCTTTTCTTCATTTTATTTTTTTGGATTTTAATTGTAATTTGATTGAAATAAAAATTATATTTACAATTTTATTCCATTAAAAAAGAATTATTTTTTTAATTTCAAATACAATTCTATTATTTTTATTACTAGTAAGTGCTCTTTTTAAATGGCCTTATAATTATATTGTTTTTTATTGTTTTCTTAGATTTTAATCAAGATTCATTATAATAAAATAATTAAATTCATATTTAAGATTTTATTTCATTATATAACATTTAATTTAGTATTTATTTTCAAATAAAATTATAGAATTCGTTTATAATATTAACAATTATTTTTTAATTATTATATGTGAAAATGCTATGCAACTTTTTAAAAAAAAAACGTTTATGCCCATGGATATTCTATGAAAAATAAAACTCAGATCATTATAGTTTTTGTGAATATTTTTTGTTGCTTTTGATTTTTTATTTTAATTAAATATTATGCTTATCAAAATTATTTTTCTTCTCCAAACAATAAAGAAATGCATGAATCAGAAAAGATAGTTTTGAAAAAAAAAAGAGAACATTTTTCCTTCATGATTTAATTTATTATCTTCAGTGAGTTTTTTTTTTTTTTTTTTATCATA
The DNA here is from genome assembly GCF_000002775.5 of Populus trichocarpa. Classification (NCBI taxonomy): domain Eukaryota; kingdom Viridiplantae; phylum Streptophyta; class Magnoliopsida; order Malpighiales; family Salicaceae; genus Populus; species Populus trichocarpa. Next base: position 8,733,414 of record NC_037299.2, on the reverse strand, counting down.
GTATGATTAGTTGAAAAACTGGTTCTAAAAAGTTCCACGAGGTAGGGTACCAGCAGTATATTATTCTTAATATCAAAATATATTTTTTTAATTGAAACTCTGTTTTATGTTTTTGATAAGTTATTGTTAAAAAGGTAATTATTCTATTGAAATATATATATATATATATATATATATATATATATATATATATATATATATATATATATATAAAAGAGAAGACGAAGAAGTTTCGATTAATGAAATATATTTTTTCTTGATTTCTAATTGTTTATTTATTCTAATTATTTTTAGTTTTTTTTTATATAAACAACATGTCTTAAAAAGCTATATTTTTTATTGAAAAAATATATTAATAAGAGGAACATGAATTAAATTGAAAAATTATTTTGTTTCAATAAAATTTTAAGTTTTCATATAATTAAATAAGACAATTTTGAAGAACTTCTCATGATACACAATTAGATATTTTAATTTGTATCTATCTCTTAATTTTTTTAACTTAATTTTTAATTAACATTAATAACTATTTTTAATATTTGTGGGCACATGGGATTCTCTATTTAATTAAACACATGCATCGGTTTTTAGTTTCTAATTAAAAGTGTTAGAAAACAAGTTAGCAACATCCAATCATATTTTTTTTGCAATAAATTTTTATTTTTTCACTTGATTCATAGATCCGAGATGGTGGGTCAACCCAAGCCGGTTCCTATAATTGTGAAAATAATTGCCTGAAAACAATTGTTATATGATTTGCTCCTTGCTCGAGCATTGAAAGCTTGACAATCGCATATAAAACTAGTTTTGTCCATGATGGTATAATGCATCTTAGAATCATATGTTGTAGATAGATGATCACAATCATAATATTCAGATCTTTAAACATTTTCTCAACATAATTTGATTATAATAAAGTGATGCAATTATCATGCTTTATGATTCTATCTGTAAGACCAACTGATCGATCTTTGTACCATGCTCCAGCCAACGTTCTTTACTTTCAGCTATAGATTCATGCCATTCTTGGTGATGGTTTTGTAGTTGATTTTCTAACTTTTTGTAGTGTTCGTCCACTGCCTTGAGTTTATTACCTTCCATCATAGCTCAGCGAATTACACAACCACTGGATTCGTAGTGTTCGCTCTGATACCAATTGTTAAGCTCAGCTTAACAAGATTAGAAAGAATAGAAACAAAAAAAAACAGAAATTAAGAAGGAACAGAAACAAGAGAGAGCAGAGGAGAATGAGCAGAGAAATGAGATTGATCTTCGAGCTTAACTAGATTAGAAAGAATAGAAACAGAAAGAATAGAAAGAAAAGAGAACAGAAAGAAAAGAGAACAGAAACAAGAGAGAGCAGAGGAATGAGATTGATCTTCTGTATTTTCTTATTTTTCCTCACACGTTTCCATATACCAGTTTATATACAAGCTTTTATTCTTCTACTGACTGTAACTATATTCAAGCCTACTGACTCTAACTACTTTCTTAACTAACTCAACTGCTTTTCTAACTTCCAGCTAACAGAATTCCACCAGACTAACCGTTATTCTTTCAGTACTATTGTTGCTTCTTGTTGCTCTTCTTCCAGCCTTCATCATGTCTCCTGGTTCGTAACACAAATTCGCGTGTCGCCAAGTCTATTGATGCTGGTGATTACGACTACGCTATTGCTTTCCAGGTATACTTATTACTACTATTTATCATTAGTAGCTTGATACTACTCTACTCTATTTTATTTTGGCAACATTTTCTTACACTACTTTAATGAGATCAGTTCTTTTCAGTTCAGTAATGAATTGCGTTGAATTTGTTACATAAATCTTATATCGAATCGTGGAAAATGCTTGATTTCACAACCTTTGCATTCTGATTGTTACGGGAGGTGCCATCATCATATCGTCGTTCTTGTTCTTGTTCTTGTTTGATGACAGAAACTATACTTTCTAGTCTCAATTTGCACCAGAGGTCCTTCAAACTAACAATAATATGCTACAACATCGAATTTTGTTAGAGGATTGTCATAATTTCAATATTAACTTTTATATTTCGTGATATGGAAACTTTTACCTTTAAGTATTCTCTAATACAGGAACGATACTCTGACATACAATTATGTTGTGAAGATACAACTAAATATGTCAAGCATTTTGTACCAGTAGTAAGTTGTTATTGATGGTATAATGTAATTGACGAATACACACACAAAAAAAGAATTTCATAGCTGCCATGGATGCTTTAGAATTGCCTTAGTAATTTTGGTTCTTGTTTGCCATATAACTAATTTTATGGTTGCCCGGATGAGTTATTACTATATTCTTCCAATTGTTTCTGTACAGACATCTTAGATAAAATGCTTACAGCAGCTTCTGACATACATTGCTTTATTTATGCTTCCACGATTGGATTTTTCTCAAACATTATTGCATTGAACTCATGGATGGTATTCAATTCCTCCTCTGTTGATGTTCTTAAAGTCTTCTCGGGTTATTTTTTTCCTTGTGAGGATAAAAATTCCCAATGATAAAATGATGTACTATGAGGATTTAGCTGAGATGTATGTTGGTGATGATGTCTCACCAGGCTTCTACGGGTGGGTCTTCCCCAAATGCGACCATGTTGCTGTTGGAACTGGAACGGTGACTCACAAAGGTGACATCAAAAAATTCCAAGAAGCCACAAGAAACAGGGCCAGGGACAAGATCCTAGGTGGTAAGATTATACGAGTGGAAGCACACCCAATACCAGAACACCCCCGACCTCGCAGATTATTAGGTAGAGTAGCACTAGTTGGTGATGCAGCTGGGTATGTAATCAAATGCTCAGGTGAGGGTATCTATTTTGCAGCAAAGAGTGGTAGAATGTGTGCAGAGGCAATGGTTGAGGGTTCAGAGAATGGAAAGAAGATGGTGGACGAAAGTGACTTGAGGAAATATCTGGAGAAATGGGACGAGACATATTGGCCTACATATAAGGTGTTGGATGTGTTGCAGAAAGTTTTCTACAGATCGAACCCAGCCAGAAAAGCTTTTGTAGAGATGTGCGCAGATGAGTACGTGCAAAAGATGACTTTTGATAGTTAATTGTACAAGAGGGTAGCGCCTGGGAACCCTTTGGAGGATTTGAAGCTGGCTGTGAATACCATTGGGAGCTTGGTGAGGGCTACTGCACTCAGAAGGGAAATGGAGAAGCTTAGCGTATGAGATATGAAAAACCATGTATTTAAGAGGCTTGTTTCTTCACCCATCTCTACCTCTACGAGAGACTGACTATCTTAAATTAACGGCTCCCTTCTTGAACCTACGCGAGATGAAATTTGTGTTGTCGCCCTGTTGTCCAAATATAAACCAGGGAGCATTCGTAAACTTACCCGTGCTTGCACTTTTAATGTAAAAAAATAAATATGTAAGTGTTTTCACTGGGTTTTTTATATAAAAAGTTTTAATTATAAATTGAAAAACCGAGATATATATATAAAATAAAATAAATCAAGAATTATATATATTAATAAATATTAAAAAAAAGTTATTAATGCTATGTTGTGGGTAAACATGGTAGAAGAACATGATAATATTTCAGGTGTGTGTTTTATTGTATCGTAAAATTTTTAATTGGCAAACATAAAGATATTTATACTAAATGAAATAAATTTAAAAATATGTGAACCATAAATTGAGAAAGAGTTGATTAATGTTAATTAAATGCTAAAATAAAAAACTAAAATTTTATCTTAAAGAAAAAAATAACTATTCAAATATTTCACCCTAATTTTTCCTTTTAATTCATTTTTTTTATCTTAGAGGTTTTTTTTGTTACAAAAAAAAATGATTTTTATTTTTATAAACACATCATGCAAATACATTTTATCTATATCAAATAAAAAATAAAGATAAATTGAAATAATTTCTCCAAAACATTATATGCATACAAAATAATTAAAAAAATAAATCATATTTTAAAAAGATGAACTAAACAATTTAAAAAATCACAGAGAAAGGGTATCAATTTATATGTAAAAAAAAATTAATAAAAAGAGTGTGTATAAAGGATATTAATTAAAATTAAGAAAAATAGTGAACATTAGAGGGCAAAAACAAAAGAGGCCAAAAAAATAAAGACAAACAACGTGTCCCCTACTTGTCTATTTTCTGACCACCAGACAAGTGATCAAAAAAATCAGGTTGGATTTTTTTTTTCAACCTATTTCATCTAAAAATACCTAATAAACATCATTATCATATCAATAAACTAATAAAACAACTCAAAACAAACAATTGTTTTTCCAAAAACTTAATCAAACTAGAAAAAGTTCTCTCTCAACCCTGAACTACTATTTTTGGTAAGATAAAGCGGGGATCACCTCAATAGAACTCCTCTCATTGAATGAAACCCGGTGACACGAAAAACAACCTTTCATATTGTCAAAATGTGATCAACCAATGACTTTCTCTCTCCTTCATAATTTTCTAATGACTTTCTCTCTCTTATCTTAAACTATAAAAACTATAAATGAGTAAAATGAAGTTTTAGATCAAAAATAAAATTCAAAAAACTAAAGGGACTGTGAAAAAAAAGGATAAAAATGAACTTCTTACTCAAATTTTAAATGGCCATGCATTTTTATCATGTTTTACACTTTGGTCATTTGGTTTTCAATTGTTTCCATTTGTAACAAATCATAAGAAATTGAACATTAATTTGGTAACAAAATAATGCAATCGAAGAGAAAAAAGTTTGATGACTAAAAAAATAATTATTACTATAATCCACAGTAAACTATAAGAGGAGCTACAAGCATGATGAATAGTATTTTTCATTGTGCCTTTTAGGTTTTTTTTAATAAATGTTTAGTTTATAAGAATGTGATTTTTATATCATTCAAAGTAAACTTGCAATTGATATCAAATTAGATATTAGCATGCATATTAAACATATATTCAAATTTGCAAAAGTGATATAAACAAAAATCCCAGCATACTTACTAAGTACATAATTTATTAAACTTAAACTAAAAATATGTAAAATACTTACTTGTTGAAACTCTTATAATTTTATGAAGCTAAAACTTTGGTTTTGTGAAGGATCTATTCTTTGTTTTTAAAAATTTATTGCTTCTCACTTGATGCAAACAATTGGTATGACATTAAAGTCTCTCACGATTTCAACAACACTACCTTGTTTGGATGACTTCTAAACAAAGTCCATGAACTTAAAGAAATATATCTAAAAAATCTCTCTACAAAGACTAAAATTAAACACAAGATTTAGAGAGAAAAAAAAGAATAAAATAAAATAGAATATGCTAAAACAATAGAGGTAAAAGAGAGTGTAAACTCTAAAAACTCTGTGCTAAAATACTCTTCTTCAACCATTTTTTATAGAGGATTTTAAAACTAAAATTGATAAGGAATTAATTTGGTAATTACTAGAATTCATTTCCACCATTAACAACCTTAATTATCCTCCATAAACCAGAAATTAATCTGAAAGTTTTTTTTATTTAAACCTAACATTTTTGTTTGAATATAAATTGTCCAAAAATTATTCAAGTTTAAAAATTATCCATTCTATTTATTCATGGGATAGGAAAGCAGAAAATAAATTTTTATAAGTCAAGTAATTATAAAACCAAACTCAAGCGTTGGCAAAAAAAATATTCTTGTTATACAAAATTTTGTTTTTATAGTAAATCCAAACTAAAGCCCAAGCTAAAGACCAAGACCGAGCCTCGCCTCGCATGGCCACTCGTGGTTTAGGTCCAAAACTCACTTTTTTATGTCATCTTCCTTCTAAAATATTAGGTGATTGTTAGGTTCAATTTTAGCTCTTCGTCTTTCCACTATATAAACAACAATAAAATCTTGTTTCGTTTCTATATAGGATAAAGTTTTTTAGTTTCACAAAAATATATTAACTAAGAGTTATTTAAGATGAATTTTTCATTTATCCATAATTTATTTTACTAATATCAATGTTCCATATTAAAAAGTTTATGTTAGAGAATAAATTTTAATAAAAGTTTAACACCAAAAGTAAGTGGATCTGACTTTAAATTTGCCCTCAAATGTGCTTATTAACCAAGTTTTAAGATAAAATTTCCAACAATATGAATGGAAATTATCTTACCAATATAAAATGCTTGAAAATTCATAGAGAGATGTTGATTTGGTGGATCACTACATTAAGATAAGTAGCTTTTGATTTTGAACATCACTTAATGAAATACTATATGATTTACTCAACTAAGTTATGATTGTAATGTCTTGAACTATTCATCTTTTTTATGTAAATCAATACAATAGTATTCATATAGTTTTCTACCTTGATATTTCTTTGGTTTTAATTGTTTTGTTCATTTTAGCCCTGAACAACTTCTAGATTCATCCATGCTAGAGAATTAAGCATTTTTTAAAATTCTCAAAGAAACGACTGTATTTCTCACTCATATAGATGTTCTTTCATTTAGACTATTCTACTATACTCTGTTTGGTATACCAATATATAAAAATATTAAAGAGCACAACCCACCTTGAGCACACTACAACTAGCAACATTATTATCATAGGAAAAGACAAGAAATTAATTAATTTCAAGTGCTACTGAGAATGTTATATAATTTAGTTTTTCTTTAAATATAGATCTTAAGATCTTCAGTTAACTAGGTAGGGTTACTGTCATTAAACTCTTTTATTTTAAAAGTCTTTAAGCACATTTTCTTTGATGAATTATTCACAGGCTCTTTGAACAAACCTTTCGTTAGCGTATTCACAATATTTTCCTTTGACTTTACATAATCAATGACAATAATATCATTTGAAAGAAATTGTTTAAGGATATTATTTTTATGATATATATATGTTTAAATTTACCATTATACATATTGATTTGTGCCCTACAAACTGAGTATCACAATGGATAGAAATTATTGACATTAGTTTTGACCAACTTAGAATATCCTCTCACAAATTCCAAAGTCACTCGTCTTCCTATCTAGCTTTTATCATGAGCAAAAAAATTGATTTCATCGTGGGTCTTGTAATACATATTTGCTTAGAGGATTTTTATGATTTAGTTGCTCCATCGAATATGAAGAAATATCCACTAGTGAATTTTAAATCTTTAATGTCGGATATATAATTGGCATCATTATACCCTTCTAGTACTAACAAGTAACCAATATAGTGTAAACAGTAGTCCAAGGTATACCTGAATTATTTAAGTACCCTTTTTATTTATTCTCAATGATCCATACTCAGATTACAGAAAAATCTACTTAGTTTCCTAGCTGAGTATGCAATATTATGTCTTGTGCAATTAATAATGTACATCAAGCTCCTAATTATTCGAGAGTATTCCAATTAGTTTATTCCTTTCATTTGTTTTTATACATATACATAATTATATCCATTAATGTTTTAACTATGTTATTATCACATTTGGAAAATTCATCAAGAATTTTCTCAACATATGAGATTGAGACAATACCAATTCATTAGATATTCTAATAATTTTTATTTCTAGTATGATATCTGCAATATCCAAGTCTTTCATGTCAAACTTATTAGTTAACATTTTTTTAGTAGACTTAATCATGTATTCACTACTATCAAAATAAATATATCATCCACATAGATATATATAGTGCATAACCTTTAAATGTGTTTTTCACATAAATATATTTATCAACTTTGTTGTTTTTTAATTCATTTGACAATATAACATTGTTAAAATTTCCATGTCATTATTTAGGTTCGTATTTAAAACCATTTAATGATTTGATAAGCTTTCAAACTTTATTTTCTTGTCCATTAATAACGAACCTCTCGAGTTTTTCCATATAAATCTTTTTATCAAGGTCACCATTTAAAAAAATTGTTTTTACATCAATTTAAAGTATTTCAGGCTTGTTAATACCTACAATAACTATTAATGTTCGTATAAAAGCTATTCTTGATACAAGTGATTATAGGTCAAAATACTCCACACTTTTTGTTTGTTGAATCCTTTAACTACAAGTTTTGCTATATATTTGTTAATAATTTCATTAGCTTTTATATTCCTTTTAAATATCCACTTATGACATAATGTTTGTTTTTTTTTTAGTAGATCCACTAGTTTCCATGTATTATTAGTCATAATAAATTCTATTTTATTATTAACTATCTCCTTCTAATACGAAGCTTCGGGATAGAATATTACCTCAGAGTATGTCCAAAGGTTCATTTTCTAATAAGTATATTAGAAAATTATGACAAAATATTTTGGTTTTTTTTTCCCCTTTTACTCCTTCTAGACTCAACTTCATCATCTACTGATTGATAATGATTATTTGATCTAGCTTCAATTGTTATCTTATATGAATGATTTTCTTATCCTTTATTCAGTGGAAACATATCTTTAAAGAATATAACATTCCTTAATTTCATTATAGTATTAGGATACATATCCTCAATACTTGACTTATATATAAGAAATTGATGTGCCCTACTATTAGAAACATATCCGATTAAAATATAATCCAAAATTTTAGGTCATATCTTGACCTTTTTTTGGATCAAGCACTGTCACACTTGCAAGACACCCCCACACTTTGAGGTATTTGTAGGAATGTCTTTTTCTTTTTTCACAATTCTTATGGTATCTCCTTTAACTTTTTATAGGGTACTTTGTTAAATATATAATTGCCAATCAGAATTGTCTTTCCCCACAAGTTTTAAGATGTTCTCAATTTTATCAACATGAAATTTATCATTTATTTTAATGTTTGGTTTTGACATTTCACAATGCCATTTTATTAAAGTGAATAAGGATCAATAGTTAAGTGTATAATACCGTTATGAGAATAAAATTCACCAAAAGTTGTTTCTTATTCTCTACTTTTACATTTTTTTTATTATCTTTTTTTTTTCATCAAGTTGATTTTCAACTCCATTATTGTAATATTTAAACATTTTAAGAGCCTTATATTTGTTTATAAGAAAATAGGTATTACAATATATGATTTAATCATCTATAAAATACTATAATACCTTTTTCCACATTTAGTTTGCATAAATTTAAAACATTGATATCCAAGTGAAATAAATCTTGAGGTTTATTTTTTTTTAATTATTTGAAAATAAGGTTCTATAGATTTTGATTCAACACAAACCTTACATTTAGAAAAATCATATTTGATAATAATTGAAGATTAATTAACCTTTTTATAAAGTTATAATTCATACATCATAACCTACCATGACACATATCACAAGACTCAACATAATAAGAATAATTGATAAAATAAAAAATATATAACATGTCATGATCCCTTAAATATTAGGAAACTTATATATAGTTCAACTTAATCATCCAGTGATTAGTTTCTCAATGTAATTATTATCCCTTCATCAATAATATTTTAATTTAGACATTATAGCATAAAGCGTGTATGCTTTGTTAAATCATTATTGTTATCAACACTATAGTACTTGATTCTTTGAATAAGATTTGATATTTTTTTTTAATCTCGATCCCCTCACGCAAGGATTTTACAATCAATATTTTTTGAGAATATGTGAAACATTTTTTTTCTAATTAACCTAGAGTGATGAATCTTATATTGATTACTCAAATATATTCATATAGTTCATGATATACTCAATATATTCCTCCATATTACTCTTGAATATGACAATGTTTAGTCAGAATTAAGCATAACATTCACTTACATAACAATTACATGAGCTTTTTTATAGACATAAGTGATCTCTCCATATGAAATTCGTGTACATGTCAGTTCATTATATAAGTCATCTAATAAGTACCTATATTTTAGTTTCAAGTATCCCTCATACATCAATTTATAATATTAATAACTTCCTTTCGTAAAGGAAAGAACATAATATATATTAGTCTTAAGGACTCCATCTGATGTATAGTCTTAATAGAGCATCGACCAATAATATTTAGGAGCAATACTTTGATGCAAGGTTGTAAAAAATTTTTTTTTGACACGACACGGAATATATAATATAAACTCGGATCGTAAACTCGAATTGTAAAATCGTAAGTAAAATATTTTAACTAATTATATATTAACAATTTCAGTTAAGTAGTAAATAATAACCTAGTGTGGGGTTTAGTGGTTGTTGAATAATATTTTAACATGTGTTAACATAGTTATTAAACCCAACTCAAGGGTTTCCTAGTTGTTGATTTATATTTCGATAAAGTCTTAACATGTGTAACATAGTTATTAAACTCAACTCGAGGGTTGACCTAGCCAAGTAGTCGGATCTTGAGTTAACTTGATCAACCCAAGAAGATAAAAAAAAATATGTTTGAGATTTTAATATCCCATATGAGAAATTTTTAAACTATATATATATATATATATATATATATATATTGTAAAAAAAAAATATAAGGCATAAAGTGTAATATAATTATTTTATATCAAAAAATTTAAAAATAATTCATGTGAATATAGGTTATAAAAAAATATAAGACATAAAGTGTAATATAGTTATCATATATTAAAAAGTTAAAAAAACAACTCATGTATTCAAGTGGATGTAAGCTATATATAATTATTCTATATAGAAAAATTAAAAAACAATTAATGTGAATATAAAATACCCGTTTGGCACTGCAGCTGATGATAAAAACATAACTAAGATGTTTGGTAATCTTGAACCACACTTTTATTTGACATGAGCTCCACGGAAAAACTGAGGTTGGACCTCAGCTTGTGAAAAGCAATTCACACCTCTTTTTCACTTCGTGGTCTCCTCTCACCGACACTTTTTTTCTTGTAACAAAAAACTTTCCTTGCCCGAGCTAACAGCTCTGTTCCCTTCCCCTCTGTTAAACTTGATCTGGACGAAGATTGACGAACAAACACTCAAGCACTCAAGGGTTACAATGGTCGTTGGACCAGGTAGTCTGGTGTGTCAAGGGCCATCATGCTTAAAATCCTTCTATAGTGGGTCACACACCTCAGTGTCTCTCTTGATCCTTAAGAAACAAGGATCGATCTGTCATAACAAACACAAGAGAGAGAGTTCGTTGCCTCTTGAGATGATGTTGTTTTTTGTATAAGCATGGAGGCAGTAATTCCCGAAGGGACCGTCCTTTCTCTTTCTGCTAGTTGACCAAAAGCTGTATACACTGCCAATAGTTCATAACTTTTGTTTCTGTCCACCTAAAAAATTTCTATTTTTTTAATTCACGTGTAATTGCATTTAAACTTTAATTTTGTAAAAACTAAAACATGTTTATAGATCTGTTTTTTTATTTATTTTACATATAAAAATTTATTGTATAATATTTTTAATCAAATACATGTTTTTAAAATTTTATTTTTAAAAAAACCACAACTAAATTGTAGTTGCATCAATGACACTATATAACTATATTAGAAGGCAATCACAAGATGATAAGGTTTTTTCCGAGTATAATCGCAATTCTAATTTCATTCTAGATGACTTTTTACCTGATATTATACCTCGCTCAGCTAGATTTCAATTCTATAATTCTAATTCTAATTTCATTCTAGATGATAAGGTTTTTTCCGAGTATAATCGCAATTCAAGGATCACAGCGGCCTTCAAGTATAGATTTTGTACGAAATGGAATTGCAAATAGTTTGATGGGACAATGAAAAACTTTTATTAATGTACAATGATTATTCATTTTGTTATGTAATCATACTTCTAAAACAACAATATTTTGCCTATATATATATAATGTCATTTTCAGTAGTTTTACAATCAAATCTCATACAAAAAGCATATTAACCAAACACAACAAACTGCTTTTTTTCAACCATAATTTCAACCGCAGTTTTAACCAAACACTTCAAAATTAACAACAAACCTCACAAAAAGTACTTTTTATTAAACTGTTTTTTTAAAACCACAACCACAATATCAACCACAATACCAAATACCAAATAGATAATATAAAAAAGATATGTGAGACTAGTTATTTATAAATTAATTCTATATTTTTAGGATAAAAAATTATGTTTCTTAAAATAAAATTATGCTTTTGATTCATATCAATCCAACATCAGAAAAAACTTATAATAAGATTCAGAAGCTACAAGCAAGGCAAGGTAGGCCACCTTAATTAGCCTATAGGCACAATGAGGGCTTCCTACCAGACAATAACCGGACTTATAAAAAGACATCATACTATAGAACTTATAAAAAGACATCATACTATAGAGCTTTTAAATTTTCCAAAGATCCACCCTGTCTTTGTGAAACTGGCCCATAACCATCTTCCTTTTATTTTCAACAAACCGCGCCCCAAAGCCCATTGTTATAAATCTAAAGCAGCCTAACCAAGTCTCCCTGCCACAAGACCCAAAGCCAATTATTCTAAATCTAAAGTAGCCTAACCAAGCTAAAGTAGCCTAACCAAGGCAAGACAATAGGATTTATATTAGTTTTCTTTGATTTATATTGCGATAAAGTCTTAATATGTATAACATAGTTATTAAACCCAACTCTCCTAATTGTTGATTTATATTGAAACCTAACTGGAAAGTTGACCTAGCCAAGTAGTCGAATCTTAGGTTAATTTGAATCAATCCAAAAAAATAAAATAAAAATATTTAAGATTTAATATCCCAAAAATTTATTTATATATATATATGTCTCATCCTAATTAGGCCAAGTCATCCGGATCTCAAATCAACCTCCAAAGGCGAGCCAGATTTCTTAATGATGCTCGTCAAGATACTTGGACTTCAAAAATATTCTCACAAGGGAAGAGTTTGCGGATCACATCAATTCTTTGTAAGGGATTTATTTATCAAAGAATTAAAACATAAACTTAGTAAATCATTATGCCTCAATATTGTGCCTAGTACCATCAGTCATCTACAAACCCTAGATATTCAATGGTGTTAATATTATCTCCCAATTATTATTATTTTTTCATTTTCTGAACTTAAGAATTATTCTAAAAAACATGTGAGTTTAAGAAGTCATAAATCATATTGTTTAATTTATATCTAAAAAATACAACAGAATTTAACAAAAACAGCACAGTAACCAATTCCCAAACATTGATTTTGCCCCACAATACAGCACAGAAATATAGTAACCACAACCCCGCAAAACATAGATTCTCCGCTTGCTCTCCTCAATCACTCTCAGCTTTAATCTGAAACTATAGGTTAATGAATCAATTATACAAATTACAAGAATAACTAAGGGTTGTTTAGCATCGTTTGTGGGTTTTTTTTCTTTCAAATTTTTATTGAAAACCATTTTGTTCGATTTAAAAATTAATTAATTGTTGGTTTTTTACAACAAAAAGTTTAATGTTTCTGGTTTCAATTTTTTCTTAAAAAAAACAGAACGAAAACGATTAAAATAAACAATAGATTGAGTAACCATAAAAATAAAAGCACGAGATCCATCTATCAGGAACTTGGAGTTGGCCTAAGTTCGTGGGAACCAGATCCAGCACAAGGCAACCAACCATTTTCTGGTGAAGCACAAACCAAAACAACATGCAAAATGCAGGTGTTCAAGATTTGGCGACATATTCTTTAGAGGTTATAATTTGATTTGTTGAACCAAAGTCTTGTCAGAAATAAGCTGACTCAACTGGATTCTCACTCGCATCCATAATTGGGAAACAAGGGCTCCTCTGCACCAGGCTTAAGATCATAGGCTAACAGAACACAACTGCTTTGTCATATTTCCTTGCATCTAAAAGCGTAAATTCAATGACATTGGGTTTTGCAAGGCCTTGCAAATCATCCGCATCTAGTTTCCTGTTTCTATAGGCTACAGCTAAATGCATTCCATACATATCTCCCTAACAACTTGAATCTCAAATAGCCAAACTCAGTCATAACAAGCAAATTATTACTGTAAAAATGACAACAGCAAATCCAACCAGCAAGCAAAAAGAGTAATAAACAAAAGACATGAAATAAACAGAATAAAAAACAAAATGAAATGACTTCAAAAGATTGATTCAAAGGGAAAGATTATATTTTCACCTGAAATAGTTGATGTCAAATTTCAAGAATGGACAAAAACCATGTTATAATTTTGTCAGATTGTCTCCCTCGTAAAACCGACACAGTATTCATTCCCTTCCTAAAATGGATTCTCCTCTCCTATAATTGCAACAACTAAAGGAGAAGAAGCCATTTTAGGAAGAGGAATGAACAACGTGCCCAGAGAGAAAAAGAAGCAGCCAGGAACAGGGGATTAGGGTTTTCCTTGCCTTCGATTGTTTTTATGCTTGCATATATATAGGGCGTACCTACTACCTCACGACCGTCCACATCGAAACGGCACCGTTGTCATCTTCTCCTGATTTATTTATATGTTTTCCGACACGACAACGTTCCACTTAGAGGTGACGTCAGCTACATTGATTTCAATTTCTTCTCATCCTCCTTTCCAAATTCCATTTTCTAGGCAAAAATTTCAATTCTAAACCATAAAATAAAGTTGCCGTTCTTGATTTACGATGCGTTTATCTTGTATAAAATATTTTACAAAAAAAATTGTGTTTATTTTCTGTAATATAGTGTATAAAAAATTACTAAATATCATTTTTTAAACTTAGTTTATTTGTTAGAAAATATTTTTTTAATTTATAAAATATTAATATATTTTAAATTACCATTTACCAAGCATCAAATCGTAAAACTTATGTAAAATGGTTTAGCTTACAATATTTTACATCTAGAATATTTGGAAAAATTACTTATTAGTTCAAATTTCAAAACTAAAAGACAAGTAAATTCTATTATAATTACTTTTTATCAATAAGTTCACTTTTTAAATTTCTTTTCCAAAGTAATTCAATTTTCGTTTTACTTCTTATAATATCCTCTAAACTATGAACTATTTCTTCTTGTTTTTTTTTTTTGCTATAAAAATGAAATTAAATAAAACAAGACCTGTTTTTGGAAGAAACCTCCACAACACAGCAACTTATTTAATTGATAATTTCATAACATGGATTTATTTCAAAGAAATTTAACTTCCTAAAAGTTTATTCAATTGTATATCTTAAAACACAACACTTAAAATGGTCAAATATGTGTTTTTCATGTTATTTTTTTTTAATTATTTATTTTTGAAATAATATGCTTTTAAAGTTGATAGTAAAAATTGTCTTAAATGTGTAAGTATCAAAACATAAAATATACTTAAATTTACCATCTTTTTTAGGTTAATGGTTTTCCAATAACACATGTGCATTAGTAGATGAGATTATAAAGGGGTTTATTTGACCCAGAAATTTCCTATAAGAAGCTCTAATATTATTCGTGAAGAAAAACGATGACACCTTCCGACTCTGTATTGATTATAGATAGTTGAATATAGTGATAATAAAGAAAAAAAATACCCACTTCAAAGGATAAATGATTTGTTCGACCAACTGAAAAAGGCACGAGTATTCTCCAAGATAGATCTAAGATTAAGGTACTATCAATTGAAGATTAAAGAGAAAAATGTCTCAAGAACTACTTTTAGAACTCGATATGGACATTATGAGTTCCTAGTGACGCCATTTGGGTTAACAATTGCCCCAATAATATTCATGAACTTAATGAATCAAGTATTTCGACCCTGTTTAGATAAGTATATGGTGATGTTCATAAATGATATATTGGTGTATTCAAGCTCTTATTTGGAGCATGAATAACATCTGAGAAGCGTGCTACAAATGTTGAGGGATCATAAACTCTATGCCAAATTGACTAAATATGGATTTTGGCTAAAAAAAATAGTGTTTTTAGGGCATGTAATATCAATGAAAGGAATTTTCATTGATAAAAAAAATGAAAGCTATATTGAAATGGGAAAAACCTACCAGTGTTATAAAAATTTGAAGTTTCTTGGGTTTAACTAGATATTATAAGAGATTTATAGAGGGATTATCCATGATTGCAATTCCTTTTACTCCTTTGACCCCAAAAGGAAGTGAAGTTTGAGTGGACTGAAAAATATGAAAATATTTTCCAAGAGTTAAAGAGGAAGCTTACAATTGCTCCTATTTTGGCACTTCCATCATGATCAAAAGGGTTTATGGACTATAGTGATGTGTCTAAAAGAGGAATTGAGTGTGTTTTAATGCAATATGGAAGGATGATTGCCTATGTGTTAAGACAACTGAAAAGTCATGAAACTAATTATCTAATGCATAATCTAGAACTTGTTGTTGTAGTATTTGCATTGAGGATATAAAAACATCATCTCTATGGATGGCAAGTTCAAAATTTCACCAATCATAAGGTTTAAATTATTTAATATCACAAAAAGAGTTGAATATACGACATAGAAGATGAATAGAATTGATTGAGGATTATGATTGTGTGATACATTATCATCCAGGAAAAGCTAATATAGTTGTAGATGCACTTAGTCAAAAGAATAAAGTAGTTGAAAATGACCCAATTGTTTGGGATGAAAAGGAATCAGCAGGGTTAAGGAAGATTTCTGTCCAACTGGATATAGGACCTGAATGATTGTTTTTAGCCTAACTTAAAGTACAATCAGTGTTCATATATAAGGTATTGAAAGCTCAATCAAAGGATACATAAGTGGGGAAAATAAGGAAAAAGATGAAGGAATGGATTATGACTCATTTTCAGATTTTAGAGGATGAGATGATAGCAATGGAAAGACGAGTGTATTTGCCGGATGATAAGAACCTGAAGGATGAAGTATTGAGAAAGGCGCATAAGTCCTAACTTGTGGTGTATCTTGGTCGTATTAAAATGTATCGAGATTTGAAGGAATTTTATTGGTGGCCAAATATAAAGAGAGGAATTGCAGAATACGTGGTTAAGTGTAGGGTGTGTTAGCAAGTGAAAGTAGAGTATCAAAAGCTTGCTGGACAATTTTAACCACTCTTGATACCTGAGTGGAAATGAGAGGATATCACTATGAATTTTGTCCCTAGATTACCTAGAGAAAAGAGGGGTAATGATTTAATTTAGGTTATTTTGGATTGATTAACAAAATCTACTTTATTCTTTCCTATGAAGATGATGAATTCAATTGATAAATTAGCAAGATTGTATATGAATGAAGTAGTGAGATTACATGAGGTTCTAGTATCTATAGTGTCTGTTAAGACCCAGGTTTACATCTCAGTTATGGGCAAGTATCTAGCGTGCTCTAAGAATAAAATTAAATATGAGTACTGCGTTTCATCCTCAAATGGATGGGAAATCGAAGAGAACCATTCAGACATTGGAAGATTTGTTAAGGTCATGTGTATTGGAGTTTAAGGGGAACTAAGAAGATCACCTATCATTGGTGGAATTCACATATAATAACAGCTATCAAGTTATCGTGGGAATGACTCCGTATAAAGCTTTATACGGAAGGAGTCGAACTCTAGTCTGTTGGGAAAAAATAGGGATATGAAATCAATTAGCCTGGATGTGGTACTGATTACCACAAAGAAGGGGAAGATCATAAAAGATAGAATGAAAACAACTTAGGATAGACAGAAAAGTTATGCAAATAAAAGAAGAAGACCCCTTGAGTTTGAGGTATGGGATCAAGTATTCGTAAATGCTGCATTGTGGAAGCATATTATACCATGATGTATTTTACGTATAATTACTTTAGAAGGCTAAAATGGATCACACTCGAGTGTTGTCATAAGTTTTATTGGAAATAAAGGAGGACTTAACGTTAGAAGTACATCCAATCTGGATATTAGATAGAAGTGAGAAGGAACTCCGAAATAAAAGAATTTCCATGGTAAATATATGTTGGAAAAGTTCCCAAATCAAAGAGATAACATAGGAATGAGAGTTAGAGATTAAAAAAAAAGTACCTAAAGTTATTTCCAAATACATATATGAATTAAATTTCGAGGATGAGAATTTATTTATTAGGAGGGAAGAATGTAAACCCCGGGATGAATTAAAAATAATAACATAATAGAGATTATAGTGTAATGAAATGAAATGAAAAAAGAAAAGAAAAAGAAAGAGGTTAAAAAGATAAAAGAAGAAAGGTTTACAGCTGAAAATGATCGTTTTTCCATAATAAAAAATGGTCTAGCCATTTCTTGAGATGGGTAGACCACTTTAATAAACCGGTTGGACCATTACTCAAAATGGTCATATCATTTTAATTTCTGCCCCCTTAAAACTAACGGGGTGTGGTCAATAGAGAAGAAGACCATTTTCATTTCTTCTTCCTTCCTTTCACCTTAAAGGATTAGAAAGTGATGGTTAGGAGTGAAAAGAAAGGATTTTGAGACAGAAAAAAACATTCACACTAAAAATCAAGGAAGATCAAAGAGAGGAAAGATTGAATTAGAGAGAGAAAGTGAGGAAAAAAGAGAAAATGAGAGAAGCTTTGGGAAAATCTTGATGGGTTGACTTTTGAAATATGTTTTGCAAACAGGTAAGGTGATTGGAACTCTTTTGTATAAATTCAAACAAAGGTTTAGTGATTTTGAGCAAAATTAATCAAAATTAAATTAGGATTCTTTAGATAAAATTAAGGAAAAATAAATTTTTTAGAAATTAGGTTTCTAAGATCCTTGTAGGTTGTTGTAGAAGTGAATTCATGTTGAAATAAAAAAGAAATTTGGATGGATAGGGAAGCCTTAGGGGCTAGACATTAAGAGGCAAAAAGGGAGATTTAATGCAATGGTGTTATTCTTGTAAGTTTTATTGTAATTGTGATAATTAAATATATGGATAATGATATTGATGAATGGTTCTAATTCTATGTCATGAATATGAATTTTTGATGTGTATGAATTTAATGCCTTTAAGGAATTGTTGAATTAAAAACAAGTTTTTGGTTATTTTTGAAATTAAAGCAAGATAGAATGGAGTTCGTGTTTATTAGATGTAATAAGAACTTTTATGTGAATTAAAGAAGGATATTGTTGAAAATGAATAAAGATTTGAAGAAAATGAGAATTGGTTTGTAACTAAATTAATTTTCGCTTAACTAATGATTTAGGATATATGGATGACAATTAGAAAGGGACATATATCTTTTTTCAAAAATGATATGATTAACTTTGTAAGAAAGAGTTAGATATTGAATAATTATATGACAATCAGAATTGTATCAAATGAGTTGGAAAAAAAAGAATTTAGTTATGGACGAGTAACTGAGTGGAGTTAAAATAGATGTTACGATGAATAAGAAATATTTGTGGATACAATGATAATTGATTTTAAAACTTATCAATGCAAAGGAAACCATTGGTGAGATTCAGTGAGCTAGTGGAGCCACTCATAGTCAGACAACAGGTAGGTACTCTATACCTTGTGGTAATTTTTTTTATAACTTTTCCTGCAAACCTTACTTATGAATGATTTAATCCATGAAAATATGGATAGTGATATTGATAATATATATGGAAAGAAAGATACGCAAGTTGAGAGAATTGATTGGTATTCATTAAGGAATACTAGAATATTAGCTTTTGAATAGGAATGCCAAATTGATTGGCAACCAAGATGGATTGACCGGATTGATTAGAAGATAAGTTGACCGGATTGATTGGTATTCGTTAAGGAATACTAGAATATTGGCTTCCAAATAAAAACACAGAATTGATTGGCAACTAAAATGGGTATGCCGAATTAATGAGTACTTAAGTGAGAGTGTTGAAATGTTGACTTTGATACGGAGATGCTGAAACAATTATTTAAGCTATGAATATTACGAGATTTGTTTTGATTTGAATGAATTTTTGTAAAGATAAATTTAGAAGATTATAAAGATCGAATTAAATATTGTCTAGATGAAAAGTTAATTATTTCTTTTAAAATGTTTAATGAGATATTAATTTGTGAGTTAGTAAATATTATTCATTTTGTTACAGGTAACTCACTACCTTGCTAGGAGTAATTATTAGTTGTTGTTTTTATGTAGATTTAAGAAATTATGGATTATCAAGTTGTAATATCAAACTTGTGAATTGTAATTTTGAACACTTTATTCTAAAATGTAATTTAAATATCATAGGATTAAACTAACGATGATTATTGATTAATTAAAGTGATATAATGTATTTGTTGTTTAAAACTTAATAATGCTATCGTCTTGCATGCTTATTACATTTATCATTGCAATTTGAGTAGTAATTATATAATTGGCTTAACTTATGTACATTTATATTTATTCAAGTGTTGGTTGTCTTGGAGTTGGTGTAAATACTTTTATGGTTTAATTACTAAGAGGGATGTTAAATTAATTAATGTCCTGGTGGTATGAATTAACAAATGATAGATATAATAAGATGAGATCTAGGATGATTGGATCGGAAGAAATGGTGAAAAGTTTAGAGTGTTTGTAATTATGAAGTGTTGTTTGTCTGTGACATGATTTTTTAGTACTAGTAGTGACACTAATAATCCTCTTGATGCTAATGATATTGATGAATGTCTAAGGGATAATGAGAAAGATGAAGGCAATGAAACTGATTTTAGTTTACATGACACATCAGCAGATTGTTTGTTTTAAGTTTATTAATTATTAGTTAATGAAAAGTTATTTAAATTATGTATGAATTTTTATTTGAACCATGACTGCCTGATAAAAAATAAAATTACACTATTCTTGAATTTATTCATTAGCAATTTATACCCAAATGTTGGGGATATTACATTTTTCTTCGTTGTTTTATCTTTTTTTCCATCATTTTTCATATATTTTTTTTATAAATTTCACATGAATATTTTATTTTAGATTCTCAAATCTATCATTATCCCTATACTTTTAATATTCATTTTACTCACTTAGTGTAATATTTCCCTTATTAATTTTATAAACTTTATCCAGGGTTTACATCTATTGTGAGTAGATGCAATACCGCTAGAAAAAAGAATGACTCGCCACTCCTAACGCTTCCATGGATGGAGGATTTTGGTAACTAAATGGCCCCGCACATGTCATTCGAAAGGCGTACGGGTCGTCACTCAATAACGTGTGCGTTGCAAGCGTCAATAATTTTTTTAATATTAATTAATTATTTAAAATCACCAAACAACCCTTAACTAAACTCAAAAATAATAATAATTAAAAAAAGCATAATAGAAAGACTAAAATGCCCTTGAAACCCTCAATTCTTTTTTATTTAAAGGGTAATTTTGTAATTTAACTATTTAAACAAAAATGAAAACAGAAAGAAACCCCTCTATACATGTTTAATTTTTTGTTCTTTAAAGGGTATAACCAAGGTTGTTAAAATCACGATTTTGACACGGCACAGAAAATACAAAACAAACTCGGATCATAAAATCATAAGGAATTTTAAAATACATTAAAAAAAATTCATGCTTCAAATAAAAATTCATACATAGTTCAAGCTTCTTAAAATACATGGTTCAAATAAAAATTCATACATAATTTAAATAACTTTTCATTAACTAATAATTAATAAACTTAAAACAAACAATCTGCTGATGTGTCATGTAAACTAAAATCAGTTTCATTGCCTTCATCTTTCTCATTATCCCTTAGACATTCATCAATATCATTAGCATCAAGAGGATTATTAGTGTCACTACTAGTACCAACACCAATATTATGAACATTAGTGCTACTACTAGTACCAACACCAATATCATCAATTTTAATCTCCAAATCATCTTCAGTACCATGACTCTCCATTTCAGCATCATTAGGAATTTCTTCTTCATCACTTTCATCTTCATTACCATTTTTTCTTCGTGTTGCACTATCAATAACACCAAGCAAATCAAAGTTTGAATGTTTTTCTCCCTCGGTTATCCAATCATCATCATATGAAAGATCATCTTCTACACCAAAATTATCAGCTTGCTTTTCGACTTGGTTATCATTCAATTTCATATTGAACATTACAAATACCAAGTCATTCATTTTTTTCTGGTGCAAACGATTTCTTCGTTTTGTATGAACCTAAATAAACAATTCAAATTTATAAGATTTTTATCAAATATTTCAACATTTAAAATAAAAAAATAAAAAAAACTCATCATTTCAAATGCACTCCAATTACGCTCACATCCAGATGAAGTACAAGTCAAGCTTAGAACTCGGATTGCAAACCTTTGTAATTCTAGACAGTCATCCCCATAAGAATCCCACCATTGAGCTGGAGTTTTTTTATCTCTTACTATCTTGGCAGCTTCAATGCCAAACAACCCTTTTGCATCCTTGAATGATTCAAGTTGTAAGTCAATTTTGCACCTTTCACTTGCATTAGACACCATCCTTTCTAAGCATTGATATAATCCAATTTTAATGTTGGCATTAACCTTAAAATTAGGATTATAATGATAATGAGGATTCAAATAATAAGTTGCTGCGTGTAAGGGTCTCTATGGAGTTGAAGTTCCCATCTTGCATCAACAACATTCCATATAGGTGTGTGTGTGTGTGTGTGTGTGTGTCTATATATATATATAAAACAATAAAAATATCATTACGATCTAGGAATATCTAAATTGGAAGACATTCATATTAATAGATGACAACATTTGAAATAAAAATTAGTAAGATATATACCTTTTTTTCTCACAGAATCAAAATTCACTTGTATCTTCTCTTTTGCTTCATCCATTGCTTTATATATAAAACTCATTGTTGATTTCTCATCTGAATCAACTAATCGAAGAACTTTAATTAGAGGATACGCTGCCTTAATACATATAGTGACATCATGCCAAAACCTGTTGTCCAAAACACAATTTTGAATTCGTTTCCCTTTTTTTATTCTTGCAAACCTATATGAACTCCACTATTTGGAAGTAAACAAAGTCATAAGCTGCATTTTATGATCATTCAAACATCCTAGAGTCAAATATGTAGTAGCAAACCGAGTGGCAGCAGGCCTAATCAAATCCTTTCCTTTCGTAAAGTGCCTTAGCATGGAAATAAGAATAGTTCTTGAATAAATATATGAGGTGATTCTCCTCCCCTTAGCAATTGTTACTTGATGAACCTCTAACTTCTTCTCAAAATCTTCTAAAATCAAGTCAATACAATAGGCAACACATGGTGTCTAAAACAAATTCTTTCTTTTTTCCATCAATAATTGTCCCGCGACCTTATAATTTGCAGCATTATCGGTGACTACTTGGACAACATTTGCCTCCCCAATCCTCTCCACAATAGCATTTAACATCTCAAATACCTTATCAGCAGTCTTGGACATATTAGAAGTATCCACCGATGACCAAAAAAACTGTCCTTTTAGGACTATTAACCAAAAAGTTACAAATACAACATCCTTTTTTATTTGTCCATCCATCAGACATTATTGAACAACCTGTTTTTTTTTTTTCCATTCTAGCTTGTACTCCTCAAGCAATTTCATTGTTTGATCCACTTTTTGCTTCAAATACTTCTCTCTAATATCATGGTAGGATGGAGGCTTGAAACTTGGCCTATGCTTTGCAACCATTTCAAGTGCCTTAATAAACTTAGGGTTTTTTACACAATTAAATGTAATTGCACTAGTATAGAAAAACCTTGCAATTTGTCGACATGCTTCTTCTCTAATATCCTTTTTTAGCAATTGATTTAGGGTTGTTTGTGTACTTCCACTCCCACTAGCTACTCTCTTTCCTTTGTCCTTGGAGCTAATTTCTTTTATTTTATCATCATCATCATTATCATTATCATTTCCACTATATTAATAAGCCTTTCTTTTCTTTTCAGTTGCTTCTAGATTTTTCACTAAAACACCCAAAATCATCTGCTTAATATTTTCTGGTACTTGCTGACATGGCTCAACATCCTTACGAGTGCAAACAAAATGCTGTTTGAAACAAAAAATACCTCAACTGATAATTTTTTGACAATACTTGCACAGAACTTTTCTAGAATTCTTATCAACATCTATACCATGTTGCCATCCCACATCAAGCCTATTACCAGAAGCATTTTTTCTAGATGCCATAAGTTTAACAATTCAATAATCAACTCAAATCAACCTTGTAATCAATCCAAACATTTTATGATTGTAATTAATTTTTTGTTAAAAAAGAAGTATCATAATACATGTGTTAGAACAATAATGCATCTAGATGTTAAACATCCAGATATCAAAAAAGAATTACCATAATACTGAATTCAAAAACTAATTAAAATCAGTAACCTAGTTAACAGTTTTGAGAAGTAAAACACTGAATCCAAAACACAGAATATAACATTATAACTCATGACTTACGTTTTTCTCCAAATGCTTTATTTGTTGTTTGTAATGTTTTCCTCTCTGTCCCGTAAGCTCTGACTCTCTCTTCTCAGTCAGTATAAACAAGTCAAAGTGTCAAACCATTCTGGAAAATAAACAAGTCAAACCATCAAGGTGAAAACCATTTTCACATAATCCATAAGAAAATCTTCATGAGATAGAACACAATATCTATTGTGAACCCAGTTTTCTGCCATCTATATAACATTCAAAATCAAAACATTTTTTTCAATGTGTCTCAAACAACCTCAATGGCCTTCAATCCTTCACAGAAACTACAAATTTAACAAAACAAAACACTGCTAAACAACAGTCAAATGTACTCAACTCAAGCATTCACAAACAGTTAGCAAACACTGTTTGACTTGTTTTCGAATAACAACTAACCCTAAATAAATTCACATATGAATATTTTAGACTCTTGCTTCATGTCTTTTTTGTTATCAAAAAATAAAAATTCAAACAGTTGTGTAAAATTCACAGTTGTCTGCAAACAAGTTAAACAATTGTGTAAAATTCACAGACTCGTTTTATGTGAGTGTCCCATGAAAACTGAATTGTAAATATAAAAACACCAATTTAGACAACTTAATTGCCTGGGATTCGGTGAGAGACCCATGACACAGGGGACATGTCTGAAATTTTACAAATAAATTACTTTAGACTCTAAATCATAATGCTATTTGCAGGAGGTGAAAAAAGATAAATAGAATAATTTACGATGGCTAGTGGAGACTGGAGAGATGCCGCTGTTGTCGTCTGAAATCTGGATCTCATGGTGCCTGGTGAAAAGGACGTCATCGATGATGGAAAAATAAAAAAGAAGAGGGTTGTTGGTGGTAAACCGGTGGTTGATTGTTAGAACTTGGACGACTGAGAGAAGGAGAATAAGGATTTAGTCTTTAGAAACTTACGGATTTTAATTTTGTTCCTGTGTTGTTTGTGTGAAAGTCGATGAAGAAAGATGAAGAAAGAACGTGTTAAGTGTTTTGCTTTTGTTATGTGTGTGTAATAGGCCAATAATCGCTGGACACCTGGAGTTGGAGGGAATAGTGATTCACATTTTATCTTCTGTGCTGAAAGCGTTAAATCGGTGGTGAAATCGCGTTTTTACGCGATTTCACCTGATTTTAGCGATTTTACCCAATTTTAACCCGATTTCATTCATTTTCGAGTTTTTAGAACGATTTAGCACGTTAAGTGTATATTGACTCGTATAACCGTAACTTCACTGTGCTTTTTTTTTTTGTAAAGACAAAAGATCCTCTGGTCTAAAGTTAGACATTTTTTTTCTTTTAAGGTTAAAATAGTCATTTTACTATGCTAAAAAGGTGTCCTAGCCAATTTGCTCCCAATCAATTTTGCAATGACCAAGGGATCCCCTAAAATAGATGATTCTACTCGAAGGAGCAAGCTATTTCAGTTTTTAGTGAAGGGTAAAAATGTCATTTCAATGTTCCAATGAATAGTAAAATATTTCTATGATCATAGTGTTTTACTGATGGCTCTTAGTTTTTTTTTTTTGTAATTTTTCCTTCAAAATTTTATTTGTTGTCTTTCCTACGAGTGTCTTTTTTTTATTCTATAAATAAATAGAGTTATTAAATCTTATCAGGCCCATAACAAGGGTCACAAGTTGGGCATTTTAATCCAAATGGACCCCAATTAATCTCAAACGTTGTTTCAATTAATCACAAGTTGGGCATATTAGAACAATGTCTTTTTGAATTTTTTAAGTCAAACCAAAGTTTGATAGGATCAACCGGGTCATGTGTGGGACCTGCTTGGTTTATTGAGTCATAATAGGTTAGCTCTCACCCGGTTTAATTTGAAACCCAACTTAGATTAGGAATCAAATCGGCAAATCATCAGGGTGAACTATTAGATTAGCATGTTATCAAGTTTACCTTTCGGTCAAGGTTTAATAAAATCATCAAAAAATTCTAGTGCACGAACAATCTTACTAGTGTAACCTAATAGTAATAGGTCGTCTTATTGAAAATCAATGACTCGAGCCTTCCATCTTTTGATATGTTTTTTTCCCATAATATTATCCTTGACGTTTCCTATCATTTATAAATTATCATCGATGATATAAATAAATAAAAAATTTCAATGTAGTTTTAAATTTATATACTCATTTTCAATCTCATCTAAAACTTATGAACTTATCAATTAAGTTTTGAATATTTCCTACATTTCTTAATCGGATTCGTTTATTAAATTTCTCAGATATTTAAAGTCTATTGTGTATAATTATTCATTAAAAACCATCTATTTGAAGAAAAAATTGACAAAAATTTAATGACTTTTATTGTTTTCTTTCTAATGCATATATTTTATACACCATACAATTTGCTAAATATTTATAAAAAGACTTGATTGTGAATTTCTTGAAATGATTGATAAAATTTATAGGTTTGTAATTTCATGAAATTTAATCGAGAATGAGTATATACATTAACAAAAACTAAAAAGAGGAAGTGAATTCACCATTCACTTCATCGCAAAACATTGTTTACAAGAATAATGCTTTTTTATTTATTTTTTTCCTCAATTTCAACTTTTAATATTGAGCTTATTGGAAATTAATTTTCATAATTAATTTTGATTTTCTTTCTATATGTTTATCATGGTTTCATAACCTAAGTTTCGAGTTTGACACCTAGGTTGAATCAAGTTTTTTCTTGGGTTCTTTTTTTAATTGATTTTTTATTTCAATTTCATCTTTCAAAATTGGATTGATTAAGAATTGTGCGTTATAATTTATTCTGATTTGCTTTCTATGGGGTTATCTCGATTTTATGATCTAGATTGCGGTTTAGCAGGTTAACCTTAGTTTACTTGAGTTTTTTTAGGTCTTTCTTTAATTGATTTTTTAAATTTCATCATTCAATATTGAGTTTCTTGATAATTATGCTTCATAATTTGTAACAATTTTCTTGCTATGAGTTTATCATGATCTCATGATCCGAGTCATGAATTTGATATGTTAATACTAGTTGACCTAAGTCGATCATATATATTGCCATTTCAATATTAAAAAAAAAATCTTATCTTGAATTTTTCTAGTCAAATTATGATTCTACAATCATACATGTTGCTTTTAGAGTTGTCAAGTCGATTAAGTCATATCAGGTGAAATCCACATAATCTAATTTTTGTTTTTTCTAGAAAATATGTAACAATGCCTAAATTTTATTTTTATATTTTTAAAAAAACTTGATTCTACCTACAGTAGTGCCAACCAATGATCTCTAATAACAAAATAAACTAAAACGGAGGAGTGATGTCTATAACACCATTTCCTATAACTATAGACTCAGCGGTACCATGGATTGTAATAGTGCAATTAGAGTTTTGACCCCCAATCAAGTAATAATTAGCTTGACTTATAGGGGTAAGAGGGTTTTTTTTTTTCATTTGTAACAGTAAAAATACTAAAATTACCTTCAAGACAAGGAATATATGCCTGACATCCATAGGCATTTTTTGTTTTATTTTTCTTTTGAATGCCAAGAAAAATTACTTAAATGCAACTGAAGAAAAACAATAGCCTTCGGTCAAGGGTCTTTTCTATCTTTCCAAGTTTATTTTTTGTTATTTACTATTTTGTTGAGGACATTATGGTCTTTTGACATATGAATGCACAATATACTTGCTTAAATGCCCTTAAAGTTAAAAAAAAAAAGCTTTCAACCAGGGGTCTTTTTTTGTCTTTTCATATTGCATTTTTTTTGTTATTTAATGTTTTGCTGAGGGCATTATGGTCTTTTAACATAAATTAAATAATATTAAAATTTAAAAAGTTGTTGGTGCGTGTATGTGAGGAGCCCACGCACTTTGAGTGGTGTGTGTGGCACCTCTTGGTTGTAAAAATTGCCTTTCATCTTGTTTGTCATTGGTGGCTTTTTTTTTGTTTTTTCTTTTATCTTCCCCCTCTCGAATTACAGGTCTGTCCTCGTTTCGGCATCGATCCTCTTTTTTTTTATTTTTAATTTTTGTCCTTGATCCTTTTGTGAAAACTGATTTTTTTTTTTCAATTTAGCCCTTCAATTCTAATTTGTCATGTATTGATGCTTTCAATTTGGTCCTTATACTTTTGATTATTAATTTTTTTTCTTGACCCTTTAATAAAAATTTTATTGTTTTCAATTTTACCGTTCAATCTAAATTTATAGTGTATTATTTATTTCATTTTGTTACTCGTTCTTTTATTTTTTTTTATCTTTCTATTAATATTTTTTATTTTTTTCCAATCTAACCCTAAAATTAAAATTTTGTTGGTGTCCTATTTATTTTTTATTTCAATTTTAACTCTTATTTTTTTAATTGCTATTTTTTATTTTGAATCTTTTTGTGTAACTGTTTTTCGATTTCGTCCTTCAACATTTATTTCTTAGGGATTGAGCTTCATAATTTTTTCATGTATAGTACTTCAAGTCTTATGACTCGGGTCACGAGTTTGAAAAATTAATATGGAATGACATATTTGTTTTGATTTCTTTTCTTTTTCCGATATCGTTGGTTGACATTTGTTTTTTTATTAAAAAAAATTGGGTTTGTAGTTCTCTTCTCTTCTATTTTTTATTAGATTATTCTGACTTCATAAACTAAGATGTGAGTTTGACGAGTTAACTCGAACTAACTTGCCCTTTAATGCTTAAATTACATGCTTATTATGCTAGCTTAGATTGAATCATACTGGTTTTTTTTTGTTATTCTTTGTACCCTTTTTGTCATTTGATATTCAATTAGCTAAAAATTAAATAACATTCATTTTCTGCTATGAGATAAAAGATTTTTTTTTCATGTTACTGTGACTGTTTTTTAATATATATCTTTTTTTTAATGTTTATTAATGTCAACTCTTTTTTTTTCATTTATTTTTTTATATAATTGAAATAAAACTAGTTTATTTGATTGTTACTGAGTTATTAATTTTTTATTTTTCTTAATGCAGTTACAACTGAACATTTGACGAGAAGAAAAGAAATAGTAGTGGAGACCCGCAACTTATCACGTCTAGGTGGCTAAATCTAGATTTCTGGTATAAATTAAAGAAACCTCAGCAGTCATTTCTCAATTTTTTCCAATTCCAAATTAAAGGAAGTTGACTGCACAGTTCACATCCTCAAGGCCGCTTCTATAAATTTTTTTCTTCATCCGTAAATCGCTCTCCCTCTCTTTATAATTTCGATGACAGGAATTCGGTTACAACAAGAAGAATCAGCTGACCTAACGCAAATCAGAGCTGCTGGTACCGGCGGCGATCTGGTGTCGGACGACGATAGGTCTGTGGCGGCGGACTCTTGGTCAATTAAGAGTGATTATGGGAGTACTCTCGATGACGATCAGCGCCATGCTGATGCGGCCGAGGCTCTCTCCGCTGCCGCTAACTGTCGCGCCGCTTCTGATTACAGGTTGGTATTTTCACTTTTAATTTATTCACTTTTTACCTTTCTTTTACTGTTTGAAACTGAATTAAAAATTCAGTGATCAAATTAGGAAGTTGGGCCTTTTTCTATTATTTAAACGTCATTGGAATTGAAATGTGAGAGTTTAAAATTTAAAAATCGTTTTGCTTTGCGTGAATTTCTTATTCTCTTATTGTTTCTATTCTTTTGGTATTTCAGAAATTTGGTAAAATCCTTTCGATTTTTTCTGTTTTGTTTTAATTTAGAAACCACTTTATTTCGCCTAATTTCTCTCGGTTTTTATTATTTTTATTATCTTGTGATGGAAAGATTATTTAGTGAGGGATTAATGGATTTATTATATACGAGAATGCTTGCCAATTGTCATTCGTTTTAGATGTCTGTGCGAATGTGCATGTACACTGAATCATTGATTGCTCTTGAACACAGTTCAGACAAGGAAGAACTGGATGCTGAAGGCGTGGCTTCCATGTTAGGTCTACAGAGTTATTGGGATGCTGCCTATGCTGATGAGTTGGCAAACTTCCATGAACATGGTCATGCTGGTGAAGTTTGGTAAAGATTCTTTTATTCATTTAATTTTCTATGCATAAGAAAAACTTCTTGCTATTCAGTTTATGTGATGATGAAGGTTGATGTCTGCTGCCTAACGATGGAAATATAAAGTTTCCTTGTAGTGGAGCTTTAGCTTGTTGTGACTTGAGTGGAAATGTAGTTCCTCAAAAAATAAACTTCTTATTGATGGCTTTTCATAGTCTGAAAATCTCAGGCATCTACTCTCTTTGACTGTTAGGAATGCATGTCATACATGAACCTTGCTTTTCTCACTCAATATCAACACAGAAATTTCTTTATTCTGAGGGAAATTCATTGTTTTGTACATCTGTACTAAATTTTTTTATCTAGTTTTAATTTTCAAAATTACATTTTATAATTCTGCTGCTAGTGGCCTAGAATTTGTCAGTTCTCGCGCAATATGCAATAATGATGCTCAAATGGAATACAGGAATGCCAAGTTATGCTCAAATGTTTTATGTGACCAATTAATGTTATAGTATCATAATGGTCTTAGAACTAGAAGCATATTCAGATTCTTGTAAGGATGTGTTGGTCCTTTAAAGTGCCTCCAAAACTGGATCTTTTTGAAGATGCGATGAGGTAAAATTAGTATTTTTCTTTTGTAAAGAGAAAAAAAGGCTATTTATCTATAGATTTTTGTTAAGCAGAGATTTTTTTGTTTGGCTCTCACCCGATGGGGTCCAGCTGCATGGAAAATTCTCTGGGTTAACTCATCAGAATTACTGCATTTGGATGCACTTTAAGGAATAGTCTTTTAAGTCAAGGGTATGCCATAAAAAAATGTATGAATGATAAATCATTATAAAACTATGCATGATAAATCAATCTAAAACTATGCTTTTTGTTGATTTCTTGATTGGATTTTTTCTATAGGCAAAAAAGGAGAAAAAACCTTAGGAGCACCAACACGGTGCAATCCATAATCTATACAGAAAGGGCATCACACAAGTACTTTTTGCATGACAAAGGTGTATGTTATAATCCAGCTTTAAATAACAGAAAGATAGCTACACTACTTAAAGGCCTCTTATTATAATTAAAGGTATTAAGACACTTTTCCCCATATCTGTTCACAAGCATTCTGAAGTCCATACCTGTCCTTGAGCTAATGCCTAGCAGATTGCCACTGCTGAGAATGAATGCTGTCACAGTTTTCTAGTCTAAGCAGAATGCCAAAGTGATACAGCGAATCTGTTGCTCTCTTACGGAGATTTTACCTCCTGGCTAAGGTTTGTCTTTTTTGGACATTGTCAACGGCCATGATTCTCCACAATACTGTTTTCCAAGGAAAAAAAAGTAAGTGGAGGTCAGCTTTCTTTCTAATAGCTTTCGAAAGAAAGCTGGTCTCCCATGCATAGTTAGCAGGGTCTCACATGTTTCTGATTGGATTGAGTTATTCATGATGTAGATTGAGTAAAATCTTGAATACTTTTTAGATGCTATTCATTACAATAGATGATTCATAGGAAGGTATATCAGTCGTAGTATCTACATGGTGAGTTTAATCTACATGGTGAGTTTAATTCGAAACACGCGCACACAGATATATATATATATATATATATATATATATATATATATATATATATATATATCTTTTAAAGATGAGGTCTGCAACATGTAAATGATTATTTTTCTCTTTTGCTAATATTGATCCATATGTTTATGCTATTGGGATCTCATTTGTTTGCTTCTTTTTCATCTTTCGCTATAGGTTTGGGGCTGATGTCATGGATGTCATTGCTTCTTGGACAAAAGGCCTGTGCTTTGAAATTTCTCAAGGTTGCATTCCTAATCATGTTGATGATATCAAGTCTGAAACTGTTGAAGAGAGTGATAAATATCTGTCCAGCTGGAGTGTACTTGACATCGGGACCGGCAATGGTTTACTCCTTCATGAACTTGCTAAGCAGGGGTACACTTTGAGATTTTGCTAGTTTTGGTATTATATACTATATCACCCAAATAATTTAAAGTGGCCTTACAAAAGCAATAAATTTGACTTAACTGTATCACCTTTTCCTTTTTTGTATGAAGACATGAGACATATGTCCTGCAAATATTAATTTAGGATTTGGAAAGTTATTTTATTACGTAAAATATTGATGAAGTTATTGCTAGCGGTGCCTTCGCCAGAGATGGTTAAGGTGGCTAATGCAAAGGGACCTTGGTATTCATACATGGATCCACCAGTGAAGAGCAAGTATATATAGAGTCTTGACAAAAAAATAATTTTGTTTACATGCTTTCTGTCATTTTGACTAGAACATGCACACACATTTGTGTTCTTGCTGGGACTTTAACTTTGATTGAAAGTTTAATCTTTTGGTATCTCAATTACTGAAGGCCACGTGGGAGAGCAACTTCCATGGACCTTTGTTATGCAGGAAAGTAAATATTCACATTTTTGTTTTGGAAAAGAGATGTTAAAGAGAAGGAAAGAAGCAAATTTGATCAAAATCTCATTGAATACATTTTGGTTCTTGAATATCTGTGTTCAGTCTATCTCTATGTGCATGTTGTGACACATACAAAACTCAGTGGGTGCACTTCCAATTTAAAATAAGATTAGTTTCACTGTTGTTTTCAGAAATATGGAATTGATAATTCAGCAAAATTTGCCCACATTGTGCAGAGCCTGATTTAATGCTGTTGCAAAACTGTTGAAATTTTTTAGTCAAGCTAAAAATTTGCTCTTAATTATTATATTTTGCTAGAATAATGAAGGGGCTCTTGTGTTTACCAGGTTTTCTGATTTAACTGGAGTTGATTACAGTGAAGGGGCCATTAACCTGGCGCGTAGGCTTGCTGATCGTGATGGGTTTTCTAATATCAATCTTCTGGTGTGTTATAACTTTGATATTACTATGAAATTATAACTTATGGTGTGTAGTCTTGTGAAAATTTGACTTACAAGTGCACTAGGCTCATAAACAAGCTTGTGATTGTCTTCTCCATGAAATGATCATTTTTGTCATCTTTTGGCAGGATGTTGATATTGGATAGTTTCATCTTATTGTTTAAATGAAATCTTAATGATTGATAGCATGGAAATGAGCAATCTATCCATAGCCTTTTGTTTTTAGGTAAATTGCACTAGCCTCCGCTCTAGGTATCTAGGTATCGTGGAATTATAGAGACCCCACCCAAAAATTTAAGGATATTACAGAAACTCCCTTTCCCAAACTAATCCCCTTACTATTAAAGGGGTGATTTTAAAAAATTGTAAGGGCATTTTGGATACAAAAGAGAATTTCTGTAATGTTTTTAATCGTGGAGGGGTTTTTGTAAAATCTTCAAACTTTTGGGTGGGCTTGGTAATTCCACAATACCTTGTGGGCTTGTTGTAATTTACCAATTTTTTATTGGTCATTTGTTTCTTTTCTTTTATTGGACTTTAATAGTGGATGGTTTTGTCTTAATTGTTAAATGAACATTAAATATTTGTTAACATGGCATCAAACTATTTTTTGCTTTTTTTTTTTATTTCTTTTTTGAAGTGTCATGCATCAATACTTGAGAAAACTGGTGACCTTTCAAGCTGGAAGTGAGCTGCTCCTGAATTTCTTGTAGAACTTGTTTCTAAGCGACATAATCTTTTAATTGTACTTGGTCATGTATATGTATCAATTTCTGTTCAAACATATATCTTGTCACTTTTTGGTCTTTAGGTTGATGATGTTCTTGAGACAAAATTAAACAGACAGTTTCAGCTGGTCATGGATAAAGGGACTTTAGATGCCATTGGATTGCATCCTGACGGTGCTATCAAAAGGTAAAATCAATAGTACCTGCTGACCAGGGTATCCTGATTACATTCTGGTCTTGTTTACTTAAGTACCCTACATTTACAAATTAAATTTCTGTTAAGATTCCAGTTCAGTCACTACTTGTTAAATAGTAAATGTTAAACTAATCTTATTTTTTAATTTCAGGATCATGTACTGGGAATCAGTTTCAAAGTTGGTTGCAGTTGGTGGAATCTTGGTAAGCTTGCATGTTGGAGCTAATTTATCTTTACTTCCTTTGCAATCAGTAATACTAGCTTTCAAGTCAATCAAGAAGCCTAATTTTTTAGCTAAAGACTTGGGTTGCATTTTGCATTCAAATGTCATATTTTCCTTAGACTAGGTCATTTTGTTTTTAACTCTCGCAAGGTTGACATTAGTTTCTAAACCTTCAACCTGCTAGCTAATGTTCTCTTTGTTTTTTTTCTGATCATGATGCATAATTGCAGGTGATTACATCGTGTAACAATACAAAAGACGAATTGGTGCAAGAAGTAGAAAATTTCAATCAAAGGAGGATTGATGTATCCCTGGAATCAGAGTCCATGAAGGGCCATGAAGCATCCAGAGATCCTCCATTTCGATACCTCAATCATGTCCGAACATATCCTACCTTCATGTTTGGTGGATCAGTGGGATCACGTGTTGCCACCGTGGCATTTCTTCGAAACTGAACATTAGTTTCTGCCATGGGTGGGACACTGGTACGTTTTGATGTGTAAGATGGGAGGGGAAGTGATATTTTTTGAGAAAGCTTGATGTTGTTGGAATTGAATACAATGTTTGATGCACTAATGATGACTATATCAATTCAAACTCGTGAAGAATGCAGAAATGATGTGATTCAACGTTCATTTAAAGATGCTCACTGAATTTATGTTTTCTATTAGGCAAAGATAATTTCTATGTTACTACGCTATACATTATACGCTTGTTTTCTCCATTGTTTCTAGCTTTTAGCTACTATATTCTCGAGCAAATTAATGCCAAGTGATAAGTCTCTTTTAGCAGTTTCATGTAGAGGATTAGCACGGTAGTTATTTGTCTAGAGCGTCATGGGCATTAAGCTGATGAAAAGTTTCATGAAGAGGATGTGCTATTATAGAAGGATGGGAAGTTATATGATGCTCCTAAAGCAAGCCGATTGAAGCTTATTCGGGAAGCTCACACTTCTTTCGTTGTCATTTTGGCATCCGTAAAATAGTTGCAAATCTGCGAAGGTATGTTCCCTAACCTAATATAGTGAATGATGTCAGAACATATACTTGAGGAGCTTAGTATGCAGTGAGTAAGCCACACAATAAAAAAATTGGTTTTTACACTCTGTTACATGTTTCTAGTCTATCATAGGAAAAAATTTCAATAGACCTTTTGAGTGCTTCACCTGTTATTAGGAAGAGTAATAATGATTATATTTTTATGGTCGCCGATAGTTTTAGCAAAACAACAATTATGAATCCTTATAAGAACATAGATGCAATGAGAGCAACATTTTTTTTTCTTTTTGGTCTACTTTTGCATGCCTAACAATACTGTCAGTAATCGAGATACAATATTTTTCAATAGATTCTAGAATGCATCATGGGATATTCTTGAAGCTAATAAGCGGATATGTCCTGACTAAGGTTATAAATCGAATTGTGGTTCATGTATTGATGAAGCACAGAAAATGGGCATTTTAAGGTTTATGATCATGGGCCAAGACGTGTAGGCTTAATATGGGCTTTGTGTTTAGGGTTATTGTTTGTTGGGCTTGACTAATGATTTGAAGTTTGTCTAAAAACATAAGTTCCCCGTGGAATGAGGAACTCTCTAATATTTAAAATATGTGTATGAGAGAAATAACATATGATAGAATTGAGAGAAAAATATAAGCACTAATTGTCAAAGAGCAAAATTGTCGAGTGTGATAATTTATTTTTAACCTTTAACCTATGACTCAAGGTATTTATAGATCTTGATCATATTCATCTCAAGATGTGGAGAGCTTTATGATTGATGGAAACATTGATGCTCACTATTGGTTGTAGAAGTTTGTGATTGTCAATGACATGCTGACTAGAAATAACCATTGGTCGAACAAGGATACGCTTGAGTTGTATAAAAAGTAATTCATGTTGCAATAAGACCATTGACTAGGAATGTGGTGACAACCATGTATAAAAAAGTGTACTTGTAGAGAATATATTAGAGAATATGTCAGTAAATCATAAAATTTTTTGTGTGTATGACAGTGTGTGATTGACTCCTCAAGAGTTAAAAAGTACTTAGAGGTGTGTGCTAGGAGCCGAGAATTTTTTGGGGTACTAAGTCAAGATCCAAATCATTTATTAGTGTTAAAACATAAGAGAAAAAGGAGACACAGTCCATTTAAGCTAGCCTAAACATAATGGAAATCAATCCACCTAGGCTGCTACCTAAACAAAAGGCAATTGTTTGGGCTACCAACCCAAATGGTGACTCTAGGGGGCAATTCGTCTAGGCTATGGTCCAAATAGGCTGCTATTTTGTTTTCTTAGTAAAACTTATTCACCTATATCTTTCCCCCGAGTCTTTTAATATATGTGTTTGAAAAACCTAACTAGTAAAAGTGGAGGAAAAAATACTTACATTATAAATGTTACCTGTTGTGGTTACACGTGCATGCAAATGTTACCTCTTTGTGTATTATGAATGTGTCTACATGAGGGTTCTCCCCGTAACTTTGTTAACACTGGTCATAAAGACTTGGAGAATGATCTATGATCCTTTTAAAGATAAATAGTTGCGAAGACCTGAAGAAGGATCCTTGATTATTTTAGGGATATTGAAGATACGCATGGAGATTCAATAGGGACATACGTGGAGACATGAAGATCTCACCATGGAGATTTTTTATGGAGATATGTTTAGAGATTTTAACGAAGATTTCTGTTAAAGACATGAAGAGAAATTACTATTATTGAAAAGTTCAAAAAATAGAGATACAATTATTGAAGATAATTCTAGGATTATTTGATCTTAGGTAGCTCATCAATTGTGCAAACTTCTTTCCTTCCTTGTTCTGGTTTTTTTTTCCATGAATTGGTGAAGGTAACTTTTGGGGACCAATCTTTCTATCTCCTTTTCAGAGTGTGATATTCCTCGGTGTCATGTCTATAATCATTGTGAAAAATATAGAATTTATTAGGGTTTCTCGTGTTCACGTTACTTTTAATAGGAAAACAATATTGCACAAATTCTCTTTTTGATAACAGCTAGCACCTCAATCCATGTGGTAGTTAGAAGGGTAATATGGAGCTCAAAGAATGTAAGGCAATCATAAATGTGTCTCTTGGTGCTCATTTTAAATGCTTTAGTTGGAGACTGCTGATATTAGAAAGATTTTTCTCATTTAAAACATGGGTAACCTTGTCTGATCATGCTGACTTTTTACACCATCATATAATTTTTCATGGTCTATTTAACGCTGAAGAGATTTCTATTAGGGAGAGTGTATAACCTTTTTATAGGGAATAATTATATACTCTACTAATTAGAGCTTATATGATGATGAGTTCAAAGAGTCTTTTCACATTGAGTATTTCTTTGTTGAACCTTTAAAGATATGCATTGGTGCTCTCATCTTCTTGTTGTGTAATGGTGAAGAGCCTAAGGGTGCTTTGTTTAGTTGGAATACTTGTGCTGAAGTGATATGTAAGTTTGGAGTCGAGATTATAAAAATAGAGGATAAAGCTAGAATCTAGGCTATGGTGCTATGCATGAGCATATCCACGAAGCATTGTTGAAGAATTTTGCGCATTGCATCATAGTCTTGTGTGACAAGCTTTAAGATGCATCTTACATTTTGTATGCGCTTTTAGGAGTTTGTGAATCCCTTGTAGTTGTCTAGGGTTGTATTTATAGAAACACAATATTTGAAAAGTTGTGTTCAGTATTCTATTGGAAAATATAGATTCTTCCAATGAGTTATGTTTAAGAACTCATAGAGCTGGTAAGAGTCCTAGAATTGTCATGAGGCTTAAGAGCCCTCCATTAAAAAGTGGTTACCATGATTATTTTTTATAGGGCATGAGAGCCCCTCCCACTGAAGAGTGATGATTTGATGATGTTGCTATTGTACTAGGGAGATCTCTGATTCATTTCTTGGAGAGTGGTGCATATAACACTAAGGAGACCAAGTGCATTCATTGGAGAGTAGTGTATATAACATTGGGGAGACCAAATCCATCCTTTTCTAGGAGAAATGCGCATTCTTAGGATAAGTGTTGAGGGGCCTTTAACCATCACTTGAGTAGTGAGTTGTTGACGCTTAGGTTGGGTAAGAGTGTCCGTGGCAACGAGTTGACTTGTCCCGCGTCCTAGCCCAGATGGGCATTGGTTATATATGCCATGTAATGGCATGGAAATGCCAAAAGCAAGTTTTAGAAAGAAATTGATAGCCTTTTGATCAGTATCCCTACAAACGACGCAATTAATGAAGCCCTAAAAATCTAAGTAGCTTAAGAATAGGGCTCTCAAGTTGGATAATCAGTTAATCAATTGGTCCAAACAATCTGATCCATTCTCCTTAGCCAAAATGATTAATAGCTTGTACTTGGTAGGCCAAGGTGGCTTGTAGCTAGTACTTGCAAAAGGTCACTTGTTGTGGATGTGTGGACTCTCAGATGCTTAAGTAAGTATCTTCTTAGAAAGAGAAAGTACAATAATATTCTAGAGAGAGATGTTTTCAAATATATATGTAGTAGAGAATGAAGATTGTGAACCTTTATTTTGAATGATTTATGGTGTATTTATAGCCCATGAGTCTTGTTCTTCTATGGAGAGGAGGAGTTGGAGTGTAATTCCACCTTTATGATATTTTGAGTTGTATTGTGAACTGCATTCCACTCATTTTATACAGCAAAAGGATGGAGATATGGTAGGCTATGAGAGACTTTAATACACCTAATGGTATTGGTGAATGTAGACTTGTTTAATTTAGTATATTTGTTGAGAAATAATTCTTATAATATTTTATGTAAAAATCTATAGAATTGATGGCACTAGATTCAGGTATTATGTTTGAATCCATGGGTGTAGTGAATCCAACCATACCCAAGGTGCGATGACAAAAATCCTTGGGAAGTCCTCAGGCTCAACATCGAGATAACATGCGACATGCCCACCTTGTTGGCCTGGCAGTGCGGTAGGCCAAGCTATTGGATCTGGTAGGTGCTAGATCTAAGTTGCGTCTGGGCCTGGTATATTGTCAGGCCTATGTACTGAACTGACATCGTTTGGGCTTTATTGTGATTAAAAAAATAAATAATAAAGATATATCAGTAAAATCTAGTTTCATTACTAATCTTCAAAGTTTTAGATGGTTATACAGAAACCAAAATAAATGACTTCCAAACTATCTATATTTAGTGAGTTCCAAACTATCTGAACTTAATCATCAGCTAAGTAATGTTCTCTGATACATCCACACCTACAATAACTGAATGATAACTGAAGTGCACTCCTTTAATATTTGAGAAACTAACAATCAACACATCTGCCAAATTGTGGTCTTGGAGTGTGACGATTGTTGGCTCCAGATCCAGGATAATCGTTGAGTTCTACAATCTTTCTTCCATGTGCGATATGTTCATCGTGATCCTTCTTCTTGCTCTGGAGTACCTGTCAGCGGATGGATTGATATTCATGAACAAAATGGAGTTGAGAATATTGGGATTATAAAATCAAGCATCATGATCTTAGCTGTAGGGAAATCAAGAATTATATATTTTGTTACCAGGTGGGTGTCGTCAAGAATCGGAGGAACTTGATCATGACCATGCACCTGACTTCCAGTTCCTGGAGAAATAAAACAACACATCACAATCAAGAAGAATTATCGTATTAAGAGTAAAAAAAATGAAAGAAATGAAGGTGTTAAGAAGGGTATTCAAGACATACTCCTTGTTGAGATTGAAATATTGCTCCAATAAACAAGGTTAGAAATCAACAAAAAGCTTACAAGTAACCGAAAGAGCATTCCTGCCATTGCTGGAACAAGCTTCCTTACTCACAATCTAAGGGAAGCCCTCAAATTATGTGTATATATCATAGATGTTTCTGATAAAATAGACTTGCCAAAGTCAAAAAGTGACTCGAACACAACTCACTTGTGCTTGTGGGGGAGAGGGCCTGCGCGTTTTAAGTCCAGCCATAAGATCATACGGATCGAAGCCATTAAATTGTATATATTAGTCTGTGAAAGTGGGGGTGTAATGAGAACAATATATCAATTAACGTAGTGGGTAAAGATGGAGCACCTAAATTCGAGTGGAGGATGACTATAGAAATATGATGTCTTGCACTAATCTAGTGGGAATTAATATTTATTAGAGCCAAGGGATGTTCACTGCAAAGTTTGCTCCCTCCCTCTTTTATTTTTTATTTTATTTTGTTTTTCTGGGTCTTCGACGGCTTGCTCACATCCGTGAAAAGTGACAAATTCACAATAAATTAAAGCAATAAAATCGATATCTAAGAAGTGGGAGGTAAATTTAGAAGATATGCTATCTGATCAGCCAATAGTCATGTCCGTTGATAGTTTTTTCCTTTCATTTTTTGAATGCGTGGATCGCGACCAGTATTGATAGATGTTCTTAAAGTATAATCAATTTTTTTTTAATTAAAAAGTAGTTTTATGTTAATATATATAGCCTATCCTTAATATGCATAATTAAATAATATTATCTTGTTTATTTAAAAATATAAATTTAATAATATTTGAGAAATTCATATAAAACATAATTACTCATTTTTAGCAAGAATCTATTTCTTATACGAATATTCTTCTGGAAGGCCCTGCATTACCACACTTTTTTACCTGCATTTGGGTAACTAAAAACTTTATTTTTTTTCTATAATTATTACATGTCTTCTTGAAAAGATATATATTTTTTGTATTAAATTGTATTTATCTTATGTAGTTGAAAAATATAAAAAGTAAAAATTAAATTATGATTGCATAAACTAAGCATATAAACAAGTAATAAAATTAAAAATATATATATACATGCAAAATTATAAACATTTTCTAATTATAAACAAAAGATCAAACCTTTGAAATCGATTAAGGTTGCCGATGATTTATGCTTGACTCAACCAAGATTAATCAAACTACACAATCAAACAAACAAACAAACAAAAAAGGATACATAGTACAATTAAAGTACATGTACTATTTTTTCTCTATTTAAGTGCTATGATTTATGCTTATCTCAGCCAAGATTAATCAAACTACATAGTCAAACAAACAAACAAAAAAGGATAATGCAATTGAAGTATATGTACTATGTTTTTCTCTATTTAAGTGCTTATACTCATAAAAATCGATCAATAAGTGTCATTACTCAATTTTGACCTCCATTTTCAAAATATTTTCCAAAAAAAAAACAGTAAAAAAATAATATTCAAATTAAGATTTTTAAAATTTCTCGAGTTTAAATTGGATAAGATAAAATTTTTAATGCGGAGATGCATTTTGAGGGTTGTACTTGAAAAGAATTGGCCATGATTGAGGAAATTAAAAATGCCAAGGACCAAAATACTAAATTGGCTTAATTAAAAAGAAATCAAAGAAAAATGCCAAAATTGGCCAAAATTGTAAGAATTAAAGGATAAGGGATCAATGTGATAAGTTGGGACTATTAATTCAATCAAGAACTTAATCAAATGAATAGTTTTGATTTAATGGCCAATTTAACCTAAATTTAAAGAAATTGCATGTTCAAGGACTATAATGAAAATTCAGGGAGTTTGAGGGACCCAATTAACTTCAATCAGGGATCTAATTGAATAAATTTCAACTAATCAATCCAATTGCAG
Source organism: Populus trichocarpa (assembly GCF_000002775.5). Taxonomy (NCBI): domain Eukaryota; kingdom Viridiplantae; phylum Streptophyta; class Magnoliopsida; order Malpighiales; family Salicaceae; genus Populus; species Populus trichocarpa. Next base: position 8,691,560 of record NC_037299.2, on the reverse strand, counting down.
TTGCAAAGGTCTGCATCCCTCATGTCTTCTGTGTGTTTTGTTTTTATTATTATTATCAGAGTTTATGCATGTTTTTGTTTTTTTAATCTAACAGTGTTCATCCTAACCTATTCATCCAAGGGTTACAAGTTTACAGTCCTGACCCTGTCATTTTACACTTTGTTTGCCTGTAAGTACAACATAGGAAACATAAGAAAAGGAGAGAAAAAAAATAAAGAAAGGAGAGAACATAGCTGAGGGAGAGACATCGAGAGAGAGAGAAAAAGGGTTGATAAAAGCACTGATAGAGAGAACTAATACAAAGAGTTTCTAGGGTTATAGTGAGAGGAAGTAGTTAAAGTTGAGTTGAAAAAAATGAGAACAAAAGGAGAGACTTACTGGGAGGGAGATGCAAGAAACCTAGGAGACTAACTATCTGATCTAGTTGAATCAAGATTTTCTCTATTGAATTGGTGCATGCCTTTCCTTTTGTTGTTAACTACATTCATCAATGTGTAAAGCCAAGGGCGGAGGTATTTAAAAGGCTGAGGTGGGCTGTAGCCCAGGTGGAAAAAAAAATTCATAAAAATCCAATAACCCACTTTATAAAACCTTTTCCCCTGTCCTTTATTGGAAACCATAAAAAACCTAAACACAAATAATTAATTAGTTGTGAGACAATCAAATTCACATCATGCCTTTGTAACTTGGGGTTTCAACTTTCTTCTTCTCAACGGCATATATTTAGGTTTTGCAGAGGAATCTATACATAGAACTTAAAAATTGCAAAACCATCGGGTAAGAATTTTCAAGCCTTGACTTTTCATGTTGAACCATGTTACATCTTCATTGCAGTAAACTGTAATTAATGATTTGGTGAACATCAATGAATTGAATTAACTGCTTTTATAATCTCTCATCCTTGGATTAATTGTGGTTGAATTTAATTCACACAATACAAAATTGAAGATTTTGGTGCATAGAGAAATCACATCTTAGATTTTAGAAAATTCTCAATTTCCACGACCATGGGACAATTGTATTCTCCCGAATACATATGATTTATGTTGATTTGTAATTTTAAATACATGTTTTTTGTATCTATGGAAGTACTATGAATGGTGGTAGTTTGTATTTCATGAATATCCTATTGTGGCATTAATATTTCTTCATCTCACACATGACTTCCCTAATCTCCTGTACATGAATAGGTTATAAATTATAATGGAAAATCAAAGGAGCAAGAGAGGAAAAACTATGTTTTCATTCTTTAAACCAAGCGAGCAAACATCAACCAGTAAAAGACATTCTCCATCCAATATTGATGTTCAAATCGTAATGACCAACCCCCTTTCAAATCTTAGAAAGTTGAAATTGATGTTAATACTCTTGAACGAGATCCTAGGATACGAATTCCATTGTAGCAACATTCTATTAATCAACAAGATGAAATTAGAAGAGCTTATATCAAAATGGGTCCATATCAACCTAAGTTAGCAGAGTATTCAAGGACTGAATTAGGGAGACAATATCGTTGATTTTAATATTCTTGGTTTGATCAATTTTCTTGGTTAGAGTACTCCCCATCAAAGGATGTAGTATTTTGTTTTACATGCTTTATCTTTGAAAATAAAGTGACTTGTCATCCCACATTCACCACCGAAGGCTTTAAAAGTTGGAAGAGGGTTAATGATGGGGTTAGATGTGCACTTTTGATGCATGTGGGAAGTCCCACTTCACCACATAATAATGCTGTGAAATTTGCTAAAGATTTAATGAAAGTAAGTAGACATATTGATAAAGTGTTGAATGCAAAAACTGTTGAAGAAGTTTAGAAAAATCGGTTGCAATTTAGTACAACAATTGAAAGTGTTTGATGGCTTAGCTTACAAGCATGTGCATTTAGAGGTCATGATGAATCTTCAGCTTCTAATAATCGAGGCAATTTTGTGGAGATGATAAGACTTATAGGGAGATTAAATGTTGACATTGATGATGTTGCCTTAGAAAAAGCTCCGAAAAATGCAAAGTATACCTCACCGACTATTTAAAAAGAGATTTTGTATATTCTCACGAACAAAGTGAGGAAAAAGATTTATGAAGAAGTTAGAGATGCAAAGTTTTGTATTTTGGTTGATGAAGACAAAGATGCATCAAATAAAGAACAAATGGCTATTGTTTTGAGATTTGTTGACATTTAGGGTTTTTTATGATAACGGTTTTTTGGTATTGTGTATGTTTCAGATACTACTTCTTTAACGCTAAAAAAAAAAATTGTGATGTGCTCGCTCAATATAACTTGTATATTCTCAATATGCGAGGTCAAGGGTATGATGGTGCTAGCAATATGCGTGGCGCATGGAACAGACTAAAAGCTTTATTTCTTAAAGATTGCCCTTATGCATATTATGTACATTGTTCTGCTCACCGACTATAACTGGCAGTAGTTGCAGTAGCCGGAAATGAGATTTCTATTTGGTTATTTTTTCTTAAAATTGACAACCACTATCAATCTTATTAGTGCTTCTTTTAAACATCATACCGAGTTACATCATGCTCAGGCTATAAAAATTGCAGATATGGTAGCTACCGAAGAACGTGAGACTGGTAGAGAGGTTAATAAAATTGGTAATTTACATCAAAGTGGAACTACTCGGTGGAGCTCTCATTTTTATTCTATTTGCAGCTTAATAGATATGTTTGGTGCAACTATTATTGTGCTTGAAAGTATGGTTCAAGGAGGATCTTCTAACTCTATACGTGGAGAAGCTGGTGGTTGCTTGATTGTGATGAAATCTTTTGAATTTATATTCATCTTATATTTGATGCACAAAATAATAGGGATTACTGATTTACTTTATCGAGCTTTGCAGCAAAAATCTCTGAACATCTTAAATACAATGAATCTTGTATCAACTACTAAAGCATTGCTTCGAACTTTGAGAGATGCCGTATTTGATCTTCTCCTTGCAAATGTGAAATCTGTTTGCACACAATATGAGATTGACATACCACATATGAATGCTTTTTATAAAAAGACTACAGGTCGTTCATGTCAGCAACAAGGATCAGTGACAGTTTACCAACATTATCATTATAATATATTTAACTCAACAATAGATTTTCAGTTGGAAGAATTAAATTATAGATTCAGTGATGGGACAAAGGAACTCCTTGTACTTAGCTCTACTTTATAATCTAAGGACAACTTTAAATCATTTAAAGCTGATGCTATTTACAAGCTTGTTGAGAAATTTTATCTTAAAGATTTCAATAAGCAAGAGATGCATTATTTAAGATCTCAGCTAGAGCATTATTAAATTGATTTGATTCATCATAAGAGCTTTCAGAATATGTCTACCATTTCTGAATTATGTCGAGGATTAGCTGAAACAAATAAATCACAGCACTATCATTTGATTGACAAGTTGAATCATCTTGTTTTGACTTTGCCTATTTCCACTGCCACTACAGAACGAGTATTTTCAGCTACGAAACATGTTAAACTGTGCTTCACAATAAAATGAAAGAGGAGTTCTTAGCGGATTCTATGATGATTTACATTAAACGAGAGCTTGTTGAAGATATTGATTCGGATTCGGTCATAGATGAATTCTATTCTACAAAACATCGAAGGGTGCAACTTTGATAGTGTAATTTATTTTTATTTTTATTTTTATGTACTTAAATTTTATATATATATATATATATATATATATATATATATATATATATAGTTTGTGTTATGTATTTGGATTGAAACTTTATTGTTAACTTGATAAATTTATATATACAAGTTAATGATTGATCTTAAAAAATAATTTGTATGTATTTGTATTGTAGCTTGGGGAAGAAAAAATTCTTGGCTCCGCCCTTGTGTAAAGGTAACCTTTTGGTGTTGTGGTTTACGATATTCTTTGTACGAGGAGTTACCATTTAGGCGGTTGGAGTTAGGTTAAGGCTGTTAGAATGGTTCTGACAGGGGTCGTACGTGGCTACCATGCACCAAAAATGGCTTTCACTATTTGGTGCTTCCATTGCATGCATCAGTCAGGCTTGGTATTTGATTAGTACTTAAAAGTACATTTTTATCAAGGTTTTATATCATCATTTTGCACTTGAAATATCAATAACTCCTTAACTAGAGCATGTTTTATAATAACATGTCTAATAATATAAGATACCTTTAATTTATGGTAAATGTTCATTTTAAATGCAGGCCTATCACATAAATCAAAGGATTGATTGATGAGTTCAACTACTGAAATTGAGAAGACAAATAGAGGGTTAAGCTTAGAAAAGAGATACTGACTCGGTCCAAACTGGAACACTGTTAAGTCATTGGGCCATATCTGGAGCTGTAGATCTTGGATTTCAATTTGGTTTATATGGCTAGAAAGCTAAGACATAGGCCTAAAACATTCATGGGAATCCAAGACTCAATTCTGCTGTTTGGAAGTCCAAACCTTAGCCACAATGGAGAAGTCAGAATCTGTCCTGCAACCCAGACACTGTTCATTATTCAGCCCATATCTCGAGTTCTAGAAGTCCAAATGCATCGATTCTTTTTTTGTTGGAAAGTTGAGACAATTTCCTAGAACGTTCATGCGGACAATCTATTCAAATTCTGACATTAGCAATGACGTTTTGTTCAGACAAGAAGATAAGGATTGTCACCAAGTCAAGATGTGGTCACCCACTCAACAATTAATCATCAAATCAATAGTTCTGAATTTTGGCCTATAAAAGGAGGCATTTGCCATGCATTTAGGCATTTTGGTTTTCAGATCAAGATCATGTTCTTGCTCTCTCTCTCTCTCTCTCTCTCTTTATATTTTTGTAATGCTTAAGTTTTGTTTATATTAATCTCTTGTTTATGCTTTTCATTTCTTTTCCTTCACTTAGTTAACTTCTATTTTATTTATGTTCTTATCTTGTTTATTTATGTTTCTTTCTTTCATTATGTTTAGCTAAGTTTATTATGTCAAGGTGAAAATGTTACACTAATGGTGTAAGAATAAGTATAGTATAAACTCAACATGGACTTTAATGTTTGATACTAGCATGTTTTGTATTTGTTATCTTGTTCACTTTGAATACTTTGCTTGTTAAATGGTTAATCTAGATTTATATTGTATAACCCTTGGTACAACAAATACTTGGCACTTTCATAACCCAACCATATGGTATAACCGACACTTGTGTTATGAAAGGAACTTGATTTGTTGTTAACATAAGTTATAATCATGAATACCTGACAACATTTACAAGTATTCAATAAGATAACTATTAATCATTCAAATAAGATAACTAATGTAATCATATTAACAATTTATAATCTGATTGGAACCTCCTTTGTCTGTGGTTTCCAGTTGAGTAATAAAAGGAGTTTATACTATACTTGTTTGAAATACCATTAGTGGATCCTCTAACTTTGACAATTATTTTATCATTGTTTAATCCTTATATCAATATCACATCTCAAAGCTCTCTTCAACTCCTTTTCTGTTATTATCTATTTCTTTATTTGTAGTTTATACAGTTAACCTCCCTGTGGTTCGACCCCGGTCTTGCTGGGTTATTTATTACTTCGACACTCCTACACTTGGAAGAAGACATTAACTTTTTGGTCGTGTCAGTATTGCATCGACTAGCTTACCAATATGCCTCGTCGTGGCCTTTTCTTCAGTGCAGGTAGTGAGTTTCACTACCGCCTAAGATGAGACATCAACAACTATAAAGTTTTGGCCTTTCCTTGTTTTACTTGATTTTTTTATTGTGGTTGTTTATTGCCATTGTGGTTGATTTATCTGACATTTGACAGTATCATGGAGATTGGGTAGTGGTTATGGCAATGTTTTAGATGATTGTTTATGAAGGGCAACAATGATAGTAATTGTTATGGTTGTTCATGTTGAAAAGATTAAGCATTGGAACTATTGTTGTTGGGTAACTAGAACCTGTAGAGGTTATTGTGACTGAAGGAGATAGATGGGGTTGTTGGTACTACTCACGATGGGGTTGTTACTAGAGAGGAGGTTGTTCTCGATTAGAATGAAAGAGATAGATGAAATGGTGTTGTTGGGGGGGGGGGGGATGTTCTTGGCATGGTTCAAGTCGGGAGATGTTGGTCTAGTGGAGGTTGTTGTTGTTGCGGATGATGGAGGAGCTATCCACGTCAGGGACGGTAGCTGGACTGAAGGAGAGAGATCGGGAGAGAGCGTGTGTTTTTAAGCAGTGATTTTTTTATTCTTTATTCTTCTTCTTTTTTTTTTCTCTTTTTATTTTTCACCCACCCTCTAAATTATTTTTTGTCATGACTTTGGTTTTTGATGAAATAAATGAAGTTAGGGTTTTCTTTGTGTGCTTGGTGGCTCCTCCTTCTTATCTTTACTATTCACTTTAATTTATAACCCTTTACATAAACTTTTTTTTTAATTTTTTTATCCCTTATTCTAAGTATATTTTAAGAATATCTCTACTATATTTTTTTGGTCCTTCATTCTTTTTATTTTACACTTTAGCCCACTTCTTTATTTTACTATCTCTTGATTTTTTTTTAATTTTCTCATTTTTTGAAAAAAAATGCTAATATCAATTTGATAAAAAAAACAATTTACTCAAGAATTTTGAAATGGAAGTGTTAATGGTTATAATGTGTAGAAAACATATTTTTGAATTTTAATTTTTTGAAAAGACGTTTAAAATTCAAAAATAGGTGCAAATGGTTAAAATGCATTGAAAACATTTTTTTTTCATGAATTTTTTTTTTTTGGAATTGAGGGTCAAAAATCGAGTTATGACACAAACCTATAAACAAATAATCATTAACATGCACAAAGGTTTCTCGCTTACCTTCATTCATCGATTTCATATAAATATGCCAAAATGAGGGATCATATGAGTAATTTGTTGAAAATTAGGTTTCATGATTTTTTTTCAGACTTGATACTGCTGGTCTAATAACCAGAGGTTTAAAAAGTTAACTCAGCTTAACATTATTATTATTTTTTTACTTATTTTATTTTTTAGTTTCATCATTCAATATTTGTTTTTTTTTTTTAAAAAATGAGTTTTGTGGTTTTCTTTATTTTTATTTTTATTAGGTTGTCTCGATCTCATGACCTTGACCTTGGGTTTGGCGAGTTAACCTAATTTGGTTCGACCCTTATTACCCGAATTATAGATTTGGCATGCTAGCTCATATTGATCTGAGCAATTTTTTTTCCTTTTCAATCTAATTTCATCATTTCATATTTAATTTTCTAATAATTGAGCTACATCATTTTTTGTCTTTTGAAAAAAATTCTTTTTTCCAAAGTTATCATGATCACTTTTTTTTTTATCTAGTACATTTGTTGTCATTGCTTTTTTTCATCTAAATAAAATAAAACCAATTTATTTGACTTAGTCAGTTCTATAACTAGAGTCGTAATTTGTTTTAAACACATTTGCAATATCTAAACATTATTTTTTACAAAAAAAAGATTATCTAGTCACTGCGGGCATCGAGGCTAGTTCATTCTAATTTGCATTTTAAGTGCTTCAATTGAAGATGTTCAAATAAAATTCAAATATGTCCTAAAACATAGTTTTTAGCATCAAATCATATTAAGAAGATTATCCTTCAATTCATAAGCTCATATAAAAGGGAATTCTATTATGATTTGGTGCTAAAATTATTTTTCTTGGCATATTGGAGTTTATTTTGATATTTTAAATGAACATTACATGATATCATCCATCAATTCATCCATTAAATATTCTTTTTAATTTGCATTTACTTGTTAAATGTTTTTATCGGAGTCAAAATAAACTTCAATTTGCTATAAGAAATAATTCTATCATTAAATCATATTAAATTCCTCTTTTATACGAGCTAGTGAAATGGAGAACGAAATAAAAAATTATTATGATTTTACACTAAAATTGTCTTTTAGGGCATATTTATGATTATTTAGATGTGGAAAAACTTAACTAGTTTGTGTAAATTGAATGGAATATTCAACTATTATTAATAGTATATCGATTAAGATGTGACATTGTCAAATATTCACTATATTTAGAGAAAACTGATAAAATTAAAAGGTTTGGGATTCAATTGATAATTAGATAACATATTTGGCATAACATTGATAAAATCAAAAGATTTGAAACTTAATTGACAATGATAAGTTACTGCGGATTATTATTATTATTATTATTATTATTATTATTATTATTATTATAGACAACCTAGTTCTCCTCTCTTAAACAAAGAGCATCTTAATCAACAATTAAAAAAAGAACATGTCATTATTTGGCATTTTTATATTTTAAACCTGACAATATTTTGTCAACTTAAATTTTATGAGGTTTTGTATGATTAACAAATTGACTTAAATTCATTAAGTTTGACATGAAAATAGATGACTAAGCTAGTCTAACCAGACTTTAGAAGAAGTTTATAAATATTTTAGCCCAATAATGTTGGTTGATTGATGATTTGTTTGTTTATTTATTATTTCTGAATTAGTTTGTATTTTGTTTTTAATAGGGTAATATGCAATCTATTGGATTATTTCAATATAAATGTTTCAAAGATCCTTTGTTAATAGATGTTTGGATTTGGATATACTATGTTGGGCCCATGGGCTCGTTCATTTGGACCTTGTCAATAACTTGCGTTCATAGGATCGGAATGAGGGTGAGAATCCAATCAACTTTCCTATTAAGAGATGTTTGTGAGTGTGGTAAATGTTACTTTTTAAATTATTTTTTATTTAGAAATACATCAAAATAATATTTTTTTATATTAGTACCTCAAAACGATCCGAGAATATAAAAAAATTAATTTTAAGCAAGAAAAAATTGAATTTTAGCTAACTTTCCTTTGGGCCACCTTCCCAACCACATCGTTCATTCGACCAGTAGCAAAAGTTATGTTTTGAGGAGTCTGCTGGACGGATCTCACTTGTATGGTCTTGTTGCACAAAAAGACAAGTGCAAGTTTAGTGGGATGATCTAAGCAACTACTGCCCTGCACAAAACAACACATCATTCATCAATAACAACACATCATTCATCAATATAATAAATTTTAGAGAGGAAGCAACAAATGGAAGTTCATGACTTTTCAATTTAATTTCCAAACAGATTAGATTAGTCTTTACACTTAACTCTTAAGTCAAATACACAAAATAATAAGGAACCATATGACACTAACTCTTACATGTCATAATGTTATAAGCTGGAATCATATCAATTAAACAATTGAGGAATAAAGATGCCAACAACCAAGAATGTAGAACTTTAAGATGTAGAGTTTTCTTCCATTTAATTTTAGTTGTTTAATCTTTTCCTACATCTTCTTGGCAACCAAACAAGAAAGAAATAACCAAAATAAGACAAAAAATAACAAATAAAATATTTGAAATAGAGTCTTTCCTAAGTGACTTTTGCAAAAGTGACATGTTATCATAACAGTGTTAATCAATTCTAACCCAGCTTTGCACTTCCAACCTATTATCCAAATGGAAAACACTGGTAGAAAAGAAAACATAAACACAACAGCATTACAGACAAACCAGTCAATTAAAAGTTGTAATTACAAAGCTAAAGAGTTATCATATCATTTAAAATAGTTGAGAAATAACCAAAATGAAAATTGCTTGAAATAAATGCAGGAAGACATGAATGCAAGTTGAAGTGTATTTCATTTGGTATATGATGCATTCGTTAAGGTCAAAGTAATTCTATGCATTTAATAACAATCAAAACCAAAAGGTCCTCAAATTTTATCAGCTTAAAATAGAGGAATAGCCAGTCATAATTTTGTTTTTTTTTTTACAAAAAGCATTACATACAAAACTATCTCTTAAGACGTAATCAAACAAAACATTTATAAACCATCAAGATAAATTACCAAAAATCAACAAACAAGAACAAAACTTTTAAAAAGATGTAAACTTTTTAGTCTAAGCATGTTTATTTAACTACTAAAAACTACACATAAAAAATAAAAAAAATGAAAGCTTGTCAAAGACCTACCTTTTAAACATATCTCTCTCGTAAAGTTTGAATTTTTTTTTTTATTTGTTACCAAACTTGTTTGTTTGTTAAGAAAAGTTGATTATGAGAGATTATGACTCGCTTGTAATAATAAAAAAACCACCAAATCCTAAGAAAATGAAAAATGAATCAATCACCTATATAGAGTGTGAGAAAAAAAGAGAGGAACGACGATTTGAAACTAGAGATGAATAACAAAAATGAAGAACATCCACACCCTTCAATTTTTTCCTTTCCCCGTGTCTTTTGCTTTCTTTTCCTGCTATCTCAGACCAATTTAACGAGTTGAACAACGCTCACAATAAGTAGTGGGCATTATTCATGAAGTTAGAATGGAGAGCCTTTTAGATAGCATGGATGCTATGGGAAAAAATCACATTAGTTAACTATTATAGTTAAGGATTCTCTTTAGAGATTAAGGGTATGGATGCTATAACTCATTACCATTTTTTTTTGTCAATTCTATATTTAGCTTCACACATGATTAATGCACCTTAACATTGCTAACTATGTACATACCACATCACTTGTAATACTACAAACTAAGCCTGCCAAGTTTCTAGCTTGATTCTACATATATTGCTTTGTATTAATATCCCCTTACCAAAAAAATTTGCTTGTCAAGGTTAGAGTTTAGCTACTTCTATTACAAATTAAAAGAAAATTCTCATGTTGTATTGGTTGTGAGCTGTAGAACTAATGAATTCATAGCCTTGTGGCAGCCACAATTCCATAACTAACCATTTTTTTGTCTAAATTAACTAGAGGATATGGTATTGCACCACCACTAGAAGGTAATAGAATGTGATTAATGATTTAACCATAAACAAGTTTTAACTATGAAAGTATATGAAAGGTAGTGTGAATCTAAGCATTACTTGAAAGATCTAAAGGATAACCTACCTCACTAATCTTATCAATAATCTTGAAAGGGCTATAAAAAAATGACATAGCTTCTTATTAGTATGTTGTACCATTGATCCTTGATGATAAGCTTGTAACTTGAGATATACCTAGTTTATTTCATATCAATGCGATGTTTGTCAACCAAATTCTTTATATGTTTTTAAGCCTATTGGAAATGAAACTTAAGCAAATCCCAACATAGTTTCTTTCTCACTACTATTAATAATAGTATCACAATGTCATATTAGAAGACATATTATATAACACAAAATAATCCATTTCGATTAATTCTTGCAAATTCCCTAATTCAATAAAAAAAAATTATAGCATTAATTACTTCAATTTATACCTAATTTCTTTCATTGGATAAAATCCTCTAATTATCCTAAATTGTTAAAAAAAAATCAACATAAAACCCTTTTTCTTGTAATTTAAACCTAATTGATATAATTGATTGTTTTAATTCATACCTAGTTGCTTCAACTGCGTAAAATTCCCTAACTGTCCCAATTAGGCCTAAAATTCAATATAGAACTCTAATTGAAACCTAATTGAAGCAATTTATAACATCAATTGATTTATTTGATAACTAATTGCTTCAATTAAACAAAATTCACCAAATGATCAATTATCCTTTCTAGGACATTCAACATAAAACCCTAATTCATTTAAATTCAAGTAAACCTTAACATAACAAAATAAATCCATTTAGTGATCACTTCAATCCTAGCATAATCATGAAATAACAACCAATTTCACAAAATTAAAAGTGATATAGAGTGCTTACCTTGATTTGTTTAAACGAAAGTGGTGGAAGTGATAATGGCGGTGCACTAGGTGTATAATAATAAATCCACAGTAAAAGTGAGAGCCCTTTTAATTTAAGAACAAAAATTAAGAAAGATATTCAATAGGTTTAAATAAGGGGGTTGTTTGCGTGATAATAAACAATATTTTCTAACTATCCATGCATCTTATCGAGAGTTTTTAACAATTTAAACTAAGAATTTTCATTTATTGATGAGTTATCTATAGTTTTATTAGGTGAGTGTTATTATTAAACCTCTAATTAGGCAATTTAGGAAATGAGTAATGACACTCGAATTCATAGTCTTCATTTGCTTATTGACCGTTAGAGTCTGAGAATAGAAAAATATTGAGATGACATCCCTTCTTGTTTAAAAACCCGGGTCTTTAAAATCCGAAGTTTGATATGGATGTGGAAATGGGATTTTAGAGCCCAAAATCAAAATAAACAAACATTGAAATACGAGAGGTTAAAACATGAGATTTTAAATGTTAATATAAACATGGATGTCCTATAAATAAAAGGATGAGCCTTTAACCATTAAGAGATTCCTACAAAACAAAGATTTTGTGAAAATATAATTAGATATAAAATAAACAAGGAAAGAAAATCAAATCATATAAAAAAAAAAGAAAAAAAAAAAAGGGGTCTTCATTTATTTTATATTGGATCTAAAACCTAAATTCCATATCACATCACATAATTAAACAAGATAGGATTTGAATATAAGATTTAATATCACCTAAAATTAATCAACAATTACAATAAAGTGCAAAAAATTAACTAATATAATTCAATTATTATATAAACTATACTATGGTTATATCTGATAGGGTCAAGCACATTTATTAAGATGAAAAATCATAACTCTAATTTAAACAATCCTAGAAACATATGTAATCATATATATTTTTCATACTCAAGCGATAACAAAAGAGAACTTCATTACCAAGATTCAAATGGCCTAAGTAGAAAAAATATTTTTATATATAGAGCTTAGGGTAAATAACATCTTTATAAATCTCATAAGCTATTTAAAAATTTAAAAATTCACCACAAATCCCCTTTTCCATCCAAATATCCTTAATCACTATTTAAACAATATAGTAAAATTTAAAATAAATTAATAAATTATAGGTTGAATATTAAGAAAATTAAACCAAGATTGACCAAAATTAAATAATTTATCCATGTACTAAAACAATAATCATATCCATTTTGTTATATTCTTTCTTTAGTTTCAGAAGTTCTTTTTTTAAAAAAAAAATTAACTATCCTTTTCCTATAAGGATGAAGAATATTTTAGCTGCAAAAGGAGAATTATGTAATAATTTCTTAAATGTTAACAAGATTTCTCTTATATGTTCAAATTTTGAATGATATCTTAAAGAAGTTGTTGTAATTTACAATAAATCATATCTAGAAATAATTAAAAAGGACTAATTATGCTTCATCACATGTTCTTAGAATCTTTGAGGAGCTTTATAGAATAAAGAAAATACAAAAATGGGTTTGATAATATTAAGTGAGGTATTAGGTAGTGAAAGAAACATAATTCATGACAATTGATGATTAATGTTTTGATATATAAAACAATCATCTTCAATTTAAAAGTCATCTTATATTAACTTTAACACACACATTTTTATTAAAAATACATCATAAATTAGCATTTTCACACACACACACACACACACATATATATATAACAAAAAATAAAATAAAGATCAATCTATGTGAATCATAATGCCACTTGTTCCCCTGTACATTGAAGTTTACTTGTTTACATCGATACATAAATTTCATTCATCCATGTAAAGAAACAGACAAGATGACTCCAATTCATCTCCGATGAATTTAGTTACCGCTAAATGTTTGGACGATGGTGTTGTGCCACGGGTCTGAGATGTGCTGCAAGAGGTTGTCGAACGGTCCTTTGCCGGTCACATTGTGCTGAATCACAAATCCTAAGAATGCCAACATTGCCAATCTCCCTGTCGCATAAATCAGACAACATTAGCTTAGCCAAAAACAAGTAAAAGCTCAATTAACCAGGTTTTGGATAATCACCATTGGCAAGCTCTTTCTCTTTGGCCTCAATTGTGGGTGCAAAGTTGAGGGGGTTGAAGATGCCGCCGGGGTACCCGCATTCATTTGGAGGCAAGCTGTATTGTTTGAAGATGGGATCTTGGTTAACGCATCCTGGGTTCTTAATATCTTGCCACCTTCTTATCTCGACGTAATGGAACAGTATGAACTCGATCACAAAGAGGGTTGATGAAGACGCAAAGTATTCTGCTTTGCCAGCATCATACCACTGAGGAGCATTGATGATTCCAATCTTTGTGAAAACTTCTGGCAGTAGCATTCCTGCAACGCCCAACATGGCCCACCGACCATTCACAAGCTCAGCCTGAACGAACCATCTCAAGTTCTCAGGGTCCTCAGCAAGCCCGAGGGGGTCAAACCCATTATCACCTGGAAGGCTGAGTTATACAAGACAAGGTTTCAGTCAATGCTAATTGAGAGCATTAGCTAAGAGAAAAGCTATAAAACATGTTTTCTTTTTCACCTGCCATTTAGATAAGATGGAGAAGGCAAACCAGGTAACCACTCTCCTTTCTTGGCTTCAACCTTGAAACTAGGAGATGACGATGCCATTGGTTTGATGGACAATTCTCTGTTCAGTTTACTTGGAGCCCCAGCGAGAAACCTCGACTTATAAGCACATGGCCGGAAAACGGCAGCAGAAGCTTGTGTTGAGACGGTGGCCATTCTTTTTCTTTTCTTTCTTTCTTCGTTGTTTGATTTTTTTTCCCCTTTCTACCCGAGTTCCGGCAGAGACAGAGGAGGGTCTTGATTAGTTTTTTAAGCTAAAACATGGCTATATAGCTCAATTTCGTCTCAGAGGAACACTTGTGGTTCTTGTTCTTTGTTAAAAATTGACGGTTGATGTGGTTGATTTTATTGATCCAACGATGGAAATGTGCTTTGTGCGTTCGGATGGTCCAATGGGAGCACCAGGGGCTTATCCCTTTATCCTGGTGACATATCCACATATCGATTGCTATGTTTGCTGTTGGCTGAAATAAGATCCTGTGGGCCCCCCCTTTTTGAATGTTGGTGATATCAATGGTAAGACGATTCTGCCACCTAGGATCATATGCAACCAATAAATGCTTCCCACATGGCTAGATGAAGTATCATCTTATCCAAGCCAAGCGACAGATAGATAATCCGCAGAAATACATTTAACTATTTATTAAAAAAAAAAACCGAAAATTGCTGATTGTGTGCACTGTAGACTATAAGTATATTTATCGCGGATTTTAATAGTTGAGTGACAATTTTAGCCTTGGATTTGTTGGCTGCATGAATGGTCATAGAAGGGTGTTTTGGGTATTTCAAATGTTTTTCCTTTGATTTTAGTTGGTTTCCTTCTTCATCTCATGGCAAGTCACAAAAAAATTTTAGATAAATTTTTTTTATCTTGGTTCTCATAGGCAACAAAAAATTAAGGTTTAGCTAGAGAAAAAAAGATCCATAAAAAATATCATGAGACTACAAAGATTGTTTTTTCGATGCAGGAGGGGCCATCCACCACAAGAAGAAAAGAACTAAAAAAATTCTTCCACTTTCGATCCTTATGATAAGTATGTATCTCCTTTTTTGCTTCTTATAAAAGACTTAGACACAATGTATTTGTTTCAAAATCCAAAATCCGTAGACATAATTTAGAGTTTTGTTGTTAGTTTTGTGTTAATTAAAATTGAAAGTAGAATCTAGGGTTTTGAATCTGAACAAGAATTTTGAATCTACAGTATTGTTATTGAATTTGGGGATATGGTTTTTCTTATTCTATAGTTTATATAGTTTGTACCCCTGAGTATATTTTTTATGAGTTATTTTTATTTAGTCTCTGCTCTTTTATTTCTTATATGTAGTGACTTGAGAGTGATTGATGTAAGGATTGAAGGTTAGGCATGCTTTCTTATTTTTGTAGACTTTTAATCATTTCATATAAAATTTTATCACATATATTTTTGCTTTGTTTGTGTCCTTTTTCAGCAACAAATTATACTATAACTATTTGATGTCATTGTTTTAATCTTTTTGGATTTTCAGTTTTTTTTTTCTCCATAAACAATTTTATGTTTGGTTATGTTTATGAAATGGATGTTAACACAAGCAGTGTTCTTTGAACTTCTTTAGGTTTTGGCTAATATATAGGGTTTTCTTGGTCCTTTCGTTATGGATTTCATTAGGTTGCAATCAAGTACTTAGGGGTTTGGATGAGACAATTGTTCCTCTTCAAAACTGAACAGGTCGTCTACCTTCTCTCATCTCTAGAAAGCTTTTGGCTAAAGGAAACAACTTCAGATAAGAAATTTTGGTCCTCATCAGCAAATGGAGGTTATACAGTTAAAACTTGTTTTTTATTTATTGACATAATTGTGAATCCGGGGCTTAGAACTTTTAAGGCTTCAATATGGCTAAAAAGGATCCCTCTTAAGTTCAATCTTTTCTTTGGCTAGTTGTTCAGAATAGATTATGCACTAAGGAATTCTTACTTTGCCGTAATATAATCCTAGTTGATCAAGCCGTTTGTATTTTTTGTGAAAATGAGATTGAGACTTCAAATCATCTTCTCCTTCATTGTAGACCAATATGGAAATTATGGATGAAATTATTGGATTGGTGGGGTATTAATGGTTGTCTTTCCTGCTGTGTGGATGATCTATTATATTAGTGGGCCAACCTAGTGTTTGGAAAATTCCAGCATAAGGCTTGGTCTATGCTTTCTTGTTGTGTTAGCTGGAGTATATGGTTTATGAGGAACAAAGTTATCTTCAATAATGGAACTATGATCTTTGAAGACAGTTTCTCTTTAATTCTATATCATTTCTCGAATTGGCTCAAGTTTGCAGGTAAGTTTTTTATGGTTACTGACACTGATTTAATTATGGAGCCTAGAGGTATTATAGATTGGTCTAACAATATCAAATCAAGACTTTAAGCATGGCGCATTAGCTCCTTCAATCCTGATATTCTTTTTCTGTTATGTATCTGTTGGCTTTTTTTTTTATCTGCTCTCTATTTTTGTGTTTCTTTTTTTATTCTTTCTACTTTTCTTTTGTATATCTTGTTTTTTACTATCTTTTGGTTAGCCCTTTTAATACATTGACTTATTCCAAAAGGAAGTAAGTATTTAGGGTTTTGTTTTTCCAGCATTGTTTATCCATGTTTGTCCTCTTTTGAAGAATTTTGCATGGTTTTCTATGCTTAATTTATAGGCTTTGATTGATAAAGAGTCCTAGGAGTATCTGACTTAGAGTATCATGCTATTATTAGTGTTTATTTTCAGTTAATGTACTAAAAATCTTTTTCTTTAAACATTGTCTTATAATGAATTTTATGACTTCATTGAAGATAGTTTATTTTTGTAAATTAGACTTGTGAGTTTGGCACTGAAATTAAACTTTATTTTTCTCTAAATTAGGCTTAATTAAAGATACTAGTTGTCATTTACTTCTCTTACGTTTGAACATTGCTTTGTTTTAGTTACCATTTGAGCTTCTCTTGCGTTAGAGCATTGCTTTGGTCGATTGTTACCTGTGGTACTTTGATATTGTTCTCTTTGTTTTTTTTTTTTTTTGAATGGCTGTGGGGACCCGTGGTGGAGTTGGTGTACAATTATAGTTAGCTTTAAAATACAGACTCGTTCCTAGGTATGGGAAAGGAAGACACACTCTTTTAGTTTTGACAACTTACTTACAGTATTTAATTTTTTAATTTATTATAATGATTTAAAAAATTAAACTTGTTTGGTTGACACACTGAATGATCTTGCTATTTTCAAGAAGTTTGTTCCCGTAGGAAAGCTGTTTGAGCAGACTTGAAATGCTAGAAGCTTTAGTAAGACAAGGTTCTTTTCTATATATTTTTATTCTAAAATGTTGAATGAGTTTGCCTTTTTATTCAATTTTAGTCATTGTGTTATTCCATTGCTTAATTCAAGATTAATTTACTGTAACTCTATAGCGAAACAAGGGTTTTGGCATTTACCTTTGAGTTTTTCATGTTTTATTGTCAATCTAGTTTTTTACTAATTGGTGTGTTTGGTCAGACATTGTGTGTTTGAAATTGTGGTAGTTATGATGGTTTAAAGTATTTTTCATTTAAAAATATATCAAAATAATATTTTTTATATTTTTTTAGATAATTAATCAACTGTGACTGTCTTTTTTTCTCCAATATATTGTTACTATTTGCTCAATAGGCGGTCTCTAAGTGTTGGGAGGCTGCTAATTTTGCTGATCATTTTTTTGTTAGGGCTATGATATTTGAGCATACTTCGTTATCGTTAGCTTTCTGGTTGAGTTGCATGAAGAAGGTTTTTCAATCGGGTATGCTAGAAACGTGCTTTATTATTTTATTATTTTTTATTTTTATCTATAATCGCTTCCCCCACAGTTTATTATAGCTCGCATTGTGGTTTCCTATGTGTTTATCTTTCAGTGCTTTTACCTCCATTTTTGGCTGCTGCTTCTTTTATTTTAATGATTACACGTGTTGTTTTAATCATTGTGCATTAAATAAGGCTTTTGTTTTCTTTTCCAGTCATGCTTCATAGGTTTTTAGAGTGTGTTTGGCAGTGTGGTTGTGGTTGCTTTTCAAATAGCTTTTCGTGCTAAAATACATGCTAATGATGTTTTTTTATTTTTTAAAAATCATTTTTGACATCAGCACATCAAAATGATTTGAAAACACTAAAAATATATTAATTTGAAGTTAATAAAAAAATAAAATTTTTTCAAATTTTGTTAAAAGCGCTTTTAAAACACAGAAACAAACAGGCCCTTAGTATTGGTTCTCTGCTATATATATCACGACGTTATTTATCCTCAGCTAGTTAGATTAGTTTTTGACCAAAGCATTTGCAATATAGGTGTTTTCTTAGGCACTGCATTTTCTATTTTCTATTTTCTTTCTTCTTTTTTTTTGTTATTTTTTTTTCTTTTTCCTCCTTCATCGTTTCTACAAAACAAGACGATTACAATAGAGGTATTTTAAAAAATTATTCTTAATAAGGAATAAGTCAATTACAAAAAAAAAAAGGAGATTATTTTAAAAAATTTACATATAAAACCAATACATAATTATTCATAAAACAAATGATAATATCATCATAAAACACACATAAGTTTTTATTAGTATCATGTTATTTGAATAAAAGACAACGATAATTTAAATAAAATTTATTAAGACATAATTATATATTAGTTTTATATGTAAACTTTTTAAATAAGGAAAATTTTATTTTTTTTTCATTTTAAACTCTATTTTCTTATTAACACATCTCTTTATTAGTTTAATAAAAGCATATTTTTTAATCATAAGCACTATTTTTTAAATGAAAATCAATCATGATCTTAAAAGAATATTTTAATAAAAAGTATTAAAATAATACATCAATATTTTGTATGTCATTGAAGGCAAGAAATTTAATTAATGTGATAAAATCATATAAAAAATAAATCAAAAATTTTAAAAATAAAAATTTTATTTTTTCATTATCTGCCAATACAAAGATCGCGAGCGCAAATTAATGTAAGAACCAGAACTGTTTTAAGAGCTCATTGCAGGATGATGGCACCAGAGCGAATGAGCCTATGTAATAATAAGAATGCATGTACATATTATGATGATTTTCACCCATGCCTGATCTTGTTGTAACTTCAGAACCCACAAGAAAGCTGGGTAAAGAACATACATGGGAACGGAGAGTATAGATATTTGCACATCGGAAAAATCAAATCTTCTGGAAATCATGAATCAAACTGCCACTGCCTCTGGCCTTTTGCTGCTTTTGATTCCTCTTATAGCTGCAAACCAATTTAATTATATCAGACAAATATTTCAAAGCACAATCATGTACATGCATATAGTCATTATTTTTATGCATAAGATCAGCAAACAGTCAGTTCCCATGCCTTCAGCATAATCTGGAGCTCCAAATACAGCTGAACCAGCAACTAAAGCATTAGCTCCAGCCTCGATAACCTGCCGTTATGAATGTTGATTAGTTTTGATCAATTATATCACAAGGACGTGTATAGATAATAAATATAACCAAAGGAGATTTGGTTGTGTTTTCAATGGCATAATATAATGGGGAAACGAAGTTCTTCAGTTGCTGTGGACAACATTGTTTCAGGTTTTCTTTCTACCCCTCAACCTACTCGTCTTTTAATTTCATATCTTTAAACAAATGATTATGTGAAATATTATTTTGAGAAGTATTGGAAGTGAATTAATTTTAAAAGCAGGAAGACAAAAGGGAGCCTATACAGGTTTCTTTGGAGCATTTTCTTGGCAGGAACAGCATTGAAAGTGCACCAGTAAATCGCAATCAATTATATCACTTTTGAGATAAGATTTAAAAATTTTCAAAAACCCAATTTCACTTGATCGGTACCAGGAAGAAATAAAAAAATCATAACCAAACACCATCTGTACTAACATGAATCCATCTATTCACAAGGACAGTGAAGCTGATCCAGAAATCACAATTGAGGCCCATATCTTCGTCTAAGAAAGGAGGGGGGGCAAGAGAGAGAGCAAAGGGATTATATCAGGCACCTTGTATGCATTTTTTGGACCAACTCCACCATCCACTTCAATCCATGGGTTTACTCCCTGCATAAAAAGGCATGACATGCTAGCTTTGCACTTATGGGTAAAGAAAAAATAATACGAAGCAAATGTGCATATAGGGGTGTTCACACTCGAATGATTATACCTTTTCTACACACATTCTTCTCAACTCCGAGATTTTCTTTACTTGGCTCTCAATGAAGCTCTGCCCACCAAAACCAGGGTTGACTGACATAATCAACACCAGATCAACCACTGCAACTCGGCAAGAACAAAAAAGTCAGTATCAAATTGCTTTTCTAAATATATCATAAATCATCAAAGTGATGTAATAGTTTTTTTGTCCACTTATCCTGACCATTTACCATTATGCAGCACTAGTTCATTCAGGCAAACCAGAGGTCACAATGCAGGGCTTCAAATTTGGGAACTTTTGTTCCTGTTTTCGTATTCTCTAAGACCATCCAAAGCAATCCTAGACATATGTCTACGATACCTATACTCTAATTGGACAAACACCACAGAGGGGATGGAACCTTAGAGGGGAAAATTATCCCTATGACAGTCATCTTTCATAAAATCATCAAACACATAAAACTCCAAAACCAGATAGAATAGAAGTTAGAAAAGACAGGGGAAGAAAACTCACCATCAAGGACATATTCTATAGTACTCAGTGGTGTAGCAGGGTTTAATACAACGCCAGCTTTAGCTCCAAGACTTTTTATCTTGTTTGTAAGAGAAGAGAAACAAGTAGTCAAAGGAGGAACTAATTGCTCTTAGCAAATACAATAATATCAGCAATAAGATTTGATTACAATGTTATCATAAGTATAGCCTTTCATGAATTTTGACTCCAATTCCTCCCCCACACCAAACATGCACACAAAGTTAAACTGCAAATATATATCTCCTATTCAGAACTGCCAATCAAAAGGCTGTAAATAGTACCCTGACCAAAATTGTATAAACTGCTATATTACTTTTCTTATTAGGGCTCGTCATGGAATTTCAGGGATGAGTTGAGAGTTTGTTTTGAGATAAAACTTACTAAATCTGATGTTGAATAGCAGAACATACAACATTAAGGATCAGATGGAAATCTTACCATATTTAGCGTTCTATGCAAATGGATGGTGGCAGATTGTTCACAGTGAACACTGACTATATCAGCTCCAGCCTTGATAAAATCTGGCACTCGTTGTTCAGGTTCCACAATCATCTGTATTGCTTAATGTTAAAAAATGGCTACCATGGGACATAATTATGAAACTGGGGGAGATGAAGAAAGACAACCATGGGAATTAATATTTGATTATTTAGGACTTTTAGTGTTGTGTGATTATTCAAGATTTTTGTTGTAATTTAGGAATATTAGGTTATTTACTTTGCACGATTATTCTAGATTTGAGTATTATCTAGGAATATTAGTGTTTATTCATATAGGATATTGACTGTTTACAAGAATAATCAGTAAATATCCTCTAGGAATAACCACTAATATTCTTAAATAATACTAAAAATCTAGACTAATCATACAACATCAAATATCCTAATAATCAAAGACAAGTTCCCATTGATGTCTTTCTTCATTCTCAATCACTGGCATTGAAAAAAGGAGTACCAAATGCACATCCAGAGGAAGATCTGTCACGGGGCGCAAAGCATCAACCACAAGAGGTCCGATTGTAATGTTTGGAACAAAACGACCATCCATTACATCAACATGAATCCAATCACAACCTGCCAACTCCACGGCTTTTACCTGGATAAAATGAAAACAAACTGAACCCACTCTTCCAAAAGGGTACAACATGCCATAGAGCCCACAGAGAACTATTCAGAGTAGCTCTTGGAAGAAATGGAGATGAGAAAAAACTACAAATCAAAATAATACAGGGCAAAGTCCATATCAGGTGCATAAATAAATATTTTCCACTTGTTTATAGAGGAAAAGATCGTAATCTGAGCAATGCTACAAAATTTATATGTTATGGTACGGAAGAGAAAAGTCGAACCTGCTCTCCTAACTTTGAGAAATTAGCAGAGAGAATAGATGGGGAAACAATGATATCACTTTTGGAGAACTTATCAACCCGAGATGTGGCCTTCACTACAGTATGAACCTTTCTCCTGCATTTACAAACCAAATTATAGCAGATATAAGAAAAGAATTGCTAATATCTGGAACTTCTTCAAGTAGATTTGATGGAGACAGGAAGAGAAAGAATTCACGTAGGAGGCACATATTTGTTTTAGTTAAACATGAATTGAATTGTATATTTAACTTTATGAGAAAAGGTTGAGCCGTTTTAGGTTAAAGGTCAGAACCTTAAAAGTCAAAATCAAACGCACACACTGACATCTGTACACAATTTCTGCTTCAACATCAACCATAAGAAACCATTCTACTGAAGAAACAGTCAAAATCTTTGAAGGAAACTGCGACAGAACTATCTATCCACTTCTAACTATAGTACTTCAGCCAAAAATTACTTGCCTATAGGAAGGTGGTACCGTGGTGCTTATGGCCTTTGCCAAGGTATTGGGCAAAACCAAGTAACTACGAAAATTATCCTATTTGATATAGAAAAAGGGATGGTCATGGGCAAAAATTAGTAAGACGCCAAGTTTAGCAAGTAGCTTCTGAAAAAAGCAATCGATACTTATCATATTAAGTCCAGATATGTGTGTAAACTGATCTTTTGTTTTCTTGCACGAGGTGAGGCTTTTGTTATACTAGCTGTAAGAGGTGAGGTGAGGTTCAATTTAAAGGAAGGGGAGGTAGTGTTGCAAGCAATTGATGCCTTAAGATATATGTGCTTCCCTTGTTCACAAAGAAAATTCTTGAATTTTTTTTTCTTAAGACAAAGTTTTGTAGGAGTCAAAGCTTACTTTGGTGGATTATTGTACTTCAAAAAAGTCAATAACTAATATAAAGAGTAAGGAGTGAAGGCTATAGAAATAAAAGACCGCTCTCTTACACTTTCAAGGAATTTTGGCCAAGTTAGAAGACAGAGCAGACTCTATTCTCTCATCCTTGCACTTTTCAGCACTAGGTAAGAAAGTCATGAGGAATGAGTTTCGAGTTTAAAGTGCAAAGTTCATCATTGGTGCAAAGTTTGAAGTGTATAGGTGGTATTTAGTGAGTAAGGTGATATATCTCTCCCTTGTCCCCTTTACATAAGAAAAGAGCACAAGTTATGAACTCCAAAGAGGCAAAAAAAAAAAAAAAAAACTTTCTTACATTCAGAGAATTTCAGCTAACTGGGGTTTTCCCAAAAAAAAAAAAGAGAACTGGTGCCAAAGAGAGAGAAGGGAGAGGAGAGAGTGTTTGGAATGAATTCCAACTTTCTTTTTTCACTTGCATTCTTTGTTTAGAACACTCCCTTTCTTACTTATGCACAAATATGTACAAAACAAATTTCCTAAGTAATAACATTAAAACATATTTGGCCATGCTGGTTCTATGATCCTTTTCGCAAGATATCATCTCAATTGCCTTTGCTTATTCTTAATTTTACTTGGTGTAAAAATTTTCACATTATCAATGACTTCAAGTTTTCTATGCTGACAAACACACTTCTGTAGTTTGTATATCCGAATTTAGCCTTTTGAAGTTAATTTATTTTTACACAGTTCATATATCTGAATATTGTACAAAACTAACAATACACCAGCAAGGATTTCTTATGCAGGATTCTAGAAAAGATGCTTCTTCCTTATACATAAGAATTAGCGTCATTTCCTTATATATAGGTTGAGGTGTGACTTCTTCTATTAAAAGAGTCATGCGCCTCTTGAAAAGTGACTCTTTATTTTATTGGTGATTTTTTTATTGTACAAGACATCAATCAAACCAAGCCTTTACTCCTACAAAAGTTTTCCTCACACAAAACTCCAGAATTCTCTTCAACGAACAAGGGAAGTAATCCTGCACCTCTTGTATGGACATAAGAAGTCGCACACTACTTAATAAGTAGTGGCCCGCCAACATCTTCCCTTTTGTTTTTAATAAGAATGCTTATTTTCCTTATAAATAAATCATTCTTCTCTCTTCTAAAATTACTTGAAGGAGATCACTTCTAAGGAACAAGGAAATGAGAAGGCTCGCAAGTGATTCTTCAATACTAGAAAGGTCCTTGACTAACTAGTGAGTACTTCGGAGTTATGGCATGGAAAGCTTGAAGCATGGTTTGTCAAGTTTATTCTTGTTTAACCTTGATCTTCCTAAATTAATAAGAGTGCAAAACATGTTCCTTCTCAAGGAAACCAAGTAATTCATTAAACATTTAGCTTTCACAACACGTCACTATCTCATTGGTTGTGACACCTAATCCTATGCCTACAAATACCTCTCCACTTTCTCATTTGAGGACTTTTGGCCATTTTTGGAGTTAAAAGTAGAGTCAATTGGACTTTCTCTCTCTAAGAAACTTACTGGAGACAATGAATCTTTGCTCTCAAAGTCATACTTATCTAAAGAACCCAATTGACTCAACTTAGTGCTCTACATTAGTACTACCAGCCTAAACACTTTTCACTAAGGATAGCCTACTCCTCCTCCCTCAGTCACTTCTTTCATTCACATTCCTATATTGATGCATCATTTTCTTGCAAGACTACCTCTGCTTCCTGCAAATCGAATCTCACCTCTTACATTAGCAAACTTCAAAGAGGATAATATAAAGCTTAAGAATGGGGATTCTGTAGCTTGGGAGAGAACTTTAAACACCCACTTGTATATGAGGATTATACAAAGACTACTTGGAATGATCTAGTGACAGAATCATAGAAAACCGATGTACGATAATTAATGGAAACATCAACGTATGGTCATGGTGATCTAGGACATTTAAAAAAAAGGTTGAAAAATGGCTGGAGAAATTAAATTTCTTCCATCAGCACAACACTCTTTTGTGCAGAAAATTGAAATCGGGAACTCACATGCTGTCATGCAGAGACCAGTCTCAAAAACTTAGCAAAATTGAAATCAGGAACTCACAAGTTTACTATTATAATGTCAAGCTTCTAGTTTGCCAAGTTCACAACAAAAGGTAAACCAAATCTAATACCAGGAAAAATTGCATAGATAACGCATATTTCGTTAACGATTCTCCTGAAGCAGCTCAATTAGATAAATTCCAACATAGCTTAGAATCTGAAATTCATTCGGATAAGCATAATCACAAAAAACATGAAAGAAAACCCCAATTTAAACCACTCCCTTCAACTCATCGATCCAAAAAAAACCCAGTAAAATTTCAATGCAAAAATAAGAAAGAACAAAGACCTGGTAAAAGTAGCGATTGAATTGGGTTGAGAGAGACGGTTTTTCTGAGGCCTAAGCGCTTCTCCGAAGCCATTGATTTGCGTTGATGAACACAATGAAGCTGATGCTGCTACTGCTGTTGACATTTCTCAACTCCGAGTCTTCAAAGGAAGAAATCTAAAATGCTTCCTTTTTTTATCAGTTAGGTAGATAATGCTTAGAGACACAGGCTAAATTAAAATGTTGGACAAAATTTCCGCGGTTGACACGTGTCCTCTTGGATTTTTTAGATGTCCTGCTTTATCTGCGATGAGTGGCTCTCTTCGTTTACGGGGAGTTTGTTTTAGGACAAACCTCCAAAATATACCACTCAGTATTTTCAATATCACTATTAAATAATTTTTTATACTAATTTTATTGTTAAATTTTTTAAAATTTTAAATTAAGGATTTTCATCTATATTTTCATCTAAATTGTATTGCTTTTTTTCCTAAAAAACAACAGAATTAAAATTTTTCCATTATATATTCTATCAAAAGGTTTCAATTGAGAAATCAAAATAGTTTAAAGATAAAATTAATATAAAAACTGTTAGAGAATAATATAAATCATATCATGTAACCTCATCTAATAGTTTAAACTATTGAGTTAAGATAGTTCTTTGACAAAAACTAGTTTAAGTGAAAAATTATTAATACCCTATTAGTTTTGAAGTATATTTGATATTTATCTCATTATTTTCAGTAAATGTGTTTATCTCATATCCATTTGGTTCAAACCATAATTTTAGATTTCATTCTTGTTTTCTATAGATTTTACTAACTATAATTTTAGATTTCATTCTTGTTTTTTATAGATTTTACTAGATTATTGATCTATACTTTGTTGTAAGTTGGATCAATTTTTTAACATAAAAAATATCCAAACATTGATAATGTGTTTTCTAATTAAAAAAATCATGTTTTTCTAATAAAACAATCAATTATAAACTCAAAATATAATGCATGTCAGACAATATCTTTTTAAATATTGATATGAAACATATTGGATGATGTTTTTTTAATTATTGAGACGGTGTCATATTGGATCGACCCGGGTTAACCTGATAAATTTATGACCTATATTATGAGATTATGATAAACTTATAGAAATTAAATTAAAATAAATTATAAAAGTCAATTTCTAATCAATTCAATGTTAAACAATTAAATTTAAAAAACAAATGACAAAAAAAATACCTAAGGTCATGATATTGGAATAACCCCATAAAAAGCAATTCGAAAAAAAATTACAAAATTCAATTTCCAACTAACCCACTATTAAATGATGAAATAAATAAAAAATAAAGTAGAAAAAATAACAAAAATAAACAACCTAATTCAACTCAAGCTAACCTGTTAAACTCGCGACATAGATCATGAGACCAGAATAACACTACATAAAGCAAATTTTAAAAAAAAATTATGAATCTCAATTCTCAAACAAAACTAATATTTAAAGATGAAACTGAAAAAAATTAAAAAATAAAAGGTCTAAAGCATCCTATCTGAGATAATCTACATTGTTAATTTTGTCTTAAATTACTTAGGCCTGTTGTGTTTAAATTATTGGTAGTTTATCTATTGAGTGAATGCAAATTTACTACGATGAGTTAAACCCTGATTGCTATTTATAATCTAATCATTCTAAAGTCCAGTTGGTTTATTTTTGTCATTCTTAATTGTTTGGTAAGTTGATAACTCTAAGTTGATCATTTCATATCACAAACTCAAGTTATCTCTATGTTGGGTTCATGGAACCCAGTTTAAATCCTAAGAAAATTCCATGATATTTACTATCTAAAATCTCAACTTCTTAAATTATTATCCTTTTTTACGCCAAAAATTCATATTGACAGTAGACAAAGAAACAAGAACCAGTAGAAGTATGAACACATAATTTCTATCTCATATACGTAACAGACTTTAGAGAATTGAGTTCATGGTGGAAAAAATTTAATGGCTTTATTGGAAAGCCTTTTCGAACTCTGATTATTATGAAATTTTTAACTTCATATAAAACAAAACATTTATAATCTTCTGACATATTTTCAGCCCAATTCAATGGTCAAATTGTGATTTATATTTGTTAACATAAACCTAAGCATTATATAAAATAAGCCCAAAATTACCTATAATGTCCTTGAATAATAAGGATTGTTGCTACATTAGAAATCCTTGCAAAAATAAGATTGTTTCCTAATTGATCTTCTTGGAAAGTAAAGAATTCCTTCAAAATAATGATTTCACATGTAATTAAATCATTGCCTTGTTTGCTAGCAGATTTTAAGCCTCACTTCAAATACTTTGTTCTTTCTTATCTAGATGAGTTAATGGGCTTACCACATATAGATGGAAAACTTGAGATATTTAATTTCTATCCCAACTACATTAGTAGCAAAATCCCACATGCAACGTCAAATATAGCCCAAACAATACACAAAGATCTAGTTTGGCAGATTTATAATTTTTTAACCCAAACATCTTGAATTAGACCAATCAATTCTTCTTAGATCTTTTTAGTTTTAGACCTTATAATTGGTTCAATTAGCACCTGTAACGGATCCTTTTATGATGCTAGTTGATTCTCAGGATTCCCTCTTTCCATGAAATGATTTGTACTTGAATCAATAATAGGAACACCATCTGTGGGTAATAAATCCATATAATCCTGCAATAAAGAATCAAAAACACTATTTTGCATAGGTTTTTAGTACCAAAGATGTTATTCACAAGTGGCCTCTCTTTTCTTTCTTTCCTCTTATTAACTCATTGTATTCTCTCATCTCAAAGCTCTTGAAAAAACTCTTATATTATTCTATAAAACTAGTTCAAAGATCTATTTTGCCATGGTCATTAGCTAATGCAGCTTGTATGTGCTCAAAAACTAATAAACTTTTGTTAACGTCCTCATCCTATTCATTTAAGCCTTTCCAAATTCAAATTGCAATTATCCATTTGACATTCATTATTCTTGTTATTCTTTTCAAGTTCATTGGTTATTTCACTTTAATTGTCTAGTGAAAGAACTTTAGAATTATCATAAATCTTAGAACCTATCTCATATTTTGCATTGCAATCTTAAATTTTATAGACATCATTATTACTCTCCTCTTAATGCTTGATTTCTCTTTTATCCTCCGGTGAATGATCTAGGTTTTGGCATGAAATCAATACTGCTTCAATAGTTATATATGAACTCTTTCCTATTCTCTTTTCCAATAAGTCATAAGAACCTAACAAGTTTTCAACCTTCCTATTATTAGTTTTAAAACTTAACATCTTTAAACCACAATTGATTGTCTTGTAACTTATTGGCATTGGTTTGTAACTTCTCATTCATCAAGTAGTTTATTTGTTTCTTAATAAACAT
Source organism: Populus trichocarpa (assembly GCF_000002775.5). Taxonomy (NCBI): domain Eukaryota; kingdom Viridiplantae; phylum Streptophyta; class Magnoliopsida; order Malpighiales; family Salicaceae; genus Populus; species Populus trichocarpa. The sequence goes on along the minus strand of NC_037299.2, from coordinate 8,662,476 downwards.
TGTAAGTTGTTCATCCTTGCTAGTCTTAAAGAATCTTTTATGAGGTTTTTTTTATCATCAACATTCATGGTTTGCAGCCTTATTTTCTCTTACCTCCTTGTATCAGGAACCTTTCGATATCGTCTATTTTGTAAACTAGAAATCATGGCGTCTTATTTATCCATAATGTCACAACCTCACTAAACCTCACATTCATCCTTTGAAATTGTTGTTGCAAAACCTGTAACACAAAAAATAGGTTTTCCCTCTCCTTCGTAGGTGATAATCCATCTTTGAAAGACATAATTGAATATTAAATTTTACATTAGTAATAAAAAAAATCCTCACACATGCTCTCACATGTTTACACTTAATACATGTTACTCCACTCATTTTTCACTCAAAATTTTAGCTTTTCATGATAATAGTCTCATATTTTTGCAATTTACCTCTATTGCTCTCCTCTTTAGTTCTTTAAGGAACTAATCAAAAGTAACAAAAAATTTTAGTTTCATAACAATCAACAAATAGAATTCAATATAGATAACAATAAAAAAAATGATAATAAAAATGAAGATGAAATAAAAGAAGATACGAATAAAAAAACAAAATAAAAACAAAACAAAATTCAAGAATGACTCTATGAAACCTCAAACTAAAGTAGACTTCAAATAATCCAAAACCAATATTAAATATATGGATTCAAACTTATATGACTTGTAAATTTCTTAAGAATGTTGAATTTAATTTTGTGCAATTTCAATGTTTATGATAAAAAAAACTCAATTTGCAATTTCTTTTTTCTTTTTTTTGTTTTATAATTTGACTTAGCAGTTACTAAAACTTAATATAATTTTTTTTATAATGCTACCATAAATTCAATAATTTAAACAAAGATTAATAAACCAGTGTGTTTTTATGAGCAAAACTCTTGCTTTTTAGTTCTTCAATGAACTTTATTGAACTTATCAAAGAATTCTGACTTTGTGACATTTTTTCTATACTTTTGATTCTTGATTCTTATAATCAATAGGTCAAAGCTTCATCTAATACTTTTGGTTCTCTAATATAGGTAATCTCTGGGTTAAAGTTTTTATTTGCAATTTGATTTTAGCTTTCTAAAATTTTTTGTCAATTTCGTAGTGGGTTCAAAGATTCTTACCCTTCAAGTTCGCATCAGTTGGTATAAGAGTAAGGCTTTAAAATCAGGTTTTATCTATCTATCTATCTTTAACTTTTCATGTCGTTTGTTTGTTTTTTTAAGTCTTGATTTTTTTAGTAATAGTATTTTTTAAAAAAATTGTTAAAAAAGGCTAATGTCGAATTAGTGTAGGAAAAAAAAGAGTTAAAATCATATTTTTTTATTATTGCCTAAAATTTGAAACTTACAATTCTTGAATTCAATACTTGAGAAAATTGCAATATAAATTTTGCTAACTTATTGGTTTTATTGGTGAGTGTTATTTGTTGAAATCTTGGTTTATACAATCATTATGTCAAGTTCTTTATTGTAATTTGATTTTAGCTTTCTTGGGTTATTTCTTTTTAGTATATGGGTTCTAGGGTTCTTACCATATGGGTTCATATCAACTTTAGCCCATGTCTTTTGATAGACATGTATAACTAAATTAAACTACTATTTTTCAACTTAATTAAAGTTTAAGCAGCAAAAGGTGGTTGTTCTAGTCATACCAATATGTGTTAACCAATCTCTCTAAATCAACAAAATATGGTTGTTCTAACCAAAGAAATACAATGTTTAATCAACAATTACATACAAACTAAATACTAATTTAAAAATTAAGGTTTTATGAATAATAACTCTAATTTTTAAAGTTAGGGTTTTTTTAATAAAACTCAATTGACTACTTTCTCACTCCCTAAAACATGTTTCAGTGTATGAAATTTATCTATTAAACAAAAACAAATGATTTTTTTAGGACAATTTATGTTCAATTGAACAAAGAAAAATCAAAAGGGGCAATAGATTTGTTGATTTCTTTTTGTTAAACCAATGAAACAAAACCTATATTCTAATTATTTAACAATAACAAAACACACTATCAATATATTTTGAAATCTCAATTCAAGAAAAATTGAAATATACCTTTTGTTGTTGAGTTTCAGATGAGAAATCGATTTTAACACCAAACACATGAGAAGAAAAGGTGACATAGAAGGTGTGTAAAGGAGAGTTTATGTTTGATTTTATCTAAGATGATGAATTTGTGTTTCATTTTTCCTTCTAGATTTGTGTTTGATAAAGAAGGTGATAAAAAGAACATGAAAAAGGAGAGAAGATGAGGTCGAAGAGAAAGAATGAGTTGTGTTGTAATGAACATTATTTCTAATTTAATATTTATGGGGGCATTATGGTCATTTCATAATCTTCTTTGATCTAGGATGTAAAATGTAATTTTAAAAAAATTGATTGCAAAGTGAAATAAAGACCAAACTACAAGATGGTCAGGGTTGCATTTCCTTAAAAAACAAAAGAGAAGATTAAGTTGTGAAAGGGTTAAATTGAAAAACAAAAACTAAATAAAAAAAGAAAAAAGAAAATAAAATTATTCTAATGAATAGTATTTTATGGGTGTGGCTATAGTGATTTAGCCATACTTTTTAGTTTTTTTGTTAATGTTTGTACAAAAACATTTTGAGTAAGATTGTTCAAATGTATTAAATTTTCATTCTCTGGTTTAGTTTTATTAGGTATTGGATTAAAAGTATTAGGTATACTTGCACCTTATCGATTTGGCTAGATCAGCTCATCTACATGGAAAAAAAAGGAGCTATAATTAACCTCTTTATCACATGAGTTATAACCTGAATAATATCATTTGACTAATTGCTAGCCAGTTAGATGTTAAACATGTCCAAACCTATTAAAACTAGGTTGAAAATTATTTAGGTTGGGTGATAAAGGGTCAATTTTATAATTTTTCATGTAAAGAGAATGTTTTGACTAAATTGATATAATAACGGAATGTTGAATAACTTTAATCTATTAATTATTTAGTGTTACACACCAATCCCCATACTTTGAATTTTTTAAAAAAGTTACACATTGAAACAAGAAAAAATAATAATAAAGAACTCAAAAGATTTTGAATTTATAACGATTTGAAAATAAAAAAAAACCCCTTCAAAGCATAGAAAAATACCCAAAATTACTAAAAATAGTAAAATATCAACTTCCCATATCTAATTCAATTTATTCTACTAAAATTTCATTTAATAACATCTCATACACATTAAATGTCTCTCTAAATCTTCAATCAAACACATCTTTTATCAAGGGTACTAATAAACACAACAATGTTCTCATTGTCTTCTTTGCTAAAAATCTTGTGAAAACTAAAATTATGCCTCAACAATTTCAATTTCTACTATGAGCCTAGTGTATTTATCATTAATGCTTTTAAATCTAAAGTTATTGAAGTATATGAACATCATATTATCACTAGCATTTGTTATGGTCAAATTAGAGTAATCATTGAACTTGCTCTATATGAATCTTTGTAACCTTAGAATAACTTGATAAATATAATAATTTTCATGGTAATTTGATGGTATTAGAGATATATGGTCACTTTGTAACCTTAGAGTATATCACGAACAAATAAATCTTAGGCAAGTTGAAGCCTACTTGTAATTTGGGTGAGACTAACAAGTAGTTTGGGTTCAATATTAAATGGAGATCTCTAATGGCTTTCCTTTGAAAGTACTAGGTTATCTATTGATTTAATATAGAATGATAACTTGGTAACCAAATTATTATTTGGTATTTTGATATTATAAGTTATTTTATGGTTGTTTTGTTTAGGGTTTAAGTCAATCTATTTTATAGCTTAACATTAACATTCTTTTATTTATTAAAATAACCTGTTTTCTTTACGTTTTATGATTCATTTTTATAAAAAGTAAAACAAGAGATTTTGAATATCTTTAAAAATTTCACTTTATCTAATAACCTAATATTAAATTATAGAAGTTCAAACTATCTTATTACATAGTTAAAGGCTTAATCAATCATAATAAAAGCATCAAGTGCTTCATGAATAAGCATTCTAGTAACTTAAATGTCCAAAAAAAAATATTGAGAATACTTCTCTATTTATAGAGAATATTTAACTTAATAAAGGTTAAACTATATTAAATAAGAATACAAATTTGTTAGAGTTGTTTTTCTCAAGTAACAATACTAATAATAAAATCAAATCATGTTACCATTTATTATTGTGTTATGTAGAAAAACTATTAAAAAAGAATTGAACATGCCTTGTTCTTTTCTTGTTTAATCCTTATTATAGCTTGAATATTTGGATTTGGTCCTTAAATTCTAAAAAAAAACTATTAAATGAGCTTAATTACTTAAAGTGAATTGAAAAATATTTATGTTGAGTATAAATTTTTTTTGTAAAAGAGAGTTAAGTTATCTGGCAGCTCACTCATGATTTTTGTATATTAACCTATTTTATAGCTTAATTTTATTAATTTCACCATTTTCTTCTTAAGCTTTGTTTGGCTATCTTTGTAGCTTGATTTTACTAGTGGCATTGTTATTCATAGCCATATTTGCTTGTAGCTTGATCATTATATGGTTCAAGTTAAAGCTTTTGAAGGTATCCAGGCTATCTTGTGTGAGTTATTATTAATTTATGCATCTTGTTATATAATTAATATGAAACTAGCTTTGGTTTCTCACTTAACAACTTAATATTTTGGATTGATATAATTTTTTGATACTATATCAGAGCTTTAATGACTAAACAGTCTCAAATTCGAATCTCTCCACTTATATTCTCTTTTAATAAAAAAAAAAACTAGAACAAGATAGTATGAGCTTATGCAAGTTTCAAACACAAAAAGATTTTTACTTGAGAAAGTGTGTTAGAAAATTAGTATAAAAATCATTATACATGCCCCACTTAATTGCTTAAGACTTTTAGTTGAGACTAGATTGATAGTTCGTGCTACGCCACGGGCCAGACCAAAATTTTCCACCATAAAAAATAAGATGCTCAAGCGATGATAGCTTTTTTAAAGAAGCAAGATAAATATGAAAGTTAGGTCATTGACTTGACTAGATCCAGTAAGTATAATTGATTTAATAATATAGTAAAAAATAGACAATAACAGCAGATAAATCAAACAAAAAAAAATAGCTTAAGTCACTCTAGGTTAACCTATTAAATCTGTGATACAACATATGGAGTCACCCTAGGTGATAACCCTATAGAAAAGAAAGAAATAAAAATAACAAAGCCTAATTAAAATATTAAAGGATAAAATTAAAAAAAAAAGTTCATTTGCAAAAAAAAAAACCTAAAAAAAAGTTTTAAGTCAACTTAAAATAACATTTCAAACCTGTGACCTAGATAATAAGGTCAAGATTACCCTATAGAATGGATGAACTTAACAATTAAAATTTTACTTAAAAAATAATTTAAAACAAAAAAATAGTAATCAAAAGAATAAGGATCAACTAAATCTAACAAATTAAAAAATCAAAGGTGGATGAAATTAAAAACAAATTCCAATTTTATATATTATTTCAAATAAAATAAACAGTAATCAAAAGTAGAGGGACCAACTCTAAAAAAAATAAAAATCAAAGAGCTACTTTGAAAATTTAGAGAATTATGCACGGAAATCGAGGAAAAGAAAAAAACAAGTCGCCGGTACCAAATTAGAAATCCATTGGCCAAACACGATGTCCATAACATGAAGGACAATCGAAACATTTCCAACATTGTTATGGTAGCTGGTGTTTGGCTATCGTTGTTCAAAAAGAAATACAATGATCGAGTAATAAAACTTTTTGAATATAAAACTATATATGCATGACTTATAATAGTTTTTTAAAATATAAAAAAGAACTTAAAAATATCGTTTTTTTATTTGAGGAAAGAAGAAGAATCGTGATGGATTTAAGGATAAAAAAAGATTAAAAAAAAAAACTGGTATCCATATGCAAGCACTAATATAGATAGATGTACCTTTATACTAATCAAGAATTTTATTTTCCTATTTTTTTAAGCTTTTTTTGGTCAAAAAAATACTCTGAAATAAATTTTGATTTGTTCATTGCAAGACATTATATTGATTGTATTGTAATTGTTTTAATATATATATACACACACACACACACGTAGTTTTATCAAATAATATTTTGTAATCTATTAAAAATTAAAAATATAAATTGGATCTTTATTGTCACTTGTGCAGATATTTATCAAATAATATGAGCAAAACCAAGTGATCTCACAACTTCAATTTAAGATGTGCATTGAATATTTATTTGATAGTATATAAAGTTAAAAAAAAAAACATTTCTTAAACTAGATCAACCCACATTAAGATCCTGTATAGGAGTTGAGTTTTATATTATTTAAGTATTTTTACTTTTAAATGAAATATTTTTTTAATAATAAAATCACGAAATGAAGTGATAAATTAAATCATATTCTTATTTAAATAAAATATAAAGAATACAAACAAACGTAAGTATAATGAATATGAATAACACATAGATGACAATATAATAATATAGATAAATCATTAAACAATTGATTATATATAATAAAAATAATTAAAAAAAGAGAGCAATTATTATAAAGAGTAAAAGTAAAAAGTTCCATTGAATCAAAAGCTTGCAGCGAGAGACAAGGAGATAGGAAAAGCAATGAAAGTGGAACGAGTATATTCTTTGAATGGAACATGGGCTAAACACCCAGCTTCAATTGTGCTTTACTTTGTTAAGCCTGCGAAGCAAACCGACCCTAAGAAGCAAAGACCTATTTCCCTTCCCTATATCTATCCACACGCAGAGCGATAGAGAGAGAACCCAAAACCTCTCTTTGCTTTTTGAAAGGGTGATCCGAATAGAGGGAGCGAGGAGATGGAAAACAAAACAGAGATAGCTTTCTTCGATGTTGAAACCACGGTCCCGACCCGACCCGGCCAGGGGTATGCTATACTTGAATTCGGGGCCATCCTTGTCTGCCCCCAGAAGCTAGAAGAGATCAGGAGCTACTCGACCTTGGTCCGACCCTCCAACCCGAAGCTCATATCTTCCTTGTCCGTACGGTGTAACGGCATCATACCAGAAGCTGTGGTTTCAGCACCGTCCTTCGCTGACATTGCTGACACGGTCTACGACATCCTCCATGGGAGGATATGGGCGGGCCATAATATAGTCAGATTTGATTGTGTGCGAATAAGAGAGGCGTTTGCGGAGATTGGAAGGGCAGCACCAGAGCCAAAGGGGACTATTGACTCGTTAGCATTATTGACTCAGAAGTTTGGAAGGAGAGCTGGCAACATGAAGGTTAGGTTGTTGTTGTGGTTGTTGTTGATGATGTTTGTTTGTTTTGTGCTGACTTTTTTTATGATTGATACCAGATGGCAAGCCTTGCAACTTATTTTGGGCTTGGAAACCAAACACATAGGTAAAATAAGTTATGTATTTTAGGGGATTTACCTTATTTAATGGAGTTTTTGGAATGAAATGATGTCTTTGATACTTTGATCAGGAGTTTAGATGATGTAAGAATGAATGTTGAGGTTCTTAAGCATTGTGCTACTGTCCTATTCCTGGTAAGTCCACTCGACTTCACTCTTCTAACCACCCTTTCCCTCTTCTTCTCTTTGTCATCCCAGAAGCGGCTGATTTACCATTGCAATATTTTTTTTCTATTACATGATATGTTTGGCCTCTTTCTTCTCTTAGTAAACTACATAATCGCTCACTTGTTGCTTAAGCAGGCCAAAAATCAACCTCCGTCCTAGTCTTTTTGAATGACCATTAAGTTGTGTGGCCGTTAAACTTGCATGTTTTATTTGTTTCTAGGCAAAAATTAACCAAAAGCTGCCCCATTTTCAGGAATCAAGCCTCCCAGACGCATTTCCAGAAAACCATTGGGTTTCCCCTAATGCTATCACAAGAAGTCGTAGAAATGGAAAATCCCCAGTCCTAAACAAGAATTCCCCGTCTTCGAGTTCACACGTTAAAAGCACCCCTGCCCTGTCTCCTGAAAATGATAGAACTGAGGAAAAGCGTCCAGTCTTTTCTCTTCTCACAAGCAATACTGCTGAGGCCCAATATTCTGTTGCATCTAATACAGCTCATCCTGATACATTTGACATGGTCGCACTTGGCAATGAAATGAATGCTGCCTCCTTTCAACCAGATGTCGCCATGGAGGAAAACCCAATACTACAGCCTCCTGAGATGCCTTCTACAGTGACTGTCCCTGAAAGTTGCAGTGACGTTTTGGGTTTCTTAGAGCTTGATGAAGTTTCTCTTTCTTCTATTAGAGCATTTCATGTCCCGTTCTTTCGAGGGAGTCATAGAATCAAATTATTTTACGAGGGGGCCATTTTGCAGCTTCGCTGTCCTCGGTTGAGGATACGGTTTGGACTAAGTACGAAGTTTTCTGATCATGCAGGCCGGCCACGGTTGAGTTTTGTGGTTGATGCATCTCCAAGTCTATGTGATGTTCTTGATACATGTGAGAGCATTGTGCGGAAAGTTTGTGCAGATTCGGATTGTAGTTCTGATTGGAGGAGTGTTGTTACCAGAAAACAGGGCTTTGTCAACAACCCTACCGTGAGATTGAAGTAAGTTTCAGTCCTCTTATCCCTTCTCTTTGTAGCATTTGCAATGTCCAAGTTTAGGAGTACACAATGATATAAACTGTTGTCCAACGAAATTGTTCCTCATTGGGACTTTTTGGTTCAGTCATTAAATCGTGGCCTTTTTTTTTTTTTTTTTTTCCTTTTCTGAACAAGCTGGAAGGTTTAGTTCAAGAATTTTATTAACCAAAATCAAATAGATGGAACTGTCTTAACTAATCTTTTTGTTCAACCAGTTTAATTAACTGATGCATTGGTTGATTTTCCATTTTTGCCTTCATACTTTTCTAATTTAGGATGTATTCATATCATCTTAGTTTATTCTCCATATTTATTCATTATAATATACAAAGGTATGTAAAAAATTGGCAAGATATCATTCCATAAGGGGAAATTGGTTTGACCTAGGTAAATGTGATTATTGGAACAAAACCCAGAACTTATATGAAAGGTCGAAAATATTTGGAAAAAATCCAGAACAAAATGCAACCAACCGGTTTGGTTAACCTATTTTTTTAGAGCATTCTTGTTGATTTTGGTTTGATTTATCTGTTCATAGGTTTCCTTGCACACCCCTAACTTGGATCTACCTTTTTTCCATCTAGCCATCACCGAGTTTCTTGTGCATTTCCCATACAGGATTATCATTGGAATCTTTAAGAATCGCAAAAAAGAATAAAACCAGAATGGTTGAGGGTCCTGGTTGTTCATTTTTATATGCTTGTTAATTCATTATCTTACATTTCTTTTCCCTGACATTTTAAGCTCTACTTAGCTTACTTTGTTCAATTTCAAAGGCTCATGCTTTTCGGCTTACTGTTAAAAATGAAGTGAGAAAGAACTCGATTATTGCATGATGGGGCCTTCTGATGGGGAGGATAGTTATCATTATATTATTCTACTCACAGATTTCATTTTCTATGCCGTCTTATTGATCCAAGCAATGGTTCTGGAAGTGCCTAATTTTGTTTCCTTTTCTTTTCTCAGCATACCTACTGCAGTAAATGGGGATGTTGCTCAATATGCAACGGATATGTATCTGAAAGAACCATCTGGAACCACACAAAAGCTCATATTCAGTAAGTTTGATGCTGCCGAGCTGGATACCTGGTTCAGACCAGGGACCTTTGTCGATGCATACTTGTCCTTGGATCCATACGACTATCAGCAGACTTCTGGCATCCGATTAGTGGCAAATAAATTAATCATCCATAATGAGTGATGCACCATTTGGTTGATTAAAACTGTAACAAGCTTCCTAACATGTAGAAAAGAAAAAATATTTTCGTTGCAAGATTTAGGCCCATACCTATATTTGAAAAGATTTGAATGCTGACACTGATACTCTCTATATTTAACCAGAATTTATTTAGAAGCGTCTAGTATTGTTAAATATTGGCGTTAAAATCATGTGGACAGATCCACGTATCGAACCACTTAAGCTTAATCTTAAATGTTTGCAGCTCTCAGACTTCATTGAGAGCTCCAAGTCACTTGAATTTACTTAACTTGAACAAAAACAAAAGAAATCCCTCCTCTCAATTTCTCCATCAACCTGGTTTTGGACTTCGGGTTGTTGGGTTTTTGGTTAATCAAGGTTTATTATTTTTATTGTCACGATGTTATTTTAATTTCTTTTAAAGAAACTTTTTGGTTGACTTGATGAAATTTGGTTCAATTTATTTTGGTTTGCTCATCAAGTTATTTGGGGTTAGCTAGGTTAATGAATGGTTTAAAATGAAACTTAGTTAGGATGTGAGTCACCAAGTCAATTTATCAGACTGATTTAGAACTATGTATTGGTATAGTTGTTAGATTTAGAAGGTATTTTGGAGCATGATAATGATTGCTTTTCAAACTGTTTTTTGCTTTCAAATGTATAAAAAATTATTTTTGATATCAGCACATCAAAATAACAAAAAAATATTAAAAAACTTTAGTTTTTTATAATTTTTTTTTTAGAAACACCGTTTGGAACATAATTCCAAATAATACCTTAATTTTTAAAATCTAACTTGATCAAGATATAAAGTTATCTAAGATTTAACTTCGATATAGAATGTTAGGTTTAATTTTTAAAAAATAAATTAATATGTAAAAAGTTAAACCTCGCAAGAATTACTGATAAATCAATTCAACCACTCTTCGATTTTATATATATATATATATATATATATATATATATATATATATATATATATATAAAACCATTATTTGTTAACAGTTATTTTAGGAGAAACAAAACTACAAAAAAGAAAAAAAGAGAAGATCTTTATAAAAATAGAGGAAGTAAGTTATAAATTCTCATCGCATCAACATTCATGGTACAATGGTGTGACTTCTCCGAGAAGTTAATAATAGTAATATTATTATAATTAGCATTTCTAAATTCATTAACTATTTTGTTATTCTCACACCTTTTTTTTTTCTTTATTATTTTTTTATTACATTTTAACTTAATGTACGATTTTAGCAACACCCTATTATAATATATACCCTTGATGGAGTGTTATATGTACTAATTCATTCTTTTAAGTAAATGTAGATCTGTAAATATACAACACTTTGGACAAAATACTCAACAAATTCCTCCTTTTTTAGTATTTTCCTTCGATCTCTTCCGTTTCAAACTTCAATCTCTTCCGTTTCAAACTTCAAATAACTACTCTAGGAATTTTCTTCCATCTCTTTCTATTGCTATAAAGTAGAGTTTGCAAATGACTTCTTCTTTTTGTGCTAATTTAATTTATTATTAATATTATTTTAGTATATTTTTTTTATAGAATTAAATAAATTATATTTTGAGGTCTCACTTAAAATCTTAAATAATTGGGTTAAGATAATTCTTTGATAATGTATCAAAGTCTTGTTAGCTAAGTGATCACGAGTTCAAATTTCACAACTCTCATTCTATTTGATAAAAAAATAAGCACAAAATAATGTGAGTTTATACAAATTTCAAACCCAAAGAGCTTTAATTTAAGATGGCGTGATAGAGAATTATATAAATTATATCTCGGGGTCTTACCTAAAAGCGTACACTAACACTATTCAGTTGAGATAATTCTTCAACAATTTTTTCTAATTTTGTTTAATTGTATAAAAGGAAAAGTGTTAGTTGACATATTCAGTTCTTCATGAAGTCTATGGAACTCATTTACATCACTTCCTTATAAGAGATGGTAGATAAAATCTTCTTTGATTTGAATTATTTTGATAAAATAAGCAAAAGTAAAACATATGAGAAGGATAAACAAAAAGCCTACTAAATAAACTTATAGTAAGAATATTTTAGGTTTTTTCATTTTATTTCCTTTAACCCTATTTGTTATTTTAAAATAGTCTTTTTTGTTCATCTCCTCAAACTATTAGTGGTTCACCACTGATAACCAATCTTACTAAACCTTAAAACCCTTCTATAATGGAAGATGAGAAAGATGATGAGGCTTTTGTTTCAAGGACTAAACCTAGGTATGTTTTTCAACTAGAATATGATGCATTTTGTTTTTTTTTTTTTCACTTTCATCTTACCTTACTTTCCTCAGGTACTATCTCCTTAAATTGCTTCTCTACCTCTAATTCTCATTATAAAGATAATACCAAAGACTTTTACTCATCCTCCCTTGCCAATTGTTCCCAATCATCAATCGTTGCTCCTACTTTGGCATCTCTTAAGAGTGCTACACTATCAATCACTATTATTGCTTTAGAGAATAAGATCCCAACTATTAAAGCTCCTAGTTTTGTTCTTGATCATCCTGAGAACACTCAACCAAAACCTTGGTGAAACACAACCATTTTTTACTACTAACTAGGGAATACCCTTTCATTTCTATCAAAGAAAGCAGGCCCAACAGTTTTTAAGGTTACATCATATATGCCTTTAAGCAAGGTTGTTAAAATCACGAGTTGACTCTTAAAATCTTATGATTTTACGAGTCAATATGTATATAACGTGTCAAATCGGGTTAAAACTCAAAATCGGTCAAACTCAGTTAAAATCGGTAAACGAGTTTGACCGATTTTGACCAATTTCGAGTTTTAACCCGTAAAAGTTAAAAAATTTACTGACTCCCTGTCTGAGTCCCCTGACACTCCACTACATAGTCCCCACTCCCTAGTCTCCCCTTTGCCCAAATTTTCAATCTTAGCAGACTAACACCATCATTAGAGGATTTTGGGTATGGGAAAGTCTTATAGTGTATTTTAGGTAGGGAAGACATGATTGGAGGATCGAAACCATGAGAAGACAGAGGTAGATGGTGAGGAATCAAAAGAGTAAAATAAGAAATAGGAATACTTATATAGAGAGAAATACTGTGTTTTAGACTAACCATTTGTTAACTACAAAGAGAGACAACAAAGACTCAGAGAGAACTTGAAATACATGTCTTGCTTGGTGGGATATTTGGACATTATTTCTAGGACTTGTTACTAACATAAAAAAGGTGGAAGGTGAGGTGACATGAGATTAAATTGATGTCATTTTGTACATTTTTGTTCTCGTTGTCACGAGTTCACTATATTGGTCTCTGTTAATTTTTATTTTTAAGTTGGTGATATACCTTAGAATGTTATATCATCTCACTAGTTGTCTGCAGTGTGTTTCAAGACCTGTCCTTTAGAAAATGTTCTGAAACTCTATCAATAAAACATAGTTGTTCAATCTTATTTTTTTTTCTTTTTGTATTTTTAAGTTATTTAAACCATGTATGAATTTTTATTTGAATTATATATTTTAAGGTGTTTGGACATTTGTATTGTTTATTTCACTTTTATTTTAATTGTGTTATATTATTATTTACTACTTGACTGAAATTGTCAATATATAATTAGTTAAAATATTTTTCTTGTGATTTTACGATTCGAGTTTATGATCCGAGTTTATATTGTATATTCCGTGTCGTGTTAAAAAAGCGTTTTTGACAACTTTGCCTTTAAAGATGAAACCTGTAAGAATATGTGCTTTTTATGTTAAAAGGTGTTTGTAGACCCATAGACAACACCCTTGCAGAGGTAGATGTTATATTGCTAGAAATTTATTCCTTTTTAGAGGAGAGCAAAAACAAAGGGTGAAGGATTTGAGGATACTATAACAGCTGCTCTTGATGGTTAAAAACTCCATTATATGAGGATAAGTTTGGACCTGTGTTTTTATTACCATGGCATGAAATGGACATGGAAAGCAAGAAAATAAAAAGCGCCTTAAAGGAAAGATTTGTACCATCTATTAAATCTTTTATAACTTTTGGTTTAACATAGGTGGTACAAATCAGCTAATGCTCCTAAGGTATTTATAGGATGTGAACCTTGATATAAAAGGCTAAAGGTCAAAGAACCCTACATTTCTTTCTATTAAAGAAATCAAGCCCTTAGTTACTCCAATGATGATTATTATATCTTTAAGCTAAAGTGTAACTTTGTATTGTTGGTTTATTATTAATGACTTTTTAAAAGTCGTTAAAGGGATTTTTTTTTCGTTTCGAGGTACTTTTAAAGACTAGATTAATCCTTATCTCTTGTATATAGGAGATATCTAGTCTAAAGCAAATCTTAAAGATAATCATCAAAGAATACTATGTTAGGGCCTCTAGAGAAATTTTCAAGTTGTTGATGCAAGGAGTGAGCATTCTTAGTGACTAAGTCATCATGGATTGTATTCAATAACTCAAAAGCAATATATTGTTTGAAGGCTTTACAAATTGTATTAGTCGGGTTATATGGGTACCCTTTCACAACTTTAAGATCACATTGGCCCTCTCAGAACAACAAGAATAACTATATTAAAGGTGAAAATATATAATAAGGCAACTCAAAACTCAAAGCTTTTGTAGAAAAATACTTGGGATGGTAAATGCATTATTATTTAGAAATGTCATTTGGTAGTGAAAAGACTATTAATTAATACAGAGTAATACAAAGCTAAAGTTGTTGAATTGATAAAGAGGCTAGCTCTCGTAGAAATAACACTTTTCTTAGTCTAAAGTTTTTTCAAACCAAATAGAGACAGATGATAAAATTGACTTAGAAATGACCTTATCAATAAAGAAAACTACCCTAGGTAGTCTAAGATAACAACGATCATGGAAAAAAAAAGTTATGATGGATCTTTAGAAAATAGCTTCCTCTTTTAAATTGTTTAGGTCTAGGTTAGAATGTAATATGTCTTAGGCTCTTTCTTTTATAATGAACAATCTCGTATACTTGTACATACTAAATTCTAAATTTGAATGAAGTTTTTTTCCTCTTATGAAATTCTATTGTATACAAAATTGTTCTTTGATAATACAAGCAACATTATTCATTACTAATTTTTCACTAATTGCATATTCCAACCTAAATCCTTGTTACAATGAAGACTTAAATCGTGTTCTTGAAAAATAGCTTAACTATTAAGCCTAAAGCATAAACCATAGATCTCTAGAGTAGTGTTATGCTTTTAATATCTAGGTCAATCATTTGACTTCTTCATATATACAATCTTCCACTATTTTTTTTTATAGGTAATATATCTTCAAATATTAACCATTAATTGATTAAAAAAAATGTTATAGCCCTCATTGATTTGCTAGATGGTAGGCATCTCTTTTTAAAACTTTAGAAACAATATATGAACACTCTTGGTTCAAGGATTATTTTCTAAATTTTGATATTTATGTCTAATTAATAGTACGACTTTCTAAAACAAATCACTCACTAAATTTTTTTTTATCGAACATGTTTGTTGTTTGTTATATTGATTTTCTTCTTGTGTGCCAGTAAATGATCTAACACAACAAGTCTTACCTTATCCAAATCTTTTAACTTTTCCAGCATAACATGCTAGTATTCTAAATTATCCATGTTATACTATGCAACCCTTTTGAGTGATTGTACCGTGAGCTCTTAAAGTAATATAGCATTATGGTCATATGTTAGATGACTGGTAAAGTCCCTTAAGTAGTCTTTTATGAAATCTTATATGTCCATCCATAATGCTTCTGACAAAGCATCATGTTAAACTTTAGGTTTATTTCTAAACAATTTTTGAATATTAAGAATTAATTTTTTATTGGTCGATTTTATTTGCACATTATCTTAGGCATAATAAGGAGTGGAATGAATTATTTTAAATCAATATTCTTATGTGGATTACTTAACATCTTCTCTAGTGGATATTGATGCTTGGTAATAATGATGGTTTTTGAAAGAACAAATATATGGATGATTTCTTCCTTAATGAATTTAATCATGATTTCTTGATTAATTGATCAATAGGGAATATATTTAACCTATTTAGTGAAGTAATTCATGGTGAAGTAATTTGTGGCTATAAGAATATAATTATGTCTTCTTAATGATGGTGGGTTTATTTTGCCAATAATATCCATTTCTCATCGTCTAAATGGCTATGGTGTGAACACTATATTGATTTTGTTCATTGGTACATGTTAGATTGGACTAAAGTATTGACATGTTTGACACTATTTTGCATAACTAATGCAATCCTTGGTTATTCCTAGCCAATGAAATCTATAGATTGTTGCTACCCAAGTTTTGACCCATCTTTTTGTTAAGTTTTTGAAAAAAATCCAAAAATAGCGAAAAACAACGAAAATCCAAAAAATATGTTTTTAATATATTTGCACCGTTTTTAGCATTTTCAACGTCATCTAAAAAAGAATTTAAATTTTCAAAGGTTTTTGGAACGCGTTCGACTTTTCACGCGTCATTTTTAAAATCATTAATTTTCCTCATTGAGTCGATGTTGGTATTGCTCGTTTTCAAAAAATACAAAAAATTAAGAAAAATCAAAATTTACAAAAATAAAATAAAATTGAGTGACCAATTTTGAGGCTCAAGCAATATTTTGCCTATAAATAGTTGCCTTCAACACCCATCAAGAGGGGGGCAATTTTGAAAGAAAAATACAAAAAAAAAGGGAAACCTAACCCTAAAATCCATCTCCACCCGAAGCAACTGCGGAGCCCCACTCCTGATTTTTTCTTCTTCCTCCCCCCGGCCATCTCTGCTCCCGATCTTCACTGCCGCCACACCCACATCAACCTGTCTCGGCCACAGCTACCCCACACGCGGCCAAACCAGCCATCGTCATTCCCCCATTTCCACTCATCTTCAAGTCTCAGCCTACAGAACAGACCCCCTCCCTTTGCCCGACCATCTACTCCCCTCACCTCATCTGATTTCCCTCTCCATACCCACAAACCAGAGTCAATCAAAGTCGCAGCATCCCGGCTAACCCAAGAGTCCCATCTCCTCCTCCTAGTTGCGGTGTCTCCGCCTCAACACAGCCAAAACCCTCTTCATCTCCCTCAACCGGCCTCCAGCTGCAACCCACGAACGACAGCGCCCACAGACGTCGTCCCATTCCTCACCCACCAACTTTCATTTGCACAAAACGGCCTCCTGCCCGCCTCCTCGCTCCAGCAGCGCCCGCAGACCCAACAGCCTCCAGCGGCGGCCCAAACACAGCGGCACCTACAGATCAGCAGCCATCCTTCCTCCTTCTGCCAGCTACCCGAAGTGGAGGGGAAGACGAAAAAAACCCATAAAAGAGTCGATCTGCAGTGAAGCAGATCTAAAGGAAAAGAGAGAGAGAGGCACACCTGAAAACCATGAAAGAAGATTAAAACAGTTTGCCTGTTGTGTTTTTTTGGTATTTTGCAAGTCACCGCCGACGAGGAGGGGAAGAAGAGAGGAAGCCGTGACTGGCCCTCCTTCTTGCCTGGGTTGTCTTGCGGCGGCGCGTGAAACCACCCTCCGCCAGTGGCGGAGGCGCGTGGGGAGACTCACCGCCACTGTTCTTGCGGTTGCAGAAGGCCTTCCCTGCAATTTCTGGAGTTTAGGGACTATTTTGTAATTTTTAAATTATGTAATGTAATTTTTGTTTAGTGTTGATTTTTTTTATATAATTTGTAATGTGGATATAAAAAAAAAGAAAAGAAAAAAAAAAGAAAAAAAGAAAAGTATAGTGAAAGTGAATGTGTGATTTGTATTTTGTTTATGAATGTTTTTTTTTTGTTTTGATAAAATTGCAAGAATAAAGAAGAATTTAATATTTTGATTTGCTCACGAATAAAGAATTATGAATTTACACGTAAGTCGTATTTCTAAAATTCGATGAAAGAACAGAATTTTTAAAACTTCTTTAACACATCAAGTCCACGAAGCAGCTTACCTCAGGCAGGGTGAGTTAGGGGTGCTAATACCTTCCCTAACCACAACCAGTTCCTTACTCGTGAATCTCTGATGAGACCAGTATACCCGAGTTTCCAAGTAGCCCTCGATTAAATACTAGGTGGCGACTCCCAATGAACAAATCAAAGCAAACGAGTAAATGATAAATCGCCAGCTCGATACCGCGTGGATTTTGACGTGCGACAGAATGACGACTCCACTGGGGAAGGTACTATTTCTGATAATATTGGACTAAGCTTTGTGTATTTAATGTGTTTAAGTATTTGCATTTTTATCTTGTTTTATTTTTGTTTTATCCATGCATTTTTAGAATTGTTTCATGCATCACCTGTATTTATTTTTGAAAGAACACACAAGCTTCTAGGTTAGGTGGGGGACTACCAACTTACCTTATGACTTTTAGTCAAGGTTTAAGTTTATGTAAACCCCAACTCTTCGTTGAGTACTTAGACTGGTAACAGTTGGTACACGTGCCATCTCATTGCTTATTAGGCCCCTATATTGCGTTCAAGAGGGTGATCACTAGGACAACGAGAGACCCTTTATAGAGACCAAGTAGGAAACCTACCCTTTGTCTCACGTAAAAAGATTAGAACCTGTCTATTAGGATGTATGCTCTGTATACATTGTTTTGCATTCGAGCAAGCTCTTCTTGAAACATCTTGAACTCAAGACTTGTGGGTGACACAATGACCGTCGCTCAGAAAATTTTCATTGTAGAGTTTGTGCAAGAATCAAGATTCTTGTTTCATCATGCAAGAGTTGCGATCATATGTCACCCCTCGAAGGGCGAGTTCCTCATATAGATTACATGTTCATACATTTATCATGCATGTACCGGGAGGAAAAATAGGTTCCCCCATTCGAGGTTTACTACACTGGATGGAAAAAGATGGATAATAAAGAAAGGGGTCAGAGAGAGGCACATTGTCAAAATGAAGTTGAGAGCAGCAAAGGTGAAGTAGCTAGACTCAGATCTGCTTGAACAAGTGTTGAGCATTAAATGGAAAGGGAATGTCTGCACAGTCTTTTGTGAGAACACTACTTGTCCACATCCAATTGAAGTTGCACCTCTCCTTTTCAGCCATGGACAACAGCAACAATGCCTTCAGTCATCAACTAAGGACAACCCTTGTTCTTGTTCATATGCACTGTTAATTGTTCATCGCCTCTACATTTTCCAATGGCACCTAATAGCTATTAGCCTTCGGTGCATGGTGGATTAGTCTTCTTTGAAGTTACCCCAACTATGAGCTCAATTCCAGTTCAGCAACACAAGATGTTGGTCTAAAAAAAACATGATTAGACACTGAACTTTAACGTGACAGAGCTCTCTCTACAAAACTTTATTCGTGGATCTGCCAGTAGGGAATGCAAGAGGAGATTTATTAGTTGCATATGCTACAAAAATGTCTCTCATCAGTTTCAGCACGAAGACACGGTAGTAGGTTGAAGAGCCAGACCTGGGCTGAAAAACATGAGCAGACATCAAACTTCTATGTGGCAGAGCTCTCTCTATAGAAATTTGTTTGTGGATTTGCAAGTGGGAAATCCAAGAAGGGATGTAGTAGTTTCATATTGTCTACAATTTTCTCCTACTAGTATCGGCATTAAAACGCAAAAGTAGGGAGAAAAGACAAACATGGACTAAACAACATGAAGAGGACTGAAACTTCAACAAAACAGAACTCCCTCAACAGGTGGCTGTTTGTTGCACTGTCAATGAGGAATCAAAGAGGAAATAGAAGAGTTTTAGATTCATCAAGTTCTCTTCCAGTTTTGACAATGTGTGATTCCCCATATTTTTGTTTTTTGTACGCTGCCAGGATTACCTAGCTAATGAGAGGTTTCTAACAATCCTAAAACAACAACAACAATAACATTGGAAGATTGACATGAAGTTGTGTGGATTACCAAAAAAAAATTGAACAAGCTATCAAGATGGGAAAGATTGAAGGTTCTGCCAAGGATTCCAAAACAATGATGAGAGATGCTTCAAAAGACGACTCTGATGGTGGGAAACCTTAATTATGAGGTCTAGCCAAGTCTCATTGTATCATCGACTACTCCAATGTCTTTGCCAAAGATAGACATTCTTTTACCATGTGAGTTTATTTACCAGCATCTGTCAGATTCTAGAATTTTACCTGACTCCGACAAATCCCATGTAACTACTGTTTTCTACGTGGTATAATCCAGACAAGATATGTGATGTCATGGTAAGGTCCTCGGCCATTTCAATTGAACAGATGCAAGAATTTCAAGAAGCGAGTCTGGAAGTTGGTGAGCAAGAGACGAGTGGAGTCTGTGAAGAAGGGTGTCATTAGCTATATTGTCCCCCAAACATCTTCAGAATGACATGTGATCGAAAATGCTTGGCAAAACACAGATATTGCTAGAAAAACTGATTCAAGAATGGCGATGAATTGTCGATCATATTGTTATGGAATTTTGCATTTTTGTTTTGGGATCACATCTAATCCTTCAACGAAACATGTCTTGTTTTTGTCTCTTTATTGTTTTGAAATCAACAGATGTTTAGCATTTCATTCTGACAAAATATTTTGATCAAACTCCACCATGTGATAAAAATTAATCAATCCTGAAGATTTAAAAGTGTTTTGATTACAGAAATGACTCGATGCTTGTTTAAATGACATGAGGTGACCAAACAAATCTTGAGTCTTTACATGAAACCAAACTACACATCATATAGAGTTTTTGCAGTATGCATAATGACACGTAGTGGATTTGGTGGTTATGGACTCGTGAATCATGATTCTTACAAGTCCAAATCATTACACTGGATGAGGTCAAAATTTATCGGTTCTAACCGACCTTGCTTGAAATGAGAAAAGGTCATCTTTGATATCCCTTCACTTTCTAAAGATTATATCCCTTGTAGTCCCATTTTGAGCTGGATAAAATATTATTTTCATAAAAACCCTGACTAGGATCATACCCCACACTGGGGGCAGATGAGAGATATTTTGAAGACATTGATATAATTAATGGATAAAGGGAAGGCTTAGAAATAAAAGTCCAATGATTGAAAGAAGGCTACAAGAAAACACATAGGCTAGGGGCATATAAGAATTTTGAGGAAGGCTATGAGAAAGCAAAAAAAAAAAGAATTGAAAAAAAGAAGTTGAAATTGCCTTCACTTAAAGGCAAGTCAAAGATAAAGGAAAGAGAACACCTATCAAATCTAGGAAGAGCAAAAGAAATTTCAATCAAGGAAAGGCACAACAAAAGTTAATACCAAAAAAGACTAAGCTATAAACGTGACTTTTGGTATCCATTATAAAGCCTCTAGTGTTATCAGATGATTGAGTTTGGTTATCCATCAAGGAAAGGTGGATTTACATTATGACTTGTGTTAAGAGAAGTCTGATCTTTCAAGTTAACAAGGTTATATGTCGTTTCCTCTACAGAGACAACAATAGAAAAGGAGTTGATGAATAGTTGATGTTGATCCTAGGTCTTTGAAACCCTCAAACACCTATTGAGCCTGTGAAATTCCTTTCTTTCATAGCCATGAACCATAGCCTACATTACGTGCTTTTAAAAGCCCTTTTTAATCAAACAAACAATTTGAACCCATAAATGGCACTCTCAAAACTTGAAGAGCTTTTCCATAAGGGTCATGACATCATGAATTAAGCTATTGGTTATTATGCATGCTGATAAAATAAGTGCTAAGAAGAGAAATAACCTTTCTTGATAAAGCCTGAGTTTTGACTTGAGCATCTTGTTTTTTTGAAATTCACGAAAAAGGTCACCTCATCACAGACCATTAAAAGATATACCCAAAATCAGAGTCTAAAATGGATACAAAGATCCATGAAAAAAAAGAGAAAAAAAGCCATTTTAGTCTTACAACTGGTCAATTTCTGTTTTCAAAATACATGACAATCAAAGGACTGTATATTTCGAATAACGTGTGTTGGGTCTTTGATAAAAAAAAGCTTGATTTTCAAAAGGTCTTTTCAAAAAAGGACATCTCTGATTTCATTTCAACAAACTAGACTTCGAATAGACATGATCTTTGAAATATGAGAGTTGATTCCAAAACAATGAAGATTATTGGATACAGAAGAACATCGATTGAGTCTGCGAAATCCTTTATAGAAATGACATTGAAGTCCTCGACACTTCTTGAAAAGTTGAGCAGATGGGGGCAATACAGTGGACCCGGAGAAGGAAAAACAAGCAGTATTCAGATCAGCTATGAGGCAATGAAAGATGATTAAATGATGAATCAGTGAACTGAAGACAATGATGTTCAAAGAAAGATAATCAATGAACGAGCACATTCAGATCATATTGGGGGCAATGTCACTCCAAAATAGTCCATGCTCTAATGAACCATGTCAGCAATGGAGAAACAAAGATGTACCTGAAGGACACTTTCATATCATCATCTTTTAAAGCATGGCTAGCGATCGATGAGGATACACGAATGAATGGTGAAAAGATGCATACCACCAATACTGACTGTGGAATAATGCTGCACTTGAAGGAGAATTTCATATTGTCATCCTTTGAAACATGGTTATCGACAGATGTTATCACACAACTGCATTGAATGAATATTGGAAAGGGCACCCACCACGAAGACTGACTATGAGACAATTTGTTTTGAAGCCAAATATGCACTTCACCGTATGAGTATAGGTGATAAAAGCAACATCATTGATGAAGCCGAGACATTTCTTTTCACAATCTGATTAGAAGAGCTGAGAAGAATCTATTGAGAAGAACACTGAGCATACAACCATGAGCTTTTGTACTGCAAGCTATGAGATGCGTGTCTGGATGATTGGATAGTTTCCAAGAAGACTGATGATAACATATACTTGAAGAGTATTGTTTCAATTGGGGGCAAGTCCATGACTGATTGGCAATCTAAAATGAGGTTAAACACTAGAAAACCTTTTGACGGGCGGTGGTAAAACACGCACAACCAATCAAAGGACAATTCTTGAGAGAATCTAGGAGATGGATGATTTGTTCAACTTCTTTATGATGAATCGAGCAACACCACACTTGGATGCATGGTCAAGCTTGAGAACAACCGAGAGCAGTAATCATCGTGGACAGCCCAAGATGGGCACTGCACTTATATTTGAGTGGAAGGCTAGCACACGAATGATCCAGTACATTGAAAGAATAAAGAAAGCTTTGAAAAGCAAACAAAGGCACCCTGTGATGATGGAACATCGAAGAGGGGGGGACCTATATTTCAAATCAGGTAAGGATGCATGCATGTCATCTAACGTCAAAACATTGCATATATTTTTTATTTTGTTGCAGGAAAAATCCTCAATGTAGTCCAGCAAGATTGGGGACAAAAAAAAAGAATCATTGAGTTGATGAACAACAAAGAATCATGGTTTTGACCCTGGAAACGAGAGGAAGATGATATAAACCCTAACATTAGGGAAATCTCAAAGAAATAAGAAGATCAACGAAGAAGAGTCTTCAATTCGAACCCTATCATCTTGAAGAAGGAACATATTTTTTTTGTTAAAGGAGATTGCCAGAAGGAATCTCAGGTTAATCACAACATGAAGATTTTATCTTTGGTTGAAGGGAGTCGCCAGATGGGATTCCATGTTGACCGAGCTACACACATGATTTTGGTGCTGGTTAAAGGGGATCGGCAAAGGGGTCTCAGTTTATCTTAACCACACAGGATTATGGTTCTGGTTAAAGGGGATCGGCGAAGGGATCTTAGTTTATCCTAACCACACAGGATTATGGTTCTGGTTTAAGGGGATCGGCGAAGGGATCTCAGTTTATCCTAACCACACAGGATTTTTGGTTCTGGTGAAAAGGGATTGGCGAAAGGAATCTCAGTTTATCCTAACCACACAGGATTATGGTTCTGGTTAAAGGGGATCGGCAAAGAAATCTCAGTTTATCCTAACCACACAGGATTATGGTTCTGGTTAAAGGGGATCGGCGAAGGGATCTCAATTTATCCTAACCACACATGATTTTTGGTTCTGATGAAAGGGGATTGGCGAAAGGAATCTCAGTTTATCCTAACCACACAGGATTATGGTTCTGGTTAAAGGGGATCGGCGAAGGAATCTCAGTTTAGCCTAACCACACAGATTTTGGTTCTGATTAAAGGGGATTGGCGAAAGGAATCTCAGTTTATCCTAACCACACAGGATTATGGTTCTGGTTAAAGGAGATTGGAGAAAGGAATCTCAGTTTAGCCTAACCACACAGGATTTTGGTTCTGGTTAAAGGGGATTGGCGAAAGGAATCTCAGTTTAGCCTAACCACACAGGATTATGGTTCTGGTTAAAGGGGATCGGCGAAGGGATCTCAGTTTATCCTAACCACATAGGATTATTGGTTCTGGTTAAAAAGGATCGGCGAAGGGATCTCAATTTATCCTAACCACACAGGATTATTGGTTCTGGTTAAAGGGGATTGGCGAAAGAAATCTCAGTTTAGCCTAACTACAAAGGATTTTGGTTCTGGTTAAAGGGGATTGGCAAAGGGATCTTAGTTTATCCTAATCATACACAGAACTTTAGGTTCTGGTTAAAGGGGATCAGCGAAGGGATCTCAGTTTATCCTAACTACAAAGGATTTTGGTTCTGGTCAAAGGGGATCGGTGAAGGGGTCTTAGTTTAGCCTAACCACATAAGATTATGGTTTTGGTTAAAGGGGATCGGCGAAGGGATCTCAGTTTTTCCTAACCACACAGACTTTGGTTCTGGTTAAAGGGGAACGGCGAAGGGATCTCAGTTTATCCTAACCATACAGACTTTGGTTCTGGTTAAAGGGGAACGGCGAAGGGATCTCAATTTATCCTAACCATACAGACTTTGGTTCTGGTTAAAGGGGATCGGCGAAGGGATCTCAGTTTAAGCTAACTACAAAAGATTTTGGTTCTGGTTAAAGGGGATCGGCGAAGGGATCTCAGTTTAGCCTAACCACGCAGAATTTAGCTTTGGTTAAAGGGAATCGCTAGATGGGATTTCATGTTGACCGAGCTACACACCGATTTTGGTTCTTGTTAGATCGCCAGATGGGATCTCAGGTAAACCTAATCAAAAGGGCAGGTCGCCCTTGAAAATAGACCACTTTGAGTATGTATGGGCAGGTCTCTCGTGAAAATAGACCAGTGTGAGTGTGTGGGCTAGTCGCCCCTGAAAATAGACCACTTTGAGTATGTGTGGGCTGGTCACCCTTGAAAATAGATCACTGTGAGCGTGTGTGGGTAGGTCGCCCGTGAAAATAGACCACTTTGAGCATGTGTGGGCAGGTCGCCCATGAAAATAGACCAGTGTGTATGTGTGGGCTGGTCGCCCCTGAAAATAGACCACTTTGAGTATGTGTGGGTTGGTTGCCCTTGAAAATAGACCACTATGAGCGTGTGTGGGCAGGTCGCCCTTGAAAATAGACCACTATGAGCGTGTGTGGGTAGGTCGCCCGTGAAAATAGACTAGTTTGAGTGTGTGGGCTAGTCACCCCTAAAAATAGATCATTTTTCTTCTAAAGAGGTAGGTCGCCCAAGATAATGAGATCATTTTTCTTTTTCTTGTCTTTACAAAGCTTACTATGCAAAACATTGAGGAGTTTTGTTGCGTAAGCATTGTAAAAAAGGGGCATCTGTTGCTACCCAAATTTTGACCCATTTTTTTGTTAAGTTTTTGAAAAAAATCCAAAAATAGCGAAAAACAACGAAAATCCAAAAAATATGTTTTTAATATATTTGCACCGTTTTTAGCATTTTCAACGTCGTCTAAAAAAGAATTTAAATTTTCAAAGGTTTTTGGAACGCGTTCAACTTTTCACGTGTCATTTTTAAAATCATTGATTTTCCTCATTGAGTCGACGTTGGTATTGCTCGTTTTCAAAAAATACAAAAAATTTACAAAAATCAAAATTTACAAAAATAAAATAAAATTGAGGGACCAATTTTGAGGCTCAAGCAATATTTTGCCTATAAATAGTTGCCTTCAACACCCATCAAGAGGGGGGCAATTTTGAAAGAAAAATACAAAAAAAACGGGGGAAACCTAACCCTAAAATCCATCTCCACCCGAAGCAGCCGTGGCCCCCCACTCCTGAATTTTTTTCTTCCTCCCCCCGGCCATCTCTGCTCCCGATCTTCACTGCCGCCACACCCACATCAACCTCTCTCGACCACAGCTCCCCCACACGCGGCCAAACCAGCCATCGCCATTCCCCCATTTCCACTCATCTTCAAGTCCCAGCCTACAGAACAGACCCTCTCCCTTTGCCCGACCATCTACTCCCCTCACCTCATCTGATTTCCCTCTCCATACCCACAAACCAGAATCCATAGTTTTGAAACTCGACCCGGTCATTGACCCGGTCCAGTGATCGGGTCACGGGTCAGATGGGTTGACCCGGGTCAACCCAAAAAAAAAAAACATGCAACAAAATTAACACTACAGTGGCACGGTCACTTTTATTAAATCAACACATTAATTTCTTCTTCTGCTCACATCACCACTAACTATTTTAAAAAACCCCAAATCTCTGCTTCCAAAACTATGGTTTCTCCGTTCGTGGCGGCGGCGACTGTGCTACCCAATGAGGTGG
The DNA here is from genome assembly GCF_000002775.5 of Populus trichocarpa. Classification (NCBI taxonomy): domain Eukaryota; kingdom Viridiplantae; phylum Streptophyta; class Magnoliopsida; order Malpighiales; family Salicaceae; genus Populus; species Populus trichocarpa. Next base: position 8,636,061 of record NC_037299.2, on the reverse strand, counting down.
CTCCGCAACCAGAACTGGTAGGGGTGAATTCGGTGGTTGTTGAGGAGTATGATCCGGCCAGGCCGAATGATTATGAAGATTATAGGAGGGAGAAAAAAAGGAAGGCGATGGAAGCGGAGAGGTTGAGGGAGATTGAGAGGAGGAGGCAAGAGGAGGAGGAGGAGAGGGAGAGGGAGAGGGAGAGGGAGAAGGATAGGGATAGGGATAGGGATGTGAATATTTCTGGGGAGGAAGCATGGAGAAGGCGTGCTGCCATGAGTGGAGGTGTTCCGAGGAGTTCTTCGCCACCCAGGAATGGGGATGGGTTTAGTATTGGGACGTCAGGGACGGTAGGGTTGGGAGTTGGTGCTGGTGGACAAATGACTGCGGCGCAGAGGATGATGGCGAGGATAGGGTGGAAGGAAGGGCAAGGATTGGGGAAACAGGAGCAAGGGATTATACTAAACAGGAGCAAGGGAAACAGGAGATGGCGATGATGACGCCATTGATGGCGAAGAAGACTGATAGGAGAGCTAGGGTTATAGTGAATGCTAGTGAGAAGAAGGTGAAGAGTGTGAATTTCAATGGAACTCCTCCAACTCGGGTTTTGCTCTTTAGGTAGTAGGTGCAATAGGCCAGGACTCGGAGGTCGAAGGAAGAGAAGAGGCAGCGGTAGGGAAAAAATTGACCGGGTCTCACCCGAGTTTGACCGGGTTTCCCTGAGCCAATTCCCAAGCGGGTTTTAGCCTCCACCCGGACGGGTCCCAGGCCCGGGTCGGCCAGGTCCCGGGTCGACCCGCCTGGCCGGTCCGGGTTTTAAAACACTGCCAGAATCAATCAAAGTCGCAGCATCCCGGCTAACCCAAGAGTCCCATCTCCATCGTTTTCATCTCCTCCTCCCAGTCGCGGTGTCTCCGCCTCAACACAACCAACACCCTCTTTGTCTCCCTCAACCGGCCTCCAGCTGCAACCCACAAACGACAGCGCCCACAGACACCGTCCCCTTCCTCACCCACCAACTCTCCTTTGCACAGACCATCCTCCTGCCCACCTCCTCGCTCCAGCAGCACCCGCAGACCCAACAGCCTTCAGCGGCGGCCCGAACACATCGGCACCTACAGATCAGCAGCCATCCTTCCTCCTTCTGCCAGCTACCCGAAGCGGAGGGGAAGACGAAAAAAACCCATAAAAGAGCCGATCTGCAGTGAAGCAGATCTAAAGGAAAAGAGAGAGAGGCAGACCTGAAAACCGTGAAAGAAGATTAAAACAGTTTGCCTGTTGTGTTTTTTTGGTATTTTGCAGGTCACCGCCGACGAGGAGGGGAAGAAGAGAGGAATCTGTGACTGGCCCTCCTTCTTGCCTGGGTTGTCTTGCGGCGGCGCGTGGGGAGACGCTCCGCCACTGTTCCTGCGGTTGCAGAAGGCCTTCCCTGCAATTTCTGGAGTTTAGGGACTATTTTGTAATTTTTAAATTATGTAATGTAATTTTTGTTTAGTGTTGATTTTTTTTATATAATTTGTAATGTCGATGTACAAAAAAAGAAAAGAAAAAAAAAAAGAAAAAAAGAAAAGTATAGTGAAAGTGAATGTGTGATTTGTATTTTGTTTATGAATGTTTTTTTTTATGATAAAATTGCAAGAATAAAGAAGAATTTAATATTTTGATTTGCTCATCGGTAAAGAATTATGAACTTACACGTAAGTTGTATTTCTAAAATTCAATGAAATAACAGAAATTTTAAAACTTCTTTAACACATCAAGTCCACGAAGCAGCTCACCTCAGGTAGGGTGCGTTAGGGGTGCTAATACCTTCCCTAACCACAATCAGTTCCTTACCCGTGAATCTCTGATGAGACCAGTACACCCGGGTTTCCTAGTAGCCCTCAATTAAATACTAGGTGGCGACACCCAACGAACGAATCAAAGTAAACGAGTAAATGATAAATCGCCAGCTCGACGCCGCGCGGATTTTGACGTGCGACATTGATTATGATAAGTCATCTCATCTTCATTCTAGATTTATAGGCTCTTCATAGTCCTTCAAGAATCTTAGACATTATAAATAATATTTCTTTTGGTTTTAAGCATCTAAACAAAACTCTAGTTTTATGTCTCCAAAATAATACATCAAATAAGAGAACTTAAGTGGTCCTTTTCTTTCTGAAATAACTTGAAACTTTTTATGAAAGGTTTTGAAAAACAAAGTTTGAATTTCCTTTTTCTAATCCTATTAGATATCAAAAGCACTTATTTTATTAAGACCTTTTCTTGTACTTGACAAAACATGTCAACAACAATTTTATAGCTACTATCTTGTGCATTTTTTTTTTATCATGAAATCTATGAATTTTTTGTTTGGATTTGAGGAAACCCCACCCCTCAGAAAGCGCACTTTGTGAGCCCAGGTGAGCGAGTAAAACCTCGGTTGTCCCAGGCTCTTACAAGAGGTGCACGCCCTGACTCGAACTCGAGACCTGCTATGCAGATCTCAAACCCTTTGTCATCACGCTACGCCCCTTGGAGACATGAAATCTATGATGTTCTTGTCATTATTACATTCCTACTAGATATCAATAATAACTAATCAATCAATAATCAATTTATGGATGATGCCACAATGATCAAATACCACTCTATATCCTGATCAATGTTGAGTCAAGTCATTACTTTCTATGTTGTTTCCTCTTATTTAAGAAAAAAATAGATCAAAAAATATTTTAATAATTTTTATAGCCATTTCATGATATAGAGTTAGGGTAGGATGTTCACACTTATATTCACCAACTAAATGGTTGATAACAAGCAAATGAAACTTCTTTTATTGTAATTAACTATGCTTTTAACTCGAGGATTATTTCTAGATCTGTTATTAAGATCTCATATTGAGTTTGATTATTTATGCAAGGAAAATCAAGCCAAAAAGATAAGGTCCCTTTAAAACCTAATATTAGTACTACCATTGTACCAATCTTATTCTCGGTTTTCAATCCATCAAACCATAACTATCATGGAACAGATTCATGTCATGTTCAATCTTATGGTCAATGATGATGCATGGTGGTTTAGCTAAGAAATCAATAAAATCTTGGCTTTTAACTGCTTTTTATAGCATATAATGTAAGTTAAATTTAGACAATGCTAAAGTCTATTTGGCAAATATGACCTCTTAAAAAAGATTTTGATAGCCTATATTTTGTTAAATTTGTTTTGCATATAGCACATGCATCAACTAATAATATATACCAGTATAACTTAAAACAAATGAAATATATAGACAAAAATAGTTTCTCTATCAATGTATGATGTTCTTTAACTTTTATAAGGACACAACTATGATAATACACTACTTGTTTGTGTCCAGAGTTATTTTTTATGTCAGCATATCTTTCAGACCTTTATGAAGTCAATACTAGAGGTTTAACTAGATAAGCTTGAATGTCTTATGAAAATAGTTTGTTGCTTTTTAAACTATTAAAACTTGTTAGAGCTCTTTCCATTCAACAATTAAGTAAAAAATCGATCTTTGTTGCAATGTTTACAATGAACCTCTTTAAAAAATTGATCTTATCAATAATTCTTTACAATTACCTCTTATTTTGAAGAGGTCATGCTTTCATAATTGTTCATGTTTTGTTTTATCTGCTTTTATGCCTTATTGATACATTAAGAATCCTAGGAATTTTCTTGTTTGCACTCCAAATTGAAATTATAATGGGTTTATTTTTAGGTTATGCATCCTTATTCGCTAAAACATTATATAAAGTAGATTTGGACTTTGATTTTACTATTATATCATCAATGTAGGTCTCTGAATTGTGATTAATCATATGATGAAAAATCAAACTCATTTTAATACCAATGTTTTTTAAACTAAATGATATTACCACCCATTCAAACATCCTTGATGAACCAAGACATCTGAAAATATTTTTTTATACATCTTCATCTACTATGAAGATTTAGTTATAGCTAAAGTGGTCATTCATAAAGTTAAGTATTTAATTGGTAAATGTTACATCAATCAACATATCAGCCATTAGCATTGGAGATTCATCTTTTTGAATTGCAAGATTTATATTTCTAAAATCTATGCATACCCTCAACTTTCTTTATAGTAGAAGCAAAGACTTACAAGGTATTGCTTAGGCAAGATTGGATAAACTATATTTGTCTATTATTTCATTTATTCTAATAGACCCATTAGTATTGGAAACAATAATTAAATCCATTTGCAACACACTTACAATCTCTCTTATACCTCCTATAAAATCTAACATCATCATTTTATATAGGATTATATCAATCCTATTATAACCAATCTTACTTGTCAAGGTTATTGGTATAATATTGAGTGTTGCCCCATTATCGAATAAGATCATCTATATTAGTACACCTTTTAAAAAACTTATGATGTATAAAAGTTTTAAATGACAACTCATATCCAATTTTGGCTTAAGAAATTTGAGATATGATTATTGATTAACCAGATGTTTTGACTGGTCAATTTTAACAATATTTACATTGTCTTTATAGTCAATGTCCATATATAGCAATTGGCTAGGTTTACTTTAAAAAAAAGGGAAGAGCGAATACCATATTCATGGATATGGTTTTATCATGTTCGCTCATCTCCATTTTAGAAGGAATTTCTAATATATATTCTTTAACTGCATTTCATTCTTCTAATTAGTGTATTAAGATTAAAAAATTAGCAATTTTCCCTCTTTTTATTGTGTACTATCATCAAAAGGGGTATTAGTGCCTTATCCTAACAAATGATCATCTAGGAAGCCATCAACATTAATAATCATATCATTCTCTTTTTTATATAGATTTTCTTCTATTTAGATTAAAGCATCTATTGAATTCATTTCATATCTTACAGGAGTAGATAGTTTAAAGTTTGTATATTGTTATCGTCTTTAGTCTTTTCTATTGTTTCTTTATTCACCATAAGTAGTGGTTCGTCCTATGTTATGGTGATTATTGGAGTAATATTTTTTCTTACTTTTACTAACTGGATGATGCCACCTTCTTTCTTATTATATGACTAACAAAGACTTGGACTAATACTACACTGCTTGCTTCCATTGCTTAACCTTCTTATTATTGACCTAACATGTTAGATAACTTTGTCTTGTTGTTATTGTTTTACATCTACTCTTACTTTGGCATTAGGTTTAATCTTCATTTCCTCAGCTATTGGATGATTGTTTTTCACATGCTATTTAACTATCTTGACAATATTACTTACCTTCTTATAGATCTTTTCAGTAATTTATCTCTTTAATATATCATGGTCTAATGCAAACTCTTGAAATGAAGATGGTATTGAGGTAGGAATATTCTCCATTCTTTCTACCAAGGTCTTTGGCTAATGTGTGATTGTGTCTTTTACAAAAATCAAGCATCGATTATTATTGTTAGTTTATAAAAGATTAGGAGCAAAAATGTCTAGCAATCTTGTTATCAACTTAATGGAACTTGAGGTTGCTTGTTATTAACCACTTTACTAGTCTAATCAACATCCAAAATTTATTTCTTTACTAAAGTGTAAGGATTTGCATTATCTTTCCTTATTAATGTGTTTAGGTGTTGCATTCTACTAAACTGAACTTTGTGATAATTGTCCATGTTTTCATATCTTTTCTACATCTAGAAGATTCTGGTGGTTGTTAACAAGATCACCATCCTCTTCGTCACTAGGTTTGGATGATTTTTTATGGTTGATGTTATGCCACTCATTATGAGTAGGTCTTTTATGCCTAAATGTCTTGGCTTATCCTTAAGTCATAACTTTCTCAGCTTTTCCCTTTTAAGTCTTTACTTTTTTAAAAGTTGGTAAATAAGGTATGGAACCTGTATACCTCACAAATAGGCACGTCCTGCATTTTTATTACTATCTTTTTCCATGATCAATATATTTCTTTCTAATATTGGTATTCGTGGAATTCTAGTCTTTATTGTGGTCGATTAGATTTTACCTTTTACAATTTTACTTTTCTAATTAGTCATTTTATCTTAGGTGTAGCTATTAATATTGTTACTTTAAGGAATCGATCAATATCCCTTTTTTTATCTTTTAGTCTAGAAAGTGAACACAACCAGCTTTTAACGCCTTTTGAATCTAGTTTTTGAAGACAACATAATTGTTGGTGTCATGTTTCCATAAGTTAAACCACTTGTAATAATTCTTCCTTTTATTCTAATCAACAGCAAAGATTGTATTCATCAACAATCCTTCCACCTTGTTTCAATATATAGAGTTATTAATACAAAACATGTGTACTTGAAAAGAAAAAATGATATTTCATCTTCTCGTAAGCTATGTTTGTTTCTCGGAATTTACTTTCCGGGAAACCACTTTCCAAACTTTCCTGTGTCTGTATGCCATTAGAAAAGTTGGTCAACGGAAAATACTTTCCAGTCAAAGGAAAATTTGGCTTGGTTTCCAGGAAAGTGTTTTCCTGGAAAATTTGGCCGGAAAACACCTTCCGGAAGTTGTGAAAAATTTAGAAATGTCATATTATTTGCTGATTATATCAAATTTGGTTCTCAAACTTTTGATTGCTATATATATTTTGTTTTGAATATTTATTTTTCAATTTTATCTCTTAAAATTTAAATTTTTTTATTAACTTTGGTCCTTATTTTTATAATTGTTATTTGCTTTTCCCTTATCATTTTTTTATTGAAATTTTTTATGTATCAAATTTGATCCTCATTCTTTTGATTGTTACTTATTTTATTTGAAATAATTTATGAAATGTTAATTATTATTATTTTAATTTCTTCATCTTTCATTTTTATTTTATTTTTTAGATTTGATCTCTATTATTTTGATTATTATTTATTTTATTTGAGATAATTTATGAAATTATATTTTTTTTCAATTTCATTCTCATTCAACTTTTTAATTTGTAAGATTTGTTCCTCATTATTTTAATAAACTTGAGAAAAATAAAACATTAATAAGTTATTTTTCAGCTCATTTTCCATGACATAACCAAACACTGAAAAGTGTTTTTCAATTTATTTTTCATTACACTACCAAACATCAGAAAATAATTCACTTTTTCGAAATTCACTTTCCAAAAGGAAACTACTTTCCAGCAAACAAACGGGGCCTTAATCATTAATATTTTGTTTGCCTTATCTTGCCTAAGGCATATTCAATTTCTCCCTTCAAGCAGAAGCTTTCCCCTTTAATTTGATAGCAATTAGCTTTACCCTTATTTACTCTAAGACTTTTTTGTATTAAAAAAAATCTTATATATTTATTTCAACCAGTCAATAAACTCTTCTACCTGCAAGGTTTCCATAACCTCAAAGAGTTTTATCTTAAACCCTAAATTTCCATGATACCTATCCTAATCAAGAGACTACTTTTTTTGCTCTTTCCTTAAAAATAGGTTTTTAAAGTTGGCCATGGATCCGTGAACACCCTTCATCATGATCTCTCAGCCTCCTTAACTTTACCCACTATCAAATCAATTATATAATTTATCTTTGTATCTCTTCTAACATCAGTTCCTAAATGTTTCTTTCTCGTTGACAAAAAGCTTGATTTGCCCCTCATGCATGAGCTAATCAAAAAAAAAATTCAACTCTTTTGATGTCAAAAGAGTATTTTTTATTATTATTATTATTTCTAAAACTCGACCCAAGGGTTGACTTGGGCAAGACCCTGGTCATGAATCGAGAAAGTTAACCTAGGTTAACCTTAACATTTTAAAAAAAATGTTACTCAGGTTAACTTTTGAGCTAATCAATGGTTTTTTTTACTAAGTCTTACTCAGGTTTATTAGGTCACAAGTTATTTTGGGTTTTTAACTAGGTTAGGCTAATCAATTTTGTCCCCTATTTTTTCTTCAACATTAACCAGTCTATGTCACTAGTTGACTCGTCAAGTCTTTAGATTTTATAACTATGCTTATTATCATCAACCACTTTGGAAGCTTTTACTACTAGGTTTTTTAGCCTTTTATGCTTTTTAATACAAAAAATTCAAATGACCTTTCTTCTTTAAGCTTTGTGATTGATACGAGCTATTGCTAAAGTTCTTTAAACTCCTTCATAGAATCTGAGTCAATTACTATATAAGTGTTTGAGATGTTATTCAAATAGCTAATTAGGTAAGCTCTTTTTAACGTCTTGTTTTATTCTTATTTTTCTAGCATCTTTTTGCAACAAATCATCATCTAAAATGGTGTGTATGGCTAGGTATTTAGTTCACATAAACCTTTTTTTGATGTCCCATTACATCCTTTCTAGAATAAGTTTAATATACTCTCACTTTGTTATAGTTACAGTGCATTTGGTTTATAGAGTCCTAAAATAAAAAGCATAAATCTCGCATTTGGTTTATAGAGTCCTAAAATGAAAAGCATAAATCTCTATAGAATCTCTTAGATCCTAGATCATCCTAGCTAAGTCAACTATTATCATATCTAGTTTGGTGTTATTAAAGAGATTTAATTATTGAGAAAAGGATTCCCACTCAAGAGCAATTATGGTTGGTTGGATAGTACTCATTACAGTTGGTTGTAACCATCTAATAATATTGTTTGGGTCGTAGAATAGATACGCATAAGACTGTTGTCACACCCGGATATCATGGCGACCGATTAAAAAAATTATCTTGATTGGAAAAAGAACAGATATTTGGCATCTTGTTCTTTTAGGGAAAAGGTCTTGTTCAAGGAGTCGCCACCTAGTATTATGGTCACTAGGAACCCTAATTCGTCAACAGAGATTCTATGGTACGGGACTGGTTACGTAAAAGAAAAGATGCTATCACCCCTTAAGCGTCCTACCTAAGGCAGGCTGCATTGCTGATTTTGTCTAAAATTGCTAAGAATTTGTTCTCCTTTTTCCCTTTTTTTATTCCTCCTTTCATGTTCCTGACTCTGGCGTCACTGAACAATTCCTATGAATATTTCCAACTCTGGCGTTGGTAAATATCGCACAAATCCAAAAAAATACAATACTCCTGACTCTGGCGTCAGTGAATATTTTCACAGAAACTGAATTTGAAGAAGAAATTTTCTACGTCATTTTTTTCTTGTTTATCCTTTATTATTATTTGCTCTTTTTTATATGGAAGTAAAAAAAAACATTGCACCACATATTTGCATTTAACAGTAATAGTCCACAGATTGAGCACATCTACAAAAAATACAAACACAAAGAAAAAAAATAAAACAAAGTGCGAGGTGCCCACAAATAAATCAACGAAGGCCCCAAATATTTGTGGAATTTTCTGGTATTGAAAAGGGGTTTGTTTGGTCAAATATCAAATTAGAATGGGCATAAAAAGTATGGCCAAGGCATAAGGGTGTGTTTTGCCAAACATACCCTTAGCAAACACAATTTAGGTCGGCTAGGCCTAAAGCCCAAACCCGACCCACTTTTATTTTCTTTTTGGGCTGGATCTAGCCCAGCCATATGTGAAAGGTTCACGCATGCATGTAATAGTAATCAGTTAATTATTTTAGCAAGGAAGGAAGGAAACCTACCTAGGCGTGCGGCTACTAGAGGCAAAGTTGAGGGAGACTGGGCTAAAAAAAAAGGGTTAAAGGGGGCGGCGGCTAGTATAGGGTTCGCCGCCCCTTTTTTTTTATGTTTCTCTCATTAGGGTTTCTGGTAATGGCCTCCTCTTGGGGTCTCTTCTTTTAGGGTTTCTCTCTAGTCGTCCCTTCTTTCTACATACACTAAGATCAGTATTTATAGTACAAGAGTCTCATCGTTTGCGAGAAGTAAAGTCTCAATCAAACTCATTCTTTTTTTTTAAGTTCGAATTAGAATCGAATTCGAAAGCAGACAACTATCATTATCTTGAAGGTAAGGATTATCTTGAAGATAAGGATAGGATGGCAAAAGCACATTGTAGTCCCTAGTTTCCGTGCAAGCTGACAAATCACATTTTCATCGAAATAAATCTCTGATCTTTTAATTTTACATTTTAAACCCCGTAAAAATTAAATTAAAAACCAATGGGCTAAAATTAGGTTACAACAACTGTGTTGGAGGCACATATATACCAATATACCTAACTATGATCAGTTGTGACATAGTTGCTGGAAATGCCAAAAAATATGAGAGATTGTATAAGGACATTAAGATTAAGTCAACCATTATCATATCTAGTTTGGTTTTATTGAAGAGATTTAATGATTGATAAAAGGATTCCTTCTCAAGAGCAATTATGGTTGGTTGGATGGTACTCATTAGAGTTGGTTGTGACCATCTAATAATGTTGTTTGGGTCATAGAAGAGATACGCAAAAGACTGTGTTTGAGGACATTAAGATTAAGTCAACCATTATCATATCTAGTTTGGTTTTATTGTAGAGATTTAATGATTGATAAAAGGATTCCTTCTCAAGAGCAATTATGGTTGGTTGGATGATACTCATTACAGTTGGTTGTGACCATCTAATAATGTTGTTTGGGTTGTAGAATAAATACACATAAGACTGTGTTTGAGGCACATATGTACCAACATACCTGACTATGATCAGTTGTGTCATCGTTGCTGAAAATGCTAAAAAAATAAGAGACTGTATAAGGACATTAAGATTTTGTCTAGATGCAGTTTTATATTGTAAAAATGATTTAGATGATAAAGAGTCATTCCATGGAATGTCTAATATTGGTTGTTCCACACAAACATACGATGATAAAAGAATATTAGGTACTTCACAACCAATAAACTAGCCTTTATTTGTTGCCTATACTGATCATTCACTAATCAACCATTATTTTTTTAATCAATTAAGTTACATAATTATTTTTTTCTTTTCTAATAAGAAGAAACTATTACTAGAAACTAAATCCTGAGCAGCAACAACTTTGCAAAAACAAACAGAATATGGGTTTTTCAAAATTCTAAACCTTAAGACATACATATTTATTCCAAGCAGCACCACACAAGAGAAGAACATGAATTAAATGTAAGAAATATAATTAAAATTTATAAATAAAGGTAAGAATTGAAAGAAAGATAACTTGAATACATTAAAAAAAAAAAATTGTATATGTAGTAGGGTTAGCCATCTTTTCCAACTACAGAATGATATATTTTTATTTATATAATATTTGATCTCATCTAAACATGTAATTCTAATATTATATATGTAACTTTTGTCAGGTAAGGTGTATAAAATCTTAATACAAATTAAACTTTTTATTGCTGATAATCACATGAATTATAACTAAACTAAATCACTTGATTAGTTTAACTTGTCAACGACTCATGCTCCAAGTGGGAACTTTCTAGTCATTTACGTGAATTCAAATTTTATATGATAGATCTCTTTTCTTTGGTCAATGACTCCTAATCTCCTACTTTCTAATTTTCTTGGTCGAACAGGATTCTTCAAATTTGATCAATTATTGTTTTTCCCTTTTTAAAGATAAACAATGATTGTTCATCTAGTTTAAACATAAATACTTTTTTTTAATATAAACAATGATACATTAATTTGCTAAAAGGTGGATAACTGAAAGATTGTAATCATGCACTAATGTGCAAACTGAAAGTAATTTATGCTGTTTGATTCGCTAACGCATTCTAGGGATATAAATTAGGGTTTAACATAAGCAAGAGTAAAGAGAAAAATCAGTTTTTTTTATTAAAAAAAATCTTTTTATTTCCTAAAATACAAATTTCCATGTTAGATTAACTGTCATTTTAATGCTTGCGCGCCCAAAAAGTTTTATTTTAGTGAATAAATTTTAAACCTCTGTTGAGAAATAACTTTTGTAAATACCTAAATTTGAAAAGAAAACAACTAAGGCGTTGACGGTAGAAGAATTTTCATCAAAATTACGCCCACGCAAATTATTTCTGAAAAAAAATATAGAATTATGAGAGCTTATTGTATATTTTTATACAAGGTTTGCTGTTCGTACGTGGCATGAAAATTCAACCACGACCTAGCAACTTCTGGCCATGGCCTGGAATGGCCCGGCCAGATTTTCTCAAGAAAAAATCATCCAATCAGCAAACATCAAAATATCTCTGCTTTGGGAGATATCAACATCCATTCTAGTTTTTTTCAGAATTTATCAACAAATTGTTGCAGAAAATTCATTTTAGTACGTAAACACATTTTAAAATCAATATCTTTCAAATGCATAAATCCAAAAGTACTGTAAAATCCAAGACTTGACTTCTATCAAACACCCTGGATGAGAAGAATTCAGGAAGAGACAAATGAGAAGAATTCAGGAAGAGACAAATGGTTACGTAAAAGAAAAGATGCTATCACCCCTTAAGCGTCCTACCTAAGGCAGGCTGCATTGCTGATTTTGTCTAAAATTGCTAAGAATTTGTTCTCCTTTTTCCCTTTTTTTATTCCTCCTTTCATGTTCCTGACTCTGGCGTCACTGAACAATTCCTATGAATATTTCCAACTCTGGCGTTGGTAAATATCGCACAAATCCAAAAAAATACAATACTCCTGACTCTGGCGTCAGTGAATATTTTCACAGAAACTGAATTTGAAGAAGAAATTTTCTACGTCATTTTTTTCTTGTTTATCCTTTATTATTATTTGCTCTTTTTTATATGGAAGTAAGAAAAAACATTGCACCACATATTTGCATTTAACAGTAATAGTCCACAGATTGAGCACATCTACAAAAAATACAAACACAAAGAAAAAAAATAAAACAAAGTGCGAGGTGCCCACAAATAAATCAACGAAGGCCCCAAATATTTGTGGAATTTTCTGGTATTGAAAAGGGGTTTGTTTGGTCAAATATCAAATTAGAATGGGCATAAAAAGTATGGCCAAGGCATAAGGGTGTGTTTTGCCAAACATACCCTTAGCAAACACAATTTAGGTCGGCTAGGCCTAAAGCCCAAACCCGACCCACTTTTATTTTCTTTTTGGGCTGGATCTAGCCCAGCCATATGTGAAAGGTTCACGCATGCATGTAATAGTAATCAGTTAATTATTTTAGCAAGGAAGGAAGGAAACCTACCTAGGCGTGCGGCTACTAGAGGCAAAGTTGAGGGAGACTGGGCTAAAAAAAAAGGGTTAAAGGGGGCGGCGGCTAGTATAGGGTTCGCCGCCCCTTTTTTTTTATGTTTCTCTCATTAGGGTTTCTGGTAATGGCCTCCTCTTGGGGTCTCTTCTTTTAGGGTTTCTCTCTAGTCGTCCCTTCTTTCTACATACACTAAGATCAGTATTTATAGTACAAGAGTCTCATCGTTTGCGAGAAGTAAAGTCTCAATCAAACTCATTCTTTTTTTTTAAGTTCGAATTAGAATCGAATTCGAAAGCAGACAACTATCATTATCTTGAAGGTAAGGATTATCTTGAAGATAAGGATAGGATGGCAAAAGCACATTGTAGTCCCTAGTTTCCGTGCAAGCTGACAAATCACATTTTCATCGAAATAAATCTCTGATCTTTTAATTTTACATTTTAAACCCCGTAAAAATTAAATTAAAAACCAATGGGCTAAAATTAGGTTACAACAACTGTGTTGGAGGCACATATATACCAATATACCTAACTATGATCAGTTGTGACATAGTTGCTGGAAATGCCAAAAAATATGAGAGATTGTATAAGGACATTAAGATTAAGTCAACCATTATCATATCTAGTTTGGTTTTATTGAAGAGATTTAATGATTGATAAAAGGATTCCTTCTCAAGAGCAATTATGGTTGGTTGGATGGTACTCATTAGAGTTGGTTGTGACCATCTAATAATGTTGTTTGGGTCATAGAAGAGATACGCAAAAGACTGTGTTTGAGGACATTAAGATTAAGTCAACCATTATCATATCTAGTTTGGTTTTATTGTAGAGATTTAATGATTGATAAAAGGATTCCTTCTCAAGAGCAATTATGGTTGGTTGGATGATACTCATTACAGTTGGTTGTGACCATCTAATAATGTTGTTTGGGTTGTAGAATAAATACACATAAGACTGTGTTTGAGGCACATATGTACCAACATACCTGACTATGATCAGTTGTGTCATCGTTGCTGAAAATGCTAAAAAAATAAGAGACTGTATAAGGACATTAAGATTTTGTCTAGATGCAGTTTTATATTGTAAAAATGATTTAGATGATAAAGAGTCATTCCATGGAATGTCTAATATTGGTTGTTCCACACAAACATACGATGATAAAAGAATATTAGGTACTTCACAACCAATAAACTAGCCTTTATTTGTTGCCTATACTGATCATTCACTAATCAACCATTATTTTTTTAATCAATTAAGTTACATAATTATTTTTTTCTTTTCTAATAAGAAGAAACTATTACTAGAAACTAAATCCTGAGCAGCAACAACTTTGCAAAAACAAACAGAATATGGGTTTTTCAAAATTCTAAACCTTAAGACATACATATTTATTCCAAGCAGCACCACACAAGAGAAGAACATGAATTAAATGTAAGAAATATAATTAAAATTTATAAATAAAGGTAAGAATTGAAAGAAAGATAACTTGAATACATTAAAAAAAAAAATTGTATATGTAGTAGGGTTAGCCATCTTTTCCAACTACAGAATGATATATTTTTATTTATATAATATTTGATCTCATCTAAACATGTAATTCTAATATTATATATGTAACTTTTGTCAGGTAAGGTGTATAAAATCTTAATACAAATTAAACTTTTTATTGCTGATAATCACATGAATTATAACTAAACTAAATCACTTGATTAGTTTAACTTGTCAACGACTCATGCTCCAAGTGGGAACTTTCTAGTCATTTACGTGAATTCAAATTTTATATGATAGATCTCTTTTCTTTGGTCAATGACTCCTAATCTCCTACTTTCTAATTTTCTTGGTCGAACAGGATTCTTCAAATTTGATCAATTATTGTTTTTCCCTTTTTAAAGATAAACAATGATTGTTCATCTAGTTTAAACATAAATACTTTTTTTTAATATAAACAATGATACATTAATTTGCTAAAAGGTGGATAACTGAAAGATTGTAATCATGCACTAATGTGCAAACTGAAAGTAATTTATGCTGTTTGATTCGCTAACGCATTCTAGGGATATAAATTAGGGTTTAACATAAGCAAGAGTAAAGAGAAAAATCAGTTTTTTTTATTAAAAAAAATCTTTTTATTTCCTAAAATACAAATTTCCATGTTAGATTAACTGTCATTTTAATGCTTGCGCGCCCAAAAAGTTTTATTTTAGTGAATAAATTTTAAACCTCTGTTGAGAAATAACTTTTGTAAATACCTAAATTTGAAAAGAAAACAACTAAGGCGTTGACGGTAGAAGAATTTTCATCAAAATTACGCCCACGCGAATTATTTCTGACAAAAAATATAAAATTATGAAAGCTTATTGTATATTTTTATACAAGGTTTGCTGTTCGTACGTGGCATGAAAATTCAACCACGACCTAGCAACTTCTGGCCGTGGCCTGGAATGGCCCGGCCAGGTTTTCTCAAGAAAAAATCATCCGATCAGCAAACATCAAAATATCTCTGCTTTGGGAGATATCAACATCCATTTTAGTTTTTTTCAGAATTTATCAACAAATTGTTGCAGAAAATTCATTTTAGCACGTAAACACATTTTAAAATCAATATCTTTCAAATGCATAAATCCAAAAGTACTGTAAAATCTAAGACTTGACTTCTATCAAACACCCTGGATGAGAAGAATTCAGGAAGAGACAAATGGTGGTGGAACCCTGAACCTGGATAAAGAAAATACAAACAAACAAACGATTGAGTCAACGCAATGGAAAAACTTCAACGATTGCTTCACTTTTTTTCTTCTCTTTTTTTGCATGGAATTGTACCTCCGTACATGTTCTTCACCACAGACCTAGTCAACAGATTAGCAAATCGATCTGCCCGCCTCCATTGCTGCCTGATTTCAATTTCGTCAATTACACCATGCCAGAGTAAGGATAGCTTATGTACATGACATCTACCCACATAAATGGGTCTCTTGGTCACGACACTACAGAAATTGAACTGAGGACGAATTTTTGCATGTCCCAACATTCCTTCCAAATTTGAAAAAGGCTACCTACCCAGACCTTTGGGATTTGAACCACAGGGATAGTAAAATCAGAGAGCTTTGCCCTCATGCATGCACAATCTCATAGTGATATCCTTTATCAAATGCTAACACTGATATGCCTTCAGAATCTTGCAGAAGAAGTGCTCCCAATATATATTCATGCACTCGCAACTTGATCTCATCTGTCCCTCAATGAAGCTCACACAATCATATTCAATGAAAAAACGAAGCATCATTGGCAGACTTCGGACTAATAGCTTAATAAATGAAAGGGATATTAAGAAACGCAAGGAACCTCATTTGTCAGCAACTTGACATTAAGATCCTGAAGCATCATCCTCAGGAGAAGAATCCCTTGATGCTTGCTCATCACCGTCCTCTTCTTCATCTTCATCATAATCCGTAGAAGCAGGTTGCCCATTGAGATCCACATTTACACCATTTACCTTCCTCACAAACTGTCCCCGCACTCGAGGCCTCCTTTCAGCAAGTTTTTTCCGATTAACATACCTTATCTTCTTATCAAAACAGCGCTCTTTTCTTTTCTGTCTAAACTTATTTAATGCTGCCTCTCTTCTATCTACTTTATTTAGTTTCACATCAGCTGACGTCGAAGATCCAAATGATGGCCATGACGGAGTGGTAGGCATTTGACCAGGTTGTAAGCATATACTAACAGGGTAATAAGGAAATGATGCCATCCCAGACATGTGAGGTGGACATTGGGGAAGATGATTGTATCCAGGAAGCATGGCTGAAGTTCCAAGGCTTTGCAACTCATGCAGGTTCTTTTGATAGAGTTGTGCTGATGATGACATCATAACTTGATTTACAACACCTGACATAAAATATGGATACACACTTTGTGTTGATAAACTTGACGCATCTAATTGAGGTTCATTCGTTTGATGCATAAGCACCCGATCATCCTTGAAATTTCTTTGGGGAAATTCTCTTGACATAGGAGGGGTGCAAGATCTTTCCAGAGAGAGAGAGTCAGGAATG
Source organism: Populus trichocarpa (assembly GCF_000002775.5). Classification (NCBI taxonomy): domain Eukaryota; kingdom Viridiplantae; phylum Streptophyta; class Magnoliopsida; order Malpighiales; family Salicaceae; genus Populus; species Populus trichocarpa. The sequence continues at coordinate 8,619,033 of NC_037299.2, read as the reverse complement.
CTAGAACTGCTACGGAAGTCATCTACTTGTGAGTGGATTTCCAATGCCTCCCCATTTTCTTGTAAATGGGCATCATTAAGCATTTGCTCGCCACATACTTGAAGTTTCTCTTCCATCCTCAAATTTTGATTAGTATTGTCCTCAATAAGAGCAACTCCTTGGGAATTGTTTTTTACCGTGCTTGGTTTGACATAAGTGAAAAAGGCAGAGGACTCGCCAATCTTCAATTCACTCTTCTTCGGACCAGAAGATAAATGTCCTGAATATTATTCACCAAAGTGAGACTTAGAACAGAACAAACATTGATGAAGTTAAGCATTAAATATTAGGAAGAAAAAAAACTGAGAGCTGGTCTCAAAATACAGAACAGAAATTATCAAATTATGCAAACCTCACCTGTTCGGCGGTCACTGATCCCTGGCACATCAGGTCGATATTTCTGTGGATCACCAGGAGAAGGCTCGGCAGCGGCGGCAGCAGCAGAAGCAGAAGCAGAAGCAGCGGCAGCAGACTAAGGTACAGACAAATGTCAAGCTTGGCACATCAGAGAGTATCAAAAGTTTCAATGACAATTTTGAAACGAGATTTTGGCTTACATGAACATTTGAGCAGAGAAATGTTTAGTGTAGATACTTGTTTATAATGTCTTGGTCAATTATGATACATGCTTCAAATTCAAGTTTTCAAGCGAGCACCTATGTAATGTAATTATTTGGCAAACTACACACAGAAGTTGCGGGTATCATTTTCTCCTCCTTATCATATTCCCCTCCAAGTTGCAGGATCTTCTATTTCCTTTCCTATTGTTCCCCATCTAAAAATGTTTTTGATCATGCCAATTGCACATTCAGAGAAACAGGTTCCAATTAATAACTACTGATACCTATAAACACATTTGCACATATTGAAATAACTTGCATGTGAGTTGCTTTTCCATTGTATTTCATTTTTTAACTTCATAAAATCTCCTCTGAAACTTCATAGAAATGGAACAAGTTTAACTGCTTTGTTCTGGAAGTGAGTAGATGTGCTGTTTGCACCTTACAATTGCACAAAAATTGAGTGGTGCAGACATATAGGTTAGTGAAGTCATTGCACATCTGAAAGTTACTATGTAAAGGACTAGTGGACAGGCCCAGTGCACATCAAGATTCATGGTAATATATATTTCACTAAAGAAAATGTGTATTCATCTGTAGGAAAGAGATTTTACTCCCACTCTGTACACTTATTTTGAGATGCCAAACTTCAGGTGCACATTATACTGACCTCATCTTCCTGATGAGTTGACATCCCCATTTCAGGATTGGTGCTCCTACGAGACAGGTCATCCGTGTCATCTGAAAACAGCGTAGTACTGTTTGTATTAGCATCACTAGGATCTGATGCAACCGGATCAAAGTCATAGTTCAAGATGTTCTTCTCCGCCAATCCAAGCTGCCAACACAAAGATATTTATGAGTACCTCTGAATACAGATAGATATTTGCTTGCTGTCAGTGAAGTTTTTAAAAAGAAAGTATGGAAAATATGCAAAGACAAAATCAAGAAGTTTAGGTCAACAAACATCTGACACACATGTCAACCAGGCCTTCACATAAATATAACACTGCACTACAATCCACTTGAAATTGAGCACTAGCTAATGCAAGAACAAGCATGAAAATGTCCTTGGACAGACATCTGAACAGAAGCAGGTAGGTCATCTTCACCTTCTCACCAAATAAACCCAATAAACCTTACTATCTATTCTTAATGCTAAACAGCGGGGCTACATGAAAAGAGAGCTCGTGGTCCAATAATTCTGCACAGCAATCACTAAGAAACAACAACAACCAAGCCTTAATCCCAAACTAGTTTGGGATGGTTATATGGATCCTTTTGTGCCATTCCGCACAATAATACACCAAATCCACGTCGATCACCAAGAAACAATGACTCATTCCTTGCACCTACTAATCACCACAGTTCTACAAAATGATTCTGCTAATGAGTAGAAAGATCCCCAAACATAGATCCAATTGGCAATCAATGTAACACTGCAGGTCACTAAATATTATCATGACATTTACGCTGCATAGATAGTTTATCAATTTGGGGCATATTAAACAGTCCATTTTCCCTTATTTATTAATTTATTTTTATTTTGCATGTGTGGAGAAACTACCAAATTGGATATCAACATAGATAAAGACTCAATACACACTTGGATAAGGACTGGAGGCCCAGAAGGATTAGCCAAGGCCATGTGGCGTGGTCCATGGTTAATCTTTGGTCTTATGGAATGCTTAAGGAAGATTTGGCTTTGTGAGATCAAATCACGGTCCATTAAGGTTGACCTTGAGCCACCTTAATCTTTCTTGATAAAACTTAAGAATGTAGACATGCTTCGCTCCACACACATGGCATTCGTCCAGTACACACTGAAAACTTGGCATAATCCTAACAAACAAGTAATCTCTGACACAAAAAATACCCCATCTCTTACCTCATTTAGGATCCTTTGGCCACTCCTTCACTTGAAAGTGTCTCTCTCACCTCACATTTTCTCTCTATTCTTTTGGCGAATTTCTTCTTAGATTGTTGCGCTTCCTGAATATTCCCAAGACACCCTCTATTACACCTTTTCTCTATCTCAGCATTGCTAATATACAACATGATGTGATACCGGGATGGTATGAAACTCGCAAGTTAAAGATAACTCACACGAAAAAAATGATTCCTAAGAGTTTAATGTTAGTACTACATTTAATGTTTTTTTATCTCCAGGTGAGTTTAATGTTAGTACTACATTTAATGTTTTTTTATCTCCAGGTGTCTTTTTTATATGTTGGTAACGATTCAAGATCAAATCTTTTTTAAGAGAGGGGAAATGATGAGAATCAACATGCAACACTCCAAGATCCATTACATGTGCTGATTGGACCTATTACAAGGGAAAATGCCAAGAGGATAAAAATAGCAATTAAAGGGTTGATTCATGACATTTGAGTTAGGCAAGCTTCGAAAACTCCTTCTAAGATGATGGTAAGCATAAAGTTGAGATCATATAAAGTTGAGATCATAGGAGGATAAAACCTTAATCAATGTGATCCAAGCACATGTTGGGGTTATTTAACATGGACCACATATGCAGATATTTAACATGCACAGCATATAAGGATTGGGCCTCATTAAATACAAGCATGGGCTTCAAAGTATTCTTATTTAGTTTTGGATTTAAATAGTTAGTTATGTGGATTTAATTTAAATCTATTAGCTAAATTGGGTTCATTTTGTAAGTCATTTATAAGTAGTTGAAATAACATTGAAAAGGAAAAGAAATTGCCATCATTAAAAATTGAACAACATGACTGTACTTCTTCTTTGGGTTCTTCATTGAATTTACAGAACTTATCAAAGATATTATCCTTGTAGCGTTTTAACCATATACCTTTGGTTCTTCGTTCAAGGAATTATTGGGTCAAGGTTTTCTAATTTAATTTTAGTTTTCTTGGATGAGTATTTCAATTCTTGATTATAGCCTCTAAGATTTAGCCTTTCGAGTTCGCATCACAACACTACCTCACCAACTCACTCGTATGGACACAATGCACAGTCACTATATTAGAAAGAAAGAAATTCAAAACTGGTTCAAGAAAAAGAAAAGAGCTAAACAAATAAAAGAAAACAAACCATGTGCCGCCTTCTCCACATGTGTGTCCACAGGTTCAAGAGCTCATTAGTACGTAAAGGCTTTACAAGATAGTCTGCCGCTCCAAGTCTCAAGCACTTTACAACAATTGAGACCTCATCCTGTGCCGACATCACTAATCAAACAAAAAGCTTTTCAATACTAAGGACCTATATTGAAAATAGATTTTACCACAACTGAGCTTAGAAGTAAATTTAAAGAGATAAGCTTACTGATCACAGGAATACGCCGCAAGTCTTTATCCCGCATGATATACTTCAACATTTTCATGCCCTTGGTCATTGGAATGTCAACTTCAGAAAGTATAATGTCGATTTCAGGCCCCTCAGCATTTAGTGCATCAATCACCTGCCTAGCCGATCTCACTGATGTAACTGTGAAGCAAAAGGAATACAGGTTCAGTGCACAAATTACACATTATCTTCAAAAACCAATATAGCAAAGTAGTGGAATTATTGAACTTAAAACAGATGTGGATACAATAAATAAATGTTGAAAAAATCATTAAAAAAAAATGTAAATGAAATCACAGTCTCAAAACTGCCAAATTGTTAGCATTCTACCAAAGTTTCTTCACAAAATGAAGTGTAGGTATGCAGATAAGAATTGATATTGAAAATGCGGACATAATAAAATAAGCTATTTAGCAAACAACAATATATGTAGTTGGATTTCCACCAGAGTTAAAAATAATTCTTGGAAAAAAAAATAAAGAAAATACAATGTTTCATATCAATTTTAAGCAAATGTTTTTCATATCCTTCACCCAAAATAGCAAAAACCAAATATCACCAAGGGGCCATAAATCATTTTCCTCCTTATGGCTTAAAATAATAGCACTGGTTATACATCTTCATAGCATTCACGAGAAGGAAAAGTGAAAGAAAAAAAATAAAATAAAAAAAGATTACCTTGATAAGAGCACTTCAAAAGGAGAGTGAAAACCTCCTGAGAGCTCTTAGCATCATTATCACATAGCAAAATCCTCACTTTGCTTCTATCAACAAAACCATCTCCTGCTCCTCCTCCTCCTACACTTTTACCATTACCACTCTCCTTCATGTGCCCGCTCAAATTTTGCTCATCTACCTCTCCCTCCATATCTCATCAATTCAATTTGTCTTTTTCTTTCAAAAAGTAGACAATATCAATTGAATAATAACACACTAGTAATACCTCACCTCTTCTCCTTCTGATTGAGAATTTGAACACAAATTAGGGTTAGGGTTTGGATTATCCAAATTCCTAAGTGACGACGGTGATGAAGAAAACACAGCAACAAAAACTATTAATTAATAGAAATATTTTCTCTCTTTTTTAATTCAAGCGCATGTTAGCCTCTTTCCATAAAGTATGTCTGGCTGACGGTCTTGATCGAGGATTTATGTGAGACCAGGCCAGGAAATCAACGGCTCGATTTGGATCACCGGACATACGAAACCCAAAAGCAAACCAATCTCTCCTCTCCTCTCCTCTCCTCTCCTAACTCATGCCTCTTTCTTTTTACGCTCAGCTCTTTCTAGTTTTATTTTTTTTTTTTAAATGCGTTAATGGATATAGGTTAGGGTTAACATGCGCCGGGGAGTACAAGAGAATATTTTGTAGTGAAATGAATGGATGAGATTGCGCAGGTGAGTGGGGTTGATTGAGCATATAAGCGTATGTTAGAAGGGCTGGAGACGTGGCATGGTGGAGAAGACAGTGGAGAGAGAAAAAGGGTAATGAGGCAGGGGGTTTCTTTGCTTTCTGGATAGTTTGGTAGAGATATAGAAAAGGCCACGTCATGCGTAAAATCTAAAAAATATCTTTTTAAAAAAGGAAACCACGAATCTATATTGATAGATTTTTTATTGCCATTTGCCACCGGGTTGACGTGTGTGTGTGTGTGAGAGAGAGAGATGGTAAAAGATTAGGGCAAACGTGATGGTAACCAAACATCCATTACTTCACGTGTTCTCTTCCACTCTCAGTTAAGGTACGTGTTTTTTTTGTAATGATGATTTTAAAAAAACAAATTTAATTTATTTGTATGTTTATCATTAAAAAAAAATTAACAAAAAAACACTTCCAATAACTTAATTTTTATAAAAGTATTTTTTTAAAACGGAAAATACTTTTCAAAAATTTATGAAAAATTTAGAAATATTATATTATTTTTTTATTATATTAAATGCGGTCCTCATTTTTTTATTGTTATTTATTTAATTTGAAATAATTTATGAAATTATAATTATTATTATTATTTTAATTTTTTTATTTTTCAACTTTTTTATTTGTTAGATTTGATATCGATATCATTATACAATAAACACATTTTGAATACTTGGCTTAATTATGGATTCATAAATCCATTCAATACCTGTAATATTCGTGAATCCTCTTGAATTCATCAATCACATTTAATCTTTTCAAAATGTTTGATATGTTATTTTCGATCCTTTGATTTCTAGTGATTTTTTTTTCACTACCAAATTTAATAGTTTTACTAATAGAAATTTCCATCAGTATTTACACTCGCGGTCTGTTAGTAAGTATTTTACTGACGGGCTCACGAACGAAAACAATCCGTTGGAAAAACTCTTGTCGATAATTTTTGGTATGTCGGTAATAAATATACCGATGAATTTACAGACAGACAAAGTGTGGCAAAAAGAAATTACTTGCTCCATTCCATCAGAATTTTCCTTTGGAAGTTTACCTTATAACCGACAGAATACCGTATGCAATTCCGTCAGTGTTTTTCTTTGTCCATCGGTAAATATAACATATCATCAACAAAATATCATCTGTAATTTTATCAGAGAGTTAATTGTAGCAGTGGTATTTGTAGTAATTATTTTTCAACTATCTGAAATATACCGACAGAAATGTTCCATCGATAACCCATTAGTAATGATTTAAAATATATTTTTTAAAAAATATTTTGAACAGAAGTACAAAAATAAATTAAAATCACATAAAAATCAAATATATAAAAAGAAATTGAAAACAGAGGCGACGTTAGAGGAGGAGGAATAAATCTAAAACAGAGTCAGCATTGAAGGAGGAGAAGGAGGAAGAGGTTGGTCGTCGCCAAGACTGTAGGGCCAATAAGGAGGAGCACATAGATCACCTATGTGTAATCTCTTCTCCATTACCACTCAGCGAAGTTCTTCATAATATGTAGTGAGCCGTTCATATTTTTCATTGTATGGGTTGTCTAATCCTGTACTTGTTATTCTAACATCGCCTCGAACTCGAGAGTTTGAGTGCTTGGAATCAATTACGAGCATCCAACGATCAAAACATTATGTCCACAAGTTCTCAACCATAGTGTTAAAGAGTTCGTACACTCGATTTCTATCGAGCCCACTAGATGATCCTACCTCCAACCATAAATCTAGATTGAAATCCAGATGGGTCAAAGAATCGTCCTCGTATCTCTCCTTCAAGCGGATGTTATATGTATCCTGGAAAGAAAAAATAAATTCATCAAATTGAAGGAAATTATAACTTAATAAAAAAATGATTGAAAACCAACATACCACAAAATGTTGAGCTTAGCAATCCATGAACTATTATACCCATTTTTGGCAATCATCACTTCACACATGCATTTCAACAAAAGGTTTCATCAAACTTGGTTTGCGTCCAAGAACCGTAGCCTACAAAATAAAAATACGAATGAAACGGAGCACCCAGTGTGTGTGGTAACGGAACCGTGAACACGCCGGTGTTGGTTCTTCGTACCGAACTGTGACCGTGGAGTGAAACACGCGGACGTCACGTGCTGAATATAGTCTACCCATACAGCCTTCAAGATATATGGCGGTCTGAAATCCTTCCAACCCGCCATGTCATTCCAAGCTGAAAGCTCGCTTTCTCTCACATATTTTTTTGCTTTCTTTAGCGCATCATTATCATTCTTAAATATCAGCTTCCAGTTATATCAATTACAACTTGTCTATATCATTTTTCAATCTTAACATATTTATGGCTCATTTATAAGTATTACATCATCCTTGAATACCCAATACCATTTACCACTTCATACAATTTCTATATTATTATACATTTTGTATTACTATTTATCATTCAAAGCAAGATTTACATATCTTTAACTAATTGACATTTTCTATCAATTCAACCTACATGTTTTTACCTAGCTCCTTCCATTATTTATGACTCATTATTCAATATTAAACATATGCTCATCAATTTGGTTTTGACAGCCATAATTTACACTTGACCCCGTATAACAAACTCTTTCGTTACGATCAATTTGATATGCCCTTATATGTAGCATCACATGATTTCATATGCAGTTAAATCAATAATTTCACATAACTTCTTTAGTGTTTATCTCGTCCTTACTTGTGAGATTAAGTCACCATTCTCTGACTGGCCTTACACAATTCATTCATATTACCCTTCATTCAATGGCTAACCAATCTTTTCATTTGTATATACTTTTATTCCCAATGACTTATTATTCATTTTATGACAAACTAGTAATATCGGCTCAACTACGAATCCAATGTTCTTAAGGTAACATTTAGGTAAGGTAAATTAATAATAATTAAACATATAGTTCTTCAAGTACCACTTAATTAGTCAAATTGAAGTAATTAAGTGGTACTCCTTCAAGAACACAATCCATTCCATCCCGATATTGAATTTCCAATTTTCACGCATCGTTATCGTCCTTACTATATTTGTATTCTTTATAGAAGTTATGATCCTTAGGACATCTAAGTTCATAATTGTCACTTAGGTCATTATTATTATGACTAGCCAAGTAACACCCTTAATTTCTTAGTTATTGATCTTTCTATCACTAAGTATCATTTCCTCTCCTCGATAACCCTTTTCGCGGTCGACTAAACATCATATTCCTATCCTTTATCACTATTTTCTTGGTTAACAACTATTATATTCCATTTCCTTAGTCATCGCCTTCCTGATTACCAAGTATCACAATTCATTTCCTTAGTTACCAATTCTTTTGGCTACTAACAAACCATATCATTTCCTTAGTTACTATTCTTATAGATACTAAGTATCACATTATACCATTTCCTTAGTTTCTATTATTATAGTTACTAAGTATCAAATCATACCATTTACTTATTTTTATGCGTATACATTAATGGAAATAAGTTAGATATATTTAAGTGATAAAATGTATACCCTTTAAGCATGAAAACCATGAAAAATCTGTTTTGCTACAAATTTGATTGTCTATCTAGGTTTAACACAAACCATTCAATCGGTTCATAATGGTCGGTTCAATCGGGTGATCGGTTGATGATAAAAAACAGAAGACAACTACTATGTGAATAGTACCTTTTTGAGATTTTAGTTAGAGACTATGTTTTTCATCTAAAAGTTGGACAAACATATATATTTTGACTCATAAAATATATCTTAAAAATAAAATTTAAAAAATTTTATTTTCTATGTGAACCGGTTGATCGGTTTATACAACTGAATTAATTGGTCGACCAGTTGAGCCAAAGGATTGATAGTGAAGCTACTTCCTAAATTGTATATTTTTAGCTCCTCGATTTATTTGTGTTTTCGGCATAATTTTTACATGGAAAAGTTCTAGCAAAGAAAGGATTAAAAGAGAATTTTAGGAAATTCTCAACTTGGATTTTAATCGGTCGAGCTATTACTCGATAGTATATATAATTATCCCTATTCAAATAGATTAAAAAAACTCTAAAACCTTAAACCTGATGATCTCTCAAAACCCACTCACTCAATCGTCTTTTTAAGTTAATTCTTGAAGATTCAAATGACATAGCACCTAGGAAACATCAAAGAGAAGCCGAGTCGCCCAGCAAAAAGGCAAATGATCCAACTTCTTACGAAGGTGACAATATTTAAAGATTTCTAAGTTCTTTTTCACATAAGTCAATTGCTATAGAAAGAGGTTTAAAAAATGATTAGTATGCCTTTTCTATTGGTTATATTTTCAAAGAAATAGGTTTGAGTATATTGTTTTACAAAAAAAAAACCCACTTATCCTAAGCTACGATTTTATTTATTTATTTATTTATTTATTTGCTAATATGAGGATTGGTATAGAACCTTAGATAACTAGTAGCTTACAAGAGAAACCCATTGAATTCAATTGTTAAAAACTTGCTGATATTTTGGGTATTACGAATGATGAACCTAAAGTGTTTAAAATTAAGATAATTCCTATAATTGAAGTATTTGTGTATGATGAAGCAGTAACTTTGCACCCTAGTAAAAAAAAACTTTGCTCTAGGATCCTTCATATAATCATTGCACACAATATTTTTCTAAAGAAAGGGCATTATGATAGTCACATTTATGGATATGTGCCTATTGATGGCATGATTAAAGGATGTCAACTTAATCTTCCATTTATTATAATGAAGAATATGATCATGACACATGATTAAAAGCAGAAATCTCTTCCTTATGGTCAAGTTTTGACATCTATATTTAAGTATTTTAGGATTAATTTAACAAATATGGATATAAACCTATATTCTAAGCTCATACAGATAAATAATAAGACTTTTACTAAGATGAAGTATATGTTGAATGAGGATGGTGTTTGGGTTCCTACAGACCAAAGAGGAGCACATGTTGAGGAAGAGAATGATGCCAAGAAAGAAAAAAACATATTATTGGTAGTTATGATTAGTTTAAAGCGATGTTTGAGACATCACCAATAACTTTCTCGTTCTAAAAAGGCTTCTACGAGTCCTTAGACATCTAGGACGAAAAACTGCCTCACATACCTTGAGACGAATATGTGTCACATTTGAGAAACTCAATCGTACATAGTAGCTACTCAAGAGGAAATGGTCGAAAAATTAAAGTATATCAAAAGCATGATGTCAAATCTTCTCTCGCTATCCACCACCCTAAATTTTCTACTGAAGCATATGCATATGAATTGTGTTTTATGTTTTATGTTTTTATAATTTATTTCTCCTTATAATGGATAATGTATGCTTTTGTAAATTATGAAAAAAATTTCTTATTTATAAATTTCTAAAGAATATTTGCTTATTACCTCTCAATTATGCATTTTTGGAGTAGAATAGTGAATAATTTGCATGTATGTATTCCATTGCAAAAAAAAAAAAAAAAAAGAGATACACTTAATAACATATGCACATATTTAGGGGGGATAATTTTGATTTTCTTAATGCATAAGTTATTATTAAATAGTGCTATTTATTTGCATTGCTTAGATTGTGCTAAATTATTAAGATTTTCTATTTATTGCATTGCAAAAGATAGAAGAAAACACATCTTAATATCTAAGCCATCTATTTATTGTCATCATAAAAAGAAAGAGATTGTTGACCTTTAGAGTCACACATTCATGTTTTTATATATTCTAATGATAATAATAAAATGAAAAACAGACTAATAATATGTTTGGTTGAGAATAAGTTTTAAACAAGTTTTTTATGAAAAACTTATCAACAAGCATGATGGATTTCATGAAGAAATCAATCATAAAATCCAAGAAGGAAGCGAAGTGAAGAATTAAATTAAGTATTCATTTTAGTGCTTAAATGTAAATTTTCATATCTTACTTGATAATACAATGAAAATGAACTTATACATTTCATTTTGCATGCATTAAAAGATTGATGATAAAATCAAAGATAGATGTTTCTAAGAATTCACCTATGTTAATCTAATAAATCTAGAATTTTGCAGGAATTGATCAACCGGTTGATTTAACTAATTTGAACCGGTTGGCCATTTGTGCTGTTAGTGGGATTATAATGGTTGTAAATGACTAGTGTTTCTTAGAAACATATATATAGATTGTCTAATTGCAAAATTAACAAGAGAATCCGAATATATATCATATATAAGCTATTTTAAGAGCGAAACAACTACAAAATCATCAATCTTTGATCATACTCTAATTTGTGATATTAAACCTTCATTTTCTAACACAATAATATTCAATCTCATTCTCATAGCACTTAAACCCCTTCAAGTCCTATATAAGTAAATAAAAAAATTATCAAATTAAAAAAAAATCAAGATAAAAAAATAACAATCAAAAGAATAAGGATAAAATTTGATATGGAAAAAATGGAGGATGAAACCGTAAAAAAACTAATTTTAAAAATCATCTGAAATAAAATAAATAACAATATATAGAATGAGGACCAATCTTATAAATAATTGAATGAGGATGAAATTGAAAATAAATTTCAATTCTATAAATTAATTAAAATAAAACAAATAGCAATTAAAAGAATGAGAACCAAATCTAAGGAAAAAAAATTGAAGGGTTGCTGAAAAAAGTTAGAAAGTCAAGCACAAAAATTGAGGAAATAGAAAAGAAGGATAAAAAAAAAAAAGGAAAGTCAGCTAGCACCAAACTAGAGGGAATTAATCTACAAACGATGCCCAATGATCGAGTTAAAGATCTAATGAATTGTTAGGTCTAGTATATATAGATATATGTGGACTAAAAATGATTCGTGCTATAAGTGAATATAAATATTTCATCATATTTACCAATTACCATTCTAGATATGGTTATGTGTATTTGATGAAACACAAGTCTAGGTCATTTGAAAGGTTCAAATATTTTAGAAAACAAATTGAAAAGAGTATCAAGATATTTTGATCAAATCAAAGTGGTGAATAATTTGCCAAGAATTTCGAGATTATCTAAAAGAGAATGGAATTCTCTCACAATAAACACCTTTTGAAACACTACAACATAATAAAGTTTTTGAAATGAGAAATCACACTTATTGGATATGGTGCGGTCCATAATAAGTTATGCATATCTTTCATCTTTTTTTAGGGTTATGCCCTACAAACTTCTACTTATCTTTTAAATAAGGTTCCATAAAAATTTGCGCATAAGACTTTATATAAGATATGAAATGGTAAAATACCAAACTTTTCATACTTAAATATTTGGGGATATGATGCTTATGTAAAGCGTATTTTATTTGAAAAGTTAGGATCTAAATCAGATAAATATAAATTTGTGGGATATATAAAAGAAACTATTGGAATTATTTCTACCATCCCATTGAGCAAAAGTTATTTTTTTCAAAACATGTTGCCTTCATAGAGAAAAAAATTATTCATGTAAAAGAATATTTATTATTAATAAAAACTCTCTTTATCTTTATTATTCATTTATGTTTGATTAATGAGTTTAGAATAAAGATAAAGTCATTGGGATAAAAATATTTTACAAAGAAACTTATAAATTGTTATAATTATAGAATTCATGTTGTATCAAAACATTATTTCTAAATGTTCATGATCGATACTCTATTAAAATTGGACTTTAATTAGAATCATTAAGACTAATACATATTATATTCTTTTCTTTATGAAAAGAAATAGTTGGTCTTATAAGTTAAGGTATGAGAGATAACGAGAACTAATATGTAGGTGTTTGTTACATCACATGTGTACTCAACGAACCTACATGGGGATTTAATATGGAGAGATCATTTGTATTTATGAAAAAGCTCATATGATAGTTGTGTAAGTTATTCTTAGACTTGAAATCACTAAGTTATCTTATACAGAGAATGTTATATTTTGATCCTCGCTACATATTATCCTAATCAGGGGTAATAAATGGGCAAATATTAGATATAACATGAACTATATGAAGGTATTTTTAGTGATCAAGAGATGATTCATCACCCTAGGTAAATGAAAAAAAATATTTCACATGTTCTCAAATAGTATTGATTGTAAAATACTTATGCAAGGTGGAATGATAACTGAAAAGAGTTTCAAACTTTATTCAAACGATCAATGATTATGGTGTTAATAACAAACTATATTTGATAAAGTAGACACACTCTATGTTATAATATCTAAAGCAAAATATTTTTTTATGAAAAGATAATAATTACATTGAGAAAATGCTTACTGAGAGGTTAAATCAAACCACATATGATTTTTCTGATATTTAGGGGATCATAACATGTTGATAAATGATGTTCTTGATCTTCAAATATAAATTATCAATTGTTGAATTGATAATAAATTAAATTGTTCAATTTATTTAATCCTATTTAGTTAAGATTGTGATTTATGATTGGGCCAACATATTAGGAACTTAATAGGTCACACATTAAGAACCATTGGTCATTAATCAAGTGTGACTTAATTGTAAATAAGTTTTAAAAATTAAGGACTAAAATGAAATTAATACGAGGGATTAAAATTATATTGTACAAAATATACGATACAAGAACACTTAAAAATACAAAAAGAAAGAGCTAGCACTTAAAGACATAACAATCCATATTTTTAAAAGTGTTTTAAAAGATTTCTCGTTAGTGGTTCAGGTGAATTACTGTTAGAAACCAAACACTTGGATGACTTATGGTTTAAGATAGCCCAACCTTGAAAATGATGATCAAACCTAAAAAATAAGATCTAATATTTAGGTAATCTTCACTCAAACCCTGAACAAAAACTTAGTTGAGAGTTTGAGATATTTGACATGCACTCATCCAAATATATATATATATATATATATATATATATATATATATATATATATATATATATAAGTAAGACTTGTGAGTAGATTTATAGAAACATCAACCATGACACATTTCAAAGCATTGAAACGAGTTCTTTGGTGTATCAAAGGTACTGTAGATTTTTGTTTGTTTAATGGTTATTCTAATAGTTTTGAACTTGGAGGTTATAGTGATAATAATTGGGCTGGAGATATGGATGATAGAAAAAGCATTACAGATTTTGTTTTCTACATAGAAGACACAACATTTACATGGAGTTTAAAGAAGTAATCTATAGTCACTTTGTCAACACGTGAAGCTGAATATATAGTTGTCACATCAAGTATTTATCATTCCATATGACTAAGGAGATTATTGAAGGAATTATGAATGCCACAAGAGAAACCTACTCAAATTTATATGGACAACTCATCAGTCATTACAATAGCAAAAAATCTAGTATTTTATGATAGAAGTAAGCATAATGACACAATATTCCATTACCTACGAGATTGCATTGCAAATAAAGAAGTTGAAGTCAAGTATATGAAGACACAAGACCAAGTCACAAATATCTTCACAAAACCACCGAAAAATGATGTTTTTATCAAGATGAGAAATACGTTGGGAGTTATGAAAAAATCAAATTTAAGGGGGATGTTGAAAGTAAACTGATTTCTTGAAATTAGTTGAACTGGTCAACTACTTGAGACTAAGCAACTGGGTGGAATGAGTTGAAGCGGTCGACCAGTTCAATCGACAAAATACATTTCCTGTTCAGATTAGGATTTTCTTGTATTAGTTTAATTCCTTAATTGTCTAGGACTTTATGCCTATAAAAAGGCTTGTAATTCATTATTAAAAAATAGCATAAAAAAGAGAGTATAAGAGAGCTTAGAGAGAAACACTTAAATAAAAGTATACCTTTCTCTCAATCTTTTTCTTATTCTTGAGTTTTTACTTTGAATTATTATTTTGATCTTATACCACACTTATCCTTCTTCCAACACTTTCATCTCTGATTTTTCCTTTTTTTCTTTTTTTTTCTTTTTCACAAACCTACTAACATATTCAAGAAATTTTAACTAAATTTTCCCCCTTTTTGTAAGGAGACCATGCCTTATTTTATAGTTGAAAATATTAGTTATAGTGGTCTTCAATGTCAATTATTATTTAAGCAATAAATCAGGCTTAAAATCCCCATGAATCTAGTCCCAAAATCATAGGATATTCTATCATTTAGCTATTGGTGACTGTGGTACTTTGTTGTGATTTAGGGAATAGATCATGGCGTTAAAATATGACTTTTTACATTATAATAATATTTGGTATATAGAAGAACAATTATCTCATGATTTTTACTTGAATAAGAATTACTCAAAGCAAAATATTGATGCCAATGATGGCTTGTTAAGGCTGGAAATCTACATTTTTCCAGCGTGTTCTTCATTCTCATAAGAAGACATTCAAAAGATGCACAACAACGTCATTTGAAAATTTTGCAATTAAGGCCTCATATTTCTCTGTTTTTTAATCTAGTCATTAATCTTTTAAATTTCCAATTTCCATTAAATTAGGTTTTTAATTTTTTACCTTTTAATTTTATCCCTAAGTGTATTAATTAAACCCTCTAATTTGTCCATCTTTTCCAAATTAGTCATTAGTTTATAAAATTATGCAATTTTGATCACTTTGCCCTAATTCTCACTTTTTGTCTTCAATTTCACCCCTGATTGAATTAATTGAACCCTTTAATTTTGCTTCCTTCTATAGTTTAGTCTTTGGTCATTCAATTCTTTTAATTAAAACCAAAATAAACTTTAACTTTTGAATTAAGCCTCCAATAATAATCTAAATCAATCTTCAACTTTCTTTAATTTCTTCAACTCAATCCTTGACTAGTTTAAAAGATTCCTAAAACTTATGGTTACTTTGCTTTTTCTTGTAAAAATTGTTTCTTTCAACTAGTTTTTAGGAAGAAGAAGAAAACTTTTTAAAGGAAAAGCAAAATATTCATAAAATTTAGCATGTTTTTATTTGCTAAAGAAGTGCACTTGGAATGTTAAAATTGAAGAAATCTAATAAAATAATCCAAATTTAATTAAAAAATAGTTACAGAGAGGTCAAATCCAAAATTAAAAACTAAGAAATCATTTTATTTCATAAAAGAAACACAAGTGATTTAAAATTCAAAAGAGGTTTAAACTATTTAAGCTAATATATATTTGTAGGTATTAAGTTTTAACATATTTTATATGTGATATAATCGTAATTAAGACATAACATCCATGACGAACTATTTCACTACTATAATAATAATAATAATAATAATAATAATTTAAAGCCACGCGTGAAATTAAGGTTGTCAATTTCATTATATTCCATCTGGAAAGGTCGGTGTATCTTATTTTAGTTTTTTTTAAAAAACAAATCAAAATAAATTTTATCTTTCTTAGAATCTCGACCTATTTTGAATATTCCGAACGAAACATTTTGATTATGTTCTGGCCAAATAATTTTTCTTTAAGGCAAATCTATGTTTCTCTAATCTCATCCTTCAATGCTTAGTTTATTGGAGACTGGACTTTATAATTTATTGTGGTTTTTTTTTTGTTATCTCAATCTCATGATCCATATCACGGGTTTGAGTCGTTTGACAGGTTAACTCAATTGACTTAAGTTTTTCTTGTCTATTTTTTTAATTGATTTTTTTTTTGTTTCATTCAACATTTAGTTAATTATAAATTATGATTTATCATTTGTTTCAGTTTGTTTTCTGTGAAATTATCTCAATCTCATGATTCGGGTCATGAGTTTTGCGAGTTAACCTAAGTAGACTTAGGTTGTTTTATGGTCTTATAACTCAATTCAATTTAATATGTAGTCGTCTCAACATTAAAAAAAATATTATGCTGAATTTTTTTAGTCAAACTATTTTTTTACGAGTCATCTAGGTTGTCTTTAGACCCGTCAAGTCGATCGGGTCACATCTAGTCAACTCTCACATCTTTACTTGTATTTCAAATTTGAATAATATAATTTTAATTTATTTTATTTTTGAATTTGAATTAAAATTATATTTGTTAAATTAATATTTTGAATTATATATATATATATATATTACAACTCCGAAAAAACATGTTGAAATACTTCCAAACTAAAATATATTCATTTAATTGAAAAAAATAAAATACTAACTGACAGAAACGACATCTTGAAAGAAATTACCATGCCTAACATGGATTGGGTCAAATGGAGAATCAATTAAAGCTAGACATTTTGAGAAAATGTTTGGAGTTTTTTTTTTTTTTTTTTTTTTTATTAAGAGACACCACTAGCTAGAATATGAACAAGAGTTGAGATGGGAAGCGGGGACACATTGGCACGTGGGTACAAGTCACAGACCATGAAGATTGGTGGCGATCTGTTACGGACATGGAACCACCCATGTGATGTGGGAAATGCATGGTTAAGTGTTTGGGTCACGTCCTTGCAGTGCGCGTGGTCCGTGTTCGGTTTAACTTCGAAGCTCCAACATCTGGGACTCATAACTTGCCAGAAGCAGCTTACCTACCTTTCTAGCCTTCTAGGCTCCTCTTTCTGGGAACCATCCGCTGGACTTGACTGAACGCGTTAAAGCTAGCTGTGCTCAGCAAGAGACAGGCCCTTAGACGCGAAAGATAAAGTAGTTGGCCTTTTTTTTTTATTATTATTATTATTATTATTATTGACTTTCTCTTGATTTTGGAGATGGAAAATGATACCCTCTCTAGTTTTCATGTACATTTAAAAATTTTATAATTACGCAAACAAGTTCTTATTTGGTCCTTCAACTAAAAAAATATACAATCAAATCATTTGATCTTTTAATTTTATAATTAACTTCAATATCAAATGAAAATGATGAAGGTGCCATAGGAGTTAGTATCAGAGCTTATGATTAAAGCTATAGAAGATTGTAATGAAGCTATAATAAAGATAAAATAAACTAAAAAATGATAATAAGATTACATAAGGTATAATAAGATCATGTTATATTATTATATCATTTCTTTATGCTTTTAGTTAGATAAGGGCGTTTGGAAACGCGGGTCAATCCGCGTTTCCAAAAAATTTCAATTTTATTTTTTTGTTAAAAATTAATCTTTTTTATATTTTGGATCGTTTTGATGCGCTAATTTCAAAAATTATTTTTAAGAAATAAAAAAATATTATTTTAATGCATTTCAAAATGAAAAGTATTCATACTTCTTCTCCTGCTATGTTGTGAGAAATATCTTTTCATTTTCATTAAACCTAATCTTTTGCAACTTGTAATGTTATTTTTTTTTATGGGTTGATGAAGTGTTTTGTTATTCTATTTTTATATTTTTTTTTATAGATTCTATATATTAAAAAGTATTTTTATTAAAATTTATATTTTTTATCTATTTTTTTAGTTAAGAGATCAGGTTTCAATCATTTATACATTTAACCAATAAAAATAGGTTAATAACATGTTTATCCTTGTATTCATTTTTTTTATGGAATCTTTCCATATATATATTTTTTTGGTGGATTATATTCAACCAGTTCTGCTAAGTTCTATAACACTTGTCAAAAATTTATATATTGATAAATAAGATCATTACATGAAAAATTAAACTATATATATATATATATATATATATATGTAAATTAAAATTAAAAAAATAAATTCAAACCAATAAAAATTTATCATCTAGTTAAAAAATAATAAAGTGAGAATTTTGTTTATAAATGTTAAAAACTAAGGTTGACAATGCAAAGAATCCAACCTTTACTGCGGTGGTTGAAAAATCAGAACTAAGATTTTTTAGTATGAAAAATCTTTTTTTTCACTTATTATATCTCCAAAACACCTAATAAATATCCTTACAATATTAGAAAAACTAATTTATCAAGCCAAAAACCATATAAAATGACTCAAAAATACAAAATCAAATAGATAATTTTTTTTTCTCTCTATCTAGATTTGTTTTTATAGACAATGTGAAGGTTTAAAATAATCACTATCAAACTTTTCTCATCAAATGAAATCCGCTGATACCAAAAATGACAAGTTTTGTTGTCCTAAAATCATCCGATTAATTTTCTCTTTCATTGCTATTTTCATGAGCCTTTCTTACTTATCTCTTAATGTTATTTTTGGATCAAAATAAAAATCATTGGTAATGTGGAATTAGGTTTTTTTCAAATTTTCAATTGTTTATGTTTTGATACTCTATTTTTTAATTTTATATTTTTTTATATAATTTGAAGTCCAATTCTATCTAATTAGACTATAAAAATACTTAATTACAAGAGAAAAAAAAGTTTAAAAATGAAAAACAAATTGAGATGCTTCACAGTCTTCTTTTCCTTTTGTACTAAAATGTTAAGTGGATCCATTATGCTTCCTTTTCTTTTCAAAACTTCCCTTATAATCTATATGATATCAAAATAGTTAAGTTTCACGGGTATGTTTGACAGTGTGGTAGCGGTTGCTTTTCAAATAACTTTTCGTGCCGAAATGCATGTCAATGATTTTTTTTATTTTTTAAAAGTCATTTTTGATATCAGCACATTAAAACGATTCAAAATATATAAATCGTATTAAATTTTAGCAAAACAAAATATTTTGAATTTTGTGAGAAAGCGGTTTCAACCGCGTTCTCAAACACTGCTTAACAATCTTTTTTCCAGAAATAGATTATATAAAAATTGAATTAAAAATGGAAACAAATAAATCAATAGTATGAAATGAATATATGTTTGACTTTGCTATTACATGTGACTGCACGATCATTGTTGACCAATAAATGAGCATAACAAATTCGGATACCTATTATTTGCATGTCTAATTTTCATATCTAGAAATTTATTAAATCTCAGTTAATCCAGTCGAGTTAGGTTGGTCTATAAAAAAAATAAAAAAATATTTATCAATAATAATATATTTTATTTACAAGAGTTGAACTCAAAATTTTATTTAAAAAAAAAACAAATTTCAGACTATTTGTCTGTATTTTTACATGATTATGTTTTTTAAAAAAAGATAAAATTTAAAAGATAAAAAAACTATAGAAGGCTATTTTCCCTTATTGCTACTCTCAATGTATTTTTCAAATAACAAGATTCATTTTTCATTATTATGGACATTTTTTGTAATTTAATAAAAATATGTATTTAATCTTCTTTTAATATTAACAAAATATTATTTTTTATTATAAAAATGATATGTGCATTTGTACGTGGCTTGAAGCTAAAAGAATATGTTATATAAAATAAATACAATTGTTTTAACACAATGTCATTATTTTAAAAATTCTAAGACTAACACTATATAACATGTATGTCCTAAGCATACAGATAAAAGTTAGTAATTTTCTTTTACAGTATATTATAAATTACACCCTCTCTAGTTTCGTGGTAATTAGTTTTTTCTGTTTCAAAAACTAATTATTTAGTCCTTTGATTAATGTTGACACACTTAATTTAATATTATTTTATTTCAAAAAATATTTTCTTTCCTTGTCAATATTTCCATAATATCTAGTTATTTTTTTATTTCTTAAAAATAAATTAATTGAAAAAAAACAAAAAATAGACTAAAAAATAGTTTTTGAAAAAAGGGGACTAATTTTTTAAATCAGATTCAATTTAAATTTAAAAAGTTAAATAAGATTCAAATTAATAGAATAGTTGAATAAGATTCAATTTGGTATTGTAGTTAAATCATATTTTTAATTGTTTTTAGCTTTAAATTATTTTTTATATGTTTTTGGATCGTTTTTATATATTGATATAAAAATAATTTTTTAAATTTTTTTTTTAATATATTTTTAAATAAAAAATATTTTAAAAACAACTTCACTCTAAATAAGAATCACAATGGGTTCCATTTTAAGTTCATGATCCAATGATTTATAATCTTCTTAAGTTTTTTCTTGTTGTTTTTCTCTAAATAAGAGCACGAGCTACAAATATAGTATATATACAAATATATGAATCCTCCTTGAAGAAAAGTCAACCGTACAATACAGTCATTTTCATTCCAATAAATAAATCATAGTAATAAACATCCAAATCAAGTAACAAAATATAATCAACGTGATCCCCAAATCCGACAAATGCACATAACCTGTCTGTCTTCCAACACATATGTTTATTTATTTAATTTAAGAACCCCTTAATCGCCGATTATTGGAGGCCAGCCGTTTCATGTAAATCTCCTCTCCTTCCAGCCGTCTGTCCCACCACCACCACCACGGCCACCCCACGACCACCCCACGACCACTCCACCAAGTCCTTTTAGCTAGGGTTTTACATCTCTCTGGTAGAGAATAAAATATATGCTCAAAATATCAAATTTTCTCCAGATCTATAAATAAACTACTATTACTTCAGTACCTTAATCTGTCCACATAGAAGATAGAGAAATTGGGACCTCTCTCTCTTTCTGTCTGTTTCTTTTCTAACACATACAGAGACAGCTACTAAAACCATTATTTATTACATCTAATAAGACTCTGTCCTAGATTTAGAGAGACAGTAAGATAAAAATATGGGACAAGACAACTTCGCAGCTCAGAAGAGAGCTAGCGGCGGTGGAGGAGCTGGAGGGCTGCCCACAACAACCACCGCCAACGGCAGAGCTCGTACAATGCTCCCACGTGGCAGGCAGATCAACAAGACATTCAACAACATCAAAATCACAATCCTCTGCGGCTTCGTTACAATCCTCGTCCTACGTGGCACTGTCGGCATTGGAAGCCTCAGTAGCTCCGACGCTGACGCCGTCAACCAGAATCTAATCGAAGAGACTAACCGGATCCTTAAAGAGATCCGATCCGACAGCGAACCGGATGATCCTGCAGAATCGGAGATCAACCCTAATGTCACCTACAGTTTAGGTCCCAAAATATCCAATTGGAACCAGGAACGCAAGGTATGGCTGAGTCAAAACCCTGAATTCCCCAACTTTGTTAATGGGAAGCCTCGGATTTTGCTATTAACCGGGTCTCCTCCTAGTCCCTGTGATAACCCGATTGGAGATCATTATTTGTTGAAGGCTATAAAGAATAAGATTGATTATTGTAGGATTCATGGGATTGAGATCGTTTATAATATGGCTCATTTGGATAAGGAGCTTGCTGGGTATTGGGCGAAATTACCAATGATTAGGAGGTTGATGTTGTCCCACCCAGAAATCGAGTGGATTTGGTGGATGGATAGTGATGCGATGTTTACTGATATGGTGTTTGAGATCCCCTTGTCCAAGTATGATAAGCATAATTTGGTGATTCATGGCTATCCCGATTTGTTGTTTGAGCAGAAGTCGTGGATTGCCTTGAATACAGGGAGTTTTTTGTTTAGGAATTGTCAGTGGAGCTTGGATTTGCTTGATGCGTGGGCTCCGATGGGTCCTAAAGGTGCAATTAGAGAGGAGGCTGGCAAGATTTTGACAGCCAATTTGAAGGGAAGGCCGGCATTTGAGGCAGATGATCAGTCAGCTTTGATCTACTTGTTGCTTTCGCAGAAGGCTCAGTGGATGGATAAGGTTTATATTGAGAATCAGTATTATTTGCATGGGTATTGGGCGGGCCTGGTGGATCGGTATGAGGAGATGATGGAGAAGTATCATCCGGGATTGGGTGATGAGAGGTGGCCATTTGTCACCCATTTCGTTGGTTGCAAACCTTGTGGTAGCTATGGGGATTATCCAGTCGAGCAGTGCATGAGAAGCATGGAGAGAGCTTTCAATTTTGCTGACAACCAGGTTCTTAAGCTGTATGGATTTGGTCATAGGGGGTTGTTGAGCCCTAAGATCAAGAGAATTAGGAACGAAACTGTGACTCCATTGGAGTATGTAGACCAGTTTGATATTCGGCGTCCAGTGCATGACAACAGTGGATCAAGGAGCTAGCAATCGAAAGGCGTTCCATAAGTCATTATTGTAGGTAATGTAATTCCTCAGTCAAAGGCAGATTTAAATTTGATAACACTTTCAGTTTAAGTGAGTTTTGCTTGTGATATTGTTGTTCTCTTCCTGCTTCTGAGAACTACAGGGTAAAATTCTTTTATTAACTCAAATTTGTTTTCCAGCCATGTATGAGTAATCAATGAAGCAAATTTATAATCGAAACTGCTGTCCTGTGTTTTTTCTCCCTGATGCCTGATGGTTTCCTTCCTTCTATTTTTTTTTGTTAGTTTATATAATGCATGATCTATTTATTTTCCTTTCCATTCTTCATTTCTCCAGTTACCTTTGGTTGAATTGAAATGTTAACAAATTCATCCCCTCTTTTTTTTTTCTCGTGAAGTTCATTGCAAACTGGCATATGATCCATGGACTGAATTTGGTGGGTGTTCGGCATTGTGGTTAGCCAAAATGGAAAACTCACCATAATTGCAAAAGTGCTCAGTTATCATCATACCTTTGTAGGGGTGCCTTTTTATGTTTTTTTGACAAAAGTTGGATCAATGTATTTTGGAAAAGCATGATTTTATGCTTTTGAAATTCCTTTTGGTTAAGAGATTATCATTTGAACCTTGTATTACAGTAGCATTAATATTTTCTCAATTAAATTATATATATTTTCTTCATCTTAACATCAAGGTGCTTTTAGTGGTGCGGGTCATCAATACCTCTTCCAGAAAGCTTTCCAACTAAAAACGCAGCTACTTTCCTCCCCACTGATATCCCTTGTATTGCTATCTTCACATCAACTGATTCTACATTCTGAAACATCTAACGATGAAATGGTTGATGTTATTTTTCTTCTCTGAGACTATAAACATGCACAGTTTTTGTTAGATTCCTCTGGTTTGCGTGCCCTCATGATTGTGCGAAAAACTGGGTTGGATGAACCTATATGGAGCACAAATATTCATACCAAGGCAACAATGCTATATGGATTCATATCATACGCATGCGTGCTTTACTCTTGTACATATTACTATACAACTCTATTATCTTGCATTTCATTCCATATCTTCTTCTCCCTTTTCTTTTAAATACTATATTTACTAACAATTCATCATCACATAACTACTTCCAAACCATTCGGTTGACCAAAGTTAATTTCGTTGATGCTCAACAACATGGGCTGCCCCATTTTAAGGTTATTTAGTTGCTATTTGCCACAAATATCATTTATGTGATATCATTTTTCTTCATCTCTCATGATATCATTTTTTCCCGCTTGAAAGCCTAATTTCTTATGATATCAATATCTCGTTTTGAAGTCATACATTTTCATAAATTCAATTTTCCGCCGCCATGAAAGCATAATTTCTGTAAATTAAATTT
Organism: Populus trichocarpa; assembly: GCF_000002775.5. NCBI lineage: Eukaryota > Viridiplantae > Streptophyta > Magnoliopsida > Malpighiales > Salicaceae > Populus > Populus trichocarpa. The sequence goes on along the minus strand of NC_037299.2, from coordinate 8,594,517 downwards.
CCAGCCCGAAGGCATAACTTTAATGAATTCAATTATACACTATAAATTTCTTTGTATTCTAGCATTACAAGAACGTTTTAAATAGTTAAATAAGCAATGGGGTGACCCGTGCTCTTGACAAGTCGGGTCCCAAACCATATGTTCCTCCTATAATTTCAACGACGACAACAATTTATGGCTATCCTAGCAGCCCATATTCATATACTTTCAGGCTGTCGTAACAACCCTCATTTTTACACATTATGGCAGCCTTCATTTTCCATGTGTTGGGGCTACCTTAGTAGCCTTGAATTCCTGTTGTTTATGTTGTTGTAACAGCCCAAACTTTCATAAATTTGACCCATCACAACAACCCTCATCTTTTGCATGTTAGGGTTGCTGTAACAGCCATAGTTTGAAGACCCGGGTTTTGACCGGGTCGGCCGGGTCAGTTTTTTTTAAATCAAAACGACGTTGTTTTAGTAAAAAAAATAAAAAAAACAAAAGTCAACGGGTTTGCAACCGGGTCTTGTCGGGTCAGCCGGGTAGCCGGGTCAACCTGCCAGGTCAGCCGGGTCACATCGAGTTTTTCCTTCCCTCGTTTTTTCTTCAACCCGGCTCGGTTCCAGCCCCGGATCGCCTGGATCCCGGGCCGGGCCGGGTTTCAAAACTATGATAACAACCCTAATTTTCATCATTTGAGCTGTCATAACAACCTTAATATCCTTGAATTCAAACAATTGTAATAGCCTTTTTTTTCCACAAACTTTTAGACTTTTATTTTTTCAAAACATAAAAATAATAACCACTCATAACAATTCCAAATTACCATATTTGTAACATGTTTAACATATTAAGAACACTGTTTAATACCAAAATCAACACAATTCAATCAATTTTCCATACATTCATCATTCTAGATTTTTACAACAATTACTCCATCTTTAGAGATCACATCACATATTAAAAAAAGCTAATTTAAGTATCTCCAACAATATTTAAAACATCAAAATCCACACACTTTGATCAAATTCCTAATCCTCCCAAAATTCCCACCATGGCCGGCTACTTTAGCATTTCCATTATCATCATTTGTTTTCACAATTTCTCAAACCAATTATAACAATTCACACAATTAAATCAAGTTTCCCCAAATCCCCTAAATCCCTATTTATGGTCAACCACTAATGGAGTTTCAATATCAATAATTGTTTTAATTTTTCTTTAATTTGATATTAACATACTGTTTCCATACTCATACAACCAAAAATCAACCCAAACAACCCCACAAACATGGCATAAATCCTAAAATTCTTAGAATTGAGGATTTTTCAATTCCCCCACTAAAACATGTAAAAATGTAAATTCAATTGGAAAAAATGCCTTACCATAATCAATTGACCCAATTTAATGCACCTTTTGCAATTAATCCCAGTAATTTCTTCTCTTTCTTCAATTAATAGCTTTTTCTCTAACTTCCTTACTTTCAGTCTCTTACTAAACTAACTAAGTAGGTTTGATTTTGGTTATAATCTCGCTAATTAACCTCTATGGCAATTGATATTTATGAAAAGAAATAGAAAAGAGTAGAATTGAAGAAATTTCCAAGCTCCATTTTCTCTCCCAAGCTATTGACTTTAACTATAAAAAGGGAAGAAAACCTTTTTTTATTTACAATAATACCACTCATTTAATATCTCATAAGTTATTCCATTTAAATTCCTGATCGTCAATATCTTTTTAGACAAATATATCCTTTATTTCATTTGAAGTTTTACACTACTAATCTGGGATTTTCACCACAATTCACAAAAATTCTTCATTTAATTTATTATTTTTCATTTGAGATTTTACGCGATTCATCATGGGGTCTACCATCTTACTATTCTGCTCGACTTATATTTCCTGCTGCACATTTCTTTTTTTAGGCATGTGATATGAAGGTTTTAGCAGGTATGAAAGTATTTGGTGAATAAGAGGAACCATATAATGTCATGTCTTACCATTCGGTGCCCATATTTTTATTATACTTTACCTTTTAGTGTTAGAATGGATTTTCGAGGGAATATCTTTTGATTGTAATAGTTGCACATACATATATAATGTAATTAGATATGATTGGATACATGATGCTGTTAATGTAGTATCATTTCACGAGATGTACTTTTCTGATGTGTTTGGTATTGTGATGTATAATGCTTTTTAAAAGTTTTTTTTACTTGAAAATGTATCAAAATAATTTTCTTTTTAATTTATTTTTTATTTTTGACATGAACTCATCAAAATTATTGAAAAACACTAAAAAGACATAAATTTGATGTTTTTTTCAAGTGAAACGCAATTTTAAAATGCACCTAAAAATAGAAGCTACCGCACTCTCAAACACATGAATCTAGCTTCATACCAAGTTTCCACTAACAAAATATGCATGCTTAAATAGGGTTAGACGGAACCATTGTTATCGCACCAGATTACAATTTTCTTTTGATTTGCACTTTGCATACAAATCTTTTTGGAAGCCTTAAGTTCTTAGAGGTCATTGTTTGATGAACAACATTATAACCACTTAAGGCAACTAAGTGAAAATCTTAAGGGTGATATTTTGTAAAGTTTGAATTTTCAATATAACTTATTAACAAAAAATGATTGAGGAGAGAAAAACATTATACACTATAAGAGGATGTTTATTGGAACAATGTAATGATTATTTTATCCTTTCCTAAAATATTGATGAACTAGCTATTAATGTTAATACAATCTTTCTGTAAGGTCCATAAGTAATTATTAGATTGAACGGGGACAAGCAGGACTTTTTGCATTTTAAAAGCACAATGAAATGACTAAATTAATTTTAAAAGCATATTTTTGTTTAAATGGTATCCAAAGGCTTTTTGGTATTTTCATTTTGTTTTTTAGTAATAATCAAATTAGCTAAAGAACAATTTAATATTTTTAGTTATATATTTGAAGGACTAAAAGGTAGCTTCTACGATGCTGTTTGAAGCCTTATGGTACGCTTTTTCTAATGCTATAGGGCGTGTCAGTGGTAGCGTCACGGTTGGGCTTTGGTGAACTTTTCTTTTTCTCCCTATATTTTTTATCCTCTCATCAGGATCAGCGCTACCATGCCAAAAATGAGAGTTGTCCTGTCATTTGTCTTTTGTATTAAATTTGGTTTTTTTTTAATTGTTATCTATTTTGTTATGGATCATTTGATTTATTTTTATTCAATTTCATCCCTCAATATTTGTTTTCATTTATTTTTTTATATTAGATTGAATTCTCATTCTTTTGATGTCTATTTATTCTTTTTTTAATTGATTTTTTTTTCAATTTATCCCCAAGCTTTTTGTTTCATTTTATTTCTTTTTTAAACTTGATCTTTTTTCTTTTGATTGCTATTTGTTTTTTTAATTATTTTTTTTTAATTGTTTTTTCAATTTCATCTTTCAATATTTTGTTGATTGATGATTTGTTTTCATGCTTTTTTTCGGGTTGACCTTCTATAAGGTTGGTCCCGACCTTATAATTCGAGTCACGTGTTTCGAATATCAGCTCGAGTTGACTTTGGTGTCCAAGTTGAACTTGATAGTCTTTTTTTGAAATTGATTTTTTTTTCAATTTCATCCTTAAACATTGGGTTAGTTGGGGACTAGACTTTGTGATTTTTTTACTTTTCTTTCTATGGAATTATCTTGATCTTCTATCTCGGGTCATGATTTTAGCAGGTTAACTCGAGTTGACTCATGTTTTTTTTTATCTATTGTTTTTTTGGATTTTTTTCAATTTCACCATTCAACATTGTGTTATTTGAGATTGGAGCTTCATTATTTTATTTAATTTGATCTCTACGGGGTTATCCTAGTCTCACAACCAAGTCACGTGTTTGATAGGCTAACTTGGATGGTCTCGGGTTGGTTTTTTTGTCATTTTTTATTTTATTTTTTCTTTCAATTTTGTCTTTTAGCACTTGATTTGCTAGGAATTGAGATTTGAAATTTTTCATTTTGCTTTATATGAGTTATCATGTTCTCATTTAATTTTTTCTTCGTAATCAAATATTGAAAGGATATATTTATGTGATTTTGGCAAGCATTATTTTTGAGTTGATCATTGTATATATATTTTTTTAGTTTAGTTTATTTACTATCATTGCCTATTTTTCAATCATATTATTAAATTAATTTTGCTTATTGAACCAAGTAGAGTTAATGACCTGATTTTCGAATTTTTCTTGCTTCTTTTAAAACACGACTCAACATCTTTTTAACGTTGAGAAAAATTTGCCCGACGCGGACTACCTATTTTGTTGTTTGCCATATCATCAAGGGGTAAACTAGCTTTCAGATTCTAAAATGTGTTTTTTCTTTGTGATCTAGAATTAAAACAATTTCTTTAATATTTTTGGAATGATTATACAGTTTTTCGAAACAAATGCTGATATCTTCCTAATCATGTCCAAAAAAATTCAAGTAGCTTGAAGGCAAGACTTATATCTTGAATAATCGGTTAATCTCTTGGTTCTGACAACCTGTTCCATTATTCCTTTGAGGTGACTAGTTACCTGATGCCTAATACTTACAAAAGATCAATTTTAATGAATTTAAAGACTCTTTGATAATTATGTAAATAATTTTTAAAGAGAAAATATAACAATATTATTAAAAAATACTCTAAAAATAAATATAAAAATACCTCTAACACGAAATTCAGTTTAGGTTTGCAGGCTAGGAAGCCTGGTGATGGCTTGTACAGTGCTTTCAAGTAATGGTTACTTCACAGTTCACTCTTTTGATGAAACGTGTTTCAATTTCCTATTATGGGTTGGACTTTCCTCAATTATGTTTGACTTGAAATAAGATCTTTTGTTAGTTTGATTGTGTTTCCATCCAAAAATAATATTGGAAATGTAAATGATAGCTGGTGTCCCCTCAATTTAATTGACTTCTCATGTATAAATTTAATTGATCCATATATTCTATCTCTTTTAGAAAAATACTAATTTTTGTATTGTTGTAAGCTCCTCGAACTTTTTATATGCAATTATATGGTAGTAATTCATTTTTGTTAGAAAAGTAATAATTTAAATCTCATTAAAATAAAATAATTTTATAGTATAATTCTCTTTTTTATTAATATTTTTTCTACAAAGAAATATAATTTTTTTTATCTATTTTCTTTATTTAATTAAAATATAAAACAGCCAAAACATATATTAAAAAAATCTCAACGAATTTGGAATTGGAATAAGGATACAAATATATCTATCCAATTAAAACCCTTTTATCTTATAAACATGTTCAAACATTTTTTCTTGGCAAAGTATTTTTAGAATATTTATTTTTGAGACATCTTATCATAATCACAAAAGCATGACTTCATTATAAAAAAATAATATCATGATGATTTTGATGCAAATGCACTCAAAAAAATAAAAACAACACATTGTTTGTTCATTGTTGCGAGAAATGTTTTGCCAATATTATTAAATTTAGCTTGACCATGTAGGTCAATCTGGAAACCTCTGACTCAACCCCTTGAATGGTTTGAGTTTGAACTGAAACTAGGTGTGAGTTTATATGATGTGACCTGATTAATCTAGCGGATCCAAACACAACCTAATTGACTCGAGCAAAACCCGGTTTAACTGTTAAAAAAATTTAAAGGTGACATCCCTTAAACTCTTTTTTAATATTAAGATGATGTTTGGATCGATATGGGTCAGCCCAAACTAACTTATCAAATCTGTAATATAGATCCGATTGGATTTAATGACTTTATTTTTTGAAATTTATTTTTTATTTAATTATCTAATAATAAAAATAGATATGTAAAAAAAATCCACCAAATAAAATTGTAAAAAAAAAAAACCATCATGAAAGAAAAAAAAAGGCTAGCTAATGCAATAAAAAAGAAATCCAAGTATCAAAATGTTAATGTTGCTTGTGGTTTTCTTTCCTTCAATTGTGGCTTCATTCACGGGAAGGATTGAAGGAGATTTGGTGAGATGTTTAGAACCCATCATCCACATCAATGCTGAATGGTTTTGTTTCCTTCTCCTTCTCCAACTATCTGCCAAGGGATTCACTAAAAAGAAGAACTTAATTCGTCGTCAAGAAGAGACAAAAACGAAAACAAAGAAAAAAAAAGCTTCGAAATTGACGCTCGAAAATATGAACCAAAGATTTTTAATACAAAACTTTTGACCCAGAAACTGAAAACAAACTTTCTCCAGTCTTCCATGAGCTTATGAGTTATTGGCTGGGATGTTTTTTCTAACAAGTTTTAGAAAAAAAGTGTCCGAAAGAGCTATGAACAATTTTTAGCTTTATATATATATATATATAAAACCGTGACAAATGGCATGGTCAAATATCTCAGGGGTCAACAAAAATGACTGATGAAGAAGAGCCATGTTTCATCCAATCACACGGTCCACATCTTTGGTTTAAGCATGAAGGAATAGAGCAAATCAAACTGAGATAAGCCAGTTTGTGCTAAAAAAATTGATGAGATATATGAACCAATTCATCATAAGGTTACATAATTGTTAAGAAGTCTTGGACTCTTTGACGGATTTCATGATGGATTTAACAACTAAGTGTTGTTGCCAATTCTATCACCTAGTCCGTCGACAAATTTTTGATGGTATACCGATGTAATATTCTATCAATAATATTTATTGATGGATTGGCTCATGTAATCTTGTTAGTTTATTTTATTTATTTGGCGTTGATATTCTATCAATGATTCAGTTTATAATTTTAAACGTAGATATAATCACTAATGGATACTAAATCTCCGATAAAACTTTGACCGACGATGTATTTTCATCAATAATAAAATAGTATTTACATGCCAACAAAATATTTTGTTAGTGTTTTTTTAATTTTCTGCTATTGTTATCACTACAATTGTAAAAATAAATATTTAAATATCCTTTTAAAATAAGTAAATAAACTTAAAAGATTTAAAATAGAGTTAATTTCGTTATAATTATGATAGTGAAAAATCACATTGTTATTACTTAAAAAACATGAAAAATATGCTTCTATGATAGTTCATAGGTCAAATTGGATATAAAATAATTATAGAGATTTAAATGATGGATATGTAACGGTGATAATTAATGTGCTCTTTTGCATCGAACTTTTACTTGCATTGTATTATTTGGTTTACAATAACATTTGAAATTATGCAAAATTATACATGAAAGATTCTTTTAAACCCTAAACATTTTTAAAAAAAGAATGTGATGCAATCTTAGACCTATTTGAATGTAATGGATAATAACGGTTCTTGAGAATTGATGTTTATTAAGAGTGTAGTATATTAGAAATAATCGTATGATATGTGGAGAATTTCTTATAATAATTATTGGTATCTGAAATGTATCTTAACGCTATAAAGTTATATAGTTGGAATAATCATGTTGTGTATAATATCTTGATTCTCTATAGTTATATCTCATCACACTCAATATTAAATCATCGTTGAGAACTACAAATCAATAAACACAATATGTGCTCCAACCATATCATCATAACTCTGAAAACCTAGATGGTTCCTCCTCTAATATTACAAAATGTTCACTAAAAAAAATTTTAAAACATAAAAAAATGAAATTAAAACTTGAAAAGCTCAAAAAGTAAATATATAAAAAAAATAGTTCTTTTTAGTTTTTTCAAAAGTGAATTTTTTCATTTTAAAGATTTTACAAGTTAGTTGTTAGGTTTGTCTCTTTTGACTTTGTTGTTGGGAATTTGAGGCTACCATGTTTTTAATTTGTGTTGAATAACAAAAACCAAAATGGGTTTGGCTTTGTTGTTGGGAATTTGAGAGGAGTCTTTGCATTTCAAATTGGTTTGTGGCCGACATTAGATAGGAAGTTGATGTGTTTTTTTGAAATTAAATAAATCAATGCTATTGGGTCTGGCGACTAAACCAAACCCAATAATACTTTAACATTAGACATGAAGCTGATGTGTTTCTTTGAAATCAAGTAAAAAAAAGATAAACAAACCAATAGTATTGGATTCGGCAGTCAAGCTAGACCTAGCAATATTTTTTGACTAAAAATAGAAAAGTCAACACTCCTAAAGCGTTACAATGTCGTTCATAGTGCAAACACTCTATGTGTATAGTATGGTTTACAATACAAAAAATCTATATCTACAATAAATACATAATATTTTTTCTATACCTTTTAAAATATAGTATAATATTACAATGTTAGGTCACCATTATAACTCTGAAACGTGAATTCATGATGGTTGCTCCTCTAATATTACAAAATACCTACTAAGAAAAAAAATAAAACATAAAAAATAAAATTAATTTTCAAGAACCTAAACTTGAAAAGATCAAAAAGTAAATTTATAAAAAATAGAAATTATAAAACCTGGAATATAAAACTTAGAAGTTCCCGAAAAATAGGAATAATTTATAAAAATAACTGGAAACTAATGAAACGTTTTAAGAACCCATGTCTTGCAAAAAATTGTTTCGTTGCCATAAAGATATTTTTAAGATTTTACAAGTTAGTTTTATCTTTTTAGGTTTTTCAAAAATGGATTTTTTTCATTTTTAAGATTTTACAAGTTAGTTTTTTTTTCTTTAGTTTTTTCAATTTTTATTATGAAAATATTATCTTAAAATTAAGAAGCTTAAATATTTATTATGAAATTTATATAATTAAGAAAAAAATATTATATGATGTTAAAGTCTATGTAAAGAGTAAAATTATCTAACACAATCTTAAAACTAAGAAAATAATATTAATATTCAAATAAAAATAAAAATAAAAATAAAATAAAACCTGCAATATTTTTAATAAAAGAGTTAAATGGAAAATCAAAGCTAAATAATATAATTATGCAATATGATATCTAGAACAAGTAAACCGTACGTATCTACAAAAGAAGAAAAAAAGTTTAGTAATTTTTTAATTAATATTTACAATATCAATTTCACTACTAATTTGTTTTTTTAAATAAATTCATTTCTTTTGAACAAAACTTTTGGTAATGGAAAAAGTTTTCTATTAAAGTCTTTTGGCTCTAAAATCTCTACATTAGAATGAAGTACATATTTTATTCAAATTAAGATAGTGCTAAAATCTCGCCCAATATTTTTTTAACTAGAATTCTTTGAATTCAAAAAAAAAAAAAAAATTATGGAGATTTTTAGGAGGTGATTGAAAGTGTAATAAAAATTATTTTTTAAAGTGTTTTTTTAAATATATTAAAATAATATTATTTTATTTTTTAAAAATTATTTTTGATTTCAGCATATCAAAATAATTTAAAAATATAATAAAAATAATTTTATATAAAAAATTTAAATTTTTAAAAAGACCCGTTCCCAACCGTTCTTAATTTAATTTTTTACTGAATTTTATTTAATTTAGAGTAAAAGAGGTTTTCTACAATCCAATTGAAGCTTTGATTGCTTACAAGTTTAAGCATCTTAGAAGCAGATTTGCCTAGAAGCAGATTAATTTGCAACAACGTGTGAGCAACTTGCTGGTACCTACTAATAATAAATCTGAAAAATTAGACTCTTCTGCTTGGATAGACCGTTGTTCTTAAAGTCACAAAGTCATCTGAGTTCCTTTTTTTTTTTTTTTTTTTTTTTAATACTTGATTAATGGATAATAATCATGGGAGCATTGGATCATTGGTCGAGTGCTATTAATTATACATGATGATGCCCTATTACTAATTAAGCAACCAAACACGACAATTTAAAGGGAAAAAAAATAAAAAAAATGATAAATAAGAAGCAATCAGGTCTGCCCAGCAGAATCATCTACAAACAACCCAGTTTAGTATACTGAAAAAAAAAAAAAAAAATAAAGGGATTTTTTTGTTGTTGGAAAAATTCCCACCGCATCTATGTTGGCCGACGTTTAGGATTTTTCTGAGAGTAGCTACGGTCATGCTCATGCATGGAGACGTAGATATACCACCAACAAGTGCATGCTGGTACCGTTTATTTAGTTGTTTAATTCGTAATCAGTTTCTTACCTTCCCTGAAAATTCTCAATCTGAGAGAATAAAGGAGAAGTAACAGTTACTTGAGAATCATCACTGACAGAAACACCAGAGTCTCCTCCACAAACTTTTCCATTTGGCTTTTCGAAGGCAATAATGTGACTGGTGCTTTTATCCTCTGGAAGATCTGTTTGAGTTTGAGAGGAAGTCTCCTGAAGCTGCAAGGCATATTCTAGGTTCCACAATACATCTCCCATGCCAGGCCTGTCAACACCATGTTCTGCTAAACATTTCTCCGCAGCTTCCACGTATGTTTTCAGTGATTCTTCGTTGATACTTCCGGCGATATGTGGATCGATTATCTTGTTAAGCACTCCCTTCCTGTGACACTGCATTGCCCACTCAGCCAAATTCACCTGCTCTCTTGGTAATGCCGGGTTTAATACAGGCCTTGCACATAAAACCTCAAACAAAACCACTCCAAACGAATAAACATCAGATTTCTCAGTAAGCTGCTGTCTCCTGAAGTACTCAGGATCAAGATATCCAAAGCTACCCTTCACGGCAGTGCTCACATACTGTTGTTCCATTGGTGCAGCTTTGGAAAGCCCAAAGTCTGATACTTTTGCAACCAAATTCTCATCAACAAGTATATTTGTGGTTTTTACATCGCGGTGGATGATGCCTTGTGCTGCGCCGGTGTGCAGATAATGCAAACCTCGAGCTGCACCAATGCAAATCTCAAGCCGTTGTTTCCATGACAAAGGGGCTTTTTTTGAGCCATAGATGTGGTCACGAAGTGGGCCATTAGCCATGTACTCATAAACAAGAATCATCTCTGATTGTTCATCTGAGAAGCCAACAAGTGATACAAGGTGGCGATGCCTTAGCATGGAAAGCATTTGTATTTCTGTCTGGAACTCGTTTATGCCCTGCTCTGATCCTGGGTTCCCTCGTTTTATTGCCATCTTTGTTCCATCTTCAAACACTCCAAGATAAACTTTTCCAAACCCACCAACTCCAATCACTGCCTTCTCATCAAAATTTTGTGTGGCATTCTGCAATTCACTAAAACTGAAGTACCGGCCAAGACCTTGATTAGAAAAGTAGCTAGAAAAACCACTTTTGCTTGTCCGGGAACCAAAGATGCTTGATCTCCTCGAGCTGCTCTTGCTGTTCGAGAAAAAAGATTGGCTGGTGTGGAGAGGAAGGAGCCATGACGAGAAGCTGTTTCGCTTCTCCCAATCTCGAGGCCTCTGTTGCCACCGGATGCACACAATTGCAAGTAACAGCATTGCTGTCACCCCCATTGCAAGCCCAACACCCGCAGCAATCTTCATTGTACGTCCTCCACCTGATGATCCATCAACGCCAAATAAACCATCCAAGCTCCTCACTGAGTTGCTAATCTTTATGACCTCCAATCCATTAAGAATAGCATTAGAGATGCCTGACTGCATGCCGGAAGCAGGGCCAACCTGAACCCTGACGGAACCATTCCTGATGGACGAGGCATTGAGCACAAAATCTGTATAATATGCAGTTGAAAGGGCATTGTTTATGGAAGAAAGATCAAGACCTGACACACTCATCATGCTGTTTATATACACGTTGAAGTACAAATCATTAAGGGCCTGGCTGACAACGTCACAGAAGTGCATTCTGATCAAGTAGGAAAATCCAGGATCAACATTCATCTGCCATGTCAGATTGAAGTTTGGTTGCAGCGTCTCAGATTCTGCCATTTCATCTGCAGTTGCATAAACCCAGCTCGGTGCGATATATGGAGTTGCTCCACTTTGCTGGTATTTGACAGCACTGGGAATAATGGATGCATTCTGCGCTCCTTGGGGAAAGACGTTGTATGGGGTATCAGGCAGCCATGTCCTTGACAAGGTGTCATTCATTGGAGTTATGGTTGGTCCTCCAACATTCAACCGATAACACACTTCAAAAGCATGCTGAAACAAACCATTTAAAGTTCCATCTTGGGGAACTGTGGATGCAGAATCAGAGATAAGACCGTCCGGGGCAGACACAACTTCGATGGCATTGATGAATGCAAAAGATCTCTCCTTGGGCTTGAAAAGGAGGGAGAATCTATCACCGGAAACATTAAAGAGATATTCCTTGAAAGCCAATGTGGAGTTATCTTTGACAAAGAAGTCATGTAAGAGGACAAACTCATCAGTGGTGATACTGAAAACAGCACTGGTTAGATTGTATACAGGGTGAGGAAGCGGGTGAAAGTAAAAACGAACCCAATGCCACCCTGGACGAGTGATGTAAAATGTATATTTTGAAACAGCCGTCAAAATCCTTGCACTGCGAAATAAAGGGAGCGCAGAAGAAGAGACAGAAAACCCTTTTACGGAAATGGAATCGACAGAAGTTTGTACATCTTCATTGGTTTCAAGGTAACTCCGCGAGGCAGAATCAGATTTGAAGGTCCGGCCATCATCAAGCTTGGTATCCTGCGGTGATCCACAATCAATTAGATAGTTATCCGGGGGTGTGTATGCAGCCACAGAAGAAGAGTCTATTGCGGGAGTGGAGTTTACAAGGATGAAAAAAAGATTGGAAAGTAAAAGCAGAGAAAGGGAGGAGATCGGCCAGTTCTGTCGACCTTCCATTCTCTCGAGGTGGTGTAGGAAAGGGTAATGTTGTTTGTTAACAAAACGGTGGCCGCAGCAGCAGTGGTGGTGACATTGGATGGTGTTTGAAGGGTGGTTTAGCTTTGCACGTAATAAAATGGCCGCGAAGTTGAACAAATAAAGAGAAGATAGATGGGAGCAGGCAAGGGAAGGACGTGCAGGGTTGTCATGTTATAATAATTGGATTGGATGGGCGGTACGAGAGAAGACTTGGTAAGAAAAATGATCCTTAAAGCTTAATAGCGAGCTACGCGTTGAACCTTGTATGCCACTACTACTACCAACAACAGCAGCAGAAAAAACAATCATAAATGCCTGCAAACCAATGTTTTATATTCATAATCAATTAATCACCCACACCACTACTTCTGCTTACTGCTTAGCCATGTTTCTGCTTACTGCTAATGCCCTTTTACGTTTGGATTTGAACTCTTGAAATTTGGATCAAAACACTAAATATTCCCTTCATCCGAAATTTGTTTGCCCCGTTTTTATAAAGATAAAAAAAAGGCAATAAATATAATACCACATCATCCAAAATTACTCCAACCTTTCATTATTTTCATTCTCTCGTAATCATCTTTTGATATAAAATTAAATATTTTGAGAATCTTTTTATAGTTATGGCATTCTTGATCTTTAAAGGTTTTAACTTATACCGAATCTCGTTTCTGTTACATCAAATACATATGGTTTTAACAAGTATAATGAAAAACTAAACACTTCATAGCATGTTTTGACAAAACATTTTGAGACAGTTGAAAATAGAAACGTGGATAAATAAAATGGGACAACTGTTGGTTCTGCTGACTAACAATATTAAGGTAAAGGCTTATGAGCTCAATTTCCTTATTATTTCTCTTCAGGACACGAAGAACTTGACTTGCTACAGATGAGAAATGAGTTTTCCTATTTTGATGGATTTCAGTTTAAAATATTGTATAAAAAGAATGAGATCCACGATCATGGGATGAAGGAATATTGGTTGTATAAAATGGATATTTCCATAGCATCCGATCTATGAAAATTACACATTTTCACTGCATCCTGCAGCCCTGTTCTGATGTTCTTAGATATACCAGTCCGCGTCATATCCTCTTTTGTACCTCTTTTAGCACCTAGAGAAAGTGTACTTTAAGGCTCAGTCTTCGCATTCTCATTATCACTTGAAAACCAGAAAAGAAAAGAAGAGAGGAGAAAACATACACAGATTAGATATTCATTGTTCCCCTTCGAGTGGATTATCCTGTAATATATGGTGTTAACCCACCAATTGTCACATCGCTACCATAAAAAGAAGAAAATAATAAACATGCACACTCGCGCACACAAACAGAGATAAGATGAAGATACATATAATATGCCAGAAAAATAAGAACACTTCGGTTCTTTGTTCTAATCCTTCTGGTGGATTATCCTGTACCCATGCTATCTCTGCAACACGATACCTACATAAAAAGATTTGAAGGACATAAACTTCGTTTACAAGGCACAATAGCACAGTTTAGTATTGGTGCCAACATAATCATGGTAAATAGATGATACAGCACTCAAAAGAAGATCAAGCGAGCCCATCTTGATCCCAAGATCGAAGGATGCTAAATCTTCGGCGACTCTCAACCTGGATGAAATTATGCTTTATGAAACAACCAGATATATTATAAAGCGAAGGTGACAGGAGCTACAACTAGACATAATGCAAACAGGAATGCACAATTTAAGATCGAATGAGACCCATTAGCAGTGGATTCTCCTTCCCATTTTATTTTTTTCTTCTTCAGATGTGTGGATTCTACAGCCATGAATTGTCCAATTAATAGTTCCAAGTGCTATTCAGTTACCTTCAGAGTCGAAGCATCATGAACTCCTTTCCCATTATAAATTTAGGAAAGATGCTTGCCTAGTCTAGTAGTAAAGAATGACAAAATTATGTTGAATAATTTGAAACATCAAAGTTCAACAATTTTGTTTTCCATTACGGAGCATAAAGAAGCTATCTAAAGACTCTGTTTCTGGAAAGCTCCTACAAACATTTTCCATTTTTAGCCTCGCAATGCTCCAGCAAATCTGAGTCTTTACCAAGATTTTAGCCAATTTAAACCCAGCAAATTTCTTTCTATTTTAAGCCTAGCAAGGCTGTTGCAAACGTTTTTCTTTTTTAGCCCAGGAAAGCTGTAGGGAATTTGAATCCAATAAAACTTTGGCAAGTTTAAACCCAGATTCCTATTTTATTTTGAGCCTAATAAAACTCTTATAAACCTTTATTCCATCTGGTAATAATTTTAAGTCTCAGAGAATTCTCGTATTTTCTTTTGTGATTGAGGTTTAAAGGGCTCACACAAATATTTTTTTTTAATTTTAAAATTTTAAAAGACTCTTTTATTTTCTTTCGTGTGTTTGAGTTTTAGACGATTTTCACAAATGTTTTTTTTTTGTCCTAAACAATTCTTATAAAGTTAAGTTTAATTTTGCTGATACGAGGCTTCCATGATTGAGTCTTAGAGGACTCTTACTAGATTATTTTGAGTTCTTCACTTTATAAATGACTAGTTCAAAAATCACTAAAAATTAATTACTATATAAAATGATAAGTTAAATCTTGATGGGATTTTGAACCTACAAGAACTCTTGTAAATCTTTCTTTACTCTTAATATTTTTGTAGTTTTTACTTTTAATTAAAAAAATACAATATATATAATTTTTTAATTTTTAATATCAATACATTAAAATTATCAGAATAATCATAGAAGAAATATTAATTTAGTATTTTTTAAAGTAAATGTAATTTTAAAACGCACTCAAATATAATTAAAAATACAATAACAAACAAGCATTAATTTAGATCTTTTGGATTCTCATAGTTCTTTTGGGATATGATTGCTAGAAATATAATTGGTGAGAATGTAGTATTTGTGTTTAATTTAAAATAAAAAAATCTAAATAATATATTTTTATTGGGTTTGGTTTATAAGGAAGTTTTATACAAATATAATATTATACCTTTATAAATTGAATCTATAGAATCTAATAATAAATTTAACGTTATAAAAGAAATAAAATTACACGATAAGATAACAAATCAGCTTCCAAATTACTTCACACATATAATAAAATCATTAAAATATATATTAGTTGTTCAATAAGTTACAAGTTTACACCAATTTTATTAATATTGGTAAAAGTAAATATATTGTTTGTCTATTTAAAATAACATTCGTGGGTTGGGGATAATGTGATGTAAGAAAATTAATATTTTTATATTTAACATTTTTTTTTTATAGCAAAAAAGGCATTCAAGATATCTAGAAGCGTGGAATTTGAAATCTCCTCCACCGAACACCCTCCTCTTACTATATATATATATATATATATATATATATATATATATATTCTTTGACACAGAGGGAAAGTCATTGGTTTGGTTTGATTTTAAGTTTTTCTTACAATATTTGAACAGCAGCTGTCCCAAATATACGAAGAGAAATGGAAAATATCCCGAACGAACTTGGAAGAAAGTAGAAGTTGTGGTTCAGAGCGTTGCTCATGAGTGAATTTTCAACTCTCAACAAAATGAAGAATGTTTTGGTGTACAATCAGAATCTGTGCAGTGTGTTTTCCTGTGATGTTGTTAGAGTAGCGTAGCTAGACTTGTATATGGACAACTTATGAGGGCAACTAACCACTCATGATCGTCATCTAATCTTGAAAATCAGCACGAGGAAGGAATGAAAATCAGCATGATAGTTTTATTAGCATAGCTAGCACCTCCTTCATGTTTGGTCTCCATTGTGGTGCCTCTGCCGTGCATCCTATTCCAATCCTTAGTAGGTCACACATCTCCTCTGCTCCCTCAGCCAACCCTGAGCCCAGAAGCACTACTGGTATCCTAGCTCTACTTAATCCATGTCTGCCGCTTCCCATCACCCTTCTAGCCCATTCCAATAGGCACTCTTCTCCTCCATCCACAGCTCGCCTCCCTGTTGCCAGTTCCATTGACAGTACCCCAAAACTGTACACATCGCCTTTGGTAGTCGCGTGGAAAGTTTGTCCGTATTCCGGCGCAACATACCCAACGGTGCCAGCCACCATTGTGCTCACATGGCTATCCCCGACATCAACAAATCTAGCAAGACCAAAGTCAGTGACTCGTGCCTTGCCATCTTTATCTAGCAGGACATTGCTAGCCTTGACATCACGGTGCACAATCGCAGGGTAGCACTCATGGTGAAGAAATACTAATGCGCGTGCCACATCAATTGCTATGTCAATACGTCTCCTCCATGTTAGCCTCGTCCTATCTGATATAAGATCCTCCAAGCTTCCACCCTCCATGTACTCATACACCAATATTTTCTCTGTACCATCAAGGCACCACCCATAAAGTGTTACTAGGTTTGGATGAGGCCAGCCGAAGCCATTTCCAGTTAGAACTTCCATTTCAGCTCGAAATTCCTTTTCACCTTCAATTCCTTCTCTCTGTAGCTTCTTAACTGCCACTTCTCTTCCATCAGGCAATACTCCTCTGTACACTGTTCCAAAACCTCCCTTCCCAATGATTCTGCTTTCTGTAAAATTGCCTGTTGCCTTCAAGATGTCAGCATGAGTGAATGCTGTTCTGTCCAAACGTATGACCTTAACTGTATCTGACGACCATGGAGATGAACTCCATGAACTTGATGCAAAGTCATGCCGGAGGTGTTTGGTATCGTCTAAGAGGTATCCTGGTGACTCTGCTGGACTTTTCACCAGCATGCAAACTACAAGTGAAGCAAGTCCGCAAATTAATAATGCCACAGTCATTGTTAACAGCACCAGAACTGCAACCCACTTTTTAGGCTCTTTCTTCTCGATTTTTGGATATTGATTTGGCGGGGAACCCATGGAATTGTTGATAAAGCTGGGAAGTTTCAGGAGTGGATCGCCAAGGTAGGAATCTTTCTCAAATGTTGCCAACTGCCCAGTTGTTGGGATTGTACCAGAAATTAAAGGATTGTAAGAGATGTTAAACTTGCTAAGCTCACTCAAGTTGTTCAAGCTTACAGGAAACGTGCCAGAGAAGTTGTTGCAAGATAAATCAAGATTCTTTATGCATTCGGCGTTCCCAATTTCATTTGGAATTTCACCGGAGAAGGTATTTTTGGTGAGGTTTAAGACTACCAGTGGCAATTGTCCAATCTGTGGAGGGAGCGTACCGCTCAAGTTATTGAAACCCAAATGTATCATACTGAAACTATGCATCTTACCAATATCTCCAGGGACCTCTCCAGAAAGCTGGTTGCCGCTCAGTTGAAGATAGCCTGAGATTTGAAGTGTACGGACAGTTGATCCTGCTGCACATACCGGGAAAAGGCCAACCCCTTTAATCAACCTATCCCATATGCTTCTGCAGGTCTTCCGATTTAGAATTGTATATATAAAACTGAATGGTGGATAATCTGCAGGAATCCACCTCTTCATTGTCAAACACTCACCTGAGCCAGCGATGATGCCTCCATCCCGCTGGTTTGATTCAAATGTTTGCGAGGGGTCCATTCCTACCTTCATCAATTCACGCGGAATACTCCCAGAGAGCTGGTTGTTGGCAAGGTTCAGCCACAACAAACTAGTGCAGCTTCCCAATTCAGCCGGAATTTCACCTGTCAACGTGTTGTTTGCAAGCATTAACCACAAGAGTGACCTCAACTTTCCAAGAGAAGAAGGTATTTGTCCACTTAGGTTGTTGAAGGAGAGATCAAGAGCTTGCAAGCCTCGAAAATTTCCATATTCTTGTGGTATATTGCTGTTAAATTGATTATACGCTAGGATCAAGAACTTCAAGTTGTGCATTTCAGAGATTTCAACAGGTAATGGACCCGTGAAGCTGTTGTTGCTCAGATCTAATCCAACTAGATTAGGTAGTTTGAGAATGCCTGAAGAATTTATGCCGTCGATATATGAATTCCCGTGTAACACCAGAATCTTCAGCTGTGTGAATCTCCCAAATATCTGCTGTATGTCACCCCCAAAATGATTTCTGCTCAAATCCAAAAAGGCCAAGTTACCTAAGTTCAAAAGAGACTCTGGTATTGTCGGAGAAAATGTGTTGTTCCCCAAGAACAAACCTTCTAGACTTGAAATCAAACCTATCTCAGATGGAATTTCTCCGGTGAAACTGTTTCCCCACAGATTCAAAATAGACAAATTCCTGCAATTTGATACCTCGCTTGGTACCTTGCCAATGAAATTGTTTCCTGATAAGTCCAACACTTGCAGGCTACAATTATTCTCAGCAAAGAATGACCCTGAAACTTCTCCGCTGAGATAATTCTCAGACACAGAAAACTCCTTCAGCCTTGAAAAACCTTTCCATATTGCTCCACTGAAAAAGTTGGAGCTTAGATCAAGATACTGCAACTTCAAGCAGCCATCAAAGAAATTATCGATCCCACCACTGAAATTATTCGCTGAGACATTTGCCACAATCAAGTTGTTACAAATTCCCGGAAAGCTGAACTGAATTCCACCAAAAATCCTATTCGTAGACAAATCAAGAGTCTCCAATTTGGTCAAGCCAGTCAGGTTGAGCTCACCCTCAAGGATGTTATGTGAGAGGTTAAGATAAACAAGATTCTGACAGTTGCTCAAGTCACCAGGAACAGCACCACCGAAAGTGTTTTGAGAAAGATCGAGGTAAGTGAGGGCCGTCAGGGAAGAGAAGTTGCCATACAAATCTCCAGAGATGTTATTGGCAGCTAAGTTAATGCCTCTAACTCTTGAGCCATCAAGTGTGCATAGGATTCCAGACCAGTTGCAGGGATTTGAGCTCTGCTGGTTCCACTGAGAGTACTGTCCTCTGTTTACGTGGTTTCGTTCTTCGAGGAATGATTTCAAGCCAAGAAGGACTTGTCTATCCGTGTCAAGCGAATCTCCAGACACTACTACTGAACCTACAATTAATTAGCAGAAACAGAACATTCTAGTCAGGTCATCGGCATCTCAATTCCTTGAATATAGGATTTCAGAAAATATTTTTGGACACCATGGAAGGATAATAAACATGAACAGGTAAATTATTTGTAATTAATGAAGTTAGGGAGTTGTGATTGTACTCGTGCCATGCTCAAGGCTTATACTATCGATCAAAGCAACTATACAAGCATAAAGCAATACCATGATCATCAAATCCTAGGAATTAGAACAAGAAAAGAAAGAATCTAAGCCAAAAAAGATTAGTACGTACCTGTAATCAAGATTAAGAACATGAACAATACAATCCGCCATAAATGATCAGTTTCGTCTTCTTTCATGATCAGACTTGCTACTGTCTTCTTCCTTTTCTTCTTTATATCTTCAGGCTCCTCACAACCCCATATAAGAAAAACACTGCTTGTAAGAAAATGGCTGAATCGCAGGGCCTGCAGACTGCAGGGAGACCAAACCAAACATGGAAGAAACGCTTCGCATAGTTTTATGTATATTGTTTTGTAATCTATAGTAATGAAAATAGCCATTATACTATAGAATATAGCAAGTTGACCCAGTGACTATGAAAGAAATTTGCTCCTTTCATTGACTATGGCTCAACATCTGAAAGAAAAATATATTAAATTTTCTCAGGTTATTGTAAATGTCATATTTTTCTTAAAAAGATTTAGCATTGGTTCATAACTAAACTGATTTGAGGATGCTCATATCCCTCAAGAAACATGTAATAAGAGGAATTAACAGGGAGATTGACAGTTTAAAGGGTGCTCATATCCCTCAAGAAACAAATTTGATTAATAATATTCTCTTACAGCCTTTACGTGTGTGTTTTGTACGGTGGATGGAAAAGGCTTGAAGCAAGTAAGGGCCGGTTAGCCGCCCGTGTTGACCCGTTCATGCGTTTTGGCCGCAGTTTGACTCAGACTTGCTCAAAGAAATACTTGTCACGTTAAAAATAAAATTAAAAAAAAAAACCAAAGTTTTCCCCCAATCAGTACAAGTTTGAAGTTTGAACAAGGAAAAATTGATATTGAAAATGATTGATGGGTGCGTGAGAACCATTATACGTCTACGGACAAATATATGTGTGATCATATATGGCTTTAGAATATAACACACACACACACACACGTACGGGTTTGGTAAGCCACAGTTCACGGTTGGTGATTTTAAAAACGTACATCCTCTAGCAATTCAGTTTTTTTTTTTTTTTTGATAATTTTGAGTTACTTTTATATGTTAATTGAAACTAAATTTATATGTTTTTACAGTGATTTGATGAAGTCAAAGAAAATTTTAAAAATAAAATTCTCAAATAAAAATAATAATAATATCAATCCTTGTAATTCTAGACAAATCAAGCTGCTATCGATAAATATGCCTCAAATATATTTCAAGTTATCTTAATGAAAATCAGATGAATAAGATTGGAAAAAAAAAACTTTAATTGATTCAACAACTAAAAAATAGTCATTATATATAATTATGGGCATCAATCTTGGAGATTTAGCTCCATTGTGGGTATCATGATTATTAAAATCACTAAATCAAGTTGGTTGATCTTTTATATAACTCGTTCGATTGTGGCCGTATCAATTTAGTAAAACACTTGATTTGATTTATAAAAATTTAAAATCACAGTATTTTAATATTATTTTTTTAAATATTGAGACAATGATGTCTTTGATCAATATAAATTAATCTACAAAACATATTATTAATGGGTTCAGACAAGTATTGACTTTTAATTTTTGCACCCGGTGCAAAATCATGTCTACCAATATATATTATAACAACATCATCATACACAAATCCGCTTTATTATTGTTCTTGTATTAGCAAATAAAAACATGATAAGAATAGAGTATGTGAGTTTTTTTTCTTTTTAAAAATACCACTCCAACTCAATTCAGCAAACAATGCATTTATCATTATTTTGTTGCTGTTTTTTTTTTAAAAAAACAAGCACTAATTGGCAGACTAGGCAAAAATGCATATTGTAAAAATAAAAAATTGTTTATTACTATATATGTAAATAAACATTTATCAATCATATTGATAGAGATATCCATTTAGTTGATAATGATTTAAATAAATTTTTAATAGACCCTTGATAATTCGTATCCTTAATTAGAATACATCAATTCTAAACATTAATAATAAAAAAACTAAAAATACGCACAAACAATAACACTCTCATTGGATTCCATATTAAAATAATCATTCCAATGAATTGTTCTTCATGTTTTTTCAGCAGGATCTTCGAGGAAACTCCCACCAAATAACACCAAATGCCACCTAAAAGAGGACGTTAAGGATTTTGCCCCCAGGGTTACAGTTATCTTTGAAAACGATGTTTTTTTTTTTAGTCTCCTCCTACAAAGGGAATCCCTATCTCTCTCTCTCAAAGAGGTAGGTAGGTTTGTCTGGCATTATCGTCAATGTCACGAGCTCAAATGTCGAGCAACATAGAGGCATATAACAACAACAAATGTCATCAATCCATCGTGTCTTAGGATCAAGCTTTACGGCAAGGGAAACTAGCAATCCATCACCCGTGGGATTGTCAGTCTCTGAAGTTCCTGTCATCTTCCCTCAAGAACAGCAAAGTCAGAATGAGGGCTCTAATTGTCAACCATTGTGTCATCAAATTTTTGCGAGCCTTGATATATTTATACATGACGAAAACAATCCAAATAAACAAGGGTTTTCAATTACATCACTGTGTTTCTTTTACAAGTTATTTGCATCATCACCGTGTCTAAGGAATTGAATAAGAACATGCATCTTTCAAATGAAGTGCCATGGACTGAAGAATTAGATCTCGTAAAGGAGGATAACATTTTTGTAAGGACAGTTATGAAAGGAATGAGATTAGATTTCGTTTCTTTTGCAGTAAAATATTCATGGAAAATGTTTTCATAAAAAGGGCACACGTTATTCACTCACTTATTCACTAAAATATTATTTCTTCTCCAAAGTATAGAGGGGCTCATCGACTCTTGTGTGCACGACGCCCAACTGGATTAGCCAAAGTCTGGGTATAGAATTAATGACTCCTTCATCAACTCAAGACATGGAAAACACTATTGCTTACAAGGAGATTCTCCAGAAAACCCACCAAAAAGGTAGGAGCTGGGGAATCATATAAATTTAACTGATAAAGTCATTTATCATCAAAACTTTAATTACCAAAAATAGGACTAATTTAATATTTTATTAACTTTTATTTGAATATTGGATGTTAATTGAGTTATTTTGATGGCCATCTTCATTGTTTAGCTGAGTTTACTATAGGCTACTGTCGCCGGGATGTAAGACGATGAGCATGAGAAAGAGAGATGAGGAAAAGCAGTTGCCAAGCTACATTGAATGCAAATAAAAAAATGTACAAGGTTTTATTTATGCTGAACTATTTAAACTTGCTGGGTGTTAAATAAAAACGTGTATAAAGGGGAAGAAGAAAATGGGGGGAAACTTGACCTAATATTTTTGGAGTACTTACGTATAAAATTCATATAAATGATAATCGCATATAATTCAAGATCTTAAATAAAAAAATAAAACAATAAGATAAAGGAATATTTTATTAATATAAATATTTAAATATTTTTTTAATCAAATAAATAAAAATCCATTCATGTGGAGTGTATCATTACTCGATCTTGACCCTTGTTTCAATCAATTTTTTTTAAAAAAATCAAAAATGCATTTTTGATATAATTTGGCTAATTTTGGCTATTTTATAAGTTTCAACCTTTATGCTTATCATATGCATGTTGTTGAATTTTTAAAATAAAAAAAATCTAAGAAAATCATAAAAAAATCAACGAGAAATTGTATTGAGCATAATGATAATTGAGTAAGGGATGAGGGACTAACATGAACATTTCTGATCCCTCCCCTAAACAACTAAGAGATAAGATTGAAAAATAAATAAAAGAAAAAAATAAAATAAGGTGATAAGATGAGTAATGGGTAGAAGGTTTTAGAAGGTGGTGAGATAAGAGAGAATAAGGAATAAAAGAGAAAATATTAGGTAGTGTAAATAAGGGACCCCATCATAAAAAAAAAAAAAAAGTGGCGAGGGGGAGAAAAAAAGAAAGAGAAAGAAGAGAAATTTTTTAAGGAAAAAAAGATAGTGTGTAGGAAGAAGGAAAAAGAGAGAGAGAGAGAGAAAAAAAGAATAAAAAGTGAGAAAATCCAAAGAGAAAAAGGAAAAAAAAATAGAGTGAAAGACATAAAAAGATAAAATTTTTGTGCAGGGAGAGAAGAAAAGAGGGAAAGAGAAAGGAGAAGAAAAAAACAAAAAAAAAATCTAAAATCAAGGGGGGAAATGACAATAAAACAACCTCCTCTCTAAATCTCTTTCAAGGCTAGCGACATATCTCAACTCCACCAACCACCATGATAGATCCTAGCATCATTGACAACTCGATCATGCAACCTTCTCTCTTTAAGAAACCAAAATCTAGTATTGACAACTCATCTATATAGTTGTAGCCCATAACCACCAGATTAGGCCTTTATCGCTACCATCTTCTCTTCTCGAATAACTGTTAGCAACCCCCACATTTACTACAGCAGTAACTATGCAGTGGAGATGGTGAAACAAATTGAAAGAGAATATGAAAGAGAAAGAGAAAATCAAACCTTCAAGTGACATAATCTCCCTCCATAAATAATAGTGAAACTCACTGCCAGTATATGAAGGAAGAGGAAGGATCAAGGCACACGATTAGCCACCAGAGCCTCTACCCTTAGTTGGAATGAGTAACCATGCGCCACAACCTTACAGTGTTGGTGGTGTTATACGTGTTGATGTTATCTTCTACTGTTCTAGCCTCTCCAATGAACCTCAACCACTTTTGAAGTTCAATTTTGAATACAAAATGAATTTTTTTTAAAAAAAATATTGATTATTGTTGATGATTTTTCAATTGATTGCATATAATTATAATTATTGTAAAATTTTTGAAGTGTTGGGGTTCACACCATTATGTGGCAAACCCGGGGACAAAATATTGCTAGAGATTTATTTTTAAGATGGAATAAGGTTGGAATCAACACCCTGCGATGAAGTTAGGAGGATTAGGTTGTAATTGGTTTATCTGAGACGTAATGGTTTGATCTTGACGTGAAATTTCATGTACAGTGATGTTGTTTTTATTTGTTATGTTAATTTTTTTTTGGATGTCGTGTGATGATGTTGTTTTTATTTGTGATGTTGTGTATTGATGGTTTTAATATGCAATTTTGAGTGTATTAATAGTTTTATTATTCATAGATCCACCTAGAATAAATGAATCGTCAATAGACGTTGTTCTAGAGTGTTAATTGGTAATAAATGAAATAGCTTAATACATTACATTATTGTATTCAGAATATCCTAAAATATTTTTCCTCTTTTGCAAAGTTATGGTATATTAATGGTTTTATTATTCACAAACCCGCCTAGGATAAATGAATTTTTATTGTGCATTATCCTGGAGTGTCTATTGGTTGATAATAAAGTTACTTAATACATTACTTTATTTCATTCAATTTTTTTTTTTGAAATATTATCCTCCTTGAAATAATATTGTGTATTAATAATTTTATTATTCATCAGCCCATTTAGGATAAATGAATCGCCATTGGATTTTGTCATAGAATGTTGATTGGTTGGTAATAGAATTGTTTAATACACCATATTATTGTGTTTAAAATGTTTTGATTTTTTATAAAAAACAATATATCCCAAAAAAATTAATAATCCTTTTGTTGTATGAATTTAGATTTAGATTTTCTATAATCATGTGTGTTGATTTTATTCCAATGTTCTTGTTTTGAGATATCTTTGTTTGGTGTGATAAACGAGTTAGAATTGGATTGTTGTTATTTCACATAGGCTTATTGAGTGAGTGGTGGCCTTTGAGCCCATTCTAATCAATATAATCTTCAACAAGTTTATGTTTATTATTTGCTTACATCCTTACAAGTTTAATGCTCATATTTTAAAAGTGAGAATTGAGCCTTGTTACTAGGTGCTTGTCTCAAATTACTACCTTACATCTTAGTATTTTACCTTTAATAATAAAACATGCATATATTAGTTTAGAAAAATATTAATATGTAAGCACAATTAGCATATTTATCATTAAAAATAAACAACAATGCAACTTACCTCACGTATAATGTATAAAGTGATTGTTATCTTTTCCTATTACATAATTATCCATTTACCCAAAGACCTCTAAAATATCAATTAGGATTTCTAGTAACCATGGAGACACCATTGGGGATCTTAATAAGGGATACATTTTATATGTTTATTTTTTTAATGATAATGTGTATGATGTGCTTTAATATATTCTTTGAATGTCTTTGTTATGCTTGTTTGTCTAAATTGATTTGTTGCTTGTTATTGTTTGATTTGATGTTTAGATCTTTATATATATATATGTTTATTTGGTTAATTTTTGTGTGATCATTTCATTCATTCCTATTTTTTCTTGATTTGTTTAGGTTGGATATGGAGTTGTGTCTACTCACACACCATACAACACTTATCTTTCACTCACACATTGCTTTAGGTTAGCTTGGGAAAGTAGCATTGCCTCGATGGTCTCTAGCCTAGGTAATACTCTTGAAACTACTAGACTCTCATGGATAGTCTATTTGGTTATGGTATATAGTCGATGTGCTAATGCCATAGTCTATACTCTTTGTACCTTGTAGGCCTCAATTCAGCCCATTAAGATTGTGAACTGAGTAGTGGGAGACCTTTTTTAGACCAACTTAGTTGGCTAGCCTACCCATGCATATAATAACTAGAACCTTCCCTTATGATATTTTTGTTTGGTTTCTTGAAAGCATACAAACACAATTAAAACAATAATTTAAAATTTTTTCAGGAGTTTCAAAAATCTTATTAGACAATCTAGAGTCATTTAAGGTTTATACAAAAATAACCTTAAGATCAAATCGTGTTTCTGAGGTTTGATTAGTTTTTTTAAGGCTGGTTATTGTAAACCACAAGCCATCCAAGTATTTAACCTCTAATAATAATCCATAAAAACCACTAGTGAGGAATCTCCTAAAACTTTTTTTTAAAAGAGAGAGATCATCAAGCTTTTGAGTGTTAGCTTTTTATTTTTGTTTTTGGTGTTTTTTTATACATATGTTTTATAAATTGTGTGGTTTTTCTCTCTACCAAAAAATATAAGGTATAACATTTTATTTATCGGGAGATTCTATTAACCCTATAATGGCAAAATATGAATTTTCCGCTTAATAATATTACATATATATTTTAGGATAATTTTAAAAATTTATTCAATCAAGTCATATTTAATTAATTGTCTCAGTTTAATTTCTGACAAATAGTTTTTATTGTGTGTCACTCATTAGGCTTCTAATATATTGGCTCAAATATAAATTATGCCGAATTGAAATATGATTAAATAAATTAAAAATTTTAATTTATTATCAATTCGATAATTATTTGATTTATACTTGAAGATCAAGTGCACCATCTAGAAGCGTGTCATATTATATACTGACATTAATTTGAGCTATTGAGACATGTAAATACTATATTCTTTCCTTTATGAAAGAAAAATGTTTTAATGCAATAAAAAATTCATAATTATAATCACTTTATAATTTTCTTTGTAAAAAATTTTTTGCCCTAAAAACTTTATTTTTACTATATATTCATTAATCAAAGATTAGCTCCATTAATCAAAGTTAAATAAAAATTAAAGATAAAGAAAAATATTTATTAATTGTTACACCATGACGTTGGCCAGGACTCCCTGAAATAAAATTGGGGACATGGATTGCAAAAATTAAAGGAAACTGGGGATCCTAAAATGTGCACCGGTTTTAGAGATTCAGGAAATAGTTAGTTATGTTTAAGGGAAGAACGACATTACCCTTACAACATTCTTTCTTACAAAATGTTGCTTTTACTATGTGTTTTCTCCTAAATTTATCTTTGTGATTGCTATTAATTATCCTAATTGTTTTCATCTTTTTTTTTCTATATAATTTTAAATTATTTTATGAAAAAATTAATGTCGATCCCTAAAAATAAAAGACTCTTTGATTTGCTTATTCGTAAAAAAATGAATCTTGACATCAGTTCCTTTTAAAATGAGAATTATCGTTCTTAAAAACTTCGATATTGCTCTTAAAAACTAAAGACTTATTGAAAAGGGCTAAATTAAAGTTCTAATTTTTAATTTCTAAGTTAACACCTAAAATTCTCGAATTTTATCCCATTTGCTTCAAACATTAAAAGTAAATGATTTTATTTTAAAAAATCAGGGTTGTGTATTTTAGTTTATTGGGTATGTTGACCCAATAAGCCTTCTGATTTTAACCAAGTGGTAATGGAGTTATTAAACTTGTTATTAAATTCAAATATGAAATCAGAAGTTGAATTTCACTGTTCACCCACACCCAATGTATTGTGGTGCATTCCTCTTTTTTTTTTTTTTACTTTTTTGTTTTTTTTTTCATCTTTGTTTTTTCCAAATTTCCTCTTTTTTCTTTTGTTTTTCCAAAAATTACTTTCCTTTTTTTTCCAACTTTCCCCCTTTTTTGTTTATTGTTTTTTCAAAATTATCTTTGTCGATTTTACTTTTTAATATTGAGCTGGTTAAAAATTTCGCTTTGTAATTTTTTTCCTTTAAAATACTGTGAATTTTTATTGTGTTTTCCCACATGGTTTTTCTTTTTTATTTTTTGATTTTTCAAAATTATATTTGTTGATTTTATTTTTTTTATATTGAGTTAATTGAGAATTTAGTTTTATAATTTTTTTTCTTTAAAATATTGTTGATTGCTTATAGTGTTTCTCCGTATGGTTTTTGTTGTTTTATTTTTTGATGATTTTCTCTGAAATTAACTTTTTTGATTTTATTTTTTAATATTGAGCTGGTGAAAAATTACAGTTACAATATGTGAGAAAAATATTGTAACTTTCCTCGCAAATTACTGTGAATTGTCATAGTGTTTTTTCCCACGGTTTTTTTTCCAGTTTCTTTTGTGTTTTTTTTTTGTAATATTTTTTTCCAAAATTATTTTTATCAATTTTATTTTTTTAATATTGAGCTGGTTAGAATTTAACTTTGTAATAAAGCTTAATCATGTGGAGAAAATATTGTAGCTTTCCTCACAAAACACTATGGATTGCTAGAGTGTCTCTCAACATGGTATTTTTTTTCTTATGATTTTTTCAAAATTATCTTTGTCAATTTTATTTTTTTAATATTAAGCTGATTGAGAATTACAATTACAAGTCATTACAAATAAGGTTAAATCATGTGGGGAAGCACTGTAGCTTTCATCACAAAACATTGTGAATTGCTACAATATTTCCAACATGGTTTTTTTTCCCTGTTTGTTTTTTGTTATTTTTTTTTCTAAAATTGTATCTGTCAATTTTATTTTTTTAATATTGAGCTTATTCAGAATTTAGCTTTGTAATGTTTTTTATTTAAAACATTGTGAATTGTTGCAGTGTTTTCCCATATGATTTTTTCTAAAATTATCTTTGTCGATTTTGTTTTAATATTGAGTTGATTAAGAATTATAATTATAATAAAACTAAATCATATGGGGACATCGTTGTAGCTTTTTTCACAAAACACTGTGAATTGCTACAGTATTTCTCTAAATGGTTTTTTTTTATGATTTTTTCTAAAATTGTCTTTGTCGATTTTATTGGAGAAAACACTGTAGTTTTCCTCACAAAACATTGTCAATTGCTACAACGTTTTTCCTCGTGGGTTTTTTTCCTTCCAAGATTATCTTTGTTGGTTTTTTTTTAATGTTAAGTTGGTAGAGAATTTAGTTTTGTAATTTTTAAAAAATATGGCGAAAACAATCATTTTGTTCAGTCTCTAAGTTTTTGATCACCAACACAACTTTTTTTCTCATCATGAAATATTGGCTCCATCATACTTTTAATTTTTATTACTTATTACTTATCTAGCGCTGGTTTATAATTATAACACTATTAAGTACATTTATTTTATAAGCCCGCAGCAGGTCGCGGGCATGCCACCTCGTTTACACATGAAAGTAGATAACTAAAAATAAATAGAGTGGAAAAATTTATAATTATTATTCTTTCTATAACTAGAAACTATATCAAAGAATGGCACTGCCATACCTAGAAAAACATACTATCATCTGGCAAATAACAAAAAAAAAATAAAAAAAATAGAAGAACAAAAAACCAATAAGATTTAAAAATCCCCTCGTGGACTGATTTTAAAAGATAAATTAAAAAGTAACCCACGTCATTCTTAAATTAAAAAATAACATTATAAAAGAATATTATCATGCTCATCAAAGAAACACAGTTTACACACTAGGCCTTAAAATAGTGCTTTCTTGTATGTCAAAGGAAAATAAGGTGATGTTCATACCTGGAAAGATAAAGATGTTACTCCTTATCTTCTACAGTATTCACTCCTTGAACTTACCTTCCTTTTCTTTTTCTTATGGTATTTTACAGGGATAAGTAAAAAAATCAAAAAACTGATTAAACTGAAAAAAATAACTGAAAAAACCGAATCGTAAAAAAACTGATTAAATCGATTAGAATTTTTAAAAAACTAACTAGCTCGGTTCGGGTTCGGTTTTATAAGCCTGAAATCAAAAAACCAAACCGAACCCAAACAAAAAAAACCGGGAAAAAAACCGAGCCAAACCGGTAAAAAACCGAGTCAAATCGGAAAAAAACCGAGCCAAACTGAGCCAAACCAGAACCAGTTGTGGTTTTTTGTTTTAAAAAAAACCGGTTTGGTTGTTTTTTTAATAAAAACCGAACCAAACCGAAAATGATCACAAAAAAAAAAAGAGACAAAAATTAAAAAAGTATTTCCCTTTGTATTGTCTTTTAATTTTTGTCTCCTTTTTCTTTTTTTCTTTCCCCCCTCTCCTCCATCAAGTTAAAAAATATTTATAACTTAACGTAACAAAAACCTTGCCTTAGAGAACTAAAATTATTTGTAATTCATCATCCTCATTCTATGCGTATAACAAGACGTGAATATGAAATATAAATTATAATAAAATTAATTAATCATTTGAAGAGTTTTGTAAATTTAATAAAAAAAACTTATTATGAGTATACGCAACAACGCAAAGAAAAACAAAGCATCCAAGAGTTTGAGAATATTTGCACCTACTGACGATAACATGGAGGACAGATGATATATACAATCTATAGTGGCTTGCGTATAGGAATGTAATGAAACAAATTAGTTAAAATAACAAGAGATGCTGCTATAGCAAGACATAATATAAGAGGATCGATCAATCGCTTACTCTGTACATTCTGGAAACACTGTTTAACGTTCAATGATACACGCTGAAATTTACTTGCATAAAATGTCTTACCAGGACTAGAATTTCATGTTAAGAACCTTACCCAGTGGCTGATATTCTTTGGGTGCACTCCCATATGTCGAAGAACTGAACTCTCTTGATGTAGATTCCTCGTGAAGCCCCACTATAGCTGCCTTTATCCTCTGCTTTTGTTCTTGACGCCTCTTTTGTTGATCTTCGAGTATTGTTTTAGCTTTTTCAGCGGCTTCAGCCCTTGTAACAGCCTGTTCTAACCTAGTCCTCAACTCCCTATTTTTCACAATTGCAATCTCCAACTCTTTCTTTAGAAGTTGTGATTCGTACTTATTTTCAGATGTGATGGATGTGATGGACATATTGGAAGATTCTCTTCTTAAGAATTCACCGGCCTTCTCAGCTTTCCTGATCAAGAACTCGTATTCTTCAAGTGAAATTGTTATATTTCCATCATTCTCATTTCTTCTCTTCACAGATTCTGCATTTGACTCATTTTTCTGAAAAGCGTCTACGTCTTGACATGAGTACTTTTCATATTGATCAGTGTGCATGAGCCCAAAGTCTTCAGATTCCTCAGTTACCTTATCTAATCCTTTTAACCTTTGATTTTCCCTCTCTGCTGCTTCAGCTTCGACTGCTAGCTGCTGAACGGCAAGATATAATCCGGGTTTTACACTCCCAGACCTTGCTTCAGCTGCTGAAAGTTCAGACCTTCCTTTATGAAGCTCAGATTTTAGCACTGCAATCTCAATCTGTGCTTCTTTCTCTCTTTCTTTAATTTCATATATTTTGGTTTTTGCTTCCTGTAGCTCATCCATGAGGATTTCCATGTTACGACTCAAATGGCTTGCCTCTTCATTTTCATTCTTTAGTTCTGCTTCTAACTGATTCAATTCAGTTTCCAATGCCCCAAAGTAAAATGTATGATCGGAATTATCTCTTTCCTTGACTATCAAATCCACGTTTAGCTGATTCAAATCTTTTACAGCATCCGAAACAGTTTTATTAGATGAACTAAGTAGTTCAGATGCTTGATTGAGTTCCGCCTGTAGCGAATCAACAAGTACAGATTTGGCTAGCAGCTGATTTTCCAATTCTTGCATTATTTCCAATCGCTTTTTCATGTCTTCCACCTGCTCTTGTGCTTGAGCAGCCATTTCCATTGCTGACTCTAACCGAGCATCTTTATCAGATAAAACCATGCACTTCTCTTTTTCAGCTTCAAAGGAAGCAAGCTTTGACACAAGAATAGCTTCATTGAGCTCAGCGACATGCTTTACCAGTTCTTCAGATCTTTTCTTTTCCATGTTTGCTGCAGTTGCCATCAGCTCTGCTTCTGCCAGTGCCTTGAGATTCACTTCCCTTGCAGTAGCAAGTTGTGTTTCCATTCCAAGTATCTCTTCCTCTGTAGACTTCAATTCACTCAAAACATGAGTAAGCTTCTCCCGTATTTTTCCAGTTTCTAAAAGTTCATCAGTCATCTCCTTTACCTTGGCCTCAAGTTCATGTATCCGAGTCCTAGCTTCTCTACAATCTTCACAGTATACGTCTCTCTCAACCTCAGATTTCTTCAACAGTAGGGAGAGTTCCTCAGAAGATTTCTGATAATGCTCTAGCTTAAGTAGCAGCTGCGAGTAGGCGGAATCCTTCGCTGCCATTTGCACCTTGTAATTGGCCAAATCTTTTAGCAGGGTTTCAACATCCTTCTCTTTTTCCATCTCCTACGGTTAAAAAAAAGCTAGAGGGAACAACAAAATAGCCAAGAAGTCATATTCTATACTTCGTAAAACACTAAATACAATATACGAATGAACCTATAAAAAATCTTGAGAAGCCAAAGCCAGGAAGAAATAATTTAAACAAAATACAACCAAGCAACAAATTAAATCTGCAGTTGCTTAGCCAAGTGATCAGCTGGGGAGTTGGCTTGTGTAATAGCAAATAATCTTTATTACATTAACAACATTTCAAATATTAAAACAAATTATTGAATTTTAACCAAGCCGAGTAGAAATGAAACGGAATGAGTTCCAAACAATATGATATATAAAGAGAGCTTACATCACCACTGACACCGCTAGACCGGGGTTTCTTGTGATCACCTTTCTCTCCGAACAAAGTAAGGGCAACTTTCATGCACTGATTCGATACGTTTGGTTTCAATCTCACCAACAGTATGTATATCTCCCAAGAAACTATTTCAACATGAGCCAATAACCTGCGACAAAAATCGTAACCGATAGTTATAATTAAGCATGGTTGTTCAAAGAATGAAATTAATGCCAGAAAGACATGATCTGTGTTAGTTCTTAGCTTAAACGATTTGTAGTCAAATTGGAAGCTAGTTTTTATACACATCAAGAATCTAACCGTAGGAAACCAAAGTAAAAATGATGCCTAACAGATCGATTTCGGCCATCAAGACCATGCCATGCATCAAAACACATACATATATGAGAAATTACTTTCATTTATAATCATACAACCCTATTCTACTTCAATAATACTTCGAAAGAAATTTAAACGGTACCGGTAATTGCAGTGAAATGAATTCCAAGTAAAGCAGACTGGAAAATGAAAATTAAAGATTGATAAACAAAAGAAAGATTTGCATTGTCTGTTTGTTGTAGAATACGAGGTGTTTAGGTCTTGTCACAGCTGTGAAGACTACAATGTTTTGCGTTGAAGTAATCGATTTTAAATCAAAGATGGTTGTGTTTTTCGGAATTTCCGCGGGATTAATCATATTGTCCTGATCTTTTCTAATCCATAGCTGATTTTTACGGTAAATTTATGTTAACAAAGAAATTTTTTTCTTTGGTGAAATATTTCTAACATGAATTTACGTAATTAATAACACTTGGGCACTAGGAGAAAGAGAGTTACTTTTACTCCGAGCAAGAACCTACAGGAATTTCTTAACATTAAATGAAGAGCTTACCTCGTTATTCTAGTTTTGCTCATTAGTAACCCTACAAATAACTCTACAGAGCTTTACTGTTAATCAAGCTACATTAAGATATTCATCCCATTATTTATATCCATTTTCTCCTTTTGGGTTCCTAGAGTTTTTTATTCTTTTTGGCTTTGGTCATTAAAGTACTTTTTTTCTTTGTGTTTTTGTCCTTCCATGTTATCATTGTTTTACATGTTCAGCTTTGTTTATTTGTGCACGCCCTATCATATGCAATGTGGCAAAGATTATCTTTATGTTATATTACATATTGTTATTACGAAATACAATTGTGGGGTTAAGTTAAAAAGAATTTTGAAAAAACATGGACCAGTATTAAGAAATGGTTTTCTCATTTGTACTATTCAAGAAGCATGTCATTCTATGTTTTGGTCCTTGTAGTTTTTAAAGTTTTAGTTTCAATCATAAAACTTCATATTTCTTACATTTCAGTCCTTCATTATTAGGAAAGGAGAGAGAAAGTTATTAGAAAAGAAAAATAAGAGAAAAAGCTCTTGGACGGCCACATTCTAGCCTAAAAAAACATCGATTTTGGTGTCAATAGATTTGTCTTGAATATAGAAGTTCAATGAAGGCTGACACGATCAAAAGATTGATGTCTTCTTCCAAGTGCAGGAGTGTCAAAGTAATAAATAACCCGGCAAGACCAGGGTCGAACCACAAGGAGGTTAACTATATAAATTATAAATAATAATAATAATAATAATAATAATAATAATAATAATAATAATGAGTTAAAGAGAATTTAGAGATGTAAGATTAATGTGAAGATTAAACAATGATAAAAACAGTTGTCAAGGTTAGAGGATCCACTAATGGTATTTTAAATAAGTATAATATAAACTCTTTTTATTACTCAACTGGAAACCACACACAAAGGAGGTTCCAATCGGATGATTTGTCATCAATAGCTCATTATAAATTATTAACATGATCATATTAATTATCTTATTCAAGTAACACCAAACTTTTAAATATTGTCAGGAATTCATGATGCTAACTTATGTTAACAACAAATCAAGTTCCTTTCATAACACAGTTGTAGGTTATACCATACGGTTGGCTATGAAAGTGTCAAGCATTTGTTGTACCAAGTGTTATACAACACAAATCTAGATTAATCATTTAACAAGTAAGGTATTAAGAATTAATAAGATAAAAATAATAAGACATGTTAATAGCAAGTTGTTAAGGATATAATCATTGAAGTCCATATTGAGTTTATATTATACTTATCCTAACACCATTAGTGAAATCTTTTCACCTTGACATAATAAACTTAGCTAAACATAATGAAGAAGAGAAACATAAATAAACAAGAAGAGAACATAATTATATAAGTATAGTAAATGAAATGAAAGGCATAAACAAGAGATTAATGAAACTATAACATGAAATAAAATTAGAACATTAAAACTACAAAGAAAGAAAGCAAGGAAATGATCTTGATCTGAAAACCAAGATGCCTAAATGCATGGCAAATGCCTCCTTTTATAGGTCAAAATTCAGAACTATTGATTTGATGACTAATTATTGAGTGGATGGTCATCTCTTGACTTGGTAACAATCATTATCTTCTTGTCTGCAGAAAATGTCATTGCTAATGATTAGTACTTAAAAGTGTATTTTTATCAAGGTTTTATATCATCATTTTGCACTTAAAACATCAATAACTCCTTAACTAAAACATGTTTTATAATAACAAGTCTGATACTATAAGATACCTTTAATTTATGGTAAATGTTCATCTTAAATGCAGGTATGTCACATAAATCAAATGATTGATTGATGAGTTTAACTACTGAAATTGAGAACACAAAGAGAGGGTCAAGCTTAGAAAAGAGATGTTGGCTCAGTCCAAACTGGAATACTGTTCATTCATTGAGTTATATCTGAAGCTGTAGATCTTGGATTTCAATTTGGTTTATATGGCTAGAAAGCTAAGACATGGGCCTAAAACATTCATGCGGAGTGAAAGACTCAATTCAGCTGTTTGGAAGTCCAAATCTTAGCAACAATGGAGAAGTCGGAATATGTCCTGCAGCCCAGACACTGTTCAGTGTTCAGCCCATATCTCGAGTTCTAGAAGTCCAAATGCACTTATTCTTTTTTTGTTGGAAAGCTGAGACAATTTTCTAGAATTTTTATGGGGAAACTCTGTTCAAATTCGGACGTTAGCAATGACATTTTGTTTAAACAAGAAGATAAGGATTGTCACCAAGTCAAGATGTGGCCATCCACTCAACAATTAGTCATCAAATCAATAGTTCCAAATTTTGGCCTATAAAAGGAGGCATTTGTCATGCATTTAGGCATCTTGGTTTTCAAATCAAGATTATGTTATTGCTCTCTCTTTATATTTTTGTAATGCTGAAGTTTTGTTTATATTAATCTCTTGTTTATGCTTTTCATTTCCTTTCCTTTACTTAGTTAACTTATATCTTATTTATGTTTTTATCTTGTTTATTTATGTTTCTCTTCTTCATTATGTTTAGCTAAGTTTATTATGTCAAGGTGAAAAGGCTACACTAATGGTGTAAGAATAAGTATAGTATAAACTCAACATGGACTTTACTGTTTGATACTAACATGTTTTGTATTTGTTATCTTGTTCACTCTTAATACTTTGCTTGTTAAATGGTTAATCTAGATTTACGTTGTATAACTTTGGTACAACAAACACTTGGCACTTTCATAGCCCAAACCGTATGATATAACCGACACCTGTGCTATGAAAGGAACTTGATTTGTTGTTAACATAAGTTATAATCATGAATACCTGACAACATTTACAAGTATTAGCATTACTCGAATAAGATAACTAATGTAATCCTGTTAACAATTTATAATCCGATTGGAACCTCCTTTATATGTGGTTTCTAGTTGAGTAATAAGAGTTTATACTATACTTGTTTGAAATACCATTAGTGGATCCTCTAACCTTGACAATTGTTTTTATCATTGTTTAATCCTTATATCAATATCACATCTCAAAGCTCTCTTCAACTTATTATTATTATTATTATTATTTATAATTCATATAGTTAACCTCCATGTGGTTCGACCCCGGTCTTACCGGGTTATTTATTACTTCGACACTCCTACACTTGAAAGAAGACATCAATCTTTTAGTCGTGTCACTTCCTATTAGTTTTCGTTTAACACTAAGACCATATAATTTGGATATCTCTAAAGAACGATGTTTCTAATTTACATATATGTGTTCCTAAAATTTCTAGTATAAAAATTTTCTTATTCTTACGATAGGAAATTACTTTCCTTCTCTTCTTTCCCAAGATATATACACAACCTCTTCAAGGTAAATTTCCTCATTTAATTGGCTTATAAATGGGCTTCCATAAATTTATTTCTTCCTACATATAAATAAAAACTATATAAAACAGAAATATTTAAGATAAATTAGCATAAAATTAAAAGTGTAGGTAAAATTGGTATAAAAATCAAGTACATCATCTTCATCATAGATTCTTTCAAATAGAGTTGTTCTAACTAGTTTGATTGTTTATCTTTCTATCAGCATCATAAGGCTCAAACGTGCTATCATCATTCTTGCTAAGAACTTGGAAAATTCAATTAATTATTTTTTTATTTGAAAATAATTCTTCTTGTTTTGGGATCATGCTATAAATTTTAATGATTGTATTTATTCAAGTCCAATAATTAAAATGAAATAATTGAGATGTAGTTTTGAGACTATTTTCATGAAAATTAGACTCTTTTGGTTGAGAGCCCAAAATATATCATTCAATGCCGGGATGAAATTTTTGGGTATTTTATTGATAAATGACTAGGTATAAATGTGTTGGGATTACAATAAAGAATAATCATCTCATGATCTTGGCTTTTTAATTTTAGAAAAAATGAATGAATTTTCCAACAATGAAGGATTCTTTTGAAAAGAAAAGGTTGGATTTTAATTAAAAATTTGGCTTTCAAAAAGAGCAATCTTGTTTTATATCATGTCGATGATTTAATGTCATAAAGAACAATATCGAGCACATAAATGAGTCTTTTATTAAAATGACTTTTCTTCTCCTTTTAAAGGTTAAAAGTTATCAATATAAACAAATTGTTTTTTTTATCATAAAAAGCTTTTAAAAACATGTAACACGAGTTATTGTTCATAATTGTGAAGAAACAATGTATGCATAAGGTTCAAATGATGTTTAAGGGTGTAATAGGATCACTTATTTCATGTAGAGATCATTTAAGTTTGTCGTCTTGATTTTGACATTTTAGCAATTGATCTCACTACATCCTTAATTCTTCAAGTTTTTTTCATGTTTTGTCATTTGACAGATTATATTCAATTAGGGACACTTTAGAGAGTTTTTCTCCTCATTTTTTTTTTATTTTCCTCATTATTATTTTTTTCATCTTTTCCTTCCTCTCTTTGGTGAAACTTTTGTTTCCAAAAAATAGGTTATTGAATCCATATGGGTTCATTGTCTAGTTCACGTGCTTGGTGGGTTAACTCGAATTAACTCAAGTCAATCAAAAATATCATTAAATCAATATGTAAAAAAATAAAGGTTAAAATGGAACTAGAAAAAAAAATTCTATGTTATATCAAGTTAGATCTGACCCAATTCAATTCAAAACCTAAGCCATATAAGGCTCGGGTCAAAAGGTCTCAACTTCTCGACTTGATTTTTAGTTCTCGTTAATAAATATTTTTAACATTTACTAATGTCTTTAATCCTCTATTTGTGTTTGTTAGATGGACATATAAAATTTTTAACTTGCAATAAAAAATATTTGTTGTTGCAAAATACATTGGCAATGGTTGTAATTTGTTTTGTTAAAAATATTGATCCGACCTCGAGCTTGCTCTTGACATCAAGGATATTAGGATATATATATTTCTTCCTATATTTTTATTAGAATATTAATTTATGGTTATGGTAAATTGTTTAAAAAATAAGTATTCTCTTTAAGTAAAATGTGAAAAAAAAAGTTGATTAATTAAGTAACAAAATTTTAACTAAAAATAAACCTTTTTTAATCTTGCTCTTAGTTTTAGGTTTTTTTAATTATAATTGATTATATTTTTTATAAGATTAAGAAAAATTTTTATTGAAAAGTAATATTTTTCATTAAAATAAAATATATTAATTCATAATTTTTTTTTATGGTGTGAAACACTTTGTTGATATTAATTCTAATGAACAATGAAAAATTATTCTGACCCAGAAAGAAGCATAACCATGTAACTAAAATAGTTAACTATAAGCTAAAACAGAAAGGGGTTTTATTGTACCCTTCTTACAAAGCATTATTTATTAAAATAGTGCTTTGCTTTTTCTTTTCTTTTTTGATTTTTTTTTCAATCAATATTTTCTTTTAATTTTATTCTTTACTATTAGATTTTTTTTTTATTGAGTTATTACATTCTCATGACACGGATCGTAGGTTTAGCAGGTTAACCTGGTTGACTTAGGTTTTTTTTCTTAATTAACTTTTTTTTTTTCAATTTTATCCTTTAATATTGGGTTGATTGAGAATTAAATTTTATGATTTGATTTGTTTACTTTCTATTATCTTATTTTGGTCTCATGACTCGGGAATGATACTTAAAGAGTTAACCCGAGTAGATTCAAATTGTTTTTATGTCTTATTTTTAATTGATTTTTTTTCCAATTTTATTATTGAACACTAGGTCAATTGGGAATTGAGCTTCATAATTTGTTTTATATAGGAATATCTTAGTGTCATGATCAATATTGTCAGTTTTAGCATTTTAACCATGATTAAATTGGGTTTTTTTTTTTTAAGAGGTTATCTCAATCTCATGACTCAAGTCATGGGTCCTTTAACATTGGATTTTATTTTTATTGGGTTGTCCCGGTCTCATAACCGGAGTTACAGGTATGGCTGGTTAACATAATTGACTCCGTTTTTTCCTAATTTCATAAGTTAATATTATATTGTGTTTGATTGAGAATTAGGTTTGATGATTTGTTTTAGTTTTATTTATATTAGGTTATATCGATCTCATGACATATAAATAGTGTTTAATGGGTTAACTCGGGTTTACTTGACTCATTTTTTGTTAATTTTGTTAATTAAGATTTTTAAAAAATTTATCATTCAACATTAGATCCGACAGAAGCGATTGGAAATAGGGTTATCTTAGTCTTATGATCAAAGTTACGAATTTGATAGGTTAACCTAGGTTAAATCAAGTTATTTTTTTATTTTCTTTCTATGATGTTATCTTGGTCTGATAACCCGAGTCATGAGTTTGGTAGATTGACTCGGATCATTTTTATGTTTTTTTTAATTGATTTATTTTTTAATCAATTCTCTTTCCATGAGATTATCTTGGTCTGATGACCCGAGTCGCGGGTTTGACTGGTTAACTTGAGTTGTTTTTTTAAGCATTTCATTTGATTTTTTTTTCAATTTTATTATTCAATATTAGTTTGATTAAGAATTAGACTTCATACTTTATTTTTATTTGCTTTTAATGGGATTATCATAGTCTCATAACCCGAGTCGTGAATTTGACATGTTAACCTGGGTGGATTCAAGTCAATTTAATATATTGTTATTTTATTATTAAAAAAGATGTTATCTTGAATTTTCTTAGTCAAACTATGTTTTTACGAGTTATATTAATTGTTTTTGGATTTGTATATTCAACAAGGTTATATCAAATTAACCTTTGTACTATTTAAATTTATTTTGCTAAATTAAAATATTAATAATATCTAAATATTTATTCTATGCTCAAGAAAATTTTGACTAGACTATAACATAAAAATGTTAAATAATCTAGAATTAACTATTTCTAAATGCTTAGACAATTCTGATGAGATGCTGGGGGGAAACCGAAAAAGAATATGGACCGCTCATATAAAGGGAAAAGAATACAAAATTGAGAAAACCTTAAAATAAGAGAAAGGTAAGGATGTCTCATGTCAGTGATAGCTAATCACTACCACTCAGTGGACATGGGTGGTCCCCACACCTTGTTTCAATGCCCAGTCCCATCATTAATGTAAATGTTTTTTTTCATAGAAAAGATAATATCATATCATTAACAATACACTTAAAATAAAACATGTGGGAGAAATTACTATAGCAACGAACAGTAATTTCCCCACCAAACATGATTTGATTTGCCCTAAAAAAAAACATCTGCCTTTTCTTGTTTTTATTTGTTTTTTTCAATTAATTACTATAACAAGAAATAGGATTCTTCTCACCTCTTTTGACGTCATCGAAACTAACATTTGCCTTTTCTTTTTCTTCTTTGGTTTTTTATCTATTAATGTACTTTCCTCGCATGCTATCTTCTTTGTATGGCATGGATTATAAATTTAACGGTTAACTTGGTTGGTTAGATTTTTTTATTATTTAATTTTTTATTATTTTTTAATATTAGATTAATTAAAAATTAAACTTTATGATTTGTTTTATTTGCTTTCTATTAAGTTAATTTGATTTCATGACCTAGAAATAGTGCTTAACGGATTAACCCGAGTTGACTCGAGTTGTTTTTTGTGTTTTTTTAATTGAAATCCTTTTTGATTTTATCATTTAATATTGGGTCGGTTGAGAATTGAGTTTCATAATCTGTTTTGATTTGTTTTATATGAGGATATCTTAGTCTCATGATCAAGGTTGT
Source organism: Populus trichocarpa (assembly GCF_000002775.5). NCBI lineage: Eukaryota > Viridiplantae > Streptophyta > Magnoliopsida > Malpighiales > Salicaceae > Populus > Populus trichocarpa. Next base: position 8,552,933 of record NC_037299.2, on the reverse strand, counting down.
GAGTTTTGGTTTTTCCATCCTAATTAAATCAGGTCTTTTTTTATTTCTAAAAAATTATCTCGGTCTCATGTCCTTCAACACTGAATTTGCTTTTCATTTGATTGTCCTCGTCTCATGACCCGGGTTGTGAGTTTGACAAGTTAATCTAGTAGACTTATTTTTTTAATAGACTTTTTTTCAATTTTATCATTTAATATTGTTTTAATTAAGAATTATGCTTCATGATTTATTTTTATTTGATTTTTATGAGGTTATCATGGTCTTATAACCCGAGAATAGTATTTAACGAGTTAATCCATATTAACTTCACTCATTTTTTCTGTTATTTTTAATTAAAATTCTTATAAATTTTATCGCTCAATATTGAATCCAACATGATTGAATGAGAATTGAATTTTATAATTTATTTTTGTTTATTTTTTATAGACTTATTTTAAATCTTATGAGATTTAAAAAATTAATTTAAGTTAAATCAAGTTATTATTTCTTCCATGAAATTATCTCGTTAATAACAAAACCTGTAAACTCGTTCCTCTCTTTGTGAAACTATATGTGTGCTGGGTGGATAGCATCCTCAGGTTGTAAAATCTTCTAATTTAATTTTTCTTTTCTTTTCTTTTCTTTTTACTTATTTTCAAGGTGTTCTTGTAGTTTTCATGTTGACATCAATTGATAATTCCACCCCGGCATCTAACAATCCCCCCAACATCCAAAAGCATGCTCTTGAGACTTGAGAGCAGAAAAATGAGATGCAGAGTGACATTAAAAAGGTTAAGGAGAAAAGGGGTTTCGACTTTCAAGGCTAGTCATTATAATTTATACGTAAATAGTTGCACCAACAGTAACTAAAAAGTCGAATGGGGAAGAAGAATGGTGGCATAGAGATGCTTTCCATGCTTAAAAATGTATTTGCTGTAGAATTATAGCAGAATTTATTTTAAAAGTGATCTTTTAATTAAAAATATATTAAAATAATTTTTTTTTTATTTTTTTTATTAGTATATCAAAATTATCAAAAAATATTAGTTTAATAAATTTTAAATGAAAAACATTTTGAAAAGCAGGAACTATCACAAAACCAAATATACACTTGAAAGGGTAAATCTGAAACCCAAATAAAAAGAGATTGTGTTGATAGATCTATAATATCATTTTAGTAATTATAAAAAAGTAAACGATAATGATAATAATAGTAATAGTATTCTAATAAAATTAACTAGCATCATTACTACCATTTCATGTCGAGAGAAAAATACAATATTAACAACATAGGTGAAGGATAAAAATGAAAGGAATCAAATGTAAAAATTATTCTAGTTCAAGTGTTAATAGAAATGTCAAGAGAGCTCTCTAGCTTGTTTGGGCGAGTAATATTTCAAGAGATGAAGCTTTAAAGTTAAAAGGCACAAATACAGCTGAGAGAATCCTTTTCATCCTTCTCTTAGTACTCAAATTCAAACACTTGCAAGCCTTCATAGCTTAATCTCTTGACCACCTTAACATTCTTTGGTCTTTCATGAACAAAAATGAAACTTATAGTGAACAAAACTTTTTTTTTTCCAGCAGACATCTAGTTATAGAGTTTGCAATAAAAGATCATTCATGATTATAATAATAGTGATATAATAGGTATTTAATTATTTATGCCCTAACTCTAATTTTTTTTTTCCATTTTTTAACATAAATCAACCAAATCAATAATGACTCCATTTAAAAGAATCAAGATTCAGATATCTATCAACATTGCATATGGAAATTTTCACTAAAAAATTACATTTCAAGCAAACACTTTAACTTTTTTCTTTCCTTCTTTTCAGCTTGAATAAGCTTGTCAACCACAAATTAAGGACTCCCTAGTTAACCAAAATCCACTCAAAAACTAAAAGCAAAGAAGACATCAAGCATGTCGTGGGTGTATGACATCACAGTAATAATCTTTCAAGATTGGAATTGGGTGTGGAAAGAATAAAAAATTCTTATCCTTTTATGGTTTAAAAATTTAGAATCGTCACTTAATATTATGGTCACTAAGAACCCTAACTTGTCTATAGAGTTTGAATAAAAGGATTGATTGTATATAAGAAAAATAATATCACTCCTAATATATTTTACCTAAAATAAACTGCATTGTCCTTTTGTCTTCTTATTTCTAAGGCTCTTATGTGTTTTTCTAACCATTGATGTGTTTATTAGTTGCAGTAGATTCATCACAGTAAGGTGGACCATAGCTTTATAGGTCAAAGCTAACCATTTTAAAACTAAAATATATTTTATTATATTCTATAGTTTCATTTTCTTTAATGATAGGAATACATCTTACGTATAAATTCATAATTCTCAAATATTAAAAGTAAACAAAAGTGGGGGAGGGGTTATTTTATTTATTATGGGCTTAATTTATTTATTTTCATATTGGAAATTGTCTTATGTGTAAGTTCGTAAATCCTGATATTAAAAATAAACAAATTGATTTTTTGGGTTTTTTAAAAAAACATAGGCCAAGTTCTAATTGATTTTATAAAGTTGTTAAAAAAAATTTAAGCATGTAGGCAAAATATTTTTTTATTTTTCATCTTTTGTAAAATGCTAGAAAAAATAAAAAAATCCAAAAATATTTTTTTTGGCCTTTTCTTTTAATGGAACAAAATAAAGGTTTCTTTATACATTGTCAAAACATACAAACACAATTTTTATTTCAAAAGAACTTAGCCATGTGCAAGGTTAAACATAAATTTTGATAATAAATATTTTTTGGTTAAGAAATTTGATAGCATAAGTTTTTAGTGTTCTGAAAAATGGCAAACTATCACCAAAAACAAAATCTACAAACCGAAAGCATCGTGCGCACCTAAAAATCCTAAATCCCCATGCATAAAAATAGGGTTGCGTAAGATTTTCATTGATGAAAGTTGATAGGAACCTGACATATATAAAGTGCATGCAAACTTCCATAAGAAGAGACCAAATTCATAGAGAATTTCTCAACAAACCTACATTATTAAGCATACATGTTAACACGATATCTTTTAATTAAAAAAAAAAGCTTCTTGATGATTTTAACATCACACAAACTAAGTCATCTTTAAGGAAAGGACGTTCATCTTAACACATAAAAAAAATACAAGGACATGGTATATAATAAACTAATAATGTTGTCATTTCAAGAAGTATAATTCACGGTCCCATTTAAACAAGACTTATCCCTCCCAAACATGCCTATTATGCTGACTTTTCCAAGTAAAACAAAATCTCCTTATTGTTTCATCACATAAAAAAGCCTCATCTAAACCACCATGCATAGCTTAAAACACCAAAAGAAAGAGGCAAGCACTTGATTATAGAAAGGAAGGCCGATAGCACTCGAACCCAAGGAAGGCAAAACCAAAGTACATCACACTCCTAACGAAACAACATGTTCCCTCCTACCAACAATCAAATAAGGTGATTGTACAAGGAAGGAAACTTGTTTCCCTTACCCTTCTTGCCTTAGCTAATTGTCTCTACAAACTCCCTAAGGCAACATGCATGTTATAATAATAGGTAAACACAAACAAAAGAAAGACATATACTAAGAGAGGTAACCCATACAAAAAGAAAATGAAACTACTATATGGCTTTCTTTTCACCCAACATTCTACTTCTAGCCATTAACCAAATCTCATAAACCATGCCTAAAAAGGAAAGTTAAGATGCTCCATATCTTTGTGACCCTAAGCAACAAGGAGAAGAGAACTTTCCAAGATGGGTTTTTATATCCTTACGTAAGTTTAAAACAAAACAAGAGCAGGCTACGAGAAAAAGGTTACCGTACATTTTTCTATTTTCCCAACGAAAACACATGTAAGAACCACATGCATAAGGTGACTATTCATAGGTGAAATACACGCAACAAAGTTGGAATGGACAGAGTCACCGTAATTTTATGGTTGTTAACATGTTAAGGCAATAAAACACTTAAAAAAAAGGCATTACAGTAAAGAGAAATGAGTAGAATCAAGCCTGGATGGATTATCATTACTCTTTTGGGTTGAATCATTGTTCTCTTCTCAAATCTAATTGTCATTCAAGTATGTGGATGTTGTTGATACAATTGCTGGTCTTTGGCACTTTCTATAGTTGAACATGTTGTTAGAGCCCCTTGAACTCCATAAACTAGTTCACAAACACATTGATTATTTCTTCAGATCTGATTTCTATTGTATTAACGGTAGTAACTTGGCTATTTTTGCTCTAAAAAGAGTCTAGACTTTTTTTCTTTAAGAAAGTTAAAAGTTGAGGGAAAGAATAACTCGAGGAAAATGGCAGCAATGAAACTAAGTAAACATGGGTCATAAATGTGATGGAGTTTGGCTCATTTCATGATGCTTTGAGTATCTGATTTTGGTGTTAGTTAGTAGCTCAAGGTTGAGTGTAGAAGATGAAGTTAGGGTTTTTTGTTTCTATTTATTGTTGTGTTGTTCCTTGTAGGTCTTTCCCAGTGGCAGAGCCAAGATTTTTTAAATGAAGAGCAAATTACTAACAAATGTTTGATATTATATATTATATAAACATGTGTTATATCAATTTGAAACATATGTACTAACTCATACTAAGCAAAATTAATTTAAGAATACTTTTAAAATTATAACATTTACATTATAATTGTTCTCTTCGAGTTTTCATATTTTGAAACCGTTTCATAATGACTTCATTATCAATCTCATTGAAGATATTTTTCTTAATGTATACAACCAAACTCATATATATATATATATATATATGGAAATATCAAATTCTTCTTTCTTTTTAACATTTTCTCCGCAAGACGAGCAATACCTTCAATATCAGAGAACTTATCATCATTGCATAGATCAATAATATATGTATCAAGTTGGTCACCAAATACCATAAAGTCCACTATAGAGAATTTATTGGGATAAAAAAGCAAGTCGAATAAGCTTTTTTTTGTTGAAAGTAGAGAAAAAGTCATTTGGGTTTAAACATGTCACACAAAGAAGTAACTTCATACTTGTCTTAGTGAAATAATCATTTAACTCATTAAGCTGCATGTCAATGATATTGTTAAACAATTCATAACAAAAATGGTATAGGTTTATAATCCCTTGATATTTTTGCCTTGAACACCTATGGAGCTTGTACTCATCATCCATATTTAGAATATCAATGTCATGTTTGATGCAAAAAGATGACACTTTTTCCAATAAAGATTCTCAATCATTCTCTCTCATCATTTTGAATCATTCCTTTAATGTTTTCAATAAAATCATAACATTTTCTATATCTTGATCTTTTCTTTGTAATGCTTGTGAGAACTCATTTGTAACTGCTAGTATCCTTCTCAAACAATGAAGCATGAATATAAAATTAAATGATTCTATAATATCTTGAGTTCATCTCATCCTCCCTTATAATCTCAAGCACATCAAGAACTAATGAAAACATTATAAGTAGACGAATGATTGTAACATAGTGAGAGCCCCAGCGGGTATCACCATACCTTTTAAGAAAAGTTTCTTGATTCAGGCCTTGTTCACTAAACATTTCTCCATTTTGAAGTCCTTCAATAATTCTAGCATATTGTTGTTCTCTAGTCACCTCCATCTTTTTACATGATACTCCAACTAAGTTTATAATGCTAGAAATGAAATTGAAGACATCTCCAACTTTATTATGCTTCTTTGTAACAGTCACAAGAGTCCATTGAAGTTTGTGAGCAAAAAAATATACATAGTATGCACTTCGATTGTTATTTAGAATAAGTGCTTTCAAACCATTGAATTCACCTCACATGTTACTAGCTTCGTAATATCCTTAACCACGCAATCTTGATATGCTTAGCCCATGTTTAAAATACAAAGCTTCAATAACTGCTTTGAGTGAACTAGCAGCTTGAGTAATGTCTTTTTGAATATCTAAAGAAGTCAATTTGTTATATCTAGGAGCTTCACTGAAAGTAACTCTTTTAATAGCTTTATTATTTCTGGAAAGGAAACGCAAGAGCTCTAGATAATTTTCTTGGTTGCTTGAACATTCATATTCATCATTGAAGAGGTAAACAAAAAAAGGAGCATCTTTGGCTATGTTGTATTCTAACCAAGTTGGGTATACACTAAACCAAGTTAGATTAAAACGTCGTAGTGTTGATATATTCTCAAATTATTTTTTAAGAAAATAATAGTGAGATGGTTGACAAGGACCCTTTTGTAAATATGCTACATGTACTTATCTTTTTTATAAGTGAATCCAAAATGGTAAATAATAGAAAATCACTATTTACTCCTTAGAGCACCATAATATTACTTTATTTTGTGTACGCTCACAGTATCACAAACCTTTAAGCTAGAATGGTGAAGAGACTCGTAGTTTCCTTAATCAGTGTTCATAGTTATACCTTTATATTTATAAGTGACTTTACACTTGCAGCATCCAACAACGTAATACATACTAGGACACATATTAAATTGAAGCAAAAATAAATAATTAAATTAAAGCAACAAAGAATAACCGAACTAAAATAAAACAGAAAGATTATGTAAGAGATTAATAATTGATTTAGATGCAATTGCTCGGCTTGCTCGAGAGGATGGGCATGGGCAAATTAAGTGGAAGAGATCGTACATGTCACCTGTATATACTCGAATTGGCCTTGTCTTCTCCTCACCTGTATATATTAAAAGATGAAATTGGAAGAAAAAAACTAATTAGGAAAAAATAATTTGAATCAACTGAATTAACCCGTCAAACATGTGATCCGTGTTATGAAAGTGTGATAACTAAATAAAAAAATTAATATTAATAAATTAAATTAAAAAAATTTATAACCAAAAGATATCAATCTTTTACTTCACTATGGATTGCAATTTAAATACAAATCTAGCAATTGTAGTTTTAAAAGGCCATCTCACACAACTCCTACAAAAGCTAACCTCTTCCTTTTTCAAGCACATAATCTCTGCAATACTCTCAATTAAAACAACAACTCAACACTTAAAATAACCCCAGGAAAAATAAAAGTAGCAGCACTATCTGAGAAGAAAGAGAAGATATGCATGATATGCATTTAACATTAACAACCCTCAAATATTTCACATATAATTTCTATTTATTTATTAAAATTAATTTTTTATTCAACCAAGTAATAATAAAAATAGACACTAATTGAATTAAAAAAAATATCATGCAAGGTTGCACATATTAGAAATATTATTTAAAAATAAATATTTTTTATTATTTAAAAATAAATTTCATCTATATAAAACATAAAAAAATATAGATGAATCAAAATAATATCTTCAAAAATAAATGCATATAAAATAACTTAAAAAAAACACAATTCAAAAAAGGCAAAATAAGCAAAATAAAAAATCATAGAGGAGAAATTTTAATTGAAACATAAATTAAAAAAATTATTTAAAGAAAAAACATAAAAAAAACATATCAATTAAAATAAATATAAAATTAGAATAAAAGAATAAGAAAAAAATAATGATAATTCATGAGACTAAGATAACCCTGATAGAAAAGAAATTAAAAAAAACCATAAAACCAACATTTTTTTTAAAAAAATAATATCGAACGATGAAATTGAAAAAAAAAATGAGTAAAAAATAAGGATGTTGACCTGCATTAACTTTTCAAACCCGTAACCTGGGTCATTATACCAGAAGCACCATAAATGAAAAAATCATGAAGCCTAATTCCTAGTAAATCAAACATTGAAGGATGAAACTAGAGAAAAAAAAAATCAATTAGACACATAGATCTAGAACAAAAAATTGTAATTAAAAAAATAAAGATAAAAAATAAAATAAAAAATAAATTAGAGAACAATCAAAAGGTTTTTATTAGAGAGTTAAATTGAAAAGAAAAATAACTTTAACAAAAAAAGAAAAACAAATTAAAATAATAAGAACTAAATTGAATAAAAAATAATACACCATAAACTTTGATTGAATAATAAAATCAAAAACTAATAAAATTTTAACAAAAGAGTAAAAAAACAAAAGTTAAAAATAAAAATTGAATTAAAAAGAATAATAAATAACAAATTATAATTATAGAATTAAATTAAAACCAACAAATTTGAGCTAAAACCAAACATGTCCCTGCAATGATGTTTAAAAATTATGTGATCCCAAAACATTCAAGTCTTTTTTACTGCTCATATAAAAAAAAATGATCACACCTGAACGAAAGCTTTTTGTTTTTGCCTAAAAAAGTATTTTAGTAATTAAATTTTAAAAATATATAAAATGAAAAAGATCTTTGTGGCTCCGACTACTTTTTAAAAAACAAATATGTCTTTGTAAAAAAGTCAAAATTGTAAGCCTTTATTTTTGTGTTGGGATGGTAAAGTGGGATTCACCATCGACATCCACAGTGTTTTTCCCATCAGTTTAAAGTTTCTTTTTCTTTTAATTTTAATTTAATAAAAAAAAAAGACAGCAGTGAAAACATAAAATAAAAGGTCGTCTCGCGTCACGCGTGCACTTTTCTTCTTTTAATTATTTCCATTCCCACTAATATATTGTGGTGCATGCGCGGACAAATGTAGGTATTGTTTGATATTGCTGACTGTAGAAAAATATTATTTTATTATTATTATTAATTAGTCTGTACATATTTGAAAATACGCTTATATTAAAAACGGTGAAAATAAGCTTCTAGTAGATGGTTTCATAATAAAAAAATTAAGATCAAAAAGTTTGTTATTTTATGATTTTAGGTTCGAATCTTGTAGTTGTTAATATGATGGTCACTGAAAGTTTATATGGTTGTTAACTTTAGAGTCTGTAATATTAGTCGAGATACACATAAACTGGCCCAAATATTCATGTTAATAAAAAAATTATAAAAAACAAAATTATTTTTCGTTAATAGAGCTAATCAAACAAGTATACACCACTTAAAAAATTATCATAATTTGAATTTAGAGCTTTATATTTAATATATTTTGCTAAGACCTAAACCAAAATTTTGCTTATTAATTATTATCGATAACTTGTAATCAACGAATAAAAATTATATTATGATATCCATATGATAAAATCAAGGTTAATTTATCCATATATTTTTATATATTGATCACAATTTTTTATGTACCTTTTAAAAACATTTTTTCTCTCTCTCTCTCACATATATATATATTATCAATCTTAAAACTAAAATGCCCTACAACCATTAAAGGAAACCTTGATTTTTATTTTTTAAAATAAACTTTAAAACAAATGGAAAACCCTTAGAAAACAAAAATATTAAAAAATATACAAAAAATGAAAAACCTAAAAAAATAATAACTTATAAAATATGAAAAATGAAAAAATCGTGTCATTAAACCTCATAAATACAAATATGTCCATAGCAATTTCTTATGAGTTTTTCAAGTCTTGTTAAGCTTGTGATTTTCTTTTTTGTTATGATTTATGATGTATTTTTGTCTAAAAAATAATAATAAAAAGATACACGAGAGAAAACATCACTTTTATACACACACTCACACATTAACCCTAAAATCTATGTCCTAGACCGAGACACGTACTAAAGTAGGAGGACTTCATGCGAAGTGCGTTCATGTATTAAAGTCAAGGGTGGTGTGTAATTATGCCCATCATCATCGTCATTATTGTTTGATGTTTCTTTCCTTCCGTGGATTCCGGTGTCTCCATCCTATCTATCTTCCGCGATTGTCGCAGAATTGTAGTAAGGGAAAGGAAAAAGGGGGGGTAGATAGCTAGCTGCATGGCGACGATTCAGAACAAACATTTCCAAGCTTTTCTTTTCCCTTCCTCTCCTTTTTTTGGCTGGTATAAGTAGCAAAACAACTTTTTATTTTTGTTTGTTTGTTTTCAAGGAAGCTGCCTGCCTGGGCATGCATTTGCAAACCCACAAAAACCCTTCCACTTTTTAAGCTCGTCTTTCTGGATCCGAGTTCACCGACCCGACTCAGTACAACTCGGGCCCGACTCTCACCATACCAAAATGGGTTGCGTGAGCTCGAAGCAGGCGGTGTCCGTCACACCAGCCCTGGACCATTCTGTCTTGTCCGGGTCGGGCCGGGCTCGTGTCGGAATGGACCAGCACCCCAGTTTCAAGAAGAATGGGGATCACCACCACCATCAGGTGGTGGTAAGTTGCGGAGGGAGCGAGTTGGGCGAGTCAGGAAGAGCTCCGAGTTCAAATGGCGAGTCGTTGAGCTTTAGATTGAGGAGTTTACACAAGTACATTGAAGGTGAGCAGGTGGCTGCAGGTTGGCCCGCCTGGTTAAGTGCCGTAGCTGGAGAAGCCATTCACGGTTGGGTCCCTCTCAAGGCTGATGCTTTTGAGAAATTGGAAAAGGTTGTTAACTAATTATTAAGTTTTATTTGTTTATTTTTTTCAAATTAAAAAAAAAAAAAAAAAAGGAGAGGAGGAGACGTGCTGTGTTTTTTCTGTCATCATAGACAATGTGGTGTTGGTTTTTGTTTTTATTCTTTTTTGTTAGTTTGTTTAAAAAGATTTAATCTTTAATGCCTTTGCTACTAATTAGCGCTTCTTGCTGTATATGTTCTTCATTTATCAAAAATCCACTTGTTTCTTTCTTTTCTTTTGGAGAAAATAAAATGTTGTTTGCGCAATATAATCCCTTCAATTTTATTTTATTTTAAATAATATACAAGCAAGGAAGTTTTAGAATGAACAATCCAGTTGGGGGTTGGGTGATTGGCATAACAACTCTTCTTTTAATCTTTATATAATGCTAAAAGTCTATACAGTGTTCAGCTACAATCATCTCTGGACAGCTTGGTTCCGAAACAATGCCAGGTCTTGGAAGGCTGCTCACATCATACTATGTGAATCTTCCAGATTAGTACTTCATGATTCTGATAATTGCACTTATTACTCTTATTATTTCACTGTAACTAGAACTTTGTGGAGGAATTTCTTTCCTTTTTTTTATCCGATTGTCGGTTGCTTCTTTTATGCAATTTTCATGTGTGGACTAGAATCTATAATGTCAAGTGTGAAGGCATCTTGTTCTCTTACTCACCTGAACTTAAGCCTTGCCTAGATGACTGCTGCTATTTCATTTTAGTTTATATTCTCTCCTCTTCAATTGGATAGTCAACTTATTTTCTGTACAATTGCTTTGATAGATAGGACAGGGTACATATAGCAGTGTGTTCCGAGCACGTGAGACTGAAACTGGGAGGATAGTTGCTCTGAAGAAAGTTCGGTTCGACAATTTTGAGCCTGAGAGTGTTCGATTTATGGCAAGAGAGATATTGATTCTTCGTAGGCTTGATCATCCCAACATCATGAAATTGGATGGATTAATCACTTCACGATTGTCATGTAGCATATACCTCGTCTTTGAGTACATGGAGCATGACATCACTGGACTCTTGTCTTGCCCTGATGTCAGGTTCAGTGAGGCACAGGTTTTAACTCTGCCTTTGTCTGTGTTGCTTTCTAGAATTTGTTTTTGGGTGTTTCAAGACATCATGGAAATAAAAAGTTTCTCTTAATCTGTAGCATCAAATTTAGAGTTTACTGTATAAAACAAAGCTCAATCATTCTTGAATACAAAGAAATGTAACATCATGTAAGAGATTTGTTCACATTCGTTACATGTTTAAGGTGTCACCTCTGTGAGTTAATTGCAATTTTTTTCTGCGCACTGAAGTATATTAATTACTCTAATTTGCAGATTAAGTGCTATATGAAGCAGTTAATATCAGGACTTGATCACTGTCACTCAAAGGGTGTAATGCATCGGGACATCAAAGGATCAAATCTTCTCGTAAACAATGATGGTATACTGAAGGTAGGAGATTTTGGATTGGCAAACTTCTGCACTTATGGGCACAGGCAACCTTTAACCAGTCGTGTTGTGACTTTGTGGTACCGTCCTCCTGAACTTTTGTTGGGTTCTACTGAATATGGAGCATCTGTTGATCTTTGGAGTGTAGGCTGTGTATTTGCAGAACTTCTTCTTGGAAAACCAATCCTTCAAGGGAGAACAGAGGTAAGCATCTTTTTCCTGTACATGGTTGTGCATTATTATGATTTTTGTGTGATTGGTGAAATATACTAAAAATAAGGTGCTAAAGATTTATATGGGGGGGGAATTTGTAGTTTCTGTTGAGTACTACTTTTCTCATATCTTTCTTGGGTTAGAATTAATACAAGTAAAGTAGATTCGTTCATCTCTCTCTCTCTCTCTCTCCTTTTTGTTGTTATCTCTCCTTTCATTATAGCGGCATCAGTGGTAGAATTTTGTGAAGCCCGCTTCTGAGACAGATTCCTGAAAATCATCATAACAACTCTCCAATTCACGAATGGATTGTACAAGTAAAATCCCTTAAAGAATGTTATGGTACCAGATATGCTTTTATTTTATCCTCATTTCAATGTGAGATGGCTTTGAGGAGAACCATTTTTGTATTTATCACATGAAGGCAGTTACTTGTTCCAGTCGATTTTGTGATTCTGTTCCTCATTTTAACAGTAGAGGGTGGCAAATCAGAGGCATGCCCATGTTGGGATGATCAGATATACCTGTTTACCAGTTTTGTTGTTGCAGACCTAAAGAATTATATTTTATAAAAGTTAGCTGTTCTTGTCATTTCTGTTGATTTGCTTTTTCTTCAAGATTTTGTATGAATGCTCTTTTTTGTTTCTTTCAGGTTGAACAATTACACAAAATTTTCAAGCTTTGTGGGTCGCCACCTGATGAATACTGGAAAAAGTCCAAACTTCCTCATGCAACTTTATTCAAACCACAGCAACCTTATGATAGTTGCCTTCGTGAGACCCTTAAAGATTTGCCAACAACTGCTGTGAACCTGATCAAAACTCTTCTCTCTGTAGAGCCTTACAAGCGCGGGACTGCTTCTTCTGCTCTTGCATCTGAGGTGATTATTACCTCCTATAGCATTTGATATGCCCGTTTCAAGAGGTGACCTTGATTTATATAGCCATGGAGTTAAATATAATTTATGTTCTATTTGAATCATCATACACTGGTGGATCACATTTTAGACGTACATTCTGTTCTAACCAAAAAACAGTGTTCATGTTTAACCTTCATTTATGGAAATTATTGTTTTTTTAGACCAAAAAATAGAAGGGGTGTCTTTTTATGGAAATTGTGTGACTAGGTGCCATAGGTTTATGCATTGGTAAGCTTATTTTAACACAAGCTCCTTACCTTCAATTTTTCAGTATTTCAGCACAAAACCTTATCCATGTGATCCATCAAACTTGCCAAAATACCCACCTAGCAAAGAGATAGATGCAAAAAACCGTGAGGAGGCAAGGAGGTGAGGATTCTCATTTTTCTCATCCAGTTTTCTCTAAAAGCATTTTGTTTCTCTTCTGAATTAAACATTGGTTTGGCTGCTTTACTTTTTTTAAAGAGCACTTGCAATGAAGTCATTCCATGTCTGCTGTCTCAACTGAGACATATAATTAGCTGGATTTTCTAAATATGCAATTGAGTTGAGCAACCTATGGATATGGGGTCCAATGATGATAAAATTAGTCCATCATGCTTTAAAATTGCATTGGACAGCATTTGTTACTGTCATGTGACCACTGCTATTACCAAGAAATGAAACAGATGCCTCTTGTTAAAATCTCATTTAAAAGCCTGTAAGTTTACAAACCTTATGTGGACAGCAATTGGAAATTTATGACTAGAAACTATATTGACTGCAGGCTTATTATTAAAAAACTCAAATCTCCAGGATCATAGGTTATACACTTATACTGACATCCAATTATATTGGCTCTGAACTTTTAGGAAAAAGATTGGTGGGAGAGGTCGTGGAACTGAAACTAGAAAGTGTACAAGAAAACTATGTGGAATCAGTAAATTGGCAGCAGAGGTCTCTCTCTCATACGAGCACACATGCACGCACACACGCGCGCACAGGTGTTTGTGGAAGCTGATTCACACTGATAGTGATAAGTTCCTTTCTGTCTCCAGGATCTAGCAGCTCAAAAGCAATGTGGTCAAATCAATATCAGTAACATGCGTGTTCCAAAGGGAGGAGATAGAAAGTCAAGTGGAGAGGCACGGAAGCCATCACTTGATAAATTGGAAGAGATTTTCCATATAAAGAATGCATCCCAAGGAGACATTCCTTTTTCTGGTCCATTAAAAGTTTCTAGTTCAAGTGGTTTTGCTTGGGCAAAACGGAGAAAAGATGATGCATCCATAAGATCCCACAGTAGGTCTACTTCGAGAGGTCATTCTAATAATAGATTAGAACCCTCTTCTGCGTTGCAACAGAAGACTAATTATGACACAAGAGGACATGATAATGGGGATCTCACCCATGGAATCCGTAACAATTCTAGAGGCCATGATTCATATGAAATTTCTAAGCTTGCTTTGCGAAAACAATGGAGGCAGTTTGAACGTCCAGATTCTTTTGATGCTTCCGAGGAGTACCATTCGCAAGAGCTATCTTTGGCACTTTATCAAAGAGAGGGAATGGAAGCAAGGGGAAGTAATTTGGTACGTTTGTAAATATTAGAACCGCATCTAACTTTAATTACAGTCTTTGTTAAAGATGAAATGAAATATGTCTTGATGCTTGCTTTCAATTTGTCTGAAGGCACATGTTGCTTGTCATAGTTTAAAATCGAATGAAATTCCTAGATTGGTAAAGGTTGGAGGTGGTGGTGAATACAGAGTTAGCAGCAGGGTTCAAGTCACTAGTAAGTGATGGTGTGCTTTAGCATAGAGAACAACAAGGGCAGCGATTTTTCAAGATTTTTATTTCTTTTACTCTGGAGAGAATTTTGAAACTTTAAAATTGTTATTTATTCAGAAAAAAAAATTCAGAGAGGAAAGGAGCGTTATTAGTTGTCTCTTGTAACTTTTTTGTTTGTTTATTGATCACTACATGTTGAAACAAAAAGCTAAAATAAGGCTTACAAAATATAATGTTCACATCATCATGATTTAAGCCAAGAGTCGGCAAACTGACACCATTAAACCACACTGGGATGATTTGCTCGGACCGTAGCTCTAATTACTTTGTAGATTTTTTGAACTGCACAGAATTTGAGATGTGAAATTAACTTTAACCATTTTTTGTTTGTGTTTGTGAATGGAATAGAGGGGTGCAGATTATAGTTTGCAACTGTCTACTGATTATCTAACTTAAGGTTTAACTTGAATAGGTTTTTGAAGACCAAGTGGACAAGGTCGACTTCTCTGGACCCTTGTTATCTCAGACGCACAGAGTGGATGAACTCTTAGAAAGACATGAGCGCCATATTCGCCAGGCAGTCCGAAAATCATGGTTTCAAAATGGTACGGAAATGATAATATTAATCCCCTCGTTTTTGTTTTTAATATTTTCTAAAGGTTTTGCATCATCAATCATACCAACTTGGGCTATGCCATCATTGTTTTCTTCATTGCTTTAAATCATCTTAGAGACCCTGGTTCCTTTCCTTTCTTAATCCTATGGTTTTACCTCAAAACTTTGATTAATTGCTGGAAGGCGTTGATTTATACCTAAAGAAATGTAAGTAAACTGGACCTCAGACCATTGATTGGGGACAACATGTGGCTAATTCATCATTTCCCATCATGACGGTCATAACTGATGCTGCCATTTATGAAACACTGCTTCTCTCAAGTTGGAAATGAAATTATAGAGGAAACTTGAACTCTGGAAGAGTGGGGCTTCCATTACTCATTAGTTTTATCAAATCATGATAGTTGCCACTTGCCACCGTGCATGCATCTTCATGAAGTTCCATGATGCTCAATTTGACTAAAATTTTATTTGAGATCCAGGCAAGAAGCATGGAAAGTGACCATCATTATATATGCTCAGCTTCCAAAGACACGATGGACAGGTTTCTCTCCTGGAAGTAATAATCAAGAAAACAGGTTCCATAACACTCATCAAGGAAACATGTTTAAACTGACCTACCGTACCCAACAACGGCGCTATTGAACCATCAGCTGGATAGAAAGTCGAATGAAAATCTAGAAACTACAAGTTGATTGTGATCCTATGTATCCAAAAGTGAGGAGGAAATTGGATTGAAGAGAGGTCCATATTGATGGTTTGCTCTCTTTTTTCCTGCATTTGAGCATTTAGTCTTCTTTTTTTTCCTATTCCTTTTGTGTTAATTATCACCTCTTTCTTTTCTTTTTCATTTATTCACTGTTTTGCCAAGCTGTTTTTTCTTTTTCTTTTTTTTGCTTTTTTTCTGATATGACCTATCCTGCTCCATGTAAGAAGTGGAATAATGGTTAGTGACCTGAGATTATTTATGAAAATGATCAGATTTTCAGGGTTTGCAGCATCTGTTTCCTTTTTCTTTTTTTTTCCTATCTGATTCTGGAGATTTGGCAATTAGATCAAACATGAGCAGGTGTAATTTGCCTTTAAGACATTCGCTGGGAGCCGCGATGTAGTTCAGCTGACAAGTCACAGCAACAAGTGGGTTTTGATGCCACCATCCAAGTCATGACATAACTGAGCAGAAGAAACCTTCGGTGACTTTCCAAGTCATGGTGAGTTCACTTTTCTTATTACGGAAAAATAATTAAAATGTTTATATTTATGTAATTCTGTTACATAAGATGAAATAAATATATGGCCTAGGTAACGGCTACTTGAAGTCATGAAAGAAATTGCGCGGGTATTTCATATTTTCAGAAAAAAGGTTAACATCAAATATATTCTCGAACCAGTGAGATGGTTTCAATTTTACACTTAAATTATCAATTGTATCTTTGAACCATCAAAAATGGTTAGATGACATTGTACACAGACAATACTGACGTGGATGTGGATGATTACTATGATGCCATGTCGAGTATGGATGTGGATGTTGATGTGGATGATTACTATGATGCCAAGTCGAGTAGAAATGGGGGAATTTGTTTTTGAATGAGCGGCTTATACGGGGAGGAAAGAATGTGGAGAGTGTTGGCTTTTTTTGAAAGATATATATAGATGTAGAGAAAATGATAAATTTAAAATATTTTTGGGAATTTCAAGAATCTTGTTAAATAAATCTAGGGTTGTGTGGGGTTTATATTAGGGGTGATTATTTTTGGTCTAGTTCGGTTTTTATTAAAAAAAAATAACCAAACCGAATATATTTAAAAAAAAAAAAAACCGAAACCGGTCGGTTCAAACTGACCGGTTTCGGTTCGGTTCAAACCGACCGGTTTTGGTTCGGTTCAAACCGATCGGTTTCGGTTCGGTTCGGTTCAAACCGACCGGTTTCGGTTCGGTTTGGTTTTATATGACAAAAACTGGTTCAAACCGGTTTGCCTCGGTTTTGGCTCGGTTTTTTTGGTTTGGCTCGGTTTTGGCTTGATTTTTCTGGTTTGACACGGTTTTTTCCGGTTGTTTTTTGGTTTGGGTTCGGTTCGGTTTTTTCGGTTATTTTTTTTCGGTTTTTTCGGTTTAATCGGTTTTTTTGTTTTTTTTCTCACCCCTAGTTTATATGAATATTACTTAAAGATTAAATATTTTTTTTGGCTTTGAATAATTGATTCAAGGCTGAGTTATAAACTATAATTTATCTAAGTGTTTGGTTTTTTATGGTAATCCACAAAAACCATCGATAAAAAATCTTTAAAATACTTTTAGGAGAGAGATTGTTATACCTTTAAGTACTAACTCTTTTCTTTTTGTATTTTTCAAGAATTCTATAATTCAGGTAGTTTCAGTACTGTGTATTTTGTGTTGTATAGAAAATAAAAGGCATAACATTATATTTATAAGAAAACCTAAAACTTGTATAAATGATAAAATATAAATTCTCTCTTGAATAATATTACATATATTTTTTAGAAAACAATTTAGAAATTTATTAAATCAAGTCTCTAATTTTTTTCAAGTCTAGAATTGTAATTTTCAATATAAATTACACTATAATCCTCAACTTTCAAAATTTACTTACAATCTAATCACACTTAATTAATCTATCTCATTTAATTTTTTTATCAATAGTTTTTTTGTGCGTGATGTATTAGGCTTCTTAATAAGTTGATTCAAATATAAATCACAATCTTAAATAAAATAAGATTAAATAAATTAATTTATTATCAATTCAACAATTAATTGATTTATATTTAAAGATCAAGTACAATTTCTAATAATTTGTCATGATTATTTAAATATTAGAAAAGTCATAAGTGGTTAGATTTAACTTTTCAGTGACTAGTTTATAATAATCATTATTCATTCATCAACAATGTTCTGATTTGGATATTATAGCATGAAGTGTTTATTAATAATACATATTTTGTGAAATCATGTTTGTTCTCAACACCATATTCATTGATTAATTGAATAAGATTTGAAATTCTTTTTAAATCTCATTTCACATTGTCTATGGATTTACAATCAATACTATTTAAGAGCGTATGAAATATTGTTTCTAATTTACCTAGAGTAATGAATCTTCTGTTGATTACTTAAATACTTTTATGTAGTTCATGTTATATCCAATATCTACTTGTTTATTATCCTTGATTAGAATAACGTGTTGCAGGATTAAAACATAACATTCACTATATAAGATAACTTAGTTATCTTAAGTTTAAGGATCACTTACACAATTGTCACGTGAGCCTTTCTATAAACACGAATGATCTTTCCATATGGAATTTTCATGCGGGTCAATCGGGTCAATTCAGTGTACATGTCATTTGACAAGTATCTATATAGCAGTTCTAGGTATCTCTTATACCTTAGCTTATGAGAAAAAATGTTTCTTTCGTAAAGGAAAAAACATAGTATATATTAGTCCGAACGACTCTAATTAATATGTGGTTTTAATAAAACGTTGACCATGAACATTTAGAAACATTGCTTTAATGCAATAAAAATCTCATAATTATAACAACTTTATAATTTTGTTTACAAATCTTTTTTTATCTCAAAATTTTTATCTTTACTCTAGATTTATTAATCAAATATTTGATGAATATTCAAGATAAATAAAATCTTTATTAAAATTAAATATGTTTATATGAATAAAGTTAATATCATGTATAATCAATTGATTGGCTACAAGGCATATATACTAATAGAAAAATTTACACCAAACTGGCAGAAAAAAATGAGGGACAAAAATATTTTGTACTTCTATTGAAAAACAAAGAGCATATTTTATTCAAATCCTTTAGATCATTTTGTAGTGTAATATATGTTTTAATTATTTGATGAATATTAAAAGTAAATAAAGCTTTTATTAAAATTAAATAAGTTTATATGAACTAACTTAATGTTATGTATAATTAATTGATTGATTACATGGCATATAAACTAATAAAAAAAAGGTATTGGTGCAAAGCAAATCAACAGGAAAAGAAAATGAGGAACTAAAATATTTTGTACTTCGATGATAAAAAAAAGGTATACTTTGTACAAATCCTTCATATCATTTTATAAAGTAATATATATTTCAATTCTAACTTATTATCTTACATGACAAAATAAAATAAATATATCTTCATAAACTCTTTTCATCAATAACCACCACCATTATAAAGCATCGGTTTTAAAGCTTACACCTTCATGAACTCTTTCTCACCCATATTAATCAACTTCTCCATCTAAAACTTTGAAAGATAGAAATTATATTTGATTTTTAATGTATTTATATGTTTGAAGCTTGACTTGTTAAGGTTAAAAATATTGCTAGGAACGATGATATATAATTTTATATGTTTAAAATTATAGTTTAGATGGTTGAATATAAGGGCAAGAAAGACAATGAATAACGAAGAAGAAGGGAGGAAAGGTTAAAGAAAATTGTAGTAGAAGATCGTTAATTTCCTGCATGATTTTTGTTTTATTTTAAATGTTATATGTTTCTTTTTTTGTTTTTTAGTACTCATTGGCCTAGGCAGACTAATGCACCTAGACATAACTACATGTTTGAGAATAATATAAATTATATATTAAAGTTTTATTTAATAATTTTTGTTTTTAGGTTGAGATAGTTCTTTAAAATGGTATCAAAATTTTGTTGATCAAACGGTCACAAATTTAAATCGCATCACTCTTATCATTTCTTCTAATTAAAACTAATTAATAGCACAAGGCACTTGTTATCTCTTCGCTTGAACTTGTACAAGCTTTCACTTAAAATGATGTATTATAAAATAATATAAATTATATACTGAGACCTCACATAATAACTTAAGCTTTTAAGTTGAAATAATTATTTAACATTGTATAACTCACTAGCCTAGTGCCATTTGATTTGTTTATTTATTGATATTTTTTATTAGTTTTTATTTTGCTTTTACAACTATAATTTATTGATATTTTAGAAATTATATAAAAAGTAAAAATTCTCATTTTATTTTCCATAAGTCTTGTAACTCCCCATTTATGTATTTAATCTTTTATTCTTAATTAATTACTTCTTCTTTTCATTCCTAAAACATATTTAAAATATAATAATATAAATCATTGTTAATAAAAACCACAAAATTATGTTAAAAATTACATACTAATCCAAATAAAGTATCAAATATCAAAATTGAATTCAAATTCATTGAATAATAAAATTTTAATTTATGTTATTTTGTAGCTTTTTAATGTAATTTTGAAGTTTTTGAATTTCATTGGTATAATAAAAACCTTTTTCATCTAATTGAAGAAAAAAAGGTTTTCTTAACTTATAAATTAAATTAATTTTAGATAGATTAAAATCAACATGAAAGAAATTAAATTAAAATTATAGCGTCAAGTGTAAGACTTTTGTTTTCTTTCTATTTCATTTGATTTCCAGAAATTGAAGTTTGGATTTTCTTATCTTGTTCATTTGTTAAATTTTCACGTATTATTTTCTTATCCTTGATGCATTGATCTTTGACACGTGGCATAAAACGTCATGTACTTGGACCAAAGTTTAGAAAAAAAAAAAAAAAAACAAACAAACCCTAACACAACCTGTAGAATAATGGTAGAATTAATGGGCAAAATGGGCGAAATCATGGCAAATTAAATGTACAAAGTTAAAAAAAAAAATGTACAAAGATAAAACATGTCATTATCTCATGCTTATTTCTAATTAAAGATACTTGCTTTTGAAATATAATCTAATAAAGGGAAAATAAACTTTGTAGAACATGTCGCTATTGACATAAATTATGGGATTTCTAAAAATCAAAGGAAAACATGGAAAATAAAGATGCCACCTAACTTTTTTAAAAAACTAAGATTTATGATATGTTTAAATAAATGATTGATTATGTTTAAAGAAAGATAGATATCACTCTTACCCTATTTTTTCAAATAAAATATTATCTTAATTATGTGTTTTTCTTAAATTTATTTTACATGTGTCATTAATTATCTAAATTTATTTTGGTTGAGGTTGGTTTGATATTTATATATGTTTAGTTTAAAACTGTGATTGAAATTGAAGTTGAACAAAAAATAGTTTAATGTGTTTGGTTAATAATGCTTTTTAAATTGAGGTTATAAAATAACTAAAAAAGATATATATTAATATTGATGGTTTTTAATTTAAATATTGTAAATTTAACTACTCCTATTACATCATGAAATAAATAATATTTTATATAAAATATTTTTTTATTGTTCTATTAAACTATCTACAATTCCATCACATATGAAATCTATCTGACAAGGACTACAGTTTCTATGATTTCCTAAGCGTGCAACAACATCAGGTAAAATATCATCAGGAACAAAATTGAGATTGCGATCAAATTATACAAATATTACATCATCATGCGATCTCCCTCTAATTTAATTATGTAGCGCCATTGAAAAATAATAAACACTAATTTTTCGAATAAAACACAATTAAAAATAAAATAAAAATTGGATTTTTATTTTATTTTACTGGGTCGAACCCGGTCCGGCCATGAACAATGGAGAGTGAATTAATTTAATCTCCACTATTCAAGTGGAGACGACAGAAGAAGAAGCAGCTTCAACTTGCTTTCGATTACCCTGTGTTTTAAACGTAAATTGTATTGGGTCCCACAAACAGTAAATTACGTTTAGTAATTAACCAAACGGCTTATTTAGTGTGTTTAGAAAATACGCGAAGGCTGCCTCAAATACAAACGGGCTCTAAGTTCAAAACATTGCAAACTTGGCAAAGACTCGTTGATGCATTTTGAAATCCAATTTAAGGTTAAAATATCATATTACGCCTACGTTAGTCCCTAAAATTAGGAGATTCGTTGATTTAGCTGTTAAAAAAAAGGAGCTTAAATCAAAAGTTGCAAACTTGAAGAAAACTTGTTAATTTATTATCAAACTTGTTTTGGGATTAAAAGCATCATGTTAGGTCTAAGTTGGTCACTAAAACTAGAAGAAACGTTGATCTAACCTTAAAACCAAATTTAATCAAAATATCAATAATTTGATAAAAACTCGTCAATATAACTTTTATTATTTAAAAAAAACATTTACAATAAAAATTTTGTATTAAAGCCATCAACACGCAATATAACATAATAAAAACAACATCAACTCCTAACATAACAAATAAAAAACAACATATACACCTAATATAACAATTCAAAAACAACATCATTACATAAATTTCACACAAAAAAAAAAACAACATCAACATACATCAAATTTCACACTGAGACCAAAACATTACGTCTCGGATAAACCTCTTACAACCTATCTTTCCAACCCCATCACAACATTCATAGGCAACTTAACAATTTAAAAACAACATTAATACACAAATCTCATAAATAAAAAACAATATCAATACACATCAAAATTTACATCGAGACCAAACCATTACACCTCGGATAAACCTCTTACAATCCATATTTCCAACCTCATTGCAAGGTATTGTTTCCAACCTTATTCTACCTTAAAAATAAATCATTGGCGGTATCATGCCCTTGGAGTTGCTCCACAACAATATGAACCCTAATACTTCAAATATTTCTTAACAATCATTCACAATAAATTAACAATCAATTAAAAATCAAATTATTAGAAATAAAATATGCAATATTCAATGTTAAAATTGTTTTTGGTCTGCGCTAGTGAATGGAAGGAAACGACTCTTTCCACAACGGAGTCACCATTAGCTTTATTTATTATTACGGTAAACTAGTGTATCAAAATGTCAATCTGAGATCTTATTTCAGGTCGCCACCTACTACAAAGGTGAGTCTCGGTAGGTGTGTTATTCTACATTTTTCCAAAAGAACATTCATTCATTCATTTTTTTTCTTCACCTTAAATATTCACCTAAGCTTTGAAATCGACCTCGAAAGATATTGGGGTAGCAAGGAAGTTGTCAGAATAGGGTTAGTAGCGATGGTAGATTTGGTAGTGGTGATAAGTGGGTTTACTCACAGTCACTCCTACTGACACGTGGGCCCATGTTCCACATCTATTAAGTATGTTTTTTGGCAAATCAGGAGCCTCTCCCCTTCCTATTTTTTCCTACGCTAGTGGTGTGCCACAGTGACACCTGAGGCAAGAGAACAACCCACTTCAAGTTTCGACCATTTCTTCTTTTCTCTATTGGTTCGACACCTTTTCTCTCCCTTTTTTTTCCCCTTTCTTCAAGTGGCTAGTGGCATGAAGATGGGTGTTAAAGCTATTTGGTTTATGTTCAATGAGAGGTGATCATGGTGGTTAGGTTTGTTAGTGACGGGTTCCTTAAAGATGATGAAGAAAGAGGAGTTGTTGTTGTGTGAGAGAGAGAAAAGCAGAGGGAGATGGTGTTGCTATTAGTTTTGATGGTGTCTAATGCCCTATTTGTTTTTGCGTTTCAAAATCGTTTTTGAAAAAATTTGAAATTTTATTTTTTTTCTTTACTTCAAATTAATATTTTTTTGGTGTTTTTAAATAATTTTGATACACTGATATCAAAAATAATTTTAAAAAAATAATAAAAATATTATTTTGATGTATTTCTGAGTTAAAAAGTACTTTAAAAAGTTACCGCAACTACATTCTCAAACACCCCTTAAGTGGAGGCTACATGTGGTGGGATGGTTTTGGCAATGGTGGCTTGTCGTCGGTGTTGGAGGAATTGTTGTCATCAGGGTGATTGATTTTTTTCTTTTCTCTTTCTTCAGCTTGGTTCTCATTTTTTTTTCATTGTTTTTGTTTTTATTCTTCTCCTCTTTTTCATTGGTCTGGTTGAATTTTCGACAATTTATTTTACTAATTTCTTCTTGTTTTGCCAAACAAAGCCTTTTTTTTAAATTTAATTTCTAAATTTTTTCCTCATCTTTTTTACCTTCACATATTTATGAATGTGCGGGATTATGTTTACATGGGAGGCTTTTTTATATTAAATAAATTGTTTTTTTATTATTAAAAAAAACAACAAAAAATCTTTTTTTTTTCAAAAATACATTTAAATATTTTGATTCGCGTATGGCCAAGTTTCTCAAAAATAAATTATATTTGTATAATTTAAGCATGCTAAGAAAAAATCACAAAAATAGTTTTTTTTTATTTTTTATTTTGCATGCATATTGGATTTCATAACTAGTTTATTAAAATTACGAGAACTTGACATTTCATATCAAAAACAACAAAAAAAAATATGTTGTTTCTTTTAATATATTATGAACTTATTCGTAAAATGTATCTCCGATATTGAATAAAAAAACAGTTCCTTTTGTTTTTATGATATAACTCTAAAATGGCTAGACTTGCCCCTAAAGTTATTGTCCCCTGTATTAGGGTGGATCGACTTTAACTATTAGACAGACTAACGGTTAGACAATAAAACAGTATCTTAGTTTGTATCAAACAAATAAACAATGCAGTTTACGTTAGGTAAGGTGTATTAAGGGTGATACGTCTTTTCTATATACAACTAGTCTCATTATCTAGGCTCTAAAACCAGCTAAGATTCTTAGTGATCAAAATATTAAGAGATAACTCCATTATTTTTTTTTACTGATAAAGATCAAAAATTTCTTGTTCTTTCCACCTATTATCACAAAGATTCCAATTTAAAAGAATGATCACCGCAATGCCGTACTATAGTCATTAGGTATCATAATTAATATTGAGGCTTTAATATATAAATAAGGTCAGTTTAGCTTTAATATTAATATACCTCGTGGACCATTTATTTTCATTCGTTGTTCCATTAATTCTACAAACTATTCCAACATTGGCCGTTTAAATAGCTTTGGTTCAAGCTTTAATGTTACCTTTTGGGAGTGGGAATCGCCTTGGCAAGGTTTAACCTCTCATTTGTTTGCAGATAAAATGGAAGATAGTTAATTAATTCCTAAAAAAAACCAGACTGAAATCATGAAATTCACCGAACATTCCTTTGTCAGTTTGGAGTTACGTTATCATTTCTCCCTTAGTGTCTCCCCGGCCCCTCTCTGGTTAGGGAATTTTTTTATTTTTTCCTTTTACTGTTCCCTCTCTTATGTTAAAAGAACAAGATTATCCTTTCAGTTTTAAGAAAGGAATTAAATAGCCTTTCTGGTTTTAAAAACTAACTATTATTTCATGTTGTTTTCCAATTTATTTTGTTTTTTTTTCTGTTTTAAAAATAGAAAAAGAAAAAAGAAGTAGATAACATGAAAAGTTCAGCTAGAAAAAAATATATTTTAAATTAAGCATGATTAATAAGAAAGTTTTACGATATAAATAAAGTAACTAGTAACATCTTATCGGTTAGTTTTTTAGATCAACTTTGAAAAAAATAACACTCGAGAACTCACTTTGAATAAAAAAAAAATACAACTAGGTAAGAGAAAATAAAATTTATGACCCATAAAAAATGATAAAAATACTCTACATATGATTTTTTTTCTTATACTTGTATTTATCTATTTTAAATTAAGCATGATTAATGAGACTTTTATGATACACATGAAATAACCAGTGATATCTTATTAATTATTTTTAGAGATTCATTTTGAAAAGAAAATAACATTGTATGATTCACTTTGAAAATAAAATATAGATACAATTAGGGGAGAGAAAATAAAATCTATGACCTACCAAAATAATAAGAATATTTTCATCTATGATTTCTCTTATATATATATATATATATATATATATATTTATCTATTTTTTAAAAGTGGTATTAAAAAATAAATAATAGAATGGTACTAATTATTTTCTAAGTAGTATTAAATTTATGTAGTTAATGCATGTGAAGAAATTAATTGATTAGTTTTAAAAACTAGAAAGACTATTTAATCTGTTTGATAAAACTAAAAGGACTAATCTATAACTAACTCCTGTGAAGATAAAAGAAAAGCGAAGAGGACGTTAAAAAGCACATGTCCAATTCGCATGCCTGCTTGTCCATCCATATATGAACGGGACCACGTTTTCTCTCTTTATCTCGTATGTGCGTGTCGTGTCGTGTCGTGTCGTGTCTTTATAATATGCGAGTAATATATCCACGTGTCAAACCACTTAATCAATGATCTATGGATGGAAGGCAGGAAAATGATTGCTTTTTTTTTTTTTTTTTTTGGGGGCAAAGCAAAAGCCAAAATGAGAGAGGTTTTTTCAGAATAAATATTACAGTAAACTTAAAGTTTTTACGAAATAACTTTGTTTGAAAAACATTTAATGAAATGATACATTTTAACATTGTTATGTTTTGAAAGCATAATATTTAGTAAATATTGCTATTAAAAAATACAACAAAATAAATATCATATTTTAGAAAAGCAAGAAGCTAATGTTGCTATTAAAAAGTGCGATAAGGTAAATGTTGCGCACTTCAGAAAAGCGAGAAGCTAATGTCGTGCTTCAAAAGTACAACAATTCAATATTGAAATTTAAACCCAGATCGAATAACAGAAAGAACAGTCATAAACGCAGCCTCTTCCCTCGTGACCAACACCCTCGTTACCCTCACTATCTCTTAAAAAACCCACCAAAAACCTTCATTTTACCTTTAAAATAATGAAAAACAAACTCATCCTAGACTTTAAGCATCATTGAATGTTTTTATATGTCAAATTGATCGGTCCTTTAGTTGTCGCCACTGCCGCCGCCACCTTAGCCTTTTTGTTAGTCCTACAAGCAAGGTAAACATATTGCATTGATATAAATTTGCGTTTTGTTTGGATGAAATGAAATGATTATGTTAGGTTGAATTTAGAGTTTATGGTGAATTTAGGGTTTGTCAAATTAATGTGAAATTAATTAAGAATATCATCAATTAGGATTGATTTAATATAATTGAACATGAAAATAAGCTAAATTAATTGTGTGTTGCATTTAATTGATGTTAAGTTGTCAAATTATGGATTTTATGTGTAATGTTGGAATCAACTAATAATGTAATTAATTACGCTTGATGATTTCATGGACGAGAGCATGAATGAGGTAAAATTATGACAATATATATGTTTCATTGAATTGTTGATAAGTTAATGAATTTGATATTTTATTTTAATTATATTAATTTAGATTTGATTTTATACAATTGAGCATGAAATATCAATTAGATTTTGTATCATGAATTATATTTAATTTATGGTGAATTTGTTTTAACGTTAAATTTTAGAATTTTGATTGTATTTAATCTGAATTTTGCCAATTAGTGTTATGATAATGTAATTTATTTACAATTAAGTCAAATTGATCAAGATATGATGTGTTTTTTAAAATTATTATTGTTATTGTTATTATAGAATGTCTTATAATATATTTATGTTATGTCTTTACAGTGACACTATTATTTCATCTTCCACTCGGATGCAGGTATTGTGATGTTATTTTGCAATTATATACATTTTGTAATTGTACCATTAAAAAATAAAATGAAACTAACATATTTTTAATGCTAGGTGGTGTGGTGGTAAAGCATTTTAAAATTAATCTAACACATGTGTTGATATTTTATCGGAGTAAACTAGATATACAACATGCTATCTGATTATTTTTTGAATCATTTGTTTAATAAAAATCATTACATTGCACTGAATTATTGTTTTTTAATATTTAAAAAACTTATATCCTACAAGTCATGTGGACGCCTTATTTTAATGAAAGATTGACGGTTGTTCCAGTTGTTTGCACTTGTGGGATAGACATATGGATATCATTGGTCTCGCTGATATTTTTTTTGAGATGGTTGAGCAACATTGTCTAAACTGGATAATGCGGCAATTCAACTACAAATAACATATTCCAGTTGGCATTGATACAAGTGATGCATTGCACACCATGACTTGTCAGGGTAAAAGTAATGATTACGACTAGTTAACCCGACATAGAATTTATGTATGACAGTAGGATGAACAAAGAATGATATATATATATATATATATATATATATATATATATATATATATATATATATATATCTTCATCTGTATGCATCATGTGATTACAGATGAAGAGTATATGACCTGGTACATGAGTATCACACATCGGGTTATTACTCTGGATCCCGAGTAGGTTCCTCCACCTAGATACATACAGTATGAGTAACTTGCCTAATGAATTCAAAATATCATAAGTAACCAAAATTTTTCTTAATTAATATATGTTAAACGTTGAATATTATGTATTGATCTTTTAATTTAACATTAATATTTTATTAATATTAGGTTGGTTTCATGCTACCGGAAGGTCGAGAGGCCACATCTTATCTTTATAATACTTACAAAGAAACAAAAGTTTACACCATTGGGTCCTGATGATTAAATGTTTGCCGTACTGGACATCAAACCTTTGGAGAGAGGTTAACTTTTGATGATGTTGTGGCAGGGGACAAGACTATTCAAGCTTGTTCAAGAGCTAGATCTAGTCGTGCAACTGACGAGTTTGGATCATCCAGTAGACGTAGATAGATAAATGAATTATGTTTATATATTTTGAGAATTCAATTACTTGAATAATGTATTATTGAATTATTTTTTATTCATTTTGCATGTATATATGTTTTTTATCCTTGACATTTCTAGGGCTACTTGTGATTATAAAATGTGAGAATTTATTGAGTTTAGTTAGAATGTTTTGATTTGAGTTATTGTGGTTTTTTGCAGGTTTTTTTAAGTAAGATAAAATTTTGAGTATAATTCTTTTATAGAGAAACTTTGTCCAAAATTTATTAAAATTGTAATATTTATAACTCTCTAAAATCATAAAGTAAATTAAATTTTAATTTAATAAAAACTATGATTTTATAAAATTTTTAGGTTTAAAACACAAAAATTTCCATAACTGGACATTAGCCAAAACAATCTAACTATTTATACTTTATAGTCCAACAATTTTCTTAAATTGATCTCTTTGAACAAATGCCAATTATATTAATGTTGTAGTTCATAACTACGATTTTTAATTGGATATTATTTTTTTAAATTATAATATTTATGAAATGTTATGATATGAATTATAATTTTATTTAATCATAATTTATATATATATAAACCACGATGTTAATAAAATATTACAGATATCTTTAAATCATGCTCTTTTACTATATCTTTGTTCTCCATGTTAATTTACATTTTATTTGTATTTTGTATCCTAATTGGCCAATTTATCAAATGAGAGAGGGGTCTTTGAATCGAAACTATTCTCCTTGACAGTCCCCCCTATGCTTCTCTCTCCATGTGATTTTCTTACGAAAAGAAAAAAAAAACAATAATAGTTAATAATAATAAAAAATACAACACCGATCAACATTTGAATCCAAAATAATTCCTCTTCCAAAGACCTTATCTCCACATTTTCACCTTGATCTCTTTTCTCGACTGTCACTTGCCACACACACAAAGACACTTTCCTCTGTTGATTATTATTATTTTAATTAATAATAATATTATTATATAGAGCTAAATTGAATAATATTATTATAGAGAGCTAAATTGTGAAATGTTATGCTCATTGTGGTTGATTTGATCCAATTACGTAACCGACTGTCTCTTCAGAAACGTTGTCCATTTTGTTTTTCTTTCAATTTTTATTTTATATACGTGTGTAATTAATTGTGTTGGAGAATATCGGGATCTGCTATGATTTTGAGTTGCTCAATTCTGATCTTTCCGGTGCTATTGTAAATCAACGGTTTGGATCCGATCGCCGGAGAAACAGCGCCATCAGATGGCGCTGTTCAGACGCTTCTTCTACCGGAAGCCGCCGGATCGGCTTCTTGAGATCTCCGAGAGAGTTTACGGTACTTTTTTTTTCCTTCTTAATTTCGCTATTGAATGCATCTTCAAATTTCTGCTTAATTGCTTGCTAGTTTTGAACAATTCAAACCTGATGATTAGGTTTCTTATAATTTAGTTGTGAATTATTCGAAGTCCGGTATTTAATCTTGGCAATGCACTAAGAATCTGCAATTGAGCAATGCTTAAAGAATTTTGCTGCTATTGGTTTTGTTAGTATTTCCTAGGTTTTGAGAGCTTAGACAGACTTGTTAAGTGGCTGAAATGTTGAGGAGTTTGATGGAGCTTTAGAAATTTTGACGTATCAGCACTTTTTAGCTAATTCGTTTTATCATTTTCGTTGTTTTGCAGTGTTTGATTGTTGCTTCTCCACGGATGTGTTGGAAGAAGATGAGTTTAAGGTGTACTTGGGTGGCATTGTAGCGCAGCTACAAGACCACTTTCCTGATGCGTCCTTCATGGTGTTTAACTTTAGAGAAGGAGAGAGGCGGAGCCAAATTTCGGACATATTGTCTCAGTATGACATGACAGTTATGGATTACCCTCGTCAGTATGAGGGCTGTCCTATGCTGCCACTGGAGATGATCCACCACTTCCTTAGATCCAGCGAAAGCTGGCTGTCCTTGGAAGGGCAACAAAATGTGCTGTTAATGCATTGTGAAAGAGGAGGTTGGCCTGTACTTGCTTTCATGCTTGCAGGTCTTTTGTTATATCGGAAACAGTATACTGGGGAGAACAAGACTCTTGAAATGGTCTACAAGCAAGCTCCTAGGGAACTTCTTCATCTTTTGTCTCCTTTAAATCCACAGCCTTCCCAACTTAGATATCTTCAGTACATTTCTAGAAGAAATTTTGGTTCAGATTGGCCTCCATCAGATACTCCTTTACTGTTGGATTGTCTGATGCTTAGAGCCCTTCCATTATTTGAGGGGGCCAAAGGTTGCCGGCCAGTTGTTCGTGTTTATGGCCAGGATCCTTCAAAACCAGCCAATAGAACTTCCAAGCTGTTGTTTTCTACGTCAAAGACTAAAAAACATGTTCGCCTGTACCAGCAGGTAATGCCCTTAGTCATGTAATTGAAAATGGTACATGAAACGCCTCCACTTTAAGGTGTTTCTTATGAATTTCATCAATTGCAGGAAGAGTGCACGCTAGTGAAAATAGATATAAGGTGCCGTATTCAAGGGGATGTTGTTCTTGAGTGCATCCATTTGGATGAAGATTTGGTACGTGAGGAGATGATGTTCAGAGTGATGTTCCACACAGCATTTGTGCGGGCCAATATTTTGATGCTCATTCGTGATGAGATTGACACTCTCTGGGATGCCAAGGACCAATTTCCAAAGGACTTCAGAGCAGAGGTAGGTTAACCTAATTCTTTTGTTGACCCTCTTTTCTGAAGCTGTAGGAGTTGAATGCATACTCATATCTGTATCAGGTACTTTTTGCGGATGCTGATGCTGTTGTGCCTAATGTCACCACAGTCATGGCGAATGAAGATGGGAATGAGACAGAAAGTGCTTCACCTGAGGAATTTTTTGAGGTGGAAGAAATTTTCAGCAGTGTAGTGGATGGGCATGAAGCAAAGGTGGATGAGGCTTCTCATATAGTTCATGACAACATGCCAGTTAATGTAGACAGCAAAGAAGTCTGGAAGGAGGATTCGGATCTTCACTCATTTGAAGACTGTGCTTCTGATGATGGGAATCGCAAACAGGAGGGGAAGCTAGATTCTAGTGTTGATGCAGTGAAGGATATTGCTGTGGATGATGTCAAGTACAAGGTAGATGAGAAGGTGGATACTGATTTTTTGGCAGTGAAAGACATTGCTGTGGATGATGGGGATCTCAAGGCAGATTCTGTGGTTGTTGCTACTGATACACTGAGTAAAGAAACAACAGAAGTGATTGAAGATGTGGATGGGGAACTTAAAAAGATGGAAGATCAAGGTGATGGAGAAAATACTTCTACAAAGAAGTTAGAATCCATCATTCCACCAGTAAAGTTGAGTGCTGATGTTGGCAGACAAAAACTTGAGAAATTAGTGTTACCTTCACCAAGGAGACATCCTACATCAAATGCAAAACCGGCTGCAGATTCAATTGTAACCAAACAAAAGACTAAACAACATGAACCACAGGGAACTAATGGAAAACAAAGCAAGCCAAATACTGTTCCTCGGTGGGTTCCCCCTAATAAAGGCCCTTTTACCAATTCAATGCATGTAGCATATCCACCATCAAGATATAATAGTGCACCACCAGCTCTTGGATTTTGTGCTTCAACAACGGACTCTAGTGCCGGTGGCCATGTAAAGACGACTTCTGTTGCTGCTGACCCTGGAGATTTAATTTCAAGTGGGTTTCCTACTACAACTGAATCACATCCTTCTCTTGACTGGCAACAAGTTGTGCACCCTCCGCCTCCACCTCCGCCTCCGCCGCCTCCTCCTCCTCTGCCTCCGCCGCCGCCTCCTCCTCCTCCGCTTTATTTCAACAAATCTTCATTGTATGATTTTCAGGCCAGTCCAGTAGGTGAAGCACCTCCCCCAGCACCAGCACCAGCACCAGCACCAGCACCTCCTCCTCCTCCGCCTCCTCCTCCTCCTCCTCCGCCATCCTCATCATTTAGCAGGCAGAATATTCAGATAGTTCCACAGCATGTATCTCCACCACCACCCCCTCCCTTACCCCCTCTGTCCAGTGGACAGAATATCAGGAAGGTTTTGCCTCCCCCACCTCCCCCACCCCCTTGGAATTCTAATTATACTCCAGCTGCTCTTGCTCCAACTTATTCTTCACCATCTCCTCCCCCTTTGAGTGCTTCTACTACTTCATATCATGGCAGAGTTGGAGTTCCCAATCCACCTCCACCTCCACCTCCACCTCCACCTCTTACACATGCTTCACATAGAGCTCCCCCACCCCCACCCCCTCCCCCTCCCTTGCAACCAGCACATGGAGCTCCACCGCCCCCACCTCCACCTCCACCTCCTTTACTTGGAACTCCTCCATCACCTCCATTTATGAGTCAGGCTCCTCCGTCACGACCACATCCTCCAAGACATGTAGCTCCTCCTCCACCTCCACCACCACCACCACCTCCTCCTCCAGGACGTGTAGCTCCTCCACCACCGCCTCCTCCTCCAGGGCGTGGAGTTGCTGCTCCTCCAGGATGTGCAGTTCCTCCACCACCTCCTCCTCCTCCAGGGCGTGGAGCTCCTCCTCCACCACCACCTCCTCCGGGGAGACCCCCGCCTCCCCCGCCTCCTCCTATAGGTCGTGGAGCCCCGCCTCCCCCGCCACCTCCGGGGCGTGGAGCCCCGCCTCCCCCGCCTCCTCCTATGGGTCGTGGAGCCCCGCCTCCCCCGCCTCCTCCTATGGGTCGTGGAGCCCCGCCTCCCCCGCCTCCTATGGGTCGTGGAGCCGGCCCGCCTCCTCCAGCTCCACCAGGTGCTCGTGTTCCTGGCCCTCCAGCACCACCAGGACCTCCAGGCAGTGCACCTCCTCCACCTCCAGGCAGTGCCAGAGGTCTCCCTTTAGGAAGAGGGCGTGGGCTTTCACGTCTTTCAGGGATGGGGACATCCGCTACAGCACCCAGAAGATCTTCCTTAAAGCCTTTGCATTGGAGCAAGGTAACAAGAGCAATACAAGGAAGCTTATGGGAAGAGCTGCAAAGGCATGGAGAGCCCCAAATGTACTGCAACTTCTTTTACCAATTGAATTTTCTTTTAGAATTACTAACACACTATTCAGCCATACTTTCCTGAATCTATACATGCCTCACTATTTACGGTTATGCATCATTTCTCTGTTTTTTTTATACGGTGTTGCATCCTTGTGGCATAGTGCACCGGAATTCGATGTATCAGAGCTAGAAAGCCTTTTCTCTGCAACCGTCCCCAAACCTGCTGATTTGGGTAAAGCTGGAGGAAGACGCAAGTCTGTTGGATCAAAAACTGACAAAGTTAACCTGGTAATCTAAAATTCATTTCCCTGCCTTGAAATTTGTCTGAAAAAAAACCTCAGATGTGTGTGATGGATATTTTATTCTTGTTGCTGGGGTTATATTTTATCTTTCTCTCACTTCTTAATTTATTTTCAATGGTGTTTCTTCTTTTTCCAATCATAATATCATAAGTTGCATTTGCTTTCTCCACAAGGCTTTAGTTAATTTGATTGTGGTAGGAATTGCACCACTTTTCTCATTAGCCCATAAGCCTTCGTTTTCTAGGGAAGATATCGTGATGAATGATTCTAGAACTGGTGTTTATTTTTGTAGTTTCTGTGATAATTTGGTGAGAAAAGTTACTTTGAATGTATTTGCATCAGTTATTCAGACATTCTTTATACAGACAATGAACATGTTGCTTAGTATGTATTTATGAAATTTTTACACTTGGGATAAAAACAAGACTACCTTCCAGTTTTACTTCTTATCAGTTGTTTACTAGAGTTTACATCGATTTGTTATCCTTGATCAACTGCACCTGGAGCGCTACCCAACTACCTACAAATACCAATCCTTGGATTTCCTACAACCAAGCACGGCCATGCATTGACCATACAAACATTAAGCTTGAAAATGCAAGTCTAAACGTTTGATGTTGGTAGCAACTGTAATTATTATTTGGATTTCAGGTGAATAGCTCAATAACCAATGTCAGTGGCCTTTGTTTTGTGATATATGGAGAAGTCCTTGTGTGATATAACTAAATCTTCATTTTATGGGCCATTGCATAATAGCTGGTTGATAGCTGAGCTTACAATATCTCCCCCGGATAAGTTATTTATCAATGTTATACCTTTTAAGTGCAGATAGAGTAACATATGTCTTAAATACTAGGCTGTATACTGTTAAGGGTCAAACCATGCTGAAGTTGACTTGGATTGAAATTGTAAGGATTTAATTTTCAATTTTTCATGGAAAAGTCAAACACGCTCTACATATAATGGGATGAAGGAAACATAATTGACCCTAAGGAATTTGATATTAAGGTTCAGTTGAGTTGGATGCTAAGCAGGTGTGATGCATGTAATAAAAAAGAAACTCCATTAAAGAAATATATGCCCCTCGTGCAGTCTCATCATGCATTAGTGATTTCATTTATCTGTGTTCAAATTCTAGTAGTTATTTATTTCTGTGTGATTGCCATGTGTGTTTTTGTGTATCTTTCTGAATATATATCAATTTGATTGCAATTTTTGCTGTTTCTTGTTGAAGAAAATATTATTATGATAGAATCTATATCCTTTTCTTACAACTTAATGTCTCTCAAATGAAGCATCTTGTTGTCAACTGTAGATTGATCTGCGGAGGGCAAATAACACTGAAATCATGCTTACAAAAGTTAAGATGCCACTTTCTGACATGATGGTAAGATCAAACATCTTGGAAGTGCTTGCAGTGATAAGAATATCTGTTTTATTTATCAAAACTATTTTTCTTGATTAGTGGATGAAGATGTGATATTGTGCGCACTTAGACTAGATGCAATGCTTGAGATTCCCAAGTTTAAATGGGATAGCATCATGTGGTTTGTGTTGATATTTTTGTTGTGTATATTTAAAAGAGAGTTGACTTCTACTTTTCAAGCAATTTGTGCTAGTCTTGAGCCATTTATAGAAATGCATGTTTTTTGAAGTGTAAAAGGTTGGGTGTAATGTAATGTTCAGAAGCTATCCTGTCTGTTGACCTAGGAGCACATTCTCCTGTGACTTTGATTTCCCTGATTTGGCCAGCCTTCACCACTGTTTGTTGACCTTGGAGCGTACTCTCCTGCAACTTGGATTTCCCTGTACTATTGTATTTTAAGTTTCGTTTTTGATGTGGAAATGGAACCAATATTAGGTTGCGTTGCTTTAGGGCTTTTGTAGACAGCTGTGACTGGGAGATGAGCAGAGCTGGTAATCTTGGGGCAGGATTTTGTGAATAAAAAGTGTATTATTTAGGGGTCTTAATATCATTTTAACCTTGTGGTGGAATTTACTTTCCCGAGCTATCATTTTCATCCATGACAGGTTATATATTACTTCTGTGCATGCATGCAATTTTGCCCCAGTTATAGTAGGTTTCCCTCTTAAAAGATTTAGCTCAGTGGTTGATTTAAGCAAAGACAACATGCTTATCATGCTTTTATGCATTGATACTAAAAATTTAGTTATTCTGGAATCTACCACCTTTGGTGCAAGGGGAGCTGCAACTTTTTTTTGTCTTTCTTTTTGTGAAATTTAGGTTATTTTTGTTATTCATTAACTAATATGACACCTGCCTGCATATTTTTAGGCTGCGGTACTAGCAATGGATGACTCAATATTAGATGCTGAGTTAAAAATGCATTTTAAAAAAAATATTTTAATGTATTTTTAAAAGAAATTTTTTTAAAAAAGCAACATCTACCTCACTATCAAAGACTTCTAAATCTTGCTACGATTATGGTTTTAAAACTACATGTCATCACATGTTCAAAAGTTAGGTGTTCTGTAGAATATGCTCATTTCAAAAGGTTTCTTTGGAGGTAGAGCTGCAACTTTTTTTTGTCTTTCTTTTTGTGAAATTTAGGTTATTTTTGTTATTCATTAACTAATATGACACCTGCCTGCATATTTTTAGGCTGCGGTACTAGCAATGGATGACTCAATATTAGATGTTGATCAAGTGGAAAATCTTATAAAGTTCTGTCCCACTAAAGAGGAGATGGA
The DNA here is from genome assembly GCF_000002775.5 of Populus trichocarpa. NCBI lineage: Eukaryota > Viridiplantae > Streptophyta > Magnoliopsida > Malpighiales > Salicaceae > Populus > Populus trichocarpa. Next base: position 8,516,096 of record NC_037299.2, on the reverse strand, counting down.
ACTTCTCAAGGTGAAACTTCAAATAATTATGATCTCATTTACATTCCATTTCATATTCAAGAGTACTTTGACATTCTGTGACCCTTGAAACTCAATGTCAATATTAGACGTTTAACCATGATTAATTGCAAAATAACAGGGCTACACTGGTGACAAGGAGAAACTGGGAAAGTGTGAACAGGTCTGCAAAATTTATTTATCAACCAGAAATTCCTCATCTTTTACTGGAATGCATTCTTGAGTACTTTGTCAGGTGTCACACATGGGTTAGTTGAACTCTAGAAGATTGGCGTGTGACTCCATACCTGTAGCCTGGCTTATGTGACTTCTTAAAATCTTTATAGCATCTCTTTCATTATCTGAAATGATGGATTATGGCTAGTTAACGTATAATTGTGCTTGCCCATTTTAGTTTTCATTTTGACAATAAAGTAGATAGGTTTGCTGATCCATTTAACACTAAAAGTTAGTGTATAGTATCACTGGTATATGATACCCTTACAATTTCCATTTGAAATTATGAACTGCAAACTATCAATTTTTTAATTGAAAGTGCTGCATGAGAAGACAAACTTATGATACCCTGGTAATTTCCATTTGAAATTATGAACTCAAAACTATCAATTTTTTAATTGGAAAGTGCTGCATAAGAAGACATTAACTCGTGGTACGAGAAATTTGGTTTGGCCCTCTAAAAATGGCACGTGGAAAGTACTGTGGTGATTGTAAGCACCGTGAAAGAATTGGATTTTGTTCTTCAAGATTACTAGAAGTTTTGAAGTTAAAATAATCTGAATCTCTAATACTAGATGATAATAAAGCATTGAGAAATTTCTTCTCCTATATAAGAGAAAAAAGAGGAAAAGAATAGAAACTGTCTTGTGACAAGTTATGGGAGATTCATCAACAAAGTTTGGTTGTCTAGGGGTAGAAAGAAATACCCAATATTTCTAATAGATTTTCTTCTTTTATCTAATAAAAAGATGTAGGCTAAGAATATCAGTGCCTTTCTAGTCATTTTGCTCTTTCTTTCCTGGTTGCCCTTTTCCTTTCCTTTGCTCTTGTTTTGGTTTTGGTTTTGTTTTTAAAAGAAGGTTATTATACCAAAGCAGGGTACAAGTTGTTTGAACATGTCTGCATGAAGTATCATGAACTGCATGAGAAGTGATGAACGTGATAGGCAAGCCCCACTTTCTGATGGATATCTCCAAATTCTGTTTTTGTTACGTGTTTTATTTTAAATTATTTTATTGTTTTGTTGGGAGGCTTCAATGGGTCTTGTCCTACACAATGGTGGGTAACTCTTTTCACCCCTCCACCCATGGAAACCAAAGCCTCCAAGTGGAAATCCCAAGTCTAAATTGCCCTGTTCCTTTGGAGACTTCAAGTATTCTGTTCTAGAGTGATATTGGTGGAAGCCTGATAATGTCGTAGTTGTTATTGATATATGGAATATAAGCAGTAACTTTTCTCCATCACACTAAAAAAGAATGCTATATTATGGAAATCTCTTCATGAGCAGCAGAACTGCAAACTCTACTTGGAAGTAGAATCAATAACTTTAACACAATTTTTCAATTAGATGAGCAAATGTTAGTTACTGTTGTCTTTCATATTAAGGACATGGTTATTTATGCCCAAAAAGAGAAAGGATCCTATGACAGGACTTGGATGGTAGACTTAAAAGCTGTTTAGAAGCTATATAAGAGCTAGGGCAGTACAAGGGGAAAGCTGGAAGGCTCTTTGAAGACATCTGATATTATTGGAACCATGCAGGAAAAATTAGCTTGGCCCTGCTCAAGAATATCATGCACAAATTGAGAAATGGTCTGTGTGCTTGGCAGAGCTGAACTAGGATGCATGAAATTGGTGATAGTTGACTGCATGTCTTGATAGCTTCAATTGCTATAATAGGGCAATTATTAATTTGTGGATGTATGAATTGGTGAAAGCTGACTGCACATGTCTTGATGGTTTCAATTGCTATAATTGAGGTCATTATGAATTTTTATCTTTGAGGATATTACAGTGCATGTTGACTATAGTTTATCATGCTAATCCCATTCATTTGAATCTTTGGCATGCATGTAGATCACATTATTTATGACAACTGATTTTACCTATTGGTTATGCTGGATAACTTGAATGCATTTTTTTTTTTATTTTGATAATTTGAACTATTCAACTTTATTATGTGTTCCTCCAGTACTTCTTGGAGCAGATGAAAGTGCCACGTGTTGAGTCCAAGTTGAGGGTATTTTCTTTCAAGATTCAATTTGGCTCTCAGGTTTGGGCTGATGTGCATTGTTAGTGTGGTTTTCATAAATTTACAAATCTCCTAAACTATGGTTTTCTCCACAGTTTTCTTATCTTGCCCTGTTTCACAGATTTCAGAGTTTAAAAAGAGCTTAAACACTGTAAATTCTGCATGTGATGAGGTATGCTCTGCAAATGATAATGAAGCCTTCTATTAGTTTACATATTCATTTTTTTACATAAGGGGCATGAATATCTCTGCTTAATAGGTCCGGAATTCCCTCAAATTGAAAGATATTTTGAAGAAAATTCTTTATCTTGGGAATACACTGAATCAAGGAACTGCACGAGGTAAGTAGTTCAGGTTCTAAATTCTTATCGAGTTCTGGAATTCTCTCTAGTTGAAATTCTTGAGAAAATTCTTTATCTGGGGAATACTGAACCAAGGAAATTATAAATGTTTTATTCCCAATAAAGGTTTACAAGGAACTTTCGTAATGGCACCTGACATGATTATCTGTATGTTTTCATGAGACAATTAAAGAAGAAGCACAACTTAATTGCCTGTGACGGTGTGCTTGCTCTTTCCATAATTAACCGTGTCTTTGTTTAAAACCTTCTTGAGGGGCATAGCCTTTATTGCAACTTAGAGAATCAGAAGAACCATATGCCATCTTAGAGCAACAAGATCACAGTATTTATAAGATGTGCCAATTGCCACTATCTGTACAATTAGTCTTGAGCTTTGAGCTCTATTTTCAGTATATCACACAACTCATGGCTTAAACTCAACTAGTGCCTTTACCAACACTCCATGCAGCTTCAACTTTAAAGGAAACAGCTCCTCTTCCCATCTTTTGATGTCTGTTGTAGTGACAAGGATTTATATTTTTGAGATATTATAAATCTAGCGAAGTATAATTTGAAGGTTTTATGTGATGGGGAACTGACTGAGAATCATGGATCTGTAATTTAAACACATGTTGTTTGTTTTAGGGATTTTATGTTTTATTTCCTATCCAATAGTTGATTTAGTTCCATTCTATTTTCTGTTTGGCATTTTTATTTATTTTTTATTTTATCTATCATTATTTTCCAAGGATTCGAGTTTTTAGTTCTTAAACTATGAAAGTGTTTCCGCTCAACTCTAATTATTTGTCTTTCCTGTCCCTATTCTTCTCTCATATAGTCTCCTTTCCTCTTCTTCCCCATTCTCTTATTACCTAATCTCTCCCCCAACTAGTGATCTCTGAACACTTTCCTGCCAAGTAATGATCATTTTAGGAGTGATTCTCATGCGTTTTGGAAAAGAAACTACTATAAACAACATGGTAAACATGAATAGAACATGTAAGATATCAAATATTGGTTTTCTTTTGGAAGAATTGAAGCATGCATGTCCATATTATCTGGTACTCATATGATCAATATTGGTTTCTCTCACTTGTTTGTTATTTATTTTCCATCATCTTACCAGCTGATAGTCTCCTACCTCAATGAGCACTTTTTAATGTTTTGAGCTTTTATTCCTATTTGTACAGGTTCTGCAATTGGATTCAAGTTGGACAGTCTCTTAAAACTCACTGATACGCGCGCTTCGAACAACAAGATGACACTTATGCATTATCTTTGCAAGGTATGATTAGTGTCATGTTCTTTTTTTTTTAACTTTCCTAGTGGAATCAAAATCATGTTTACTGACAATTTTAGATTTTCTATTCTAAATTTGGTGATTGTGGAGCCTATTTGTGATTGCTCTGTTGCTTCCTGGGATGTGATGGTTATGTAACTAGCTATTTGATTAGCAATATTAAGTACTGCATTTTGTAATGAATTGAACAATGCAACAATAAGTTTTCCCAAACCATGTCTTTTAGGTGCACAATGCAGGTTGTGGAATGGGTGCTCAAGCAGATCCATATTGAATTAAGAAGGAACTGAACTCTATTTTTTGGCAGTCTTAAGTGCATTTAAAAACTTAGTGAAGTTTGGATTTTTTGAGTTTGAGATTTTTGGGAATATGTAATCTGGAGACTGTTAATTTGGCATTAGCATTAGATTAATATTGGGGAACATATTTGGGTGCACTTAGTTATATCATTAAGTTGGAAAGGATGTGATTCAGAAACGCAAAATTTTGAACTTGAATTGCTCTAAGATTCTATCCTTGTTGCAATTGTAATGTCATCTGCAGTGAGACTTATAATAGTTAATTTCTTCTCCTTTTGTTTTCAGAAAATGATTCATTTAATGAAAACATGAAATGATGAATCCTTACAAACAATAGATAGTCATAAAATATTCCATTTTAGAATCTCCACACTTGAGATTTTTTATTTGAATCAAAGTTGTATAAAATGGAAACTATATATTGTCTTTGCTTTGTTTTAGATTATGTTCATTGTTCTACTGATTGTTTTCATTTATCTACTGGTTCTGTAATGTTTGCTAATCGATATTATTTTTTACCTCTTATCAAAGAAATGAACTCCAGTGGCAATTGCCAATTTTATGTTCAGACTCACACTTTGTTTTCTTGTCTCCTAGGTCCTTGCTGCTAAGTCACCAATGCTTCTAGATTTTCACCGGGACCTTGTTAGCCTTGAAACTGCATCTAAGGTACATGCCTTGTTTTAATTGTCAACGACACTTAATTACAGTAGTAAGATTATGTTTAGATGGAGTCGTCGTTTCTTGCAGATACAATTGAAGTCTTTAGCAGAAGAAATGCAGACTATCATCAAGGGATTAGAGAAGGTTAAGCAGGAGCTGGCAGCATCAGAAAATGATGGTCTTGTATCTGAAGTTTTTCGGAAGGTTAGCCCATTGTTTTATTTCTATTCTGTGTAAAAACTGTTTTCATGGTTTTTATTTCATCTTGCCTCTTTAAAACTGCTTACTGAAATTTCCTCTATTACTATTACTATTACTATTACTATTACTATTATGTTGTTCCATCGTTTATTGCTTTAACTTTGTAGGAATCTGAAATGGCTTGCTATACTTCGGGGATTTGCCCTTTTTTTTTTAATTTTTTATTTTTTGCCTTTGGTCAATTGATACTGCATCATTTTCCTTTGTAAGAATAGGAGTTCTTGGCTTAGTGAGCTTGTTGAAGTACCGATATTATTCATTGCTATTTCTTTTTCCTTCGGGGGTAGATCTTATATAAAATTATTTCCTTAACTTTGATAAGATATTGACATTGATCACTAATGAAATATCAGTGGTTAGATGCATTAGCTGGCATCTGTAGTTGATGTAACATCAGATTCAAATATAGTTGCATGATTGGGCTCAACTTTGGTCCTCACTATAAAAAATCTTTATAGTATCTTAGCAGTTTATCCTTGTGAGAATGTGCCATTATCTAATTCCAATTTTATATGTTTAGTAGAGGATCAATGCAATTTACATTTTGTTTCTTATGCATGTTAATATGTTCTTTATGCACTAACATTCTCTTATGCGACTTCTTAGACACTAAAACAATTCATTGGTGTTGCTGAGACGGAGGTGGCGTCCGTGACAAATTTCTATGCTGTGGTGGTAATTTGCTGACTATTCATTTGCATCCGCTATTATCTACCAGAGTAAATAGGTTTTATTATCACAGTCATCAATCATTGTCTTGTGATGGACAGGGTAGAAATGCGGATGCCCTTGCACTGTACTTTGGTGAGGATCCAGCCCGTTGCCCATTTGAGCAAGGCAAGTTATGCATTGGACACTCTTCTTATTTAATTGATCTGTGGCAGTAATACGCTGTGGTATACCCACAGGTTATTTGTTAGTGGACTAAGTTCAGTATCTCAACTAGGTTTGATGTTTATAAATAACATAAAGGTTCTGCGGGATTGTACTTGATGAGGCTTGGGTCAGTTTTGTTGATTTGGAACTGGGTAAAAACAATGGGGCATGGAATAATATTCAGAGGGGGAAAAGGAGGAAACTTCTAGAAAATTATCCCAAACATGAGAAGACTAAACGAGGCCTATGATACAAATTGAATTTTCATGAATACTATATTGTTTCCTTGAGAAATACTTCAGTAGTTATATGTTGGAAGAATTGTGATATAAATATGAAATGGTGGAAAAGGATATATAAAAAAAAAAAAACAAGGACAAGCTGTGGACTATGGAGGAATCAAACTTTTGTAGTACTAAAATACAAGTCAAGTCTAGTCTATATGTTAAGGATTAACAATGGAGAGAATCTAAAATGACTTCTTCACTGATGCAGTTACCACTACTCTCTTAAATTTTGTGAGATTGTTTCGTAAAGCGCATGAAGAAAATTTGAAACAGGCTGAATTGGAGAAGAAGAAAGCTGAGAAAGAGGCTGAAATGGAGAGAGGAAAGGGAATAAATCTTACAAAGAAGAACATGAAATAGCTGTGAATTGGTTTCTTCCTTTTTCTTGCTTGGCAATTTGAGGTCCCCTGCTACAACAACCACCTGCCAGAGTTTTTCAGATTGAACGGTGGCGCACGCTGCTGAGTATTGGTGTCAAACATCCGAATCCCTGCTCCAATATTCACCAGTACGGTGCGAATACAACCCTTAAAAGTGATATTGACAAGGCAAGCGCGCCATTCCACGAGGCCTGCAGAACCTACCTTAAGCTATATTCAGTGAAGAATGTGTTCATTTTGCTAGGGCATGCTGGGTGGTTAAGAACACTGACCAGCGGTGGTTCCGTGCATGATATAAAAGATGCTGGATGTGGCCTCGACGCCTCATTGAGAAGAAATTTTGTAGTTTTGGTGAATCCTCATTATACAGTAGCTGATTCGGTTTCCTGCTTCGTCATTTGTTTGGCATAATTTTTTCTGCACCAGAGCGGATGTAAAAGCCGCCAAGTGACAGTGTACCATGAAACCATGTACAAAGCTCTAACCCAACACTAACGCTAGAATTTAATTTGTTTCTTGTAACATAGGGAGCAACCTTCCCCTTCTCTTCTTAATTTTTTCTAATAGAGATTTTGACTTGGCACGTCGCAAAAGATGTATAGGTTTTCAGGTGACGGGTTGCTCTTGGTGTAATTGTAACATAACAGCCAAAAAAAAAAAAAAAAATATAGCTTGCAGACAGTTTTCACTGTTGTTTCATAATTTAATTATTAAACATGGGGGATTCATGAAATATCCTGGTCTCCATTTACATTTCATGCTCAATATATTCTTAGAGGGCTTCAATTCAAATCGAAAAATGAAAAACATATATGATCATAGATAACAAATCCTCCACTACCTAGCTTTTCGGTCTGTATTTCTATCACTCAGTTTTTATGATATTCTTATTAAATCTGATTTATTTGATCAATCTTGAATTTTTCTAGCATAGCTCGTTGCTTATTTCTAATTTAAAATTAACCTTGTTGATCCAAAAATAATCTTGATGATGGGTAAAAATTTAGTTTGATTTTAAAAAAATAATATGATATATTTTTTTTTTACTAATAAGACGATAACATGTTAGATCGATCCGGGTTTTGTGGTTTAGCCTACTAAACTCATAACATAAATCATGAACTCCAATGACTCCAATGACTTTAACAACTGTTTTTTTAAACTAGATTTTACTTAATAATATGATAATATAAATAGATACTCGCAGAATTAAGCATCGCACCAACCAAATAATAAGGTATTTGTTTGAGATTTTGATAATATCATAAAAATAAATCAAAACAGATTATAAAAATCAATTCAAAATCAATTAAATTGATTAAAAAAAACCCAAAAAGAATTCAATCAAAAGAAAAAAAATTGAAAGATGAAAATTTTCTTTTAAAAAAAAAAATTACCCGGCATTGTTATTAAATCAGAGCTAACATGTCAACCTTAAAACTTCTCTAACTGATTTCTTATCTAATTTAAATTTAAAATTAATCCATATAAAAATTAACAGCAATAAATTAAAATATAATTTGACTTTACACAAATGTGAAAATGTCATCTTCTAGTTTTTTTTTTTTTTTTAGTTTAACGTGGGTGTCCGAGCCAACTTGCACGCACCTCGACTAATCCCACGGGCCCTGAAGTTAACGACCATGTAAGCCTCCAGTGGCCATCATATGAGCAACCACAAGGTTTGAACCTGAGACCACAGAGGGAGCAAACCTCTTGGTCCCAAACTCTTATCAGTGGGCCACCACCTAGATGGTTATCTTCTAGTTTTTTTAATAGAGAGAGAGAGAATGTTGATGATGTCACTCTTGAAAGGCAGAAATTGACTGAAGAAACTCTGATCTTAGGAACACTCCTTGACAGGTTAAAGTTTGCTGCCTCCCATCCACTTCTAGGGTTCTATTGGCCTGGGCGACTACACGTCTCTCTACTCCTCTCCTCTCCTCTCAACTTCTTCCTTCCATCTACAACAGGGATCATCACGGGTCGGATTGGATGAAAGATCTACCTCTGGACTCCATAAGACTTCTTTTTTATATTCTTAAAAAATTCCCTTTTAATTTCTTTTTTATATTCATTCCATCGATGGAATCAATTAATTGAATAAAATCTTCTATATAACTTCTCCACAAACCTATATAATATATAATAACTTAATTTACCATTTTGTTTAATATACTTATATATAGTATTGAATATGTTTTTGAGGATTATATTTGAGAAACCACCCACGACGAATGGTTCATCAACTAATTATGTGATACTAAGGGTTATTAACATGCTAATTTAATATATCTTGAATAAATAGTAATTAATTATCATTATTATCATATATTCATGATTATAAATTAATTAAACTTCTATTATAAAGTAAAGTTAGTAACTTAGATTTATTTTTATAGGATTTCCAATATAGTGTTGTAACTTTTATATATAGAAAAGTATTTTTATGTATTTATAACCCAATTTTGTTTTTCATAAAAATCCAGAGATTCACGTAAAAAAACATTTTTTCATAAAAATTCATTATTTTCCAAAATATTAGTCATTTGAGAAGTTTTTCACGATTTTTAGATTTTTTTTTATATTTTTAGCAAGTATGAAAAAGAGAGAGAAAGAAAAAATTGTGTAAATTAAAAAATATATGAGAGAAACAATTCAGCAAAAAAAAAAAAAAAAGAAGGAAAAAGAAAAACAGATCAAGAAAAAATGAGAAAAGAAAAGGAGAGAAGAATTAAGAAATAGAAAAATTCAAAGATAAAAAAAAAATAATGTCCAAACTTTCTTGGACAATTATTTAGCCGAACACAAAAATTCTATTTTAGATATCTCAAAAACCAGTCCAAAAATCCATTCATGCACATATCCCAAATTGAAAAAAGAATAAACCACATTATTTAATCAAAATACCCTTTTCCAAGATAAACATGAATCCATAAACATTTATGTCTAGATATACATCTTTCTCACACACATAAATAAATTTAAATATATAAAAAAGAGGATGATTGAACCATGAGAAATTTTATGATACTCACGCTGTAACTGGTGATATCCTATTAATTAAATTATTTAATTAGAATTATTTTATAAAAATAAATAAATTCAAGTAAGAGGGAAAAATACTAAAAATACACTTATAATTTTTTTTTATAAGTTATGGATTTTTTTTCTAGTGTTTGTTTATTTTTTTATATGAGGTTTAGAGCCACCTTATCCGACTCTCGGAGTTACAGCCACCAGAACACGGCATCCCCTTTCTCCCATGTTTTTCAGTGAGCAAATACCTTCCTCTCACGCATAATGGTTGTTCCTCCACCACGCATGACGGTAGCAACTCCTCTTGATAGCTGCAACAACAAAAGACGCCGATAACAACTACGTCTACAATAAAGAAGGAGAGAAACCAACCATCTACTAGGTGACCCAGTGGTAAGAGCTTGGGATCAAGAGGTTTGCTCTTCATGTGGTTTCAAGTTTGAGCCTTGTGGTTGCTAATATGATGGCCACTAGAGGTTTACATGGTCGTTAACTTCAGGGTCCGTGAGATTAGTTAAGGTGCACGCAAGCTGGTCCGGACATCTACGTTAATTAAAAATAAAAAAGAAAGAAAGAAAGAAGGAGATAAACCCAAAAATCTAAAAGCTCAAGCATTTATTGTTTATTCCACTGATGTATGTGGATATCTTTTTTAAATAATTTTTAATCCGTTGGAACTATCTCTCACTCGTTGCTTTTGAATTGATGCATTTCATTCCACTTAATTTTTAAAAATAATTTTTAATCTATTGTGGATTATTTCTCGCTCATTGTGTTTGAATTTCTTCTCATATAATCTTTAATTCATTGGGAATTATTATTTACTCATTTATTTTCAAGAATTAGTTTCTCTTTTGTCTTATATTCATAATTTTCAAAACTAGTCCCTGTACGTACCTTGCTTAATTTAAAGTAAATTTCAAATTCATTTTTATCCGTTGTAAACATAATTTCACTTAATAGCTTTGTGGTTCGCTTCAAATCATATTGCATTTACCAATTTGATTTCATATATATTATTCTATATTCAATAATATAATATACATTATTCTATATTCAATCAATTTTCTCACTTGTCTTAAATTCATTTCCAAAGCCAATCCTACCTTGTTTTAAAAGGACTTTCAAAATCCATTCTTGTCCGTTGTGAACATGTTTTCAATTAGCTTTGTGGTCTCTTTCAAATCATATTTCCCTTACTAGTTTGATTTTATTTTAATATTCCATATTCAATATATAAATTCAAAAATAATAAAAAAACATTTTTCTTGGTGCTTTGTGTTGTGCATATATAATAAAACATTGCGAGATGGTTGACCTATGATGATATTATAAGTGTGTTTGTGTCTGAATCCATCTGGTTGGTATATTATTATACTTTAATAGAGTGGTAACTCGAATCTAAAACCAACTCTAGCATAAAAAAATTAGAAATATGCTTAAATAATATATATATATATAATTCCTAGTTATATGTCGTTATCACTTTGCATAAATGTACATATGCTCTATGCTATGCATAGCAAGTACTCCTAAGATATTGGGTCGGTTTTCTTTTCTCTTCTCCTTCTTGCTAACCTTTTCCTTGAACATCATATAGGCCAGATAGTTCAACACAAAAACTAGATATATATGTTTTGATTTACATGTGATACATTTCACTATAAGAAAATTGATAAATACAAACAAAAATACAGAAAGAATATTTCATTGGTAAATTGTTGACGGATTTTACCGATGAAAATATTCCCTCGGTATTTACTGAGGGAATTACAGTGGAAAAAAAAATTTAAAACAAAGCAAAAAAAAAACGATGTCGGTAATTCTGTCAGTAAAATCATTGATAAACTGTCAATACTATTCATCATGTGAATTACAAAGGGAATCATCGATGGAACATTCCGTCGGTATTTTACAGAGAGCTCTGAAACTATTCACTTCCCAATAGCACTGTTAATTACTGTTCTTTACAGACAAAATCACCGACGAATTGAAAAGTTGTCGGTGTTATTTGGTGATTTTCTGAAAAATTTAAATTAAATATTACAGACGGAATCACCGACAGAATATGAAAAATATTAATATTTAATTATCCGTCGGTAAAACCATCAATAAAACGCCCCAATAAAAAGTCTAGAATCCCTAATTTCACAACAGACCTGTCTCCTTTCTTCTTCTTCTTCTTCTTTTTCTTCTCTTCTCTCCTCAACTCCTTCTCTTCTCCTCCATGTTCATGTATGTCTTCTTCTCCTTTCTTATTTTTTCTTCTCAGTTTTTTTTTTTATTTTAATTAGTATACTTTACGAATTTATTTTTTTTTCTTCTTAGCTACACTTGCAACTACATTAAGGTAAAAAAAAATTTTCTTCTTTTTTCGTGTTTTTTTCACTATATTTGTTTTTTATTTTATTTTTAATTGTTTTTGTTCTTAATAATTGTATGAATGTTGTTGTAGGATTTGTTTTCCTCATATGAGATCAATTTTTAGTTGATTTATTTATAGGATTTTTAAATTGTTTTCATATGAATTTTTTTAGTTGAATTTTTTTTCATGTTATTTATTTGTTGCAAATTTTTTTGAGTTGATTTTCTTCTTCTTCTTTTTTCCAAGCATTTTGAGTATTATAGAGTGTTGAATAATATTAATTTAATTATTTTATAGTTTTGTAAAATATATATATTTTTAAATAATTACCGACGGAATTACATACGGTTTGTTTCCGAGGGAATTACCGACGGAATAAAATATGTTTTTTGCTCGCTTTTTCCATCAATAAATCCATCGGTAATAATATTTTTTTTATTACTAACGAACTTACCGACGGACAAAAAAGTACCGACAAAAGATTCACTGACAGAGACTTTCCGTCGGTGATTTCGTCGGTAATTTTTTTACCAACATAATGGTAGTGCAAATACAATTGAAAAATTCCATTAGTAAATCTAAATCTAAAAATTGTGGTAGTGTTTTATTTACTACAGCTCCTTACTCTTTATTTTATCTTAGATAAGAGACTACACCTCGTTACTCTTGAAGTTTTTAGAAGACTAGTTATTTAAGTTTTCTAGTTGCCCTCTTTTGTTTTTTTTTATAAAAAAAATTCCCCTCTCAAAGCTCATCATTCAATGCCTCCGCAAAATTTTTTATATATATTTTAATCCCTGTATAATATTTACTTTTTAACTAAATTCTACTTTATAAATTATATTAACAAAAAATTTAAAATAGTTAAAATACTATGGCGGGTACTCAGGTTTTCACCTGACTAGATTGAATATATCTGTGAAACCAAGCAAAAACCCAATCCAATCAAGTTAGGTGAATGTTAGATTCTCGATGAATCATGTAAAATTATCATTCCTACTTGACCATATATTACAATCCTATCATTTTATATTTCTATGATATCTCTCTGTAAAAGCTACCTACTCACATTTTTACACGCAAATGACTTTTTTTTTATTCGACCACAAGTGTTATTTCAGGACCAGTTTACATATCAACTAAGATTAAAAATTTCATGTCATGTAGTTCTTAATATTACGGTTAGTGTAGGTTTATATTGTTGCTAACTTTAGAGTCTATGAGGTTAGTCGAGGTACGTACAAGCTGTTTCAGACAGTTTTATTATTAATAATAAAAGAAATTTAAAATTTCCTGTCTGAACTATTTTAAGAAGCCCCAATTGAATTAACCTATAAGTGCGTTTGGAGGAATTAAATTCTTCTTAATGATGGTTCAAAGTTTGAACCTACAAAGATCAAAGAAGCGAACATATCTTCTTAATCACCGGACTAATCTTTTAGACATATTAAATATCGCGACCCCTGATTTTAAAATACTCATTTAGTTTCCTGCAAGTGGGTAGCCCAATTAAATGGACTCCCTCGCCTCGAAAAGAAAAAAGAAAAAAGAAAAAAGAAAAAAGAAAAAGAAACTAAGGAATGCTCCCTTCATAAATTAGATAATTTGTTTTAGTTTTTATTTTCTAGCATAAGAACTTTAAAATTAAATGTGTTTAAGCTAGAATAGTATTAGAATAGATAATTTTTTTATAAAATTATTGTGCAAATCCATATAGTAGAATAGTATATAATCGCTAATGAATTTCAAGTTGATGAATTCTCCGTCGTGGTTTAATTCTTGAGACTGACTAATCACACATGATAAGAATTAAGAGTGCATGAGTGTATCAGTGGCGTAAAAAAGAAGAAGAAAAACTTGCTTTACAGTGGAGGTTGGGATCTACAGAGTAGCTGAAATTTCAATTTTCTTGATGACCAGTGATTGATACATCTACAACGCCATTTTTGTCCTTTGTTCTCTTTTTCAGAAATTCCAATGTACAAGTAAATAATTAAACCAGAAAATGTAAACGAGAAAAAAGAAGAAAGAATTGAAGGAAGAATGTAACAGCTTGAACGTGTGTTACAGTACTTGTCGGCTTCAAGTGAAGTATGGTTTCTCTGAAACGATCCTTGTGAATCTTTCTTGTGTATAGATTACCCTTGTGACAAGAGGAGAAAAGTTGTTGCTACACCTTTAAGCTAATAATATAACCACCATTTTCTAATTCCTCTTCAATTTCATTGATCCTGTAAGCGTATTTACCTTGTTGATCAATGCAAGAGTAGGTTGCCTTGCAGCTTTTGAAGAAGATGCAACTGACAATGGTTTCAAGAACAACAAGAATTGAATACAAGTAGATGATAAGCGTCCCCTCTGAAATTATTGACAAAGAGCTTGGTGCTTCACGGATATGACGATAAGTTCTCACAATCCGGTATCGGAACAATGCTTCAACCCCTGCCAGGGCTATATTGACAGCAAGTGCAAGTGATAACGCCGTTGAAGCCCTTCCCCTGATCATAACGCAGGCTTTTAGAATGGCCAGGTATCCTCCGATTCTTTCCACGCCCGATAAGACCAACGCTAAGTTGCATATTATGATTGTATGGGAGAGGATGATGGAGTAAACAACAGCTCCAGCAGCTGAGAGGAAGAGATGAAAGCCAAATCCAATATTCTCAAGGAAAAGATTAGAAGTAAAGAATAAGAGAGAAAAAGCTGTGGCATTCGCTGAGAGGATCAATAATGAATTGCATATGTAGGTGAGGAGGAGAGGATTGAAAATGGAAAAAACACAATAGAAAGAAGGTGGCTTTTTGTGATTATTATTGAGAGCTTGAATAACAGATGCTTTCATGATGAGCAAGAAAGTAAGGGCAAAGGGAAGCGTAAGAATTGAAAGGGAGATTGTTTGAGAGAGCTTGAGATTGACAAGGTTGAGCAACTCCGAGGAGGGAGGGAATCCTGCCGCCTGGAACAGACTGGTCAACCTGTGGTAAATGACTGGAAGGAGAGATGAGGAGGAGTCAAGAAGCAGGTGTGCGAGGAGGATTGAGGCCGAGAAAGGGAAGGCGAGAAGGGCCGCGGTAGAGGTGAAGTATTGATAGTTTTGAAGGAAAGTAAAGATTGATTTTCGCAAAATCTTGCTGCCTGTTTCTTCCATTGGAATATCATCTTGATCCATTGATGGGAGGGAAATGGGCATGAAATGAGTGACTCACCAATAGGCTAGAGATGTGCAAGGCAAGATTGATGTTTCCTCCTCTTTATTTATTTCTATAGCAAGTCTCCCTCCCTCCCTCTCTCTCTCTCCCCTTTCTTCTTTACGATGAGATGGGTTAGATAGAAGAGGGTTGTTATAGGACTTTGGATTGAATAGATAGGTCAACTAAAATTTAAGCAAAATAGAGAATTTGCACGTGTGGAGTTGGTTCGGACATTGTTTTTGACAATGGTGTATTTGGATTTTTTTGGGGTCTGTCTTTGTTATCTCCAACTCGCACTTTAGTCGGCCAAAAGGGGCTTGGAGTGTCTAATTTAACCAGCACTTGTCTAGGTTTAAATTCAATAGCAGCTTGGCTTGCTAATTCAATCAGTGCTAGCTTTCGATATGCTTGAAACACAAGCTACATGTATGAGCTCCATCATAGGATAAGATTTTACTCGATTAGGCTTACAACTGAAGTATCCTTCCAAGCTCTCAAACAGCATATATATGAACTCAACTTGCCAGGAGGAATCTGGGAATCGGAAAACGAATCAGAAATGGCTCCGAATTCGAACAAAAAAAAGGCCTCTTAAGGAAGGAGGTGCAAGAAAATCTTCCATGTAAGAAAATTATATTTGCAGGGTATGTGCCAGAGAATTTGCTCGGTAAGAAGCTCTCGAGGGGCTAGTTGGGTGTCCACTGTTTTTGGTCATGTTTCACGTGGCACGTGACTGAATTCTTAGCTTTCAAGAGAACTTTAATAATAACTAGCCCAAAAGATAAGGAGGAAATGGGACTAATACTTGAATTACAAATGAAGCAGAACACAGGTGGGAGGCCCTCTAAGTAACCTCCACTACTCTTCTTCTTCTTCTTCTTCTTCTTTTTTTCTTTTTTTTTTTATGGCATCCACTGGTTTAATCATTAGCATATCCCGTGACATTAAATTGGACAAAACATGGATTGAAGCTAGCCAAGCCTGTCAACTCCGTCCTACGAACCATTTTGTGTTTTGAAAGGGTAGCTATGGATCCGACTTCTTTCTTCTTTTTGCTAATCGAGTGGTCGGATACGAAAACTTCAATCCGAGCACGACAATTTATAGAGTAAAAGATGAGCAGCTCTAGTCATGTGATTAACAAAACAGGGGTTGATTTCACTGGTGTCCATATGAATACTAAGCCAACTAATTAGGTTTCAATTTATCATAAAAATACAAAATTAAAAGAAAGAGACGGGAAAGTAAAACCAGAAGAAATTTCATGCTTCACACCAAATTCATGACAATTCTTTTTTTCATTCATTAGTTGAGCCACTTTACAGTGAAAGTAAAACTAGAAGAATGTTTATTTTCATTTATTTTTCAATCCTAAACTTTTTAAAAAAGAGATGACGTTGTTTAAAAGAGATGAGGAATGAAAAAATCATTAGTCGAGTCATTTTTCAAAGAAAAAACTTGTTGTTTTTATTGTTAACGAATTCCATCAAATATGTGTTTAAGGTGTTTTTGGATGAAAATAAATTGGAAAATGGAATCTTGAACCCCAAAAACCTATCCCTTCATTTTTCTAGAAACCAGAGTGGTGGTCGAACTTTAGGTTATGACCCAGTGAACTGTGCATCGTTTGCCACGATAGAGAACGTGTCGTTTGTTACTTTTTTTTTTAAAAAAAAAAAACTAAGGAGTAGACAACCTGCTATCCGCCTCCTAACAAAGAAAAAAAAATATTCCTTAAGACCATGTCCCTGAGCTTTTTTTGTACCAGGCCTAGTCATGCCAGGCCACTCAAGTCCACACATTTTGACTCTTGTTTTTTTTTTTTTTAATTAGCTCTTTGTTTTCTTTTTATTTTATCTTTAGTTTATTTTTCAATGTTATCCTTCAATGTTAAATTTTTTTTATTGAATTTTATCATTTAATATTGAGTTGATTGTAAATTGATTTTTGTATTTTTATCATATAATAAAATAAAAAATGAATTCAACTCTATGAAGTCTATAACTCAGGTCACGAGTTTAACGAATTAACCAGAGTTAACCTAACTTGTTTTTTTCCCTTTCGACTTGCAAGTCAACAAGATCACGTCAGGATAATTTTCACACAAATTAATTTAAAATTTAGACTAAAGAAATCAAGTTAAGATTTTTAAAATTTTTCCCGAGTTTAAAATAAAAGATATTAATGGCCTACTTTCAATCATATAGGTATATAAATTGAAAAGAAAACACATACATGAGGCTAATAATAGGCATACAATTAACAATTTGCGATTGAAATAATAATGCAATCATCAACAAATTGAGACCACAAAAAAAAATTGAATTAGCCAAAACCAAGCCAAGAGAATATTCCTATAGAAACGACAGCGAAGTGCACGGGCCACTGCTCGAGGATGACGGAAGATGACCACTGGGTGATGGCGCGGTTGGTGCGCAGTGTTTTGACCTGGCGGCTGCTGATAGGTTAGGTACGAGGTTCTCGTGATATGACGTGGCACTTTGCAAATTTTTTATTAAATATTCTGTAGTTGTTGAAATTGGAAGCAATATAAGTAAAATAAAATAGGTTGCTTTCCTACAAGGTAAAGGGTCATAACATAAGTAATGACCTTCTAACTGAAAAGGGTTCGTCTTAATGAAACAACGACACTTTAGCTACGTTATTTTATTTTTTAGACCTTTGGAATTCAAGAAACGGAGCAATATGTTTGATTACCAGATCAATCATTAAGGATTACAAGTTTAATAATTAAAACACATATATGTATTACAAATTTAGTTAGTTGGTTGTCTTCGACTCAAATCCAAAACCACTATTTAATTTAAATTAAAAATAAAAATATACAATAAATACCTTTTTAGTTTTTAACAAATAATAATGGAGCTTATCTTATATAGGGTGTAAATGGTGATTATTACCTTCTATATTATATAACCAGCTCCTTACTTGAAATATCTAAAAGACTATTTAGAGTTTCTAGTTACTATAAAATGAGATGATGACTTTTTTTTTTCTTCTTAATTTGACCCCTTCTGACATGTAGTTCACCAAGATGTTCCTTGCGACAACAATTTTTATTTTATATGTTTGTTTGGATACTTGGTTATCGAGCTAGATCAATCTGGCTCGAAGTATGTATATGCGAGAGTCAATGTTTCAATTACAAAACTGTATATGTTTTGATAATTAAAGTGTGTTGTATAATTTGCTTTGATTTGCATGCTATTTCTTATCCTAACATTCGTATTTTATTTTGTCATTTGTATATTGGATATAGATTCATATGTTCATACAACATCATTTGAGATCACACATCTTTATTTTAGATTAGATGAGGGAGTAGGTGTACCCAACGACTATCAGCCTAGGTAAGACTAGTGAAACCACCACTCATGTCTTATTATCAACTTGAATATGGTTAGTATGCTAATCTGACACAACCATGGTCTATGCTTTCACATATCTTATAGACCTTATATCGAGCTTTAGAGGACATCACTAAGCAATGAGAAATCCTTTTTTACTAAATAGTAAATTTGCCACGGCTAAAACTTTCTCTTAGGGTGTCTCCCTATGCTACCACAACTTCATATCTAATATCTAGCATGCATAATTAAATGTTCTATGTATATATGCCAAACTTAGTTTACAAGTGAAATATAGGTTTCCTTGAAAATCCAGCTTCCTTTTAAGATCTATAACACTAGACTAAAAAAACAAAAGATGGATGTATAATGAGGAGAGAACCTAACTAGATATTAACCAATAAAAGAGATTATCATTCTAAAAAAAGAGATCGCTAAGCTTGCTCAATCGAGCATTATAGATTGTCCTACGAAAAGATGGAATATTTGGCCATAATCAAGCTCCTATTGAAACGTAATTCATGCTCAACACTCAACCAATTTCTCAAGCACCGACTAGGCCACTCACCTTCACTACTAAAAGCTTGGGGGCACATAGTGTTTCATTAGAATCTTTATTCACTACCAATGTATAGCCAGAACCAACAGTCTAAACAACCTCGATGATTGACTTAAGGACCGAGGAAACTCAAAGAACCAAAGTAGCAGAAAAGACATATTTTAAGAAATTATCAGCAATTAAAGAGAGGTTTAAAGCTATTGAACGAGTAGATTTATATGGTCAAACAAAATTGACTAATATATGTTTATTTCTTGATATCATCATCTCTAGGAAACTAAGATACTTGAGTTTGATAAGTACAACGACATGTAGTGCCTAATGACTCACCTTTGAGTGTACTACAATATGATGACTGAATTTATACATGATAAGAGACCAATGATTTATTTCTTTTATGAGATTTTAAGTGGTATCGCTCTTAGTTGGTGAATGAGACTCAACAACTCTAAGATAAAGAAATAGAGAGACTTGATGGATATTTTTATCAAGCAATACAAATTCAACATGTTTGTAGAGGATCGTTCTAGCTTATAGATCATGGAAAAAGGTCCTAAAGAATTGATCCGAGTATATAAACGAAGAAGGCGCAAGGTAGTAGCACAAATCTCCATCTATTGTTTGAGAAGGAAATGATCACCCTATTCTCCAATGCATTTATTTTGAGTACCTAGTTGGTAGTTTAGCCTAACATTTTATAAATTCGGTAGTGGTGGATGAAAGAATAATAGGCCATAAAAGAACGAAATAACTCTATACTTTAAATGCAGAAAAAAAAAGGTTACAAGAAAAACGTTAAGGTTCATTACCTAGAATCTAATCATGATAAACCAAGAAAATAATGGAACAATATATGTGCAAGTTGAACCAGCAAGAGGATATCCACCACATCAAGTTTTAAACATTCACCACTTCCCCAATTAGTGCCCCAATAGTTTCCAACCTAAATTTCCCCAACAAGTTCCCTCAAAACCAATATTTTTTTGGTCAAACCAATAACCATACCTAAACCGCTACGCAACCATATAGAAACCCATAAAATAACTAGTAAACACTACCACCCCTTCCTTTACATTTGAACAAAATATTTTAGTGATTGGTCAACATTATACAAATCATTCATGTTCCTCAAAACCCATTACAACCATCATAACCGAAGTAGTACAAGCTTGACCAATCATATGAGTAACCATTCTTACGTAACTGGGCACAATATTGACAATTGTTATACTTTTAAGGACAAACTGCTCCAACTTATTGAACTATCTAAAACTCATATTTTTTTATTCTGTTTATATAATCATCATTAAAACTATCTAAAACTCATTTTTTTTTTAACTCCCTTTATATAATCTCTCCATGTAGGTTTTTCTTTAAACATGATAATGGAACTTATGACCATCAAGTAAGGTCATGTTTTTGCCAAGACATATGACTTACAAATCTATTATTTAGTTTTTATTCCTTGAAAGTTGTGCACATGATTTTGAACAAGTGTACTAAATAGCATCCTTAATAGATTTTTCTTTGTAATATTTGAGGAATCGCTAGGAAAAGCTGAAGAGTTTTTTTTTTTTTTTTCATATGTTGAGAGAAAGAAATATGGAAAAACTTATATCCCATGATCTGATGTTCAAATTGTTAGTGTATATGCCTTGTAATCAATCAGTTGTTTATATGTGGTATTGACTTTGTTCATGTAAATATATTTAATTTATTAATAAAAACTTATTTATCTCTAATATTCATCAAATATTTGATTAATTAATCTTTAATATAATAAGATATAATGTTTTTTTTATAGTATACCATACATGAGTTGTAAACACAAATTGAATCAATGCTATGAAATTAAACACAAAATATATAAACTAACCTTTGTATAAGAAAAGAGACTAAAAGTACCAAATTAAATCAATGCTATGAAATTAATTTCATCTTCATAATTCATCCACCACTTTAATTTTTTGGTCTTCATACCTATCATATATAAACATACAAAATTTATAAGAAACATTAGCTAAAACGAAATATTATTTATGTTTGGTAAATTTTTTAAAATAAAGTAAAATAAAAAAAAATTAATAAAAAAAGATTCTTACATATTTATTTTAATTGTGCTCGTTGTTCTTTTATGAAATAGAAATCATTGATTATCATATCTGTTGTGGATTTTCAGCATTACCGAAGACAAGAACACCTATTTGTTCATTGTATGATGCTAAAAGTTCCACCATTTCAAGAAAATTACCTAGTTTTTTTTATTCTGATTGTTCATTATGTCCTCTAAAAGCACATGTTTGAAATGTGAGTCAACGAATAATGTCTATTAAAGCTTTAATATGAAATCAATTATTTAGAATTTCTTGAGATGTTTATCTCTCAACCACCTTCTCAATATGACATGATTAATTTTTCAAATTCTCCAAGCACAAGACAACAACTCTATGAGCTAAATTTGGACCTTTTCTAATATAAGTAAAAAAAGCACATTGTTATTAACTTTCTTCCAACAATTGAATATATTAATAGTAAATTTATTTGATCTTAACTTTCTTGTTGGTTTTCTTGCAAATAGATAACAAGTAAAACAAAATGCAACATTTTTCTTTGAATTTTTAAGCCAGGAAAAACTTTTGAATCGATAAAACTGAAATCGACAAAAATGTTTTTACCAATCAACAGATATTCATACATCAAATGTTAATATGACCCTAGATTATTGTATGCCCTTCGAATTTTAACTTGTTGATTAACTAGGTATTCCTAAATTTAAGGACAACTACTTGGATCTCAAATTAAATGATCAATATCAATACTTTCCTGTTCAATTCTTACAATTCTAGTAAGAGACTACTCAATAATCAATGCAGTTTCTTTGCAATCTAAAGCATGTTAGGGATGCTTAACCATTGATTCAATATTAGACACTAGAGTTGGTTTACTAGGCTATGTTTTTTCTATTTTTTTCTAAAAATAAATAAATTAATTCTTCATGTCTTAATCATGGTTTAACTTGAAATCAAAACATCCGGATGCCATGAAGGGTCAAACAAGAAGGTTGTGTAAACAATAAAGGGTCATTAGTAATACATCAAATTCGATGCCAATTGCCAAATTGCTCCTAGGCTAAGCTAGTCTGTTTTCTTTAGCATGAGCCATATGACAAAAATTGCATGAAATTTATGCCGAGATTATCTTTAAGGAGGCAAAGCTTATGTGGGCCTGTGGCATTAGAAATCGATATTCTAATTAAATTTCTGTCCAGCAGCTTTTCAACCTCTATATATCAAGCCTAAAGGAAATATCCTACACTCTTTATCCTTATGGATGGTTTATTTTGAATTGCATAAAGCAAAAGCATTGAAATCATAAGTCGAATAATGAACCAAATGAGAAGTTAGCAGTGCACAAATCCCACTGGAGGAAAGATTCAACGTTAGATGAACAATCACATGAAAATAAAAAAAGATCATGAATCAACCTCATTTTGGCATCATAGCAACCAATCCAACTGTATTTAGGAATTAGGCAAATGGTTTTTCCCCCACTACTAGGACCAATTATAATCAGGAATCTTATTTTATGGGAGAAAAAAAAAAAAGAATCAATCAATTTTTGAAATCATCTCTTCAATCTTCAAAATTTCCAGAGATTGAGGTTTGTTTCTAGCTACTTGTTGAAAGATACAAAAATCCCTAAAAATCTACTTGTTAGAGCTTTGTTGAAACCTATGGAGATAAGTAAAAGGGAGAAGTTAATTTGCCTTGAAAAGAAAATAATCCAAGCTTGAATTGAAGTCCTTTGATGCTGGCAATTAATTTATAAAACCATGTAACATAGTTGAATGCTGATATGAAAGCACCAAGACAGGGACTAAATACCTGGTTGTGTAAATTAACAGAGACAGGCCAGCATAACAAACGTCTGTCCAATTACAATATAATTCATAAACGCTGAAAATTTATTACAAGAATTGCTAAGAAACAAATGATTCTACAGCTAGCAGAAGGGGAAAGGAAACCCCATCAGCCAAAATTGAATCCCCAACAGTTCTTCCCTGGTAAATTTAAATCCTCTGTGGTATAAAACTCGTTCCTTTTCCTTTAAGAAACTATAATAAAAAAAGAAAAAAAATTAAAAAGTAAAGATCCTAACAAAGCCAAAATTTTCTATTTCTGGCTCTACAACAATGCGATCCTGGGTCAACTGTTTAAAAACGTTGAAGATCGCATAAATATCAAGAATCAAGAAGTAGCACATTTCAACTAGTGACACAATCTTGGTAATACGGGTGACTCTGATTTACATACCTTTCCCAAAGAGGCTTGTACCTGCTAATGGCCAATTTAAGCCATGGTTTCATGTTCCCATTAAAGTGAATAACCGCAGCACTGTCAATCAGACGGTCATCAATGTTCATATCATATCCCAATCCTAACACATGCCATCTCCGATCAAGCGGCTCAGTCAGTCCATAAAATGCTAGAAGGGCTGGGGGGAGTGTTCCCAGCTTCCACAGTGTCTGATCAGCATTCTGTTCCTGCCAGTAATGATATTGTGCA
Organism: Populus trichocarpa; assembly: GCF_000002775.5. Lineage (NCBI taxonomy): Eukaryota > Viridiplantae > Streptophyta > Magnoliopsida > Malpighiales > Salicaceae > Populus > Populus trichocarpa. The sequence continues at coordinate 8,492,336 of NC_037299.2, read as the reverse complement.
GTCACATTTTCCTTCCTCCATGCAATCAAATCAAAAATATTCATTCCAAACGCCCAACCACATGCCTGCGGGTCAAATTTAGAGCTGATGATTGGGTTTGAAAAATTGATATACTTATAATATCGATGGAATGTTTCAAGACAGGTTTCCACAGCTCCATTAACATTCCCATGCAAATCCAATGAAAACAGTCTTGTCAGATCCTTCTGGACAACAACATCATCATCAAGGAAGACAATCTTTTCCAGAAGCGGATAGATCTCAGGGATGTAAAAGCGGAGATGATTGAGCAAAGACAGGTACTTAGGGTTCCGCAGTTTTGGCTCAACCTTCATATCTTGATCTGCCCCAAAGTAGTAGGCCCTTGAATCTTGATGAATGATCTGTTTGATAACAGGAGCATAAGAAGCATTCAACCAAGAGAACTCTTCTATATTCTGCACTTCTACAGTGGCCCCTTTGAAGTCATTAGTTAGAAACCAAGCCTGCATGGATCCATAGCTGATTCCATTTGTTACTATGTGGAAAACAAGTTGTTTTGGATGGTCAGCATTGCAGACTGTGGAGTTGACCACCACAGAGGTGGCCAGAATATTGTCTGAAAATATGCAGAAATGATAGAGATTGTTGTCCACAACTCGAGGGGAGTTTCTCTTCTCCTCTGCATGATTTTGGAGGGGCAGCTGCTTAAGCCAGTCATTTATGAGCTTAACTTTCAGGCAGTGAAGACTCTTGGGCAAAACTTCAGCCACTAACTGACCAAAGAGTGTACTCTGAACTGTTGCTGCATTTGTTCGCTCTTCTAGGGCTTGGATATGAGATTTCATTGTCATCATGGTGGTTGCAATATCATAATGAGCATCTTGTGCCTTGAAAATTAGATATGATAGGCTACTGATTATTGGCTCTGCTTCTTCTACTGTTATGGGCTCCCCTCTCATGGCAGCTTTTGAAAGCAATAGTTGGCAACTTCTTATCTTTTTACTCAGTTCCCAAGCAAGATGAAGGTTGTTGTGCTCCTTAGCTATTATGACATAAGCCTTGGCAAGTGTCATTTGTTCTGCCAACTGCCGTGAAAATGAGCTGGCATTTAATATTTCCTTGGTGAAATTAAAACCCCCGCGTTTTATTGCATGTTCACCCTGGCAAAGAAGCATCACTGTTCAGTAAGTCGATAAATCTTAAATAGAACAATGCCTGTAATTACTGCATATGACTTGAAGTGTCCGTGTATTGTGAAAATGTGTGCAACTCATATTTTGTAATACAAACTTCTGTTTATATCTCTATAAATTGATCATTTAGATACTAATGTTGTGGGGTATGTTAGCAATCCAAAAATAAAACACAACTATGCATGAAAAACAAATTTTGTTTCTTATCTTACTTAATTGCCTAGAGTAACATAGAAAAAGTAAATTCTGGTCAGAAGGTGATACCTGCAGATTTACTAGATGTCTTAGCAATATTCTCAAAACTACAGGATTAGCTGTTTTGTCCAAGCTTAACCTCACGCTAAGATGGAGCGAAAAATGAAAATAAGGCAATTGTGTGACCCAGTTAAGAAACATAACATTTGCAGCCTCTTTTGATTTCAGGCAATTCATTATTACCAAAAACTGACACTACTAAAATGTATGCCCGGCATTCTCAAAAGAACACCACAGTATCATAGAACCCTATTGATGTGTTGTAAGATTTTAATATTCAATGGACTGATGACTCTTCTCATAACCTCTGGTCCACATGAGGCATGCCAGAGAAAAAAATAGAAATACCTTTACTCAGTAAACTATAAAGTGCAAGATTTTAATATTCAATCGACTTGATGACTCTTCTCATAACCTCTGGTCCACATGAGGCATGACAGAGAAAAAAGTACAAAATACCTTTACTCAGTAAACTGTAAAGTGCAAAATCTCGGGAAAAAAGGGTAAAAACCATGGATTGAAGCATTTAACCATGGAAATCTATGTCCTTGGTCATATAGTTCAAAGATTACATGCATCTGGCACACGTTTCAAATTTATTTCCAACATTTAAAGTCTGTGAATGCATTTCCACCATTTTCAGTATTCTTCAGTCTTCTGACAAAATAGAAATGAAAAGATCCAGGAATAGATTACTTCCATCCCATCATAATCATAAAGCCTGTAGGAAAAAAAAGTAACAGTAGCTTTGGTTGTGCAACATAGTGTAGCAGAAGTGCTTAGATTTGAGAGGACAAAAGACAAGGGATGAAGAACCAATGCCACATGTCATCTTAAAACTCTCAGCATACTTGACCCAGTCATGTAATTTATTAATCCACAAGATGAGATTAAAAAAATGGGATTTTCCATGGTAAGACTCCACTCCTTAATGAGCTGGGTTTATAAGAAAATTATATATCTTGTAACTAAGCATCTGATAGCCTTCCATGTTGACTGCTACATAGTGGTTGAAAAACTACCATTGGAGAAAGCACCCCATATCCCTGCTTTCCCAACAACAGATTTTAGCTCGCTATGTGAGATTACAATGTTGTTTCCCCAAAAAAGCCCTGTGTTATCAAATACTTAATTGTTCTGTTGAACTACATAGCAGCATCAAACAGACACCGAGAAGGTCATGTATCCTATAAGCATGTTCTCAAACAAGAGAGCATACAGAACCACTTTTAGTGAAACAATGGCTATCACAGTTGTAGTTATGGGAAGATGGCATGTCTGAATTCATCAAATATATAAATGAACTTTAGTTGTTTCATCATTCCCAACAACAACCCTAACAACAGGAAACTACGGAAACAATGATAGATGAATGGATTTTGGTAACATCTCTCGGAAAAAAGCAGGTAAACCAAGTAATGTATAATCTATGTCTAAACATGTATGCCTAAAAGAAACATCATTATTTTGAGCAGAACTGGCATACAATTTAATCACCATTATGTAGCTCAGGGCAGCCAACAGATGAGTTCTGTAGTTCATTCAAATCCTATTTTTTTATACTGATTAATAATAAGAACAACAAGACCTCATTTTATCCATACAAAAGTCATTTAACACAAAAAGATTATTAAATTGAATCCACTTAGTTGATATAAATCACACCGAATCAAATTATCCAAACGTTGATATGATTGAAACAAAATATTTATCAATCAGTTACACTTATTAAAGCTTCTGGATCAATAGGGTATCGTCAAAAATCACTGAATATATCAAACTAAACAGTTAAAAATCAAATTCGTAGAAACACACGAGATCAAATAGACATTAGAGGGGCAGAGAAAAAAAAACAGGAAATGGGTTCTTAATATGTAAGCAAACCTTACCATTATTGGCTGGTTAACCTGATCTTCATGATGATTGTGGAGAAACACAAACAAAACCAATCCTGCAATCAAGAACATCCCAATAAGCGCCCAGATCCACTGCGATAACCTCCTTCTAACTGGACGCCGGTACTCTGCCGGTCGCCTCCTCATATTTCTTCACAATTCACCACCAAGGAAAACAAATTCAAGATTTTCCAAATCCACCATCACCCCCAAGATTTAAAATACCAGCAAGAAACAGTCACAACACTACCAAGAATTGAAAAGGGTGAGACAGAGACATAAATAATAATCAAGAAATGGGAAAGAACGGTATATCGAGTTGAATGTGGAGGAGTTCAAATGGAAAGAGCAAGAAGAGAACGATTGTGATCTGGGTTTTATCGAGAGTGTAAATACTAGAAAAAGAAATGAGAGATAGAGTAGAAATTTCCAAACAAAGTCGTCTGTCCTGGTCCTTTTATATTTATATATATGAGAAACTAAAAGTGGGGCTGCATGCCTGGTTGTGCCTGTCTATGGAGTGAAAAGAAACTAGCAAAAAGGAAACAGCCAGCAAGTGTATGAAACATACCATGCTCGATTCTTGAATCTTTTTTCCATTTTATCACCTAATGCAGCAAGTGTAAAACATAGATAGCACAGCAGGGAGTTCCCACCTTGCATCGGCACTCAACGAAATTTACCGTACCAAAGTAGAGTGAGATTTTAGGACGAGTCTGAAAGACAGATTTAATGTTAGTTACACTTTCTAGGATATATTTGATCGTTAAAAAAAAAAAACATGGTATAAGCTTATACAAGTTCATTGTTATGCCTTGAAGATGCATTGCGTTTCTAAGTTTAAGTTTTGCAATTTATTTCTCTAGAAAAAGCCACTGCAAAGTGAAATAATTTGTTAATTATTTTTTATTATTCAAGTTTTAAGATTAAATAACTGAGTTTTAAATGCACAAATACAAGATTGATACAAATAATAATTTAAACTCAATGATGGGTTTTTCTCAACATAAGAAGAATGGTGCAAAAGATTTTTTTTAATTATTTTTTTCTATTTAGTTTAGAAAATTAAATAATATGCTTAATAATTTTATTTTTACTAGTTTGTTTAGGGTTTTTATTTCTTTTCCATTATTTCTAGATTTTATTGAGTGTTTAGGTTGGTTTTTAAGTTTATTTAAGGAGATTTAAAACTCTTAAAGTGACATGCTACTTGAAAAGAAATATTAAGTAAAATTACAAAGTATGGTTGTAATAATCTATTTTGGCACTATGACCTAAAAAAAAAATTGAAAAAGATGTTTTAAGATAAAAAATGATTTTTTCAAAAAAAAAAAACAATTTCACAGTAAAAATTGAGTTATCATGTTAAAAGTTGACTTTCATGTCAAAATTGACCAAAAAACCATCATTTTACGATCATGACTGAGTTTGCGTCGTCAAAGTTAGTCAGATGGGTAAAAACAAAAATAAAGTTTAGGATTTTCTTGATCCCCTCTAATTCTTCATTTTTCTGATTTTTTCTCTCATTAAAAAAAAAATGGTTGAAAAAAAGAGGAAGATATTGGAATGTGAAATTCGATCACCCAAATGAATGTGAATTGTGATTAAAAATCTAATCTAAGCTCCCCTACACCCAATTAAACCCTAAATGGATCACAATCATAGATTTAATTTAAAATTATTTAGATTTAGATGGTTGGATCAAATTAGATGCAATATGAACCATCCAACCAAGCTAGCTCATGGATCCATCATAAATCGGGTCATACCTCAGATCCTGGTATTTATTGAATCGATGTTTGAATGATTGAGCGACCATTGCTTTGTATGACTAATTATTTGATTAATTATTGTCATGCATTTCTTAATTGATTGCACTTTATACATCTCCATGAAGTGTTTTGTCAAATGAAATCTTAAACTCCGTATTCTAATTTTGATTATGTGGCTTAATTTTCAAAGATGAGATGATTGAATAAAAATTAATTGCTTTATTATTATTGCGTCTTAAGCATAAATATGAGATGAATTTTGAGGATTATTGAATTGATTTTAAAATCTTGTGTTTTCTTATTAATTCACCCATAAGCAATTTGTTTTCAACTGTTTTATTTAAATCTAATGTTTAATTAGTTCATTCATGAGTGATTTATTTTGACCAATTGATTTCAAAACTTGTACTTATTTTATTGGCTCACGCATGAGTGGTTTGTTTTTAATTGATTCTTTTTTAAAATCTTTTGTTCAATCAGTCCGCCTATAAGCGACTTGTCTTGACCAGATAATTTCAAACCCAAGTTTTTCTGATTGGTTTACCCATAAACAATTCATTTTAATCAATTATTTTCAAAATTGATTCGTGCATGAGTAGTTTATTTTAACCAATTGATTTCTAAACCTCATTTTCTGATTGGCTCACCTATAAGCAATTTGTTTTTAATCAATCCTTTCAAAACTTTTGTTTTCTAACTGGCTCACCTATAAGTAGTTTGTTTAACCAATCTTTTTTTTAAAATCTTGTGTTGATTCATCCTTAATGACCACTTCAAAACATATTTTTTTCTTAATGTATTTTCATACATGTAATTTCTTTTTATGCAATAACGTACGATAACATGTTACATGCTATACATATATATATATATATAAACCTTGGAGGGATGGTTGGCTGATTATGATGATATTTTATGTGTAGTCCGTGTTAGATTACATTAGTTTTTTTTTTACCCTGCATTAAAAAGATGATAAAAATCAAGAGCGTCTGATAATTAGAATTTTATATGCTTATGTGTTTATTTTATTATATTTGTTATCGAGTCATGATAACACCTTTTTCCAAGGAAAGGATTCCTATGTATTCATTTCTTTTTATTTTACCTTACCCTTTTTCTTTATATGCATTATATCTAGAGATTTGTTTTCTATTATTAATGTGTGTAATGCAATTGGCCCTAGGATAAATGTTGGAGAGGTATCGTTAATTGAGTTCATCTTCCTTCTATGTAACCAACTCTTTATCCAAACTTTGATAGATCAATTATCAGGTTCTTAAGACCATTAGCCTTAGGTGGAGACACCTTAACTTTATAGATGATATTTGATCATTTTTCTCATTTTATCTTATAGGGAGACCCCTATCCCACATCACAATGTGAAATAAAGTTAAGTTGCTTCAGTGACAAGATAGCTACTCCAATAGGAAGGATAATTTTTAAGTTAAGTCATGCATGCATATCATCAACATCATTTCTAGTTTATGCTTTTATGTTTATATGATTGTTTGTATGATTTGTATTCTTTATGTTGTTCTAAATAATTGACTTGTGTGTTGTGTTCGCTTATGTGCTATGTTGCCTTATTGCCACATCAAAATTGATTGCTACCATCTTTTTCACTTCAAATTCAATAAAACCCACGAAAACAAAGGCTATTTTGGTTTCCTTATGCTTATATTCAGGCCTTATACTTACTATTAGATTTGATGCTTTTGGTTGCAGAGAAGATAAAAGTGTGTGCCTACTTGAATTTTAGTGTCAGAGATGAAGAATATCCTTTCCTCGCGTGCTGCTGTTTTTTCCCCCGCCACCATGATTAACAATTTGATGAGTTGAATAGTGCTTGCTATATATAGCGAGCACTGTTCACAAAGCTAGAGTGGAAAGCCTTTTAGAGAGCATGAAAGCTATGGAAAAACCATGCTTACTAGCTAATATAGCTAAGGATTTGGTTTAGCTAGCAAGGGTGTGGATGCTCTAACAAGTTTATCTAATATTCTTCATGATTGCTGCTTTCCAAATTAGCACACAATTAAGATATTGAGTGTGGACTATTTTTAAACCTTCAAATTATAAAAAACACTAGGAGGCATAAGTGATTCATTGCAGAGCAAGATTCATTGCACTGTGATTTTTTTATAGTGTAATGATGTTTTTGCCCTCCATAGTATAAGCCAATGATGCACACGAAATAGAGAGAAAAATGGTCTTTTTATGAGATTCATTTGGTATTATCAAATTGATCAAGGTTAAATCAATCATCTTACTTTTTCTAGCACAATAAAAAGACTAAATTACCCTTAAAAAAAATTGCATGGCATCCAAGGGCTTCTTGGTCTTTCATTTTTTAAACAGTAAAATGACTAAATCACCCCTAATAGAAAAAAATCCTAAACTTATTGTTATGATCTTTTATGTATTTTCATTATGGTTTTTGTTTTTGTTTTTTTTTAATTATCATGTGGGCTAAGGGGTGATTTGATAATTTAGCAAATTTAAATATTATTAAAAAAATGGTTGTTGTATGCATTACACACATCAGCGTGTGGGTGTGTTCATGAGTTTCAAGTGGTGTGTACACCTTTGCCGATTGGCCAAACACCAGATTTCAAGGCAGCATTGGAAAGTGTCCGGCATCACCTCCATGCTTGAGTGGCATGTGTGAACAACGAACCACTGGTTTGTCACTAATGACCTATTCTTCTTTTGTTTTCCCCCCCCTCTCTCTCCCTTGATTCCCATGCCTTTCAACTTGGTTTTTTTTTTTTTTAATTTAGTCCCTATTCTTTTAATTAATGTTTGTTTTATTTGAATTAATTTATAGAATTAGAATATTTTTTTAATTTTATCCTTATTTAAAATTTTCATCTATCAAACTTGGTCCCTATTCTTTTAATTGCTATTTTTTGGGTTTGTTTTTTATTTTCTTGATTTATTTGATTTTTCAATTTAATCCCTTATTGTTTTATTTCATTTAATTTCTGTATCAGATTTGGTCCTCATTCTTTTGATTGTTATTTTTTTTTAATTCTAGATGGTTGAGAATTTTGCATCATGACCTTTTGGGCTTGCCTTCTAAGGGGTAATCTGGTCTCATGAGCTTAGCACGAGTTTCGAAGATTAACCTAATTTAACTTTGATTTTTTATAAGGTTCTTTTTTTTTTCATCATTCAATATCATATTGTTGGGACTTCAACTTCATGAGTTGTTTTGCTTTCTTTTCTATAAAGTTATTCTGATTGAGCCGGGACATGGGTTTCGATGATTAGCCTAGTTTAACTTTGGTCTTTTATTAGTTTTTTTTTGTTTTTTTTTTCAATTTTATCATTCGCCATCATATTGTTGGGCCTTCAACTTCATGAGTTTTTCCGCTTTCCTATCTAAGATGTTATTCCAATCTCATATCCTCAATCATAGGTTGGTTGAGTTAAGTAGAGGTTTTTTTTTTTCATTTTTTTATTGATTTTTTTTCATTTTTAATTATTTTGTTTCCCTAGGAGTTGACCTCCATTTTTTTATTTAGTTTTTTGTTTGGAGTTATCTTGCCCTCATAAGTTGGTCGCGTGTTTGATCTGCTGACTTGAGTTAGTTTTTTTGTCTTTTTTAATTTTTCTTTCAGGTCATCCTTCGCTGTTTGCTTTGTTAGTGATTGAATTTCAGTTTTGTTTTTTATTTTTCTCTTTATAATGTTGTTTCATTCTCATTTAATTTTTGTTTTGTTATCAAATAAGATCATTGAGATTTTTTTTAAAATATTTATAGGGTGTCTTTTCATAACATTAGAAAACACTTTTTTTTTATTGATCATTGTCGTTGACTTTTTATTTTACAGCTATATTATTAAATTAACCATGTTTATTGAACTTATTTGAATCGATGACTCAAGTCTCAAATTTTTCTTACTCTTTTAAGAATGCTGAACATTTTTTTTATGCGAAGAAAAATTTAACCCGACCCAAAGAATAGGACTGTTATCTAATGTAATACTATGCTTTATTATTGTTATGGCATGCAAAAGAAGAATAAATCAAGGTAGGATAGTAGCTAATGGAGGAAAGGATTCATCACTTCTCTTTAAATTTTTGTCTCTTCAGTGCGAATAAATCAAAACAACAGCATTTTTTTTCATGCTTTTCCAATATTTTGATGCTTTAAAATGGCTGCATGTCTGTAATTTTTTTTATTTTTTTGTGTATAAAAAATGAAGAGCCTCAACGGTGTGGGAAGGAGATTCCTTGTGTGAATAAGGCAGGCCCGCGTGATTAGAAACAGGCCATGGATCAGAACTGCATTCTTTAAACAGCATTTTGTATTAGATGTTCTGCTACTAGACAGTCCCCCTATTATCCCATATATATATGCAAGTGATGCATGCTTAAACTGTTAAACAATTGTCTGGCCTCGAAGAAGAACCTCCACAAATTTATACTCAGAAAATCACGTAATTGTTTGGAAGGACAAAATGGTGTCCAGAAGATTGATGAATTTAAGTGTTTTACAGCAAATAGGTTCTGTTTTACTTATTTCCATAGCGTTACAGGCATAGTTTAAGTTCTTCCTAAGATGAATGTCTGTTTTCCCAATTGGTTTGTCTTTTAGATCTACACTGTGTTTGATTTTCCCTACCATTCCTTTTTCAGCTGCTCGTTATGCGCGTGTTGTTTTATTTAGTCCATTTTAGCACTGAAGCTTCTCTTATTAGCATCTTGTACTGCTTAACATGCATATCAAGAGGTTTCTGTGATTTAATTTTCCAGTGAAGTTTGCTAACTTGCACTTTGGTTTACGATTTCTTTGAACATCATATTTTCTTATTTGCAATTTACGCTCCACTCTAATTTGATTACTGAAACGTACAGATGTTCGATTATTCATAGGCTTTCATTAATCTTGCATTCAAAGGTTACTCCAAAAGCCTTTCTGAATGCTCAAAAGAGAAGATGGTTTCCGGTCAAAACATATTCACAAAAAGATAAAGAAAAGAAAAATAACAGAGGTTCATGTGTTGCGTTGTTAGTCTAGAGTGTGTTTGGAAGTGTTGTACGCAGCGATTGTTTTTTAAAAGTCGAGTGTGTTTAGGAATGTGGTATGTGGTGGTTGTTTTTCAAAGTACTTTTCATTTCAAAACACATCAAAATAATATATATTTTTATTTTTTTAAATTATTTTTGACATTAGTATATTAAAATGACATGAAAGTATAAAAAAATATTAATTTAAAGCAAATAAAAAAGTAAAAAAATTTCAAATTTTTTTTTAAAAACTTCGAAACACAATGCCAAAAAATATGTATTGTATTGCAACTTTTTGTTTTTAAGTGCTGCTAACAATGTAAATTGTATGTTCAATTGTTTAAAAGAATGTCTAATATTTGAACATTTAATATTCAACAAGAAGATTGTGATGTTCTCAACAATTTAACCAATATTTTTATTGTTTTATTTTTTTTAACTTTTAGACTGTGCAGCTGCAAACAACACAACCTATATAAATGCCCCCTGAATTCATCGAACCGGCTATTCCCAGAATCGATTCTCTTAAGAATCATACAAAAGTAGGGAAGGAAGTGAAATAAATCTAAGCCAAAAGCCAAAAGTTTTTATGACGCTTGGTGGTGATCAAATAACCTCCAAGTTTTTTGCCCTTCCTCCTCACTGCAATTGTCATGCAGGAAGCATTTTGGATGCAATACCCCACCGCCCCAGAGCCACCGCGGTTCCCCTTCCCTGCCCATCTCTCAATAAGGCGCCACATTATCGATCGTTTTCTTTGCCCCATCACAAGCAGTGATACGCTTCGTTGTTTTGCTTCTTCCACTATTATGGGACCCCTTTCTTTACCCTCATGCACCGCCACCGCCACCTGCACCTGCATGCATACATCCAAAATAATTGAAATCAACAACTTTATGAATTTCTATTTAATGTTGTTAAGGCAGCAAGATACTCTTTTTTCACACATTTTTCAATAATTTTAATAACTTATCCCATATTAGTACTAACTAAATATTCTAATACATGATATAAAAAAGTTATTATGGTTGGCAGTTGGCACTAACGATGGTGCCCCTTCGAACCTTGGGGCTTCATTGACTTTAATGTCATGTTGTCTTTTGTGGACTTAAGAACTTAAGCTTAAAATTAATGGAATGTCATTGTCACTTACCCCTGGCCTTCTCCTTTGACACATATTTTTCATGGAGTGAAGCGTCTCATGAGCCCTCAGATTAAGCTTCAAACTAGATTCAGGGCCTGAATTAAAAAATAAATTACCTAATCATCAGTATGATTGCTACGGTAGTCCGTTTGATTAGTCTCATCAATTCAGTACGTAGCTATAAGTAATTACTAGAGTAATCTGACCTTGTTTGGATGGCTTAGAGACATAAAGAAGAACAATGGTATCTTGGTTCTGAACCGTGTGAGACAACGCCCATTCAAGAGCACCCATGGCTTCACGGCTTGTATCGACTACCACCATAACCTTGTTGCCATTTCCAAAACCATCGCCACAAAAACTCTCCTTGCCACTGCCCAAAAACTCCATTTTTGAATCACCTTCACTGGAACTAGAGGTGGGTTTGGACCGATGGGAGGGAGAACGGATCCCAACACGAGCTATGGATCGACCAACACTAAACTTTGTTAGTCTCCGACGTGACGGAGCCATGTTGCGCTGAGCAGAATTTTGTGTGGGAAACTGAGCAATATATATTGAGAGGAGGAGTGCTAGCTAGTCCACCGAGCTACTTGCAAGCATGTCTTTTTCCTCGGGGCGTTGATAGTTTTGACATACAACTTCTTCTTCATTAATCAAATTTCTTGTCTGTTTCTTTTCTTTTCCAAGTGAGGTGGCCTCGTCTTGTACGTGCTTACCATTACCATGTAGCTGGCACATGGACATGGGCTCCATCACCATAAGTTACTAGTTGAATTATAGGATGACATCTTAAGCGGTTCCACACTTTGTAAGACAAATCCAATCACATATCGACGATAAAGTCCTTGGCCTATTACATGCATGTCACTAATTCTTGCAATCATTAAGGTTAGGAAGAGATGAATCTAAGCACTTCCCTCTTGCAATCACTAAGCGGGATTGGTGGAGATGCACCAGGAGAAAAATTAAATAAAAGTGGGCGGGGATTCACCACGAGCGGAAGCTTCCTTTATCCAAAATATTGTTAGTTCAAGTAAAACAAAATATAAATATATCTATTAAAACATGTTTTGTTTCATTAATCATATCGAAGCCCCCCCCACTTGAGATTGAGTTTTTTTTAGCGTAACATGAACTTAATATAAATGTATCTCCCATGAAGCAATTTGATCCAACATAGTTAGAATTTAATGGACAAATTAGTTTATCAAACACACATGTCTACTGAAAATTTAATAGAGAAAAATTCAAATCTTCTTCTTTCTCTCTCAAACCAGTTTAATTCTTTCTCTTGTCCTCTCAAAGCTCACGACAAGGGATCTTCGGTACATATAAAAACGTGTGAAGGTCAGCACAAAATTCCATTAAACTTCCGACAACAATTATACGGCCATGGGAAGATTGCGGATCGATCACGATGCGAGAATTCTATAGTTATTGGTATCCAAAATAAGCGTGTTATGCAGGACACGTATTATTATTATTATTATTATTATTATTATTATTATAACAATCGAAGAAATTGTTAGAATATGATGATAACTACGTGTGTCATGATCGACATCGATCATGGACTCTTTATTTTTTCTTAATAAAATATAGGATCGATGTGATGGGGATTTTAGCAATAGTTTGCTTTGAAGTCTTTTGGAAGCTTCTCTTCTAAGGTTAACCATAAAACATTCCTTTATTCAGTATTAACAAAGAATTTTATATCGATTTTTATTTTCTTGTTCCATTTTAACTTTATTTATTTTTCTAATTACAGATTTTCTTGTTAAAAACTGACTTCTAAGACAGGTTTATTTTGAAACAATCAGCTTCAAGGCCATTAATTAGAAGAGTTATACTAATAATATTTTTTAGCCAGCCCCATACCAATTAATTTTTTTAATATAATTCATCACCACGTAAATATTCAACATCATTTTCTCTTAGGCTTTACCCTTTATATATAATTTATCCTTTATTTTTTATTTACAACTCTATACTTTATCTTTTCGACTATTTAATTTAGTAAATTTATTGTTTCTTTGCAATTCTCTTCATTACTAATAAAAGGAAAAAAAGAAGTGATGTTCACATTCAAGTATTTAAGATTAATAAAAGGAAAAACAAAATGTCCAAGGCAAAGGATGTTCCATCAGGGGAACAGAGAAATTCACACAAGTCAAAATGGAATATGAACAAAACAAAAGTGATATACATTTCGGGACCGTTGTTAGCTTACAGATTCACATTCAAGTTTCTAAGCTTTATGATCACTGAATGCCAAATTGTCTTTATTGGTCGGGAAGAATGGACTCATCGCCGGCCCCCACTATCATCATACCGAAAGACCTCTCCTCGACTGAACTACAAATAGCATCCCACTTTGTAACCAAAAAAAGGGTTATTGTCTGAGAGAGACATGCAGTAGGAGAACATGAAATTAACCAAAGAGACTGCATCTTGAATAACTTGTTTATTTAAACAAAAGCTATGTATCAAATATTAAAATCATAATTCCTAAATAAAAAAGGAGTATTGTAGAAGTATAGAATCGACAAGAAATTAAGGCATAAATAATGGGAAGACCCAAAAGAAACCCACTGCTGAATAAGCACTATAGAGGTGGAATCTACAAAAATTAAGAAAATAAAAGAAAATAAAACACCGAAGAAGCTCTAGAAACTAGTTTGATAGAACAACGTGGATAACTCTCTACTGAGAGCGGGCGGTACTGCAAAAGATTCTAGTGGAGAGTGAGGATACGTGGAACTTCTACAATGGACATTGAGAAATCCATTGGTTTGGGATGTGTGAAAAAATAAAGATATAACTTTAGGATTGAAAAAACGACAACAACTTTGCTGGTGTAGATAGCTAGATAAAATATTTCAAACGAAAACACAAAAGCTTCCTAAATTATATATATATAAAATATTAGGCCCTCACTATACCATGATAAAACATAAAAAATATAATGATATAATTTATATTACTGGAGAAATTGAAACCACAAGAAACTATATAGTCTGTTTGGAAATACGATGTAAATCATGTTCCCTTAAATTTTAAATTTGTTTTTGCTAAAAAATATTTTTTTTATGTTTTCAGATCGTTTTGATGTGCTGATATAAAAAATAATTTTTTTAAAAATAAAAAAAATATTATTTTAATGCATTTCTAAATAAAAATACTTTGAATTTTAACCACTACTATAATCTCAAATACACCCTGTATCTTGAATAACTTGTGTGTTTATTTATACATGACATATACACTACATATTATCATAATTTCTAAATAAGAAGGAAGTTCCTAAAATAAATAAAAATTACAATCTCTTGGATGGAGTCTTAAGTCAACCCTATAATCAATATTATATAATATTATATCATAAATATATAATGTTTTAATAAATAAAATAATTAGATACTAAAAAGTAAAGTTCAACAAGTCTTTAAATATTTTTATGTTTGATGAGAGTGATGGAGATGAATGGATTTAAAAGATAAAAAAAGTTACAAGGATAAACATTAGTATATGTTAATTACATGCACAACATATATAAATCTCATAAGTTTAATAAACATAACAACAATTATGCTTTTTTTTTTTTTAAAACTAAGTATAATATATAATGGTAAAATAGATTTACACCCATCCACCTAGGAAGCCCAAGTCCGAGTTTACTCTCCCCTCCTCCACTATTTGGTAAAAGAAAAGGAGAGAAAATTGATAGGATTTAATCCTAAGAACCATAACTACTAGTTAGGAGTATGAGGCCTTTACTTCCTTATAAAGATACGAGTGGAATGAGAGTTAGATATCAAATTCAACTCAAATTTTTTAAAAATACAAAAACTAATTGCTATTTATTATTATAACTCTTTTGAGGGGTGGAATTAAACATCCACAAATATCCATTCATTGTGAGTATATGCTTGTATATGATAAGTTGTTATATCTTAAAGAACAAGCGGTCTTTAACCTATTGCATAAAAAAAAAACTTTGATATGCCATCACATCTAAATTTGTTCTATTTTTCTTTATTGTATGATCACTAACAACATCACAAACCAAGTTCATCACTAACAACATCCAGACCAAACTGATGATCTATTTAAAAGCAGTCGCCATACATGTTTGAGAATAACCACTTTATTCTAAGTTTGAGCCCTTTTTATCCTAGGCCACCTTCCTTAAATGGATAACAAACATAGACCCAGGCCATCTTAGCCCCTAAGTAGGAGAGAGAGTAGCCTTTCTAAAGGAAAGCAACCAAGATACCAGCCCTCTTAATAATAAAGCAAGGAAAAATAAACATGGAGGACCAATAAACTTGGATGAAGACGAAAGCTGATTTGATAAGTTAAAGACGCCTAATATAAATAATTGAAGCTAAGGTCCGCAGTTTAATCCTGGAGAGAATTCGCTCCACCAAAGGCTTACAATCAAAATGACTCTGTGTAGTAGATATCAATGGGACACCCAAATATCTTACTAGTAGAGAACCCAACCTAAAACCTAAAAGATCCTACAAAGAGGTTCCAAACTCATCATCAACTCCTGATAAGAAGACTAAGGCTCTTTTCTAGATTTATAACAAGACTACACAACCCTGCAAAATCATCCAAAACCTTTCTCACATACTTGACTAAGTCCCTATCTACCCGACAGTAGATCATAAGGTCATCAGCAAAGCACATGTGAGTAATGGCATTATGTTGGCACCACCAGTTATAACAAAACCTCGGGTTTTGTGAATCCTCTTTAAGAATGCCTC
Source organism: Populus trichocarpa (assembly GCF_000002775.5). NCBI lineage: Eukaryota > Viridiplantae > Streptophyta > Magnoliopsida > Malpighiales > Salicaceae > Populus > Populus trichocarpa. Next base: position 8,476,304 of record NC_037299.2, on the reverse strand, counting down.
CTAAACCTTTTATAGCCAAAACAAAAAAAATAAGAGGATAAAGAATCATCTTGCTGAAAACCCTTGGAAGATGGGAAGAGACCATGATTCTCTCCATTTATAGCTATAGAGAAATAAATCGTAGACATGCATACCTCAATCCATCTAACCATGACACCAGGTACTCCAATAGCTCTTAAACCTGTAAGGATAAAATCGCAACTAACTATATCAAAAGCTTTACTGATGTCAATTTCCAAAGCACATCTAGACATATAACTAGCTAAGTGGTAGTCAAGCATTAACTTTTGAGTTAACAAGATAGCATCGAATATTTGTCTTCTCAGAACAAAAGCATTTTGAGTAGGTCCAATGATCTTCAGAAAAATCTCCTTTAATCTATTCATAATGACTTTAGATATGTATTTGTACATCACATTACAACATGAGATAGTTCTAAAGTCATTCATAGTGGTTGGAGTTTCAACCTTTAGGGCCAAGGCAATTCTAATAGCATTAACACATCTAAGCAAAGTAGAGGAATAAAAAAAACACTTCACAACAGTAATGAAGTCTTCACCATTAATATTCCAACTTCTTTTGAAGAATAATGAGGTATAACTATCTAGTCTAGGAGCTTTATCATCTGGATGGAAAATAAAGATTATTTGATCTCATCATCAGTGATGCGTGACTCCAAAAGAGGAACACTATTATGAGCAATCTTGTCAGAAAAGCATCAGGAGTCATCCTCTATAGTGATTGTCGAGTGTTAAGAAAGTAGCCCTTAAAAGTAGCAGATTGCCAACTGACCCTAACCCTACTGATCCTAAATCCGAGATCATGTCTCATCAGTCAACCAATAAATCTTGTTCCTTACCTGTCTATATAATAGAGATTTATGAAAGAATTTGGTATTCTTGACTCTTAAGTTTAACAATTGAATTTGAGACCTCTGCTTGTAAAATGCTTCCTTATCTTTACTCAATTGAAAAAACTCCTTTGTAAGCTTTTTCTCTGCCCACTGATACTCAAAATCTAAAAAGAACTATCAAGTACAATCTGTGCTGCAATCCATCTAGTCTTTGCCTCAATCACACAACTAATTATGTGGCTAATGTGTTGGTGGTGCAAAGACTTTAACTTAAGCTTTAGCAATCCAAGTCTCTTAGTAAACTTATACATAGGGTTATCATCCATAGAAAACTATCATGTATCTGCAACTGAACCTAATAAGTTATTTATGACTTTATTTAGTTATAAACTTGCATTAACTTGCCCTTACAAGATTAGTCATAAACTTCATTATTTATGAGGGATGTTATATAATAGGCATATGTAGTTACAAACATCTCACATGAATAAAGGCACGGTGAAGAAGATTACCAATTTAGAATATTATTGGTCAATTATGGAAGTTATTAGTTTTGAATATGTGTTGATCACTCATATAATTTTTTGAATTAATTATGCTAAATGTTTATTTTTTTCTTTCCAATAAAGATAAATTATAGTTAGGAACATAATCTTGAGCGAAGCCAGGTAGCAGCCTCACAAATCTAGCAAAATATAGGTGTTTGATATTCTAAACCTTAAGAAAGGGTATATTATTTCAAAAGAAGCTAGATTAAAAAGAAAAGGAAGAAGAAAAGGTAAGACAAAATATACAAAACAAACTAGAATGTAAAGGAAAAAAATAAATTGTAAGAAAGTAGTAAATCACACATAAAAGATTATGTATATAAGGTTGACTTTGTTATTAGTAATTGGATGACCTATTTATGTTGTTACCGAGTTAAAATCTTATGTAAACTATAATTCTTAATTCTATACAAATTGTTCATAGTAGATCAAGAGCTCGCAATATGAAACCTAATATAATTTATATTTTTACCAGCATGTCTCCGTATTGGAAGTCATATATTTTCTTACTAATTTGTAATAGCTGTCAATGTAATCTGTTACGTACTATTATTTAGAGTAGGACTTGATCTTTTAGTCAATCACATAAACCCTTATCTCTATAGACAATTGACCTTTTCTGGTTGATCATGTTTTTAGCTCTCTTAATTGATCACTTCTCATCTTCCCTTGGTTGATCACTTCCCATCTTCCTTGTTTAATTTGAACTCTTCTTAGATTTGCTAATTTCATTATTTATGATCAGTTATAGCCTTTCTTTCCCTATTTGGTAGTGAACAATTAGTATTTTTACATAGTTGACACATGTTTAACTTTTTATATAGATAAGGCCTTCTATATTCTTTTATTTCTATATTGAATAAAGGAATATTCCTATATCATGTTAATGTTATAATCAATTAAACAAATCAACAATCTATGATATGAATAATGAGTATTGTTTACTCAAAACTATTGACCGTGCTTTTAGTGTTTGCCCAACATTCTAGCCAATCAAATCATTTCAAACAAGCATGCTTTGGCTATTTCGGGTACGATGTTTAGGTTCCATAACCTATAATGTTTAAACCATAGTTAATTCATCTACTTTATAATAAAGAGATAGAATCCTACAAATTAGAACCCAGCAAGGCTCCAAATGATTAAAAACCACTCAAGGTTTGACAAAAAAAAAAAAAGTCTAACAAGACTCTAGTAAATTAGAACTTGGCAAAGCTTTGAGACCAACAAGGCTCTAGTTGATTATAAACTCAATAATTTTTTATCAAGTTTACATTGATATTGTATTTTTTTAAAAAAATCAAAATACAAAAAATATAAAAAATAATTAGACAAGGGACTAATATGCAAAGGTTCTGAGCCCAACAAGGCTTCAATTGATTAAAAACCACTCAAGGTTTAACAAAGAAAGTGTTCAGTAAGACTCCAGCAAATTAGAACCTGACAAAGTTCTAAGATCAGCAAAGCTCTAGTTGATTATAAACTCAGTAATTTGTTTTTATCAAGTTGACGTTGATATTGTATTTTTAAAAAAAAAATTAAAATACAAAAAATATAAAAAATTATTGGATAAGGGACTAATATGCAAAGGATAGAGATGAGGGACTAGAGTATGTTTTAGTTTCTTGGGGACCAAGAAATTAGAAGGAAAATGACATATTTGTTTTACCTATAAATAGGTGTAGAAGAGAGATATAAATTTTTTGAAGGAAGGATGGAAGAAGCTAACGAGATACTTGAAAAGAGATATAGGTTTCTTTTAAATAAATTGAGGAAAAACATAGACTTAATATGAAAATGATTAAAGATCATTGCATTGGGATTATGACAATGAATGAGAGATCAACTTATGTCATTCTAGAGTCCAATATTAGAGGGGGATATAATGGTAAAAGAAGTTTAAAGCATGAAGTAGGAAAATTGTAAAATTTAATAAAATAAATTCTATAAAGAAATGATCAAAGCAATAGAGTATGTCAATTCAAAATTAAATGACAAAATAAGAAAAGTAAATGATAAAGTAATTTTTGAATTTAATCATATTATAATAGAAATGATGTATAGGATTTTTAAATAAGTGGCAGATGAAGTAAAAAAATCATTTAGATGAAAAAGAAAAAAATAAACTAAACTTTAGAAAGATAGATTTTAGATAAAATGAAAAGGTTGTCCAAAACAATATAATATCAAGAAAAACCTTCTGTTTGAATCTAAAATGAACTTAGAAAGGCCTTTAGTAATAGAAAAAGTTGGAAGTAGTTCAAATGATAAGTTTACTAATTATAAGAATTCACCATCGAGGGATGTTGGTGAAAGACTAATCCAAGACTAATTCCAAACAACTCATAAATAAGTAGATCTCAAAGTAGAGCTAATCCATAGTACATTCTAGGGATAATGGAACAAGCCTCCGAACTAAAGGTTTAACAAACCAATAAGCCAATATATAGAAGACCCTATCTAGACCACATTGATAGAATGTATCCTTACCCTAGCAATTTCAAGTTTCTAAACTTCACATTGTTTAATGGCCAATGAACAATATCTGTTTTAAAACATATAGAAAAATTTATTTGCTAATGTTAATTTTGACTTCTTGAGACTAAGACTATTCCCAAACTTATTGTTTGTGAATGATTTTACTTGGTACATAAATTTGACACCGAATTTAGTCCAGAGTGGGAATGAAATGCAAACAATATTTCAGGCTCATTTCTGTAGCACATAATTAAAGTTTGTTTTGGTTGATTTAATGAAACTGAAATAGTACCTTGGAGAAATTATAAAACAATATTTAGATAGATTCATGGAAGCTAGGAAAAAATATTGGGCTAGGATTCCAAAGAAGAAATTTATAATGATTGCTCAAAAGCTATAAATTTAGAATTAAGAAAAACATTTGAAGAAATGAAGTTTAATATATATATATATATATATATATATATAAAAGTAAAAGCTTCAATATATGAGAATTTGTTAAAGGAAAAGAAGGAAAATAAAATCCTAAATTTTAAGACGTAATGGGAATGTAGTAGAGTTTGTGTCAGGAAAACCTGTAATTTGCAAAGTACTGACTAGAAAGAATATCAAAGCCTTAAAATCTTAAAAATCAAATAAGCAAAGGCATTACTTATTTGATATAAATCAAGTTGATGCTATATTTGATTGGTTAAAATCAAATAAGCTATAAATAGAGTCTTAATGTATGTTAAAAGCTAGAAGAGTTAATATTTTTCAAGTCTGAATGTATGTGAGCTTAGGATTCATATTGTAAATATTGTAAGAGGAATTTCATTTGAAAAAATATATATATATATTATTAAAAGATTTAAAATAGTATAATTCAACTCAGTTCTACTTTGAATTTGTTCCAAACACAAGTGAGAATTCAAAATGGGTTCTAATAGGGTGTGAAGAGCTTAAAAGAGAAAAACATATGCCTTCTCCATTAGATAGCATTAGAGCCGAGTTCCCACATCTGATCCATTGCCCATCAGCCAACTGAAAACTAAATACACAAATCCAAGAACAGAGAAAGAAAGATCATCAACATTGGATGTTATACTGCATAATATATATCTCTGCCTCAACTCTCAGCGATCTTTGCTCAATTTTGGAGTGCGTTCCATTTCCACTCGAATGACTCCCTCATCATCCATTCGTCCAACATCATTGAAAGTTTGACCACTCATCTGATCGGACGCTTTTAGGATGGATGCCACAGCTCCCGTGGCATTCTCTTCAATGGGGATCACCATCTCCTCCTTCCCAGTATCTTTATTTAAACACTTTCGTCCGGTACCTCCGCGCTCACGTGCAGCCCTTGTTTCTTCAGCAATGTCCTCTGCCGTTGTCAACTTCCCTCTTATGCTGTCCTTAATTGACCCAAACCCAAGACTGTCAAAGATTGTCTCTCTTGTTGTAGTTCCTCTAGCAAAAAAACGCAAGAGCAATTAGATTCATTAAGGAAAACAATGCTTAAGCTCGGCTAGCTCGATCGCTTGTACCTTTCAGCTTCAATGTCTTTAGCTTCTTTTTGGGCAGCTTCCTCTCTATGTTCTTCACCTCTCAGCTTCATCCCCTCCGTTTTCCTCCTTGCCGCCTCCTCGGTTTCACTCAATTTCTCCTGAAGTACCAAAAATCAATAGGATTTGATTAATAGTAATATGTCGTCATACGAGAATCGTTGTTAAAATTATCCACATGATTGACAAACCTTGGTTGCCTCTGTAGTCTCTGCTGCTTTCTCTTTCACTTCCTCTTTTTTACCAGATAAGAAGTCCACGGCTTTTCTTGCAGCATCTTTAGCCGACTCTGTGAGCCCGCCGAGCTTACTAACAGTAACATCCTTTCCTTCCTTTGCTTTCTCTGCTGTATAATCCTTCGTTTCCTTTGACTTCTCTGCAGCGTAATCCTTATACTCACCTGTCTTCTCTAAAGCAGAATTCTTTGTTTCCTTAGCTTTCTCTGTTGCATAATCTTTGTACTCATCGACCTTTCCCATCACCGAATCCTTAGTGTCTTTGGCTTTCTGAGCGGCATAATCTTTGTACTCTTTCGCCTTATCTTCATACTCCCCAATCTTTTGCTTTGCTGATTCCTTGGTTTCATCTATCTTACATGCAGCAGAATCTGTAGTCTCTTTCGCCTTCTGAGTCGTACAATTTTTATACCCCTTTGCCTTCTCTGCAACAGAATCCTTATTCTCTCTAGCCTTCTCTTCAGCTGCATCAGCAGTTTCCGTTGTTTGCTCTGCAGCCTCAAAGCTCATACCAACAACAGCATCTTTAGCATGCCCCAAAGTGTCAGCAACTGATCTTAACACCGATCCAATAACCCCTGGTCTTTCTTGTTGTGGTTGATCTGTGGCCATTTTGGCTTCTCGTTCTTCATAGCATTCTCTTTCTCTATTAACGTCCCTGAGATCAGATGCTGCTTGCCATGCTGCTGCCTCAGCCCTCTCCTCCTTCTCGTGCCTGGATGCCATGACTCAATCACTGAAAACAAAAGGTTGTACAGAAAAATAAACAAAGAAGAGAAGATTACTAGGTGAACTTTTTCTCTTTTTAACTTCTCTTATGACTCTTGCTCGCTAGTTTAGATTAGGTCTTAGAGTTGCTCCGATATATATTCGTGGCTCATAACAGTAACATCTTATGTGAAGATGACGAGTAGAATTGGTTTCTTAGGTGACTGACACGTATTGGACCTGCTGGAGAGCTGAGAGACGTCGTTGTTCATGCAAAGCGGCGAATATGTCGTGTATGTAAGGACAGCTACTTTGGTGTTGAAGGCTAAGCACTTACACCTGTCCTGCCACATGGAACATGAAGATCGCTCTGTTCTGTTGTTATAGCCTGAAAGGTCTTTCATCTTGGACCAGGGACCTTTCTCGGCCTTCAACAATGGCTTCTAAATATTTTCCCAAGAACAACGCAAATATAGAGAATTAATTTCTTGGCAGGTTAATTTTTTGTAGATATTAATTTCATTGTCCTTAATTTGATCTAATTTTCATGTTTTAAAGAGAAATAGCTTCAGAAAATGATTTTTCAATTTTTTAAAATTCAAATATTAAAAAGAAAAGAAAATATTAGAAAATAAATTTACCTCTATAAAATAACGTTCAAGAACTACGAAATTAAAAGGATTTTAAATTATTGGGAGGGAATTTTTTTTTTCTTTCCTTCACGCCTGCCTTTCCTTTCAACACAGTCTCTCTTTTTCTACATCTTCTTTGTTTTTGTTTTTTTTTTTTTTTTAGTCTTTATTAGATGTTAGTGATGAATTTTGTGTATAACAAGTTTAGAATTTCTAGGGTTTGTGTGTGCAATTTGATTTTACAAATTTCTTTAATGTCTCGTTGATTTGATTTATTTTTAAATTAGTTTTAGGTAGGATGTAGAGGTTACTAAGCTGGTGAATGGCAGGCCGATCAATATAACTTGGAGTTTATGCAGTGGATGAAGTGTTATTTTGATTCTGCCAACAGAGAACTTATCAAGTAATTTCATGGTTTTCTTATTTTGATAGTTTTTTCTATGATATTTAATTCAAATAAATTTTTGAAATTATTATTCCGCGATTTTGTTTCAGTTTATGCAAAATGCTTAAGAAACTAAACTAATAGTGGGCCTTTTTGTTTCTTTATTTTGAAATTAGGGTTTCAAATTGAGTGCTTCTGTTTTGTTTCTAGGGTTTTGGCTTTAAGTCTTATGGTCATAATGGGTATGGACTGGCTTGGCGAAGGATGGTGTGTAAAATGAGGGCTCGTCAAGTACTAATCAAGTATAATAAGAACTCTTCAAAATCACCAGGGAAGGCCATTCCTTCGACTTTAAAATCCACGAGGGACCATTTTTCCTAAGATTCCTCTCTTTGAGTATCCATCCTCTAATAAACTAATCAAGATTTACATCCATCTGCCACACAAAAAGCCACATATCACAGCAATAAAAGAGATTAACACAACATCTAAACAAAAGATTCTAATAAAACTGCAAAATTTATAACTTAGACCTCAAATTAATCACCTGCTAATATTGATCTTTAATTTCTCTACATAAAAAGACAGCCGAGAGGCATGTGGTTGCCTATTTGTGGGCTTTTTCTTCTTCAAAGCACAGCCGAGAGGCATGTGGTTGCCTATTTGTGGGCCTTTTCTTCTTCTTTCTTTGTTGCTTTTCATGAAGTCTATCGTCACCATCTGCGTAAAAATTGTTCAAATATTAGCTTAGGCCTCAAATCACCTACTAATGTTAGACATTTTATCGTTGGAGATTTGTTTTGTAGCATGTCGTCTTTATTTGTGCACCAGGCAAGTAGGGGTGAAGATTGTCGTGGTTTAATCATTAGAGTTAAACAATTGAAAGGCTTAAAAGTCTGCAGCCTCTTGTTATACAGGAGTCTTACTACATGGTTCAAATCAGGAGCCTTTCTATTATTTTCTTTGTCCTAACGAGTAATAAAAGAGGAACATTTTGGTTTGTACTTTTGGTTGTTCTCTGGGAATAACTACTAATTAATGCTTAATTTTTTAGAATTCCCATTAATTATTTGCAGATATTGTTTGAGCACACAACCAAAGATGGAATTATTAAAGATTGATTAAACAAAAAATCTGGTTCATGCAACCTATCACTTGGCCTCTATATAGGGCATATACAACTATTATGCAAAAATAAGCTATAGAATAAATACGATTCCCTTTACTATACTAAATTAACAGCATAAAGAAACAAAGTTAACAGGAAACACAGTTGTATGGCGTTGTGTCATTTCTTTACAAGCCTTTGGGGTTAAGCATGGAGTTGAGAACTTGAGACATAAGGAAAAGATCAGTTTATTGAATCTCATGATAAAGTTTGTGTTGACCAGATACTTAATGCCAATTATTATTCGTGTCGCAAGGAACATATCAGTGAGCTATATTTAAGAGGTTTGAAATAAAATAAAATAAATCACCATCTAATTTTATGGTAATTAAGAACCCTAACTAGTTTTCTAGAGATTATAGGTAAGAGAAAAGTTATATTAAAAGAAGATAAAAATCACCCTAAAACATCTTATCTAAGATAATTTTTTTAATGATAAAGATATCTATTATGTTTATACTATGGGTTTGCATAAACTAATACATGTGTGTTCACTCATTAAAAATTTATAGACCTAAGTCATTAATTTGGGATCCAAGCCTAGCAACAAAGTCTAATCCTCACTTTTAAAATACAGATGCCAGATTTGAAAGAAGATGATAAATTAGGTTTTGGCATGTTTCTTTTTATTATGCAATTTGTGATTTTATTTCAAAAAATTTGAATTCACAAGGATATAACTCTTTTAAAGATTTTACCATCTCGAGTTAATTCTTTGATGAAAACAAAACCTTATATTTTCTTTTGAAAAACTACAAAGTTTCAACTTCTCGGGAACAAAACCCTTTGAGTATCATACCACTCATGGGTTAACTCTTGGACTAAAATAAAACAACATTTTATTTACGTAAATCTTTAGAGAAAGCAAGGTTATATATATTTTTTTAAACGACAAAACTCAACTTGTTAGGATGGAATCCTTTTAAGGATTATATTGTCCACATATTGATTCTTTAATAAAAATTTCTTTTATTTAATCTTTTTGACAAAAAAAAAATCAAACTTTTAGATGATATAATTTAATTTCTCAAAGACATAATTCCCTTTCGAGGATTACATGATTCCCAACTCCATAATGATCAATCAACATTACACAACAAAGTCCATATAATTGCCATTAAAATGCAAGTCTCAACATGGTCCATAAATATGTCTATATGTATAAGAATATTATTCACATATTAGAAATAATTCAACACAACTAGTTAATAGAAATGAATATAATCTAACACAAAAATCATGCACACGTCGCAAATTAAACAAAACAAAATAAATAACAACATACAAGAAAATACACATTCAAGAATAAAAAACCAACACATGCGTTATAAATTATTTTAAAAATAATTAAATCACATATTAAGGTTCAAAATTGACTTTTGCAAGTTGCTGGAGTTGGCTGGAATTGGATTGAAGTTGTTAGAACAAAGAGAGACACAACAACGATGCATGCACCCATGCACTAGAGCCTAGAGTATTGTTGAAGATGGGGCATGTAATTCTCACACGCCTATTTAAAACTTGTAAGAAAATAAAACAAAAAACACACTAACTTAAAACTTGGATCTTTGGACAAAAGATGGATTAGAATTTGTGGTGACTTGGTAACCTGAGGTTTAATTGATTTCAGTACGTTTCATTTCAAATAGGGGTTTTTATTGGGTTTGGTTGAGTGGAGATTCATGACGTGGAAAGGTTTTTGATGAGGATTTGTGATCAATTGAGAGGATTCTTGTGAGTAATGTTATGGTGACATTGTGTTGTGTAAAAGATCAGAGTTGAGCCAAATAACTTGAACTTTTTTATGACAAGGCTTAAACTTCCTTATTATAGGGTTGAACTTTCTAATGGAAAACCTTGGACTTCCTGATAATAGGGTTAAAACTTCTTGATGATAGTGCTTGAACTCCTAATTGAAGGGCTTAAATTTCTGATAGGAGAGCTTGAACTTCTTGATAACATTGTTGATCTTTTTTATTGCATAGCTTGAACTTTCTCATAAAGGTTTGAAATTCCTGATTACAGAGCTTGAAACTTCATGATGACAGAGCTTGAAACTTCATGATGACCAGGGTTTAAATTCCTGATGACAGAGCTTTAACTTCATAGTAACAAAGCCTAAACTTCTTGATTACAGGGCTAGACTTATAAATGGCATAGTTTGAACTTTAGATGATAAAGCTTAAACTTATCGATGACAAGGCTTCAAACTTCCTAATGATAGGGCTTAGAACTTCCTTATCACAAGGCTTCAAGTTCTGGATGATAGGTCTGCAACTTCCAGATGACAGGGCTAAACTTTCTAATGGCAAAGCTTGAACTTCCTGATAACATCGTTTTAACTTCTTGATGACAATGCTTGAACTAAAAATGTCCTTTCTTAGAATCATAAATAGGGTTATTGATATAAAACAAAACAAAACAAACACCTTAATATTTGTCAAACCATGTTGTTGCACCTGCAAATAAATAGGACTCTCCAAAATAAAAGATAAAAGATGTGAAAAATATAGTTATCACCTAGTAATTACAAGGAACTAAAAGTCCTAAAAATAAACATTGGTTCTAGAGATTTAGAAAAGAGATTAGTTATGCTTAAAGGAAGAATAAGGTCGTCCTTATCGTATCCTTTCAAATGAAAGGTTAACCTTTATTAAGTGTTTTCTTTTAAATTTGTCTTTTAATTTCCATAAAAAGTCTTAATTATCTTTTGAGCTTTATTTGCAATTTATTTTAATTATTTGTGAAAAATAAGACATTGATCACTTAGAAAATAAGATTTGTCAATTAAATTGTTTTTGAAAAATGTGATGTCGACCTCTTAAAAAAGGAGACATGTGAGACATGTCGAATTAGACATTTGTGAAATAAGTGTTCAACTCATAAGGATGGTAAAAATTAGGCTTTTACCTCATTCTTTTAACTAAGTCCAAAATAGGTCTAAAAGGTGCGAGTCATACTTATTTGAACCTATGTAGGATCACGTTCACTCAGTTTAAATTATTATATTTCATCGATGAAAGAATATTGCACAACATCCAAAAACAAACTCATGCCTATAAAATAAATCATTTTTATTTTTTTTATTTTTATAATAATATTATTATTAGGGATATTCAGACTCACATTCATATAAAAATATAAAATGTATAAAAATGCAAATAAATTCATCCAAGCAAATAACATTCGTATATTTTCACCCATAGAATCAGACACACACATGAAATCATATGAAAACAAATAATATTTTTTTCACACAAACAAATCAAACATTTTCTCATATAATTATTCTGATGCAAAAGATAAATTTCAACCTTATACAACGAAGCTAATGTTCACCAAATTTAGATGTGTCCATACTCAAATTTGGATTCATTCTCACCAAATTAAAACAAGTCCAAACATAAATTTATACAAGTCTACATGCAAATTTAAACATATATATACATGTTCAATCATAAAAACTAGAGTTGATAATCAATCCAAGACAGTGTATGGAAAATCAAAAATAGTCTCGAAAGCGACTAGAGTTGATCCAAAAATAATGGAACAAATCAAGGTAGTGGCAGCACATGGCTTGCATACGTGGGCAGTGGAGGAGGGAATTGGACAGTGATGGTGCATGTAGCACATATTCTGTATCAAATCTTACAAAAAAAATACAAGCAACGAATAAATACTTGGGAGCTTGAGTTTGGCCAAACTAGGACAAGAATGTTGGTGTTTTTTATCTTTTGCGGTTGACGATAACTAGGGATGAGAAAAGGCGATGAGGTTATTATGGACTAATTTCAAGGTTGATCTGTCATTGTTGGGTTCAATGTTTTGTGGTGGGGAAAAAGCAATTTGCGGTGGTTTTTTTATGGGCTTTGTTAATCTGATGGAAAACAGGGTTGGGCAAGTGGTGTGGTGATGTTTTTTATTGTTGTCTTAGGTTTAGTTAAAGAAGCGAACAATGGTCACCATATCAGTGCTGTTATTATGGATTTAGATGGTGGTTACTTAGTCAATTTCTGAATGGAGGAGAGGGACTTGGTTGACTGAATTAGAAAATATAGAGTTAATAGGTTAAATAAGATAATTGTGGTGGCTTCTACTAAGAGGTTATTGTGGTGAATTAATGGAAGGGAAGGGATAAATAGGTTATGGTTGATGTATAAGTGGGAGAGGTATTGTTGGTGGTAGCAGTCTGGAGAAACAATTTTGGATGACGAATTATTAAAAGAGGGAATGAAATGGAGACTCTTCCTCTTATGGTCTTTATGTTGTTTTTGGTTTTTAAATGGAAAAAAAAATGTCTAAAACTAGTGTTAAGACTGAGATTATAGGGCTAAGTTTCTAGGAATGAGGGGATGAGTTTATAGGATTGAGACTAGGATTTTAGGGTTGTATTTATGTGATTTTGGCCAATTTTAATGGTGAAAAAAATTATAGTTAGTGTGATTTGTATTTTGATAAAGAAAATAAATAATGTAGTAAAAAAGATGTTATTATTGGAAAATCCAAGAATTCAATTGAGTCTTCAAAATCTTCATCTTTTTTCATTACAGTCCATAGCTTTTTGATTTTTTAATTTTGATTAGAGGTTTAATTTTGGATCTTATTTTCAATTTCATTCTGAAATAAATTAGGTTAACTCTTGAATTTGGCCACTTATTTCAGTTTAGTTCTTGTTTTATAATTGTGTTATGGGTCAATTTTACCCTAATTCTCCTTTATCACTTTAATTTATCCCTAATTAAATCAATTAAACTTTAGATTTGGCATTTTGTTACAAATTCACCCTTGGTCCTTCAATACTTTTAATTTCAACCTATCCAACCCATTTTCTTATCAATTATTTTCTCAATTGCATCCTAAATTATTCTTGATATTTTTTACCTTTTTCAACTCGGTCTTTGGCTTGTTAAATTCAATTATCTATTCAATTTTTATCTCCAATTGTATTTCTACCCTTCTATTTTATTATTATTTTTTATTTTATTTTATTTTATTTTTACTATGTTTTTCATCATTTTTATTTTGGATTATTTTTTGAATATTTATAACTTAACTAGTCACACAAAAATAAACAAAATTGATGAAAAAAGTATGAAATGATTAGAATTGACTAGATTTATTGAAAATGAATTATAATTCACGTCCACTATTCATGTGTGAACGATAGGACGTTAATTATAATTCACGTTTACTATTCACGCTGTGAACAAAGAATGAAGAAGAAGAAGAAGAAAGCTACCTAGTGCGGCGGTGGTCTGGGCATGAAGGGTGACGAGGTGCTAGCGATGGCAACGATGGAATTTGGAGGTGGATGACAGAGAAAGAAAAGGAAGAAGAAGAAAATCTGTAGAGGGGAGAAGGAGGAGAGGAAGAAGAAGAGTGAGAGTTGTGGCCGCTGTTGTTGAACAGAGGTGTTCAAGTGGCGACTTATGGTGGAAATGGTGGTGGTTAGACCGGTAATGAGAGTGGTGGGCGGCTGAAGAGGCAGCGATGAGAGAGATAAGGAACAGAGGGTAGTGTCGGCTAGGGAGGGAAAAACTGGGGAGAGGCTGATTTTTTACCTATTTTGGACCCAATTTTCTTCATGCTCAGGACATGAAATCCACTCTTATTTATAGGAGGTTAAAGAGGGTAATCTTGTCTACAAGGAAAATATTCCAGCCCTTGATTCGGTTGGGAACGATCCCAACCGTTGGTTCAAAGTAGGTACCATGAACTATCAAATCTGATAGTTCAAGGCTGCCTGAGTTGGTCTCTTTAGACCGACATCGCGGCTGTTGTGATGTTAATAAGCCTGAACGGACCATACTAGGGGATATAGGGATGTCACACTACAAGATTTCACAGTTTTACCGACGGACAAATTCCGTCGGTGTGTGATTAGAAGTTCGTCGGTGATTTTTTTACCGACGTCATCACCGACGGAATTATTCCGTCGGCTTTACCTTCGTCGGTGATTCCCCATTTCGTCGGTATATCAGTCGGAAAAACAAAAAAACCATTTACCGAAGGTTTTACAGACGGAAAGTACGCGCCAAAAAAAAAAAGATTCCCGCTTGAAATATACCGACGGATTTTCATTATGTCGGTGACATTGAAATTACCGACGGAAAATATCCGTCGTTACATCGGTCGGTGAATGTATGAAATACCGACGGAATATGTCCGTCTGTAAATTCGTCGGTACTTGTGGAAGCTACTGTTAAATGGCGACGGATGAAGTCCGTCGGAAAGTCTGTCAGTGAACGTTTAAAATACCGACCGAATTCATCCGTCGGTAAAATCCTTGGTAATAGTTTTTTTCTTAATTTGTTTTTAAAAAATTATTTAGGATATATAATATAAAACTATATAAATTAATTGTTATACAAACCAATTATGCAAATAAATTTTTTATTAAACATAAAAAAAAAAAAACAAAGTTAAATAATATTCATTACAAACTGAATATGTTTCAAGAAAAATAATAAATGAAGTTTTAAAGGTAAATAATGTTGATTACAAATTAATATAAAGATGATGGAGCTTGAGGAGGAGGAGGAGATCCTGGCGGAGGCTGGTGGTTATACGGCCAAAAAGGATTAGGCGCACATGTTCTGCTATTTGACAATTTCATAATCATTTCGTAAAGCTGGTCATAAGCCGCTTTTTGCTGTTCCTGAGCCGCTTCATACTCCGCTTTTTGTTGTGCTTGAGACGCTTTGAATTGCTCAGACTCCGCTCTTTGTTCCGCTCTTTGTTGTGCATGAGACACTTTGAGTTGTGCGTACTCCGCTTGTAGGTTATCGTATTTCTCGGTGAGTTGCTGCAAAGCCACGAACTCCTTAGATTGGGAGCTCGATATTGATTGGGAGCTCCCAACGGTTGAAACACTACGGGTCGACCGCAAGTTGTCGGCCGTAGAGTTGTAGAGCCCGTAAACCCGATTTTTATCGGGTCCACCTGACGAGCCAACCTCCATCCACAAATCCGGATCGAATTCCGGATGGGTCAAAGTATCGTCCCCGTATCTCTCCCTCAACCGATTATTATAGGTCTCCTGAAAATAAAAATAAAAAAGTAATCATCATATTCAATACAATAAACATAATAACTTACATAATAACTTACAAAATAAAATGGTTGAACAAACATACCACGAAATGCTGAGCACGGTTATCAACGAACTATTGCGCCCCCTTCTGGCGGTCTTGACTCCGCACGTGCGTCTCCACAAACAGCTCCATCGGGCTCAGCTCACGTCCAAGAGACGCAGCCTATAATGAAAAAAGATATATTAACAACAACTGAATTTTAACGATATATTTCATTTAAATTAATCTTACCATCCGTTTCGCATGTGCAGCAAACGGAACGGAGCCGCCAGTGTGAGTTGTCACCCCGCCATGAATTGGCCGATTCCGGTTGCCAGCACCGGACTGTGAGCGTCGTGTGAACCGCTCAGACGTCACGTGCTCAAGATAGTGCGACCATATATCTTCCGGGATGTATATCGGTTTGAAATGCCTCCAAACCGCAACATCGTTCCAGCCTTGGAAACCCCTATCCCTCGCGGTTTTTTTTGCCTTTTTCTGTGCTTCATACCAAAAATCACGCAACCTGCTTCACGCAACCAAAAATTACATTTCGAAACATAAATTTTTGTCTAAAAAAAATCCTGTATTGTTTTCGATCTTACCTAGTTGCCGCGTGATTTTCCCACACCCTCCTCACAACAGCGTTATGCTCAATGTCCCAGCAAAATTTGTGCTTTGTATAAATAAACAAGTTTAAATAAAAATAATAATTTATTTACAATTATATTAATAAGCTGAAAATTATAAATTAATATCAACCTCAAACCTGTTAAACCATGCATTGATTTGAGGCATCCATTCAGGATGCTTGGATATCTGACTCCATTGAAACAATGGAATCTCCATCGACGATTTAAACGCCGATGATATTACTCGGGCGGCTTCAATGTTTGTGAACCTGAAAATAAATGAAATAAATTCAATAGTGATTACTTGATAAATTATCTTGTAATTTTTTTTTAAAAAAACTAAAACCTTAACAAACTTACATTGAAAGGTCGTCCTTCCATTGTGCCTCGTACTTGCGGGTAAATTGATTCCGTTGCGAAGGCACGCCGCCTCTGCGCTGGAAGCGGCAGCATCGGTTGACGGCGCAGGTGGTGTAGGTGCCTCTTCTTGAGAGGCACCTAAGGAAATATCATCCTCGCTGCTAGACGAACTAGCTGCGACCGCACCTGAGCGACCAGCTCTGGTTTTCGTTCTACGCATCTACACAATTTGATACAAATAATTATATAATTAAATTCAAATGTAAAAAAAAAATTCGACAGCACCTCCCCTATACCGGATACTACCCAAATCCACAAACCTGCACATATTAACAATAGCCACAACCAATTTACCCAATCTATACTAATTATTCCAACATATTCAATTACTAATCCTAAGGTAAATTCAACATTAAGAATTACAATTCAAGTAATTATTCAATAATTATGCCAATACAACAAAACAATAAAAAAAAAAAACTCTAGAATAACAATCAAAATAAATGGAAAAAATTAAACACAAAGCATGCAATAATAGAGTAAAACTAATAATTATTCCAACATATTCAATTACTAATTCTACGGTAAATTCAACATTAACAATTACAATTCAAGTAATTATTCAATAATTATGCCAATACAACAAAACAATAAATTAAAAAAAAAACTCTAGAATAACAATCAAAATAAATGGAACAAATTAAACACAAATCATGCAATAATAAAGTAAAATTAATAATTATTCCAACATATTCAATTACTAATTCTATGGTAAATTCAACATTAACAATAAAATTCAACAAATTAACTAATAATAATTATGCCAATACAACAATAAAAAATATTCAATAAATTAAAAAAAAAACTATATACTTTAGCAATGAATTATGCAAAAAAAAAAAAACTATAGACTTTATCTACATTACAAAAAATACACCAAAACAAAAAAAAATAACAAAAAAAATAGCAAAACAAAACTATTAAAGTAAAATGAAATAGAGGAAACACTAACCTTTTAAACTGATGAAGATGATGAAGAAAACTTGCTAGAGATTGGAGGTGAAAGCTTTGAAGAATGGAGAGAAAAAAAATCAAAAGCTTAAGGTGAGAAACGAAGGAGAAGAAAAAATGAACTGAACGGGCGGTCACTTGAACTTATATGGCAGTTTTACCGACGGATTCACCGACGGATATAAAATTAATTATTATTTTAATTTATTCCGTCGGTGATGTGTTAAAAATCCGTCGGTAAATTTTGAATTTCGCACCAAAATTTTTAATGACCCTCCATATTTTTCATGGTCCGTCGGTAATTCCGTCGGCAATATTACGTGGTCAGAGGCGCATTTAATGCGCAACCCTTTGAAATTCACGGGGTCCGTCGGTAATGTTGTCGGTAAAATTGAACCGCCGACAACTTACCGACGTATTTAAATTTGTCGGTGTGGCCGTCGGTGATCGGGTGGCATTTCAAGTAATTATTTTCAAACTCTTTGTGAAATGCCGACGGACTAAGTCCGTCGGTGTGGCCGTCGGTGATAGGGTGGCATTTCAAGTAATTATTTCATGTCACAAAATATATCATCCATCATAATTGTGGCATTTCAACTAATTATTTCAAGTAATAAATATTTTGTGTTTCAAAATATATATCATTCATAATCTAAATTACATGAAAAAAAGGGTTTTACATAGGGCTTCATTTTGGTAGTTAGTCAGAATTTTCTTCTTCTTCGTCATCAATTGAATTGTCATCACCTTCATCGCAATCTTCAATATGAATATCATCTTCTTCATCGATATTTGATTGTCCGCTAGAGCTCAAAACAAAATTTAACTCATCTGCGTCAACATCAACAAGACTATCATCGAAAACACGAAAATTTGAATTTTCTTCCAATTCAATCGAAGGAGCAACTCGATATGGTTCAACCACCTCACTAACTTGAAAGACTTCATCTCGCACACTTGTGTCTTCGTTCTCATCCTGAACAACCTCGACACGACCCCGGGGTTTCGTTTTTAAAACGGACAACCAATCCACTCTTGATCGATCCTTTCTAAATGAAGGGGTGTATGTGTAATAAACTTGTTGACATTGCTTTACGAAAACAAAGACATCGTTTATGTTGCGGAGTCTAGCTTTTGAGTTGATTTCGACCAGACCATAGTGCGGATCAACTCTGATTCCTCTGTCAGTCGTGTCATACCAATAGCATTTGAATAAAAACACTATATTCTGCTCGTTATGATATTGCAGTTCGACGACCTCTTCTAATCTACCATAGTAGTCAACTTCTAACTCACTACTAGTAGATCCCTTAACACAAACACCGCTGTTGTATGTCTTTCTTCCTTGCCCGTATTCTTCAGTATGGAAAACATATCCATTGATAAAATACCCGTTGTAGCACTTACATTTTCTTTCAGGCCCCAGGCTTAGTAAAGACAATGACTTAGGTGCACTCCTTCCCATTTGATAAACCTTGCATGTAATGTACATCAATAAACAGTAAATGAACGAGAATCTCGTAATGACATGCATACATACAGTAATTTTGCAAGTTAGAATGAGTTTGTGATAGTGCTTACATGTGTTCTGAACCACGTGGCAAACTGCTCATCTTGTAATTGAAAGATCTGGGATTCAGTCAGCTGTGAGTTATTGGAGAGCAAATATTGACGATGTTGCCTGCAAGTGATAATGAGTGTATGATATTACAATATATAATTAACAGTATATTACTAACAAAGTTTAATTAGTATAAACTTACTGAATAAAAGGTCTCAGCTCATCACAGTTAAATAGAACATAGTTGTGTGCTTGTTTGAACTCTATTTCCGACAAATATCTTCCTCTTACGGCATTTTTAGGTGTGGGTCGTCCAGTATTGGAGAATATTGACAAGTTCCCACCGGAAGGCACTTCACCGCCATCATCATGCCGTGGAACGCGATTGATTCTCGTTCTCAGATGAGGTTCGAAATAGTACGAGATAAATGTTGAGATCTCCTCAACAATATAGGCCTCACATATCGAAGCCTCAACATGCGCCTTGTTCTTAACCTTTTTCTTGAGATTAAACAAGTACCTGTATTGAATTAATTAAGTATTTTCAATTAAGAAAAACATAGAAAATACTTTTATATATGAATTACATTGCAACTGTAATATCTAACCGTTCGAATGGGTACATCCATCTATATTGGACTGGTCCTCCAGCTTTTGCCTCGAACGGTAGATGTATAGGGAGATGCTCCATTGAGTCAAAAAATGATGGAGGGAATATCATCTCAAGTTTGCATAGTGTCTCGACGATATTCGTTTGAAGCCTCTCAATGTGATCAACATTCAACTTGCTGGAGCATATATCTTTGAAGAAATGACTTATCTCCGTGAGTGCATCCCATATTCCCTTTGGCAACAAATCACGAAAAGCTAATGGGATGAGTGTTTGCATAAACACGTGGCAGTCATGACTCTTCATTCCATACAATCTACAGTCCTCTATATTAACCAGCCTTGATATGTTCGATGCATGTCCATCCGGAAAACGCAGACTCTTAAGCCATTTGTAGACTAGCAGTTGTGCGTTTTTCTCTAACACGAAGCTTGCTCTTGGTTTTGCGACCCGTGACTCATCATAAACCAACTTCATATTTTTACGGTTACAGTATAAAGCTATATCCAATCTAGCCTTGATGTTGTCCTTTGTCTTCCTCTTCACATCCATGATGGTGTTGAAAATATTCTCAAACATGTTCTTTTCGATGTGCATGACGTCAAGGTTATGGCGAAGCAGATTGGTCTTCCAATAAGGAAGCTCAAAAAAGATACTTCGCTTTACCCAATTATGGGTCAAACCAAAACTAGGAAACTTTTGCTTACCTGATTGAAGGCCAAACACAATGTCACCGTACTCTGAGACAACATCATGCAATTCTTCACTAGAAAGACGCGGGGATGCAACATCTTTTTCAACTCTGCCAACAAAGAAATCTTTTCTGTTCTTTCTGTACCTGTGATGAAGTGGCAAGAAGCGACGGTGACAGTAAAAAAAAATAGTTTTACCTCTATTTGCTAGCGTGAATGTCTTGTTGTTTTCCATGCAGTATGGACATGCGAGTTTCCCATGCGTGCTCTAACCAGAAAGCATTCCATAAGCTGGAAAATCATTGATAGTCCACATCAATGCCGCCCTCAAAAGGAAATTTTGTTTCCTCGATATATCATAAGTTAGAGCTCCGGAGGACCACAACTGCGCCAACTCATCAATCAACGGTCGAAGACAAACATCTATATTCCGCCCCGGGTTTCTTGGACCGGGTATGACAGTAGATAAAAACATGAACTCCGGCCTCATACACATTCCCGATGGCAAGTTATAAACTGTGAGTATGACCGGCCAACAAGAATAAGGAGCAGCAAATGACCCAAATGGGTTGAATCCGTCTGTACACAACCCAAGACGCACATTCCTTGATTCATCTGAAAAGTGAGGATGAACACTGTTAAAGCGTTTCCATGCTTCGCCGTCAGAAGGATGAACCATTACTCCATCAATCGCATGATGTGCTTGGTGCCATGTCATGTGCTCAGCAGTCCTTGGTGACATGAATAACCTCTGCAGTCTAGGTGTGATCGGGAAATATCTAAGTTTTTTATATGCCACTAGAGTCTTTCCCCTGCCAGTTCTAGGTTTGTAACGGGAATGCCCGCATGTCATGCACTCGGTCATCTCAGCATTTTCAAGGTAGTATAACATGCAGAAGTTAGGGCACATGTCAATTTTCTGGTATCCTAAACCGAGGGGTTTCATCATGGACTTTGCAGCATAGAAGTTCTCTTTCAGCCTGTTCCCTTCAGGTAAAATGCTTCTTGCCCATTCAATAATCTTGTCATACCCGGCCTCACTCAACCTGTGATCTGACTTGATGGTGAACACCTGTGCTACGGCCGATAATTTACTGTGGTTCGTGCAGCCATCCCATAATGGTTCGTCAGAATCTTTCAACAAATCAAAAAACCTAGCTGCATCTACATTAGGTTCTTCTTCTACGATTGGACATTGACTGCCATTACCTTGATTCATTCTCATTGCATCCATAACCATATTTCTGTAAGGATTAGTGTTGTCATTTGCCGTTTCATGCACGTTGCTAGCACTAGAAGTAGACCCAACCACCGTTTCTTCCATTCTCCTCTCACTCTCGCTAACAAATACTTCTCCATGTGCATACCAACACTGGTAATTCTCCATAAACCCTTTGTGTAGAAGATGCATCATTACAACATCTGGATGCAGATACTTTTTATTTTCACACTTCCTGCATGGACACCTAATACCGCCTCCAGTAAAATTTATGGGAATAGATGTTGTGAAATTAATAAAACCATGAACCCCATTACAATAATCCATCCTCCGCAATCCTTGGGGTGAATCTCGATACATCCATGAACGATCATCCATGACTTATATCGAACCTCTATAAAATTATGATGACATCATGTATTAATTAACTAAGTTAGGTAAATAAACTTGTAAAAATATTACTTTAACTCGAGATTATCCAACAAACCAATCACAACTTCTCATAAATATTAAATATTCATTATCATTTATCAACGTCCATACGAATTAAAATATATAAATTTACAGAAATTACCACTCCGCAATACCATTGATAAAACTTTAAACGGGCCCATTAAGCAAGCTATTAATTATTTCAAAATAGCACATGTAATTCGGTAATTCCATAAAGAAATAACAATTTACAAACAAATACAATCTTACAAAATCTAAAACAAACCATAACAGGTACAAAATTATACATTCATATACTACAAGTTTGTTTGAGAAATAACAATAAAACATGTACATCTACTAACAAAATACATATACTAAAAAAACAATAAAATTGACATTTAATTAAATGTTAAAATTTAAAAAGATATAATTACTTACAAAAATTGATAAAAATCCGTCGGTAAATCAGAACATACGCGGATGCTGTGACCACAAAACTTCAAGAAATATAACTTGTTGTGCTGATATGAAGAAGATTTTTTTTTTGGGGGGGAGGGGGGGCTGGTTGTTTGCAGATGGGGAGAGTTGGGATGAGGAAGAAGAAGGAGAAATAGAGGATGAGAGGGTCGGCAGAGCTGTCATATATTAACTTTTTCCAACGGTTTTACCGACGGACACTCCGTCGGTTATTACGTCGGTGATTCTGACGGAAACATAGACATGTCACCGTACGGATCTACCATTTCAAATCCCTCGGTGAGTCCGTTGGAAATGTAAACGGCGAACCGGTCACATCACTTTACGGGCACTGTACGAGCAGTCATTTTGAATCCATCGGAAAAAAAAATAACCCACCAAAACCTTCACGTCAGCGACCCGCCTTTTTTTTAAATTCGGAAACTTTTCCGTCCGTAATTCAGTTGGTAAATACCGAAGGAAAATTTCCGTCGGTATTTACCGACTGAATTACGGACGGAAAAGTTTGCGTCGGTTTTTACCGACTGAATTACGGACGGAAAGTGGCCGTCGGTAATTTCGACCTCAAAATACCGACAAAAAATATTCCGTCGATAAATCCGTTGGTATTTAGCGAATTTCTGGTAGTGATCAGGTTACCATTTTCGTTCATGTGTTATCAATTTTGGTGGGCATATAAGGCATTAAATGCACATAAAAAGTAGCCACACAAGCAGCATTCTCGAGCAAAAATCAGGGAAGACAATAAACAGTGACCAGACGACACGTTGTCTGGTCTTTTTTTCTTAATTCAAAACGGCGTCGTTTAGGGTTAAATTAGGGATTTTTTTCCAACTTCAATGTTGTCCTTCATCATTCACTATTATTCGATTGTAACCCTAATTAACCCTAAACATTTGATTTAATGCAATTTAACACTTGCCGAACTTCAATTTGAACCCCATATTTACGCGCTTTTTGCACTTTGATCCTTTGTCTTAAATTTATGTAATTTAACCCCTAATTTGTCATTAAACTTTTAATTTTCTTCAATTCAACCCCTAGTTTTTATCAATTAAGCCCTTATAGTCCGACGCCTTTTGCAAATTGGTCCTTGACTGCGAAAATTTTCAATTTGACTCCTAATTGACCCTAAAACTTCAATTGTTTTACGATTTTGCCCCTGATTTCAATCAAATAACTTGGTAAAAATTAAATTTGATCTCTTAAAAATCTATTATCAATTAAGCTCAAATTGGGCTCCCCAACATAATTTTTCACCAATTAATGCCCTAATAAAATTAATTTGACTCATTTAAAGTATAATTAAGTCCTTGCACTTAATTAAATACTTGAATTGGACCAAAATTAATTCTTAAACATAATTAAAATTTATTTTGCCCATGATTAAATCAAATTGGCTTATTAAAAATTTAATTATGTCTTTAGATTTAATTTTTATACAAATTTATCCAATAATCATTTAATCTGACCTTAAATTTGCATCTTTTTTCTTCATTTTTAAGCATAATGGGGTACAATTAGGTTTCGAATTTTCTCCAAAATTGCAGCTTGATTTTTCTGTATTTTTGAAATCCTCCTCAGCCTGCTTTCTCCATGTTGCTAGCTTTTATTTTATTTTTTTGATTTTTATTTTGAAAAAAAAATGATTTTTTGGGAATAACCCAAATTTGGGTTTTGACATTACCTTTTAATATATAAAGACTTTTCTAGCTAAACCTCTAGTACTGGCTCCACCAAAGCTTGAGAAGCCTTTAAATTGTATATTTTAGTAATATAAGGATCAACAAGTAGGATTACAGGAAAATGACATTGTGCATGAACAAACTATGTATTACTTTAGTCGTGTACTCACATAGGTTTTATATATATATGTCTTTGTATTTTGTTAGTTTTAAATTATGTTGTTATATATTACCATTTGATGTTTATATAATCTATAAAACATACTTAATTAAATAAATGATGTCGAAACCTTTTTTAAGAGGTCATATTGGAAAATGAACATTAACATAGTCTGAATTTAATCTAGTTTATATGCCATAAAAAAATAGGTAAAGACCAAACTTTACCTAATTTCTTAGTTGATAACTCATGCAACAATATCAACCATGAATTGAATTGTATGATTTCTAGGAGTTTGAGTTACTTTCTTGTATCAATTGATTAAATATATCTTCTATTCTCTTGATTTCAAATGAGTACTCTTTATTTTCACGAGTTGTTTCAGTTGTTGTTGCTTCTTTACCAATAGGTTTGTTTGCCTTTTTTAGTTTTTTTTAATGCAACAACCTCAAATGGTTTTTTATCCTTAAGTTCATCATCTGATATAAACTATTGTATAAATTTTTCAAATTCCTCAACAAAGCCCAAATCTACCATGAACGGGTCATTACAATCTCATTCAAATAGTTAAAAGGGTATATTCCCCTAAATAGCTAATTATTTGCTTGCTTTGACAACATCTTTTCATATTGAGCAACATCAAATATAAAGGTGTAGATATTAAAATATTTTGTTCCCACAAACCTTTTGTTTTTAGTTTCTACTATATCCCATCTAGAATTAACATAATGCATTCTTACTCTATTATCATTGTAGTGCATTTAGTTATTAAAGTCTTTAAACTAAAAGCATATCTTTTTATGGAAACTTATGGGTCTTGGACTATCTTGGTTAAGTCAGCCAATTTCACTTCTACATTTGTTCCATAGAAGATCTCATGTAAACTTTCATTTTTTCTCGGGATAATTTTGGTCAATGATGAATTACATAATATGAGTTTCAAGAAAGGATTTACAATTAATTATTAAAATTAGCAATATGTTCCCTTATTGATTGGTTATTCTCTTTAAAAAGAAGTTTAAATTCAAATAGTTTATTCTTTTCAGAATTGGATGCAACATATAAGTGTTTGAGATATAAAAATATTGAGATTGCCAACTTATAGGCTATTGAACTACCTAATTATAGGTTATGCTAGTTATATATAAGGTTGTTGAGCCATGTAACTTATAAACTTATAGGATAGGTGGTACCTCATATGTGTTCATTCCTGGATTGGATTGAGCATGTTACGATGCTTGCTCTACATATATGTAACATTTAAAATGAAGTTAAGAAGCTCTAAACATTCCTATCAAAGTGCTTGTTATTACAAAATTTAGTGGGATTTGCCCCTAGGTGTCTGAATAAAAAAAGTGTTAGATATGCTTTATTAGAACTCATTCTGGATTTGATTGAATTGATCAGTTTTGTCTTAGATGGTTTTATTACTGCCATATTATTATTGTGGTAAATTATGACGGTTGTATTTTTCATCCTCAATAGGATATATATTAAATCATGTTAGATAGGTTTGGATCATCATAAAAAGACTCTTTCCTGTAGAAGGAGCCGCTACTAGTTGATTGGAAAATTGGTTATGACCACCTGATCATGTCATCGGGTCCCCAAAAAAGATAAGTATAGGACTATGTTGGAGGCACCAAAGCACCAATATATTAGTCAGAAGTTAGTAGGGGTAATGATATTTAAAAAGGTGGGAGCATGAGGGACTATATATATATGAACACTAGCTTTTTTTCTCAAATGTAGTCTTTTATTATTATGGGAAATTAGTCAATAAAGAAGAGCCATCATGTGGCATGTATATTGAATGGCCTTAATTAGTTTCATGTACTTCATAATCATCATTTTTATAGCGACATTCTTTCTAGTTAGTCTTTTTAGGATGATTACAAGTTTATTAATGATGTTACCAAACTTGTCCCACTAGATATCTCATTTGTTTATTTGACATATAATCTTATGATTGATTATCATCAACCTACTAATCAATCATTGATTTTTTGAATAATACGCTATCTATTCTTCAGTTTTTCCATCCATTGAGGAGAAACTATACTTAGAAACTTAATTTTGAGTGGATGTAGATAACAACCTCGCTAATCAAACATAATGTGAAGTTGTAAAGTTGATCCTAAAAAGTTTAAAATAAAAAAAAAGGTAATGCCAAGACTATAAACTGGAAAAACACAAAGTAAAATAAAGATACCAAAAAGTTATAAAGAGATTTCTAAATTGCAATAAAAAGTAAAGTTTTCTAAATTGCAATAAAATAGTAAAGTGATAAATAGTAGAAAGCTTATGGACAATTTACAAAATAAATTGTGTATATGAGGTTGACTATTGTTCGAAGCTATTGAAAGACCTATTTATATTGTTACAAATATAAAATTTCATATAAACATAAAATCTTAATCTTATACAAACTGTCTATGACAGATAAAGACTATTTTATCTCAATGACAGTTTTGTACCGTATTTTTATTTATTGAGAATGAAGGTTGTTTTTTCTTATTTTAAATTTATTTTTCTTTTAATTGTAAAAAATATTGCATTGACCATGTTTTTTTTAGATGAATCAAATATGGAGAAAAAAATATTTCACCCAATAAACAAATAAACATAACCTAAAAGAGAAAAGGACAATCCTTTTTGCATGCTTTAATTTCTATAGTTTTCACACATTTGGGACAAAAAGTACAACCAAAATGGATCAAATAATTCCAATATTTCTTCTCAGATGAGGTTTCCTAATTCTTGCGCTTTGTTATTGCTATGTGACTCAAAGCTGTCCACGTCTCTTCAGAAAAAAAATTGTTAATATTATTATTATTTGGTACAAGAGAGATTACTTAGACAATTTGGCTTCTCCACAGACCCATCTCGCACCAGTCACGGAAGAAAGAAAGGTACCTAGCTGAATGTGAAAGGTGCAATCTACAGCTTCCTCTTGGCATGCCCTCCTGAGACAATACTGTTGTGGGTCCAATTTTAATTAATGGAAGAATTCCCTGTCCACTCAACGCTTATCCTTCCCTTTCCTTTTTTCAATAATAGAGTTTTTTTAAAATTAATTTTTTTATTATTTTGATGGGTCAATGTTAGAAATAAATTTAAAAAATAAAAAAATATATATTATTTTAATATCTCTCAACACAAAAAAAAAACTTTGAAAATAATTATTACACCATTCTCCAAACCCTATCCTTTTTATCATTGAGATACGTAACAATGGGGGAATAGCACATCGCTTTCACTCAATGGAAGATAGTGGGGAGGGGCAGCTTTCTCATATGTGTCCCCGAGCTTCCTGATTGGTGGCATCCACGTTTCTTGCCCCCTCTTCACCCATCGAACCGCACTTTTAGGCTTTCTTACTCGAGAAGCAAAGCTAGTAAATTTGTTCTTCTTCCCAGCTCAATATGTTTCTGCTTGTAACTTTTCGAGTTTAAGTGTCCCTTTAGTACTGTGGTTATATTGTTTTTAAAATTGTGTTTTGAAGTGACTTTTAAATAAACATATATCAAATTCATGCTTTTTTTTTTTAATTTTATGGAAGATTATGATAAAAAGATGAAGAAATCATCAAAAAGCATTTATTAGACTTTTTTTTAAATAAAAAAACCTGTATAAAAGCATATGTATCACATTACCAGAAGAGACCTAACATCTTTAGAAACAAGTTCACAATAAAATTAAATTTATTTCTTGAAGTAAAACTAAATACTACCTCTTTTGAACTTAAATCCTCTGTTTGGAAAAATCTCATGCAATTGCATTCAACAAAAACCTTTTTCTTTAATATTTAATGATAAATAAAATGGTTATTATGCTTTTATCATGTTACCCTTAAGACAATCTTCTAACCAAAAAAACAAAAAAGCTTTGACACACGTTGCATTTTAAGATAATCACTAGTTATGGACAAATGCTCATCCGCGAGCATGGTTATTATTTATTTTCATGAAAAATGATGTAAAAATAATATTATTTAATTTTCTGCCCATTAAATATATATATAAAAAAATAAATTTGGATGAAAATAAAACCTAAAAAATCAGCAAAAGTCAACTTGATTAGCATGAAAAACCTATAATGCCGATAATTAGGGCAGAGCAATTCAGGTTCTCCCACCAAACCTGTGACCCAAGTCATAAGATTGGGATAACTCGATAGAAAAGATGTAACCTTTTTGTTTCCTTATTATTTTTTATATCTAGTCGAATATCAAATTGCTCGTAAGTTAAGATGATAAAAATACAAATAAACGCCTTAACATCATTTCAGCTAACTTTATAATAACAAAAAAATCATTTTAAAAAATAAAAAAAATACTTGTTGATGCTAGTTTATATTTTTTTGCTTCCAATAATATTTTAGTTGTTTCACTGTGCTTTTAAAATAAAAAAAAATATATTTATCCTCGATCAATTTGGTAATAACTAATAGGTCTTGTAAAAAGAGTTAAATGCCCCAATAGCCAATATTAAGAATTTTGGTGGAAAAGACAAAATCATGAAAATATTGTTTCAATGACTAGTGTTTAGCTTAGTGCTTTTCACTGTCTAATTAGCTTTTGTTCATAATTCTTATACATCATCTCCTTATTCACTAAACTCTATTGATCTTTTTTTCTTTTTTTTTTGAAACTTCCTTTACCCTTTCTTATTTGACTACTTTTATTTTTACTTTTTACTTTTTTGGAGGAGTGTATTTGTTTGTTTTTATTTTTTTTTTCTACTATTTTTTTGCTACTTTCATTTATCGACAACTGTGTTTTGCTACTTTTATTGATCTAATGAGAGGTCATTCCATTTTGTAGTTTATAAAATATTCAAGTGTGGTTTTTACTTTTTAGTTAGTCAAAAGGTCAATATTGCATGCTGGAAAGGTATACTTATGCAAATTAGATATATGATACAAAGGATTTCAAATCTACTAGTGGATATATGTCTTCACATTCAATACAACATTTGTGTGATAAAAATCTTTCAAGAAAACATGTATCGTAAGATTTATGATGAAATTAGAGTTTACTATTCTTGATAAAGCTAGAGAAAAATCTAAGTGACTTTAAAAATTATTAGAAGATACTCCATATTGGCCAAAACTAGTGCTAATAATTGGTGTCCATTGCAATAATTAGTCAGTCATTAGAAGAGCATGAAGTAGCATGTATAAAATGGTAAGTCTAAAAATATACATCGTAGACATAATACTATTAAGCAGCACTATTAAGCACTTGTTCTCAAATGAGATTATTTCATTAACTATATAAAATCAAAGAAAAATATTATGGATCCACTAACTAAAGTTTTGTCAAGAGAGCTTATATAAAATTCATCAAAAGGAATAAGTTTAAATCCTTTAAAGATGAAATAGTGTAATGATGGTAACCCTACCTAGTGAACTGAAGATAATAATTTCTATGTTCAAAGAGAAAACTAAGTCATATAACATTCTTTGTAGAACTTAGAACTTATTATTTCAAACATGTATATTCCTATGATGAAAAAGGTGATAGCTGCAATGTGATAAAGGGTGAGTTGTGCTCTTAGTGATTTTTATATCTTGGAATACCAAGTGGAGTATAAAAAAAATACTCCTTATGAAATATTACCTATATAAGTAAGAAATATGATTATTTCTTTGAGAATTTTGAAAAGACTTAATTCTTTAAAGCACTCATGTATTCGAATGTTTTTCAATGCCAAAATGAATACAACCATGAGAACCAAAGAAAATCTCTAGGTTAAAAACTATATGAGTATATTGTCATAGTTTATATAAAAGGTTATATAGTTGAAGACATCGTGTTCACTAAGGTTCAAAGCCAAAAGTTATCTATCATGATGTAGTGATCTATAAAACTTATTATCTCTCTATAAATCCTTGAGTCTTTATATAGTGGTTAGACAATTTCTATTCACGTGGGGGATGTTAGAAATTTGTTTTTAAAATATGGTTAGTAAGCACATTGGCCAAATTAGAAGTGAGATAAACTCACTTTTCGGTTTAAGACTTTATTAAAAATTATTCTCTAACAAAATTTATTTAACATGAAACATTAACATGATTAAAAAAATTATGGGTAAATAAAAATTGATCTCAAAGAACCCTTAGTTGATATATTTTTTTAAAACCTAAAACTCTTTATCCCATATGAAAAGAATACAAAATTTCTTGTAATTGATGTAGTGAGAAGTTGAAGAGTTAAAAATAGGTTCTTAGAGCACCAAAGATTTTAAAGGAGAGAGGACCTAAATAAAATAGGCTTGTGCTTAATCCATAAATGCATGCTCACTTAATTGGGCTCGGTCTTGGGCTCAGGCCTTAGGCCACGAGCTTTTAGCCTTGGGTCATAGGTCTTATGTCCTAGGCTTAGGCTTGGGTTTAGGTTTTGGTTTACAACTTGTTTTGAGCTTGGGTTCGAGTTTGTTGTGAAATTATTCTTTGGCCCATCTGAAATTAAAAGGAAAATATAAAAAAATAGAGTCTCCAACTAGTTTTTAAAGGAGACAAAGAGTCCTAAATATGCATTGGTTTTAAAGATTTGAATAAGGGGTTGGTTATTCTTAAGGAAAGATAAACATCACCTTATCGCATCCTTTCTTAAAAAAAGAAGTTACATTGGCTATGTGTTTTCTCTCAAATATGCGTTTCATTAATTGTTAAAATTATTTTTTTGATCTTATTCACAAGTTATTTATTGATTGATATTTGTCAAAGTTAACGTCGAGCCCTAAATCAAGAGCCTCACAACTTGATGATTTTTTTCTTATATTTATTTTTATTTTTAGTAAAAAAATATGTTAGGCCTATATAAGTCCCTAATAGAAGAAGACACGTTGACCTAGCCATTAAAAAAACAAGCTTAAACCAAAACGTTGCCAAGTTAATGAAAACTTGAAAAATCATTGACGCACTTTTGAACTCCTTTTAAGGCTAAAAACATCGTGTTAGGTCTATATCGGAGTCTAAAACTAGGAGATTCATCGATCTAATAGTTTAAAGAACTCAAACAAAACTTGATGAAAACTCGTTGATGGATTTATGAGCTTAATTATTAGGTTAAAAAAATATCACATTAGGCCTATATCGGTCTCTAAAAACTAGGAGACAAGTTGACTAAGCTATTAAAGCCCATCAAGAACATGACACTAATTTGACAAAAATATGTCGACGTTATTTTTTTTCCTTTCTTGAAAATATTTTTTAAACATACTTACATACAAAATAAAAATAACATTAACACGAAGCAAATAAAGATAAAATAAAAATACATAAGTGAATAATGATCATGCATGAATAGTAACATATATGTTATTTTGCATTTTGAATAGTGTTTTCATACATGCATATTGGAAGAAAAATAAAAGAGAAGGAAAAAGCATCAAGCTAACTTTAAAGCTAGTTCTAGACGAGGAGGATATGTTGCGGTTGTTATCGATGGTGGAGATCGTGGTGGGGCTGGCAATAGAGGGTGGTTTTTGTCTCTTTAACTTTGGATTTTATTTTTTATTCTACTTTTTTTCTTTTTCCTTTTTCCTTTTTTTTTTCTTTTTCTTCTCTCCCATCTAATAGTCAAAACTCCTCCATTTTCAACTAAAAAACTCTTTTTTCTTCTCTCTTGCTCTTTGGGCTTCTCTCTTTCTAACTTCAGTTTTCTTTTTTTCTTCTTCTTCCTTGAATTTTTCTTGCACCTTTTCTTCTTCCTCCTCTTCATCTCTTGTCTCCTATCTCAAATAACACTCATTTTCTCAATATAAAAAAAATCTTTCTTTCTTTCTTTTTTCTCTCTCTCTCTTCGAGTTTCTCTTTTTATGTGCCCTCCTCCTATTTTTATACTTCTACCTTTATTTATAAGGGGAAAAGCTTCTAGAATCCCTCCTAGATGGCTTGATTAGGACCCTTGGTCCTTTACGATGAATCTCAACCCTTCATGTAAGTTGTCTTTTCAAGAAATTATGATTGAGTGGTCTACTTTAGCCTTATTTTGTAGTGGTTTCAAATGTTTCTTTGTTTGTGGGGGGGTCATGGGAGATGAGATATCAAAGAAGGGATTGAGTGTATTTAGGTGTTTTTTTATGGGTGTGGGAGAGAGAATGAAGTGGCTAAGGTCAAGCCAAGAACAAGAAAACAAAAGGAAATTACTGCAGGTGCCTAAGGAAGGAAAAATAAAATGCTATTTTTCACACCAAAACAATGTCATTTTGCCTAAAAGGGGGGAAGTTTAGGGTTTTTAAGTTGATCCTCTGAGTTTGCCTTCTTTTTTATTTTGGTCCTTAGATTTTTATTTTTGCATTTTCTTGATCAATTGTAATTTGTTTCTCATAATTCCTTTCAATTTAGTTCGTAAGTGCACAATTTAACAACCTTTGTATATTGCATCTTCCAATTTAGTCATTGGATTTATATTTTTGTATTTTTGGCCAATTGCACCTATTTTCCTCATAATTCCATCACTGATTTTATTTTTCTTGTCCTTGCATGTTGCCTCCTTTTCCACTTTAGTCTTTGGCTTTGCAATTTTTCATTTTTAGTTAACTTTAACCCCTATCATAATTTTTCTTCTTGATTTCATCTCTAATTGCATTTTTATAGTTATTTTTTTCTTTTTTTAATTTATTTTTTGAAATATATATTTTTGTATGGAATTTTTTTTTTTCCGAGAGGATAAAAAATTAGGTTATGAGAGTATATATCGAGATATTCTTAAGTCATATTTACTGGTGCATTGCCAATAATATATCAATTTATATAAGGGACATGATCAATGTAATTTTAAAAATGAATGACAAAGAGATAAAGAAACTTCAAAGGTAAGTGGAAGAATTGATGAGAAAAGGGTACATAAGAGAAAACATGGGTTCATGTGTAGTTCAAGTATTGTTAATACTGAAAAAGCATGGACTTGAAGGATGTGTGTTTATTGTCATGCCATCAATAATATTATGGTAAAGTATAGACACCCACTTCATAGACTTGATGATATGTTAGATGAGTTGCATAGGTCTTGTGTGTTTCCTAAGATTGATTTGAAAAGTATATATCATTAAATAATAAAGGAAGAGGAAATGAATGGAAAATTGCCTTCAAAACTAAATATAATTTGTATGAGTGCTTAGTTATGTCTTTTAGACTTACTAATGCAACTAGTACTTTCATAAGATTAATGAACCATGTTTTGTGAAATTTTATAGTTAAGTTTGTTGTAGTTTATTTTGATGATATTTTGATTTATAGCAAGAATTTAGAGGAGCATTTTGAATATTGAAGGAATGTATTAGTTGTTTTGCAAAAAGAATATTTATATGTTAATCCAAAAATATGACTAGTTTATTAAAGGAAAAAAAATTCAGCTCCATTATTATCATAGCCTAGTTTTACAAAAACTTTGGAGATCAAATGTGATATCTCAAGGATAGGTATTAGAATTGTTTTAATACAGGAAAAAAAACTCATAGCTTATTTTAGCGAAAAGCTCAATGGTGCAACATTGAATTATCCTACTTATGATAAAGAGTTTTACACTTTGGTAAGAACTTTGAAAAGTTGGTAAAATTACTTATGGCCTAAGGAGTTCATGATCCATACCTATCATGAGTCATTAAAACATCTTAAGGGCAAAGGAAGCTAAACTGTCAGCAAGCCAAATGGGTAGAGTTCATGAAACGATAATATGTGATTAAGTTCAATCAAGACAAAGAAGACATAGTGGCTGATATACTATCCTAAAGGTATGTACTTCTTTCAACTTTAAACACTAAATTATATAGGCTCATGTGCCAACTTAGTGCTACTCTATTCAGGCTTTCTTGAAAAAAGTGCATTAATAATTTTTCATCATGCACAACTTTTGTCATCTTGTTGCAATAGCACTTGAGGTGAGTGGCAGGGCATTGAGTACCTGTGTACTTTATGAACTCAAGTACATGGAAATTCTTTGGTGCACTCACATTCAGGACTACACATATTTTTATAGCTTGTGAAAGGTTATACAAGTTTGCTCCCTCGATAGCCTTCACTCTTGCTTCTAGTGCTGCTATATTATTATAGTTAATGCCCTTAACATACTTCATTTTCTAAGGCTTGCTGGAAAATATGTCAACGGATGTTGGGGTCAACGTAGGTATTATGGACTGCACAAAGGTTGTGCTACACTAGGGGTCCTAAGCTTGTCCTCCCATCCTTTCTTCAAGCTGAATTGTTGCAAAAATAACAGAACGATTAAACGGGTTTTAACTAGAGAGGTGTCTGAGTGTCTATTCAAGCAAGCTTGTGATGCGAGCCATGCTAGCTTTTAGGGAGTCCAACTCCTCTTGGAAGTGGGCATCACAATGAGCATGTTGTTTTTTATCCTTCATACATCTTTGTCGCAATCAGGTGTTGTAAACTTTGCAGATTGGAACTTTTTAGGGACCTATATTTCTACCTGTGTATGCACGCGTGCCATTTAAACATGAATGAATGTATGAATGCAAGTGTATGTACACGTACATTAAATATGAATTAACTTGTTTAAAGGGCTAATTCATTACTTCTTTGTTCAATACAGGCAAAACTTCATAGTCTGATTAATCTAAAAAGATCTTTTCCAAGTCCTCATCTCAGTTAAATCTCAGTTAAATCTCATACACTTTGGAAATTATAAAATAGGTGGGTTTAAACCCCTTTCATTGAAAAAGACAAAATGGTTTTTATATACGGTAATTTCCTAGCCTTTGTCTTTGGGCAATTCCCTCCCAGCTAGTTACATCATCTCACATTCTTGCCTATATTAAGAAAAAGTCATGGTCTTAACTCATAAAATCTTGCGAAGTTTAGAATTATTGATAAAGTCTTCCTTGATGTAAAATGAATTAATAAGGAGTCAATATCCTAAGGGCAGGTTCTAAGCCGCTACATGAGGGGTAGGCTCACTACCTGGTCTTAAAATGGTCTATGATTTGCTTAATGACCACCTTTCCTGAAGGCAGTATAGGAGTTTATAAGGAATGATTGGGGCATAATATGACCATTACCAAGTAAACACTTAACTCATAGTTGGATGTTTCACGAATTTGAACTCCGACTAAAAATCATAAGGAAGACTGTTACTCCTCACCTAACCTAGAATTAGGTTTATTCAAAAATTAAAGTGTATGAAGGAATTAATCCATATACAATGTACTTATGCATGAGCAATATGCAAAAAAAAAAAAAAACTAAATTACACAGACCAACAAAAATAAACAAGCAAACAAGCAAAGCTCAATCCAACCAGACAAGTCCCTAGTGGAGTCGCCAGCCTGTCATGGCATGAACGACATCGAGTGGCGGAGCTACTTCCTGAAATGAAAGGGTTTAAATTTAATCATAAAGCTATAATTAGAGGGAGCCACCACCTAATATCAAGGTCACTAGGATACCCATGGTCTGCAACAGTCTGGGTAAGGAGACTAGTTGTGTAAGGGAAAGACGCATCACCTCCAATGCACCATACCTAAAGTAAGCTACATTGTTGATTAATTATTAATCTAAGTCATGTTTCTATTTGTTGGTCTCATCTAAGGTTCATGACAAATCTCACATCGTGAGGAAGTTTCTACTTTATAAGGTTAAATTCTAATCATTCCAAGGCCCTAATTTTAACATCGCATTTATTTTCTATTTTATATCTTTAATACCTGATAATATACTTTACAGTGTAATTTTATACCCTAAAAAATAAAAGTCTACACCTAAATCCTAATACTCCGAATATTAATTAAATAATTTAATTGTTGTGGGATTTTTGGTGTTTTGACCAAATCCTAATAGATAATCATAAACTGGCTATAATATCCATTTTGTATTTTTAAAACATGATAAAAATACAATTTTATCTTTATAGAAGATATGCATGAAAAACCTTTAAGATTTGGTCGTATGCTATTAAAACATTTCATTAATAATTTTTTATCTTTTTATCTTTTCCCTTTTTTTACCATTTATTTAACATAAAATAAAAAAACAAAAAGAGAAGGCAACACACAAACACATTCTTTTTTAATATATTTTGTTTTACTCATACATCCTATAATTACTTTTTTACAAACCACTAAAATTCAAAACAATTAACACACATATTAAACATTTAGAATTTATAAAATGGACCTACCGAAGGTCGGAATAAATCAGAGAAGTTGTTGGAAACTCAAGAACAATACTGGATGTGGAGGGCTCACAAGTTTGTAGAGAGTGAGGTTATCGGTTTGTGGAAGAAGGCTGTTGGTGATGATGATGAAAAAAAAAGGGAATCTCAAGGGCTGATTAGCATGGTGGCTAGTCATGAGGGAGGAGCTGAATGTGGACCGCTCATGATGGCTTTTTATTTTCAATTTGTGTATGGTTGGCGGTGAGTTTTGGAAGAGACGACTACTGGGAAGTGTGTTGTTGCTGTGTGGAGGTAACGCTACTATAAAAAGGGTTGGGACTGTGGTGGTTTGTGTATGGTGAGGTGTTCTCATTTTAATCCCTCATTTTTTTCCTTGCACTTTTGGTCCCCTTATCCATATTTTTTTTCTTATTTGTTTGTATTTCAATTTTTTTTTAAAAGACAATAACAACATTGACTCAATGAGAAGAATTAATCAATGATTTTGAAATGTGCGTGTTAATAGCTGAACGCGTTGAAAGCAAAATTCTGGATTTTGAATTATTTTGAAAAGACATTGAAAATGCTGAAAATAACACAAATACATCAAGAACATATTTTTTTAATTTTTTAATTTAAAAAAATATTTAGAGTTATAGGTGGTCAAAATTAGGTTATGATATCTTATTTTAGTAAAAATCTCAATGGTGCATCATTGAATTATCCAACTTATAACCAAGAGATTTACGCTTTGGTAAGAACTTTGGAAAGTTGGTAATATTACTTGTGGCCTAAGGAGTTCATGATCTATACCGATCATGAATCATTAAAAAATCTTAAGGGCAAAGGAAGTTAAACCATCGAGATCTTAAATGGATAAAGTTCATTCAAACATTCCTATACGTGATTAGCTACTAGCAAGGTAAGGAAAATATAGTGATTGATGTATTATTGAAAAGGTATGTACTTCTTTCAACTCTAAACACTAAATTATTAGGATTTGAGTTTGTGAAATATTTATTTATTGAGGATTTTGATTTCGATCAAGTATATGTTTTATGTGAACATTTGGCATTTGATAAGTTTTATAGGATTGATGGATATATATTTAAAGAAAAGAGATTGTGTGTGCTTAATTATTTTTTGTATGAATTGCTAGTGTGTGAAGCTTATTTAGACAGATTAATGAGACATTTTGGGGTTGCTAAGACTTTAGATATTTTGCATTAATACTTTTATTGACCTAAGATGAAATGAGATGTGCAAAGATTTGTGATAGATTCACAACATGTAGATAAGATAAGTCTAAAGTTTTATCTCAAGATTTTATATACTCCTTTGCTAGTGCTTAGGGAACCATGAGTTGATATATCTATGGATTTTATGTTAGGTTTGCCTAGGTCAAAAAGGGGTAGAAATTCTATTTTTATAGTTGTGGATAAGTTTTCTAAGATAGAATATTTCATATATTGTCATAAAATTGATGATGCAACTAACTAGGGGTGACCAAAAAAACCGATAAACCGAAAAAACCGGGAAAAAAATAACCGGAAAAACCAAACCGAAAAAAAAAACCGAATTAACCGATTAAAAAATCACAAAAAGTTCTGGTTCGGTTCGGTTTCGGTTTCTAAAGTCTGAAACCAATTGAACCGAACCGAATCGAACCGGTTCAACCAGACCAACACTAAAAAAAAAAAAGTGTAAATAGGAAATGTTTTAACCCTAAACCTAAAGTAGCATTCCTAAACACAAAACCAGCCACCGCTTTCTGCATCTCTCCCTTCCATTCTCTCCTTCTCTGGATCTTCAGCAAGCCCTCCCTTTGCCTTTGGTCTCTGCATCTCTCAATTCTCTCCTTTTCTGGATCTTCAGCAAGCCCTCCCTTTGTCTTTGCTCTTTGCATTTCTCCTTCTCTAGATCTTAACTAGCAACCCCCCCACAGGCACACACACAAACACCTACTTGATAAACCTCACAGATAGACTTCTCCTCGACTTTTTCTTCTTCTTCATCGAACTCGAACACACTAAATTTTCAACTCAAACGAGCTATGGTTGTGCCATGGCTGATGTACAGATTCTTCAGTTGCTATTGAAGCTTTCATGCGATAGCAAAAAAAAACAAGACAATCCTTTACATGCAAAAGGTTGTGCCATGACTGATGTACAGATTCTTGATAAGGATTGGGTTGCTAAAAGCAAACCCCTGTTTTGGCTTGATAAGGATTGGGTTGTTAAAAGCAAACCCTTGTTTTGGCTTGTACAGATCTTGATAAGAATTCAAACCCCTGTTTTGACTTGTACAGATTCTTGATACTTAATAAGGATTCAAACCCCTGTTTTGACTTGTACAGATTCTTGATACTTAATAAGGATTCAAACCCCTGTTTTGGCTTGTACAGATTCTTGATAAGGATTGGGTTGCTAAAAGTGAACCGAACTGACCGGTTTGGAAAGGAAAAAAACCGAACCGAACCGAACCGAAATTAATCGGTTTGAACCGGTTTTTGGTTCGGTTCGATTCAAAAACTAAAAAAAAAATTGGTTTGGTTGTTTATTTTGGTCCAAAACCGGACCGAACCGAAAATGTTCAGCCCTACAACTAACATAGCAAATGTTTTTTAGAGAGATGATTTGGCTCCATGAGATATCTAGGAGCATTGTGTTTGACCATGATATTAAATTTCTTAGCTGCTTCTGAAAAGTTTTCTGAGGGAAATTAAGAATTAAATTGTTATTTTCTACTACTTATCATCCACAAATAGAAAGTCAAACTGAAGTAGTTAATATAAATTTAACTATATTATTAAGAACTATCATTCAAAAGAATTTAAAAAATTAAAAAGATTATCTGCTATCATTCGAATTTGCTTATAATAAGAATATGTTTTCTACTATTAATGTTATCTTTTCTTACGCATAACATGTCCCTTACCATAAATTTTTGAAAACCAATTAGAATTTTTAGTAATTATAATATTAATAATATTAGGTGGCGATTTCTTTTTTCAAGTTTAACCATTTTCAAAAAGAATACACTAAAATATGTTTTTTCTTTTCCTTAATCACCATGATGTCAGGTCGTGACAAATAATTATTTCATATGCAAAGGGCGTTTTAAATTGTGGAAAAGAAATTGAATTACTTTAGGAAAAAATTCAAAAACTATAGTTTTTTTAACAAAAAAATAAACTTAATAGTCAATAAAGAATATGGTACAACCTCTTGAATTTTTATATGGTAAGAAAAGGAGTTGAACTGGTTGAGAGAATTAGAGAAGGTCTAGGCTCCACACTGCCATCTGGGTATCACCTGCAAGAACACTTTTCCCAGAAATTGAGGCTCAAGTCAGAATGTTTACTATCTAGTCATCGTCTCTTCTCCTTTAATCGAGTAGAAAAATTAAGAAGCTGCAGAATCATGAAAAAATAAAAAGAAAGAAAGAAACTATGGCACTACAAGACAGGTTACCGATATCGCAGGCAGGAAGTATCAATAATGTAGAAATAGTTGGTCCCAGTGGGTCTCCTTAAAGGTATCTGTAAAATGTCTGCTTCCCCAAAGTAAGTTACTTAACGTGTTTGCAGTTCGTACAATTTAGACCTTTTTATTATTATTATTATTGTTGAAAAAAAAACATTAAAAAGTGCGGTTATATTACTTTAGTTAAACCCACTTTTTTTTTCTTATATTTTTGTAATTTAACCTAAAAACAATCCATTTTTTTAATTTAATTATTTAATATTAAATTATATTTCTGAATTATATTTTTTATTTTTTTGTCTGTTATATAATAGTCTCCAGATATTTTTTTAACTCAAATTCAAACTTCCATATTATATCTATCGGAAATGAAGCCTTATAAAAAAATTTATTATTTGCTTTTTATAAATTTATTTTGATCTCATTATTCAGGTTATAGATTTAATATGTTAACCCGAGTTGATTCAGGTTGTTTTTTAAGCTGTTTTTTTAATTATTTATTTATTTCATCCTTTAATATTGAGTTCGTTAGAAATTAAGTTTTATGATTTTTTTCGATTTGCTTTCTATAAAATTATTTCAATCTCATGACCCGATCTGCAGATTTGACATGTTAACCTGAGTTTATTCAACTAGTTTTTCTTATCAATTTTTAATTTTTTTTAATTTTGTCTTTTAACATTGGATTGAGTAGGGATTAATTTTCATAATTCATTTGGATTTGGTTTCTACAAGGTTATCACCATCTCATGACTCGGGTTATAGATTCAAAAAGTTAATATATCACAGTCTTAATATTTTTTTTTTAAATATCATTCAATATGTCCTTGTATTAATTTTTTTAAAAAAATATCATCTAATATGCAATATATTTTAAATTTATGATTAAAATTTATTTTATCAGAAAACATATTATTTGGATAGTTTTTTTTCATTAAAAAGAATTGATCCCAATAATAACGCAGTGCCTACATGATCTAGTTAGCAACTGAAGGTCGAAGGGTCTAGAGCTAATCCTTCATCTTCCTAAATTTACATTTTGATAGGGTGTAGCTTCTTCCCCAGTAACTATAGCAACTATTAAAGCCATACCAATTGCTTCTAATTTCTTAAGGAATGATGAAATTAAAATACATATGACAAAAAAAAGTGGGTAAACTAACTTAGAATTTCATAAGAAATGTTCAATTTGGTCCCTTTACTTTTCAATTAATAAATGATCATTTCCTTTAGTTGTTAGCAATGCAAATTTAATACCAAACTTTATTTCCTTGTTTTTAGTTCTTTTTTTTTTTTGGTGAGAGGAGAGGGAGAGAGTCACTAAATCTCGATGTAAAGAGAGAAAGTCATTATATACACTGATTTTTACTATAAAAAATGGCCAGTCTTGATATCAATGAGTTTCACTTGATAAGGAGAGTTTCACCTAGGTATTATTTTTCCTTCTCCTTCTCAATTGCGTTAAGATTTTTGGGTTGAAATTGATTTAAGGTTTTTGAGTTGTTTTTTAAGTTGATTGAGATCATAAATAGTTTTATCAAGGTGTTTATGGAGTTTATTAAAAAAATCTTTAAACCCATTTGGGTTGTAAGTTTGATAAGTTAATCTAAAAAGTTCAGTTTAATCTAATATTTTATCGTCAAAATGTTTGTTTTATGAAAAATATGTTAGATTGATATATTCTTTTAAGCATTTTTTTTTTAATTTTTCTTTGTGATGTATTTTTTTAGGATTAATTTGTTCAAATCAAATTTTTACATGGTTGTCACAACCTAATAATTCAGGTTGCAAGTGTAATTTTTTTAAGTCATTTTGTAGATTTTTTTGTTCCTTTATTTTCTTTGAATTTCATCCTTTAGTTTTTTTAAATAACTTTTTTTATCCTATAATTAAGAAAAAAATATATTAAAAATAAAAGAAATTAAACCCATTGAATTCCATGACTCGAATCATGAATTTGATATTTTAGGTCTCAAAGATCGAATCGATTAAATATGTTGTTGTGTAATTTTTTTTTAAAAAAAGATGCAATACTAAAAAAATTTTAAGCATTCAGTTTATTTTGAATTAGTCTTGAAGATATGTTTGTTTTGATTTCTATAAGATTAATTGGTTTTGATTTGTTTTTTATTGGGTTTTTTATTATCTTGATTTTTTAAAAATCCAAACCACATTATTATTGATCGTATAGTTTGCCGAGTTTAATGACACCAAAAAAATTTAAACAATCTTGATATTTTTTTTTTATTTTTCAAAAGAAAAATAGTATATCTCATAGCGAAGTGTTGGTAAATGGACTAGACTACCCTAAAGAAAAAAGAAAAGTAGAAATTCATTAGATTAAGGAAGGGATTTTTTTAAGAAAAATAGTATTTCAGGTTTTTGAGTCGTTTTTTAGATGTATTAAGATCATAAATAGTTTTATCAAGGTGTTTATGTAGTTTTCCATATTTTGATTCAAAAATAGATTGAAAATGAGGTTTTCTAGCAAAACAAAATCGAAGCACTGATTTTCCAGCCACTCCTTAGTTGTTGGATTCTACAAAGAGAAAATGACGAGTCATGTCCCTTTTTTTAGAAAAAACAAATGGATATGGGTAAATGATATGTTGTTCTCCCATTGAAAAAAATTAAAGAATATATAAATCAGGTAAAAGAACACAAGTTAGGCTGATAGGCCCACAGTTCTGAGCTTTTCTTTTTAAGGCCCACATGCCAGGGCTTCTTTTTGGATTTTTTATTTATTTTATATTTTGGTAAAGAATAAATTTATTAAAAAAATCATTAAACTCTTTTCGATCGCAGGTTTGACAGATTAATCTACAAAGTTCGGCTCGATCTAATATTTTTTCATTAGAATATTTTTTTATAAAAAAAAATTTAGATTGATATATTTTTTAAGCATTTTTTTTATTTTTCCTCGTGATGTATTTCTTTTTTTATGTGATTAATTTGTTCAAATCTAATCTTTACATGGTTTTCACAGTCTAATAATTCGAGTTGCAGGTATAATATGTTGACATGAGTTGACCTAAGTCACTTCAATATGTCACTACGTCAATATTTTTTTCAAACAAAGAGTCATTTTTGTAGATTTTTTTTTATTTCATTACTTTATTTTCTTTGAATTTCATCATTTAGTTCTTTTTAAATAACTTTTTTTTTATCCTATAATTAAGAAAAAATATATTGAAGAGAAAAGTTATTAAACTCATTGAATTCCATGACCTGAATCATGAGTTTGACATTTTAGATTGCAAAGATCAAATTGATCAAATATGGTGTTATGTAATTGTTTTTTTTTTTAAATGCAATACTGAAATTTTTTTTTAAGCATTTGGTTTATTTTGAATTAGTTTTCAAGATATATTTTATTTTGGTTTCTATAAAATTAATTAGTTTTGATTTATTTTTTATAGGATTTTTTATCAACCTAATTTTTTTTTAAATGCAAACCATATTATTGTTTATCGAATAATTTTCCGAGTTTAATGATGTTACTAGAAAACAAATTCAAACAATCTTTATATTTTTTTTTATGTTTCAAAAGAAAAACAGTATAACTTGCAGCAGCGAAGGTCGGTAAATGGAATAAACTACCTTAAAGAAACAAGAAAATTAGAAATTTATTAGATTAAGGAAGAGAAGTTTCTTCTTTTGAACATATCGTGTTACAGTGTAAGAAATGGCATCTAGTAACTAACTTTTATAATATTTAATTTATATTCTTGATTTGGTAACCATATAGTAACTAACTTAATTACTAAACAAAGTAAAAAGGAGTTTGAGAATCATTTGTCATTTGAGTCAATGTCTGTTTTCTCTCTCCAAAATGAGCAACTACTACTGGCTCTGATTCATGGAGTCTCGGGGAACACAACTATGAAAAATCATTTTCAGTGAATTGGGTCTGCCTAAAGGTAACCAACCACCTCATTTCACCATTCCACTTCTCCACTCCAAACTATTAAAGCACACACATGTTTTCAACTAAAATTGCTTTCTTCAGCTGCCTTGCTATCTGAACTTTTCATTTCCTCTGTGTTAAAGATTTTCGCCAGTCTTAAAATTTTAGTCTAGTTCTGCACAGTAATTCTTCTTTTTCAAACCCCTCGTCTTTGGTTCAGTGTCATTTTTCTGTTGTTCAAATCTCTGGAATTTGAGGCGTCTTTGATGGGTTTTCTTATGTGATCCATTTGATGTCTCAGGAACTGATTTGTTCCGTAAATCGGAGGCTGGAAAGAGTTGGGCTTTTTTTAGTTAGTGTGCGCAGAGCTCAGCAAGATTCTTGAACAATCAGTCACACGTGGTTTGTTTTTTGTTTGAAGCCCCTTGTGGTTTAGGAGATACAATTTAACTTGGTTTTTGCCTTTTTTAGTGATTAAGTGTTAAGGGGGTGATTTTCTTGCTTAATTTTGAAAGTGGATTTTAATAAACTGTGGTTTTGTCATCTGTAATGGAGTCTGGGAGCTATGTTCTTGGAGGGAAGGGTCATGTATCCAATGAGCCAACATCATCTTCTGATACGTTTTCAAGAAGCAAAAATGTTTTGATGAGTTGCGATTTGAAAAATCAATGTAATTTTGAATATA
The DNA here is from genome assembly GCF_000002775.5 of Populus trichocarpa. Lineage (NCBI taxonomy): Eukaryota > Viridiplantae > Streptophyta > Magnoliopsida > Malpighiales > Salicaceae > Populus > Populus trichocarpa. The sequence goes on along the minus strand of NC_037299.2, from coordinate 8,431,636 downwards.
ACTTCTTAGCCTCAGGTTCACAAGCTATTGAGAATGGAGCTCGAGGGGAACTAGGTTATCAGCAATTGATAGAGAAACATGCACCTGACACCTCAATCAGGAATGCCTTAATAAGTGAGGTGTCTGGTAGAAAAAACATCAATCCCTTTGTGGTAACCCCAAATTCATTCTCCTTAGAAGATGAGTCCACTTCCAGGCTTTCAAGCACTGCGATGGACTCTGATTGCAGGGTTTCTGCATTCATTGATTTGAATCTTGGGAGGTTTGGTGATCCTAGAGATGTACAGAATTGCAGAAGAATTCCCAAAAGCACATCTATCGTGTCCCCATCTAAGTCATCTGCACCTCCAAGAAGGCATCGAGCAGGAATGAATTCCCATACTGCCTATTGCCAAGTTTATGATTGTAACAAGGATCTCAGCTCCTCAAAAGAGTATCACAAGAGACATAAAGTATGTGAAGTTCACTCCAGGACTGCCAAAGTCATTGTCAATGGAATAGAACAGAGGTTCTGTCAGCAATGCAGCAGGTTTGTCATGTTTACATTATGCTTTTTTTTTTCACTGGTAGAAGGGTTGAAGCTGTACTTGTTTTCTTGTGTCCCTCTCTCCTCGAATGTTCTTCTTCTGCATTTTCTCTCTCTTTAAATTCTTGCATTTCCTCTTCCATAAAGGTCTATGCGTTTTCCCAATTCAAACATCTCAATAAGTTCAGATTTATCTTTTAGCTTTTGCCTGTTAGGGATCTTTGTTTCAGATATCATCATTGAAGTATAAACGTAAATTCTTAATTCCTGTTAAATATTTTCACAATGGCTCTATACTAGTCCATTATTCCCACTATAATATGCACTAGTTTTTGACTTGCCTAGGTTTCATTTGCTCGCTGAATTTGATGATGGTAAGCGCAGCTGTCGCAAACGCCTTGCAGGCCACAATGAGCGAAGGAGAAAGCCTCAAGTTGGTCTTCAATCTGGACGAACTGGAAGGCTACTTCACCCTTACAGTGGTAAAACATGCATAATATCTATTACTATCTTTACTGTATTTTCTCTGCTTAAGTTTATAGCAGCAGCTTACTGCTTTAGCTTTCAGTTTAGAGAATGCTATATTTGGTCGTGGTCTGGATGTCTCGTTAAGGTCATCTTCACCTTAACTTCTTATCAAGCTGTAGAAAATTTTTGATATGTTAGCCCTTGAATTTTACTTCCTAGATGTTCAGTTACCTCTATAAAGTTAATATCTAAGGTAACTCTTAATAAATCAATGGTATTCTTCATCTAGGTTGGTTGCACCAGTATCTCTGTACAATTTCCGTATTTTTTAACCTTTTCCTATCTCATGCAGTCGTTCAGAAGTTGATACATGCACTACTTGATAATTTCTTAGGTAGTTAGACTTTGTTCAAGGAAGTGAGGGTGAAATTATATTTCTTTCTCAGCTTGAATCATGGTAGTCGGCTGTGGTATTGGAGGAACTCCCTGTCATATCTATCCTTTCCAAGAATTCTTGGTTTTGTTATTCTCGTTTTAATGTATACAAAAGAATTTTTAACATGTTGATCTTAACTGAACTTGCTGTTTTTTTTTTCTCCTACATTTTCTTTATCAAAATTGACTCGCTTTTTTGTGTGTCAAATTTTTTTTCTGATGTCTTGTTTGCTAGTAGATAAATAATGCAGCTTTCTCTGATTTCATCCTAGTTTATGCTGGAATATTTTGGTCTGTTTTTGGGAACCTGTGTACAAATGCATGCCTTCAGAAGCATGTTCACGGAATTAACATCAATATTTTGTTTCACTTCCTGGAAGAACTTAAACTGCCAGGCTATGCTTCACTCTGCAGACGTAACATATGAGCAAACCTTTTGGATACCCAATTTGAATTAAAATGAAATCAGGAACCATTTCTTCTGAAAACTTGCTTCTGATTGCTAAAATTAAGTACAGAATTTTTACCATGTTGGAAATTGTTATTGTCACCTTCAGATGCTGCATTTCTTCAGATATCATCCAGATAAGCTACAGCAGGGACTGTTCTTCCTTGAAATGTCACTCTAAGGTCATGCTCATCAGTCATGAAAGGCTCATTTGCTTTTCATAGCCATGCTGACTCAATACTTGATTGTTTTGTGTACAGACTTGTTTCAAGTATCCCATTGGAACCACGCAAGTAGCAACCCCATAATTGCTGGGAAGATAAAGAGGAACTGAGCCTTTTGGACTGCATGGTTTTGATCTTTAGAGCATCTAATTTAGGATTACATACGGAACATCCTTCCCAGACCTTAGTTAGGTTGTGCTAGCACTTGGTAATTCTGTGGTAGTAATAGCCTTACGTGACCTGCAGATCAAGTAATACGCCTATATTTTGCACATTATTAGTGTAATATAGCATTTTTAAGTAACATTCTCGATGGTTCTAACCAAAATCAAGAAAAGAAAAATATGACTATTGGATAACTTCAGCTAGACACATCTATTGTAAGGCTTTGGATCGTTTCTGTTTCCCAGGGACATGATGAAACAATGGATGCAGTATGCTTGCCTCTTTGTAGAGAAAAGATAGCTTATTGTTTCTGTGCCAAATTTTCTTCTAGAATCAGGACTTCCTAGTGCTCTATGCAACAATTTCTTGTTTTATATCCTTTGCTGATTTGTTAGACATATTATTTTGGAAACCTGAAATCTTTTCCCCAACATGGTGCAGGCTTTTCCAGCAGTAGGTTTCACGAAACTGTGTTACCAACAACATCTTTTATCTGCCAAGACATACTCCAGAGTGGCCTATCGCATCCTGATAAATATGGAGCAAATGATTGGTGCAAGCGTGTAAAAATTGAAGATGGGACTGGTTTTAGTCCACCATCAGCAATTCCCATTACAAATGCATATCTGCACTCAAAGCCCCTCTTCCCTTCTAATAATTCTGAGAAAATGTTTCCAACTTTTCATGAAGATGGAGCTAGCACTGCATCAGGAAGCATTTTCAATGAGAGCACTCATAGATATCCAGATGTTATGGGATGCAGAACTTCTAGTTCACATTCGTTTCTCCAGGATACGTCTTTGGGAAATGATGAATTCGCTGCTTTTGATGCAGCATCAACCATTCAAGAGTTATCGGGGATCACAGCTTCTGGCTGTGCTCGCTCTCTTCTGTCATCTCAATCACAAAATTCTTCAAGCCATTCATCAGGAATTCCTATGGCCCAGCAGCTGCTAGTTTCATGCAGAAATACATGTTACAGCATGGATCAAATCATAGGAGTTAGCTCACAGGTTTCTTCAAGTACTGGGGTACCAAATAAGTTCCCTTCATGGGTGACGAGTTCCGTCAAGGGGAGTCATTTGGGTCCAATGCCGATACCTGAAAATAGTCATGTCGTCAACTTTGATATAACAGATGGGGTATACCATGGATTTAATGCCAAAGATCACTTTGGCAGTGAAGATGACACGACTATTGACTTGCTTCAACTGTCGTCACAGCTTCAGCGAGTGGAACATCAAAAGCAATCAATGCAAGAGAAACAGGAAATGATCCTTTCAGCTGCCCCGGCATCACTCAAAAAGGCCAGTAAATTTCTTTGATGAATGGAATAAAGACGGTCAATCACCATCATGCCTCTTGAAATATTGTACGCTCTTGTCACCAGAATGACAGTGCAACACTGAAACTGACAATTATAATAGCTCAAGAGGCAATAAATTTCCCTACAATTGACTTGTTTTCTTTTGATTTGGAACTATTGGACACGATTATCTTCTCTTGCAAACTCTCCTCCTCTTGAATGAGAATCTTCTCTTCTATTCTCAACGCTTTGTTTATTGACATTAGTTGCATTCATTTGCTTACTCTAATGGTGTTTGACATGAGCAGAAGGAAAGGATCCTTAGTCATCTTTTTTATTTTTTGATTCTTACCCGGGTATCCTCACATATTTTTAAAAGATAAGACCAGTCCCGTTCGAGGTTCGTGGTTGCCCCTCCTAATAAGTGTGCTTTCTGAAGATCAAACTTGTGTTCTCTTTCTTGTAGGGATATAACAGCACCTTAACCGCTAAACCAACACTTCATTGGTATGCTTAGCCATCTTTGCTTTGAAGCTATATACTATCATTTTACACGGCACGAGGACTCGTTTGTTTTGGAAATTGGATTCCTATAAAGTAAGTGTGTGTGTGTATTTTATATATTTGGTAGTGTGATGAAAAACAAGTTTAAAAGTATTTTTTAGTATTTGATTATTCCATGAAAAATAAGCTAAAAAATTATTTATTAATGTTCTTATTTTTTTTACCCCAAAATAGCATAAAATCAATAAAAAACAATTACCAATTTAAAAAACATTTCTTAGCTTGAATCTTTTTTTTTTCCAGCAAGTTGAAAGTTCCAAACCATCAAAATCAACCCTTTTCATTGCTATAATATCGACGATCGAACATTTTCTTTTTTCTTTTTCTTTTTGATATTTTTCTCTTTCATACATCAATTTAGGAATAAAAAAGTAAACAAAGTAAAATTTAGGATTTAAATATACAATAGGGACCAAATAAATATACAAGTTTAAAATCTTAGAGATCCAACTATAGTTTTTCATGCCTTTTGAACAATAAAAATAAAATGCATGTTTTTTCTATAATTCTGATCATTTTTCTTTCAAATTTTTCTCCGGCAATAAATTAAAAGTCTTTCATAAATTTTAATTTCAATTGATAGATGGACCATTTCGAGACACTTCTCGCATGAAATAGAATGCAAATTAAAGTGAAAGAGGGTTTTGTTTTAGTGTTTTTTAATTTTAATTTTAATAAGTGTTTCCATACATTCCGGTTTTTATGGGCATGAAAAAAGAAATCAATATATTTGGAGCTCGAGACCGGAAAAAACATTCACTTTCCACCGACTTCAACTGACTTGCTATATATATATACTAAAAAAGTTCAACAAATCTGATGAAAACAGAGGCACTACACAGATTAATTATGGATGTATCAAAAAACAAACTAAACAAAGATAGTAAGAGAGACAATGGAGAGAGGGAAAAAAGACTAAATTGATGGTGCAACAACCAGCAGGAGAGGCAATGGAGAAAAACAAAAGAGAGTGCAACAACTGGTGGGCAAAGAAATGCACGGACTTGAATATAAGAGAAACAAAAGGAACCCACACGCAAGAAAAACAATTGCCATAATAACTCTCTAGAATTGACATCTGGCCAACGAAAAAAAGCACAAAGGAAAATCCAAAAACACCCCCAGTTGAAGTCCATCACATGCATTGAAACAGACAAACCAAAAGAAAAGGTATTTGGCTGTAAACTAAAAACAAATAGGGAATTTTCAATTTCTGGTCAGACGAAAAACATAACACAATTGTTGTACAATGAATCACATGCAAAGAGTGCAGAATCTTATCTCTAACAAACATGACACTATTTCCCAAACAAACCAGACAACTCTCCCAATATTATAAAGAGACCAATATGACAACAAACAACATATCAATTATGTCACTGCCTCACTTATTTAATGCACCAATTGACAACAAATACATGCTGAAGAAAAGGTACTAGCCCACTCATTTAATAATGCAGAAACCAAAAGAAAAGAAAGGGCATGCGTGCACAAATAAAAAAAAAAGATATGTGGGCTGAAGCAACTGTTACAATCCACAGTTGCATGAGTCTGGATGAACAGTAATATCGTAACATGATTTATTTTCTTTGTTAATATATCGCTCACGCTAGAAGATCCTAACCAGATGATTGACTAAAGAGAATCATCAACAAGGCCACCTTGAATGAGGCATTCTGCTCCATGCTTGTATCTATGAAATTATTGGAAACTTTTACGAGCAAGATCAAGTCTTTTTGAGATATTTTTTAGTATTATTGTAGTAATTGTTTTTTAAAGTATTTTTTATTTAAAAATATATTAAATTTTTTATTTAAAAAAAATATTTTTCATATCAGCATATCAAAATGATATCACAACATTAAAAATAGATTAATTTGAAGTAAAAATTGTTTAATTGTTTTTTTAAAATATTTTTATAATATAAAAACAAATAGAATTTGAGGCAAAAATCATCTCATAAATATTTACAGAGAACTAAGTGTTTTTTTTTTCTTTCACTTATTTAAACGTACGTGTAGGAGGTAATATTGACTTCAAAACCTATTTTATTAGACCTCATTTGTTTTCATTTGTTTTCTTGGGAATGGGGGTTAAACCTTATTAAGCATTTGTTTGGGAGTATAGTCTAAATAAAAATTTGCTAAAATTGAAATATTTTAATGTTTTTGGTTTATTTTGATATTATGATATAAAAATAATTTTTAAATTTTTTTTTAATATATTTCCACGATAACATACAAAACATTGTATTACTCTTATGTTTTTTTAACACACTTGTTTTAAAATTATTAGGGTTCCGTTTCTTATAAATAAAATTGTTTTTGAAATAATGATATAATATTGTCTAGAAAATAAATATTCTCATGAAAAATAAGATACATACTTTTAGTTTGACAGGTATCTTCTTCTTTTTATTTTAAATCATCTCTTGAAAAATGAGATACAATGTTAACACTTTTAGGTTTTATTAAATAAATGATAGAAAAACATGTTAGGTTTTTTTTTTTTTTGTTTATGTTATAGATATTAATCAGAAAAGAAAGATTTTTACTATAATATTATTTTATTTTAATAGAATTTAAATTATTACTTTTTTTATAAAAAAATATTAGTGTCATATAATGAAGTTCATAAAAATAAAGGGCTCTCTATAGCATATATCATATGATATGATATATTTATTTCTATCTATTTTTTAACATCGCAACTTAGTTGTTAGTTAGTGTTAAGATCTATTTTAAAATTTATTAGGGCATATAATTCTTGATCTATTTTATTAAACATATACCTCAGATTTTAAGTTAATAATTAAGATTTTTCATGTTGCTAAAAAATACATTTACAATGTCTAGACATTTTTTTACATTAAAAAAATTAATCTGATCCATGATGTAGCGTGAATCAATTATGTAGTGAATTACTATTACTATATACACTAGAAGATCCAGGGTCGATTATTGTTCATATACAGATATAGGCCGGTTACTATCCATATCAATCTTTCTTTTTTTTGTTTTAGTCATTGAAATTTTTTAATTGCAATTCATCCTTCTAAGTCAGATTAACATGCTTTTATATGCTAAGACTATTAATGTATATGCCATGTAGTCAATCAATTAATTACACGTGATACCAACTTTGTTGATATAAAATCATATTTATTATTAATAAAGGTTTTCTTTATATTTAATATTCATTTATATTTTATTAATGAGTCTAATGTTTAATTAATGAATCTAGAGTAAATATAAAGTTCTTAGGACAAAAATTATAAAGTTGTTATAATTATGAAATTCTTATTGCATCAAGATATTGTTCCTAAATGTTCCTGACCGAAGTTCTATTAAGACTGGGTAATTTCTAGAGTTGTTAATACTAATACATACTATATTCTTTCTTTTAAGAAAGAAAATAGTTGTTCTCATAAACTAAGAAATAAGGGATACTTAAAACTAATATATAATTTATTGTTAGATGATATGTACATTGAACTGACATGTATGAGGATTCCATGTGGATAGATCATTTTTATCTATGAAAAGACTCATGTGACAGTTGTGTATGTAATCTTTAGACTTAAGATCATCAAGTTATCTTATATACAGAACATTATGTTTTGCTCATAACTATATGTTTCCCTGATTAAAGGTATCAAGTGGGCAAATATTATGTATAACATAAGCTATATAAATGTATGTAAGTGATCAATACATGATTCATCGCCCTATAATTTAGAAAAAATCTTTCATCTGTTCTTAAAAAGTATTGATTGTAAAATCTTTATGTAAGGTGGAATGAGACTTGAAAATAGTTTCAAATCTTATTCAAATAATCAATGACTACGGTGTTGAGAACAAACATGATTTGATAAAGAAAACACACTTTATTCTATAATATGTAAATTATCAAATTCTTGATGAAGAGATAATAACTACACTGACAAACAAATTTTTGAAAGGTTAAGTCAAATCACTTATTACTTTCCTAATATTTAGGGGATTATGACACATTGCTAGATATTGTACTTGATCTTTAAATATAAATCAATCAATTTATTGAATTGATAATAAGTTGAATTATTTAATTTATTTAGTCTTATTTTATTTAGGATTGTGATTTATATTTGGGCCAACATATTAGGAAAACTAATGGGTCACACATATAAAAACAAATTTGGTTAGAAATTAAATTAGCAAGTGTCTTGATTGTAAATAAGTTTTAGAAATTGAGAACTAAAATGTAATTAATATAAGAGATTCAATTATAGACCTAGAAAAATCAAGTATGAACTTGATTGAATAAATTTTTAAAATTATCATGAAATAATATATCATATTATTCGGTGTAAAATCGATGTTTTGTTATTTATAGGGTTATCATGTTTTTCTATAAATAGAATGTTATGCCTTATATTTTCTGTATAGAGAAAAACTATGTAAGTTATAAACAATACGAAAACATCTGAAAACATAAAAGAAAGAGCTAACTCTCAAAAGCACAATGATTCATCTCTTCTAAAAGGGTTTTAGGAGATTTCTCTATAGTGGTTTGTGTGTATTATTGTTAGAGGCCAAACACTTGGAAGGTTTGTGGTTGTGACAACCAAACCTTGAAGAAGTTGATCTAACCTAAAAAAAAGATGTGATCTTCATATAATCTTCACTCAAACTCTAGACAACCCTAGATTGTCTAATAGAGTCTTTGGAACTCCCAAAAATATTTTTAAATTATCGTTTCTGCTATGTATAAGAGTTTTGAAAAACCTAACAAAGATGTCTTTTGATTTGTATTTTCTCATGCATATAAAGTAGTTAGGGATATTTTGGCAATGAATTAAATAATAATTTTGAAAAACCAAATTTATATATAGATAAGCATAGAAACTAAAAGAAGAATGATCATTTAAAAAAAAACAAAAACAAAAACAGACCTCTTTTTTATATTGGCATGAAAAACTTCATTTTCATTCGTATAGTTTTTAGTTATTTCTTGTGTGGTCCCTATTATTTTATAATTTCACATTTCAATCCAAACATAGAAATTAAAAGAAGAAGAACTAAATGTAACAAAAAAAGCATAAACAAAACAAACCTCATTTTGATATTGGCATGGAAAACTTCATTTTGCTCCTTGTATTTTTTAATTTATCTATTGTGTGACCCCTGATATTTTATAATTTCACTTTCAGTCCAAAACTTACTTTTTTTCATTTTAGTCTTTGAAAGTTGAGAGAAAAGAGAGTGTCGCTAGAAAATATAGATGAGAGAAAAAGTGGTCGAATGTCAACATTCAATCCACTAAAAAGAATGATATTAGTATCAATAGGTTTGTGTTTCCAAGGGAAATTTCATGAAAGTGTTTTTCCTCTCTAGACATACTGAAAAAAGTAAATCGAAGCCACTAAAGCTTTTAGAATAATTAAAAAAAACCTCCTATACTTTGGTCCATTTTTCATTTTCAATTTAAGGTTTAAGAAGTTATGGATTGTCTTCTAAATTTATAAAAGCACTAACACTTAACATTCTAAAAACAAATCAAAAACAAATATCTGATTATTGACAGGTTTGCTATTATATTCATTTTAATAACTAAAAAGCCCCTAGAGCTTCAACAAAACAAAATTTTCATCCATAATTTATAATTAAAATAATGTCATACATAGGCATTATTCCATAATTACAATAGTTTCATGAACATAGATTCCTTTCAGGCATTTCATCAAACAATTTATGGGCATTCCTTTCATGGCATCGATCTTCTTATGATGTGAAAAACTAGGGAAATCATTTTCTTCAATTTCATGACCTCCACTATGACCAGGAAATACTTGAATCATACTAGGGTAATCCCTGGTATTGTTTCTAGGCCATCTTCTATGCTTTTGCTACAATTGCATTTATCCCAACCTTGAATTCTTCAAATTCTCTCTATCAAAGACAAAACAATAATCATAGAATCATAGAATTATATAGGTCTACACTGACTACAAACAAACCATCTTATCTTGATGTTCTTTAATAAAGGTTAGCTAAACTTTGTCCTTCAGATAATCGATCTTTAGAGCAAAATAAAACTTAGGAGCTTGAGGTTTTATGCTATATTTATGAACAAACAAAAATAAGTTTATTCATCATCCCAACTCTAAAACTAAAGAATAAAAATATATACCCAAAACTTTAAAAAGAATAACAATCCCTCCAAAACTAGAAAATAATTAGCAGAGAATTCAATTTACCTTACCACAGCTAATGGTAGGTGGTTTGTGAGAAGTGGGACATGTTACAAGTTAAGCAAATGTAGAAATGCTAGATAAATAAATGCCTAGACAAATCAAAACCATATGATTTGCAAATACATATATCACTTTCTAAAATTCATACACTAATACTTCAACAGGCTATTGTTCAGTCGGGATCATACAAAGAGATTAAGTATATAAAATAACAAAGATCTTGCTTCATATTTAGTGTTTCTATGTGGGTGTGTTGTGTTATTAGAGAGACTAGAGTGAGAAATTATGTTGGAAGAAAGAAATCAGGTTACTGAGAAAATTATGTAGATTTGCATTTATTATATACGAGGGCAAAAATATCTTTTCATATAATTTGATTTATCCTGCTGACAATAGGGACAAATCATAATTTCTCAAATAATAGATTAAAAACAAAAAACAGACCTGGGTATAGGAGTTTTTGTTTTTTTGTAATTATCCCAAAGTTTTTTTTATTCATTTAATTTTTTTTAGAGAGAGTAAACTATTTTGGGCTCAAAACAAGTTTGTAAAGATTTTAAGGTATTTTTAGGCGTTTCAAATAAAAACAAGTTGAAAATGGTTTTTTGGGATTTCAAAACTCGAACCCTAATATTTTGGTCACTAGAGAACAACAACAAAGAATGACTTATCATCTATGTAAAATAAAAGAAAAGAAATTGAACGGATGATGTGTCGTCCACTTCTTAAAAACATTTTTTTTCTAGGGATGCCTAGGCTTTTGGGTTTTTGGCCCATTATAATAGTGTTTGACTTCTTTTGTTTTTTTATTACTTTTTTAAATTTAATTACTACCTATCCTTTTCTTTTTTACTTTGTAATAAATTTTCTATGTAATTTATAATTAATACCCTAACTCTTATTTTTTAAAATTTTAGTTCACCTTTTTTAGATACTATTTGTTTTATTTATTTTTTAATTCTATAATGCTTTATAGAGATTATTGTAATTTATCTCAAAATTATAGGATAATTATAAAAAATCTCTTATAGCTTGATCGTGTTTCTCTCTATACTTTCTTAAATTACATTTTAATATCACGAGTCAACCTAAAATTTGAAATTAAATGAATTGATCAAATTACCCTTATATATAATATAACACAAACACCATAAATAGTTTTCCTTTTTCTTCACTAACCACCACCTCTTCTCTATTTTTCTCTCAATTATTGACCAAGTTTCATAATGGTGTCAAGGTAAGCCTCTATAAATTGACACATTTTTTATCCCTCACCGACCACAATCAATCCAGGCCCATTCCCTAGTATCGATTAGTTCTTATAAATAATTAATTAGTTTAAAAAACTAATTAATTAGTTTTTATATTTTTAAATCTATTTGTGACTTAATACTTTTAATCAATTTTATATTCTTTTTCAATTTATTTTATTTTATTAGAAAATAACAAAATAATATAGAAATAAATAAATAATATGGAAAGGCCGATGAGGAAAGAAATATTTTTTAAATAAAGTAATATAATTTAAGCATAACTAACATTGGTTAAGGGATTAATTTATTAATTTTTTAAAACTAGACGAACTATTTAATTTATTTTATAAAACTAGAAGAATTAATTTATAATGTACTTAATTGGAGGAATTGACACTTTTTCATTGAAAAGAGAATAAATATATTTTCTTTAAACTATTATAATAATTTTAATTATTTTCTCCTGCAATGTTATTTCCGATGAAGAGTTATTCTAAAACATCTTTACTATATTAGATCCGATCATCCATTAATTAAAGTTAGTAATCAAACATGTAGTTTCGAAAGCTAAATTTTTCCTTAATTTTTGGTATATTTCAATTAAAAAATTAGATAATTGTTCACTAAAATGTAGTTTAAGTGATTCTTAATTTTAATTGCTTTGAATAAATATAAGAGGAAAAGTATCTTGTGTGTTTAAACATTTTGTTTTCAAATAAATAAATGAATAATGAAAATGATGTTTTTGCAAAAAAAAAAAATACATTTTTCCTCATAAATTTAAACCATTTGAATTCTTATAATTATTTATTTTAATTGCTTTGAATTTTATTCTAAAAACCATACTATTGATAAAAAAAAAAAGAAGCATGGTTTTGTCAAATAAATCAAAAGAGAGAATTTTGAATGAAAAAATATATTTTTCATTCCAGAATTTAAATCATTAAGGAAACATTAAGTGGTAGAATTAGCTTTTTTGTTATATTTATTATAAGGGTATTTTGAAATTACTTTTAAGAATCAATTGAGACATAATTTAAAGAAGAAATTAATGCCTTTAATTTAGTGTATTGAAAAAAAAAATTCTTTTCCAAAAACTGTTTTTTTTTTTTGAAAAAAGAAGGGAATGTACTTGGATATATGATCACCGAATCAATCTCTTGGAATTAAGCGTCATATATGCACATGGAAAACGACAACTCCATAATGAGACATGAATTCATAGTAGAGCTGAGCAATGCAAAGCTATGTGGGGCACGAATTCCATATATATATATATGTTCTATGGCGATGGAAACAAGAACCAACTACGTTGTTTTGTGAGAGTGTTGGGGGAGCTCTTGTTGTTGTTGCTGTTGTTTCCATAAACAAAATAATAATCAAAAGATGCCCTCTGTTTTTAATGCCAAAAAATATTATGGAAAATTAAATTATGTCAAGGCTGACTATGCAACTACATAGATTCCAAAGATGACTCTTGGCTCTCAACATCTGCTTAATATCATAATCACTGAACCTGAAATTTCTTTGGAGAAGAAGGGTATGAATGTCAATTAAATTGTGAGCTCATTGCAATAATAATAATAATAATGAAAGACCCTACAAACTATGAAGGCCCTTTGCACTTCTATAATCAATTAAACCTTCTGTGCGGCCATGAAAAAATCATTTAGAGCACTTGTGGGATATCATTGTCCAGCAAACTATGAAGGCCCTTTTGTTCATGCAAGAATGATTAATCCATCTTTCTTTTTCGTTGTCGTGTAAAGGCACTACGTTCAGTGCATTCTAAACCTCATCTTGCGTTGAATGAATATATCCTACTGCCTATATATAGTAGGAGTGCTCATCATCACTTCCCTTTCCCTACCCTTAGTGGCATGAGGTGTCTACCGCAAGACTAAACCTTTGTCGCAAAGTTTTAGGCTTTTGCGTGGTAAGTTCCTTAGGAATCATTTCCTTAAGCTGTGTGCTCCATGATCACAAAGCTCTCATTTCATGGCCATCATACAATACGAAACGTTTTCAATGCAATCCTTGTTGGCTGCCGATATATATATTAGGTTTGCCTGAAGTACTTTAGTGCTTCCCATTCTCGTTCCTGACTGTCCTTTTCTGGTGCTGAAAGTGGATTTCTTTATAGGCTAAATTTAACTCATTCTCCTTCGAAGATTCTTTTTTTCTTGGCCTTTGCTTAGTTTCTGAACCAAAACTCTCCGTTGGTGTAACTACAGAATAAATTGAAATTAACACGATCAAGACCAATTGATACCAGCGATGGAAAGGGCTGGTAAGATTTACAGCAGAGGTTGGAAAGAGATCAAATTGGTTTTAAAGCCTTTGCAATTGTAGGAAACATTTCGGAGAGATGGCAAAGCATTAACCGTTGGGCTATCTCAAGTGGCATGCTAAGTATCAAAAGAAGTAGCTAAAAAAAATAAAGGGTTTTTTCGGACTGGAGGATAAATCAGACCCTTTTATTTGCCAATTGGTATTTTACAAGTAAGATGCCACACGTCTACCCATCAGCTCCAAAGAAATATACATTGAAAGTACTAGTTTTGTCGCTTACGGTCTCGCCAAGGGCCGGACAATTTTTTTTTTTTGTATAAAAAATCGCAAGGATAAAAAATCCGAGACTCAATTGATTAGTTCAATTCATAATTTAAAAAATATGAAAAAATATCAACAGAAAAATGTAAAAAGAAGAAGACCTAAAACTATTCTGTTTATTAAAAAATCTAATATTTATTAAAAAATTTAATATTAAATAGTAAAATTGTAAAAACAATAATTTTTTTTTAAAAAAAATCTTATGCACGTAACTTAAGGTGCATTAGGGATATATACCTTTTTATTGCATTGAGGTGCCAAGACCTTCTAAACACCATTCAAGAAGGCATTGTTTATTCAAGAAGGCATTGTTTATTGATGGGATGACCCCACACACGCCACCTGAATTGCGCGAGGATCATCCACACGCTAGCGCATGCTATATAAGCGTTAACGAAGTATGGCCAAGTTGTCGTGGCTGTTTTCTATGGTAGTTATTTTTTAAAATATTTTTATTTAAAAATATATTAAAATAATATATTTTTTATTTTTAAAAATTTATTTTTAATATCAATATATTAAAATAATTAAAAAAACATAAAACATTAATTTTTAGAAAAAATCATTTCTTTTAAAAACTTTCTTTAAAACGTAAATTCTAACTACCTAAATTTAGGGTGTGTTTGAGAATATGATAGTAATTGTTTTTCAAAGTGTTTTTTTGCTTAAAAATACATTAAAATATTTTTTATTTTTTAAAATTATTTTTAACATCAGCACGTCAAAGTGATTTAAAAACACCCAAAAAATATTCATTTGAAAAAGAATTTAAATTTTTTAAAAAATATTTTTAAAATATAAAAACATACATAATTGCATCTCAGTATTGCAGAGCTTGAAGCATTTTGCTTTGAAAAGATGGCAGGATGTTCGGTAGAAATCTCCCACTTCACATTGTTGACAACGAGCAAGACGTTTGGAATAGCTATCAACAGACAAAAAGATAGAAACCTAACATTTTGACAAGAATAATTGATAATTTGATACGGATTTCCAGAAGTCATTAACTCTACGTACTCCATCATTGTTAATTTAGATAATTTAACCATTCAATCTAATTGGCTACAGAAACCATAATTTCTTAATATTGTTCTAAACTCAATAATAATATTAAGATAAATAGGGTCATATATATTCCCTGCCTGCAAAATAAATAATCCAAGCTTCAGAGGAAATGCTTTGACAAGAAGAGAAAAAGCTGCTCAAAACACCAGGCTACAACTATGGATGAGAAGAAAACATCCATGACCTGATAACGACTGTCACCTCCTTGCATTATCCATGAAGTCTATTTTGCAGCACCATTGGGTACTTCACTGGACTTTCCGGTTTGGTTCAGCTCATCCCATGCCTCAACCCATGTGACCATTGCATCTGCTAGCTTGATAAAGTATTCATCAACTTTACCAAGTTTTGCCCTAACTTGCTTGGAGAGTTCAATATAGCACTTCTGAACAGTGGTGCAGTCCTTCGGAAGGATAGCAGACTGGAAAAATGGGATCAGTTCTTCTTGCCAATAGATTCCTTTGTATTCTTTCTTAAGGTTCACAAATGGGTTGCTTGCTTTACTGTGCCAGATGTAAGGCAATCCTGTCTTGACTCCCCAGCCCATGTGGTCGCAGATAACCTACAAGGTCAGGAAAACATCTCTTATTTGAGCTGCAACAGATATGAAATTTGCTGGCCATAGAGCAAGCTGATTTAAAGCCTAAAGAATGTACATCACTGGACAGTGAACAACACACAGAGAGAAAGAAAGGTGCTCTGTAAGAAGGGTAGAAACCTTGGTGCACCAGCCAGCCCACATATCATCATAGCGTCCAATTGGCTGACCATCACCCATGAGACCAAAGTACATTGCAGGACCAATCAACTCGCGGTTAAAGGCCAGATTCATGCCACACATTGGGAAGAGGGTTCCTTTTGGTATTGTCATAACAGCATCCACAAACCTTACAAACATATGGAAAGTTAATATTTCTGTTAAATGAACATAAAAAAATGACCTAGAGGTGCATTAAGGATCTTCCTACCGAGTGTTCTTCTCAAGGGGCTTGACAAGCTGGGTGGGAGCATCGTAATCTGGGATGTTGAGCCAAAGGCCATGAGATACAGCAGTGGGGACACCCTCGCGAAGGCTGAATGGATACCCACGAACAAAATCTGTACCCTCTCGGTATGGGTCATACAGGGTGTTGAAGAAAAATGGAGTGGATGGAGCCAGAAGGTTCTTTATGTGCTGCTGAAGAGCATTAATTTCTTTGCCAGATGGATCTTTAGCCACCTGCAATCGCATAAAGGATGTTCAACTTTGGATCTCACTTCCAATTTCAAATTTTAAAGCACATATCCTCAGTATTTCCAAGGTAGCAGAGAAATAATGCAGGGACAGTAGGAGAACTCGCTTTGGCAGATCTCTCTATGCATAATGCATCCTTCTAAGATTTGAAAACTTAAAAGATACGGATAAATATTGGTGAGAAAGCAGATTGGTGCAGGGTTAATAGGCATGAATAAATACAAAAGAAAATTGTTGAAAGTCATATAGCAAGAGTGTCTTCTATTGCGAAGTTTTAAGCTTCTTATTTGACTCTGTGATATAATATATTTCCGTGCACAAACTGAAGGTCGAAAATAATGAGCTAGTAGCAAAGCTAGAATATTGTCATTTGTTAATGCTGAACTTAAAACCATAAAGAATTCTCAGCTTGTGCAAACAACAGATCTAGATGACGAGATAAGACATGTTAAATGTAAGAGAAACATGAAATGATTTAATGTTGGGTTGCATTCTGATGGATTGGTCTGTCAGCATTGAAAAAGATCAATATACTAATCAAAAGCCGATCTGTTATTATTCCATGAGAAGATTGCTACTAGCTATAAACAAGAAAACAGATCCCAAGTCCAATTTGAACATGCATAAAGATCCAAAATTGTACCCAAAAATAAAAATGCATTCAAGAAGAAGAAAAGAAGAAGAAGAAAGAAGAATCATGGTATAATACTTACAAAGCAATCATCATCAATAGTGAAGATGTACTTCTTCTTAGAAACCAAGTAACCAAAGCACCTACAGGCAGAATCCTTGAAGGAAATGCAAGAGGCTTTAGGACCCAAAATCCTATTAATATCATTCCTATTATAAAGCTCATAATCAAAGCCTCCAGGGACTTTGATGATTTTTGAAGGGTCACCATCTTGGACTATGATAAGATGGTATGGCTGAAAGAATGGCCTCCACATCTCCAAGAAATCAAGGTTTCTTATTGTCGGGATTACAATGTCAAGCTCATCTTTCAAAAGAAGAGTCGGAGAGGCACTGGTCTCAGCCATTGTTGCACAATAGTGAGAGAGGAAGAGTGGACAGATTTGGCGTTTTTCTTATGCTTATGACCTTGTACGTACTTGCAGAGAGAGAGAGAGAGAGAGAGAGAGAGAACGCGAACAGCGTAGATATAGTGCGAGTTTAGAATTGTCTATTTTTAAAATATTTTTTATTTAAAAATATATTAAAATAATTTTTTTAGTTTTTTTTAATATTAATACATTAAAATCATTAGAAAATATTTAAAAAAATCATTTTTTTTAAGAAAATTATATTTTTAAAACATATTCAAATACAATAAAAAACACATTTTGCAAACAAACATTGATCAAGTGGTACGTCTTTCTATATATTCTCATCAAGGATTTTCAATAATTAATGTTTTAAATTAATTTTCATTTTCATTTTATATATAATTTATCGTCAACACTTAAATATATAACTATAATATTAACACCTAAATATTTATAATAAATATCATTTATTTTTATTTAGATATTATTTTTTATATTTTTTCATATTAATCCAACAATAAATGGTATCCTATATATACATTTTGTTCAGGCTTAACAAGTGTTTTAAGATCATTAAATAGCTTTTTCGTTTTTAAAATCTAAAATTCAATTTTCTTTAGATTTAAACGAGGCTCAATTTTAATTTTGTTCAAGTGTAGAATCTAAGTTTATATTATTTAAATTTTGATCCTATGTACACTGCATAATTTAATACTTATATTCAACCAAAAATAAAAATATTATTGTGTTAGAAAAAATTGTGATTATTCTAATGAGATCTTCTACTTTAGTATTTTTTTTCTTTTTAAATTTTACTTTAGAAAAAGTGTATTAAATGTTCAACATGTTCTAAAATCTTTTATTTTTTTTATGCAGTTGAGGATGTTGATTTATGGATTCTAATGCAAAGTGGAGTTTGGATGTTATCATCTTATATCTTCTATGTTAAATTATTTATCTTTAGAACAATTTGTTATTTTATTATCCTTGTTTTTAATATTTTTTTATTTTAAGAATATTATATTAAAAGTTTGTTTATTTAATTATAAATATACTTTTTAATATGTTGATGCTAATTATTTATGCTAGTATATATGTTAATGTAATATATATTTTTTAATAATATTAGCATGTATATGTTAATGTGATATTTTCTTAGCTAAATTTGGATTTTAGAGGGATGCCTTTCTTGCTGTCGTTTTGAATACAAACTTTTTTGAATTTTGACGTGATGTGATTTCAAGTACTCAAAGCCAAAGGAGTGGAATACAAAAAGGTCAGCCATGGCCTGCTCCGTGCATATTACTTGTTCCTCTCTACTCCACCGTGTAAGATTATAAAATTTGTATCTTTTCTTTTGTACATTGCTACACTTGCAGTCATCGACATCTAGTTTTTCCACTTGGAAAGCCGGCTACCGGCGATTAATTTATCAGATGCCTGTTAATTCTATCTCCTTGTCAGTACTGGTAGAAGAATTTTATATTTTGAATACAACATTGAAGAGAATTTCTTAACTAGATTGATTTTACAAGTGTATTTTCAATATCTTTTGCACCTCTTAATGAGTTTCAAATTTGCATCTTTAATCACCTAATCCATGACATACAACATAAGGCAAGACCCACACTACCTTCTAATCCAAAGCATAATAGGTCATGAATCCTCTCCCAGCATGTAAGGTCTCATTGCAAGTTAGTGGATCATCGCTCTACTTAAGTTTGTTTTCGTCTTGTGAATTTTATTCTGGTGGATTTTAAAATTATATTTAGTTTTAAAAACATCAAATTAATGCAAATTTTTAGTATTTTCTAATAGTTAAAATGTGCTAATATCGAAAATAAAAAAAATTATTTTAAAATGCTTTTAGATTAAAAATATTTTTGAAACACACTAAATCTAAAAAGGATGCCTCAACTTTCAAGAAGCCTTATTAACCTAATAGGCTTACAACAAACTAGTCTCTAGATTGGGCTCAAGTGTTCACATAGCCTAATAAGACAACACTCTAACAGCTAAATCTCATACAAATACACCCCAACAGCAGTAGTTCACCTCGAAGTAGCACTTGAACTACTTCACCTACCCTCTGTATAATTGGTATCAAGTATTAAATGCTCACACATTCTCCTATAATAACTAAGCCCATTAAATGGTGTTAAGATATGCCTATATCTAATGAATAACCTAATGATGTTATTTTTTTCCCACTTAATAGTGAACTATCAACAATTAGAGACTAATATTTAAAAAGATTGTCTATAGATAGGTGCCACAATAGTTTTCCTTCTTTATTATTGTTTCTATGCAAGTTGGTGTAGTTCATGACTATATAAACTTTCATAACCCATTAAATAAGAGGTTTCAATTTCTTGTCTTCCATTCTTTTTTTTCTTTAACCAATAATCATATTTTTTTTAAACTCTGTAAATACATACACAATATAGCCTTTAAGACTTCTTTCCTCTTACATCTGAATTGAAAAAAGTTTTTTAAACCTAACCCAAGAATTGTTTTGTTTCATTATTTTGATGTCTAGCAATCCATTTTCAACTTTTTAGTCTAATCATCATATTTGAAAAGAACATCATCCTTGTGGGGTTTTCAATTAATTTTATTAATGTTTAAATTGATTAAAAAATTCCTTTTGTTATCAAATAAAATGAAAAGAATTTTAAAATCTTCATGTTGTTAGTGTCACTTGTTAGTTTCTTTGTCCAACTTATTATGGAATTGAAAGCCATATATGTGAATGTGATGGACTCATGTTTATAAACAGTGAAGTGAACAAATTGTAGGTACAACTATTACAAAACCAGCCTTATAGATACATGATTCCTAGTTGATATTGATTTTGAAGTTCGAACTGCAAAATTGAATGTTTAGTCATTGTTTTTTTTTATGTTCATAAATGATAATTTTCTAGATGAGAAACATTTAGCTACTCCTTCTAACAACCCTCTACTTGGTATGTAAAGTATATCAATTTTCTTGTAGGTAAGGTCATTCCTTTAGAATTCTCTTACCAACAAAAGAAGAAAATTTTCTTAGAAGTAAAACACTATTGTTAGGAGTAACTAATACTCTATAAGCAGTGTAGATCAAGTTATTCAGCGATGTGTTCTAGAATAGGAGATGGTAGATATTCTAAAGCATTTCCACATAGTTGAATGTGAAGGGCACTTTGGAGCTTGTCAAACAACAACTAAAGTTCTTCAATTAGGATTTTATTGGCCAAACTTGTTAAAGGATGCTCATGCTTTTATTATAACATATGATAGATACCAGAATTCTGGGAACATCTCTAGATAAAATGAGATGCCCTTATAGAATATTCTAAATATGAAGGTGTTTATTGTTTGGGGTATTTTTGTGGGACTATTTTCTTCATCTTACAATAACAAATACATTCTTCTAGTAGTGGATTATGTATAAAATTGGATTAAAATGATTGCAACTCCTACTAATGACCGAAAAATTATCCTTAATTTTCTTTAAAAGAATATTTTTACTACATTTAGGACCTTTAGGGCCATTATTAGTGATGAAATGACTCACTTTTATGTGTTGATCATCTCCTTGCTTGCTAGCATCTTCATATTTGTAAAATTGATATATCAAAGCCTTAAGTGCTAGAGCCACTTTTTATGGTTAGTGATGATAATCAAACACATTGTTGCATCATATAGATGTTTAGAGAAAACATCTTATTCTTAGACATCTTCATAAAGGAAATTAATCTCTCATTGTAGTCTTTGAATGTAAGATTATAATCCTTCATGAAAAAAGAATAATCTTTTTCTATAAGTTGGCTTACACTCAGCATGTTGTGCTTTATGGCTGGAATATAATAAACATTTGTGATGTAGTTATGATTTTCATTCTTTAACATGATTGGGATGTTGCCTTTACCTTCTACTAAAATTTTTGAGGTATCTCCAAAAGTGACTTGTCCTTGTATAGTCTCATTTAGAGCACCAAACAGGTCTCATTGTTCACATATACGAT
This sequence comes from Populus trichocarpa, assembly GCF_000002775.5. Classification (NCBI taxonomy): domain Eukaryota; kingdom Viridiplantae; phylum Streptophyta; class Magnoliopsida; order Malpighiales; family Salicaceae; genus Populus; species Populus trichocarpa. The sequence continues at coordinate 8,410,049 of NC_037299.2, read as the reverse complement.
TGCTAGCTCCATAATCTAGATACTGAAATTCTCTTGATTCTTATCGATTCCATTTTGGATAAATAATGTAGGTGATCCTTTTATGGTGGTATTTTCCTTTGTATAATTGAGTTGTTCATGTACATCTAATAGAGCTTTCCTTTAACATTCAGTGCTATAGTGCCCAAACTGATTGCAGCTATAACACTAGATATTCCTCTTGTCATGGTTATTGTAATCGCCTCCTCTTCCTCTATGAGTAAATGTTTGTTGTCCTCATCCTCTTTTAGTGTTGTTTTTAACATTTCTACCTCTTGATCTTATATCCCAAGATCCTTTTCCTTGAAATCAGTGAAATCCTTCTTGTTTTTGTTCACCTCTTCCTCAAGTGGTAAATCCACTTGTTGAAGTCCCTCTTTACTCGTATTTATCTTCTTTGAGGGATAGTTTTGATTACAAGACATGCTTTATTGTCTTATCTCCATTTCTTTTCACAATCTTTTGTTTATGAGCTTATAAAGACCCATAAGCTCATCCACCACCAACTTGTCCACTTTTTTAGACTCTTTAATAGTAACAACAACATAATCAAATCTTAGATCTAGGGATCTTAAAAGTTTATTAGTAACCTGAGAATTTGTGAAGGATTATTAATTTCAACTCATCTGATTAATTATCACCATAATTCTTGAGTGATAATCAGAAATAGATTCTGAGAACTTCATTTTCAATGATTTAAATTCACCTCACAAAGATTGGAGATGAATCTTTTTTATTCTGTCAGCACCTTTGTATTTTGTTTGGAGAGCCTCTCATATTTCCTTTGAGGTTTATGTGAAAGCGATGATCTCAAATGTGACTTCATCGAGACCTTGATAAATAATGGTCTTGGCTTTGTTGTCTTTTTTATATTGGCTTTGAGAACTTGCTTTTGTGCCTCTTGTAGAGAATCTTTTATTTCTTTGGTATCCGGTTCATCATTACCATATTCCACAATCTCTATACATTTTTGTGAGCCAAGAAATGCCTTCAGTTTGGTACATCATTTATCATAATTATCTTTGGTTAGCTTTGAGATGATTGAAGATGAATTTGACAAAACAGATACTGCGTATGAATCCAGAATAGTCTGAATTGGTTGAAAATGAGTTAAAAATAGGTTAAACTAGTCAAAAAACCGATTCTGAACATCGGTCGGTTCGTTAGGGTTGAACTGGGAATATCCTAGGAATATTATTCAGTCAATGGTTTGATGGCTTGGCTCTGCACAAATCACGGCTCGCCTAAATGGCTTGGAGGCTCGGCTTATGGATTGGCTTAAGTGGCTCAACTTGGCTCAAATATGGCACATGTGGGATGCACGTGGTTGATAGAAGTAGTGTCTTCAGGTGGCGCGTGTAGTGTACCCCTTGCTTCGATAAGGCTAATTTTTGCATCGTTGAGTTTGTATTAAAGAATTACACTATGGAAAGATAAAAATATGTTTTTGACAACATTGAAAATTCAAGCGCATTTCAAAAACTCCTATGTGACGAACAATGCTCTGATAATAATTATTGGTCGGAGAGACAACTGATGGTGGTTTTGAATTACTCAAAGGAGATAAAAATATGTTTTATTTCATAAATAACAAGCTTAGATAAAATTACAAACTCTTAAACTCTCACCCTCTCTTTCTCTCTAGTGTTTCTCTATTTTATTTTCCACACTCAATAACATAAACTTTGTTACCTATTTATACACAAAATAAAATAATGAAAAATAAAGTTCCATGTGTGAAAGATAATGGTAAGTGGCAGTATCTAAGTGGTCGGTGGCTATAGTTGGTGGTTTCCAATCAATGATTGGTGGTTGTCCTCCATGACCTTTTGAATTGAGTTCCCTATAATAAATTTTGATGGAACTGGCGTAGTTGGCCTTGGATGTGGAGCAGCAGTTTCCTTAGTTACTAGAATGAATAATTTGATAGATCAAGCACCCCTAACAAGTTGAATTTTGGTGGAAAATGTGTGGTTTCAAGACCTGGAGCGGTTTCTACACCAGCAATTTCAGGAGACACAGATTCATACTACTTCCTTACACTAGAAGGGATTAGTGTAGAAGGAAAGAGAATAGAATCTAGCAGAAATTTTTCGCACAGCATTTACAAATGACAACATTATCATTGATTCGAGAACCACATTAACATATCTGCCAGAGGATCGTTCAAATTCATGCGTTTGAAACCGATTGATCACCTTATTTAAGAACTAAGTCTTTGCTACAATGCTAAAAATCATCTCAACATTCCCATTATCACAATGCACTTTACCGATGCAGACGTGAAACTGAATTCTTTGCAGACCTTTATTAAAATGGTTGAGGATGTTATTTGCTTTTCTTTTGCATTTGCATCTGACTGTGCAGTCTATGGTAACATGTAGGAAGTGAACTTCTTGATAGGGATATGATCTTAAGAGGCAGACTTTATCGTTCAAGGAAGCTTATTGCACCAAGTATTAACTATAGGACACTTTACCTCCCCCCCTCTCCCTACCCAATCACTTCAAAAGACGATAAATGGATGTTTTATCAAATGAAGTAATGCTATCATTATAATCGGTCAATAAACTTTGTCAGCTAAGCGATTATTAAAGCTCATTACAGCCTTTTGCTTTCATGCATCTTGAAGAACTTATCGTCAATTAATCATACATCACCATGCTATTTAATTTGTATTAAGGAATATAGTTGCATCTCTCTGCATGCGTTCGTGAAACAAAACTCGATTATCTCCTCTATTGCAAACAAAGTATATACATCGATAAAATTTAGAAACAATGATTTTAATATAGGAAACATGAATCTGAGTAAGAGAGAGCTGAAACAACATTCATGATGTCAAAGAACCATCTCAACATAATAGCTTAAACTGTTAGGTGAGGTCCTAAGATATGATTTATATTATTCTCTAACATGCCCCCTCAAGTGAAAGCCCTTTGGGCTTGAAACTTGCATAAACCTACATTACCTTGTGCTTGATTTTTATCAAATAAATGAGGATGGTGAGATTTGAACTCATGACTGCTTGGTCTTCAAGGCTCTGATACCATGTCAAAGAACCAATTCAACCCAATAACTTAAACTGTTAGGTGAGGTCCCAGGATATGATTTATATTATTTTCTAACACATGATCACATGAATTCCTAGGTCAATGATGCAAGCTTCAACTAAAAACAACAATTAAACAAAAAACACATAATATTTTTATGGATGAAAAGGGCTGCAGATATGAGCCCTAAATTCGCAAGTTTATTCTCTCTAAATACTAATAATGAAGTTTTCTTCCTTAGGAGGTTTAGAAAGCCTTAAACAGGCCAGAAACTCCACCTAAACTAGAAAACAAAACAAAATCCAAAATTACAAAGGAAAGAAGCATAAAATCCTAAATAAGCACGAAATCAAAAAATAACAAGGAAAATCACAAAACTTTCCAAACCAAGGACCTCAACAAGATTTTTAATATCTAAAAATCTAACGATCCGCATAGCAACATAGTGGTTACTATAGAGAAAACAATTTCCAAAAAGTCCTGAAAAAAATTTAAACATGATCCAACGATCGGATCAAAAGCTATTGTCCTTTTGAGATGTTATTATGTTGTGGCGTGACCAGATCTCCTCTTGGATCTAACCTATTCCACTAGTTCATAAATGTATTTGTTAGGCTATTCATGTAATCTGATTGGAGCAAATCTTCATATAGTTGTGACAGATCCACATCTGACTGCTCAAAATCACTTCTTATCATAGGCCCAACTATATTACTTAAGGTCTAGATGATGTTTGATTGTTACCTTTATTTGAAAGTTGTAGCTCTTTTATTAACACTTGAAATTGCAAAAACAAGTAGCTCATTTTGATGCAAGAAAAGAATTATAAAGAATAAATATAAAATTATGTAACGAATATTGTCGTAACCTAATTTCAACCTTCATTTCCAAAATATTTTTCAAAAAAAAAAAGCAATTTGTTTTTTAAAAAGAACATTATTTTTCATTCGCACACCTATTTTATGATTTTTTTTTCATGTTGATGTCTTCTTAAAAAAAAAAACTCAAAAACAATATGTTGTTGAACTTAAATAAGCACCTAAGTGTTAATTGGGGGCACTAAGTTTCTTAATGAGTCGCCAAATGCATACCAATAATCAATAGATGAGTCTTCTCAATTGATATGAAAAAAATATTGATTCAGCGCAATTCTTTAAAAATAAGATACCAATGTGATTGTTAAACATCAAAACACACTTTAAGACAAATGAATCCATAGAGTTATTATCCAAAGTTAATCCAAAAAGAACATTCATACCACTAAATCCTATCTCTAAATAGATGAACCTATAATGGTTATTGTTTTGATATTTAGGCCTCGAGTATAAAACCTCATTTATTAAAATATGATGAATTCAATACCATAGGATAAATGAACTTTCATTTGTTGTTGTCCATGGACCATACTTGTAGAAACAAAGTATTTAGCGATAACTCTTCCTAGGTTTAGAGTCAGGTTCATTGAGCCCAATATAGGCACATCTAATTATTCACTGACTTCACTTGGTAGACCATTACTAGTCATAGGTCTTGATCATAAGTAATTGGTTGTAAATAGGTTAATTCACTAACTATTATTAAAATTAGTGAAGCCAACATCGATAATCATTGTAGTAGCAATTAGGAGTGGAAAAGATCACATGGATTTTAGAAAGGATAGAATTACTCCAACCATCCACCAAGCATTTTAACTTATTGTAGTAGACCTATTTCGATCCATATAGATAGATTATTAGTAAATTAGGCACAACATACCAATTACAAATAGAAGAGCTTACCTCAAGTAGGATACTTTAGAGTAATAGTATATTCTTTTTAACATAACTAGTCCCTCATCTTAGAACTCTGAAAAACCAGTTAGGGTTTCTAGTGATCATAATACTAGGTGGCGACTCCTTCATATATCACATAAGTCTTAGACCTTTTCCCCCCTTTTAAAACCAAAGAGCCTTTCTTTTTAGGAAAGAGGATGGGTCATTAAGATATTAAGGTTCAAAGTTTGATATACCTACACTTTGTTTGATTTTATAAGGCGATTACCTATTGTTCAATATTAAGTTTCCAATTATAGTTTGTCCTTGTTATAAGGAAGAAACAAAGAATATGTAACGTGATTGATTTACAAGCATCTGTATCTATGATCAATAGAATAACATGGCTAGTGAGAAAGATCCAATATTTCTTCTATTAACTAGTAGATATGCCACCAAATAATAATACAGGTAAACTAGTTATTGCTACACTTGATGAACAATTAGTAAAAGTAATATAGAAGGGCCAATTTCTTGGTAGTTAGGAACCTGGTATTCCTTTATCACTATATATTCATATGGATTAACTAGTTTTAGATGTAATGTGATAGGGATCTATCTCATCCCTACAATATAGAACTACATCTGAACATAACCTTATTGTCCCCAAGTAGTCATTATTATTTCCACCTCTTCCAACTATGTCATCACCATTAACTATAGGTTCCTATTTAGGTGTATTTATGCCTTAAACATAGCCATGCATATCCTTTTTTTATGGGTCAGATGGCATTATAAGGTAGTCATAACCAACAGTAACGAGTATCATCCATCCAACCATGTAGCTCTTGAAAAGGCATCCTTCTTTTGGCCTTTAAATATTTTTAATGCATATATAAGGGCTATCCAGACAAAGATGAAGAACATAACAAACATGACGTACCATAACAATATTGTGATAATCAATAAAAATATGTTAACTATTTTTTATTAATTGAGTCTAATCAATAATAAATTGCAACAAAACAGGTATGAAGTACCATAGGCCTATACACTTAGCGGCAAGTCCCAAAACTAAAGTTTTTTTATTTTTGAAACTATTATGCCCCATGTGTTAGGAAATATACCAATATATCAGACATAATACCAACAACCCAACTTGGGCATGATAGCCCTTAATACACAAATTTCCTAATTAGTGCAAAAGAATCCATAACTATAATAGAGCAAAAATGCATTAAAATCATTTTGGAGAAGATGCTCTTTATAAGAAGATATTGGCATAATGAGTAGAGAAAAACCATTTAGGGAAACATACCTAGTTGGAAAAATGAAAGAATGGAGACTATTTGAGATCACGAGATCAAGAAAGCCTATAGAAGTTGTTGAAGTGATAATAAAGATATAAAAGCTACCAAAGTGGTTGAAGAAAACACAAATACTTTTTAAAGATCAAAAGAAATGAGGAAATTTTCAACCAACTAATGTATAATTTATATCATCCCCAATACTGACCAAATTAAAAGGAAGGTGTACTTGTTGGGTTTCTTAAAAGACATGAACAAAAAAAAATAGTATTTTTAATTTTTTATGAGTCTCTTGGATCCTGTTAGAAAATACAACGTTGTTTGGGATTTGTGTAAAGATTACTTGAATATCAATTCTTTCTTCTAGTGTTTGATTAATTTTTCAAGGTTGAGTTGTCACAAGCCACAAACCATCCAAATATCTGACCTATAAGTAATCCACATGAATTATTAGATAAAAAAAATATTTTAAACTCTTTTAAACAAGATGGATTATTATGCCTTGTCTTAGATCTTTTATTTTTCTTTCTTGTATGTTGTATTATACTTTATAATAATATGAGGTATAATAATTTATTTATAAGAAAAATCTTATAACCTTATTTTTCGTATATCTAGGGTGTCGTGACAATCATTCTTTGGAATTAGGATTTGTAGGTGTGGAAAGAACAAGTAATTTTTGTTATTTCATGGTTTAAAGGTTTGGAATCGTCACCTACTAGGAACCTTAATTGGTTTATAGAGTCTAGATAATAGAACTAATTGTATATAGGGATGATAATATCATTCTTAATACACTTTACCTAAGATAAATTATATTGTTTATTTGTCTGATTATTACTAAGGATCTATTAGTTAAAATGGATCCACCTCAGTAAGGTGAATCATGGCTTTATAGGTCAAGCCTAACCATTCTAAAGTCAAATAAAATTTTATTATATTTTATATTTTTTCTTTATAGTAGAAGCTTGGACCAAAAGGCTTTGTAAATCTCCTAAGAAGGAAAAATTTAATATTATTATTTTAGAGAGAATAAACCTACGCATTTAGGATTTACATCTGCAACACCGTTTGCTCAAAAAAGACTTTAAGCTCTTTATTTGTTGCTGTCTTTAGCTTCAACCTGCATCAATTAGTATAAGAGCTTGCTTTAATTTCAAGTTATATCTTTTCAATTCATGTTCTTTTATTTCATATTATTTTTCTTGATTCTCTATGTCTTAGTTTCGACTAGTTTTTATTTTTTAAAAAAATTCTTATATTTTCTTAATTTGCATATTGTTAGCATAAAAAAAAAAACTTAGTTTGAGTTTTATGGATTTTTGATTACTAGAGGAAATGTATATATATAAAAAAGTTGGATCTTATATTATATTGAGTTTGCTTAATTAAAAACAAAGGAAGAGAAATTGAAATTTGCTAATTTGGCCAAAAGTTTAAGAGAATTTTTTTTTTTTGATCTTTGAGTTATTTTGATTTGATTCTTGAAATTTTATTGGGTTAGTATTAAAAAAATCTTTAGTTTGTTGATTTTTCTTGATTTTATAATTTTATTTGTGTCTTCATATCGTCATATATCTCGCATGAAATTTACATTGTTACTTGTAAAATTCACATTCTTAGTTTTGTCAATTTGCTAGTTGTTAGTTAAATATTTTCTTCTTGAGTCAATAATTAATTAGAAACTGATACTTTGGTTAGTTGATTTATTTGATTATTGTGCTAGTTACTTTTAAGGATTGAAAGTTGGGGATTGAGAGGTAAAAGGGTAGTGAGTATATTTGAGTGAAAAACCTATAAAAATTTTGTGAAACACGATAGGAGAGACATTAATTTGAGAGTAAACACGTGAGAGAGTGTGTTAGAATATATATATATATATCTTTGTTGCTAATGTTTATTTTTAAAAATTAAAATATCCGCCAAAAATGGTTCATCACTAAAGGGTAACAAGGCTATAGAAAGGAAATTGGATATGATAGCCTTAAGATTTGAGGAGGTCATGAACATAATGGATATACAATAGACTTTTATTGCTAGTTTACGTGATGGTCTTAATCTTATAGATAAAAGAGATGCTAAATTGCAAAAGGAACAAATCCAAACCGTTCTTGATGCAGAAGGGAAGAAAAATTAAAATTCAACCTTCTAAAGCTAAAGATAAAGAAAATAAGTTTTCAAAGGTTGATGATTAGAAAGTTGCTATGAAATTGGTAAAGGAGCAACACAAAGAGAACATATTTTATATTAGATGTCACATTAGTAACAAGGTGTGTTGTAAGATTATTAATAGTGAAAGTTGTGCTAACGTTGCTAGTACTATAATTGTTAAGAAATTGAATATGAGAATTGTTAAGCATAATAGACCTTATAAGCTTCAATAATTGAATGAATGTGGTGAAGTTATGATGATTAAACATGTTTTGATTTCTTTTTTGATTGAAAGTATAAGGATGATGTTTTGTGTGACATGATTCCAATGCATGCTAGTCATTTACTGTTAGGGAGACATTGTCAATTTGATAGGAAGGACAAGTGTGATGAACTTAAAAATAGGTATTTTCTTGAAAATGATGGAAGGACATAAACACTTGCATCATTGTCACCTAGACAGGTTTATAAAGACCAATTGAAATTGAAAAAGAAAAGTGAAGTTGAAATGGTAATATAACAATGTGAAGTCGTGGTTATCATTCAAAAATATATACGAAAGTGGTTAGTAAGGTATGCTTATCTAAAATTATTATCAGCTATTATTTTTATACAATGTTATTGAAGGTAAAAGTTCATAAAAAGAAAGTCTTGAAGGCTTAAACAAGACCAATTAAAGCTGAAAAGAGAAAGCAAAGTCAATTAAACAAATAAATAATGTGAAATCGTGAGTTTAAAGATTGAAAATATAGTAAGTCTTAAGGAAAGAATAAGAAAGGAGAGAAAAGGCTTAGATTTGGTTAATGGAGAAAAAAAAGGTTAATAGAAGCCAAAAATAGAGAGAAGAAAATAAGGAGGAGAAAAGAAGAGAGCGTAGAACATATAGGTAAACGCTTGAGTTTCTATACAAAAACAAAAAGCGAGATCAAGAGTGCTTGTTTTTCTGACATGTCTATGATTTTACTTATGTATAAGAAAACATATTTTAACACTAACAATCTTGATTCTTTTATTTTTAGTGTTGCTATATCTTTGTTACAGAAATTTGAGGATTGTATAGGACAATCAAATTCAGATTTTAATTTAATCCTACTACATAACTTTATACCAACAAACATGATATTTTATCTAACCTTTGGATTAAGCTGACCTTTTGCTAGAAGTTTTTAGATATTTTTTTTTTATCTTGAGTTAAAATTTCAAAATGATTGAAGTTTTGTAAGGCTTTCTAATAAAGAGTTGAAGTTATTGTCCATAATGTTCTATGTATTTTTTGATAAGATCCATAATGGTTTGTCATTGATAAAAGGTGCAATCAATAATATTATGTTAAAGTATAAACATCTTATCCCTCGACTTGTTAATATTCTTAATGAGTTGTATAAATCTTGTGTGTTTAATAAGATTGATTTGAAAATTGACATAATTCTCAAATATTAAAATTAAACAAAAAGAGGGAAAAAAGTTTATTTTATTTATTATGGTTTTAACTTTCCTTTCTTAATATTATAAATATATCTGATATATAAGTTCATAAATCTTGACATTAAAAATAAATAATTATTTTTTGTGTTTTTAAAATGTAGGTAAAGTTTTAATGAATATTTATAAATTATTGGTAAAATCCATTAATTTCTTTTTCTTAAAAAATATAAAGAAAAATATGTTTTTATTTTACAAAAAATATGCATGAAAAGTATTTTTGAATTTGACCATATGCCAAAAAAATAAAAAATAAAAAAATAAATCAAAGTACATGCAAAATTCATATTCATGAGCCCATCATTAGCATTCAAACACAAACCAGATTAAAGACCTAAACCTTAATATCAACCCATGTATCTGAAAGCCCACATGAATTTAATCCATATATATATATATATATATACAAAAAAAAAAAAAAAAAAAGGCTTGAGCAAAAAGGATCAGCTCACAACATAAAAAGTGACCCAAAAAATGGCTGGGAATCCTGGGATTAAATAATAAGCATGACCCAAATCTTTCAAAGTCAATAAAGCATAATCCAACAACACGAACCACGTGACAAAATTTTCTTGTGATAGATCAAAGTAGTGAAAAACAAGAAACTTTGCCCACGATTCATATCATTATTTCTCCATATTCTCCAGGCATATCTTGACTATAGATGAGAAGATAAATCATAAATCATGTAAACCAGAAACCATATCACAAGTTCAACAAAAAATAATTTCAAATCAACAATGTTCCCAATTCTCTAACTTAATTTATGACTTTTCAAGAACAAAAAACCTTCTTCAAAATTATTAGCTAAACATATCCAAATCATATCCATATTAAAATATATAAACAGATAAAATTAAACATAATTAGTAAACCTTGAGTATGAGACTTCAACTTTAAGACTTTGAAAAGCATTAGAAAAGCATTACTAGTTCAGGATTTGTAACATTTAACAACAAAACATTATAATCGTCATCACAATAAAGCAATTAATGATACAATTCTGGTCAAAATCCAACAAATCACTTCACACTCATTCTAATCTAAAAGGGTGCTTGACAGTGTGATAGCGATTGCTTTTCAAATAACTTTTTGTGCCGAAATGTATGCCAATAATTTTTTTTTTATTTTTTAAAAATTATTTTTGTCATCAGCACATCAAAACGATCCAAAACGTACAAACTATATTAAATTTTAGCAAAAAAAAAAAATTTAAATTTTCCCAAACATATTCTAAGACATGTTAAATAATGTTCAGGTTTGGACTCGATTATTGACCTTCTGGATATGGTTAGGTGTTTTTAGAAGCTGTTGAGAGCTAATGGAAGTGCAATGGCATATGATATGGCGTGTGTGGCACGTATAGTACATTGCCAAAGCCCTAATGCATGAACATCACTTGCCGATGAAATTAAATGGCGCGTGTGTTCGCGGATCATGAGCTACTCTTCTTTGAGCTTGTTCGGTGGTATAGTCTACTGTTGCCTGTAGCCCCGTCTCAGAGCCCTCAAAAAGTTTTTAAAATTTTTAAATAATAGTAAAAGTTATTTTTCAAAATATTTTTTATTTAAAAATATATTAAAATAATATTTTTTATTTTTTAAAATTTATTTTTAATATTATCACATCAATTTAAAAATATAAATAAATATTTTAAAACTAAAAATTTTTAAAATTAAAAAAAACAACAGTTGATCACAATGCCAAATGAAGCCTCATTGGTCCCGCTGCTCCTACTGCTAGTGTTTACTACCATGGCTGAAAAAGATAGTAAGGGCCGTATGGCTATCGTGGAAAGTGGAGAGCCATAAGGCTAGTTGTGATGGTTGTCATTACACGGCTGATGGAGATTTCAGGTCATAGAGGGAAGGTGGGAGGGTGATTTTGGTTGGGCTGGTGACTAGTTGGAAGGTATGGTCGATGGTAGGTATCAAAGGTGGATTTTTGATGCTACTACTAGTCGAGAGAGGGAGAAAGCTATCCTTGGTGTGGAGGCTCTGAGAGGTCAGGAAAATTTGATGGTTTTTGTGTACTGTTGTTTTTAAGACTTGACAATGGAGATGATGGGTCATTGGATGGCGATATTGATGGTAACCAATCGATGATGATAGTTAGAGGGAAGATGGGTCTGTGAGTGGTTTAAGGAGGAGGAACCAGGGACAAGAGAAGTGGTAGTGGGTAGTGCTTCGTCTGGCGTGGTTTTTTTGGGGAAGATGAGAGTGAGAGAAATGTGAGAAAAGAGAGCTGTAATGGTGTTTTTTTGTGTAGTTATTGTTCGAGAAGATGAGGGAGAGTGAGGTCACGTTTTTCATCTCCTTTTCTAAGAATAGGCAACTGTTTACGTGATTGGAGTGTGATTTTGGTTGTGGTTGTGGTTGTTTTTTAAAGTGTTTTTTATGCTGAAATATATTAAAATAATATCTTTTTTTATTTTTAAAAAATTATTTTTGAGATCAGCGTATCAAAACGATCCAAAACATATAAAAAAAATTAATTTTTAGCAAAACAAAATTTAATTTTTTGAAAATACGGGTGTCACTGCGTTTCCAAACGCTCTTTTAGTGATTTTTCTGAAGAGAGTTTGATATGATAACTAAGTATGTGGCTTTTATTTTATAAAAAATGCCCCCTTGTGGTTTTTTTTTTATATAGGTAAAGTAATTTTTTTTAATTGCTTGGTCATCAAGTAACTTAATTTTATTTTGGTTTTTTCATTTCTTTTTCTTTGCGTTTTTAGTCCTAGCTTTGTCTATTTTTATATTTTTATATTTTTCTTATTTTTTAGTATTTTTTTTTGTTAAAGGCACTATAAACTCAATGAGAAAAATTAATTAAAGATTTTGAAATAAACGCATTGAAAATAAATTTTTAAATTTCAGATTCTTTTGAAAAGACGTTGAAAATGACAAAAATAACATGAATACATCAAAAATTTATTTTTTTGGATTTGTTTTTATTTTTTTCATTTTTAAACAAATATTTTGAAAAGAAGGTCACAAATTGGGTTGTGAAACTATTAATAGGAAAATATCACTTTGTGTGCTTTGAAAAATATAGCATATTTTATTAAGGATAATTATTATAAATTAATACAATTAATTCTCTACTTCATTTTTATAGATCTAGAATTATAATTTTGTATATTAATTACATTTAGTCCTTATTTTCTAAAACTTAGTTATAATTAATTCATACTTAATTTATTATCCTAGTTTAATTTATTGTTAATGATTTTTAATGTGTGTGACTCATTGATTTTTTAATATATTGACTCAAATATAAATCAGAATCCTAATAAAACATGATTAAATAAATTAAATAATTTAACTTATTATCAATACAATAAATTGATTGATTTATACTTGAAGATCAAGAGTATTGTCTAACAATGTGTCATGATTTCTCAAATATTAGAAAAGTCATATGCTATGTTTCAATAAATCATATATGTTCTTAACATCATAGTCATTAATCATTTGGAGAAGATTTAAAACCTTTTTTTTCAAATCTCATTCTACCTTATACATGAATTTCTCAATAAATATTATTTGATAACATATGAAACATTTTTTCTAATTCATCTAGGATGATAAATCATCTTTTAATCACTTAAATACCTTTATATAATTTATGTTATACACAATATCTTTTCATTTATTACCTTTGATTAAGGCAATGTGTAGTTAGAATCAAAACATAGCATTCTCTATATAAGATAACTTGGTAATTAAGTCTAAAGATCGTTTACACAACTACCATTATAGTTTTTCTGTAAATACAAGTAATCTCTCAATAAAGCATGGAAAAAGCTATGCATTGGAGGAACCTTAACTGTATGAATACAAAGAAAGGATTGTAGTGTTCACAAGAACAATAGTTATTCTTTGGAATAGGGTTAATCATTACCCTACACTATAGATCTCTATAGGTTATGATGCTTCTCTATGCTATAAAATCTTTTTCTTTCAAATTTTGTTCTTTAATGTTGGGTAAGTGAAATCCATTGAGGTCTTGGACCCATTGATTATAAAGACAATAATCCTATATCACTCAAATATATCAAATTAAGTAAAGTCTTTTTACATTCCTTGAAAGACAAATCTTGGAATGAAGATCATAGCAAGCTACACCCTAAAAAGATTGATTTTGGGTCAAGGTTTATTCTTATATTACTAAACCTTAAAAAATAGATAATTACCTATATTTGAACACACCATAACGCTCTATAGATATTGTATTTCATTATAAAAGGTGTTTTTTTTTTTTATCTAGCATTACACTCTCCTAAAATGCTATAAATATAGCTTAGTACAGAGAGGCCTATAACTATAGACCTACCCTGCTACAACCATTTTGAGGTATGATTCGATAGGCTTTTTGGAATTAGAGCTTATAAGGTGTTTGCATATTTAATATAGTACCTACATGCTATTTGAAGGTAAAAAGTCAAGTTCTTTCTTTCTCTATTTAACAATACTAAATTCAGGTGCACGTATTATAGAATCCTAAAAAAACTAATATGAATCTATGTGGAGGCACAAAGTTCCTTTTCACTAGATAAAGATCATCTATTATGGCTAAATTATATAAAGTAATGGTTTAAACTCCATACTTGAATATATAAACACATTGTTAAACTTTAGCCAAAATAGGGTGAATATTGTTAAGAGTTTCTCTATTGGATTTGGAAAAGAGTTTAGATAGATAGATTATGTCAAAAATATTTTGACACCTCCATTGGTTGCTAAAATAGTGTTACATTTTATCTAACCATTTGAGATACTTAACTATAGCACCACTAGACTATTGGGGATTTTTTTTTCTAGTCATTTAGACTTACATGATCATCCCTAAAAGGGAAATATTTCTTTCTTGATGTCTATGGTAAGATATTAGTCTTATTTTTCTTTAGATACCTTTTTATAGAATGGTCCTAGAATTTCCCCTACAAGTTCCTCCCCTGCAAGTTCCTATAAATACTGTTTGTAGATCAGTTCACATTAGGCATGTAGTCAATAAAGTTTTGATATGTGAGATGATCATAGGTTTAGGTGGAAAGAGCTTGAGTTTGTCATTTTAATCTTAGCATGGAATAAAAGTATTTAGGGTTCTTGTTTGAATCTCTATAAGAAAATATCTAAGACTCTGAGAAAGAGATTAAGGACTTCTATGTAGAAGATAAAGTATTGGGAGTGTTTTGAGAAACCTTAACATCATATCTAAAATTCAGAGCACACACTATTTTAAAATTAAAATGATTGGTTGAAACGATGAACACGTTAAACATTTTTAAAACTATGGTCAACAGTTTTTGGGATAACAATATCATTTGCCATGTTATATTTGATTGATTCTAGCGATCAATTTTTGTATTAAACTTCTAACCGGTTTAATTGACTTATTTAAGGATATAATTGAAGGAAAATTAAGTTTGAAAGTTAATTGGGAAAAAACAGAAAGAATTAATTAAGTTTAAGGATTTAATTAAATTTCTAATGGGTTTTGTGGATTCAATCAAGTACTCAAATGAAGAAGAATCAAATTTGGAGGCTTAATTTGGAGCAATTCGTAAAGATAAAAAGATTAGGGACATTATTGAAACTTTCAAAGGCTAAATTGGTGCAATCCAGGGTTCAATTGAAAGAAATTTGAAGGTTGATTGAGAGTAAAATTAAAGATTGTCAAGACCAAGACAAAGTGTAAAAGGTATATGAGTTTGAGGACTGAAATTAATTAAATCAAGGGTCAATTTGAAAGAAATTTAAAGTTTGATGGTTGATAAGGGTTAAATTGCATACTCTAGAAATCAAAGACTAATTTGTAAAAGGTGCTCAAATTAAAGAATTTAAATCAAGGTTTCAGGTGTGCAATTGTAAAAATTAAGAAGTTTCAGGGTTAATTAAAGACATATGCTGAAATTAGAAAGATAGAAAGCAAATTAAAATTTTCCAAAATCCTAATTGAAAACTATAATTTCAAAAGCTTAAATAGATAATGTTTTTTTAATAAAGATATTGAATGACATGTCGTTTCATCACTGTCTATTATCTTTTTCAGTAGACAAAAGTTGATCGAGATATCATTTTTAAACGAATAAATATGACATTTTCAAGCATTTCATGGGCTCAACTACCACCATTGAATTAGAAAACAACTCCTCTTCAAGATCAAAAGCATCAAAGGGCACGTTTTCCAGCTCCTGAAGAACAAGAATCATTCATTATTGATTGATTGATTCTATTCATTCTCAATCTTTTAGTTTTCAACTGAGTTAGATAGGAAGTATCATTCGATGTTCCTTAATTGATCAACTACCGAACATTTATATATATTTAATTAGAAGTTTTTTTATTTGAGAAAGCTATTCTATTCTTGACATGAAAATGTTAGACCATCTAAAATGGCTTTATTGATTTCAACTTATATGACCTCCCATTCTCTTAAAAGTAGTTACTTTGAGTCATTTGTTTCGTTTAACATAATTATTTTTACAAGAAGTTATTTACCATAAATAATTTTGAATTAAAATCAATTTAAAAACAACAGTATGTTTTACATAACTTGATAATCTCATCCGATTGAGCATGAATTTGCAAAGAGTTTAACCCCCGTGTGGTCCGTTGACTGGCTGAAATTGGAAAGTGATACAGAGGCCTGACTGCGGTGTGGTGATATAGAGAGACCAACCTCTAAAGAGGCCTAAATAAACAAACTATATCTCTGTTGAAATAATGTGGCCTGAGAGAACTGTTGACAAGTCATTCTCATGAGGGGAGTTGACTGCTTGTTCCAGCTCCTACCAAGATCTTTAGCCCCCTCTTACAGACAAAACTAAACAAACAGGAGTTTAAATAAATAAATGGCGGAAATCATTTTTAAAATTAATCTTGCAGTTTTGAATGCTTCTCCTGATCATTCATTGACAACAATGTCCTTCCCCTACATCCATCCTTGCCTGCCGTCTGAGCTACGAACTGGTATCCATGTAATTTCAGCTATGCAATGGCCATTGGAGGGTTACATCAGATGAGGTTTGGTCAATCCTAAACAAAGATTTTCTGTAACAGACCTGGATGGACACGCGCATAATGTACAAAAGTAAACTTGTCAAGATAATGACATGAACTTGCAACAAGGCTGGTTGGTGAGAGTTTGATATAAGGAGTTCATGAGAATGAACTGGTTCAAGCCTTCATCAGCTTGATGCTAATTCCCCTTCCCTTGTATCTTCGGCGTAAAGGTTTCTGATACTAGAGAACTTGCGGCATGGATTTTGATAGATTTTCATCCCCATTTTTCTCTGCTGTTTGCTTTATTCTGGTATTCTCTCGTGCAGGTACTATAGCCTCTGCTCAGGGTTTTCAACTCTATTCAAGCTCTGATGTACTACTAATTTTTTGAACTGTAATTTATTTACAATTTCAGAGGCATATGACTATCTGGACCCAACTGGGAACATAACGCTCAAATGGGACGTCATCTCATGGACTCCAGATGGTTATGTGGTAAGTAACCATCTTTCATTAACATTTCTTAATGCTTATTAAAATAGCTGCAGATTAGGAAATTAATGAACAGAATTGCTCGACAGATTGCACTGATATAAATGCTTGAGAAGATTTAAAATTACTTGCGTGACTTTTCAGGCAGTGGTGACAATGACCAACTTCCAAATGTATCGTCACATCATGAGTCCTGGCTGGACCGTAGGATGGACATGGGCTAAGAAAGAAGTTATCTGGTCAATGGTGGGAGCTCAAGCCACTGAGCAAGGAGACTGTTCCAAGTTCAGAATGAACATCCCGCACTGTTGTATGAAGAATCCTACTGTCGTTGACATGCTTCCAGGGGTGCCTTACAACCAACAAATTGCCAATTGCTGCAAAGGTGGTGTGGTATCGTCATGGGGACAGGACCCTTCAGCAGCAGTTTCTTCTTTTCAGTTGAGTGTTGGACGTTCTGGTACTACTAATAAAACAGTAAGATTGCCGAAGAACTTCACTTTGCTCGGTCCTGGACTAGGCTACTCTTGCAGCCAAGCAAAAATTGTTCCATCCACTGTCTTTCTAACTTCCGATGGCCGTCGAAAAACTCAAGCAATGAGTAAGTCTGCTTCTCGGGAAAAGAAGTTTTATCGACAACCAAAAACACTAATCTATTTTCATTACAAACCAGAAGATTCGTTGTTGTTAATGATGAAAGTGTTGGTTGATGATCAATTCAAGTTGGGAAACTCAATCAGCTACTGTTGTGTTACACTTTCTTAATGAAAAACCTTGAAATCAAAACATTTCAATTGCCTAAACGCCAAAGCAGTTACAGTAGCTTTCACAATTACCATCATTTTAATCCTTCGTTTGTTATTTCCAGTGACATGGAATGTGACATGCACATACTCGCAAATGTTGGCGTCTAAGAATCCAACCTGTTGCGTATCGATGTCATCTTTTTACAACTCTACCATCACTCCTTGTCGAACTTGTGCTTGTGGCTGCCAGAACAACAGCACTTGTGTTCCGTAAGACTCTTTCAAACCATCAATACACAACAAGCTGCATTACTGAGTCTCATTTACATTCCATCTACTAAATACTATTTTTTTGCATATGTATACTGTATCTTTGTCCATATATATGTGCGTTCCTCGGAATCTGCTACATGGTTTTGCAGTGTTCTGACTCTACACACCAAATCGCATGTCTGCAACCACTAGTTAATGTGAAGAAGATATTGGCAATTCGATGTTATTAATTTCCTGAAGACTCATGAACATTTGCATTGATATTTTAGGATATCTTCATAATAAAGAACTCTCACATAATGCAGGAGTGATTCGATGATTCAAAGCGTTGTAGGACTAAACACACCAACGAAAGATAATACCCCATTAGTGCAATGCACGAAACACAATTGCCCTATCCGTGTGCATTGGCATGTGAAGTTGAACTACAAGGAGTATTGGCGAGTGAAAATTTCCATCACCAATTTCAACTACCGCCTGAACTACACACAGTGGACACTTGTCGCTCAGCATCCAAATCTTAACAATATCACTCAAGTTTTTAGCTTTGCCTACAAGCCACTCTTGCCATATAAATCAGCAAGTAAGTCCATATATAATAACACTTGAACAAGGCTTTGAAAAGCTTTTTCACTACTAGAATTATTATGCTTATGACACCATGCATAAACTAGGAAATGCAAAACATTTCAGTGAAAACTAGCATGGTACCTGCAGCAAGTAAGCGAAATTTTAGTGAAAAAGTTAGCAGCAATCTAACCATCTTACTTGTAGTGCTTCTTCTGACTTGTAATTTTCCTTCTTTATTTACTTGGTATTTGTTGAAGTTAGGCTGAGTGTTGCTGTATGATGATATTTATGCAGATGACTCTGGAATGTTTTATGGTGTAAAGTTTTTCAATGATATCCTAATGGAAGCCGGCCCAGATGGAAATATCCAGACAGAGTTGATTCTGCAGAAGGATAAGAACACATTTACACTGAACAAGGGATGGGCTTTCCCAAGAAAAGTCTACTTCAATGGGGATGAATGCATGATGCCCCTTCCTGACGATTACCCATACTTACCTAATTCTGCCCCAAAAAATGTGATTGGGTTATCATTTGTTATTTCTGCATTTTTCCTTCTAGAGTTGCTAGCCTTTTGGTGATCATTGAACCGTAACAATTAATTCGAGTAAACAGGTTGAATGTTCGAGGCTATTTCGCCAACAGATATGTGCCCGTGCCGTGCTGTGCTCTTCTGGGAGGTGGGAACTAGAGGATGCAACTAGTTGTTAACAAGTTTGTAAAATGCACCTTGTATAGAGAATTTAAGACTCGTTTTTCCTTTTCTACAATGGAATCCACTGTTCTCTGGAAACAATCTTTCTACCTTCCAAAATGGGAACGTACAAGTACACATCAATATTCAGAAATCCAATTCTCTTGAAAAAGATGTGCTGCATTCCAAATTCCTCTGCAAAGTTGAGATTTCGTGATTGGCAGCTGAAAGATTCAAATTCATGGAATGGAAAATCCCTTGCATATACAAGCATAATTTAGGCTGCTTAGAAGTTAATTTCTTGCAGTTTTCCCCTCTGGTATTTGATTAGATGGCCTAAATTGATCCCATATTGCAGTTTGGTGTTATTGCATGCATTTCAAGAGGGGTTTTGCCCATTTATATGGTCCTTGTACTTCTTGAATTATTTTGATTGGACCCTCATATTCTTTTTGTATTGGTTAAGTCTCTCTATATATAGCAAGTGCTGTGCATTTAGGATGAGGTTTTGACAGACAGACATATAAACTACAGCGTGTTACAACGGAGAAACAGTAGTGAAATATGATGAAGAGTAGAAGAACTCAATCAGAGAGTAAGGCACATTTCAATAATAATAAAGAAGCTAATGCTACTAGGCCAACCTGATACCATGCGTGATGAACCCTAGCAGATATACGTATGTATGATAGATCTGATTACAAGTTCTGGTGCATCTTGTTTCCACAAAAATCTTAATGCGGTGGCAATATATATATGTATGACTCCTTGGTATTCGTTGGAAACAAGCAACCAGCTTGGTCCTATTAATTTCATTGGCATGGATGGGTAAACCTTGCCTGCGTGTAGTAGAGGTTACTCAAACAACAAAATTGGAGACCCAAAAGATCCAGAGTGGTGAAGGCGGTATGAAAGTCACCATGTGAAGAAGACCCAGGAGAGAAATGGTAAAAAGTCACTGGAAGAGAAGACTTGTTTTCAAAGCAGCCCAAACATGCAAGTATGTGAACAGTAGTACTTTGAAAGGGAAGAACCGTTGAGCTGTTGTGTTCAAACCTCTTAAAATCTCTCGCGCCAGCTTTTCCATCATTTTCTCACCAAAGCTTTGCTTCGAGATTCAGGAAACCTAGTGTAGAAAAGGTGTGGTGTATGTATCTGCTGAATGGCCTAACAACCAGTAGGTGAGACATCAAGAAGCAAAGCATTCATTTTCATTTTTGAAAGCCTACAATTTTCCTTTTAAACATAATGCTGTTATGAAGTTCATCTTATTCTCGTGCCTTTTAAATCATTGGTGAAGAGCTACGACTGGTCAGGTGACCTTGACACCATGGAATTCGATAAGTCTGCCAAGGATTGTTATCAATCCCTGCAACGCTCCTTGTTGGCTGAAATGAAGTTCATATTCTTGATTGCTCTAGTTTTCATGATAGTTCCTCATGCAGGTATAGACTCCAGGCTTCTTTCTCGGGATAATAAACTCGAAAAATGGATTTTCTTCACAGTTTTTCATGACATCAAGTCCTGATCTATATTCATTTTCTGTCTCGCTTTGTTGTCATGATTGCAGCTGCATACGACCCATTGGATCCAAATGGAAACATAACAATCAAATGGGATGTAATGTCCTGGACACCAGACGGTTATGTGGTGAGTATCATCTCTTTCTCTGTGTGTGTGTGTGTTTTTTTTTTTTTTTTTTCTTATAAGAACACTCTGCATATGTATATATTTGACTGATCAAGTGACAGTAGCACTAAATTCTCCTCTGCTTCAATTTCATTAATTTCTCATATCTCACAAACCATATTACCCAAATATCTCAAAAAGACTTGATCAAGGAAACAGAACAAATCCAGAACAATAATAAGCCAGCCTTGCTTAAGTTTTGAAACCTGGCCTGAATTAGGTTTCAAGTTTTGATTTTGTCTCCTATGCTCTCCAGCCATCAACAATAGAAATCAAACAAGAGCATGCACCACCTTCAGGATCTCATTCCCTTTCCCTATTACCTTGCTTTCGTTGATCACAGAAAAAATGAAAGGACGTTGCTTGAGTATTTGTCGACATTTATTTTCCTCACTCTTTCGGAGATCCAGATGCAAGCTCACTCTTTCTTAGATAAAGATGTGACTTCAAGAAACCATTAAGATATTTCATGGGTGTCACAAAAACTGAATGAAAATAACTCACAATCATGTTTTCTTTCACAGGCTACAGTAACCATGAGCAACTTCCAAATGTACCGGCACATTATAAGCCCTGGCTGGACTCTATCATGGTCATGGGCTAAGAAAGAAGTGCTATGGTCAATGGTGGGGGCTCAAACTACAGAGCAAGGAGACTGTTCTAAGTTCAAGGGAAACATACCGCATTGCTGTAAAAAGACCCCCACGGTTGTCGACCTGCTACCTGGAGTCCCTTACAACCAGCAATTCTCCAATTGTTGTAAGGGCGGTGTGATGGCGGCATGGGGCCAGGATCCTACAGCTTCAGTCTCAGCCTTTCAGGTGAGCGTTGGACTTGCCGGAACATCAAATAAAACAGTGAAACTGCCCAAGAACTTCACTTTGCTTGGTCCAGGACCAGGGTATACTTGTGGACCTGCAAAGGTAGTGCCATCTACGGTCTTCCTAACACCTGACCGTAGACGAAAAACCCAGGCCCTCAGTAAGTTTATTTCCTCCAAGCTTGTTCTGAACATCTTATGTTTTAGTTTGTTGCAATTTCCGCATTACAAGTGTAACTTTTCTTTATGCAGTGACATGGAATGTCACCTGCACCTACTCACAGTTTCTAGCCTCCAAAAATCCAACCTGCTGCGTTTCATTCTCATCTTTCTACAATGAAACAATCACTCCTTGCCCAACCTGTGCTTGCGGTTGCCAGAACAAGAACAGCTGTGTCAAGTAAGGCTTACAGATTTTGTTTCTCCGCGTCCCTCTCGTCTCTAGTTGCACAATGACATTAACTGATATAGTTGTGTGTAAATACAAGTATAGCTGCATGATAATAGAGCTAATTATGAAGGCTGGTATGTGTTCATTATTTGAAATGTAAATTTGCTGCTGGATATAAAAAATGCAGGAGTAACTCGAAGGAATCCCACAAAAAGGGGATAAACACGCCAAAGAAGGACAACACACCATTGCTACAATGCACACATCATATGTGCCCTATTCGAGTGCACTGGCATGTGAAGGTCAATTACAGAGACTATTGGCGCGCAAAGGTTGCGGTAACTAATTTCAACTACCGGATGAACTACACAGAGTGGACTCTTGTTGTTCAGCATCCAAATCTCAACAATGTCACTCAAGTCTTCAGCTTTGATTACAAGCCTCTCGTACCTTATGAATCCATAAGTAGGTGCATAAAATTAAAGTTCAGATAAAAAGCTTATGAAGTTCTTCTGATTTTGAAACTCCAGAATGAAGTTGATATTCACATGGAACTGATTTTGTGCAGATGATACTGGTATGTTCTATGGCATGAAGTTCTACAATGACCTTCTAATGGAAGCTGGCCCTTTTGGAAATGTCCAATCTGAGGTGCTTCTTCAGAAGGACAAGAACACTTTTAGCCTGAAGCAGGGATGGGCATTTCCAAGGAAGGTCTACTTCAACGGTGATGAATGCATGCTTCCCCCACCTGACACTTATCCATATCTGCCTAATTCCGCATATGCAAATCCAACTTCAATTCTGTCAATGGCAGCTTCATTGCTCCTGATATTGCTGTCAATGGGGTGACCAGCAGAGGAAAATTATAACTTTCAGATGTTCTTGCAGCAGATCATATACATTGTGGTTTTGAAAGCCAGACAACTTTTTTGTAACAGGTACATTTATCATCATTAACCCTCACCTGTGAACTATAAGTTATAATCAGGTGTGGGAACATTCAGCTGTACTATTCTTTTGTACGAGTGATTGAACTTGTGATGAACAAACTAGAGCTATATTTCACTCAAAACATAAAGATTTTTGGTGTTCTCAAACCAAATCGTTTCCTTTCTTACTTTTCTGTCTGAACATGTTTATTACCACTCAAACTTTTAGCATATCATTCGTGTTTGGCATACAGCAATGACAATAAATATGCAAATATGCACAAGGACTTCAAAAAAAACTACGAATAAAAATCCATTTATCAGCTGTAAATTCTTCGTGGAGTTCCTTATTACAAGGATACGAACAAATAATATGTTGATATTCCACAAACAAAATGATCGAGTGTACAACATAAATAAACATGTAGAAGAACCACTAATTCCCAATATAAAAAAGAGAACGTGACAAAAGATTTCTAATTGCCAATTAACATATTGGTGGTAACATGGTTATGGTGCTCCAAATCCACTTGCATTGCCATAACTTGCTGATCTTACACATTCAAGCCTTTGACTGGATTCCCTTAAATCCCAGCAATGTAACTCAAACAAGATGGGATTTCTTGATTGCTAGAACAACAGATAGTTTAAAGACTGGCATAGACATGATTCATCACACATGAGCAAATAGGAATGCCATAGACAAAAATAATGTCATGACTGGAAGAAGTAGAGAGATAACTGGGCGAGAACTATCATTTGGTAACCATGGGTAGGCATCTGGGGGTGGCATGACACAATTATCACCATTGAAGTAAATCCTCCTAGGGAAAGCCCATCCCTTTTCAAAAGTGAAAGTTGATTTGTCCTTTCGGAACAGTAGCTCTGACTGAACATTCCCGAGAGGACCAGCTTGTGAGAGAAAATCATTGTAGAACTTGACACCCCATAACATGGCTGTATCATCTGCAAAATAAAATCATATAGATACATCTCAGACACAAGAAACAAGAGAACCATACAAGTTTACACAAAGGCAGAGAAAGTTTGGTGACTTACTTAGCCCTTCGTAAGGAGTTAGTGACTTGTACTGAAAGCTAAAAATCTTGGTGAGGTTATCAAAGTTGGGGTGTTGCACAACCATATTCCACAGTGAGTAGTTCATTCGGTAATTGAAATTGGTGACTGTAACCTTCACCCGCCAATACTCCTTGTAATTGAGTTTAACATGCCAGTGGACTCGGATTGGACACATATGGCTGGTACACTGGACCAGAGGTGTATTGTCAGATTTTCCAGGAGGTGAAATAACTGAGGCTAAGTGTGGAGTGTCCGGGCTGAAAAAACACATGAAGAGAAAAATATCAGGGGAAAAAGAATGTGCAGAGCAGAACTAAGTTGAAAAATTCGACAGAGAAAACAGGAATTCAAGTTTTCAATAAACTGACAAATGAGGAAACTTACTGCACACAAGTTCCACTCCCAGCTCCAGTAGTATTTTGACAGCCACAAGCACAAGTAGGGCAGCTTACTATTGTGTCATTATAAAAGGAGGAGAGAGAAACACAACAGGTAGGTGTCTTTTGAGCAAGGAATTGTGAATAAGTGCAAGTAATGTTCCAGGTCACTGCAATAACATACAATGTTAGATAAACTTAGGTTGTTATTCTTCCACCCTGAGAATTATATTAATTATATGAGTGTGATGGTTCATAGTAGTGACACCATACTTCCAACTTCTAGTCCATGTCAAGCTTAATTATCACTATAACAACGCAGGCTTATTTCTGGGGACTAACTACAATCAAGAAATGTTTTGGCAAACAGATACTATGCTAGTATCACATGATGTTTCGAAGCTAAGAAAATCCAAAACTAGAGATTTGTGGGAACGTTTCTGATAATCACGGGTCACTATATTAACATCACACGCTAAAACAAGGCATTATCTTGGTACTAGATCAGTTGTCCACACCAGAAAATACATTCAAAGTAATGAATCCCTAAATCACTCTAGAAGAATTGAGACAATAACTTACTTAAAGCTTGAGTGATTCTCCTTTTGTCAGCCGATATAAATTTAGTTGGTCTCACAATCTTTGCCGGCCCACAAGTATATCCAGGCCCTGGTGCTTTCAAGGTGATGTTCTTTGGCACCCTAACAGTTTTGTTAGTGGTTCCAGCTGCACCAACACTAATTTGAAAGGAACTCACCGCATTGGCTGGGTCCTGTGCCCACGAATTTATCACTCCCCCTTTACAGCAATTGGCAATCTGCTGGTTGTAAGGGGTTCCTGGCAACAAATCCACAACAGTTGGATCCTTCTTACAGCAATGCGGTATGTTTCCCTTGAATTTTGAACAATCGCCTTGTTCGGTGGTTTGGGCTCCCATCATGTTCCAGATCACTTCCTTCTTTGCCCATGTCCACCCCAAAGTCCAACCCGGCGCCTGAATGTGGCGATATTGCTGGAAGTTATACATTGTAACAACTGCCTGCAAATGAGAACAACAGAGATGAGAAAGTCCAGGGAAAAGATTCCGGGGATGAACTTCAATAGACTAGAAAGGGTAAATCATTGGAGTGCTTGATTCTGTTATCCAAAAATCCACTAAATGTGATATTGCATCATGTAATAGCTAGCACTTACAACATAGCCATCTGGAGTCCACTGTATTACGTCCCATTTGATAGTGATATTCCCATTTGGATCAAGAGCGTCATACGCTTCTGCAAGTACATCAAGCAAAGATGAGAACTTTAGCCCTTAAGATTCTCATTAGATACTGTATAAAAAGTAGATCAAAATCTGAATTGCAGTGGAAGAGAGAAAAATGATGGCAAGAGAGCAATCTAAAAGACATCCAGGTCCAAGACAAAGATTATTTTAGTTTCTTGTGCATCTTTTAGAAATTAGAATTACAAAAGACTAATATTTAATGAACTACGTCACCAGCAACCATATCTTATGTGTTAAAGACGGTATACATAAGGAAACTCCAAGATCTTTAAGTTGAATGTATGAATAGAACCACAGATTTGTGCTTCTTAGACATAAGATTGCAGTCTTTCAAATTTTACCAATAATTCCTAGCAAGATAAGCAAAACCCAAATAATTAAGTAAAAAAGAACGAAAAGCGAGCATTTCCAATTAAAGAAACAAGAAAGTGAAGCAAAAGAAGAAAACTGACCTGTAGAAGTGAGAGTTGAGCACGAAATCAAGAAAAGAAGCAAAATGGTAAAAGCGGAAATCTTGGTAACGGATACAGTGACTAATGAGGAAGAAGGCTCCATTTCTTGATGTGTTGAAAATGGGATGCTTATGCCTCTGGTTCAGCTCAAGATCTGCATGAAAGCAGAGAGAGGGAGAGAGAAAGAGACGACTGTGGAAGACAAGTAGGAGTATAAAAAATCCGAGAGAGGTTAAATACTTAATTATTGGCTGTCAAGGGAAGGGAGGGGACTAACTGTAGTTCGTTAAAGAATTCCAAGCTTGAATTACCATTAACGAAAATTACCATATTAAAGAAAGATAAGTTCAATTAATGGACTAATTATACGATCCTCAAAGCACTTAATTAACAAGCATTTTTCCCTTTCTCCGAGCTATTAAAAAAGAAAGTCACTTTCTTAATTTGGGTAAAAATAAAGGTTAGCTAAGAAAGTAAGATTGATCCGCATTGCTTGTTTTTCAAGTTTGGTATACCCATTTCATATTATAAAGAAGATTATTTAAGAAATTAATTTTAATTAACACAAACTATATATAAAATACCACCTAATTTGAAAATATATTCTTACATTAAAAAAAAACCTCGGCAGGAGACGTAGATCTCTGTCCTCTCATGTAAATCAACAGGTAATAAAAACACACAAAAGTTTAAATATTAGAGCATCTCCAACCGGAGAGGCAAATGAGGAGGCAAAGTTAAAAACCTGTTCTTTTAGCTTTTGTTCCTTTAATTTGTCATTCCAATGCAGCAGCCAACCGAGAAGCCAAAATGGCTGTTTAAATTAGGAAGAGCTATTTCTACAGTTTACTGTAGAAATAGCCAAAAACATATTAACGTTGCCAACGGCTATAAAAATAGCCGTTGGTCAACAGTATTTTATTTTGCTTTAAAAGCAAGGAAAGGAACTTGTTTTTGTTTTAAAAATCTTGTATTGTGCCTCAATCTTCTCTCAAATTTAGAAAAACAAGAATCAATTATTCTCTGGTTAATTAATAGCATCGGTTGTGTTAATTAGCTGAAATTAAAAGGTATGTTTATTTAAAAGCTTTTTATATTTTCTCTTTAATATCTCTTGATTTTGTAGATTTTTTGTTGTTAATTTGATATTTATGATGATTTTTATTTCTTTGTAATTTTATGTTTTTGATATGGGTTAAGGAAAACAATCTTTTATTTATGTTGTTATCTTTGACAAAATTAAGAGGAAGTAATAATGGTAGCTAATATTGATAAAAATATAGAGTGACATATTTAAAATTTATTTTTGATTGTCTGTTTTAATTTGAGGTTAATTATATTTTGTCTTGTTGAAAATGCAATTAAACCAGTATATCAATCCTCTCTTAGTTTCAAAAAAAATAGTCAAATTGTAATGTTAGAACAAGTAGAATGCAATGCTTGTTATTAATTCACATGTATGTAAACTACAAAATTGCTAGACATTGAATGTGCGCTTCTTTTATACTCTCCTACAAGGTTTTAACTTGAGGTTTTTTTAATGTAGATGGATTCAAATTTTCCAAGCTCTTTCACCAACTTTCTTATGAGTGAGTCAGAAGATATTCTCTCTCAACCAAGTGATTCTAATCAATTAATTGATGACTTAACATACTCGAATTTAAATGTCCATACAACAAAAAAGTCACAAAGAAGTAAAAACTTCTCACCAGAGGAAGATTGTTTACTTGTCTCTGCATGGCTAAATACAAGCAAAGATCCAATTACAGGAGTTGAACAACAAACAAAGCAGTTCTGGGCTCGAGTACATGCTTACTTTGTAGAGAATGGAGGAAACTTGAATAATCGTTCTCAAATAAGCATCTCAAATAGATGGCAAGAAATAAATAGAGAAGTCGGTAAATTTGTTGGATTTGTTACTCAAATTGAAAATCGTCAGCAAAGTGGAATGACCGAAGAATCAAGGGTAATTTTAATATTCGTTTTCATGTTAAATTGTTTAACATATATTTTAACATTATTTAATTTTTCTAATTTTTTACTTACCAGATTAATGATGCTCGACAAATGTATGCTTCTTGCGTTGGCAAACGATTTCAACTAGAACATTGTTGGGTTATCCTAAGAAAAGAACCCAAATGGCAATTTGAGCGTGCAAGTCAACATCAAAGGTCAAACAAGAAACAAAAAAGTCATGTCAATGCAAGTTCGACTTCATCAGCTCCATCTACCCCTGATTCTGTTAATTTAGGAGAAGACAGTGAACCATTGATTTATCAAGATAGACCAATTGGTCAGAAGGCTGCAAAGGAACGACTTAAACGTAAACAAGGAAAAGATAAAGTTGGGGAGACAACTGTAACAAATATCTTACAACAATTCAGGGATACTCTAGTTGAAATTGAGGATCAAAAGAAACAAGACAGAAAAATTATGTTAGAGCAACAAGCTATGATGATTCAACAAAGTCAAGAGAAACAAGAATTGGACAGGATTGAGAAAGAAGAACAAATTATGAAAATGGATATTTCTAATTTGGATCCAATTTCTGCAGCGTATTTTCAAAATAGAAAGTTAGAAATTATGCAAAAGAGGGGTTTTAATTATTAATTAACTAGATTTATTTATTGTTTAATGTAATGTATTTTTAATTAACTAGATTTATTTATTGTTTAATGTAATGTATTTTTAATTAACTAGATTTATTTATTGTTTAATGTAATGTATTTTTAATTAAATATTTAGAAATTTATTGGTTATTTTAAATATATTGTTATAAAAGTGGTATTAATTCATAATACTTTTTTGAAGTTCTTCTAACACTTAACAACAATAAGTAGGATTAATTAACTTAAAAGACAACAACCATAATGAAAAAAAAAACATAAAAAACTTAACAACAATAAGTAGGATTAATTAACTTAAAAGACAACAACCATAATGAAAAAAAAACATAAAAAACTTGAAAATTATGATGACATAAGAAGTTCAAAGCTAATGATTCTACTCGTTACCATATTGTTCCCATAAATGTTCAACCAAATCTTCTTGTAGTTGAGAGCTAGTTGCTCTATCCCTGATTCGATTATGAGTTTGAAGAAAATCATGTAGTTCTGGTATTTCACCATGTGACACTGATATAAAAGAATTGACTTCACGTTCATGGTCAAATCCAAGGTTCATTGCTCCTTCATCTTCAATAATCATATTATGCATTATTATGCAAGCTTTCATAATATTTGCAAGCGTTTCTTCATCCCAGTATCGAACAGGTCCACGTACAATTGCAAAACGAGATTGGAGCACTCCAAATGCCCGCTCTACATCCTTTCTTGCAGACTCTTGCTTACTTGCAAAATATTTTCTCTTTGCTCCTAATGGCCTTGGGATTGTCTTAACAAAAGTTGACCAATTAGGATAAATCTCATCTGCTAAATAGTATCCCATTGTATATTCATGCCCATTAATTGTATAATTGACAGGAGCAGTACGACCTTCAGCAAGTGCAGCGAAGATAGGTGACCGATCAAGAACATTAATATCATTTAATGATCCAGGCATTCCAAAAAAGGCATGCCATATCCAAAGATCTTGTGAAGCCACCGCCTCTAGAATTATAGTTGGTTCACGACAATGACCAGTATACATCCCATGCCATGCAATTGGGCATTTCTCCCATTTCCAATGCATACAATCAATGCTCCCTAACATCCCTGGAAATCCACGCTGCTCTCCAATTGATAATAATCGACAAACATCGGCCTCGTTTGGTGCTCTTAGATACCAATCACCAAAAACTTCTACGATTGCTTTGACGAAAGCTCTAAGACTTTCTATCGCAGTGCTTTCTCCAATTTGAAGATATTCATCAGTAAGATCTGCAGGAATACCATATGCAAGTATTCTGTGAGCTGCAGTTACCTTTTGAAGACAAGATAAACCAAGAACACCGAGAGCATCTGTCCTTTGTTTGAAATATGGATTATGAGCTTCCACTGCATTTGCAATCCGAAGAAAAAGACGACGACTCATCCTAAATCTTCTTCGAAATTGAGTTTCAGTGAATTTAGGATTTTCAGCAAAATAATCATTATATAACCTCAACTCACCTTCCTTTCTATTACGATTGACAATATTGTGGCCAAGAATAGAGCCACGATACCCTGTTCTCCACCCTTGATTATTCGATTCTTCTTCAGCAACCACAGCAGCAGCAACTTGAAAAGCAAACACAGGAGTGTCATCATCAAAATCAAAAGCATCATAAAAATTAAAATTAGAATGATTCATGATGAATTTTAATGAAATATATTTTTGATTGGAGAGAAAACAATGGAATGATGAGAAAAAATGTTAAGGTATATGAGAATATTTATAGATGGATTATTTTTTAAAATTTTGAAATATTAGAACGTTGGCGGTAATTTTTTCAAAATTTGAAATTTTAAAATTTAAAATGGTGGCGGTCATTTTTTCAAAATTTGAAATTTTAAAATTTAAAATTTAAAATTGTGGCGGTCATTTTTTCAAAATTTGAAATTTTAAAATTTAAAATTTAAAATTGTGGCGGTCATTTTTTCAAAGCATGAATTTTTTAAAAAAAAATTGAAAATCAAATTTTAAAATATTGATGGTTTTTTCAAAGTTTGAATTTGAATTTACTTTTAAAAAATTAAATTTTTAACAGTAACATATAAAACTGAAAATTAAAAATATTCATATAAATAAATTTTAAGTTTAATTTTAAGTTATATCTTTTAAATTTCATATTATTTCATTAAATTTTATATTATTTTTATAAATTACTCATATTTATTATATAATTAATAACATCATAATTATATTATATATAAAATATCTAAATTAGTTATATAATTATATAAAAATGAATTTAACATGAAATATATTAAAATATAAATGGCTTTTCTAAATAGCTTTTTACCATTGGAATGCATATAATCAAAAAAGCTATATTTATACTATTCAAAAAGCCATTTTTTAAATTTAGCTTCTCAATTTGGCTTTTTGCATTGGAGATGCTCTTAAGCCATAAAAAAGACTGAGAATAATAGTCACCGACAGCAACGGCTGTGGCCCATGTGTGCGCGCATACTCTCCTACTCCCTCTCTGTCGGTGGACAGAGAGATCGATGGCTTGTTGAGCTGGGAAAACGAAGTTTGTGTGTCTTCGTTGATTGTCTCAATCTTTTCTCTAACCACCGTATTATTTTATTTTAAGCCTTAATTAATTAATTAATTGGTCTTCTTCGTGCATCCTTTTAATTGCTATTTAACAATAATGAATTTTCTTAATGAACAATGTGATGAAATAAATCTGTGCCGACAATAATTTTAATAATTAAACGTATTGCAGTGACCTTCACTCACTTATGCCAAGTTTTCTTACAAAATTATGGACAGCTGAAATGAGCTGTATTGCACTCCAGCGAAGAAGAATTGATGCCTACAAAAATCTACAATCATGTCAATATCTCGAGAGCCTGGGACCGGGCCGGTCACGAGGCCGAGTTTAAAAACTATGCTTTATAGTATCAATTAAATAAGCAAATCGTACTACATCGTGAGTCAACCCAAATTGTTTACATTGTGAAAAAAATGACAGTGAGGTTTCTCCAAAAAAAAAAAAGATTTGAGTCATTGACTTGATTATGTTTAATAAGTTCACATAATTTCAATAATATGAATAAAAAATATAATGACAATAAAGAAATTGAAAAAAAAAAGAGGTAAAAAAACAACCTGACCCATCTGGGTTAGTATGCCAAATTTGTGTTTTGGTCGTGATATCGGGGTATTCCCAATATTAAAAGCAAGTTGAATAAACCAAAGGAGCTCAATAAACAACTCAATATTAAAGGTTAAAACTGGAAAAAATCAATTTTTAAAAAAGTAACGTGTTGCATTAATAAAATTATCTTTCTTGGTTATGTTGTTAATGTAAAAGGTATTAAGATGGGTGAGAAAAAGATAAGGGCTATCCAATAATGGCTTGTGATAAAAAAGATAAGGGCTATCTAATAATAGCTTACATCTATTTTGATCATAAAGGTAAGAAGTTTTTATGGTTAGGCTATCTTTAATAAAAGATTTGTTAAAAAATTCAATATTCTAGCCCCTCATTTGATTAAAATAGTTGGAAAGTCAATAGAATTTAAATAAGGTAAAGAGTAAGAGCATTCATTTAATTTGTTAAAGGAAAACTTGATTTTGCTCTATTTTTATCATTACCTAACTTTACAAAAACTTTTGAAATTGAATATGGTGTCTCAAGAATAGGTATTGGAGTTGTTTTAATACAGAAAAAAATGGATTATAGCTTATTTTAGCAAAAAAAAAAAAAAACTCAATGGTGCATCATTGAATTATCCTACTTATGACAAGGATTTTTATGTTTTGTTGAGGGAATTTGAGACTTGGCAACATTACTTGTGGCCGAAATAGTTTATGATCCATTCATATCATGAATCATTGAAACATCTAAAGGGCCAAAGAAAGTTGGATTGTAGGCATGCCAAGTGGGTCAAGTTCATAGAAATGTTCCGATATATAATAAAATACATGTAAGGTAAGGAGAATATAGTGGTTGATGCACTATCATGAAGGTATGTACTTCTTTCAATTTTAAATGCTAAATTATTAGGATTTGAATATGTAAATGATTTATATGATAAAAATGTTGATTTCAACCAAGTTTATTAAGCATGTGAGAATTCAATATTCAGGCCCCGTTATTTGCTGGAAAGTAGTTTCCTTTTAGAAAGTGAATTCCGGGGAAAGTGAATCCCGGGAAAGTATTTTTCGATGTTTGGTAGTGTAATGAAAAATAAGTTGGTAAACACTTTCCAGTGTTTGGTTATGTCATGGAAAATGAGCTGGAAAATAACTTATTAATGTTTTATTTTTCTCAAGTTTATTAAAATAATGAGGAACAAATCTTACAAATTAAAAAGTTGAATGAGAATGAAATTGAAAAAAAATATAATTTCATAAATTATCTCAGATAAAATAAATAATAATCAAAATAATAGAGATCAAATCTAAAAAATTTTAAAAAATAAAAGATGAAGAAATTAAAATAATAATAATTAACATTTCATAAATTATTTCAAATAAAATAACAATTAAAAGAATGAGGACTAAATTTGATAGATAAAAAATTTCAATAAAAAAATGATAAGGAAAAAGCAAATAGCAATTATAAAAATAAGGACCAAAATTAATATAAAATTAAATTTTAAGAGATGAAATTGAAAAATAAATATTCAAAACAAATTATATATAGCAATCAAAAGTTTGAGGATCAAATTTGATATAATCAGCAAATAATGACATTTCTAAATTTTTCACAACTTCCGGAAAGTGTTTTCCGCCTAAATTTTCCAGGAAAACACTTTCCTGAAAACCAAGCCAAATTTTCCTTTGACTGGAAAGTGTTTTCCGTTGACCATCTTTTCTAATGGCAAACAAACAAAAGAAAGTTTAGAAAGTGGTTTCCCGGAAACCACTTTCCGGAAAACAAACACAGCCAAAAGGGAAAACACTTTCCTGGAAACCAAACCAAATTTTTCTTTGACTGGAAAGTGTTTTCCGTTGATCGGAAAGTGTTTCCGTTGACCAACTTTTCTAATGGCAAACAAACACAGGAAAATTTAGAAAGTGGTTTCCCGGAAACTACTTTCCGGGAAACAAACATGGCCTCAATAAATTTTATAGGTTTAATGGTTATTTGTTTTTTTTTAAAAAACTATGTGTACCTAATTGTTCTATACATGAATTGCTTATTCGTGG
This sequence comes from Populus trichocarpa, assembly GCF_000002775.5. Lineage (NCBI taxonomy): Eukaryota > Viridiplantae > Streptophyta > Magnoliopsida > Malpighiales > Salicaceae > Populus > Populus trichocarpa. Next base: position 8,375,668 of record NC_037299.2, on the reverse strand, counting down.
AGCTCATAAGGACGGTTTAATAGAAAACTTTTGGTTTGCTAATACTTTAGAAATTTTGCATGAGAACTTTTACTGGCCTAAAATGTGCAAATAATTTATTATAGGTGCATAACTTTTAGACACACCAAGTCTAATGTTTTACCTCATGGTTTGTATACTTCTTTAAAAGTACCTAAAGAACCTTGAGTTGATATATCTATGGATTTTATTATATGTTTGCCTAGTTCAAAAAGGGGTAGAGATTCTAATTTAGTGGTTGTAAATAGGTTTTCTAAGATGACACATTTTATATTTTGTCATAAAACTGATGATGCAACTAACATAGTGGACCTATTCTTTAGGGAGATAGTTTAGCTTCATAGGGTTCTTAGAAGCATTTTTTTTTTATCATGATACTAAATTTTTTTACTATTTTTGAAGGGTTTTGTGGGGTAAGATAGGAACTAAATTGTAATTTTCTACCACTTGTCATCCACAAATAGATAGTCAAACTAAAATAATTAATAAAACTTTGATTACATTGTTAAGAACTATAATTGAAAAAAATTGAAGAATTGGGAAGATTGCCTGTTATTTGTTGAATTTGCTTATAATAGGAGTGTGCATTTTAATATTGATTATTCATTTTTTGAAATTGTTTATGACTTTAATCCTTTAACTTCTTTAGATTTGATTCATTTACCTGTTGATAAAAAGGGTTAGTCTTAATGACAATATAAAATCATAGGCAGTGAAGACTCTTTATGAGAGTGTACGAAGACAAATACACAAAAAGAATGAGCAATATACATTTAAAGCTAATAAGAGATGCAAATGGATTATCTTTGAACCGTTGATTGGGTTTGAGTGCATATAGGAAGATCTAAGTTGATGCCAAGAGAAGATGATCCACTCAAAATCTTAGAAAGAATTAATGATAATGCCTTTAAAGTGGATCTATCATATGAGTATGATGTTAATGCTACTTTTAATGTATTTGATCTCTTTTTATTTGATGTTAATGATGATTTAAGGTCAAATCTTTTTAAAGAGAGAGAGAATAATTCAATCCAAACTACCCCAAATGATCAAGAACAATGATGTATTTAATTGGCTTATTTAGAGTATTTGGGGCCAAAGTGAGTTTCAAAGAGGCTACATCTTCAACAAGTGATGATCAAATCTTAATCTACGTATAAGAGGAGTTTGATCCACTACTTCATGGACTAATTAATTTTGGCAGCTAAAGGTTTATTTGTTTCCATGTATTTTATGGATTCCAAACAATGAGAGGATTCCTTATTATATGTTAGAACATAGAAGGCTAATGAAAAAAATTATTTCCTTGTTTGTTTTGGGTTCCAAGGGGCGACAATAACACATTTTTTGCTAAAAGGTCTTGTTAAGCAAGAATTTTATTCAATAATTGTTTCTTTTTAATCTATCAAGTGCGGCAACTTAGAATAATTTTTTAGAATTATTATTTTTATTATTTTTTATGTTTTGGGCCTTATTTTAATTTGGATTAATGTTAGCTCTTTAGGTCAACTAAAGTTTATTTTTTTCAAGTATAAATATTATTTTGTAAGATAATATTTTTTTATGAAGTTGAACATTATTGTCACAATTTATTATGTGAGAGAAAAAATTCTCTTAATTTGGTTCTTCATTGAAATGCTTTAACTTATCAAAAAATTACTCAAGTTTCGTGGTGTCTTTCATACTTCTTGTTTGCATCTCTTCATAGATGTTAGGTGGGAGTTCAATTTCTATAATCTTGGTATCTCGGTATAGATCATAATTGTGTCAAACTTAATTATAAGATTGAATTTAGCTTTTTTGGAAAGAGTAAATTTGATTATAGATTTTTGAATCTTTATATCCACAAAGTTCACATACTCGTATAACTTTAGCAAATTGATGTTGTAGATGTAAAACAACCAAAATTAAGAAAAACATAATGAAAAATTCTAGGTTGTTACCGACGTGTTTATTTTTTATCATACAATATGAAAAAATTAAAGTTTTTCTGTGTTTTATGCTCTCTCTTTTTTTCTCTTTTGTCTCCTAATCTCTGTTATTTATAGGTGTATGAATGGTTGGAATCATGGGTGTCACAGGGCGACGTCGTCTGGCGACGACGGAGGCTTTCGTCGCGCCTCCTATGTGAGGTGTTGTGTTGGGAAGAGTTTTTGTATTTAATCATAAAATTATGATTAAGGTTCAGGAGTCGCCACCTAGTATTATAGTCACTAGGAACCTATGGTATGCGAGAGTTTGGGTAAGGGACTGGTTGTGTAAGGGAAAAACGCATCACCCCTAGTTCACCCTATCTAAGGTAAGCTGCATTGTTATTTGATTGTTTTTTCTAAGTCGGATTTCTATTCGTTGGTCTTTTCTAAGGCTCAAGGCAGATTTCTCTTCATGAGAGAGTCTCTACCTTATTGGGTTAAATCCTAACCTTTCTAAAGTTTGAATTTTAACATCGCATTTATTTACACTTTGTATCTTTAATACCTGAGGGTGTGCTTTATTGTGTAATTTTACACCCCACAAATATTAAAGTCTACATCTAGATCCTAAAAAAAAATTGGAAAAAGATTTTTGACATGTTGGCCAAATCCTAATGGATAATCATAAACTGGTTACGATATTCATTTTTTATTTTTTTTTAAACATGAAAAAGATGCAATTTTTGTTTTTTATGAAAAATATGCTTGGAAAAATTTTAAGATTTGGCCGTATGCAACAAAATATTTTTTTCTTTTTGAAAATGTTTTGAAATATTATTATTATTTTTTTGAAATATTTCGGAGAAAACCGAGTATTTTAATACCGGATTTGTATTTTACATTGTAAATATACAACCCGATATTATGCATAATTGGTAGGAAAATATGCGAGAAAAATCACAAATTTTTTTAAAATGATTTTTGAAAAAATTTTGGATTTTTTTTAAATGGGGGCCGGGCTAGACCCAGCCACTTGGGCGGGGCATAACTGGCCCGACCCAATAATTAATTAGCTGCTGTATGCAGAAATGAATTCTGCATGCAGCGGCCACGCCGAGGAAGCAAGAGGCAAAGCAGGGAGAAGGAAGTTGCCTGGCGTGGGGGTCTTGGACATGATGAGGTGGTTCGGCCGGTGGCTCAGGAGGTGTCGGCTGAGGTGATGGTGGCCGAAGTCGGCTGTGGGAGGAAGAAGAAAAAAGTTGCAGAGAAGAGAGAAAGGCTGGAAGGAGAAGAGAGAGAAGGTCACGGTCGCTGCTCTACCACTAGTGAGGAGCTGGGTTGATGGAAATGACGGTGGTAAAGCTAGTTGTGGCGGTGGAGGTCGGTGGCAGAGGAAGCAAAAGAAGAAGAAGAAAACGGGAGGGGCTGTAGAGAGGAGAGAGAAACCGACGGTGGCTCTTGGTGGTCGGTTGGTGGTTGTGTTGGCTTCCTATGGTGGAGCTGATGGTGGGAAGACCGGTGATGAGAGTGGTGGTGGCTGAAGGCCATGGTGGAGAGGAGAGGGAGGGGAAAGAGAGAAAAATTGCAGAAACAAGGAAAATGGCTGGTTTTTTGGCTGATTTTGGACCCGATTTTCTCCTCCATCAGGTCACCAATGGAGCCTCTATTTATAGGCGGTGGAAGAGGGTAATCTCGTCTACACCAGGGTAAAATTTGAGCCCTTGATTCTGTTGGGAAGGATCCCATCCGTTGGCTCAAAGTAGGCACGGTGCACTGTCAAATCTGCAGAAAAAGCTACATGAGTTAGCATGTTTAGGCCGACGCCGGCGCCGATTAATTGTCATTCACACTGAACTATTAGCATGGAGCTGTAGAGGAACTATAGAGGATCATTTTCGTGCATGTTTGGTTAAATTTGGTGGAAGTTAGGTGCATTAAATGCACCTGCAAAGTAGGTAACCTTAGCAGTTATTTCAGAGATTTAAAGAAGAAGATGAACAGTACCAAAGTTCTTATTTTAGCCAAAGTTCATTTCAGTCCTCCCTCTTTAAATTACTATCAATTGAACCTCTAATTGACCCTAAAATTTTGCAACTAAGCCCCTGATGAACTTCAATTTGAGCCCCGAAGTTATGCGCCTATTGCGATATGGTCATCGGTCTCGGATTTCTTCAATTTAGCCCCTAATTGACCCCAAAACTTCAATGTTCTTGCAATTTTACCCCTATTTTCAATCAATTAACTTGATAAAAATTAAATTTGGTCTTTTAAAATTCCAATCTTCTCAATTAAGCCTAAATTAGGCTCCCAAACTTAATTTTTCACCAATTAAGTCTCAAATAAAATTAATTTGATCCATTTAAAGTATAATTAAGTCCTTGCACTTAATTAAATCCTTCAATTGGACCCAAATTAATTTTTAAACATAATGAAAATTCAATTTGGCCCATGATCAAATCAAATTGGCCTATTAAAAATTTAATTATGTCATTGGACTTAATTTTTATGTAAATTCGTCCAATAATCATTTAATTTAACCTTGAATTTGCATTTCTTTTCTCTATTTTTTGGTACAATGGAGTACAATTAGGCCTTGAATTTCCTTCAAAAATTGCAGCTTGATTTCCCGGTCTGCTTTCTCCACGTTACCAGCCATTTTATTTTTTTTATTTTTATTTTGAAAAAAAAAATTGATTTTTAGAGAATAACCCAGAATTGGGTTATGACAATGAGATTAATTTTTAGGATTTAATTATGAGAATCAATAACAAATTGCTGAATTTTCTACGATGAAATTCTTGGATTTAATTCTAAGAATCAATAAAAGATTGCTGTATTTTTAGGACTAGAATTATAGGAATTAATTCTTGGATTTAATTATGAGAAATAATCAAAGTCGGATGGTTTATCCGTGTTGAAATTCTAGTATCTCAAATGAAAAAAAAAACAAAAAACAAAAAACAAAAACAACAACATTGTTTCGGGGAAAAGGTTGAGAATCCAAATTGATCCTTGAGTTTCTCTATTTTTTTTTATTATAGTACTTCTCTTTTTGATATTTCAATTTTCATTTAATTAGGGTTTTAATCTTGGATTTTCTTTTCAATTTCACCATTAAATGAATTAATTGAACCTTTTAATTTTGTCTCTTTTTTTTTCAATTTAATCATTGGTTTTTAAATTTATACATTGTTGGTCAATTTTTTCATTTTTGGTTTCTTTTTCAATTTCATCACTGATTGAATTAATAAAACTCTTTAATTTGACTATTTGTTTCAATTTAGTTCTTAGTTTCTAAAATTATGCAATTTTGACTCAATTCTCACGTTTTCTCTTAAATTTTACCCTTAATTGATTTAACCCTTTAATTTGGCTTTTTTCTCCAATTAAGTCCTAGGTCCTTTAATTCTTATAATTAAATCCAAATTAACCTTTTTCTTAATTACTTTTCAATTGAGTCCCCAATCACACCCAAAATTATTCCTATATTTTTTTCTTTCTTGCACTTAGTCTTGGGGTAGTCAAATTCATTTATTTGTCTGATCAAATCCCCAACTATATGTTTTTCTTCTCTTCTTTAAATATATATATATATATATATATATATATATATATATATATAATGCTTTTTTATGATTATTTCTAATTTAATTTGAAACATAAAACTAAATAATGAAAAATAATGAAATGACTAAAATTAACTAAATTTATTGAAATGAAAATTTTTGTTTTTTTTTTATAAAAAAATAGGGGTAAAAAATTAGATTATGACATCCTTTATTTTGACCATGTAAGTTTACATGATCATAGGGGACTATCTTGTGTGAAAATGATATCTATAATCATGAAGGAGTGCTTGATAGATGTCAAAATTATGAGATATTAACTTCTTTAAAATCAACTTGGGTGACCTATCCTCACAAAAATTGGTATTAATAAAAAGCAAACTCAACCTTTTCAGCAGCTACAAATTAATTTCTCGTGCTTCTTTATAATTTTAAAACTTTGAGGATGCTAGGAATTATTAAGGTCTCAACATCTTAGTGGAACTCGTTGCAATCATTAATATGGTGCCCCAAACTTTGGTGAAACTTGAATAAATGTCCTATATACAATGCAAATTGGGTATTTTGGTGGTAGGGTCGTTATTGGTAATGATCAAAAGGTTGGGTGTTTTGGTATTTTAGAAATTGTAAGGTTTAAGAGAATGTGCCAGACATAGTTGCAATTAGTTTTTTTTTTTTTATGGTGATTAAATAATATATGGGATATGATGGTAGATACAATGGCTAGACATGATTGTTTGTTAATTTCATTTTAGGCAAACTAGGGGCGAAAAGGCCTATTTTGATTATTTTTATAATTATTTGGATAATAAGTGTAATAATCCACCTAATGCACCTTTGCATTTTTTTTCTTGGCAAAGATCTATGCCTTTTTAGATTCAGTTGCTTCATGTACTCTTTCAGTTTTGATGGCCTATTATACTCGTTCAGCCACAGGCACAATGTTTATAAAACTTGCAAACCTATTTCCCAATAGGTACTCATATAATGAGCTTTTAAAAGTGTTGATAATGAGAGTTACCAACTCTTTTTCTAGGAGAGGGGGTTGGATCCGAATTACAATTTTTTACCAATATTAAGTATTTTCTTTCACTAATTCTTTGCCCTTTTTCTCCATTGCTTGCAGGTATGTTCTGTTGAAGACCATTTTCATATTGAACTTGTACTGATATATGACTGCACCAATCGTATCCTTTCACTTTTTTTTTTTTTTTTTTTTTATCTTACTCTTATCTTGGCTTATATATAAAGAAAGTGTTTCATTACTTAAACTTTCATGGAAGAAATCGATGAGTAGTTTATTATCTTGGATTACTTTCACCATTTTGCGCTATAATAGATCCACTACTAGAAAATTCATAAATACAAACGGAAATATTGACGAAATATTTCCATCGATAAATTACAGTGAAATTTACCCACAAAAATATTCCTTCGGTATATACCGATGGAATTATGGTGGCAAAAAAATAAAATAAAACAAAAAAAGATAATGATGTGTCATTTATACAGATGAAATTACCGACGAAATTAATTATGTTGATAAAATCCGTTGGTAAAATCGTTGGTAAATTATTCACTTCGCCTTGATACTGTTCATCATATCAATTACAAAGGGAATCACTGACAGAACATTCTATCGGTATTTTCTAGAGAGCTCTAGAACTGTTCACTTTTCAATTGCACTATTAATTACTGTTCTTTACAGACAAAATCATCGACGGATTGAAAAGTCATCGGTATTATTTGACGGGTTTCTGAAAATTTTCGAGTAAATTAAAAATTTAAATTAAATATTACAGATGAAATCACCGACGGATTAAAAAATCGTAGGTGATATTTGGCGGTTTTTGAAACTTTTTGATTAAATTGAAAATTTTAATTAAATATTACAAACAAAATCACCAACGAAATGATTAGAAATATTAATATTTAATTATCTATTGGTAAAACCTTCGGTAAAATGCACCAATAAATAGAATCTCTCATTTCACAACAGACGGGCCTCTTCTTCTTTCTTTTTTTCTTCTTCCTCTTCCACTTATGTAAAAGACATCAACATTCATTTCTATCTTTCTCTTCTCTTCTCTCCTCAACTCCTCTTCTCCTCCACTCTTAGGAATGTCTTCTTCTCTTTTTTTCCTTTCTCTTCTCAGGTTTTTTTAAATTAACATACTTTATGATTTTTTTTTCTCTTCTTAGCTTCACTCGCAAGTACATTAAGGTAATATTTTTTTTTCTTCTTTTTTTTTCTTCTTTTTCATTATATTTGTTTTTTTAATTTATTTTTAAATTTTTCTGTTCTTAATAATTGTATGAATGTTATTGTAGTATTTTTTTCATATGAGATCAATGTTGTTGTTGTTTAATTTTTTTATGTTATTTATTTGTTGCAAATTTGTTTGAGTTGAATTTTTTTTCCAAGCAACTCAATTCTGAGTATTATGAAGTATTGATTTATATTAATTTAATTATTTTCTAGTTTTTTTAAATAGATTTTTTAAAAATATTTTTAAATAATCACCGACGGAATTGTATACGGTATTTTTTTTGTAATATGATAATCTTCTTGAGGGAAATATCGACTGAACGAAGCGGATAATTTTTTTTGCGTGCTTTTCCTGTCAATAAATCCATCAGTAATAATATTTTTTTATTATCGATGGACTTACTAATAAAAAAAATTACCGACAAATAATTCATTGATAGAGCATTTTCGTTTGTGATTCTGTCAGTAAATTAATTGCCAATGAAATAATAGTACAAATACTAACGAAAAATTTTATCGGTAAATATAAGAATTTAGGAAGTGATCTTCAGATGGGTATTAAGACATTTAACAGCAGTATACTTGGTGAATTCGAGCATTTTGAACTTTTATAGGACAAGTATATCTTATACCCGACTCATTTTAGAGGCTTTCATGAATCATATGAGTCCATGTTTTCAATTGTCATGTATTCTTTATTAGCAGATAATTTCTCATCCTCGATTTCTTTCTTAGGATTCTCATTCATACCATTTTATTTAGTTGGCTTTATAGTAGGGGTCGATGTTGCTTGTTGATAATATGGAAAGACTAATAGATGATTGATCAGAGCTCTTAAGAACCGAGTCTCAAGTGACATTCATGGGAATCCAGCGTTGATAGCGACCTCTAGCTTAGTACTCCCCCCTAGTTGTGGGTAAAAACCTAGTGGTATATATGGCATTCCACGAGCCATGAGAGTGTTCTATAGAGTGCACATTTCCAAAACATTCTCTTTGTTAAAGGGTCCCTCATAGGTGCTCTAGCCTGAAGGCTTTATTCAAGAGCACTAGCGAGCCTAACTATCTTGTTTCTCATTTATTTTATGTCTTTCTGGTAGTTCTACTTTAGAAAACCTCTCTCTTTGTTTTCCATCCTTGTTCTAAGTCTAGGGTTGGATATTCCACTTGGCATCCCTAAATTGAGATACTTTATAACTTTGAAGAGGGCTCTTGTCCAATTTTGCCATAACTTGTGAAAAAAATTAAAATCTAGGATGTGGATGCTTCTTTTGTAGATCTGGATGGCATTGAACCTGCATTAGCGTGTATTAATTCGTTCTTTTTTAGAACAAAAAATGGGAAATATTATTCATTTGGGATCTAGGAGTGGGGAGACTTTCCATATAATTAATTAAGAAAAAAATCAAATTTGATTGATCCAAAAATGAAAAAAAAAAATTCATTCAAAGTAGTTCTTAACCTATCTCAATGGGAAAATTACACACAAAATATCATTACAACGCCCTGCTATTACGTCTAGAAAAACATGACAGTCCTTAAAAAATATGTCAAACTCTTCACGTCCAGCCTCGCTCCTGGTTAGCCAACTAGTGATGAGATAAAGCTTGTAATCTATTAGCCACAACAAATGCCTCGTCTGTTTGGGCCCTTGAGTGAGCCAGAGCTATGCCATGTCCTTCGTTGACAAGAATCAAGGTGTCGTTGACATTCATAAAGTGATCTAATTATTTTGGTATTGGCGTTGGACTTTTCTGGAGTCCCTCTTTAAACTAGCCTCTTTCTTATCTGCTATTATAAAATAAATATTATTTGCAAAGAAATAGTATATCTATGTAAAACATATCATCAATCCCAACGTTTCTTTCAATGAAAGTATGATCACCATTGTGAACAGGCGCAGAATGAGGCGAGGAGGGCCCGAGACCTTACAAAATATTTTAAATTTATTTTTAGCGTTTAAATATAAAATAATATAATACATTTTTATTTTAAATAGATAAGTTTTCTAATAATAAATTATATCTTGAGTTTTGACCTTTTTTATTATATAATTCCAGCTCTGTCTCTGATTGTAAATGATTATTGTTGGAATTTTAATATCTAAATAATGAGTTAAATATACTAAATAAGATCAATCAAGATTTGATTGAAAAAACTAAGAAATCAAATGGTTACAAATTAGGATTGTTATAGGTTTTGGAAATCAACAACGAAAACTCACTAAAATATAAAGGTTTTGTTCGAGATTATAGTGAGGGTTTTACTATGCCTTCTAATTGGACTTTGATTTCTAACTTTTCCTTTAGTAATGAGGTTGTTATAGATTAGGCATCACCTACTCTTCGTGATTTTATGTAAATTAGAGGTTTTCTGAAGAGAGAGAGAGAGAGAGAGAGAAAGAGAGAGGGAAGAGAATTGTAGTTGTCTCCTTTTTTTTCTTTTGCACGTGGTGGGTACTTAATATACAAATGTATTTTATCTTTATATTTTTCTCATAAGTCAGAACCAATGTAAATTGTAATAAATAAATAAATAAAAAGTTGGCGCAAGAAGTGTTCTTGTACTCAAACTATATAGTGCTTTTTATAATCACTATGACATTTAATAATTTTACCGATAGAATTTTTTTGTCGGTACGAGATTACCACTTCATTAGTGAAACTTTACCGACTAATTCATAAGCAGAGTTCGTCCATCAGTATAACATTCATCGGTAATTCCATCATCTATTGCTAATTTTGTTAGTAAAAAAAATTTAAAACCGATGGGTTTACACACGGAAAATGTGTGCAAAAAAAAACCCCTGGAAATATGCCAATGGAATTATTCCATGGGTGTATTTCCATCGATGATAGTGGCATATGCAGTAATTTTTCCCAACTCTCTGGAATATATCGACGGATTGATTCCGTCTGTATCACCATTAGTAAAACACCGAAGGAATAATTTCATTGGTGATTGTGGTATATGCAGTAAATTTCTTACAACTCTCTGCAAAATACCGACGAATTGATTTCGTCTGTAAGTCCGTTGGTGATAATTAAAAAATATTTTAAAAAATAAAATTGTATAGAATAATTAATATAAAATTGTATAGAATAATAATAATAAAAATAATAATTAAGCAAATAAAATTGTATAAAACTGAAATATGTAAAAATAAAATTGAATAATATAAAATCCAAATATTCATTACAATTTGATTTGTACAGATAAAAATTAAACTAGAACAATGGCAGCGTTGGAGGAGAAGGAGGCTGGTCGTTCTCAGGACCATACGACCAAAAAGAGGGTGCACACGTACCAACCATCTGTAATCTCATGTCCATGACCATTTGACGGAGTTGTTCATAATCCGCTGAGAGTCACTCATATTTTTTGGTGAGATGAGTTGTGTGTTGTTGTAAGGCCACAAACTCCTGAGACTGGGTGCTCGATACCGATTGGGAGATCCCAACTGTTGAGACATTACGAGTCGTCTGCAAGTTCTGGGTCATAGTGTTGGAGAGTCCATACACTATATTATGACCCGGACTGTTAGGACCGGGTATGACCGTAAATAAAAACATGAACTCCGGCCTCATACACATTCTCGATGGCAAGTTGTAAACTGTGAGTATAACCGGCCAACAAGAATAAGAAGCAACAAATGACCTGAATGGGTTGAATTCATCTGAACACAGTCCAAGACACACGCACGCTCCTCGATTCAGCTGAAAAGTGAGGATGTACATTGTTAAAGTGTTTCCATGCTTCACTTTCATAATGATACGCCATCACTCAATCCACCACATCATGTGATTGGTGTCATGTCATGTGCTCAATAGTCTTTGGTAACATGAATAACCTTTGCAGTCCAGACGTGATTGGAAATTATCTAAATTTTTTATATGCTACAAGAGACTTTCTCATGTCAGTTCTGGGTTTGTAACGGGAATGCCCATATGTTATGCACTCAGTTAGCTCAACATTTTCAAGGTAATACAACATGCAAAAATTTAGACATATGTCAATTTTCTGGTATCCTAGCCCGAGGGGTTTCATCATGGACTTAGCAGCATATAAGTTCTCTTTCAGTCTGTTTCCTTCAGGTAAAATGCTTCTCGCCCATTCTACAATTTTGTTATAACTGGCCTCACTCAACCCATATTCTGAATTGATGGTAAATACTTGTGCAACGACCGATAATTTATTGTGATTTGTGCAGCCATCCCATAATGGTTAATCAAAATCTTTTAAAAGTTTAAAAAACCTGGTCGTGCGTCTGCATTAGGTTCTTCTTCTATGATTGGACATTGACTGTCATTACCTTGATTAATTCTCATTGCATCCATAACCATATTCATGTAAGGATTATTATTGTCATTTACAACTCCATGCACGTTGCTAGCACTAGAAGTTGACTCGGCCATCCTTTCTACCGTGCTCTCATTACACACAATTAGTTCTCCGTATGCATACCAACACAGGTAATCCTCCATAAACTCTTTGTGTAGAAGATGCATCGTTACAACATCAGATGGAGAAACTTTTTATTTTTACACCTCCTACATGGACACCTAATACCGCGTCCACTAATATTTCTCGGAATAGATGTTGTGAAATTAATAAAACTTTGAACCCCATTACAAATGTATTAATTAACTACGTAAAGTAAATAAATTTGCAAAAATATTGGTTTTAACTTAAGATTATCCAACTTAATGTCAAACTTTTCTTAAATATTCATTATCAATTATCTATGTAAATACAAATTTATACGCATTAACTTACAAAAATTACAAATCGGCAATAAAATTGACAAAAATTAAAATGGACCCGTTAAAGAAGCCATTATTTATTTCATCACAACACACTTAAGTTGGTAATTCGACATAAGTTTCAACAATTTATAAACAAATAAAATTTTACAAAATCTAAAACAAATAAGTACAAATTATAAATTCATACTACATGTTTGAGAAAAAACAATAAAATAAGTAAAAATTAAAACAAAATACATACACTAAAAAAACATTCAATAATAAAATTGACATTTTAAAATTGTATTAAAATTAAAAAAAGATAAATTTACTTGCTAAAAATAAAAAATTCGTAATAAATCAGAACACGAATACTTAGACTAGAAAAGTTTGTGTTAAGATGATGGGAGATTTTAGGGGGGGAGCTGGTTGTTAATGTTGGGGGGTGGGGGGGGGGGGGTTTGTTTAGATGAGGGGGGGAGAAGGAGAAATAAGGGTCAATGTCTAGTCATATATTAAATTTACCGATGAAATTATCTACAGAATTATTTTGTTTGTCACTTCATCGGAAATGTTGTCAGTGTTTTTGACACATCACTGTACGGACATCCCCGTTTGAATTCGACTGTAATTCCATTGGTAAAATTGTCCACAAAAACTTACACGTCATCGCATAACTTGTTTTTTTATTCTTTATATTCCGTCTGGGATTCCCTCAATATATATCAATGGATTGTTTTTGTCAGTATATACCAATGATTTTAGTGATGAAAAAAGTTCTATTGGTAAATATCACTGCAAAATACCGATGAAAAATAATCGTCGGTAATTCTATTTGTATTTGTTGAATTTCTAGTAGTGAATTTACTCTCAGGTTTTCTTTTAATATGAAGATAGATAAATGAATGGGTGGAGAGAGTAGGGTCAAATGTTTAGTTTTCATACGACTGGCATGTGAGGGGTTATATTTATACAGGGGTAGTTTTGTCATTTTGCAATCGTACTAACAAAAACATAAAATTCATGTTATGAGGATATTGCTAACTTTAATAATTGAAAAGTTAAGATATCAAGTGTTACCCCATCAAACAAAGTACAAGAAGTTCAATGTAATTTACCCATTATTGAATCAATGATATTTGTTTATTTACTATAAAAAAAATTATAAACTAACCTTTTTTGAATGCTTTAGAACACAAAATGCTTGCTTTTGGTTTTAATTGGTTTAGAAAACACCTCCCTAAGAATGTCATTGGCATCATTAGTCATTTCATTTGCATGACAAAGAAGAACACTACTGGAGTTTAGTAATATATCGTTTCTCATGATCCAAAAGTCTTTTCTTTCCTTCAATTGACATCCTTTGAATTTTCCTTTTTCTATTTTAAATAAAAAATAATATAAACTATGGGATTATATATACATAATTGAAATAAAAAAAATTGATAAACAAAGTCATCTTCACCTTCTTATATGTCCAATCCGCAGCTGTACACCAATAAATTCATTCAGCGAATATGAGAGGCCCTTAATTCACTAACACAAGTTGCCCACCAGTCAACACGTTCTGGCAATAGCCTTGCACTCAAGATGCTGTGGGATTGGTCGTCCTAAAAGGTCTTTCTCTTTCAGCATCAACAAGGGAGAATCAATCTTCACTTGATCTGTCCTTGACCTCCAAGTCTTCGTAGCTGAAGGCTCAGTTGCCAATATTTCCACACAAGAGTGAGCGTTGGAAACAAGGCAGTACTAATTTCCAAAATTGACATTTTTGCAGCAAGTCTTTGTGCCAACAGATACAGTTCATGCTCGAATTAAAACTTTCTTTGTAGATCGTCTGATGGCAATTGTATGTTCTCGACGTCAATCCATTAAAACAATGTAAAAATAAGCTAGGAACATAACAATATTGATCTCTTGTAAAAAATAAATTTTAAAAGATAAAAAAATGCAAAAACACTGTTTTGATATATTTTCAAATGAAAAAACACTTTGAAAAGCAACATTCACCATACTAACATGCTCTAAGAATAAAAACACGACATTATTGATTTTCTAAACTGATTAAATAGTGTTTTAGGGGTTGCTAATTTTTCTTAAATTAACCAATCATTTTAGTATTAAAAGTAATTAAATAGTTATTTGACAAATTTTGATCATGCTTATTTTAATAATATTGTTTTTTTTTAATACATTTCTTGCTTATCAATCTTTCAATTGATATACTTTGATTTTTCCTTTTCCCTTTTTCTATTTTAAATAAAAAATAATTTAAATATGAGATTATGTAAACAAATAATTAAAAAATATATATACAGTAAAGAATGAAGATTATAACATTTTATCTAGGTGGTTCAAGGAGTATTTATAGCCCTTCAACCTTGTCATTTTGTTGGAGTGAAGGGCTGAAGAGTTGTTTTCTTCTTATAGCAATAATAAAGAATAAATATTTATTGTACAACATTAAGCGAGGAACAAATATCTCTTGTACAGTATTAATGAAGGATAAATATGTGTTACAAAATATTAATGGTGATAGAAATATAATAGGTCTTTATAAAATTTTTATACTTTTAGGGATATAGGAAGATGTTACTTGAAACAGATGAATTAATCCCAACTATTCAACAAGATGTTGACATTAAAAAGTTGATTTTTCAAATCTAAATTATCAATTATTTGAAATTTATCAAACATGAGATTGTGCCAAAGCCAAATATCTTGGAAAGTAGTTTTCTTTTGGAAAGTGAATTACGGGAAAGTAAATTCCAGGAAAGTGAATTATTTTTCGATATTTGGTAGTGTAATGAAAAATAAGTTGGAAAACACTTTCTAGTGTTTGGTTATGTCATGAAAAATGAGCTGTAAAATAACTTATTAATGTTTTATTTTCTCAAGTTTA
This sequence comes from Populus trichocarpa, assembly GCF_000002775.5. Lineage (NCBI taxonomy): Eukaryota > Viridiplantae > Streptophyta > Magnoliopsida > Malpighiales > Salicaceae > Populus > Populus trichocarpa. The sequence goes on along the minus strand of NC_037299.2, from coordinate 8,360,256 downwards.
TTAAAATAATGAGGAACAAATCTTACAAATTAAAAAGTTGAATGAGGATGAAATTGAAAAAAAATATAATTTCATAAATTATCTCAAATAAAATAAATAATTATCAAAATAATAGAAATCAAATCTAAAAAATAAAATAAAATGAAAGATGAAGAAATTAAAATAATAATAATTAACATTTTATAAATTATTTCAAATAAAATAAGCAACAATCAAAAGAATGAGGACCAAATTTGATAGATAAAAAATTTCAATAAGAAAATGATAAGGGAAAAGCAAATAACAATTATAAAAATGAGGACCAAAGTTAATATAAAAATTAAATTTTAAGAGATGAAATTGAAAAATAAATATTCAAAACAAAATATATATAGCAATCAAAAGTTTGAAGACCAAATTTGATATAATCAGCAAATAATATGACATTTCTAAAATTTTCACAACTTCCGGAAAGTGTTTTCCGCCCAAATTTTCCAGGAAAACACTTTCCTGGAAACCAAGCCAAAATTTCCTTTGACTGGAAAGTGTTTTTCGTTGACCAACTTTCCTAACGGCAAACAAACACAGGAAAGTTTGGAAAGTGATTTCCTGGAAACCACTTTCCAGGAAACAAACATGGCCTAATTTCCAAAATTGACATTTCTGCAGCAAGTCTTTCTGCTAACAGATACAGTTCATGCTCTAATTAGAACTTTCTTTATAGCCTGTCTGATGGTAACCATTATTGATACTAATACATTAAAACGATGTAAAAATAAATTAGAAATACGATAATATTGATTTCTTATCAAAAATAAATTTTAAGAAATAAAAAAACATAAAAATACTGTTTTGATATATTTCCAAACGAAAAAACATTTTGAAGAACAACCTCCACCATATTAGCATGCTCTAAGAATAGGAACACGACAATATTGATTTCCTAAACGGATTAAATAGTGTTTTAGGGGTTGCTAATTTTTCTTAAATTAACTAATCCTTTTAGTATTAAAAGTAATTAAATAGTTATTTAACAAATTTTGATCATGCTTATTTCAATAATATTGTTTTGTTTTTAATACATTTCTTGCTTATCAATCTTTCAATTGATATACTTTGATTTTTCCTTTTTTTTTCTATTTTAAATAAAAAATAATTTAAGTATGAGATTATGTAAACTAATAATTAAAAAAAATATATACAGTAAAGAATGAAGATTGTAAACGCTTTACCTAGGTGGTTTAAGGAACATTTGTAGCCCTTCAACCTTGTCATTTTGTTGGAGTGAAGGGCTGAAGAGTTGTTTTCTTCTTATAGCAATAATAAAGAATAAATATTTATTGTACAACATTAAGCGAGGAACAAATATCTCTTGTACAGTATTAATGAAGGATAAATATGTGTTACAAAATATTAATGGTGATAGAAATATAATAGGTCTTTATAAAATTTTTATACTTTTAGGGATATAGGAAGATGTTACTTGAAACAGATGAATTAATCCCAACTATTAAACAAGATGTTGACATTAAAAAGTTGATTTTTCAAATCTAAATTATCAATGATTTGAAATTTATCAAACATGAGATTGTGCCAAAGCCAAATATCTTGGAAGACACTTATACACCTAGGGACAAATATCACTTATACAATACTATATCTTTTTATATTAAAGATCATAAGAATAAACAAACAAAATCGTGTAACCTAACACGAGGCCTATAATTCTAATTAAAACTTCCTTTTTAGCTCGTCTAGTAGTAGCAATAAAAGCATCAAATTGATGTTTTTTATATGTTTTTTTATACAGTTTTCAATGCTTTTAATATGTTGATGTCAATTTAAAAAAAAAACATGTTATTTTGATGCATTTTCAATTGAAAAATATTTTTAAAATGTATTCTACACCGCATTATCAAACACATATTTAGTGGTAGATTTTTGAACAAGAAAGACTAAGTTATAATCACATTCATAAATCAGGGACTAAACAATAATTTACTTATAAATCATCAAACATTACATTGGAATGAAACTTTGCTAAGAAAATAGCCATTCAAATGGAGTTTAGACTAGACCCACTCAGGATTCTTTAAGCAGGAAGGAATGTTTCTTTTCAACTAGTTAATAGAATTTTTATAGTAGTGGTTTTAGCAGTGGATTATGGTGATGTATACATCTCAATAGTACATATCTTAATATTAATAAAAAAAAATCAACTTTCTTTTCACATACCTTTTGTTCCAAATTATGCATATTAATTACCCAAAACTGACATTTTTGTTGAGAGTAGATAATATCCCCTACATGTGATGTGCAACAAGTCTATATGCATATTAATTATGCTTTTTTTTCTTAGAGATTTGATGAATCCATGTCTCGGAGAATTGGTTCCACTAGCTCAAGGAGAAGAAATCTCTTAAATCCTTTAATTTCTCTAATGGAAAACATGCTACTCATTTGTTATTTGTAAAAACTTTAATTTGATACCTTTTCTTTTTCTTTTGTGACTATGATACTTGCTTCCTTTTATTATTATTTTTATGTAAAATTGATGAATTAATTATTGTTCCTTACATGATTTGATATGATATGAAAATTAAATAATATAAACATGATTAATTATGGGCATAATTAAAAATTTAATTTGATATTTTTGCTTTTGCATATGTGGTTACACTAATCCTATTATTATTTTTTAATTGTAAAATTGGTTAGCTAGTTATTGTTTTTAACATGATTGGATCTAATATGAAAAGTAAATGATGGAATTCATTAAAACGATCAGCACATCAAAACGATTTGAAAATATTAAAAAAATTCATTTTAAGCAAAAAAAAAAAAACAAAATTTGAGGGAACGCCGTTTGTACCGCGTTCCCAAACACACCCTTAATATTTAAAAAACAAATATCATCCAATATATTATTGTATCAATATTTAACAAAATATATTTTTTTTGTAATATGTATCTTATAATTATTTTTTATTAGAAAATACATAGTAATGCAGCGTGCAACACAGACAATTGAACCAAGTATTATTATACATAAAGTTAAATCATGTGGGAAAAGTTCTGTTCATCAAGACTCATTGCACTGTGGATTGGAATAGTGCTAAAAGTGAGTACTGGTCATCAAGACTCATTGCACTATGGATTGCAGATTTTGGTGGGGGGCATGATGGGTTGCAGCCCCAGGCACAGACACCTGGCGCTGGGTAAAAGCTAAATCATTTGAAAAAAGTTCTGATCATCAAGACTCATTGCATTGTAGATTGAAACAGTGCTAAAAATGGGTATTGTTCATCAAGACTCATTGCACTATGGATGCAGATTTTGGTGGAGGCATGGTGAGCTGTAGCCCCAGGCATAGACACCTGGCGCTGGGCAGACATGCATGCCATAAAGAGTTCCAACGACAGCAGGGGAGAGGGGTTGTGCCCAGACGCAGACACCTGATGCTAGAGCTGTCTTCACTCCGGACCAATTCTCTTGGGTCAGTCGTCCGGACCCAATTCTCTGTGGTCTGGACAAGGGTCAAGTCTTTTGGGTCCGGACAAGGACCCAAATCTCTTGGGTCAAGCGTCCGGACCCAACACTTTTGGATCATGAGTCCAGACCAACTTCTATTAGGTACTGACATGGGCCCTATAGAGAACAAAAATGAAAAACAAAATAACAGTTATTATTATTATTATTGTTGTTATTAACGTTAATGATTATTTTAAAAAAATGTTATTGTAAAAACTTTGGACAGATAAGATTAATATTATTATTAATATGATAAATATTATTATTTATATTCTAAATATTATTATCTTTATTAAAATTAAAAGTATTAGTATCAAGAATATTACTATTGTGATATAAATATTATGATTTTTCTTATAATTAATATTAACAATACCATTATTTTTCTTATAATTAATATTATTCATATAATAATTAAATAATTTGAAGAAAATATTATAGATATTGATTTGAAGGGTGAAATTAAGAATTAATATTACTATTATTATTATTGTTATTATCATTAGTAAATTTTTTAAACAAAATTATTAAAAAAAGATTGTTCAGCCATAACAAGGATATTAATTATATTTTAATTATTAATATTATGATTTCTCTTATAAATAATTTTATTTTTATTCATATTAGTAATGTTAAAAATTTTATTATTTGTCTTAGAAATATTGTTATTTTTAAAATAATATTAATATTGGGTTTTGCAGGGCCCCTCACCCAACTCTCTTGGGTCATGCGTCAGACCCACTTCTATTGGGTCATGCGTCCAGACCCAACTCTCTTGGGTCCGGACAAGGAACCAATTCTCTTGGGTCATGCGTCCGGACCCAACACTCTTGTGTCCAAATGAGGACCAAGTGCCTTGGGTCCGGAGGAGGACCTAGGTTTTTATGGGTCCGAACGAGGACCAAGTCCCCTGGGTCCGGAGGAGGACCCAAGTTACTTGGGTCCTGCGTCCATACCCACCACTCTTGGATCATGCATCCGGAACCAATTCTCTTGAGTCAGTCATCCGGGCCCAATTCTCTTTTGTCAGTCGTCTGTGCCCAACTCTCTTGGGTCGTGTGTCAAAACCAAAGTCTCATGGATCCGGACACAGACCCAATTCTCTTGGGTCCGGACCCAAGTCCCACGGACCCATTAGCCGAGTGGGTCATGCATCTAGACCCAAGTCTCTTTGGTCATGCGCCATACCCATTTCTGTTGAATCCTGTGTCCGGATCCATTTCTAATGGGTCATGCGTCCGGGCTCAAATCTCTTGGGTCATACGTCCAGACCCAAATCTCTTGGATCAGGTGTCCAGACCCAACTCTCTTGGATCCTGCGTCCGGACCTCACAGAATTGGGTATGTCGGCCGGACCCAACAGATTTGGGTCTGGTGGCCTGATTCGGCAGACTTGGGTCATGACGCAGGAACCAGGAGAAATTAAAAGGTGAAAATAAGATCATTTGATCTATAAACTTGCAGCAGCGCGCGAGCATCCCACCTGATACTATTTCAAAATAGGTGTAAAACAAATTCAAATTGAATAGTTACATCCTGACCAAACCAAATAAAAAAATTGTATAAAAAATCTTATTCTAGCTATTGAAATTAACACAATCTATGAATTATATTTTAGAAGCATGTTAATGTAATAACATATATATAAAAAAATTGTAAATTTATTCTTCAACTCATAATTAAACAAACAATTTTCAAATTGCTGTGTCAATGAACCGTGGACGATTCTCTCTCGACTGCAACTTGGTTTGATTTTGGAGGCTTTTAGTTGGAATTCGCTTTCTCTTCTCTAAGGGCTTCGGTTGGCTAAGCTTTTTATGTGTGCCCTTTCTTTACTCTGATTCACCTTGTCTTATGTGTACCTTTTTTCCCGTTTCTTTTTCATGCTTTGCTGTCCGCATGCAGCAAGCTGCTTTTAGCGTTCCACGTTTTCTTTTTGAGAAAACAAAACAAAAAAAAAACAAAAGATTTTTTACCTACGTTTCATTTCTTCCTAGACTTGCCATTTTGATAAAACAAAAGATAAAAAATTAAATTTTTTTAAAAACATTTTTAAAATACAAAAATAAATGCTTAATGCATATAAGATTACGACAGCAAATCCAAACACATTCCCGAGTTTACTTTATAAGAAAGACCAAGACCTTTCCTTAAGAACTTGTCCCATAAACCCAACTCATCCTAGTCCTGGCTGATGCTAAGAAATTATACTGATTGCAGAAGAGCCTCTTTTTTTTGTATCATATCATACATATATAACAGTCTTTGACTCACCCTTGATGGACAGGTTAGGAGGAGTGAATGGTGGTGGTGGTGGTGGTGAAAGAACACCTCTTCTTGGTCAAGGAGTAGGCTTCCTTTATTTTGTGTTTTCTTTTTGTATGCAATCTTCAGCAAACGGAGTACATGATACCATTTCTGTTCATTGTAGTTCTACTTATAATGTTCAAGAATTGACTTCGCTTTGAACCTTTCTATACTTAAATTCATCTTGATCATGTTTCCATCTATATAATCTAACAAAAACTGTATCTGGGTCAATTTCTTCTGCTTAACAACAAGTGTTTGTTATTTTTGGTTTCAGTTTTCATCACTTGCCCTCTTTAGCTGTTTGTTTCCAAGAAATTGTTCAGAATTTAAATATTTCCATAGCTTACTCGCATTTCGTAGCTATGTTTTTTTTTTCCTTGAATTCTTATACTTTATAATTGAAGGGAGGAAGAAAGGGGAATAATAATGCATCTGAAAACAATCAGTTCCCAGACCTTGAGCATGGAGATGCAGTGCCAGTAAGTGCATTTCCTGTTAGCTTCTTTGAATTCATGCCCTAGTGGTTGATTGCTAACAAAGCTTCCAACTCTATTTATGAAATCTTCAGGCTGCAAATGTGGGATTTGGTCGAGTATTTTCACTTGTAAGTGCTAACGTGGTGTTTCTGGCTGGAAGAATAATATTATGGCTATACAAATGTTGTTGATCTTGATAAGCTTGTCTTGTCATATAGGCAAAGCCTGATGCAGGAAAGCTGATAATCGCTACGCTAGCTCTCCTGATTGCATCCACATCAAATATACTGATTGTGCGTATCTTTAATTTGCGATTCTAGATTCTTTATTGAGTTCACAATGAATTTCTCTGATATTCAGGCGTTAGTGTTTGTTGGGTTATGATAACCTTTTGGTTGTTATTTCTGCAGCCTAAATTTGGTGGGAAGATAATAGATATTGTGTCAGGAGATATAGAAACACCTGAACAGAAAGCTGAAGGTTTACGTGCTGTCAACAGCACCATACTAGAAATCTTTCTCGTTGTCATAGTCGGGTATGCCTGGTGGTGTTATCCTTGGCTTTTTTATTCTTCTGCTTTATAATAGTAAAAGGCTTTCCTCATCCGGTTGCTTCCTAGATATACAACCTGCTTAATTCTGCTTCCTTGTCATATTCCACAACAAAACATATTGTATGATAGACAGATATTATCTTAATGCATTGGTGGTCTGGCTCTAATTGTTTCATCTGTTAAGTGATAAATTAAATCTTAATCGACTGTTTCTTCATCCAGTTCGGTATGCGCAGCACTCAGAGCATGGTTGTTTTCTTCCACTAGTGAAAGGGTTGTTGCTCGGTTGAGAAAGAATTTATTTAATCACCTTATTAACCAGGTAAAAGATTACTACGCTAGGAGTTCTTTACAGTGTTCTCTCTAACTCACCATGCTCTACTGGCTACAATTAATGGTTGGGGAATTTTGCAGGAGATAGCCTTCTTTGATGTGACTAGAACAGGAGAGCTACTGAGCAGGTTATCTGAAGATACACAGATCATAAAAAATGCTGCAACCTCAAATCTTTCTGAGGCCCTAAGAAATGTATCAACTGCACTTATTGGTCTTGGCTTCATGCTTGCGACATCGTGGAAGTTAACTTGTAAGCATTTAATTATTGGACTGGTAGTATGCGAATGTCACTTTTCAAGAGTCCATGGTGCTCATCACGGGCTTTTTTATTCATTTACTCTTAGTGTTGGCTTTGGTGGTTGTGCCGGCTATTTCTGTTGCCGTGAATCAATTTGGCCGCTTCCTTCGTGAAATTTCTCACAAGACTCAAGCTGCAGCTGCTGCTGCTGCTTCAATTGCTGAGGTATATTTTTTTCAATTAAAATTGTGATTTTCACCTGTTGAACATAGAAAATTGATGAGGGATTACGTAATCCATTGATCAATATTTCTTCAAGCGATAGTCTGGATTTTCATAAGATTTAAGAATTGCTAAATGATGAGTGAGATGGTATGAACATGGTGATATATAGTCTTTTTCACTGCTGAAGTACCTTTTCTTATAATTGTTTTTCATTAGTGGCACCTACATGTGTAAGTACTCTGCAAATCTGATACTGTGATCCCGATGGAATGCCCTGCAATGACCAGTTAAATGCTTTTCCCTGCGAATGCTGAACATGTAAATTGATGTAAAATTAAGCTAAAAGGTCATTCATAGTAGGAGTAAATGCTAAGATCTTGAAGGAAGATTAGGTCACATAAATGATATATAGGAAAGTTTTCATTTGTTCTTTTTCCTTTTTGGTGTGAAAATTTATTATGATTACAATGCAAAGGGCCTCTTTGCATATTACTTCACTGAAATGCTACTAGAAACTGTCTACTATGAAATCTTGAGCAAGGATGATATCCTCTCAATATGTGGTTTTTGTGCTATAAGTTACATATTATATTTGGCATCCTGTTGGAAAACACATGTGAACTGTATCATTGGTGCTTAGGAATCTTTCGGCGCTATACGAACAGTCAGATCTTTTGCACAAGAAGGTTATGAGAGTTCACGCTATTCTGAGAAAGTTGATGAGACATTGAAGCTTGGACTTAAGCAAGCTGTAAGCTCCTTTGTCTTGTTTGATCTACTCTTCAAACTCACCTGAGCATACACTCTACACACCCCTGCTTACATGGATCTTCTGATCTACCTGCTTACTGGTACAGAAACTGGTTGGGCTCTTCTTTGGAGGTCTCAATGCAGCATCAACCCTCTCAGTGATCATAGTAGTGATATATGGAGCTAACTTGACAATCACAGGATCTATGACCACTGGTGCTCTTACATCCTTCATTCTCTACAGCCTCACAGGTAATTATTACCTAATTTAGGCAATTGGTTTTGATGGTTTCACATTATCAATATCGAAATCTCTGAGCTCCAGTTTAATGGTATAATTTTACTTGCAGTTGGTGGCTCTATATCCGGCTTGTCAGGATTATACACCGTAGCAATGAAAGCTGCGGGAGCCAGCAGGAGGGTTTTCCAGCTTCTAGATCGTGTTTCTTCCATGCCCAAGTCAGGAAATAAGTGTCCTTTAAGGTTAGTCGTGAGATTCTCGTTCCTCTGATATGCCTGTGAATAATTCCATGAGTTAACCATGCTTGTTAACAATTGAGAATAAGATATAAAATAGGTGATATTGGTGTACAAATATGCTGAATAGCAATCCTGTTTTGAGAGTGTCAATCAGGCCATTACCTATCTGTGGAGTCTGGACTAAGAATTATTTTGCCCATCCATCATTCTTGCTTTTTGGGAAGCAATTGAATATGAAATTATGAATTTCAGGAATTACCATGAAATTACTTAATCATCATCTAATCAAGTATATTCTTTCTAACTCTTTATTCCGGATCATGGCTATAGTTTCTCAATCAAGATTCTCCTCATCTTGCTTGTTTGTGTGAAAAGAAAACAAATATCACGTGAAAAAAACAAAGATTATAAAATCCATGCATGTTAATTTTGACTTGAAAACGAGAAGGAATTTCTCAAGTGATAATTCGTTTTCCTTCTATTCTAGTGAACAAGTTGGTGATGTGGAATTAGATGATGTCTGGTTTGCCTATCCATCCCGTCCAAACCATATGGTTCTCCAGGTAAATTAGCTTCCCTTAACTACCTCTCAGATGTTACTATGTGTTCATGCCATATCTTGATGATAGAACTGCATACGTTCTTTCAATTACAGGGAATAACATTGAAACTGCAGCCTGGCTCAAAAGTTGCTCTTGTTGGCCCGAGTGGTGGAGGAAAAGTACCATTCCTTTCCTTTTTTTCCATTCTTTTAAGAAATAAACTGAGTTCTTATGCTGCTTCAGTATTTATACAGAAAATTCCAATTGGAGTGCTTATAGACTAAGTTTGAGGTTTGAAACATAAAGTTGAACGTCACATGCCTCTTATGCTTATATTATTTTGCTTGTTGCAGACCACAATAGCAAACTTGATTGAAAGGTTTTATGACCCAATCAAGGGAAAGGTTCTCTTAAATGGAGTTCCTCTAGTAGAAATATCACATGAACATCTACACAGGAAGGTACTTTTCATTTTCCCTTTTCATGTCAGTTAGGAAAAACAAAAAGTGATATATATTCTTTGTTTCTCCCTGACATGAGATGCTCATATAAATTTTAGATATGCTTGATTAGTTTTTTGTTTCATAACTTGGTTCTTTTATGGTCTAGAGATTTCCTATCCATAATAGACACAGCCCTTTATTGTATGTGTACAGATCAGTATAGTGAGCCAGGAGCCTGTTCTTTTCAACTGCTCTATAGAGCAGAATATAGCCTATGGGTGTGAGGGTAAAGTCAGCAGCATGGATATAGAAAACGCAGCGGTAAGTTTTCTACCTCTTCTAACTTGCCCCACAATTCCTCTAACTTTAACTTTCAGCTTTAACTAACGTAACATCGATATTGCAGAAAATGGCCAATGCACATGATTTCATATCAAAATTCCCAGATAAATATCAAACTTTTGTAGGAGAACGTGGGCTAAGACTTTCAGGTGGTCAGAAACAGAGGGTAGCAATTGCTAGAGCCATACTGATGAACCCAAGGATCCTCCTCCTTGATGAAGCGACTAGTGCTTTGGATGCTGAAAGTGAATATCTAGTGCAGGTCAATTTGCATGACAACCTAAACAGTCTTCGTTTTAGATTCTTAGATTTTTTTTCAAAATCTTGATACCATTTATTTCTCACATAATTGTTTTACAAGTTATCTCATGGTGGAAATTTTGCAGGATGCCATGGATTCTCTAATGAAGGGAAGGACTGTTCTAGTTATAGCCCACAGGTTATCAACTGTCCAAAGTGCGGACATTGTGGCAGTTGTTTCTGATGGTCAGATAGTGGAGAGGGGCACTCATGAAGAGCTCCTTAGCAAGGATGGGGTCTACACTGCACTAGTGAAGAGACAACTACAAGGACCCAAAACAGAAGTGTAGTTCGAAACCCTAAAATATGAACCATTAACGTGGTGGTGAAAGTGAACCTACGAAGCTCTATGGTTAATATATATCAGAAGAACATGTTAAATTATCAAATTGAATCAAAATGAGGATATCTTATGATCAAGTCCTTATCGTTTCAGATGCTATTGAGTAGGGAAAACTAAGAGGAGCTGATTTGCCAAGATAATCCATGGTTGACATTTCATTTTTGCCTATTCGGTCATTGGGATTAACATACTGACTCATCAAAATTATTAGAGAAAATCATATGTCTTCTTCGTTTAACAGTGGACATCTTCGAATTGCTCTTCTACAGTAATCACAATCTTTATAGTTAATGCAAGACATCAACAAATATTGGTAGGCTCCCACAGTTGAGGTAATGACATAATGTCTCCATATTTGCAGAGAGAGCTCAAAACCAAGCCATGCAGATCCCCAGCTATTTCAAAAACTGTAGAGCAATGAAACTTGAACCTGCTTGAGAATTGAGACTATATGGGTAAAAAATGGGCTCGTTTCCATGCCATAATCCCATTTCCTAAAATTTACCTTGTAGCTGTTGTACTTCACTTACAATAGTGATCATTGCGTGCTATGTTGAGATGTCAAATTCCTAATAATCACAAACTATAATTATTAAAAATCAAAACTAAACTTCGGTTATTCAATCAGTTTTGATTGAGTCGAGGAAATCTCTCTCAGATCTTCAGTTACACAATCAGAGAAGAAAATCTCTCTAATATCTTATGACCAAGTCCTTATCGTTTCCTATAATATTGAGTAGGGAAAACTGAGAGGAGTTGATTTGCCAAGATAATTCATGGCTGACATTTCACTTTTGCCTATTCGGGCATTTGGAATAGCATACTGACTCATCAAAATTATTAGAGAAAATCATGTGTCCTCGTCTAACAGTGGACATCTTCGAATTGCTTTTCTACAGTAATCAGTCTGTATGGTTAATACAAGACATCAACAAATGTTAGGCTCCCACAGTTGAGGTATTGACATTATGTTCCCATATTTGCAGAGTGAAAGCTCAAAACCAAGCCATGCAGATCCGCATCTCTTTCAAAAAAAGTAGAGCAATGAAACTTGAACCTGCTTGAGAATTGAGACTGTATAGGTAAAAAACGGGCTAGTTTTCACGCCACAATCCCATTTCTTGAAATTTACCTTGTTGTAGCTGTGTACTTCACTAACAATAGTGATCATTCCATGCTATGTTGAGATGTCAAATTCCTAATAATCCAAACCTGAATATGAAGCTTCGTAGTATTATAAAATGTATATATACAAAATATTATAGCCACTATTCTAGTATTGTAATATGTATCTTTACTATTTTATATTGCTTTATATATATAAATGGAAAAGGATTGGCTAACTAATAGGTTAATTCTTTTATTTCTTCCACTACAACATTTAATAGTTTTACCGACAGAATTTTTCCATCGGCGTAAGACTCACACTCCATTGGTAAAAATTTTACGAACGACTTCCCTGACGGACAAAGTCCGTCGGCATATAGATCGTTGGTAATTCCACTTTCTGTCGGTAAAAAAAAAAACATCGACGGTTGTGTAGACGAAAAAAGCGAGCCAAAAAAAATTCCCTCTGGAAATATACCGACGGAATAATTCCGTCTATATTTACAGCGGTAAATCACCGACGGAATTATGTCGTCGGTGATTGTGGCATACGCAGTAAATATTTTGCAACTCTCTATGAAATACTGACGGACAAGGACCGTCGATGTGGATGTCGGCGATAGTGGCATATGCAGTAAATATTTTTCAACTCTCTGTGAAATACCGACAGCCTGTGTCCGTCTGAGAATTCGTCGGTGGTAATTTAAAAATATTTTTTTAAAACAATTATTTAGAATAAATAATATAAAATTATATAGATTAATAGTAAAAAAAACCAATTAATCAAATAAAATTGTATTAAACATTAAAAATATAAAAATAATATTAAATAATATTCATCCAAATATTCATTACAAATTTAATGTGTTTCCAAAAAAATAATTAAACTAGAATAATGACGGAGCTGGAGGAAAAGGAGGAGGCTGGTCTTTCCCGGGACCATACGGCCAAAAAGGGGGCACACATGTATCACCCATATGTGATCTCATCTCCATGACCATTTGACGAAGTGTTCATAATCCGCCGATAGTCGCTCGTATTTTTTGGTGATATGAGTCGTGTGTTGCTGCAAGGCCATGAACTCCTTAGATTGGGTGCTCGATACTGATTAGGAGCTCCCAACAGTTGAGACACTACGAGCCTCCCGCAAGTTCTCGATTGTAGTGTTGGAGAGCCCGTACACCTGATTTTTATCGAGTCTACCAAACAATCCTACCTCCATCCACAAATCCAGATCGAAATCTGGATGGGTCGTAAGATCGTCCTCATATCTCTCCCTCAACCGGCTATTATATGTCTCTTAAAAATTAGAAAAAGAAATCATCATATTCAATTCAAGAAAACAATAACTTACGAAATAAAATGGTTGAACGAACATACCACGAAGTGTTGAGCACGGTTGTCAACGAACTGTTGCACCTTCTTTTGGCGGTCTTAACTCTGCACGTGCGTCTCTACAAACAGCTCCATTGGGCTTGGCTCACGTTCAAGAGACGTAGCCTGTAAGAAAAAAAATGAAAATGCTTAAATATATTTATAAATAAAAACAAATTAATTAACGATATATTTCATTTAAATTATTCTTACCATCTGCTTCGTATGTGCACTAAACGGAACGGAGCCGCTCGTGTGCGTGGTCACCGAAAAAGAATTTGCCAGTTCTGGTTGTCGGCACTAGACTCTGAGCGTCGTGTGAACCGCTCAGACCTCACATGCTCAATATATTGCGGCCATATATCCCCCGGGATGTATGGCGATTTGAAATCCCTTCAAACCGCCACGTCATTCCAACCTTGAAGACTGTTATCTCTCGCGTATTTTTTGTGTTTCATACCAAAAATCACGTAATCTACTTCCATAGTGAAAAATTAGATTTTAAAAAATAAAATTATAAAACAAAATATTATATTGTTTTCAATGCTACCTAGGTGCCGCGTGATTCTCCCACACCCTCCTTGCAACATTGTCATGTGCGCTATCCCACTCGAATTTGTGTTGTGTATAAATAATTTATTTAAAATAAAAATAGTATGGGATATAAAATTATAAAAATAATTTATTAAAAATAAGCTGGAAATTAGAAGTTAACACCTATCTGAAATCTTCGAAACCATACATCAATATAAGGTCTCCAATCAGGATGTTTGGAAACCTGACTCCATTGAAATAATAGAATCTCCATCGACGATTTAAACGTCGATGTTATTACTCGGGCGACCTTAATGTTTGTGAACCTGAAAATAAATAAAATATTAATTAGTTGTTCATAAAATATGTTATAAGTAACAAAAACTAAAACCAAAACAAACTTACAGTGAAAAGTCGTCCTTCCAATATGCCTGGTACCTGCAGGTGAATTGACCCCGCTGTGAAGGCACACCGCCTCTGCACTGTGAAACCGCGCTGAAAGAGGCAGCATCATGAGTCGGCTCAGGTGCCTCTTCTTGATCAGCACCTAAGGATAAGTCATCTTCGCTGCTAGAAGAACTAGCTGCAACCATCTGCTCACGACGTGTTGTTGATTTCATTCTACGCATCTAAATAAATTTATACGAATAATTACATAATTAAATTTGATTTTTTTCAAAAAAATCGATAGCAACTCCCCTATACTGGAGACAACCTAAAGTTTTCAAACCTGCAAATATTGACAATAGCCACAAACCAATTGACTCCATTGAAAAATCTTATATATAACCTAACATCTACACAAATTTAATAATAAAATAAAGAAAAAAAGTAACATTTAATTTAATATATTCAACTAACATCTATAGAAATTCATCAATAACAATTAAAATTAATGGAAATAATCAAGTAAAATTGATATAAAATAATTAAATTTAATATTATATTTTCAATTACTATTTATAAGGTAAATTCAACAATAACAATTAAAATTCAACAAAATTTTCAATTATTATGGCAATACAAACAATAAAATAGATTGAACAAATTAAAAAACAAAAATTATAGACTTTAGGAATGAAAAATGCTTACCTTAATAGTGTGTTTATTTCAAGACTTTATTTACATTATAAGAATATACCAAAACAAAAAACACAACAAAAATAACAATAACTAAAACAAAGAAAAAATAAAATCATTAAGCATATTAAATGAAAATATATACCTTTTAATTTGTTAAAAATAGAACTAGAGACTACAAGCAAACAACAAAAGTTTTAAAGCAAATGAAAGAAAAAAAACGAGATAGAGAACTCTGAAATGAAGGAGAGGAAAAATGAACTACATGGGCAGTCGCTGGGATTTATACTGCAATTTTACTGACGGCATCTCCGATGGACTATTTAAACAATATTATTTTTAATTATTCCGTCGATGAATTTTCAAACGTCTGTCAGTAAATTTTGAATTTCACACTAAAATTTTTAAACGACCCTCCATAATTTTCACAGTTCATCGGTATATACACGCGGTCAAAGAAGCATTAATACTCGTGCGTTGGAATTCCCATGGTCCATTGGTGAGTTCGTCGGTATTGGTCAACTGCACCGACAGAGAACTCTAATAGTTATGCCTCTTGTAACATACCGACGAATGTTATTCGTCTGTATGGACGTCGTTGATTATGGCAAATGCAGTAAATATTTTGCAACTCTCGATAAAACATCAACGAACGGTATCCATCTGTATGGATGTCAGTGATTGTGGCAAATGCAGTAAATATTTTTCATTTCTTTGTGAAATACCAACGGACTGTATCCGTCTGCTCGGATGTCAATGATTATGCACTGTGCATGACAAATTATGTTTGTATTGCCTATTTATCCTCCTGCAAACGCTTAAATTGCAAACTTCTCGTATAACACAGTAACAATAGTGAACAATTATAAAATAAATATTTCATGTTACAAAATATCATCCATAATATTACATTATAAAAAAATATTTTACACTTTCGTGTTGTGATAGTTAGTCAGAATTTTCTTCTTCTTCATCATCAATTGAATCGTCATCAACTCTATTGCGCTCTTCAATGTGGATATCATCATCATCTTCATCGACATTTGCTTGTCCGCTAGAGCTTAGAACAACATTCAACTCCTCTGCATCAATATCAACACGAAAATTCAAATTTTCTTTTAAGTCAATCAAAGGAGCAACTCGATATGTTTCAACCAACACACTAACTTGAAAGACTTCATCTCGCACACTTGTGTCTTCGTTCTCATCCTGAACAATCTCGACACGACCCCTGGGTTTCGTTTTTAAAATGGATAACCAATTAACTCTTGATTGGTCCTTTCTAAAGGAAGGGGTGTATGTGTAATAAACTTGTTGGCATTGGGTTGTGAAAACAAAGACATCATTTACGTTGTGGAGTCTAGCTTTTGAGTTGATTTCAACCAGACCATAGTGAGGATCCAATTTGATTTCTCTGTCAGTGGTGTCATACCAATAACATTTGAATAAAAACACTATATTCTATTCGTTATGATATTGTAATTCGATGACCTCTTCTAATTTACCATAGTAGTCAACTTCTAACTCATTACAACTCGATCCCTTAACACAAACACCATTGTTGTATGTCTTTCTTCCATGCTCGTATTTTTCAGTATGAAACATATATCCATTGACAAAACACCCGTTGTAACAATTAACTTTTCTTTCAGGACAAAAGCTTAGTAAAGACAATGAAATAGCAACACTCCTTTCCATTTGATAAACCTTGTATATCAAGTACAACAATAATCAATAAACGAGAATTTTATAATATTGACGTACAATAACTTTGCAAGAGATAATGAGTTTGTGATAGTACTTACATGTGTTCTGAACCACGTGGTAAATTGTTCATCTTGTAATTGAAAGATTTGGGATACGGTCAGCTATGAGTTATTGGACAGTAAATATTGTCGATGTTGTCTACAAGGTTGTTTCAAATTATATGAGTTTATGATATTACAATATATAAATAATACATTCTTAACAAAGTTTAAGTAGTACATATACTTACTAAATAAAAGTTCTCAGCTCATCATACTTAAATAGAACATAATTGTGTGCTTGTCTAAACTCTATTTCAGACAAATGTCTTTCCCTTACAGTATTTTTAGGTGTGGATCGTCCAAGATTGGAGAATATTGACAAGTTCCCACTGGAAGACAATTCACCACCATCATCATGTCGTGGAACGCGTTTGATTCTTGTTCTCAAATGAGGTTCGAAATAGTACGAGATAAATGTTGAGATCTCCTCAACAATATAGGCCACACATATCGAAGCCTCAACATGCGCCTTGTTCTTAACCTTTTTGTTAAGATTGAACAAGTACCTACATGGAATTAAATAAGTACCTGCATGGAATTAAACAAATATTTTCAATTAAGAAAAATGATGAAAATACTTTTAGTTATGAATTACATTGCAACTATAATATCTAACCTCTCGAATGAATACATCCATCTATACTGGACCGGTCCTCCAACTTTCGCCTTAAATGATAAATGCATGGGTAGATGCTCCATCGAGTCAAAAAATGATGGAGGAAATATCATCTCAAGTTTGCATATTGTCTTGATGATATTCATTTCAAGCCTCTCAATGTGATCGACATTCAACTTGTTGGAGCATATATCTCTAAAGAAATGACTGATCTCCGTGAGTGCATCTCATATCCCCTTCGACAACAAAACACAATAAGCTAATGGAATGAGTGTTTGCATAAACACATGGCAGTCATAACTCTTCATTCCATATAATCTACATCCCTCCATATTAACAAACCTTGATATGTTTGAGGCATGTCCATCGGGAAAACACAAACTCTTAAGCTATTTGTAAACTAGTAATTGTGCATTTTTCTCCAACAATAAGCTTTCTCTGGGTTTTGCGACCTGTGACCCAACAAAAACCAACTCTATATTTTACAGTTATAGAACAATGTTATATCCAATCTAACCTTAATGTTTTCCTTTGTCTTCCCTTTCACATCCATGATAGTGTTGAAAATGTTCTCAAATATATTCTTTTCTATGTGTATGACGTCAAGGTTATGGCGAAGGAGATTGGTCTTCCAATAAAAAAGCTCCCAAAAAATACTTCGCTTTGCCTAATTATGGGTCAAACCAAAACCAGGAAACTTCTGCTTACCTGATTGGAAACCAAATATAATGTCATCGTACTCTAATATAATATCATGCAATTCTTCACTTCTAAGACGCGGGAGTGCAACATCCTTGTCAACTTTACCAATAAATAAATCCTTTATGTTATTTCTGTACCTGTGATTCGTTGGCAAGAAATGACTGTGGCAGTAAAAAAAAGAAGCTTTACCTCCATTTGTTATCTTGAATGCCTTTTTGTTTTCCATGCAGTATGGACATGCTAGTTTTCCATGTGTGCTCCAACCTGAAATCATATCATAAGCTGGAAAATCATTGATAGTCCACAAAGCCGCCCTCATAACAAAATTTTATTTCCTTGATATATCATAAGTCAAAGCTCCGGAGGACCACAACTGCATCAACTCATCAATCAATGGTCGAAGATAAACATCTATATTTCAGCCGGGACTGCTCAGACCTGGTATGACCGTAGATAAAAATATAAACTCTGGCCTCATACACATCTTTGATGGCAAGTTATAAACCATAAGTATGACCGGCCAACAAGAATAAAGAGCAGCAAATGACCCGAATGGGTTGAATCCGTCTGTACACAACCCAAGACGCACGTTTCTTGATTCAGCTGAAAAATGAGTGTTTCCATGCTTTGTCGTCAGAAGGATGCACTATCACTCCATCAACCATATTATATGATTGGTGCCATATCATATGCTCAGGAGTCCTTGGTGACATGAATAACCTTTACAATATAGGTGTGATTGGGAAGTATCTAAGTTTTTTATATGCCACGAGAGTCTTTCCCATGCCAGTTTTGGGTTTGTAACGAGAATGCCCACATGTCATGCACTCGGTCAGCTTAACATTTTCAAAGTAGTAAATCTTGCAGAAGTTAGGGCACATGTCAATTTTCTGGTATTCTAAACCGAGGGGTTTCATCATGGACTTACCAGCATAGAAATTCTCTTTCAGCCTGTTCCCTTTAGGTAAAATGTTTCTCGCCCATTCAATAATTTTGTCATAACCGGCCTCACTTAACTCGTGATCTGACTTAATGGTGAATACTTGTGCTATGATCGATAATTTACTGTGGTTCGTGCAACCATCTCATAATGGTTCGTCATAATCTTTCAATAGATCAAAAAACTAGGTTGCATCTGCATTAGGTTCTTCTTCAATGATTGGACATTGACTGACATTACTTTGATTCATTCTCATTGCATCCCTAACCATATTCTTGTAAGGATTACTGTTGTCATTTACAACTCCATGCACATTGCTAGCACTAGAAGTTGACCCAACCACCCTTTCTACTATGCTCTTATTAGAAACAAATAGTTCTCCGTGTGCATACCAACATAAGTAATCCTATGAACCCTTTGGTTAAAAGATGCATCGTTACAACATCTGGATGCATATACTTTTTATTTTTACACTTCCTGTAAGGACATCTAATACCGCCTTCAGTAAAATTTCTTGGAATAGATGTTGCAAAATTAATAAAACCCTGAACCCCATTACAATAATCCATCCTCCGCAATCCTTGAGGTGAGTTTCGATACATCCATGAATGATCATCCATGACTTCTATCGAACCTCTATAAAATTATGATGACAATATGTATTAATTAACTATGTTAAGTAAATAAATTTGCAAAAATATCGGTTTGCCTCGACATTATCCAACAAACTAAAAAAAAACTTCTCTTAAATATTCATTATCAATTATCATTCATACTACAAGTTTGTTTGAGAAATAACAATAAAACTTGTACATACACCAACAAAATACATATACTAAAAAAACAATAAAAAATTAATAAAAGTCACATTTTAATGTTAAAATTTACTTACAAAAAATGACAAAATCTACAATAAATCAGAACACGAATGTTATGACCATAAAAGTAAAAGAAAGATGACTTGTGTTGAGAAGAAGGAGATATTTTTAGGGGGGGTTGTTTGCAGTTTGGGAGGGGAGAGTTGGGATGGGAAAGAAGAAGGAGAAATAGGGGGGAGGGGAGGGTCGACAGCTTGGTGATATATTAGCTTTTACCGATGGAATCCTTGATGGACACATTTTGTCAGTATATTCGTCGGTAATTCTAATGATGAATGGGTCACGTCACTGTACGGATATCCCGGTTTGAATCCCTCGGTAATTCCATCGATAAAATTGCCTGCAAAAATGTCCACATTATTGAACTGGCTTTTTTTTTTCAAAATTCTATATATTCCGTCTGTAATTCTATCGGTATATACTGGCAAAATGATGTTGTCGGTATATATCTATCGAATTACAGATGAAATATAAGTTGTCGGTAATTATGACTGCAATTTACCGACAGAATTATTTCGTCGATAATTTCGTTGGTTTTTGATGAATTTCTGGTAGTGTTCTCAACTTGGTATCAGAGCTTTCTACCATCATAGCTCCTCTCTTCCTCTCCCAAATGGACTTTGTTGTTGCTGCTGCTGTCGACTTCTCCCTCCACCAAATTGGCTTTGCAGCCCAGCCAACAGGCCACTCATATGCTGCTGCCAGTGGTGCCCTCCCACAGCAGCAACCTCCTTCACTTATAGCACAAAACAATGACTCTTATTCTCATGTTTCTGTCGTTCCTCTTCACATTATAGGGACATCAACTTCAACTATAGTTATTTTGTCCAACACTCAACAAATTGTTTCGTTGAAGCTTACAAACATAAATTATCTCTATTGACGAATGCAGATGAAGTCATACCTTCTTGGTTAGGGTGCTTTTCACTTTGCTGATGGCTTAGTGTCGTGTCCCTCCTCTTATATTTCTAACAGTTATGTTGATTCCTCTTCGATAATCAACCTCTTTTCTCTTCATTGGAAGCAACAAAATCAACTTCTTTTAAGCGCATTACTCTCCTCTCTCTTTATAGATGTGTTGCACCTTATGGTCGATTGTCATACCTCGCACTGTGTTTGGCACGCTCTTGAAAAAGCTCTCGTGTCTCTGTCTAATTCTTGCATTATACACTTCATGTGTCCTTTCAAAATCTTCGACAAGGTGATGTTTCGGTTACTATGTATATGCAGCAAGCAAAAATGTTATTTGATGAATTAGTTGTTGTTGGTTAGCCTATCTCTTTTGAAGGCTTCAATCTCTATATGTTTCATGGTCTTTGTGGTGAGTTTAAAGACTTAGTAACCAACCTCGTGACCAAGGCAGAATCGCTGTCATATGCCGACCTTCATAGTCATCTCCTTACCCATGAATTTCTACACAAGACCTCCCTTCAATCCATGGATACTAGTTCACCTCTGCTGCCTCAGTCACCGTTATTGCTAATAATGCCTTCCGCTCACCTTGCCAAATCTCAGCACAACCCCAATTTTAGTTGTAACAGGGGTCATTCTCGTGGCGATTAGCATCCCAACAGCAACCACCAAAACAAGTGTGACTACCTTGGCTTCCATTCCTCTACTCTTGTTGACTGGAGGCAGAGCAACTATCAGCAGAACAGGCACTCCTCTGAGTCTGGACAGTGGTCCTCTCACTAGTTTTTTAAGTAGAATGTCAAGTGTCAATTGTGCTTCACCTTCAACCACACAGCTCTATATTGTGCACAGCTTCGGGGCAGTGGTCAGCAGCCCTCTACCCACCTTACTGTTGGTAATGTTTCTGACAACACTTGGTTCTCGGACAAAGGCACGAACCAACACGTTACACCTAATATTGCAACTCTAACCGATTATGCATCCTATCTTGGTAATGATCATTTGCATGTTGGTGACGATAAGGGTCTTGCCATATCCTATATTGGACATTCCACATTACATTCCCCAAAATGTATTTTTAAATTATCTAATGTTCTTCATGTGCCTCATATTACCAAACCACTGCTTTTTATTGATAAATTTTATCATGATAATAATGTTTATTTTGAATTTCATGTATCTGTGTTTTATATAAAGGATATCATCACCAAGAAAGTGCTCCTTTCTGGTCAGAGTAATGATGGTCTTTATGTTTTGTCTGAGTCTTCTGCCACGTCCATTCCTCAAACTTATTGGTCTCTTTGCGTCTCTGCAACTGCTGATCTGTGACATCGTCGATTGGGTCATCCTACTTCATGCATTTTAAATTTGTTAGTTTCTAAAAATAAAATAGTTTGTACTTCTAGACACTCTCTTGCTCAATGTCAAGCTTGTCCGCTAGGCACGTCGTCTCGTCTGTTATTGAGACCTAGGGGTCACAAAACTACTGCCCCACTTGATTTAATATTTAGTGATATTTGGGGCCTTGCTACTATGTTTTTTTTATGGTTTTCATTACTTTATTATCTTTATCGATGCGCATACCAAACATATATGGTTTTATCCTATTGTTGTAAAATCATATGTGTTTTTTACATTTTATCGCTTTCAAACAATTGTTGAGCGCTAGTTTTCATGTAAAATTAAATTTGTTCCAACTGATTGAGGTGATGAATATCTAAGTTAAACTGGTTCTCTCAAACTATTGGTATTCATCACAAGTTAATTTGTCCTCATACCCATGAACAAAATGGCACAATTGAGCATCATCATCAGCACATTGTCGAAACCGGTCTTACCCTCCTAGGACAATGTAGTGCTCCATTAAGATTTTAGAACTATGCATTTGAATTATTAGTATATCTCCTTAATCACATGCCTACTCTTGTCCTCCAAAATAAATCTTTGTTTGAGTGTCTGTTTCATCATACTCCTTAAGCACATTGTTTTCCTTTTTTGCATCCATATCATGCTCCTAAATTAGATTTTAGTTCATCTCCATGTGTGTTCTTAGGATATAGTTCCTTTCATCTTGGTTATCGTTGTCTTAATTTAACGACTCAATGTATTTATGTCTCTCGTCATATTTGTTTTCATGAAGATGTGTTTTCTTTTACAAATTCTGAACAGATAGCATAACAACCATTCACCTCCTCCCAACATACACACCTCCCCACCTTGAATCCTTCCCTAAATTTTCACCCTACTGCCCCACTAATTCACCAAACCAGTAGCTCTAACAGGCCACATGTCGCACTCATTCCACTCTATTACTCGCCCACATGTCTGCCATCATCTTATCGCCACCCAGCCCTGCCCCTCTATCATTATCTGCTTGTTTTTATAATGATCATTGTGTAGGAACAAGTTCTCCTCCTTTAGAGTTGCATGCTTCCAATTCTGCTACTACAGAGAAGCCTGAATTTTCCGCAGGTTCTCCACTCTCTGTTGTTGTGCAATTTGGTCCTTCAATAGACTCTCTTGCTAATCTGCAACTCTGTGTTGATCTCTTCTTATATCCTCTCCAACAGCTTATGGGTTCAAGTTCTTCTCCCCCTCGACCTACCGTTCGTCAACATCTCATGGTCCTCCGTCCTCAGCTGCCGAAAATCACCTTGCTCACAACATTTGCAACTACCTCTGTTGTTTTAATTTGTCGAGTAGTGTCTCCTCTTACCTATAAACCCATTGCTTTTTCTGATGTTAATAGGTATGAGGCTTGGCATGGTGCTATGCGCGAGAAAATTCAGGCCTTGCGCTCTAACGACACATGGTTCTTGGTTCCTTTTCATCATTCGATGAATGTTGTTGCTAATCCATGGGTGTACAGGATAAAGCTTCATGTTGATGGCAGCACTAAGAGGTATAAGGCATGTCTAATTGCTAGAGGTTTTACTCAGCAAGAAGGCATTGATTACTCTTAAACTTTCAATCCTGTTATCAAGTAGTCGACCGTTAGATTAGTCTTTTCCATTGCGGTTTCGCATAATTGAAAGATACATCAGCTTGATATCCATAATGCCTTCCTCAATGACGTTCTTGATGAAGAGGTCTACATGAAACAACCCCTAGGTTTTGTTGACTCTACCCTTCCTTCTCATATATACAGATTGTATAAGTCATTATATGGTTTAAAATAGGCTCTGCAGGCTTGGTACACTCGTCTGAGTGAATTTCTGTTCTCTATCAGCTTTCATGCCTCCAAGGTTGACACCTCCTTATTTATCTTGTTTGTTGGTGCTGATATCTTATATCTTCTAGTTTATATTAATTATATTCTGCTTATAAGTAGTAACTTTACTATGCTTCACCGCCTAATACAGCTGCTGAGCTCAGAGTTCAAGCTTCGTGACTTAGGTGTCGTTCATTAATTTTTAGGTATTGAGGTTCAGTCCACCAGTATGGGTCTGATGTTATGGTAGCATAAGTATATTCTTGACATCCTCACTTAGGCTGGTATGACTTCTTGCAAACATGTTGATACTCCTATCTCTACCTCTAAAGTTACCATATTGCCAGATCCATTGTTTTTTTTATCCTACACAGTTTCATCAAACCATGGGTTCTCTTCATTATCTCAACTTTACGAGACTAAATATATGCTTTTTTGTTAATATAGTATGTCAGTTTATACATGCTCCTACATATTCTTATTGGGCTGTCGTAAAATGCATTATACATTATCTTCAAGGTACGACAACCTATGACTTATATATCACTCACAATTCATCTTTTGAGTTACATGGCTTTACGGATGCAGATTAGACAGGTAGTATTGATGATCATAAATCTACGGGTGGTTACCTTGTTTTCTTTTGTCAGACCCTGATTTCGTGGAAATCAGGTAAGCAAGGAACAATTGCTCGCTCCTCTACTGAAGTTGAGTATAAAGCTTTAACAGACGGCACTACTGAGGTTATCTAGCTTCAGTATTTATTTACAGATCTACAGATCTCTTCTATTTATGCTCATACCATTTGGAGTGATAATCTTGGTGCTACTTATTTATCTGTGAATCCTATCTTTCATTCTCGTACAAAACATGTTGAGGTTGATTATCATTTTATATGAGATAGGGTTGCGAAGAAAAAGATTCAAATTCGTTTTATCTCTTCCCAGAATCAACTTGTAGATATCTTCACTAAGCCATTTTATACTACTTCTTTTACTATTTTTCGCTTCAAGCTTCGGGTTGGTCCTCCACTCCCGTCTTGAAGGGGCATATTATAGAATGTATATATAAGAAATATTATAAGCACTATTCTAGTGTTGTAATCTTTACATTGACTATTGTATATTGCCCTACACATATAAATAGAAAAGAATTGGCTAACTAATAGATTAAGCCTCCTACTTCTTCTCAACTCTCCAAGTACATGTTGGTTGAGAACTTTTGAGGACAATTGCATGCACGAGTCTGCCATGATCAGTTAAAAATCAACTTCTAGAATAACTTGAATTTCCTTGCTTCACAACTTCTAGCTGTCAAAAAATTGTTTTTTAAAAATGGTTAATACGCATATTTTTTGTCAAATTAAAAGTAGGGTCTATTCATTTTTAAAGTTAAAATTTTATTGAAATTATTCTCCAACAGAAATTTTCTAACATGAAATATTAACATAATTAAAACAAATTATGAGTTAATCAAAAATTAATATCAAAAAATCATTAGTTGATATATAATATTTTCTTGTATCTTATATAGTGAAAAGTTAAAAAGATAAAACCTAGCTCTTAGAGCACTAAAGCTTTTAAAGAGAAGAGGACATAGGTGAACTAGGTTTTGAGTTTAATCAACACTCAGCTCGGCTAGGGCATTGGCTCCGAGGTCAAACCTAGTTTCATTGTAAAATAATTTTTTGGTTTGTAAAGAATTATTTCCTATTTATTTTAGGCTTAGACTTGGGTTTGGTGTAAGATATTTTTATAGCCCACACAAAATTATGTTTTGCTAGCCTAGTTTGTTTAGCTAGCCCATGAATAAATATTTTGAACCGTAACCTTTCACTTCTTTAATAATTTTTTTTTCAAAGAAAAAATGATAGTTTTTAAAGGAAAAAAAAAGTAAGGTTTTCTTTTTATACCGGATAATTAAATCAAAACAATGAGACCTAATTTTAGTAATTACTAGAATTAGTTTTGCTTTAGTTTTGGTTTCAAAAATCAGTATAAAAAGGGATTGAAAGGGAGATGCTCTACAATACTAAACAATACATTTTCTACCTTCTTTCCAACATTTGTTTGCTTTGTTTTCTTTAGTAATTCTAGAGCTTAGATTCAGATTTTTGTATAGATATTTTGAGGTTTGTTTTCATGGTTTATGGACTTTGATTAGTAGTGCAACTAATCAAGGTAATGTTACTAAAATCCGCCCTTCCAACTAATTGTAACCAATTTACTTGCACCAAGTGACTAAAGACAAATGATACAATCCTTGATAGCAACTTAATCTACATTTCTTTATATTCTAAGTTATTCAACAAATAAGTATATTAAACTATATGTCTAAGGTAGTTTGTATATTGTTTTTCTATGCATGCTTTCTTCATAAACTTATGGTTTTTTACCTTTAAAATTATAAAGCTATTTTGAATGTTTTAAGAGGGCATCATCATCATCATCATTCATTCCTTTCTTGAGTTATGCATCATCACCATCTTTAGTCAACTAGGAAGGATGTTTGTTCCTTCTTCCATTATATCTTCATCTAATAAGGTATCATCCACAGGGTCATTTTTTTTTTCAGTTGTGCATTTAATTCCATGAAGATGTTAGTTTAAGCCAATTTATGCTCTAAAATGATAGTTTGTTTTGTTAACAAGATGGTAATGTTGTCCTTAGGTTTGTTACCTTGTTCAATTATTAATGTGTTTGCGATAGGTTAAATTGTTTCCTTAGTTAGAGTGACTTTCTTAATTCTTTTAAAAGAAATATCCTTTTGTATTCCTTCAAAATAATCAAGGTTGTATTTTTTTATTATTATTGCTTGCATGCTATGTCTTTAATCTATTATTGTATTACTCATTTTCTTCATTTTAATTCTTTAATTGTTAGCCTATTTCATTGGACAATTTTATTGATATACCTCTTATTGTTATGTCTTTGTCCCTTGCCTTTCCCTTTTCAGATCATGGTAGGTAATTTCATTTAAACTTCCTTATCATCTTTACAATGTCCTTTTCCACTTTCCTATAAATATCCTTACGAATCTTCCTCTTAAGTTGTTCGGGATCTAAAGCAACCTTCTAAGTGGATAAAGATGATGTTTATATTAGAATCTTTCGCACTCTTTATGTCAAAGTCCTTTTATTGTATTGTTAGTAGTTTTAGTATAAGATTAGGCTCAATCCTACCTAGTATTGATCATGTGTGTGGTTGATCTTTAGTACCATGTGTTTGCAATTTGATAGGTGCTTGTCATTATTGATTGTCAACTAAATAACTGGTTTTTTTCTTATCGTAAATATTTGTTATCTTAGTATAGCATATGGTACAACACATATCAATTTTTGCCTTGAAGGTATAAGCTTTCAATTAATAATATAATACACAACACAATCAATTAACCATTGTAAATTTAACAATTTCAAAAGTACATTTAATTAAATAATAGGTCAGGGAGTGTAAATCTCTTATCTTAACTCCTATTATCCAAGTTCTCTAGAAGTTACGTTTCGTCCCGAACGCTTCTCCAACTACTCCATATAACAATCATTATCACTCATACATTCTAATTTAAATTTCACCCGTATTTTTTTCCATACAACACATCCAAACACAAGTTCACAATCAATTTACATTGTACAATTGCACATAATTCCTTAATCCTCTACATGTATCTATTCCAATAATTCATCACTCATACACATAATTTTCTTAACATGTCTTACAATATATTTTATGTTATCTCGACATGCCTTAATCTAACAAAACCCTTAGATTTAATCATTTATATTTATATCAAAGGCCACCAATATTTCAAGAACAAAATCACTACCATCATTAATTGCCACAATAATTTTCATGATATGTATACACTCACTTACATAATAAATATACTTCACAAATAAAATTTGTTAATCATTTAACCATATATGTATTCTCAATTCTTATAACATGCATGCAAGGGCAAGATGAGCTTAATATACTCATTAAAATCAAATTATCATGCATTTAAATCAGTTTATATTCATCAACTAACACTATCTTGTAAATAATTAGAAATGGCAAATCATGATTGGTTTAGTCTAACCAAACCAAAATACTATTCTATGTTTAGCTCATAACTAAAGTTATAGAACTTGATTTTGAGAGTGACTTACTTCTTCCGCAAACTAATATATAAAGCCACAATCTTGTTGAAGAGAAAAGAACTCATGTATGTCGTTTACACACCTAAAATCACCCATTACAATAATATACACAATTTGTCCAGTAAGACACAATTTAACCCTTCTTTATTTTTTAGCTCATATTTATAGCTTTATAGCTCCAAATTAAGAAAAAACCAGTTTGATTTAAAATATAAAATCCTAACTATAACTTTCATATAAGAAAGAAAACATAGTTCTACCTTTTACATATCCAAAACCACACATTACAGAAGCATATAAGATTTGTTCAATAGTTTGACCGGTCTTTAGTTTTTAACTCATATCCGAATTTCTATAGCTCCAATTTAATCAAAACTAATTTCATTGGAAAGATAACATCCATATCTATAACTTTTATAAGGAACCAATTTCAAATTTCATCATTTTCAAGTTCAAGTTTTAGCTAGTAGTCAACTAATAAAATTGCTATAATTTTCTTTTTATTTTTTCCATAGTTAACATGGTAACCATTAGTTTTTCATGCTCAAGAACATCACCTATAATGATTTTTAACATTCTAAACAGTTAATTCAAAAATCATCAACTCAAATCAAAATCCCATAAACTAACATTTCTTCAAAACCTTAAATAAGTGCAATAAAATTCAAATAAAGGGTTTAACATCACTTACCCAAACAAAATTAAGAAAAAATTTGCAAGATATCAACCATTTTTTTCTTCTCTCTACAATTTCTTCTTTCTTACTCTTCATTTTTCATAGTCATTTCTCCTTTTCCTTTCCAAATTCTCTCCAATCTTGTGTTTTCTTCACAAATCATCAAGAATTATTCTTGGATTTTTCACTTCAAGAAGGAATTTTTGAGAATTTATAGAGAAAATAGAAAGTCTTTATCTTTTTTTTTTCTTCATAGTTGTTCACTTGACTGTTATAAAGGGAGATAGTAATGAATTTTCACTTGTTTACAAAAATGTCCTTCCTTTATGCCTTTAATTAATTTTCGTGCAAGTTACCCTAGCTTCTAACCTAATTAATAAGGTATTTTCAAACTCCGATTGAGCTGAAATTTTTAAGCAAGATCAAAATGTCAAAAAACTCCATGAAAAAGTCCAGCCCTATCTGACACTTGAATTGAAATTTATACATGATAGCATAAAATTAGTTAGTTTGTGATTTTCTCATCAAAAATCTAAATTTTCATATTATTTCATTTCATAAATCATATAAATCATTCCTCTAAATCCTTGAGACCATTTTCATATTCTCATAATATTTTTATTTATCTTTTTATTATTTATTTCATTTACAAACTTGTTACCCTTTCACGGTAACTCTATCAAAAAATTTTAACGGATGCTCACACTATAACTCTTTTATGTTCTTTTATACCATTCTTTATGATTCTTATTCTTTATTACCATGTTAATTTCTTGAAATCATTTTCTCATTTTTACTTGTTCTTTTATTCATTGAAACTTATTAACGGTTTCACTAACATTACGCATTTTAATTGAAGATTTGTAACCCTCAATTTAACTTCAACAATACCTTTTAAATTTTTTTTATAAAGATCATTATCTTCATTTCATTTCACATCACATTAATTATTTCTTTCATCATTTTTTCATTTTTTGTTTAATCCCAAACTTCCATTAGCTTACTATCAATGGTCCTGCTTTTTATACGGAGGTTTACCTGGGTCATTGAATCGAATGGTTTTAATAACTTTGGCCAATTAAATAATATGAATAAAAAATAAATTGATAAAAAAATTGACAACAACATACTTTTTTGCTAAATCAAGATAATCTCAACAAAAACAAATTGAATAAAACTATGAAGTTTAATCATCAAACAATCCAATGTTGAAGGGCAAGATGATCAAGATCGTTTTCAATATTTGTCAAAAAAAAATCCAATAGAAAGCAAATAAAAAAACCAACAGAGCCCAATCTAAAATCTAATAAATGTTGAAGGATAAAACCAAAAACACATGAGCTTAAAAAAAAAACAAAAAAAACAAGCGAACCTAAGTGAATCTTCTAAACCTAAGTTAATCAAGAAGCCTAATCTAAAATCTAATAAATGCTCAATGATGAAACTGAAAAAACATGAGCTTCAAAACAAGAAGAAAAAAAACCAAACCTGAGTGAATCTCTTAAAAAAAAAAAAAAATGGCCACCAGCTGCTGGCCACATGAAAAGATTAAAACATCATTATGAAAGTCAGGGTATTGGCAATGGACGACCTCTCACGCGCTCCCAAAAAGGCATTGGGGGCATCCACGCGCACATACATGCAACAATTTTTTTCATTACTTGAAATATTTGATAAATTACGAAGCAACTCCTAATTGAAATTCAAAAATACATAAAAATCATAATGAAAAGATGAAAATACACTTTCACACAATCTTAGTTTTTTTTTATTATAATGTCAAATATATCTTTTTAATGTATTAGAAAAAAAACTGAAAAAACCCCTCTTTGCAAGTTTAATATTTTCTTACTTTTAAAGGCATTCACATCATTTTAGTATGAAAAAAAAATTTAAAAGACAAAAACACTCTTTGAAAAAAGCTATATATTTATTTGTTTTTAAAGATAACAAAGTCATTTCACTCTACAAAAAGAAATGTACATACCATTTTATAATCAATCAATTTAATAATGACTCATGGATCCCGTAATAGAACTTATAAAAAATATATGACAAAAAGGAGCGGCATGATAGAACTTATAACTTAAGTATTCTAGAAAATATAATAAAGTAGTTATTGTACCTCTTATTCAAATTCAAATTGAATAGTTACATCCTAACCAAACAAAATCAGAAAATTGTATAAAAAATCTTATTTAAGCTATTGAAATTAACACAATCTATGAATTGGTTAGCATTGTATTTGAGTATACCAAATCTTGGTTTCAACATAATTTTCAAAAAATAAAATACTTTTTCAATAATCAAAGTACTTATGTTTAGAAAACTCATGGTTAGACGGCCGTTATTATATGATTTCTTAGCCTATACATAATAATTATCCTTGATCATCAAAGATAATTAATATTGTTGATCAACTTAAAATAAAATTAAGCAAAAATAGTAAAAATAACATACCATAAGCGAAAATTATATAAAAAAAAGTGTAAATAATAAAATTAACAAACCATGAATAAAAATTATCAGTAGTAATACAATGAAAGTAATGACTTATATTTTAGAAGCAAGTTAATGTAATAACATATATAAAAAAAACTGTAAATTTATACTTCAACTCATAATTAAACAAACAATTTTCAAATTATTTCTAGTAATACATGTACTCACATAAATAGACTAGTTTCGCTCTATTTTTTTCATAAGTGAAACTGATATTGATTAAAAATAGTCCCTAAATCTTGCATAAATTTCATGAAGATATCAGTTTAAGCCAATTTATGCTCTAAAATGATAGTTTGTTTTGTTAACAAGATGGTAATGTTGTCCTTAGGTTTGTTTCCTTGTTCAACTATTAACATGTTTGCAATAGGTTAATTTTTGTCCTTAGTTAGAGTGACTTTCTTGATTCTTTTAAAAGAAATATCCCTTTTCTATTCCTTTTAAATAATCTAGGCTATTTTTTTTATTATTGCTTGCATGCTATGTCTTTAAGCTATTATTGTATTACTCATTTTCTTCATTTTAATTCTTTAATTGTGAGCCTATTTTATTGGAAAACTTTATTGATATACCCGCTTATTGTTATGTCTTTGTCCCTTGCCTTTCTTTTTTCAGATCATGGTTGGTAATTTCATTTAAACTTCCTTATCATCTTTACAGTATCATTTTTCACTTTCCTATAAATTTTCTTATGAATCTTCCTCTTGCGTTGTTTGGGATCTAAAACAACCTTCTAAGTGGATGAAAATTATGTTTATATTAGAATCTTTCACACTCTTTATGTCAAAGTCCTTTTATTGTATTTTTAGTAGTTTTAGTATAAGATTAGGCTTAATTCTATCTAATATTGATCATGTGTGTGGTAGCCTAATCTAAAATCAAATAAATGTTCAATGCTAAAACTGAAAAAACATGAGCTTAAAAACAAGAAGAAAAAAAAACCAAACCCGAGTGAATCTCTTAAACCTAGGTTATTCCCTAAAACTCGCAATTCATTAAATCTCAAACCTGACTCAACTAAGAAGTTCAATTCCCAACCAATTTAATATTGAAGGATAAAACTTAGAAAAATATCCATGTGCACATACATGCAACAATTTTTTTCATTACTTCAAATATATGATAAATTAGAAAGCAACTCCTAATTGAAATTCAAAAAATACATAAAAATCATAATGAAAAGATGAAAATACCCTTTCACACCAATCTTAGTTTTTTTTTTTATTATAATGTCAAATATATCTTTTTAATGTATTAGAAAAAAAATGAAAAAAGTACCCCTCTTTGCAAGTTTAATATTTTTTTATTTTTAAAGGCATTCACATCATTTTAGTATGAAGACAAAATTCAAAAGACAAAAACACTCTTTAACAAAAGCTATATATTTATTTGTTTTTAAGGGTAACAAAGTCATTTTACTCTACAAAAAGAAATGTACAGACCAATTTATAGTCAAATAATGACTTATGAATCCCGTAATAGAACTTATAAAAAATATGTGACAAAAAGTAGCGGCATGATAGAACTTATAACTTAACTTAAGTATACCAAATCTTGGTTTCAACATAATTTTCAAAAAATTAAATACTTTTTCAATAATCAAAGTACTTATGTTTAGAAAACCCATGGTTAAACGGTCGTTATTATATGATTTCTTAGCCTATACATAATAATTATCCTTGATCATCAAAGGATCAACTTAAAATAAAATTAAGCAAAGCAGTAAAAATGACATACCATGAGCGAAAATTATAAAAAAAGTGTAAATAATAAAATTAACAAACCATGAATAAAAATTATAAGTAGTAAAACAATGAACGTAATGAATAATATTTTAGAAGCAAGTTAATGTAATAACATATATAAAAAAAATTGTAAATTTATACTTCAACTCATAATTAAACAAACAATTTTCAAATTATTTCTACTAATACATGTACTCACATAAATAGAGTTTTGCTCTATTTTTTTCATAAGTAAAACTAATATTGATTAAAAATAGACTCTAAATCTTGCAGATAAAATATATTATTAACGTTAACAAAAGCTCTAAAAAGAGTGGGAAAATTGTTGTGTTAAGGGTGTTTGGAAGTGTAGTAGCGGTTGTTTTTTAAAGTACTTTTCATTTCAAAACAAATTAAAATGATGTTTTTTTATTTTTTTTAAACATCAAAATAATCTGAAAATATTAAAAATATATTAATTTAAAATAAAAAATAAAAAAATTAAAAAAATTTTTAAAAAGCTTTTCGACCGCACTGTGCTTTGCCAATTCTCTCTCGGCTGCAACTTGGCTTGATTTTGGAGGCTTTTAGTTGGAATTCGCTTTCTCTTCTCTTGGCTTCGGATGGCTAAGCTTTTTATGTGTGCTGTTTCTTTACTCTGATACACCTTGTCTTATGTGTGCCTTTTTTCCCGTTTCTTTTTCATACTTTGCTCTCCGCATGCAGCAAGCTGCTTTTAGCTTTCCACGTTTTCTTTTGAGGAAATATATATATATATTTTACCTGCGTTTCATTTCTTCCACTTGCCATTTTTTAGAAATAAAAAGAAAAAAAGATTGCTTAAACATATCAAACCCTTCTTCCTCCCTGTCTATGTCTATTGGAATATAAATGGAGGTTGATATGTAAGATCTAAATAGGTGCTTACTATTTTCAGCTTTTATTATTTAGGGAGCATGTAATTCATCCTTCATTTCTTTTCTCTTTTTTTTTATTAGAAATTAATCTTTATAATTTATTTTGATGTATTTTTTATAGGATTATCATGGTAAATACATATAAAATTAAGACAGCAAATCCAAACACATTCCGAGCTTGAGTTGAATTCTTGAGCCATTCACAAAGTTTACTTTATAAGAAATACCAAGACCTTTCCTTAAGAACCTGTCCCATGAACCCAACTCCTCCTGATGCTAAGCTTCTAATTCAAGAAAAAAATCTATACTGATTGCAGAAGAGTCTTAGTAATAATTATTTTTTATTAGAAAAAATACATTCGTGATAATTGCCAAGTATACAATTTCAAAATGGTTTTGTCTTCAGATAATTTATTTATTTATTTTTGTCAATTTGGAATATATTTTAACCGCGACTTCCTAACAGAACCAATAGAAGGGACGAACTTGTTAAGCAAGGGAAATTAACAGAACTTTGAATGATGGTGACTGGTTTATAAATTTATAAGAAAGACCAAGACCTTTGTCCCATGAACCCAACTCCTCCTAGTCCTAGCTGATGCTAAGCTTATAAATCAAGAAAAAAAAATTATACTGATTGCAAAAAAATTATACTGTTATATATGTATCATATCATACATATATAACAAACAGTCTTTGAGTCACCCTTGATGGACAGGTTTGGAGGAGTGAATGGTGCTGGTGGTGGTGAAAGAACACCTCTTCTTGGTCAAGGAGTAGGCTTCCTTTATTTTGTGCTTTCTTTTTGCATGCAATCTTCAGCTACGGAGTACATGATACCATTTCTGCTCATTGTTTTGGTCAATAGTTCTACTTATAATGTTCAAGACTTGACTTCGTTTTGAACCTTTCTATACTTAAATTCATCTAGATCATGTTTCCATCTATATAATCTAACAAAAACTGTATCTGGGTCATTTCTTCTGCTTAACAACAAGTGTTTGTTATTTTTGGTTTCAGTTTTCATCACTTGCCCTCTTTAGCTGTTTGTTTCCAAGAAATTGTTCAGAATTTAAATATTTCCATGGCTTACTCGCATTTCGTAGCTATGTTTTTTTTTTTTTGTCCTTGAATTCTTATGCTTTATAATTGAAGGGAGGAAGAAAGGGGAATAATAGTGCATCTGAAAACAATCAGTTCCCAGACCTTGAGCATGGAGATGCAGTGCCAGTAAGTGCATTTCCTGTTAGCTTCTTTGAATTCATGTCCTAGTGGTCGATTGCTAACATGCTGCCAACTCTATTTATGAAATCTTCAGGCTGCAAATGTGGGATTTGGTCGGGTATTTTCACTTGTAAGTGCTAACGTGGTGTTTCTGGCTGGAAGAATAATATTATGGCTATACAAATGTTGATCTTGATAAGCTTGTCTCGTCATATAGGCAAAGCCTGATGCAGGAAAGCTGATAATTGCTACGCTAGCTCTGCTGATTGCATCCACATCAAATATACTGATTGTGCGTATCTTCTGCGATTCTAGATTCTTTATTGAGTTTACAATGAATTTCTCTGATATTCAGGCGTTATTGTTTGTTGGGTTATGATAACCTTTGGGTTGTTATTTCTGCAGCCTAAATTTGGTGGGAAGATAATAGACATTGTGTCAGGAGATAAAGAAACACCTGAACAGAAAGCTGAAGGTTTACGTGCTGTCAACAGCACCATACTAGAAATCTTTCTCGTTGTCATAGTTGGGTATGGCTGGTGGTGTTATCCTTGGCTTTTTTATTCTTTTGCTTTATAATAGTAAAAGGCTTACCTCATCCGGTTGCTTCACAGATAGACAACCTGCTTAATTCTGCTTCCTTGTCATATTATAGACAGATATTGTCTTAATGCATTGGTGGTCTGGCTCTAATTGTTTCATCTGTTAAGAGATAGAATTCATGATGATTTTTGTGGATTTTCAAGGGGTTTATTAATCTCAATCGACTGTTTCTTCATCTAGTTCGGTTTGCACAGCACTCAGAACATGGTTGATTTCTTCCACTAGTGAAAGGGTTGTTGCTCGGTTGAGAAAGAATTTATTTAATCACCTTATTAACCAGGTAAAAGATTACTACGGTAGGAGTTCTTTACAGTATTCTCTCTAACTCACCATGCTCTACTGGCTACACTTAATGGTTGGTGAATTTTGCAGGAGATAGCCTTCTTTGATGTGACTAGAACAGGAGAGCTACTGAGCAGGTTATCTGAAGATACACAGATCATAAAAAATGCTGCAACCTCAAATCTTTCTGAGGCCCTAAGAAATGTATCAACAGCACTTATTGGTCTTGGCTTCATGCTTGCGACATCGT
This sequence comes from Populus trichocarpa, assembly GCF_000002775.5. Classification (NCBI taxonomy): domain Eukaryota; kingdom Viridiplantae; phylum Streptophyta; class Magnoliopsida; order Malpighiales; family Salicaceae; genus Populus; species Populus trichocarpa. The sequence continues at coordinate 8,323,927 of NC_037299.2, read as the reverse complement.
GGAAGTTAACTTGTAAGCATTTAATTATTGGACTGGTAGTATGCGAACGTCACTTTTCAAGAGTCCATGGTGCTCATCACGGGCTTTTTTATTCATTTACTCTTAGTGTTGGCTTTGGTGGTTGTGCCGGCTATTTCTGTTGCTGTGAGTCAATTTAGCCGCTTCCTTCGTGAAATTTCTCACAAGACTCAAGCTGCAGCTGCTGCTTCTGCTTCAATTGCTGAGGTATATTTTTTCAATTAAAATTGTGATTATCACCTGTTGAACATAGAAAATTGATGAGGGATTACGTAATCCATTGATCAATATTTCTTCAAGCGATAGTCTGGATTTTCATAAGATTTAAGAATTGCAAAATGATGAATGAGATGGTATGAACATGGTGATACATAGTCTTTTTCACCGCTAAAGTACTCTACAAATATGATACTGTGATCCCGATGGAATACCCTGCAATGACCAGTTAAATGCTTTTCCCTGCAAATGCTGAACATGTAAATTGATGTAAAATTATGCTAAAAGGTCATTCATAGTGGGAGTAAATGCTAAGATCTTGAAGGAAGATTAGGTCACATAAATGATATATAGGAAAGTTTTTAGCATGATAACTTTTCCTTCGTTCTTTTTCCTTTATGGTGTGAAAATTTATTATGATTACAATGCAAAGGGTCTCTTTGCATATTACTTTACTGAAATGCTACTAGAAACTGTCTACTGTGAAATCTTGAGCAAGGATGATATCCTCTCAATATGTGGTTTTTGTGCTATAAGTTACATATTATATTTGGCATCCTGTTGGAAATCACATGTGAACTGTATCATTGGTGCTTAGGAATCTTTCGGCGCTATACGAACAGTCAGATCTTTTGCACAAGAAGGTTATGAGAGTTCACGCTATTCTGAGAAAGTTGATGAGACATTGAAGCTTGGACTTAAGCAAGCTGTAAGCTCCTTTGTCTTGTTTGATCTACTCTTCAAACTCACCTGAACATACACTCTACACACCCCCATCCAACAACAAAATAAAAATAATAATAAATAGATCATCATGTCCTTGTTTACATGGATCTTCTGATCTACCTGCTTACTGGTACAGAAAATGGTTGGGCTCTTCTTTGGAGGTCTAAATGCAGCATCAACCCTCTCAGTGATCATAGTAGTGATATATGGAGCTAACTTGACAATCACAGGATCTATGACCACTGGTGCTCTTACATCCTTCATTCTCTACAGCCTCACAGGTAATTATTACCTAATTTGGGCAATTGGTTTTGATGGTTTCACATTATCAATATCGAAATCTCTGAGCTACAGTTTAATGGTCTAATTTTACTTGCAGTTGGTGGCTCTATATCCGGCTTGTCAGGATTATACACCGAAGCAATGAAAGCTGCGGGAGCCAGCAGGAGGGTTTTCCAGCTTCTAGATCGTGTTTCTTCCATGCTCAAGTCAGGAAATAAGTGTCCTTTAAGGTTAGTCGTGAGATTCTCGTTCCTCTGATATGCCTGTGAATGATTCCATGAGTTAACCATGCTTGTTAACAATTGAGAATAAGATATAAAATATGCTGAACAGCAATCCTGTTTTGAGAGTGCCAATCAGGCCATTACCTATCTGTGGAGTCTGGACTAAGAATCATTTTGCTCATCCATCATTCTTGCTTTTTGGGAAGCAATTGAATATGAAATTATGAATTTCAGGAGTTACCATGGAAATTGCTTAATCATCATCTAATCAAGTAAATTCTTTTTAACTCTTTATTCCGGATCATGGCTATAGTTTCTCAATCAAGATCGTCATCATCTTGCTGGTTTGTGTGAAAAAAAAACAAATATCACATGAAAAAAACAAAGATTATAAAATCCATGCATGTTAATTGTGACTTGAAAACGAGAAGGAATTTCTCAAGTGATAATTCGTTTTCCTTCTATTCTAGTGAGCAAGTCGGTGATGTGGAATTCGATGATGTCTGGTTTGCCTATCCATCTCGTCCTAACCATATGGTTCTCCAGGTAAATTAGCTTCCCTTAACTACCTCTCAGATGTTACTATTTGTTCATGCCATATCCTGATCATAAAACTGGATACATTCTTTCAATTACAGGGAATAACATTGAAACTGCAGCCTGGCTCAAAAGTTGCTCTTGTTGGCCCGAGCGGTGGAGGAAAAGTACTACCATTCCTTTCCTTTTTTCTATTCTTTTAAGAAATATACTGAGTTCTTATGCTGCTTCAGTATTTATACAGAAAATTCCAATTGGAGTGCTTATAGACTAAGTTTGAGGTTTGAAACATAAAGTTGAACGTCACATGCCTCTTATGCTTATATTATTTTGCATGTTGCAGACCACAATAGCAAACTTGATTGAAAGGTTTTATGACCCAATCAAAGGAAAGGTTCTCTTAAATGGAGTTCCTCTAGTAGAAATATCACACGAACATCTACACAGGAAGGTAATTTTCATTTTCCCTTTTCATGTCAGTTAGGAAAAACAAAAGTGATATATATTCTTTGTTTCTCCCTGACATGAGATGCTCGTATAAATTTTAGATATGCTTGATTAGTTTTTTGTTTCATAACTTGGTTCTTTTATGGTCTAGAGATTTTCTATCCATAATAGACACAGCCCTTTATTGTATGTGTACAGATCAGTATAGTGAGCCAGGAGCCTGTTCTTTTCAACTGCTCTATAGAGCAGAATATAGCCTATGGGTGTGAGGGTAAAGTCAGTAGCATGGATATAGAAAATGCAGCGGTAAGTTTTCTACCTCTTCTAACTTGCCACACAATTCCTCTAACTTTAACTTTCAGCTTTAGCTAACGTAACGTCGATATTGCAGAAAATGGCCAATGCACATGATTTCATATCAAAATTCCCAGATAAATATCAAACTTTCGTAGGAGAACGTGGGCTAAGACTTTCAGGTGGTCAGAAACAGAGGGTAGCAATTGCTAGAGCCATACTGATGAACCCAAGGATCCTCCTCCTTGATGAAGCGACTAGTGCTTTGGATGCTGAAAGTGAATATCTAGTGCAGGTCAGTTTGCATGATCACAACCTAAACAGTCTTCGTTTTGGTTTCCTAGATTTTTTTTCCAAAATCTTGATGCCATTTATTTCCCACATAATTTTTTTACTAGTTATGATCTCATAGTGGAAATTTTGCAGGATGCCATGGATTCTCTAATGAAGGGAAGGACTGTTCTAGTTATAGCCCACAGGTTATCAACTGTTCAAAGTGCGGACATTGTGGCAGTTGTTTCTGATGGTCAGATAGTGGAGAGGGGCACTCATGAAGAGCTCCTTAGCAAGGATGGGGTCTACACTGCACTAGTGAAGAGACAACTACAAGGACCAAAACAGAAGTGTAGTTCGAAACCCTAAAATATGAACCATGAACGTGGTGGTGAAAGTGAACCTACGAAGCTCTATAGTTAATATATCAGAAGAACATGTTAATTTATCAAATCGAATCAAAATGATTTGCCAAGATAATCCATAGCTGACATTTCATTTATGCCTATTCAGGCATTTGGATTAGCATACTGATTCATCAAAATTATTAGAGAAAATCATGTGTCCTCGATCGTTTAAAAGTGAACATCTTCGAATTGCTCTTCTACAGTAATCACAATCTTTATGGTTAATACAAGTCATCAACAAATGTTAGGCTCCCACAGTTGAGATAATGACATAATGTCCCCATATTTGCAAATCCACAGCTATTTCAAAAAAAGTAGTGCAATGAAACTTTAACCTACTTGAGAATTGAGACTATATGGGTAACAAATGAGCTAGTTTCCATGCCATAATCCCATTTCCTGAAATTTACCTTGTTGTAGCTGTTGTAGTGATCATTGCCTGCTATATATATTATGTCAAATTCCTAATAATCCAAACCTAAATATGAAGCTTCGTATTATAGAATGTATATATAGGAAATATTATAGACACTATTCTAGTGTTGTAATCTCTACCTTTATTATTTTATATTGCCCTACACATATAAATAGAAAGAATTGGTTAACTAATAGGTTAAGCCTCCTATTTCTTCTCAACTTGGTATCAAAGCCTTTTGACATAATAACTCCTTTCTTGCTCTTCCAAATGGACTTTGATGTTGCTACCGACTTCTCCCTCCACCAAACCAACGTTGCAGCTTAGTTGGCCACTCACAGGCTGCTGCCAATGGTGCCCTCCCATAGTAGCAGCCTCCTCCACTTGCAGAACAAAACGATGACTCTTCTTCTCATGTTTTTGTTGTTCCTCTTCACATTATGAAGATATCAACTCCAGCTATAGTTGTTTTGTCCTACATTCAACAAGTTGTTTCGTTGAAACTTACAAACACAAATTATCTTTATTAGCGAATGCAGATGAAGTCATACCTTCTTAGTCAGGGATTTTTTTCACTTTGTTAATAGCTCAATGTCGTGTCCCCCCTCTCATATTTATGACAGTCCTGTTGGTTCCTCTTCGGCAATCAGCCTCTCTTTTCTTTATTGGAAGCAATAGAATCAACTTATTTTGAGCGCATTACTCTTCTCTCTCACCATGGATGTGTTGCACCTTATGGTCAATTGTCATACCTCGCATTGTGTTTGGCGCACCCTTGAAAAAGTTCTCATGTCTCCGTCTAATTCTCGCATTATACAACTCTATAGGTCCTTTCAAAATCTTCGACAAGGTGATGCTTCGGTTACTATGTATATGCTACAAGCAAAATTGTTATTTGATGAATTGACTGCTGCTAGTCGGCCTATCACTCTTGAAAACTTCAATATCTATGTGTTTCGTGATTCGTGGTGAGTTTAAAGACTTAGTAGGCAACCTTATGACCAAGGCAGAACTGTTGTCATATGCCAACCTTCATAGTCATCTCCTTACCCATAAATTCTACACAAAACCTCCCTTCAATCCATGGATACAAGCTCACCTTTGTTGCCTCAGTCACCACTACTGCCAATGCCTTCTGCTCACCTTGCCATATCTCAACATAGCCCCAATTTTAGTCATAACAGGGGTCATTCTCGTGGCAACTGTCGTCCCACCAGCAAGTGCCACAACCACTAAAATAGGTTTGACTGGCTTTCATTCCTCTACTCTTGCTGATTGGAGGCAGAGCAATTATCAGCAGAACAGACACTCCTCTGGGTCTGGACAATGGTCCTCTCACCGATTTTTTAAGCAAAATGTAAAGTGTCAATTGTGCATAGCTTGTTGTTAGTAACGCAACTCCATATTGTGCATAGCTTTGGGGCAGTGGTCAGCAACCCTCTGACCACTTTGCTGTTGGTAACGTTTCTGGCAGCACTTGGTTCCCAAACAACGATGTGAACCAACACATTACACCTAATCTTGCAACTCTAACCGATTCTGCATCCTATCTTGGTAATGACCATTTACATGTTGGTGACGGTAAGGGCCTTGCCATATTCTATATTGGACATTCCATGTTACATTCCCTAAAATGTATTTTTAAATTATCTACCATTCTTCATATGCCTTATATTACCAAACCACTACTTTTTATTGAGAAATTTTATCGTGATAATAATGTTTATTTTGAATTTCAGTATCTGTGTTTTATGTAAAGGATATCATCACCAAGAAAGTGCTCCTTTCTAGTCAGAGTAATGATGGTCTTTATGTTTTGTTTGAGTCTTCTGCAACGTCCATTCCTCAAGATTATTGGTCTTCTTGCATCTTTACAACTACTGATATATAGCATCGTCAATTGGGTCATCTTACTTCCCGCATTTTAAATTTTTTAGTTTCCAAAAATAAAATAGTTTGTACTTCTAGACACTCTCTTACTCAATGTCAAGTTTGTCCGCTAAGCAAGTCGTCGCTATGTCGTTGAGAACTACGGGTCACAAAACTACTACCTCACTTGATTTAATATTTAGTGATGTTTGGGGCCCTGCTCCTATGTTTTCTTCAGATGGTTTTCATTACTTTAGTATCTTTATCGATGTGCATACCAAACATATATGGTTTTATCCTATTGTGGCAAAATCATATGTGTTTTCTATATTTTATCATTTTCAAACACTTGTTGAGCGTCAGTTTTCACGTAGAATTAAATCTGTTGAAACTGATTGGGGTGGTGAATATCGTAAGTTAAACCGGTTCTTTCAGACTATTGGTATTCATCACAGGTTAATTTATCCTCATAACTATGAACAAAATTGCACAGTTGAGCGTCGCCATCAGCACATTGTCGAAATCGGTCTTACCCTCCTAAGACAATGTAGTGCTCCATTAAGATTTTAGAACTATGTGTTTGAATCATCAATATATCTTATTAATCGCATGCCTACTATTGTCCTCCAAAATAAATCTCTGTTTGAGTGTCTGTTTCATCGTACTCCTAATTATGATTTTCTCCATACTTTTAGGTGTCTTTGTTTTTTTTTTTTTGTCCATATCATGCTCATAAGTTGTATTTTAGTTCATCTCCATGTGTGTTCCCAAGATATAGTTCCTCTCATCTTGGTTATCATTTTCTTGATTTAACATCTAAATATAGTTATGTCACTCGTCATGTTCGTTTTCATGAAGATGTGTTTCCTTTTGCAAATTTTGAACAGATAGCACAAAAACCATTCACCTCCTCCCAACATACACATCTCCCCACCTTGAATCCTACCCTAAATTTTCACCCTACTACCCCACCAATTCACCAAACCATCAACTCTAACCGACCACCAACCGCACCCATTCCGCTCCACTACTCGCCCACCAGGTCTACCACCATCTCATCGCCACCCAGTCATGCCCCTCTATCACCATCTATTTGTTTTTATAATGATCATTGTGCAGGAACAACTTCTCCTTTTTCAGAGTTGCATGCTTCCAGTTCTGATACTGTAGAGAAGCTTGAATTTGTCGCAAGTTCTCCACTCTCTGTTGTTGTGCAATTCGGTCCTTCGATAGACTCTCCTGCTGACCTGCAACTCTATATCGATCTCTCCTCATATCCTCTCCAGCAGCTCATGGGTTCAAGTTCTTTTCCCCATCAACCTGTCATTCGTCAGCATCCTGTGGTCCTCCGTCCTCGGTTGCTTAAAATCATCTTGCTAACAACGTTTGCAGCTACCTCTATTATTCCAATATGTCGGGTATTGTCTCCTCTTACCTATAAACCCATTGTTTTTTATGATGCTAACAGGTATAAGGCTTGGCATGGTGCTATGCACGAGAAAATTCAAGCCTTGTGTTCTAACGACACATGGTCCTTGTTTCCTTATCATCCTTTTATGAATGTTGTTGGTAATCAATGGGCGTACAGAATAAAGCGTCATGTTGATGGCAGCATTGAAAGGTATAAGGCGCGTCTGATTGCTAGAGGTTTTACTCAGCAAGAAGGCATTGATTACTCTGAAACTTTCAATCCTGTTATCAAACAGTCGACCGTCAGATTAGTCTTCTTTATTGTGGTTTCATATAATTGGAAGATACATCAGCTTGATATCCATAATGCTTTCCTCAATAGTGTTCTTAATGAACAGGTCTACATGAAACAACCCCTAGGTTTTGTTGACTCTACCCTTCCTTCTCATGTATACAGATTGCATAAGTCGTTATATGGTTTAAAATAGGCTCTGCGGCCTTGGTACACTCATCTGAGTGATTTTCTGCTCTTTACTGGCTTTCATGCCTCCAAGGTTGACACCTCATTATTTATTTTGCCTGTTGGTGCTGATATCTTATATCATTTGGTTTATCTTGATGATATTCTACTTACAGGTAGGAACTTTACTATACTTGACCGCCTAACACAGTTGTTGAGCTTAGAGTTCAAGCTTCGTGACTTAGGTATTGTTCATTATTTTTTATGTATTGAGGTTCAGTCCATCAGTATGGGTTTGATGTTATGATAGCATAAGTATATTCTTGACATTCTCACTTAGGCTGGTATGACTTCTTGCAAACATGTTGATACTCTTATCTCTACCTCCAAAGTTAACATACTGCCAAATCCCTTGTTTTTTTATCTTATACGGTTTTCTCAAACCATGGGTCCTCTTCAATATCTCAACTTTACGAGACTAGATATTTGCTTTGTTGTTATCAGAGTTTATTAGTTTATGCATGCTCCAACAGATTCTCATTGGGCTGCCCTGAAAACGCATTTTACATTATTTTCAGTGTATGGCAACCTATGGCTTACATATCACTCGCATTTCATCTTTTGCATTACATGGCTTTACGGATGTAGATTAGGCATGTAGTATTGATGATCATAAATATATGGGTGGTTACCTTGTTTTTTTTTTTTTTATCGGACGCTAATTTCATGGAAATTAGGTATGCAACGTACAGTTGCTCACTTCTCTACTGAAGCTGAGTATAAAACTTTAGCAAATGGCACTACTGAGGTTATATAGCTTCAGTATATATTGACAGATCTACAGATCCCTTCTATTTTTGTTCATACCATTTGGTGTGATAATCTTGGTGCTTCTTATTTATCTGTGAATCCTATCTTTGATGCTTGTACAAAATATGTTGAGGTTGATTATCATTTTATACAAGATAGGGTTGTGAAGAAAGAGATTCAAATTTGTTTTATCTCCTTCTAGGATTAACTTGTAATATGTCTTCACTAAGCCACTTTTTACTGCTTCTTTTACTATTTTTCGCTTCAAGTTTCAGGTCGTTCCTCCACCCTCGTCTTGAGATGGCATATTATAGAGTGTATATATAGGAAATATTATAAGCATTATTCTAGTGTTATAATCTCTACATTTACTATTGTATATTGCCCTACACATATAAATAGAAAAGGATTGGCTAACTAATAGGTTAAGCCTCCCACTTCTTCTCAACTCTTCGAGTACATGTTGGTTGAGAACTGTTGAGGATAATTGCATGCACGAGTCTATCATGATCGATTAAAAATCAACTTCTAGAATAACTTGAATTTCCTTGCTTCACAGCTTCTAGCTGTCAAAAAATTGTTTTTTTTTTAATGGTTAATACATATAATTTTTGTCAAATTAAAAGTAGGATCTATTCATTTTTAAAGTTAAAACTTTATTGAAAATGTTCTCCAACATGAATTTTCTAACATGAAATATTAACATAACTAAAACAAATTGTGAGTTAATCAAAAATTGATATCAAAAAATCATTTGTTGATATATAATACTTTCTTTTATCTTATATAGTAAAAAGTTAAAAAAGTTAAAAATTAGTTGTTAGAGCACTAAAGCTTTTAAAGAGAAGATGACATAGGTGAACTAGGTTTTGAGCTTAATCCACACTCAACTCGACTAGGGCATTAGCTCCGAGGTCAAACCTAGTTTCATTGTAAAATAATTTTTTGGTTTATAAAGAATTATTTTCTTGTTTGTTTTGAGCTTAGACTTGGGTTTGGTGTAAGATATTTTTATAGCCCACACAAAATTATGTTTTGCCAACCTAGTTTGTTTAGCTAGCCCATGAATAAATATTTTGAACCGTAACCTTTCACTTCTTGAATAATTTTTTTTCCAAAGAAAAAATTATAGTTTTTAAAGGAAAAAAAAAAGTAAGGTTTTCTTGTTATACTAGATAATTAAAGCAAAACAATGAGACTTAATTTTAGTAATTACCATAATTAATTTTGCATTAGTTTTGGTTTCAAAAATCAGTATAATAAGGGATTGAAGCGGAGATGCTCTACAATACTAAACAATACATCTTCTACCTTCTTTCCAGCATTTGTTTGCTTTGTTTTCTTTAGTTATTCCAGAGCTTAAATTCAATTTTTTGTATAGATATTTTGAGTTTGTTTTGATGGTTTATGGACTTTTATTAGTAATGCAATTAATCAAGGTAGTGTTATTGAAATTCGCATTTCCAACTAATTGTAATCAATTTACTTGCATTGATTGAGTGACTAAAGACAAACGATACAATCCTTGATAGCAACTTAATCTACATTTCTTTATATTCTAAGTAATTCAACAAATAAGTATATTAAACTATATGTTTAAGGTAGTTTGTATATTGTTTTTCTATGCATGCTTTGTTCATAAACTTATGGTTTTTTACCTTTAAAATTATAAAGCTATTTTGAATGTTTTAAGAGGGCATCATCATCATCATCATCCATTCCTTTCTTGAGTTATGCATCATCACCATCTTTAGTCAACTAGGAAGGATGTTTGTTCCTTCTTCCACTATATCTTCATCAAGTAAGGCATCATCCACAGGGTCATTTTCTTATTTCAGTTGTGCATTTAATTCCATGAAGAAATCAGTTTATGCCAATTTATGCTCTAAAATGATCATAGTTTGTTTTGTTAACAAGATGGTAATGTTGTCCTTAGGTTTGTTTCCTTGTTCAACTATTAACATGTTTGCAATAGGTTAATTTTTTTCCTTAGTTAGAGTGACTTTCTTGATTCTTTTAAAAGAAATATCCATTTTCTATTCCTTCTAAATAATCAAGGTTGTTTTTTATTATTGCTTGCATGCTATGTCTTTAAGCTATTATTGTATTACTCATTTTCTTCATTTTAATTCTTTAATTGTTAGCCTATTTTATTGGACAACTTTATTGATATACCGTTTATTTTTATGTCTTTGTCCCTTGCCTTTCCTTTTTCAGATCATGGTTGGTAATTTCATTTAAACTTTCTTATCATCTTTACAGTGTCATTTCCACTTTCCTATAAATTTCCTTATGAATCTTCCTCTGGAGTTATTTGTGATCTAAAACAACCTTTTAAGTGGATGAAAATGATGTTTATATTAGAATCTTTCACACTTTTTCTGTCAAAGTCCTTTTATTGTATTTTTAGTAGTTTTAGTATAAGATTAGGCTCAATTCTACCTAATATCAAAGTCCTTTGATCATGTGTGTGGTAGCCTAATCTAAAATCAAATAAATGTTCAATGCTAAACTTAAAAAAACATGAGCTTAAAAACAAGAAAAAAAAACCAAACCCGAGTGAATCTCTTAAACCTAGGTTATTCCCTCAAACTCGCAATCCATTAAATCTCAAACCTGACTCAACTAAGAAGTTCAATTTCCAACCAATTTAATATTGAATGATAAAACTTAGAAAAATATCAAATTTAAAAAAATTTCAAAGTTAAAAAAAATAACAATAAAAAAACAAGAATTAAATATGATAGGAAAACAACTATAGAAGGATGAAATTGCAAAATAAATTCAATTTAAAACCATCCTTAAGAAAATATGTAACAATCAAAAGAATAGAAATCAAATCTAACACATAAAAAAACAAAAGGAGGATGAAATTGAAAAAAAATATAATTTAATAGATCATTTAAAATAAAACAAATAGGAATAAAAAAAATAGAGACCAAGTCGGGTGAGAAAACAATAGAAGGGTTGCCATGAAATTTTGAAGAGTCAAGCATGAAATTCAAGGTGGAGAGAGAAGAAATAAAAAAAAGAAATGGCCACCAGCTGCTGGCCACATGAAAGGATTAAAACATCATTGTGAAAGTCAGGGTATTGGCAATGGACAACCTCTCATGCGCTTCCAAAAAGGCGTTAGGGGCGTCCACGCGCACATATATACAACAATTTTTTTCATTACTTCAAATATTTACTAAATTACGAAGCAACTCGTAATTGAAATTCAAAAATATATAAAAACCATAGTGAAAAGATGAAAATACCCTTTCACACCAACGTTATTTTTTTTATTATAATTTCAAATATATCTTTTTACTGTTCTAAAAAAAGATGAAAAAACCCCTCTTTGCAAGTTTAATATTTTTTTTAATTTTAAAGGCATTCACATCATTTTGGTATGAAAAAAAAATCAAAAGACAAAAACACTCCTCGACAAAAGCTATTTATTTATTTGTTTTTAAGGGTAACAAAGTCATTTCACTATGTAAAAAGAAATGTACAGACCAATTTATACTCAATCAATTTAATAATAACCCATGGATCTCGTAATAGAAATTATAAAAAATATGAGACAAAAAGTAGTGGCATGATTGAACTTATAACTTAAGTATTCTAGAAAATATATTAACGGAGTTATTGTACCTCTTATTCAAATTCAAATTGAATAGTTACATCTTGACCAAACCAAATCAAAAAATTATATAAAAAATCTTATTCTAGCTATTGAAATTAACACAATCTATGAATTATATTTTAGAAGCATGTTAATGTAATAACATATATATATAAAAAAAAATTGCAAATTTATACTTCAACTCATAATTAAACAAACAATTTTCAAATTATTTCTAGTAATACATGAACTCACATAAATAGAGTTTTGCTCTATTTTTTTTCATAAGTGAAACTAATATTGATTTAAAATAGACTCTAAATCTTGCATAAATTTCATGGCTTTGTTTTTCTAACTTTTATATTTGAGAGTTAGATTTCTTTATTATTTAAGAAATTAAAAATTCTTTTTAATTTAGCTTTTTATTTACAACAAGTTGTTTTTATTTGAAACAATCTTGATTGTTTTAATAATGAAAAAATATACAGTAAGACAAGAACAATTTATTATTAACATTAACAAAAACTCTAAAAAGGATGTAAGCTGATTCTCTCTCGGCTGCAACTTGGCTTGATTTTGGAGGCTTTTAGTTGGAATTCGCTCTCTCTTCTCTTGGCTTCGCTGTTTCTTTACTCTGATACACCTTGTCTTATGTGTGCCTTTTTTGCCGTTTCTTTTTCATACTTTGCTCTCCGCATGCAGCAATCTGCTTTTAGCTTTCCACGTTTTCTTTTGTGAAAAAAAAAAAAACAAAAGATTTTTTACCTACGTTTCATTTCTTCCTAGACTTGCCATTTTTAAAAAAATAAAAAGAAAAACAATTTGCTTAAACATACCAAACCCTTTTTCCTCCCTGTCTATGTTTATTGGAACATAAATGGAGGTTGATACGGGTGAGCAAACTAACCAAAAAACCGATTAAACCGAGAAAACTGAAAAAAAAATAACTGAAAAAACCAAACCGTGAAAAAAAAACCGATTAAACAGATTAAAATTTTAAAAAAACCGACCGGTTCGGTTTCGGTTTTATAAGCCTGAAATCGAAAAAACCGAACGGAACCGAACCGAAACCGAACCGGAAAAAAAACTGAACCAAACCGAAAAAACGGAGCCAAACCGTTTTGAACCGGTTTTTGTCCAAAAAACCAAACCAAAACCAGTCAGTTTGAACCGGTTTCGGTTCGGTTTTGGTTTTTTTAAAAAAAAATTCAGTTTAGTTACTTTTTTTATAAAAACCAAACCGAACCGAAAATGATCACCCCTAGAGGTCACTACCAGAAAATCGGCGAAAACCAACGGAATTACCGACGGAATTTTTTCGTCGGTAATTCTTACCGATGGAAATAATTTCATCTCAAAATCTGTCGGTATATACCGACAAATAAAGTCTGTCGGCGATACGGTCGGTACATATCGACGGAATACGTTTGTCGGTATATACTGATCGTATCGTTGACGGCCTATATAGTTTGTTTGGAAAGTTGCAACGGTGTGGTGACGTGGATTTTTTTCAAATGATTTTACCAACTGAATGACCGAGGAATTCAACCGAGATAGTCGTACAGTGACGTGGCACTTTCACCGTCGGAATCACCGACGGATACGTTCCGTCGGTAAAAGCCATTATAAACCCACTCTACCGACACTCTCTTCCTCTGTTTCTCCTTCTTCTTCCCCTTCTTCTTTCCCATCCCACCTCTCCCCTCCCAAACTGCAGTCAACCACCCATCCCAACTCTCCACTCTTCTTAACACAAGCATTCAAGTTTCTTATACTTTTGTACGTGGTCACAATATTTGTTCTTGTGGATTTTATCATTTTTTGTAAGTAAATCTATCCTTTTTAGTTTTAACATTTAAATGTGAATTTTATTGTTTTTTTAGTATATGTATTTTGTTAACTTATCTATTTGTTTGATTGTTATTTGTCAAAGAAACTTGTAGTATGAATGTATAATTTTGTAGTTGTTATAGTTTGTTTTAGATTTTGTCAAATTATATTTGTTTGTAAATTGTTGAATTTTTTTTGAATTACACCGAATTAAATGTGTTGTGATGAAATAAATAATAGCTTGTTTAATGGGTCTGTTTTAATTGTTATCAATTCTATTGTGAAGTTATGATTTCCGTAAATTTATATATGTATAAATTTGTATGTATGAACGTTGATAGTTGATAATTGATAATAAATATTTAACATAAGTGTTTTTTTAGTTTGTTGGATAATGTCGGGGAAAACCAATATTTTTGTTATGTTTTATAGAGGTTCAATAGAAGTCATGGATGATCGTTGATGGATGTATCGGGACTCACCCCAAGGATTGCGGAGGATGGATTATTGTAACGGTGTTCAAGGTTTTATTAATTTCGCAACATCTATCCCGAGGAATTTTACTGATGGCAGTATTAGGTGTCCATGCAGGAAGTGTAAAAATTTAAAGTTTCTGCATCAAGATGTTGTAACGATGCATCTTCTAACCAAAGTTTCATGGAGGATTACCTGTGTTGGTATGCACACGGAGAACTATTTGTTCCTAATGAGAGCATGGAAGAACGGGTGGTTGGGTCAACTTCTAGTGCTAACAACATACATGAAGTTGGAAATGAGAACAGTAATCCTTACAGGAATATGGTTATGGATGCAATGAGAATGAGTGAAGGTAATGTCAGGGAATGTCCAATCATAGAAGAAGAACCTAATGCAGATGCAACAAGGTTTTTTGATATGTTGAAAGATTCTAACGAACCATTATGGGATGGCTACACGAACCACAGTAAATTATCGGCCGTAGCACAGGTGTTCACCATCAAGTCAGATCACAGGTTGAGTGAGGGCGGTTATGACAAGATTATTGAATGGGCGAGAATCATTTTACCTGAAGGGAACAGGCTGAAAGAGAACTTCTATGCTGCCAAGTCCATGATGAAACCCCTCGGTTTAGGATACCAGAAAATTGACATATGCCCTAACTTTTGCATGTTATACTACCTTGAAAATGCTGAGCTGAATGAGTGCATGACATGTGGGCATTCCCGTTATAAACCCAGAACGGGTAGAGGGAAGACTCTCGTGTCATATAAAAAGCTTAGATACTTCTCAATCACACCTAGACTGCAGAGGTTATTCATGTCACCAAGGACTGCTGAGCACATGACATGGCACCAATCACATCATGCGGTTGATGGAGTGATGGTGCATCCTTCTAACGGTGAAGCCTAGAAACACTTTAACAGTGTGCATCCTCACTTTTCAGCTGAATCAAAGAACGTGCGTCTTGGGTTGTGTACAGACAGATTCAACCCATTCGGGTCATTTGCTGCTCTTTATTCTTGTTGGCCGGTCATACTGACGGTTTATAAGTTGCCACCAGGGATGTGTATGAGGCCAGAGTTCATGTGTTTATCTATGGTCATACCAGGTCCGAGTAGTCCGGGGCAGAATATAGATGTTTGTCTTCGTCCGTTGATTGATGAGTTGACGCAGTTGTGGTCCTCTTGAGCTTTGACTTATGACATCTCAAGAAAACAGAATTTTGTTATGAGAGCGGTTTTGATGTGGACTATCAATGATTTCTCAGCTTATGGAATGGTTTATGGTTGGAGCACGCATGGAAAGCTAGCATGTCTATACTGTATGGAGAACAACAAGGCATTCATGCTAACAAACGGGGGTAAAGCTTCTTTTTTTTACTGTCACCGTCGTTTCTTGCCTCTGAATCACAGGTACAGATAGAACAGAAATGATTTCTTTGTTGGCAGAGTTGAAAAGGATGTTGCACCCCCGCGTCTTTACAGTGAAGAATTGTTTGATGTTGTGTCAGAGTATGGTGACATTGTGTTTGGTCTCCAATCAGGTAAGCAGAAGTTTCCTAGTTTTGGTTTGACCCATAACTGGGTGAAGCGAAGTATCTTTTGGAAGCTTCCTTATTGGAAGACCAATCTTCTCTGTCATAACCTTGACATCATGCACATTGAAAAGAACGTGTTTGAGAACATTTTCAACACCGTCATGGATGTGAAGCGGAAGACAAAGGATAACATCAAGGCTAGATTGGATGTAGCATTGTTCGGTAACCGTAAAAATATAAAGTTGGCTTGTGATGGATCACGGGTCACAAAACCAAGAACAAGCTTCGTGTTAGAGAAAAACGCATAACTATTGGTCTATAAATAGCTTAAGAGTCTGTGTTTCCCCGATGGACATGCCTCGGACATATCAAGGCTGGTTAATACGGACGAATGCAGATTATATGGAATGAAGAGTCATAACTGCCATGTGTTTATGCAAACACTCATCCCATTAGCTTTTCATGATTTGTTGCCAAAGGGGATATGGGATGCACTAACGGATATCAGTCATTTCTTCAAAGATATATGCTCCAGCAAGTTGAATGTTGATCACATTGAAAGGCTTGAAACGAATATCGTCGAGACAATATGCAAACTTGAGATAATATTCCCTCCATCATTTTTTGACTCAATGGAGCATCTACTCGTACATTTACCGCTTGAGGTAAAAGTTGGATGACCGGTCCAGTACAAATGGATGTATCCATTCGAGATGTTAGATATTACAGGAGCTATGTAATTCATAATTAAATGTTTTTTTTTTGTTTTTTTAATTGATAATTTTTTATTATATATATGCAGGTACTTGTTCAATCTTAAAAAAAAAGGTTAAGAACAAGGCGCATGTTGAGGCGTCAATATGTGAGGCCTATATTGTTGAGGAGATCTCAACAATTATCTCATACTATTTTGAACCTCATTTAAGAACGAGGATCAACCGTGTTCCACGGCATGATGATGGTGGTGAAGTGCCTTCAAGTGGGAACTTGTCAATATTCTCCAATCCTGGACGACCCACACCTAAAAATGCCGCGAAGGGAAGATATTTATCTGAAATAGAGTTCAGACAAGCACACAATTATGTCTTATTTAACTGTGATGAGCTGAGACCTTTTATTAAGTAAGTAGATGTTTGACTTAAACTTTGTCAAGAGTGTACTATTTATGTTTTGTGATAGCATAAACTCATATAATTTGGAACAACCTTGCAGGCAACACCGACGATACTTACTGTCCAATAACTCACAGCTGACCGAATCCCAGATCTTTCAATTACAAGATAAACAATTTGCCACATGGTTTAGAACACATGTAAGTCCTATAACAAACTCATTATCTCTTGCAATGTAATTAATTGTACGTCAATATTACATAATATCCATTTTTTATTATTGTTGTATTTAATTTACAAGGTTTATCAAATAGAAGGTAGTGCTGCTATTTCACTGTATTTACTAAGCCTAGGCCCTGAAAGAAAAGTCAAGTGCTATAACGGGTATTTTGTCAATGGATATGTCTTTCATACTGAAGAATACGGGCATGGAAGAAAGACATACAACAATGGTGTTTGTATTAAGGGATTGACTTCTAATGAGTTTGAAGTTGACTATTGCGGTAGATTGGAAGAAGTCATCGAACTGCAATATCATAACGAGCAAAATAGAGTGTTTTTATTCAAATGCTATTGGTATGACACAACTGATAGAGGAATCAGAGTAGATCCTCACTATGGTCTCGTTGAAATCAACTCAAAAGCTAGACACCGCAACGTAAACGACGTCTTTATTTTCGCAAAGCAATGCCAACAAGTTTATTACACATACACCCCTTTCTTTAGAAATGACTGATCAAGAGTTGATTGGTTATCCGTTTTAAAAACAAAACCCAATGGTCGTGTCGAGGTTGTTCAGGATGAGAACGAAGACACAAGTGTGATAGATGAAGTCTTTCAAGCTAGTAAGTTGGTTGAACCATATCGAGTTGCTCTTTCGATTGACTTAGAAGAAAATTCAAATTTTCATGTTTTCAACGATAGTCTTGTTGATGTTGACGCAGAGGAGTTGAATGTTGTTTTGAGCTCTACTAGTGGAAAAGAGAATGTTGATGAAGAAGATGATAACCACATTAAATAGTGCGATGAAACTGATGATAACAATTCAATTGAGGACGAAGATGAAAATTCTGACTAACTAAACATGTTGTAAAGCCTTATTTTTATAATGTAATATTTTGGAACATGAAATATTTATTCTTCTTTAATTGTCAGCTCTTCTTATTGTGTTGTGTGTGCTGTAAGTTTGCAATTCAAGATTTTATGAAGGGGATAGACAAAAAATAATCAAAATTAACGGTTTCACCAACGGGTACACCGATGGACTGTAACCCGTTGGTATTTCACAAAGAATTGAAAAACAATTTACGGAATTGTGCCACCATCACCAACAGCCTGTAACCTGTCGGTATTTCACAAAGAGTTGAAAAACATTTACGAAATTGTGCCACAATCACCGACGGAGTCACCGATGGCGTCACCGACATATATCATCAACGGATTCACCAACGGTTTACGCACATCCCGAAGCGCACGCATGTCAGAGGCGTGGTCGGTCGGCACGTTTACCGATAGATTTGAAGGCATTTTTACCGACAAAATAACCGTCGGTACCGACGAATTAGCCGACGGATCAAAAAGTCTGGCGGGATTTTTGAATTTTTTTGGTGCGAATATCAATTAATTACCGACGATATTACCGACGGAATTTAATGCCACCAACAACAATAAATGTCCGTCGATAATACCGTCGGAAAAATTGCAATATAAAACCCCCCCTCCCCCCATTTGGTTCATTTTTTCTCTCGGCTCTTCATCTCCATTTCTCTTCTCCTCTCCGTTTGTATTTAGTTTTTGGAAGAGATTTTATTATTTTGGTGGTAGTTTTAAACATATTAAAAGGTATGTATTTTTTTTCTTTATCTTTGTATTTGTTTTATTTTAATTATGATTATTTTTTTAGTGTTCTTTGTTTTGTGTATTGTTTGTAGATAAAATCTTAAAATCAACACACTATTAAGGTAAGCATTTTTTATTCCTAAATTTATTTTGAATTGATTTAGTGTTTTTTTTAGTTTTGTGTATTGTTTGTTTTGTGTTTAGGATGTTTTGTATAGTGTTTTTTAGTTTTTTTTATTTTATTTATTAATTTGATGATATTATTGTTTCTATTGCCATAATTGTTATTTTTTAATTTATGTTTTAAATGTTAATTGAAATATAGAATTAAATTTAATTAGTTTATCTTAATTTTAGGATATTATTGTTTGTTATGTTATTTATTATTTTTATTAATTTTAATTGTTATTTATGAATTTGTATTGATTTTAGTTGAAAATATATAGATGTTGAATTTATATAGATGTTAGGTTGTATATGTTAGGTTGTATAGAGTTGATTTTGCAATATTTATGTAATTATCAATATTTTTAGGTATGAAAACTGTGGGTAGTCTCTAATGTTAGGTTGTATATATGATGTTGCTGGAGTCAATTGGTTTGTGGTTATTGTAAGGATTTGCAAGTTTGAAAACTGTGGGTAGTCTTCAGTATAGGGGAGGTGCTGCCAAATTTTTTTAAATGATTGAATTTCTATAGATGTTAGGTTGTATATATGATGTTGCTGGAGTCATTTGGTTTGTGGTTATTGTAAAGAATTGCAGGTTTGAAAACTATGAGTAGTCTTCAGTATATAGGAGGTGCTGCCGAATTTTTTAAAAATAATCAAAGTTAATTATGTAATTATTCGTATAAATTTATGTAGATGCGTACAATGAAATCTACAGCACATCGTCAGCAGACAGTTGCAGCTAGTTCTTCTAGCAGCGAGGAGGACGTATCCTTAGGTGCTGATCACGGCGAGGAATCTACGCCAACTTGTGATGCTGCCTCTTCTAGCGCGGTTTCACAGCGCAGAAGCGGTGTGCCTTCACAGCGGGGTCAATTCACCCGCAAGTACCAGGCACAATGGAAGGATGAGTTCTCAATGTAAGTTTGTTTAGGTTTTAGTTTTTTTTATATACTTATAACATAATTTATGAACAACTAATTAATATTATTAATTTTATTTAATTTCAGGTTCACAAACATTGAGGTTGCAAGGGCTATAACATTGATGTTTAAATCGTCGATGGAGATTCCATTGTTTCAATAGAATCAGGTTTCCAGACATCCTGAGTGGAAACCTAATATCGATGCATGGCTTCAGCGATTTCAGGTCGGTGTTAACTTTTAATTTCCAGCTTATTTTTAATAAATTATTTTTATAATTTTATATCTTGTGCTATTTTTATTTTATATGAATTATTTACATACATAGAACAAATTTGGGTGGGTTAGGGCGAACAACAATGTTGTGATGAGAGTATGGAAGAATCACGCGGCAACTAGGTAACATCGAAAATAATATTTATTTTTGTTTTATAATTTTATGTTCTAAATTCTAAATTGTTACTATGGAAGTAGGTTGCGTGATTTTTGGTATGACACCCAAAAAAAATCAAAAAGACATGAGAGGGATAACGGTCTTGAAGGATGCAATGAGGTGGCGGTTTGGCAGAAATTCAAACCGCCATTCATCTCGGGAAAAATATGAACGGTATATATTGAGCACATGACCTCAGAGCGGTTCTCATGGCGCTCACAGTCTAGCACCAACAACCGGAACCGGCAAATTCATGGTTCGGTGACCACGCACACTGGCGGCTCCGTCCCATTCAGCGCACATGCAAAGTGGATGATAAGATTAATTTTAATAAAATATATCATTAATTAATTTGTCGTTCCTTATAATATATTTAACTTGCAACCTATTTTTTCCTTACAGGCTGCGTCTCTTGGACGTGAGCCGAGTCTAATGGAGCTGTTTGTAGAGACGCATGTGCGGAGTTAAGACCGCCAAAAGGGGATGCAGCAATTCGTGGACAACTGTGATCAGCACTTCGTGGTATGCTCGTTCAATCATTTTATTTTGTAAGTTATTATTTTCTTGAATTGAATATGATGATTTTTAAAAAAAAATTCAGGAGACCTATAATAGCCGATTAAGGGAGAGATATGGGGACGATCCTTCGACCCACCGGATTTCAATTCGGATTTGTGGATGGAGGTGGCATCGTCTAGTGGACCTGAAAAAAATTGGGTCTACAGGCTCTCTATTAGGGCTCTAGGCGCGGGGACGCGCCAACAAAAGCACACTGCCTAGAATTCGGCAGCGATGGACAGCGGCAGCCTTACATAGGCAGAAACGAATTCGGCAGGCAGCGTGCGATGGTCTATGCGAGCTTGCGACTTAGCATGGACGTGGGGACTTAGATAATGGACCTTCTAAGTCAGTAGCTGACGCAGCAGAAACTAGCAGTTGGGGCTGCCAAGAAGACAGCCAGGAAATGGGGGAAGTGGCAGCTTCATGGGAGGCAGAACATGGGAGCATAAACTGGGGTGCTCTCCGGGCCACTATGTCCTGAAAACATGGGATCATGGGTGAGAGGTAGTGCTCCACTATATCCTGAAAACATGGGATCATGGGTGAGAGGTAGTGCTCCACTATGTCCTGAAAATGGGGGGGATCATGGGGGGAGCCTGCAGCTCATATCTGTCTATAAATAGGCTGCCAAGCCTCTACTGTGTAGCATGCGATTTATGTGCATAGCACACACACTCTTGTTATGTAATCCTTTGTTGATGAGATAAATAAAGGTTGAGAGGGATTCTTGTATCCTCGGTGTGCTTGCTTGTGTTGGTTTCCTTGTTTACGACGAAACTACTGTGAGAACCTCTTTTGGTGAGCGAAACACATAGTCGTAGAAAACACGAGCGAAAGGTGAGGCAAGGCTTAGTCTAGTTGGGACTAGACTGCCGCATTGGGTTGAATTTCGTTGCGGAAAATTTAACCCCTTGACAATTGGTATCAGAGCACGGTTGATTCTAAAAACGTGCAGCAGAAGTCATGGAAGCTATTCGGGAACGGTTGACGCGTCTTGAGACCTTGATAGGGTCGGATGAAGAAGACGAAGAACATTCTATTATTGATCGCTTGAAGGAAGCTGTGGAAAGCGCTGAAAGGGCTGAGAGCTTGTACATTTCTCTTGCGGCAGAATCGAGTGAACGATTGGCTGCTGTCGAAGAGACAATTGCCATTCTGAAGAAGGCAGTGACAAGCGCTCCTATTGGGGTAAGTACTTCTAAACCTAAAGTGCCTGAACCAAAGTGTTTTGGTGGGGCAAGAAGTTCCAAAGAGCTTGAGAATTTCTTGTGGGACATGGAGCAATACTTTAGCGTTGCGAAGATCGGCGTGGCTGAACAAGTGGATCTTACCGTGATGTATCTCACTGGTGATGCAAAGCTTTGGTGGCGGACGAGAACCAAAGAGGACTTAAGTGTTGGACGTCCAAAGATTGAGACATGGAATTGTCTCAAGCAGGAGCTGAAGGAGCAGTTCCTTCCGAACAACACATCTTGGATAGCGCGGGAGGAATTGAAAAGGCTCAAACACGATAGGTCAGTTCATGAGTATGTTAAAGCTTTCAGTTCCCTGATTCTCGACATTGAGAATATGTCCGAGGAGGACAGGTTGTTCAACTTCATGTCTGGATTGCAAACTTGGGCACAAGCGGAACTAAGACGACAGAACGTAAAGGATCTGTCCTTCGTTATTGCTGCTGCGGACAGTTTGATTGATTTTAAATCAACTACTAGAGAGGGCTATACATCAACCTCCTTCAAGTCTAAGGGAAGAAACAAGGAGGAAAGAACGAGGAAGAAGTTCGGTGGGGGTGCATCGAGGGCTACTACCGCGGAGAAGGGCAAGGCCAAGTTTATGGGTGCACAAGGTAAGGGTACTAAACCGAACTTTACTTGCTTCATTTGTGATGGTCCTCACTTTGCGAGGGAATGTCCGAAGAGGGAGAAGTTGAATGCTATTCGGGCTGGGGATAGCGATGAGGGGGAAGGGGTAGTTACGCACGTCAATCCTATGCGTGTGATAAACTGCCTGGTAGCTAAATCAGGGGATGGGGCTGCCGAAACCCGCCCTGTCGATAAAGACTTGGCGAGGATTGATGCACTGCGGAAAGGGAAGTCAGGAGCTACGGACAATCTAATGTATGTGAAGATTGGGATAAATGGCAAAGACGTGAATGTTATGCTAGATTCAGGCGCAACCCACACGTTTGTGGCAGATCGGCTGGTGAAAGAACTTGGCCTGCGGCTGAGTGACAGCCACACATCCATGAAGGCAGTAAACTCGAAGGCACAAAGGATTGCTGGGATGTCTTACGATGTGCCGATAACGCTGGATCAGTGGAGAGGTAAACAGGATGTACTGGTCGTAAGTCTTGATGATTACGATATTATTCTTGGCCTTGATTTCTTATGAAAAGCCAAGGTTGTTTTGATGCCATATCTCAATGGAGTGATGATTGCGAGTGAGGGATGCCCTTGTTTTGTCCCATGTTGTAATGTCGCAGCTGCGAATGTTGTGAAAGGGGGAAAAAGCGTGGTCTCGGCAATTGCTATTGATAAAGCATTGCGGAAAGGAGGGGAAGTGTTTTTGGCGACAATAGTAGACGAGAAGGCAGACTATTGTGGTGAGGTGCCGAAAGAAATTGCTAGCGTGCTGCAGCAATTCGAAGATGTGATGCCGCCTCAGCTACCGAAGAAACTCCCGCCCATGAGGGCCATCGACCATCGAATTGAGCTGGTGCTAGGGGCAAAGCCACCATCTCAAGCCCCTTATCGAATGTCGCCAAGGGAATTGGCAGAATTAAGGAAACAATTGGAAGAGCTGATTGACTTAGGGTTTGTCCGGCCTTCCAAGGCTCCGTATGGTGCTCCTGTTTTGTTTCAAAAGAAGGCGGATGGAAGCCTTCGCATGTGTGTGGACTATCGAGCGCTCAACAAGGTAACAATCAAAAACAAATATCCTGTTCCTTTAATTCAGGATTTGATGGACAGATTGTGTGGAGCCTCAATCTTTACAAAATTGGACTTGCGATCGGGGTATTGGCAAGTGCGGGTTGCTGATGGTGATGAGCACAAAACTACGTGTGTGACGAGGTATGGCTCATACAAGTTCCTAGTTATGCCATTTGGCCTAACAAATGCTCCAGCAACATTTTGTAATCTAATGAATGACGTGTTATATGATTTCTTAGACAATTTTGTTGTAGTCTACTTAGATGACATTGTAATCTATAGTAGAGGCATTGAAGATCATGTAACTCATCTCTCTAAAGTCCTAAGTAGATTGAGAGAATATGAATTGTATGTAAAGAGAGAAAAGTGTGAGTTTGCAAAAGCTGAAATTATGTTCTTAGGCCACTTGATTGGAGAAGGACAGGTGAAGATGGATCCACAGAAGATTCAAGCCATCGTCGAATGGTCAGCACCAAAATCAGTCCCAGAATTGAGGTCATTTTTGGGGCTTGCAAACTACTACAGAC
Source organism: Populus trichocarpa (assembly GCF_000002775.5). Taxonomy (NCBI): domain Eukaryota; kingdom Viridiplantae; phylum Streptophyta; class Magnoliopsida; order Malpighiales; family Salicaceae; genus Populus; species Populus trichocarpa. Next base: position 8,299,589 of record NC_037299.2, on the reverse strand, counting down.
GATTCATTGAGGGTTATAGCAAGAAGACAACTCCTCTCTCGGATCTTCTCAAGAAGAATCGGAGATGGGAATGGATGGTGGACTGCCAACAAGCTTTTGAGAAGCTAAAGACAGCGGTAGCGTCAGCTCCAGTCTTGGGGCTGCCTGATTTTGAGAAGCCATTTGAAGTGCATACTGATGCTTCGGATAGGGCTATTGGTGGAGTGCTGGTGCAAGAGGGACATCCAGTTGCTTTCGAGAGTCGGAAGCTAAATCCTAGCCGAATATGATTTTGTATGGAAGCACAAACCGGGAAGCCACAATCAGGTTGCGGATGCACTTAGCAGACGCGAGGTAATTGCTACTGTTCTTGCTATGGTTCAGGTGGAGTCGGACATGCTGTGTCGACTTCGTCAAGCTGCGGGGGAAGACGCAGCGTACAAGAAATTGGTTGAGCTTGTACAAGAAGGGACAATACGGAGGTATTGGCTGGAACAAGACCTACTCTATGCAAAGGGGGGTCGAATCTTCGTGCCAAAGGGAGAGCTGCGAAAACATTTATTGATGGAGACTCATGATCCGCAGTGGGCTGGACATCCAGGTAGAGAAAGGATGGTTGCTCTCCTGTCACAGACTTATTATTGGCCGAAGATGGAGGATGACGTAGAACTCTATGTCAGGACTTGTCTAGTGTGCCAACAAGACAAGACTTTACGGCAACGTGAGGCAGGCTTGTTACAGCCGCTGCCGATTCCAGAAAGGCCTTGGGTGTCGGTCTCAATGGATTTCATTGTGGGTTTTCCAAAGGTGGATGGCATGAACACAATCATGGTTGTTGTGGACAGATTCACTAAATATGCGGTGTTTGTCGCTGCCCCGACGGTGTGTACAGCCGAAGTGGCCGCTGAATTATTCTACCGCAACGTGGTGAAGTACTTTGGAGTACCTTCTGACATTATAAGCGATCGTGATGTGCGATTCACGGGCAGATTCTGGAAAGCATTGTTCAACATGATGGGAACAAGGCTAAAGTTTTCGACTGCCAATCACCCGCAAACTGATGGACAGACGGAAAGGATAAATGCTTTGCTGGAGGAATATTTGAGACACTACGTGACAGCGATGCAGCGAAACTGGCTGGAGTTGCTGGATAGTGCGCAGTTTTGCTATAATCTTCAAAAATCCTCGGCAACGGAAGCAAGTCCGTTTGAGCTGGTTTTGGGAGCCCAACCCCAAACTCCTGCGGAGATTGCAGTGCAGATATCGAGTGGGAAGAGTCCAGCGGCGTACAGGTTTGTGATGGAACGGCAGGAACTGTTTGAGCAAGCCCAAGATAGCTTGCGTAAGGCAAGGAAAAGGATGCTCAAATATGCCAATCAAAAGCGAAGATTGCTGGAATTCAGTGTGGGTGACAAGGTGTTGCTCAAGTTAACTCCGCAAATTTGGAAGAAAATTATGGGGACGATGAAGCACCGAGGGTTGGTGCCAAGATACGATGGCCCTTTCGAGATCATCGAAAAGGTAGGGGTTGTCGCCTACAGATTGAAGCTGCCCGAACGGCTGAAGCTTCATCCTACTTTTCACGTAAGTTACTTGCGGCCTTTTTATGAAGATCACGAGGATCCGAAAAGAAGTAAGTCGCAACGAGCTCCTCCTACGATTCATAAACAATTTGACGATGGTATTGTCAAGATTATGGATCATCGTAGACTCGGCCAACGAAAGAATCGGCGGACAGAATTCTTGGTAAAATGGAAGAAAAATGAGGAGGTTTCGTGGGAAAAGGATACAGATTTATGGCAATTTGAGGACCAAGTACAAGACTACCTAACGTCTATTCCGACGAGGACGTCGGACTTTTCTGGTGGGGGTGGTTTGTTAGGGCTCTAGGCGCGGGGACGCGCCAACAAAAGCACACTGCCTAGAATTCGGCAGCGATGGACAGCGGCAGCCTTACATAGGCAGAAACGAATTCGGCAGGCAGCGTGCGATGGTCTATGTGAGCTTGCGACTTAGCATGGACGTGGGGACTTAGATAATGGACCTTCTAAGTCAGCAGCTGACGCAGCAGAAACTAGCAGTTGGGGCTGCCAAGTAGACAGCCAGGAAATGGGGGAAGTGGCAGCTTCATGGGAGGCAGAACGTGGGAGCATAAACTGGGGTGCTCTCCGGGCCACTATGTCCTGAAAACATGGGATCATGGGTGAGAGGTAGTGCTCCACTATATCCTGAAAACATGGGATCATGGGTGAGAGGTAGTGCTCCACTATGTCCTGAAAATGGGGGGGATCATGGGGGGGAGCCTGCAGCTCATATCTGTCTATAAATAGGCTGCCAAGCCTCTGCTGTGTAGCATGCGATTTATGTGCATAGCACACACACTCTTGTTGTGTAATCCTTTGTTGATGAGATAAATAAAGGTTGAGAGGGATTCTTGTATCCTCGGTGTGCTTGCTTGTGTTGGTTTCCTTGTTTACGATGAAGCTACTGTGAGAACCTCTTTTGGTGAGCGAAACACATAGTCGTAGGAAACACGAGTGAAAGGTGAGGCAAGGCTTAGTCTAGTTGGGACTAGACTGCCGCATTGGGTTGAATTTCGTTGCGGAAAATTTAACCCCGTGACACTCTCCAACACTACGGCCGAAAACTTGTGGTCGGCCCGTAATGTCTCAACCGTTGGGAGCTCTCCATCAGTATCGAGCACCCAATCTGAGGAGTTCATTGCCTTGAAACAACAATATCAACAACTCTCGATGAATTATGATCAGCTCCGTCAAATGGTCATGGAGATGAGATCAAAGATGGGTGATGATACATGTGCAGATTCTTTTTGGTCGTACGGTCCCAGGAACAACCAGCCTCCTCCTCCTCCAGCTCCGCCGCTATTCTAGTTTAATTTTGTTTTTTAAACACATTAAATTTGTAATGAATATTTGGATGAATATTATTTAACATTATTTTTATATTTTTAATGTTTAATCCAATTTTATTTGTTTATTAAGCTTTTTTACTATTAATAAATTATTTTTTATATATATTTTAAATACCTATCGACGGTTGTACCGATGGATACATTCCGTCGGTATTTCACCGAGAGTTGTCAAACAATTACCACCCATGCCATAATTACCGATGGAATATTTTTGTCAGTGTTTCCATAACTATTACCGACGGACCATCCGTCGGTAATTACCGTTGAAAATTCAAACGGGTGTAGTCCGTCGGTAATGTTCTCGCGGAATATATTTTTTTGCCGCGCATATCCATCTGTAAGATCGTCGGTTGGTGGTTTTTTTTATTTCCGACAGAATTCGCGACAGAAAGGGGAATTACCGACGATTAGTATACCGACAGACGTAAACCGTCGATAATAATTTCACCGACGAATTGCATGCTTTACAAACTGTTTAATGGTGTAGTGGGTTGATATGTAAGATTTAAATAGGTGCTTACTATTTTCAACCTTCATCATTTTGGGCACATGTAAATATTCATCCTCCATTGCTTTCCTTGTATGTTGTTTTTTATTAAAAATTAATTTTTATAATTTATTTTAATGTGTTTTTTTTATAAGATTATCATGGTTTCATGAACCGGATTGTAGAATTATCATGTTAACCTGGATTGATTCTATATGTCACAGTTTTAATATTGTTTTAAAAAAATATCATCTAATATATTATTGTTTCAATATTTAAAAATAATATATCTAATATATATCGTATTTTAGGTTTATATTATTTTTTATTAGAAAATAAATTAGTAATAATTGGATTGTTTTTTTATATTAAAAAAATTAAACCTACTTGCAACTCAGACAATTGATCCAAGTATACTATTTTAAAATAGGTGTAAAACGCGCTGCTAGTAGGCAATATAAATTGTCGTTATCTAAGGAATAGATTTCAATTTAAAATGTTTTTATATATATATATATTAAAATAATATTTTTTATTTTTAGAAAATTATTTATGATATTAATTAATACAATAAAATAATCTAAAAACACTAAAATAATTAATTTAAAATAAAAAATAATTTAATTTTTTTAAAAATAATTTTAAAATACAAAAACAAACGGTAAATACATATAAAATTACGACAGCAAATCCAAACACATTCCCGAGCTTGAGTTGAATTCTTGAGCCATTCTTAAAGTTTACTTTATAAGAAAGAGCAAGACGTTTCCTTAAGAACTTAGATATGAACCCAACTCCTCCCTGATGCTAAGCTTCTAATCCAAGAAAAAAAATATATACTGATTGCAGAAGAGTCTTAGTAATAATGATTTTTTATTAGAAAGAATACATTAGTAATAATTGCCTACTAGCAACGCAGTGTGCAGCGCGGACAATTGATCTCAAAATAGGTGTAAAACGTTGATTTTGTCTTTAGATAATTTATTATTTATTTTTGTCAAATTTGAATATATTTTAACCGCGACTTCCTAACAGAAACCAATAGAAGGGACGAACTTGTTAAGCAAGGGAAATTAACAGAACTTTGAATGATGGTGACTGGTTTATAAATTTATAAGAAAGACCAAGACCTTTGTCCCATGAACCCAACTCCTCCTAGTCCTAGCTGATGCTAAGCTTATAAATCAAGAAAAAAACATTATATATGTACTGATTGCAGAAGAGACTTCTTTTTTTTTGTATCATATCATACATATATAACAAACAGTCTTTGAGTGATCACCCTTGATGGACAGGTTTGGAGGAGTGAATGGTGGTGGTGGTGGTGAAAGAACACCTCTTCTTGGTCAAGGAGTAGGCTTCCTTTATTTTGTGTTTTCTTTTTGTATATATGCAATCTTCAGCTACGGAGTACATGATACCATTTCTGCTCATTGTAGTTCTCCTTATAATGTTCAAGAACTGACTTCGCTTTGAACCTTTCTATACTTAAATTCATCTTGATCATGTTTCCATCTATATAATCTAACAAAAACTGTATCTGGGTCAATTTCTTCTGCTTAACAACAAGTGTTTGTTATTTTTTGTTTCAGTTTTCATCACTTGCCCTCTTTAGCTGTTTGTTTCCAAGAAATTGTTCAGAATTTAAATATTTCCATAGCTTACTCGCATTTCGTAGCTATGTTTTTTTTTTCCCTTGAATTCTTATACTTTATAATTGAAGGGAGGAAGAAAGGGGAATAATAATAATGCATCTGAAAACAATCAGTTCCCAGACCTTGAGCATGGAGATGCAGTGCCAGTAAGTGCATTTCCTGTTAGCTTCTTTGAATTCATGTCCTAGTGGTTGATTGCTAACATGCTGCCAACTCTATTTATGAAATCTTCAGGCTGCAAATGTGGGATTTGGTCGGGTATTTTCACTTGTAAGTACTAACGTGGTCTTTCTGGCTGGAAGAATAATATTATGGCTATACAAATGTTGTTGATCTTGATAAGCTTGTCTTGTCATATAGGCAAAGCCTGATGCAGGAAAGCTGATAATTGCTACGCTAGCTCTCCTGATTGCATCCACATCAAATATACTGATTGTGCGTATCTTTAATTTGCGATTCTAGATTCTTTATTGAGTTTACAATGAATTTCTCTGATATTCAGGCGTTAGTGTTTGTTGGGTTATGATAACCTTTGGGTTGTTATTTCTGCAGCCTAAATTTGGTGGGAAGATAATAGATATTGTGTCAGGAGATATAGAAACACCTGAACAGAAAGCTGAAGGTTTACGTGCTGTCAACAGCACCATACTACAAATCTTTCTCGTTGTCGTAGTTGGGTATGGCTGGTGGTGTTATCCTTGGCTTTTTTATTCTTACCTCATCCGGTTGCTTCCCAGATATACAACCTGCTTAATTCTGCTTCCTTGTCATATTATAGACAGATATTGTCTTAATGCATTGGTGGTCTGGCTATAATTGTTTCATCTGTTAAGTGATAGAATTCATGATGATTTTTGTGGATTTTCAAAGGGTTTATTAATCTTAATCTACTGTTTCTTCATCCAGTTCGGTTTGCACAGCACTCGGAGCATGGTTGATGTCTTCCACTAGTGAAAGGGTTGTTGCTCGGTTGAGAAAGAATTTATTTAATCACCTTATTAACCAGGTAAAAGATTTCTACGGTAGGAGTTCTTTACAGTGTTCTCTATAACTCACCATGCTCTATTGGCTACAGTTAATGGTTGGTGAATTTTGCAGGAGATAGCCTTCTTTGATGTGACTAGAACAGGAGAGCTACTGAGCAGGTTTTCTGAAGATACACAGATCATAAAAAATGCTGCAACCTCAAATCTTTCTGAGGCCCTAAGAAATGTATCAACAGCACTTATTGGTCTTGGCTTCATGCTTGCGACATCGTGGAAGTTAACTTGTAAGCATTTAATTATTGGACTGGTAGTATGCGAACGTCACTTTCAAGAGTCCATGGTGCTCATCACGGGCTTTTTTATTCATTTACTCTTAGTGTTGGCTTTGGTGGTTGTGCCGGCTATTTCTGTTGCCGTGAATCAATTTGGCCGCTTCCTTCGTGAAATTTCTCACAAGACTCAAGCTGCAGCTGCTGCTGCTGCTTCAATTGCTGAGGTATATTTTTTCAATTAAAATTGCGATAATCACCTGTTGAACATAGAAAATTGATGAGGGATTACGTAATCCATTGATCAATATTTCTTCAAGCGATATTCTGGATTTTCATAAGATTTAACAATTGCTAAATGATGAGAGAGATGGTATACATGGTGATGTAGAGGCTTTTTCACTGCTAAAGTACCTTTTTCTTATAATTTTTACATGTGTAAGTACTCTACAAGTATGATACTGTGATCCCGATGGAATGACCAGTTAAATGCTTTTCCCTGCAAATGTTGAACATGTAAATTGATGTAAAATTATGCTAAAAAAGTCATTCATAAATGCACAAGAAACTGTTTTTAGTATGATAACTTTTCCTTCGTTCTTTTTCCTTTTGGTGTGAAAATTTATTATGATTACAATGCAAAGGGCCTACTTGCATATTACTTTACTGAAATGCTACTAGAAACTGTCTACTGTGAAATCTTGAGCAAGGATGATATCCTCTCAATATGTAGTTTTTGTGCTATAAGTTACATATTATATCTGGCATCCTGTTGGAAATCACATGTGAACTGTATCATTGGTGCTTAGGAATCTTTCGGCGCTATACGAACAGTCAGATCTTTTGCACAAGAAGGTTATGAGAGTTCACGTTATTCTGAGAAAGTTGATGAGACATTGAAGCTTGGACTTAAACAAGCTGTAAGCTCCTTTGTCTTGTTTGATCTACTCTTCAAACTCACCTGAGCATACAACAAAATAATAATAATAAATAGATCATCATGTCCTTGTTTACATGGATCTTCTGATCTACCTGCTTACTGGTACAGAAACTGGTTGGGTTCTTCTTTGGAGGTCTGAATGCTGCATCAACCCTTTCAGTGATCATAGTAGTGATATATGGAGCTAACTTGACAATCACAGGATCTATGACCACTGGTGCTCTTACATCCTTCATTCTCTACAGCCTCACAGGTAATTATTACCTAATTTGGGCAATTGGTTTTGATGGTTTCACATTATCAATATCAAAATCCCTAAGCGCCAGTTTAATGGTATAATTTTACTTGCAGTTGGTGGCTCCATATCCGGCTTGTCAGGATTATACACCGTAGCAATGAAAGCCGCGGGAGCCAGCAGGAGGGTTTTCCAGCTTCTAGATCGTGTTTCTTCCATGCCGAAGTCAGGAAATAAGTGTCCTTTAAGGTTAGTCCTGAGATTCTCGTTCCTCTGATATGCCTGTGAATGATTCCATGAGTTAACCATGGAATATGCTGAACAACAATCCTGTTTTGAGAGTGCCAATCAGGCCATTACATATCTGTAGAGTCTGGACTAAGAATCATTTTTCCCATCCATCATTCTTGCTTTTTAGGAACTAATTGAATATGAAATTATGAATTTCAAAAGTTACCATGAAATTACCTAATCATCATCTAATCAAGTATATTCTCAATCAAGATCGTCCTCATCTTGCTGGTTTGTGTGAAAAAAAACAAATATCACATGAAAAAAACAAAAATTATAAAATCCAGGCATCTTGTGACTTGAAAACGAGAAGGAATTTCTCAAGTGATAATTGGTTTTCCTTCTATTCTAGTGAACAAGTTGGTGATGTGGAATTAGATGATGTATGGTTTGCCTATCCATCTCGTCCAAACGATATGGTTCTCCGGGTAAATTAACCTCCCTTAACTACCTCTCAGATGTTACTATGTGTTCATGCCATATCCTGATGATAGAACTGGATGCGTTCTTTCAATTACAGGGAATAACATTGAAACTGCAGCCTGGCTCAAAAGTTGCTCTTGTTGGCCCGAGTGGTGGAGGAAAAGTACAATTTCTTTCCTTTTTTCTATTCTTTTAAGAAATAAACTGAGTTCTTATGCTGCTTCAGTATTTATACAGAAAATTCCAATTGGAGTGCTTATAGACTAAGTTTGAGGTTTGAAACATAAAGTTGAACGTCACATGCCTCTTATGCTTATATTATTTTGCTTGTTGCAGACCACAATAGCAAACTTGATTGAAAGGTTTTATGATCCAATCAAGGGAAAGGTTCTCTTAAATGGAGTTCCTCTAGTAGAAATATCACATGAACATCTACACAGGAAGGTACTTTTCATTTTCCCTTTTCATGTCAGTTAGGAAAAACAAAAGTGATATATATTCTTTGTTTCTCCCTGACATGAGATGCTCGTATAAATTTTAGATATGCTTGATTAGTTTTTTGTTTCATAACTTGGTTCTTTTATGGTCTAGAGATTTTCTATCCATAATAGACACAGCCCTTTATTGTATGTGTACAGATCAGTATAGTGAGCCAGGAGCCTGTTCTTTTCAACTGCTCTATAGAGCAGAATATAGCCTATGGGTGTGAGGGTAAAGTCAGTAGCATGGATATAGAAAACGCAGCGGTAAGTTTTCTACCTCTTCTAACTTGCCCCACAATTCCTCTAACTTTAACTTTCAGCTTTAACTAACGTAACATCGATATTGCAGAAAATGGCCAATGCACATGATTTCATATCAAAATTCCCAGATAAATATCAAACTTTTGTAGGAGAACGTGGGCTAAGACTTTCAGGTGGTCAGAAACAGAGGGTAGCAATTGCTAGAGCCATACTGATGAACCCAAGGATCCTCCTCCTTGATGAAGCGACTAGTGCTTTGGATGCTGAAAGTGAATATCTAGTGCAGGTCAATTTGCATGACAACCTAAACAGTCTTCGTTTTAGATTCTTAGATTTTTTTTCAAAATCTTGATACCATTTATTTCTCACATAATTGTTTTACAAGTTATCTCATGGTGGAAATTTTGCAGGATGCCATGGATTCTCTAATGAAGGGAAGGACTGTTCTAGTTATAGCCCACAGGTTATCAACTGTCCAAAGTGCGGACATTGTGGCAGTTGTTTCTGATGGTCAGATAGTGGAGAGGGGCACTCATGAAGAGCTCCTTAGCAAGGATGGGGTCTACACTGCACTAGTGAAGAGACAACTACAAGGACCCAAAACAGAAGGGTAGTTCGAAACCCTAAAATATGAACCATGAACGTGGTGGTGAAAGTGAACCTACGAAGCTCTATAGTTAATATATCACAAGAACATGTTAAAATATCAAATCGAATCAAAATGAGGATATCTTATGTAGAAAATGATTTTCCTTATTACTTCTGTTTACAATATACAGCTATATATAAAAAGATTTGTTTTACTGTTACATGAATTATAAGTAACAGTAAAGACTATTATTATTAAGAATCAAAACCGATCTTCGGTTAGTCAATCAGTTTTGATGGAGAAAAGGAAATCTCTCTCTGATCTTCAGTTACACAATCAGATGAGAAAATCTCTCTAACACCTTTCCTCAAACTTGGCGGGCCTGCACGAACAAGTTTGCGAATAAGAAGAACATGACAATGCTTGTGAAGAGGCTTGGTGAGAAGATATGTGGGCTAATCTACTAAAGGGATAAAGCAAACACAATGGCTTCCAAGTACGACTTTCTCATGAACAAAGTGATAATCAAATTCAATATGTTTAGTGCGGGCATGAAACATCTGATTAGAAGCCATGTAGGTAGCATTGAGGTTAACAATGCAAGAGAATGGGAAATTGAATGCGAGCACCAAGTTCATAAAGCAAGTAAGCTAACCAAGTAGACTCTACACTAGCATGGGAAAGGGAGCGGTACTTAGAGTCAGCACTGGAATGAGCAATGGTAGGTTGCTTTTTAGAGCACCAAGAGACCAAGTTAGTGCCAAGATAAACAAGATAACTAGACGTTGAATGGCGAGAGTCTGAACAGCCAGCCTAATTGGCATCCACATAGGCAATAAGATAAGTAGGATGGGGTTGAGGACTAAAAAACAAGACATGGTCCAGTAAGCCTTTGATGTAGCGAAGGATGCGCTTAGCAGCAATCAAGTGAGGGATGCGTGGCTGACTCATGAACTGAGCAATAGAATTAACAGCGAAGGTAATGTCAGGGCGAGTGATCGTCAAATATTGTAAGGATCCAATAATTTCCTAAAAAACCGATGGATTGGGAAAGAGAGCACCATCATTAGAAGTGAGAATAGCCTTTGCTGACATCAGAGTACTAATTGGTTTACTAAGCAGCATATCATGTTTAACAAGAAGATCATATGTATATTTAAGTTGACTTATATGAACACCTTTATTTTGAGATGTAACCTGTAAACCAAGAAAGTAGTGTAGATTGCTAAGATCTTTGATTTCAAAGCCTCGACCTAAAGCATCAATAAAACTTTGTAAAAGTCTATCATTATTGCTTGTGACCACAATGTCATCAACATAGAGGAGAAAATAAATGGTATGACACCCGAGTTGGAAAAGGAATAGAGATGAATTAGCCAAGCTTTGAACAAAGCCAATTGATAGTAAGAAGCATGTCATACGGTGAAACCACACACGGGGAGCTTGCTTGAGGCTGTAAATGGCCTTGTTGAGCTTGCAAACATGAGATGATTGCGACAGATCAATGAATCTCGGTGGTTGATTCGTATAAACATCTTCTTTAAGAATGTCATGAAGGAATGCATTCTTGACGTCCAATTGATGAAGAGACCAGCTTTTAGATACAACAAGAGAAAGCACAACACGAATAGTTGTAGGTTTAACAACAGGGCTAAAGGTATTTGTATAATCTATACCTCGTTGTTGATTAAATATTTTAGCTACAAGTCGCGTTTTATGATGTTCAGTTATGCCATTTGGTTTGTGCTTTACTCAGAATACTCATTTGCAGCCAACAAGATTTTGAGATAAAAATAGGGAACTAATGTCCAAGCTTTATTTTTTAGCATAGCATTGATTTCATCAACCATTGCAGCACGTCATATCGCATGTTTAGAAGCTTGAGTGTAACATGTAAACTCTACAATTTCAATGAAAGTGAGGAGAGCACGAGAAATTGGATATTCAACAGTACCATTCATGTGAATTTTAGGTTGTACAAGACCGTGTTGTAGACGTGTCCTCTTGGGTGGAGAGGGTGGTGTTCGTGGTGGTGCAGAAGGGGACTAAGGAGCAGATGGTGAAGATGTGAATGGTGCCGGAGGATGAGGGACAAAAGAAGGATCACCTAAGACCAGCTGTGGAACAGTTACATTAGGGGCATATGGCTGAAGAGAGTTGGATATGATCTGTGAAGTATCTGGACATAATGAATGGTGGCGCTAATAAGTGAGGATAGGGGTGGCGGTGGGCGGTGGGCGGTGGGCGGTGGGCGCTGGAGACTAGGACGGAGCCGATAGTGCTGCAGTCGAGAATTCAATACCCACTTCACGCTGCTCTGGTTGAGACACAGAGCAAGGAGAATTGTTGTTCTCAGCAGGTGGGTTTGGGCCAGAAAGAGCAGATTGTGGGAGTCCTGAGCTAGATAAAAGTGTGAGCTCCAATGGGCCAGCATCGGGAATTAAATGTGCCTGCAACTGTTTATAAGGAGAAATTGTTTTGTTAAAAATAACATGCTTAGAAATATAGACACGACCGATGGTAGGATCTAGACAATGATAACCTTTGTATTGAGAATTGTAACCAAGAAAGATACATTTAATGCTACAACTTGAAAGTTTATCAGAGACATAAGACCCAAGATGAGGAAAACAGGAACATCCAAAAACACGAAAAGAGGAATAGAAAGGTGGGTTGCCATAAAGACGAGTATGTGGAGTATCTCAATTAAGAGTAGGTGTGGGAAGAAGATTGATAAGATAAACAAAGGTTAAAATAGCTTCAACCCAAAGATGATATGGAGCACTAGAAGTGAGAAGGAGACTGTGAGTCATTGTGGCAATATGGTGGTGCTTGCGTTCAGCAAGACCATTTTGTTGTGGTGTATGGGGGCAAGAAAATCTTTGTTGAATTCCTAAGGATTTACAATAATGAGAAAAGGTATTATTGACATATTTTGTCCCATTATTGCCTTAAGAAATTGGATGGTATGGTGAAAGATATTTTAAATCATGGCAACTAAAGTTTGAAAATGATTGAGGATTTTATTTTTGCAATGCATGGGCTAAATCTAAGTGTACCATGAGAATTCATCAGTAAATATAACATAATATTTGAAACCACTTATAGAAATGGTATATGAGAACCAGACATCACTATGGATAATATGAAAAGGAGTGGTAGTAGTCTCTATATTGGAATTAAAAGGTAATTGGTGAGACTTGTTAAGTGCACAATCTCGACAAAAAGAATGAAAAGACAATTTGGAATTAATTGTAGAACCTACACATGCTAAGACATTTGACAACGGATGACCCAAACGATTGTGCCAGATGGAGGAGTGAACAAAAGTAAAGGTTTGTGGAGAAATGGAGACGTTTGACAAATTAAACGGATATATACCATCTTTACAAAGGCCTTGAAACAATAGACATCCAGTACGTAAGCAATAGATTTGATAGAAGTCAGGTGCAAAAGGAAAAAAAAACATGATTATCTTTAGTGAAACAAGCAACAGATAGAAGATTTTTACAAATAGATGGAATACAGAAGACATTTATAAAGTGAAGGTGGAAAAGCCTAATGAAAAGGGAAGCTTACTAGTATGGGAAATAGGCATTGAGTCCCCATTACCTATATAGACATTATGCAGCCCATCATAAGGTTGAGAATTATTGATGGGCATGGATGTCATGTGATGAGTTGCACCTGTGTCTAGGTACCAATTTGGATCAGCAACATAATGTACTCCAGCAAATGGAGCGACAGCATAAAGGACGATGATTGTAGGGGAATCAACAGGACGAGATTGTTAGGCATCAAAAGAGAGAATTTGAGCCCGAAGTTTAATGAAATCAAGGAGTAGAGGATTTTGAGTGAGGACAATAGGGAGCATGAGGTAATCAGGGCCAAGACCATAAAGAGTGGCGATGACCAAGTCCTCGTCAGGAACAGGCTTGTTAATAGAGATCAAAGCATCAGCAATTGATTTAGCATGACGAAGATAGGCGTCAACAGATTGAGTGCCTTTATTGAGATCAAGAAGTTGTATTTTAAGATTGGTTACACTAGCTACAAACTTCTGGAAAAAATGACATTCAAAGCAGTCCCAAATTGCCTTTGATGTATCGAAACCAATGGTAAGCTGTGTGATGTTTTCTGTTAAAGTGGTGGTGAGAATGCTAATAATTTGTTGGTCAACGGTGAACTAGGCACCATGGTCAGGATTAGGAATGGATCATGTTGGTTAAGTGTCAGTGGCATTAATCAGAATGGTAAGGTTTGATTTGTCGAAGCTAGGTAAGGTAATTGGTTTTAGTAAGTATGGTGAATTGAGAAGTATTTTGAGATAGAACAGTGGAGGAAGGGATGGTGGCCATGGAAAAGAAAAAAGGGGAAAAGGAGACACTAAAGAAAGAGAGACAGGTGAGGATCGTAGGTTTAGGTTGATACCATGTAGAAAATGATTTTCCTTATTACTTCTGTTTACAATAGGCAACTATATATAGGAAGATTTGTTTGACTGTTACATGAATTATAATTAGCAGTAAAGACTATAATTATTAAGAATCAAAACCAATCTTCGGTTACTCAATCAGTTTTGATTGAGAAGAGGAAATTTCTCTCTGATCTTCAGTTACACAATCAGAAGAGGAAATCTTTTTAACATCTTATGACCAAGTCCTTATCGTTTCATATAATATTGAGTAGGGAAAACTGAGAGGAGTTGATTTGTCAAGATAATCCATAGCATACTGACTCATCAAAGTTATTAGAGAAAATCATGTGTCCTCATCTAACAGTGGATATCTTAGAATTGCTTTTCTATAGTAATCAATCTTTATGGTAAATACAAGACATCAACAAATGTTAGGCTCCCACAGTTGAGAGGTATTGACATTATGTCCCCATATTTGCAGAGTGAAAGCTCAAAACCAAGCCATGTAGATCCACAGCTCTTTCAAAAAAAGTAGAGCAATAAAACTTGAATCTGCTTGAGAATTGAGACTATATAGGTAAAAAAGGGGCTAGTTTTCACACCATAATTCCATTTATTGAAATTTACCTTGTTGTAGCTGTTGTTCTTCACTTACCATAGTGATCATTGTCTGCTATGTTGAGATGTCAAATTCCTAATAATCCAAACCTCAATATGAAGCTCCGGGTACATGCTAGTTGATAACTGCAAGAGGACAGTTGCATGCACGAGTCTGCCATGATCACTTAAAAATCAACTTCTAGAATAACTTGAATTTCCTTTCTTTATAGCTTCTAGCTATCACAAAATTATTTTTTAAAAAATGGTTAATTACGCATATTTTTTGTTAAATTAAAAGTAAGGTATATTTATTTTTAAAATTAAAACTTTATTGAAATTATTCTCCAACAAAAGTTCTCTAATATAAAATATTAACATAATTAAAACAAATTGCGAGTTAATCAAAAATTGATATTAAAGAATCATTGGTTGTTCTGTTTTTATAAACCCTAAAACTCTTTATCTTGTATTGAAAGAATATAATATTTTCTTAAATCGTATACAGTAAAAAGTTGAAAAGTTAAAAATTGACTCTTAGAACACTAAAAATTTTAAAGAGAAAATGACATAAGCGAATTAGGCTTTGAGGTTAATCCACACTCGGCTTGGCTAAGGTATTGGCTCCGAGGTCGGACCCAGTTTCATTGTAAAATAATTTTTTAGTTTATAAAGAATGGGCTTGGACTTAGGTTTGGTGTAAGAAATTTTTTTGGCCCATACAAAATTATGTTTTGTCAGCCTAGTTTGTTTAGCTAGCCAATGAATAAATATTTTTAACAACAACGTTTCACTTCTTGAATAATTTTCTTTCAAAGAAAAAATAATAGTTTTTAAGGCAAAAAAAAATTAAGATTTTCTTTTTTATACCAGGTAATTAAAGCTAAACAATTAGACTTAATTTTAGTAATTACCGTAATTAATTTTGCTTCAATTTTGATTTCAAAAATCAATATAAAAAGGGATTGAAAGGGAAATGTTATACAACACTAAACAATACATCTTTTACCTTTCTTCCAACATTTGTTTGCTCTGTTTTCTTTAGTTATTCTAGAGCTTAGATTGAGTTTTTCGTATAAAGATTTTGATCTATTTTGATTGAAAAGTTTTTGTGTTTTTGCCACTTTTGATACATTTCGTTCAGTTTATTTCTGAGTTGACTCGATCAAGTCAACCCAACCAGGTCAACCTAACAATTTCAACCCGGTCAAGTTTGCCAAACTGGGTCAACCCATTTAGGTTGACCAAGCTAAAATAAAAAAAATGATAAATAATAATAAAATAGTATTAATGAAAAACATAAAATCAACTTTTGCTTTTGTTTTGTTTAGTTTTTTTAAGTTTTAAGATGTGTTTAGGAAAATTCCTTTTAAACCTCTCTGGATTTTCTTTTTATTCTCAAGAAAACTACAAATAATTTTTTTTATGTTGCATACGGCCAAATCTCTAAAAAATATAAAAATATATCATTTAGTATTTTCGTATGAAAACAAAAAAATATATATGTGTTTTGGCGTGCATTTTAGGATGTAATAATCAATTTATTAAATTCATGATAATTTAGCCAACATTTCAATAAATCATCTTTTTATTTATTTATGAGAATTAATGATTAAAAATTCTTGTATGGAACATTGGACCTACAACTGAGGCTAGTATTTGGAATGTCAAGAGTTGACCAGAAAATTCTCAGAGTTATTCTAAATATTTACCAATTTTAATTATGAGTATTTTTCACAATAATACACAAATTATGAAGAATTTTTTCCCTGAGAATTTATTTGGGTATACGAGTTCATAATAAATTTTTAAACAGCAGATTTATTCATACGAGTAAATCTCAATCCTAAACCTTTAAACCACATCAAATCACATAAAGCAGCTTACCCCATGCTAATACCTTCCCTAACCACAACTAGTCCCTTACACTCGAATCTCTGATAAGACCAATACACTCGGGTTTCCTAATGACTCTGAACTAAATAACTAGGTGGCGACTCTTTTGATCCCCTACCCGTCTTTTGCACCCGTGCGACAAAACCTATTAGTACACAGAAAGAAAGTTGTGTTTTTTCAACGTAGAATAAAAAAGTTTTTTGCTTTAAATACCTCAACTTAAAAAAAATAATATCTTTCCAATATAAAATAAAAATCTTTTTAAAATAATCTTTCAAAATTTATTATTTACATTAAAAAGCATTTTTGTCAAATTTTGTTATAACGGTAATGAGAAACAGATTTCTCATCTTGGAAAAGCTATAGTTTGCTACTTTTAAAACTCAGCAAAAAGTACAGTTTTGAACTCTATTTTTATTGGGGGTTCATTGCCAAACCACATGTCAAAAAAATTCCCAAACAGGTTTTGGTATTTTGGTCGGTCAAAACATAGGATGTGTCCAACCAATCATATTCTTTTTCTTTCACCATTATTCCATTTCTCTTTCTTTTTTTTTCTCTCGTATTCCTTACTGAAAAATAAATTAAATAAACTTTTGAATTAAAGCTAAAATTCCAAAAATTATAGGATAAACAATAGGCAGACCAAAAGGTATTTTTTTTTATTTTACACTTTGATTCTCTTTTTTTAATTTTATCTCTTCTTAATAAATTTTTATAAATTAATCATTAATTTGGACATAAAAAACTGTAATTGAAAAAAGTTTCAAAAATAAAGATTGAAGAATAAAAAACTATGATTACATGGATTGCTATACACCCAGTCATTTTAGTATATGTTGTGATTTAGTATAAAATAAAAATAATATTTTATAATAATTAAATAATAATATTTTTTAATATCAAACCACACAATGCCACTGTTATTAAATTCAGACCCACGACCTGGATAACTTGTCCTTTAGCCGAGTGTAAAAAAAACAATTTG
The DNA here is from genome assembly GCF_000002775.5 of Populus trichocarpa. Taxonomy (NCBI): domain Eukaryota; kingdom Viridiplantae; phylum Streptophyta; class Magnoliopsida; order Malpighiales; family Salicaceae; genus Populus; species Populus trichocarpa. Next base: position 8,282,162 of record NC_037299.2, on the reverse strand, counting down.
AAATTGATTTAATTTAACTCAGTTGATTAGGGTAATTTTATGACCCGGTCAAAATTTAATTTGATATTTTTTAAAAAAAATTATAATAATAATATTTTTAATTTTTTTAAAAAATAAATTTTATCAATACAGATGAACATGCATTAGATCGACCCAACCCATAACTGCATGACCATGGAGAATGCAGGAGTAGGAGTGAAGTTAAAAAGTAAAGGCGGCATTTAGAACTAACACAGTGTAGCAGGTACCGAAGTCTCTTTATTTTCTTTATATTTTGTAAGTCTTACAAAATTATCATCTTTTATTTATCATAATAATATAGAGTGTGTATTTAAAATGATTTTGCAAAATAAAATTTGATCTTCGCTGATAATTGGGGAAGCAAAAGCTCGTTGTCTCTGGAACATCATGGTAATTGGAAGATTAATGTCAGTTTTTGGGTGTTATTTTTCAATTTTAAAGCGAGGAATTGCCCTTGATTACAAAACCATCTCAAGAAAAAACCCAGAAGAAGAAGAAGAGAGGAAGAAAGCATCAAAAAGGAAATGCAGAGACTCCTTTCTCTTAGAAATGCCTCATCAAACCTCCCCAAAAAGCTCCCAAACAACTCTTCACTTCTCCCATCTCAACCCTATAAAACCTTCACAAAACCAACCCACCATTACCAAAACCAGAATTTTTCACCCAAAATTATTCATGGGCTTCTCTCGAAGCAGTTTTTGTCCATTTTATCAAACACCCATTTCAGGGTTTCAACCAAAAGTCTCACAGAATGCAAAGTTGGCTTCTTTATACGTCGGTTTGAGAGAGGTAGCCTTGGCTGGTAATTTGTTAATTCTTTGATATTGCTGCTGTTTGGTTTTTGAGAAAACGTAAGGAACTCGAGAGAAAGCTTGATTTCTTAACATTTTATCATAGGAATGTAAGAATCTGTTGTCACTTGTGTACTTAATTGTTCTGGATTACTTGTAGTGTGGGTTGTGTTCATAGCAGATTCTTGTTTGATGTAACTTGTGAGAGAGGAAAGGCGATATCAGTAGCTCTGGCTCAGAAGTAGTGTGCGTGTCAACTATTGATTAGACAACAGCACAACAGGTTCTTCTTTTACACAGAGCTGTTTTCACTGCTCACAAAAGCTCTTTAACTATGCATTGCTGACAAAAGTGAAATTAGGCTTGTCGCTTTAAGCAACCCCTGTTGCTTGGAATTTATTTCCTTTATGAAGGGTCAAGTAAGTTTTATTAAGCGTTGCTAGAGAGATAAACTTGTGATGTACTATATCTGTCTCTGTGCATAAGAATCTCATTATTGCAGAAAAAAAAATGTGTTTGTGGTAGGTGGAATAATATTTGGGTTTTTAAAAAAAAAAATTAGGACAATAAACTTAAAAATTTGACGGAGATATTTAGTGTATATCACATTTTTTTAAACCAAAAACTATATATACGACGATGTCAATTAAAATTTAAACAAATTGAATACTATCAAAACACATGCGGATGTTGTCTCTCTCATAAAAAACCACCGATGTAGGCAAACACGACATCAATTAAATTTAAACAAATTGAACACCAGTAAAACATACAAACATTGTCTCTCTCATAAAAAAACCACCAACATAAGTATTTATCTCTTAAAAAACTCATTAATCACTTTGATTTTGCTCTTAAAACAACTAAAAATCAAATTCATCTTGGTCTTCAAGTATCCTTTGATGTTTTTATGTTAAAAATCCATTGTTCTCTTTGTTGTCTTGGTTGCTGCCGCCACCGCCCCAACCTTTTTTATAGTTCTATAAGCAAGGTAAGCATATTACATTGTTATTAATTTGTATTTGATATTGTTTATGTTGAATTTAGTGTTTATAGTGAATTTTGAGTTTGTTGAATTAATGGTAAAGTAGTCAAGAATATAATCAATTTGAGTTTATTAGATATAGTTTAACATGAAAAAGTTAATTGTGAATTAATTATTTTAACTAATTATGTGTTGCGTTTAATTTAGGTTAAGTTATCGAATTAGAAATTTTGTGTATATTGTTAGAATCAGCTAATATGTAGTTAAGTAAGCACACACATTCATGCAAAAGAACATAAATTTAGTTGAATAATAATGAATTACATGTTCCATTGAATTGTTGATAAGTTGATGGATTTAGTATTTTCTTTGAATTCTATTAATTTTCTATGAATTTGCGTTTGATTTAATGAAATTGATCATGAAAATATCAATTGATAATGTATCATGAATTATGTTTAGTTTTTTGTTAAGTTTGCTTTAACGTTAAATTTTGAGAATTTGATTGAATTTGCTATGAATAATGACGGGAGTAGTTTGTTGTTAATTAGTAATTTAGACATATCATATGTAGAAATGAAAGAAATCATTTGTCATGGACTTGTATGGAACTATAATGATATTGATATTAAAATAACTTGGAGGTGTCAAATTGGTGAACAACAATATTATCTTATATCGATTGTGTGTGATGGTAGTTTTAAGATAATGCTTAATTATTTCATTCAAAGTGGTTTGAACATGATGATATTGTATGTAAGTAGTCGACTATAATCTATGTATGTTCCAATTTTTGTTAGTCCTTCAAATTCAATTGGTAGAGGTAAAAATAACTTATTATTGGATAATTTACTGCAAAGGTAAATGATATTATGTTTGACAATTCTTTTGTTGATCAACATAGATTTAACAATTCTAAGCCTAGTGACAATGAATATGATGTTGATAATGAGATTATTCCTCATGTTCCTGAATTTGGAGATGTTTTTTTGGTCTAATTTTATTGTTTCACATGATTGGGCACTTAGCCATAGACATATGCCAAGAGGATTTAATTTGGAGGTTAGTCAAACATTTAGTAGTAAAAATAAATTGGTTAATGTTGTTAAACGGTGGCACATTGCACACTCGATTGAGTACCAAGTCCAACAATAGAACTCAACATTTATTCAATTATAATTTGTGCCAGCATTGGAATGTAAGTGTTATTTGTGTGGAGAATATCATAAAAGGTCGAATTCATCTGAGATAGCAAAGTTAAAAGGGCTATATATATATAAAGACCATCATCAACTTAATGCAAATTTTATTGCTAGTGTTATATCAACCCTTGTAATAAATATTCTTTCAATGACGGTTGCAACTATACGAGATGAAATAAAATTGAATTATAAGTATAAAATATCATATGACAAAGCATGAATTGCAAAACAGAAAGTGATTAGGTATCTTTTTGGTTCACATGAAGAGTCTTTTGAGAAATTGTCTAGGTTGTTGTTGGCAATAAATGAATCAAATCCTAGAATAGTTGTTGATTAGATACAAAAAGGAGATCTTGATGATAATCAAGTGGATTTTTGGAGAGTTTAGATCTTGTATTGAAAGTTTCAAGTACTATAGACCACTTATTAGTGTTGATGGGACACATTTATATGGGCAATATGATGGAAAGTTATTGATTGTAGTTGTTTTTTTATTCAAATAATGGGTATTATCATTAGCTTTTGCAATTGTTGATGAAAAAATAATAACAATTGGAGATGGTTTTTGCTTTACTTACAAAGATATGTTATTGATGGTAGAACCGGTATATGTATAATATTAAATAGACATGCAAGCATCAAGAATGAAGTAGCAAAAATTTAGCATCAACCTTTAGGATGCCATCATTATTGTGCTAGACATTTTGATAGTAACCTTCAACTATAAATTCAAAGACCCAGCTACCACAACGAGATGGATACATGAGAAGGTCATATACATTATAGGTGTGGTATATGCAATGACACAGGGCATAATAGAAAAACATGTCATAATCGACAACGTATGTATAACAATTTGTTAGGTCGTATTATGATATATTACAATATTTTTTTAAGCATATTAAACTTATATAATTTCATATTAATCACATGTATTATTACACAAGATGTCACACACTCGAGGTGGTGGATCGTATGTTCATGTTGAGCGTCCATATTCGGATGATGATCAGGGTGAGCATTACTATGAGCACGGAGACCATGCCTATAATATTCATGTTAAGCATGAGTATGTTAAGCATGAGTCATCATATATGCCTACCGGACCCGTCGACACTTTTGTCTTGTGATTGTAGGATCGACAACAATCGAAGAACGTATTTGCTAGCATTGTAAAAATATTTAATTTCAATTTAATTTCAATTTATGTTTAATTTAATTATCATTAAATGTTATATTTCCAATAATTATAATTTAAATTGTTATGCAAGATAAGACCACTATTTGTTGGCATACACATAGAGGGATTTGACTACTTGAGCGAGTCCAATCATATATGGTCCAAACTGGTTTTTTATATGTCAATTGTTTTGATCATATTAAGCTTGATCATGGCTTGATTCATTCATTGATTGAGCGATGAAGACGTGAGACACACATGTTCCATCTTAAGCATGGAAAGATGACACCAACACTACAAGACGTGATGATTTTGCTTGGATTGCCTATTGATAGAATGACAGTCATATCTACTGGTGTTTATAATAGAATTATGTTATACGAGCGAATGATTGGATTAACACCCCCTTCTTCTAAATCGAAGGGGGGTAACATATGTTTTAAGTCAATTAAGGAGACATTTTCGACACCACCAGATGATGGTGATGAGAAGGTTTTGTGGAGGTACAAAATCAATTATGATTTAAATATGTTGATTATTTGTTATAATTGTGTTAATTATTATGATAATTTTAATTTAATTGTAGGTATGTCAGAGCATATATACTTCATTTCTTTGGCATTGTATTATTTACTGACCTCACAGAGATATATGTTTCATTTGCTTTATCTGATGCTCCCGAGAAATTTCGATGTCATTCCCACATATAGCTGAGGATATGCTGTATTGACATCCTTATATAGTCATATATGTCTTGCATGCATGAAAAGGATCAAACATGTTGAAGGATGTTTGCTACTTCTACAAGTATAAATAAATAAATAAAATTCTAAATAACTATTTAAATTTAAATGTTTCATGCATAATGAAATTAACAAAATATTTTTATTTATAACAATTATGGTCGTGAGAACATCTCCATGTGGGTAGGCTCCAAATACCAAAATTGCCAGATATGACACTCCAAACTATGAGGGTTACACTTCATCTCCCACTAAAATGCAAGTATTGTAATGTTATTTTTACAATTATATACATTTATATTGTGTTCTTGAAACTTGGAAAAATGCAATTAAACTAACATGTTTTTAATGTTAGGTGGTGTTGCTAAATGAATTTTTAAAAATAATCAAACACATGTGCTTATGTTTTATCGGAGCAAGGTCGTTAGACAATAAGCTATCCATGTATTTTTTGAACTATTTGTTAAATAAAATAATTAACTACACCGACTTATTGTTGTTTGATGTTTATTTAACTTATAATCTATAGATCATGTGAACGCTTTACCTGGAGAAAAGATTGAAGTATAAGATGGAGAAGATATAACAAATCGAGATTCAAAACCAAATAGATTACTTTTATCTTAATTGAAGTCTAAGATGGTAAAGATATCACAAATCCTACATAAAACCCAAAACAAATCAAAACCTAAAATAAAAAACATAAGCTAATATAAAAAGGTTCAGCTGTAAAAAAAAGATTGGAACTTTACTCACAAAATGTGAGAAAAACATGGAGTTGTATGTGCGTATGTGTGTGGAGAGGGAGAGAGATAGCGGTTTGGAAGCTTGTTTGTTTTTGTGTTTTAAAAATATATTTGAAAACAATTACATTTTTTTTTATTTTTTTATTTTAAATTCATTTAAGATCATTTTAATATATTAATGTTAAAAATAATTTTTAAAAAATAATAAATACTATTTTAATATATTTCTAAATAAAAATATATTTTTAAAAATAATTATTATACATTCCTAAACATACCCTTGATAAAGATAAGATTACGAGGGTTTTAGGGCAGCGATAAGATGTGTGTGTATAAAAGATACAAATGTCATTATAAGAAAACAACAAGGTTATTGTCGTAAACAACAATAATTTACTGGAAAATAGATGGAGAGAACCTTTTCCATTATGCTTATAGTGGGTGGAAAAATTTGGGGGAGATCTTTTAGATGTTTTCCAAACCAAGCTTTATAAGGGAAAATGAAAAAGTCTTTTTCTGATTTCTAATTTGTAAAAATAATGCATTTTTATATTTTTCTTAGAAAAATAGAGACACCCTTAGGCTTTTCCTTGTGTTCTGCATGAAAACTAAAAATAAAACAACAACAAACTCTGATATAATCTACAGTACTAATTATCCCTACTCCTTTTATTTTTATACATTTTGATTTTCATTCTCTCTGGTGTGAGACATAATAACCTCATCTTTGTATTTTTAATTTTCCTACGCTTTCCTCACGAAGGGAAAATTTTCCCAGGAAAAAAACGAAAAGAAAAATGAGATGGGAAAGGGTGCTGCAGCAGCAGCAGCAGCAAGGAGTTCAAATAGAAGAGTTAAATGGGCCAGGGAAGAGGTGGGGACACACTTGTAATTCAATTAAAGGAGGAAGATTTCTATATGTTTTTGGTGGCTATGGCAAAGATAACTGCCAGACCAACCAAGTTCATGTCTTTGATACCGGTGGGTCTTCACTTCTTCTTCTTCTTTTTTTGTCTTTAATTGTTGGGCCTCTTTCTTTTATAGTCTTTTGCAATTTTGGGTGGTTTTGTTTGGTGCTTATATAAGTTCGATTTTTTTTTCTTTTTCTTTTTTTTTTGTTATAATGGGAAGTCATTAAAATTGTTTTTTGGGGATTTTGTGGATTTATTTTTTGTGTTGCTTGGCATTAATTTTGTCAGTTAATGTTTGGTGCTTAGAGGAAGTGTGATTATTGGAGTTATTTCACTCCTTTTTTGCTGTAACTTGTTGATTTGCTTTTTTATTGGAGTGTTGTTAGACTTGTTTGGTATTTGAAATTACTTGAAAGTTGATTAATGTCCTATTTTAGAGTCAATGTACTATATGGGACCATGAAAGTTTCTATCCCGCCTAATGGGATTTGATCATATCGTACTCTATAGTGCAAGTTGCTTTTGCTACTTGTGAGTATGGGTTGCCTTCTGAGTTATTGAATTTTCATCTGCAGTTTCGTTTCCTCTAAATGTTTTTATGCTCTCATATTGAGTTGCTGACTTGCAGTTAACCAGACCTGGAGCCAGCCAGTGTTAAATGGCACGCCACCAGTTCCGAGAGATAGCCACACTTGTACAACTGTTGGTGACAATCTGTATGTGTTTGGAGGTACTGATGGGAAGAACCCTCTCAATGATCTGCATATCTTAGATACTTGTGAGTGATCCTGTCCTTAATTTCTTTTCCATTTGATTTTCCTTGTATGTCATGCCCTAGTCTTTTACGTGGCCATTGATTTACATAGCTTAAGTGTCAGAAAGCAATATTTTTTATGCTGAAATAGACTGATCATGAAAGAGTATCTAAGAAATGAGATTTAACATGTATGTTTATATTGGTTTGTATTGAATCATATGACTTACACTTCCTTCATTGGTTATCATATTATAGCATCTCATACTTGGATAACTCCAAATGTGAGAGGTGATGGGCCAGAGGCACGGGAGGGTCATGGTGCTGCCCTAGTTGGCAAACGACTTTTTATATATGGTGGATGTGGGAAATCTTCAGATAATTATCACGAAGTCTATTATGAGGATCTTTACATCTTGAATACAGGTAACTTTCTCCATCAGCAAGTATTGGTTATGATCATGCTCTAGTTTAGTTTACAATTTATGCATATATCAATTTCCTATGCTATACAGGACTACCACCCTGGGCTAAAGGGTTTTTTTGTGTGTGTGCGTGGTGGGGGTTGTGGATTTGGGGTTAAGGGGGGCTGAATTGGTTTTTCTAATATGTGTTAACTTTTCATAGACTCTTTGGGATGGTCTTTGAAAGTGGACAAGTTTTCCATTATTCTAGTCGATTATCAATTTCTTGCAATTTGTTATGCTCTGCAGTACCACCCTAGGTTAACTAGGACAAAGGATTTTTTTTTTGTGCGCTCGCGTGCACGCATGGTGGGGGTTGTGGATGCGGGGTTAAGGGGGGCTGAATCAATTTTTCTAATGTGTTTACTTTTCATAGACTCTTTGGGGGTGGCCTTTGAAAGTGGACAAGTCTTCCACTATTTTAGTCAATTATCATTTTCTTGCAATTTGTTATGCGCTGCGGCACGTTGAAGACATTATGTCATTCATGTTCTACTTTTGTAGAGACTTTTGTATGGAAACAAGCAATAACAACAGGCACTCCACCTTCTGCCCGTGATAGCCATACTTGCTCATCTTGGAGGGACAAAATCATTGTGATTGGTGGTGAAGATGGGCATGATTATTATTTGTCAGATGTCCACATCCTAGATACAGGTTTTGCTCATTATTTTACATATTATACATTTGCATGCACTTACACAACATGTGCCTGTGTGTGTATTTGTCATGTATTTGCTTTCAAACACATGCACGTGATTAATTTCAATTATAATTTGAATTATTAATTCATGCAAGAATGTGTTGCCTAATCTTAAGCTTTCTTGTGTTTTGTTAGAAACTCTTGTTTGGAAGGAGCTGAACACATTGGGTCAGAAGTTGCCACCTCGAGCTGGTCATTCCACTGTTGCTTTTGGCAAGAATTTATTTGTTTTTGGTGGATTTACAGATGCCCAAAATCTATATGATGATTTTTATATGCTTGATGTTGGTAAGTATCATGCTATTGTTGATAAAATTTTAGTTGCATAGAAAAATGCACTCCCCTCTCCCTGTAAATCCACCAAATTTTCAATAATTTTCTTGTCTTTTCTGTAGCTTTGAAAGTCCGAGTGTATTATACATCAACTTGTTATAGTTATCGTTACTTGTAGTTCTAAACATCCACATTTGTTATCGGGGCAGTTGCCACCTCGAGCTGGTCATTCCATTGTTGCTTTTGGCAAGAATTATTTGTTTTGGTGGATTTACAGATGCCCAAAATCTATGTGATGATTTTTATATGCTTGATGTAGGTAAGTATCATGCTATTGTTGATAAAATTTTAGTTGCATAGGAAAATGCACTCCCCTCTCCCTGTAAATCCACCCAATTTTCAATAATTTACTTGTCTGTCCTGTGGCTTTGAAAGTGTGAGCAGATTATACATAAACTTGTTATAGTTATCTTTATTTGTAGTTCTAAACATCCACATTTGTTATTGGGGCAGAAACTGGTGTTTGGACTAAGGTGATGACAACTGGAGATGGACCTTCTGCAAGATTCTCTGTGGCTGGGGACTGCTTGGATCCACTGAAGGGTGGTGTGCTTGTCTTCATTGGTGGCTGCAATAAGAGTCTTGAGGCGCTGGAAGACATGTACTACTTACACACAGGTTTGGTACAGTTTTAAATGTTTTCTTAACTAAAATTTCTTGCATGCTTTTGAGTTGCAATTTTCTTACTCTGTAAACCCTTGTATTTGTCTAGATCACTGTTTATTTTGGCAATCTCATCCATTTTTTTCATTGCAGGACATACAAGAGTGCAAGATGAATGGCGTCTAGAAAAGTTATCTCTGAAGAAGCAATTGAAACTAAAATGCCAAGAACAAAATCTTAATTCTTCTGTGCGTGATAAAGTTTTAGTCCAAATTGACACAAATGCTGACATTCACCACACCTTGCCGAGTTATGCCCAACCAGGTAAGAAGTGGATTATTTGCTCCCTTTCTATTATTCATCACAGTTTCCTTTCATGAAATCAATCCGGTAGTTTTTCATATCTGAACCAGGGAGAATTGAGGTTGCCTTATGCAATATCACTAAATATTGACTTGAGAGTGCCTTGGTAGTGTCACTCATTTGACAATTATTTCATATCACAAATAGATTTGTTTTTATCAATCTACAATGAGTTTATATCAGTCTACAATGAGTTTTTGTACGAGTAGCTTTTGGTTTGGAAGCTCGTCAAAACATCTTTCAGTGGCAGTTTTTTCTTCAGGAAAATGGTAAATTCTCTATCTGGAATTAGTGGTCTTCTAGGCATCTATCTGCGTATGCAGAAAATATTCTGTATTGTTCCTTGCAATGCAATGTCCTAATGCCCTATAAGTTCAGTGGATGTTCTTTGTTGGGTCAGAATGTGCAATTTCTTTTATCCGAATTTACTACTGGCGTAGGCATTTTTTTCTTCAGGCAAATGGTAAATTCTCTATCTGGAATTAGTGGTCTTCTAGGCATCTATCTGCGTATGCGGAAAATATTCTATATTGTTCCTTGGAATGCAATGTCTTAATGTCCTATAAGTTCAGTGGATGTTCTTTGTTGGGTCAGAATGTGCAATTTCTTCTATCCATATTTACTACTGGCATAATGTCCAAAAGCACAATTGAGGATTTATTCACCATGCAAATGGATGATATGTTTCCTTTTCTTTTGTGAAATGGAGTGGGGACAAGCTCAAAAACACAACTGGGGATAACAAGATTATGTTTCTTTTTATGTGAAAGTGGTTGGGGATAAGATGAAATAATCTTCCTGCAGGAAATGTAAGTTATGAAATATGCTCTTATCAATTTGGGGATGGACCAGGACGAAGGGCTCATCGTGATTTTCTAGTTCCAATGGAAAATGCAACTTCTATGCTATTTATACAGAGGATAAGAATATGGTTGAACTTTATAGTTTTTATCCCTCCTGGTAGTCTTGTTTAATTAAGATGTGCACAATTGGATTGAGATAATTTTTTACTTTACATCCTTCTTGTCTTTCTCCCAGTCATCATAACCATTTCTCGTATCCATTGCCTAGTATTTAAGCATGTCCAGTTACTCAGAGACTGCTGTTCTGTAATAAGACGTGATACATTTTTTCTTATCATTATGTATTGGGCTGCACTGACCGTTTAAGTAGTATGTTCATGGTGGGCTAAACTTTAAGCACTTAAGAGGGGTTATAATGCTTTAAGATTCACGGTATTGGCAAGGAAGAGTTTTATGAAAGTGAAATCAGTTATAATGCCATTGCCCTAGGAGGCTAGGACAATTTCTAACCGGTAGCTCTCACCCCCTGTGGCCAAATGAGAATGAAGAACAAGTTTATTTGTCTTGATTTGGAAGGTAGTTGAGATATAGTCAACCTAAGGTTTGGTACTGTACAGATAAAGAATGTCTACTGTTGCTTGGCTGGTTAATCATGGAATTCTGATGACTTTGTCTTCTTGCAGTGAAGAAAGGTTTAGGGCATGTTATTGATTGGGGTTAAACTGTGTACAAGTCAAAGGCATTTGATGGCAGGGATTATTCAGAACAAGTTAGTGACATTTTTGGACAGCTACAAGCATATAAAGGTCCCTGAATGCCATTGTGTTTTCTGGGATCAGATAGTCTTTTGGCATCAACAAAACAATCAGGCTGCAGTTACATGACCTGAGTTGAAATCTCCTTTCTGAGATTGGAGTCTTTTGGCATCAACAAAAATGTTCAGACTGATTGAAATTTGTTTGGGATTTGTACACTTAATATGCTTCTTAAGAAAAGGGGAGCTTTTGCGAACTAGTTGTAGATCTGAAATGAATTTTAATTTTAATATGAAAGGTCATGGAAAAAGGTGAGAAATTTATATCCTGTAATTTTCCAGAGTTGCTAAACTTTCAAGAATAATCTGCGCAATACTGCATTGTTAAATTATGGAAAAAAGCTTTGGCATCTTTCCTGGATCTTGAAAAGTTCTAGATTGTGGTTTCCGGAATTACCACATAATATTCCAACAGTGGCAAAAAGGAATTTTGTGCATTGAAATTTATAAATGCTTCCAATTTCCAACATTTATATTTCTGCATGATTCCCTTTATTGCAACTTTATTATTTACTTTCCTGGCGATAAGTATACTGATGCTTTTTGAGTCATTCTGTTCGTGATTTAACTTCTTTAAGCATGCAAATCAAGTTAGGTGTGAACCTTTTCCTGGTTACTAATTCTTTTTATTAGCGTGACAGTATGTTGTTTAAGACCTCAATAATAATGTTATATCAGCTGAAAACAAAGAGAAGCCAATTATGACTTACCTTGATGGTAACATGATAAGACTAGCACTTGGGCCAGTGTGGCCAAGGTTTCATGATGATGTTAATGGTCATGGTATGAACTGTTCTTTAAAAGGGCATGCGAGTTGAATACTTAACAAAATTTGTGCTTTTATTTGCAGGCAGAGAAAATTTCCCATTGAATCAAAGACAACTTCATCAAGGGAAGAAGTCATTTCAAGCCAAAGTTACTGAAAGCCTTCCACATGGATATACCATCGAGACCACTGTAGATGGAAAGCCTCTACGTGGAATATTATTTTCCAACAAGCCAAGTTCTCCCCAGATAGTTAACCACAATAACAGCAGGTGAGAATATGGTGTTTTTGTATTTGCTTAATTGGCAGTTATTGCTATCACTGCATTTCCCATGAAACTTGTGCTTATTTTCGCTACATGCCCATATCAGGAAAAGGGCAAGTGCAGAAATTGGTGTGGTATTGAATGGTGACTACAACAGCAAACCAAAAACTTCTAAAAACCTCAAGCAGGATGCAGTAGAAAACATGCAGCCAGACAATGCTCATGAGAAGGAGTCCACAGCACAGGAACCCAAGACAGAAGCTTCTGCTGTCCCTGATTTGAAGAATCTGGCTTCTTCTAATGATCATCAGTCCCATGAGGTTGAGACCTATTTGCCTTTTTTCTTTGTTCAGTATCCTGCCTGTTCATTGATTACTCTGAATTTTGTTCTTTTTAGGCTAGTGCCTGCTTCAAATGCTATGCTCAGAATTGCATAGGTTCAAGCATGGTGCCCTGTATTGAATTTGCAGAGAGTTTTTTTTTTTTTTTTTTTTCGGTGATAAACATTGCACAAGATTGATGGAGTGATTGTGAATGAAGTGTGGAATAATATTCGTAGCTTGTTTTTCTTATTAAATATGACTTGTTAACAAAGTTGGACTCTTTACATTAATGAAATGTTTTATTGATAATTTGCTTAATGTAAATACACACGCACACATATCTATGTGTTTGCGTGCACTGTTATATTCTCAATAACAGCCAATAATGCTATATAATGGCATTATAGTCATTATTGTTGTGAGCACTGTTAATGGCACCACAATACTGAATAACAGTAATGGGTCCTCCGATACTGTTAAATAACAGGTGTTATTTAAAACCTTTCTCATATGCATTGTAATAGCCAGCTCTGTTAGCTAAAAATCATGGGATGTCTGGTTTAATCATGCATCTCCTTGTGCTCCTGGAGCTTCAAAGAGCTTTTGCTTGTATACCAATTTTTATCATGAGATTGTCCAGACATACATTATCATGACATTCGTTCAAATGTCGAGTGCATAACCAATTCTTCATGTTCGCTAGTCTAAATGTGAATTCACAATCATTTTTTTTTTTCCTGGATTTTCTACAGGCTCCTCAAAATGCAGAACCACCAGTGGTCCCTACCCTGAATTTGAATGATGATATGATCTCTGATGCACCAAACTCTGATACAGAATTTTCAAAAGAGAAGTGTACCCCGGGAGAGGACTCTACGACTTGGTTGCTAAACCAAGGTATGAAATCTAGGAAGCATTTAATTTTATAGCCAATTGAGGTTGGCAAAGCTGAATCCTTCCCTGGTTTATCACATTATATTTCTAGATTGGGTTACAATTAGAAAATTGAAAACCATTTGTCGGTGAGTTGGATTTAGGGTTTAGGGTTTGGAACGATGAAGTTATAGTTGTTTCTGATCTGTACTGCACATATATTTGATAAAGATAAAACCTCATTCAAAATTTTAAGAATTTTATCATGGGTGGCAATTTATGCAACGAATGATATCAAAATGACTTTCTTATTTGGTACTGAAATCTGACAGGATGGGGTGGTTTAGAATCTTACTCAAAATAAGCCATTACTAGTGCCTTTTTAACCGTTGTCAGTTTTTCTGCTATAAAATAGTAAGCTATGGTTTGTGTAAATATGAGCTCTGATTTACTTAGATTATTACAATTTTCTCTTATGAGAAAAAATAAAATAAAATTTGTTACGATTATCTTCAGCTTGTCTGTTGTATTAGGAGTCTACAAACATTTTGTGTTGTGTTAGGGTTTCTATTCACCAACCATCAAGATAAATGAGTTAGTTGATTCAGACCTTGTTGAACAAACAGTACCTCTATCCTCATCCCAATGTATGCAACCTTAAATCTGCAATTTTTTTTCCGCTTGGAATTGCATTTCAAATCACCCACCTGATGAAATGCCTTTGCTATATTGACAATTGCTTCCAAATTCAATCTTGTATGATCTTGATACGATCAATACCTCATATACATGAGCTGCTGCCTGATTGCTATTTGTCGTGATATGATGCAATGCAAGGAGGATAGACTATTTTCAAATAACAATACAAGTCTTACAAGTATATTGAAAATAATCCCTGCTCTTGGATTGCATCAAGTGATTTCTATGCCGACCAACCAAAGCCAAATTTGTGACTACTAGTATCTGGCAAACCAGGCTCGTATCTTGAATGCTGAATGGGACGGTGAGTCCAGCTGGTAAAAATCTCTTGTGATCATTACATTCACACAGAATGAAAGTTCTTGTTTGAAGAAAATGCTATAAACATCACGTCTCAAATTTGAGGGAAACTTCAGTTTTAGGCCAAGATTGTTTTTAACTTGATGAGTCTTCCATGCAGAACTCTTTTATGTCATGTGCTTTGTGGAGTTTTTAACGTGAACTAATTGCTGTTGACAGATGGCCAGACAGACACCAAGTGCTGAAGTATAAATGATCCATGGATGTCAATTTGTTAACCCTTTGATATGACTTGATACAGACAACCTGCCTCTGTACATTATGACTTGAAGGTGGTCGTAGATGTATTGGACTGGTGATATACAGAATCTGCTCTCCGATCGGTGTAATCTACCACCTACCAGTACTTACCTTTTCCTTTATTTATCAAGTACTATTTATCCTGATTCACTCTAGTTACATGTGGTTTTTGTTTACCTACAGTAATATCTTGATTAGCTACTACTTAAAGTTCCATCGTCTTAGTTCTTACTATAGCTTTTTGATGCAGCTCTGCGTCATAGGTTGAAGTATTTTTTTTTTAAAAAAAGAAAGTGATATGCAGGCTTTATCGACGGTTTTTTAAACATTTTTTTCTTAAGTGCAAATCTAAAAGCTTATATAACTATCTAATTAAATATAAGTTGATCAAATATTTGTGTAAATAAATGAAAAGAAAAGTAAAAAAATCAAGAGATATTAATCAAGATTTTTGACCCAGTAACATGAAATATTTATTTTGTTGTGTTCACTAAATTTTTTTATTCAACCAAATAATATTGAAAATAGATATATATGATTGAATAAAATATAAGCCTTGAATAAAATATAATACAAGCTTGCACATAAGATATTTGATTTTATAATATGAGATATTTATTTGGTTGTGTTTACCCAATTTTTTTATTAAAATAAATTTTTTATTTAATCAAACAATAAAAATAGATACACATAAAATTGATCGAATAAAATATAAGGATGGAATAAAATATAATGTAAGCTTGCACATTAAATTAGTTTTTTTTTTTAAATGAAGTTCATTTATGTAAAACATAAAAAAAACTATAAATGAATTAAAATAATATCTTCAAGAATTAAATACATTCAAAACATTAAAAAAAAACTCTCAATTCTAAAAGGTTAAATAAACAAAACAAAATAAAAAATTATAGAGGAAGGATATTAACTGAAAATAAGAAAAAGCGAGTTATAGTCTAGGTGATGCAATTGTATTTAAAAGAAGTAAAAAAAAAAAACTATTTTAGTTACATATATGAGCAAGTTTAATAAGTTAGTTCTAGTTTAATTAGACAATTAAAAAAAAAGGCAACGGTAGTAAACAAATAAATGTTTTTATAAAAATAAAGAGCACAATAATTTAGAAAAAAAACCAACCTTGAAAGTATGAAATTTGATTAAAAAAAAGTTCTGATTAAACCCGAGTTAACGTGATAATTATGTAATCTTGGTTAAAAGTCAACCAAGGTTAACCTGCAAAACTTGTGATATAGGTCATGAGACTATAATAATCTGATAGAAAAGAAATTGAGGAAAACCACAAAGCTGATTTTTTTTATATAAAAAATAATGTTGAACAATAAAATCAGAAAAGAAAATAAGTAAAAAAAAATGTCGACTCGCTTCAACATTTCAAATCTATGACTCGAGTCATTAGACTAGAAGCAAAAGAATATTAAATAAAAAATTCAATCAAAAGAATGAAGATGAAAATCAAAATAAATGAAGGTCGACAAAGTTTTTTTTTATTGGAGGGTTAAATTAAAAAAAAATCACCAAGTGCCATCACATCATCAAGTGCTTATGATAACCCATTCAGCTTTTTAGGCTAGTTCAGGTACTTATTTAAAAATTGAGAAGTTTCTATGAGTTTACAACGGAGGATTTTTAAGAATATTTAAACAGTGATCCATTTGTTCTTAAGTGCTGGTTATTGGCGTGAGTCGTCAACAGAGAATTTTTTTGGAGAGATTATAGGGATTTTTTTTAGAATAGAAAATGCAGTGGTGAAGGAATGACTGATTAATTCAATGGATCCAAAGTAACTATATCAGATTTCCAACGGGGAAAGCCGTATGGGATGCTATCGCTACAACATATTTTGATGGCGCTGACACCCGACAAGCTTATGATCTCAAGAAGTGCATGATACTTAAACAAGTCTAGAGGGTAGACATGCTACAACAATTTTCAACGAAGAGAAATCGATTTTTGCAGCCCGAATCCAATGAGATAGAGTTTAATGGACTAGATAATCGTCTTGACAAAGTTTGTGGAATGACATATCCAGGTACATGGTCTAGAAGAGTGGCACTTTCACCCTTTTTTTAAAGAAAAAAATAGAATTGCTATAAGAAAAGGAGGTCTATATTAATTTTCACTAGTGCATCTCTGCACTGACTAAGAAAGTATATATAGACTCATACATTCTTAGTTGTTACACAAGGTAAGGAAGGAAAAGATTACTATTATATCTCCATAAATTCAACAGCTAAATACTAATGGGAATCATCAAGTGTAGCTATCAATTTGTTGGAGTTTCCTTTATATGTTGAACTACCATTTATGTAGGAATTTGTTACTCTTTGGAAGTCCTTATCACCAACCATATTTCCTTTGATATGTCTGTGAGCATGATCATCCTTATTACTCCATAATTCTTCCTTATCACTCCGTGATTTGTGGGATAGACTCACACGATTGTTGCTAACATGAGGTTGTAGGTTGCTAATATCCCCTCACAAATTGAGCCGAGGTAGAAGGCATAATTTGTTGCAAAAGTATGCAAGAGTAGCCTTGGGCACTGGTTTAGTAAATATATCAGCAACTTGGTTAGCAGAGGATACATGTTTAGTGACAAGTAATCCAAGTGCAACTCGTTCATGTACGAAATGGTAATCCAACTCAATGTGTTTACTCCAAGCATGAAAGACAGGATTGATGGTCATGTATAGAGCACTGATATTATCGCAGTAGAGGACTGGTGGATTTGATAGAGATATGCGAAGATCTTTAAGGATATATGTGAGCCATGTAAGTTCGGTAGTAGTATTAGCCATAACTCGATATTCAGCTTCGATACTGAATCGAGAGATTGTGTGTTGTTTTTTTGCACACCGGGAAATGATATTGGCAGTAGCTGGTGGTAGATCTCCGTGTTGTGGAGCAGCCAGGCCAATCCGCATCAGAGAATGCACAATTTAAGAGTTGTATTGGAAGAGAGGCATAAACCAGTAGCAATTGTTCCTTTGAGGTATCGAATGATGCACTAAACTAGTCTCAAATGGGTAATTGTAGGATTGTGCATGAATTGTGAAACATAGTTGACACTGTAGGATAGATCTGGTCGTGTGAGAGTGAGGTATTGGAGAGCACCAACAATCCTACGAAACTGACTGGGATTAGCAATGGAGGTAGTATCTGCATCTATTTTGAATTTGACCTCCAAATGTGTGCTCATGGGTTTGCAATGAAGCATATTGCAGCGGTTAAGGATGGTAAGTGCATAGTGTGACTGAGACAAATGTAGTCCATTTGCTGTGGTAGAAATCTCAACACCTAAGAAATGATGCACCAGTCTTAAATCTTTCATGGAGAACTCACGACTTAATATTTGAATAAAGAAGGTAACAAGCTCGGTGAATGACCCTGTAAGAAGCATATCATCAATGTAGAGAGGTAATGCCAGTATTCTGTGAGCAGAGTGAAAGACAAAAAGAGAAGGATCAACCAAACTACAAAAGAAACCATATGATATAAGGAATGCATTGCTATCAAACCAAGCAAGTGGTGCTTGTTTGAGCCCATATAAAGCTCGCTAGAGCTTACATACATGCATAGGATTCTATTGATCAGCCATACCTAGTGGTTGTGCCATATATATATCTTCCATGATGTTGCCATATAAAAATGCATTCTTGACGTCGAGTTGACGAATGAGCCAGTGTTTCACAATAGCAATAATTAAGATATTTTGAATTGTACCTAGTTTTATGACAGGAGAGCGTGTCTCTATATAGTCAATACATCAATCTGATGATATCCTTTGGCAACTAACCGTGCTTTGAGACGATCCAATGTACCATCTGGTTTTAGTTTGGTCTTAAAAACCCATTTGGACCCAATCACATGCATATCTAGAGTGCATGGAACTAATCACCATGTTTTATTTTGATGGAATGTTGTAAGTTCATAATCCACTGCGGCTTTTCAACCAAGATGTGACAGGGCTGCTTTAATGTTGTTTGGTTCACGAGGTATTGTAGGAGATAAGGTTATTATCAGGGCATATTTATGATTCGGTTTAACTACTTTATGCTTGGACATGGTTAGCATAGGATGACTTATTTGTGCTTCATGAGGTTGTGTTGTGTGTGTGTGTGTGTGTGGAAGGATGGGGCTCTGGTGTAGGGAAGTTTTCGGGATGTATA
Organism: Populus trichocarpa; assembly: GCF_000002775.5. NCBI lineage: Eukaryota > Viridiplantae > Streptophyta > Magnoliopsida > Malpighiales > Salicaceae > Populus > Populus trichocarpa. Next base: position 8,263,033 of record NC_037299.2, on the reverse strand, counting down.
TCAGAGTGTAATGCAGGCATTGGTGCCGGCTGATTGAGATCTACAAAAGGGGGATTATTAAAACCAAGTGTAGGGAAGGTGTTGGTTGTATTTCAGAGTTTAATGCAGGTGTTGGGGCATGAAGGGGGAGAGCTTCTGGAAGCTGATCGTTAAAATCAGTTTCAACATTTTTTGTTCCAGTTGTGTCGTGATGAATTTGGTGCAGATTGCCAGCAATGACTATCAACAGATGGTAGAGGAATAAAATTCATTGGTGTAGACCTTTGTGGGAGGGCACTTGTTTGTAGAGAAGTGTTAGAAAAAGGTATCCAAGAATCAAATATATTAAGGACATATGAGGCAGTAGTAGAAACTGAAGAAGATTTAAACGAAAAAACAGTCTCGTCAAAAACATGACGAGAAATGAAAAATTTACGACTTGGTACATTAGAACAACTGAAGCTTGGGGATGTCCTAAGCGTTGGTGCCAAATATTTGCAGTGCCAGATTTGAATCGATAAGAGAAGTGTGCTTCTGGTGCATTGGATAAAACATACAAGACACCCTTCTTTTTCCTTGTTATTAGTGGATGTCTTGTTTTCCGTTTCTTTACACAAAAATCAACATTAAAAAATTCACAATTGACAGGAAATTGAGAGGTTAGTTGACTTATCGAGAGCAAGTTTTTTTTAAGATTTGGAACTAAAAGAACATCATAAAGAGGCAAGGTCTTATCTTTTTGTTTGATGCATGAATCACCAATACCTGTTATAGGTATAAAAGAACCATCTCCTATTATGACAGAATCAGATCCAGAATATTTATGAATATTAGTCAACATACCTTGCATTCCTGTCATGTGTTTTAAAGCTCCTGTGTCAAAAGTCCATTTTGTTTCAGTAATGGAGTTGTCTAAGGTGAGTGCAGCAAGAGCTTGTGGAATCACGTCATTTTAAGTTGTTCTTTTTGGTATCCACTAGCAGATTTTGGCAATATGGCCTGGTTTCCCACAATATTGGCATGTTTCATTACGATATAGATCTCGTTCCACTATTGTCATACGACGTTCTCCTGGTGGTGGTGGTTGTCATTGTTGTGTAGCTGGTGGTGGTTGTCTGAATAACTTTGACTTTGGTTTTGAAATTGTTGTGCTTGGAATTCACGACCTGAGGAAGTAAATGTGTTATTGTGATTCCTTGGCATAGTACTTTGAGATTGTTTCTGTTGTTGTTCATAGAAAGCTAAACGTGGGGTGAGTTGAGAAAAAGATGCATCTGATTGGTTTGAAAACCAGTTACGATGTTAAACCAGGTTTTGCAATTGTGAAATCAGTTCAGTGTAGGTTGGTCATGGCGGTTTCAACATCATTGTTGTAAAGGTTTCATATTGCGGTCCTAAACTTGTGAGAAGACAGAAAACTTTTTCTTTATATGGTAGGGGTTTTCCAATACCAGCAAAATTGTCACACAAACCTTTAAAAATACGTATGTGATCTCTAATGGTCCTGTTATCATCCTTGCAAAGGTAGGTCAATTGTTGTCGTAGTGTAAACTCTTGCTCTTGAGAGTCCTATGCATAAGCATCTTTCAGTGCTTCCCAGACTGCAAGTGCTATGTCTAAGCCAATGACAAGTCCAAGTGCTTCTTCAGAGAGGGTTCCAATGATCCAACCCCGGAGAAGACGATCAGACTTTTGCCAAGCAATGAATTCCCTTGTCACTTGTGGTGTAGTGTTTCCTGTTTTTGTTGTATTTGAATCTGGAATGGTGTATTTTGTTGGGATTGGTGTTTCTTTGGTGAGATGATCAACCAAGTCTTGGCTCTCTGCTAATCCTAAGACCTATTCTCTCCACGGTGGGTAATTGGATTGTGTAAGTTTAAGTGTGACAAAATTTCCGACATTTAAAGACAAAGAGGTCATGGTGTTTAGAATAAGAGGCAGGACCGTTCCTGCTCTGATACCAAGAGAAAAAAATAGAATTGCTATAAGAAAAGAAAGTCTGTATTAATTTTCACTCTGTGCACTGACTAAAAAAGTATATATAGACTCATACATTCTTAGTTGTTACACAAGATAAGGAAGGAAAAGATTACTATTCTATCTCTATAAATTCAGCAGCTAAATACTGACGGGAATCATCAAGTGTAGTTGTCAATTTGTTGGAGTTTCCTTTATATGTTGAACTACCATTTACGTAGGAATTTGTTACTTTTTGGAAGTCCTTATCATTTTTCACTCTCAAACACTTTATTAGTTCTATCTCTTTCAAATAAATCACTATCTATAGGCCTAGCTACTGAGAAATTGAACTTTCAGAATATTTTCAAATAAAATGCTTTTTTTTTTACTGTGAGTATCGGGGTCAGTTTACGCGCACTTCGACTAATCCCTCAATGTCCTAAAATTAACAGTCATGTAAGTTTCCAATAGCCCTGAGAATCGTGACATTCGAACTGGTGACCTTTAAAGAACAAATCCAGAGAATCTAACCAATACGAGAGTTTAAATAAATTTCTTTCAAGTGATATAGAAGTTGATATCTTTAATCACTGGTATCATGATGGAAAATTCACTTCTTGGGTAATTAAGTTTGCATGACATTTGATGATGTGTATCTCAGGTGACTGTACAATGACCATCACTGTCATTTAAATTGTTGATTTGGTACCAGTGTCCTCGCATTGATGCTACGACAGATACGAAGCTCTTGAGATTTTTTTAATGCAGAATTTTCTTTAGTTATAATCATATAAAAAAAAATGGTCTCTATTAGCTTTAGTTATAATCTCAATTAAATATAATGCTGACACAAACTTGTCCCTGCTGATTTAAAACGAAACAAAGAATTGGTTGAATTTATGCGTTTTGCTTTAATTTGAAGATCATCTGCAGATTTGTAATAAATTTGAAGAGTAAAATTTACTGCTTTCTATATATATAAAGAAAGAGAAATATTGTGATTAATTCTTGTTAGGTGCTTAAGGAAAAAGGAACATCGTATTCCCAGAAATGAAATCAAAAGATACGACTCATTACTGTACTGATGTTCAGTGTTCCTTCCCTAAAACAGAAAGCGAACTCTGTCTATGAAGAAAAGAAAACTTAATTAATTTAAAGTTTCTTCATCCTTGTAAACTGCTTTCTTTAGTGCCAGGGAAGGAGTGGAAAACTCACCAGCAAAAAACAAAATAATAATAATAATAATAATAAATGGAAGAGAAGAGAAGGGAATGGCTGGTAATTAATTATTTGCCAGCAGAGATGGCTTGCGTAGACACTAGATAGAGGAGGTAAAACACAGACCAGAAATGAGAGACGAGTTGGCTGGCTGGGGCGGCTATCTTTTTGGTTTGGTGCAGGATTTGGAAGAAAATCTGGTATATATATATATATATATATATATATATATATATATATATATATATATATATATATATATATTTTAAGTTGGTTGAACTGGTTTGGTCTGGTTCATTAGGTTTTAAAATTTTAAAACTAAAACTAAACAGTATTAAATTTTTTTAGTTTTTTAATTGATTAATTCGGTTTTTTTTTTCAGTTTTTTTTTTAATTAAATTTTTTAATTTTCTCAATTTAATAATGTTTTTAGTTTTTATTAACCCCTATCACCGGCGGCCATGCTAAGTAATCATTAGTATTGGATGAATTTTTATATAAAAAAAATCATTTTACTAAGTGCCTAAAGTGTTTTTAGATTTTTTATTTTAAATTAATATATTTTTTAATATTTTTAGATTGTTTTGTTGTGCTATATCAAAAATAAATTTTAAAAAATAAAAAATTTTATTTCAATATATTTTAAATAAAAAATACTTTACAAATTAACTATTATTATAATCCAAAACATGCTCCGACTATTTTTCCTGGCAATATTTTTGGGTAAGGTATCATCAAATAAAAATGATTGTAGAGCGTGTCATATCAAGGGGAAAAAATAGAAAGAAAAGAAAAGAAAAGGCTATGCATTAAATTAGTACCTTCATTTCTTTCTTCTTCTTCTTCTTTTTTTAATATAAAACAACAAACATATTAAATTAAGCAAAAGAAGGTGACTTATTATGATTAAATATTTTTTTTAAGTATTTTTTTATTTAAAAATATATTAAAATAATTTTTAAGATTTTTTTTATGTTTGATATTAACATATCAAAATAATTAGAAAACATTAAAAAATCATCAATTTAATATTTTTTAAAACCAAATACACTCAAATGCAATTACAAATACAAAAACAAACATTAACTAAGACAATGGCTAAGAGAACAAACAAAACAAAGAGCAGTAAAAAAAGGAGATTTATATGGATTCATGTGGTTTGGTATTTTTTTTACATTATTTCTATTATTTTATATTTTAGGTTAGTTTTTTAGTCTATTTAAAGGCATTATAAACCTTAGAAAATTTTATGGTGCTCAAGCTATAACTAGTGGTATTTTATTAATTACTCTATGAGTTTTACTTTGAAAAAAAAAGACATACAAAAAGAAGAGAGAAAATAAAATTCATGTCCCACAAAAAATAATAAGAACACGTATATATAGTGTTTCTCTCTCTTATTTTATCTATTTCTATTTTTATAATAGGTTTCAAAAAATAACTCATAGAATATCACTAATTATAGATTAAACACCATAAAATTTCTCATAACCTCCTAGAGAGGCAAACTTTGTTAGATTAATATTTTAAAAATAAAAATAAAATTTTAAGGTTCTGTGTTTTAACCCTATTTCATCATATTCAAGATGATTTTTTATATATATTAAAATGACGACATATTTGATCAACTTTGACTTTGCGACTTAACCTGTCAAATTCATGGTTTGAGTTAAGAACTCCACTAAGTCTAAGAACTTTGTTATTTAAAACTATTTTTTACTTAATTATATGATAATAAAAATAAAAAAATCATAAAATTAAGCACAAATCAAATGTCGTGATATTTGTTTGAGATCATGATAATCTGATATAAAGCAAAACCAAAACAAATTAAAAAAAAGCTTGTACGTGGGCCTATAAAGGTAGGCTTGTGCATGATTAGTACTTAAAAGTGCATTTTCATTAAGGCTTTATATCAATATATTGCACGTAAAGTGTCATTATATTCTCTAACTTAAGCATGTTTTATAATAACAAGTCTGATAATATAAGATAACTTTAATTTATGTAAATGCTCATTTCAAATGCAAGCATATCTCACAATTCAAAAGATTGATTGATGTGATTAACTATTAAAAGTAAAAGGACAAAGAAATGGCTAAGCTTAGAAAAAGATGATGGTTTAATTTAACCTGAAACACCATTTAGTTATTGAGTCATATCTGAAGCTGTAGATCTTGGATTTCAGTTTGGTTTATATAGATAGAAAGCTAAAACATATACATAAAACATTTATGAAGAGTCCAAGACTCAATTTTACTGTTTTGGAGTCCAAATCTATCCTACAACCTAGACACTATTCAATGTTCTCAAGCCATCATGAGCTATCGATCAAAATTGATATCAACTAAAAACTTGTATAATTCTATACAATTATTTAAATTTAAATTTGTACATTTAGTTTGGTTGTATTTATTAAAATATTTTGAAAATTTTATTAACTTTATGATTAAAATATCTATTTTTATTTTTTATATAACCTTTTCTTTTCTATAAAAATCTAATATGTTTGTAGTTTTATTCAACCTAAAAAATAATTAGAACAATAACATATAGTTTCTAAAAATTAATAATTCTTTTTTTTTATAGTTACTTTATTAAAATAATATTTTTTTTATTTTTAAAATTAATTTTTGATAATAATATATTAAAATATTAAAAAAAATTAATTTCTAATTTTCCGGCTGCCCAGAGCAGTAATGCTACGCACAAACTTGCTCAATGTTTTCGAACACTTTTTTTTTTTTTTTTCGAATGGCTGCATCTCAAGCAGCTCTCCTCTCACTCACAGGTTTTTCCTGGAAAAGTATCAGGTCCAAGATGAGAGGCTTTAGACAGGAGAGGTGCCAAGAAGCAGAGCTTTATATGACGACAATCCATTAACGTAAGAAAAGCCAGCCTCCTCTGATGCTTCACATGTCAATCCGTTTATTCAACTGGACAAGGTAAGCTGCCTTGTTTCTGATCTGCTATACATCTGGATAGATATATAGTAGATAAATATATAACTATGATTCTTGTTTCAATTTCAAAGCGTACTTCATCGTATTCATGCAATTAAGTTTCCATGACATTTGATGTGTCTATCAAGCCACCTTACAATGCTCATCACTCTCATTTTAATTGTTGATTTGGTACCATTGTCCTTGCATTGCTGCTATAACAGGCATGAAGCTCTTCTTGAAATCTTTTTAATGCAGAATTTTAATCAGGAACATCTTTTCTTGAGTTACCTTCGAACATGGTACAGGCAAAGGATTCCGAGTTATACAAGCCAGTATTGATGGAGTCTTACACCTCACCAGGTGGGTTCTTGCAAAATTTTCAATGTACCTATTGAGTTGAATAGTTTTGAAAATGTTTTTAAGAAATGCTATTGATGATTGAACCAGATTCCATTGTCCATGTATCAGCGGCTTCATATCCTGCATTAGTTATCTGGTTTGAATTGCCAGCAGTCGCATTGAGGTTCGAGAGTGGTCTTCCACATCATCAGGTACATTTTCTCTGTTTTGAGGTTGCAGTATTGATAACACACCAATCCAAGGGTAAATGTGAGCTACAGATTCAAACCTTTCGGGAGTTCAGTGCTCAAACATCATATTCCCAGAAATGAAGTCAAAAGATACGACTCATCACTGCATTCCTTCTCTAAAAGAGAATGCGAACTCTGTGTATGAAGAAAAGTAAATACAACTAATTTAAAGTTTCTTAGTCCTTGCAATCTGCATTCTTTATTATTTAGCATCTCTTCTTTGTTTTGTGCCCAACCCCAATGCCCCTTTAAGTGTTCAAGAAAAGGAAACCAAACTCTGTCCACCGAGAAAATAAAAATAAAACTAATTTAAATCTTTTATTCCTTGCAAGCTGAATACTCTTTAATATTTAGCATCTCTTGCTTGCTCTGCATCAAAGCAACCTAATGTTAAGATTTTTAGTCACATATCTTGGAAGTTGCATCTATCTATTTTATGGCATTGCAACCCGTACCTTCTTTTTGCTTCAACATTATGCAGCGGTTTTTTTTTTTTTTTTGATACCTCGACTACAATCCACTGCAGAAGTAATTTCTCATAAGAATATTTTCACTTGCCCGCTGAAAATGTGCAAAGCAGCAAAGCCTTTGCCTATCGAGCTAGAATCTCTTGAGAATGAAAAGATAAACTCATTTTTTTATTCATTGAGAGGATGCCTATCGTTGATTAGGTTAAGATGCAAAATTCCACTGATGCAAGGCAGAAACTCATTAGCAGTAAATGGTACGAAGTCTCATATTCAAACCTTGGGCCGGGGATTTCAGTGCTCAAACATCATATTGATATTCAGAATTCCTTCTTTAAGTGTCCAAAAAGCTATGTCTATTGTCTATCAGGGAAAGAAAAGGAGAAAAGGCAACTAATTTAAAGTCTCTTGCTTGACAGCACCTCTTTATTACTATTTAGCATCTCTTTATTGCTTTGTACCCAGGCCAAGTACCAAATTCTTACTTGTACATGTAACTATGGTTTGTAAAAGCTGGTCAAGCAAGCTTTAAGTTAAAGGAGATATATCCCAGAATTCACTTCCATATATTAATTTGTAATGCATCCCATACCTTTTCTTTGCATGCTGCAACAACAATATGCAGCAACTCCTATTTTATGATACCTTACCCAAAATCTACTGCAGAATTCTTTTCTCATAAGAGTTTTTTCACTATCCCTTGTAAGAGATTTTTTCAGAGATATCCATATTTACTTTTCATCTTACAAAACAGTTTCTTCTGGGGTTCATCGAGAGAGCTAGTTTCCACTGTTGAAGAAAAGATACAATGCTTACAAAATTGCCTGAAGAAGTCACAAATTTGTGGAACAAAGGGGAGATTCGAGGAATGGTTTTTCTTAGTCTCTTACTACAAACCATCCTCATCATATTTGGTTCTCAGCGAAAGACCATTGCCAGAAGCTGGATCAGGATTCTCGTTTGGTCTGCATATCTATCAGCAGACATGGTAGCAACTGTTGCATTGGGTAATCTAGCCAGGAGCCAAGGAGATTCATCAAGTGACGGTTCAAAAAAAGCAAACAATCCCATGCAGGCATTTTGGGCACCTTTTCTACTCCTGCACCTTGGTGGACCAGACACAATCACTGCATACTCAATTGAAGATAACGAATTGTGGTTAAGGCATTTACTTGGTCTTGGAGTCCAAGTCGTAGTGGCTTTTTATGTCTTCTCAAGGTCTTGGGGTAGCGGTATCCTCACATTCATAGCAATCCCAATGTTCATTGTTGGCATTATAAAGTACGCAGAGAGGACTTGGGTGCTCAGTTCTTCAAGCTCTGAGGGCTTGAAAAAGTCAAATCTCTCAAAATTTCGGCCTTTTTATCCATTAAAGGCATTATCAAAAAAACGTGATCAAGCTCTCGAGGGAAAATATCTTCTTCAAGCTTATACTTTTTTGGGTATATCCATGTTTATGATGCAGGATCTTGTCCCTGGCATTCCTGCACTAATAAAAAGCCAGGTGCTGATTTCCAAAAATACAGCAGAAGACGCCTTCAAGGTAGTAGAGATTGAGCTTGGATTAATATATGATATGCTTTACACTAAAGCGCCCCTGATTTACTCTCGTGCCGGAATCATTCTTCGCTCTATCAGTTTTCTGCTCACATTTACTGCGCTTATTTCCTTCCAAATCCTGATTGATAAGCATGCCTACTCAACTATCGACATTACAATCACGTATTTATTGTTTGCGGCCGCTGTTTTTCTCGAGTTTTATGCTTTTTTATGCCTTGTTTTCTCTGACTGGACAATGATTTGGTTGACTGATGAAGGAGGGAACGCCCTGAGTAGTGCTCTTTATTCTCTGATAAGGAAGTTAACTAGAAGCAAGAGGTGGTCGAGATCCATTGCACAGTATAACCTGATAAGCTCTTCCATTGAAAACAGGCCACTTGGATGTTTGAAATCGCTGGGAATCAATGAAAAGATGAGGCAGATTTTTGTGCATCGGGTGGCTATGAATGTTGATCTAAAACGTTTTATTTTCAAACATCTTCAAAAGAAAGCTGAGAATACGAAGGAAGATTTTTCTTTAATTGATAAGAATCGCAGAAGTAAAATAACTGGTCAGAGGGGAGATGGTGTGCTAGAAAGAGAGGGACTGTTACAGAACTACATGTGGTGCACGACTGAAGTAGACTTCAGTCGGAGCATTCTTGTATGGCATCTCGCTACAGAGATTTGTTATCTTGGTGATAAAGATGCAAGTAATGCCTCCAAAGAATATTGTGAAACAAGCAGATGTCTATCTGAATACATGATGTATCTTTTGGTGATGAGACCAAATATGCTCTCTAAAGGAATCAATGATGAGGGATATCTAGATACTTTGCAAGACTTGCAGCGTCTAAATCCGAACAAAACAAGAGGTGATGAGGCGAAGAAAGGTGTTGTTGATGGAATTTTGCGTTCCGAATTATCTCTTGATGATATAACGTTTCAAAGTCTCTGGAAAATAGCAAAGTCAGTGGTAATCGGTGGGGAAAAGCTCGCCAGGCAATTGCGGTCATTGGAATCTAAGAAGCGTTGGGAGATGATAAATGAAGTTTGGATAGAAATGCTTGCATATGCAGCAGCTCATTGTCCATGGAAAGAACATACTCATCAACTGAGAAGAGGTGGAGAGTTACTCACTCATGTCTTCCTTCTCATGCTACATTTTGGTTTGAGCGAACAGTATGAATTCACGCGATTTGACGGTGACGAAGTTAGTGTATTGGAGTTTTTTTCATCGGTAAGTATTCCAAAAATCTCTCTCAAGTACATTGCTGGATGTGGACTACATTTCTTGTTCTTCATTTTGTTTAACTTGAAATGGTTGGATGATTTTTAAAAGGTTGTACTCTCTCCTTCACAAATTAAACCTCGAGTTGTTGTGAGAAACAAAATTCATATCAATTCTCTATATTTCTGATATGAATAGTCTGTTCTTAATTGAAAAAAAAAAACAAAAAATAACATATCATAATAGCTTGCTGAATGTCATGGATTATTTTGTTAGTGTCATACCAGTTATTTTTAAAATATTTTTATTTAAAAATATATTAAAATAATATTATTTTTAAATTTATTTTTTATATCAATACGTGAAAAAAATTATTTTTTTAATATTTTTAAAATACAAAAATAAATACATACGAAGAATTTCAAATTTTTTTATTGAATAGGCACCATATCAAAGTTTTATCTTATGATATCATAGCTCAATCCATTACTATATATTTTTCTCAAATCATTAATAAGTGTGGTCAATATTGATGTCTTTGTGTCTAAGAAAACTATGGAATAAATGATTAATATCATATATTTTCTTTTATTAATTGATGACTTCTTGAATTTTGCATTTCTTTCTTAAAAAGGACGAGAGTCGAAAATATAAGTCGGCCGTAGAAAAGTACGCAAAAGGTATTGTAGACATGTCAATGTCAAAACCCGTCGAGGTACGATGCTGATTTCCTCTCTCACCGTTCTTTTTCACAAGTAGATTGTATAACAGAAGAGTCTCTTTACTTCTGCAAAGCACAAGTCTCTATTTTACAAAAATGCATGAATGATTTGTCAAGTGCGGCAATAATATTTTCCTAAGAGTAATTGGATTTTATTTTTATTATTATTAGTGAGAGATCTCGGAAAAAAGAAGTTTGAAATACATTGATAAATTTATAGTAAATTGTCCATAAAAAATTAAAATACTTACAAGTATCTCACAAAATTAATATTAGAAAATAGAAGACTATACAAAATATGTTTGATATATATTGATAAAATTATAAATATATACATTAAATTATTTATATGTGTAAATTCTCATATTAAGATCTTCTAATTTCTTTTATATACATGCCATGTGTTATTATGTAATTAAATGAGGACTTTTTATTTTTATATTTTAGTGGATAGGCACTCCACCAAAGTTTTCTTACAATGTATGATCCTCAGATGATTAATGAGTCCGGTCAACAAAAAAACTATGAAATAAATTATTAATATTATATATTTACTTTCGTTATGTTAACCGATGATTACTTGAATTTTCGAAAACAAATTGAATGACGTCTCACCGGAATCTCAATATTGCCAGGTCTTATACAGATATTTGGCTAAAACTGCAGACACGTCATTGTCAGGTTCCGATGAGGTACGCTACCGATTTCCTAGTTCTCCTCACGTAGATTACATAATGTAACGATACAAAATTTAGGATATAATAAATTTATTATTTATAATGTATTGGTATTAAAAATAAATTTAAAAAAAATAAAAATAATTATTTTAATATATTTTTAAATAAAAACTATTTTAAAAATCAATCAATAATAAAAAGGTTATCAACACTATGATATCATAGCTAAATCAATTACCAAATATGATCCTTAGGTAAGTTATTAAAGGTATGTTTAATTTTTTTTTCAAAAGTGTTTTTAAAAGAATTTAAAAAAAATTTATTTTTTTAATTCAAATTAATATTTTATTACACTTTTAATTCATTTTGATATGTTGATGTCAAAAATATTTTTTAAAAAATATATATTTCATGTATTCTCAAATAAAAAACACTTTGAAAAGGAAAAGCAACCACTACCACACTCCAAAATACTCCTAAAAAAACTACAAAATAAATAATTAATTAGATATTTGTTTTTGTTTACCGGTGACTACTTGAATTTCTGATAACAATTGAACGATGCTTCACTACAATTTTTATTTTTATTTATTTGAAGGAGGAAGATGAAGAACATCTCCTGGCGTTAATTCAGAGATAATGCAGGCATGTTAGTACCGTCCAGTCCCTCTGAAGTATGATACCGATTTCCTTCCTCGCTATCCTTTTTCTCAAGTAAATTGTATAATGGAGCAGTGCAGAATCAATTATATACAACAATGGATGAAGGATTTGTCAAGTCCTTCGATCGCAAGGCAACAATTATAGAAATTCTTTTTTTTTTAATATCATGGAAAAAAAGTTCTTAAAAAGATTTTAGTATCATTTTTATTGAATTTAAAGCATGACACCTTAATGGCCAAGTTACCATTGCTAATTTTAGAAACTAGAGGGATAATATTGGAAAAGCTTAAACTATAGGATTAGAAGAAAATGTTAATCAATCTATAGAGATAAAAATAAAATTTATCAAATAATATTTTTGAGCATCATATATGTCATTCAATGTTGATTTTAAGCCCCAATAAAAAGAAATTCATTTTAAATCAAGTTGTGTGATTGATAAATCAACATTAGAATAGATGTTTGGGCATGAGTGGCCCAGTACCTAGCTCTTTGAGAGCTCTCAAGGGCCTTGTACGTGGGCTGAAAGCTAAACCCACGTGTCATTTTTTTATTTGACTAAAGAAGCATGTAACAAGACGTCCATTTTTTTAATTTACTAGCAAACTTTAATCAATTAATATCAGGAAATTAGTCTCTCTATATATTTATATTTTGGAGTGGGAAATGAAATTGAAATTCAAGAGACTCCTAATTTCAATTTTTAAATAAAAATAAATTGTGTTTATTAATGAAATATCAACTAATTACCTCTACTGAGTTCCAACATGGTTATTTTGAAGATGAATGTGGAAGAACTTAAAAAGATGGTGGCAACTAAAGAACAAAAGCTCAAGCATGGAGGACTGGCGCTCTTCCAGGAGGCTCACCAACACAAAATAACAATAATCAATGGAATCAGAGTATTATTAGCTTTTGTTAAGTTGTGTCCATAATTATTTAAGTGAGTTAACTAAAACAAATCATTTTTATTCATTATTTACATGTGTTCTTCAGACTTAGATTAATAATTTATTAATTTCATAGTTGGTCCTAAAAATGAACAATTTCTTTTCTTTTCCTTTTGCCAATTTTGCATAGAATCTCTCCGAAGGAATATGGAGACCTAATGTGGGTTTAATGGCAATAAAGCGTTGGCTTATAAATAGATGCTATGATATTAGTTTTTTTAATATAAAAAAATTAAATAATGTGGGGTAGAGTTGACTTAATATGACCAGATTAAGCTAATATTTTTTTAAAAAAATATTAGATTTAACTTGAAAAATTGATTTGATTTTAAAATAAAATTGAATTAACATTTTTTTTAAAAAAAATATTGAGATACAAAAATATTGGATTGATTTGAACTTCACGACTTAACCCACCTAACACGTAATTCAGGTACAGGATGTTTATTTGAGATTACTATAATACTATAGAAAGTAAATCAAAATAAATCATGAAAACTAATTAAAAATTAAAAAAATATTTAATGATAAAATTAAAAAAAATATTGAAAATAATAAAAACTTAATATTGAAAAATTAAATTAAAAACAAAATCAAAAAATAAAAATAAAACCTAGGAGAGTGGGCTGAGTGGCCATGGATCTTTTTTATAATTTATTTTATTATTTTTTTCCTAAATGGAATTGAAGTTAAACAATGCAACAGTTCATGTGTCATTCGTAATCCATAATCAATTAAAATGTTTTGATATGATTTATAGATGTTCATTAAACACTTTTATTTAAAGTGAAAATAATTCAGAATTTGTTTTAAAAAACAATTATAGTCTCAAATCATAACAAAGTTTCTTTACTTTCCTTGCAAACAGGCTGGTCTAGCAAGAAGAGAGAATTGTTTTTGTGATTCGACATTAAAATTATTTTTTATAACATATTTAGATTTAATTTTGAATTTTAGGGATTAAATTAAAGAGAATAAAAAATAATATACAAAATATAAAAAAAAAACTTTTAAAAGTAACCACTACAATACTTTCAAATATCCCCCAAATACTCTCTTATTTAATTAGATATCAAGTTTTAATCAATTAATATCAAGAAATTAGTCAAATTACTTCTATATTTATTCAAACGAGAAATTAAATTGAAATTCATGAGACTCCTAATTTCTATTTTTAAATAAAAATAACTTATATTGATTAATCAAATATTTGTTAATTACTCATGTCGAGTTAACAATGTTGCTATTATGAAGGAGTTGAAAGAACTTAAAAAGATTATAGTAGATACAAAACGAGAGCTTGAGTAATTGAGATCTTCTTTAACAGCATCAACTCCACAGCAAGGAATTGATTCACTTACAAGAAGTTTGCCAGCACAAACTGATGGTCATTTTTTTACAGAGTCAATTCTTGTTTTGTTACTGTTAGTGATTGTGTTTAATTGTATTTATAATTTACCTTTGCTTTGAATTGTTCAAGCTGGTGGGTAGACTATAATCTCCTAGTTAGCTTTTTGGTCCGGTCATGTTCATTAAGTTTTAAAATTTTGAAATTAAAATCGAATCTTACTGGTTTTTTTTTAATTTTTTAATTAGTTAATTTGATATTGTTTTTCTCGGTTTGTTTTTTTCAATTAATTTTTTTATTTTTTAATTTAATTGATTTTTTGATTTTTTTTAACCCCTACCATTGGTGATGCTAAGTAATCATTAGTATTGGATGAAATTTTATATATAAAAAAATCACTTTACTAAGTGCCAATTTGTTTTTATGTTGTAAAAGTATTTTCAGATTTTTTTTATTTTTATTTTAAATTAATATTTTTTAATAATTTTAGATTATTTTAATATGTTATATCAAAAATAAATTTTAAAACATAAAAAATATATTATTTTAATATATTTTTAAATAAAAAATTATTATTATTATTATAATCTTAACATGCTATAAATTGTTACCCGACAACTTTCAGTGGCAGTATTTTTGGGTAAGGTATCAACAAATATAAATTACTGCAGAATATGTCATATCAAGAAAAAAAAAATAGAAAAAGCTATGCATTAAATTAGTACCTTCCTTCTTTTTTTTTTTCTTCTTCTTCTTCTTCTTCTTCTTCTTTTTTTTAATATAAAACAACATACAGATTAAATTAAGCAAAAAAAAGATAGCTAGCAATTTATTATTAAGTATTTTTTTATTTAAGAATATATTAAAATAATTTTTTATGTTTAATATTAACATATCAAATTAATTAAAAAAACACTAAAAAATATTAATTTAATATTTTTTAAAGTCAAATATAATCAAATACAATTTCAAATACAAAAACAAATAGTAAATAAGATGAAGGCTAGAGAATAAACAAAACAAAGAGTAGCCACAAAGGAAAATTAGATGGATTGATGTGGTTTGATATTTGTTTCACATTATTTATATTATTTTATATTTTAGGTTAGTTTTCTAGCCTTTTTAAAGGCATTATAAACCTTAGAAAATTTTATGATGCACAAGTTATAACTAGTGGTATCTTATTAGTCACTCTATAAAATTTACTTTAAATTAAAAGACATACAAAAAAAAACAGAGAGAATAAAATTTATGTCTCACCAAAAATAATAAGAATACCTCCACATAGGATTTCTCTATCTTATTTTATCTATTTTTATTTTCATAATAGTTTCTAGAGAGTAATTACTAGAATATCACTAGTTATAGCTTAAACACCATAAAAAAATTTATAAGTCTTCTATAAAGGCAGACTTTGTTAGATTAATATTTTAAAAATAAAAATAAAATTTTAAGGTTCTTTCTGTTTTAACCATATTTCATCATATTCAAGATAATGTTTTTTTAATATTGAGAAGACGGCATATTTGATCAACTCAAGCTTTACGACTTAACCTGCCAGATCCATGATTTGAGTTAGAGAACTCCACTGGGTCTAAGAACTTTGTTTTTTGAGCTATTTTTTTACTTAATTATAGAATAACAAAAATAAAAGCTTGTGAAATCGAGCACAAATCAAATGTCGTAATGTTTATCTGAGACTGTAATAACCTAATAGAAAACAAACTGAAAAAACTTATAAAAATAAATTCAAAATCAAGCAAACATTGAAGGATAAAACTAATAAAAAAAGATAAAAATAAAAAATGCAAAAAAAAGCCACCACCTTCGTTGTTCATATGAACAATGAAGGAGGTGAGTTTACACCAATTCTTTTAGATTCATTTACTACCTATTTGACCCGCACTCCATCATAGATCAATTCTTTTTTTCCTTAAAAAAATTATATATGAAAGCTTTTCCAATGTATTTTTGCATATAAAAAAAATCATAAGTGTAAATCAAAAAGGCTTACACATGGTAATGAAATTTTTATTTATTCAAAAATTAATAGAAATAGACAAACATAAAATTGATTGAATAAAAAAAAATTATGCAAGGTTACAAATATTAGAACTATTATCCAAAAATTAATATTTGTTATTTAAAACATAAAAACAATTATATATGAATTAAATATTTTTGACCTAAAAATCTTTTTTCAACCCATTTTTTACCTAAAAATCTTGAAAACATAATAGAACCTTGATAAACCAATCAGTAACTTAAAAAAAAACCCAAAAAATCATTCCAAAACCTTAAATAAACTCGAAATCAAAACAAATTTCGAGCTCAGATTTATTTCTTAAATAATTTCAGGGTAAAAAAAACACCTAAGATGAATTTTCCTCACCAAATAGAACTATTTAGTACCAAGATCTATTGTTTTGATGGCTAGAATATGTGTAAATGATAATTTTCTCTTTCTATCACTGAAATCTAGCAACTTTCTCTCTCAATTTGAATCTAGAAACTAATAGATAAAAATAAATTAAACCAAAATTGATTTTTTAAAAAAAAAACCTTAAAAATTAGAGGGTCCCAATTATATAATTCTTAAAGAATAAGGACTAAGTTGAATATTTCATAACAATTTCAAAAACACCACCCATCTTCTCCTCATGTTTAACTTTAATCTATTTTTTTTTTAATTTTCCCTTTTCTTAACAATTTTAGCTAAATTAATTTTAAATTAGGTCCTTAAAAGGAAGAATTAAAAAAAACAAAAAAAAAACTTGGACACAGAAAATCCGGTGCCACTTTAATCAATTGTTTTTTTTTAATTTGTCTTTTCTAAACATTTTTATCTAAATTAGCTTTAAATTAGGTTCTTAAAGGGCATAATTAAAAACAAAACACTTGGGCACACCATAATAAAATTGAAAACCAATAAAACTTTAATAAAAGGGTCAAGAGAAAAAAATAAAATTTAGAAACTAATAAATAAAAAAAAATAAAATTTTAAACCAAATTTGATTTAAAAAAAAACCTAAAAAATTAGAGGGTCCCAATTATTATAATTCATAAAGAATAAGGACTAAGTTGAATATTTCATAAAAATTTCAAAAACACCACCCATCTTCTCCTCATGTTTCACTTTAATCTATTTTTTTTAATTTTCCCTTTTCTTAACAATTTTAGCTAAATTAATTTTAAATTAGGTCCTTAAAGGGAAGAATTAAAAAAAACAAAAAAAAAAACTTGGACACAGAAAATCCGGTGCTACTTTAATCAATTGTTTTTTTTAATTTTGTCTTTTCTAAACATTTTTATCTAAATTAGCTTTACATTAGGTTCTTAAAGGGCAGAATTAAAAAAAAAAAAAAAAACACTTGGGCACACCATAAACTTTGATTGAATAATGAAATTGAAAACCAATAAAATTTTAACAAAAGGGCCAAGAGAAAAATTAGAAACTAAAGGAATAAGAATCAAATTGAAAAAAATAATATATGATAAAATTAAAAACATACAAAACTTTTATAAAAAATCAAGAAAAAAAATTAAAAGTAAAAAGAATAAGGACTCAAATTGAAACAATCAAAACAAATATGACCAACTTGTACTTTTTAAGAAAGGAAAGAGAAAAGAAAGAAAAAAGTCATTGATTACAAACCACCCATCATTTGTCAACATGCATCATATTAGGAGAAAAAGTACATAACATAACTTCTAAAAAGATAGTAAAAGGCGATATTTGACTGCCATATGTCA
The DNA here is from genome assembly GCF_000002775.5 of Populus trichocarpa. Lineage (NCBI taxonomy): Eukaryota > Viridiplantae > Streptophyta > Magnoliopsida > Malpighiales > Salicaceae > Populus > Populus trichocarpa. Next base: position 8,244,993 of record NC_037299.2, on the reverse strand, counting down.
CTGCACTTGCCACGCAAAAAGTGCAGGTTACCCTACTTGTTGGTGTATGCTTGTCTCGTGTCAAAATCTTTTATTTTTTTATTTTTTATATTACAGAAAGATAAAAAGGATCCAAACCCCACCTAAAATAACATAAAAAAACCTAGATATAAAGACAAAAATGCCCTTCAAAGAAAGCTTTAAAATAACTTATCTTGAAGGCATTGAAGTACTTTTACTGTTTATTTAAAACCCCCTGACAAAAGCTTTATTTTTTCCCTACCTGGAAGGTTATTTTAGTACCTCCACCGTAAAAAAAAAATATGCAAAACATTTGTCTTTCTATAAAAAGGATAAAAATACCCTTCGCTCTCAGTCTTCATTTTTTTAGGTTGAGAGGAGCAAAATAGGGATAACAAAGTGGATTGAATGTTGACAATTACATTATTTTCCCTGCTACTTATAGAGTTTCAGAGAGCTAACGAATTATTTGAAAGTGTGATAATAGTTATTTTTTAAAATATTTTTTATTTATAAATAAATTAAAATAATATATTTTTTAATTTTTTTAAAAATAATTTTTAATATCAACACATTAAAACTATTTAAAAATAACAAAAAAAAATTATTTGAAATAAAAAAAATTTAATTTTTTTCAAAAACATTTTTAAAATATAAAAACGCAAGCATCAAGCATGTGACTATTTAGGTATCTTTTCCGTTGGTGTGGCAAAGACACGGTTGGCAAAACGCATCTCAACTTATTTCGGCTGCGTTTATTTTCAAATAGGTTTTGCATTTGCGGTGAAACAAATATAACAAGGTATTTGGTAACAAATCAAATCGCGTTTTATGCTGCGGGGCCCACTAAAAAATTAAGTTTGAAACACAATTTTTGTGAAGTAGTTTTTACATGCTTTTTTAATTGAGTTTTGTAAAAATTCCTAAAACCCTGTTTAATTTTGCATTTCAAAAGCGTTTTTGAAAAAAATTAAAATTTTTTTCTTTTTTTCTTTTCTTCAAATTAATTTTTTTTTTGTGTTTTCATATCATTTTGATGCGCTGATATCAAAAATAATTTTTTAAAAATAAAAAAATATTATTTTAATGCATTTCCAATTAAAAAACACTTTGAAAAGCAACCACAACCATACTCTCAAACACAACTACCAAACATTTTATACATATTTTTTGCTACACATAAACTTTAACCACAATTTTTACTAAACACGTATTTAAATTCAACTAATCACAACTGACTGTACTTTTTTAAAACTTATTTTTTTAAATCGTAACCACAAAAACTACCTCAAAAACAAACGCACTCTTCATTTCTCTAAAGTGTTTAATGCCACTTTTTATAGGGGTGAGTAAAAAAACTGAAAAACCGATTAAACCGAGAAAACCAGAAAAAATAACCGAAAAACCGTACCATAAAAAAAACCAATTAAAAAAAACCGAACCGAACCCAAACAAAGCCAAATTAGAAAAAAACCGAGTCAAACCGAAACAACCGAGCCAAACCGGTTTTTATCCTAAAAATCGAACCGAACTGAACTGAAACCGGTCGGTTTGAATTGGTTTTAGTTTTTTTAAAAAAAAATTAATTTGGTTATTTTTTTTAATAAAAACCAAACTGAACAAAAAATTATCACCCCAATCTTTTCATTCCTTTTAATCCATGCGTGTTCACTTTGAACTGTGCCATGAACAAAGTGAAACTGTAGGACTTTTTGTATGAAGATGCTCTGGAAAAAGTTTCTCACATCTTGTTAAAGCTTCATGGAATTGTTTCAATGAAAGAAGTTAAAACTGTGGCCCATCATTTTTGCGGTTGTTATGCTGGACAGGCTACGAAGTGGAATCGTGCTGGCAAAATTATTTGCCTTTTGAATTCTAGTCCACATCACAAAAGAAAAGGCTAAATTACAAGGTAAATTTATGGCGGCCATGGACACATTTTTCTCTTCACCATGGTATAACTAACTTTTTGTTATTCTAAAAAAAAAAAATTCAAATATCTTGGTGTTGGGATATTTTAATCTTTTCACACTATCTATTAATTATTAAAAAATTAATTAAAAATATAAGATTTTTTTCCAATTTTCTAAGTATGGTAAAATGATCTAATCATCCTCTACATCAAAGTTTTTTAAAACTAGCATATGGGTGCTTATGTCTTTTTGATCTTTGTACTCTGATTTTTTTTGTTATTACCAGTTTCATCAGGGATAATTTGATCTTTTAAAAGAAATTACTTAATATTTTAATTGAAAAAGCTGCTAGCATATGAGGATACCTATACACTATAGGAGGCTCACGTAGTGCTTCTTGGTGGCAAAAAATATCATGTTGTCGTGTCTTCAAAAGCTCTACCACGCCTTTTTCTTCTTAGCGCGATGTGTGTTAGCGGTGATGGGATGGTTTATCACCGATGGAGCTTTCTTTACTCTTTTTTTTTTCTTTTCTCTCTCCCTAAAAAATTAAAGGTTGATCATTTTTGTTGTTGATAATTCAACTTCAGTCCTTATTTTTTTATTTATTTTTTTTGTTCTTGATCCTTTTATGAAAGTTTTATTTGTTTTCAATTTCATCACTCAATCCTAATTTGTCATATATTATCTTTTTCAATTTGGTTCTTATTCATTTGATTTCTAATTTTTTTCATTGGTCTTTTTGTAAGACTTTTTGTTTTCAATTTCATTCTTCAATCCAAATTCATAGTATATTATTTTTAAAAATTTGGTCCTCATTCTTTTAAATTTTTTTGTCATTTTGTTAAAGTTATTTTTCTTTTTAATTTTACCATTCAATTTTTTCTTGGCATTTTTGTAAAACTTTTATTGATTTTCAATTTCATCATTCAATTCAAATTTATAGTATATTATTTTTTCCGATTTGGTTGTCATTCTTTTGAGTTTTTTTTTTGTCTTTTTGTTGAAGTTATTTTTCTTTTTAATTTCACCCTTCAATTAAGAATTTGTAATTTCCCTCTAATTTATTTTTTATTTTGATTTTTATACCCATTCTTTTAATTACTTTTTTTTATCCTTTTGTGTGATTTTTTTCTTCACAATTTCATCATTCAACATTTAATTTATTAGGGGTTAGGCTTTATATTTTCTCATGTATGGTGTTTCTAATCTAATGACTCAGATCATATATTTAAAAAGTTAATAAGGGTCGACATCTTTTTTGGTTTATTTTTTTTTAGTTTCATCATTTGATATTAATTTATTTTTTAGTAAAAAGGCTTTGTGGTTCTCTTTGTTTTTTTTTTTATGTATCAAGTTATCCTGACTTCATGAATTGGGATATAAATTTGACAGGTTAACTCAGGTTGACTCACCTTTTATTGCCTAGATTACATGTCTATCGCTAACTTGAGCTGACTCATGTTGGTTTTTTGTTTTTCTATAAAGTTTTTTCAATCCATATTTAATTGGATGAAAATTAAACCCCGAACAAGTTTTTGTGATTTTTTTGTTTTTTTTTTGTATTGTTGTCTATATTTTTATATAATTAAAATAAAACTAATTTTTTTACCAGTTAAAAATATAACTCGATTAATAAAATTTTCATTTTATCTTTAAATACATTTACAGAACCTAAACATTGTGTTTGACATAAAAAAAAAATGTGAATTCACGGAGTAGTGGAGGCCCACATATAGTGTAAGTTAAATCCCACCTATACTTGCACGATAGTAGCCATAAAAATAAAAAAAGTTGTACACGTGTTCACTTTTTGTGGTAAGATGATGGTTATCCAGGTGGGGAAATCTAGCAATATATTGTTATAATACCATATCTATTATATACCTTCAATTGTAACCTTTAATTTTTTGTTTTTCTCTTTTAAAATATATTTCTACCAAATTGTTAAAATTGATGGTTATGTTCGTATCATGTGAGTGATTTTAATATAAATTGATGAATATATACTTTTAAGTCTATTTTAGGAAACAATTATAAGGTTTTTTTTTTTTTTTTACTTGAAAGGTATTTTTCTATTGAGTTGGTTAGTTTATATTGAAATTCCCATGTGTAGTGTGCGCAACCATTAATTTTAACAATATGGAATTACTTGCTTTTTTAAGAAGTGGGATCTGCTGTCACAATTAGCAATTAACTAGCCTCGGTTTATGTTTATGCGATTAGTTGTGGGGCACAATATTTTTTTTGGTGTAAAAAATAATATTTAGATATTGAAAAGTGAAAAAAAAAAAACATACGCATGTATAATTGATAAGTGATGTAATAAGGATATGTTTTTAGATGACTGAAAGAAAAATAAAATTTAATTTTAATAAATTACAAATTCATTTTCCAAACAATAAGGTTGTGTGAAAACATGTAGCGATGTATTTTTAGATGGCTGAAAGAAAAAGAAAATCCAATTTAAAAAAATTAAAAATTCATTTTTCAAATAATAAAGTTGTGTGAAAATATGTAGCGATGTGTTTTTAGATGGCCGAAAGAAAAGGAAAATTCAGAGAATGTCGATTTTTTTTTGCTTTTTAAAATCCTTAATTCAATTTAATTGAGTTCCAAACCTTTTAATTTTTTTCTCAAATGTAATAAAAGATATTAGACAATGTCATTTGCTTAAGCTATTCACTTAAACAATTCGTCAAGTACGTACTTCTATTATAGGTATCGAAATTAATAATCCTTAATATGCCTTAAAAAACAATTTTATTATCAAATAAAAGGAAGATTTACAATGATTTGACACGAAAATTAATTATTAGAGTTGTTTTGTTATTTTTAATAAGAAACACTTCATGAACACTTGCAAATTGGATGAAATATTTAACAATCACTCATAGTGAATGACTCTAGGGGTGATAATGTCTAATATCTCTTACTTTAAGGGAAAATGAAAAAAAAAAAAGTTTGAGATTCAATTGATAATAAGGTAATATAGTAGGACGAAATCGAGGTTTCTCCTTTATTTTTCTAGTAAATAATGAGCCTCAAAATCAGAATGATTTAGGCAACATTTGGTAACGGTGTAAATCGTATTTTATAAAAATTTTAATTTTTTTTATTAAAAATTAATTTTTTTATATATTTTAAATCGTTTTGATACGCTGATTTCAAAAATGATTTTTAAAAAATAAAAAAACATAATTTTGATGTATTTCGACACGAAAAACACTTTTAAAAATAACTGTAACTACACTCCCAAACAGGCTAAGATGAGATTAGCAAAAACTGAGACGATTGCCATTGAACATGTTGTTAATTAGTTGATTTTTTTATTATTATTAATATAGTTTATGCTATGTTCATTAATATTGAAGTCCCAAGACTGGTGAAGTTGAGGTGCCATCCTGAAAGGAATGTCACATATTATAACGCTGAATTAAAATCATATTTTCTTCCATTTTTTATTTATAATAATAACAAAAAAATCAAGAATATCAAAACATGAAAACTCAATTTTACCCATTCCATTGAGGGTTTTTAATTTTTCTAATTAGTTTTGAATATAAAAGAAAAGGAGTTACGAATAAATTTTTTTAAAAACTATATTATAAGAATAAAAAAGAAAAGAAAGTGAAACAAGTCTTGCTTCATTAGAAACAAATAAATATATAGAAAATTGAACTTTTTGAAACTATCAATGACTAAGCTACTTTATTGGAGATAATTATTGTAGGGTGCAGACTTTGTTGATATTTGGTTTGATATCTATCGGACAAGATCTTGCCATGATCTTATTTTTTAAAATAATTTTTATTTAAAAATATATTAAAATAATATATATATTTTTTCAAAATTATTTTATCACAAGTACTTCAAAATTATTTAAAAACATAAACAAAATAAGAAATTTTCTGTTTGCGCTACAATTCAAACAAACGTTAAAAGTTAAAACTCCGCCACCACAAATCGTTCCCGCCGGCCATCCTTCATCCATCAAAATCATCAAACCCTAAACACGACTTGACCTCAAAATCTTCTAACAACAAATAAAATTAACAAATTAGTGTAGATCTATTGTGTTTGAAGGTGAACGAGTGAGTTCATGTTATCACGGGCTCCCTGTTATTATATATTAAGAGAAAATCAGCAACTTTTTAAAACATGTATCCATCCCCCACCGTCACGGTAAAGTCATAAAATATATAGTAGAAGAACCACACAGCCTAGGCAACAAGAGAACTTGCATGGCAGTAAAGGACATTTAATTGGTGCCATTGAATCTTTGAGGATCCCTCCCTACAAATTCAATTTCTTTCATCAAATTCAAATGCGGACAAGCACGGATGTCTGCTCCGAGAAGCCCACCTAGAAATGCACCATACATGCAAACAAGTGCGAAATTTAGTAGTACAGTTTTCTACTCCAGACATAATACATAGATATACTGTTTTCCTTGAAATTCAAAAGGTCATAGAACAGCGGTGACCAATGGCTCCACCACCTATGTCTTGATGCCTCATTTCCCACCACCAGCACCACCAGCACCGGCACCAGCACCAGCACCAGCACCACCACCACCAAACAGGAAGTCCAGTGAAGATCCACCGCCAGGAGCTGCATGCACCTTTGTTGTTGGGCGGTCCTGAGCAGAGAATTTCCAGAAAATCACTTTAGAAAGAACATTGCCTTTTGTAATGAGGTACAAAATGGAGGAAATTGTATTATTTTTTTTTTGGACTAGTTGCCTTTGAATATCAGCAAAAAATGCATGTATACTCACCAGTCCAGCAAATAAAAGATACCGAATGCCAAAAATTCTAAAGCAGGAATAACAATCTATCAGAAAACTTCACTTTTCAGTCACATGAATCACCTACAACCACCACCACCTAAATCCATATACTGGTGCCAAACGTAAAATAACAATTATAAACTATCAACAAGCTTGCACTTGTTACGGTGAGGATGAAGCTTCAAGAAAGAGTTCAAAATTTTGAAACGTGACTGGAAACAAAGGGAAACAGAAAGATCTTCAGGTATTATCTAATGCTAGATAGAACACGAAGCCAGATGGCTTTTACAGGCATAAATGACAGCGTTACAGGCTGTTACAAGGCCAGTAGAGGTTACTTCCCTAGTTCAATCCATGTCTTTTGGTGAGGCACTATTAAACCTCTGGCTCTGGTCACATAAGCCTATTTCTGTTTACCAATCCCACCCATCAGCGTTTCAGAAGATAATGTCCATCTCATGCATAATGGTATAACTGTTATTCTGGAGTTTTAAATTGTGGGGCGAATGTGATGCATCGTGTCAATAAGCAAAGTTAAAGGCCTGAAAATGAGGAATCTTGATCTCTATGGAGCAGCAACTATGATATCGAATCCCATGGAATTCTCGAAATGGAGGAGCAATAATTTACCATGACACATGCATTCCTTTTCCAACCGAGTGTTCAATTATAAAGCTTAACCAGAACACATCCCTTTGTAACGAGGATGACAGACTTGCATTACAAATGTGGTAATAAAACTAACAATCAACCTTCACAGGTAGGATAAACTGAATCACCGAGTGAATTTTTAATAATAATAATAATAATAATAATAATAAATCTCTTGATAACCCCAAGGTTTCTATTTCACATCCAAAATGCTAGCTAGAATGTTAGGTTAGTGTCGGAGATTTATGACTAAAAATTGTTAATTATCAACTCTAGATAAGATCCAGTTTGAGTATTTTATCAGCATACCGTGAGAAAGTTGCCACAGTTCTGCCCATCAGCACGGAAATAGTTATTAGTGGTGTTGGGTTTTGCAGGAACACCAGCTGGAATCTGCTTGCTGACCTCTGCAGGCTCATTGGCTACAGGGAGGCGGCTGCTCTGAGGAGTCTCAGCATTGGTATTGGTGGGCTTTGGAACTGGAGGAGCAGGAGCCTCTCCACCTCCAAAAAGGTAGCCCAAAGAACTCTGTCCTCCGCCGCTGCTCACTCCACGTCCCATTATCTCGATCCAACTATTATATGAGAAACCCAAGAGAGGAGATGTTCGTTAACATATCAGAAACGGAAATCTAAGTCTTACTGGACAAGATTATGATGATCCCATCCCATCTTTGTATGGTTGCCGAGAAAACCTTAAATTAAAACAGTTTGTTCGATCTTGTTTTCCAGCATTTTCTCGAGAAACAAACAGATATCAGAAAATGGCATTGGTACGGAGAAAGAGAGAGAAAGAGAGAGAGGACTTACCTGTCGGTGATATTTTTCTTCTTAAATCTGATCTGAGGCTCAAGTGCTCTATCTCGCTCGAGGGACTGTAAGCCTCGGGGGTTGCTTTAAATTGACGATGCTGAATAATAGTGTGAAATTAATTTTTTTTTATTTTTCCCAATAAAAAGGGTGTTTTTAGGTCTGCTGGTATTCCATCAAAATTAAATCTTTTTTTAAATAATTTTAAAGACTTGATTTTTATATATGTATGGTACATTCAATAAAATCTAATAATTTTTTTTAAAATATTATCCTTTCAGTTGAATTTTGTAAAGAATAAAAGTAATGTGGTATTCAAAAAAGAGTAATTCTTCAATTTTATGAAAAAGTAGGATTAGAAAAAAAAAAAAGTAAACTTCTATTCAAATGCAATATTTTGTTTATTCAGAAAATTAAAAAAATAATAATTTTAAAACTTTTAAAATTTATACAAAATTTGAAAAACAAGTTTTAGAAGTTCTTTTTAGTTTTTGTTTACAAATTTTGAATTGTTTTTCAAATGATAAAAATTCATCAACAATACAATTTTTCTAGTAATTGTTTTAGCAATATAAAAGATTAAAATTATTTTTTTTATATTTATTTGGTGTCATAAATTTAATTTTTATTATACATATAAAATAAATATGTTTTTTGAGTTAATAATATAACTTTTTCATGATAATTTTTAGTTTGAGTTAAATAAAATTAATATTTTAGAATTAAATTATTATAGAATATTTGTCTGAATCTTTTATCCTGGGTCTTGGCTAGGGGTGTTCACGGTTCGGTTCGGTTCGGTTTAGACTTAAAAAACCAACCGAACCGAGTTATGTTAGTTTAGTGAAATATTAACCGAACCGAACCGAAATCCGGTTCAAATCGAACTGGTTCGGTTCGTTAAATTCGGTTTTTTTGGCAAAAAACCGAGAAACTTAATCCCATCACCAGAAAACCTAAAAATTCAACAAATCATGAAGTTAACAAAATCAACAGCAAACTTGAACTTATTATGAAACGAATATTTCTGCCCAACAACAACAACCATGTTTTCACATTGAAGCCATCCTTGTAGCCCATGATACATTTATATCAAAATTGTTTCGTAACATAGGAGAACATACACTGATTAAGAAAAAGTTTCAAATCAAATAGCCTCACAAGAGTTCAAAACATTATTCAGGAGAAAATAAACAAAATCTAAAAAGTAGAACTGAACTCTATCCTGCGTGCTGTAGATCTGGATTTGTAGATCTGCAAGAATAGAGGAGGATCGCGACAGCTTGCACATAAGTAAAGAGAGAAGAGAAGCCCTGCCTGCTGTAGATTTGGATTTGTAGATCTGCAAGAATGGAGGAGGATCGCGACAACTTGCACAAAAGTAAAAGAGAGAAGAGAAGCTAGGGAGATGAAGATGGAGATGTGGGTTTATGTTCGACCAGTAGTAAAGAGAGAAGAGAATGCAAAAGCACAGATGCAAAGCATTTGAGAACTTGAAAGGAAAAGGAGAAATGAGTTTTGAGGTGGAGAGGTGGTTTGCAATTTGCACAGACGGCGGCTTTTTGTGAAGGCAGGGGAGAGGGTGAGTTATGTTAGGGTTAGGCTAATTAACAATTTATACCCCTGCACAGATGGCGGTTTTTTAGGATATTTTGGTTGGGCTGGTTCGGTTTGCTGGTTTTAGTTTTAAAAACCAAAACCGGACCGGACCTGTTAAAATTTATGGTTTTAAAAATCAGTTTAATCGGTTTTTTATCTCGGTTCGGTTTTTTCGGTTAATTTTTCTTCGGTTTTCTCGGTTTTCTCGGTTAATCGGTTTTTTTGAACATCCCTAGTCTTGGCCCAGCCTTTGTTGAATTTTTTCTTTCTTGGACCCTTTTTGGTCATTGGGTTTTATAAAGAAAGGCTTTTTAGTATGAATTGTGTTGTTCCATTTTGTTTTTACATTTTAAAAGTATTTTAAAATTTTTTTTATTTTTTTATTTTTTATTTCAAATTAATAGTTTTTAGTATTTTTAAATCATTTTAATACATTAATATCAAAAATGATTTTTAAATAATAAAAAAATATTATTTTGATATATTTTTAAATGAAAAATATTTTGAAAAGTAATCACAATCATACTCCTAAATATAATATAAGTTTGCTAGAGAAAAAAAGAAGAAAACAAGAAGAAGAAGAAGAAGAAGAAGAAGAAGATGATGATCGAAGAATAAGAATGAAGAAGAAGAAGAGAAGTGAGATCTAAGTGAAGGTGGATTCGAGAATTTTTAAATCGCAGATCTAGTTTATTATACTCTGGAAACCGTGCAAATGTATGTATATATATATAACTGGGTAGCTTGAGGACTGGGTTATAAAGCAGAATATAAATAAGGGACTGAATTGTAACTTGTCTGTCAACAATCAGTCTTCTGGAGCAGAGTCCTTCCGCACACGCTAACATCTTAAACGGTATCCTTGCAAGAAAAAAATAAAAATAAAAATCGACAAGACTTCTCACTTTCCTTTTGATTTACTTGGTATCTTTCCTCCTCCTCCCTTCTTAAACAATTCTTCACCAATTTTACACTCTACTTTCAAATCGCGGCAATTTCTCTCAGGTTTTCTCTCTTCTCTTCTCTTTGATTTTATTTTTCTTTGAAGGTAACTGTTATCTGTTTCATTTGATTTTTCTATTGCTTTGATAAACCTCGTGTCTCTCTCTGTTTTTTTTTTTTTTGGAAAATAAGATAAGAGAGAAAATTAGGCTTCCTTCTTTTAGATTCAGTTTAAAAATTGGTTTATGTTAGTGTTAACAATAAGCTTATTTACAACTTGCAATTACCTGTAAATATTGGCTGCGTTCTTTAAATTAATCAATATTTTCATTTTGCAAATTTGGAAAATTGAAAAGAAAAGGATAAGAACAAGCTCAATCTCTCAGATAATGTCATTTTTTTTATTGGTTAGTGTTATTGGATCATATTATTTTGTTTACTTGTAAGTTTTATTGATTCATAGAATCCTGAATAATAACCATAACATTTCTTAAGCCTAGATTGTTGGTCCAAGGTAAAAAAATAAAAATAAAAAATTAACACAAGGTTTTAAATTCGATCATTTCTTTTGTTCTTTGTGAAATGCGCAAGTAAATTTGTGGTAGGATGAGATAATTCGAGTATGGCGCTCGATCATGATTCTGCTGAGGGAGATCATTTGGTGAATGTAGAGAGAGATAAATGCCTAGAGGATACAATCAACAACAATGCTTCTGAAGCAGTTTTCTCCGAGCAAGAGGGGGCGCTTCCGATTAAGAACATTGCTTTGCATTCAGTTCTCACAAAGGCCATATTGAAATATTCAAGAAAGAAGAGGAAGAGGGCTAAGAAAACTTCATCCTTACTTAAAGATACATCAATCGTAAATAATACTGTTCATTCAGTTCTCACAAAGCGCAAATGTAATGTACTACTGAAATATTCAAGAAATAGGAGAAAGAAAAGTTCATCCTTTGTATATCACAGGAAGATGATAGATTCACATGATTCCTCACAACATTGTGTGGAACCCATGGTGGTGGCAAGTCAAACTTCGTTGGATCAGTCAAATGAAGTTCGCTCCGTCCATGTCATGGAAAATAACGTAGAAAGAGTACAAGTTGTTGAGCATGCTGCACCAGTGCAGGTTGCGGCAAATGTTTTGGTTGAGATGTCCTCTGACTGTTCACCGGGTGACTTTGCATGTGAGGAAAGTAAGATCACTGAGATAAGGAACAGTGTTGGTGTGGAAGCTTCTGTCAAGGAGGTGAAGATTCCACAAGCCTGTGCACTGGAACGACCTCACACTGGACGTGTCACTAAAAAGCTCCTTATCCTTGATGTTAATGGACTTCTAGCTGATATTGTTTCATATGTTTCTGCTGGATATCAGGCTAACATAGTAGTCTCTGGGAAGTCAGGTGAATATTGCTGTGTAAAACGTCTTTGTATAGCTAGAATTTTCAAATGTTCTCCTTTCTCATTTAATTGTTAAATTCTAATTTCATCTCCACTTGTCTCTTTTCAGTTTTCAAAAGGCCCTTCTGTGATGATTTTCTGAGGTTTTGCTTTGAGAAATTTGATGTTGGTGTTTGGTCATCAAGAACCAAGTATTGTTCTTAGTTCATACCTGTGATTGTCTTAGACTCCATTTTTTAAAGTTTTTTCGTATTATTTAACATTAACATCATTGCTCTCTATATCTGTTTGCAAATTAGCGATTGTTTTGGTGGCCCTCATTGTATCTTAACTGTATTCTCGTTAATTGCAGGAGAAATGTGAACCCGCTGATTGAGTTTCTCTTTGGTGATTCAAGGCATAAGTTGCTCTTCTGCTGGGTAAGTATGCCTTTCAAATTTAATGCTCTCTTCTTTTGTGCATGTCAATAACTAAGGGAGCTCTGGGTTACATCCCATTCACTGTATTTTGGTGGGCATGAATGGAACAGAACAAAAGGGTGTTTGATGGACAACTTTCCATCCTTTTGAGCAGGTAATTGGACTCAATGTTACTGGTTCATATGGGGAGTTTTTCCTAGTGAAAGTAGTGCCGTAGAGTTTGCTCACTGTCTCTTTTGTTACTTCTGTTCTTTGCTGGATTAGATAATTTTTTTTTCCTGCTTGTAACATCAATAAAAAAGTTTTAAATTTTACGAGCATGGCTTTGCACTGAAAAAGTTATCTTGGCACTGGCAACAAGGCGTGATTTGAGCATTGGTTGCTGGTTTGATCATTTTAAGTTTAAGCAGTTCTTTTTCGGAATTACATCTAGGTGTTTTTGGCAGGATCACAACTCAATTTGATTGCTATAGAATAATATTTTTCTTTCAATAATGCTATTCTTATTGGAGGGATAGTTTTCTCTGAATGTCCTAAGAAATTTACAGTCAAACCTCTAATAGTTTAGGTGTCAAAACTATCTACTGATACATGGTACCTGAACTTCTGTTATCTATGTATTTTGGTTGAAGTTTAAAGAACTTCTGAAGTGCTTTGGTTAATCACTTCAAGATCTCTTAGGATTTTGTAAAAAACTCAATTCAGGCGACTTTATTGGCGTGGTGTTGTTGAAAGATGCAGCCACTTAAAGATCACATCTCTTGGCTGTTGTGTTATTGCTGCTGTAGCTTTTCTTTATCTTTTTTTTTTTGAGCTTAACAATGTTTAACTTATGATGATTTTTTTCATACAGGATCAATCTCACTGCACTGATACAGGATTCACCACAGTCGAGAATAGGAGCAAACCCCTGTTTTTGAAGGAACTAAAAAAAATATGGGAGTATCTTGAGTCTACTCTTCAATTGAATAAAGGAGAATATGATGAATCAAATACGTTATTGTTGGATGATTCACCATACAAGGCTCTATGCAATCCAGTATGTTTTATAGTTCTCTCTAATTTCTCTCCTTGTGGGTGTGTAACTGGTTTTGCGTTGGGTGGCATCTTGACACCATTCTTTAACTAATTTTATGTCAATGTTTTGTTGTTTAGGTGCACACTGCTATATTTCCTCCTTCATATGGGTACAGGGACTTAGCAGATTCTTCATTAGGTAAGACACTTGGAATTTAGATGGAGGCTTCTCTCTCTTTTGGAAAATTTAAGGTATACAGGAAGCCACTTTGTTATAAACATCTGCATGCTCTTGCCCAGGTATGGCAGGCCAAAGTTTGAGCCTATGAATGAACACTGAGCAATCAATATACCTCGCTAGTTTGCATTGCCCATGTTTATATTCAGGGTTTCAAATCCCATGTTTTCTCCTCTATAACCAAGCAGATCTATAATTTTTTGTTCAGGAGATGCATTAATTTTAGGTGCCATTAAAATGAAAACAATATTAACCACTCCTCATTTTTGGATCTTATTTTGAGTTAAGCACTCCTAATCTCTATTTGCCGTGCTTTTAGTTTCTGAACCGTGATTATGCCAGTTTTAATTCCTATTCTGAATGCAGCTACGACCATCCTGTGCTTTCTTTGTTGTAATTATCTCTCTGAGAGGCCTATTTTATTTGAAGAAAATATGAAACTAATGTAGTAATTTTCCTTTCCTGATCATGTTTTCTAATGGTTGTTTCTCCACATGGTTCTGAACAGGACCAGAAGGTGATCTTCGGGTATATCTGGAGCGATTAGCTGAGGCTGAAAACGTCCAAGAATATGTTGCACAACATCCATTTGGTCAACGAGCTATTACAGAATCGGATCCGTCCTGGGGTTTCTATAGCAGGATTGCAAGTGCCGACTCATGTCAATCCCAGAATGTTGCCAGCACCTCCGTCACTTGTCAGCCATGACCACGAAGAAATGCTTCCCATGATGATTTTTGACCCAGAATGCTTGTGCCTGAGCTGCTTCTGAAGGCTGACTGATGTAGAATATCTTTTGCCTCAGGTTGGCTTCAGCCTTGAGACGAACAGGGACACTTCAATGTATTTTCAAGGACATATTTTTTTGTGTATTAATCCACGCTAAGCCAATAGATTTAGACTCTCGCAGCCTGATGGTGATGTTTTTTCAACAAGCCAGGTCTGCGATGAATAAAAAGAAAATAAAATCCTTGCCCTGCAGATGACTGGCATTGATGGTGGAGGTGAAGATCTCGTGTGGCCTCCTCGTGATCTGACGTCACGCCTAGGAGTGGAGTCACCAGCTAAGATAATAATGTCCCGTCCCATGTGGTGGATGACCTCTTTTATAGAGGGCGGTCAGTGGTTATGATCGTCTGCATCTCTTGGGCCCACCAGCACTTAATGCTGGTCCACAACTTCTGAAAAGCAACTTAAATAAGGAAGGTCGTTGAGCTAACCAAATCACTAGAGAAAATGGCTGGTCACTCATCCATTTTGCGTGTGCAATAGATGTGGTTTGATTGATTCCACATGACCTGGCACTGGCAATTCATTTGGATGGTTTTTTAGGAGGCTGCTACGTGTCTTCATCCAGGATTAAATTCAGAAGTAATCTTAGCTTAATTGATGTAGAAGCATCAATGGACAATATCTCTCTCTAGAAAGAATTAAGATTGCAGATTTTAAATAATTAGAAAGAAATGGAGACTCCTTTCCATTAGCACTTCTACAAAACTAAATTAAAGGTAACATTGGCTCAGGATTATCCAAGACCTATAGGAATCAATTAAGAGTTATGACCTTAAATTTACAAAATTAAAAACTACATACAATTCAACTATAATAAAACAAGAGTGCATTAAACTCATTTTAGCATGAATATAATGGGACATAAGGATGCAATTTGTAAGAACTAAAAGTATAGATATTTATACTTTGATAGATCAAGCTATTTATTATGAGAAGATGTTAGAAAATAAACATAGAAGAAAATACTTAGAGAAATATACCTAGTTGATTATTCAAATAATGTTGTGAACACACATTTCGTGATTGATTCAGAATCAGATGATGAGTTTGAAGAAGTCCAACAATAACTCATATGAGTCATATATATAAAAAAGAAAGACAATTTAAGATCTCAAAATTAAAAAAACCTAGAGAGGTTACTAAACCTAATAGCAAACTGAAAAAAGGCTATTAAAGTGGTTAAAGAAAAAAAAGAATTCTTTTTTCATAACCTAGTTTTTTACCCTTTTTTTCAAAACATTTTCCAAAAATAAGAAAAGATAAATTTTTAAAAAATATATTTTCAATGCATTTCATCCATTCACTCATTTTTCTGTGAATTTTGATTATTTTTCTCATGTTGATATCTTCTTGGAAAAATAAAATAAAAATTAAAAACATATTTTTGATGCATTTACACCCATTTGTTATTTTCAATCTTTTTTAAAAAATCAAAATTCATAAATAACTTTCAATGCATTTTGGCCATTAACGTGTCCATTTCATAATCCTTGCTTACTTTTCTTATCAACTTGATATTAAAGTTGTTTTTTTTAACAAAAAAACAAAATACAAAAAATGAGAAAATTAAAAATTAAAATAGAAAACAAAATGAACTAATTGAATAAGTGCAAAACAAGAAAAAGAAGGACCAAAGTGAAATTAAGTCACCTGGGGACCAAATAACTAAAAAAAAGATGACAAGATTTATGAGCTATAAAAGCCTAACCTTATCTCTTCCAAAATACCTAACATCAGAGAGAGAGAACATTATTCATCATCTTTTACCTTCACACTTTTCCAAAACCCTAACCAATAACCCTAACCACTATAGAAAAGAGTGACCATAACTTTGCTTTTAGAGAATATGAGTTGAAATATTGAGAAATAAACCCTAGAAAATACTATTCATCTTCTCTTACCTTTGTCCTATAAAAATTATAGCCTTATCTTTCTCTCTCTAAAATTGAATCTTATTTCATTTATTTCTCTCACCTCTAACTTTCATTTCTGACGAAACCACCACCATTCTGTTTGTATCAAAAACCTATACAAGACCCTTCTATCAATTAAAGTCAACAACCCTAGCATCATTGTCAATCGAGGAGAGAGAGAAAACAACCCTTTGAAACTTCTCTCTTCAATTTCTTTCTCTTTCGACCTTCAAATAAAATGTGACCACCACCATTATTCTCCATTTGATGATAACTACATAACCATATAACCTAATAACCTTAGTGTGAGTAGATATAAAAATTACAAAATTAATCAGTAGAAAGAGAAAAGTCATACCTTCAACACTTTTGATCTTTTTCCATTAGTGACGGTGAATGAAATTATCGATACCAGAAGGAAGACCATGGAGCAGCGCTCCAAGCAAAGCTATCCACCCATTGATCAGATGTTGGTGGCACATGCAATGTTGTGCACATCATCATAACCCCCTCCAAGCACGCCTTAGAAATGCATCACCACTGTTATACCACTGCCATCACTATTCCAATAGCTTTTGGTCCCCTCAGCCACCTTTATAAGGTCTATTTCAAGCCCTAAATATATTTTAAATAATTATCGTATTTTATTATTGATTTTGATTTTTTTGTGATGAGGTTTTTTAGATTGAGCAATTTTTATTAGATTGATATTTGTGTTTGAATGATGTTGGTCAAGTCTCTTAATATTGCATCTTATTTTATTGCTGATTTTTATGTTGGATATAAAGAACATGATATTCCTTTATCACCACAAATTCTACACATGACAAGATAATGAACTTCATTCTCTAACTTTTTGATGTCAAGTTAAAGAATGAAGTTTATATAATATCAATTTTTTTTTCAAATCAAGATAATGATCGCCACTAGCCATGCCAAGTACCAACCAACTAGTCATGGATGATCATGAAATAGCATTTTTCTATTGGCCTTTAAACCTTTTTAATGTTAATACGAGGGTCATCTAAATTGAGACGGAGAATATAAAAAACACAACTTACCACCATAATGTTATGGAAGTTAATAGAATCATACACGCCATATCTAATTAGTTAAATGAGATACAAAATTAACTATAACAAACCATGTCTAGAATTCTATGGGCATATGCACCTAAGGAGAAAATCTCATGAAATTCTAAAACAACAAGTGCTCTAGTAGGGGAGTTTAAAACTACTATGATTCATGCGGTGGAACATATGTCAACATATCAGAAACAACAATAACAACCTAACTTGGGCATGATGGCCCTAGATACACAAATTTTCTTGTAGACATATTAGAAATCACATTCCAATTATATAGCCCCATAACACATATTATCCTATACAACAACCCTTTACAAGGCAGTTTGATACCCTTACAAGCTATTTTACAGTAAAAATACCTCAATCCATTAGCATAATAAGTCCTTACTGTTGATCAACAAACAAGGTGAAGGATAGATATGGTTGAATGAACTTACTATCTAAGCGAGATAAAGTTAAAAATTGAATGAACAACAAACCCTACATATAATCATTAATATTCCAAATGGGTTGACAAATTACTTCTAATTCCTAAAGGAATAAAGATTGCAGATTTTAAATAATTCTCTAGGAAAGACAACCAATCAATAAGAGAACACATCTTTAAATTCATAAATGAATATGAAAATGATGCAACAAAACCCTTTATAAAGCTAAGGTTGTTTGGTTCTTCATTGACCAAAATAGTTTTTCTCTAGTTCTCTACACCGCCACCTAACTCCATGAATAATTAGAAAGAAATGAAGACTTGCTTCTATGAGCATTTCTACAAAACAAAACTAAAGGTAGCATTGGCCAATTTAGCTAGGATTGTCCAAGACCTAGGGGAGTCAATTAAGTCTAATATCTATCGATTACATCTAAGTGTCAATCGAGGGTATTAATTTTCCTTAGTGAGTCTAAAGCATCAGTGTCACTAAATCTTACCTTCAAGTAGATTAACCCATATTGGCTGTTGCTTGAATATTAAGGATTGGGGAATAAAAATCATTATTCGGTAATATTACGAGTAAATCTTTAATAGTATAACATAGATGAACCTTAACATAACATTATCTATGAACCCTTCTTAGGATTTGGGTTGGGTTCAATTAAGCTAATATAAGCCCATTGATTATTCATTGGCATGAATTGATAGACTACTGGTCACATGTCATGATAAAAAAATAACCAGTTATAGACATGTTAATTTACTAGTTATTATCAAAGATAAAAGAAACTAGGAGTAACAAAGATTACCAGGTCTTAGAATGGCTAAGAGTAAGCCCACATATTCATTTAAGGTTTAAATTATAACACTAGACCCATTATTACCCATATAGATAGACTACTGGTAGATTAGACACAACAGATCGTTAAGAATAGAAGATAAATAGTAATGCAACTTATCTCAAATAAGATGTTTTAAGATAATAATATCTTTCTTTTAGCATAATCAATCATTTACCTTAGAACTCTAAAAACTAGTTAGGGTTTTCTAATGACCTTAATACTAAGTGACAAATCCTTTTTAACATAAAACTTTCTCCCATCTAAACACACAAAAAAAAAACATTTCCCCTTCCTAAAAAAAAGGGTTGATCACCACAATGTCATATGTGACAACTTTTTACACATAAATAAGTTGAGAAAAACTTTGACCAATTGATACATGAGGGGAAACTTAAGTTATTTGGCAATCATTTTGTCCTCGATGTTGATCAAATTAAGGGGAAGAAGTGTAACAAGTAGTATAATTGAAAAACATGACACTAACAACTTTGTTGCCTTTAAAAACTAGATTTAGAAGGCATTAAAAGCTGATTATATTCATCCTCTCAATAAAAGAAAATGGAAATGGATAACAATCCATTATCCAAGACAACAATAATAATGGCTACCTCTAAGCCTAAAGTACTTCTTAATAAGGGAAACTATAAAAGATAAGGCTTGATTGTCCATGAAAAAGGTTAGAATTGGTTATGGGTGTTAGTATAAGAAATAAGTATATAGACCATACTAAAGCTAAATATGTGGTTCGACAAACTCAAAATATACCTCATAGTAAGGTATATAAATGCCTTACATGTTATACAGCTCTCTCAAATGGTAAAGACTTAGGGGACAAGGCTAAAAAAGTAGTAACTCAAAGATAGGCAAAATATTTATGACCAAAAGACCAAATGACAATGACTAGAAAACAAAATCAGCCATTACATAAATTATCCAAACCCAATGATGAGAAGGATGTTTATCTTATCAGTAACTACCAATATCTCATAGACTTACAAAGAAGATGGGAAAAAAATGTCTAAAGCTTATTTTGTAAGTATCGCACAAGATATTATGGTGATTGCTCTTTTTTTTCCTAAGTTTTGCATAAAGAAAGAGAGAGGTATGAAGAGGGAATAAGAAGTGAATAAGTTGCTACATAATATTATGGTCACTAGGAATCCTAATTGGTTTTTTAGATTTCTAGGTAAAAGGTCGATTATGTTAAAAGAAAGATAATATCACCCTAAAACATCCTACCTAAGATAAGTTGCATTGTTATTTGTTCTTTTATTCCTAATGTACTTAAAGTACTTATATGCTAATGGTGTGCCTATATTGGTGCATGAGTACCTATGGTTAAAGATGGGTATAATATATGAGATTAAACCCAAGGTATAAAGGTTGGTTGGTTGGACTAAAGTCTATCCTATTTTGGGTTCAAATTGTTTAGCAATTTCTAGTTGTTACAAGAATAACAACATAGATAGTTTATTTATTCAAAAATAATCAGTGAATTGATATGACCACCATGCTGTCAACAAAGGAATTGGTTATTCCTGATCGAGGCTTATGACCAATGATGGTCTTTCAAGAAACATTAATGAATAACAAGATAAGCCTATATGGGGTCAAATTGAACCAACCCTAAACTTAAAAGGGATGGTGTTAAATACTTGTTTATGCAACCAAGGATTTCAGAATAATGTCCAATGACGGTTCATTTGTACTGAATGAAAAATAAGATGCATTTTAATTAATGATTTTATATACACTAGTCTTAGGTATCCAAAAGTGATTGGACATTATCTTGGAATCCCTGGTTGCATAATGGTTCATTTACTTAGAGATAGGATATAGATGTATCTAAAAAATAAATGGTCTTGTTTTTCTAATATTATAGGTAGATGACATATAATTGTTAAGAAACAACATATCTTTATTTTAATCAGTAAAGTTTTGGCTGTCCAAGAATTTTTCTATAAGGAAATTAGAAGAACCAACCTATATATTGGATATAGAGATCAATAAAGATATGATCTAGAAGGTTGCTTAGATTGTCTCAATCCATACATATAGAATAAATGCTAAAATAGCTTTGCTTGGAAGAATCTAAGATTGGATTCTTATTTTTTTTCATGAAATACCTCCCTCTAAAGAAATGTTTTCTAAGACACAAATTGAGAGAGATATGATGGAAATGGTATCGTATACTTGGCTATAGGATCCATCAATGGAGAAGATAAACTAAAAGTTTAAAATTATTTGAATTAAGATTTTTTCAATGAAATGTTGGAAAAATACTAAATACTAGTCAATATATGTTTTACTCTAAATGGTAGTGTTCCGAGTTAGAAAATTTCCAAACAAGAGAGCATAACTTATTTTAAAATTGAATAAGAGTACACCTCTATATTTGAGAAAACAAAGAGGTTGTTTGAATTAAGAAGTTCATCAACGAACTAGGTTGGTTCCTAGCATTATTGATTCAGTTTCCCTGTACTGTGATAACAATGAAGCCATTGCAAGAGCAAAAGAACCAGGTCTCATCAATGATCTAATCAAGTGCTTAAGAAACTCCATTTGATATGATAAATAAATGAAATAAAGATGTAAAGATAGAGAAAGTACCCATTGAAGAGAATCTGAAAGATCCTCTTACTAAGTTATTGTCTATGTAGAAGCATTAAAGCTACATAAAACACTATGGTATTATATACAAGAGCGATTGAATTTAGTGCAAGTGATAAATTGTTAGTTTAATATGCCCTGTAACCAATCGGTTGGTTATATGTGACATTATTATATTCATGTAAATACATGTTTATTATTTTATTAATGTAAATTCATGTTTATTATTAATAAATGTTTAATTTATCTTTAATATTCATATAATATTATATTAATGAATCTAATATTTGATTTATGAATCTAGAGTAAAGATAAAGTCTATAGGACAAAAAATATTTTGCAAAGAAAATTATAAAGTTGTTATAATTATGGGATTTCTATTGCATCAAAGCATTGTTTCTAAAATATTTCTAATTGATACTCTATTAAATACTAAATATTCATTAAAGCGTAGAGACTGATACATATTATATTTTTTATTTTATTAAAGGAAGCAATTGTTCTCATAAGCTGAGGTACAAGAGATACCTATATCTGATATGTAAGATCCCACATCGGAAGAGAGCGTCCAGAGCCAGGGCCTTATAAGTGCATGCTCACCTTGACTAGTAAGACGCGTTTTGGGGCCATGCGTGGCCGCCAAGAACAAACCCGTGAGGGGGACATGGGTGGAAGCCCTGGAAATGGGTGGACTGGGAGGCCCAAAGCGGACAATATCTTGCTAGTGAGGTGAGGTGTTACATTTGATATCAGAGCCAAGGACGGCTCGTCTTAAGGTGGGGGGATTGTAAGATCCCACATCGGAAGAGAAAGTCCAGAGCCAGGGCCTTATAAGTGCATGCTCACCTTGACTAGTAAGACGCGTTTTGGGGCCATGCGTGGCCGCCAAGAACAAACCCGTGAGGGGGACCTGGGTGGAAGCCCTGGAAATGGGTGGACTGGGAGGCTCATAGCGGACAATATCTTGCTAGTGAGGTGGGGTGTTACATGATATGTAGGTGTTTGACATAAGACATGTACACTGAATTGACCTGCATGAGAATTCCATATGGCAATATTATTTATGTTTATGGAAAGGCTCACATAACAATTGTGTAAGTGATCCTTAAACTTGAGATCACTAAGTTATCTTATATAGAAAATGTTATGCTTTGATCTTATTACATGTTATGTTAATCGAGGTAACAAAAGGGCAGACATTGGGTATAACATGAACTATATGAAGGTATTTGAGTGGTTAGGAGAGGATTCATGACCCTAGATGAATTAAAAAAAATATTTCATCTGTTCTCAAATACTATTGATTGAGAAATCCTTGGTCAAGATGGAATGAGATTTGAAAATGGTTTCAAATTTTATTCAAATGATCAATGACTATTGTGTAGAGAACAAACGTGATTTAACATAACAAACATAATCCATGCTTTAATGTTAAATCAAAATATTATTGATGAAATGATATTAATTACATTTAGAAATTGGTTACTAAAAGGTTAAGTCAAACCACTAATACTTTTCTAATATTTTAGGGATTGTGACATGTTTCTAGACGATGCAACTAATTTTAAAATATAAATTAATCAATTGTTGAATTGATAATAAATTAAATTGTTCAATTTATTTAATTATATTTAATTATAATTATAATTTATATTTGGACCAATATATTAGAAACCTAACGGGTCACACATATAAAGAACCGTTAGTCAAAAATCAAACTGGAATGATTTAATTAAGTAGGACTTGATTAAAATATATTTTAGAAATTAAGAATTAGAATATAATTAACATAAGAATTATATTTCTAGACCTAGAAAAATCAAGTAAGGACTTGATTAAGCTAATTTCTAAAATTGTCCTGAATATATATATAGATATTATCCGGGGGAAAATTGATATTTTGCTAATTTATATGATTTTTTAGATTTTTCTATAAATAATAAGTTATGCCTATTATTTTGAATAGAGAGAGTTGTTATATGTTAGACAGAAAAACTACAAAAACACAGAATTAGAGCTAGCACTCTAGACATGAGAATCTTTCTCTTCTAAATAAGGATTTAAGATATTTCTCATGAGTGGTGGACAACTTCTGATTTGCAACAACCTAGCCTTTAAAGAATTATTCAAAACCGAAAAGGATTAGATCTTCAGGTAATAAATCCCTAAATAACTCTAGATCTGTCTAACTGGATCCTAGAAACTCCTAAATAATTTTGTTTCATAGTTTCCGCTACGTTTATGATTTTCAGGAACCCAATAGGTTGTGTGAGTGATCTTTAGACTTGAGATCACCATGTTATCTGATATATGAAATTTTATGTTTTGATCTTATTATACGTTTTCCTAACCAAAGGTAACAAATGAGTAGATATTGGGTATAATATGAACTATATGAAGGTATTAAGTAATCAAGAGATGATTCTTCATCTTAGGTGAATTAGGAGAAATGTTTTGTTTATTCTCAAATAGTTGTAAATCCTTGTGCAATGTAGAATGAGATTTGAAAAGAGTTTCAAATCTTATTCAAAGAATAAATGACTATGGTGTTAAGAATAAATATGATTTGACAGAATAGACACACTTCAAGCTATAATATCTAAATCAGAACATTGTTGATAAAATGATAGTAATTAAATTATGAAACTGGTCACTGAAAGATTAAGTCAAATCATTTATGACTTTTCATATATTTGGGGAATCATAACGTGTTACTAGATATTGTACTTGATCTTCAAATATAAGTCAATCAATTGTTGAATTGATAAGAAATTAATTTATTTAACCCTATTTTATTTACGATTGTGATTTATATCCGGACAAACATATTAGAAAACATAATGAGTCACACACAGAGAACCATTAATAAGAAATTAAACTTGGATGATTAGTCAAGTGTGAATTGATTGTAAATAAGTTTAAAAATCGAGGACTGAGATATAATTTATACAGGGAATTACAATTCTAAACTTAGAAAAAACAAGTATGGATTTGATTGAATAAATTTCTAAAATTATCTTGAAATAATATATGTGATATTATCTAGGGGGAAATTGAAATATTGTTTTTCATTTATAGAGTTTTCAGGTTTCCCTATAAATAGAATGTTCTGCTTTTTATTAGTAGAACAATACAATACAAAATATCTGAAAAACATGAAAGAAAATAGCTAAAACTCAAAAGCATAATAATCCATCGCTCCTAAAAGGGTTTAGAATATTTTTCATTAGTGGTTCGTGTGAATTATCGTTAGAGATGGAACACTTGAACGACTTGTGATTTGCGACAACACAACCTTAAAGTAATTATTTAAAGCCAGGAAGAATATCTTATCTTTGGGTAATCTTTATATAAACTATACACAACTCTATATCTGTTTGATAGGATTTTGGAATTTCGAATGTTTTCTAAAATTTATTGTTTCCATTGCATGTAATTGTTTCAGGAAACTAAACAATTCTCATGTTAGAGTTTTCTAGAGTGACATAACTTTATTTAAAGTTTTTTTTTTATCTTTATATTTAAATCTTATTATATTATAAAGACCATAGATATTTATTAGATTTTTTTTTAATGAAAACAACTTTTAATAAAATAAATTTTGTTAATATATTAAATAAATATGTCAGTGATAAGAATTAGGTTTTATGGTGATATTAATATAAAATTGAAAAATAGTAATAATAAGATGATTAGAATTTAATAATCCATTGTGTGATGGAATATCAATTTATTACAAATAAAAAATTGAAAAATTGAAAAAAAGATAAACTTAACATTTAATTTTCGAGAAGATATAAAGATTAAAGAAAGTCAATCTAGTCTTTTCATAAAGTTATAAAATGTGAATAACAATAGAAAATAACACCATCATGAACCATGAACCTGAACTTTAAAAAATTTACATATTACACAAAGCAAACATAATGTTGGGGTAGTGTGGTCAACAACTTCTATTTAAAAAAAAAGGGTTTAATTAGAGAGAATTAACCCTTGTTGTGTATGTCATAATTATGTAAATGGAACATTAAAAGTATACTAAATGATAGATAATCCAGATGATCATTTTGATTTTTAATAAAACATAATATTATATAAAGATATGACAATAGTTAATTAGGTGCCTAAGGAATCGGACACCATATTCTCTGTCTTCAACTACAAACTTTTCTATACTGGTTAACCTTGATAATAAAATCTACGCTAAGAATTAGTTTGTTTTTTCAAAAGTAATTTTTTAAAAATTAATTCTAAAAATAATAATATTTAAAGATGAATTATTTTTTGATATGTAATTATATCATGAATAATAAATTGCAAACTACTTTCTTGGTGTTTAGCCTATCATAAAATATAATATATTTTGAGTTATCATTTAAAAAAAAACTAGTAGTATTTATATTTCTATAAAACATTTCTTTTTATCTTTGGATGTTATTGAGAATAATATTTTTTTTTGTTATAGTATCCTATATTAAATATAGTAAGATTTATTAATAAAACAACTAAACAAAATGTTGTCGGTTTACCTATTTATATGAATACTGAGTCAAGTTAATATTATTTTTTTAATTTTTTTATAACATCTTTATGAGATTGTTAGAATTTGTGTCTTAGTTGATTATCATGGTTTCAAGTTCTAGTAGAGCTAGTATGTTTTTTTTGTTATGTGACAGATAACTTGTTGTTAAAAAAATATTAAAAAAAAAGAGGTGAACTAGTATAAACTTAAAAAAATAGTGACCTAGGCTCATGGTCCTATCTCAAGCCCACACACCTAGTTTTTTTTTTTTAGCAAGCATATGACTCTTTTATATTGGCTCTTTGATTTTTTTTTTATCTTTTTTATATATTTTTTTAATTTCACGTTTAATATTGAGTTTTTATTGAGTTTTATCATTCAATATTAGATTGATTACGAATAGGTTTTTGTATTTTTTATTATATAATACACTTAAATAATAATTCAATCAAGTGGAGTCCATAACTCGAGTAGTATTGACAGGTTGATTAGGGTGACCTTAACCTGTTTTTTTTTTTTTTTGTTTTTCCTTTGATTTTTTTGTTTAAACTTGCCGAGTAGACAAGGTCATGTTGGGAAAACTTCCACGTGATTTTATTTGAAACTTAGGCTGTGAAAATAGTAAGATCAAAATTTTTTAAATTTGAACCGTTATACTAAGTTTAATGACAATGCCAAAAAGTTTTCGATAGTCTAGATATTATTTTTTTACATTCCAAATTTTTTCAGTCTAAACTATTTTTCTAAGATTAAGGCAACTATAACATTTAAGAATGAGGGTTAATTAGATGTATCGCTAATATTAACGAATAATGAAAATTAATTCAAATAAACACGATAAACACAATAACCAACAATATAATTAAAGTACTTGAAATAAATAGATAAGGGAGAAAATTTGAAAACTTAGTTTTTAACGTGGTTTGATAAGCCTATATCCATACCTCAAGTACCAAACCATACTTGAGTATCGTATTCTTTTACTTGTCCAAGTTATAGAGTACAATAACCATTTGATGAATCCACACCAAGATTTTTACACCACTTAAATACATTCCCTCTTTAAGATTTTTATCCCACTTAAAGATATGTCCTCTTCAAGATTTTTTCTTAGTGAAAATACATCACCAATGCCAAGAGTTTTTCCCAAACTCTTAAGGGTTTATGAATATGATTTTGGTTATCATGAATTTACTCTCTTAATAGAGTGGATATTACAATTGAAACTTCTAGTATCTTTATATCTCACTAGATAACAGTTATAGAATTAGAAAGTATTTGAGTGTAGTACAAATGAGAATGTATACTCTTATGCTAAATTATGAAGGTCGAAGAGCACAAACAAGAGTATAATTTAGGATTGATTATTTTGAAGTTGTTTTGCTCTTAAAATAGCTTATATATGGTATATGTTTGAATTCTCTTACAAATTTAACAATTAGACAAGCCTCATATATATATTTTAAGAAAAAACTAGTCATTTATAGCCGTTATAGCCCTACTAACAACTAAAATGGTCGACTGGCTTAGATTGGTCAAGCCAATCGGTCAACTGGTTCCTAAAGAATTCTCAGGTGTTCATCGCTAATGAATAAGCAATTGATGAGTTCATTTAGTATCACCAAACAATCGATTAGTTGATGCAGAATTCCAGTTTTATCAATTTTAACTAACATGAATTTTTAGAATTGTTATCAGGTTTTTAATCAATCATTTTAAGTATATGCATAATGAAGTATATGTACTCATTTTAATTATGCTATCAAGATGAGATATAAATATTTACATAAAGCATTAAAATGAACACTTAAACCTTAAGTCTTCACTTTGCTTCCTTCTTAGACTTCTTGATTGATTTGTTCATGAAATTCTTCATGCATGTTGATATAATCTTTGTATAAAACATGTTTAACACTTATTATTAACCAAACATATTATTAGTTCAATTTTTATTTTATTGTTATCATCGAAATATATAAAAACATAAACGTGTGACTTAAAGGTCAACAATCCCCCCCTTTTTTATGATGACAATAAATATATAATCTTAGATATGAAAATATGTCTCCCTCTATCTTTTGCAATACAATATATTAGACACTTTAACAATTTATCATAATTTAAGTAAATGTAAAAAATGACATGTTTAATAACAACTTATGTATTAAGAAAAATAAATTTCTCCCCCTAAATATATATGCATATGTTATAAACACATTTCTCATAATTCATATATATCTTCACCCCCTTTGCCATTAACAAAAACACATATATAAATGAGCACTCATTGAATAATCTTAAAAAATACATAATTTATTACAATTAAAAAGGAGTAAAAACATAAAAGATATATGAAGTACAATGCAATACTAGTACTTGATCTAGGGTGGTGGATAGCGAGAGAGAAAATTAGCCATCATACTCTTTATATGTGACAAATCTTCAGCGATATCCTCTTGAGTGGCACATATGTGTGATAAGTCGTCGACAATATGCAATTACATCTCTATAATGCAATTCACATCTGTCTCATTGTATCCTTTTCAAAAAAGGAAACAGGCGATGGTATCTCAAACATTGCTTCAAATTAAACATCACTACTCATATGTTGTTTTTCTTTTTTATCATGCTTTTCCTCAACATGAGCCCCAAACTTATCTTTAGATACCCAATTACCATTTTCATTTAACATATATTTCATCTTGGTAAAGGTTTTATTGTCTATTTCTATTAACTAAGAATATGGTGTCCTATTTGTACCTACTATATCTCTAAAAGTGCTAAAAAAATATAAGTTAGACACTGATTATAGGAAAAAGATTTCTACTTTTAATTAAGTGTCATGATCATATTTCTAATCATAATATACAAAAGATTTATTTGATGACTTCTAATCATGCAATCTATCAAGCATATATCCATGAATATAACATCATCATAATGCCATTTGTTTTGCAAAATATTGTGTGTTATGATTTTATGGATAATCTTAGGTTGTAATAATAGATCTGAGCTCTTAATCTTAGCACATAAAGCAAAGTCATGCCTACCAGTGTACAATACAATTGCTTCATAATACACAAAGCCTTCTATAAAAGGTATACTTTTCAATTTGAAATACCTAAAATTTCAGCTAATGTCTCACAATTAAATTCAATCGGTTTATCTTGCAAACTACTAATTGTTTTAGGATTCACACTAATCCTTATATTAGCAATAAAAAAATCTTAATAAGCTTAAGATATGTGGGTTTTTTCATGTAAAATAAAGTTCTCCAACCTATATATTAAAAAATTGAATTAATACCAAAGGCACACAAATCATTTTCTAAACCTCTTTCTATAGCAATTGACCTATTTGAAAAGAGCTTAAGAATCTTTGAATATTATTACCTTAGTAAGAATTGGATTGTTGGCTCTTTTGTTCCTTGATTTGACCTCTCTTTGATGTTTTCTAGGTGCCATGTCTCTTTAATCTTCAAGACACAACCTAAAAATATGATAGATTTTGTGCGAATTGGTTAGGGTTTTAAGGTTTATATTTGGGTTTTTTAAAAAAATTTTGTTAAAAAAAATAACAGGTACATATATAATGTTGAGAAACTGATCGACTAGTTGCTTTGGGCTAAGTTCAACTAGTTGGCCAGCTGAAACCCAAACTGAGATTTTTTCAAAATTCTCTTTGGATCCTTTCTTTGCATTAAAAAAAGCTTTTTTCATGTCAAAATTTTAATTTTATAATATGTTTATTCTCAACCAAGCATATTATTACTTAAATTTTCATTTTATTGAGATTATCAAAATATATAAAAATATAAATGTGTGACCCAAAGGTCAACATAAGCCACATCTATAGTGCGAAAAATAACCTAGTATGGTCTAAAATGTGTAATTATTGTATAATATAACATATTATATTATATATTATATTTTCTAGTAATATTATCTAAATTAAAGCATTATATGATTAAGATATCTAAATTAATGTAATTTTATATATTATATTATTGGGATATCCTAAATTATTATTTTGTATATTAATATATTAGCAATTTATTATCTTTTTTAATAATATTATATATTTTAAAATATTTTATTAATATATTTTTTGTTTGTATTTATATAAATAATGAAGTGTTGTGCCACTTTAGTGTATGAGTTCTTTATGAAAGTATTATTAATTTTTTAAACCGTAAAATAATTTTCTCCATTTAAAGTTTATTTTTTTATTGAATTGAAAAATAATTTTTGTTGACTAGTTTTTCTAATTACATCCAAATATAAAAAAAAATCTAGAAAACTACTTTAAAATTTGTTTTTCCACCAAATAAAGAAGTACAATGATGGAGGATAACAACCATGTATATATAAGGTTAAAATGAAAAAAAAATGAAAATCTAATACTATAATTATAAAAGAAAAAAAATATATCATAGTAATATTTTTTAGGTATTTGATTATAATTGAATATCAACATCAGTTTAAGAAAACTTTAGGAAATGCTTATTTAGGAGTTAAATATAAGCACTTTAATGACCTCCATATTTCGTAGTCTTTTGTACTGCTTTACCATCACCCGCTTAATAATTAATTATAAGAGAAGCATTTCTGGGTTTTTTTTAGCCGACTCTATTGACTATATGTCTATTTCTAAAGTCATAGTATAGTCAGAATTTTGAGCTAATTAGTACACGTTTTACAATACTTAAATATTACTGTTAAAAAAATAAAGAATAATTAAGAATATACAAATTCATAATAAAACTTAAAAGATAAATTCATATATTTTATTATATATTTTTTAAATACTTAGAATACAAGACAAATAGTCTATTTATACAAGAAGAAAATGAGAACATTAAAGAACACTATGAAACCTAAGTATCATGAAAAATCAAGAGACTAAAACCAAGATTCATGAAGTCCAAGAGATTCTAATGGACATTCAATATATAGATAGATAGATAGATTTTATAACACTTCTTGTTGAATGACAATGTACTAAAAATGTGTCTCATTAAAACCTTGCAAAGAAAAACCCAATGAGAAAAAACCTAAGTGAAGAAAAAGGAATACAACATTCTTGTGTGATTCTAAATACTTTAGAATTTAATAGAGGGTTTTATATAGATACTTCAAGATCCATATTTGAATATTTCAAGATTCACAAAAAATGTCAAATTGTCTTATTAAAACCTTGCAAAGTAAAACCCGATGGAAAAATCCTAAGCGAAGAAAAAATAGTACAATTTGCATTGACTTAACCTCAAAAGTACATGTTTTATGATAAATCTTTAAGATGATGCATTTCAATATTATGGACATGCTTCTTAAAAGTTGAGTTTGGTAAAAACTTTATAAATAAGTCTGCTAATTTATCACTTCACCTGATTTGCTTGATATCAAATTTTCCCTTCTATTGAAGCTCGTGAGTATAAAAGAACTTTGGTGAGATATGCTTTGTTTTGTCTCCTTTAATATAGTCTCCCCTAAGTTAACTGATGCAGGCAATGTTATCTTTAAACAATATTGTGAGACTATTTTCAATGGTTGTCAATCCACTTTTTTTATGTGTTGGATAATTAACCTTAGCCATATACACTCTTGAATTTTTTATGGATTGTAATAATTTCTGAATGATTTGATGAAGTAGCCACTAATATTTTTTTGATACATCTACAAGAAATTACAATACCTCTATAGACAAATAGATAACTTGTTTGTGATCTCTCTTTATGGGGATTAGAGAGATAACCTGCATCTCCATATCCAATCAGTTGTGATTTTGATCCACTATAAAATAACTCCATTTTAATTATTCTATAGTGATAGTAAAGTATATATATGTTTGACCTCATTCAAGTGTCTTTTATGGGAGTGGAATTGTATCTTGCTAATAAATCGATTGCAAAAGCTATATCTGGTCTTGTATAATTTGCAAGATATATGAGTGCTCCTATAGCACTAAGATATGGTACTTCTGGACCAAGAATTTCTTCATCTTCTTCCAACGGTTGAAAATGGTCTTTCTTCGCATTAAGTGATCAAACAACCATAAGTGTACTCAAAGGATGAGCATTGTCTATGTAAAAATGCTTCATAACCTTTTCTATATACATCAATTAATGGACAAATATTCCATTTTAAAGATATTCAATCTATAAACCAAGATAAATTTTGTCTTTCCGAGATCTTTAATCTCATATTAATCTTTAAAATAGGTTACAGTTTTTATGATCTCTTCAAAAGTACCAACAAGATTTAAACCATCAATATATACTACAACAAAAACAAATTCAAAAGTGGTTTTCTTAGTAAAAATACATGGGCAAATCTCATTATTCTTAAACCCTTTTTCTAGGAGGCATTCACTAAGACAATTATAACACATTCAACTAGATTGCTTCAACCCATATAAATATTTTGTAGTTTAATAGGATAAACACTTTTGGGTTTATCATAAAAGACTTCAAGCATTTTGAATCCTTCAGGGATTTTCATATGAATATCTTTATCTAATGATCCATATAGATATATTGTAACTTTTTTTGGTTCTTACCCGGGTATCCTCACATCATTTTAAAGGGTGAGACTAGTCCCGTTCGGAGCTCATGGCTGCCCCTCTCAATAAGTGTGCTTTCTGGAGATCGAACTTATGGTCTCACCCTTACAGGGGTATAACAATGCCTTAACCGCTAGACCAACACTTTATTGATATATAGATATATTGTAACTACATCCATTAAATGCATATCTAGAGTTTATAAGATTAATAAACCAATCAAAAATCTAAAAGTGATTACATCTATAACTGGAGAATATATTTTTTCATTTTTTAATGAAAACTCGCTTATATCCAATATGCATAACACCTTTAGGTGTATGAATTACATATCCAAATACTTCATGTTTTGCAAGTGAGTTTAACTTTGTTTGGATTGCTTCTTTCCACATTGGCTAATCATTTCTATGTTGACATTCTTCAACAATTTGTGGTTTAGTTTCATCAACACTTCTGGTGATGCCAAAATCAAACTTAAAGTAAATACATTATTTATGAAAATTTTATTTTGATCCAAAATCTCTCCAATATGAACATAGTTTATGGAGATCTCATTATTTCCAAATATATTGATCTCTTTAGGAGATGTTTCTTTAAAAGGTCTCTTTTCTAGAGGATCAATATTAGAGGATGGTTTGGACACAATATTTATCACCTGTTTTTGTGGATAAGGACTCTTAAGGAGTACCATCATCTATTTATTGTAATTTTTATTTTCTAGGATTTTTTTCTTTAGCGCCAATAGGTCTTCCGCGTTTCAAGCGTGGTATAAATTCATTTAATACTATGTTGTCTTTTTTTTCCCTTTAGAGATTTCAATTTTAAATGGAGCATATGCAATTGGAATGTGGTATTTAATCACCTTTTTACTATTGGTAAAAATATCCGGTAATTGATTTATAATATTTTGTAAGGGAATTATCTTTTGAACTTTAAGTTCATATTGATTTTTTTTTAATCAAAATGAGATAACTTTAGGTTATTCTAAGTAATTTATCATCGTGCTTCAGACACTAAATTTTCTTTCCCTAATAATGGGAAAATATTCTCATAAAAATGACAGTCTTCAAAACATATCTTAAAAACATCACCAATCAAAGGTTTAAAGAATCTAATAATAAAAGGAGAATCGAAACCAATATAAATTCTTATTCTACATTGTAGACCTATTTTAGTCCTTTGTGGGAGGGGTGTTACAGACACATATACCACACAATTAAAAGTTCATGGATGATATATATTTGGTGGTATACTAAAAACAAGTTGCAAAGGAGAATATTTATGGTAAACATTTGATTTTATTCTAACTAATGATGCAACATATAATATAGCATGTTCTTAAATAAATATAGACATTTTTTATTTAATAAGTAATGGTTTAACAATTAATTGAAGTAGCTTTATAAATAATTCTACTAGACTATTTTGAGTATGTACATGAGCAATATGATGTTCAACATTAATTCCAATAAAAGTGCAAAAATTATCAAATACTTGAGAAGTAAACTCACCAGCATTGTCCATTCAATTTTGTTTGATTGGATAATCAGGAAATTATGCCCATAATCTGATAATCCGTGCTATTAATCTAGCAAATACAACATTTCGATTAGAAAGTAAACAAATATGTGACCATTTACTTGATGCATCAATCAATACCATAACGTATCTTTAGGTCCGCATGGTGGATGAATAGGTTCATATATTTCTCTTTGAATTTTTTCGAGAAAAGATAATGATTATATAACAACTTTTAATGAAGATGATTTGATATTTAATTTACATTGAGAACATACAATACATGGATTTTCACTTGATAAAAGAATCTTTAGATTCTTTAAAGGATACCTTTAATCAAGATAAGCATTATAATCTTCAAAATCATATTTATGAATAAAACTAGTCTCAACTATATTTTATTTCAAAGAGGTTTGATATAAATCTATAAGTTGTTTTAGCGTACGACAAATGCGAAACCAATAATCATGTATACTATACTTATGACACTTATCTTTAGGTTTTCTTGCCTTTTTTATTTTGGGTTCATTGTGTCTCCATTTCTAGTGGTAAGATGAATTGCCTTTTGAATGATTATCTCTTTTTCTTCTTTTCCATTTATTTTTTACATATTAATACCCTTGATACTTTTCTTGTTTTTTGGACAAAGGCTCCATTCACTTCAGAGAATGATTTAGAACTTATGAGATATGATTGATGATTTTTTTATCAAAAGCTCATTATTTTGTTCAGTCACAAAAAGACATGAAATTAGTTCCGAGTACCCTTTGATATTATGTTCTCTATATTGTTGTTACAAGACAATATTTGAGGCATGAAAAGTAGAGAATGTTTTCTTTAACATTTGGTCTTCTTTGATATTTTTACCACACAATTTCAACTGTGAGGTAATTAAAAAAAACACAGAATTATATTCACTAACTAGTTTAAAATCTTGCAACCTTAGTTGCAACCAATCATAACAAGATTGAGGAAGTATGGTAAACTTTTGGTGGTCATATATTTCCTTTAGATTTTGCCACAGAACAATAATATCTTTTATTATAAGATATTCAACTATTAATCCTTCTTGGAGATGGTGGCGAATGAAAATCATTACTTTTGCTTTTGCACGATCTTGCAAGGAAGTGCCATATTCTTCTTTAATGATCCCTCTTAGATTCATAGCTTCTAGATGAATCTCAACATTAAGAATCCATGACAATTAATTATTCCTAGAGATATCAAGAGCGGTAAATTCAAGTTTTGTCAGATTCGACATTATCTATATAAAATAAGGAAATAACTTATTAAAAAAATCATGAATATAAAAGGGGAAAGTTAGTGTTTTAAGACTGCTATTTATTTAGTATTTTTTTATAGAAATACTAGTTCTTCAAGAACTATATTTAATTTATTTGATTCTCAAGGAACTTACAATACTAGTTGTTCAAGAACTTTAAATTTTGATGAATAGGAAAGAAAAATTGCCAAAATAAGTTATAAAACCAAATATATTCTATAAAATATAAAAAATAATGAAAAGAAAGAAAAACTTGAAATTGGTACAAGCCAAGTAACATAGGAGTTAATGCAAACCAAGATTTCAATATATATTAGATTGATTGTGCTAATAACGTGTTAAAAAATAAAAAACAAGTAAGAACATACATATTCATAATAAAAACTTAAAGGAGAAATTCATACCTTTTATTATATATTTTTTCAATACTGAAAATACAAGATAAGTAGTCTAAAAACATTAAAAAACACAAATATCATGAAAAATCAAGAAATTAAACCTAATAATAAGGAAATCCAATATACTCTAAAGGGCATCTAATATTTATAATTATATATTTTATAACAATTACAAGTCTTTCCAAGTTTTTTTTTCTTAAAATGATTGCCTAACTTTTACGAGGCATTTAGTAATTAGCTACACACTTTTCCTTGTCAATTTTCTTGTTATTTTAAAGGTGAAATGAGCAGTATAAAGTTGTTGCTACTTCCATGTAAAATTCATAACTAGTCACACTCATTGTAATTCCATCTTGAGGTTTTCATAGCCCCTCCATTTTTTTTTCACTCAACAAATTCCTGCTTGACATTTTGTTCAGCAGCTGATTAAATAATAATAATAATAATAATAATAATAATAATAATAATAATAATAATACCAAAACTCTGTTTACTGGGAGACAGAGAATAAGAATTTCTCATTTATGTATTATTTGATAAATGGACAAGTTATAATAAAACAATGAAGTAGAGATCAACAAAATTTAATATTTTATATATATTTTTTTTATTAATATAAATATTCGGATTAGTTTACACACACCTCAATTAATATCACCCTAATTGTGCAAGTGTCCATTAAATTTAATACAAGGTAAATCTTTTATAAACAACTCCCTTGCTCCTATGCGAACGTGCCGGTGGCCTAAGGTCACTTGGACTTTGAAGAGGAGGTTGGAATGCTTCTTTCTTTCTTGTCTTTTGTGTATTCGGAAATTTGGTTGAATTGAATTGTTGCAAATTTCTGATATTTATTTATTTTTTATTTTAAATTATTTTAATGGGTTGATATTAAAAATAAATAAAAAATAAAAACTATATTGAAAAGCAATTTTTGCTGCACTGACAGTCACAGACATGCCCTCATTTCTGACAAAAATCACATGTCCACGGAGACAGCTTTAGACCCACTCACATACTCTTCACACATGGATGTGTGAGATGGAGCTAGAAGACAACTGCCCCACATTCTATCTCTCTCTCTCTCTCAAAAAATAAATAAGTAAAAAACAGAAAATGCCATCTGTATTATTTTCCCAGGTCAGGCCAGATTAGTTTAGTCACCATATTTATGATATGACAAACCTTCTTATCACTCCTGGCTGTCTTTCCATATGTTCTCTGAACTGAAGAGCATTTACTTTTCTTTTTTTTCTACATGTCTATTTTTCTTCTTGGATCTGGAGGGATTAATTCCTTTTCCTTTTGCATTGGAATTAGTTTCTTATAGCCAGGCAACTGGAATTAGAAGTGATGTTGTTGATCATAACTCTATTTGGCACTTTCTTGTGTTGTCGGATGTAATAGGACTACATATTGAGTCCCTTACCTTACCCTTTTCTTCTGGTTCTATTCAATTTACAAGCCATTCTGGTCGGTCCTCACTCTGAATAAGGTATCTTTCAATTCCATGTAATATTTGATTTGATTTGATTTTGATTTTCTGGGATTTTTCTTTTCTTTCTACTTTTCCTTTATTGCCGCAAAAGCTTAAGACTTTGGAGGATTTCATGGAAAATCCAAAATGGGCAATCATGTTGTAAGAGGAAAATTCGTGGGGTTGTGATTCTGGTGGTAAAGGCCACCTTTTTATCTTGTGGGTACCCATAAATGGCAAGCCTTTTCTTTCTTGAGCTGTTACTAGCTGGAAATCACTGATTTTGTAAGAGATTTTAAGGTGCCTAGTACATGGCAGATAAGCTGAAGGATTTTATCTGATATGTTGCTAAACTTCTGTTTTTGGAAATTCATTATTTGGATTTACATATATATGGAAAATCCTCCATTCTCTTTTGGTTTCTAGTGTTAATAAAAGCGTAGTTTGTGTTTTAGATTTTGCACAGAGGAAGAAAACAAATTGAATAAAGGGAGACTCTAGATATCATATTTTATTGATTGGTTTACTATAGAATTGCTCAGATATCTCATAAGTATATGCTTTTCAAGCACTGGTTCCAATCCATAGATTCAGAGTTTGGGGGAGATAGAGGCTTGAAATGTTGTAATTTTGTGGTTTGGATAGAGGAAGACCGAATTTACAAAGTGGAAGGACTGAACTAGGATAGTTGGGAAGAAGAGGAGATGGCTGCAAAACTTTTACATTCTTTAGCAGATGATAATCCAGATTTGCAAAAGCAAATAGGATGCATGACTGGGGTTTTTCAAATATTTGATCGTCACCAAGTCCTTACCGGTAGGCGCCTCAACCAGAAGAGGCTTCCTCCAGGTAATTCTCATTATCAGGTGTAGCTTAACTTTGTAGCATTCATTTCATTAATCAAGAGTCCTCATTTACTTGGTTAATATCTATTGCTTGACCCATCCTGAATCCTTTATCATCTCCAATGGCATGTGATGAGGAAAAAGAAAAAAAGAAAAACGAAACTGATTACTTTATTGCCCGGTAAAAAAATATGTTCTCAATCTACCCATCAAATGAGCTAATATTGATATTCTATATCGAGAAAATAAAAAAGAAAAAGAAACGAAAAGAATAGAAAAGAACATGACTCGTGTATCTGAATAGTTTATGCTTCTGATAATAAAAGTTTGTCTTTTGGATGTAAATTTCTTAGAGATCTTTCATTCTAACCTATGTTTTCAAATTATTGCCTATTGTTATTTGGGGTGAATGTGAATAGATAAAGACATGTATTTGTACATGTTTTCTTGAATGCATGGCCAATGTGTTGTTTCCAACTGTTTTTTCGTTGTGCATTCATTTTTGCTGGTAAATTCTTGTAGCAATCATCACTTCATCTGCAGAGCTAACTCTTTCTCATAAACTTAACAAACTTTTATAAATAGACCAGTTCTAACTTGATAAATCATCTTTGTATGTAACTGAAGAAAATTAATTGCACATCTGCTGTTTGCGTATCCTTCAGTAGTTTTCCAAATTCCAGGTTGATAACAACGAATTGATTATTATTATTCCTATTTTTTTTGTTTTGGTTGTGAACTTAATCATTCAATCTGTCGCTGATGTTTCTGTGACAATGTAGGTGATTCCCACTTCAAAAATGGCAGCTCAGAAAGGGAATTTTTTAATGCATACAATCAGAACACAACAGTTGTAAGCATTCTTAGTTCCTGGAAATTTCATTAATTCTCCAAAGTAATTGGAAAAGATTCGGTCAAGCTATATGCCTAAACCAGTGTAGAATTGTGTTCTGATTGATTGTTGAATAACGTGTGCTCTGTGTTGCTCTTAAGTCTTCTTACTTTTTTTTTTATTTGCCTACAAAAGTCACTGTCAATTTGATTTTGTCCTCACACTGTTGCTTTTTCTACCTCAACTTTTTCTGTGCTATATTCTAGCCATGTCCTTGCATATCAGAGTGAATATGAACTATTGATTGCAGGACATTAATTTAAACAAGAATTTGAATGAGAAGCAAAGAATTTCTACAGAATCATCAAGAGCATCTTTCTCATCCTCTTGCTCATCTTCCATGTCCTCCTCTCTGGACTGCAATAAAACAGCTCAACCAGAAGCATCTTCCTTTGACAGAATTATCTTTCCTGAAACTCCCTCGAGGAATCCGGTTATAACTCAGCCAAGTACCTCTGCACATTTAGGGCGGCATTCTCTTGATCTTCGAGATGTTGTCAAGGATTCTATGTATAGAGAGGCCAGAGGGTTATCAGTCAAAACTACAGCTAAAGAAGAAGCAATGAGCCATATAGTGAAGCATAAAGATTCCCCGAGGGCATTACAGGCCTCCAAATCTGCAGATGGATCTTATAGAGTTGGTAACAAAGGAAAGAAAAATGCTCCTCCTGTCGAACTCAAGGAGTCTCTTAAAGTTCTTGCTAAACTTCATGAAGCACCTTGGTATTATAATGAAACTAAAGAGCGTCCAAGATCATCATACGAAGCAAAAGATGGATCTTGGCATACAATTCCAAAAGATGCTCCTCGGTTTTCCTGTGATGGGTGGGGGATCAATCATTTGTCATTTGAATCTCGAGATACCATCAAGTCCACCCCAAAACTAAAAGAGCTTCCAAGACTTTCACTGGATAGTAGAGTAATTTCAGTGAGTGGATCCAACATTGATTCTAGATCAAATTACCTTTCAAAAGATCTAGAAAGTAGCAGCAACTCAAATGAAAAGATCTTTACTCTGCAGCAATCAATGAAAACTCAGAAACGGCCTCCTAGTGTGGTAGCCAAGCTGATGGGCTTGGAAGGATTGCCAGATTCTGCGATCACCAGTCATAGTCAGCCAGGTTTGATCAAGAACTCATTGGTGGAACATGATGATTCCTTCTCGAGATCATTGAAAACAAACGATCTAAACCGACCAATCCATATTCCAAAGTCTCAGAGAAACTCGGTGAAAGATCCAATATCACCACGGTGGAAGAATCCAGATTTGGTCATGAAACCCATTTCAAGGCTGCCAATTGAACCAGCACCATGGAAGCAGCTGGATGGAAGTCGATGTTCTTTGAAACAACCTTTCAAGCCTGAAAAAGTTCCTGGGAAGGCACAAAATTTGTTCCCTTCAGTTTACAGTGAGATTGAGAAGAGATTGAAGGATCTCGAGTTCAAACAATCTGGAAAGGATCTTAGAGCTCTTAAACAGATTCTGGAAGCAATGCAGGCTAAGGGGTTCTTGGAGAATAGAAAAGAAGAACAAGCTTCAAATTCTGTACCCCTGAGAGATCATGAACCAAAATGTAGCAGTCCCAGTCAAAAGCCAAGGTTGCTAGGTCAACAAAACCAACAGAAAAATCATGCTGGTGTTCCCACAACCAGGGGTTCTGATTCTTTGAGGACTTGTGAATCCCCAATTGTGATCATTAAAACAGCTAAACTAGTTGAGAAATCTGGTATTCCTGCTTCTTCAGTAATTCCTATCGATGACCTTTCCAGCTTTCATAGAATTCCAACTGGTGGACATGCAGATAGTAAAAAGGGATCCAATAATAGCCGAACAGCTAAAGATCAATCTCCAAGAAACAGCCAGAGAGATTCTTTAGCCAGCTCCAGTGATAAGAGAACTGTTGTCAAGAAGAATACAAAATCAACACAATCCTTGACAAGATCCCAACAAGTGCCAAAAGAAAGCAACCCGAGCACAGTAAGGAGTTCAGGATCTGTGAGCCCAAGACTCTCACAGAAGAAACTTGAGCTAGAGAAGCGATCTTGTCCACCTACCCCTCCATCTGATACAAGTAAACAAAGAACGCAATCCAACAGGCAGCCAACAGAAATTGGTTCACCTGGTAGAAAACACAGGGTAAAATATCCCAAAGTGCCACCGAGTGATGACCAGTTAAGTCAGATAAGTAATGAATCAAGAACTTCGAGTCACCAAGGAGATGACATCTCTTTGCAGTCTGATGGCACTACTTTTGACTTGAAGACAGATATGGAAGTCACTAGTACTGAACGATCTACTGACAACTACAGTGGCCAGAGTCCAACCCTGAATGCTGCCAGTCGCTTAGTTTCTGGCTCATTACAGAAAGTAGGTGCTTTTGAACTTCTCTAGTCACTCAACTATTCTGATCATATAGTTGACACTTCGTTTTCCTTGTCTCAGAAATCAACTTTTATGTTTGAAGAGGATAGGACATCAGCAGAGCTTGCTGTTGTTGCCCCTGAGCATCCTAGTCCTGTCTCTGTACTTGATGCATCTGTATATAGAGATGATGCATTGTCTCCTGTAAAGCAGATGCCAAATTTGATCAAAGGTAAAATTTTGCTATGCCTAAAAAACTTATAGCTGGATGTGGCATAATATAAACTGATGTTGTGAGGACTTGCCATCATATATTGCTCAGATTAGACAACTTCATCTATAAAAACCTTTATGTAGGAATTAAGCACCCCCCTCTCAATTTAACCACATATTTATCTGGTCTAGTAACGTTGAAACCATGTATTTGTGGGGATAGATTCTCAACTTGCTGCATGTAGTTTTTATTTGGCCTCAAGTTTTTTGGTTTCCCTATTGGCTTCTAAAAAACCTATGTAGCATCTGTGTCTATATTCTTTGCAACATATTCAGGAAATTTATCAGGCAGTGAGGGAATAGCTGCTCATATTTATACAGTCAATGATTGAAGTTTTTGAGATTTTCAGGCAGTTGAACAGTGTCGTTAAAAAGTACTCATTGGACCTGTTATTAATAAAAAAGAAACTACGATGTTCCAAAGAAGAAGAAAAAAAGACAAACAGTTTCCTCATCATCATGTTCAAGTTGTCATTGTACTTGTCATTACTTTCATTCTGCTTTATCCCAACAACTGGTCAACAGACTCTGAGAGAAGTTCTTCTACAAAAAGAATGTTTTTCCATTGCTACATATTCTGTTTAATCTCGTTTGTTTAGAATAGGTTGGATATATTAGTTGCAACTGGAGAGCTATGTTTGATCCATGGGTCATCGTTCTAGTATGATTCTGGGTTTCGATACCTGGCCTAGGGCCAACTTTGTGTTGTAATAAATGGAGTATGTGGTAGCTACAGGTATAGAACAGAACATAAAACAATGAAACCTTTTGTTACCACTTACTTATTTTCTATTTATCATTGCAGGAGATGTCCCCAAAGATTTCCATTACCAACAGAGTGAAGATCAATGGAATCCTGCAGATAACTTACTGTCTAACAGTGTGGCCTCTGGCCTCTCCTCAGATATCAATCGCAAGAAATTACAAAAAATTGAGAATTTGGTACAAAAGCTTAGACAACTGAACTCCACTCACGATGAATCCAGCACAGATTACATAGCATCACTTTGTGAGAACACAAATCCTGACCACAGATACATTTCAGAGATTTTGTTAGCGTCCGGCCTTCTACTTAGAGACCTTAGTTCCGGCCTGTCAACATTTCAACTCCATCCATCAGGTCACCCCATTAACCCTGAGTTATTCTTTGTATTGGAGCAAACCAAGGCCAGCAATTTGGTTTCAAAGGAAGAATGCAGCCCTGGAAAGTCCTTCCATTCAAAGCCAAACCCAGAGAAGTTTCATCGGAAGCTCATATTTGATGCTGTTAATGAGATTCTTGTCAAAAAGTTGGCATTAGTGGAGCCCTCTCCTGAGCCATGGTTGAAGTCTGACAAGCTAGCAAAGAAGACCCTCAGTGCTCAAAAGCTTCTGAAAGAATTATGTTCAGAGATGGAGCAACTTCTAGTCAAGAAATCAGAATGCAGCTTAGAGGAGGAGGATGGTTTGAAAAGCATTTTGTGCTATGATGTGATGCATCGGTCAGAGAGTTGGATAGATTTTCATAGTGAGACTTCTGGCGTAGTGTTAGATGTTGAGCGTTTGGTCTTCAAGGATCTAGTTGATGAGATTGTGATTGGCGAGGCAGCTGGTATACGAACCAAACCTGGAAGAAGCCGTCGGCAGCTGTTTGGGAAGTAACTAGCTTGCGATCTGCAAAATAGTCTTCTAATTATTCTTTTAGTTTTTTTCCCTCCCCTTTAATGTTCTCCTCTCTTTTCTCATTGTGAGTTACATATATATTTATATTTTTTCCGTTGTTTAAAGCAAATAATTTGTGGCTAAGCACTGCAATTTTATGCTGGATTGTAAAGATATTAACTTTTCAGATTATCTCATCACATTAATAAGAAAAAATAAATCCAACTTTTGGTTTGTGCTTTTAAATTGTTTTGTTTTTATTTTTTGGATGTTGTGAATACACTCTAGACTTGATTCATGGGTGGTAGTCACTTTCAATAGCAAGAGCTAAATTACAATGGAAAACCTGATTCTTACAAAATCATCCATTCTAATACTGTTTTAGTGTTTAACTTTAAAATTTTTATGCCATCTGTTTAATTTCAAAGTTCTTATGGGACCTGGTATATTAGGTTAAATACAACCTAATACACAAGTGCTTTTAAATTATGTTGTATTAAAAGTTTTAAGTTTAGTTAGCTATAAGTTTGTTTACCTGAAATACTATGAGTGAATAATAAAATATTTATTTTTAATGAGATTTACATTTTTTTTTTAAAATGAATTGTAGCATGTTATATTTTATAGCCCTTTTAACACGAGTCGAATTTCGATAGATTTTATAAATAAATTATAAAACCTAAAATATTTTTAATTTTTTCTTTTATGAATGCCAACGTTAAAAATCTAAAAGTACATCAATAATTAACAAGGAATGTATAAATCTCAAAATGGATGAAATGATATATATATATATTTTTTTTTTGATGTGTGAGAAGCTATGACCAAATGAAAAAAAAATAATAATAAATTTTTGGTATTTTTTTAGGCTAGAAACCAACATGCTTAAATTAACTAATTAAACCACAAATAAACTTAACACAAGCCCATGCTTGTAAAATTCCAAAAAAAAAAAAAAAAAAAAAAACACAAAATGCAAGAGAAAACAATGTTGTTGGGTCCTCAAGACTTGAAGGGAAACCAAAGCCGAAGCAAAGCCATGACCCAACCTAAAACTAAACACACTTCTTCACTTCTTTTTCGTTGCTGCAGACTTTGTGAGAACATATCATAACAAAAAGGGGCAACCTCTTTCTCATGCTTTGTTATACTGTCTCTACAATCTCAACGAGCATGTTTGAT
Organism: Populus trichocarpa; assembly: GCF_000002775.5. Lineage (NCBI taxonomy): Eukaryota > Viridiplantae > Streptophyta > Magnoliopsida > Malpighiales > Salicaceae > Populus > Populus trichocarpa. The sequence goes on along the minus strand of NC_037299.2, from coordinate 8,200,587 downwards.
ACCGTAATAAGCAAGCACAAGCAAAGGGAAGGTGCATGCAGATTTTCTTGTTAAAAAAACCCTAGGGAATAAAACCGAGAGAGGCAACGCATGCAGGAAGAAATAGGAACTGCCGTATGGCCTTCGCTCTTTGCACAAAAACACAAGGAGGTCCATGCACATCATCAACCAATAACACACAGCGAACTTTGTCTTACGATTGACCAAAAGAAAAGAACATATATACCTAAAAGGGGAATATTTCTAACAAGTTTCCATCCATCATTCATGGTTATTGGCCCTCTTTTACATCATGATCCTCACCTTCTTACCAACTTAAAATGTTCCAGCACAAAACAAGCACAGGAGAGGTAAAACATGCATGTAACTCTCGGGTAGCAAGGACTGATGGGTTCGAGCAGGAACAACACACCCGATGGGATCGAAAGAAGCCATGCACATGTTAAGAAAAAAAGGGAAAGACTTACTCATGCTACCATACTTACATCTTTATCGAAAACCAACTATAAGACCATTTTTTCCTTTAAAAAGCTACTATCCCCGAAGTATAAAAGAGAACCTATAACTATGTCTTTGCTACCACTAAACTTGGAAATCAAACTAAGTTACTACCACTTTCATTCCATTAAACCCTTCACCAAGATCTGCTGGTAAGGTTGGTTATGCAGGAGTCTTTGAGCTGGCTTGGCAGAATCTCCAGAGTGAAGGAAGAACTAAGAGAAAGCTAGGGAGACTGTCTTCTATCATAATAGTAAGAGGAGTGTGCCTGTTGTCCCCATCAAGATCAAACTAAAAAAAGAAAGAAGACGCCAAAGATCTACCCTCAAGCTCGTTGTTTCTTCAATTTTTTTTTTTAATAAGCCCCTACTTGAATTAGTAGCCCTTAAATTCCAGCTCCTATTCTATTTTGATTATTTGTCCTTTAATTCTTTTAATCTAGGTCAAATTAAATTTTGATTTTGATTTTTTTTTCAACCGAGCCCTTAATTAAATCAATTAAAACCTTCCAAGTTTCAACCTTTTTTATTTAGGTCATTGGCTTTCCCATTTGTGCAATAGTTCCATAAATTTCATTTTTCTTTTCAATTAAGCTCTTAATTGATTGAATTGAACTTCCAAACTTTTCTATGTTCTTCTATTTTGATCATTGGTCTTCTAATTTGTGCAATCATAACCAATTTCAGTTCTTTTTCCTGATTTTCTTGACCAACTATAAATTAAATCTTTATCTATTTATAAGCAAAAACCTTTTTCTTTAAAATTTTTTGTTTGAAAATTTGTTTTTTTAAATGACATTTTTGTTTTGTTTTTTCTTAAAAAATAATATTTGAAAAATTTTGCGAGGGTAAAAATTAGGTTATGACAATTATCAAAGTACCTTCTAATATGAAACAGTTCAACGAGAGAATCTATGAAATTCCCAACCATATCCTTGGTGCCATATGTCTACACAACAAACATAGCCGCAATCATAGCAATAATGTAGTACGATCACACATATGATGTCATCTATTATATAGGTATACAAGCAACTTCATGCCAATTATATAACCCAAAAGCCTTACTATTAGGTAAACAAACTTGTGCAAGGGTAGTACAATACCTCATAAGCTACATTCTAATAAGGCAATCTCAAGCAACATATATCTTCATGACCTGTTGGTGAACAATGTCACACCTGACATCATAATGACCCACCTTTTTTCCTATAAAAATGGTCTTTTTTGTGTATAAGAGGGGGGTAAGTCTTAACATTGTGAAAAGAGTTGCCATCTAGTATTATAGTCATTAGAAAACTTTAACTAGTCAATAGAGATCTATGGTAAGAGATTAGTTATACTAAAAAGAAGATACTATCATCCTAAAACATCCTACTTGTGGTAAGTTGCATTGTTTATCTTGTCTTTTATTCCTAATAGTTTGCTATGCCTAGTCTATCGATGGTCTATCTATAAGATGATTATGGATTTACTATGATGAGTTAAACCCTAATTATTTGTTTAAACTTAGCCTTTTTAAAGTCTAGTTTAGTTTTGTCAATCCTAATTATTACCTTCGAATAACACTCGGTAAATTGACAATTCTAAGGTGGGTTACTTCTGATCACAACATGTAACTAATTTTTGATCAAGTCATGTTAGTGAATGATCCATAGGCCAATGTTGGGCTTGTCAACCCCACATAAATCCTAGAAAAGGTCTATGAAAGGTGTTTTAATAAGGTTCACCTATCATTTAATCTCCAATTTTGTCACCAATGAATAATAGACTGAAAAATTTATTATTTGAAAAATCAGGAGGATACACAACTTCTCTTAATATCCAATGAAATCAACTTTTCTTAATATCCAAGGAAATGACCCATAATGAGTCCTTTTACCTTAAATACTAAAAGTGAATAGCAAAACATTTTTGACATAACTTGTGAGAAAACAATGAAAGGTTTTTAAAGTTTTGGAATGCTAGTCCAATAGACTTTTAATTTGACTCGAACCCTTAATGAGTTTTATAAACAAGTTATAAAACTCAACATAGATGCATACATGAATGAACATGAATTTTCTATTATTTGAAGCAAAAGACCATGTCAATACATATTGTTGAATATGTCCATCCATGTTCATACACAAAGAAAGACATGTTCCATTGTTAAGAATAATGATGCAATGAAAAAGAACATGAAAGGAAACAATATGCATAATTTAAAGGATTTGGTCAAATGCATTCAAACACAAATATCAATTTCATAAATATTTATCAATTTCAAAATCTCACCATAATATATTAAAATAAAAAATAAAATTAAAATGCAAGATTAAAATAATTCCATCACAAATATCCATTCAATGAACATTGCCCAATCAAAACCTCATCATTAAACACATAAAAAATCAACAATAAGGGAAGATAATTATTCCACTACCAGAAATTCAACGAATATCAACGGAGTTACCGACGTAATTTTTTTGTCGGTAATTTGCGGTGATAGTTACCGACCGATTTAAATCTGTCGCTAACACTATCGGTATATATCGATGAAATTATTTTATCGATATATACCGATAGAATTACAGATGAAATATAAAAAATTTCAAAAAACAAAGCAGTGCGATGACATGGATGTTTTTGTGGATGATTTTATTGACAAAATTTCAGAGAGATTCAAATCGGGATCTTCGTACAATGACGTGTCCACTTCACCGGCAGAATTGCCATCGGAATCATATATGAAAATATTATGTCAGTGATTTCATCGGTAAACGTTAATATATCACCACGCTGCCTCCCCTCCCCTCCTCTATTTCTCCTTCTTCTTCCCCATCCCTGCATCTAAACAAACTACCCCCCAAACTGCAAAGAACCACCCCTCAAAACATCCCTCACTTCTCAACATAAATCATCCTTCTTTATTTTTTGTAGTCACAACATTCGTATCCTGATTTATTATGGATTTTATCATTTTTTGTAAGTAAATCTATCTTTTTTAATTTTAACATTAAAATGTCAATTTTATTATTATTGAATGTTTTTTTTAGTATATGTATTTTGTTAGGGTATGTACATGTTTTATTGTTTTTTCTCAAACAAACTTGTAGTATGAATGTATAATTTTGTACTTGTTATGGTTTGTTTTAGATTTTATAAAATTATATTTGTTTGTAAATTGTTGAAACTTATATGGAATTACCAAATTAGATGTGTTGTGATGAAATAAATAATAGCTTGTTTAACAGGTCCGTTTTAATTTTTATCAATGTTATTGCCGAGTTGTAATTTCTATAAATTTATGTGTATAAATTTGTATGGACGTTGATAATTGATAATGAATATTTAAGAGAAGTTTTAAAGTAAGTTGGATAATCTTGAGCTAAACCAATATTTTTGAAAATTTATTTACTTAACGTAGTTAATTAATACATGTTGTCATCATTATTTTATAGAGGTTCGATAGAAGTCATGGATGATCCTTCATGGATGTATCGAGATTCACCTCAGGAATTGCGGATGATGGATTATTGTAATGGGATTTAGGGTTTTATTAATTTCGCAACATCTATTCCAAGAAATTTTAGTGGAGGCGGTATTAGGTGTTCATGTAAGAAATGTAAAAATAAAAAATTTATGCATCCAGATGTTGTAACGATGCATCTTCTACACAAAGGGTTCGCAGAGGATTACCTGTGTTGGTATGCATACGAAGAACTATTTGTTCGTTATGAGAGTATGATAGGAAGGATTGTTGGGTCAACTTCTAGTGCTAGCAATGTGCATGAGGTTGTAAATGACAACAGTAATCCTTACAGAAATATGGTTATGGATGCAATGAGAATGAATCAAGATAATGTCAGTCAATGTCCAATCATAGAAAAAGAACCTAATGCAAATGTGGTCATGTTTTTTGATCTATTGAAAGATTCTGATGAACCATTTTAGGATAGCTGCACGAATCATAGTAAATTATCGGTTGTTGCACATGTGTTCACCATCAAGTCGGATTATGGGGCGAGTGAGGCCGGTTATGACAGAATTATCGAATGGACGAGAAGCATTTTACCTGAAAGGAACAGACTAAAATAGAACTTCTATGCTGCTAAGTCCATGATGAAACCCCTCGGTTTAGGATACCAGAAAATTGATATGTGCTTTAACTTCTGCATGCTGTACTACCTTAAAAATGTTGAGCTGACCGAGTGCATGACATGTGGACATTCCCGTTACAAACCCAGAACTAGCATGGGAAAGACTCTCGTGGCATATAAAAAACTTAGATACTTTCCAATCACACCTAGATTGTAGAGGTTATTCATGTCACCAAAGATTGCTGCGCACATAAAATGGCACCAATCACATGATGTGGTTGATGGAGTGATGGTGCATCCTTATAACGGGGAAACATGGAAACACTTTAACAGTATGCATCCTCACTTTTCAGTTGAATCAAGGAACGTGCGTCTTGGGTTGTGTACAGACAGATTTAACCCATTCAGGTCATTTGTTGCTCTTTATTCTTGTTGGTCGGTTATACTCACGGTTTATAACTTGCCACCAGGAATGCGTATGAGGCCGAAGTTTATATTTTTATCTACGATGATACTTGTTCCGAACAGTCCGGGCCGGAATATAGATGTTTGTCTTCGAGCGTTGATTGATAAGTTGTTGTAGTTGTGGTCCTTCAGGGCTTTTACTATGATATATCGAGAAAACAAAATTTTCTTATGAGGGTAGCTTTGATGTGGACTATCAATGATTTTCCAGCTTATGTAATGGTTTCTGATTGGAGCATGCATGGAAAACTAGCATGTCCATACTGCATGAAAAACAACAAGGCATTCACGCTAACAAACAGAGGTAAAACTTCTTTTTTTGACTGCAGTTGATGTTTCTTACCAATGAATCACAAGTATAGAAAGAACATAAATGATTTATTTGTTGGCAGAGTTGAAAAGGACGTTGCTCTCCTACGTCTTTTTGGTGAAGAATTGCATGACGTTGTATCAGAGTATGGTGACATTGTGTTTGGTTTCCAGTCTCGTAAGCAGAAGTTTCCTGGTTTTGATTTGAGCCAAAACTAGGTAAAGAGAAGTATTTTCTGGGAGCTTCCTTATTGGAAAACCAATCTCCTTCGCCATAACCTTAACGTTATGCACATAGAAAAGAATGTGTTTAAAAACATTTTAAAGACTGTCATGGATGTGAAGGAGAAGATAAAAGACAACATCAAGGCTATAATGGATATAACATTCTATTTATACCGATCATATAAACATAGACTACTACACACACACACACACACACACACAAATCACTTATATACCTAGAAAATTTTAAATGGTAGGAAATAAAAGAAATCCTTAGGTGTTGGACACCTACCTGTTGTACAAGCTTGACTGGTAGTCCTCGACTGCTGTCTGGGTTTTGTGGCTCTCCATGCATTAACATGCATACCATGTCATTACTCACGAGCATTTATTCCTTAAAATAAAAAATCTATACAATTCCTTTTAATCATCTCATTCGTTATTATCCTTATTTCTTTAAATTTACATCTCATGTTCTCATTAAATCTTTTTCCTTAAGTTCTTTAACAAAAATGCAAATCAACATTACAATCGGTGTAATTCTTCATTAGAACACTATTTTGTGTTTTGTCGATAACTAACATTATATAGTTCGGTTTAAGGCAGGGCTTAATCCTTTGGAAAGCTAAGATATAAGGCTATAAGTCTACTGAAGGGAGAAGAACCCTATTATGCTCCTAAAGCCCTCAAACTACCCGTTATCGAGAAGATGGTCAACTATCCAGTAGGGTCTATCCTGACCATCTCTCAATTATTAACCCATAACTGGAGTTTTATAAAACCAAATTAGCAAGGTCAACTTCCTCGGATATCTAACATCCAAATGTATAATTTCTATGAAGATACATAGTCTAAATTCCCTCCTTTACATACTCAAATTCCCTTTGGAAGACCAAGAGATGAAACTGTCCAGTTTCATCAACAATTTCGTAAATGAATACACATTACCAATTTAACTTATCATCTTTCAAACCAATTCCTTGCTATGTTATATACACTATAATGATGTTAAAAAACACCTTCTAAGAATTTGTTTGTCCATTTTCATTAACTAGTCAATCAACATTCTTCCCAACCCTCTCTAACACCTTCATTGCTATTCCTTCATGTATTTCTCATCATTTTATTTCATATAATCACACATCATCAAGTTAAATATTCAAATAAACACCCTCGTTCTTCCTACATTAATGGTCGGCCAAATAAATACACTTAACAAGGAACTACCAATTTCCTTTCAAAATTACGTGTTATTTCAACTCATCTCAACCTTATTACATGTCATAAACATCAATTTAATTCAATTTCTTATTTCCCCCAAAAATGCATCATGAACCCTTACCTTAATTTGATGAAATCAATGAAAACTTAACAAATATTGTAAGAACCTGTTAAATGGAGGTTGGGACACCTTACCAAGGAGTAATCTAGGTTCCAAGTGCTAACAAATCAAGGATTCTTGCATCTTCTTCCTTATTTGCTGCTGCCTCCCCTTCCCTCTCACTCTATCCCCAAATTCTCCTTTCAAGAACACTCTAAATCTAAATGATTTTATTGCCTAAATCCTTTAGCATCACTAATTCTCTTCTTTTCCTGATTTTTCTCTAGGTTTCTCTAGGATTTTTAAAGCAAAAATGGAGTTTTTCCCTCTCTTCACTCTTAATTCCCCCATGGCTAGCTCACCCAAGCCTATTATAGGCAAATATTATCAAATTCCCACTATGTCCCTTTCAAATAGTAACTTTTATAGTTATTGGGTATTATTTCCTCCATCTCGGTATATTTTTAGTGCCGATTTTCAACGGGCGATATCGAAATTCATTAATTTATACTCCAGTACCTTTCTTTCCTTATAAATTACTTCCATTAAAATTTAGTTCACACTTTTTAGGGCATTTTCGCACTTCTATATTTAATTATTCGTTCACTAACCAATTTTTCTAGATTTTAAAGGTCCATATCCCTTCTTTTACTGCAAACATCAAATCCCTAATTTTCATAATTTATTTGTTTAATTTCCTTACACACTCTTTTAGAATTTTTACAGAACTCCTGAGTTGTATCAGGTTTACGTATCTTAACAATCTAGGGACTGCAGTGTAATAGACACTGAAACTTGAGAGGAAAAATTAAAAAAGAAGTTAAAGTTAAAGTTAAAGGGTTAATTAGTGGCTAAATCAGAAAACCTAGAGACCAAGGTCAATTTCATAATGGGTACTGAAGTCCAAGGGTCTAATTGAATATGATCAAGGATGAAAAATAAAAGATTCCCAAAGATTACTAAAATAGAATTCATATCAAACACTACTCCTTTTGCATCGTAAGCATCTTCACAATATGAGTGTGGTATTATTACTTTCTTACTTAACAATGTTTGGTGGAGTAAAACATGAGAGTGCAAACTTGCTTAATCAATGGACATGTATAATGGGAACTTAATTAACCATACTACATACATCCTTGTCGAATCATTAACATCGATACCACTTTGGAGATATTCATTATTAAGTCACTTGGAAGCCATCATTGGCCTACACGAGAGGGCTTACATACATTGTGGATATTACTTCAATCTAAAAGCCTAGACTATTAGGTTATGAGTCTATTTTTGTATATAACCTCTCAACTTCTAATTCTTAATCGACGTGTAACTTATATATGAAACTTAATAAATACCATAGTAAATTAGATAGTTTTATTAAATTTGATGGTTGGTTTTGAGTTTCTTGTAAAAGATTTAAGTCTTGTGTGGGGGTGAATAAAATATTAGATAACAACTTCTTTTTCTATTTTTACCTTATTTTCAAAAAATAAATTAATTTTTTTTTATGGAATCATTGTGATGTTAGGTGTGACAAGCATCATAATAAATAATGGAAAATAAAAAAATATCTATTTTTATAAAAAAGCTCTGACACGTGAGTCCCTCAATCATATCAAACACTACCCCCCCTGTATCGTAAGCATCTTCACAATATGAGTGTGGTATTATTACTTTCTTACTTAACCGTGTTTGGTGGAGTAAAACATAAGAGCGCAAACTTTCTCAATCATTGGACGGTTATAATGTGAACTTAATCAACCACACTACATTCATCCTAGTCGAATCATTAACTTCGATACCATTTATTTGGGAGATATTCATTATTAAGTCACTTGGAAGCCTGTCATGGGCCTACACGAGAGGGCTTACATACATTGTGGATATCACTTCAATCTAAAAGCCTAGACTGTTAGGTTACAAGTTTATTTTTGTATATAACCTCTCAACTTCTAACACTACCAGAAAACCGGAGAAAAGCAACGGAATTACCGACGGAATTTTTCCGTCGGTAATCTATATCGACGGAAATAATTCCGTCTCCAAATCTGTCGGTATATACCGACGGATTTATTCCGTCGGTATATACCGATGGAAATATTCCGTCGGTATATACCGACGGTTTTGCCGACGGAGTATACAGTTCGTCTGGAAATACACAACGGCATGGTGACGTCAGGCGATTTTACCGACGGAAATTACCGAGGGATTCAAACTGAGATAGCCGTACTGTGACGTGGCGCTGTCACCGACGGCATCACCGATGGAATCACCGACGAAAGTATTCCGTCGGTGATTCCGTCGGAAAAAACCATTATATGCCCCCATCTGCCGACACTCTCTTCCTCTGTTTCTCCTTCTTCTTCTTTCCCATCCCACCTCTCCCCTCCCAAACTGCAGCCAAACACCCATCCTAAACTCTCCACTATTCTCAACACGAGCACTCAAGTTTCTTATATCTTGTACGTGGTCACAATATCCGTTTCTTGTAGATTTTATCATTTTTTTGTAAGTAAATCTATCCTTTTTAGTTTTAATATTTAATTGTGAATTTTATTGTTTTAGTATATGTATTTTGTTAATGTTTGTACTTGTTTAATTGTTATTTGTCAAAGAAACTTGTAGTATGAATGTATAATTTTGTAGTTGTTATAGTTTGTTTTAGATTTTGTCAAATTATATTTGTTTGTAAATTGTTGAAATTTTGTTTGAATTACACCGAATTAAATGTGTTGTTGTGATGAAATAAATAATTAATAGCTTGTTTAAGTGTCTTGTTTAATTATTATCAATTATATTTCGAAGTTGTGATTAATTCTGTAAATTTATATATGTATAAATTTGTATGTATGAACGTTGATAGTTGATAATTGATAATTGATAATGAATATTTAACATAAGTGTTGTTTTAGTTTGTTGGATAATGTCGGGGAAAACCAATATTTTTGTTATGTTTTATAGAGGTTCAATAGAAGTCATGGATGATCGTTCATGGATGTATCGGGACTCACCCCAAGGATTGCGGAGGATGGATTATTGTAACGGTGTCCAGGGTTTTATTAATTTCGCAACATCTATTCCGAGGAATTTTACTGATGGCGGTATTAGGTGTCCATGCAGGAAGTGTAAAAATTTAAAGTTTCTGCATCAAGATGTTGTAACGATGCATCTTCTAACCAAAGGGTTCATGGAAGATTACATGTGTTGGTATGCTCACGGAGAACTATTTGTTCCTGATGAGAGCATGGAAGAACAGGTGGTTGGGTCAACTTCTAGTGCTAGTAACATGCATGAAGTTGGAAATGAGAACAGTAATCCTTACAGGAATATGGTTATGGATGCAATGAGAATGAGTGAAGCTAATGTCAGGGAATGTCCAATCGTAGAAGAAGAACCTAATGCAGATGCAGCAAGGTTTTTTGATCTGTTGAGAGATTCTGACGAACCATTATGGGATGGCTGCACGAACCACAATAAATTATCAGCCGTAGCACAGGTGTTCACCATCAACTCAGATCACGGGTTGAGTGAGGCCGGTTATGACAAGATTATTGAATGGGCGAGAAGCATTTTACCTGAAGGGAACAGGCTGAAAGAGAACTTCTATGCTGCCAAATCCATGATGAAACCCCTCGGTTTAGGATACCAGAAAATTGATATATGCCCTAACTTCTGCATGTTATACTACCTTGAAAATGCTGAGATGACCGAGTGCATGACATGCGGGCATTCCCGTTACAAACCCAGAACTGGTAGAGGGAAGACTCTCGTGGCATATAAAAAACTTAGATACTTCCCAATCACACCTAGACTGCAGAGGTTATTCATGTCACCAAGGACTGCTGAGCACATGACATGGCACCAATCACACCATGCGGTTGATGGAGTGATGGTTCATCCTTCTAACGGTGAAGCCTGGAAACACTTTAACAGTATGCATCCTCCCTTTTCAGCTGAATCAAGGAACGTGCGTCTTGGGTTTTGTACAGACGGATTCAACCCATTCGGGTCATTTGCTGCTCCTTATTCTTGTTGGCCGGTCATACTGACGGTTTATAACTTGCCACCGGGGATGTGTATGAGGCCGAAGTTCATGTTTTTATCTATGGTCATACCAGGTCCGAGCAGTCCGGGGCGGAATATAGATGTTTGTCTTCGTCCGTTGATTGATGAGTTGACGCAGTTGTGGTCCTCTGGAGCTTTGACTTATGACATCTCGAGGAAACAAAATTTTGTTATGAGAGCGACTTTGATGTGGACTATCAATGATTTCCCAGCTTATGGAATGGTTTCTGGTTGGAGCACGCATGGAAAGCTAGCATGTCCATATTGTATGGAGAACAACAAGACATTCACGCTAACAAACGGGGGTAAAGCTTCTTTTTTTGACTGTCACCGTCGTTTCTTGCCACATAACCACATGTACAGAAAGAACAGAAAGGATTTCTTTGTTGGCAGAGTTGAAAATGATGTTGCACCCCCGCGTCTTTCCAGTGAAGAATTGTTTGATGTTGTGTCAGAGTACGGTGAAATTGTGTTTGGTCTCCAATCAGGTAAGCAGAAGTTTTCTGGTTTTGGTTTGACCCATAATTGGGTGAAGCGAAGTATATTTTGAGAGCTTCCTTATTGGAAGACCAATTTTCTCCGCCATAACCTTGACGTCATGCACATTGAAAAGAACGTGTTTGAGAACATTTTCAACACCGTCATGGATGTGAAGGGGAAGACAAAGGACAACATCAAGGCTAGATTGGATGGAGCGCTGTTCTGTAACCGTAAAAATATGGAGTTGGTTTGTGATGGGTCACGGGTCGCAAAACCAAGAGCAAGCTTCGTGCTAGAGAAAAACGCACAACTACTAGTCTACAAATGGCTTAAGAGTTTGCGTTTTCCCGATGGACATGCCTCGAACATATCAAGGCTGGTTAATACGGAGGAATGCAGAGTAAATGGAATGAAGAGTCATGACTGCCATGTGTTTATGCAAACACTCATCCCATTAGCTTTTCGTGATTTGTTGCCAAAGGGGATATGGGATGCACTAACGGAGATTAGTCATTTCTTCAGAGACATATGCTCCAGCAAGTTGAATGTTGATCACATTGAAAGGCTTGAAAAGAATATCGTCGAGACAATATGCAAACTTGAGATGATATTCCCTCCATCATTTTTTGACTTAATGGAGCATCTACCCGTACATTTACCGTTTGAGGTAAAAGTTGGAGGACCGGTTCAATACAGATGGATGTATCCATTCGAGAGGTTAGATATTACAGTTGCTATGACATTTATAATTAAATGTTTTTATTTTTATTTTAATGTTTTTAATTGATAATTTTTTATTAATATATATATATATATGCAGGTACTTGTTCAATCTTAAAAAAAAGGTTAAGAACAAGACGCATGTTGAGGCGTCAATATGTGAGGCGTATATTGTTGAGGAGATCTCAACATTTATCTCATACTATTTCGAACCTCATTTGAGAACGAGGATAAACCGTGTTCCACGACATGATGATGGTGGTGAAGTGCATTCAAGTGGGAACTTGTCAATATTCTCCAATCCTGGACGACCCACACCTAAAAATGCCGTGAGGGGAAGATATTTGTCTGAAATAGAGTTCAGACAAACACACAATTATGTCCTATTTAACTGTGATGAGCTGAGACCTTTTATTAAGTAAGTAGATGTTCGACTTAAACTTTGTCAAGAGTGTACTATTTATGTTTTGTGATACCATACACTCATATACTTTGGAACAACCTTGCAGGCAACATCGACGATACTTACTGTCCAATAACTCACAGCTGACCGAATCCCAGATCTTTCAATTACAAGATGAACAATTTGCCACATGGTTTAGAACACATGTAAGTCCTAACACAAACTCATTATCTCTTGCAATGTAATTAATTGTAGTCAATGTTATATAATATCCGTTTATTGATTATTGTTGTATTTAATTTACAAGCTAGGTTTATCAAATGGGAGGTAGTGCTGCTATTTTACTGTCTTTACTATGTCTGGGCCCTGAAAGAAAAGTCAAGTGCTATAATGGATATTTTGTCAATGGATATGTCTTTCATACTAAAGAATACGGGCATGGAAGAAAGACATACAACAACGGTGTTTGTATTAAGGGATCGACTTCTAGTGAGTTTGAAGTTGACTACTACGGTAGATTGGAAGAGGTCATCGAACTGCAATATCATAGCGAGCAAAATAGAGTGTTTTTATTCAAATGCTATTGGTATGACACAACTGACAGAGGAATCAGAGTAGATCCTCACTATGGTCTCGTTGAAATCAATTCAAAAGCTAGACACCGCAACGTAAACGACGTCTTTGTTTTTGCAAAGCAATGCCAACAAGTTTATTACACATACACCCCTTCCTTTAGAAAGGACCGATCAAGAGTTGATTGGTTATCCGTTTTAAAAACAAAACCCAAGGGTCGTGTCGAGGTTGTTCAGGATGAGAACGAAGACACAAGTGTGATAGATGAAGTCTTTCAAGCTAGTGAATTGGTTGAATCATACCGAGTTGCTCCGTCGATTGACTTAGAAGAAAATTCGAATTTTCGTGTTTTCAACGATAGTCTTGTTGATGTTGACGCAGAGGAGTTGAATGTTGTTCTGAGCTCTACTAGTGGAAAAAAGAATGTTGTTGAAGAAGATGATAACGAAATTGAAGAGTGCGATGAAGCTGATGATAACAATTCAATAGAGGACGAAGATGAAAATTCCGACTAACTAAACATGTTATAAAGCCTTATTTTTATAATGTAATAATTTGAAACATGAAATATTTATTCTTCTTTAAGGGTCAGCCTTTGTTATTGTGTTGTGTGTGCTGTAAGATTGCAATTCAGGATTTTTTGAGAGGGTTACATAAAAAAAATAAGAAAAATTTACCTTTTCACCGACGGATATACCGACGGAATATAACCCGTCGGTATTTCACAGAGAGTTGCAAAAAAATTTGAGTGGGATAGGGCGGACAACAATGTTGTGAGGAGGGTATGGGAGAATCACGCGGCAACTAGGTAACATCGAAAATAATATTTATTTTTGTTTTATAATTTTATGTTTTAAATTCTAATTTGTTACTTTGGAAGTAGGTTGCGTGATTTTTGGTATGACACCCAAAAAAATCAAAAAGACATGCGAGGGATAACGGTCTTGAAGGATGGAATGAGGCGGCGGTTTGGCAGGAATTCAAACCGCCATTCATCTCGGGGGAAATATGGACGGCATATATTGAGCACGTGACCTCAGAGCGGTTCTCACTGCGCTCACAGTCTGGCGCCGACAACCGAAACTGGCAAATTTATGGTTCGGTGACCACGCACACTGGCGGATCCGTCCCATTCAGCGCACATGCAAAGCGGATGGTAAGATTAATTTTATTGAAATATATCGTTAATTAATTTGTCGTTCCTTATAATATATTTAACTTTCAACCTATTTTTTCCTTACAGGCTGCGTCTCTTGGACGTGAACCGAGTCCAATGGAGCTGTTTCTGGAGACGCATGTGCGGAGTCAAGACCGCCAAAAGGGGGTGCAGCAGTTCGTGGACAACCGTGCTCAGCACTTCGTGGTATGTTCGTTCATTCATTTTATTTAGTAAGTTATTATTTTCTTGAATTGCATCTTGAATTGCATTTGATGATTTTTTTACCGATGGAATTTTCAGGAGACCTATAATAGCCGGTTGAGGGAGAGATATGGGGACAATCCGTCGACCCATCCAAATTTCGATCCAGATTTGTGGATGGAGGCGGGATCGTCTAGTGGACCCGATAAAAACAGGGTCTACGGGCTCTCCAACACTACGGCTGACAACTTGCGTTCGACTCGTAGTATCTCAACTGTTGGAAGCTCTCCATCAGTATCGAACACCCAGTCTGAGGAGTTCATTACGTTGAAACAACAATATCAACAACTCTCGACGAATTATGATGAGCTTCGTCAAATAGTCATGGAGATGAGATCAAAGATGGGTGACGATACTTGTGCAGCTTCTTTTTGGCCGTATGGTCCCGGGAACAACCAGCCTCCTCCTCCTCCGCCTCCTCCTCCAGCTCCGCCGCTATTCTAGTTTAATTTTGTTTTTTAAACACATTAAATTTGTAATGAATATTATTACTTTTACATTTTTAATGTTTAATGCATTTTTATTTGTTTATTAAGGTTTTTTACAATTAATAAATTATTTATATATATATATTTTAAATAAGTACCGACGGATATACCGACGGATAATATCCGTCGGTATTTAACAGAGAGTTGCCGAACAATTACCATCCATGCCATATTTACCGACGGCATCACCGACGGATATTATCCGTCGGTGAATATATACCGACGGATAATATCCGTCGGTATTACACAGAGAGTTGCAACAAAATTACAAGCCATGCCATAATTACCGACGGATTGTCCGTCGGTAATGCCATCGGTAATTACCCTTGAAATTACCGACGGATTTATTCCGTCGGTAATGTTCCCGCGGGAAACTTTTTTTTGGCGCGCGCTTATCTGTCTGTATTTCCGTCGGTATTTCCGTCGGTGGGTGGTTTTTTTTATTTGCGACAGAATTACCGATGGAAATGGGATTTACCGACGACTGTTATACCGACGGACGTGATCCGTCGGTGATTCCGTCGGTATTATTTTTACCGACGGATTTCATTGCTGTCACCGACGGAATTAGTCCGTCGGTAAAACTGGATAATGTTGTAGTGTAATTCATAATCGACGTGTCGCTTATATATGAAACTCAATAAATATCATAGTAAATTAGATAGTTTTATTAAATTTGATAATTAGTTTTTAGTTTCATCTAAAAGATTTAAGTGTTGTGAGGGTGGCTCATTTTTAACTATATACATCACTCTTGCATTGTTTCTTTTATTTAATGTAGAATATGTCCTCTAACACTCTCCCTCACCTGTAACCCATCTTTGGGGATATGTTAAGTGACTTGGACTTTAGAATCTTTGTTGGATTGCTAGCCTTTTTAAGGCTTTGTTATCATATTAAATTAAATAGTTGAGTATGAGTTCCATCCAAAAGACTTAAGTTTCGTGGTGGATAGTCCATTCTCTACTTTATATATGACATTGCTTTTTTTATAGTTATTCTTTATGGGATAGTGTATCTAACAATCTTTCTTATTTGTAACCCATCTTTTGGTGTTATCCAATGACTTGAGTTCTAGGATATTTGTTGTGTCATTGGACCTCTTTGAAACTCTTATTTCATATAAAATTAGATAGTTGTAATGAGGATTCATCCAAAATATTTAAGTCTTAAAATGGGTGGTCCTTTCTCTTTATATTTTATTTTTATTTTGTTTAACTATTCCATGTGAGATGAATTTCTCTAACATTCCCTTTTATTTTTTTATTCATATTATGGTTTTGTCAAGTAGGTTTAATTTTAGGATATTTATTGAGTCATTAGATCTCTTTGATTCTTAAATAGCTTAAATATTAGTATCCAATTGAGATTTGAATAAACATAACATCAATAAACATACATATCTTTATAACAATAAAATATATATTATCAAAACAACTAAAAGATGTATGGTCAGTTTAATTGTTCATATGAATAGTGAACTAGGTTAATATATTTCTTTAATTGTTTTATAATAAGTTTGTGTCATAGTTAAGTTGGTTAATACACGCCAGGTATACACGAGGTCACGAGTTTGAAATGGAGGGTAGGGGGATGCAAAATTTATTTTCAGGAGACAAATGGCAGATCGTTTTTTTTTTTCAAAATTAAAAAAACAATGAGTGGATGACCTATCATCCACTCTTTATAATAAGAAAATAAAAAAAAAAAACAGCCTAGGCCAATGGGCCTCTCTCAAGACCATGTATATGACCTATCTTTTGGGTTTTTTTGTTTTTCAATTCTATCATTTAATATAATATTTTTATTAATTTTATCCTTTAGTATTGAGTTGATGGTAAATTAGTTATTGTATTTTTTATTATATAATAAATGTTTTTTGGCTTTTTTTTAATTACATCCTTTAATATGAGGTTTTTATTTTCTTTGGGATTTTTGAACTCTTTTTTATCTTTTTTTTTCAATTTCATCTTTTAATACACGATTTTTATTTAATATTATCATTTAATATTGAGTCGAAGGTGAATCAATTTTTTGTATTTTTTGTTTTTGTAATATAGTTAAATAAAAAGTTAATTCGACCTAACAGAGTCTATAACCTGGATCGCGAGTATGATAGTTTGACTAGCGTTAACTTGACTTGTTTTTTTTTTCCTTTGGGACTTGCCCAGCCGACAAGACGACATCAGGATAATAAATTTTATACGATTTAATTTAAAATTCAGGCTAAACAAATAATCTTGTTAAATATATTTTTTACATTAATTTTTTTTTATGGTAAAACCCTCCAGGAAAGCAATAAACTAGTAGCTGCTAACCTAAGAAAACATGCTAACTATCACAATTCACATTTCTCGTAAAGAAGTTTTTTATTTTGAAGAGCTGATGTCTTTTCTGCCCTTTGATCTTCTGAGTGATTAGAGACAGCAGATTGGAAAATTCTACTGTATAATAAATCTCAGCAGTACCAATCAATCTACAAGCACGCCTGCAGCGCGAGCGAGACCCGTATGCATGCTACAATATTGACAGGCATATAGCCTCCCCACGCGCTCATCAGACTAATTAATCTCTCAGTGTAGCTTCATGCCAAAAGTTTTTCTTTATATCGATCCACACAAGTGGACCACCTATCCTGCATAATTGCATGTCCTTTATTGTTTTCTTGGATCCAGCGACAGGTTTATTATTCGTTTCCTTTTGAAAACCAGAAGAATTGCAGATTCTACTATTCTTTTTCTTGTTGTCGATGCTTCCATGCATGCCTGAGTTGTACAATGTGGCCTGGTGATCATAAGGAAACGCATTCTGGGCAGCTGGCTTTCTGCTCCAAATTAATATATGTACTGACAAAAAGAGCTGCTGCGTTTCTGAAAAGAAGTGATTGAATAAAATTTAGGGCACCTCTTTTGTTGTAGCCTTTTCCTCGAGGGTTCCACCGTGCAAGAGAACATGTAGAGGCACTGTTTCTCGTCTACTAGATCTACATGGAGTGGTTTTAAGGTTAATGTGAGATTTGGATAAACCTATAAATGAAATTTATTTTTTTATATTTTTTATGTATGTTTGGAAAATGGGACCTCGAATAATTTTTATTTAAAAAAATATAATTAACAAATATATCTTAATTATTGTTAAAGCATTTTATTAAGTGGCTTTTAGCTTAAGCGGGCTCGGATTGTTGATGCATTAGAAAACTACATCTTAATTTATGAACTCAAACCAAGGGATAAGTTGGTCGGATACGGTGAGGGGTATAACTGCCTCACCAAGTTTACCTTTTTATATAAAAAAATTATATTCAAATATTAAATTGGTTAAGTGAGGTTTTGGTTTTATATTATTTCTAACCTACTTTTTTAAATAAAAGTTTTTTAAGCGCTAAATTTTTATAGATAAATCTCTAATTTAAACATATTTTTTTATTTAATTAAATAAAAAAATAATGAGGTTCAAACTCATAATCATTTAATCATATAAAATTTGATAATATATTATAAAATCACATGAATCAAAAAGCTTAATTTCAAATAGTATCTTTCAAACCTCACCATTTCACTCTCTCTAATTAAAATATAAATTATTTTTTGATTGTTTTTACTTTCTCATTCCTTATACTCACTTAAAAAATAAATTAAAAATAAATTATTTCACAAAAAAACAAAAAAATATTTGTGCACTTTGAAATTTTTATTCACAAAAGAAGAAAACATTTTATCAAGCAAAATTTTAAAGCATGTTTAATATATGTTTTCTTTTATTCCGGGTACAATGCATGTTACATATATTACTATATTATACAAAAAAAAAAAATTACATGTAAACACAATAAATTTTATCATAAAAGCAAGAGTTCCTTTTCATTATAACAAACATTTTTTTTTATATATAGGTTGTGTTAGTGTATATACCTTGAAGTTAATCAGTTGGTTACACATGACATTAACTTTGTTCATGTATATATATTTAATCTATTTTTTAATATTCATCAACTATTTGATTAATGAATCTAGATTAACGATAAAGTTCATGGGACAAAAATGCTTTGCAAAGAAAATTATAAAGTTGTTATAATTATGAGATTCTTATTGCATCAAAGCATTGTTCCTAAATGTTCCCGGTTAATGCTCTATTAAAATTGTACATTAATTAGAGTTATTGAGATTGATACATATTATGTTCTTTCTTTTATGAAAGGAAGCAATTGTTCTCATAAACTAAGGTATGTGGAATAACTAGAACTAATATATAGATGTTTGTCAGATGATATGTACATTGAATTGACTCGCATGAGAATTCTATATGAAAGGATCACCTTTGTTCTATGGAAAAACTCATATGACAGTTGTGTAAATTATTTTTAGACATGAGATCACTGAGTTATCTTATATAGAGAATGTTATGTTTTGATCCTACTACATATTGTTCTAATCAAGGGTAACAAATGGGTAGATATTAGGTATAACATGAACTATATAAAGACATTTAAGTAATCAAGAGAGGATTCATTACCCTTGGTGAATTAGGAAAAATATTTTATTTGTTCTCAAATAGTATTGATTGTAAATCCTTGCACAAGGTGGAATGAGATTTGAAAAGGGTTTCAAATCTTATTCAAATAATCAATGACTATAATGTTGAGAATAAACATGATTTGACATAGTAGACACACTCTATGCTATAATGTCTAAATTGAAACATTGTTGATGAAGAGATAATAATTACACTAAGAAACTAGTTACTGAAAGGTTAAGTCAAACTATTCATGACTTTTCTAATATTTAGGGGATTATGAGAGGTTGCTAGACATTGTACTTGATCTTCCAATATAAATCAATCAATTGTTGAATTGATAATAAATTAATTTGTTTAATTTATATAATCCTATTTTATTTAGAATTGTGATTTATATTTGGATCAACTTATTAGGAAACATAATAGGTCACACATATAAGAACATTTGGTCAGAAATTAAAATGAGATAGTTAATGAAGTGTGACTTGATTGTAAATAAATTTTAGAAATTGAGGACTGAAATATAATTAATATAGAGGATTACAATTCTAAAATCAGAAACAATCAAGGACTTGATTGGATAAATTTTTAAAAATAGCCTAAAATAATATATGTGATATTATTTAAGGGGCAAATTGATATTTTATCATTTATAGGGTTTTAGGTTTTCTTATAAATAAAATATTATGCCTCTTTTTTTTATTTTTTTTATTTAGTTTAACGTGGGTGTCCGGGCTAGCTTGCGCGCACCTTGACTAATCCCACGGGCCATGAAGTTAACGACCATGTAAGCCTCCAGTGGTCTTCATAGGAGCAACCACAGGGCTCGAACCTGAGACCACAGAGGGAGCAAACCTCTTGGTCCCAAAATATTATGCCTCTTATTTCCACAGGTGTTATGTTAGATAGAGTACAATATAGAAACACCTAAAACATAAAAGAAAAGAGCTAGCACTCTAAGGTATAACAATCTCTCTCTCCTAAAATGATTTATGAGATTTTTTAGTGGTGGTTCGTGTGGATTATCGTTAGAGGATGGATAATTGAACGACTTGTGATTTGTGACAAACCAGCCTCGAAGCAAATATTCAAAGCTGAAAAAAACATCTGATCTTCAGGTAATCTTTGCATAAACAGCTCTAAATCTGTTTAACAGGATCCTTGGACTCCCTAAAAAATTTTAAATTTTTTATTTCTACTGCATATATGTATTTTAAAAAACCCAACATGCATATATGTATTTTAAAAAACCCAACATGTTGCACTAGACCAAACATCACAAAAGTACTTCATTTTCTTAGCAAAATTTTTTACACATAATTTATTTTCCAAACACAATTTATGCTCGTACAAATAATAAAAATAGTAATCCTCTTTTACTGAATCTAATTATTTTAGCTGATTATTGAGACAAAAAAATAAAAAGAAATATTCGCCATTGACGGCATTGGCTACTGGATCAGAAGATATGACTCTTTTTGTGTGATACTTGGAAGTGGGGTGATGATTTGAACATGAGCTGTATATACTTCAACTCATTGCCTCAGATTAAGTCTTTAATTAGCCATGCCTTATTGTGAAGGCATATTTTCTTATTTAGCCAAAACAATGTTCCAAACCATCAATATAAGGGCTAAACACTCAGCCATGCATTTCCAATTGGCAGCTCGTCGCACCCTAAGATAAATGATGCAAAATTGGGTCTAGCTGAAGGAAAGAGGCCTTGGAGAAAAGATGTAAAAATTGATCATAAGAGCGAAAATACAGGAGCAATATGCTATAATGTTTCTGCAACTCAAATATGTAAAATCCAAAGGTTGTAATAACTCAAAGCGCATCATACTTGGTTTTCGTTTAAGTAATAACTTTTACAGAAACTTAAAAGAACTTAGTTTATATATATATGGACAAAAGTACTGTCTGCAAAATAAATACTTGTATATAAAACTACAGAAAGATAGAAGTGTCTGGTGTCTTACTTGTATCGTCATATATAGCTTGAATCCGCGTACGGATATATAGGAAATAATTCATGTTGCAAGGTAGCATCTTACAACGTTTGATTGCATGTGTCTCCAAGATGTTTAGAGGGTAACACAAGAGAACATAATAATGTGATAGCTCGAAGAGCTTTAAACTCCCATACTGTACTCTGATCACTTGACCACCCGCTGAGGTACATGTTTATAAAGTCTGCCTTCAACATCCATCCTTGAACCAAGTAAAGAAAAAACCAAGCCATGCAGGGTGATATTTATGATTCTGTAGTATCTTCATCAGGATTGCTTTCGTTATTATTTTGCGAACGAAGAAGCCCAGGATTTAGATTCAAGGAAAAAGGTTTTGTTGTTGAGCTCATTGTCAGGGAAATCGGTAAGATATGCTGTGACGAACTTGAGCTCAATAATTGGAAATGGTTCATATCTCTGGACTCATTCTCTGAGGGAGTGGTAACACAAGGAGGATAGGATGGAAAGAGTGGTGGCATTGGTGGAGGTGGGCAGAAAAATAATTGAGAGCCAGAAGAGAGAGGCAGTGATGATGGGGTGTCCAAGGAATTTTCTGTTTGGGAGAGAAATCCATGGCCTCCAAATTGTGTAGATAGAGATAAATTTGAAGCATCCCAATGATTGGAGTTGAAGGGCACAGTAGGATTGTATAGCAAGCTTGGTAAGGAAGAATGATTGGCTAAAGGAAAGAAATTTTGAGCGGGGACCTGTCCAGTAGTACTGTAACTTCCAATTTCTCCATCTTCATTTGTTTTGATCCACTTTCCTTTCTCATTAATAGTGTCAACTTGCTTGCTTTTTGCTCTTATTGAAGCTTCTATATCCCTGCTATAGCTTGATTTTGGCATAGTATTACTACTGTTTTGCACCTGCCCATCAAGACCAGCAGTACTGGTACCGATCTTTATCCCTAATGAATGAAATCCTACGTCCTTGATAAACGTAGAATTGGGATCAAAGAAGGGAGATGCAATATTTGATTGATGAGAAAATAGCATTGGCTGGTGGAATTGACCAAACCCTGGAGGCATCTGAAGTGGAGGCAACTTATCGATATCATTTTTAGTAGCATCAAGCAACCAATCTATTACCTTGCTAGGCTGACTAAGGCCAAGCCTATCTTGAAGATCATATAACTGAATGGCTGTGGGTACAGAAAGCCTAATTCGCCGGTCCCTCAGTCCCCTCACTGTGCAAACCTTGCTATGCCTATCTTTTCCTCCAAAAGACCGGGAGACGCGAACAATCCTTGGATTTCTAAATGCTGACCATTGTCTTGATGAAGTGGATGGTGTTGCCTTGGAAATCTTGTCGCCCTCACTGCCGCCGCCACCTGCTTGTTTTCCTTGCAAATCCATAACTCTTGAATTTGAAATCATCTTACCTTGATTCTCTCGATCACATTATTGAGTATATAGTACTTATGCAAGGTAGCATCTACGTCTGATCAATCAGTAGTACATTAACACAATCAGTTACTCTGAAAATCTAATTATTTTCACAATCCATAAAGAAGAAATATATTTCTTTATCAATACAAAGATGAAATAAAGATGAAAGATGTTTCTCAGACATTAACAATACTATATATGCAATTGCAGGAAAGAATTTAGTGCATCGAAAACCTTTTTTCTTTTCTCTCTTTTTGGGTATGTTATTTGAAATTCAATAAAAACTTGAGAACTATCATGTATAAGGATTCTCTGAAGTAGTAGTTGAATTGAATCTAGGGTTGAGTTGAATATGGAGACAATGGAAATCTAAATTTTACATTTATACAGTATCACTGTCCCTCATATATGGAGATGAAATCAAGCAAAAGAGAGCAAGAAATTATATGGAAATAACAAACATATATTTGGAAAAGTTTACCATGAATATATCGCCTATTTTAGGCGAATATACGAGAGTTTAACTTACATCAAGCAGGAAACTGTAGGCTTCCATATATATATCTGTTCAGCTTGGCTAGGGAGGAGGAGGAGGGGCAATCAGAGAAGACAACACAGCACCATTTGAGAGTCCTTTCTTTAATTTAACGACCTAGCTTGTGTGGGGGAGGTTCTATTAAACTTGCATCAATTTTATTTTTTTTTGCGATTAATTTGTCAAGAATATATATCTACCTTATTTGCATAAACTCCCAATTTTGAGAAAGAACTACAAAGATGCTGGAATTTTACCAAGCCATGCTTTATGGAATGTATACTAGGGATAAAAAGGTGTATATGGCACATTTGTGGCCATGTGATGTCCATGTAGTGTCAAAATGTTTTTTAGTTGAATGGTTAGGATGTTCTTGAACTATTTTGCATATCAGTACTGAAGATTAAGTTATTCTTCAAATTATCTTAAAAACGCATTGTCCACCTGTTGTATTTAGAAGAATTTAATCAAATTTTATACATTTTAGCCTCAAAATTTAAATAATAATAAAAAAAACTTCCTTAACCATGAGGCCAACCCCTTGATTAAGTTTAATATAGCAATTTTATTAGACTTAATTAGTCATATATGTAAAAAAAATTTAATTAAAGTTTATTATGAGTTAATTTTCATGGGGACCATCCAACACAAAATAGAAAAAGAGGGCTTATGCTTTATTCACAACTACAAATAGCTAGCTTTTTAATGCATGCCTAGCTGAATAAAAAGAAAGCACGCTATTGAACCATTATTTTTTACATTAATTTACTATATTATTATCATTTTTTTTTTGACAAATCGGTATATATTTCCAATTTTGGGTTATATATTTAATGATGAGTTGAATATTTTTATTCAAATGGAAACAAATTTGCAATGACACTACTTAATTTAAATCTTATAGCATTTTTTGAGTAACCTTTTATTTAAAAAACTTAAGTTATTAAAGAAACACGTCAATAAAAAAATTTAAATTGTCCAATAAAGTTTCAAAATGACTTCATGTATTACTCTTTAATACATTTTTTAAAATAAAAATTCTTTAGATTTGAATCTAATATAGTTACACTATTATCTTATGCTTTTTTATCTATTTTTTAACGAGAAATAATTAAGATATTAAAATTTAAACTCGTGATTATTTTATCATCAAAACTTTAACATCATATCAAACAACTCCACCCGTCAGCGATGCATGAAAGGAAAGGTAAGTATTTCAACATAAAGCTTAAGAAGTTATTATTCTCCAGCCATAATTCATTATTAGATTTAAATCCAATGTGATTTTTATTAATTAATTACGTTATGATCAGAGTTACTATTATATAAGTCATAGTCATGGGGCTTAAAAAGTTGTGGTGTATGCTACGGAAGTTTCATCAGCTGGATTAGGTGGTGCATAGCTAGCTATCTGCCCTTAGAGGAGGGACCAATTTAGGTTCTTTAAAGCATCTACACCCAGTAGCAATGAAGGACCACACGGCAGAGAGATATGCACTGCAGATCCAAGTTGAAGTTATACAGTAAGTACTCAAGAAGTTTAATTTCAATTAGCTTGACTTAAAAATTAAATCAACATGGATTGCCTGTTATGCACGTGTGTGATCTTCTAATACAGATGGATATTCCTGGATAATGAAGAGAAACCAGCAACAAGGGCATGCCCACCTTGGGCAACCAAAATGGAGGACTGTTTATTAATTGAGCAGCCATTAACTATCTAAATTAACAGCCTCAAATTAAAAGTCTAATTTAGTTCTAGGGTTTGGTAGAAAAAAATATCGGTAGGATGAATCGATATATAATAAATGTTGGTGTAATTAATTTTATGTTACTGATCTCTTAATTATACTTCTTGCACAATAACTCCCAAAAATCAAAACTCAAACTCATCAACATGCATATAGACACCAGAGAGTTGCAACTTCTCTTCGTTCCGATCAGCTGCGTACCTTAACAATCTAGAAAATGTCACCTTCACCGAAATTATTGAGCTCTAATGGACTACTTCTGTTGCACCAGTCAAAAGCTGAGCTCTGCTTTATATCATTATCGTATCGAAACAAGAAACCCTAACAGTATGAACCCTAAATATATAATAACCCTAAAATCAAACTTGCCTTCTTCTGCTTTCAAGAACAGCTCAACAGCCAGTAATTAATATATAAAGCAAAAGGCTAGCTACCCCATTTCTGATACCAAGCAAATTAAAAACAAGCTCATCATTTATGTTGTAGCTAGGCCATTGAGAATGATAAGTATCCATTAACTTGAAAGTTCAATGGATACGAACCCAATTGCAGTTAAGCGTACGGAGAAAACATAGTTCCTTATTTTACGAAGCAGTAACAAGGCTGTGGTGAATTATTGCCATTGATGTCTTAGGGTTCTTTTAATTTCATGTAGGAAGAGAGAGAGATATGTCTCTTACTCTCTGAGAACAAGCAGAAAATTATGTGGGCATCACGAGAAACAGTTTCATTGTTCTGATTCGCACCCTAGACTGCAAAGTTTATGGTCCCCGGCTGGATAAAAAGACAGCCACTGTTGTTAGTTTGTTCATCAAGTGATTAACCCTAATGAGATTTTCTGTGTGATAGGTGTATCAAGCTTTCACCTAATAGTTTAATGGTAAAGATGACATTGTTTTATTGAGTCGTGAAATTTAAGGTTAGTTGCAAAGTTGCCCTAAAGTTAATACCCTTCATTAATTCGAGCAGCAATCAAGTTCTTCCTTAAAGTAACCTGATGTTTCCAATGTCGCCCTTCCACCCCATCTCTATTACAAATAGTAAACAGAACTGCCAAATAACTCATGTGCAGCACCTTTGTTTTATTAAGTCTACAAATTGAAGGGAAAACAATCTAAAATATGCAATTCCATCCTTATATCAAACAATTAATTGTACATTTTCCTCTATTTCCCTTACTTAATAAAACACTAACTTGCATGTCACGTCATACATTTGATGATCTTGTTAATTGTTTGTAGCAGACTCTGGAGGAAGAGTGACATTGAAAATGTTAAATAGTGTTGAGGACATAATTGATTATATCCAGATTGATTAGGGATAATATTGTGAACTAGGTCCTTCAATTTAAAAACCCTAGAAAAGACATCACAGCAAGACTATAGGAAACTAAAAAGATTTGGTGGTGTGGAGGGAGATATTCAAGATTATTTCCGGAAACTAATTGAGATAAAGCATTTGTAAGCCAAAAGATTTTAAATTCTAGAATTATTGCACGTCTCAAGAATTATTGCACGTAGAAACATGAAGATAGTTCTTAAAATTAAATATCCTGGTATTTTATATTAAGCTAATTAATATTTTATTAATATTTTTTTATAATAAATACTGTGTGTTTTCTTTTTTTAATGATTACCAAGTACATTTATTAAGCTAGTCATTTAGAAGATGGAGATTATTCAGCAAAACAAAGAAAAGATAAAAAAGTGGAAAAGCAACATTATAAGTTATAGGCACTAATTACTATATCACTATACACTCTCTATTTCTTAAGAAATCCATACCAATATAAATGAAACTATATTTATAAAAACAAATCCAAGATGCAGCCTTGTAAAAGAGTAGATGGAGAACATTTTCAAATCTAGAATGATAACTCCAAATATGAAATTGTTCCTAGTACGTATGCCAAATTATTCCATGGAAGAATCATTGCCACACCTTTCTCGAAAACTTTCTATTAATCAATCCTTGCCATTGTTGAAACAAATCACCCAAGGAATGAGGTATGCACCATGAAATGCCTCACGAGCTAACTATTTTATTCCAGAAACTCCAAGATACCAGACAAAGAAAAAGAATTGATTTGTAGTTTCTAACCTAGAATTACAAAATGGACTTATATTTTCCTACATCATGATAATTTTTTTTAACAAAAAATAAGCAAGTGCATAACTTGTTATGCATTGATAATCATAATAGTATCTCAATTTTTGTAAGGAGAACACATTCCAAATGATTGTATTATATGTCTTCAAACCTAGGTAAATAAGTATATCAAGAATAATGAAACACAACTTAACTATGTAGTGTCCTTTACCATCTAAAGCCTATATTTTTCTACCTTTTTTTTATGTTTGTGAAGGTCAATGTCATTACTATGAAGGTGATTTGTATTATTGTTTCTAATGCATTGATTCCATTTTAGATTCCAATACCAGCAACCATCATCTCCAAACCCTATTCTATTGATAGTATTAAGTTGTTGAGCTGACATTTGATATAACCAAGGATAAAGTTAGAAAAAGACTTGTCACCAACCCAAATATCATCCCAAATCCAAAATCTATTATTCATCTCTACTTTAAATCTAAAGCTATCTTTCAAAACAAAAGAAGATTGATCACTAAAGTTAATAGTAGAGAAAATACTTGACCAAATAATATATAGATGTTTTGAAAACAAAAGCATACCATTTTAAACTTGTGGCTTATACTTGTTGTTGATGAAATCTTCCCAGCCTTATTTGTTTCCTGACCTTAATCATAAAATGTTGTGATGTCACGGTCGCACAAATTAATTATCCTAACTTAAATAAACAAGATAGTATAGAGCAAGTAAGGGGTTGATCCCACGAGGAAGGTTTAGTTTAGATTTTTATGCTATATGATATGCAACTGGGGGCGATTGAGAAGTTATCTATGTTATGCTATAGCAAACAGAAAGAAACAATCAATGCTAAATCAAAGAAAAATGAAATTTATCAAGAAAACAAATCTTAGTCGTAAGTAAACGTCCACCTATAGAAATCAAAACTGATCATGGAAACAAAACGTTAATTTATACTCTGAATATTTATCTTTTCTTATGTTGATTAGTTAACTGATCCACTGTATAACTAATCATAACCATCAAGCAACCACAATGTTCGCACTAATAATTTAATTCAATGACAGCCTTAAAAACTAGATAAATTGATTAATCTAGACAACATAATTGTCCGCAGTTCATGTTTGATTTGTTTGAATGTTCCCCCTAAGATTAATAACGTAGATCCGCCATAATTATTAAACTCAGTTGTTACATAAGTTTATATGTCACAATTCCAGTTTTGATAGCAAACTTAGCAATAAATTGCTCACAATAATAACTTAGAGTACGCTCTAACAATTAAAATAAACAATCCTAAGAAATAAGCATAGGAAAACAAACACATTTATTCATCATATAAACTGAAAAGAAAAGGTAAAATAAATCTCACAGTTCTTGAAATCCGAAGGTTTCCGTGTCCTTGCAACCAAGAAAAAGAGTTTAACCTTGCATATCTATTGAACAACTAATCAAAAAGAAAGAAGAATGCATGGTTTCGGGTTTCTTAGACGAAGGTGTGTTTTTTCTCTATTGGCTGGCCACCCCCCTTTCCTTTCTCTCTTTCTTTTTATATCCTAGGAAACCCTAATCCCTTTTCTACAAAAATAGTCATTTTCTAAGTAGAAAATTTACATTTAAGTAGTCAATAACTATTTTCCTAAAAAAGGAGAAATAGACTTGCATAAAATCTTCAAGCTTTGACTTTTGACTTAGAGGAGCTAAATTGCTGAAATAAAGACTTGGATGTCGGTTTGGATGCTTTGACACGTAATTTGGACTTGTTTCTTCACAAAACCTATCTGCTAATAGAATTCATATGTCATCTTAAAAAAATCATATCTCTCTTATATGAGCTCGTTTTCTGCTGACATTTGGTAGGCTGATAGGTCTTCGAGTCAGAAATCCAATAAAATTGAGTTTGCATCAAATGAACTTCTATAGCTCAAGATATCTAAGTCAGAATGGCCAAAGGTCAACACTAGCAGAATGTGAGATTTGACTTTGAAGGCTGCGATTTCCATGCTCTTTCTTTTTTTATTTTTCTTGCCATATATGTATAGAAAGGTATGGATGTTAGTTTTCTAATGCTACTGGAATCACTTCGTTTTGACCTATAAAGCTCAAGTTTTGTATAAAACATGGATCGGAGATCAAATCTGCCAATTATCTCCAATATACTTCTTTTTTAATCTTACATCCAAAAGTACATTCAAAACATAAAACAAAGAATATCAAGACATTTTATATATATATAAAAAAAGTAAAATACTAGGTAAATATGGGTAAAACTATAAATAATATGGTTGCATCACCAAAGCCATTTAAATAGAAGGGATTTATTTTTTACAGTAATTAATCCTATTCCTAACCCTCCTCTTTTTTCTTCTCTCACCACCATATTTCATGTCATTTTATAAACTTTTTACTTGTCAGAATTTCTTGACTAGAGGAACCTGTACTTCATAGGCATAATAAGCTTTTCTAATCCCTTTGGCATTTGAAACAAGGACATATAATAGATAAGGAGAGAGGCCATTATACTCTTAATCAAACAAACTCAACCTGTTAGTGAGAGCAATTTACCCTTCTAGGATTGAAGTCTCATTCTAATCTTTGAAATAATTAGTTTCCATGTAGAAATTTTATTTCGATTGGCACCTAAAGGTAAGACCAAGTTTGTAACCAACAATGAATCAAAGTTACAGTATAAGAGATTTGACAAGCTAATAGAGAAAGTTAGCAGCAATTTCTAATCTCTTGATCTAGTTCATCAACATTTATTTATATCAAGGAGCTTTTATGATAATTTATTCTAAATTCAGAAAAATTACTTAACCACCTTATAGTCTTTATAACATTTAGTAGACTTTTAGTTTCATTATGAATAAATATCAAGGTATCATCAACAGATTGCAAATGACTTACCTGAAAATCGCTTCCAATTTTGATACCTGAAAACATACCACCTTTTGTAACTCTAATAATTAACATATAAAGGCCTTTAGCTACCAAGTTAAAGAGAGTTAAGATATAAGAAGTGTTTGGAGGCTTAACAATTGTATTAATCATCCTCTTTGTTTATATAATTAAGGTTGTATACAATATTAACAGTAGAACACCTTACACATGATTTGAGCTATAAGTTATAGAAAGTAAATATAATTTCCTATACTTGTATTCTATAATTCAGCAATGTACTTTCTATAATATGCCTCCTCAAACTGAAGGTTGACCTTCCACATGAAGCCTGGACAAAAAAAAAATTCATAGAAAAGAGAGGTTTGGTATAAACATCAACAAGCTAATCCTTATAAGAAATGAAGCGAATTAAATCTCTTGCTTGGGAACTCTATCACAAACAAAGTGATAGTCAACCTCAATATGCTTAGAGAGATCATGAAAAATAGGATTGATTGATAGATAAGTAGCACCCAAGTTATCACATCATAACGTAGTCGTAGAAACACTAAAAAATCAAAGGTATAAAAGTAGAGAGCGAATCCATAAGATTTTAGCAATACCATCAGCTTCGGCCTTGTATTACGCTTCAGTAGAAGAACAAGCAACAATCTTTTGTTACCATGATTTCCGCAAGATAAAGCTGGTACTAAGAAACATAAGATATTCATCTGTAGATTTTAGACTATGAGTGATGTGTAGGTCATAAGAAAAAAAAACCATGGCTTTTAAATAGCATAGAATATGTTTGACTGCAGCCTAATGAGCTTTAGAGAGGGCATGCATAAACTGACACACTTTATTCATAATATAGCATAAATCAGACCTTATGAAGGTAAGATATTAAAGAACACCAACAATTTTCTCTATAGCGTGTTGAGTCAAAGTACAAACCACCAGATATCATTGCTAACTTAGAAGAAGAGACATATCCTAGAGTATCAACAAGCTTATAGGAAGACATACCTGCTATATGAAGAATATCAAAAGCATATTTCTATTGGGTAAGCATAAGTCCCACAGATACAGGTTTAACCTCAATGCCCAATAAATAATAGACAAAGTGAAGGTCTTGAAGTTTGAACTTTTAGTTTACTAATAAAATCAATTTGGTAAGTAAAGTTGAGTTACTTTTTGTAAGCAACGTGTCATCAACATGCACAAGTTGGTAGACAATATCACAAGCCACAAAAAAGATAAATAAAGACATGTCAACTTTAGAGGCATAAGATCCAATGGATAACAGATAGTCATTCAAACGATTATACCAAGCCCTGGTGACTTATTTCAAACCATATATAACAATTTATGCAGGTGGTGCACATGAGATGCTGGAGTAAGATGAGTAAAGTCAGGTGGTTGCTTTATATAAACCTCTTATTAAAGTATCTCATTCAAGAAGGCGTTATAAACATCTAGTTGATTGATCTTCTAACCTCAAGAAACAATAATAATAAGTATTAACCAAACTATAGTTGGTTTAACCACATGTCTAAATGTTTCTGAATAATTAATACTAACTTACTGAGTAAAACCTCTAGCAACCAGATAAGTTTTATAACGCTCAACACCACCATTAACTTGCCTTTTAATTTTGTATACCCAACAATATTCATGGAGGGGTAAGGAATAACTAGATACCATGTACCATTGAAATGAAGAGCATGAATTTTAAATTGCAAGGCATGGTGCTAAATGATATATTTGTTGGCTTCTTGAAAATTAAAGGGCTTATGGTTAAGGACAGAAGACAAACATGAAGGAGATGAGACAGTAAAGTGTGTTGTCTTATAATGTCTCGGGCAAAGAACCATGTGGTACTGCCATGATATATGAACATGAAAAGGATTATTATAGACAAAAACTAGTGGAAGTAAAAACTTGGAATGATCAACCACCAAGTTCAATCCAAGTGGTGACACAACAACTACGGATTATGATGAGTGGTATGAAACTGGAGTAGACAGTGGAGTGCCCAGAACATCAGTGGACTTCAATGAGTAGTCTAAAACTAAAATAGATTGTGTAGTGCCTAGAATAACAGGATAAATGTTTTCACCAAAGGAGACTGAAACTATATTGACACGACCAAAAGATTGATGTCTTCTCCTAAGTGTAAGAGTGTCGAAGTAATAAATAATCCGGCAAGACCGGGATCGAACCACAGGGAGGTTAACTATATAAATTATAAATAATAATAACAACAACAACAACAACAACAACAATAATAATAATAAGTTAAAGAGGACTTTGAGATGTAAGATTATTGTGAGGATTAAACAATAATAAAAACAAATGTCAAGGTTAGAGGATCCACTAATGGTATTTCAAACAAGTATAGTATAAACTCTTTTTATTACTCAACTAGAAACCACACATAAAGGAGGTTCCAATCAGATGATTTGTCATTAATAGCTCATTATAAATTGTTAACATGATCATATTAATTATCTTATTTAAGTAACACCAAGCTTTTAAATATTGTCAGGAATTCATGATGCTAACTTATGTTAACAACAAATCAAGTTCCTTTCATAACACAGTTGTAGGTTATACCATACGATTGGGCTATGAAAGTGCCAAGCATTTGTTGTACCAAGTGTTATACAACACAAATCTAGATTAACCATTTAACAAGCAAGGTATTAAGAATTAATAAGATAAAAATGATAAGACATGTTAATAGCAAGTTGTTTAGGATACAAGCATTGAAGTCCATATTGAGTTTATATTATACTTATTCTTACACCATTAGTGTAACCTTTTCACGTTGACATAATAAACTTAGTTAAACATAATGAAGAAGAGAAACATAAATAAACAAGATAAGAACATAAATAAGATACAAGTTAACTAAGTAAAGGAAAGAAAATGAAAAGCATAAACATGATATTAATGAAAGCAAAACTTAAGCTTACAAATATATAAAGATAGAGAGAGTAAGAGCAAAATCTTGATCTGAACAACCAAGCCCTCAAATGCATGGCAAATGCCTCCTTTTATAGGCCAAAATTTGGAACTATTGATTTGATGACTAATTGTTGAGTGGGTGGTCAACTCTTGACTTGGTGATAATCCTTATCTTCTTGTCTGAATAAAAAGTCATTGATAACGTCAGAATTTGAACAGACTTAAATTATGAAAGTTCTAGGAAATTGTCTCAGCTTTCCAAGAAAAAACATTGAGGTCATTTGGACTTTTAGAACTCGAGATATGGGCTAAACACTGAACAGTGTCTGCGCTGCAGGACAGATTTAGTCTTCTCTGTTGTTACTACAATTTGGACTTGAAAACGGCCTTTTTAAATCTTGAACTCCACATGAAAGTTTTAGGCCTTTATCTTAGCTTTCCATCCATATAGAGCATACCTAAATCCAAGATCTACAGCTCCAGATATGACCTAATGATCGAACAGTGTTCCAGTTTGGACTGAACCAGCATCTCTTTTCTAAGTTTGACCCTCTCTTTGTCCTTTCAATTTCAGCATTTAGACTCATCAATCAATCCTTTCATTTATGTGATAGGCCTGCATTTAAGATGAACATTTACCATAAATTAAAGGTATCTTATAGTATCAGACTTGTTTTTATAAAACATGCTTTAGTTAAGGAGTTATTGATACTTCAAGTGCAAAATGATGATATAAAACCTTGATAAAAATGCACTTTTAAGTACTAATCATATACCTAGACAATTATCAATAAAAAGGTGACATGTGGAGATAAAATATTAGGACTATAACATACTGAATATGGTGTAAGAGAGTTGGAGATTGGCAGATGTGGAGTATGAGAATATGGCAGAATGAAAGTTATAGGGTCTAATGATGTCAAAAATGGCAACAATATACTGGCTAATGGTAAAGATGATGGTTATATCTATTCAGAAGTCTCAAAAGAAAAATATTTTAATGAAATTTAACATGTCAAGCAATATAAACTCATTCGAATGGCAAAAGAGGTAGACACAATTGTAGATAATAAAGCTTGAGGTAAAGACGTTGCAAAAGACTCGAAGATAACATAAAGATCATCCTTGCTCCGACCATAAAGAAGCACTTCCTTAGTTAGTATATTTTCAGCATAAAACACAAACGAGTGAAATTAAAAAAATATTATTTTCAAGACAGAATTTCTAAATAGATAATAAAGGCTTTTTAATATAAGGAACATGTAGGACATTTAATAAGGTAAAAATATGTTTGTGTGTGTGGATGGTAGAGTGAGAAACACTTGATATCGCAAGTCCCTTACCATTTTTAATATGTAGCTGATCATTGCCCAGATACAGTTCTAAATTCTTCATATTCAAAAGGTCAAGTGTCATATAACGATTAGCACTCGTATTAGAAAACCAAGTAGCTAGAGTATCATTATGAGTATTATTGAATGCTAAGTTAGCATTTGTTTTCACTATGTGATGTTGCAACTATAGACATTGTGGAGCAAAATGACCCAATCCATAACATAACTCACATTTTATAGGTTGATTATTGGACCATTGATTTAAAGAAG
This sequence comes from Populus trichocarpa, assembly GCF_000002775.5. Lineage (NCBI taxonomy): Eukaryota > Viridiplantae > Streptophyta > Magnoliopsida > Malpighiales > Salicaceae > Populus > Populus trichocarpa. The sequence continues at coordinate 8,165,775 of NC_037299.2, read as the reverse complement.
AAAATCAATTATCATGCTACCCATTCTAACTTGAACCAAAGTTATTTTCTAGCTGCGTCAAAAATGGGTTGAACTAGTAAAAAAAACTGATTTTGGAACAAGGCCAGTGTGTTGGGGTTGAACCGGGAATATTCCAGGAATATTTTCTAGCTGACGACTTAATAGCATGACTCAACTCAATTGGAGGCTTAGCTAAACATCTTGGAGACTCTGCTTACATGGCTTGGCTTGGCTTAATTATAGCTTGGCACTTGTGGTTCACTGCAGGCTTCGATGGGGCTAATATTTGCACTATTGGGTTTATTCCCCCGTGTTTTTGTATTGTTTTATGCTTAAACTGTTAACATCCTTAGGTTAACTTTTGAAACACTTTTATTATTTATAATTATGCATTCAATGTCCACCACTTATGTATTTATTTCCTAGTATTTAGTTTCTCCTTATTAGAAAAGTCATAATTTAACTTAACTTTTTAGTGACTAGTTTCTCAATGTAATTATTATCCCTTCGTCATGAATGTTCTAATTTGAATATTATAACATGAAGTATGTTTGTTTATTAAATCATTTTAGTTCTCAGCATTATAGTCATAAATGGTTTAACTTAACCTTTTGAATAAGATTTTGAAACTCTTTTCAAAACTCATTCCACTTTGACTAAGAATTTCACAATAAATATTATTTGAGAACATATTTGCCACAAAAAGTATCACTATTGCCACAAGAATAATTGATGCGAACCCTAGCGGAATTTAATGGAATTCGCAACCCCAAGATCAATCTAATCCAAGTTTATTGAGATTTGAATGAGCTTATCACAATGAAAGACTTGCTCCAAGGCAACAAGACTATAAACCAACTCGATCATAACGCCTACACCTGGAGACGAGCAACGGAAGTATAAATTCACAACAAAGAATGGTCAATTATTTGAAGAGTTGAAAGTTCAATCAAGAACCAAGATTGAGCAACCAAAAAGTCGACTACAATGCTGAAAATATCATCAAAAGTTTGCCCTAAAATTATTCCTGAAGAGTATTTAAACTCCAAGCCAAAACCTTAGTTTCCCTAACGGGTCTCACATAAGCCCAATTTAAATAATAATCAACCCAAGCTAAAACTAGCCCAAACTAATTAAAATAAACAAGTATAAGACCTAAATAAAATGTCTCCACTCAAAATAAATAAAGTTTGATAGCCCAGCTAATTAAATAAGACAAGATCATTGTTTCCGCATTCTGTCTGGCAACAGCAAAAGCCCAACTTAAAACTGATGGTTCTCTCTCTTCTTAATGAATTAGAAGGTGTTCCATATACCGTTGGAAACGTATGGAAAGCTAGTTTCCATCCCAACTAGAATCACATCGAAATTCGATCTGTAGCTTCAGTTATAACCAAAAGAGTAATAAAAGGTCAAACTGTCCAAATCTAATCTTCTTCTCCCAGTCCTTGTGTAATGGTCTTGGTTCCACCAATAAGCCCCTCTTGAACATGAATCAGATTAATCAAGGCTTGCTCTTTATTATTACAAATCCTGTTGAAGTCCACCTTAGCCCATGTATTTTGAAGAAGTCCATTGAAAGCTTCTTTGAACTTTTTAGCCCTAAGCCTAGTAACTAGACCAACTGGAACCTCCAATGGATCCTTTGATGGTTGAATCACATCATCCCCTCTCTCTTCAAGAGAATTCAACCTCGAATCATCACTTACATCAAACAAAGAAAGATCAAAAACATAGAATGTAACACTAACACCATACTCACCTGGTAGATCCACCTTGTAGGCATTATCATTAATCATTTCTATGATCTAATAAGGACCATCTCCTCGAGGCATCAACTTTGATCTTCTTTGTTCAGGAAACCTTTCCTTCCTCATATGCACCCAAACCCCATGACCTGGTTCAAATATCATCAATTTTCATCCCATATTGGCTTTGTTTGCATATTGTTCATTCTTCTTTTCTATTTGTTGCTGAATCTTTGCAAGGAGACCTTTCACCACCTGTGCTTTTTTATTACCATCAAGACTAACCATTTCATCAACAGGTAAATGAATCAAATCTAATGGTGTCAAAGGGTTAAAATCATACACAATCTCAAATGGTGAATAATCAGTAGTAGAATGCACACTACAATTATATGAAAATTCAATGAATGGCAAACAATCTTCCTAATTTTTAAGATTCTTTTGAATGATAGCCCTTAACAATTGAATCAAAGTCTGATTAACAACTTCAGTTTGGCCATCTGTTTGTGGATGATAAGTAGTAGAATATAAAAGTTTAGTTCCTAACTTACCCCACAAAACCTTCTAAAAGTAACTCAAAAACTTAACGTCTCGATTGGATACAATGCTCCTAGGAAGACCATGTAGCCAAATGACCTCTCTAACGAATAGGTCAGCTATATTTGTTGCATCATCGGTTTTATGGCAAACAATGAAATGTGTTATCTTAGAAAATCTATCCACAACAACTAATATAGAATCTCTCCCTTTCCTATACCTAGGTAGACCCAAAATGAAATCCATATAAATATCAACCCAAGGTTCCTTAGGAACAAGCAAATGTGTGTATAGTCCATGAGGTATTACCCTAGACTTAGCTTTCTACATGTTACGCACCTATCACATATTCTTTGCATATCTCTTTTCATATTAGGCCAATAAAAGTGCTCATGCAGAATCTCCAAAGTTTTAGTAATTTCAAAATGCCCCATTAAACCTCCCACATATGTTTCCCTCACAAGCAATTCACGTAAAGAACAATTAGGCACACATAATTTATTTTTCTTAAACAAAAATCCATCATGCCTAAAATATTTATCTTTAGCCGAAACCTTGCATATGTCATATATAGCACCAAAATCATGATCATATACTCAAATCCTAGCAATTTAGTATTAAGAGTATTGAGAAGAACATACATTCACGACAAGGCATTGGCGACCATATTTTCCTGACCTTGCTTATATTTAATCACATATAGAAAAGTTTCAATAAACTCAACCCACTTAGCATGTCTCCTACTTAACTTACCTTGACCCTTCAAATGTTTCAACGATTGGTGATCAGTATGTATGACAAAATCCTGGGGCAACATATCATGTTGCCAAGTCTCCAAATCTCTCACTACTGCATACAACTCTTTGTCATAAGTGAGATAATTAAGAGTTGCACCATTGAGTTTCTCACTAAAATAAGCAATGGGTCGTTTGTCTTGCATTAGAACAACTTCAATACCTATTCCTGAAGCATCACATTCAATCTTAAAAGCTTTATTAAAATCAGGTAAAGATAGTAAAGGTGTCGAAATCAACTTTGATTTTAACAAGCTAAAAGCATTTTATTGTTCTTCTCCCCACTTGAAACCCACGGCTTTCTTAATAATTTCAGTCAATGGAGAGGCTATCGTACTAAAATCTTTAACAAATCTCCTATAAAAACTAGCTAAACCATGAAAACTCCTAACTTCTGTTATGGATTTTGGTGTAGGCCATTCTTGAGTAGCCTTAACCTTAGCCTCATCCATTTCTATACCTTTTGCACTAACCACATATCCAAGAAAAACAATCATATCCATGCAAAAGTCACACCTTTTCAAATTAGCATATAAGGACTCTTTTCTAAGCACATCAAGAACTTGTCTCAAATGACCTATGCTCATTAATATCCTTACTATAAATCAAGATATCATCAAAGTAAACTACTACAAACTTGCCAATAAAAGCACGCAACACATGATTCATCAATCTTATAAAAGTACTAGGTACATTAGAAAGTCCAAAAAGCATAACCAACCACTCATACAAACCATATTTAGTTTTAAAAGCACTTTTCCATTCATCCCCTTCTTTCATCCTAATTTGATGATAACCACTTTTCAAATCAATTTAGAACCATGTAATTCATCCAACATATCATCTAATCTAGGAATAGGATGTCAATACTTTACGGTGATGTTATTGATAGCTCAGCAATCCACACATATTCGCCATGTTTTGTCCTTTTTTGGAACAAGAAGCACGAGAATTGCACAAGGACTCATGCTCTCTCAAATGTATCCTTTCGACATCAACTCCCCCACTTGCCTTTAAAGCTCTTTAGTCTCTTCAGGATTGCTCCTATAAACTAGCCTATTTGGTATAGATGCTTCTGGAACAAAGTCAATTTGATGTTCAATACCTCTAATTGGTGGCAAACCACTAGGAATGTCATCCGGAAAGACATCCTCAAATTCTTGCAAAAGAACTTTAACAACACTAGGAACACAAGAATCTAAATCATCTAAGTTAAAGAATGCCTCCTTATACACAAGTAAAATTATAGGCAAGTCAGAAAGATATGCATGTTTAAGATCATTAGATTTTGCAAACAAAATTAAGGTGTTTCCCCACTTTTTCTACACACTCTTATTTTCTCTCTACTCATTTTCTCTCCACTCTCGGCTATCCTTTGATCTTTTTGTTCTTAGTTGTGACCCTCCCTTAATGTCCTAAGGGCCGAAACTTTGTTCCCTTTTGTTTTCAACTCATGGCTCACTTTCTTTCTCTTTTCCTCACATCCTCACCATGTTGTTCAACATGTTTTTCCATTTTGGCTGAATCTTTTTGTTCCTCCACTTTGGCCAAAACATGTTGCTCTTCCTCATAAGTCATAACCCTTCTTCAATTGAATTTGATCTTCATACACTTGCTTTGGTGAGAGTGGGGCAAGTGTATAAATCCTTCTATCCTTCTCCAATGAATACTTGTTCTTAAACCCATCGTGCTTGGCTTTTCTATCAAATTGCCAAAGCCTCCCTAGTAACAGATGAGTAGCATGCATAGACACAACATCACATAGCACTTCATCCTTATATTTGCCTACTGAAAAAGAAATCATCACCTATCTTTTCACCCTAACAACACCACATTCATTCAACCATTGAAGCTGATAATGCATCTCATGCTTTACGGTATTCAATCCTAACTTTGAAACCAAAGTAACACTAGCAACATTAGTACAACTACCACTATCAATTATCATACTACATACCTTATCGTTGATTAGGCATCTAGTATGGAAGATGTTCTCCTTTTGTTGCTCCATATCATCCTTCTTAGTCTGAACACTAATGGACCGTCTAATCACCAAAACTTTATCACCAATAGCATACTCTAAATCACTAGCATCCTTAAATGGTGGCATGTCATCACAATCAGACTCCTCATTAATAGATACAATCTCTTCATCATCCCTTAGAATCATAACTCGCTGATTTGCACACTAATGCATAGTCTCCCAATCTCTGACACTTGAAACACTTTATATCATGATTACGCTTCAGTTAGACTTCTCCCTTAAGTTTTTTTATCATTAGACGTAACTTGCTTCTTCATGGAGGTAGGTTCGGCATTTTTGGAAGTCACCAATGGCTTTGTTGGTGAACTACCCTCTCTCTTATAATTCATTCTCCAACCCGAAGAAGACCCCGTATAAGCTCCAGATCATGTATTACCCATCCTTTTCAATTGTCCTTCAACCTTAATGGCTAAGTGTACTAACTCCTCCAAATCAACATATGATTGCAACTCCACAACATTAGTTATGTCTATGTTCAAGCCATTCAAAAACCTAGACATAGTCATTTCCTCATCTTTATTAACATTAGCCCTAATCATAGTCATCTCTAATTCTTTATGATACTCCTCCATACTTTTATTACCCTGTGTAATCATTTGTAAATGATTAAATAACTCCCGATAATAGTGTTTAGGAACATACCTTTTCTTTATTATTATCTTCGACTCCACCTATGTGCTAACTGGTCTTTCTCTATTCCTTCTTATTTCTACCACTAATCTCTCTCACCAAACCATGGCATAGTCAGTAAACTCTACTACAGCTAACTTAATCTTCTTTTCTTTCGAGTACCTATGAATGTTAAAAGTCATCTCTACCTTTCTCTCCCACTCTAAGTAAGCTTCTAGATCAGTTTTTCCTTTAAATGCTGGGATTTTCAACTTAATACTACCCAAATTTTGATCTACATCACCTAGATCATCAAAATTACTCTTATGCCCAGAATCCATATCTGGTCGAATTCTACCCATCCTTGGTCGAGCCTCATACAAGTCATTCCTATATGTACGGAACTCACTACCACGATTAAAATCATCTTCGACTCCTTCTGTAAAGTTTCCAGCAACACTTTCATTCTTCCTAGCTTCTCTACCCTTTTTCCCAAGCCCACTTTCAACCTTAGTCTCCAATTTTTCAAACTTATCTTCAAACCTACTCATCATCTCTCCAAACATGAACTCTATCTGTTTTTGCATTTTAGATAGCCCATCCTCTAGAACTCCTTTCTTTTTCGGTGACACACTGCTCGAAGACATTATCTTTTTTTTTATACCTGCACGAAATTGTTAGCAATAATAAAAAAAATACCTCGCACACTCATGTTTCACAAAAACATATAGGCTTTTCACTCTAATATGCTCACCACGCCTTTTTTTTTCACTCAAAATTGCCTTTTTTTAGTTCTTAAGATCACTTAGTAACAATTTCAGAAAACAACCAACTACGCAGTAAATTTATAAATGCAATATAGACTCAAGAAGCATGAAATTACGGAACTAACAAAACAAAACTCGATGACAAATTCACGAATAGCAATGCAAATTTGTACAAATAATATGATGATTTGAAGACACGAAATAAAAAAAATCAGAAATGAGCTAAACAATTATGAATTATCAAGAATTAAGGATTTAATTCAAGAAAATTCCAGAAACTTAAGAAATCAACTAAACTACCCAAATTTTCAAGAAACACAATCAATACTACTAAAAGATTCATGAATCAAGACTAACCAATTACCTAATGATCAAGGTGTCTTCAAGCATGTATTCGGCCAAAACTCAAACAAAGTGATTTCTTTCTCTCTCTTTTTTTGTGCAGCAACAATCAAGATTTCAAGATAAAGCCTGTTATATATATTCAGCAAGAATAAAAAGAAATCAAGAACTTAGGTGTGTATGCCGATTTTGATCAAGAAGCATCAAAAAAACACTAACTTATGATTAAGTGTTCAACAAAGCAATAAGAAGTAAGATCCCTAATTTTTTTTAAGTGGCCGAATCTATCAAGAATCAAATAAGAAACAATAAAGACTCAAATTGAAGGATATAACCTGTAATTAGATCTGCTCTGATACCAACTGATCGCGAACCCTAGCAAAATTTAATGAAATTCATGACCCCAAGATCAATCTAATCCAAGTTTATTGAGATTTGAATGAGCTTATCACAATGAAAGACTTTCTTCAAGGCAACAAGACTATAAACCAACTCGATCACAACGCTTACACCTAGAGACGAACAAAGGAAGTATAAATTCACAACAAAGAATGGTCAATTCTTTGAAGAGTTGAAAGTTCAATCAAGAACCAAGATTGAGCAACCAAAAATTCGGCTACAATGCTAAAAATATCATTAAAATTCTGCCCTAAAAAAATTCCTGAATAGTATTTAAACTCCAAGCCAAAACTCTAGTTTCCCTAATGGGTCTCACATAAGCCCAATTTAAATAATAATCAACTCAAGCTAAAACTAACCCAAACTAATTAAAATGAAGAAAATAAACAAGTCTAAGACCCAAATAAAATGTCTCCTCTCAAAATAAATAAAGTTTGATAGCCCAACTAATTAAATAAGACAAGATTGTTGTTTCCGCATTCTGTCTGGCAGCAGCAAAATCCCAACTTAAAATGGATGGTTCTCTCTCTTCTTAATGAATTAGAAGGCGTACCATATACCGTTGGAAAGGTATGAAAGTCTAGTTTCCAGCCCAACTTGAATCACATCAAAATGCGATCTGTAGCTTCAGTTATGACCAAAAGAGTAACGAAAGGTCAAACTGTCCGAATCTAATCTTCTTCTCCCAGTCCTTATGTAATGGTCTTGGATCCACCAACAAGCCCCTCTTGAACATGAATCAGATTAATCAAGGCTTGCTCTTTATTATTACAAATCCTCTTGAAGTCCACCTTAGCCCATGTATCTTGAAGAAGTCCATTGAAAGCTTCTTTGAACTTTTTAGCCCTAAGCCTAGTAACTGGACCAATTGGAACCTCCAATAGATCCTTTGATGGTTGGATCACATCAATAATTATTATAATTGTTGCCGGTGTTGATCCTCCATCCACCATAAAATCTACCCCTAGAACTAGAATTAAAATTGATGTTATAGGATCCTGCAAACTGACTATGAGATTGATGTGGCTAGCATTGAACAAAAATGGCTGAAGAAAAGCTAAAAGGTATATACAGTAGTGGTGTCGTTGTGTAGCAGCCAACAATAGGCTTAAGAGAACTTTTATTAAGGTATTCATGAGTGAGAAAATGACTATACAAGTTAATGTAATTGAGTGGTTCAACTTTGGTTAAGAGGCTAGTGACCAAGTCTTTAAATTCTCCTCATAAACCCTTTAACACATAAAGATTGAAGTCCTCTAACATAATTGGTCTTCTAGCTGCAGCATGCTCATCAAAAAAGGACTTGGCTTTCTGTAAGTAGGCACTAACAATATCATTTCCTTATCTTAGTTCATGGAAGGACTTGTAGAGCTACATAATTCGTGAGTTCGATGAAGATTCAAGAACTTGTTCAAGAGTCTGCCATATATTATATGATGCTTGACAGTCAACAACCAAATTTAAAATTTCAATAGATAAAGAGGAAAAAGAGCATTCATAATTAGATGGTCTTGTTGTTTACATGACATAAATGTTGGATTAGTTACTAGAATAGCCATGGTTGGTGAGATAATATGAAAAGGAGTGCATGGGAAAAAACCATCAATAAAAGAATAAAACCCCTAGCCTAGTAGATAAGGCTTTATCTGCATCCTTTAATATAAGTAGTTTGTATGAGAAAATTTCAAAGAAATCACTTGTTGTGTGAGAGATAAGGAAACCATAGTATTGCCGTGAGAAACATTAGCATATAAGGAGGAATTGAAATCAGCATCAGGAGTAGGGGTTTGATCAACAAAATGAAGAGAGGAATAAAACACTAGTACAACTAAAGAATTAATTAACGTTGTTTGCACTAAATGAAGGCTTTGTGTAAGAGGAAAGGAAGAAGAACCACCAGGTGGCAAACCAATATAGAAAGTGGACATAACAGAAATGGTATGTCCAACAACAACATAGGGATTAAAAACAAGAACAGTCTTAAAGGGATCAAAAGCAGGATCAGTAGTAGATGTATATCTTGATTAGGATCCATGTATAGCAAGATTAGGGAGAAGAAGTCTATAATATAAAGTTAAGATATAAGAAGTGTATGGAGGCTTAACAATTGTATAATTCATCATCTCTATTTATACAATTAGGGTTGTGTAAAATATTAACAATGTAACACCTTACATATGATGTGAGCTATAAGTTATACAAGGTAAATATAACTTCCTGTATTTGTATCCTATAATTAAGCAGTGTACTTCCTATAATATAAGGTAATGCCTCAATATATGATTTATATTATTCTCAAACACAATCGTTTCTGAGAAATTCCTTTAAGCTTGAAACTTGCATAAACTCATACCACCTTGTGTTGTTAATTATATATAAAAGAGAGAATGAAGATGGTGAAATTCGAATTCATGATCATTTGATCATGAAAGCTTCGATACAATATTAAAGAACCATCTCAACCCAATAATAACTATTAGGTAAGACCCAAATGTATGATTTATATTATTCTCTAACAAAAAATAATGGAGAATAATATAGATAATAACCATCTCAACGCAATGGAGATAATTGATCACCTTGCCTTAGACCACATGTAACTCTAAACTCTAATGATAGAGAGCTATTAATCAATACTAACAAGCCGGATATAGAGATGCATTTATAAATTCATTTTGAGCCAAAAGACTTCAAAGCCCATGTATTCCATTATCTTATCCAAATATTCCTATGAAATAGAATAAAAAACTTTATGAAAATCTATTTTGAGAAGAAACATCTAAAGCCTTTTTCTTTTTATAAAGTCAATCACCTCATTAGCAATCATTATTGAGTCTAAGATATATCGATCGTTAATAAAGCTAACTAAGTTCTACTTATACAAACCATTTATTAAGTTGATAGGTTTGAAATCGCTAAAGTTTAAGTTTCCTTTCTTTTTTGGAATCAAAAAGATGAAAAAAATGTTTATACATTTAGAAGGCTTCCCGCTTCTAAAAAATTCTAAAACCACATAAAAAATTTGAAGCCATCTTTTAATGACGAGCTTGCTCAATGTTGTTTTATCATCTTCCATAAGCCCCTTGAATCCTGCTTGGTTTTCTAGCTGTTCAATACAAGTCTCCAGGTCTAATAAAATCGTATCCTGTTCATTTAATATGGAAATGAATTTTGGATTAGAGAACTAGCAACCTAGTCCCTTAAAAGGCTGTCATCCCTAATACATCAAATCCTCATCAAGGACGATAGAAGCCCACAATGTAGATAGAGAAATCTGAAAGTATTGAATTGTATTAGACATTTCAAATAAGCAAGAGCCCTATCAATCCCACTCATGGAACCTCCTCGAAACAATGTATACCAATCTGCTGCAAAGGTACTCAACCAAATTACAGCCCTGAATAAACTTTTGAAAAGCTTTAGCCTCTATTGTGTCTAAGTAACCATTATTTTTACCATTCAAGCAAAGAATTGTAGGAAAAGTATATTGCAGCTCAGTAAATTCATGCCATATAATCTTTATATCAATCACCATATACACCCACAACTACATATTCAAAATTATTCTCTGTAACTTTCCCAATATCCTTTCTCTTTTGATATCTCTTCATGGAACTTGGTTGTAATCTTTGTATCATATAGCCCATAATCAATACCTAAATCCCTACCCACTTGCATAATTCTCTCTATTTCATTCTCAGCATTAAGCTGAAAAGTGTTCTGGAAAGGCAGAGATGACTAGATTCTAGAGTTTACTACACGTATATATACATGAGTTTATAAAGTCACCAATCTGATCTATGTGTATTGTCATAAGGCTACCTTTGAGTGAGATGTAGTTAATCTTGTATTTTCTACTCTGCAGAACCATGAGATGTTTGCAACCATGAGAAAGTACTGTTCATTGCTAGCCTTTATAATCTACATAAACAAATCTAATGATTTATTCATGTCGGCAGCTTGAGATAAAGTACTGTTCATTGCTAGCCTTCCTATTCATGGTGATAAATGATATCAATATCATCCAATTATGGTCACTTGTAAACTAAAAGTTCATCACTGTCAACATTACAACTGTTATGGAGTGACATAATGTCATCTTCATCCTCAGATTCTGATTCAGGTGTGTAATCTACAAAGTGTTGAATTGGTGAGAGTTTTGGATCAACCGGAAAAGGTCCAATCTCTATAATTGTTTCCTAAAATTTCTCTGTCTAAAGCCAGATGAAGTCTATCATACAAAGAGTCAGTAGATGATATAGCAAGCAAGACACGTACTCCAGAGATGTAGTTGTGACCAACATTATTTAAGTCATATCCAATGAGCTTCCCTTGTGCTGCTAAAATATTAGAAAATAGAAATGAAATCCTTGTTCCATATCTATACAAGTCCGCTCATCCCTGAGTTGCACCAGGGTTTGATTCATCTTAGGTAGTTCTGTCAAATGACCCTTCCTAATGCCAATCTTGGAACGTTTGGAGAAGATTTACTGAATCACACCACATTAGCCCTAAGTTTAAAGGTGTCAAACTAGATTTGATTTTGCTTTGCAATGAGACTATCATATGATTGATAGGATCGTATTGTAATAAATCCAAACTGTCTTCCAAACTTTGTTTTCCTTCCGGAGAGAAAAAAGGTAATTACTTGTCCATGTTTATGAAATTCCTTCTTCAATTCTCTATATGTCAACCATGTTCGGAATCCTTCAAAGTAGAATCTGGGAACTATGTGTGGGTTTTGTAGACGTTGCTTATACTGGAGGTTAAGGGGTGAGGTGATTTAGATCGTTAGGCATTATTTTAGAAGAGGATGAAGGGATAAACTAGATAGTTGAAAGATGAGTATAAGGTTTGTGTGGTGGTTGTGAAGACTAGGATTCAAAGGGTGAAGCAATAACTGGTTGTGGGTTGAAAGCATTGGTGGTTTATGGAAGACCATGGCGGCCAGAAAGAATTAAGATAGAAAGGGTTTGTTTCTCTCACAGTCATTTAGTCGAACATATGGAGTGCAAGTTGAGGGGGTTGGGCTATTCTACCTCTGTTCCATACACGTAGTCTGTAAAGATTTTACTATACTCGCCACTGATTTTATAATTTAAAATATCATATATTGGTTATTATACATCAAATAACTAAGTCAAATCATAAACATAAAGTTTATTAATGTTTGCGGTTTTATTATGCAGAAAATAGAATTTTGTGAAGGATATATTATTTTATTCGGGATTTATAATTTTCTAAGATATTAAATTTATTGTTAAATGTATCTCAGTATACTACAATTGCTTGCCTAACCCAATACCTATAAGTAATTAAGTTTTAAAAACCGTATTAATACCCTATGTGTTCTTTACGGCCACTGGTGTTTTTTTTTTTTTTTTTTTTTTTTTGACAAATAGAATAGACGTGTTCTAACCTCTGCCTAGTATTAGTGGTCAAAACAAAGAACTCCATCGTTTGTATCTATTTAATATCTAGCCCGAAGGCCAAAACCAAAACTTAATTGTTGTGTGGACTAGCTAGGGTAACTCCTTCGATTTAACTTGCAAACCCCTGAATTTCTTACATTAATTAAAATATTTATTTGTGAAAAAAATATAGAGAGAGAAAAAAGGTTGATAACGAGTATAGTCAAACATCGTAGCAATCCAAATAAATTAATAAGATACAAAACTCTTTTTTTTTTTACAGCACTCATTAACCATACAACACTCAGTAACCATACAGTTTTATGATTTTGAGCATATTTTTTAATTCAACTATTCAATTGGATTGAAATTTTATGAGGGGTTATCAGACAGGTTGTTTATTTTAAGTAAAACTTTCATGGTGATCACAGCTCATGAAGTTCTTGAGTTAAATACATTAGTGCAAGGTTAAAATATAAAAAATTAAAATAGTAAGGGTATAATAGTAATTTAACTTACCATTTAACTCCCACACACTTCATATCAAATAGTAGCATAAAAAGAAAAACAAAAGAACCAAATAAAGAGAGAGACTACCTCTTGAACATGAGAAATCCTTCCAACAATAAAATTGTAAGTTTTGGGTGCTTATGATTGAGTTTTGGTGGAGAAAAAACAACTTTTAAGCCAATCTTTTTTTTTTAGGAAACCGAGCTTGGGAAACTAAAGATATAGGTAAAGGAGGAGGGACAAATTAATGAGGACCTTGCAAGAACATCTTCAATTAAGTTTGAAGTTTGCTTGGTAAGGTGGTTTCTCTAGTTTTTCTTCATTATTCTTGTAATTATAAGAATAACTGAAAATTTCATAAATTCTTAATTCTAGGGTTCATACTTGAAATTAAGGGAAAGGATATACTATAGAAATTGTTGTGGAAGACGTGTAAGGAGTAAAAAGGGGTTAACTATAGTAGAAACATGTACCAAATTGAAGAAAATTAAGGAGGGAATTATACCTTAAGTTTCGACCAAGACTATTACTAGATAAGGGATGAATTGTTTCAATGTGAGTTGCTTGGGTGCTATTAAAACTTGAATTACAACAATATATTAGTATGACTTTGGAACAAAAATATTGAAATAATTGAAGAAGAAATCTCATTCCTCACTAGGTACTAGGTTTAGGTAAAGGAAAAAAAATATAAGGAGGTGGATTGTTTGATGAAGTTATTATGGAAATAGAATAAGATAAAGGTATTTGATAGAAGAATGAAATGTAGACAATGTCATATTTGAATAATAAAAAAAAAGACCTAATATTGTCCAATATGAGAATTAACCATGTTTTCTTTATATAGAGAAGTTAGAATTATTTCCATGCTTGAATGCATACATTGAAGTATTTCAAAGGTTGATAATAAGTTGAATGTAAGAACCATTGATAAGGAATCCACTCTTACCTTGGATAGAAGTTTCGGTTAACCACTCTTGAAAGTTTTAAAATTTTAAGTGTAAGGGAAATATAACATTGTGTGAAGTGTGTGGATTTGAAAATAAATGATTCATTAATGAATGAAAATTTAGGAATTCCTTGAAAATGTGTCAGCCAAAGGGTAAAACAAGGGGAAAAGAATGATTTATATAATAGTTATTCATATCATACATATAATAGGATTAATGGAAGGACTTAGGGAAGAAGTAAGGAATAAATGGTATGAATAAGATGGAAAAAACAAAAGAGAAGAAATGAGAAACTAAGATAAGTCACTTATAAATGAACCATGTGACAAATATAGATTTCAGATAAAATTGGATAAGTTAAATTGATAGACATGTATGTTGTGTACATAAAATGGGAGATGGTGTGACTGGACATATAATTAAAGAAACACAACATTTTCTTTCTGTGTTCCTAGGTTCAAATAAAAGAAAAAGATAAGGGAAAGGAGAGACAATTTCAAAGTTATGCTTAAATTAATTTAAAAATTTTTTGTTATAATTGTTAAGATGAATTCATGAAAATTTTGAATTTGGATATGTGCTGAAAAGTATTTAAATGGGAGATGATTGAATATAGAGAAAATTGGTATGTTTCGTATCATGAAATTGGATTGAAAATTTAATTAAGATTAATAACATTACACTTGACTTGGACATGATATAGTACTTCCATCAATACAAGAGAGGTCATAGGATACATTTAGCAGCAAGGAATTTCGGCTTGAGCTTAAACATCAAGTAGGTGTTCTACACCTTTGTTAAAGTTAAATCTAAAACAATGTCTATTTGTAATTGTTTTAATTTTGTTATTAGACCATAAGAATTCAAAAAAAAGAATTGAATAGTTGTAAACCCCTAGTCAAAATAGATAAAATTAGGTTAAATAGGGTAACTATTAATTGAAAAATAATAAATTAGGGAGAAAATCTTATGAATTGAGATGAACATTTTCAGGGGATTAATTTAAAATTTAAAGAAGCTAAAGTAATAAAATAGTATGTGAAATATTAGTTAATGATAAATCATGAAAACTCCTTGACTAGATAAAAATAATAATTTGGAGGAAATTTTGTAAATTGTGTGATATTATGTGTAAAATAGAAGGAAATGTCAAATGAATCAATACATGACCTTTTGAGCGAGAAACGTTGAATTTCAGTATAATCCCCGCACACAATCGCGCTATTAGGACTAAAAGTGGTAAGAAACTCATAAACAAATTTATGATAATTATGAATAGAAATCTCCAAAGAATTAGTCTAAAATCCAAGATGATTTTAGTAAATTATATGGCATGTGAAATTTAGATTTTTGGTGTGAAATGTTAAACTGTCTAGTTTTACAATATTGAACGTATCTCTCAATCTGACCGTTGGATCAGGCTGAAATGTTACATTGGGTCTCAAGACATAATGTTTTACCTTGGGTCAAAATTTAAGGTCGATTAGAGTTCTGAAAGGTCCTGAAAATAGAGACACAATGTTGGGTCAGTGCAATAAACCAAAATTTATAGGGGATAAGTTGGGGTATAATAGTAATTGACCCATAAAACCTAATGTCATTATGCTTGATGCTACTGTTCACGTGGAACAGCAGCTAAAAAGAGAGAAAGAGGCTTCTCTCTTGCCTCTCTTCAAAATCACTTAAGAAATCTTTTCAAATTATGAGATTGAAGCTTGCAAATAGGTTTGTAAGGAGAGAAACACTTTTAGGTCGAAATTAAGAAGCTTGGTTAGAGGAGAGGAACTTGAGGGATAAGTATGGGTGATGAAGAGGAAGAACAATTGAAGAAGAAATTGGTAAGAACTCTTCAATTTGAACTCGAAATTATTGATAAAAGTGTTCTTCCTTAGTTTTCCTCCTTGATTTCATAATTAGTAAAGGATAATTAAAAAACCCCGAATGTTGTGATTCTAGGGTTTTTAAAAATATATAGAAAATGAGAGTTTCTTTGAACTTGGAGTAATGATAATGGATGTTGTGATGCATGAAGAACCCCGATATAGTACTAGACAAATTTTGAGTGCTACTATAATTATTACTGTTAAGCCTTAAACTGATGTAATTTGGAGCTGATGTCTTTATAACCGTTATAAGTATGAATGTTATCTTTCAAATGGAACTAGTCTCAACTTATTTGTAGTTATATAAATCCATATATGAGAAACATACTGAGTAAAGGTTGAGACCGACATAGTATTAGATAGATTTTGAGTGCTACTATAATTATTACTTTTGAGCCTTAAATTGATGTAATTTGGAGCTGATGTCTTATAATTGTTGTAGGTATGGATGTTAGTTTTCAAATAGAACCAGTCTCAACTTATTTGGAGTTATATAACTCCAAATATGAGAAAAACACTGAGTAAAGGTCCAGACCAACATAGTACTGAACAGATTTTGGGTGTTACTGTAATTGTTACTTTTGAGCCTTAAAACAATGTAATTTGGAGTTGGTGTCTTTATACACATTATAGACATGAATGTTATCTTTGAAATGGAATTAGTTTTGACTTATTTGGAGTTGTATAACTCCAGATATGAGAAAACCACTAAGTATGGGTTCAGATTAACATAGTACTCGACAACTTTTTTATGTTGCTGTAATGAGTGAGTTTAGACATGTAGATGGAAAAACTAGGTGTTGTTCCAGATAGTTGTAGCCCTATGTATTAGCTTTCTATAGAGACAAACCATGCTTGAAAAAGAGTTCTGAAACTTTAGTTATGATTAAAACACCAAACAGTGTTCGGGGTTGGGTGGACTAAACCAACTATGATTAATCAAGCTCTAATCTTTACTTGGAATTTGTTGTTGATTAAAGGTTCTAACACTTAGAATGATGTAATAAAAAAATTGATTAAATGAACACTTAATGTTAATACCCATGTTTCGACCTAAAGAAATGTAGATGGGAGAATCCTTGAACTAACCTTCAACTATTTATGTATATGTTAAACTATTTGTGTATAAACTAACCTTCAACTATCTAAACCAAGCATCAATCATAGGTTTTCATTCAAGAACCTAACTCCACTAAAACAAAGGCATTTCCATCGATGATTTCATCATTTATATTATTATACGAGCAACCTTCACATTTGTAAACCTGAAATTCTATTAGTTCAATGAAATTAATTATTCAAAAATTATTCATTATTGTTTTTTCTTATCATGCAGAAAACAAAAATATATTTACATGTTATGGTAGGGCTTCCATTGAGCAAAGTACTTCTTATTGTATACACCCTTCTCATAAGGGCCACCGCTCTGTGAATTTCCCTCACACTCAATGAGCCTGCATCGAGATAGGGTGTTTATGTTGAGGTATCTAATTATAGTCGGCATCTAGTGACTCATAGTCATCAGAAGCACTACTAGAAGAACTAGCAACGCTCCTGTTTATATTACTCTTTAATAACTTTATCTTTGTCATCTAAACAAGTTAAGTATAAAAAGTGTAATAATAATATTATTATATCCTATTTTTTAAAAATTCTGACAGCACCTTCCCTATATGAGAGACTATTGAAAATTTTATAATCTGCAAATACATATCAATAAATAAAGTCACAAACCAGTTGATTGTATGTATTACTACTATTTAACTTATTTATTTTGAAATCTATATGAAAAATATCTCATTACCTAAAATCCAAGTATACCTAAGAAAATTCTTAAAAAAATTGTCACACTATTTTTTTCTTTACGGTTTAAACACACTAAAATGATTTATCGTTGACCTTAAATTCTAAAATTTCAACAAGCATTTAAGAAGTTCTCCATATAAAAATATCTAAAACAATAAAATTTATGCATGCTTATTAGTTTAATCATTTTAAGCTTTAGCCATTTTTCATTTCTCTCTTTGTTTCTTTTCTTTTCTAAACTCACAATCTATCTTTGGTTTCATTTCTAACAATTCTATTCAATTTAAACCATAAAGCTCCATAATTGGTCTTGGAATATATGGTTAGCTAGTGTTAGTTTGTAGGATGATGTAAGGAAATTCATTATTTTCTTAATATAAGCTTACTCATTCAATTTTTTAGCAATTTGCAATTTACTTTAATCTTCAATAATTTACTAAGGTTTCAAAACTTTTAACTTATTTTTGCTACCTAAAGGATATATTTTTGGTAAAATTTACTAAATATTTTCTTTTATTTTTATATTTCAGTTACTATATAAAAAAAACTCAATAATTATGCTTTTTTTAAGTCATTAAAATCCTTTCCTCATAACTTAACATGTATACTTCTCTTATTTACCAAGTTATACCATCAAATTCAATTAACATGTAAACAATCAATCAAATGACAAAAGAAATTAGTGTTAAAGAGAGAAGAAAGGAAGAGAGAGAGAGAGATGATGTTTTGTTCTTTTGAAATTAGAGATTCTGATCTATTAATAGGACTTTTTACCGATGGAATTACCGTTGAACAATTAAATTTTTATTTATTTTCAATATCAATTGGTAATTTTGTTGGTAATTAAAACTTAAATTTTTCAATAAAACCCAAAAATTTCCAACCCCTCCTAAAATCCTTCGATGAAATTTCATTTTGTTGGTAATTCCATTTGTAATTTTCAGTGATAAAGTCTTATGATTTTTTTCCAACTCTCTAGAACTTTCTGAGAGACGTAGTCCATCAGTAATTATATCTATAATTGTCGGTGGCAAAGTCCTATAATTTTTTTGCAACTCTTTGGAACTTTCCAAAGGACTTAGTCCATAAGTAATTTTGTCGGTATATTATATTCTATCAGTAATACCATCGGTATAAAAAACATTTCCGTAGTATTTTTGTATTCCCTATTTTTCCAACCTGCAAATACAATAAAATCACAATAATAAATGTTCCATCAGTGTTAATAATAGTTCATTGTAAAGGAACAATAAAAAAAATTACATTAAAGTCAATTTCATTACACATTGATATTTTACATTTAAAATTAGTTTGAAATCTTTTTAATTAGAAGTGTTTTCTTCTTCTTTAATTTCATTATTGTCATGCCCATCATAATCTACTTCATTGAATTGAAGCTCATCGATATCATCATCTTCATTGACTTTTGTATATCCATTAGTTTTCAATATATCATTTAGCTCATCAACATCAACATCAATAAAAATATTCTCAGGTATATGAAAATTTGAATTTTCTTATAAGTTGGTAAACAGAGTAACTTGATATGCATCAACTAACTCGTTAAGTTGGAAGACATTGTCTCTAGTAGTTACTTCATCGTTACCATCCTAAACAGCTTAGACATGGCCCCTTGGTTTAGTTTTCACTATGGATAACCAATCAACCCTAGAATTATTCTTTCTAAAAAAAAAGTGCATATGTAATAAACTTATTGGCATTGCATGACAAAAACAAAGACATCATCGACGTTACAAAGTCTAGCCTTTATATTAATTTCTACCAAAAAATGGTGGGGATCTACTCTGATTTCTCTATCGGTGGTATCATCCTAATAGCATTTGAATAAAAAGTATTTATTTTGTTCGCTATGATATTGCAGTTCAATCACCTCTTCTAATTTCTCATAATAATAAACTTCAAACTCACTAGAAGTTCATCTCTTAACACAAACTCCATTATTATAGGTCTTTCCACCTTGACCATACTCTTCAGTATGGAAGACATATCCATTAACAAAATACTTATTATAGAACTTGACCTTTCTTTCAGGACCCAAACATAGTAAATTCAAATTACCATTAGCATCTCTTTCTATTTGAGAAACCAAGTACAAGATTATTACTGTTAATAGTTAAAGAGAAAGGTATAATAAAATTAAGTATAATGAGAGTTAAGTATTATTAAGTACTAGTTACGAGGAATTATACAATCTATCAATTTATGAGAGTATGAGAGAAAAATTGTTTAAAAATAACATGTTAATATTGTACTTACTAAATAAAAGATCTCAGTTCATTAAAGTTAAATAGCACATAATTATGTGCATATCTAAATTCGATTTCTATCAAGTATCTTCCCCTCACTATATTTTTTGATAAAGGCCATCTAAGATGGGAAGATATTGGTAAATTCCCATTAGAAGGCATTTTCTCACTGTCATCATGTCTTGGAACGCAATTGATTCTTGTTCTCAAGTGAGGCTTAAAACAATACAAAATAAATATTGATATCTTTTCAACTATATAAGCCTCGCATATCGAAGCTTCAATATTCGTCTTGTTTTTAACTTTTTTCTTAATGTTGAACAAATATTTGTATGGAATTAAAAAAATGTTTTAAATTAAAAAAATAAAGACAATATAAATTTAATTAGGATGCATGTGTAATCCATAACCTCTCGAATGGATACATCCATTTATACCAGACATGGCCTCCAACCTTTGCCTTAAATGGTAAATGTATAGGTAGATGCTTTACTAAGTCGAAAAAAAATAAAGAGAATATCATCTGAAGTTTGCAAAATCTCTAGATGATATTTGTTTCAAGTTTCTCCATGTGTTGGTTATGCAACTTGTTAAAGCATTTATCTCTAAAAAACTTATTCATCTTCATAAGTATATCCCATATCTTTTTTGACAATAAATCCTGATAATTAGGTGGAAAAAGTGTTTGTATAAATACATGACAATTATGACTTTTCATTCCATATAATCATCTATCATCCTATAAATTCACCAATTTAGATATGTTTGAAGCATATCCATCAGAAAAACACAGACTCTTAAGTCATTGGTAGCCAAGTAACTATGCATTCATCTATAAGGTGAAGCTGGCTTTGAGCTTTGCAACTCGTGACCCATCATAGACCAACTTCATATTGTTACAATGATAAAAAAAAAAAAAAAGGTATATCCATTTTAACCTTTATATTGTCCTTTGTCTTCCCTTTCACGTCCATCACTGTGTTAAAATTATTTTTAAACATGCTCTTTTTATATGTATGACATTTAGATTATGATGGAGGAGATTAGGCTTCCAATAAGGAAACTCCCAAAAAATACTTCGTTTTACTCAATTATAGGTCACACCAAAACCAAGAAACTTTTGTGTATCGGATTGAAAGCTAAACACAATGCCCTCATACTACAAGACCACATCATACAATTCTTCATCTAACGGTATCGATAGTGCAATATTCATTTCAACTTTACCTACAAAGAAGTCATTTTTGTTCTTTATGTACTTGTGATCAGTTGGCAAAAACCTATAGCAGCAATCAAAAAAAGACTTTTACCAAATTTTGTTCAAGCGAAAGCCTTGTTATTTTCCATAAAGTATGGGCATGCTAATTTTCTATATGTGCTCCAACCAGAAACCATCTCATACGCAGGAAAATCATTAATAGTCCACATCAAAACTGTCTTTATCTAAAAATTTCACTTCTTTGAGATATCATACGTCAAAGTTCAAGATTAAAATCTATATTCCTACCTAGACTATTAGGATCAGGTATAACCGTAGATACGAATATGAACTCCGACCTCATACACATCTTTGATGGCAAGTTATAAACCATGAGTATTATTGGCCAACAAAAATATGGTGCAAAAAATGATCCGAATGGATTGAATTTGTTTGTATATAACCCAACATGTATGTTCTGTTGTTCTATGAGGATGCACCATATTAAATCACTTCAAGGATTCACCGTCAAAAGGATAAATCATGAATCCATCTACTGTATCATGTGAATGATGTCATGTTATGCACCCAACAGTCTTTGAGACATGAATAACCTTTACAATCTAGGAGTGATTGAGAAGTATTTTAGTTTTTTATATACAAAAAAAGTCTTTCCCCTGCCAGTTTTGGGTTTATATCGAGCATGCCCATAAGTTTTGCACTCAGTCAAATCTGTATTTTCAAGATAGTACAAAATGCAGAAGTTTGATCAAATGTCAATTTTTTTGTATCCTAGGCCAAAGGATTTTATCATGGATTTAGCAACATATATGTTCTCTTTCAGCCTATTTTCTTTAGGTAAAATGTTTGTCACTCATTTGATGATTTTTTCATAACTGGCCACACTCAGCCCATGATCTGACTTGATAGTGAACATTTGTGTAACGACTAATAATTTACTGTGATTTGTACACCCATCCCATAATGGTTCGTGAGAATCTTTTAAAAGTTTAAAAATCATGGTTGGGTCTGCATTTAGTTCTTTATCTGCGATTGAACATTCACATGTATAACCCTGATTCATTCTCAGTGCATTCATAACCATACTCCTATAACAATTACTATTATCATCTACAACTTCATGCACGTTGCTAGAATTAAAAGTTGACTCAATTATCTTTTCCACCATGGTCTCGTAAGGAACATATGGTTCTCTATGTGCAAACCAACACAAATATTTTCCCACGAACCATTTTTATAGAAGATGCATTGTAATAACATCTGGATTAAGAAACTTTTTATTTTTACAACTCTTACATGGACATCTAATATTGCCTTCACTAATATTTTCCGGATTAGATAATGCATAATTAATAAAACCCTCAACATCATTACAATAATTCATCATGTGCAACTCTTTAGGTAAAACTCAATACATTCAAGAACAATCACTCATTACTTATATGAAACCTTTATAGAGTATTGATAACAACATGTTTTAATTAATAATGTTAACTAAATAAATTATCAATACCCAATTAATTAGCTATAATTGGTTGAATTCAAAATTATTCAATCAATTTTAATAGTACCATTTAATGATTATCAATTTTCTCTAAAAAAATCAAATTCCTCCAAATTTACCTAAATTTTCAACTTAACAATAAAATTAACAAAATGTGAAACGTACCCATTAAATAACCCATTATTTATTTCATTATAAAACACCTAAGTTACAAAATCAAAACTCAATTTTATCATAAGACAAACAAATACAATTTTCAAAATCTCAAATAAACCCTAACATGTACAAATCATACATTCATACAACAAATTTCTATAGGAAAAAGATATAAAACAAGTAAACACACAAACAAATTATATATACTACTTAGAAATGCCAAAAAAATAACATAAAAAATAGGTCAAACAAAAAAAAAGAGTTTTTGCTTACTTGATGTGGCGAATCTTTAAAAATAATTTAACCAGAATAAGAATACTAATAGATTAAGAGTTAGGGTGGTCGAATTTGTGATGATGAGAGCTTAATTGTGATAAAATAAGGGTGAAGAGTGTTTTTTCTACATAAAAAAGGGTAGAAGAATAAGAAATGGGGGAGAGGGGGAGGGGGGTTCATCTAGCAGGTTATGACTTAAATATTATCGATGATTATATTTCTTTGATAATTTTGTCTGTAATACTGACACATCATATTTTCATTTTTTTTTCATTCCTTGATTTCAAACTGTAATTTCCATAATATTCACCAATAGATATTTTTTGTCTATGAATACTAATGGAAATAGCAATGTCATTTTCTGTCGGTAAATGTAACCGTAATTTACCAACATTATCTTTTTTTATTGGTATTTTTGTTTGTATTTGACAATTGTTTGGTAATGAAATAGGAAGTGGAAAACAATATTATTTCAAGAATGAAGAAAGAAGTCATATGTAACAACCCCAATATTTACACATAATTACCATATAATTTTCTTATTATTATTCCATTTATTAGGTGAATGTTTTTTCGCATTCACGAATTTACATTTTCAATTATGAAAAATGTACCGAAATTTTGATAGAATCTCCTATATACTAGAAGATCCTAAGTTATTAACTAAAACCTATATCACTTTAATATTCATCAAAACACAACTTGGACATTGTCCAATCATCCTGGACTTATCACATCAATGGATTAGAATACCTATAATCTCATCCACCAACATTTTCACCATCATAATTCATTTACTACAAGTGTACAAATATGCAATTTATAATAAAGCATCATAGATTAATTACATACATTCATAATTCTATCATAACAAAAGAGTTATAATATCATAAAAGTCTATTAACATATTCAAATTTAAGTAGCTTAGTAAGCATAAGGATTCTTATTATTTACATGCCAAATTTAAATTATAAAAGAAATACAGTTTACAAATTTATTTAATTTAACAAAAGGGATCTTAAATATCTATCAATCAGCTCGTAGCTATAAGGTACCTGAAATTTAATTCATCCCATAATAATAAAAAGTTACTTAGTAAGTTAATCTAACAAGAGAAACAACCTTATGTCATTATCCTCAATTTCTTTTCCAAACCAATTGATTCTAACAAACACATTATGAATTATGGTCATCCTCAACCCAATATTACTAACTCATTTACGAGTATACTCTCACCCCTTTTGAGTGTTTACTTTCATTTCCATTTCCGAAAAATATCTCATCACCAGTTAATTAAATCTCTCTAACCATTTCCCGAGCACTAGTTCCTTCATTAAATAACTAGTTCCTCTACCCATTACCAGGCATTATTCTCATTATTGGAAAGCTAGTTCCTTCGCCCATTTCCGGGCACTAGTCCCGTTAACAAGAAGATAGTTCATTCGCCCATTACCGGGGGAGCTAGTTCCTTCACCCATTACTAGATATTAGTCCCATTACTGAGAAGCAAGTTCCTTCATTTCAATTATTTATATGAAATAAAAACAATTTTTTACATTGATAATTGATTAACTCTTTAAAACTAGATAAATAAAAGGATCAAGGTGTTAACACCTATCTGCCATTAAAGCTCTTGTCATACCTCCATGTTGTTGCACAGCTCCTAAGGCCTCTCTTGTGTCACAGGTATACCACATTATTTATAAACCCTAGGATATATAAAATGAAAAAAATATAAATAATAAAATCATTAGGATTAAATTGTAATGTATGAAAAAAAATGATGAAAAGAATAAATTTGAAAAAAAAAGTGTTAGGAGGATGGAAGAAGAAAAAGGTTTTTGGCTGAAAATGTCAAATTTTCCAATAGCAAAAGTAGTTTATTTGTATTGAGAAATGGCTAGACTAATTTGTTGAACTGGTCAAAACGTTTCCCAAAACGGTTAGACCGTTTTGATTATTTTCTCTGTAAAACTAAGGGGGTGTTGTTTTGGGAGAAGAGATAATTTTTTATTTTTCTTATGTTCTTATACTTCTAAAGGCTAGAGAGTGAAAATAGAGTGTTTTAAGAGATAAAAACACACTCACTCTTGGAATTAAGAAATATCAAAGAGAGAAAAGATTGAGTTAGAGAGAGAAGGTGAAGAAAAAAAAGAAAAAGGGGGAAAACATGGAAGATTTTGATTGGTTGGGGTTTGAAGACTCGATTATCATTCGGTAAGGAGTTCTAAACCTAACCTAGCAATTTCATATGAAATGGATAACAATTAAGGTTGAAATCATGAAATTGATGCTAGGGTTTTAAGTGAAATTTTAAGGAAAATGTAAGTTGATTATAAATTGATAAATTGGGTTAGATTAAGTTGTGTTGGGTGTTAATTTAGGTAGAAATAATGAAGGAAACCATAGGGTCCTTAAAGGCCCAATGACTAGTCATTGAGGGTTACATTGCATAAAGTAGAATTATATGTAGTTAAGTGATATTGTAATAGATTAATGTATATATGTTGAAGGAAATGATTTTAAAGGAGTTTAGTTACGTTACATAGATTGACTTAAGTTTTTACGTTGTTGAAATTTAGGAAGAATTATTAAACCTAAAGATGAATGTTATTGTGTGTTTGACTTCTCATGCAAAGGAATGATACATCAAAAAATTGATGTGAATGCGATAATGTTTGTGTGATATGATACATATATGACTATGATTATATGAATGCGATAATGTTTGTGTGATATGATACATATATGACTATGATCATATGAATGCGAAACTATAGATGTTGGTAACATTGTTATTGAGTTTTGTTAGAACTTTTTATGTGTTTGGAAGAACGTGTTAAGGCATTCATGAATTTTGTATGCCTAATTGGAAGAAATTTATATGTCTAATTGCTTGTTTAACTGTAGTTGTCCTTGATATGAGATTTAAATTGGAAATTGTTATAAAAATATAGTTTGAGAAGATATATGTGTATACAAGTTGTAAGAGTTTCTTTTGTTGAGATAATTAAGAAATTGGATTTAAGGGAAAATGAAAATTCAATGAGGATTGAATAAGAAATGAAGGTTAATATGAAAGAAATTGATTTAGAATATTGATATGGGAACGTACATGGAATGAAAAATAATGTGATATATTTATTGATACAAGAGAAGCCACAGAGTTATGCAGCCGTAACAAGTCACCACTAGAGCTTCTATTGCAGGTAGTGTCGTACATCTCAACCTTTTTTCTTTACTTAGTTTATTACAATAGTTTTGATGATGCAATTATATTATATGTTAGAATTGAAACTTATTACGGAAGGAATTAGTTTTCGGTAATGGAACTAATGCCCGGTAATTGGCTACAAAAATAGATTCCTCGAAGTGGGAATAATGACAGGTAAGGGGTGAAGGAATTAGTTTCCGGTAATGGAACTAATGCCCAGTAATTGAAAAAAAAAATAGATTTCCAAAACTGGAAATAATATTCGGTAGAGGACGAAGGAATTAATTTCAGGTTATGGGATTAATGCTCGGTAATGGGCAACAAAATTAGATTCCAAGAAGTGGGAATAATGCCCGGTAAGAGGTAACGAAATTAGTTTCCGGTAATGGGCAACAAAATTAGATTTCCAAAAGTATGAATAATATCCGATAAGCGACGAAGAAATTAGTTTCTGATAATAGGACTAATGCCCAGTAATGGGTAACAAAATTAGATTCCAGGAAGTGGAAATAATGTCTGGTAAGGGGTGAAGGAAATAGTTTTAGGTAATGGGATTAATGCCCTTTAATGGGCAACAAAATTAGATTCCTAAAAGTGAGAATAATTTCCGGTGAGGGGCGAAGGATTAGTTTCCAGTAATGAAACTAATATCCAACAATGGGCAACGAAATTAGATTCCTAAAAGTAGGAATAATGTCCGATAAGGGGTGAAGGAATTAGTTTCCAGTTATAGGACTAATGCCCAGTAATAGGCAATGAAATTAGATTCTCGGAAGAGAGAATAATGCCCCTGTAAAGAGTGAAGAAATTAGTTTTAGGTAAAGAGACTAATTCCCGGTAATGGGTGATAAAATTTAGATTTCTTGAAATGGAAATAATGTTGGTAAGAGGCGAAAGAATGAACAAATTTTATAGGCTAACATATGAACTCTATTGATTATTTAATAGAAGTTATTGATAATGTTGAGTTACAATTTAAATGTATTATTACGTTTGTTTTTCCTTGCTTGATAATTTTTATGATGTAATCTTAATTAATATTAATTACAGGTACCTTACAACCATGAACAAAATGATAATTATATTGGACATCTTAAGATGATTTTGTTTAACTTGTATTAGATCCCTTTTTTATAGTGTATTGGAATTTGGAAGTAAATATTAAATTGTCCTGAAGTTTATGTAATTTTAAATTCAATCTAAACCTGTAAAATTATGATGTTGTATTAGTTTTTTTATTGTATCTGAATTAATTTATGCGTAATTGGACTCCTTAAATTTATTTTATAAATATTTGTATATTTTATTTTGATAATTTTATGTATGTAGTGAACCATAATGACATGTAACGGATATGATGTACATGATGTGGTGTGATAAGTCCAGGGTGATTGAACAATAAATGAGATGTGGATTAGTTGAATATTAAAGTGTAACAAGCTCTAATCGATAACTTGGGATCTCTTAGTATAAAGAAGACTCTATTGAAATTTTAGTAGATTTTCCAATTTAATATTTCTTAGTAGAATGTATATGTATGTATATATATATATATATATATATATATATATATATATATATATATATATATATAAATCTCACTCTAAAAGTTATAATATTTCATAAGACATTAAGTATGAATACAAGTAAGTATTTTTTTTTTTTGGAGAATGTTACATTATTTATTATAATTATTATTATTTGTTTTTATACACATTCCACATAATAATTAAAATCCAATTTGATTTCTTTCAATTTAACCATCATTTACAATTCAATTCTCAATGAATTTTATTTCATTCTCTCCTTCAATCCATTTTCTTAGTTTACTCATCAAGAAAAACTTATAAAATTTCATACACACACATGTATTACATCTTCACAATTTAATTCTTGTGTTAAAACAACTCTTTTTTTTTTTTGTAGCAAATGTAAGTGTATAAGAGATCAAAAAATATACATTGATGAAAAACCAGCAAGTTCAGATACAAGGATGAACAGAAAGGGAACATGCTCCCTTAAAGACCTAAACAACAACCACTGAAATGTAAAACCAGCATAGAAACAGACAATGGTTATGAGAGGAACCAAAAACAAGGTTCCTAACCTAACACAAAGCAAAAGACAGGACAAAGTAGCATCCTAATAACCACAAATAGATCTTACAAGAAATAACAGAAACAGGGAACAAGCATCAACCAAAAGCTAGCCATGCAAGGCCAATCACCACTAAAAACTGGATTGAAGAACCACCAAGCCGGTGATCATCAAAGCAGGTTGCAAGCCGCTGAAGGATGAGTCGGCTACGGCAGCCACAATAGAACAGCAAACTCCCAGCCGAGACAAAGAAAGCCATGTGAAGGAGACAGATGTCCAAAGCATAGCCAAAGTCAAGAACCGAAGTCAACAATGGCAGCCAGCAAGTGGATCTCCAAGCAATCACAACCACATGCAAGAGCATGCAAATGCATTCCTTCCACACGTCTAAAGAACAAAGAATGGCCAATCAGAGCACGCCCATCCATCCAAGATAAATGAGAGAGGTATAATGTTGGGACGTAACAACATGCATGTGCCAAGCAGAAGAAAAAGCAACCAACCCGATCATGAAGATTCAGCTCCCTAAGGTCACTAACTACCGAGGGGACACCGAGGGATTCGCAACAACCAGACAGAAGAGGCCTGGCCAAAGCCACCACCTTCATCATCAGCACATCAAGGGAAATCCCACCAAGCAAGCCAAAGACCCATAACCAGCACAGGAGAAGCTAGTAGAAGCATAGCAACACAACATATCAACAGCCAACATGAAGAGAAAAATGATCCTACTCGTGGAAATGGAAAACTAAGAAGAACAAAGTTTGGAGTTTACGGAATAGAGAAGGAATAGAAGTGTTTTTGCTGTTTAATAGTCTTTTGTTCCTCTCCTCCCAGATTATATAAACAAGGAAACAACTCTTAAACAAGTTAGAAGTTAGTCAACCCTGGCCCATCTAACTTAACCATCAAAAACACTATTTCTTATTTTAATTATAGCTAAAATTATAAAATTCATTTTTAAATGTGGCTCAATTCTTATGAAAGCTAAGATTTCAAGCTACATCTTTACTAAGGGATGGAAGCTCTGTTTTACCATTAACACGCCTAAATTACATGTTATCGTAACTTGTCAAACTGTCTTGTATAGTTTTTCAGCTTGACCTCCCCTTAGATTTTAACTCATATCTAGAGTTTTAAAACTTCAAATTAAGTAAAGTTAGTTCCATTGAAAAGTTAATATCTTTAGCTATAACTTCTATGAAGAAACTTATCCCACATTTTATCATTTTACATGTCCTAATCTCCTCTAGACTTTAGGAGACAAGACTGTCTAGTTTTATTATTTTGGGCTGTACGATAAATCAAACATTTTTATATGACTTCTCACCATTCAAAACAACTATTGTCATGTTATCACCAAATACAACCTTCTAATACCAGTCAATCCAACTAATATTTATTTAAAATAGTCAAAATTATTTCAAGGAAAACATGCTCATTGTAGGAATTCATGCATATAATATATTTCACCAACATTAGCATAATCATATACATTTCTAATTCATCATAAAGGTTTATCACACTTCACACTAACAATAGCATAAATGAGATAAAATGTGTATTTTTTTTATTATAAGTCTTCATCCATACCTTCACACATATCAATCTTTTCAAAAATGAATAACCTTGATTCAACTATACCAACATTAGCATAAATTTCTTTTTCTAAAAAAAAATAATGTGGCCAGCACCATAACTTGCCCATACCATGATTTATTTAAAAATTATTTCCCATTAATTCCTCTCTTTCATGAAAATTCAACACATCACAATGATTTTAACCTTAAAATTCAATAATCATCCTCAAAGTTCCATTCCATAACAATATAATCAATTCAATCATGTTATATATTATAACTAAACTTATCTAAAATCACCTCCCACACAAAATTATGAATTGTAAATTCACAATTTACTTATGCAAACACATTTCTATTACATATTATTTGATTTCTCCTTGGCTGACTATAAATGCCTTTAGAAACACAATGTTTTCTTTATTATTTTTTCCTAATTTAGCACTTATCACAAGTTATTCTAACCCAATTGATTCAATTCATCATCAATTTTCATTTTCCCCAAAGTTCTATCATGAACCCTAACATAAAATTCATGATTTTAGCATCAATTCTTAATCAAATGTATTGAGGCTTGCATTTTCAAGTTTAGTACCCCTTACCTGGTGATAATTCAAGCTCTAAATCTTAACCGGTTAAAATTTTTCTCTTCCCTTTCTCTCTTCCTCTGCTGCCAGCAGTTGTTCTTATAATCCCTCTCTTCTCTTGATTTTTTTTCTTCTTTTATTAATGGATTTAGATGGTTTGATCCATAACCATAAAATCCTCTCTTAATTTCATGGTTTTTATAGGTTTTCTCTAATGATTTTTTGATAAAAATGGAGTTTTCTGTCTCTTATTCTTTCATTCTTTACTGTCAGCCCCATAAAAGAGAGAAAGAATGGTTTTTATATCAACTTTTTTTTTTTCATTTTGACCACACTTCCTCATATTATCTAAATTTATCCCCATAACTTTTAATTGATTTTCTCCCTTATATTTAGTGTCAACATTTTTTTTTAATTTTTCCCTTGATATTAAATTTAAATTTTCTTAATTTTAATTTAACCCATTTTATCTCTTATTTAAAAAATTTAATATTTCAAGAAAAATTAGCCAAGAGTTTACATTCTCCCCTCCTTTAAAGAATTTTATCCTCAAAATTCAAATTTCCTTACAAGGATTTAAGAATAACTCTTGAAACTTTCCTTTCATCTTTGATTCTTTTTCCCAAGTTTCTTTTTCAACCTAAAAACTCTTCCACAATATCTTTACCATATGAATCTTTTTACTTCTTAACTCTTTTTCACTTTGGTCCAGAATTTTTATTGGCTTCACCTCCAGGGTCAAATCTTCTTTAACCTTTAATGAACTTGTGGTAGCACTCAATAAGGGTCCACATCAGCCTTTCACAATAAGGAAACATGAAATACATCATGTGTCTTTACCAATTATAAGGGTGAGGCCCTATTTGTATGCTACCGGTCCAATTCTTTTCACTACTTTGAAGGGTGCCAAATATATTTTCATATCAAACCGCAACATATGCTTTCAAGGAGTAACTTTCAAATACACCATATCTCTAACATCAAATTTAAGAGGTCTCCTCCTAACATCTGTAAAACTCTTATGCCTATTCTGAGTAGCCTTCATTCTATCTCTTATGATTTTCACCTTCTCTGAAGTAATCTGTACTAATTATGGTCTCATCAACTTCCTATCACCAACTTCCTCCCAACAAACAGGGGTTCTATATTTGTTTTTCCATACAATGCCTCATAAGGTGTTATCTCTATCATAGACTGATAATTATTGTTGTAGATGAATTCTACAAGTGACAGGTGTTCCTCCCAATTTTCCCTAACTCCAATATACAAGCCCTCAATAAATCATTTAAAGTTTAGATTGCTCTCTTTGATTGCCCATCTGACTAAGGATGAAATGCGGTGCTCAAATTTACTTTTGTCTCTAGAGCACATTAGATATTTGGCCATAATCGTGAAGTGAATCTAGGGTCTTGATAAAAAACAATCAATATTGGTACCTCATGAGATCTCACCACCTCATTCACGACAATCCACTCCAAATTCTTTTTTAAAAAATATTTGATGACAAACATGTCATCTGCCTAGGTAGGCAACATGTCATCTTCTCAACCATGTCAGGCCATCTAAGGTGACCAAGAAATTGAGTTCCAAGATATTTTGACCTAAAAACCCCAATATTTTACCATCTTTTTTTAAAAAACACAATATTATCCTTAATTGCCCTATTTGTAAAGTCAAAACACCTAAAATTGGTGTAAAATCTCAAAATCAA
The DNA here is from genome assembly GCF_000002775.5 of Populus trichocarpa. Classification (NCBI taxonomy): domain Eukaryota; kingdom Viridiplantae; phylum Streptophyta; class Magnoliopsida; order Malpighiales; family Salicaceae; genus Populus; species Populus trichocarpa. The sequence goes on along the minus strand of NC_037299.2, from coordinate 8,133,364 downwards.
ATCAAATATAAAAAACCCTTATCGAGCCTTAAACTTTTTTTTTCTATAAAGATTAAAGTTTCAAACCACTTCCATGTAACTCTCTTCTCAAAGAAGAGTCCATTGACATTGGATTTTTTTAGCAGTCGAAATATAGTTGGTCAAAAACTTCTCTCACCTCTTTCTTTTATGATAACCTCTCTCTTATCTCTATGAATATATGGATTGAAAAGTAATGAAAATAAAATTCAAAATTGAAGTGTAAAAAATAAAAATATAGGAACCAACTCTTTAAAATAGAAACTTTAGGGACTAAAATATTTAAAATCATTGTTCCCTAATTGTAATGTCCATAAAGCTCCATAGTGTAGGAGAATAGTGAGTTTCACTGCACAAAACTTTCAATTTTTTTAGTATTTAATTATAATACATAAACTAGTAAGGATGTTTTTACGAAATCATATACTTTAAACAAAGTTTTTGCTTTTATATAAGGTGATTAAGGTTTGTATGGTGTAAATGAAAAAGTGAAGTCAAATAACTGTTGGGTTTCTCGAAATACATATACGTAGCAAAGACAATAAATTTAAAAAACAATTAGGAGTCCTAAGATCCTCTTAAACAGATCTTGGGTTGTTTATGATTTATACGAAGATTTCCTGAAGATCAGATGTTTTTTTTTTGCTTTGAATAATTGCTTCAAAGTTAAGTTGATACAAACCACAAGTCGTCCAAGTTTCTGACTTCTAATGGTAATTCACATGAACCACCGGTGAAAAATCTTCTAAACCCTTTTAGGAGAGAGAGATTGTTATGCCTTTGAGTGCTAGCTTTTTTTTTTTGTAACTTTTAGGTGTTCTGTAACTTATGTAGTTTTTGTAATATTTACTACACAAAAAATAAAAGGTCTGCATTCTATTTTTAAGGAAACCTAAAAACCCTATAAGTAACAAAATATTAATTTACCCCCTGAATAATATCACATGTATTATTTCAGAACAATCTTAGAAATTTATTCAATCAAATCCCTACTTGATTTTTTTAGGTTTAGTACTGTAATTCCATGTATAAATTACACTATAGTCCTCAATTTCTAAAACTTATTTACAATCAAGTCACACTTGATTAATCATTCCATTTTAATTTATGACCAAAACTTATTTACAATCAAATCCCTACTCGATTTTTTTTAGTTCTTATGTGTACAACTCATTAGGTTCCCTAATAAGTTGGCTCAAATATAAATCACAATCCTAAATAAAATAGGATTAAATAAATTAAGTTATTATCAATTCAAAAATTGATTGGTTTATATTTGAAGATCAAGTATAACGTCTAACAATCTGTCATAATCCCCTAAATATTAGGAAAGTCATAAGTGGTTTGACTTAACATTTCAGTGACTGGTTTCTCAATGTAATTATTATTTCTTCTTCAACAATATTCCGATGCAACAGGAATGTTACAATTATAAAAACTTTATTAATAAATTAAATATATTTATAATTAAGAAAAAAATCAATATCATTTATATCCAACCGATTAATTACAAAGCATATAAACTAACGACAATAACATAAACCACGGTCCAAATATTAGCTCCATTATAAATTACTAGAATATCAAAATTATAAATAAATAAAATCACGTACTATCATCACCATCTATTTAGTGTATCCACGAGAGATTGAGATAGAGATCACTGAGATTCTTACTGTCTGTTGTCAAGGGAATATTGATATAGATATAGATGCCCGCACATATGGGAGTAAGAAATGATGAAAGAATCACAATGTGTATATTTGAAAAAAAATAAAAAATAATAAGAAAAATCTAAAGGAATGCTAATTCGAAAGCATTTAAAGTGTCGCTATCCTCTCTCTCAATCTCGCATTATCTCTTCATCTTTGTGTCCCTTTCTATGCTCAAACAGTTAATAATGTCTTGAAAGCGACACCGTGTGCCAAACCGTAGAAATATCTTGCATAGAAGCAAAGCATAAATGCGGCCTCTGTCAATAATACAGAAGGGAAAGGAGGTTCGTGCAGAGAGAGTTGAACTGCAGCCCCTCGTGATGTCTACTGATTCTCACAGCGCACTCGTAGAACATGTATGTGTGTATGTAACTAAGTGGATTGAAATTCGTTGTCTGATGAGTTCTATGTTAAGTATTCAAATGATATTATCTCTACAAAAGTCTGATGAGATAATATATATATATATATATATATATATATATATATATATATATATATATCAGAGAAAAAAAGTATAAGTGAAACACTAGCTTGTGAGGAGAAGTATTGTTCATTCAAACAATATCTTTTTTATCCTTGAGATTTTTAATGTTTTGGCTCCTTATTTTTATTTTCTTATTTAGTCCATTAACATTGCTTCGATTTGCAATTGATCTTGGTTATTTGTTTTTCATGCAGTGTAAGAAGATCTTGAAGTGTCAAGAAAATGTTACGTTGCTCGGTTAGTGCTTGATTTAACGAAATAAAATTCAGTTTCATTTAAAATAATTAGAGTTTCATAGACCGAATTTAAAGCCTAAATAAATGTTTGGTCCTTTTTTTGCCAACATTAGGAATTGATTTGCATGGTTATGAAGGAAGTTCATGTTCCTTTTTTAATTTTGGTCCCTTGACTTTTTTTCTTTTTCAATTTGATCCCACTGCATTGACTTTATTTGGAATTTTACTTGGTAGTTCGTTTTGGTTGCCTTGATATGAAGATCTCGCAATATCGATAAAGATTTGTGGTATTTGCTAATGCTTGGTTTTGCAAAATAAAATAAAATTTGACTAATTTAGAACAATTAAATGTTAAGAGATTAAAACTAAAACTAAAACAAATATGTGGACGGGATAAACGGGCAATGAAAGTTAGTTGGCACGTGTGACGCACTCACCAACTAGTAGGGGAAGCCCACCATATTCCAGTAACATGTGTGGCTTCCTTTAGCAGCCAAACATCGCCTTCCACGATGAAGTTGGAAGTAGTGCGCCAAGCTTTTCGTGATGGCCCGACACATGGTTATAGAGGTGTGATGATGAGGCTCCAACAACTTCTTTTTTTCTTCTCCTTATTTTTCTCTCTCTTCTCATCGAGATTCATATTGGCCTACCAAAAACATATAACAATATATCTAGTCCAAAAGACAACTCTATGCAAGATTAAAGAACATACATTGTTCCAATTTAGAGTGTTATTGTTGAACACATAGTTGTTTCTCATTGTAAACCCCTAAAATATGAATGCATGAGATTAAGTAAATTGAGAAGAACCTATTTGGTAAAACACAAAAAGACTTTAATATAAAGTATTGAAACACACATAAGTGGGTAAGGAGAAATTAGGGCATAGTACGGGAAAGACAAAAGGATGAGGGGACTAAATTGAAAAGGTATGAACAAGTGAGGGACAATAACAAAAAAAAAAGAGAGGAAAATCCGTCAGCCCTAGGAAGAGAAGGGGGCTAATAGCGAAAAGGAAGATAAGGAAGGAATAAACAATTTTTCTCTCTTCAAACACCTCCTATAAAAAAGAACAAGTAGAGGGAACATATACCATCAAGTCCATGAGAGAAAATAAAAAGTTGAGTGAAGATTAAACACCCAAAAACCATACAAACTTAGAAAGAAAAGGAGACGGGGGCTGGCGGCGGTAGAAGAGAGTGAAGAGAGACCAAAAGATTTGAGGGAGAAAGAGTTTGAAGAGGCAGAAAACGCAGCTATGTACAAACCTAACATCCTCTTAGACAAACTTCTAGTACTTTGGGTAAGTTTTATACAAAAACATTAGCTCTTAGATGAGGGTTCTTGAGGAAATTTTTTGGGAAGATGAAAGGTAAGGATAGAACGTGAAAGAGAGATGAAAAAGGCTTGATAATGCGTTAGAAAAATTAAAGAACAGAATGACTAAGAAAAAGCTATAGAGCCTTCGGCCATACCTGAAATTAGTGATGGGGAAGCACCCTTTTTATGCTAAATCATGCGTGAATGTTAAAGTCTCTCTCGCAATGAGCAAAAGCCAATATTAGGATTGTTCCCAAAGTCTCAGAAACCAATGAAGTGGAATTTCTTTCACAATGAGCAAAAGCTAATGTTGGGATTGTTTTCAAAGTCTCGAAAACCAATGAAGTTGGTTTATTTTACTTATTGTAATCTATCAACCTATTCATATGAAGATAGCGAGTACTGGTTCAATGCATAAATATTTATAACTAGATTTAGATAAAAATCTTTAATCATAATTTGATTTCCCACTATTTTTCTGCAAATTAATAACCCTCACTATTAATTAGGAAAATCTCGCTTAGATCTCCTAATGGGCTAAGATCCCGTTTAATTTATATGACCTTATATAACTCAAAAAATCAAAATAAATTAAATTAGGTTGATAACATAGCTTATCAATCACATCTTTATGTGACTCTTAGATCAATTAGGTGACAACTTTTTATTTAAACATATCATATATGTTTTGCCTAACTATTGCCTTTATTCTTATATGATCATGAGTAACTCATACAAATCATGTAAGTTAGTTAAGTAGGACTCGATTTTATAGCATTAAATATATTCGATTAACGGTAACCTTAAGTAACTCAACAAATTATCCATAAATAGAACTCTGGTTTTATGCATATAAAATTAGAAGGCAACAAATCATGTTCTTAACATATACTTAATATATTGATGAGGGATTTATTATTTTAATTAAGTCTCACTCCATAGCATTAATGATAAATCATACATAACAATTATGTATAAACATTTACCCTTAATATGTCATTCTAATTAAATGATTATGGATATATTTAAACTAATTCCCTCAAGCTGTCGAAGAAAATTATGTGGTCAAAACCTAGGTAGCTGTTGCAAATCTTCATAAGTCTTTTGCAAGCACAATGGTTGTAGCTTTTTCATCATTATTTCTTTGTCTTAGATTACAAAATAAATTTTCCTATTTGAATTCCTACATTTCTAAATCATATAACATTTACATAATTGTATAAGAAACCTTGAGTTACATTTGAGGTGAATTAGATGAGAAAAGAATTTTACAACACATAAAAAAAATAGAGAAAAGGCAAAACACGCAGACCCTATATACTATTACAATCATTCAACCATAAAAACATAATGGCATTGGTCTTTAATGTTTATAATCATCCATCACGCATTATAACATATTAATATGCATAATAAAATTATTTCATGTTAATTCTATTTATTGGCTTTATGTGCAATTTTTAAAATAATATTTCTAATAGTTAGAAATATTAAATCAAATGCAATTTGATAATTTTCCAAACATAATAAACCCAATCTAATAAAATAAAATTTTCAAACTTTAATAAGAAAATTAATCATATTAAAATTCTTATTAACATCCGATCAAATAAACAAAATTTTATTTCTTAAAAACTCTCTTTATTTAAGAAAACATATTAAAAAAATAAATTTTAATTAAATCCTAATCGTACAAGGATATTATAAAATTCAAAATTTTTGAATTAAACATTTTAATTGAATTCTAATCCTATTAGGAAAATTAATTTAATTTAAAATTTTAATTTTAAAATACAAAATCAACATTTTATATTTAGAGGGGTAGAATCATAATTATATCGCATATCGCATATCACATATCTCATATTGTAAAAAAGGAATAAATGACAGGGAAAAATTAGTAAAGTACACTTTAAAACCCTATTATAATTAATTATAAGTGTTAGGGATATAATGGTAATTATACCCCCAAAAACCCTAGAAAAACACCAAGGGTAGAATCATAATTTTGCCTCTCTCCCTTCTTCTCTACTACTAGCAGTGGGCTCTCTACCCACTGCCAGCAACTAGTGTAGCGGAAGTCATCACTGTCGCTGCCAGCTAACAGCACGAGGGATAACCCCTCGCGTTAAGCAGCCGCCAGCTTGAGGCAGAAGGCTAGTGATGCTAGCAGAGCCAAGCACTGTTGGTGTGCCTCAACAGTAGTTGGGGAGGTGCTGCTGTAAGCAATGCCAATCATAGCCACCCTATTGCTTTTAGAATTTTTTCATATTCATCCAAAATACTAGATTTTACCATATTCGAATAATCTAGTCAGATTTGGCTGGAACAGTAGATATTCAATTTAATTTTTTTTGAGAAAAAATACAGGAGAGAAAAATTAATTTTGGGAAAATAATTTTTCCACATAAAATTAATTTGAAATTAATGCCAATAAGAATTAAAATATACAATCAATAACCCTAATTATCTAAAGATGGCTCTAATACCAATGTTAGGTTTCCCAAAACATATAGACGTAGCAAAAATGGTAAATTAAAATTTTTTTTTAGGAGTCTAAAGTATCAAGCTAGATAGAACTAAAGTTGTTTTAGGGTTTTATATGAACATTACCTGAAGATTAGATGTTGTTTATGACTTTGAATATTTGTTTCAAAGGCTGGGTTGTTGCAAACCACAAAACGTCTAGTTTTTTGCCTCTAACAGTAATCCACACAAACCACCAGTGAGAAATCTCCTAAACTTTTTTAGGAAAAGGGATTGTTATACCTAAAAGTGCTAGCTCCTTTCTTTTATGTTTTAAGTGTTTATGAACTGTTTTATACTCTACTCACCCTTACATCATCACTACTCATAGAAAATAAAAGGCATAACATTCTATTTATAGGAAAACCTAAAAACCCTATAAATGATAAAATATAAATTTTTCCCTTAAATAATATCATATGTATTATTTTAGGCTAATTTTAGAAATTTATCCAATCAAGTCCTTATTTGATTATTTCTAGTTTTAGAATTGTAATCCTCTATATTAATTACATTCTAGTCCTTAATTTTTAAAATTAATTTACAATCAAGTAATACTTGATTAATTATCTAATTTTAATTTTTAACCAATGGTTCTTATATGTATGACCCATTAGGTTCTCTAATAAGTTAGCCCAAATATAAATCACAATCCTAAATAAAATAGGATTAAACAAATTAAAAAAATTAATTTATTATCAATTCAACAATTGATTGATTTATATTTGAAGATCAAGTACAATGTCTAGCAACCTATCATGATCCCCCAAATATTAAGAAAATCATAAGTGGTTTGATTTAACCTTTTCGTGACCAGCTTCTTAGTGTAATTATTATCCTTTCATCAATAATGTTTTGATTTATACATTATAGCATGTAGTGTGTCTACTCTGTTAAATTGTGTTTGTTCTCAATGTCATAGTCATTGATTCAAATAAGATTTGAAACTCTTTTCAATTCTCATTCCACCTTACGCAAGGATTTACAATTAATGCTATTTAAGAACAGATGAAATATTTTTCCTAATTCACCAAGGATGATGAATCCTCTTTTAATTACTTAAATACTTTAATATAGTTTATGTTATACCCAATACCTACCCATTTGTTATCCTTGATTAGGATAACGTGTAGCAAGATCAAAATATAACACTTCCTATATAAAATAACTTAGTGATCTTAAGTCTAAGGATCACTTACACAACTATCATGTGAGCCTTTCCATAGACACATGTGACCTCTATATATGGAATTCTCATGCGGGTCAGTTCAATATACATATATCATCTCACAAGAACTTACATATTAGTTCTAGGTATCCCTCATACCTTAGTTTATGAGAACAACTGTTTCCTTTCATAAAGAAAAGAACATAATATATATTACTCTCAACAGCTCTAATTAATGTCCAGTTTTAATAAAGCATTGATCAAGAACATTTAGGAACAATATTTCGATGCAATAAGAATCTCATAATTATAACAAATTTAAAATTTTCTTTGCAAATCATTTTTATCCGTAGAACTTTATCTTTACTCTAGATTTATTAATCAAATATTATATTCATTAATCAAATATTTGATGAATATTAAAGATAAATTTTATATATATATATATATATATATATATATATATGAACAAAGTCAATGTCACGTATAACTAAATGATTAACTATAGGGCATATACATTAATAGTAACAAACATGTAGCGACCACAAATTCACATCTTTCTTAATTATAAGTAAACAAGAATGAACTAGTCTAAAACATGGTTCAAAGGTTGCATGCAAGGTTGTCAAAAATGTTTTTTTGACACGACATGAAATATACAATATAAACTCGGATCGTAAAATCGCAAGAAAAATATTTTAACTAATTATATATTGACAATTTCAATCAAGTAGTAAATAATAATATAACACAATTAAAATAAAAGTGAAATAAACAATACAAATGTCCAAACACCTTAAAATACATAATTCAAATAAAAATTCATACATGGTTTAAATAACTTAAAAATACGAAAAGAAAAAAAAAGATTGAACAACTATGTTTTATTGATAGAGTTTCAGAACATTTTCTAGATGACAGGTTTTGAAACACACTGCAGGCAACTAGTGAGATGATACAACATTCTAAGATATATCACCAACTTCAAAAAACATTTAACAGAGACCAATACAGTGAACCCGTGACAACGAGAACAAAAACGTATAAAATGACATCAATTTAATCTCATGCCACCTCACCTTCCACTTTTTTATGTTAGTAACAAGTCCTAGAAATAATGTCCAAATATCCCACCAAGCAAGACATGTATTTCAAGTTCTCTCTAAGTCTTTGTCGTCTCTCTTTGTAGTTAACAAATGGTTAGTCTAAAACACAGTATTTATCTCTATATAAGTATTCATATCTCTTATTTTACTCCTTTGATTCCTCACCATCTATCTCTGTCTTTTCATGGTTTTGATCCTCCGATCATGCCTTCCCGGCCTAAAATACAGTATAAGGCTTTCTCATACCCAAGATCCTCTAATGCTGGTGTTAGTCTGCTAAGATTGAAAATTTGAGATTTGGGCAACGGGGAAAGGGGAGACTGGGGAGTGGGGACTATGTAGTGGAGTGTCAGGGGACTCGGACAGGGAGATAGTAAATTTTTTAACTTTTGCGGGTTAAAACTCGGTTAAAATCGGTAAAATCGAACCGATTTTACAAGTTTGACCGATTTTGACCGAGTTTGATCGATTTCGAGTTTTAACCCGATTTGACACGTTATATACATGTTGACTCGTAAAATCGTAAGATTTTAAGAGTCAACTTGTGATTTTAACAACCTTAGCTGCATGACAAAAAAAGAACAACAGAACTTTGATGAATGATAAGAACTTTAAAGAAACATTTAAAGCAAGAACAAAAACTAATTAATCACATATATCAATAAATTAGAAAAGGTAAGGAAAAAAATGAAAAAAAAAAAAGGGATGGAACTAGCAAAGCTCAATCCAAAGCGCTCAAAAGCATGTAGTTGAAAGTAGCACAATAAAACCTCAACAACAAATAACATTCAAATTCAGAAAAAAGAAAAAAAATATAAAAGGAGGAGAAGAACTCAACATGGCAAGCAACAATTGTCATATAAGCAATATGACACCGTAATAGCTAAAAAAAGAAGCGAAAACTATTTTTTTAAAAAAGGAAAAAAACAAAAACAAGGCTAATTAAGGAACAAAACAATTAAGCGAACAACAATGTTTCAATGATAAGCAAGGATTCACGAATCAATGTAAAAAGAAAGAGAAACCCATTGCCTTGTCCAACCCCAACAATGCAAGAAGAAAGAAGCTCTAGGATAATGCACATTTAATGAGTTATTAGTGTTAATTTAATTTATGAAAGTGTGAAAAATAAAAAATAACCCCCTAAAACCCATAATATAAACAAATTAAGGATAAAAATGTAATAGCATAGAACCACAAATGGCACCATAACAAAAAGGACAATTAAAGGGTAAATAAGACAAAACCTTCCTAAAAACCCTAGAGCATGCCTAAAAAAATATCAAGGTCGACCAATCATTGTTGCACAAACAATGTCATCCATTATGCAATTGAGAGAAAAGCAATGGTCAAACACAACAAAAATACATGCTCATTTAATTTTTATGTTAATTATTAATTATTAATGTTATCATAAACAAGAGAATCTATTAAAAAAAATGAGGATAACTGAGAAAAAAATACTAATAAAGATACTAAATAAATCAAAATTTGATAATACAAACATTTTAATAGAAAATAAATGAGTATAAACACTTGGATAAAAAATAAAAATAAAAACCTATACATTATATAATTGATTCTCTCAACTAAAATAGAAAAAAAAAATTTGGTATACAAATAATTTTGTAAATAACTGTCACGAGGAGCCTAATAAAAAAAGATTTTAATTATCTAGTAGATGACCCAGTGTTAAAAGTTTGGGATCAAGGGGTTTGCTCTCCCTATAGTCTCAAGTTCGAGCCTTGTGGTTGCTAATATGATAGCTACTGGAGGCTTACATCGTCGTTAACTTTAGGGCTCGTGTGATTAGTCGAGGTGTGCACAAGTTGATCTGGACATCCACGTTAATAAAAAAAACAAGATGTCCAATTTCAACATCAATTGTCCACGTAAAAGATGTTAACCAATGTCAAACCAATTCTTATAAAAATACTCAAATAGAAAAATTAAAATATTTTTAAAATTAAAAAGATTATCTTGAATAAAATATTAACACGCGTAAAGCAATTATTACAACAACAATTCAAAAGTCTTTAGTGGAATAAATTATAAATTATTTCTTTAGTTTTACAAAATGAATTAAAAGAATTTAATTCATTTAATTTCAAAAAATTCATTAATTAGTACTTTGATTAGTGTTAACTCAGTCTAATTACTTTGTTCTATAAAATATCTTCTTTTTTGTCAATTTTTTCGTATTATTTATTTTCTTTTTTATTTTCTAAAATAAATAGATGAAAAGAGCTAACTAATAATATTTTAAGAAAATAAAGGGACTATTTCATTATTTTATAAAATTAGAGAGACTAATTTATAATTACTCGGAGTAATTAACTTTTATTACTGTCTTGAAAAACAAATAATCACCCACAGGTTTTTGTTTACGATCTCAAGCTCCCAACAACACTATTAAACACTCCACAAATCTCTTGCGATTCCTTAGCTTCCTTTCTGATCTTCTCTTCGCTCTTTAGTTACAGATCTCTTTCTCTGTTTCTCCAAACCCCAAATCAGAATCCAATCCAATCAGGTACCTTTGATCTGTTATTGTCTTTGTACTGTAATTTCTTGTTGATCCATCTATTTATGCATGTTTAATCTTATTTATCTTCTTTGAGTACTTTTCTCTATTTTATTTTCACTTTCTTGAATTCCCCCCTCTTTTTTTGCTCCTTCCCATCGCTGTCTGCATCTCTCTTTTTTGTCCTTTTCTTTTCGGGGTTTGAAGTTAAATTGGGCTTTGTGCTTCGGATTTTCAATTCTGGATCTTGCCATGCTATTTGACTAGTATTGGAATGGACTTTGTCGCTGATGCTTTGACATTCTTGTCATTGCTACTGCTACTTTTGCATTCGCTCTGACTGCTGTATTTGCTATTATTGTTTCTCTTTTATTCCCATCAAAGACCACCCCTTTTCACAAGCTGTTGAATCGGAATTTGGCCATCAATAAGCTTTACCATGCCAAGGACGAGCTTTTAGCATGCCTGTCTGTTGAGCATTTGGTCTTGTGTGGTTGGATCAGCTCGCTGAGTATTTCTATTTTAGTTAGTCAATGCTTTGCTTATTCATGTGTTTGAATCCTGTGTGGACATATTTGTTGATGGTTTTCTCTGCTTGTTTAGATAGTGCCCCATTTGTTTATTTTCTTACATTTTTCCCCTCTCCAGGGTTATGCTTAACTATATTGGTTCCTTTATTTTTTTGGATAAAAGTCATTGCCTTATTAGCTTATCCAATTGATTTCATTTGTATGCTTCCTCCATTGAATTGGGTTATTGAATTTCATTTGCAGATGGCAACGCAGGAAACAGCTCCTGCTTCTGGTCCCAGTGCTGAAGTTGTTGGCAATGCCTTCGTGGAGCAATACTATCACATTCTGCACGAATCACCGGAATTGGTACATAGATTTTATCAAGATTCAAGCTCGCTAAGCCGACCAAATACCGATGGTTTTATGACAACAGTTACTACCATGCAAGTATGTTTATATGGAGACTTTCAGTGCAAATGCACTGCGCGTGTTAATATGATGAAATATGGTGACTTTTCTCTTGCAGCAAATGTGCATTGTACTATTTTTGTTAATCTGTTCACCAAGTAAAGCATATTGCTTGCTTTCTCTAGTTAATAAATGTGAGGCTAACAAGCTCATTCAATTACTGTGATTTAGGACATACTCTGTGATAATTGCTGATGAGTGCATTAGATGAGACATTTTTTTTTAATAATTTAAAAATGGGAATAAAAAAGTCTGCTGAATGATCTATTTTCATTACCCTTTTTATGTAAATGAATTGTTCTGTGCACCATTGTCAAATCTGCTTATATTGCTTTGGGAATCTCTGTGATCAAGTTTAGATAGCTCAGAATTACTGCAATATAACTTAAGGTAGAAAAGCTTGTCATCCCACTATTAAGTATGGGTATTTTTCTTAATGGTAATTGATGCACTTTCAGAATCAGCACAATCACTTCAACTCCAAAGGTTTGCCAATTCACATTTTCTGACTTGCATTTAGTCCTCGATATAGCTCACACAGAATAAATTTTTTATGAAAATTTTCTTCAGACTGGTATTCATTATGGGATTTACCTCTCGTATTTGTTCAGGAAACTTGGATATTCTGTACTGATAACTGGCTTGAATGAGAGTCTTAAATTCTTATTATAGTCTGGCATAGGTTGATGGGCAGTTTTTATTGTTCTTTGTCTTGGAGCAGGCAATCAATGACAAGATCCTTTCATTGAATTATAAAGATTACACAGCTGAGATAAAAACGGCAGATGCTCAAGAGTCGCATGAGAAAGGAGTGATTGTTCTTGTAACTGGGTGCTTAACTGGAAAGGATGACGTGAAAAAGAAATTCACACAAACATTCTTTCTTGCTCCTCAAGAAAAAGGGTACTTTGTATTGAATGATGTATTTAGGTTTGTTGGAGAGAACGAACCAATGCCAAACACTTCTGCTTTGGCTAATGGCATCGTTGAAAGTGCTCCACCTGCCTTGACAGCAGAATCAGGTTGGGATGATGTGGTAGAACCAGGTTGGCATAATATTCTGGCTCTCACTTCTTTTCTTTTTTTCTCCCCTTTTTTATATTTGTCATTATCCTCGGTTTCATTGAAAATGCTCCACCTGCCTTGACAGCAAAATCAGGTTGGGATGATGTGGTAGAACCAGGTTGGCATAATATTCTGGCTCTCACTTCTTTTCTTTTTTTCTCCCCTTTTTTATATTTGTCATTATCCTCGGTTTCATTGAAAATGCTCCACCTGCCTTGACAGCAAAATCAGGTTGGGATGATGTGGTAGAACCAGGTTGGCATAATATTCTGGCTCTCACTTCTTTTCTTTTTTTCTCCCCTTTTTTATATTTGTCATTATCCTCGGTATATTCATTGGGAATGCAAATACTGAACTTGCAATTAAAAATCTCTCCAGATCCCACTCAGGCTACTGATCATCTTACGGTGGATCCTGCTACTTCCTTTGAAGAGGAAGATCTAAATAATGGTTCTGAAGTTTGTGATCATTCTGATAAGGAGGATGGTTCAGTGATTGACATAGAGGTGGTTGAACCTGTAACTGATTCAACTCAGAATGAAATTCTTGCAACTATTAATGCAGCTCCTGCTTCCTTGGAGGATGCTCCAAAGATATCATATGCTTCAATTGTGAGTTGATGCTCGTAATTATCTTATTGTACATTTTAGTACTATTTTAACCCCTTCTGACAATTTTTTAACCTTAATCTTGTATAGTTAAAAGTGATGAAAGGTAATACACCTCATCCAGTCCATTTTTCTATGACTAAAATGAGAGCTGCACCAATAAGCATTGAACAACAGTCAGCTAACTCTGCAAAGTCAGCTGCACCAGAGGCTTTGGCTTCAGCTGGTAGCAGTGCTGGTGAAACTAGCGATGTTCATGAAGAAGGTATCATTTGCCTTTTGAATTGATAGATTGTCATACCTTGATATTTTTTCTCGAGTTTGGTATGTACATATTCTCTAATTATCAATCCACATGTATTATTCTAAAATAAAGATGCTTGTGGTGTGAGTGGAGTGATTGAATCTCTTTTGCCAAGTGGATATACCCTGATGGCAATATCCCTCACTTTAGAAGGGAGGTACCTTTATTGATGGGGTAGGTGAGGAGCCTGCCTCATAATGTTATCTATATTGAATGCAGCAGGATCAATATTTTTTATATCTGACTTTCGTGTGGTAGTCTGGTGGATGTTCTGTTGGTTTTTGTTCTATTTTCCTGATCACATATTGTTTACTTTGCTTTTGTTGCAGCTGAAGGTCACTCTATATTTGTTAAAAATTTACCTTTTGACGCAACGGTTGAACAGCTTGAAGAGGCATTTAAACATTTTGGGCCAATCAAGCATGGTGGCATTCAAGTCAGGAGTAGTAAGGTCTGGTTTGCATGACATTTTTGCATTCCATCCCAACCAAACAATTATTTCTGTAATGCTTATGGTTATCCCTGATGATCTGCAGCAAGGATTCTGTTTTGGCTTTGTTGAATTTGAAACTATGAGTTCCATGCAGGGTGCTCTTGAGGTAATGTATAATACCTTCCTGTTTCATTTTTTTGTCAGTTTTCTCTTGTATTGATTTAACATATGGATTATGAAGTACAAAAAAAAAATGATGATCCTATGGCAATTTAAGCTCATCCAGCAACATACCTGAATTGGTTCCTGTTTCTTTCTTCAATTCTTAATCTCTGTTCCTGTACATTTGGAGAAAGGTTATATGTATTTTGTACTGATTGATGGCGCTTCGGTTTTTCCACTAATTGGATCAAGAGATCAGAGTTTTTTTATGAAGGTGTGGATCCTTGGGCCATTGTGCTTGTAGGTTCTCAGCTGAGGTGCCTTCACTTAGATGCACATGAGGTGCCTTTTACGTGACCAACATTGCATGTATATGAAAGAAAAACAAAGCTAAAGGTCACTCAAGTTTTTCTGATCTTGAGCAGAACTCTCTCTCTCTCTACACACACACACACTTGCATGCTTGCACACAGCCACAAGCAGATGTTCTCAGTCTTAATAATATTTTAACTTTTCTCTTATCTTTTAAAAGGTGATATTGATTTGAGCCACGAGTGTCAATGGCATATTTAGTGCTTTCACTCCTTTTTCCAACTGTGCAAGCTTATGCCAAGTGTCTTGTCTCTTATACTAATTTAACAATTGCTAAAACAAATTCCAGGCTTCACCTATCAATATCGGGGATCATCAAGCTATTGTTGAGGAAAAGAGAACAAACACCCGAGGTAAGCTACCTTGAATTGGTGCTGTGATTTGAATCCCAACCACTGGGGATGGCAATGGGTATCTATGGGTTGGGTTTGAAACTATACGTACCTGAACCTGAACCCTAACCCAAAATTACTATCCATGCCCAACTCGAAACCCGATGGATATGCATTTTTGATATCCAAACCCGAAACTGACCGGGTTTTGGCTGTCCATACCCTAGAAAATAACGATTTTTTGCATCTCTTTCTTTCATGGTTGCTGGGCATGATTAGCTGAGTCAAAAAAAATGAGATCAAATCTTTTTGCCTAGCTGCTGAGAAATTGAAAAGACCTGAAAACCTGTATCTTCAACCTTATTTTCCAGCAACAATTAAACTTATCTAAACTTGAAATATTCCTTGTGAGATTGCTAAGCAAAGGAGACGATGATGACTTGTCTTTTTCTTGCAACAAATCAAAGGAATGTCAAACCAAAGGAGATCGAAGGCTTGGTCCCTTTCACAAAACAAATTTTGAGATAAACAGTATAACACATAGAAATCAGTTGAAAAACAAACAACTCCATAGAGGGCCACAACTAGGCTGCCACTGCTGCTAGATCTGCTGCCGCCGCCACTGGATGGAGAAGAGAGTGAGAGGAAGTGAAGTGATGGCTGGAAGCTGAAAGGAGAAGTGAAAAACCTAAATTTTCCATTAATATATACATAGCTGGGTATAAGTGTAATTTCATCAAACCTTAAGGTTCTTAGTGTATTTCGGGTTGGGTCTGGGTAGGTAGAGCAATATCTGAACCCGACCCGAAACCTGATTGGGTCAAAAAAACTCCTATCTATTCAGATCGGGTAGAGTGGGTATCTATCGGGTTCGGGTAAAATTATCATCCTTAGCAACCATCACAGATAGGATTGCATTTAAAGAGGGCTAAAACCTACATCCAGGCCTAGATGGAAACTAGCTAGGGTTCAAATGGTCCAAAAGACTAGAAGTTTATGGTTCGGTCCTATTAAAGACAAGTTTTAGATGGTTGGTTTCAAGACCAGGATGTAGAATATTGTGTTTCGGGGATTTAGAAATTGAAAATAGATGTAGAATATGATAAATTAATGTACAAACAAAATAGAAAACTACTAGCCTAACACTAGTAAAATCAAGGAATCATTCCTTAATGAAAGAATCCCACTCAAAATGTTAAGCACTCTATTCCTAATAAATTCTCTCACATTGAAATTGAAAGACTACTACAAACATATTAAATAAACGGTGCTTGGACTTTATTCCTGCTCTAATGGAACTTGGACTTTTAACCGAGAAATATATAAGAATTCCTAAACAAGAAACCTAAACAAGTCAATTGTTTAAAGACTAATAAAAAAATGTATGTCCTGCTGAAACTTCCAGCAATCTATAAAATACAGAATAGCCTGGCTACTAAATGGAAGGCAGCCTTTGCAGAGAATCCTCATCCCACAGAATTAACTCTTGGGGCTTGAATATATTCTTTGTTTGTTCCTTGCTTAAATATTTGCCTAAAGTCAAAGCTAAATCCTTAGGTTGCATCATAGTTTTTCTAGAGACAGACCATCTAACAATACTGCAGACACTTTTTTACCTCAAAACAAAGCCCATTGTGGGCTATAAGATTCCAGAAGAGGGTGTGCAAAGGCTACAGACGCTTCTTTATAAAGCCTTTGCGTGGCACGTGCCACCTTCATGAGAGGCGCAAAACAATTACAACCTGTTTGGAATCAAATCACATATGAAATTGAATTCAATTCAACATGAGATTTGAATTCAATTGATAACCTATTATAATTCTTATGCTTAGAATAAAATACTATGGAATTGAATAGAATTAACAATCTTAACTATTTTATTCTTAATTCAGAATTGCATGGTACAACTTCTTAGTGAATAATTTGACATTGTGACAAGTATTACAAGTAATGTCCTCTTCAAGTTTTTATATTTCGTTGGAAAATGACTGCCTTCTACTATAATAATTTGGATTAACAAGCATGAAAATTCAAAATGTTAGTTAAGATGCAAATGAATGTAAAGAAGCCATTACTTTGGTATGTTCTGGGAATCAAAGCCATGCCACTGTGAAGTAGTAGACCATGGAAATGGATATTATAATAGAGGCCATTATATGATCATTAACGGACATTTAATCTTAGGGAAGATGTAAAAACCAGTATTGCTTAATCAAAAGAGTTCTAAATACTTGAATTGATTTAACCCTTGGAATTGAATTCAATTCCAAGGGTTCCAAACAGCCTGATAAGATCTGCTTCCTTGTGTTTCCATTAAGGCCAATTCCTGGCTACCTAATGATTTAAGGTTGGTGATAAAATGGCAGAAACAATACAATCTAAAAAAATGAAGGAGGGGTCGAAGCGGCTGCAGCAATTCCTTGGCATCACTGCCTCTTATATCCAGTGAAGACCTCTACCCCATACTTACCATCTCTCGTAAACCTTTTTCAGAGTTGAATCAATCTTAAGTAAGGGCATATAAAGACAAGAAAACGTCTCCTAAGGCTTGCACCATCACTACATATCTGTAAAATCCGAACTTAGACAGAACAGGCAAGAACCATATAACCACTAAAACTTAGATCTCCTTGAACCATCCAAATATCTACCAAGTTCAACCTCCACCAAGACCAGTCCAAACCACTCTTTTGAGTCTGGTCACCACAAACTTCAAGCTTGTAGGAGACCATTATTGTAACCAAATACAAAATAAAAGACAGACATCTCCAGATATGCCTTGAGAGCAGCAAGGATCTATACCACCCCTTAGCAGGTGGTGGAGGTAAAGAACCATGCCTTGAGGGAGTAGCATGAGATAATGAACTTTGATATGCTAGTAAAAGGAAGGTTATGGAACCTGGATAAGAGTCTCCCTCTCTTTAGTTTGGGAAAGGAAAAGAGAGCTGTCAGTTCAGTTGTGTATTTGCCTTCTGTTTTTTCATTTTTAACTTCTACGACACCTGCAGGCATAAATAAAATTGTAAAATTTTGCTGGTGCTTGCAGTTGGAAGCAGTAGTGGGAGGGGGAGGTATTCTTCAGGAAGAAGTGGGTTTCGGAGTGACAGTTTTAAGAGCCGTGGGAACTTTTTTGGTGGCCGGGGACATGGCAGGAATGAATTCAAAAACCAGGGTGAGTTTTCAGGGCGGCCTAGGGGTTCAACTGGATATGCTGGAGAGGATTATCAGCAAGGTTATCAGAGTGGAAGCAGAAGGGGAGGGCGTCAAGGTGGGACAAAAAGCAGTTCATTTTCTACATGAGCACAGGGAAGGAAAGTTGACAGATGATTTTTTTGACAGTACAAATGAGGGGCATGATGACAATAGATTTTGTTTTGGTTTTATTTTTTAGTGTATTTTTATATTTGCAACTGCTCGTAAGATTATTACTGAATCTTTTGTTTTTTTTTTTTCATGCCCCCCTCTCTCGGGGGGCATTTCATAAAAGCTTACATGAGATTGAAATGGTGTGGCTGCAATCATCGATTAACGTTGTGATGATTTCTTAGCTCCCTCGCTCCGTCCTTTTCTTTTATTAAAAGAAACTGTTGCTCAGCTTATGTGGAAGGGAAATTGATATCGTTAATCGTATTGAATGATTTCTACACACACTCTCACAGAGCCTGTCTCTCATTCAAGGCTGATGTTAGTTTTTAGCGGCATCAAAGCATCATAGATGGACTGCTAGCAGTAGTGATAAATGATCTGAACTGGCATATAAATTTGGCAAATGAAAATCAATTTGATTTCTGCAAGTTGGATACAAAATTTGAAGCTGCAAAGGCTGCAGATCCACCAGCTACGCAAAGCAGAACAACTGCAACTTGCAAAGCAACCTCCCAAGGGTAATCCTCGGGCACAAGATAGGCACAAGAGGGTCCTAAAAACAGCAGTCCCAGGCTAAGGCTTAACAAAGCCCCTGGGGTTCCCGGGTCTGTAGCTGCTGAGAGGACTCCCAATTCTTCTGCCTTCGAGAGTAGCCCCAGTTTCTCTATTGTTGACAAGGAGAGGCCAAACTTCTCTGCTGCTGAAAGTAAGCCTGCTTTCTCAGCTTTGGTTAGTAATTTAAGTTGCTCCACCCTTGTCAGTAGCTTAATTGGAGGTGAGGTTGCGAGTGGGCGGCTTCTAGGGCCTTGCTCGCCAGGGGGGAAGACATTTGAGCTCTGGCTTGGTATTAATTGTCACAGAGCAATAACAGAATAAGAAAATGATGGCTGCTACGAATTAGAGTTGATAGCAAGATGATGATGAAAGGTAGAGCAGAGAAGAACTGACCTTTCTAGAGCTAACAGTCTTGGCAGCTGATGGCAAAGGCTTCTGGGAGGCCATGGATTTGATTAGAAGAGGTGAAGAATTAGTATGTGATATAGCTGCTGCTGCTGCTTTCATTCTGAATGGAGGTCCTCTGCTGCCACACAATGCTGTGGCCTCCATCTTCTGGATTTTGGAAAAGCTTTGAATGGAATGAATGATAGGCAAAGGAGTGATGATGGATTGGGTTTTGTCACTCGGGGTGTCCAGCTGGCAGTATATTTTTGGCTACTTATTTCATCTAAATTTTATTGATTGGTTGCTATTTTTCCTCCAAAAAAAAATAAATGAGCCCAGCCCACTCACATCATGTGGGGGGCAAGCCGTAATTAATAATTAAAAAAATCATATGTAATGTTTCAATTACTTCTATTATAAAAAAAAAAAAAAAAAAAGTGCCATTTGCTTTGATTTCTAGACAAAATGGTTTTCTAGCATTAAAATGAAAAGGAAAACAAGAGAGAAATATTTCGTACATGTTTGCCCCTGCATATTAAAGCCACAAGAGGCAGTCAAGCAAGGCTTCCTCTGTAATTTTAAATGACACACCGCATCAAATAAAAACCCTAATTTCGGTGGGAAAAACCCTGTTTTCTTCTGCCTCTCTAAAATCTAAAACCCTAAACAACTCTCTCTCAATCTTACAAGTTCACCAATGGCAGATTCATCAGTTTCTATTGACCAGCTAAAAGCTATCTGGCACTCTCAAGTTCACGATGAGGAAAAATGGGCCCTCAACATGGTACTTCTCTCTCTCTCTCTCTCTCTCTCTCTCTAGAACACACACAAATTTACTAATTTATTCCTTGACTTGGTTCTTGCTTCCCTTTAATCAACTTTTTTTTTGTTGATTTGGAATGTGAATTGAATTGAAGCATCAAATTTTGGTATTTAGAGAGATGCTACGGGAGGACTTGTGTTAGAACTTTATCTCCTTTACCTCAAGTTCTGAGGAGCTAGGAAAGATAGATTCGGTTATAACAGTCTGTGTGATACTGTCTCAATATATTTAGTTTAAGATTTGGGTCCTTAAATTGTACTATGATTCATTTATTAAGTAATCCCAGAGGTCCCAAATTTGTCTGTCTTGTTATATTTTACTTGTGAGTCGAAATTATAATTACATAGAGGTAGAAGAACATAATGTATTAACAGAGAGACAAAAACAACTCTAATGGATGACAGCAACCCGCAGGAACAGCCAACATTAGGAGAAACAAACTCTGATGAATTTGTGCTTGACCCTGTTCTTGACGTAGTAGCTCTATTTGTAACACTGGTTTTTAGTTGAACAAGTGAAAACCATATAGGTTACTTGGTCCTGGAATCTTGTGACTCTTCCTTCCTGAGCGATTGAAGCTGATGGCCTTGTTTTGGTTTGATTAGGGTTCTGCTGTCACTAATAGAACTGAAGGGGCATTTCATTTAATAGAGCCAGAACATTAGCTTTGAGCTTGAAGGTGACGAATAAGCTACACATGAATCCAAACCAGAATGCGCTTCTGTATATTGAATAGGCAATTCTTGCTTGGTCAAGCGGTTTCTCCCCGTTTCTATCGCGGTGTGGCTTGAAGCCCATCTTCCGTGGAAACGTCTTCAGTTCTTTGATTCATTCCGTAGCCAGAAATCCATCTTTAGCAAAACAATTATTTGGTTATGCTATTTTGGGATTTGCTCTAACGGAAGCAATCGCCCTCTTTGCCCTAATGATGGGATTTTTTTTTTTATCTTATTCTAATTCTAAATACTAAAATTTGTTCTTTGATCACCAAGCAGTCGAGAGAGAGTTTCTTTTTCTTTCTAGGAGAAAGACTATATAAAAGTTAAGGATATAGTGGCCGAAAACCTCTCATAGCAGGAGTTATGTCTAAATCAGACAGAGATTGATGGTCCAGGGTTGCGACAGCTGAAATCTTATTAATAACCTCAGGGTTTAACTCAGATTTTTGTGTGGCAGAACGCCAAATAGGGTGGGTTGCCACACCTGATTTCTGTAAATGCCTCCTATGTCCTGTTGACTGGAATTTAAGACCTTAGAAAATGCTTTCTGTATTTAGTTGAATGAAGTTTAAGGCCTTAGGTTTAGTTAAAAGAAATGGATTTGTTTTGGTTTTGATGCAAAAAGCTCGCTGTTTTTAAGAGCAAGATCTTCTGTGCCATTTGGAAAAGCGTTGGGGAATGCCCTTGTCTTTTTGCTTAAAGTAACTAAAAGAGATGTTTAAGCACAGCCTGGTTGCAGATCCTTGCTAAGAGAATCTTAATGTTATTCAAAGTGCTATTTTTATTTTTAGAATTTTTTAGCACTGCTAATGCTGAATCTTAGCCAAGGCATCGACTAAAATCAATAGTGGAAATTAGCAAATGCCTGACTTCCACGCTGTTTAGTTAGATGAATAATGCAGCTCCTGTTACCATTTTCTCCATCAACTGGTAAGGATTTTAGTAGTAAAGATTTTAGCTTCACTAGCATTATTTTCTTAGAACTTATTTGTCTGCTGATGTTACATATCTTTTATCCTTCATAAGATTTTGTTCAATTTCCATGAGCTCGGCTAGTAGCTGATTTCATTTGTTGTCTAGTAAGGAACTCCTTTTTTCGTGTGGCAGAAACTGCTGCGAGCTGTTGGGCTGTTTGCTGGATCTATTTTTCTGATGCGGAATTATGGTGATCTTATGGCAATATGAGGATTGATGAAGGGCTGCTATACTGCAGTCTTATTTCTGGCTAAATTAGTACTGTGAGCTCATGAGGTTGGATGGGTCTCTTTGGATACTGTGAATGGCAGATTTTCTTGCAATACTTTCAGATTTTCCGTAGTTTAGTGTTCTTACTTTGGAATATGGACCTGTTTCTTCAATCTCCTCTGGAAAATAAACATATATGCTAGATGACTTGTCTTTGTTTGCATAACTTGCCAATCTCATTGATTCCTGGTAGTTTCTGTTGTTAATTAACTTAAATGACTTGTTTTGCTAGTACGTGTGTTCTTAATGCATACTAATAACTTGTTATGATAAGGTATATGGAGCTTTGGAAGATTTTGAAATTGCTGACCAAATAACCTCGATGATTTTGCACTTCACTCTTGATTATCGATACGTATTCTGTATGAGCTGAGAAATATAAGCACGTGAGAGAAAATGAGAGATAATTAAAAATCTGAGTTTAACTTCGAATATTTTATTTTTCATTTTTATATTTTTTTCAAAATAGATACATGGAAGTATTGAAAGTTATTTCTAGGTTTTAAATTTTTTATTAATATTTTTTTCTTAATTTTGTCATTTAAGCTGAATAGTTATTTTCATTAACTAGTAAAGTGGCAAACTGAATGGGGGTTGGCTACGTGTGCTCTCTTTTTATTTACAAGATTTCCGGATAAAATAAAATAAAATTGGCCATCCAACAATAATTATTTTCGTTCATGTAACTAAATTTTTTATAGGTTTATTTAACACATTTGATATTTTTATAAGTGTAAAATATTTCATTATAATATTTCAAGTACAAAGATTATATATATAAAATAAATGTGATTATTTTTCCTTTGTCTTCTCTTTTTATTTTTTTCATAGATTTAGAAAGTTTAGTTATATTTTGAAAATCTTGTCTTTATATGAGATAAATAAATATTTTAAAGATAGTGTTTTTATGCCTTGAAACCCCCTCTTTATTTGTTTCCATTAATAAACAGTTTTTTCAACAATCTTAAGGTGTTTAAATTGATAGAGATAAATATGAATTCAAGCGTCAGGTTGCTAACTTGCTAATGATGTTAAAATTCAATTGGATTGTTTTGATGATATGAATTATACAAAGTGGATGGACAAGATGGTGCTTCTGCTTACTTCACTAAAAAATTATTACATTCTTGACTCGAATCTGTCTGCACTATTTGAACCACAAGAAGATGAATCTGTTGTTGTTGTTGTTATGACTGAAACATGAGGAAGATGAAGTGTTTTGTCGAGTGCATATTTTGAATACTCTAACTAGTTAACTTTACGACATCTTTTTCAAATTAAAGTCGTCAGATGAAATTTAGGCAGCCTTGAAGACACTCTAAATAGAAAAAAAAAAATTCAGGTTTTGATTGTTTTCTTGCTTTAAATTTTCTAGTATGAGATTACTAACAACAAGTCAATCATGGATTAAGTTCATGAAATTCAAATGTTGATATCAAAACTTAGTGATTTGGATATCAAAGTTCTTGATTCACTTCAAGTGGGGGGTTATTTATCAAAACTTTTGCCATCTTGAAATGAACAGAGAAAGAAAATGTTGCATTCAACAAACAACCCTGAAACAGTTTCAAACACATTTGCAAATTGAAGTTTAATGTAGTATATATGAATTGCAAGCAATATATTCTAAAATAAATTTGGTTACTGAAACTGGTTTGACAGTGACTCAAAACAATATGAAAGTGCAAAAGAAAAGAAACAAATTCAAGAAAAAACAAAATACTAACAAGAAGCATAAGGTTTGTTTCCATTATGGAAATAAAGGACACTACATAAAAAGAGTGCATATTTAAGAATTTCAACAAGAAAGGTAGTTCTTTCAAAGTGAATATGATTGAAAATGACGAAGTCAAGGAGTTGGTTGTCATGATTTCAAACATTCAAATTTTAATGATTACTTAATTAAATATGATAATTAGTGCTGTGAAGACTTCTGATTGATGGATGAATTCTGGTGCAACAGTTCATGTCTACAACAACAAAGCATGGTTTAAAACTTATGAAGAATCAAAGAAAACTGAAAAGGCCTTGATGGGGAACCATAATTCTGCCAAAGTTTTGGGAAAAAGAACTATTGAGTTATACTTTATTTTTGGACAAAAATTGTCTTAGTCAATGTGTTTCATGTTCGTGAGATAAAAAAAAAAAAAACCTTGTATTTGCTAATCTTTTGAGCATAAAAAAGTTCAAGTTTGTTTTAGAGTCTGATAAGGTTATTACAACTAAGAGTGAGATATTTGTGGGAAAGTGTTATTCTTATAATAATATGTTTAAGTATTGATGAAATCAATATTATTTATGTTCATACGATTGAATCTACTTTTTTTTTTTTTTTTGCATGGTAGATTAGGATATCTAATTTTTAAATATTTAAAATATATGTGTAAGCATGATTATATTTCATATCAGCAAGATAATAATAATAAATGTCAAGTATGTATTCAAGCAAAGATGACAAAAAAAACATTTTTTAAATTAAAAAATTCTGAATTACTTGAATTAGTTCATTATAATATATGTGAAATAAATGGTATGTTAACAAGTGGTGGAAAAAGATATTTCATAATTTTTATTGGTGATTGTTCTCGTTTTACCTATTTTTACTTGTTAAGAAATAAAAATAAAGTCTTTAAAAAATTCAAAAAAATAATAAAAAATGCAAATTCTTAAAAATAATAGAGGTGAAAATACTTTTCTAGAAGCCAAGAATACATCTTGCTTCGTTATTAACCTTGTCCATGTATTCATCTTTAAATACAATTCCCAGGCAAAAGAACTTGGAAGATTAGAGAATTGAATTGGATTTACTTTTAGAGCATTATGTTCAGCCGACGATCGAGGTGCTGGCTTATTCTGAGGTTGATACATTGATTTTCTCTTTGTGTTTTCTATAGAATGATTGGCATTGCTTGTGAATTTGTTTTGCTCTTCTAGTGACTGTAAAGAGAGCAGTTGGCAAGACCATAGCCGATGGATTCAGGCTTCAATGGTTTTCAAGAAAGAAAAATTATGAAAACGACATCAGAATCATCGACGGATATATAGATTTATCCCATCAGTATTTTCATCGGTAATTTCATATCTATTTTATTAAAAATTACATAAAGTTTAAGAATTTACAACGGAATAAAAGATTGGAAACTCCATTTAAAATTAATCTTCGACGGGGTTGCCGACGGAAAATAAACAGTAAAACATGATTGTTTTTAGACGAATAATTTGTTGGCATTCCGTTGAAAATTCTGTGATCCCCAGCAATCATCTTGCCAATGAAAGGTCTCGGTCGGCAATTAAATTGCCATCATGGTTTTTTCCTATACTCCAAAGAAGTATTCTACCAATGTTTTTCAGTTTTATGGTAGAGAGCAAGCACGGGCCTTGCATACCTTGATAACTAGGTCGAGGGTCCATCTTATTTCTTCGAGGGAAAATGACAGAAAAAGACATTTAGGTGGTAAAATAGTAATTTCATTTCCATAACTTTCTAGGAAAGCAAACTTTTCTCCATCTCCCTACCTTACAATTTTACTTCGTCAAGACATAAAATGATTTTTTTTTCTCATGTACTATTTCCATTTTAGATTTTATTTTGACGTTTCGTTTTCAAAAATAAATTTATATATTTAAATATATTTATTTTATATAAATATTTATCACGTGTGATATTATTAAATTTACACACACACAGTGTAAATTATGTTATTGTTAGAATAAATAGACTATTTTTTTATATAAAAAAATATAGATAATGAAATTATATCAAATATAGAGGTAATTATTTTTGGTTGGATTCGGTTTTTATTTAAAAAAATAACCAAATTGAATTTTTTTTTTAAAAACCGAAACCAGTTTAAACCGACCAGTTTTGGTTCGGTTTGGTTTTTTAGGACAAAAACCGGTTCAAACCGGTTTGGCTCGGTTTTTCTGGTTTGGCTCGGTTTTTTTCCGGTTTGGGTTCGGTTCGGTTTCGTTGTTTTGGTTTCAGGCTTATAAAACCGAAATTGAACCGAACCGGTCGGTTTTTTTAAAATTTTAATCGATTTTTTTTCACGGTTCAGTTTTTTCAATTATTTTTTTCCAGCTTTCTTGGTATAATTGATTTTTTTGGTTTTTTTCTCACTCCTAATTAAATATAATCAATGTTATAAGTGAAGTAATAAAAAGTAACTCTTTAATTAGGAAAATGGTATCAATATTCCATAAAAGAGATTAGCATATTTCCTGAATTAGGTATGAAATCTAAACCCCTACCCTTGACCTTGTAGAATTAGAGGGTTTGTTTTTTGTTTTTTTTTTTTAAGGAATTGCGTTGTTGTCCGGAAACCAAAAAAATCTTCCCTTGTCACGAAGTCAATCATTTAGCAATGACATCCTCATTCTACGAGGAATATTCTTGGTTCCAGTATAGATCCACAGCCAAGAATGAATCGCTCTGGCAAAATCACCAGAATCGTAATTTTGACTTGCTAAGAAGAGAGGAAGGGGACCCATAGCATGGAAAATCACAACGCAATGCTTGAGTGAGATTGTTTTTGTGATATAGATTGAGGTGCGTGTATTGGATCATAGAAAATCTAGAAAAACAAAAAAACCTAGGTTTTGTGGTTGAAGTTTATGCATAATTGAATTATATCTAACCTCAATCACAACCTTAATCATCAAAATAAACACACGTGTTACGTGTGTTTGTTTTTGTGGTTATAAAGAACAGATCAAATCACAGTGTCTTTATTGGCGAAGAAAGAGGGAGAGAGGAGTTGACTGGAAGGAAGCTGAGGCCAAAAACATGTCTTCAACTTGTAAGTTTCAAGACTAGATCTCCAATTCATTTCTGGGTTTTCTTTTTTCAGTTTGTTTATTTTGTTTTTTCATATATTGGTTGGTTTCGGTTTCTTAAATGAAGCAGCATTTGATGAGCGAGGATCTTGATCTTGGTTTTGAGAGCAGTAACACCAACTGATCGATGTAGATAATTGTTCATTGATTAATGGGAACCACAGGAACTGATTGTTCATTGATGCTTTATGTATGTAATTATTATTTATTTGCATGGATATAATTCATAAATTGTTTATTTTGTAACGAATGAAATGGCAGGCTCAGGCTTTGGTTTTGGCTTTGCTCCAATCTTATTTCTATCACTCGTAGTTGCATGTGCTGCGAGGCCTATCTATCCTCTCCCTAGTAAAGTAAGCCATGGTAATAGACTGCCTCTACAGACTTCTCGACCGTATAATATTGCTCATCGAGGATCAAATGGAGAGATTCCTGAAGAAACTTCTGCTGCATACATGGTGTGTATAGGCGTGCAAGTTAATCTACTTTGTACTTTCATACGTTTGATTTTTTGAACCTACTTCTTTTCATGTCGAGAGCTGGGAATAAATCTATTGTCTCAAGATTAACAAGCATTCAGTTATGTGCATTGATTTGGCATGCCTCATTCAGCCACAAAAAAATGTTGTTTATGCACAAACATATTAGATGAATCATTTGCTGTGATGCACTTGTTTACCAAACTTTTGCTTGTTTTGCTTGACGCGCATGTTTTTCCCAGCTTATGTTCCTTATTATGACCTGTTTCTACAGAGAGCCATTGAGGAGGGAGCTGACTTCATAGAAACCGATATCCTGTCCTCCAAAGATGGGGTTCTTATATGCTTCCATGATGTTACCCTTGATGACACAACTGACATTGCAGATCATAAGGAGTTTGCAAATCGTAAAAGAACCTATGACGTTCAAGGGGTCAACACCACTGGCTTCTTCACCGGTAACTCTTATCCATTCTGCCTTTGGTTATATGTTGTTACTGTGTTAGCTTATGCATCAGCACCCAGCAGAAATTAAATCAGCAAGTTTGCCCAAGTGTTATCTTTTATTCCCTGTCTTGTTGAATTCTCTACCAACTTGTTTTTACATGGGATTTAGTTGGGGAAAAAACTGAAGTTATTGCAATTACTTGCAGTTGATTTCACTTTGACAGAACTGAAGTTGTTACGTGTGAAGCAGAGGTATAGTTTCCGGGATCAACAATATAATGGTTAGTTTGTTACAGTTCTTAAACCATGTCATGGTTCCTCAGGGGATGAGGAATTCATATCATACCTCTCAACAATTTAATGATCTTTGCTTATGTTATTGGAAGTAATCTGCAACATGTAACAGGCTATATTTTAAATTTATGTTAAGTACACATTGTGTGCCCTGTCAATGAAAGTTACAGAAATGTATTACCCTTAGGACATGAAATAACCATAGATAACTCACTACATTCTCTTGTTGTATGTTCCTCAGGAATGTTTCCTATTATCACTTTCGAAGAATTCATATCAATTGCACTGGATGCACCAAGAGTTGTTGGAATATATCCAGAGATTAAGAATCCGATTCTCATAAACCAGCATGTAAGAAATTTCTCACTATATCAGCCTAATAGATAAGAATTATATGTTTGCATTTAAGATTAATTAGAATAACGCTATTTTCCTATTCCTACGATGCCACTCATCTCCCATCCAGGTTTTTTCTTTTTTTTCTTTTTTTGTGCCAGCATCATATCTGATGCATGAATCCACACTAGAAAACCATGTGGAGACGTCAACTATGTGAGAATTGTTTTGTCATGGGATGTGGGGTGTATTGACGTTTGATAGTATCATATGTTGTGATATACTTATTTTAGAGTATCACGCACATTGTCTAATTTCTTAACAATACAACAGGTGAAATGGCCTGATGGTAAGAAATTTGAGGACAAGTTTGTGGGGATACTTAAGAAGTACGGATACAGGGGTTCATATATGTCTGAAAATTGGCTGAAACAGCCATTGTTTATCCAGTCTTTCGCTCCAACTTCACTTGTATATATATCAAATCTGACAGACTCGCCCAAAATCTTCCTGATTGATGATGTTACCATTCCAACTCAAGACACTAATCAGGTTTGTGTTTCCTCTAGTGCAAACTCCCCCTAATTTCATAGTTAATTTTGTTACCATTTTACGTACAGTATAATTTATTGTATTGAATACCTGTAGAACAGTTTTCTAAAATACTAGAACTTTTGGACCTTGGTTGTTTTCAACAGATTGCCATTAGGGTGGAATCATATGAATTACTCTACCCCATGGGGGTTCATTCATAAGGATGTTGACAAACACTGTAATTTATATATGTAACAGGAACATTCACATGTGATTGTATATTGTTTCCATGAAATTCTGTACAAATTATTTTTATCACCTGATCCTTTAAATTCCACAGGAAGGATGTACTAGACTGGACCCATTTGTGGTGAAAAACTGGACCTGTTATATGCAATGATCTCAATTGTCTGATCGATGCAATATGATTTCAATTTTCATTTTAAACACTTCGAGTTTTCAAGTTCTAATGCAAAATGATGCTATTGACAATCTGCAGTCATATTGGGAAATCACTTCCGATGCTTATCTAGACTACATCAAGGACTATGTGGTGGGTATTGGACCTTGGAAGGATACGATAGTTCCTGTAGGGAAAAATTATTTGCAAATACCCTCAAATCTTGTTGCTAGAGCACATGCCCATGATCTACAGGTAAACCTCGCCTCTGTTCTTATCTTCATGTAGCGATGATATGGTGATATAAAAATGTGCAACGATAATTGCAAGGAATTTCTAACATAAATTAAGTAGGCCATATGGTGATAGAGTTTTTAAAGTGGAAAGCAACATGCCCTGCACTTAGACCAGGTGCAATTTCTAACACAGTTTGTAAAGTTTATTCAAATGAAGACATCTAGGATGAGAACACAACTTAAACACATGGCCAACAACAAATGCTGCAACAGAACACGTTCCAGGTTAGAATTGAAAGGGAGATGCTTTCAAGTCTATGAAGAAATTAATGGCGTTGCATGTAGAACTCCATAAGCATTGGAATATTTGTGTGATTATGGAGGAAAAAAGAGTAACGGATACAATTTGATTTTCTGCCGTCATTTTATATATTTTATACTTTACTAGCATCATGATTTAAATAACTTGCATGCATGGCCAAACTCCATTATTCATAAGAGCAAAATCAAGTGCATTGGTTCATTTCAGTTTCACAGTTTCTCCGACGATGATATTGAACTGCTTTTTTTCTTCCATATACTCGTAATCATAATCATTCACCAGTGTTCTTGATTTGAACTCAGGTGCACCCTTACACTTACAGAAATGAGAACAAATTCTTACACTTCGACTTCCACCAAGACCCATATGAGGAATATGATTATTGGTTAAACAATATACGAGTTGATGGACTCTTTACAGACTTCACAGGCAGCCTCCATAATTTTCAGGAATGGACTTCTCCTCTCTCTAAGGATGGTGGTGACGAAAACAGTGCATCAAAGTTATTGCATAAAATAGCTTTGTTAATCTCGTCATATAAAAATTGATGAGATCCGAATGTATCACCTTTTTATTCCTTGTTAAATAAATTTAAATAAATTTGAATTCAATTAATAATCTGTTACAATTTGTATGTTTAGAATAAAACATTAAACCTTTGAATTTAAATATATTGTTTTGTTCAAAATATCTGTAGAAATGAATTGAATTATCAATCTAAATTATTTTGTCTTTAATTTAGAAATAATTTCTTGTTAAGAAAAAAAACTTTTCTTTTTGCTATAAGAATCTTTATAATTTCATAGCAAATTGAATTGAAAATCTAAGAAATTTTAGTGATAGGGACTTGCAATGCATTCCTCCTTCATTTGATAACTTCTTTCCATTACCATGTAAATAATTATGGTCTCGTCAACTAAAAAGACCAGCATGACAGTAAAAGCCAATGGAGTGAAAATCAGGAGCAAAATGATCTTTTCATAAGATTCAATTTGTATTATCAAATTCATTAGAGTTAAATCAGTCTTTATACTTTTTATAACAAAGTAAAATAATTTAATTACACTTAAAGCCAACAAAAAACTAGTATACATGAGTGTTTTAGTCTTTTTAGTTTTTTTGTCAAAATAGTGAACTAACTAAACAAAAAATCTTAAAAGAAAATTTTATTGAACTGGTTTTCAAGGGATTTCTTATCTTTTCATTAAGGTTTTTTTTTGTTATAAACAAGTGTATTAAAAGGAAATTTAGTATTTTAATAAATATAAATATTATTAAAAAAATTGCTAATATGTACAATGCACACGTCAATGCTTGGGTGTTGCTAGCACACTTCGAGTGGCATGTACATCGTTGCTCAGCAGCCAAACACTAGCTTTCGAGGCAGCGTTGGAATCTATTCAACTGCTCATCCATGCGTGGGTGGCATGTTAGAGTCGATGATCTTTTTTTTTCTTCTTTTTTTCTCTTTCCTTGATTCCCATGCCAAACTTCTAATTTTTCAAACCAACCATTCAATTTGATTTTCCCTTGAATTTGATCCATATTATTTTAATTATTATTTTTTATTTGAAATATTCATAAAATTGAAATTTTAGTTCAATTTTATCATTTTTTTAGTTTTTTTTTTTCATATATCAAATGTGGTCCCCATTAATTTCATTGCTATTTTTTTTTATCATTTTCATGATTTATTTTATTTTTAAATTTCATCCCTTATTATATTACTTCATTTCATTTTTATATCAGATTTGATTATCATTCTTTCGATTGTTTTTTTTTTTGTTTTTTATTTTATTTTTCCCTTCATGACTCAGGTCTTGTGTTTTGAAGATTAACCTAATTTGATTTTAGTTTTTTCAAAATTCAATTTCATTTGATGACATTAGGTTATTAAGCCTTTAGCTTCGTGATTTGTGTTGATTTATTTTATATGGGGTTTTTTTCAATCTCATATCCCAGATCATAGATTAATCTAGTTAACCCTAATTGACTTAAGTTTTTTTTTCCAGTTTTGTTTTCCATTATTTAATTTACTTAAGAGTTGACCTCCATTATTTTCCTTGTTTTTTTTTTTTGTACAGGGTTATCCCAAACAAGTGGGCTGCGAGTTTGACACGTTGACTAGAATCAAGTTTTTTTGTCCTTTTTTAAAATTGATATTTTTTTTAATTCATCCTTCAACGTTTGATTTGCTAGTAATTAAGCTTAAGATTTTGTTTTTTTTTTTATGAGGTTATCCCATTATAATATTTTTTTGTTATCAAATAAGATAATTGAGACATTTTAAGAATATTTAGAGGGTATCTTTGCATAATATTAGCAAGCATTTATATTTTTTCAATTAGTCATTATTTTTTTGGTTTTTTTTATTGCCATTTTCTTTTCTATAATCGTTATCACACCCGATATCGGGATAACCTTTAAAAATTAGGAAAAAAAACAAATATTTGGCATCTTGTTTTTTAATTTAAGAAGTCGCCACCTAATATTATGATCATTAGAAACCCTAACTGGTCAATAAAGATTTTATAGTATGAGATTGGTTCCGTAAAAGGAAAGACACTATCACCA
The DNA here is from genome assembly GCF_000002775.5 of Populus trichocarpa. NCBI lineage: Eukaryota > Viridiplantae > Streptophyta > Magnoliopsida > Malpighiales > Salicaceae > Populus > Populus trichocarpa. The sequence continues at coordinate 8,100,452 of NC_037299.2, read as the reverse complement.
TTTAAATAGATTGCATTGCTGGTTTTATCTTAAATTATTATGAGTTTATTGAATTATGTTATTGATGGTCTGTCTATAATATTCTTGACTCTGACATCAGTAAATGTTCAACTATAGTATTGATAAGTACTGCATGAAGAAAATGTATAATATTCTTGATAACTCTAACGTTAGTGAATACTGAGAGTATTTCTAATTTCAACATTAGTAAATATGAATACTTGTGACTCTGGTACTAGTAAATAAATAAGTAAAAATTTGAATTAAAAATTTTGTATTTAAGAAAAATATTTGAGAACTGTGTTATTATTTTTTATTGTTCAAGACAACAACTCGCTATGAGTTCACTTATCTCAAACATGAGTAATAAATATTTTTTATTTAGAAAGATAAGGTTGATGGTTTTATTATTTTGAAAATTTAGGTATGCCTTAATTTCCGCCAAGTTCTAATGAACTTTATAAACTTGTTATAAAGTTTAAATATGCATGCAAAACATTTTTGTATTCTTTTATTTTTTCACAAAAATGAAAATAAAAAACTGTTTAAAATATGCAAAAGTCCACCACTGCTAAACAAACGGATTTTAAGTGAATGATAGCCAGCTTTCTTGACTTATGAAAGAGATGCATAAAAAAATGGAAATGGGAGAGGGAGGGAGGAGCGTCAAAACAACAAAATAAACTATAGGAATTTGAAACGGATCACACCCTTGATGGACTTTTGGCTTTCTCTTGCAAAATAGTTTTTAGTTTTATATTTTTTCAATTCAGTCTTCAATTCACTCTTTAAACTTTTAATTTTTATAAATTCATCCCTAATTAAGTCAATCAAAACCTGTGGAACCTAATGCTTATTCATTTTGATCCTTGTATCTTTATTCCTTGCAATTTTTACCCGAATCAACTCTTGACCTTTGATATTTCTCCAATTAAACCCCTAATTGCACTAATTAAACTAATTTAAAGTTCAATTGAACCCTTGGCTTCTCCTAATTTGCAATTTTGCTTCCATATTCGACTTTCTTCTTAATTAAGCCTTTATTTGTCAAAATTAAATTGCCAAACTTTGCAATCTTGTCTATGTTAGTCCTCAAACTTTTATTTGTGCAATCTTGACCGCATTTTCAATCCAATTTTTAATATTTCTTCAACAAAACTCTAAATTGTTCATCCACCTGGCATTTTGAATAGTTGTGCATGCCTGATTGATCTGTAGTATTATTATTTTTTCTTTTTTTTTTGTTCTTCATTTTTTTAAAGAAAAATATTTTTTACATTAAAAAATGAGAAATTTTGGGGAAACCTAAAATTGAGTTATGACAATTATATTATTAAATTAACTGAGTTTATTGAACCTATTCGAATCAATGACCCAGATACTAAGTTTTTCTTACTCCTTTAAAAACACTATCATTGTTTGAGCATTTTTTCTATATTAGAAAAAGTTTGACTCGGCCTCTGAAGTAGCGCATGCTATCTATCTAATTAACAAAACACTAAAAGGTGTGGGAAAAATATTGTCCCCTATCACTGTAGACCAACACGTATTGCACCATGGATTTCCACAATACAATTTTCTTTTCGTCCTAAGACTTCTTTTATTTAACCCTTATATGACCAAATTGAAGGCCGATTTAAGTTGGTTTGTTAGGAAATGGTAAGATTGAAAGAGAAGGGACTAAAGTGAAACAATAGAGGAAATGATTGGCTTTTTCAAACTTTTGGCAAAATATTCATTGTAATTATTATACTTTTTTATTTATAAATATTGAGTCCTTATGATTTCCAATTAAAAAAAAATTCAATTTTAGCCCAAATTTTTTATTTTACTTTTTAGTCCCTGGTTTAAAAGATAAGAGAGAAAGTTATTAGATTGTAGCGTTAGAAAGAGAAAATTATTGTTGATATCGATTCTGGCCACCAAAATAGTTGATCTTGGTGTTAAAGGGTTTCATTATATGAGGGAAGCTTCACGTAGGTGTTTTTTCACCTTCAAATTATCTAAAAAAAAATATGAGCTCGCGAAGATTTTAGTTTCGGGTTGATTATAGGTTTTGAGGCCAATATGAGTTTATCATGATGTTTAGGGTGTTTTCAAGATATTTTGGGTCAAAATGAGTTGAAAATAAATTTTTTTAAGAAAAAAATACATAGGGTTCAATACACGTGGGTATGCTCACGCACCTAGCCACCAAACAATGCGTCATCTATAATTTTTTTTAATTAAAAAGCGGACGACGCATCATCCATCTTTTAATATTTTTTTTTTAAAAAATGGATAACATGTTGTTTGTCTATTTCATGGGCCTGATGTGCGGGCTTGACCTTTTACGAGCAGGCGTGTGGGTAGGCCTACACACTTAGCCTTTTTTATTTTATTTTATTAATTTAATGTGTTTTTAACTCCTTAAAAATAAACACATCATTTCATCGTTTGTTTGTTTTTCAATGTTTTTTTTATTTGGCTTAAAAAAAACATTTAAGTTTTTTATAAAAATTTTAAAAAGTTAGGGTTATTTTTTTTATTTCATTCCCACATATAGCCTCTATTTTGTTTTTTTTTTAATTATTATTTGATATAAAATAAGTCTAATGAGCCTATTTTCTGTATAATGAAACGAAAAAAAATTTAAAAATAAAAATATGTTAAATTCAATGAGATGTATAACCTGAATAACGTATTTTATAGGTTAACTAGATTTTTTTTATTTTTAAAATTAAATATTTTAATTTTGAAATTTTATTTAAACTTTTTCTTTCATTTGTTATAAAAAAATATATTAAAAAAATTATTTGATTAGCAGGCAAAGCACGGACAAATGGCTATTGGAGGACAATTTGTGGAACAAGAAAACGACCCTCTGTTTGTGAACAATAAATAAATAAATAAATAAAAATCCATCCAACCAGTCATGTGTAGGTACATCAATAAAATGAACGGCCGATAGCTCACTTCCATGATCACTATCATGTGGGAACTCCCCACCCAAAGAACCAAAATGACCTAATAAAATTCGAGCTCTACCCTTCAAAATTGAAAAAAATCCCAATTCAAATCAAATCACAAACCTCAAAACCCGAACTTGATTAAAAAAATCTCAAATTCAATGGCTCAAAACCGAAGACCCAAAAGTGTTCTTGATTCTTTAGGTGAAGAACTAGTCAGAATCATCACACCAGTCTCAATCTGCATGTTCCTGGTGGTGGTTCTGGTTTCAATTCTCAATACGGACTCCTCCTCTTCAGCTTCATCAATTAACACCATAGCTACCATAGCTTACAATGAGACAACATCTGACTCCTTTTGGGACAAATTCAAAGGTGCCCTTATCAACTCCCTTATCTTTGTGGCTATAATCACTCTTGTTACTTTTGTTTTGGTGATTCTCTTTTACCTCAGATGCACTCATTTCTTGAAACTCTACATGGGTTTCTCTTCCTTTTTAGTTCTGGGATTTATGGGTGGTGAGATTGCTTTGTTTCTTATCGGAGATTTTAATATTCCCATTGATTCTATCACTTTTCTTGTGATTTTGTTCAACTTTGCTTCTGTGGGTGTTTTGGCCGTGTTCATGTCAAAAATGGCTATATTTGTGACACAAGGGTATTTGGTTGTTATTGGGGTTTTAGTTGCTTATTGGTTTACTCTTTTGCCTGAATGGACTACTTGGGTACTATTGGTTGCCTTGGCATTGTATGATCTTGCTGCTGTTTTATTGCCTGTTGGTCCATTAAGGATCCTGGTAGAGCTTGCAATCTCTAGGGATGAAGATATCCCTGCGTTAGTTTATGAAGCTCGGCCCGTGACTAATCATGATTCAGGCTCAAGGGATGGTGTGGTTCGAAGGAGGGTATGGAGAGAAAGGAGCAGTGTTGGAAATGGTTCTGATGAGAATTTGAATTCTGAGACTAATTCTAATCTCAGTTTGGATTCTGAGTCTGTTGTCGATTCTAACTTGACTCGTGGCACAGTTAATTCAATTGGTAGTGACCACAATGACAGAATATTGATTGGAGCTGAACAAGGGCAAGTTTTGGAAAGGGAGGCTGAGCTTTCTGCACCATTAATTGATCGTAGGACGAGCGTTCAGTTGCACGGACAGGAAAACTCTGCATCCAGGGAGAATTTGCTGCTAGAAGGTATTGGGTTGGGGTCAACTGGTGCTATCAAACTGGGGCTGGGGGACTTTATCTTTTACAGCGTCTTAGTTGGGAGAGCAGCTATGTATGACTTTATGACTGTATATGCATGCTATCTTGCTATTATAGCAGGTCTGGGAGTTACTCTGATGCTATTGGCGTTTTATCAGAAAGCTTTGCCAGCTCTTCCGGTGTCAATTGCACTAGGCGTGTTGTTTTATTTCTTGACTCGGCTATTACTTGAAGTTTTTGTTGTACAATGTTCTTTGAACCTTGTAATGTTTTAGCAATATAATTAAGTTATTGAAGTTTGATACTTCATCATAGAAAATACATTATTTGGAACTCGATTTGTTGTTGCAACTAATTTTATATTTCCATGTAATTGCATGTTTGGAATTCATCATTCCCTCGAGAATTGGACACATTGTAGAAACATGAGACTTGCAAAGCCTCTGAATCTACCATTTGAGGTTTGTCCTGGCTCAAGGGGATGCGTTTTCAAATTTAGAATGTTTCTTAACCATGAAAATAACAGACACTGTTAATAAACTAAAAAAAAAAGGAAAATGGATCTGGTCCTAAATCACAGCGAGGGAGGGTAAAAGGGAAGTAATGTGAGGTGGCCAGATGCTCCATAAATGGATAGCACCAATTGCACGGGAGGAAAATGTGGAACAGATGGAATGACAGATATAAATATGACTGGGAATTGGAAGACAGAAGACATTCTAGCGAGACATTCCTATATTGCTTTTCTGTGCTGCATTTGAGGAGGCAATATAGGAAGTTCTTACTGTTCTGTGCTTGATAGATACCTCATACCTCAGATGCTTTGCCAACTCAAACTATCGGCTGATATTTTGGCGTTCTAGCAGCGGTGATCAACTATGTAAAAGGTTACTCGAACTCTCTTTTTTTCCAACTTTCTGGGAATATTATTTTTTTCTTTTTATATGTATATATATTTAGTAACTATGAAATTTGGTTATTATTTGAGATAACTAGAATACAATTGTGCGTAACCTTCCTGAGCTTCCTCCTCGTATATCTGTTCTTTATTTACTTTTATTTTCTTGTTTCTTTCAAATTTTGGTTTGATATTTTGCAAAGAACTTTAGGATTTGTTTGCCTTTCAATTGTAGTTGAGACACTTCTTTTTTATTATTTTTGAAATTTTGTTTTTAGCCTAAACTCAAATTTTAAAGGGTAAAAGACAAAGTGATAACCTAATGATAGGAAAGGGGTTTACGTTCATTCCCAACATCCCTGTCAAGTCTAAATGACATGGGTCTGACTTGCGTCCAAACCTAATATTTATAGGTTCAGCTATGTGATGAGCTTAGGTAGACACGGGTCTGGTGAGCTGCTAGATCCAATATCCTTGGGTTCAGCTACGTGCTGAGCTCGAGCAGACATGGATCTAGCAAACTGGCAAACTTAACATCCTTGGGTTCAACATGTTGAGCCTAAAAACACACGGGTCTGACGAGTTGCCAAACCAATGTCTTTAGGTTCAGCTACGTACTGAGTTTGGACGGACATGGGTTTGATGAACTATTAGACCCAACGTCCTTAGGTTTAGCTATGTGCTAAGCCTAAGTAGAGATAGATCTGGTGAGTTGCCATACCCATCATCCTTGGGTTTAGCTATGCACCGAGCCTAAGCACATATGAGTTTAGTGAGCTACCAAAGCAGACAGGGGTCTGATAAGTTGTCAAACCTATTATCCTTGGGTTAAGCTATATGTCGATCCCAAGTATACATGGGTCTAGCAAACTCAAGTACACATTGGTCTAGCAATGTCTTTAAGTTTAGTTACGTATGAGCCTAAACAGACATGAGTTTGACGAGCTGTCAGACTCAACATCATATGGTTCAATTGCGCGTTGAGCCTAAACATGCATTACTCTGGTGAGCCGTGAGATGCAGGGTTCTTGGGTTCAATTATCCGTTGAGTTTAAGTACACATGAGTTCGACGAGTTGCAAGACCTAGCATCATTAGATTCAGCTGCAATTAAGTCCAAGTACACATGGGTTTGACGAGTTGCAAGACCCAACATCATTGGGTTCAGCTGCGTGTTGAGTCCAAGTACACATGAGTCTGGTGAGTTGTTAGACCCAGCATATTTGGGTACAATTATGTGCTGAGTCTAAAGTACATATGGGTCAGACAAGCTACCATACTTAACATCTTTGGATTCAGCTACATGCTGAGCCCAAGTACACATAGATCTAGCGAGTTGAGGTTCAGTACGTGCTAAGCCCAAGTACACATGGTTCCGGTGAGCTGCCAGACTCATTATCCTTGGGCTCAGCTGCACGTCAAGCCCAATCACACATAAGTTCGACGAGCTGTTAGACCCACCGTCATTATATTCAACTACATGCTGAGCCTAAACACTTATGAGTTTGACGAACTATCAGACCCATTATCATTGGGTTCAATTGCGCACTAAGCTCAAATACACATGAGTTCGGCGAGTTGCGAGACCCAACGTCATTGAGTTTAGTTAGGCGCTGAGCCCAAGCACACATAGGTCTGGCAAGCTACCAAATCCAGTGTCCCTAGGTTCAGCAGCATGTTAAGTCAAAGTATATAGGGGTCTGACGAGCTGTCGAGTCCAATATCCTTGAGTTCAGTTACGCATTGAGCCCAAACAAACATAAGTCCGACAAGCTACCACACTTATTGTCCTTAGGCTTGGCATCATGCCAAGTCTAAGTGGGTATAGGCCTGACGATCATTATAGATCCCATGTTGGGCCATGAGGCTTCGTTCATTTATTATAATGACTTTTAACATAAAATGCTAATGTCAAGAATACTCGTCTTTTTACACCCCTAGGTGTAAGAAAGTCTTTTAAGGACCTACAATATTTCCATCAACATTAATATTGTGTAAAAGATATTTATCTCTTATTAATACTATCAGGTGAAAAAGCCTCCCCATACCAATAAAAATAACAAGGTTCATGAGCTATAAATACCCCATGAACCACTCAAATAAATATTCACAATTTCTATTCTTTATGTATTTGTATTTTTATTCTCAGAGTATTTATCATACAAAAACAACGAAAACTCTTGTTCTTGGAATTTAAAGCTCATTCTCTCATTTATTGCAATACTTACTAAAAAGTCACTGACTTTATCATTTAAGGGTCCCTAAACCCTACTACAATAGATTGTTTTGCTGGTGTTAAGCTCTCTACAATCAACTATCTACTTCCTGAGTTCTAGAGAAAAGAATATTGACATGAACGTGTGATTACCCACCATCCAAACACCAAATAACTTCATTTTTTAGCATATTGAATTTTGAAACATCATTAACTAGTAATGTAGAAACAAAAATATCATAATTTGGCATGTTTTTTAACTTGGTTTTAGTTAGTGTGCTTAGGCGAGGAGCTTGCATTAATATCATGTAAAAACACCATAAATGTTAAAAGCTTAAAAGCTTGGATTGGAACAATTTCAACTAAAGGAAGAATTAGCAAACATATGTGAATGATTACAACATATTTATTTAATTACATCATATTGCATTAATTATATTTATGGATTAAAGTAAATTCACGTGTTTATGTAACTATATTGTCATTATCGAATTGAAACTAGTGGTTTGATATTTAAAATATTTTTATTGATATAGGAGACTTTATTTTAACACTTAGCTTTATGTTAATAGCTATAAATTTTGATTTATTTATTTGATTAGACTAAAATTTTGCTAGGAGATACTAGAAGTTTTCATAATCATTTGAGATTAGAATGATCTTAAAATAAGGTTTAGAAATTACTATTTATAATTTGTAATATTTTTCTAATTGATTTAAAATTATTTTTTTCCATTTACTTCATTTTATTTTTATTTTTCAAGCTTTGTTTAGAATATTTTCTTAGTATATAAGCAACTTAAAGGAGCTGTAATATTGAGTTTTGTTTAGATAAAACATTGAATAATAAAATTTCAAATAAGTGTTTTTGTGTGAATTTTACTCGACATAATTCTATTTTGATTGTGATTGTTATTTTTTTTTGTGTTATTTTCATAATATTAGTTGATATCAAAGCTGTATTATTTATTCTATCATTTTGAGGAATTTATTAAATTTATTTGAATGTATCAAGTTGATGTGAAGGAGTGTACTTATAATCACTTAAGAAATTACCTAGGTTCAATCAATGACAAACTAGCTCGTTGAATAAAAAAGAAAGAAAAAAGCAATTACTATATCCTTGTTTTCCTTGGGTGAGATGGCATGCACAGAATAAAGTGCAATTATTCTATAAAAACTATATAAAATAAATCTCACTATTCAATCTTTACCTTTTAACTGCAATTTATTTTATAAATAACAAAAAAATTATTAGTATAAATTATTTATATAACGTTAAAGATGTGTGAGATTAAAAGAAACAAATCATTTTATAATAAATAAATAATTTTAAATAAACATTTAATATAACTATAAAAATGTGTTTCTAGCAAAACAAAAATTAAATTAAATTTATTTCAAGTTTTAATTGAAGGAAACAAGTTTTGATAAAAGAAAACAATCATAATAATTTAAATAAAAATAAGTAAAATAAAAAGAAAACCATAGTTTTTTTTTTAAAAAAGAAGTTGCGAGCCAAGTTTGCACTTTGGACCTGGACTCTTAAGTCAACACACACTTGGACTAAGCATGCTAGGTTCGACCTAAGTATAGAATTTATTAAAAAAAATTGATTGATGATATGTCTTTCTAGTTTTCTTATCCATCAAAAATCTATAAACTAGAAAGTTTCTGACCATTAGAATATTTTTTTCTAAATTATTTTTGAATAATATCTTCTCCTAAAAACACTTTTAAAAAGTCCTGATAACCTCTATTAACACCTTTTCAAGCTCATGATCATTTTTATTCACTTTAAAACATCTAATTATCAAATCACTTTATAATTTTTATTCTTACCTTGGAGCCCTAGTCTACTTTTCTTATGAACTTTTATCTTAAAGACTTCTAATGAACTCATATGATTTATGTATTAGTGTATATGTTCTATAATAAAAAATTAGTTACAAATGAAATTGAATTTGTTAATGTAAAAATATATTTATTGTTAATAAAAACTTTTTTTTATCTATTATTCATTTATATTTAATTAATGAATCTAGAATAAAGATAAAGTCAATGAGATAAAAATTCTTTGCAGAGAAAATTATAAAGTGATTATAATTATGAAATTCTTATTGCATCAAAGCATTGTTGCTAAATGTTATATTAAGACTGAACATTAATTAGAGCTATTGAAACTAGTATATACTATGTGTCTTTCTTTTATGACAGAAAACAATTGTTCTTATAAGTTAAGGTATGAGAAATATCTAAAACTAATATAGAGGTGCTTGTCAAATGATATATACACTGAATTAATTCACACAAGAATTCTGCATATATAGATCACTTGTGTCTTTCAAAAGGCTCACGTGATAATTATGCAAGTGATCCCTAGAATTGCGATCATTAAGGTATCTTATATAGGAAATGTATGCTTTGATTTTGATTACATGTTGTCCTAATCAATGGTAACAAACGATCAGATATTGAGTATAACATGAATTATATGAAGGTATTTAAATGATTAAAAGAGGATTCATTATCCTAGATAAATTAGAAAAATATTTTACCTATTCTTAGATAATATTGATTGTGAGACTCTTGCGCATGATGAATGATATTTGAAAAGAGTTTCAAATCTTATCCAAAGAATCAATGACTACACACTTCATGCTCAAATGTTAAGATCAGAATATTATTGATGAAGAGATAATAATTACTTTGAGAAACTAGTCACTCAAAAATTAAGTTAAATGACTTATGACTTTTCTAATATGTCAATGATCATGACACGTTGTTAGACAATGAACTCGATCTTCTAATATAATGAATCAATTGTTGAATAGATATTAAATTAAATTATTTAATTTATTGAATCCTATTTTATTTAAAATTATGATTTATATTTGGGTTAACATATTAGAAACCTAATAGGTCACACATATATAGAACCACTGGTGAGAAACTAAACTTGGATAATTAATCAAGTGAGACTTGGGCCCCATTTGTTTACTGAAAATTAGTTTCCTTTTGGAAAGTGGTTTCTTTGGAAAATGAATTCCTAGAAAGTGAATTATTTTCCGATGTTTGGTAGTGTCATGGAAAATAAGTTGGAAAACACTTTCCAGTGTTTGATTATGTTATGGAAAATGAGCTGGAAAATAGCTTATTAATGTTTTTTTTCAAGTTTATTAAAATAATAAGGAACAAATCGTACAAATTAAAAAATTGAATGAGAATGAAATTGAAAAAAATCTAATTTCATAAATTATCTCAAATAAAATAAATAATAATCAAAATAATGGAAATCAAATCTAACAAATAAAAAGAATTGAAAGATGATGAAATTAAAATAATAATAATAATTATAATTTCATAAATTATTTCAAATAAAATAAGTAACAATCAAAAAAATAAGGACCAAATTTGATAGATAAAAAATTTTAATAAAAAAATGATAAGAGAAAAGCAAATAACAATCATAAAAATGAGGATCAAAATAATATAAAAATCAAATTAAATCAAATTTTAAGGGATGAAATTAAAAAAAAAAAAGATTCAAACAAAATATATATCAATCAAAAGTTTGAGGACCAAATTTGATATAATCAGCAAATAATATGATATTTCTAAATTTTTCACAACTTCTGGAAAGTGTTTTCCATCTAAAATAAAAGGAAAACACTTTCCTGGAAATAAAGCCAAATTTTTCTTTGACTGAAAAGTATTTTCCATTGACCAACGTTTTTAATGAAAAACAAACACAGGAAAGTTTGGAAGACAATCAAAAAAATGAGGACCAAATTTGATAGATAAAAAATTTCAATAAAAAAATGATAAAAGAAAAGCAAATAACAATCATAAAACTGAGGATCAAAATAATATAAAAATCAAATTAAATCAAATTTTAAGGGATGAAATTAAAAAAAAAAGATTCAAACAAAATATATATCAATCAAAAGTTTGAGGACCAAATTTGATATAATCAGCAAATAATATGATATTTCTAAATTTTTCACAACTTTTGGAAAGTGTTTTCCGTCTAAAATAAAAGGAAAACACTTTCCTGGAAATAAAGCCAAATTTTTCTTTGACTGAAAAGTGTTTTCCGTTGACCAACTTTCTTAATGACAAACAAACATAAGAAAGTTTGAAAAGTGATTTATAGGAAACCACTCTCCGGGCAACACAAATGCCCCATTGGTTGTAAATAAATTTTAGAAATTAAGGACTGAAATATAATTTATATAGAAAATTATAATTATGGTCCTAGAAAAATCAAGTAGGTACTTGATTGGATAAGTTTCTAAAACTATATTGAAATAATATATGTGATATTTTTCAGATGATAAATTGATATTTTATAATTAATAAGGTTATCAAGTTTTTCTATAAATAGAATATTATGCCATATATTTTCAAGAGAGAAATATAGAAGCATGTTATAGAATATATGGTATAAAAACACTTGAAAACACAAAATGTAAGAGCTAGCACTCAATGCATATCAAATTCTCTCCCTTAAAAGGGTTTTAAGAGATTTGTAATTTGATTATTAGTGTGGATTACTATTAGAGACTAGACAATTGGATAATTTGTGATTTTAGACAATCCAACCTTGAGAAGTTGATCAAAACTCAGAAAAAAAGATATTATCTTAAGATAAGTTTTACTCAAACCCTAAACGACTTATCTAATAGGATCCTTGAGACTCCAAGAATTTTTTTTTAAAAATATTATTGGGTCATTGTTAGATAATTAGAGTTGTTGACTGCATATTTTAATTATCATTGAATTTAATTATGAATTAAATTTATATGCAAGACAATTTTTTGTAGAATTATTGTTTTTGTCTCATGATTTTTTTCAAAGATATATTTTGATTACTGTTATGGTCTTACCTAGCTAGAATATAGAAAAATTTAAAAAATAATTTTAGGATGGCTGTGATAGTCAACCGGTAGCGTAATGCCAATGTTGCTAGCATGCTTGGCTATGTTGTGCTCACAACTAGCTCGCTGTTGGCAATAGAGGTAGTAGTCCATAACGTGAAAATGTTCCACATGTTCATATTATTAATTGTGAAATCCTTGGTAAGGTAAAATGAGATTTGAAAATAATTTCAGGTCTTATTCAAATAATCAATTACTATGATGTTGAGAATAAATATGATTTGATAGAGCATACACACTCCATGTTTAAATTTTTATATCAAAATATTCTTGATAAAAAGATAATAGTTACATTGAGAAACTAATCACTGAAAGTGTAAATCAAATCATATATGATTTTTCTAATATTTAGAAGATTATGATACTTTGCTAAACAGTGCACTTGATATTCAAATATAAATAAATTAATTTGTTGAATTGATAATAAGTTCAATTGTTTAATTTATTTAATCCTATTTTATTTAGAATTGTGATTTATATTTGAACTAATATATTAGGAACCTAACAGATACGCATTAAGAATCATTACCGAGAAACTAATTTAGGATGATTAATCAAATGAGACTTGATTGAAAATAAATTTTTAAAATTAAAAACTAGAATGTAATTTATACAAGGAAATTACAATTCTAAACCTAAAAAATTAAAGTAGGGACTTGATTATATAAATTTTTAAAATTATCCTGAAATATTATATGTGATATTTTTTAGGGTGTAAAGTGTTATTTTTCCATTAAAATGATTATCGTGTTTTGTATATAAATAGAATGTTAGACCTTATTTTTTTTTAATGATGAAAGCTAAAATAGACACGCTCTTCACATGATACACCTATACAAATAGGTAGAGTAGAGAAAATAAAAAGCTCACACTCAAGGCATAAAAGTCTCTCTCTCTCTCTCTCTCTCTCCTCTATAAGGATTTTAAGAGATTTTTTATCCAATGACTGATGTGGATTACTATTAGAGACTGAACAATTAGAAGGCTTATAATTTATAATAACCTAGTCTTGTAGAGTTCATCTAACCCTAAAAAGAAAAAATGATCTTCAAGTAACTTTTATACAAACTTTAAATAATCCTAAATTGTCTACATGGTAGAACTTAAGTCAAGTAAAATCAAAGATCCATATTTGAATATAAAGATAGAGATTGAAATTATAAAATGCTTATAAGGATATTTATGAGAAAAAAAATAATTTGGTTGTCTCTAACTCCATCTCTCTCTCCTTTTTTTTTTTAGAAGAATAAAAAATTGGTTTAAAAATTATTTTTTTAGAAAGACAAAATTCTATTTTTGTCTCAATTTTCATAAGTAGAGTTTCTATATCTCTTTTTTTTCTTTTCTTATTAGAGTAAAAAACTAAACACTACCTAAAAATTTGTAAAACTTAATTGCTAATACTAGTAACTATATAATTTTCCTATTTGCTTGTGATTTTCTCCAGAAAATACTGAGATTTTCTAGATGTTCTGGATGGATAAGGTCGTCATCTTCTAACCCAGATTTCAACAGTCGCTAATGGTTGAAAAAACTTCAAAAACTCATTTTTATTTTGATCTGAGAACACCTAAACAAACGTGTTATTAAACCCAGTTTTACACCAAAGCTCCCTCCAATGTGTCAAAAAAGAAAAAAAAAACCCAAAATACAACAAATCATGTTCGTTTTGTTTCTGCAACTTAAGTCAGGAGATTCATTGTTTGGCTCTAACGATAATTGATGTCACCGAAGACCAACTGAGTGGTGGCTTAACTAATAAAGAATGTTTAGGACTCATCGGAGGTTTCGAGTTTGGGATCCCTCTCCACCTCCCTTGGATGACGGGAATGATAAATGTGCAGTAGACAAATCTGATTTTCTCTAAGGCTCGTTTGTTTGCAGGAAAATGAATTCCTTTGGGAAAGTGAATTCCGGGGAAAGTGAATTCCGGGAAAGTATTTTCCAATGTTTGGTAGTGTTATGGAAAATAAACTGGAAAACACTTTCCAGTGTTTGGTTATGTTATGGAAAATGAACTGGAAAATAATTTAATAATGAATTAATTTTTTTTTCAAGTTTATCTAATATATATAAAATATTTAATCACTTATAATTAAAAAAAATGAAATCTAAAAAGTATAATTATGATTTTTTTTATTATATTCTATATTCATACATAAGCTTATGAAATATTTCTACAAAAAGCCTATTAATATATTTTTTTCAATTTTAAAAGCTTAAAATAAGTTTTTTTTTTCATATGAAGAAAGCCAAATTAGTTTTCTACAAAAAATTATGCTGAAAGAAGCGGACAATAATTCTCTATTTTTACTGTTATATTCATTCCTCATTTCCCCTGTTATAACCGGTTCGATTTGTATAATTCCCCAATTGCACTGTTCCATTCCCCTCCCATTCCCCCTGTCATTCATTCCACATTTTCCCTATAATTTCGTTATAACCGGTTTGTATAACTCCCCATTAGCATTCAACAATTTCACTGTTCCCGATTCACTAACAGAAATCTCCCAACAATTTCACTGTTCCCATTCCCCTCCCAATGGAAGGCAACCATTTTCTTCTTCCCCACAGTAGTGGGCAGAGACCCACGGTCTCCTGTCCCTCTTCCTTCCCCTGGAAGACAAGCCACCACCTTCCCCCACTTTTGGCCTTGGGGACCAAAACCAGAGAAACCCCTGGCTGAAGGGGGTCCTGATTTTCAGTTTCTTCTCCCTTCAGCCGGGCAAGTCTTCCTCTCCCTCACTCAAAAAGCCAACACTCCCCCCACCATCTCTGCTCACTCTTTGGCCAAAACACAGAAGGAACCCAAACAGCTCCCCCCACAAGGACTTCCCCTTTGCCTCTCTCCCTCTCGGCCGCTCCTTTTTCTCCAGCCAGAACCGCCGCTGGAACCTTTCCCCCCTCTGGCCTGATTTTTGTTTCTTCTTCCTCCCCCCGGATGTATTGATTTCCAGCCCCATCTCCGGCCACTACACTTCTCTTCCATGTTAACAGAAATCGCCCCCCCCCACCGTTTTGCCTCTCTCTGTCACAGTTATCTCTCCCACCCTCCCCCCACCGTTTTGCCTCTCTCTATCACAGTTACCTCCCCCCTCCCCCTCGCCGGTTTTGTCTCTCTCAGTTTCCTCTGTGATTTTGAAGAAAAAGTTCCAATTGAGAGCTGAAAGCTGTGTATGAGAAAATGAACGGAAAGTGTTTTCCTTTCTTTAACAAAAGAAAAACACTTTCCTTTCGTAAAGTTACTTTTTTTAATTTGACTGGAATTCAGTTTCCTTTGATCATTTTCTTATATTGCTGCCAAACATGGAAAAAGCAGGAAAGTGAATTCCAGGAATTCACTTTCCTGCAATCAAACACGGCCTAAGCCTCAGCCTCTGAAAAGGTAATCAAGACTTAGATAAGCCCAGCCTGATCCAAGAGTTTTGTCCAGCACCAATCAGAGCTTTTGAAATTGTTTCAGGTCAGCCAAGCCGAGGCATCTTCACCATACAGGAACACCGCGTAGAATTTGATCCAAGAGTTTTGTCCAGCACCAATCAGAGTTTTTCAAATTGTTTCAGGTCAGCCAAGCCGAGGCATCTTCACCATACAGGAACACCGCGTAGAATTTGTCAACATTAACATCTGGAAGCCGGCCTTTGTACAGTAATGATTTTTTTTTTCTTTTTTTTCTAGTCAACTATTTTCATATGCATTGAACAAACATCTCCATCATCAACACTTTCACTCTTATTACACACTACCCAACTGGTGCATGATCTTTAATTGAAGAGAGAACCGTCAGCCCTGTATTAGTTCTGGTCAATAACATCTGGGTGACATGAGAAGTCGACCTTTTCACTGGCCTTTAAGAGGTTGTCCTGTGCTGTACAATTCTGACCTGCCTTGAGGACATGAATCAATTAATGTACGCACAAATTTAAGGTCGTTAATTATGTCTGGATGCGTGCACGTACAGGAACCAAGGATCTGGTCCTATGTTTACAGAGTTCACATACAGGTTCTTGCTTCAAAGCAAGCAGCTGCTGCACATGCACAACACCTAGAAAATCTTGCTTAAACAAAACCACAGTGCAACAGCTGCGCGCACACAAGCACTTGGGAGATATGGATGACGAATGACCCCTGATTTTGAAGAAAGTTGCATACAAAACTCGACCAAGATTTGATCGAGAACCATTGACAGGGCAGGTGATAATTTACATATGCATCTAAGACAATCATGGTATGTATAATCACGGGAAGAAAGTTACAAAAAGAAAAGAAAAGCCAAACTCAAATCATTGAGGCTTCACCACTTGTGTGAATTGCGCAATGACCTTGGTGATCCTACAAAAAGATCCAAAAGCATTTTCTCCATATCATCAGAAGTGTACTTGATGTACTTGTCGCTACCATTTTTGTCGTTCATTCCAAGGAAAGCTCGATAAGCTGGGATTACTTTCTGTGAAGTAGAAATTTGCAAATCTTCCCGGAGATGAAGATCTGGAACACGCCACTGTGTCTGAATTTTGTACACATCGTCGAAAGCATTACTGAATCTCCTGCACCTTTCTTTCAGAGAAGTCCTTCCATCATCTCTAAGCAAAGAAACAACAACACTCCATGTGGCTCTCTCATAGCTTGTTGCATGCTGCTGAAACTTCCCATTATGCTTTCTGATCCATTCATCTCCAAAGAAAAGCCTGAGTTCAGAGCCCTTGACCTTCTGGACCATGTAATGGATGTTGTTCATTAAGAAAATATGCCCTAAAGAACCATCCTTGTATAATTTGGATTTGCAAATAAGATTCGATTCTAGAGTAGATGTAATTGACCTAAGGTGGCAACCCATGGGACTAAAAGTAGAAGTACAAATGTCCTGCCCATTATCTGTCTCAAGAACAGGATTCGGATCATCTACACCTTGGTCATTGAGAAGCAAATTGAGAGTATCACAGTATGCAGTAAGGGTCTTGATGTAATTCATCACATACCTAGTGAGGGGATGGATTTCACCTCTGCGGAAAGGGTGTATGGAGGCATGCAATGCAATGGCATTCCCAAATTTAAAAAAAGTGGTACTTGCAGATTCACCCAATCTCCTAAGAAGGTCATGGAACTCGCTCGTAACATAAGAATTGGCCACTTCAGAGAATAAAGCTTCCATATCAAGGTGAAGATCTGCCAGAACCTCGTACATGTCAAGAAAGCGAAACAACTTTTCAGGATTATAGGGTCCCATTGCTATGGCTTCACCAAAACTCAATAGGTACAAAACTGAAGCCCTTGAGATCTCAACAAAACAATATGAATCGAGGGAACCAAAATCCCCTAATATCTGGTTGCAAAACCGTTTCTCACTAGCAAGATAGACCCGAATGATGATTTTCACAGCCCTCACCCATTTCTTAATTTCACAACTCAAGGTATCCCATTCTAGTTTTAATACATCATCGATGCTGAGTTTCTGAATTTCAAGGTTGGACAAATGCTCATCCAATGCTTCTTTACGGTTGCCAATGAAAGCCTCACAGAATTCCCTATCATAACCAGAAGCAAACATAACACTAGCAATGGACTTGATGTCAGGAATCACAAGTGGATCAATCAAATCTACTGTATATTCAGTAGATTCTCTTCCACTGTTGTCTCTCTGTGATGTATCCTCGACTATTTCATCCTCTACCGAAACAAACGACTCATCATAGAAAAAATCAACACTTGGGGGAAAATAAATGTTCTTCGGCTCAAAGGATTGCTTATGTTGAACAAGAATGTGGTAGAGCTCTTCCTCAAGCCTTGACATTGCTATCTGCTGAACACACTGAGCTCGGAAAGCAAGTTCCTTCGGCCTCCCATGGTCATTCATGGGCAAGCCACCTAAAGTTTCCATCACCGTGTGAATTTCATTAACGGCTTGTATGTACTCAGAAGCCTCTGCGGGTCCAGAATCCCATATCAGAGATGGATTAGACTCCCAACGCATGACCTTTCTCTCAGCACATTTCAGCTGCTCCTCAACCTCAGCAAATCCCCATCTCTTGCTTTCATTTATTATAGTCATTGCAGACAAATGGGAGTCCAGTTCTGTGAGGGCTCGTCTAAAGTCACCAGTCAGGTTCTTATTTTCTCCCAATAACTTCAAAATATGCTGAGCTGCAGCAATGATATGTTGTTCCCCTTCATAAGTCGTCGTCGTCATTGATTGACAGCCGGGCATTACCACGGAAGGAAATATGAAAAAAGAAATTATTGTAGCAATACAAAATGTACACCTTGAATAACCTCCCAAACAAAATCCCAACTTTCTTGAAATGAACTCCAAACCTATGTCATGTCCATGCCAGAGCCATGTTCAGTATTACAAAAGGTCTGTTGGAGAGAAATCATGAGTCGGGTTCAATGGAACTCCAGTTACAATACAGAACGAAAACTAAAGAAAGAAGAAGTGATCCAACTAAAAAGGAGGGATTAACTGAAGAAGAAAAAGACTCCTCTCATTCTCGAAGTTTGTTCATGAAAAAATTATCAGTGAAAACCAATTGATGCAACAAAAAAAGAGAAACGTATTGCAGAAGCAAGGATTTTTCTCAAAGTTTGAAGAATGAAAGATACCAGCGAGATAATAGAGACGACAAATCGGGTGAAGGATCAGTGATAAATGATATTAAAATGCAGAAAACAACAGAAGCAGAGCCTTAACTATGAGAACATCCACTGAAAATAAAGACTGGACAATCAGCAATACACTATGGATAAGAATCAGGAGTAGGTCAGTTAAATTTACTAAAACTCAAAAGAATAAAAAGGGTAAGTTTTATAAGAATCTCAACTTTCTTTCTGTTAAAACCTTTCATGCCCTTTGCCATGATCTAATCACTGTCTATTGAAGATTTTTCCAAACTACATAAACACCCCGCAGATAAATATGGATAAAAAAGCAAAGTCAAGCTGCTAAGAAAACCTAAGAGAAGAACCCTACAAACTGTAGGCCCGTTGTTAAACAAAAAATACAACAGCTAGTGCCAACAATAAGAAAGCAGAAAAGAAAGAATTCAACTCTCAATTCAATGATGTTCCAGATCAAACAAAACAACAGCACACAACTAACTAAAAAGCCTGATCAAAGACTAATTAAGAGGACCCCTTGATCAATTACAACCCCGTAAAAACATAGAAACAAGGAAAAAAAAAAAAAAAGCAAGAGATTTTATTGGGAAAGAAAGGAAATTTACTTTGTTTGGTTGTGCAGATATATTTCCACTTGAGAGGATGAAATCCAAGGCAAAAAAGAGAGAAAAGTGATCCAAAGAAGAAGATGAAGAGTTTGGTGAAGGTAATAAAATATGTGATGAAATGGTTATATTTCTTGGCAATTTCTATAACGCTCTTTCTCTCTTTCAGTTGAATAATCCTAGAATATATATTTAAGTTCTGTGCACCGGAAGTGTGCTGGTGCTCCATTCATTCAAGGTCATGGCTTGACTTTTGACTGTCGTAAGCGTTGGCTTATTTGTCTTAGCCAACGAGCAAAGCAAAATCCAGCACTTAAAAAAAAAAAAAAGGTTAAACTCGCAAATTTTGTGATTATAAATATAAAATTTGAAATAATTTTATAAAAAGAAATACAAAATGTTTTTTTAACTAATTTCTAATAAATTAAATTAGAATATAATAACTCCAAAAATAAAAAATAAAAAAAGATAAAGCTCAATCTCTAAAAAATAAAATGTTGAAGGAAAAAAACTAAGAAAAAATTATAATTAAATAAAAGTTTAAAAAACTTGGTCCGTGCTCACCCGGGTCAAGACACAAAATCTCTAACCCAATCATGATACCAAGATGATCATGTTCAAAACAAAATTAAATAAAATCATGAAGTTAAATCATTGAACAACATAATGTTGAATTATGAAAATAATAAAAATAAATGGAAAGAAATATGAGTTATCCGGGGTTAACTCTCAAACCTCACAACCATTGAAATCATGAAATTCTTGAACTAAGTTCAATCAAGAAGTTTAATTCCCAACCAATTTAATTTTAAATAATGAGATAATGAAAAAATATATAAAAATTTAAAACACTTGCCAAAGGAAAAAAAAATAGCAATAAAAAGAAATTGGATAAAATTTGATAGAAAAAAAAACCATGAAGGATGAAATTGTAAAAAAAATGATCGAGATAACCAAGTAGAAAGGAAATGGAAAAAAAAGACACGGAGATCAATTTTCAATAAATCAAATGATAAACGATGAAATTAAAATAATTTAATTTAAAAAAAGGACAAAAAAAATCAATACGCGTTAACCTTTAAAACTAATGACTCTAGTTATGAACCAAGGACTAACCCATAGTAATGAAAACAAATATGAGTTAACCCTAATTAATCCGCAAAACCCGTGATCACGAGCATAAGATTGAGACAACCAATAAAAAGGAAAGGGAAGAACAATTTCAAATAAATTAAATGTTGAAGGATAAAATTAAAATTAATTAATTAATTAAAAAAAGAACTTGTGACTAATCTTATAGAACTCAAACCATAAGAAATAATAAAGCAAAACTCTAAAAAAAAGGTAAAAAAATATCTTTCAAAAAGGAAAAAAAAACCAAGACAACCCAGGAAAATCTTCTAAACTCAGTTTAATATCTAAAACTCACAACCCATTAAATCCTTGAATCGGGTTCAATCAAGAAGCTTAATTTTCAACCAATCTAATTTTAAATTATGAAATCGTGAAAAAAACATCAATTCAAAAAAGTTTCCAAAAAAAAAGCAATAAAAAGAACGAAAATCAAATTTGAAAGAAAATAACCCATGGAGGATGAAATTGTAAAAAACAAAACCTAAATTATAATCCCAAATAAAATAAATAACAATAAAAAGAATGGGACGAAATTTAAAAGATAAAAATAAATAAAGGAGGTGAAATTGGAAAACAAGTGTAATTTTAAAGCTTATTAAAAATAAAGAAAATATTAATAAAAAAAAGAGACCAAATCTGAAAGATTAAAAAAATAAAAGGGAGTGAAATTAAAAAATATTTGTAATTTCATGGCTTATTCAAAATTAAAAAAATCAAAAAGACAAAAACCAAATGTAAAGGGAAAATAAATTGCAAGGGATCATGTGGAATATGAGGCGGAGAGAGAGAAAAACAAAAAAAAATCATTAGTGTCAAACCTGATGCTTGTTAGGGGCACACGCCGCCCCCATTCCTGTGTTTGGTGGCCAAGACCTTTCAAACTTTGCTCTAGAAAGAGATGTTTGGTGGTCGAACAACCTTGCAAATGCTGCGTAGACAACGGAGGGGTGGCATCCACATGATGACATGTGCTTGCAACTTTTTTTAATTATTTTTAATAAATGTAATTTACAACAATATCCATCAGTATCCTTGGAATTTACAATAAAACCAATATAATATAAAATAAAATAAAATTAGCCATTGGACAAGAGTTATGTTGGATTTTTCTTTAAAGGCATCAAAGTAATTATATTATTCTAAAAAATTTGAAAAGATAAAAATATCCCTGAGTAGTGTCATAACTCAACTTTGAATCCCACAAAATTGTTTTATAAAAAAATACATTTTTTTCAAGAAAATTAAAAAAAAAATTAAAAATTAAAATCCAAAAATATTTCGAGACATGAAGAGATAAGCCTTTGAGCTATAACATGTCAAAAAGCTAGAAGAATAATCAGATTGTGACATTTTGATAAGATGGGTTGAAGAAAAACTTAATGGAAAGAAAATCAAGGTTAAAATCAAACTTGACCATGATTAGAAGAATTAATTAAGTCTAAGGACTTAATTAAACTTTTAATGGGTTTAATTGGCTTAATTAAGGACTTAATTGAATTAAAAAATAATTTTAAGAGTCAATTTGGTCAAAATTTGAAGAATTAATTAAGTTTAAGGATTTAATTAGACTTCTAATGAGTTTTGTGGATTCAATCAAAGACTCAATTGAAAACAAATAATCAAGTTTGGAGGTCTAATTCGGATCAATTCACAAAGGTTTGAATATTAAAGGTTGATTAAAGGTCAAATTGAGAATTTGAAAACCAAGAACCATAATGCAAAAGACACGGAAGTTAGGGGGCTGAAAGTAATAAAATCAGGGGTCAATTTGAAAGAAATTGAAAGTTTGATGGTTGATAGGGGTCAAATTACATATTTTCAAAACTAAGAACTAACTTGAAAAAGACGCTAAATTCAAGGGATTCGATTGAAACATTTTAGGGATAAAATTGAATAATTTCCCAAAGATTGACTTCAATTAAGGGCTCAATTAAACAAATTAAAAGAGTGGGGAATAGATTGAAGAAGGTTATGTAGACGACAAGTCGTTTATTTACAAAAAAAGAAAACATATACGACACGTCGTTCGATTACTATTCATTTTCTTCTTCATTTCAACCTAAAAAGGTTACCCGAGTTGCCCTATTTCACCTTGATTCTAACCGTTATCCTCCCATCCAAATACCCTAAATGTTTTCCAAAATGTAGTAATGATTTCTCTTAACAATATTTAACCATCAAAGTCATCATTTTATCTCCAAAAGATCAAAATCTAAATACCACAATGACTTATCCCAATCACAGCTTATGAAGAACATGCATTGCCATTTTCTAGACTCTTCCTAACCTTCATATTTGCATCAAATAAAACCATAAGTGCCCAGATTAATAGCTATGATGTCCCTATACAATTCTAACTGCTCAGATCCTCTTTATTTTCCCCAAGATTCAAGAAAGAATCACAACGAACTCGCACTCTAAACTACCAAAATTACAGATAGTGTGACTAACCATCTTGTCAATTGCAGAAACAGAAAGATAATGAACCTGACCTCTCACCTATAGCTCAGATCTCTTCCCAAACATTAAGGGAAGAGATTCACCTAGCTCAAAACCCTCCAGAACCTTCGCATTCCTCCTATAAAATCCCAACCTAAACAGTCTGGGAGGGGGAATAAAAGAGAGCCTAAAAAAAGGGAAAGCTAAAAACTCAATTATGGATTTCCCAAAAAACTTAAACGTGGTGCAAATGATATTATAAAATATTTTAGGGTTCTCAAGGACTCTGTTAGACAATCTAAGGTTATTTAGAGTTTGAGCGAAGATTACCTAAAGGTCAAATCTTATTTCTGATGTTTGATCAACTTTCTCAAGGTTGAGTTATCACAAATCACAAGCCATCCAAGTATGCGATCTTTAACAGTAATTTATACGAACTACCAATGAGAAATTTTCTAAAACCCTTTTAGAAGATAGGGATCATTATGACTTTTAAGTTCTAGCTCTTTCTTTTGTGTTTTCAAGTATTTCTATATTGTCTATAACTTACATAATTTTTCTCTCTATAAAAAATATGAGGTATAACATGCAATTTATAGAGAAACTAATAACTCTATAAATGAAAAAATATCATTTTTTTTCATCTGAATAATATCACATATATTATTTTAGAATAGTTTTGGAGATTTATTCAATCAAGTCTTTACTTGATTATTACAAGTCTAAAATTATAATTCCTTGTATTAATTATATTATAGACATCAATTTATAATACTCATTTACAATCAAGTCACACTTGATTAATTATCTCAATTTAATTTCTGATCAACGATTCTTATATGCGTGACCCATTAGGTTCCCTAATATGTTGTCCTAAATATAAATCAAAATACTAAATAAAATCGGATTAAATAAATTAAATAATTTAACTTATTATCAATTCAATAAATTGATTGATTTATATTTGAAGATTAAGTATAATATCTAGCAAGATGTCATCGTCCATCACATATTTGAAAAGTCGTATGTGGTTTGACTTAATCTTTCAATAACCAATTTCTCAAGGTAATTATTATCATTTCATCAAGAATGTTATGCTTTAGATATTATAGTATGAAGTGTGTCTGCTTTGTCAAATCATGTTTATTCTCAACACTATATTCATTGATTCATTGAATAAGATCTTATGCTCTTTTCAAATCTCATTCTATCTTGTACAAGGATTTACAATCAATACTATTTGAGAACAAATAGAACATTTTCCTTAATTCATCTAGGGTAATGAATAATTTCTTGATCACTTAAATACCTCTATATAATTCATGTTATACCAAATATCTATATATTTGTTACCCTTGATTAGGATAATGTTTATCTAGGATCAAAGCATAA
This sequence comes from Populus trichocarpa, assembly GCF_000002775.5. Lineage (NCBI taxonomy): Eukaryota > Viridiplantae > Streptophyta > Magnoliopsida > Malpighiales > Salicaceae > Populus > Populus trichocarpa. Next base: position 8,076,061 of record NC_037299.2, on the reverse strand, counting down.
CATTCTCTATATAAGATAACTTAGTAATCTAAAGTCTAAGGATCACTTATACAACTATCACATGAGCCTTTTCATAGAAACAAGTGATCTCTCTATATGGAATGCTCAAATAGGATAGCTTAGTGTATATGTCATATGACAAGTACTTACATATTTGTTTTAGGTATCCCTCATACCCTCGCTTATGAGAATAATTGCTTCTTTTCATATAAAAAAATAATATAATACATATTCGTCTCAACAACTCCAATTAATATTCAGTCTTAATAAAGCATCGACCAATAACATTTAGGAATAATGCTATGATGTAATATGAATATCATAATTATAACAACTTTATAATTTCCTTTACGAAGTACTTTTTTTCTAAAGACTTTAGCTTTACTCTAGACACATTACTAAAAAATAAATTTATTAATTAAACATAAATGAATATTAAAAATAAAAAATTATTTATTAATAATTAAATAATTTTGCATGAACAAAGTCAATGTCATTTATAACCAATTAATTGGCTACAAGGCATATACACTAACAATATTCTACTCACATTAAAACCAATCGATCATGTATGTAATACCATATCATTTCATATGATGATTATGCTTCTATTTAAATAGTGTTTTAGTGAGAGGATCTATAAAATTCTCTTCAATTGGTACTCACTTTATCTTTACATGTTACATTTCTATGATTCTGTAACTAAATGAAATCACTTAAGTGCATGTTTAGATCATTAATCAAATTTTGGTTCCTTTATTATGCAATGGCTCTATTGTTATCATAGTACTTGATTACTAGATCAATAATTCTAGGAACCACACTTAGTTCAGTGATGAACTTCTTAGTCTAAACAACATCTTTTGTCCTTTTAAACATAAAGATGTACGTAACTTCAGTTATAAAATATGATATGACCTTTTATGTGGAACTCTTCTAACTTACAACACCATCATTCAAAGTAAAAACATATTTAAACAAAGATATGCTATTAAAAATTACTAATTGAAAACTAGCATCTGGATAACCATTAACTACTAGTTCATCTCCTCCATATACCACAAAGATATTTTTAGTTCTTTTATGTAATTAATAAATTTGTCAACTTTCAGTGACCTTCAACTAGAATAAATTGATATCTACTCATTATATTTAAAGCATATGATATATATGTTCTTATATATAGTATCACATACATTATGGATCTTATAATCTAAGCATAAGGAATCATTTTCATCCTATCTCTCTTAATTTGTGCTTTAAGATACATGTCATTAAGAGATGTATCCCATGTGAAATTGGTAATTATCATCTCTTGGATTCTTCCATGCTAAATTATTTCAGTATCTTGTCTATATACATGGATTGAGGCAATCCAAGCAATCTTCTAGATATATCTCTATATATCTTTATTCATAGTATATAGGGTGTTTTTTCTATATCTTTTATGGAGTCATTCTTGAACAATTAGATCTTTACTAATTGGAGTAAAGAAATATAATTTTCTATCAATAATATGTCATATACATATAATATTAGGAAAATAACTCCACTCTTACCAACCTTTTTATAAACTTATCCATATATATTTTTATGAAATCAAATTATTTGATTATCTCATCAAAATAGATATTCTAGCTCTGTAAAGCTTGCTTAAGTTCATAATTGGATTTTTATAGCTTACATACTTTGTTGGAAAACTTCTTAAATTCAAAACCTTTAGTTTATGTCATTATGGATTTTAATATAGCTAATGGCAAGAAGTTTTTATCAAAGTCAACCTCTTTTTTTATTTGTAACCTTTAATGACATGTATACCTTTGTACATTTATACATTGTCATCCATATTATTCTTTCTCTTAAAGACCCCATTTACAGCCAATAGTTTTTATCCCTTCAAGTGAAGCAACCAATGTTCAAACATGGTTGGTGTATATGGAATCCATCTTAGACTTCATGGTCTCAAGCCAATTCTTAAAGTCAATATTAGATATTGCTTCCAAGTAGTTGGTAGGCTCATCAATTATAAGCAACTTATCATTTTCAGCTTCAATGAGAAGTCCATATCTTATTGGTGCATGATGTGTCCTACCAAATCTATAGAGTTCTTGTATTTTTTAAGCTTTAGGTTGAACATTCAATGTTATAGCCTCAATATCAGGTTCTATTTGAATGTCAATTTTTGGTTCTTAAACTTTTTTAAGTTCCATTTTCCTTTCATTGCTAATTTTAAAAACAAAATCTTTCTCTAGAAAGATAACATGTTTTGAAACAAACTCTTTTTTATCAACTGGATGGTAGAAATAATATCTAGTACTTTCTTTTGGATACTCCATAAATTTATATTTATTTAACTTAACTCCTAGTTTTTCAAATACATTACGCTTCATATAATTGTCACATCCCTAAATTGTTAAGTATGATAAGTTTGGTCTCATATCATTTTATATCTCATATGAAATCTTATCAATAGATTTTGATGAAACCCTATCTAAAAGATAAGCAATAGTTTATAGGGCATAACCCTAAAAAGAATATAGAAGGTTTGTATAACTCATCATGAACCGTATCATATCCAATAAGGTAAGATTTATCCTTTCAGAATCTTTATTATGTCATGGTATTGCAGAAGATGTCTATTATGAGATAATCCCATTTTTTTATATATAATCTTGAAAATATTAGCTCAATTATTCACCACTTTAATTCGATAAAATTATTTTAATACTCTTTTCAGTTTGTTTTTCAGTTTCACTTTTAATTCTTTGAACCTTTCAAATGATTCAGACTTATGTTTCATCAAATACCATAACGATATCTAGAATGGTAATAAGTAAATGTGATGATGATGATGATGATGATGATGATATATATATATATATATATATATATATATATATATAACAAATCATTATTGGCCCGCATACATCTGTATGTATTGAACCTAATAATTCATTAGATCTTTCACTCTTTCCACTAAAAGGTATTTTTGTTATCTTTTCCAATAAACAAGCTTCATAAGCTTCATACGATTCATAATAAAAAAGATCAAAATATCCTTATTTATCTAACTTGGTGATTTTTGTTTCATTGATATGACATAATCTATAATGTCATAAATAATATGGATATTGATTATCTAATCTATTATTCTTCCTATTTATACTAAACATGAGTATTTCTAAATCAAGTATATACAAACCATTTGTATAATTACTAGATCTATAGTAAACATTATTATTATTATTATAGGAACAACATTTACCCAAATAAAAAATTTTAATCAATTTAAAGCTAAGTAAAAAATGGAAACGATGTTTCTAGAAAGTATTAGAATAAAATAACAATTATCAAGTTCTAGTATCAGCCTATTTGACAAATTTAATACAACAACACTTTCTCCATTGCCAACACATGAGTTTATTTTGCCTTTATCCAATCATAAACATACCTAAAGCAAAAACATTAATAAGTTTCTTAGCCTTCTCGATTGCAATATAGTCATTGCAGAATTCCTTTTTAGTGGCTTTCCTTGACACAATGATGAGAAGTAACCTTATCTTTTCTAATGCCACGAGGAGGCTTCTATGATTTTGATGCAAGGACAACAATACCAAGTCAATGTTTAACTCATAGTTCATGACAAAATGTAATTGGTGTAATTTCTCAAAATAGCCTATTATTTTTAAAACATGGTTGTTCACAGAGGAACTCTCTATTATTTTGTAACGAGACAATTTTTTAAAGGTTTCATACCTTTTAGTCCTACTATCTACATAAAAAAAACTTCTTGTGATTCTTAATTATTGTACAAACATCCATATTCTCATAGTGTCTTTAAAGTTTTGATAACATGTCAGCTAACATCACACATGTAGCATACTCATCATCATCAATATGGCGTTGACATTTAGTTCTTATTTCATCATCATCATCCTCATCAATGATATAGGGGAACAGATTTTCAAGAACATATAGCTTTTTCTTCTTATTTGAGAATAATTCTCACATTTGGTACGAGTCCAATAAGTGTTTGGTGTAGTAAATTTGTTAACCTCAACTATGTTTTTTAGGGATATATTGTTACTCATAGTGATTTATCAATATAAATATAAAAACAGAGATATATTTATATAAAAATAGCAAGTATTAGTTTTATGCATAAATATTTAAAACCAAATTTAAATAAGGTCTTTAACAAAAAATGGTCTCCAATGTTTTTCTTACAAATTAATAGTCTTCTCTATTAATTTAGGATACGATATCATTTAATTTATATGATCTTAAATGACTCAATATATCATAATAAATTAAATTAGGTACATAACATAGCTTATTAATCATATCTTTATATGACTCCTATATTGGTTAAGTGACAACTTTTTATCTAAACATATCAAGATCTAATTCTATAGCATTAAATATATTCGATTAATGGTAACCTTGAGTAGTTCAACAAGTTCTCCATTAATGAAACTTATTTTATACAATATAAAATTGAAAGGCAACAAATCATGATCTCAACATGTACTTAATATATTAATTAGTGATTTATTATTTTAATTAGGTCTCATTCAATAGCATGAAAAATATATCATACATAACAATTATATATAAGCATACACCCCTAGTATGTCATTTTAATTGAATGATTATAGACATATCTAAATTGATTCCCTCAATCCATCGAAGGGAATTAGGCAGTCAAAACTTAGGTACAACTTACAAATCTTTATAAGTCCTTGGAACACCACGTTTGTATCCTTTTATATCATTCTTTATTCATCTTAAAATACAAAATAATTTTCCTATCAAAATTCATATTTTTTTAAATTACATAACATTTATATAATTGTATAAAAAAAATTTTGGGTTACATATGAGAGGAATTAAATGAGAAAAGAATTTTATAACCTAGAAAAAAATAGAGAAAAGGCATGACATGCAAATCCCATTTAATATTACAACTATTCAACCATAAAAAACATGATCACTTTAGCCTTTTAATGTTCATAATCATCAATAATGCATAAAAACATATTAATATGCAAAATTAAATATATTGCATGCTTCAATTCTAATTATTTGTTTTATATGCAACTTCTTTAATAATATTTTAAAAATTTAGAAATAATAAATCAAACTCAATTTGGTAATTTCCCTAACTTTATTAATTTTATTTAATTTATTTTTTCTTGAAAAACCATTTTTTTAAGTTTAATAAGAAACTTAATCATATTAAACTTTTTATTAACATTCTAAACTATTTTAGGATCAACTAAATAAAAGTTTCTTATTTTTTAAAGATTTAATAAGAAAATTAATCATATTTATTTATTTATTTTAATATCTTAAACTATTTTAGGATCAATTAAATAATTTTTTATGATTTAAAAATTCTCTTTATTTTAGGAAAAAAAATATTTTTCAAAAATATTTAAATTAAGCATTTAAATTAAATACTAATCAATTAGGAAATTTTAAAATATATATTTTTCAACTAAATAATTTAATTTAATTCTAATCCAATTAGGAAAATTAATTCTATAATTAGTTTAATTTAGAAATGAATTTTAATATAAAATCAAAATTTTATACATTTAGGGGTAGAGTCATAATGTTGCCCTAAAATATCCTAATGTAATAGTGTATAAGTTATGGTGGCAGAATCATGATTCTTCCCTAAAAACTGTAAACAAGGTTACGAGGGCAGAATCAAAATTCTTCTTCTTTTTTGTTTTTTCTTCTTGTTGTTGCCAACATGGGCAATGCCTATGTCGATCGACAACTACAACAACGATAGTAATGGTTGTCGATGCACTGTTTGCGGCGTGATGGTAATACCTCATGCTACACCGTTTTAGCATGAGGCAATTGTCTCGCCACTAGTGGATTTTGCAGCCATTAAAACTATTTCTTTAATTTTCTAGGCAAATCTGGACGAAACAATAGCCAAATAAGTTTTTGAAAAAAGGCATAAGAGAAAAATTAATTTTTAAGAAAAATAATTTTGCACATAAAATCAATTCACAATTAACGCTAATAACAATCAAAACATGAAGTCAACAACCCTAATTGTTTAACGATAGTTATGATACCAGTGTTGAGTTTTTCAAAACTTCTAGACACAATGGAAATGTTCATTTAAGTTTTTTTAGGAGTCACTAGAATCTTGTAGACAATCTAGGATCGTTTAAGGTTTTGAGCGAAGATTACTTGAATATCAATTTTTTTTTTTTTTGAGGTTTGATCAACTTATTCAAGGCTGGGTTATAACACAAGTCATCTAAGTATGCGATCTTTAACAGTAGTACACATGAACCACTAGTGAAAAATCTCCTAAAACCTTTTTAAAAGAGAGGGATCAATGTCTTTTAATGATAGCTCATTCTTTTGTGTTTTTAGGCGTTTATGTATCATCTATAACTTACATAGTTTTCCTCTCTATATAAAATATAAGGCCCTGCATTCTATTTATAGGGAAACTCAATCACCCTATAAATGGAAAAAATATCAATTTCTCTCTAAATAAATCTAATATATTAATTTAGGATAATTTTAGAAATTTATTTAATCAAGTCCCTATTTTTTTATGTTTGTGACCCATTAACTTTCTAATATGTTATTCCAATAAAGACTCTACGCTGATAATCTCCCAAGTGAAGGGCGAATGACAGAACAAAGATGAAAAGCCAAGACTGTATCAAGAATACTTCATTAAACTCTCAAAAGACTTTCATGAAATTAAGTTCACTTATCTAGGTTAAGACAATAATCAATTTGCATATGCTTTTGCAACCTTGGCTTCTATTATTAAAATTGATTGAGGGATTACAGGACAACTTATATGTATTAAAATCAGAAACTCTTCAACTATTACTACTAATTTGAGGGGAAAACAAATGGGAAGTCTTGGTATCATGACATCAAACAATTTATTAAGTATATAGAATACTCGTCGAGGACATCCAAGGTAGATAAAAGACCTTAATAAGGATAGTAATGGAATACTATCTAGATGAAGAAGTCTTACACACAAAGTTATTTGATAGAACCCTCCCAAGGTGTTTGAGTAATGAAGAATTTGAGAACCTATGAGAAGTCTATGAAAGGTCCTGCACCACTTATGAAAACAAACATATGATGACTAGGAAAATGCGGAGACTTGGTTACTTTTAGATGGCCATTAAAAGAGATTCTATAGATTATATCAAAACATACCACTCATATATATGCCTTCGAGGCAGGAAATTCTATTATGTGAGTTATACCTTTGGATAGTAAAACTAATATTATATGAATTATGCCTACGAGGAAGAAGAATAATATTATGTAAATTATGCCTACGGGGAAAGAAAATCAATATCATATAAGTTATTCCTTTAGGGAAGGAAAATGACATTAAATGAAATTACACCTAAGAGGCAGGAAAAATGATAAGTAAAGATATTTTCGTTGTAGGAACTTATATATGAGATTTGAATCGACTGCAACAACGAGGTTTATTATGGATTGAAATTTGTGATACAAGTATTTCAAAAGAGTTTATGAATAAAGGGCATCCACAATTAATGAGATGGAATAACAAAAATATAATTGAAATAAGTGCAAGTCATGGTCATCAAAACAAAAAAATAAATGCAAGTTTGATGTGGTGTATTAATTGAAATTATTGATTTAGATTAATGTATAATGTTTATCTTTAAATGCCCTAAAAATGGGATTGCTTTAGGATTAATGAATTTACTGATTGAACAAAAACACAAGTTATAAGCATTGTTTTGAATTATTGAATCCATAATGGAAAAGAGGCATGGACTAGGATTTTGAGGTGGATTAACAATTTAATATTTTGCAATTTAAATAGACCACAAAAATAAGATTTAATACATGAAATGGAAATTAACCACAACGGTGAGATTTAATTAAATTGTTCGCAATGACGGAATTTAATATGTAAGAACTTGATTCAGTCATAACAACAGGACTGAATTGAAAAATCTTGAATGGGAAAATATTTGATAGTGTCAAAAATAGACATAAAAACTATTTAATATGGAAACATATTCAAATGTGCCAAAAATGGACACAAGAAATATCTGGGACTTGGAATATACGATTTAGCCAATATTTAGATAGAAATGAATATTTATGATTGAAAAATATATAGATGGGTCTTAAATGATAAATATATAAATGTTACATAAATGGGAAAAAATAAACATACAAACTTATTGGCTACAAGACATATTACACTAAAAATCTCTCACTTGCACTAAAGGCAATCGCTCATATATCTAATATCATATTGCTTCATGTAGCATTAATACTTCTGCATGGATAATGACTTAGTAAAAGAATCTAATATTCTCTTTGGTGGGTACTTGCTCTTTCATTTAATTAATTTATCAAATCAAATTAAATTTATTAAGTACTTGTTTGGATCATTAGTGAGATCTTGGTTCCTTTGCTTATGCAATGACGCCATTGTTATCATAGTACAGGGCAACTGAATCAACTATTCTAGGAACCAACCTAGTTCATTAATAAACTTCTTGACCCAAACAACCTCTTTGTTTCCTCAAACATGGAGGTGTACTTATATTCAATTGTAGAATCAATTATGCTTTCTTGTTTAGAACCTTCCAACTCTAAGCTCTACCATTTAGAGTAAAACATATATTGACTGGTATTTACTATTTTTCCCACATCTCATTGAAAAAATCTTAATTCAAACAATTTTCATCATATCTCTTTCAATCTATATCTTAGAAGATATGTCTTTAAAAGGAGGTGTTCCATACATAATAGATAAGAATCCAATCTTAGATTCTTCCATGTTAAGCTATTTTAGCATTTAGTCTATATGTATGGATTGAGACAATCTAAGCAACCTTCTAGATCTATCTCTATAGATCTTAATATTTAATATATATGTTACTTCTCCCAATTTCTTTATGGAGAAATTCTTGGATAACCAAAACTTTACTGATTAAAGTAAAGATGTCATTTCTTAACAATAATATGTCATCTACATATAATATTAGGAAAACGACACCACTTCCACTAACCTTTTGTAAACACAAGGTTTATCTATATTTTTTATGAAATCAAATCTGTTGATTATACCATCAAAATTGAATATTCTTACTCTTTAAAGCTTGCATTGTATATTTGCACATTGCCTTTTCATGTTAGTCTTTCTCTTAAACACCCACTTAGATCCATTGAGTTTTATTCCTTCAAGTGGATCAACCAAGTTTGCCAAGTTCCAAACTTGGTTAATACATGAAGTTCATAGCTTCAAGTCATTTCTTGTAATAAATATAATATATTACTTCCAAGTAATTGGTAGGCTCATCAATTATGAGCGACATGTCATTCACAACTTCCATTAGAAGTCATTATCTCATTGATGCATGCATCTCCTACCAAATTTATATAAATTTTATGTTTCTTAAGGTTCAGGCTAAACATCTAATATTTTAACCTTATGAATATATTTCATCTAGATGTAGTGTTCTAAAAGGTGTAGAGAATCTCATTTTTTTTTAGATAATCCTTGAAATGTTTGATCAAATACTAACTACCTTGATCTAATTGAAGTTTCTTAATACTTATTCCAATCTCTATTTCAATTTTATTATAGTTTATATTAAACCTGAGTATATTAAATTCAGGTACATACAAACCATTCGTATAATTACCAGATCCATAAAAACATCATTATTATATAAAAAAAAACAACATTTGTCATCAATATAAATTTAAATCAATTTAATACTAAATAAAATGGAAACAATGTCTTAAAATACTAGAACAAAATAACAATTATAAAGTTTTACTGTCATCTCATTAGGTAAAACAAAATAACTAGTTCTTACACCTAATGCATAACTAGTTTCTACAACTAATTGCTACGATACTAGGTTGTAGGTTCACTTTGCCTTTAATTAATCTTCTACTTTTATTTAGTTCCTACATGCAATTACAAATGTGAAAACCATATTCGATATCTAATACCAAAGAGCTACAATGCAAAGTAGTAATATAGTTTTTCAATTATAAACATACATGAAGTAGTAGCTTTATTAAGCTTCTTTGCCTTCACATTTGCAAGATATTCCTTGCAATTCCTTCACTAATATCTTTCCTTGCCACAATGATGACAAATGCCCTTGTCTTTTATAATGATAGTTGTTTGCTTTCGAATTCGATTCTAATTCGAACTTCAAAAAAGAGATTGAGTTTGATTGAGACTTTATTTCTCGCAAGCGATGGGACTCTTGCACTATAAATATAGATCTCAGTGTATGCAGAAAAGGAAGTGGAGGAAACCCAAGGAAAAGGCCATTGCCAGAAACCCTATAAAAAATAAAAAAGGATATTTATAAAAAAAAAAAGAGGGGGTGCGGCCAAATCCTAGACTAGCCGCTGTTGCCCTCTCCCTCCAACTTTTTCCTCTTTTCTTCCCTAGTCTCAAACCAGCCATGCCTTCCCCCTCCTCAGTTTTTTTTTTTCATCCATCCCACTCTCTGCTCTCTGCCGCCACCCCCCTTTCATTGATTTTCTTTCCTCCTCTTCTTCCCCAGTCACTAAGAACAGACAGAGCAAGCCCTCCGTGGCTTCTCTTTTCCTCTCTGGCTTGAGACCAAGACCTCCACAACACCAGCCTTGGCCTTCCCTCTCAGTCGAACGAACATCACCAACCTTCAGCCTTCACCCCTAGATTTCCCTCAACACACTCCAGCCCCCCTCACCTCCAGACTGCCAAAGAAGATAACGTTCAAGAAGTTTAGTTTCAAAGGATGCTATCTGAATGGTCTTTTGGACAAATCTACTAACAAGCTTGTCAAGCCAGCAACATCACATCTCCATTGTCATCATCCTCGTCTCTGGTTGCACCACCCCTCAGTAGCAGCAATAGGGCGTGGTCACTTCCATATAAACAGCAACAATGGAGTCTTCATCGTCCCAGCTGAAATCAGCAGCAATCTTCCCTTCCTAGCAGCAGCAATGCTGTCTTCAGCAACACAGCAACAGTGGTGGAAGATCTTCCTGCAGGAAAAAAACAGCACCTTCTTCTCCAGCCATCGACAGCTGCAAGATCAACTTCTCAGTAGCGGGTAGCATTGGTTAAGTTCCCCTCTCCAGCCGAGCACCAGTTTTCAACCGGCGACAGCAGCAACTCCAGCACAAACTCTTCTCGCCAGCCCTTGCACCAGTTGTGAACAGCAGCAGACTACAAGCTCCAACAGGCACTCCTCTCTCCCCACCGTGCTCTTCCTACCAGCGTCCACTAGTTCCTCGATCGGGAGAAGATCCTGCTCCACCGTGGTCAGCTTCCTCTTTTCTCTTCCGGCCGTGGCTCCAGCCATCGCCAGTGCCAGTGAGTCGCTTCCCCTCCTGCATTATAATTCACGTTAGTAGCTGTGAATTATAATTCACTTGCTACTGTAGCAAGTGAATTATAATTCATTTGTTTCTGTAGCAAGCGTGCGTGACTCAATCGGGTCACTGGCTTAGGCCAGTGACCAGACCGGGGAGGTTGGGTCTGCCCAGCCACGCAGGCTGGGTCAGACCCATCCAAAATAAATAAATAAAAACATAATAAAAAATAGTTTTTTATCCAGATTTTTGTGGGTTTATTCATCGACGCCAGAGTCAAGAATTACCGTATTTTGTGGATTGCGCAATATTTACCAACGCCAGAATTTGAAATATTCATAGGTGAATATTCACTGACGCCAGAGTCGGGAATATTATAGGATGACCATAAGAACAGAACACAAACAAACCTTTAGCAATTTTAGACAAATCAACAATGCAGTCTGCCTCATGTAGGACGCTTAAGGGGTGATATCATCTTTCCTTTCACGTAATCAGTCCCGAACCATAGAATCTATGTTGACCAGTTAGGGTTCCTAATGACCATAATATTAAGTGGTGACTCCTTGAACAAGATATTTTCCCCTAAAAAGAACAAGATGCCAATTGGTCGTCGCGATGTCTGGGTATGACAAGTTTCATGCATACATATTTAAATTTGAATAAAGTCTTTAATTCTGATTTGGTCTCCTATTATTTTCTTGTAAATTAATAGTCCTCCCTATTAATTTAGGAAATCTCACTTAGATTTTCCTAATGGGCTAGGATCTCATTTAATTTATTCAATCCTCAGTGACTAAACAAATCAAAATAAACTAAATTAGATAGATAACATAAGTTATCAATGACATTTCTATGTGACTCCAATATCAGTTAGGTGACAATTCTTTATCTAAACATATCTTACATGTTTTGCCTAACCCATGCCTCTAACCTCATATGATTATGAGTGACTCATCCAAATCATATAGATTAGTTAAGTAGAACCCAATTTTATAGCATTAAACATATTTGATTAACGATAACCTTAAGTGACTCAACAAGTTATTTATGAATAAAACTCTGGTTTTATACATATAAAATTGGAAAACAACTTTTCATGTTCTTAACATGTATTTAATATTTTAATGAGGGATTTAATAATTAAACATGTCTCATTCAAAACATGACATAATAGATATATATTTCATTCATAACAATTTATATATAAACATACACCTTTATTGTGTCATTCTAATTGGATAATTATGGACATATCTAAACTAATTCTCTCGAACCAATGAATGGAATTAGATGGTTAAATCCTAGGTAACTGCTGCAAATCTTCATAAGTCCTTTGCAAACATATCAGTTGTAGCCTTCATCGTCATTTCTTTCTTCATTTTGGATTACAAAATAATGTCATTTCTACATTTCTAAATTACATAACATTTATACAATTAATTAAGAAACCTCGAGTTATATTCGAGGAGAATTAGATGGTCAAAGAATTTATAACCTAAAAGAAAATAGAGATAAGGTAGGACACGCAGACCTTATTTAATAAAAATTACAACCATTCAACCATCAAATAAAAACATTTTAATAATTATCCATCATGCATAAAAACATTTTAATATCACGATAAATTACATTACATGTTTCCAATTCTAATTATTGGTTTTATGTGCTACAATAAAATAATAATTCTAACATTTAGAAATATTCAATCAAATCTAATTTGATAATTTCCTAAAAAACAAATTTTATTTAACATAAATTCCAAAATTTAATAAGAAAATTAATCACTTTAAAATTCTTATTAATATCCTAAACTATTTTAGGATTAATTAAATAAAGTTTCCTAGCTTAAAAAACTCTCATTACTTTATAAAAACCATTTTTCTAAATATTATTTAATTAAACCATTTAATTAAATCATAATCCTATTATAAAGTTATTCACACGTTTCTTGGTAACATACCCAACACATTATTCCACTTCAACCAAAATTATATTCATCATAATACCTTACATATCCCAATGGTTACCCTAACCCGAAACCCTTCATACTTACCTCATTTTTTACTCAATATCCCAATGGTTACCCTAACACTTATACAATTCATTTATCTCCAATATAGACATAAATCACGATATTGTATTTTTATTATCCGTTTTGAATACCATACACAACTATTCTTCTTTGTATACTCACTTTTATAACCAAGTGCAATACTACCTATTCAAAATGACCAATTTTTTAACTATCAAATGTGATGTTTCACCCCTAGAATCCAATGTTCATATTATGAATACACAATTTTCCTTCATCATATATGCACACATTTCAATTCTATAAATCGATACTTTTTTCCACTTTCACCAATATAACTTATCAATACCATTTCAATCATAACCTTTATCATCATGTTTTAACTTTTCACATTAAACACCCATACAAGTATTGTCTTCCAATACCTCGTATCACAACCAATGCTTACTTTGTATTTTTCAATATTCATTAACTTGTTCTTTTCACAACACAATTATTTCATTATTCATAAACAATACTATTATAAATAACAACTACTCAAATGATATTTAGAATTTATGAGAGTCAAGGTATTAGACACCTACCTGGAGCCTAAGTACGTCATGGTGCCTTAATTTGTTGTCCAACTCTAATAGCCTTTCTTATATCAACATGATTACAATCCATCATAACCACACTAATATGAACTAAAGACTTTATTTTAAATCCCATTTAACTCAAGTTTATAAATCAATAACAAAGAAACTCATAGGATTTAATGTTCACTATTACTTTTCAAATATCATAACCATCTTTAAAGGTCTAAATCTACCATTTACTTAAGATATGTTCCTTCATTCAAACAATAATGCATAACAAAGCATTCAAACACATCAACTAACATCAACATATCCAAATCTAACTAATTTCCATACTTAACATATCCTTTTTTTCCTTAAATATAAGAGTTCATTAACCCAATCTTTTTTACCCAAGGTTATATCATTATATAACCTTGGTCGTTAGCATACTTTCGCATACCATAATGATTCTTATCATTCTTTTTTTTTATCAGGTATTATTGGCCAAAAATTAACATTTATGTTTACAAGACATCATTTCAATTTCATCATTCTAAAATTATTTTAATAGGTTTGAAGTCAGGTTTTAACATAATTGAAAACATCAAATCATACTTATGAAAACCAATTTTCCTACCTTTATCCCTATGTGACCGAAGGTTGTCAAGTTTCCCCAACCTTGGATTTCCTTCTAATTTCTTTCTAATTTACCAACATTAATACATTAATATACATTTTAACAATCACACAAATTCATTATATTACAATTCAATCCTCAACCACTCTTTTTTGGCTGAAACCTCACTTTCAAAGCATAAATGGTGGAATGGTCTCTTTAGGTATCTTAGGTTAACCTTTGTTTTTCATTATGAAAATTGATTCTAATGTGATTGAAACACATTCTAAAATATGTTTAAACACTAAAAAACACAAACTAACAAATTCATCTTTTTTCCCCTAACTTAGCTGGAATCATAAAAGACTATTTCCTTGAATTTCCATTTAATTCCTTAAAACTTCATTAAGTTAACCATTTAGACACCATACACAACAATGAATCAACAAAAATTCTTTATTCCTTTTTCTCACTTAGGTCGAACCTAGCTCCAAGTGATGGCATGGTTTCCTTTCAAAAAAATGTCACAATTCACACCTTGCCCATTTGTTTTTCATGCCCAAGAACATAATATTACATGAAAAACCTCATTCCAATCAATCCAACACATTAAACCCTAAGTTCCATAAAGCAAATTCAACATAACATGAATTAAAACATATTTTAAACTTCAATCAATTCTTAAATAAGGTTTCTTACCTCTTTTTAGCAACAAATCAAAGGTTTTGAACTTTCAACCCGATCTAACGGTCGGATTGAAAGTTATGTGTGATAGCATAAAATTAGTCGGTTTGTGATTTTTCATTAAAAATTCAAATTTTATTGTTCAATCCTTACGTGAATCATATCAATTATTCCTTTTAACCCTCAAAATCATTTTATTACATCAAAATATATTTATTTTATTTTTTCCCACTTTTATTTCTTCATCGGGTTTATTACTGTTTCACGATAACGTTACCAATTTTTTAATTGGAGCTTGCACCTTCACTCTTTCCTTTTTGTTGTGCTATTCTTTATTATAGTTTATTCTTTATTATTTCATTAATTATTTGAGATTATTTTCTTATTTTCCTTATTCTTTTATCCATCAAAACTCATTACCGGTTTAGCCGTCTTCATAAATTTTTAATTTATAACTATAATTCATGTAGGAACCCCATCTATACTTTTATATTTAATCATGGAGACCATTCTCTCCATTTCACTTCATATTCTCCATTATTTATATCGCTTAGTCAATTTTCTTTTCATTCCCGAGTTTCTATTACTCATCGAGTTTTTTCTACATTTGGTTTTACCTTTACATGGGGGTTTACAATCATATTTTATACAAATTAGTTTTTGACATAAATTATGACATCATCATCATCTACTATACATGCATATCCAATTTGTATAGGATCTTTTAACTAAAATATTAAGTTTATCTAGTTGAATGAAATTTTGGCAAAGTTTCCTCTACATGGGAATGCTATCTAAAATTTTATCCCGCATTCAAAATATCGTCAAACACATCACCAATTCACACCACATTCATTTCATTTAAACCATATTCATATGAAAGCGCTCTTAAGTGCACCAATTGTTATTTCCACAAAATACAAGTATATACTTTACATCATCAATTATAAGGGTTATAACATCACCGTATATTTTCAGTCATCCATACATTAAAGTAGCCATTTTTTAAAATATAACATAGTAATATCTTCACTTAAACATAGAAAACCAATATCTACATAATAGATATTAATACAAAATTCTACCTAATATAATATTATGACTAAAACTATGATGTCAGCCATCAAGGTTAGGGCAATATAAGCGAGGTACTTGCATGACACACACAAATATAGAATTTAATACATTCATAAGGTTTAAGTTGATAATTCACCTTGTTACTTAATTTAAGAAAATCCACGCAACTATTAAATCATTTTACGAATAGATATTAACCATATTTATCTATTTAATCCATATATAACAATTTATCTATGTCATTATACATTTTCATCCTTCACATATATCAAGTTCCTCGTATACTTGTTTGAAGAACAATACTTTATTAACATTCACCCTTACTAAAACACACTTTTTTAATCTCAAACCCATTCCCTAGGTCTGACTAGGACAACATCTATCATCCTCACCGCAAAGATTTATTCCTTATTTGATCATTTTCTCCGCCCCGAAGGCATAATTTAATCGATATCACCCGATATCATTTTCCCTACTTTAAAGGCACAATTCATTCAATATTTTTTTCCTACCCTAAAGACATAATTCATACGATATTATTTTTTCTATCTTGAAGGCATAATTTATTTGATATTATTTTATTGCTCTTAAAACATAATTCATAAGTTATCTTTTTCCCGACCCAAAGGCACATTTTATTCAATATCTTTTTTTGTATGACAAACACTTGTATATAGGCAATTTGTATTTTAACATATACAAAAATAAGTTGGAAAATTAAAGAGATAAAGGTGAACCCTTACTTGGAGCTCCTGTCGTATGTGTTTTTTTAAAAATGGATCTATTCCACACGTTTCCCTTATAAATTCCAAACGATAATAAATCAACATCCTATTTGGAAAAGCACATCTATATTCATTCATTTAGTAATCAATCTAGCTCAAGTACATAAGTACATGATTTTCATAAAATTAGCACAAACTTAGCTAATTTGACCATTACAACCATACACAAAATCATTATATTCTTTAACGATAACATAAGCATATTTGACCATTCATTCCATCAATATACATACATGCTATTAGGTTTAACAACCACAATACACATATATTATTTCAGCCATAACAACCCACACTCACACTCATTCATATTTATCATACAGTCCATAAATACACACATTTATGGTTGTCATTGTAGCCCGCACACACACCTATTCGGGCTATCATAACAACCATATTTTCCCACCCTCAGGCTGTTATAATAGCCTTTATCTTTCACATGTTTGGGTTGTTGTATCAACCCTAATTTCCCTATATTTAGGTTGTCGTAACAATCCATATTTTCATGAATTTAGGTTGTCTTAACAACCTATTTTTCCTACACTAGGGCTGTTGTAATAACTCTTATTTTTCAAGTTTTGGGATTGTTGTAACAACATTAAATCTCTATCATCTCAAATGTCATAACAAACCTTAATTATGCACCAAAACACTACCAAAAAAACTCTCATATGCTCATTGATTCATACAACACATCCTTAAAATCTAACAAAATCCCAAGTTTCCTTTACCCCCAATCTTAACCAACATATTTGGCCCAACAACACACACATACACACACACTTATATTCCAAACACAACAACTTATTTCATCAAACACATGGTATGCATTCTATCAAAATCACTTTTTACATAACAACACACTCACACACACTTATATTCCAAACACAACAACTTATTTCATCAAACATATAGTGGGCATTCTATTAAAATCACTTTTGACATATAATTTAAATCATTTCCACCTTCCCTGAAATACACTACACATAACTCAAACACAACATAACCATCCTTCAAGGGTTGAAATCAAGCTTAAACCATTAATTAAATATCATCATATAGTATTAATACAATTTCATGTCAAATTCCTACACTTCCTTCTTTTCCTAACATGGCCATAATAACTAAATTCAAGACAAACAAATTTTCAATATTTCCAACCAAATTCAAGAATTTTCTTGATGGATCGCACATAAACCTAATTTAAATAATACTCAAACCAAGCTAAAACTAGCCCAAACTAATTAAAAATAAAGAAAATAAAAAAGTATGAAACTTAAACAAGTATTGTCGCACAAAACAAATATAGATCAATAGCCCAACTAATTAAAATAAGACAATGTTAATTTTTCTCGTAATCTACTGGTAACATCAAAGCCCTGCTTCAAACGAATGGTTCTCTCTCATCTTAATGAATTAAAGGTGTGTCATATATAATTGGAAAGGTATGGAAGTTTAGTTTCCCACCCAACTAGAATCGCATCACAATTTGACCTATAGCTCTAGTTATGATCAAAATAATAGGGAAAGGTCAAACTATCCGATTTAAGTCTTTGTATCTCAATCCTTGTGTAATGGCCTTGGTTCCACCAACAAGACCTTCTTGAACATGAATCGGATTAATCTAGGTTTGCTCTTTATTATTTATTACCCTCTTGAAGTCCACCTTAGCCTATTTATTTCGAAGAAGTCCATTGAAAGCCTCTTTAAACCTCTTAGCCTAAGCCTTGTTACTTGACCCATTAGAACCTCCAATGGATCTTTTGGTGTTGTTTGGATCGCATCACTTTCCCCCATAAAATTTAAAAATAAGATTTCAAATTACTTGAGATTAAGCTCATTACCTCTGCCAATTTAACTCTAAATAATGAGTTCTTGATGTAGAAAACTTTAAAGTCCTTTCTCCCTTCACTTTACAGACTTTCTTTCTCTAACAACACAAAATCTCAATTTCTCTATAGGTTTTAAGCTAGGATTGCTTTTTAGTGAGTATCACATGAATTTCCACACTAACTTACTTTTCCTAGGATTTTCTATCTCCCATAATTCAATGATTTTTCTCAAATTTTATTTTTTAGGTTGGGAACTACACTATTAATGGGGTTTAAATTTATTAGGGTTGAGGTTTGCAACCTGGGTAGCTAAACATAAAATACTAGAGTAGTTGTTTGCTACGCATGAGGAGTCCTTTCAAATGTTATTTCTATTAGCTCTCAAAGTATTAGATCCATGTACAATTATCGATTAGGATCATAAGAAGGTTTATGATAATAAAGCAGTCGTTGGGAGTGTATTTTAGGCATTTGGAGCTTCAATTGATGGGCTTTAATATTATCATCCTTTGATTAGTATTGACGACACTCACTTATATGGGAAGTACAAGGTAACGTTGTTGATTGTAATTGCTTATGACATAAGTAATAAGGTTTATCCGTTATGTTTTGCTATGGTTAAAAATAGATAAATAATAATTGAAGATGGTTTTTAGATTTGTTTCATTGTTATGTCACTAGAGGTCACACCAAATTGTGTATTATATTAGACACACATACGGTGATTAAGAATTTTATGACATGGATATTTCCCAAACTAGTTGGGTATCATTCTTATCTTCCACGATACTTTGTCAATAATTCCAACACTTGTTTAAAAAATGATGCCTTGAAAATTATGCTACATAGGATGTGTCGAGAACCTTTGGAATAGGAGTTTGACACTTTTTATAATGATATGATTGAGAAGAACAATGCAATCAAATAATAGCCAGAAGTTAAACCTAAAGAGAAATAGACACTCTCGTATGATAATGGTTATTGTTATGGCATTATGACTAATAATTTGTTATAGGTTTTTAATAATATATTGAAATGTTTTTGTGGCTTACCTTAATGGTTATGGTATAGATGACTTATTTTTAGGTCTAATAAATATATTATTTACCAAGAAGCCGATGTTAAAAAATTCTTTAAGGCATGAGGTATTGTGGCCTCCAGCAGTATTTACTGAACTACTTGTTGATATAATAATATCATTAACACATGTGGCAAGTTTGTTTAATCTTGCAAGAGGCTTATTTCAAGTTGAGCTTAATAGTTGGTGTTTAAAGCAAAGTACATGAAATAATCAACATTGATGAAGGAAGTTGCAGTTGTGGTAAATGATAACTATACCATCGACCATGTTCACATCTTGTTATATGTTGTAGTTTGTGAAATATTGATCACGTTCAATTTGTTGACCTTTTTTCTATAATAAAATGTATAAAAAATGCATATACTCTTTATTTCTTATCCTCATATAAAACACTATTGTGGCCTGAATATATTAGGCTAATGGTATACAGATGTCCAACTAGATGGTGAGTGAAAAAAAGGTTAGAAGAGATCCGCTCATTTATATAATAAGATGGATGACAGAGAGAGGCAAACACAAAATAAATATGGCATATACAATCAATGGGGACATAACAGGAAAACATGTCAAACTAAACAACATATGTGAATATTTGCAGTTATATCAAATTATTAATATGAATTTATTTTTTTACATATACATAAATTAAGGTTTAATTTTATTTCAATATACTTATTTTGACAGGATTGCAAGGCAGACATGATTCAAACTAGAAAAAGTTCCTCAGCTTTTAGTAGTGCCGATCAACATGACAATTTATCATTATAGATAGGTCCCAATGACATGTTAGTTTTATACTTGCAGAACCAACATCACTCTAATAAGATTTGGAATGAGCATGTAAGTTGACTTGTATACAAATATAACACTCATATTTAAACTCATTATCATTTTAATAATTATGTATAAATTGATTGATTTTTAAAGTGATTATCATGTGACACATCGTTAACATGTCCTTATGGATTTGCATGAGTATGTCACTCGTATATTATTGAGGCTGATTTTTATGAGATTAGTATGCTTTTTGGCATCCATCTTGATCATAAATTGATTGGAGAATTAGTTGAGCGATGGAGATGCAAGATCCACATGTTCCACAACACCCATATTGTAGGATATCACCAAGTTAATTGCCATCTCTATAAATAGAGCCCCAATGACAGGACCTAAGGGATTATATAGTCATCTACTGAGTTGTGCCTCTAACCACTACTTTTAGATGCGACAACATTAAGAGGGCATGGCTAGACACTTATTTTAAGACCCCTTCAGAGGATACAATAGAGGATCAATTAATTATGTATGCTTGAACATAAATAATGTACATATTTTAGAGTATTATATTCATAGGAATTGCAAAAAATGCAATGCTAGTGTTCTTTCTTACTCTTTTAGAGAATTTTTAGGTCATTCCTAACTACAGCTAGGGGTGGCCATGTTTACATATCTATACCAATAGCTATGCAAATCATGTATAAGAAAAAAGACAAATAGTCATGTTTCTCTTATTCCTACATATATAATTATTTTAAATATTTTCAATGAACAATTTACTTTGTTAATATTGGTTTCTTTTTAAATACTACCTTAGAACTATCAATGTAAATACATAAGCCTTGATAATGAGAGCATCTCCATATTGCTCGTCTAGAGAGTTGGGGGAATAATTTTCTTGACATTGTTGCATAGAAGCAACTCTCTATAGGAGCTTAGGAATAATAAAATTTAATAAATTTTGAAAAACACGTTACATATATAAATTACATGTAAAATTTTACTAATTTTATGGCTTATCATGCTAGATGGTGTATGTTGGACATTTCACTTTAAATCCTACTCATGTTCACTAGTTTTATTGAAATGAGTTAGACGCATGACAACCTCACCATGTATGGGTTATAATTTTTTTTTTTGTTATTTGTGCCATTATTGTTTTAGTAGTGAATTGTTTTCTAATAGATAATTGTCTTGAATTAAGGATTTAATATTAGCATATTCATTGATATTCTGATAGGGAGATGATTTATGGCTAATGACACGATCAAAAGATTGATGTCTTATCCCAAGTGTAGGAGTGTACCGGGGTCGAACCACAAGGAGGTGAACTATATAAATTACAAATAATAAAATGATATTGATGTTGAAGAGAACTTTTGAGACGTGATATTGATGTGAGTATTAATCAAAGATAAAAGCAATTGTCAAGGTTAGAGGATCCACTAATAGTATTAGAAATAAGTATAGTATACACTTTTTTTATTAATCAACTGGAAATCACACACAAAGGAGGTTCCAATCGGATGATTTATTCTTAATAGTTTATTATAAATTTTTAACATGATCATATTAATTATCTTATTTTAGTAACACTATACTTTTAAATATTATCAAGAATTCATGATGTTAACTTCTGTTAACAATAAATCAAGTTCCTTTCATAGCACAAGTGTCGGTTATACCATACAGTAGGCTATGAAAAATGCCAAGTATTTGTTGTACCAATGATTGTACAACACAAATCTAGATTAATCATTTAACAAGTAAGGTATTAAGAATTAGTAAGATAAAAAGATAAGACATGTTAATAACAAACTTTCTTGGATATAAACATTGAAGTTCATGTTGAGTTTATATTATACATATTCTAACACCATTAGTGTAACATTTTCACCTTGATAAAATTAACTTAGCTAAACATTATGAAGAAGAGAAATATAAATAAACAA
Source organism: Populus trichocarpa (assembly GCF_000002775.5). Lineage (NCBI taxonomy): Eukaryota > Viridiplantae > Streptophyta > Magnoliopsida > Malpighiales > Salicaceae > Populus > Populus trichocarpa. Next base: position 8,053,277 of record NC_037299.2, on the reverse strand, counting down.
CATAAGAACATAAGTATAGTAAAGGAAATGAAAAGCATAAACAAGAGATTAAGAAAAATATAACATGAAATAAAACTTAAACATTACAAAAATATAAAGAAAGAAATAAAGAGCATGATCTTGATCTGAAAACCAAAAAGTCTAAATATATGGTAAATGCCACCTTTTATAGGCTAAAATTCGAAATTATTGATTTGATGACTAATTATTGAGTGAGAGGCCACCTTTTGACTTGGTGACAACCATTATCTTCTTGTCTGAACAAAACGTCATTGCTAACATCATAATTTGAACAGATAGTCTTCATGGAAGTTCTAGGCATTTGTCTCAGCTTTCCAACAAGACATGAATAAGCTCATTTCGACTTTTAGAACTCGAGATATGTGCTGAACACTGAACAATGTATGGGTTGCAGGACAGATTCCGACTTTTCTTTTGTTGCTACAATTTGAACTTGAAAACGGTCGTTTTGAATCTTGGACTGTTCATGAAAGTTTTAGGCCTATGTCTTAGCTTTTCATTCATATAAACCAAACCTAAATCCATGTTCTACAGCTCCAGTTATGATCCAATAACCGAATAATGTTCCAGTTTGAATTGAACCAACATCTCTTATTTAAGCTTAGCCCTCTCTTTGTCTTTTCACTTTCAATAGTTAAACAAATCAATCAATCATTTGAATTGTGAAACATGCCTGTATTTGAAATGAGCATTTACCATAAATTAAAGATTTCTTATGTTATTAAACTTGTTTATAAAACATGCTCAAGTTAGGGAATTTAATGATAATTTGAGTGCAATATGATGATATAAAAACTTGATAAAAATGCACTTTTAAGTACTAATCAGCTAACACAGGTCTCTACTGCATTACTTTGATATCGTTGAGATACATTGCCCTATCAAATAATACGACAATTTGGATTGTCTCAACACATCCCAGATTATATTGATACTAGTAACAAGTTGCATGGTATTAGTCGTTTGGGTAAGCGGGAAAGGAATAGGTTGGTGATTGATGTAGCTTGCCTAAATATTTGGCATGCTAGAAGAGATTGAATATTTTTGGAGTGACATCCGATAATTGATATAGAAAACTATGTGAGATGGTATTTGCTTATAACACACCAGTTTATTATACATACACATCATATTGCACTCAAATTGATTATATCTTAGATAACGAGGCCCATAATGCATTGAATTATATGGACACTTCGGGAAATGTAATATGATGATATAAAAACTTGATAAAAGTACACTTTTAAGTACTAATAAGCTAACACAGGTCTCTATTGCATTACTTTGATATCGTTGAGATACATTGCCCTATCAAATAATACGACAATTTGGATTGTCTCAGCACATCCCAGATTATATTGATACTAGTAACAAGTTGCATGGTATTAGTTGTTTGGGTAAGCGGGAAAGGAATAGGTTGGTGATTGATGTAGCTTGCCTAAATATTTGGCATGCTAGGAGAGATTGAATATTTTTGGAGTGACATCCGATAATTGATATAGAAAACTACGTGAGATGGTATTTGTTTATAACACGCCAGTTTATTATACCTACACACATTTCCCGAAGTGTCCATCTAATTCAATGCATTATGGGCCTTGTTATCCAAGATATAATCAATTGGTATGTGATAGTTTTTTTATATAACATTTATTAAATATCTTGTTCATATTATTATAGATGATGAGTACTAAATTTTTTTTATGTATATATTAGATGTATTGTTTAATACGAAAGGCTCGAAGAGCAACAACCGAGCTCCATGAAGAAGGTGATGAGATAAGATGTGCCTTGGTCAACGATAAGCTCAATTTATGTTGTGGTAGACTTCTAGAAGTTAGGGAGGTTAAGTGTTTCAAAGCAGCATTAACAAATGATGAGATCACTTTTCATGATTGGGGACGTGTAAAAGGGGAGGCAAGTCCATCTACAAGCGATTCAAGCCTATTCACAAGCGTTCTAAGCTCATCTACAAGATGAGGTGATTTTTGTGTTGACCCCTCCATGAGCACTATAGGCATGTCTACGAGTTGGGGTGGTGTAGGCCCATCTACGAGCGCTCCAAACCCATCCACGAGCCGAGGCAAGTTTTAGATACAGTTATAATATATGCTTTAATATTATAAGAAATATGAATTTAATTTAAATTTAATAAAACATCATGTGAATTGTGAATTGAAAATAATATTGATTTTGAAATTTAAATTTTTAGATTAGTATTTTTTTTTTTAGCAGAGGGGTTAAAAGGTTTAAAAAAAAATTCTATCTATTTTTTTTAATAAGTTGAATATAATATTTATGATTCAGGAGTCACAAATATGATATTTTTTTTTAAATAGTAGATTAAATTATATTATTTTTAAAAATATTTTTTAAAAGTGTTTTTATATTCTCTTTTAATAATTGTTTTTTAAAATCATTATATTGTATTCAACCACACGGCCCCCTCGCAGGCATAAAAAAGTTTTCTCGACTTCCCAGGCTACTGTTTACTTTTTTTTGTTTTAAAGGGCAAAGGCAAAGATGATGGAGAAATGAATAGTAAATTGGTGTAGAAAGAACAAAAAAGCACTCACAAGCCGACACCAAACTGGGCCACCTCCTCTCCACAATCTACTGTTTCTGTCTATTTTTTTCTTGTCTATAATCGATAGCCACCCCATTTGCATTTGCATCACTCTCTCCTGTACCGTACTCCCCCCCCCCCCCCCCCCCCCTCTCTCTCTGTAAACTGCAACCTTTCTCTGTCTGCCGTTGATATCTCTGAAGCTCTTTCCCCATTGTTCAATCAATAATGGCTGTTTTAGTGCTTGCAATACTCATGATGGCCATGGCTGGTCGAGCAAGTGAGTTATGGCATTATCCATTTTCTTTTTCTTCTTCTTCTTCTTTTTTTTTTTTCCTGTTTCGGTATCTTTTTTTTTTCTCTCCTGACGGCCAAAGCCACAACCCATAAAACTAATCCAATTTTAGACTAAGGATATCTTCTTTTCCTTTTAACTTTTAATGGTTGTTTCCTAATAACTTTCTTTTTGGAAAAAAAAGGGTTTTTTTTAGGTTTTTTTTTACTTAATGCAAGTTTATTTTTGTCCATTATGTTTTCACATGTATACTCTAGTTGGTTTTAAGCAATGCAGCTTTCTGTATGTTTGTAACCATGGAACCTCCTCTTTCTTCTCCTTTTCTTCCTTCTTTGTGATGGACTAAGGCCTGATTATTGTTATTATTATTATTTCTAAAGTCCACCTTCTTTAATTTTACTAGATGGGATGCTACTGTTTTCATCGTTTCCTTTTTCTAACCTTTTCTTCTTCTTCTTCTTCTTCTTCTTCTTCAAATATTGCTTTTGTTAGGCTGCACATGGTGCGTTTGCAAGGAAATGGGCACCCCAGTCCTCCAGCAGACTCTAGACTATGCTTGTGGAGCTGGGGCTGACTGTGTTCCTATCCATCAAAATGGTCCTTGTTTCCTACCTAACACTGTCAGAGCTCATTGCAATTATGCTGTCAACAGCTACTTCCAAAAAAAGGGTCAGGCTCAAGGCGCTTGTGATTTCAAAGGCGCTGCTATGGTTTCTGCATCTGATCCTAGTAAGCCATTCCCCAAATCTCTCACATATATTTTATAGTTTCCTTGTAATATATATGGACTAATTACTTTTCACCGTTTTTTTAATTTTTTTGGGTAATTGATTTAGGCATTAACGGCTGCTCTTACCCTTCCAGTGTCAGGTACTTCTGCTTTAATTAACTCGTAGAAGTTTTGCTATTCAACTTCTAATTTTTTTAAAAGCAATAAAATGTGATGTCAGATGAGGTCTGACGTATTTCAGGCTATTGATCCATTGGTGGCCATAACTTGTACTACAAGGATTATATTTTTGGGTTTTAAAAGTTATTTTTTAAAAAATATTTTTTTATTTTAAATTAATTTTAAAAAAATATTATTTCTATAGAATGCGAAATCTAGATATCATTTGCTGTGGCAGAATGGTTTAAACTGTCTTTCCTAGTAGATTATTTATTTGTTTATTGTGAATAACTAAGTTCAGGAAAGTTTAAGATGCTTAACAGAGCTGAATGCTAAAATTTGAGTCTAATGTTTATTCGAGACAAATAGGATCTAAAAATGTAGAAATAAGAAGACAATGAATGATCTAGGAGAAAGCTATCCTCTTTTAGTTTATGCTGTTTTACTTGGACTCCTTTACTAGTACACACATTTTTTGAGTTCTTCCTTCGAGGGAGAGCATTTTTCCTTCAGTACTTTAGAAAAGCTTGGTGCTTGCTGGAATTTCGAGTGTCTATCAACTGTTTTCTAGGCATCCTTCTTTTCTTTATAGCTGGCCGAGGAAAAATAGCTTCTACCAAAGAATTTGCCGTCTCCATATTTTTTCTTTCAACTGTTTGTAGCTTTTTGTTAGCAATGGTGTGTTTGATATTGCGAAGCAACTTTAAAAAAATAGTATTAATTTAATATTTTTTCAAATAAAAACACTCAGAAACAAAAATTAACACTCCCCCCCCTCACAACCCTTGTTTTGTTTTCTCGCAAGCCTCACCTTTGATCATTTTTCAAGCTACTCTTTTAGCTTTGATAAAAGGATGGTGATACTGCAATATTTCAGATCTAAAGCCCTCTAATAAAGCTATAATGTCACTGGAGCGTAATGGATAAGGACATTGTGAAAGATGCATTCCCTACAAGGACAATAATGTACCTTAAAAACACATCACCTCATTAATTCCTTTTCTAAGCTCGCCATCATCCATGTAATTCATAAACTGGCATATCGTTTAAGTTTTTTAAAAAATAACTTAAATAGTTAATAGTCTATAATGCTCTGATGAATTATGTTCTTAGCTCTTATTAATATAGTTTTATATGTAGTGTAAATATACGTTCTAGAGGAGCGCCAAATTATTAATATAGTTTTTTAAATAGTGTAAAAATACGTTCTTTACCTTGTGTTCATTCCAATATAAAAGAAATCATTTTCATAATACTTTAATATATTTAATATTAATATTTTTCGTATTTATTTCTCAAGACTAAATAATTAGTTTTTTTATCTTTTGATATGTGTTTGCCTCTCCTATTGAAAATGTCCTAAGATGATTTCTATGGTGGGCCATAATGGTTATGATTTTCAAATATAAAACAGCATCAAAACCTTGGGATGGACATTATATTTTTGAGATGTGAACCAACTTTTGAATTCTGGGATGTCTTGAGAGATGTGTATGCATGTGTGGCCCCACAGTTCTAGGGTGGCTCCTGTCACCACCAGCTGTACGGAGCAATATATTTGTCGCTGTTTCGAAAAAGTATCAATTTAGTTCACCACAAATTCTTGCACTACTCGTATTCATGATAAGTAGACAACAGCAGGAGAAAATAGTGTGGTTGAGCTGTATGCGTTCACTTGTACCTTCCTGATTATAGAATGAGTGAATGCAGTAGTGAAGCAAGAAACGATAGGAAAAGGGGGGGGAAATTCTTGAAGACTAACAACTTGAACTCCTGTTGTTGGAGGGAACGTTACGCACAACTTAGCAACATGACATTAATGTTGTGGTTTATGCCTAACCACCCATCCCTGATTATATACGACGAGAGGGTAAATGTGAGCATGTTTAGATTTCTTCCATGTTCAATTGTCATAAAGATCCACCCACTACTGAATGCCACGTTATGATTTTAAAATCTTGCTTCTAATGTTGTGATGCTCCCTGTATTTGAGAGACTGTGCTGGTGATTTTGAGAGAATATATGTTGTTTTATTAAATAATTTTGTCGATGACAAGAATAATTATGTTGATTTATTGTAAATTGTTTGTTAAATATGGCTGTCGTCACATGCTAATGTTTCTAATTCTGAATGTAATGTTCCTTTTCTTCCTATTTCCTATCGGCCAACAAAAGTCTAAAACATGGCAGATTAAATGCTATGCCTGTATTTCAAGTTCCTGAATTTTTATGTGGGAAGTTGAAACATTTTAAAACAAAATGCCAGCCTGATTTTTTGTTAAGAGAATACGCAGAGGATAGGGGAAAAAAGAAGGGCTAAAAACTCTTAAGTTAGAGTCCATCTTTGTCGAGAATTCTTTGTTATGGGATGATATCACTGTCAGGATTCAAAAATTATCTGCTGACCTTCTTTTTGTCCAGCGCTGCGGGCACCGGCACAACTCCAACTCCAGTCGGTACAACTCCAACTCCAGTCGGCACAACTCCAACTACTCCGGTCACCACAACTCCAACTAACACCACACCCTCGACCGCAACCCCATCTACCACCACCACTCCGTACACTGCAACACCTACTGGAGTGCTAGGAGGGATTGGCACTGGTGTAGGTCCATCAGGAGCCGGAATAAACACAGACATCACTGATGCTGGATTCAGACTTGAAAACACTGGCTTGTTCTCATTCTTTATAACCGTTGTGGTGTCCAGCTTGATGTTTTGGTGCGGTTGAAGGTGCAGGGCTGTGACTCTGATTGTGGCGCAGTGGTGGGGTATGCTGGTAACAGGCGATGCTGGATATCAATGTGCATAAGTGGGTATGCATGTGATTCTGTTCTTTGTTTATCTAAAGACATGCTAGCTAAGTTTTTGTTTGTTTCTACTTTTCTACTTGGCCAAAATGATAGGCTTTCTAATCCTCTTGGACGTGGTTAATTCTGTGGTTGCTGCTCTATCTGTACCATTTCCCCTGTTTTGTACATCTAGATTTAGATCTGGAAAGCGGTAATTTATTAATGTTCTCGAGACTCTGGCACTCCCCAAGAATTTTAATTCTGTTCCTTTTCATGTAATTTTTCTACGACTCACATACAATTATTTTCTATAATAAATTAAAACTAAAACATATTAAACCATGTTATTATAAGTATGATGAAGAAAAATCATATTCTAATAACCAAATAGATACAAGATGAGCTATGCTATCACTTGAGTGGAATAAAATCTGGACTTTATACCACTACTTGTTTTTTTCATATAAATAATTATATATGTTAACAATAAAGGGAATACTTTACTTCCTCCGGCGTCACCTTTCGCTGTACTCCTTCCGCGTGGGTTCTAGCAAAGCCTATAGCTTTTGAAAACATTCTTCTCAAGTTGGCGGCTATGTTCAATAGACCAAGCTTTTTATTCTTATTACCATGTCTTTGTACAATATATTTATTTATCTTGTTTATAATATAATATTGTTGATCTAATAGATAATTTGATGATCAATCGTATCATCCCATTGGTCGATTACTTGATTAATATGCCATTTATTACTATTATAACTTAATCCTAAGTGAAAGAAAATGGTAGTCTTTTTTAGTTGAACGAAATATGGAGTGTTTAGCTTGAAAGGAGAATAATGTCAAAACTACAAAATACAAAGAAAAGAAAGCAGTAGAAAAAAGTTATGAAGAAAAGAAATAAACTGCCATAAGCAAAAGAAAGCAAAAAGTAATAGAATGCTGTGAATAAATTGTGTATGTTGGGTTGATCATTCTTTTAAGCTGTTGAAAACTTATTTATAGTGTTACAAATATAGAATTTTACAGACATAAAATCTTTATTTTATACAAATTATTTATAGTAGATAAAGATTGTTATAACCTTAATCCTAGTACAATTTATACTTCTTTACTCATGTTCATCGTTTTAACAGTCATTTGTACTCGTATCATTCTATAATACTCATCCGTTGTTATACTAAAGACTTTTTTTTTTCTATATGCTTGTATCATTCTATGATACCCACCAGTTATTATACTGAAGATTTTTTTTTTTTCTATATATGACTTGATTAATTGATTGTTTAATGTGAATCATAGTATCTTAGATGACAGTCAATTTCACCCTTTTTTATTGTTGATGGTCGACTTCAACTTTCTTCATTGGTTTGCTTGAAAACTAACAATGAATAACAACTATTCTTAATTACACAACACATGAATGATTTATTTTTTATATAAACAATGCTCTCAATATTCATTTATTTAAGATACATGAAGAAATATCAATTTGCCTTTTATGTTTAAATCGATCGAAACTTTTTTCATGAATGACGCGACAAATCAAGCATTATTCTTTCAAAATAACAACAATATTTCATTGTCTAACATGTTAGTTAATTAATCAATTTCAAAATAAAATGTTTTCTAGCTTTTAAGTGTGATGCTTAGGATTAAAATAAAAGTTATGTTGAGTTGAAATTAATTTATCAATTCAATCAATTAACTACCATGTTCTTCCATCTTCTTCGAAAAACCCTCAATTCTTCTTAGCATAAACCAAAGATTTCCATAAAAAGATAAACTCTAAGCTTACTTGTCTCTTCAAACACAAAAAGGCATGTTTAAGCCCTATATAGCAAAAACCTTCTTTTATTTCTCGCTTCCAAAACTATGCATATTGTATCCCCAATGTACAATGGTTTATCATCGACAATGTTTAAAAAAGCATATCTAAAGAATGTTTGGGTCCATACTAAGAATAAATTCATCAAGAAATAGATAGCTTGTTCATCTTAGATGTAGAGAGAGGCTTCTACTCTAGGATAATCATGTGAACATCAACATGTGGAAGAAGTTCATCCTAACATGGCTTATTGTTGTCACTCTAGATTACATCAAGTAGTTAGATAGAATGCAACAAAACTTTAGTGAAGAATGAAGATGCTAGAAGATTTTTTACGCCATCTAACTATCTAGGATTAACACCAAGCCTAACAAGAAGATGTCGGCAGCTTTATCCTCTCTTTTTTGTTGAAGTCAAATAACGTCTTTGTATTCAGGTATAAGATGTAAACCATAACTCTATCATGTTGTTTGGAACCATATGAATTGAATTGAATTCATATAGTTAAATCTATTCTTGTGTTTGGAATCTTTTTAAGGGCGTTGGTTTCAATCCATAAGGTTATATCAATTCTTGTATTTGAAACCTTTTTAAGGGTGTTGGTTTGAATTTTAAATTGAATTCAATTTTTAAAAAAAGAAAGAAGAAAATCAGAAAAGAAACCCTCTGATTTGCTGTAGTAATTCAATTCAAATCAATATTGAAAATTATTTTTAAAAAATACCCCTTTTTTTCATTCTAAAACCCTTACAAAGTAACTTTTAATTCTCTGCCAAAACCCCCACTTTCTTTCTCGTTTCTTCTTATTTAACAAAAGCTTTGGCTCAAGAATATATATTTATGGTATCTTTATGAGTTGTTAACATTATCAAAATTATGTTAGTCATTGATTTCTCCATTTGGTAATATGATTTGTGTTGGATTGATATTAATTTTATTTAAGTCTGATTTGAGTAAAATGTTATAATTTTTATTGGAATATTTCTAGAATCTTCTATCTGATGCTTCTTCGGCCAAATACTTATATAAATATATATTTATTTTTTTCAATAAATATTTAATGTGAAATAGGTCTATTTATTTCTTTTTTAAATGTCTATATTTTATGATATTTTAAATAAATATAAGGGTCATTGTAACAGAAAAAAATATTTATGAATTAAAGGAAAAATAGTCAAGATTGTCAATTCAATTCATTTCTACAAGTGATGTAACCATATTATTCGATAGTTTCACCCACATCTACCTAATGTTTTGTCCATGTTTTATATATAAAATGCCTTGATATTCTTTGTTTTATGTTTTGAAGGCACTTTTGGATGAAAGATGCAAAAGGGAGTAAATTGGAGGTAATTGGTAGATTTGACGTTCAGTCAATGTTTTGTGCAGAGCGTAAGTTCTAGAGATCGAAATGAAGTGATTCCAGTGGAACTAAAAAGCTAACATCCATACCTTTCTGGAAATGTAATGCAAGAAAAATAAAAAGAGAAAGATCATGGAAATCACATCCTGCAAAGTCAAATCTCGCATTCTGCCAGTGTTGACCTTTGGCCATTAAACATTTAATATCTGGAGCTACAGAAGTCCAATGGATGCAAACTCAATTTCATTGGATTCCTGACTTAAAGACCTATCAAAGTTCAAAATTTCAGCCAAAACCGATGTCATATGAGGGAGATATGATTTTTCAAAGATGACAACTGAATTCTGCCAGCAAACAGGTTTCGTGAAGAAACAAGTCCAAACTACATTCCGAAGCATCTAAACCGACATCCAAGTTTTTATATCAGCAATTTAGCTCCTCCAAGTCAGAGCTTGAAGATTTTATGCAAGACTATTTCTTCTTTTAGGAAAAATAATTATTGAAGTACTTAATGTAAACTGTCAACTCAAGGAAGGACTATTTTGTAAAATAGAGACTAGGGTTTCTTAGCATATAAAAAGAAAGAGAGAAGGAGGCAGCAGCCAGCAGAAAAGAGGGAGAGCAGAAGGAGGCAGCAGCCAGCAGAGAATAAACACAAATTCTCTCCTCTACAAACCCAAAAATCATGCTCTTTTCATTCTTTAGAAGTAGTAGTTCAATAGTTATGCAAGGCTAAGCTCTTTTCTTGGTTGCAAGGACACAACAAACCTTCGGATTTCAAGAACCGTGAGATTTATTCTTCCTTTTATTTTCAGTTTATGTTATGAATGAGTATGATTGTTTTCCTATGCATATTTCCTATGATTGTTGTTGATGATTGCTAGAGCGGACTCTAAGTTATTGTTGTGAACAATCTATTGCTAAGTTTAATATCAAAATCGGAGTTGTGATATATGAACTTGTGAAGCAACTAAGCTTGATAACTGTGGCGGAACTACGTTATTGAACTTAGGGAGAACATTTGAACAAAGTGACACAAGCTGCGGACAGCTTGTATGTTAATCTTGATGAAATTATCTAGTTCTTAAAGCTACCATTAAATTGAATCATTAGTGCGGACACTTTGATTGTTTGTTGGTTAGGATTAGTTATACGGCGGATCCGTTAATTAATCAACGTTAAGAAAAGATAAAATTTCAGAACATAAACTGCAATTTTCGTTTCAAGGATCGGTTCTAATTTCCGTTGGTGGATGTGTGCTTGCGACCAAGGTTTGTTTTCTTGATAAGTTTCGGTTTTAATTGATTTTGTTTGCTAGTTTAATTGCTGCCATAGTTTAGATAATCACAAACCAAATCCCCCCAATTACATAACGTACAACATAAAAATCTGACTTGAAACTTCCTCGTGGGATCGACCCCTTGCTTGCTCTATACTATCTTGTGTGTTGTGTTTGAAGCTATGGTAATTAATTTGTGCGACCGCGACATCGCAACAAATTTTGGCGCCGTTGCCGGGGAGGTAATTTTAGTTGATTCTTGTGCTTGTACTGTTATTTTTATTTGCTGTGATTCAAAAAAAAAAATAGAGAAACAGAATTTTTGCTTGCGACGGTACTGTTCACTTGCGGCAGCGGTACTGTTCAAAACAGAGTTTTTGGTAGAATTAGGTATCAGCCTTTTGTTTCCTGAAGGGAAACGACGTTCTGAACAGGACTAGTGATATATCACTAGCCCCATCCTATTGAGGCCAAATTCCGCTGTTTTCTAGTGTTTTTAGGCAGTTTTAGTTTTCTACCGTAGGATTTTCGTACAATTTGCATTGTTTTCGATCTCTTGTGTGGTTACTTTCTTTTGAGTTTTCTTAGCAATTTATGCCTGTGACCCGTTCTACTAATCAAATTCAAGTGCAGGTTGATCTTGAAATAGAAAGCACTTTACGTAGGTTAAGAAAGGAAGCTCGCCTCAACACCATGGCTATTGCACGACAACAAACACTCAAGGAGCTTGCTGCTCCTAACGTGGAAAATCAACCATTGTGCATAAACATTGACAATAATGTAAACTTTGAGCTCAAATCTGGTTTTATACATTTGTTACCAACATTTAATGGTCTTGCAGGAGAAGATCCTCATACTCATCTCAAGGAGTTCCATATGGTTTGTGTTGGCATGAAACCGAATGGAGTTGATGAAGAACAAGTTAAGTTGAAAGCTTTCCCTTTCTCTTTGAAGGGGGCAGCAAAGGCATGGCTTTTCTCTATTCTCCCAGGATCTATTGGAACTTGGAATGCTATGAAGAAGATTTTCCTTGAGAAGTATTTCCCAGCATCTCGAGTTGCCAACATAAGGAAAGAAATATGTGGGATTCGGCAATCTCATGGAGAGACACTCTCCGAATATTGGGAAAGATTTGAGCAACTCTGCATTCAATGTCCTCATCATCAAATACCCGATCAGCTGCTCATTCAATATTTCTATGAAGGATTGATGCCTACTGACCGTAGTATCATTGATGTTGCAAGTGGAGGCGCATTGGTGGATAAGACACCTGAGGCTGCATGCCAATTGATCTCAAACATGGCAGCCAACTCAAAACAATTTGGCACTCGTGGAGACTTCTCCAACAAACGAGTAAATGAGGTAAGTATTTCTAACCTTGAAAATAAAGTTAATGATCTTACTTCTCTTGTGCGTTCTTTGGCTTGTGGAAATGTGCAGCAGGTGAAAGTTTGTAGCATATGCTCCTTACAAGGACATGCTTCAGATATGTGCCCAACAATGCAAGAAGACTACATTGAACAAGCTCATGCAATTGATGGAACATTCAACGGACAGCCCCAGCGTAAATATGATCCCTTTTCCAACACGTACAATCCCGGATGGAGAGATCATCCCAACTTACGCTACGGCAACCCATCCCAACAAGGCAATCAAACCCGACAGTTCCATCCCCATGGATTTCAATCCCAACAGAATTATCAAGCAAGACAACCTCCTTCATTCACAAACTCCAATGTTGTGGGGTCGTCACCCAATGATGATCTTCGTGAAATGATGAAAACTTTGGCTTCTAATACTGTTACCTTGCAACAAAATGTCATGACTTTTCAACAGGAAACAAGGTCAAGTATTCACAACTTGGAAAAGCAAATGGGGCAAGTAGCTTCAAGTGTAGGGAAATTGGAAGCACAAATGAATGGAAAGTTGCCCTCTCAAGCATTAAATCCAAAAGAGAATGTTAGTGCAATCATGTTGTGAAGTGGGAAAGAACTTGAAGAGAAAAGGTTGAAACAAATTGAGATGGAGGAAGAAGAAGAGATAGAAACTGAATTGAGTACAAAGAAGGAACATCCTCCTCCTCCACAAACTGAAATAAAGACCAACACTCCAAAGGTAACTCCTCACTCAATTAATTCCAGTTTTAAAACAATTCCACCCTTTCCTGTGAGTTCTTCTAGGTCAAAGAAAGAAGACAAAGAAAAAGAGATTTTAGAGGTTTTCAAGAAAGTAGAACTCAACATTCCTTTGCTTGATGCTATCAAGCAAATTCCCAAGTATGCCAAATTCTTGAAGGAGTTGTGTACTACCAGAGAGCTTTCAAACTAAAAGGTCATGAAACGGTAAGTATGGGTGAAGTTGTATCTGCCATTGTTCAAAAGAATCTGCCTTTGAAACAAAAAGACCCAGGTGCGTTTACTATCCCATGTGTTATTGGTAATGCTAGTTTTAAAAGAGCTTTATGCGATTTAGGTGCATCCATTAGTGTTATGCCCAAACATGTTTATGATTCTCTTAGTCTTGAGCCTTTGAATAAAACTAGCATTGTAATACAACTTGCGGATCGTAGTTTTGTTTATCCACTTGGTGTGATAGAAGATGTCCTAGTCAAGATTGATAGTTTGGTTATTCCATGTGATTTTTATATTCTTGATATGGAACATGATTCTTATGATTCATCAACCAGCACTCCTATATTGTTTGGGAGACCATTCTTGAAAACCGCCAATGCAAAGATTGATTGTGGTAAGGATACCTTGTCTATGGAGGTAGGAGATGAAAAAATTGAATTCAATTTTCATGATGCAATGAAATATCCTTATAGCAATGTTTATTCTATCACATGCTATGACCAAATTGATAAGTGTGTGCAGCAAGTTTGTGATTTTGATTGCGAAGATGGATTAAGCATAGCTTTGAGCTATGGCTATGATTTCACCAAGATAGAAGAGATGGAGAGGCACGTGTGTGTTCCCCAAAACGTGCACGAATCAGTATTGGCCTTACAAGCTTTGCAAACCATTCCCCATGGTAATGTCTTTGTTGATTTAGTACTCTCACATAAAAAGCTTTTGCCATTTATTTTACAGGCCCCCGAGTTAGAATTAAAACCTTTGCCCGATAATTTGAAATATGTATTCATTGGCGACAACAATACACTTCCCGTTATCATAGCAAAAGGTTTGACAAGAATGCAAGAGGAAAAACTTGTGAAGTTGTTGTGTGATCACAAGACGGCCATTGGATGGACTTTGGCCGACATCAAGGGCATTAGTCCCTCAATGTGTATGCATCATATACTATTAGAGGACAACGCAAAACCAACAAGGGAAATGCAAAGGAGGTTGAACCCGCCTATGATGGAGGTAGTGAAAGCTGAAATTTTAAAACTGTTAGATGCAGGAGTCATTTACCCCATCACTGACAGTAAATGGGTCGCGCCAATCCATGTGGTGCCCAAAAAGACAGGAATCACGTTGGTGAAAAACAAAAATGATGAGCTCGTTCCTACTCGCATCTCGAGTGGATGGAGAATGTGTGTTGATTACAGAAAGCTCAATCTTTCTACACGCAAAGATCATTTCCCATTATCATTCATGGATCAAATGCTTGAACGCCTAGCAGGTAAGTCTTTTTATTGCTTTCTTGATGGATATAGTGGATACAATCAGATTGTTATTAATCCTGAGGATCAAGAAAAGACTACATTTACATGTCCATTTGGTACATATGCATATAGGAGAATGTCTTTTGGTCTCTGTAATGCTCTTGCAACTTTTCAAAGATGCATGATGAGTATTTTTTCTGACTATGTTGAAAGAATAATCGAGGTTTTTATGGATGATTTCACGGTGTATGGTGATTCTTTTGATAAATGTCTAGAAAATTTATCTTTAATCTTGAAAAGGTGCATTGAAACTAACCTTGTCTTGAACTATGAAAAGTGTTATTTTATGGTAGAACAAGGAATAGTTCTTGGGCATGTTGTGTCTTCACGTGGATTAGAGGTTGATAAAGCTAAGATAGATGTTATTTCATCATTGCCTTACCCCTCATGCGTGAGGGAAGTTCGTTCTTTTCTAGGCCATGCAGGTTTCTATCGACGCTTTATCAAAGATTTCTCGAAGATTACAGCACCCTTGTGCAAACTATTAGCCAAAGAAGTGGATTTTGTGTTTGATCAAGCATGTAAAGATGCCCATGATGAGCTTAAGAGACGTGTCACATCTGCCCCTATCATCCAACCACCAAATTGGGATGAACCTTTTGAGATAATGTGTGATGCGAGTGACTATGCGGTAGGAGCTGTGCTTGGGCAAAGAATTGGGAAGAATTTGCATGTTATAGCCTATGCTTCTCGCATGTTGGATGGAGCACAATGCAATTACCATACAACTGAAAAGGAACTTTTTGCAGTGGTGTTTGCTCTTGAAAAATTCAGGTCATATCTACTTGGTACAAAAGTCATTGTTTTTACTGACCATGCAGCTCTCAGGTATCTTTTGAAGAAGAAGGAGTCCAAACCAAGACTGATTAGGTGGATCTTGCTTTTACAAGAATTCGATCTTGAGATCAAAGAGAAAAAAGGTGTCGAAAACCATGTGGCTGATCACTTGAGCCGACTGAGGACCGAGGATACACAGATCGAAACAATAAGAGAGACATTCCCTGATGAGCAGTTGTATATGTTGCATTCCTCTACAAGACCATGGTATGCTGATTTGGTAAACTATTTAGTCACCAAAGAATTCCCTCCAGGTTTGTCTAAACCCCAAAAAGATAAGTTACGAGCTGATGCTAAATATTATTTTTGGGACGATCCTTACCTTTGGAAATTTTGTGCGGATCAAGTAGTTAGGAGGTGTGTACCACAAGATGAATTTCATTCCATTCTCACTTTTTGTCATTCTCATTCTTGTGGTGGGCATTTTGGAGCAAAAAGAACAGCCCACAAGGTACTTGAAAGTGGTTTCTATTGGCCTTCTATTTTTAAAGATGCATATCACTTCTGCAAATCATGTGAAAAATGCCAAAGAACAGGTAATATCACTCATAAGAATCAAATGCCTTTAACAAATATTCTCGTAAGTGAAATTTTTGATGTTTGGGGTATTGACTTTATGGGTCCATTTCCTTCTTCATTTGGCAATCTTTATATTCTTCTTGCTGTTGATTATGTGTCCAAATGGATTGAGGCGAAAGCCACACGAACTAACGATGCTAAGGTTGTTTTAGATTTTGTCAGGACTCACATATTTGACAGGTTTGGAATCCCTAAAGCTATCATTAGTGATCGTGGCACTCATTTCTGTAATCGTTCCATGGAAGCATTGCTACGCAAATATCATGTGACTCATCGAACTTCCACAGCATATCATCCTCAAACGAATGGCCAAGCTGAAATTTCAAATCGAGAAATCAAGTCCATTTTGGAGAAAACAGTGCAACCTAACCGGCGAGATTGGAGTCTACGTCTTGGAGATGCACTTTGGGCTTATCGGACTGCTTATAAATCACCTATAGGAATGTCACCTTATAGAATGATTTATGGGAAAGCATGTCATCTACCGGTGGAGCTTGAACACAAAGCTTTTTGGGCCATTAAACAATGTAACATGGATTATGATGCTGCTGGGATTGCAAGAAAACTACAACTGCTAGAGTTGGAAGAAATTCGAAATGATGCTTACGAGAATGCAAGGATTTACAAAGAAAAGACTAAGAATCTTCATGACCGAATGCTTACAAGAAAGGAGTTTCATGTTGGAGACAAAGTCCTTCTTTATCATTCGCGTTTGAAACTTTTTCCTGGAAAATTGCGCTCTCGTTGGATTGGACCCTTTGTTGTTTCTAATGTTTTTCCTTATGGTGCAGTTGAAGTTACAAGTTTAGACACCAACAAAGTACTCAAGGTCAATGGGCATCGTTTAAAACCTTTCTATGAAGGTTGGACGGCAGAACTCACCGCTTCTGTAGAGTTAGCTGAACCAATCTATGAAGAATGAGCATGCCACATGTCAAGCCAATGACATAAAACAAAAGCGCTTACTGGGAGGCAACCCAGCACAAAAAAAAAATCAGATTTGCTTTCTTTTTCCTTATCTTTTATTTTTTTACATTTTAATTTATTTTCTGTCATTCTCTTCTGTTCCTTTGCTTTTAT
Source organism: Populus trichocarpa (assembly GCF_000002775.5). Classification (NCBI taxonomy): domain Eukaryota; kingdom Viridiplantae; phylum Streptophyta; class Magnoliopsida; order Malpighiales; family Salicaceae; genus Populus; species Populus trichocarpa. Next base: position 8,036,081 of record NC_037299.2, on the reverse strand, counting down.
TTCAACATTGAGGACAATGTTGTGTTTTAAGTGTGGGGGTATTGAGAGAATGTTGGTTTTCTAATTTTGGTTTTCTTTGTTATTTTTCAAAAAAAAAAAATTATGTTTGATCTTTTGAACTCCCATTGGTTTTTGAGAATATGAGTATTATGTATGAGAATTAGTTGAGATAGATGAAGATATAAATCAAATGAAAGAGTATGCATGTAAATTTTAAGGTTTAATTGGTTTAGGGATTGACTTTGAGAATATGCCATGTTGACTTTATAGTGTTATATCAATGCAAGCTTTTGAGCCTTCAACATTATATTTTTTGAGTGTGCATTCTTTCAATGATATGTATCTCTAGAACTTGCTTCATATCTTGTTGAGATTACATTCGCATTACATATATACATGAAGATGATAAAGGCATTAGAAATTTTAACCACTTGAGCCAAAAAGCCAACCTAAAGCATATTATCCTTAGTGAGCCCCTTTTGAGCTTGTTTATCTTTTCTTTGCTTTACCCATGTATAAGCCTTAACTTTTTATATGTTTTCCTTTTCCCTTGGCCAAGGATTAGTATAGCATATACTTATGATATCTCATGGAATTATGGTTGGAAATTATGTGAAAGGAAAGAAGAAGTGATGCTTGATGAAAAGATGGGCAAAGTTGCCAAAGGTAAAAAAAAAAAAAAAAAAAAAAAAAAAAAAAAAGAAAAGAAAAAAGAAGAACAAAGAAAAAGAAAAAAAAAAGTGTTCCTTTATGTTCTTAAGATTTTATGTTGAAAAAGCTTGAAATCAAAAGAAGCTAAGCATTGGTGATTAAAGATGGAAAATTTATGTGCTTTGATGAAATATCTTTTTTGAAATATCATTTTTCAGAATGCTCTACTTTCTTTGGTTTGAACCTTTTCTTTTACTCTCTTTTACCTCACCTTAACCTTAGCCCCATTACAACCGGAAAATAAGACCTTTTGATTCATGCATTGCTTGTAAATATGTTAGCAATGAAGATGAGATTGAAGAGCAAGCTTATGGTAGAACATATTCATTGATTGAATTTGAGAGATTTAAACACATAAACCCTAAACACATGAGTGTTGGAGTGTATATCAATGAGAGGACCTATCACTTTGGCATGGCATAGATTTCATTTAAATCCCGACGATTAATTGAGTTTTTAAGTTTGCATGTAAATAAATTCATGAAAATTTATACCCTTTATCCTTCTTGATTGTATTCCTGTTTATAATGCATATATTCTTGGACATTGATGGGAGATTAAGAGATTGATCATAGTTATTTTCAATTTAATTTTATTTATCCTTTCTCGAGGACGAGCAAGAGCTAAGTGTGGGGGTATTTGATGTAACCATATTATTCGGTAGTTTCACCCACATCTACCTAATGTTTTGTCCATGTTTTATATATAAAATGCCTTGATATTCTTTGTTTTATGTTTTGAAGGCACTTTTGGATGAAAGATGCAAAAGGGAGTAAATTGGAGGTAATTGGTAGATTTGACGTTCAGTCAATGTTTTGTGCAGAGCGTAAGTTCTAGAGATCGAAATGAAGTGATTCCAGTGGCACTAAAAAGCTAACATCCATACCTTTCTGGAAATGTAATGCAAGAAAAATAAAAAGAGAAAGATCATGGAAATCACATCCTGCAAAGTCAAATCTCGCATTCTGCCAATGTTGACCTTTGGCCATTCAAAATTTAATATCTGGAGCTACAGAAGTCCAATGGATGCAAACTCAATTTCATTGGATTCCTGACTTAAAGACCTATCAACGCTCCAAATTTCAGCCAAAACCTATTTCATATGAGGGAGATATGATTTTTCAAAGATGACAACTGAATTCTGCCAGCAAACAGGTTTCGTGAAGAAACAAGTCCAAACTACATTCCGAAGCATCTAAACCGACATCCAAGTTTTTATATCAGCAATTTAGCTCCTCCAAGTCAGAGCTTGAAGATTTCATGCAAGACTATTTCTCCTTTTAGGAAAAATAATTATTGAAGTACTTAAATGTAAACTGTCAACTCAAGGAAGGACTATTTTGTAAAATAGAGACTATGGTTTCTTAGCATATAAAAAGAAAGAGAGAAGGAGGCAGCAGCCAGCAGAAAAGAGGGAGAGCAGAAGGAGGCAGCAGCCAGCAGAGAATAAACACAAATTCTCTCCTCTACAAACCCAAAAATCATGCTCTTTTCATTCTTTAGAAGTAGTAGTTCAATAGTTATGCAAGGCTAAGCTCTTTTCTTGGTTGCAAGGACACAACAAACCTTCGGATTTCAAGAACCGTGAGATTTATTCTTCCTTTTATTTTCAGTTTATGTTATGAATGAGTATGATTGTTTTCCTATGCATATTTCCTATGATTGTTGTTGATGATTGCTAGAGCGGACTCTAAGTTATTGTTGTGAACAATCTATTGCTAAGTTTAATATCAAAATCGGAGTTGTGATATATGAACTTGTGAAGCAACTAAGCTTGATAATTGTGGCGGAACTACGTTATTGAACTTAGGGAGAACATTTGAACAAAGTGACACAAGCTGCGGACAGCTTGTATGTTAATCTTGATGAAATTATCTAGTTCTTAAAGCTACCATTAAATTGAATCATTAGTGCGGACACTTTGATTGTTTGTTGGTTAGGATTAGTTATACGGCGGATCCGTTAATTAATCAACGTTAAGAAAAGATAAAATTTCAGAACATAAACTGCAATTTTCGTTTCAAGGATCGGTTCTAATTTCCGTTGGTGGATGTGTGCTTGCGACCAAGGTTTGTTTTCTTGATAAGTTTCGGTTTTAATTGATTTTGTTTGCTAGTTTAATTGCTGCCATAGTTTAGATAATCACAAACCAAATCCCCCCAATTACATAACGTACAACATAAAAATCTGACTTGAAACTTCCTCGTGGGATCGACCCCTTGCTTGCTCTATACTATCTTGTGTGTTGTGTTTGAAGCTAGGGTAATTAATTTGTGCGACCGCGACATCGCAACAACAAGTATTCCAAATAGTATAATTGAATTCAATTATGTAATTTAGTATTTTATTCCAAACATAAATTATAATAAGTTATTAATTGATTTGAAATTTGCTTAATTCAATTTTGCATGTGATTTGGTTTCTAATAAGATGTATATGATTTGACCGTAATAAAAAAGGCCTATATTAAAGAGGTGAGGAGCTTTATCCCTCCACACAAAGTGACCTGTGTCAATTTAAAGATCTATTGGCAAGTGCTCCTAAATACAATGTTTTATTAAAAAGAGAGAAGAAATGAACTAACTTTCCATCCTAGAAAGAACATATGGCTTTTTTTTTCTCCACTAGGTGTATAGGTATTTAATTTGTTCCAAGTGTAATAAACCAACCAGGGCCTATTTGAAAATAGTATTGGCTTTGGCTAAGGGTATGACTATTGTCTTTAGATAGTTTATACTGAGTCATATATACAAGGCATTAGGGGAATGCTAATTAGAAGTGAAGACCACCATTTCATGATAAAAATATACTTGTATTGTGTTTTATGGTGGGTTTAGGCATATATTACTTATTTTTATAGTTTCAGTATTGTACAATCAACTCTGGACCCCTAAATAGTTTGTATTGAGAAGAGTTTGATGAGAACTCTTTTTCATGTTTTCCTTTTAAACGATGCTTAGAAACCTTTATAATAATGGCAAAAATGAGTGATCATTCGCATCAAGGAGAATATGTCTTATATGATTGTTGATTCCTCAATATAGAGAGATAAATGCTAGAAGAAAAGAGAACACTATATTTTGGGAAAGTATCCTGACTTATATAGATTTACATTTTAGGTTGGTGATATATCTGGTATAAAGGAACACCTATTGTTTTTATGAGCCCTACAATCTCCACTTTGTAGCAAGATAATTAGGGTTTGTACATGGCATCTCATTTTCACTATACAATGCCACCAATAGAATTAGTCTAAATAGAGTAATTTTTAAAGTTTAGAGAAAGTGAAAGATGTGACACAAGCAGTAGAGCACCATTTTAAACACGGTAAAGTGAGAGACTTTACATTGGTAGTGAGACATCAAATAGGGTTCTCCTTTTATACAAGAAAGCTATGAATGTCATCTTTAATGCTTTTTTAGAATTTATAGCTAAGAATTTTTATTCTTGGATGAAGAAACTTCAACAAAGACTAGCAAGAGAAAGCCCACCAAAAGTCCAACCAATAGCCTAACCAAGAAATTAAGCCAAAGACCCTTTAGTAAGTATACTTTAATCTTTAGAAGTTCATTACATCCTTTTATATAATTGTTACTCTAACATTCTTTATGTTTTTCTTTAACTTCATAATCTACAAGAGCTTCTTTTCATAAAAATTCTTTCAGCCTACTAAGGCTCCATAACCCATTGTGGTTAAAGAAAAAGATAGTGATGCTCTCATTTCTGAATTGGTCAAAAGACTAAGGGCAAGTATTTTTATTGATTAAATCCTTCATTTGTTATTTTTTACTCTTATAACATTTGAACCTATCCCATCCTTAATTGTTTTTTTTTTCTCTCAAATACCATTTCTTAAAACCACTCTTTCTGTAGCTTCTACTACGCCTATATAAGTTGAAAGTTAGATCCCTATCTTTATATTTAAGTGGATCCCCAGAATTTGCAGCTGCTCTTCCTCTAGTCCATGAAGAGCCTATGAGAGTGTTTCCATTCACCATTAATTATACCTATACTAATTTGGACATGATCTTAAAAGGAAAATATTTCTTGATAAGTGATTTTAACTTAAACAAAACTAGGGAGGAAGAAGTCTAAAGAGTTTATGTTAGTGAAATTACCATAAGAGAAACTGAAAATATTGATACCATTGTTGTTACAACCCCCTTGATGTATGAAAATAAGAGTGGACCTACTCTATTGCTATCATGGTATGCATTTGACATAGAAAACAATCTATTAAAAAGCGCTCATATTATATAAGAAGAACTAGCACTAGTTGTTGTTTCATTCTTTGTTGAGCAAAAATTAGCTAGGAAAATAGTTGTTGCCCCTTATAATATTGGTTTCTTCATTGTGTTAAAGATCAAACAGGGTTTGGATATGAGTGTTGAGTAGACTGTTTTGGCCTCCTCTTCTTCAATTCAAAAGATAATTCATTTTTGTTAGTCAATTTTACTCTTATTTGGTTTAAAGTGACAATCGTCTCAAACAAAAATATTTTCCCTTGTCTTAGAATGGAATTTTGGATGACTTAATAACTCTTATAACTTTACAATTGCTCGATAGATGCCTTGCCTAGAAGTAGATTTGAAGGATTTTCTCATATGAATTTAGTTAAATATATACTCGTTCTGGTAACTTAAACTCGAATTTTATTGTTATACATTTCCTCTCATCAGATTGATCTTTTTCTGACCAACTCCTTATATCCTCAATGGTAATCTCAATATGCCCTGACATCTTACACTTCCTTTAAGGATCGATGGAAAAATAATAAAGTCATTATAAACATTAATGAATATGATATGATTTATGTCTTATCAAGAGTCAATCCTAGCGGGTAAGATCTAGCTTGTGTAAGGTCTGGCTCAACCTCTTAACCTCATACAACATGAGTAATGGAGTAACTTTATAATACCCCATGCATAAGGTGAGTTTTCATTTGAGGTGAAATACAAGTGATAATCAATGGACATAAATCACACTCGCCACCTGAACTCTCTATCTAATACTAAAAGGGACAAACTCAGATATAGAGTTTTTACTTGGGTTTTTATGAAATTTGTGAAAAATCAAAAAATAATATGCATGCATATTCAATCCAGTAAAATAAAATAAACGCAATAATAATAATAAAAAGATAAATGTATAAAAGTAAACAACATAAATAAAATAAATACTCCGCAATAAATGACAATAAAGGCATTAAAAGTGAAAACACATCTATATAAGCTTAATCGTAGTATCTTTAATGGAGTTGTCATGCTTCGACTCGATATAAATCGGACCTCTAAAATTAAAAGAGAAAATATAGAAAATGGAGTTGCCACTTAGTTTTTAAGAAAATTAAGAATTCTAAATATGTACTAGCTCTAAAGATTTGAGTACGAGGTTGGTTCTGCTTAAGGGAGATAGAAATCACCCTTACCATATCTTTTCAAACAAAAGGTTATCTTAGCTTAGCTATGTGTTTTCTTTTAAATTTATTTATACACATGCCATTACTATCAAAATTATTTTATGAGCTTATTCGCAAGTCATTTATTATTGATCGATGTTTTTCGAGTTTACATCGGACATTGAATCAAGAGTCTTGCAACTTTATGGTTTTTTTTTTAATTAAAAGCATCCCTTTAGTTCTGCATTGGTCCCTAAAACTAGAAGACTTGTTGACCTAACCATGAATAACCAAGTTTAGTCCAAACTTGACGTTAACTTGATAAAAACCAGTTAACATATTCTTAAACCTGTTTTGAAGTTAAAAAATATCACATTAGGCCTACGTTGGTCCCGAAGACTGGGAGATATGTTGACTTAGCTATTAAAACCCAAGCTTTGATCAAAACATAATGTTAAACTTTATGAAAACTCATCAATGCTTTTTTATTCTTTATTTGAAAAATAATTATTTACAGTCACATACAGCGTAAAAAGTGTTGAGTTCCCTAAAACATATAGATGCAATGGAAACGATAAATTTAAATTTTTTCTAGAAGTTCCAAAAAACTTGTTAGACAATTTATGGTCTTTTAGAGTTTATACGAAGATTACCTGAATATCAAAACTTTTTTTGATGTTTGATCATCAAGGTTGGGTTATCGTAACCACAAGTCATCCAAGTGTTCGGCATATAACTATAATCCACACAAATCCCCAATGAATAATCTCCTAAAACCTTTTTTAGGATGATTGTTATGCCTTTGAGTGTTAGCTCTTTCTTTTATATTTTCATGTATTCTATAAAGTCTGTAACTTACATGATTTTGCTTTTCAAGAAATATGAGGCATATCATTCTATTTATGGGAAAACTTGATAACCCTATAAATGATCAAATATCAATTTGCCACTTGAATAATTTTACATATATTATTTCAATGCAGTTTTATAAATCTATTCAATCAAGTCCCTACTTGATTTTTCTAGGTCTAAAAATATAATCCCTTGTAATAATTACATTCCAGTCTTTAATTTCTAAAACTTATTTACAATAAAGTCCTACTTGATTAATTATCCTAATTTAATTTATGATCAATGACTCTTATATATGTGATTCATAGGTTTCCTAATAAGTTGACCCAAATATAAATCATAATCTAAATCAAATAGGATTAAATAAATTAAATAATTTAACTTATTATCAATTCAATAAATTGATTGACTTATATTTGAAGATCAAGTACAATATCTAGCGAAAGACCAAGGTTAATAATCTTCTACTTACACTAAAGCTAATTTCTCATGTATTCTAATATCATATCCCTCCATATGATGATCATGTTTCTGCTGAGACGGTGCCATACTGAAAGGATCTATGAGATTCTTTTTAGTTGGTATTCATTCTATCTTTACATCTTTACTTTTTATATTTTTTGTAATCAAATTGAATCGCCTAAATACATGTTTGGATTGTTTATGAGACATTGGTTCTTTTGCTTGTAAGATGGCTCCATTGTTATCATAGTACAGGGTTACTTAATCAACAATTCTAGGAATCGTACCTGGTTTAGTGATGAACTCTTAATCTAAACAACCTCTTTTGTAGCCTCAAACATAAAGATGTACTCATTTTCAATTGTAGAATTTGTTGTGGTCTCTTACTTGAAACTTTTCTAACTCACAACATTACCATTTAGAGTAAAAATATATCCTAATTGAGATTTATTATCATCAATATCTAATTGAAAACTAGCATCTGAATAACCATAAACTACTAGTTCATGTTCTCTATGGACTAGAAAGACATTCTTAGTTTTTCTTAAGTACCTAATAATGTTTTTAACTATCTTCCAATGACCCTCACTTATATTAGATCGGTATCTACTTGATATACTCAAAGTATAAGATACATATAGTCTTGTATATAACATTGCATATATGGTGGATCTTATTGCTAAAACATAGGCTATCATTTCTATCATATCTCTCAATTTGTGTCTTAGGGCATATTTCCTTAAAGAGATGCATTCCTTATGAAATAGGCAAGTATCTTTTCTTATATTTTTCCATGCTAAATTGTTTTGGTATCTTGTCTATATGGATTGGAACAATCCAAACAACCTTCCAGACCTATCTTTATAGATCTTTTTTCCTTATATATAGGTTGCTTCTCTAATATCCTTTACAAAGAAATTCTTGGACAACCAAATATATACTAATTGGAGTAAATGAATGTCATTTTCTATCAATAATATGTCGTCTACATATAATATTCAAAAAATAACTCAACTCTCACCAACCTTTTTATAAATACAAGGACCATCCATATTTTTTATAAAATCAAACTTTTTTATTATCTCATCAAAAAAGATATCCCAACTTATTTTTTGTATGTGTACGACGTCACGATGATCATCCTTTTAGATCAGATTTGGTTGTGGAAAGAAAAAGAGATTCTTATTTTTTTATGGTTTAAAGGTTTGGAGTCGCTACCTAGTGTTTTGGTCACTAGGAACCCTAACTGGTATATAGAGTCCGAATAAGGGATTGGTTGTGTATAGGGAAGAATATCACTCCTAATACACCCTATGTAAAGTAAATTGCATTGTTTATTTGTCTAATTATTATTAAGGCTCTATTGTATTTTTTTTAAAACCATTAGTCTATCTATTGGCTAAAACAAATCAACTTCAGCAAGGCGAACCAAGGCTTTATGGGTCAAATCTAGCAATTCTAAAACCAAACCATATTTTATTATATTTTATATTTTTGTTTTTATTTAATACTAGGAATACGTCTTATATATAATTTTGTAATTCCTAAATAATAAAAGTAAACCAAATGAGAGAGGGGAAGGGGATTATTTTATTTATTATGGGCTTAATTTTCGTTTTTAATATTGGAAACATGACTTACGTGTAAGTTAGTAAATCCTGATATTAAAAATAAACAAATTGATTTTTCTTGATGTTTTTTAAATTTAGGCCAAATTCTTTTGGATATTTACAAAGTAGTTATAAAATTCATTAATTGATTTTTTCTTAAAAAATGAAGAAAATATTTTTATTTTATAAGAAAATATGCATGAAAATTATCTTAGACTTTGGCCATATGCAATTTAAAATATAAATCTAATTTTTTCCTTAAAGAAGGATTTTTGTTGTTTTTCAATTTTTTTAAAAACTGATTTATTTAATACCAAAAAAGTGTCTTACATATAAGTTCATAATCTCAAATATTAAATATAAAACGGTAAAAATGATATAAAAACCTAAAATTAATTGCAAAATGATCCTCCAAAAATATAAAAATTAAACTAAGGCATGTTTGGCAAAAAAAAGAGAAGAAAATAAGACTTTGAATAAATGTGTTAACGCATGTTTGTCAGACAAGCTTCAACTAAAAAACACAGGTTTAAAAATTACTTTAAGGGCATGTTTGCCAAGTGAGCTTTAAAGACCCAAAAATGTGTTTCTCTCTTTGACAAATCATGGCTTTGTCAAACACAGTCTTAGGCCTTAAAGGCTCAACCCAATCATATAGATTGGGCTTCCCAGCCTGGTACATGACCCAAAAACACGACCCTTAATCAAAAATAGAATTTTCAAAGATCAAATGGTGATTTCTAGTTGAATATTATCAAGAACAGTAAGAACATCACAAGAACCTATAAATCAAATCAAAGCTAGAGATCAAGTTGCATCAAATCATAGGCACATGGAGCTAGACCATGTAAAATTAAACCAACAACTAATTATGGTGGATAAACATTAAGCATTCAAGTAAACATTTAAAATGAATTAAGCAGGAGTGTGCTCATTAAGCTACGTCATCTCATCAAGGGTAAATGGTATACCTTTCGATCAAAATACAACCTTTTTTCTAGATGTTCTTGCTTATTTTCTTCTTGTTTCCAGCTCCTTTCAGCCTTTGTTCCTTTGCTTTTCTTTTTTTCTTCCTTTCTTTTATTTTCTCCTCACTTCTACTTATTGTTTTTATTTCTTTCTTTTCCTCACTTTTTTCTTTCGATCCCCCCCTTTTATAGGCAGAAGCAAAATTAGGAAGTTATAAAACCACCTATAATTTCAATGGTGGTTTTCCAAAGATAGGTTGTTATGGAAGATTCTCTCTCCCTCTCTCTTCTACAATCTTCCCTGAAAGTTATGGTGTGTGCTTTTCTTTTGTCTTTTGTGCAATGAATCATACCAAAAGAAAACAACCTCAAAGTTGGCTCTTTTATGGGTGACTTTTTTTTAGTAAGACTAATTAGGTAGGGTACTTTGATGAATTAATCATGGAGATTAGGATATAAAAGTTCCATCAAAGGACCTAAAACATGTAGAGGAGATGCATATTTATCACTATGAACAAACCAAGTTTAATTTTAAAGTCTAGAACTCCATATTGATTAATTAAAAAAATTAGCACTCGATCATTTTGAGTTTGTCAAGGTAGTAGAGGCTGACTAGGGACAAGTGATTAGTACTTAAAAGTGCATTTTCATTAAGGCTTTATATCATCATATTGCACTAAAGTATCATTAAATTTCCTAACTAAAGCATGTTTTATAATAACAAGTCTGATAATATCATATATCTTTAATTTATGGTAAATGATTATTTTGAATGCAGATATATCTCACAATTCAAAGGATTGATTTATGTGATTAACTATTGAAAGTAAAGAGACAAAACGAGGACTAGGCTAAGAGAAGAGATGCTGGTTCAATTCCAAACTGGAACACTATTCGGTTATTGGATCATAACTGGAGTTGTAGAACTCGGATTTAGGTCTACTTTATATGGATGGAAAGTTAAGATATAGACCTAAAACTTTCATGAAGAGTCTAAGACTCAATTCTGCTGTTTTCAAGTTCAAATCTTAGCAACAACGGAGAAGTCAGAATCTGTCCTGCAGCTCAAACACTGTTCGGTTTCCAGCTCATATCTTGAGTTCTAGAAGTCCAAATGAGCTTTGGTTTTTTTTTTTGTTGGAAAGCTAAGACAATTGCCCACAGCTTTCATAGAACAAAGGGCTCAAATTATGATGTTAGCAATGACATTTTGGCCAGCCAACAATATCAATAACCAGCAGCCACCAATGTCAAAAACCAGCCACCAAATCAATGGTTGGCCACCAACGAAATAGTTTGTCAACCAATCAAGAGTTTCAAATTTTAGCCTATAAAAGGAGGCATTTGCCATGTATTTAATCATCTTGGTTTTCAGATCAAGATCATGTTCTTGCTTTCTTTCTTTATATTTTGTAATGCTTAAGTTTTGCTTTCATTAATCTCTTATTTATGATTTTCATCATAACTATGTTCTTATCTAGTTTATTTATGTTCTTCTTCTTCATTATGTTTAGCTAAGTTAATTATGTCAAGGTGAAAAGGTTTCTCTAATGGTGTTAGAATATGTATAATATAAACTCAACATGGACTTCAATGTTTATATCCAAGAAAGTTTGCTATTAACATGTCTTAACTTTTTATCTTACTAATTCTTAATATCTTGCTTGTTAAATGGTTAATCTAGATTTGTGTTGTATAACACTTGGTACATCAAATGGTTGATCCTTCATAGTTTTCGGCCGACATCGTTGTTATGATAGGAACTTGATTTGTTGTTAACATAAGCTAGCAACATCAATGCTTGATGATATTTATAAGTATGGTGTTACTTAGATAAGATGATTAATATGATCATGTTAATAATTTATAATGAGTTAATAACAATAAATCATCCGATTGGAACCTCTTTTGTGTGTGGTTTTCAATTGAGTAATAAAAAGAATTTATATTATATTTATTTGAAATACCATTAGTGGATCCTCTAACCTTGACATCTGTTTTATGATTGTTTAATCCTTACATCAATATCACTTCCCAAAACTCTCTTCAACTCCTTTTCTGTTATTATTCTCTTCAAATCTTTCTCTTTATTTGTGATTTATACAATTCACCTCTCTGTGGTTCGATCCCGGTCTTGTCGGGTTATTTATTACTTGGACACTCCTGCACTTGGGATAAGACATCAACTCTTTGATCGTGTCAAGTTTTCGGCGCCGTTACCGGGGAGGTAAGTATTGTATAAATTATATATTTTCATTTATTTTCTTTTCTTTTCACTTTTATTGGTTTTTCTAATTTTTGTTCCTTTTCTTTTCTTTTTTTTTCTTTTGCACCTGCATGAGAGTTTGGACACAAACATTAAGTGGTAGACTTTCTAGGAAATCCTTATTTTCTTCAAAAAAACATGGCTGACGAAGATAACCAGTCAATTCATAATGAGAATAATCGTGTTAGAACACTTAAAGACTACATGAATCTAACAAGAACAAGTGCACGATCATGTATAATTTTTCCTCCTGATGCATCTCATTTTAATTTTAAGCCAGGTACTATTCAACTTTTACCCACTTTTCATGGCTTAGAATTAGAAAATCCATACTTGCATTTAAGAGAATTTGAAGAAGTTTGTAACACCTATAATAACTTAAATTGTAGCATGAACACCATCAGATTAAAGCTTTTTTCCTTTTTCATTAAAAGATAAAGCTAAAACATGGCTACAAAATATTAGGTCAGGATCCATTCGTGCTTGGGATGAAATGCAACAACAATTTTTAAAAAAGTTTTTTCCTTCTCATAAAACAAACTCTTTCAGAAGACAAATCATCATTTTCACTCAAAAACCAAGAGAAATATTTTACAAGTGTTGGGATAGATATAAAGATTTGCTTAATACCTGTCTTTATCATGGTTTTGAAACATGGAGATTGGTTTCACAATTTTATGAAGGGTTTCACAATTAACTTATTAAAATTCAAAATTGGTCCTTAGAACTTCCAGTTCTTGAAATTTGACCTAAATTAGGCTTTCAAACTTAATTTTCCTTCAATTAAGTCTTTAATTAAGTCAATTAAATCCATTAAAAGTTTAATTAAGTCTTTGAACTTAATTAATTCTTCCAATTCTAGCTAAAATGACTTTCAAATTTAATTTCACTTTCGATTAAGTCCTTAATTAAATCAATTAGGCCTATTAAAAATTCAATTAAGTCCCGAAACTTAATTATTTTACATCTCTGCCCCAATCTTTAATATCTTTCTTTAATTTGGTTATTGTTTTATTCAATTAAGCCCTCTGTCATTGCAATTGAGTTCTCAACCTTTGCCATTTGGTCTCATTTGGTCCTTCAACTTCTAATTTATGTGATTAAGTCCTTTTTAGCCCATTTTTTCCACCTTTAAATTGTCTGTCCATTTGTGACCCTAAAATATTTTTTGATTTTTTTAAGTTTTTTAATTTTCAAAAAGAGAAAATATTTCTTACATAAAAGAATTTTGAAAGACCCAAAATTATGTTATAACATTCTTAAAGCTTGTTTAAGTCCATTAATGGATTTTTTTTATAGCTTGCATACTTTATTGGAAAAAATCTCAGATTCTAAACCTTAAAGTTGTGTCATATACACATCTTTATGAAGATTCTCATTTAGGAATGCAATTTTAACATCCATTTGACAAATATCATAATCATGGTATGCAACTATAACAAGTAAAATCCTTATGGATTTTAACATAGCAAATAGCTAGAAGGTTTCATCAAAGTCAACCCATTGTCTTTGTCTATAACTTTTGACAACTAGTCTAGTATTTTACATTTGTACATTACCATCTATATTAGTCTTCTCTTCAAGATCCATTTATATCAAATAGGTTTATCATTTCAGGTAAATCAACCAAGGTCCATACCTAGTTGGTATACATGAAATTCATCTTGTATTTCATGGCTTTAAGCTAGTTCTAAGAATCAATATTAGATATTGATTCTATATAGTTGGTAGGCTCATTAAATATGAGCAACTCATCATTTTCAACTTCCATTAAAAGTCCATATCTCAATAGCACATGACGTGTCTTACCAAATCAACAGAGTTCTTGTGTTTCTTGAGTTTTAAATTGAATATCCAATGTTATAACCTCAGACTTGGGTTTCAATTGGATATTAGTTTGTGGTTTTTGAACTTTTTAAAGAACATATTTTTTCAAGAACAGATTTTTTCTTTCAAGAACATAGTTTTTCTTTAGAAATGTAACATGTTTTGAGACAATACATTTTGCTCAACAAGGTGGAAGAAATAATATCCATTATTTTCTTTTAGATATCCAATAAACTTATATTTATCTAACATTTCAGATACAAGTCATTTCATATATGCATCACATCTATAAATCTTTAAATATGATAAGTTTGGTCTTCTACCTTACCATATCTCATATGAAATCTTATCAACATATTTTATTGGAACTCTATTTAAGAGGTAAGCAGTAGTTTGCAGAGCATTGATAAGTACTTAATAGTGCTTTTTTGTTAAGGTTTTATATCATCATACTACAATTAAAGTAATATTAGATTCCTTAACTTAAGCATATTTTATAGTAACAAGTATAATAATATAAGATATCTTTAATTTATAGTAAATGTTTAATTTTTAATGTATGTTTATAAAATAGACATATCTTATAATTCAAAAAACTGATTGATATATTTAATTATTGAAATTAGGGTTTATATAAAGAGACAAAGAGAGGGCTAATCTTATTGAAGAGATCCTAGTTGGGTTGGTTCTATTCAAACTGGAAAACTATTAGGTTTTTATGTTATAACTAGATTTATCGACATCGGATTGAGGTGTGGTTTATCTTGATGGAAAACTAAGATGTAGGTCTAAAACATTCATGAAAAGCCCAATACTCAATACTATTGTTTTTTAGTTCAAAACTTAGCAACAAAAAAGGTCTGAATTTGTCCTTTAACCTGGGCATTGTTCGATGTTCAACCCATATCTAGAATTATAGAAATTTAAATAAGCTCATTTTTTTGTTGGAAAGTTGAGACAATACCTACAACTTTTATAAAGACCATCTATTCAAATTATGATGTTATCAATGACATTTTATCCATCCACCAAATCAATAATTGGCCACCAAATTAGTTAACCACCAAATTAATTAGTCACCATATCAATAGTTCTAAGTTTTAGTCTATAAAATGAGGCATTTTCCATTTATTTAGACATCTTGGTTTTCAGATCAAGATCCATGTTATTGCTTTCTTTTTTTGAATTTTTGTAATATTTAAATTTTATTTCATGTTATATTATCATTAATCTCTTGTTTATGGTTATCATTTTCTTTATTATACTTAGTTACTTTATATCATAGTTATGTTCTTATCTTTTTTATTTATGTTTTTCTTTTAATTATGTGTAGTTAAGTTTATTTTTGCCAAGGTGAAAAGGTTATACTAATAGTGCAAGAATAAGTATAGTACAAACTCAACATGGACTTTAATGTTAAAATTCAAGAAAGTTTGTTATTAACATGTGTTGTAATTTTTATTTTAATCAATATTAATACCTCCTTGTTAAGTGGTGATTCTTGATTCGTGGTGTACAATCATTGACACAAAAAATACTTGATTCTTTCATAGCATAACGCATGAAGAACTGGAACCTCAGCTATAAAAGGGTCTTGATTTGTTGTTGACATAAGTAAACACTATGAATACTTGACAATATTGACAAGTGTTGGCATTACTCGAATAAGATAATTAAAGATAATTAAAATGAGCTATTAATGATAAATCACCCGATTAGAACCTTCTTTAGGTGTGGTTTCTGGTTGAGTAATAAAAAGAGTTTAGATTATATTTATTTGAAATATCATTAGTGGATCCTTTTACCTTGGCAATTGTTTTATCTCTGTTAAGTCTTTACATTATTATCACATCTTTTTTTTTTACTCTTTTTATTATTATTATTATTATTTGTGGTTTTGTATCCTTAACCTCCATGTGGATCAATCCCGATCTTGTTAGGTTATTTATTACTTTGGCACTTCTATATTTTTTAAAAAAAACATTAATTATTTGATTGTGTCAGGCATAGCTCCAAAAAAAAAGATGGAAGGTTTGCATAGCTCATTATAGGTCATATTATATCTAATAAGGTGCGATTTCTCTTTTAAGAAAGTCCATTATGCTGTGGTGTTCTAGGAGGTGCTCATAATGAGAGAATTCTATTCTTTTTTAGACAATCTTAAAAATCTTAGCTTGAGTATTCACCACTATAATTAGATCAAAGTATTATAATATTTTTTCCTTTTTCAACTTCACTTCTGAATTCTTTGAACCTTTCAATTGATTCAGACTTTTATATATATATCAAATATACATAACCATATCTAGAATGATCATCAATAAGTGTGATGATATCCACACTTATATGTCCACTATTTCCTGTAAAGGGTGTTTTGGTCATCTTACCCAATAAACAAGCTTCACAAGTTTCATACGATTCATAATAAAAAAAATATCAAAATATCTTTTTTTATGTAACTTAGGGATTCTTGTTTCATTAATATGATCTAATTTACAATGCCATAAATATGATGGATATTGATTATATATATGTATATATATGTGTGTGTGTGTGTGTGTGTGTGTGTGTGTGTGTGTGTGTGTATATTGAATGTGAGCATTTATAAATCAAGTATATACAAACCATTTGTATAAATGCTAGATATATAATAAACATCATTATTATAAATAAATAAAAATATTTATCCTCGGTAATAAATTTTAATCCATTCAAAGCTAAGTAAGAAATGGATATGATGCTTCTAGAAAGTGCTAGAATAAAATAATAATTATTAAGTTCTAGTATCAGCCCATTTAGCAAAGTTAATGTAGTAACCTTTGCTTCATCACCAACACGTAGAACTACTTAACCTTTTATTCTACATCTCTTTAGCTCCACATTATTAAAAATATGAAAACCATATTACGTACCCAATACCTAAGAAATACTTTATGAAGTAGAAAGATAATTTTCAATCATAAATAGAACATAAGTGTTCATATGAGAACCTTTTATAATCTTGTAGTGTAACAATTTCTTAGAGTTCTCATGCCTATCAACCCTACTAGACATATTAAAAAAACTTTTGAGATGCATAATTATCATATGAGCATCTATATTCTCATATTATCTCTAAAGTTTTGGTGACATGTTGGCTAACATCACACATGTAGCATGCTCATCATTATTAATATGATGTTGATATTCAGTCCTAACTTCTTCATCAACATCCTTATCAGGAGCAAGGAGAATTGGATTTTTAAGAATATATAACATTCTTTCTTGTTTGAGAACAATTCTCACATTTAGTACTAGTCTAAAAAGTTTGGTCCAGTCAATTTGTTAGCATTAAGTATGCTAAGTAGGGATATATTACTACTTATGTTTATCTATCAACCAATTCATGTAAAGATAACAAGTTATAAGTTTCATGCATATATATTTGTCGCCAAATTTAGATAAAATCTTTAATCATATTTGATCTCTTACTACTTTCTTGCAAATTAACAGTTTTCCTATTAATTCGGGAAATCTAGCTTAAATCTCGTATTGGACTAGGATCCCATTTAGTTTATCCAAATTTGAGTGCCTCAACAAATAAAAAATAAATTAAACTAGGTAGATAACATATCTTATGAATCATATCTATATGTGACTCCTAGATCAGTTAGGTGACAACTATTTGTTTAAACATATCATATATGTTTTGTCTAACTATTACCTCTAATCTTATATGATCATGTGTGACTCATCCAAATCATATAAGTTTAATTAAGTATGACCCAATTCTATAGCATTAAATATATTAGATTAACAGTAATCTTGGGTGGCTCAACATGTTATCTATGAATGAAACTCTGGTTTTATGTATATAAAATTAGTAGGCAACAAATCATGTTCTTAACATGTACTTAATATATTAACTATGAATTATTTTATTTTAATTAGGTCTCATTTCATGACATTAGTGATATTTCATATTCAATAATTATATATAAACATGTATTCATAGCATGCCATTTTAATTGGATGATTATGAACATATCTAAACTAACTCCCTTGATCCATCTAATGGAATTAGGTGGTCAAAACCTAGATAGCCGTTGCAAATCTTCATAAATCTTTGTGAGCTCTATGATTGTATCCTTTTTCACCATTTTCCTTTGGTATTTGATTACAAAACAATTTTTTATTTAAATTTTAATATTTCTAAATTACATAACATTTATATAATTGTATAAGAAACCTCATGTTACATTTAAGAGGAATTAAATGAGAAAAGAACTTTACAATCCATAAGAAAAAATAGAAAAAAGGGAAGACATGCTTTATTTAATATTACAAGTATTCAACAATAAAAAAATACAATCACATTGGTCTTTTAATGTTCATAATCATCTATCATGCATAAAAACACATTAATATGCATAACTAAGTATATTGCATTCTTCAATTTTTAATTATTGACTTTATGTATAGTTTTTAAATTAATATTTCTAACACTTAGAAATATTATATAAAATCCAATTTGATAATTTCTCAAACTTTATAAATTTTATTTCATACATATTTTCTTGAAAAACCATTTTCAAGATTTAATAAGAAAATTAATCATATTAGAATTCTTATTAACATCCTAAACTATTTTAGGACCAATTAAATATATATTTTTGCCTTCAAACTCTCTATATTTAGAAAACTTATTTATCTAGAATAATTTAATTAAATATTTTAATTAAATCTTAATTCAATTAGAATATTTCAAAAATCAAAACATTTTTATTTAAAAACTTTAACCAATTAGAAATAATAAGGATATAATTAATTTAATTTAGGGTCTCAATTTTAATATAAAGTCCAAATTTTATATATGTAAGGGTAGAATTATAATTCTGACAAAAAAATACCCTAATTGTTATAAGGTATAAGTTGTAGGAACATAATCGTAATTCTTCCCCAAAAAACCCTAATCAAAGTAGGAGAGGTAGAATTGTAATTATGCCCCTCGTCTTCTTCTCCTTTAGTTGTAGTTGACAATGGCTTCATTATCATCAACGACAACACCACCAACACTAAAGCATGTTGTGTCATCTACAATGTGGGGCAGCAACCCTGCATTACACCTGCCACCAATGCTTCAGGCACTACGCTTGGCGGGGTAGCAACCATGGGTTATTGCCTCTCACGCCAGTAGCGCGTTAGCAGTCATGGGTTGTTGCCTCTTATACAGCAGCAAGTGTTAGTAGATCTAGAGTCGGTGTCATTTTTTTTCAATTTTCCAGCAAGATCTAACCGGAATAATTATAATGATATTTTTAAAAACATTCATTAGAGAAAAAGTAATTTTGGGAAAAGTAATTTTGAACATAAAATTAATTCAAAATTAACTCCAATCACAATCAAAACATACATTCAACAACCATATTTGTCTAACAATGACTCTGATACCATTGTTGGGTTTCTCGTAACACATAGATGTAATAGAAATGATAAATTTAATTTTTTTTAGGATTTCTAATAATCTTGTTAGATAATCTAGGGTCATTTAAGATTTATATAAAGATTATCTGAAAATCAGATCTTTTGAGGTTCGATCAACTTTTTTAAAGTTGGATCATCGCAAACCATAAGTCGTCTAAGTTTCTGGCCTCTAACAAGATTATCTACACAAACCACTAGTGAAGAATCTTCTAAAATCCATTTTTGAAGAGAAGGATTGCTATGCTTTTGAACGTTAACTTTTTTTTTGTGTGTTTTCAAGTATTTTTATATAGTCCATAACTGATATAATCTTTATGTTCAAAAAATATGAGGCGTAATAATCTATTAATAGGAAAAGCTAATAACCCTATAAATTGAAAAATATCAATTCACTCCCTGAATAATATTAAATATATTATTTCATGACTATTATAGAAATTTATTCAATTAAGTCTCAACTTGATTTTTCTACGTCTAAAATGGTAATCCTCTATTGCAAATACATTCCAGTCCTTAATTTCTAAAACTTATATATAATCAAGTCCCACTTGATTAATTATCTTAGTTCAATTTCTGACGAAGGATTCTTATGTTAGGTTCTCTAATAAGTTGATCCAAATATAAATCATAATCCTAAAAAAATATGATTAAATAAATTAAAGAATTTAACTTATTATCAATTCAACAAATTAATTGACTCATAATTGAAGATCAAGTAAAGTGTTTAGCAACGTGTCATGATCCCCCAAATATTAGAAATGTCATAATGGTTTGACTTAACCTTTCGGTGACTAGTTTTCTAATCTAATTATTATATTCTTATCAAGAATTTTCCAATTTAAATATTATAGCATGGAGTGTGTCTTTTCTATCAAATCATATTTGTTCTCTAATTTACCTAAGGTGATGAATCTTCTATTGATCACATAAATACTTTTAAATAGCTCATGTTATACCTAATGTTTGTTCATTTGTTACCCTTGTAATGCGAACCTCATGGATATAAAGATTTAGAAACCCACAATCAAATCGACGTTTCTCAAGAAAGCTAAATTTAGGCTTATAAATGAGCTTGACACAATAATAACCTGTACTGAGGTACCAAGACTATAGAAACCGAACCTCCACCCAATACATATGAAGAGACATAAATGAGAAGTATGGAAGAAACCATGAAACTTGGTTAATTCTTTCATAAGTCAGAGTAGTTCAATAAAGAACCAAAAAGTATGAGCCAAACACACAATAATAATTTCTAAAAAACATCTCATACAAGCTAAATAACCTATTTATAATAGGTAAAAACATCCTAAAAAATACTAAAAAAAAATAAAAGAGTTATAAATAAAATAGAAAAGAAAAATAAACTCAACTTGGAATCTGATACACATCCCATACAGTGGGTTCTAGACCTTATCGCGAGGCTTTCTCGATGATCAAATCTTGTCATCCACCATCTCACTAGATACGCAACCGTCCCTTCTTCCATACAGTGCGGCACGTGTGTATATATCATGGTTGAATTGCCATCGATGATTGATTGTTTGTATTTTTTTCTTTCTTTTCTCTCTCCTGACAACTAAAGTGCATAATTGTCCTCTCATTGTTTGTTGTTTGCTTGGTTAGATTGTCGCCGATGATTGATTGTTTGTGTTTTTTCTTTATTTTCTCTCTCCTGACAACTAAAGTGCATAATTGTTTTTTCATTGTTTATTGTTTGCTTGGGTCTAACATGACTACTAGATCTAATTCTCTTAGATCTAGCATGACTGTCAACACCAAGGTATTTGGATTGACATGATTGTCAGACCCAATATGTTTAAAATATTTTATAAACTGTTAATATTTTAAAAAAATTTAAAAAATTAATATTGACCGATGTTTTGGCTTGCATAATAATAAGTAGGGAAAAAAACAATTTAGAGTTGGTTGGAATTAAATCAAGCGGTAATATATGGTGCAAATTGATATTTTCTTACAAACACGTGGCGGATACTATGGTTTTCCTTTCCAAAAACAAGAGCGAAAAAAGCGAAAATGAAGTTTTAAAAAAAGACCCACACACCCGAGGCTGAGCTCACTCGCAGTCGATAATAAATTTTCGATCTAACAACAAAAACAACAGCTTCTAGGGTTTGGCCGGAAGAATCATTTACAGCAATGGCGATGGCAGCTGCTTTGAGACGCGAAGGAAGGAGATTTGCCTCCCCTCTCATTTCCCCTCAACCATTCACCCCCGTCCGATCCGCTCTCATCCCCGAGTATGAATCAATCAGATTTATTCTCTTTTCATTTCTCTATTTTCTCTTTCTGTGTGTTTGTTCTCTGTTTGGCTGATTACGAAATGAGATAAAAAAAAAAAATTAATAAAAAAAGATAAATTTGTTGGGATTGTTATTGATTTTGAAATGTTTATTTAACGGGTTTCTTTATTATATATATTGAAAGATAAAAAAAACAAGGTTTTTTTAAGAGGCTGTTTTATCGCTTCTTCTTCATGGGTCTGTGTCATTAACACCAGCCAATTAGCCATTTGTTTGTGCGGTGAGTAGTTCCAGTATAATTCATGAATACCCAATATGGTTCCATTGAAGTTCCTTGGGCAAATTAGCTTTATTTATAAATATAAATATAAATACTCTTGCTTGCTCTCTTCTTTTGTATAAATTGTTGTTTAGCTATCCAATTAGTAATGTGGCTGAATACAGCCTTCTATTTCAGTTGCGGAATTGCCCTGATGAGAGCATTTCTGTGATACCTAAAATGTGAAGATGGTGGAAACATGGGGGATTTATATTTTCATTTTAAAAACTTTGAAGAAAAAAAAATGCAGGCTCATAGGAACAATGAAATAAATAACTTTTTTTTTTAATGGTTCTAACAAACAAGTCTTCCATCTTTAAACTGAGTTTGAGTGATATTTGGGGACATCACTTATCAAGTTGTATTTCCCTTGAGTGTTAATCATGATTCATCTGTCTTCTTTGATCGGATTTTTTGACTAGCTACATTTTAGACATTGTACGAGTATGTATAACTAAATGATTTTGTAGAACGTTCAGAAAGTAAATCTATGTACGAGAGAGAATAACTTGCTGTGCGTGTTTGCTTGCATATATCACCTTCCATGATTTCCTCTGTCTTGATTGCTTCTTTTGGATGCTTTAAGAAAGTTCCTCTACTTTTTAATTGGAAGATAAATAATTTTCTCGGGATTTGCAGGGAGCATGTCCCTCTTGGAGTGCGTTCCATTTCAACTCAAGTTGGTAAGAATGTTGCCATTCAATAGTTGCATCCTTTGATCTTTTGATTTGATGTTAAGACTTTATTTCTTGCTGCATCTTTACTAAATTAAGTCTCTGAAACCTGTAACTGTGGACAACTCATTGTGATGTATCTTATGCAGTTCGGAATCGGATGAAAAGTGTCAAGAACATTCAGAAAATTACGAAGGCTATGAAGATGGTTGCAGCCTCAAAGTTGCGATTAATTCAATCTAGAGCTGAAAAATCTCGTGGCCTATGGCAACCATTTACTGCGCTTCTTGGAGATACTCCTAGTATGTTCTGAGAAGTTTTTATCTAGCCACTGCTTTGTTAACTTGCATGTATTTGATATTTTATCTCTTCCAATTATATTCAACTTTCCAATTAATTAGTTATTGAAAGTAAGGATCGTGTTTTCTAGTCTTAAAAACAACTATAATTTGGTTTCATTAGTTCATGTTGTGCTGAGTGCATGTTCTAAGTTCTAACCATGTTTTTCTGGTTTATTTTGGTCATTATGCTGCAACTCCCACAAAAGTTTGGTTAAGATTTTTGAATGCTTGCATGCAGCAGTTGATTTATATGTTGTACTCACAAGGATGCATTGTTTAGATGCGTTTAATTATTATCTGAGTGTATATTCTGATGCATTTATTAATATGGTCTATCATTAATTGATGGAATGGAAATTTGTTTTGAGCAAACCCTATGAATATTTCAAATAGTAGAGCCTTAGTGGGTCCTTCTCTTTACTGAAGTTAGAAGCTTATAGAATTCATGGTGGTAGCAACTAGAATGTGAGAGCTTGAAAGATGCAACCTCCTAAGAAACTTCAGATTGATCTCTTTACTTTATCTTGAAAACAGAGAATTAAGAATCTAAGAAATGTGAGAAATTACCAGTACAACATTTCAAAATCCAGCACCCTTTTTAACTCAATTAATGAAAAAAATGGTGGAGGAATTTGTTTCAAATTCTTGATTAGAATACTGATTCTGTAAACATTAAATTGCCCACACAACATATAAGTTTATGCACTTCAAAAACTTCTCTTTGATGCAGAAGCTTTTTTTAATAATTTTCCTATAAGTTTTGATTTTCTTATTTAATTTAGGAGTCCTTGGAGTTCTAGCTGTCATGTGATTAGCATGTGATATTATTAGGATTTTACTAGTATAAATAGACTGCTAGGGTTATTTTATAGACGCTCTTTGTTATTTTATCAATCTATTAAGATTCTAGAGGTTTTATCTTGTTCCAATTTCAATTTTATCCAATATTCAGTGTGATTTCTGTTTTCTATTGTTTTCCCCTTCCCAACCTATGTCACTCTAGCTATTGTACTAGATCCCCTTCTACTCTGTTTATTTTCTATCACTGAATACATTTTTGTCTTCTTTTATTTTTGTCCTCTATTATTTTATTTTTCTTTTTGGCTTTGCTGTTATTTTGTTTGCTAGGTGTTGATGTAAAGAAGAATGTGATTGTCACCGTATCTTCGGACAAAGGTCTGTGTGGTGGAATTAACTCTACAGCAGTCAAGGTCAGCAGGGCCATTAACAAGTTGACTTCAGGTGTGTTTTTCTTTTCTTTTCTTTTTCATTTTTTTTCATGTTTGCAATGGGTTTGGCTGTTTTGAAACCTTAAATATATTTTTATACTGTCCTAGGTCCTGACAAAGAAACTAAATTTGTCATCTTGGGAGAAAAGGCAAAGGTGCAGTTGATACGTGATTCAAAAAAGAGCATTACAATATGCATGACAGAGTTGCAGAAGAATCCTCTGAATTATACCCAGGTTAGTTGGTCATATTTCCTGGACCAAGTATCTCGAGAAAAATCCTCCTCATCTCTCTACATGCACATGTATAGACTTTTTTTAGAGTTTTAAATCCCAAATTGGTTTAATGAAGAAGAAAGGAGGGAAAAAATCAGTTTCTATGGTCAGCAAGCTGCTTGTGCCCAGTTTATCATGGATTGAGCTCTTGTTTTTTGTACCCGTCATTCTAATACTGTTTACTGTTAAATGGACCTGGTAGCAAGTCCCTGGTTGCACTGATATCTGTTATAATTTTCCTTCGATGGGTTCTTTTATGCATTTGTCAAAAGCTGTTGCAGTTATTTTAATTTTCCTTCGATGGGTTCTTTTATGCATTTGTCAAAAGCTGTTGCAGTTATTTTACTTTGTTTGGAAGGGTGAGTGGAAACGAAGGGAATGAAAAGTGAGAGAGTTTCCCTTGGGCCCACAAAAGCTAATCTCTCCAATTCGAAGAGAAGTGCATGTGGGCTTTTGGGTTTGGGTGGGGTGTTGATAAAAATTTAAAATCTTATGGTATGAGGAACATAGAAGACATTAAAGTAATTTTACTACCAACATTTTCTTAACATTTCATTTTATTTTACATCCAGATAAGGAATATCTCTATTTTCTTTTGTATTTCCCTCTTAAAAATAAGAGAGAGAGAGAGAGAGAATTTCCCTTCCTCTCATTTTCTTTCCTCTCTTCCTAACGAAGAGTAGAAGTCAATTAATAGCTTGTACATTATATAAGCTACTAATCTTATTATAGAATAATTTACAAAAATTCTCCTGCAATTCCATTTGATTTTTTTTATTTATTTCAGGTCTCTGTTCTGGCAGATGACATTTTAAAGAATGTGGAATATGATGCTTTGAGGATTGTCTTCAACAAGTTCCAGTCAGTGGTCTCATTTCTTCCAACTATGACAACTGTATTATCTCCTGAGGTGATTCAGAGTGGTGCACCTGTAATATGTATACACTTTGGTTTTTTTTGTTAAGGATTGTGGGTGTATGATTGAATGTTGATATAGGTTGTGGAGAGAGAGGCTGAATCTGATGGGAAGCTTGGTGATCTTGATTCCTATGAGATTGAAGGTGGTGAAACAAAGGGTGAAATACTTCAGAATCTTGCCGAGTTCCAGTTTTCTTGTGTAAGCGTTGCCACAACCCTTTATTTTCTGAGTAGTATTTGGGACAGAGTCCAATTCTCAAAGCATGTGAGTCCAATTCGAGTCCAATTCTCAAAGCATGTATGAATGCAAACTTAGACTAGAAACTTGAGAGAGTTCAACCCTGTTTAATGGTTATGCCATTTAGGGCTCATTCTACCATGTAGGTTTTATATTACTGGTACAAGTTTAGTTGATCAGTTGAGTAGTGGTGTGTTCACCCTCTTGCTTATTTAACTCCATTTCTTTTCTTCCATTTGACGCCTGTAACCTTTGATAATCCACTGCAGTCTATTGTTTTAGGACCCTCTTTAGTTGACCAGTTGAGTGCGGTAGCTTCTGTTTTTTGGTGCTTTTCAAAAGTGCATTGGTGTTGAAAAAACATCAAATTGATGTTTTTTTTTAGTGTTTTTCGATGATTTTGATGTGTTAATATAAAAAATGATAAAAAAAATCTGAAAAAAATTCATTTTGATGTATTTTCAAGTGAAAAATATTTTTAAAAAGCACCTTGTACCACAATATTGAACACGCACTTAGTTTGATGCCTGTTTCTTCCACGGAACCTTATGGTATGTCTGGGATTTACATGTAAATTTTCAAATTTTCTTCAGGTTCTGTTCAATGCGGTAATGGAGAATGCTTGCAGTGAGCAAGGTGCAAGAATGTCTGCTATGGACAGTTCAAGCAGAAATGCTGGAGATATGCTTGATCGCCTGACACTGACTTATAACAGGTTACTGTCTCTGGATACATATGCATGCTGGGAATCTTATTTTGACCCTGAAAGTATATTTAGTGAAGAAGTAATGAATGGAAAATTTAGCCTGGGTAATAGTTGTGTTTGGTACAATTTTTGGCTCGGCAGGGGGGGGGGGGCGGGGGGCATCCAGATTTTTTTCTCTCAAGGAACCATGCTCAAATCTCACACACACACACACACACCCACCCCTACCAACAGTAGTTTAATCATCTCTCCATTTCATCAATACACCAAACATGTTTAAATACAACTTTAGGGCTTTAAGAATTAGTTCTGTAATAATAACTCGTGAACGAATCACATCAACTTGTAGCCTTTGTACCAAACACCATAATTTTGAGAAGGTTGTAATCTTGTTAATGGCTTTGACAAAACTGAGTTGATTGGTTTAAAATATTGCTCCACTTTCTATATCTCACGTGAAGTAGTTGTGGGGAGTTTGTTTTCTTTTACATATGATGATTTGGAGCCAAGCAAACTTGTTTTGTTCTTTCATCTGTTCTTGACAACTGATTTCTGTAATTTGCTTGATATTTTTGTATCAGAACTCGTCAAGCATCTATCACAACGGAGTTGAGTGAGATTATATCCGGAGCAGCTGCACTGGAGGGTTAAAATTGAAGATATCATGCCTCTGGTTTTGCAGACAGTGACGAATAAGATATTATCAATGGCTTGAAACTTCATGGTGCTATCTTTTGAGGTTTTTGTTTAGCGACTATAATAATCCCCCAGCATTGTTTTCTGTTTTTGGGAATTAAAAATAAAGTCCGTGATGGATAACGGTTTATTTTTATTTTTGGTTCTTTTTTCAGCTCTTAATCATGTGGTTCTGGCTTGAACACTCGAGAACTGTTGTAAATTTTACTGCAGTCCTGTTTGGCATTGTTTGATCCCTCCATGATGCACAAGAAAAACAAGATTTGGCGAATAGAACATTGTTTGCTAATTGAAAACTTGGGTGGCCATTGCCACTGTAATGGTGACATTTATCATTAATTGAAGGACTTTTTATTAGGTTAAACTAGCTCATTGGCCTACACTAGGTGGAAAGGTTGGGTTAAAATTTTTACAAATAAAATAAAATAAAATATATCAAAGTAGTGGGGAGTTTATTAGTATTGTTATTAAATTTTATCAAGCATGTTAATTATGAGATTTTTTTATTCGGTTTTTTACCTTGTTTAAATCTTAAATTGAATTATTTGATAGCTGTCTAGATTTGAATATTTGAAAACTTGGATAAAAAAATATTGAAATGATGATAGATTAAATTGATTTATATCATGTTATTTAGATCCTGGATTTTTTTAAATTTAACAACTTTGTTTTTTTTTTTAAATGTTACTATTTATTTATATTATAAAAAAATAGTTTATAAAATCAAGCATCAACTTAATATTAAGACGCTTGTTTGAGACCGATAATCCCTTTAAAAAGCATATTAAAATAAATAGTAAAGTCTATTTTTCAATGAATTTGATATTGTATGATGAAATAAAACAAAATAAAAAAAAATTAAAGCAAAGAAAAAAAAAACAACACACATAAGGTTTGGGGGGTAAACCTGTCAAATCTATAAACCATGTTATGGATTTCACTGAGATTAGATGTTAGAGGTTTATCAACTCTATGCCAAGTTGAGTAAATGTGAATTTTGGTTAAAATAAGTTATATTTTTAGGTTATGTAATAACGATGGAAGGAATTTTCATAAACCCTAGGAAGGTGAAAGTTATGATGAAATGGGAAAGAGCTACCAGCATTACAGAAATTAAAAGTTTTCTAGGTTTAGCCGGGTATTACATGAGATTTATAAAAGAATTCTCCATGATTGCAACGCCTTTGACTTCATTGACCCAAAAGGAAGTGAAGTTTAAGTGGATTGGAGCATGTGAAAATAGTTTTCCAGAGTTAAAGAAGCAACTTACAACTGCCCCTATTTTGACACTTCTATTAGGGTCAAAAGGCCTTGTGGTCTCCAGTAATGCGTCTAAGAGAGGACTTGGGTGCGCCTTATGCAACATATGAGGGTGATTACTTATATGTCAAGACAATTGAAAAATCATGAAGTTAATTATCAAGTTCATGATTTAGAACTTGTTGTTGTAGTATTTGCATTGAAGGTATAGAGACATTATTTCTATGGAACGCAAGTTCAAATTTTCACCGATCATAAAGTTGAATATGCGGCAAAGAAGATGGGTAAAGTTGATTAAGAATTATGATTGTGTGATATATTATCATCCGGGAAAAGCTAAAAAGAAGTAGCAGAGTTAAGGAAGATGGATATCCAAATGGATGTAGGACCTGAAGGGTTGTTGTTGGCCCAACTTAAAGTATGGTATGCGCTTAGAGACAAGGTACGAAAGCTTAATTAAATGATACATAAGTGAAAAAGATAAAGGACATGATTGAGGTTTCTATTTCAGATTATGAATGATGAAATGGTAGCAACGGGAAGACAATTGTATTTGCTTGATGATAGGGACTTGAAGGGTGAAGTGATAGGCAAGGCTCATGAATCCAAACTTATGGTACATCCTGGTAGTACTAAGATGTATCGTGATTTAAAGGAGTTTTATTGGTGGTCAAACATGAAGAGAGAAATTGCAGAATATGTGACTAAGTGTGGGATGTATCAGCAAATGAAAGTATAGTATCAAAAGCATGTTGGACAGTTACAACCACTTGTGATACCTGAGTGAAAATGGGAGGACATCACCATGAATTTTGTCTCTAAATTACCTAGAGGGAAGAGGGGTAGTGATACAATTTGGGTTATTATGGATCGATTCACAAAATTTGTTTTATTTCTTCCTATGAAGATGATAGATTTAGTTGATAAAGTGGCAAAATTATATGTGGGAGAAGTAGTAAGATTACTTGGAATTCCAGTATCCATAGTGTCTGATCGAGACCCTAGGTTTACATCTCGATTGTGGCTAAGTATCCAGTGTGCTCTAGGGACGAAGTTGAATTGAGTACTTCATTTCATCCCTAAACAGATGGTCAATGAGAAAGAACCATTCAAACCTTGAAAGATTTGTTGAGGCCGTGTGTATTGGAGTTTGGAAGGAATTGGGAGGATCACATACCATTGGTGGAGTTCACCTATAATAACAACTATCAGGCTACTATAGGCATGGCTCCTTATGAAGCTTTGTATGGAAGAAGGTGCCAAACTTCAGTCTGTTGGGAAGAGGTAGGTGATAGGAATTGACTGGCACGGAGTTGGTACAGATTACCACGAAGAAGGTGAAGATCATAAAAGATAGAATGAAAGCAGCTCATGATAGACAAAAAAGTTATGCAGATAGAAGACGAAGGCCCTTCAAGTTTGAAGTGGGTGATTGAGTGTTCCTAAAGGTTGCACCGTGGAAGCATATTATGCGGTTTGGAATGAAAGGAAAATTTGCTCCTAGATATATTGGTTCTTTTGAGATAGTTTAGAGGATAGGCCCTGTTGCATATAGATTATCTTTACCGCGGTAATTTCCAAAGATATATGATGTGTTCCATGTATTATTACTTTAGAAGGCGGAGATAGATCTCAATGTGTGTTACCACAAGTTCCGCTAGAGATAAATGATGACTTGACTTTAGAAGAACGTCTAATCCAGATATTAGATAGAAGTGAGAAGAAACTCCAGAATAAAAGGATTCCCATGGTAAAGAAACTTTGAAAAAGTTCTCAAATTGAGGAGATAATATGGGAACAAGAGTTTGAGATAAGGAAAAAATACCCAGAGTTATTTTCTGATACAGGTACGAATTAAATTTGAAGGATAAAATTTCTTGTTATGAGGGAAGAATGTTAACCTCAAGATAAATTAAAAATAATCAAAATTATGGAATAATGAGATAAGAAAAGAAAAAAAAAAGAAAACGAGGTAGAAAGATAAAAGAAGAAAGGTTTATGGCCGAAAAAATATAAATCTTTCTAGTAGCAAAACTAGTCTAACCATTTTGAGAAACAGCTAGACTAATTTAGTGAATTGCTTGAAATGTTTCTAAAAACGTTTAGACTGTTTTGGCTACTATCTTCTTAAAACTGACGGGGGCAGCCAAAGGAGAGAAGATAGCTTTTTCTTCCTTTTCACTTTAAAGGGCTGGAAAGTGATTGTTAGGAATAAAAGGAGAGGGTTTTGATAAAGAAAAATATTTTCACACTAAAAATCAAAGAGAGGGAAGATTAAATTAGAGAAAGGAAAAAAAAGAAAAAAAAGAAGTCTTGGGAAAGTCTTGATGGGTTAACTTTCAAATTTTTTTCGCTAATCGGGTAAGGTGTTTAAAACCCCTATGTATCAATATGAATAATAGTTTAGTGATTTTAAGCTAAATTGACAAAACAATTTAATTAGGGTTCTTGAGATGAAATTGAAGGAAATGAAGATTTCTTGGAAATTGAGTTTCTAGAACCGTTGTAAATTGTTAAGGGAGTGAAATCATGAAAGAATGATGAAGAAAAGTGATAGGTAGAAAGTCTGTAGGGGATGACCATATAGAGAATTAAATGGGAAGCTATGTATTTATGATATTGTCCATTAATTGTGCTATAAATATTTGTGTGATTATATGAATAATGATTTTGATTGAGTTGAAGTAATGAAATGATAAAATATTGAGAAATTGAATAGTTGGGCCTAAAAAGGTGAAATTGCAAAATTTTAGAGAATTGTAAATTTTATGGAATTGTGTAAAATTGATAAGAGTTGAAGGAATCATGAAATTGTTTGTAATTAAGTTGATTTTTTTGTGTAGTAAATGATTTGAAAATATAGATAAAAAACTTGAATAGAACTATAATGAATGTTATGATAAATAAGAACCGTGTTGTTAAGCGAAAATGATAATTAATGGAAAAACATGTCAATTCATGAGAGACCGTTGGGGTGATTCAGTACCTTGTATAAACTCTTCTTTAAAAGCTTCATTACTTTTATTGTGTAAATTAGTTAATTTATAAAAGTGTGGATAATGACATGGTTAGTAGACAAAGAAAGAAAGATATACATGATATTTGGATTGATTGGTATTTGTTAAAGAATATCATATTGATTGGCAATCAAGATGGGTTAACCGGAGTATTGGCTTTCGAACAGGAATGTCATGGTAATTGGCAAGGTTACCAATTGTTCATCATGTCGAGTATTGGCTTTCTGAGTATTTGTTAAAGTAATTGTTCATCATGAAAGAATATTGAAGTATTGATTTACATACAAGAATACTATAATGACTAGTTCTGCAATAAACCTCAGGTACTTTGATCTCTCTATCATCCTATACCAAGAAAATAAAATTTTAACAAATTAGAGAGAAAGGAAAAGAAACAAATTAGAGAGAAAGGAAATGAAGATGGAAATTAATGGGGCTAGGTTTTCTGAATTTTTTTATACGGGATTATGTTTTGAAAAGTTAATATTTTAAATATAATAACAATTTTGTAAATAAATATATATTTTTATTAATTTTTTTCACGTTAACTTCCAAGAATACAAAGTGTTATCCGCTTTTAAATTTTAAATTGCAAAATATAATATTTAAAAACTTAATTATAAAATAAAAAAAAAACAAAAAAAAGAGTACTCGGAGTAATTTACTCTTTTAATTTACTACTAAAGCTAATGACAACAATTACACCACACGCCCATTGAGAAATATCTATTGAATGTCGAGTGAATGTACCTTAGATATGATCGCCCTTTTGACAAGAACAGAGATACAATGTTCGGCACGTGACTTGCGGAGTAATTATAAATTAGTATTTTTAGTTTTATAAAATAAATCATCTTTCTAGTTTTAAAAAATCACTTAATTAGTTCTTTTCGTCTATTTCACGTTCTTTTCTAATTAGATTTTCTTATTTTAATAGTGTTAACTCAAAAAAATATTTATATTAAATTTATGACATTGCTAGAATTATATATATATATATATATAAAATTTTAATCTTTTGCATCTGCTAAAAAGTGATTGTATATAAAAAAAAATTGTATTGTTTTATTTGAAAAACAGTGAAAAACTTGTATAAAAAAACTATAAAGAATATCTAAAATGTGTTTTTCAAACTCAGTGGTAGTTTTTCAGTTTTCTAAATAAATAAAAATATTGCATTTAAACCTAAAGTTCTAGTTTTCATTTGTTATACTCATTTTTCAAAAAAAAATGAGTATAAAAATAACTTAAACCAATCTACTAAATCCATGACTTAAATTATATGGCCCAAAATAAACACATAAAAAGTAAATTAAGATAAATTATGAAACTCAATTTCTAATCAACTCAATATTCAAGATGAAATTAAAAAAGATTCAATAATAATTGAGTAAAATACAATATACTTTATATCTATAAAAGTTATGTTGGTAATTAAGTTGCTGAGCTGGATTTACAAATAAGCAAATGCAGAAGATTGAAGGGAAAAGTTGACAGTAAAGAAGGAGGAAAAAGAAGAAGCTGAAGAAAGTTGTTATGTAATGATTAGTTAGTTGCATTTCAGTTATTTGTAACTAACTAAGAAAAGAAAAAATAATTAAATGCTTTTCTGTAGGCCTAGCTGTTAAAGGCTGTAAAAGATCACACAATACGTGTGTTCTCCCCAAATCAGTTTATAAGGGGCATTTTGTCAAGCATGTTGCGTGTGGAAAATATATACAAGAATTACCTTTTTCTGCAACTCTCTCCATTCTTCAACCTTCTGTGCAAACCTTTTTCTCCTACTACCCAAATCAACAATCAACCTACAAATCATCAAATAAACACAATCAAACACAAGATTAAAAACTTCAACATGGTATCAGAGCAGTAACTTGATCAACAAGGGACTGAAAACACAAAATTCCAGAAAAGATGGTGTCCAGTGGAGATTTACGAACACCTCAGTTCAACGGTGTGAACTATGACTTTTGGGCAGTGAAGATGGAGACAATCCTCATAGCATTTGATCTATGGGATGTAGTTGAGTTTGGCATGAAATCAGGTTCAAGTGTGAAAGAAGAAGAATCTGAGAAAGAAGATAAGAAGAATGATGAAACCGAGAGCAAAGATGGTGAAACTAAGAGCAGCATAGCTGAAGAAGCTGTTTTCAGAGAAAACAAAATAAGAAATGCCAAGGCATTGAGCCTCATCCAAGGAGCCTTGACTGATGAACTTTTTCCTAGAATAAGGAATGAGAATACTGCACAAGGAGCATGGAATGTGCTGAAAAGAGAGTATAGAGGTGATAAGAAAGTGAGGTCTGTGAAATTGCAAGCTGTGAGGGCAAAGTTTGAATACATGAGAATGTCAGAAGGAGAAGGCTTAGAACACTATCTTTCTAAGTTTTTTGAAGCTATAAACAGTCTGAAATCTCTAGGAGAAGATGTACCTGAGATTAGGATTGTGCAGAAGCTCCTAATGAGTTTAAATAGAAGATACAAGTCCATTGTCTCTATCATTGAAGAGACAAGGGACCTTGATGTGCTGAAGGTGGAAGAAGTTATAGCCTCTGTCAAAGTATTTGACAAGAGGGAAGACCTGCATGATGAACAAGATAAGATTACAAGGACTGAAAAGGCATTTAGTAGTCTCAAAATGGGCTATAATCATGCTGCAAACAAGGCTATGCAGGGGAGATCTAGTCCAAGATGGCAGGGACATGATCAAAGGCATGTGGGCTGGTCTCAAGGAAGAAATGTGAATAATCATCACAATTTCAGTCACAACACAAACTGGAATAACAGAACTGGAAGTAGCAGCAGCAGTTCACAGCACAGAGGTGGAGGTAATCAAACAAACACAAAGCCTCAATGTTCTGTATGTCAAAAATTTCATTTCGGAATATATAGATATAAGGGGAAGCCTAAGTGTGGGAAATGCAGTCGGTTTGGACATTATTCCAAAGACTGTGACAGCAACAAGCAGCTAGCTAATAGTGCAAAGGAGGAAGATGTGTGCACAAGCACTATGTTTTATGCATGTCATGCTGCCAGCATAAAGAATGAAGATGTGTGGTTCATTGATAGTGCATGTAGTAATCATATGACCTCTCAAGAGGAGAATTTAATTGATGTTGATAGAAGTATCACTTGCAAGGTGAAAATGGGTTCAGGAGATTTGGTTCAATCCACTGGAAAAGGAACATTAGTTGTTGAAACCAAAAAGGGCAGAAGATACATAAATGAGGTGCTGCTAGTCCCAGGTTTGGATGAGAATCTACTTAGTGTAGGTCAAATGATGGAACATGGTTACTACATCTTGTTTGGGGGCAACAAGGCAGTAATATTTGATGATGAGAAACTAGAGAATGTGCTTGCAAAAGTAATAATGAAAGGGAATAGATGTTTTTCCCTTGCACTGGAATCTTTAACTCCTGCAGCTATGAAAGCATCAGTTAATGAAGATTCTTGGACATGGCATAGAAGGCTTGGCCATTTAAATTTTGCAAGTATGAAGAAGATGAAACAGGAAGAGATTGTGTATGGCTTACCTGTGATAGCAGATTCAAAGAATATGTGTGAAGGCTGTGTAAAAGGGAAGCATCACCGAGAGAAATTTGATCAAGGGGAAGCATGGAGAGCCAAACATCCACTGGAACTTGTGCATACTGACCTCTGTGGACCAATGCAGGCAGAATCAATTGGTGGGAATAGGTACTTTCTTACCTTTATTGATGACTACTCTAGAATGTGTTGGGTATATTTCCTCCGAAATAAATCTGACACATTAAGTGTTTTCAAGAAATTTAAAATACTTGTTGAGACACAAAGTGGCTACTCTCTAAAAAAATTGAGAAGTGATAGAGGAGGAGAATATACCTCCTATGAATTTCAGAATTATTGTGCAAGTCTGGGTGTGGAGAGGCAGCTCATAGTAGCCTATTCTCCTCAGCAGAATGGAGTGGCTGAGAGGAGAAATAGGACCATAGGAGAAATGGCAAGATCAATGTTGATTGAGAAAGGAATACCCACTGAATTCTGGGGAGAGGCAGTGAATACTGCTGTGTATCTTCAAAATAGGTGTGTTACATCAGCTGTGGAGGGTAAGACACCATTTGAAGCCTTCACGGGAAGGAAGCCTGGAATTAAACACTTAAGGGTGTTTGGGTGTGTATGTTACACACTCATTCCAGCAGCACTAAGACAGAAACTGGACAGTAAGGCAGAGAAGGGAGTGTTTATGGGTTATGGAAGTTGTGAGAAAGGATATCGGGTGTATATTCTGGATTCAAAGAAGATAGTGTTGTCAAGAAGTGTTGTTTTTTATGAGAGCAGGTTCTGGAATTGGACTGAAAATCACATGGAATCAGTCACACAGCAACTAAGGTTTGAATGCAACAAAGAAGAGAGTGAAGTAGAAGAAACAAATGTAGATGCTGCACAGAATTATGATGGCATTGATCAGTTAAGCTCACCTGCAAATGGTTCAGTGACAGAATCAGTTGAGAATATCAGTCAAGGATCATCACCTAGTTCAACTCCAGTGAAGTTAAGGAGCATTGAAGACATTTATAATAGATGTCACATGAGCTTTATTGAACCAGAAAATTATCAAGAAGCAGCAAAGAGTAAAGACTGGCAGGATGCAATGAGAACTGAATTAGAGATGATAGAGAAGAATCATACCTGGGAGCTGATTGACAGACCTTCTGATGCGCCTGTGATAGGTGTGAAATGGGTTTTCAAGACAAAGCTCAATCTTGATGGGTCCATACACAAGCATAAGGCTAGACTTGTAGCCAAGGGATATGCTCAAAAACCAGGGGTGGATTACAATGAGACTTTTGCTCCAGTAGCAAGGTTGGATACTATAAGGACTCTCATTGTGTTGGCAGCTCAAAAGGGTTGGAAATTATTCCAACTAGATGTTAAGTCAGCATTTCTAAATGGAATGCTTGACGAGGAGGTGTATGTGGAGCAACCCGAGGGGTTTGAAGTGAAGGGGTCCAGCCACAAGGTGTATAAACTATACAAGGCTCTATATGGACTTAAACAAGCCCCTAGAGCCTGGTATAGTGAAATCGATGCTTATCTTACAAGTTGCAAATTTGAAAGGAGTGCAAGTGAAGCAACTTTGTACACCAGAAGTGATAGTGAAGGAGGCCAGATCATTATCTCAATATATGTTGATGATATAGTGTATACTGGAAGTAGTGAAAGGATGATGACTGAGTTTAAGAGGGAGATGATGCAGAGGTATGAAATGTCAGACCTAGGGCTTCTTCATCACTTTCTAGGGATTGGTGTATTGCAGACCAATCAAGGAGTTTTTATTCACCAAAGTAAGTATGCTAAGTCTCTACTTACTAAGTTCGGACTTGAGGACTGCAATCCAGTTGCAATTCCTCTAACCGTGGGTGAAAAATTAAAGAAGGAGGATGGCAGTGAACCTGCAGATGAAGGGTTGTATAGAAGGATAGTGGGAAGCTTGCTGTATTTGACAGCAACAAGGCCAGACCTAATGTATTCAGCAAGCTTACTATCAAGATTCATGAGTTGCCCTACAAAGAAACATATGGGGATTGCTAGAAGGGTATTGAGATATGTTCAAGGTACCCTAGACTATGGGATTGAGTACACAAGAGGCAAATCAGCTACTCTAATCGGTTATTGTGATGCTGATTGGGGGGGCAGTGAGGATGATAGCAGGAGTACCTCAGGCTATGCTTTTAGCTTTGGAAGTGGTGTGTTCTCTTGGGCTTCTGTAAAACAGAGCACAGTGGCTCTGTCAACAGCAGAAGCTGAGTATGTCTCAGCTTCTGAAGCCACGGCACAAGCCATTTGGCTTAGGTTTGTGCTTGAAGATTTTGGAGAGATGCAGGCTGAGGCAACTCCATTGTATTGTGACAACATGTCAGCAATATCGATGGCCAAAAATCCTGTTTTCCATCAGAAAACAAGACACATAAACAGGAGATATCACTTTATCAGGGAATCTTTGAAAGAAGGGTTGATCAACATGCAATTATGTAGGGGTGAGGACCAGTTGGCTGATATATTCACCAAGGCTCTACCTAAAGACAGATTCAACTATCTAAGACTGACTCTTGGGGTTAAACCAGTCAGCAACTTAGGAGAGGCTGTTGGTAATTAAGTTGCTGAGCTGGATTTACAAATAAGCAAATGCAGAAGATTGAAGGGAAAAGTTGACAGTAAAGAAGGAGGAAAAAGAAGAAGCTGAAGAAAGTTGTTATGTAATGATTAGTTAGTTGCATTTCAGTTATTTGTAACTAACTAAGAAAAGAAAAAATAATTAAATGCTTTTCTGTAGGCCTAGCTGTTAAAGGCTGTAAAAGATCACACAATACGTGTGTTCTCCCCAAATCAGTTTATAAGGGGCATTTTGTCAAGCATGTTGCGTGTGGAAAATATATACAAGAATTACCTTTTTCTGCAACTCTCTCCATTCTTCAACCTTCTGTGCAAACCTTTTTCTCCTACTACCCAAATCAACAATCAACCTACAAATCATCAAATAAACACAATCAAACACAAGATTAAAAACTTCAACAAGTTAAAATCTAAAAATATGTTAAAAATTAGATGGTTTGGTCATTAACATATACTTAAAAGTCTTGACATTTCACTTCAGTAATGAACAATTAAAAGTTAAGGTTTTTTTCACTTTAGTTCTCAAAATTTTTGAGATTTTTTTTTAAAATTTTAAACTTAGTTTCTTTTTTCAATTTCATCATTCAACATTAGATTTACTAGGTATTGAGTTTCATAATTTAGTTTGATTTGCTTTCTATGAAGATATCTCGGTCCCATAACCCGAGTCACGAGTTTTGCGGGTAACTGTGTTAACAGGGTCATTTTTGGTCCCTTTTTTATTAGTTTTTTTTATCAACCTCATCTTTCAATATACGATTGATTGGGAAATGGGCTTCATAATTTATTTTTTATTTGCTTGCTATGGGGGTTATCACGGTTTCTTGACTCGGGTCACGAGTTTTGCACGTTAACCAAGTTGACACCGGTTTTTTGTTTTTTTTTAATTGATTTTTTTTCAATTACATCCTTCAATATTAGGTTGGTTATAAATATGGCTTCATGATTTTTCTTGATTTTCTCTTTATAGGATTATCATGGTCTTATGACCCAAGTCGCGGGTTAAAACGGTTGGCTCATATTATTATTTTACCCTTTTTCTAATTGATTTTTTTCAATTTCATCCTTAAATATTGCATTGATTAAGAATTAAACTTCATAATTTATTTTGGTTTGCATTCTATGAGGTTATCTCGATCTCATAACTCGGGTCACGAGTTTGGTCTGTTGACTCAGGTGGTTTTTTGTGTTCTTTTTTAATTTTATCCTTCAGCATTGGATTGATTGAAAATTGAGCTTCATAATTTATTCTGATTTGTTTTTTTATGGGGTTATCTCAATCTCATGACCTAGGTTTGACAGGTTAACCCTGGTTAATTCGGCTTATTTTTAGTTGAATTTTATTTTCAATTCATTCCTTCAACATTAGGTTGATTGAGAATATAATCAAATAATTATTTGTTTTCTATTTCTATACGCTCATCAGGGTCTCATGATTTAAGTAGCAGATTTGACAGGTTGACTCGAGTTGATCTAATATATTGTTGTTTCAATATTTAAAAAAATATCATCTTCATTATTTTAATCAAACTATATTTTTATCAGTCGTTTGAGTTGTTTTTGAATTTTTCAAGTTAACCAGATTATATCAAATCAATCTACATATAGTTTAATTTTATATTAAAAAATATATTAATAACACCAAGATATTTTTTTACATAGATAAACTTGATTCAACTTGTAAATAATCATCTAGTTGTCTTCTATTTTTGTTTATTTTTAAGTACAAAAGGCAGTTTTTACTTTTTAAGAAAGAAAAAAAGGTACCACCGTTGATATATAGGATCCCTCCACAACTTTTTTTCTTGAACATTTTATTTTGAAATAAATTATTACACTTCTTACAAATATGTCAACATAGATATTGCAAGTAATAAAAATTACCAAATTATCCATCCTATTTTTTAAAATCTTTCTACATTACATTTATTTTTAAATATTTTTATAGGAAGATGAAAACTTTACCATTTAGATACGTGATGCAAACCATGTTCTCTTAAATTTTAAATTTATTTTTTTAAATAAAATTAATATATTTTTAGTGTTTTCAGATCGTTTTAATGCGCTGATATCAAAAATAATTTTTTAAAAATAAAAAAAATATTATTTTAATATATTTTTAAATAAAAAACACTATAAAAATAATCATTATCACATTTACAAACACCATCTTCGACTTATTTTACTAAAAATAAAGTATACCTAGGCTATGAGTGCTTATGTATTAACCAGCCACCGGTGCTTATCCCTTTTCTATCTACTTATTACGGATTTTTGGAATCTATTTATGGAGAGAGAGAGAGAAACATAATTTTGGTAAATTAATGTTATGTATATAAGTGCAGATTTACTAACTAACTAGGAGTGCTTATCCCCTATCTATTTGGTAATGTTTATTATAATAATAGGGATTAATTTTTAAAATATTTTTTATTTAAAAATAATATTTTTCATTTTTAAAAATTTATTTTTCACATCAATATATTAAAAAATATAAAAAAATTATTTTAAATAAAATATTATTATTTTAACAAATATACGGCCAACCATATTACCAAACTCTACCTTACCATAGATTTTTGGAATCCATTTATAAAGAAAAAAATAATAATTTTAAGTAAAATCAATTTAAGTTTTTAGCAAACATGCCGTCGTTGCCGAATACTACCAAATTATAAATTTTCAGAATCTATCTATGAAAAAACAAACATAATTTTAGTGAATTAATGTTATAAATATATTTGAAAATAAATTATAGTGTGTTTATATATATATATATATATATATATATATATATATATATATATATATATATTGTAATTTAATAGTTTCAGGTTTACGCTTTTCAGCTTGGTTTTTTCAATTATTAGTTTGCGTTTAGTATTATAGTAAATTTTCAAAAATATTTTTATTTAATAATATATTAAAATAATTTTTTTATTTTTAATATCAGTAAATGTAAATTATTTAA
This sequence comes from Populus trichocarpa, assembly GCF_000002775.5. NCBI lineage: Eukaryota > Viridiplantae > Streptophyta > Magnoliopsida > Malpighiales > Salicaceae > Populus > Populus trichocarpa. The sequence goes on along the minus strand of NC_037299.2, from coordinate 7,995,464 downwards.
AAAATATTAATTTAATTTTTTTATATAAAAATACCTTTTTAAGACGCATATTTTTACTCTACTAATAATGTAAAACAAAAGTAGGTGTGTTGTCGTTGTAATGTTGAAAAAAGAAAAAAGAAAGAAGAAAATCTGTGTTTTTTTGTATAGATAACGTCGCTATGGGTGTTATTCTTCCAAGGAATCCACAATCTCCTCCTCAATAACCAGAAAGATTCATTACAACACCAGCACAACAACAGCATTGTTCTCTGCTCTCTTTTGCTTCGACAAGTCCCAGGCTTTCCAAAAGCCCATCCCTTTTCGCTCACCAAGGTTAAAACTTCCTGTTTTCTGGTCAAAATGGGTTGTTTCCATTGATGGGTTTTGCGCTTCAGAGGCTGCTTTCAAATGGGTATATGTTAGATTTTTGGATATCTTGCCTTTTCCTTAAGAGGGTTCCTTTAATGGATTCTGTAGGAGTTTTGATTGATGGGGTTGGAAGTCAAGTGAGTACATTTTAGATTAATAATCTGTGAATGAGTTGTGATATTCAGTTTTGGCTAATATAAATTTGTTATTCAGATTTGGAATAGTGGATTCTACTCATTTGTTGGTAATTCTTTATAGCAGTTGATTCTTGCTTCATATTCCGTTAATCAGTTCTGGATTTTGTTTGTTGGATTTAGGTCATTGAGAAAGTGCTGGCAATAGTTACAAAGAGAAAAACTTGCTTTGTGCTGTTCTGTTAGTGTTTCCGTTCTGTGGAAGCGGCTTTCATTTTCAAACTCTTTATTAGTTTGAACAGGTCGACAATTTTGAATGCTTGAGATTAGGAAGGCTTTTTTCTTTCTTTGAATTAATGGTAGTTGTTTTCAGGATTTTAATGGTGAAAATTGAAATAATGAGGATGCCTTGGAATTAGGGAGGTATTACTCTATTTTTCTTCTTCGTGGAAGGAGAGCAGATATGGATTTATGGGTTGTTGGAGCCGCTGCCGCTGCTGGATATATAGCTAAATATTGGCAAAATCTTTCAAAACATAGGGCTAGTTCATTGGAGTTGTCTTCTGGAACCTCCACTTGCGAGAAACCTGAAACCTCAAGTTCTCCCTTTCATAAATTGATTAGAAGGAAACAAGCTGAAGACACTCTTACAAGTGGAAGACACTTTTCAGATGGAGGATTCTCAGATATTTACCATTTGGACGGTGCTTCAGACACTGAAGCACCATCTACTAGTAGTTTTGGTGAAAGGATTGTAAGATTGAGAACTTATGATGATTGCAATGTGCTTTCCATGTCGAGCTTACCACCTGGATTCTCAGTAAATGAAAACTTAAAAGAAAATGAGGATGGAAATGGGCTGAATGATAATATGGATGATAATTCCGGTAACCCTTATACAGGTGAATTGGATTCTTTTCATTGTTCTGGCAAGAACTCTCTTAGAACTAAACATTCAGGCAGCCATGTTGTCAAACCTTTTAGCTCACTAGATAGCTGTCTTATGGCTCAGTTATACAAGGAACATGCTAGAATGGAAGAATATGTGCTTAGTGCTCTGCAGTCACCATCCACTATTATGAAGCCATTACTGATAACTGATGGAACGCAAATAATTAGCAGAGCGGATAGGGATTCTTTAAGTGCACAAATTGCAAGTGATAATAATAGGTGGCACAAGGAGGAAATTGTTTGTGGAGTTCCTCCACTACCAAAAATTGGATTTGCAGATCACCTGAAGAAGATAAAATCTAAGAGTGGAAAGAGGCAGAATGAAAGATCGAGCAGTTCCCAAAAGCACCTACAGTCACCAAATGGTATTCTTCTCATAGTGAATTCTTGTTTGTCTTGTGAAACAAATGCTAGTTGGATGAAAAATGTTTAAGCCATTTATTGTTCTCGCTTATTAATGTTGATGTTTCCAGATTTGGATCCAAGAATGAACTTATTTTTGCATTAAGCAATGAATAAGTCTGTTCTGCTACTCCAAAATCTGTGCACCATCTTCGTTTACGTAATTTTCCGTTTCTTACTGTGTTATTTCTTGAAAGCAATAGAAATCTGGAGATAAATATTTTTAGAAATACTACTTGCTTGTTGTTTCTTTTCATCAGTATGGAAGTTGTGCATGCTGACATGCCATTTAGTTGCCATCACTTGAACCAATGATAGTTGCAAAAATTTCCAAATAATCATTTCCCCCTTTTCTGTCATTAGGACAAGGTGGCATTTCAAATTTCAGCTTCACCAGTAATTTTCTCCTTAAAGGTTCAAACACAATGCAGTTCTCATAAACATAGAGAACCTTTATTTTATGCAAATATTGCAATTGACTCATTTTCTGTAGGATTCAGTATTTTTAGGTTTTTTATTTATGCCAAATTGTTTCAGAGCAATCTGTTTCCTTCTCTCACTGGCATCTGTAGCTCGTTATTTCATAAATACCTCTTATTATAGACATATATAGCCACTAGTGTTTAGAAATATCTGGCAAGACCATGTGTGCTAGTTTGTGGACCCTTTTCTAGTTTAGTCAGTTCAGCTGGCATGCTGAAGATCATGTTTTGAGGGAGGACAGATTTGGGATTTGTGCTGTATGAAGGTTTTGTTATTTGCAGAAATAGTGTAGAATAGAAGAAATAAGGAGAAATTAGGCTGTGAACATGGCTTGCAGAACTGTAGCAGCAGTATATAAAAGCAAAAAATAAGTGAAATTAGGAGAAAATAGAAGAACTAGGGAAAGGAGAAGAAACCTTAGGCACCAAGCCTCCAAAATTACTCAAAACTCAATTTTAGTTGATAATTCAACTCTACTGAAAATAAAACATAACATCTCTATTTATAGAGACTAGTAGTCCTTAAAAGACTATGATTACTAATCCTTACTTGGTTAGGAAAGAAACTAAACAGAATAAACTATTAAATAGCTTTTGGTTACTGTTCTAGGACAAAAAAGACAGAGACACGAAGGACAAAAACAAGTCTGGATGTAGAGACAGAGACAAAAATGAGTTTGTGTCTTTGTCCCCTGGACAATTTTTAGTCAATTTTTTGTCCCTCCAAAAAAGAGGGACATTGGGGATAGAGACAACTAAATTATTATTATTATTATTATTATTTTTACAAATGACCCTTTAAATATTTCATAATTTCAATCTCTATTCTTACTTTTAGTTTTAATTATCTTAATTTCCACCCGTAGATTTGAAAACTAGAAAATATAAAAGCAAAAATCATAAAAAAATATGCTAGATTTTAATAAAAAATGATGAAAAGGTGGGGGTTGAATGATAACAAAAAATATGCATTTGTGGTGGAATTATTATCTTGCATTTCCAACTATGTTAGATTTTAACTATGTTGGTGCAAATATTTTATTTGACATATGATTGGTTTGATAATTTATTTTATTATTAAATATATTTGGAGAAATGATTTAATGACCGAGTAAATCATAATTTAATTACGTTATCTTTTTAGCAATGAATTATCTTCTTTATGATGATTATAAATTTTGTTTTAAATTGGTTTTGATGAATGGAAAAATTATCATTTTAAGTTAGTTCAAAAAAAATTTAATGCTCTTTATAAACTGAAGTGAAAATAATGATCTTTATTTATTGTTCCAAACAATGCAAGTTTGATAGGTAGAATATATCGAAGACAAAACAGACTTTTATGTTTTTGTTTTGTCTCGCCACTCCTCAACCAAATAGAATACAAAGACATTTACTTTGTCTTGTACACCACCTGCCAACATAACTTTGTCTGTCATTTGTTCCGTCTTGTCCCCTTTGTCCTAGTTGTCCATTTCTTTTGTGCAAAGCCAAAACCAAACATTACTTTAAAGACTCGGACCCCAAATTCCTAAATAAGAACTTTCAAGTCATTCTGAAGATTACTAAATACCCCTGATTCTGGAACATGCAGAAATTACAGTTCTTCTCCATCTTACGAAATAACCCAAGACTGAAATTCAAACCCTGAAAGTAAGAAGCTTATCTATTCTTAGACTAGAAAATCTCTTTGTTGATGAAGAATCGCATAACTTGTTTTGATTTTCCATATTAGATAAAATCTTCTTTAACCATAACTTAGGTGCGTAATCATGTTTCTTATAACTCTTTACTCATTTCTTAAATAATATGTTATTTGCAACCCTAATGCTTTTATTCTCATCAGGTTCACATGATGGAACGGTTTTATTCTGTTTGGGTGTTTCTATTGGTATAATCTCTTCTCTCATGGCTAATGGAAGAGAAGTAAACCAGCTAAAAGAAGATTTGAAACATACTCAGAACTTGGTTCAAGATCTACAAGAGGAACTTGAGATGAAGGATTCATTGACTGTGAAGCAACTGACAAATGAGAACAATGAATCACAAGATACCTGTGATAACTCTTTTCACTACAGGGCATCGAATCCACATCTCCTCATACAGAATGTGAATGATTCAATGAACAACATTGGTGCAGTATCATACAATGAGAACACAGAGCAGAGTCCAGAGTCTATGAGTAAAATTGAAGCAGAGCTTGAAGCCGAGCTTGAGAGGTTGGGGCTAAACATGAATCCATCTGGTCCACCGAGAAGATTGTCTGAACTTGTTGAGGTAAGTTGTTTAGCATTTTTGAGAGCTTGAAAATTTAGTTTCACTCTGATTGGCTATGTTCATTGTGTGAGATTATGTAATTTGTTGCATTCATGCTCATATGGCTCATCTTTTGTTTGTGATTGCTTTTCCATTTTCAAATATTTACTAAGAAAATAACTGGCAGGTATGTTTTAGAACTTGGCAAGTATTATTTGATTCTGTATAATTTCTTTAACTAGAAGGTAATGCACGTGTCAATTTAACATCATTCGGTTCCTCTTATATGATTAATTTATCCTGCTGTCTTCTTATTCTTTTATAGATCAATATAGGATAGAGAGATATTATTTGCTAGTTTGCTGAGGACTCCCAGGAATTGTCAGTGCAAAGCCTGGCTGTGATTGCTGTAGTGTGGTTTAGAAAGGTGCCTAGTTCAGGAATCTAAGTGTCCTGACAATAAGTTTTGTGTCTGCATGCTTGCATTTTTTTTGTAAATGCAGATAATTGTTCCTTTTTTTTTTATTGAAACATGGTATTTCGGGAAATTTATATTGGTAGTTTATCTGTTCCCTTTTGCAAATATATTTTAGGTATTTGATATCGAGTAGTATGATATTGGGGGGGGTCTTTTTTAGAGTGAGAATGTATTAGAGCTGCTTAGAATGTGAGATTTTTTTGCCATTTTATCAAAAGAGGCTAGTTCAAATGTCCATTTTTTTTCAGAGTGGATTAAAATTATTGTAGTGTGTAGGGGTAAAAAGTGGTTGACAGTTTCGGAGTCATGTATGTGGACTTCATTGACAAGGTTTTGCATTATGACTTTTCCTCTCAGCATTCATCATACCAATTAATTCTGATTCTCAGAACATTTAGGCCCAGTTTTCAGATAATCAAATAAATATTTAGAGTATCTAACTTCTGGTCAGCATTTGTTTGGTTTATAGATCTATTGGTTATCGTTCCTTTACTGTGATAATCCGTTCATTGTTTCCGTGTTTAACTGGAAATCTTTAGCAGCTTAGAAACAATTATAAGCGAATATTTTTTACTGCCTCACCCAAGTGTCATGGCTATTTCCGTAGTTCATGATCTTTTACTTTGTTATCATCTACTAGAAACACCCTGCTGTAATTCTTATTTCTTTCCTTTCTGATAAAATTACCTTCTTTTAGTAAATAAATAGATAGATCTACTAGAAATATCTTGAATAGTATTGTTATGTGTTTCAAATTCACACAACAATAAGATCACATAGAGAGGTGGAAAAGAAAACCAACCTTTGATGGTATGTTGAAATATAATGGCCAAATTGCTTTCTTTTATGACTGCTATAAATGTTTTTATGCTTTTATAACACATGCTTGCCCCTCATGACCTTAGCCTTGTCAATAGTGAAGGTTTCAAATTTTATGTGCCCTTGAGTTACGAGTGTGAAACTTGGTTCCAAGTATTTTAGAAAAACTAATCAAATGTTATCCTAGTTTGTTATTATATCTCCTAAGCATCATAATCCAACTCCATATACACTATCATTTAAGCAGAAAATTGTCATAGTTATCCAATTTCAATTTAACAAATCCTATTCATTGTCCGTGACTTTTATGTTTAACTGTCACATAATATTTTTTTCTGTGCAATACCATAAATTTTTTTTCATAATTTTTCGATGCCATTACATAGATCAGCATTTCTCATCTTTGTTGGGGAAGTCTCCCTTAAGTACCAAGTCTGACAATTATGCGAGCAAATTTAGTTTAATTATGGTTTCCCTGTAGCAGCAAAGTTAAACCATTCAAGATTGTCCAGAGCTTTTGGTTGGGGCACCCTAGCAGCAGTCTCCAAAAGTCTTTAGAAGGCATTCTAAGAATGAATCCTTGCTCGAGCATTGATTTGGCACATTGCTAATGATGGGAGCTTGAGTAGTTCTAAGGGTATTTTAGGAATTTCAGGTTGCTTGAAAATCTGAAAATCACAGTCTGTTTGGCATTTTATTTTATTAGTCCTAATGGTTTTCCTATTCTAAATAGGAATAGTTATGCTGGAAGTTTAGGAATTCATGGCCTTGGACTTGGATTACTAAAGCTGTTTAAATAAGCATTGTAGTCTTTCAATATTTTCAATGCAATATTATCAAATAATTTCCAGCATTTTTTTATTGCGTGACTCAATCTCCCTTGGGTGTGACTCCTAAGAACCCTAGATGTGAAGCTTAGATTTCCTTACCATAGGTGTGGCCGCTAGAAATCTGTTCCACATCCTCGCATCCCAGCAGAAACCCACATTAAGCAAGCCTTGAACAGCCCTGAAACTCAGATTCATAACAACCCTCAAAGCTGTCTTGCACCACTCTCTCATCACTGCCTATCTGCTGGGTTTGCTTGCATTAAATGTTGCCTTGTCCTAACCCTCCTGTTCTCTATGATGTTCTGGTCAGCCTCTGGAGTTGCCCTTCTTTCTTTGTTTTTTGTTCTCTTTTTCAATCTTGTTTTCTTTGGGACCAGTCTCATATGAACTTTTAATGCAATAGATTTGGGCTCACTTTCATAAATATGGTTACTCTGGTGCTCACGGTGTCGAACCACCTGTCAGCATAGAATTGAATGGCTATGACCCGCATGGATATTGGTGATTCAAAACCTGTCACATAACTATGGCCATGTTTTATATTCATGCTTGCTGACAGGGGCAGCATTTTTGAAAGCCAAAGTTAGCACACGATAGGAAAGGATGAAAAAAAACAAAACAAATAATAATACAATCTTCTCAATGCCATAGGAAGAACCTTTACTGTTTCTTGTTTATTGTGTAGCTTTTCATGGTTTTTCCTTAGGGACATGGCTTCATTGTACTATGTATTTTACAAGTTCTAATAGAGTTCAAAATCATCCAGCTTGACCCAGACTCTACAGCAGATTTTGCTCGAGGAGAACTGAGGCTTGACATGGTCAATCGGCAAGCTGCTGCTCAATCTGAGTCAAATCAAGATGCAAGGGGCACCTCCCCTACTTGCTCTGCTAATTATGCAGTTTCACCACGAGAATTGAGCTTGCATCTCCATGAGGTTATTCAGTCAAGACTTCAAGAGCGTGTGAAGGAGCTTGAGACAGCCCTTCAAAACAGCCAGAGGAAGGTGCATCTCCTGGAATCAGAACATAAGAATGCTCAAAGGTTGTTTTCAACCACCGAGCTAAGATACTCCTCTGGGGAAGTAAGTCCAGTTGTTGAAGGAGATTTCAGTTGCATAGATCAGCCTCTAGTTATGAATTTATCTAGGGAAGCCCTGGATGCGTACAATGAGGCATATGAAGAGCTAAACAAGATGAATGAATCTGAGGAAGAAGATTCACTGTCAGGGGATTTTGAAGACAATCAAGCGGGCTTGCATCTATTTGACCAGAGGGTGTCATGGGGTCAAAATGGCAGGGCAAATGGTTCCTTTTCACTTTCTTCACATAATCAAGAAAAGACACCAAACGATCTACACACGGGTCCATTAAAGTCATCGGCAGAGTATGGCGCAGGAATTGAGGAATTGCTTTATGATAGGATAAGTGAAGATGAAAACAGTGATTGTGATGATGAGATGGAGAAGCAGTTGATACAGCAGATTGTAGAGAAGACCAAGAAAGGCTCTCCTGTAGTGCTAAATGCACAAAGGTTGTTGTTTTCAGTGGATGACAATGAACATTAAACATGCAATTAATAGAAAGTTTTGCATTATATAACGATATACGTTTGGCTATCACAGCATCCTTTTTCTCATTTTTTCTATTTCTAGAAAAGTTTCCACCTCCATCAAGCAACCAACATGATGATCACCTACACGACCTGTAATTTTGAAATTTGGAGTCCCTTCAAGATTGATGAAAGACTTGTATATATTTATAGAAGAACATAGAGAATTAAAATACCAGAAACACAAATATTTTGTTTTATTGATTCAAAAACTACCACTAATGATGCACGCACAAGTTTATGTAAAACAAATCCATGAAACTAATTAGCTGCCTTCATATATCATAATTTTTTAAAAAAAAAACTACACATGATGCTGGGTTTTCTTAAGCACTACAAGCACCTAAAACAAGATTAAGCTTGTATGTACACACGGGGCTTGTAGCTCAGTGGCCTTGGCAGGCTTTGCCCTGCCTAAGTGCCCTGGTTCGAGCTCTCGTGTGTACCCAGCACTTGAGGGTCTAGCTGCTGTGGTCCATCGTGGACTTGTTCCGCCCCCCCTCCCGGGTTCGACCCTCTATGTGCACGTCTGTCACCCCCGCGGTGCCTTACCTGCTCCTGGGCTTGCAGGATGTCCAGTGGGCCGTGGGGAATAGTCGTGGTGCGCGTAAGCTGGCCCGGACACCCCACGTGAATCAAAAAAAAAAAAAAAGATTAAGCTTGTATGTTGCTCATATGATGACCACTGGAAGCTTACATGGTCGTTAACTTCAGGGCCCGTGGGATTAATCGAGGTGCGCGCAAGCTGGCCCAGACACCCACGTTAAATTAAAAAATAAAATATTAAACTCGTATAAACCAACCGATAATGAAGCTCTGTCAAGTAGGTGGCAATACCTACTAAGTGGCAATACCTACTAAGAGATCTTAGTTTCAACAAGTAACAGGATTGCCCATCAAAACAATATAGTACAAGAGTTGAAATAAAGAAAATAGTAAAACAAAAAATTTCAATAAAAAAAGAATAAGTAATGCTTGCACGTGCTAGTCTAAGTATTGGTAATCAAACATTTGTTGTGTAATATTTTCTCCAATAAAACAAATTTTACGATGTCGGCTAGATAATGTAAAAGAAAATAGAGGAATAGTGAGATATATTATAGTGATAAACTAGATCGGTGATCATGTTACACTACGGGTTAAATTATTATTATTTTTTAATGTAAAATAATATTTAAGTGTTGCAAATGTTTTTTTAATAAAAATAAATAAATCATGTAGGGATTAATTCGATATGATTCAATCAACTTGACGGGTCAAAAACAATTCAAACGACCACTAAAAAAATAGTTTGACTAAAAATAAGATAAAAATTTTTAAAAACAAATATTGAGACAAACATATTGAATTGCCCTAGGTCTACTTGGGTTAATTTGCCAAATTCATGACATAGGATATGAGACTATGATAATCTTATATAAAACAAATTAAAATAAATTATGAAACTCAATTCACAATCAACCTAATATCAAATGATGAAATTAAAAAGAAATCAATTAAAAATATTATAAAAAAATTACTTGAATTAATTTGTCAAATCTACGATCTTAGTCATGAGACCAATATAACCCTATAAAAATAAATTATAAAATTATAAAACTTAATTTCTAATTAACTCAATGTTGAAAGATGAAACTGGAAAAATCAATTAAAAAAAGAACACAAAAAATAATCCGAGTCAACCCGAGTTAACATGCTAAACCCATGATTTGGATCATGATATTAGGATAACCTCATAGAAATCAAACCTAAAAATAACCTAGTTCAACTCAGGTTACCCTGTCAAACATGTGACTCGAGTCATGAGATTAAGATAAACCCTTATAGAGTATTCAAGACAAATTATGAAGTTCAATTTTCAATCAACTCAATGTTGAAGGATGAAATTGAGAAAAATCAATTAAAAGGGGATAAAAAATGAATCGAGTCAACTCGAGTTAACCAGCCAAATTCATTGCCTGAGTCAAGGTTGTTAAAAACGCATTTTTGACACGGCACGGAAAATGCAAAATAAACTCAGATCGTAAAAACGGATCGTAAAATCGTAATCGTAAGAATTTTAAAATATATTAAAAAAATAAAAATTCATGCTTCAAATAATCAATAATAACAGAAAATCAACAAAAATAACCTACTATCCATTCTTGATGATTAATTTCAGTAAATGCAAGCTTAATTGGTTGTCTGAACAAGGCTCCCCTGCTAGAGTAGAAAAGGCTCCCAAAAAAACTAAAGCAAAAGAAATTGGCAAGTTCTCAAAATGCTTTCTACTTATACCGCTGCAGCAGGTTAGTGAATGTTCTGCTTAACACATCAAGATAAAACACGATCCATCTAAGCAAGTTCAGTGAAGTTGAAAAAACTAAACAGAGAGAAACATGATTATATACTTACCGAGTTGGAAGATTTACAGGACCACGAAAATGCTTGCCAGCATTAGAGTATCTCCGTTTCTCATCATGAGCTACATCCCTCCCCACACCAAAGTCAAATCCATAACCAATCTCACATCCAGCACCCAATCCAATGCCAAATTGTAAACCAGGAATACCAGGACCAAACCCAACACCTGAATAATTGACCTTTTAAAACCTTAGTAAAACACAATATGATGATAATGATCATCATCATCACATATAAGATAAAAAGCAACACAAGTTGCAGCCATCAAATATAAATATTAAATGCAGTCAAATAGCTCAACTAAGACTCAAAAAAGAAAAAAAAAGGTTGATTGAGGGAATTGAAGTTTACTAAAGTAATTCTTTGTACAATTGATTTCCAACTTTAAAATCAAACAAACACAAGCCGTTTTGAAATCCTTCCAAAAACATCAAAAGAAGAGAACAAAAGCATTACTTTGCAACAAGAAAAATGGCTGACAAGTTTTATCTATTTCAAACATAACCAGCAAAAACCAAGACATCAAAGTCAGCTAGCAATGAAAGAAGGCTAAACACTTTCCTCATTCTAAAACGAGCAAAGAGAAAAACATAATAATCGTACCTTAGAGGAAATAAAGGACTGCAAAGGACTGCAAGGCAAATCATAGATTGCCTTAAGATATAAGACTGTATGTGGCAAGTTGCAGAGGATTACATGGCAACTGATTTCTTAATCTGACTGGCGATTTGGGGAAAGGGACTGGCGATTTGGGGAAGGGAAAAGGGGAAAGGAGAAGGGTGGAGTGTCGGGCGGGGGAATGGGGACTCATGGGGGAAAGGGGAGTGCGGCTGTTTTAATTTTAATGCAAAATCATGAAATCGGTCCGGCTTGAGCGATTTTAACGAGTCAGACCGATTTTACACGAGTTTGACCGATTTTACTGGTTTTCGAGTTTTTAACCCGATTTAACACGTTTTTGTATTTTGACTCGTAAAATCGTACGATTTTACGAGTCAAAACTCGTTTTTAATAACCTTGGCCTGAGTTATAAAATCAAGATAACCCCATAAAAAGTCAATCGAAGCAAATTATAATGCCTAATTTTCAATCAACCTGATGTTAAAGGATGAAATTAAAAAAAATAGATGAAAATGATTAAAAAAAATTAACTTGAGTCGACTCAGGTTACCCTGCCAAACATGTAACTCGGGTCATTAAACTAGAATAACCCCATATAAAATAAGTTGACATAAATTATAAACCACAATTCTAAATTAATCCATTGTTGAATAGTGAAATTGAAAAAAAAAATCTATCTAAATAAAGAACACAATAAAACCACTTAAGTCAACTCAGGTTAACCCACAAAACTCGTGATCCAAGTCGTGAAACCGAGATAACCTAATAAAAAATAAATTAAAATAAATCATGAAGTCTAATTCTTAATCAATCTGATGTTGAATAGTGAAATTAAAAAAAAATGCCCATTAAAAAAAAAGAGGGGAACTGAGTCAATCAGGTTAATATGTTGAACTTGCAACACGAGTCACGAGACTAGATAACCACATAGAAAGCAAATCACAACAAATAAAATAAATCAATCTCTAATAAACCAAATGGTGAACCAAAAGCACAAAGAAAAAACTATTGTAGTAAATAGTATTTTGTGAGGTGGTGTGTAGTAAAAACACCCCCTCTTAATTTTTACTAAATAGATAGTGTTGCGGGGCGACGTCAAATAGCACGCTAAGCCTCCTGAGAGGTATCAGGAAAAGAAATGATTTTGAGTATAATCATAAAATTATGATTATAAAATTCAAGAGTCGCCACCTAGTATTAAGGTTATTAGGAAACCTATGGTCTGCGAGAATCCGGGTAACAGACTGGTTCTGCAAGGGAAAGACGCATCACCCCTAGTGCACCCTACTTAAGGTAAGTTGTATTATTATTTTATTGTTATTCTAAGTCAAGTTTCTTTTTGTTAGTCTCGTCTAAGGTTCAAGGTAAATCTCTCTTCGTGAGGAAGTTTTTACATTATCAGGTTAAATCCTAATTATTCTAAAATCAAAATTTTAGCATCGAATTTATTTTGCATTTTGTATCTTTAATACCTGAGGGTGTACTCTACTATATAATTTTACATCCTGAATATTGAAGTCTACAGGTAAACTCTAACACTTTAAATATAAAGTGAACAAAATGATTGGTGAATGATTTTTTATATTTTAGTCAAACCCTAACGGATAATCATAAACTAGTTACGATATCCATCTTTGCATTTTCAAAACATGAGAAAGAAGTATTTTTGTTATTTTTATAAAAAGTATACTTAGAAACCTTTTAGGATTTGACTGTATGCATGAAAATCAAATATTTTTGTTTTTTTAAAGAGGAAATTAATTCAATTTTTTTTTAATTTTCAAAAAATTTTAAGAAAAGTTTCAGAGAAAACTAGGTATTTTAATACCGGATATGTATCTTACAGTGCAAATATACAACCTAATATTATGCAAAATTATTGGAAAAACATGCGAGAAAATCACAAATATTTTGAAATGAGCCTTGAAAATTTTTTGGAATTTTTTTGTTTTTTATTTAATATTATATAATTCTATATTATTATTAAATTAGGCTAGGCCGAAACATGTTCAGCCCGACCCAGTCAGGTTGGGCCGACATATGGACCAACATACCCTTTTTCTTATGTTTTTTCTTTTTGTGTGTTGGAATAGGTCTAGCCCCGGCTTGCATGGTTGCTGGCCCGGCCCAACAACCATCAGCAACCATCTTAATTAATTTAACCTCTACATGTAAAACAAATTCACGTTTTGTATACAGTGGTTATGGTTGCAGCAAAAAGGAAGGAAGGGATCACCTCATGTCAGGAAGTCTGGATGGTGGGCTGGGAGGCCAACGTGAGGCTAGTGGTGGCGTTGATAAAGGAATTTGTGGTTCATGTTGGCTGTGAGAGGAAGAAGGATAAGTTGGCATGGTGGTTCCTATTGTCGGCGAGGGGATGGATTTAAGGAGGTTATGTGGTAGTTGTTCATGGTGATTTCGGGGTTGTGGTGGCTAAAGAGGCGGTGGAGAGAGAGAAAAAAGAGAGAGAATTGACGGCGAAGAGAATAAAATATTGAGGGGAGGCTAGTTTTTTTTTTCAACTTTGCACTCGATTGTTTTCTCCTTAAGGCTATGAAATTCACCCGAATTTATAAGGTGTGGAAGATGAACATTTTGTCTTTAATGGTGTCAAATTGTGACCCTTGAGTCAACCCTGAAGGATCTCAACCGTTGGCTCAAAATGGTCATCGTGAACTGTTAAAGTTGCTGCAGAAGAGCTGGATGGGTTAGCCACTTTGGGGCAGTGCCACGGTCGTTGTGGCGTCAATCAGCCAACAAGAACTACGCTAGGGTGTAGTCAGATATCATGTCATTGTTTGCGTGCAAGTTTTATCAAATTTAGTGGAGAGATAAAGCATTAGATGCCTTAGAAAGAAGACCACTCGAGCAGCTTTTCTAGCAAAATGAAGAAGATGAATAGTCACTACATGACGCATTGTGTGGTCCTTTTTTTTTTACTGTTTTTCAAAACAGCGTCGTTTTAGGGATTTCAGATTTTAATTTAGGAATCTGGCCAAAGTTCAATTTGTTCCTCCATCTTTTAATTTCTTTCAATTGTATCCCTAATTGACCATAAACTTTTAATTTTATATAATTTTTCCCCTGCCAAACTTCAATGTCAACCCTAAATTTCAACACCTTTTTTCATTTTGATCCTTGATCTTGAATTTATACAATTTGACCCTCAATTGACTATTTAACTTTTAATTTTCTTCAATTTCACCCTTGATTTCAATAAATTGAGTCCCCATTATTCGACGCTTTTTGCAAAATGTTTCTTGGTTGCAAATACTTCAATTCAACTCTTAATTGGCCCCAAAACTTTGATCTTCTTGCAATTATACTCCTAACTTGAATCAATTAACTTGGTAAAAATTAAATTTGGTCTCTCAAATTTTAATTTTCTCAATTAAACTCAAATTGAGCTCCCAAACTTAATTTTTCACCAATTAAACCTTTAATAAAATTAATTTGACATATTTAAAGTATAATTAAGTCCTTACACCTAATTAAATTATTTAATTTGAACCATGATTAAATCAAATTGACCTAATAAAAATCTAATTATGTTCTTAGACTTATTTTTATGCGGATTCATCCAATAATCATGTAATTTGACCTTAAATTTACATTATCTGTCTAGTTTTGGATAAAATAATGTATAATTAAGAATGAATAATGTATAATTAAGCTCCCGATTTCATCCATCCAAAATTGCAGCTTTTTTTTTCTACATGTAAAATCTTCTAAGCTAGCTTTTGTCTACATATTAGTCTTTATTTATTTTTTTATTTTAAAAAAATAAAATTAAAAATTAACCCAGAAATTAATTATAACAGATAGCACGATTGCAAGTGCATTGCTACGTTTCCTGAGGCTCTGATTGGGCGAATATATTTGTGAAACATACGGCAAGAAAAACATATGCATACAAAAGCAAAGATAGAACTCCAGCAAATTGGAGTGAAAAGTAAAGGCAATTTATTTTAATATTTATCAAGAGAAACAAGTAAATGCAATGCGAAACAGCAACAGTGACAGTGATTCAGCTGCAGCAGCAGCAGTGAAGAAACATTACAAATACCAAGCCAATCTAGACCTAAAAGCTCTACGCTAACAAAAGAGGCGAGTGTCGAAGGGTGCTGGAAAGTTAAAGGAGATACATCGGCTGCGATTGGCAGGAAGTTTCTCCTTGAAATTGCAGATAGCAATCAGAAGCCCAGCTCCCCCCGAAATGCATTTGAAGTTGAAGAGCTACGATGGTTGAATTTTGGTTAAAAGTTGTACAGAAAAGTAGAGAAGAGTAGGAAGCAGTCGATAAACTGAAGAAAATCAACTCTCACCAGTGGGGATCTAACAGTAAAAAAAAAAAAAAACTAGAGACAATGGGCATCGATATAAAAGTAGGGTGGCTTTGAGTTACGCGTTGGGAAAGCATGCGGTTAAAAGAAAACAGCCTGCTGTAAAAATGAGAAACCCATAAAAGTGGTAAGAAAAGTGCCAGACACCAAAAGTCTGAAAAATTACAGAGAAGGCAACAAGGCAATGCCGAAGGCAGCAATGCCGAAGCCTGACACATCAATTCCAAGGAGAGAAAAACACAACAGAAGTATAGATCAAAGCAAGGGGGGGATTGTCTAAGGCAAATGAAGGCAAGCAACAATAAAGGCTAGTGAAATAAGAGTGATAATTTGCATGTATTGTCATTTAAATGGAATTTTAAGCATCAAGTGCCACCAAAAAGCACAGCAAGACAGCTAAGGTGGACTGAAATTCAAAAACTATGCTTGCGCGATTAAAAGGCTGTTGTTGTTTTAAGCACTACAACATTCATATCAAACACCAAGGAACCAAATAAGAAAAGCTAGCAGCCCTGCACAAACCAAGAAATATCCGTGGGAAAGCAGCTTGGTTCAAAGGGCCATTGGCTTGGTTAATGGAAGAAGGTAGGATCAAACATGAAACATGCATAAAAGAAAGCAAAACATAGCTGAAGAAAACCAGCTCCATCTGAAGAAATACGATCTGAAAATGATATAGCAAGCCTCAGGAAAAAACTTTAAAAAAATATAAGAAGAAGCAGCGCGAACCAATCAAATTTAGGAACGACAAAGCGAAAGCAACAACATGCAAGGGCTGAACAGCCCAGCCAGGTTGATACAGACAACATAAGCCCTTAAACCCTCTCAAAATTATTTTAGCTTTTACAAAACTGAGATTTTATATGTAATTATATGTGAAGTAGAATACAAAAAAACAAAAACTATATGGCAATTCACAAACCAAACAATTTTTGTACGGTTAAACAATTAACAAAAACTACCATAGTACCAAACACTACCAGACCTAAAATGTGTTCCATGCTCTCCATAATTTTAGGCTCCATACCACAATTTTAGGCTCCATTTTTTTAGCTCAATATACTATGATTTATATTTTCTTCTAATCACATTAATATATATATATATATGTATGTATGTATGTATATGTATATGTATATGTATATATATTATCAGCACATATAATAGTTTTATATAAATCCTACTGAAAACTCTTTCTGGAAACATTAATTAAAAAAAACTACATTTGATAACTTTTCTTAAACCGTGTTTAGCATTTTAATAGTTTTTATAGCTATAGTTCAAAAAAAGTAAGTTCGAGAAATCATTTTGAGATGGTTTTTTTAAAATAAATTTAAAAAGTTATATTTGGCTAATACTACTCTAGGATGGATTTTACATACAAAATAAATAAAAATCAAGTTATTTAGTTTTTTCAAAAAAAAAAATTAAAAACGTTATGTACAAGACCTTAGTTTTTTTTTTTTTTTTTGTGGTTATTCTCTATGATTAGAAAAAAAAGCGATATCTTTCAAGCAAAACCTACTCTAATATTAGTTTTACCCATCCCTCTGAAAAACCAGTAGCAAACAGAACCAACTTGAAGCAGACATAATTTTTCAGTCACCACTCACCAATACTGCTTATGAAGTTGCCAAATAATGATGAACAGCCGGAGAGAGAAACTGAAATTATTTTCTAATCAATTCTGTTTCTTAAAGAAAATACTTCAAAGTGATGCTCTTCACATATAACCAAGTCCGAAATAAGTGATATAACAAAGTTCAAAGAAGGGTAGGGAAGAGGAAAAAAAAATTTACTTTAATAAGCAACTTCAACAGCTTCCTCCAGAAACAGCATTATATCATACCCTTTTGGCAAAATCACCAGCATCATCATCTTCCTTGGAGTTTTTGTCCAACGCATCATCTAGGTTCAAACCATCACCACTACTCTCATTGGCACCAAACTGATTGCCGCCACCATAACCCAATCCAGCATTTCCATCATATCCACCATCAACACTGGTGTTGGTATAGCCATCGCTTCTGCCACCACCAGCAGCAGCACCATAATTCCCAGCACCACCGTCATAAGTGCTTTGACCAGCATAATTAGAGCCATATCCTCCACCAGTGCCGTATCCTCCACCGCCGCCGCCGTATCCTCCACCGCCGCCGCCGTATCCTCCACCACCATAGTTGCCATAATTATTGTTAAAGGTACGCTGAGGCCTTTCAGTTGCATAATTCACCCTAACACGGCGACCATGAAGATCCTGTGAGAAGCAAAATTCAAAACAAAATGATATGAACACTAAGATGAGGGGGATAGGTGATACAAGAGAAGAATGTAAGCTCTCTCAACTAAGTTAAATGACAGGGTGAGAGGCATTGAGAATTTGATGATCAGAGAAAAATTACAATGTAAGAGATTCTGCACTTCTCTCAGTTGAAAATTAATTTAGAGGAAATGCTAAACTAGTTCTGCACTTCTCATCTCCACTTCCAGCCACAGAAAAAAGACAAACAATAAAGTAGCAAATTACCTGTCCATCCATGGCCTGGATGGCACTAGAGGCCTCCTCACTGGAGGTGTAAGTAACGAATCCAAATCCTCTAGATCTGCCAGTATCACGATCCATAATGATTCTTGCTGCAACAAAAATAAAACAAATCAGCAATAAACCTAAACTGAAATTTGAAATGCCAGCACACATGTGAGGAAGGAAACCAAGGAAATAAACACACTAGCACAAACTGCACAGACACGGGTACACACACCCACAGGCAGACACCACATAATTTTTTCCTCTAAAACTGGGAAAAGTAATTTGGCAAACCAAATTACATACCTTCAACAACATTGCCATATTTATCAAAGGCCTCTTTCAGACCGTTGTCATCTGTCTGGAAAGAAATACCTGCAATGAGATGTGATAGGTTTCAGCACCAGCCATTAAACAGCAGGTCACCAAAACAAGAAGTGAAAAAAATAATAAAAGAAAAGAAGCACCTCCAATGAAAATTTTTGAGGATGACATGCATCTTAATGCTTGATAGATGGATGGTCTTGATGCAGAGATCTCAGAAGTGATCTGCCTATTAGCAGTCTGCCGTAACATATTTCCCAATTTAGTAAGAAACGCCATCGTACAACCTAAGTGAAACAAAACCTTAGTCAGGAACCAAAATAAACTAACCCCGTGAAATAATGAGAACAGGAGCTTTACATATGTTGTGAATGATTGATTGCCCAGCAAGAAGCGACAAAGCAAAATCAGCCAGAGATTTTTTTAAATAAAAAAAAATCAGTAAAAAATCAGTTGCTTCAGAAGTACTTAATTTGAACCAGAGAAACCTAGGTCCAGTAACAGCAATACGAACAAAACAATTTCAGTCTCGGTCTCTCCTTCAATCCTGATTAAGACCGCAGAGAAAAGGAAAAGACGAAGAAGATCCAATACATCTAAACATGAAAAGATAAAACTCATAAAGTTACAATCGTCTCTTTTCTTTTCTCATTCACACTTAACACAAATCAAATCAAAAGACGAGGTTAACAGCATACTTCAGTCTCAATCAATCAGAAACAAGTCCGATCACAGTAAGAAAACAAATAACTAGGGATTACCTTCTTATGTGTGGCTTCACTCCCTCTGGTTTTTGAAGGATTCGACTAAAACCCTATATTGGGAAGTGGGGTTTATGTAGGTAAATGTTGGAGGGTTATATTAAGTGAGAGAAGAGATCTTCACCGTTGGATTAGAAGCGTGACGGTAAGGCTCCGGATTCAGGCTTTCCACGTGTTCCTCTACGAGTGGGTTGTATTTTCTTATATGTTACAGGCCACTTAGCTTTGACTGAAGATTTCTATTTTTCAGGGTCGGAGATGCAAAATATCGTTACTATGTTAATCGATTATACATGCCCTTTCAAGTTAAAATTGGTCTAACAATCTAGGTGGTGGTACAATAATAAAAATTTAAGATCAAGAGGTTTATTTTTTTTATAGTTTTAGATTCGAGCTCTGTGGTTGCTCATATGATAGCCACTAGAGGCTTACATGGTCGTTAATTTCAGGACCCGTAGGAATTAGTCGAGGTGCACGCAAGCTGGCCCGGACACCCACGTTAAACTAAAAAAAAAAAAAATTGGTGTTCGACCGACTATGTTAATCGATTATACATGCCCTTTCAAGTTAAAATTGGTGTTCGACCGAAGGTGCTTCATGCTGCTGCATTATTATTATTTTTTAAAAAATATTAATTTGAAAAGTATTAAAATAATATTTTTTTTATTTTTTAAATTTATTTTTGACATCAATACGTCAAATAATTCAAAAACACCAAAAAAATCATTTGAAATTTTTTTTTCAAATTTTAATGAAAAACATGTTGAAACTCATTCTCAAACACCCCAAATATAACTTACAATCTTGTGTTTATCCAAGTAATAATTAATTAAAAAACTAAAACTCGTGGACTAAATATTGTTGAGCCGACATTGTTTACACACTTACAAAACATTGTGGATATAGATATACTTTGCATTTTTCAATAATTCATTTTGGTCCTCGAAGTTTTATTTTAGGTTTAATCCTAATTGAAGATCAATTACTTTTGATTTCTTAGGCAATAGTGTAATTAAAATGAGAGGGATCGTAATGAAAAAAAGCATCAAACATGGATGATATGCCAAAAAATATTTTAAAAATACACTTAGATCCTCGAATTTTAAAAATAATATAAATTAGACAATTTAGGTTCCTTTAGAATTCAAGAAAATTAGTTTTGGTACAAAAGTTTATTTATAGTATTTTTCAGTCTGGTTAGAGAAAGGAGAGAGGGGTTACTGGATTTCAACAATAAGAGAAAAGATCGTCGTTCAAACCATTTTCGACTACCAAAATGGATTTTTTGTTTCCACAGGTCCCATGAGACGAGAAGGGCTTGATGGTGATTGTTTAAAACCTCAATATTTTCTAAAAAAAAGGTATAAGCCAAGGAAGATAAATCTAACATGATTTGATTTCATGTTTTTGGATCCTTTTTTGGGTATTTTGAGTTGAAGTATTGGTTCATGGATATTCCAAGAGTGTTGGAGAGATGTTTTTGGAATGAAATGACTTAAAATTAGGTTTTTTGGACACAAAAAAACACTGCCTTAATTTTCCAACCACTATTGGATGACCTAAATTTGAGCTCACAAATAACACGTCATCTGTTTTGGCAAGCGACGTGCCACCTGTGTATTTTTATTTCTAGTGGTTTAAAAAATAGTTGTTTGACTAAAGTTGATCATCCTCGTTTTGATAATGTTTTTGGTTTTAGAAAAGCTTTATTTCTCTAGTCAGATTAGATTTTCATGTCTCACTTATCTCTATTTGTATTTTATTTTTTATTTTTTAAAAATAAATTGGAAAAGTATATAAATGGAAAAAAATATAAGTTAAAAAAATAAAAATTTAACATATTGTTTTTGTCTGTACCTAAATGGAGTTATTCTTTAGTTCTTCGAAATTTCTCTAAGTTTATATTATGTTGGCCTTGATCCAAGCATGTTGTAGCCATGGCATGGTATTTGGCTTCTTGCTACATTCAATTGTTTATTTGATTTCCATGAATTAAAAGAGTTTTCAAAAGGATACAATATCATATGATGAGTAGGACAACTTGTTCATTCTGATAATAGGCTTCAAATGTTGCTCACCATCTCTAAGGAGTGAGCTTCAAATGTTGCTCGATGGGGAATTTATCAAGTTATGCTCCCATAAGTCATACATCTTATAGAATATAAAGTGCATGCTTTTTTTTAGATTTAGAGATACAATGTTTTAGCATGAGACTTCAATTCCCAGAAAATATTTCAAATTACCAAAATCTTTGATACGGAATTGTTTAAGAAAGTAATCCTTGAAAAGTTCCATGTCTCTCACGAGCATATCATCAATGTGTACATGTAATGTAGTAAAAAAACAAAAAAACTTGGCTTGAACTTTGGTTGAAAGAGAATAATCTTTTTTGGTTGCTGAAAACTGGCCTTTTGGATAGCTTGACGAATTGAGAAAACTAATTACGTGAGGTTTGTTATAATCCATACAAAGATTTATTGAGCTAACATCGTCGTAAAGTCACGAAGGAGGATCCATAGACACCTTTTCATCTATGTCGTCATGAAAAAAGGCATTTTGTACACACGAGAGGCAATAGAGAGCAGTAATCTGGGCTGTGGGGGAGAAGATCTCTTGATTGTCGGTGCCCTTAACTTGAGTATTTCTCTTGGTAACAAGGCAAGCTTTGCAGCGCTCTATAGTGCCATTAGCATCGTTCTTGGTTTTGGAAACCCATTTGCAGCATTCTATGGGCTTGTGGTTATGATGCAAATGGGTTTCTGCTTGAATATATAGTGTGATCTTGGTCTTTCTGCTTGTTATTTATCTCCATCCTGCCACAAAAACAAGAAGGCAAAGCATTATAAGATGCGAGTTCATGCCGCAACCCTTTGAGGCTTGTATGATAGTTGGAAACCGTTGTTAAGCCTTGCGCTTGGGAAGCAATCGCCTTTTGGATTTGGAAAAGCCATGGGGCATTGTCTTGTGAGAATCGGTCATTAAAATCTTTTATCATCCTAGATCTAGAGTTTTCTCAGCGGTTTTGATCCCTCGATGGAAGGATCTTTGTTTATGTTCATCAGTTGGATTTTTTGAAGATTTTTTCAAAGATCCATGACGAGGAAGTACAAATCTTCATATCCAAGTAGAATCCATCCATAGAGGTGGAGTTACCAAATCTTGTTGCTGGAAAAAAAAAACATGTTGGCATATGATGATGTCTTTGTTTTGATCTTTCAATCGAGAAAAGCCTGAAAAACTAGGTGGAGGCCCGATGAAATACAAGGGACGAGATTCTATTTGGAGAATCAGCATGCATTGGTTGATATATCAAGTGTTGTTTTTTCCATGCAAATAGACTTGATATACATGTGTGTTGTGCATTTGTTCCGGCTGTGCTCTCAAAAGAGATTTTTTTCTGCCATGGAATCCAACAAATTCGCTAGATGTTTGCTCTTTCGATGTTGTTGGATTATGGAGGATAGAGAGAGAGAGAGAAAGAAATTGACGAGAGAAGGGGAAGATAGGGGAAACGTAAAATAAAAGAGTTGCAGAGGAAAGGAGTTATCGCATCACTGTGATACAAAAAATGAAAAATCAGTTGAGAGAGAGTGAGTTGAACCGATCACCTAGATGCATATATTACAGGCATTAGTTTTAGGAACTAGCAACACGTCTAACTAAATATACCCTCTTTCCCATACAGAAATAAATCTTAAAGAGTTGCATAATATTGCCCAAAACACCACTTCTGTGAACAAATCAAACCAAGCCACATCCATCCATCCTATTGAGAACCTTTCATCTTTGAAATCTCTTCAAGCAAAAATCTGGACTCAGCAGCAAAATCAACTGGAGCAACAGCCCTAACTGTCATCCTTTGCCTCTTCTCGTTATTGTACTCGTTCTGGGAGACACTGATTCTCAAAAGATGAGGATTCCAAGTGGCTTCTTTCAATCTTTGTTGGTAGGTGTTCTCTTCTATCTGAAAATGTCAGCAAATGAAAGGAGTTGGGCACTAATTCTCATTTCTTTCCTATTTTAACAGTCAATTACATAATGTTTTGTTCTACTTTGGCAGTTACCTGTGATTTGAGTAGGTCAAGTTCATCAGCAGAGCAACCAATGATCTTTTCAGCTTCTTCATTGAATGCAGAAACCCAACCTTCACCACTCCCATCAGAAACTTTTACCACCATAATGTACCTGAAAGACGAAACAGAATAGATGTGAAACAACAAGTTAACTTTCATTTTAGGCACAACTATTTTTCCCTTGTCCCTGCCCCTCACCTTAAGCTGCACTCTGCATCATTCTTCTGGCATCCTTCACACCAATATCCACCCCCCAGAGCATCAGTCACTTTCTTATTGCATGTCTTGCAAGCCCGATACCACATTGTCTGGTCAGGTTTGATGAAGCTTATATATGCTCTAATGCTGAAAAATGCAGGCTGCACAAGAGACAATTGATTAATCATATCAACCAATTGAAATCATCTAAAAGTAGCTATGCAATGAATCAAACACAAATGCTCCCTATACAACATGTCGTGAAAGAAAGGTAACAGAAATTTCAACCCTATTGCACTAGTTCTTAGCTAACAGAATTGGCAGTCCTTTCTATATCAAATGCTTCTCCAACATATATACTCAGGAGCTGATCTTACTACATACCATAGTATTTTACATAACGCTAATGATTTATATACCTTGTCCTCCCCCAAGGATGGGTTGCTTGTTATATGAGATAGAGATACTCGATCAGAGTACATGGACCTTGCCCCACTCTTGGTCGAAGGGCTCAAACCAGAGCCAACAGAGGCCATTGAAGTCTCTTTACCTTCAGAATCATACCTACCAAAAAGTAGAGCTTTATAATCAGTAATGAAAACAAAACTATCAAAACCAATCACTTGCTTGAAGAGAAAAGCTTACCAGTTTCTCAGCTTCTCTGATTCAGCAATAACTGGGTTGACTTGCACTATGCTCTTGCCCAGGGTGGACAAAGATATACCTGAAATTACATGTAAAGGAACACTTCACAAAATGATTTTTTTCTCATACAACAAAGAAGCCACAACCCAGGAATGTATAAAATCCAAGAAATGTTTTTGGAAGACATGAGTTGACATTAGATTACCTTGAAAATCTCCAACTTTAAGGGATTTGATCGCAACTACAGGAGATTTATCAGCAATATCGTGCAATTCCTGTCCCACACTTGTTGCAAGCTCATTCCACAATGACACCACAACTGTCTTCTTCCTGAATTCCAAACATCCAGAGCTTCAATACAACAGAAGTAGCAAATGATAAAACCAACTGCACAAAATTTTACACTTACGTCTCATCAGCTACAACAATATCACGCTTTGGAACAGTCTCATTGTTGCTCTTCCTCCGGATACTCGTTGTCGGTGAAACACTTTGAACAATTCCAATAACATCTGAAAATTGTTTGACAGACATAAATAAAAACAAAAATGACGAGTAAACACAAGATGTTCATCTACAATTGATTTCTAGGAGACGGTTCTCACCAACAAGATCTTTTGAATTGACATAGGGACCCAACTGATCAATTGGGACAAACTTGAATTTAGTTTCGGGAATACAAGCTGCTTCATCGCTAGCCTCTTCCACTTCAGAGTTTTCATTCAAGGTCATCTCATAATCATTTTGCACTGTCTTAAACTGCTTGTTAGCAACCCTGAGCGTCCCTTTCGATATGTAGTAAACCTTCCCCAGCTCAAACCTATCATAGAATTTCTTTGCAGCCTCATTGAACATTGTTGCTTGTATTTGAGTGCCCTGCACACCATCATATGTAAATTCAGTTCATTAATAATAGTAAAAAAGAAGGCGCATTAAACAAACAATTCGAAGAGTTGAAAACTCACATCTCCATCTGTTAATTCCACATTGAAAACACACCCTTCTCCTCTCGCGTTCCTATAGGTACGCATATTTCCTTTGCTTGTAACCCTGACTTTTATGGTCCAGTTGCCTTGGTAAGGATTTAATGAAACAAGAGGGTGAACTCTCCGTGTCATGGCCATTCGCGCAGCCGGGGCCATACTGACAATTTTAACGAAGGTGTCACACAATGCGAAACCAAACATTCCAGTTCACATAAAAGATTTATAAAGCAAAACCTACATGGACAATAAAAAAAAGAGTACTCACTTTCCGTGCTGTTCGTGTACAATTTGAGCAGCAGATTTAGCAACAATCTCTTGCTTTGGCTTCAAAATAAGCCCCTTCGCTTCCTTGATATTTTCACTCTTTACTTCATTTTCTAGCTTTGGCTTCTTCAACGGCATACCCATGTCTGATTCTTCCTGTTCGACCACTTCCTTGATCTCCTTCTCAAGCGCAGGTGAAACAACCTCACACTTTGTTATGATCAAAAACCTGATTATTATTGTTGTTATCCAAAATAAAAAAGAACCCGCATCAAACTAACACTCAGAGAAAAATAAAACTAAAAAGAACAGAAAAAGAAAGGAGAAGTGGGCTTACTTCTCAGATTTACTGGGGATCTCATTGACTGTATAATCAAGAACTCGGATGAGACAAAGATTTTGAATATTCCCAGAGAGGATCTCAGATGACAAACGTGAACTGAAGATCGCTTTGATCTTCATCTTTCCATCACTAGCATCAAACCTGCAAAACCATAGACATATCAAATATATGTAGAAAGAAAAAACAAGAAGAAGAGGAAAGGAAATACAAAAAAAAAAGATAGATAGATACCCATAAGATTTGCCTTTAGGCTCAAGATTCGTGACTTGAAGGATGATTTCAGGAAGATGAGTAAATGAATCTGGTTTAGGAATTGAAAGCATTTTTGATATTCCATCTGGGCTCACTGATTTTTCTATCGCTGCATTCATCTCTCTCTGTCTTGAAATAAAATAAAAGATTTTTTGTTTTGAGAGAATAGGGTTGGTGGAGATGGGGTTGGAGCTCTTGCTTTGTATTCTGTGAGCAAGGCAAGGAGGGAGATTTTATTTTGTAAGCAGGAGAGGGAGGGAGATATTGGCGCCAGGTTCAAAACTTGAAGGTTTTTTTAGCGCCTTGAAACTTATGAGCTCTTTTTAGTTTTTACTTGGAAGGCGGGAGTTCTTTTTACGTTTTAACATCTGGATCGCGCCAAGAAGAGAGAAACCTCAATTTAGTTCTATATTTATATATTCAATCTCGTTTAAGTTTTCAATTTTAATTACATTTTGTAATTATAATTTTTTTAATGATTTTTTTTTATTTTTTATGTTAATTAATATACTAATCTCATCAATTTTTTTTTTTTTTTTCGATTTCAATCTTCAGCAATTAATATATTAGAAGTGGGGTTTTATAAAAAAAATTTAATTTATTTTTTATGGAGTTATTATGATTTCATTATTAAGATTGAAGGTTTAACATGTGAATTCAGATTAAATCAGTTTGTTTTTTCTAAAAAATTTTAATTTTATCTTTTAACATTGAGTTGGTTAAAAATTGAGTTTCATGATTTTTTTAATTTGCTTTATATGAGGTTATATTGGTCTCGTGACTTGGGTCCCGAGTTTGAAGGTTGATTGTATTCATATTTTTTTCTTTTTAATTGAATATTTTTTTAACTGGACTATATAATTTTTTTTGTTTGCTTTCTATAAGTTTATATTGATATCATGACTTGACTCACAAGTTTAGCAGGTTAACTCGAGTTGATTTGGTTAATTTTTTTTATCATTTCTTTAATTGAATATTTTTTTCAATCTCACCCTTCAACAACTCAATCAATTTTTTTTTGTTTTTTTTAATCTCATCCATTGATATTAGGATGTTTGAGAATGTGCTTCGTAATTTTTTCAATTTGTTTCATGTGAAGTTATCCCGATCTCATGAATTTAGTTTTATTTTTTTCTCGATTTCAACATTCAATATTGGATTGTTGAAAATGAAGCTTTGTAATTTTTATATTTGATTTTTATGAAGTTATTTTGGTCTTTATATCTAAATCGAGGGTTTAACAGATTTGTTCAGGCTTACTTGTTTTATTGTCATTTTTTAATTGATTTTTTTATCTCATCTTTCAATATTGAGTTGGTGGAAAATTAAAATTTATATATTTTTTAATTTACTTTTTACAGGGTTATCCTAATCTAATGACATGGATTGCAAGTTTAGTAGGTTAATCCGAGTAGTTTTTTTCTTATTTTTTTTAATTTTATCATTCAACATTAATTTGATTAGGAATTGAACTTCATAATTTATTTTTATTTGTTTTTTATAAGATTATCAAGGTCTCATGTCCATGATCCAAGTCACAAACTTGACAAGTTAACTTGAATTGATTAAATGTGTTGTTGTTTTAATATTTGAAAAAACTATCATCTAATACATTTTCATATCAATGCATTTTCATACCAAGGCGGGAGTTCTTTTTGCGTTTTAACATCTGGATCGCGCCAAGAAGAGAGCAGCCTCAATTTAGTTCTATATTTATATATTCAATCTCGTTTAAGTTTTCAATTTTAATTACATCTCAGATTTTTCAAAAAAACAAAAAAGTTTCAACCAAGTTTAGTTTTTTTTTTAAGTTCGGTTTTTATTTTTTTTTAATTTTATCTTTTAATTATAATTTCTTTTAATGATTTTTTTTTATTTTTTATGTTGATTAATATACTAATCTCATTAGTTTAATTTTTTCTTTTTCGATTTCAATTTTCAGCATTTAATATAATAAAAGTGGGGTTTTATAATTTTTTATAATTTTTTTATTGATTTATTATGATTTCATAATTCAGGTTGAAGGTTTAACATGTGAATTCAGATTGAATCAGTTTATTTTTTCTAAAATTTTTTTATGTTAAAGTATTCAAAAAATAATAGAGAAAGAAGAAAATGTTCATTGACAAGATTTTATTAACAAAAAAGAGCCAATTTTCATGTTAAAGTGTTCGTCTTGACCAAAGGATTGATATTGAAGTGCTTTTGGTATTTCATGTTATCGAAAAAAGTAGATTAGGGTTGAAAGAAATTTTATTTTTTTAATTTAAAGTTTTTTTTATGGTTTTAAATGATTTGGTTTTTTTTAATTAAAGAATTAATTTATCAAGGTTATAAGAGTTGTTTTGAGGGGAAAATGGTTTAAATTTTGATTTTTTATCCTAAAAACCCCATATTATATTTTTGATCCCTTCTCCTGCGACCGAAAACTAAGTAAACACTAGGTGCTATGCCCGCGCGATGCCGCGAGTTTATAGCATGCTTGTGTATTGTCGTGGGTTTGTGAAAAAAATAAAAAAAAATTATATGAAGAAAAACTGTTGCAATCCACAATATTTTCAAGAAAAAAACTATAAAATTAAATTCTTAACCAGCTTAATATTTTAAAAAATAAAATCAACAAAGAAAATTTTGGAAACAATCATAAAAAAACGAAAGGAAAAAAAAACCATACAGGAAAACACTGTAGCAATCTATAATGTTTCATGAGGAAACATACAGTTGTAATTCTCAACCAGCTCAATATTAAAAATAATAAAATCGATAAAGATAATTTAAAAAAAATCATAAAAAAATCATGTGGGGAAACACTGTAGCAATCCATAATGTTTTAAAGAAAAAAACTACGAAACTAAATTCTCAACCAGCTCAATATGAAAAAAATAAAATCAACAAAGATAATTCTGGAAAAAAAATCATAAAAAAAGAAAAAAAAGCATGTGGGGAAACACTGTAGCAATCCACAGTGTTTTAAAGAAAAAAACTACAAAGCTAAATTGTCAACCAGCTCCATATTAAAAAAATAAAATCAACAAAAACAATTCTAAAAAAAACACAAAAAAAAGAAAAAAAAAGACAATTTTGGAAAAAAAAAGAGCAAAAAAAAAATGAAAAGAAATGAAAAGAAAAATACGCGAGGAAAGTTAAAGCTAAATTCTCAACCAGCTCAATATTAAAAAAAAAATTCGACAAAGATAATTTTGAAAAAATAAAACATGTAGGGAAACACTGTAGCAAAACAAAAACCATGTGAGGAATCATTGTAACAATTCACAGTGTTTTAAAGAAAAAATCTACGAAGAAAAATTCTCAACCAGCTTAATATAAAAAAAATAAAATCGATAAAGATTATTTTGGAAAAAAAATCATAAAAAAAACCATGTAAGGAAATATTGTAGTAATTCATAATGTTTTAAAGGAAAAAATTACATTACTAAATTCTCAACCAGTTCAATATTAAAAAAAAGTTATAATTTAAAAAAAATACAAAAAAAATAAAAAAAGTAGACAATATTGGGGAAAAAAAGAAAAACAAACATGGAAAACTCAAAAAAATACGGGGGGAAAAATGAAAACAAATGTGGGGGAAAGCAAAAAAAAAAGAAAAAAAAACAAACATAAATGAGAAAACGGAAAAAAAAAACCAAAACAGGAAAAAAAAAAACACACGTGGGGAAGCTACAGTACTTTCCCCACGCGTTTTAGAGTATTTGTTAATATAAGCATTGTTTATTAAAAAAAAAAACAATTAAGTAGAGATGTTTTGTTTGCTAATTTAAAAAATAAAATAAAAATATCTTATGTGCGCAAGTATGGTATGGTAGGCCCATGTGCCTGGGTTTATTTGTATGGATCAGACAAGCTAGGCCATCCAAACCAGCACTCCTAATCTGGTTTTTTTTTTTTTTTTTTTATGTAATTTGAATTATATTACATATATTATTTTATTAGATTAATCAATAATGTATTTTATATATTATATTATTAAGCACCATACAATTTTTACTTTGTTCTTGAAAAAATTTAAAACAATGTTTTTTATAATACTAACAAGCATTTTTTTGTACAACCCATCGCTAACATTTTGTTTTTAAATTTTATTTAGTTTCTTTCATGTGAGTGTCTATTTTTGTTGTCATGTACTTAAATAAAAAATAGCTTCGGAAGATAAAGTTATTAAACCTATTTAGATTCATAACCTAGATCACATATTTAACTAGTTAATCTAGGTAGATCTAAGATGTCTTCATCTCAATATTTTTTAAAAAAATTATGTTGTTTTTAGATTTTTAAGTCATACTGGGCTTTTACCGATCTTCTGAATTGTTTTTAGACTTGCCTAGTAGACTAGGTTATGTCGGGTTAACCCACACATAATTTAATATTATATATAGGCCAGGCAAGAAGCTGAGTCGAGAGGATTCAAGATAGCCAATTATCTAGTATAATACTATTATTATTACATACCGAGTATAAAATCCAAATTTATGTACGTTATTAGCACCTTATATATATAAAAGTAAAAGAAAAATGTAGTTTACGGTCGCTTTATGTAAAATACAAAATACAAAATTGAAACTTGTAATTAATTTAACAAAAACAAAAGTTTTTTTGTTTACTACCTCACGAAATTTTTGGTGATGTAGCCATTGTAATTGCAAATAATTATAACTAGTCGTGGACCCGCACTACATTATGAGGTCAAATTTTATTTTGTATACAAAAATAATGTTCAAGTGTTGTAAACACATGTTAAAGCAGAAAGAAAAATTCGCGATTCAGATTATAGACCCAACTGGATCAGATAAGTTGGTTTTATCTCAATTAGATGATAAAAAATTGACAACGATAGTATATGAACCAAATTAAAAAAAATTACTATTATTTAACAAATGGACCAAAAAATAAAACAATAAAAAAAATTAGGATCAAATTGAAATAAATAACTTATTATAAATTAAGATTGAATGATGAAATTAAAAACAAATCAAAATTTTACATAGAGACAAGAACAAAAATTAAAAATTAAAATAATAAGGATCAAATTTTACATTTCAATAAACCAGAGAACAACTTTGAGATTTTGCATGGCTAATGCAATTTTTGAGGGGAGGAGAGAGAAAAGTGGGAGGAGAAGAAAAAAAGCCATCAATGTTACACCGCCACCCAAATTCTACCACACACCATCCCTAAATGAAGAGGATGTCGCAATGCTTCCAATGATATGGTAGAGGATGATGTTTGGTTGACAGGAGATGCCACATGTGTCGCTCTCATGCTGGATCATGTGTTGCACGCACCAATTATTTTTGCTTTTTTAATAATATTTTATATTTATTAAAATATCAAAATGACCTTCAGCTAACCTAATAATAACAAAACAAATTAGTGTGAAAACACAAAAAAAACTCTTGAATACCAGTTTATAATTTTTTGCTTTCAATTGTATTTTGGTCATTTTATTATGTTTTTAAAATGCAAGAATATTTATTTGTCCCTGATCAATTTGGTAATGACTAATAGATTTTATGATAGATCTTAATACCCCCAATAGCCAGTTTAATGTTTTTTAATTGGAAGGATAAAACCATTATTACACTGTTCAGTTAATAGTAACCATGAGTTTACATAAACTGTGTTTTTTCCAAGGGATTTTTGCTTTTGTTAATTGGGCTGGCATAAAATGAGAGATAAGGAGACAAATAGAAGAGGGAAAATAACATTTGGGTTCACGTACACTCTTATCCAAGTTCAATTGATAATATTATTCTAATTTTTGTTAGAATCAAATGTTATTTTTTATCCTTTTATCTTTTTTTTAATTGTGATTATCGATAATTACAATAGTTGTATCATAAAGATTATTGTGAAAAGGGTGTCTTTTTATTTGGTAGAAAATGACAGATTTATTTTCCCTAGAAAAAAAAGAGGGATTTTTAGACTATAACTAGCTAATTAACTCGCACTTCGTCGCAAGTCGAATAATTTTTTTTAACACAAAAAAAAAAAGAATGTGCAATATTGTTAACTTGTTTTTTTACATTGAGAAAAAAAAATTGTAAATAAAAAACTGATGCATACATATTATAAAATAGAACGAGAATCATATGCATTTACAAAACCAAAAAGAGTTGTTAACAAATTAATTTTTAATGTAGTAGATAAATATGACAATGTTACGAGTGTGTCTCGTTGTATCATGATTTTCTTAATTGAAAAATGTAAAAAAACATTGTTAAAGTTGAATAAAATAAATTTTAAAATGTATGAACCAATAAACTGAGAAAGAGCTGCTAATGCTAATCAAATGCTAAAATAAAAAGATAATCATTCCCCTAAAAGTAAAAGATAGATAAATATGATATTTAATCCCAACCTTTTTCTTTACAAGTTGTCCGGAATCAATTCTTCATTGTAATTGAATTTAATTATAATGGTAAATTTGAATTCA
The DNA here is from genome assembly GCF_000002775.5 of Populus trichocarpa. NCBI lineage: Eukaryota > Viridiplantae > Streptophyta > Magnoliopsida > Malpighiales > Salicaceae > Populus > Populus trichocarpa. The sequence goes on along the minus strand of NC_037299.2, from coordinate 7,962,959 downwards.
ATTGATAAATAAGTTGAATTCACATGTTTGGAAGAGATATTCTATAACTGAATTCAATTCATTTTGTTTTCTATATTATCCTCTTCATCTTCATTTTATTCCAATTCTCCACCACTACCATCACAACAAATAACCCAAAAAATCAAATCCAAATATCTTTCCCTAAGATCTTATTTTCTTAAGACTACGCAAGCTACAAAATTGAGGACAAACAATATGACCTATGATGGGATGAGAAGACAATAGAAGTGTGTTTCAATGATGGTGTGATTGAGGTTTTAATGGTGGAGAATATTCATTATTGACAAGAGGGAGAAGAGTGATAAAAAAGATGGTAGATGAATATTTTTTAAAAAACTAGTTTTAACATTAATCTCTTTTTTAGTGTAGTAAATCAAAGGGGTTGACATATGATTTACTTTTATATTATTTTTAGAGATTGAATTCCATTTGAAATTCAATTATTGACACTCAAAATTGTTACAAACATGAAATTCTATTAAAATATCTGAATTGAATTCAATTAAGAGTGTTGTAATTATGTCGTCAATTTACATGTTTTTTTTTAATTTTTTTAATCTTAAAGGTTACTTTTTCCTTCTGATAACAAATAATTTTGATTTTTATAAACACATCATTAAAATAAAGTTTATTTATATAAAAAATAAAAGGAAAAAACTATAGATAAATTAGAATAATCTCTTTGAAATATTAAACACATAAAAAATAATTAAAAAAAATACTATTTAAAAAAAAATGAATAAAAAATTAAAAAAGTCAGAGAGAGTTTTAATTTAACTATAGATAAAAAAAAATACAAACAAAAAAAATGCATATAAAAAAAGTAGGGTATCAATTAAAGATAGAATAATAATAATAATAAAAAAGTTAGGTGTTGTTGGTTCTAATGCTCAGCCTATTTTAAAAAGACCACTCATGCGAGGGCTCTTATACTTTTTTTTTTTATTTGCAAATATGCTACTTGTCCCAATTGTTTTTGAAAAATATAAAGGCAGACTATTAGAGAGGTGGTCAGAAAACTAGGTAGGGTATTTTTTAACTCAAAAATACATTTCAACCATTTTTCACACCAAACACCTAAAAAATGATGCAAATAAACTAATAAAACAATGAAAAAAACCCTAATTTTTTTTTTAAAAGACACAAATTCAAACCAAAATCAGAATGCTCTCTCAAGCTTGATCTGACAATATTAAGGGGAAAAAACACCTCAATGGAACCCCAATCAAATGGAATCAATTGACATCAATAAGAATATTTTTTGTGGTAGAAATTGATGTCAATTGAGACTTTATCTCTACCATCAAAATTAAACGAGCCTTTCTCTTCTTTCTCAAACTAGAAATTGAAAAATAAAAAATAAAGTTTTATACAAAAACTGAAGTTTAGGAAACCCAAAGGACCAAAAATGTATCAATTGGAAAGTAGGAGGGTCAAGGTGACCTTTTTGCACTGATTTTGAAATTACCACCAATCTAATTTGTTTTCTTCATTTTGGTTTTTTATCTTTGAATCTAGCCATTCCTTAACAAATCAATTTAAATTGCCCATCAATTTGGTCCTACAAGGGCAAAAAAGAAAAAAAGAAAGAAATTTAAGGGAAAAATGTTTTCTATAGTAATGGTATACTACTTCTTGTATTTTATCTCGAATCCAAAGCAAAAGTAAATGCCTACTCCTATCAGACAAGAATTCAAGCCTTCGTGTTTAGTCGGGCTCAATTTCCTTGGAAAGGAAAAAAAGAGGCACTCTTTGATCAACATGTCTGAACAACTACAAGCCACATGTGAAGTCATGAACCTCAGTCATAATAGTGTGTGTGTTGTGTTGTGTAATAAATACAAAAGCTTTGGCTGTAGAGTTATCAGCGACGTGATTGATTTTGCATCCATAGTATCTATCTCTTGATTATCATGAGATTTGATAGAACAGTCTCTTGCCGGTCTTATTTCGAACCAATCTCCCAGAACTCCCTGCCGTATTTTATGATTAATATGCATGGCAGTTAAAAACAACAAGAGGAGCAAACAAATTGAAGGCCTTTTCATCGAAATCCCAACATAAGATCTTTAAGGTAACATCTCCAACCAAAGGAAAACTGAAACTGCAAAGGTAAAAACAAGAATAAGATTTCTTCCAATGCATCCTGTAATGATTGATGCCAACAGCTAAACAGGATCTACCATTCTGCAACATCATTTCTCAAACCTAAGGCAACTGAAAACCACTGCCCATCAGGAACAGAATGAGCAACACGGAATACAGGAGAACCATCTGCCCCGAGCCTCGTTTATATTCGCTTTCGGCACCGTCACTGGCTCTGACAGCGGTTGTGACTCTAGCCGTGCCCGAGGCGATTGAGCTGATCTAGGAGTCGGCGGCTGCGACCGGTGCCGTGATGATGGATAGTGCTTCTGAGACAGTGAATAACTCTTATCATCTCCTGTCAATCTTCACATAAACACAATAATTAATCCCGTCATTTCTTATATAATATTCTACCCTATTCATATATAATTCTGATGTACCCTTTTAATTAACTCCCTACATATTCATGAATGCAAATATTTTGGCTACAATCTCCTCAAAGACAAGACTTGAAGCTTCAAAAGATGAGCAAAACATTCATGCATAATGCGCAGATTTCTTGGTGATTGTTTTATTCTAAAACTCATAATAATAGGGCTTACATTGGAAATGCAAAAGATTGGATGCTTTCTCCACTTGCATCTGAACGATGAGAAAGCCTAGCTGAATGAAGTGATCCTTTGGCAAGAGACCGCTCTTTATTGTCATCTCCTCCATCCTCTTTTACCACCCCCCTCATTGTTTCAGGAGCTTTTGATTCAGTTACACCAAGGTACTCGTCGACATTTTCATTCTTTGGTCCAACGTCCGTTGATTTATTGATTGGATGCTGATTACTTGAGAAATCAACCAACGGGTTAGGCAAGGTAGAATCACTTGGAAACCCTATCTCTCCAGATTTCCCCACCGAGTTTTGGTCGTCTGTTGTGAAGCTCATATTCCCTGTATAAATACTGAACAATGACCCATTGGAAGCAACACTCCATTCCATTTGAGCATTAGATTGAGTTCTAGCAAATACAGAAGATGGAATCCTATAAGAAGCAGAGGAGTTTGATTCAGCAGGTCGCTCCATCACCTGCGTTGGAGGGAACTGTGCTGTGGAACCATTGTCTGAGCTCAATATTGTAGGAGCATGATTGGGTTGTTGTTCTTGCCAGGGCATGTAGCTTATCGGAATGCCGTTGTCATGGTCATATCGAGTGTTTTTGCCATGCTTAGGAACCCCAACATCATCTGTATAGGACTTGCTGATTTCATCTGTATCCAACTCAAAACGGTCTCCAGATGAAGAAGAACACGAGGAGGACGGGGAGTTTAACATTCTGCTATTGGTAAAATGATCATCTTCTCCGAGAGTAGTTGCAGGGCACGTCCTCAAACCATTACTAGTTTCACTCCCATGTTCAGATTTGTTATCTGGAAACATCTGTCTTGCTTCAGGTTCTGACGGTCCCATCACAGGAGATCATACTGTAAAACAGAAAAGAGGATGAGTATTTCCACCTAATGGATTTATTAAGTAAGATGTAAATCATGCCTTAATGTTAGGTGGTGGCAGATTAGAGAGAGCAAAAAAAAGGTGCTAAACAATCACGAGAATTTACAAAGTACTTACACAGGAAAGAAAGCAAATGCACAGCCAAAAGGTGCTAGAGAGGCTGGCAACCCAAAGAAAAGAAAAGAAAAGAAACCCCAGGAAGCAAAATGAGCAGAGAGACCCACAAAGCAAAAAAAAAACAGAGAGAGAGAGAGAGAGAGAGAGAGAGAGAGAGAGAGAGAGAGAGAGAAGCGAGTGGACGGAAGGAGAGCAAAGATCGAGAGAGACAAAAACGAGGGGAAAGGATTTTTTGGTGTTGCATGGTTTTAGGCACTTCTATCTCCTTCTTCTTCTTCTTTTTTTGAACAAAGTAACCGACTCTTTTTATTCGCGCCATATATATTCCAAGACTAATAATCATCCATCCTTTTTTCGTAAGGTACTCTGACATGAGAATTGGCTATTAACATTAAAGTAACCTGTGATTTCGCCATCTAAATCCAAAAAACCATTCTTCAATTTTTTTTTTTCTAGCAATGAGAAATGTGTCGATTTGATGAAGCTTGTGAAAACGCAAAAAATTAACTTTTCAGCATAATAGAATTGTAGTTAATATCATAATTTTAGGATCCGTAAGATTAGTTGAAGTGCATATAAATTGATCCGAACACCTATATTAATAAAAAAAATAAACATGACCACACACAACGTGTGGTGACGTGGCTTGAACTTGGATTACAATACTTTGAACACATATATTTTTAATAGACTATAGATAATTCTAGATTTTTAAATAATCACATCATTAATGTCCTCCATACATATACCTATGTAACTACAAAGACACTTTAAATATATACTTTGAAATTAATCTTAACACTTCCTTTTAGTTTTAAAAATCTCATAACTCGTAAAATTTGGATTGTGTTGGAAGATCATATTGTTGCACTTTTTTCATCTTTTATTGATGACAAAAAATAAAAACAAAAACTCAATATCTTGTTTTATTTTTTTGGACAACCACATTGTTGCTATTATTTTTTGATCTTCCATCTTCATCTTAAGAAGATTTTTCTTGCAACTGTCTTAGTCATTCTTTTAGCTAAACATCTCTTTTTAAAATTTAGTTTTTTAAGTGACCATTATATTTTGGATCACTCTTTATTATGATGTTGTTGTTTTTTCCTTGTCGTGGTTGATTTGCCATTTTTCATTTTCTTTTTTAAGAAGAGCTACCATTTCTCTTTTTCATATGTGATCTTCTTTGTACCACACCTCATCTTGTGCAAGGACTTGTTAGCTTTCATTTAGCCTTTATTGGCCTTTTCTATCACTCTCTTGATGCAAAGTTATAATTCTCTTGTTGGGCTCTATTATCTTATACCTCTATTTTTTTTATTCTTTGGATGCTACTTGGTCATCCACTTAATCTTGGAACTTCTCCCTTACTAAACACACATGCTCAAATATCTTAAACACTCAATTAAATCAAACCCATTTTAGAAAAAAATTAAATATATAAAGGTATGAAGGGAACATATCTCATTCATTTCATATTTACTCTCATAAGAGATAAAGTCCCATTAACTTAGACTTAGATTACAACACTATCATGACACATACATTTATAATAGTTAATAGATAATTCTAGATATTTAGATAATCACATCATTAATATCCTATGTACATGTAACTAGAATAACTAAAAGGATATTTTCAATGTAAAATTCAAAATTAATTTTAAAACTCTATTAAAAGCTAAGGTTGGAACTCAAACAACATGGCTCTCTCAATCAATTTTTGAGGTTTTTAACTTAGCTGGGACTAGAGTTCTAAAAACGTGATAAGGGAGCAGCTAATAAGGATCATGCTGGTCTTACTTCTAGTATAACCAAATTGTCCTCCGAGTTGGCGAGTGAATTTACCATTAAAGTTTTATAGGAGCTTTCCTTTCTTTTTGGGGAGTGACATGACATTTACGGGTGATGAGTTTGTATTGGGTTTGAAATTGGGATTTGGTTTTGGTATATTTTAACATGTTAAACATGTTTTTACATAGATACAAATTTCCTACTTTTTTTAATGTATATTTTGTTTGCACTAAAAATAAATATTCATGTGTCAACAAGATAATAATAGTAATTGTTCATATTTAAATAGGAAAAAGAAAGACTGAAATTGATAATGTATAATAATTGATCAAGTTTGAAGAGTCCTAATTTACTAAGAAAACTAGAAAGTAGTCCTAATTTTAATCCAATAAAAAACAATAACTTTTGATAAAATTTTAGTTCAATCCAATGATCAAATTGATTAGTACTTAAAAATGCATTTTTATTAAGGCTTTATATCATCATATTGCACTTAAAGTATCATTAAATTACATAACTTAAGCATGTTTTATAATAACAAGTCTGATAATATAAGATATCTTTAATTTATGGTAAATACTCATTTTAAATGCAGACATATCTCACAATTTAAAGGATTAATTGATGCATTTAACTAGACAAATAGAGGGTTAAGCTTATAGAAGAGATGCTGGTTCTATTCAAACTAGAACACCATTCGATTATTGGGTCATAACTAGAGTTGTAGACCTTGTATTTAGGTCTAACTTATCTTGATGGAAAGCTAAGACATAGGCCTAAAACATTCATGAAGAGTCCAAGATTCAAAGCTGTCATTTTCAAGTTCAAATATTAGCAACAAAAGAGAAGTCTGAATTTGTTCTGCAGCCCAGACACTATTCGGTGTTCAACCCATATCTCGAGTTCTAGAAGTCCAAATGACCTCATTCTTTTTTTTTGTTGGAAAGTAAAGACAAATGCCCACAACTTTTAGGAAGACTATCTATTCAAATTCTGATGTTAGCAATGATGTTTTGTCCAACCAACAAGCCGATAGCTAACCACCAAGTCAAGAGTTAGCCGTCAACTCAATTATTAGTTATCAAATCAATAGTTCTGAATTTTAGCCTATAAAAGGAGGCATTTGTCATACATTTAGGCATCTTGGTTTTCAGATCAAGATCTTGCTCTTGCTTTCTTTATTTGTATTTTTGTAATGTTCAAGTTTTATTTATGTTAGATTTTCATTGATCTTTTGTTTATACTTTTCATTTCCTTTACTATACTTAGTTAACTTATATCATAACTATGTTCTTATTTTGTTTATTTATGTTTGTCTTCTTCATTATGTTTAGCTAAGTTTATTTTGTTAAGGTGAAAAGGTTACACTAATGGTGTTAGAATAAGTATAGTATAAACTCAACATGGACTTTAATATTTATATTCAAAAAAGTTTGCTATTAACATGTTTTATAATTGTTATCTTACTCATTCTTAATACATTGCTTGTTAAATGGTTAATCTAGATTTATGTTGTACAACTCTTGGTACAACAAATACTTGATTCTTTCATAGCCTACTATATGGATAACTGACACCTGTGCTATGAAAGGAACTTAATTTGTTGTTGACATAAGTTAGCACCATGAATACTTCACAACATTTATAAGTATTGGCGTTAACAAGATAATTACTATGATCATGTTAATAATTTATAATGAGCCGTTAATAATTTATTATGAGCCATTAATGATAAATCATCCGATTGGAACCTTCTTTGTGTGTGGCTTCCAGTTGAGTAATAAAAAGAGTTTATACTATACCTAATTGAAATACCATTAGTGGACCCTCTAACCTTGACAATTGTTTTATCTTTATTTAAATCCTTACATCATTATCACATCTCAAAGTTCTCTTCAACTCCTTGTCTTTTATTATTTATGATTTTATATAGTTAACCTCCATATGGATCGATCCCGGTCTTGCCGAGTTATTTATTCCAGTTGAGTAATAAAAAGAGTTTATACTATACCTATTTGAAATAACATTAGTGGACCCTCTAACCTTGATAACTGTTTTATCTTTGTTTAAATCCTTACATCATTATCACATCTCAAAGTTCTCTTCAACTTCTTGTCTTTTATTATTTGTGATTTTATATAGTTAACCTCCATATAGATCGATCCCGGTCTTGCCGAGTTATTTATTCCAGTTGAGTAATAAAAAGATTTTATACTATACCTATTTGAAATACCATTAGTGGATCCTCTAACCTTGACAACTGTTTTATCTTTGTTTAAATCCTTACATCATTATCACATCTCAAAGTTCTTTTCAACTCCTTGTCTTTTATTATTTGTGATTTTATATAGTTAACCTTCATATAAATCGATCCCGGTCTTGCCGAGTTATTTATTACTTTGACACTCCTGCACTTGGAATAAGACATCAATTATTTGATCGTGTCATAAATCAAGATTTATATTTGTTAGAATATAATTGTGCACTAGAAGAAATAAGTCTCTAACTATCGAAACTAATTATCCCATTAAGTAGATGGATCAAGCCCCTCTTATGTATGATTAAATAATTAAGTTCTGATCATCACTTGTTGAAGATGTAGCATTCTAGAAATATATCTTGTTCTAAATACTCTGAATAAGCCCATTGAATACATCTTTGATCTTCTTTACCCTTGATTTTGTAATCAGCCTAATTAGGACTTGCAATTGATATTTTGATGTAGTCTTAATTGTAGCATCCCTTCTCTCCTTAAAAGGATTCATCTATAACTCATCATCTACATCAAATAAAGAGAGATCACAAACATTAAAAGTAAACACTAACATCATACTCACCTGGTAAATCCATTTTATAAGAATTATCATTAATTGTTTCAAGGATTTAGAATGATCCATCTCCTCTCAACATCAACTTAGATCTTATTTGTTGAGGAAATCTTTTTTTTTTTTTTCATATATACACTCAAACCCAATCATCTGGTTAAAAAACAACCTTGTATATATATATTCTCCACCTCACATTCTTGTGGAGAACCTTTATTACTTGTATTTTTCTATTGCCATCGAAACTAACCATTTTATTAATAGGTAAAGGAAATAGATTCAAACAAGTTAAAGGATTAAAGCCATAGACAATTTCAAAAGGAGAATAATTAGTAGTAGAATGCACACTTTTATTTTAAGAAAATTCAATAAATAATAGACAATTTTCCTAATTTTTCAACCTCTTTTGAATGATATTTCTTAATAATATAGTTAAAGTCTTATCAACTACTTTAGTTTGATCATTTGTTTATGGATGACAAGTAGTAGAAAATAATAATTTTGTTTGTAATTTCTATCACAAAGCCTTCCAAAAGTAGCTAAGAAATTTAACATCATGTTCTAATACCATGCTCCTAGATGCCCTATGGAGCCAAACTATCTCTCTGAAGAATAAATCTGCTATGTTAGTTGGATCATTAGTTTTATAACAAGATATGAAATATATCATCTTAGAAAACATATCCACAACAATAAAAATATAATCCCTATCCCTTTTTGACCCAGACAAACCTAGCATAAAATTCATAGATATATCAACCCAAGGTTTCTTATGCACTAACAAAGGAATATATAAATCATGAGGTAAAACTTTAGACTTAGCTTGTCTATATGCTATGAGTCTATCATAAATTTTTTGCGTATCTCTTTTCATCTTAGACCAATAAAAATGATCATGTAAAACATCTAAAGTTTTAGCAACCCTAAAATATCTCATTATTCCACCTCATACGCTTAACTAACTAGCAAATCACGCACAGAACAATTAGGCATACACAATCTATTTTCTTTAAATAAATATCCATAACACCTATAAAACTTATCAAAGGTAGAATGTTCAAATGCAATATATACTTGGCCGAAATCAACATCCTTAATATATAAATCTTTTGCATACTTAAATCCTAATAATTCTGTGTTTATAGTTGAAAGAAGTACATACCTTCATGATAGTGTATCAACACAACTCAAAGATAACCTACATCTAGTTTTCATCAAATATAATAATATAATCAACAAATAATTAACACAAAATTTTATGTAGCTTATTTCATTAAATGAATAAAGGACATTGATATTTAGAATGAAATCATCTTTATGATTTCATCATAATTAATATAAATTTTGATATTGATTAACAAAATTACAACAAATGGCAAGATATTAATGTGCATAATTTTAAAACATGATTATAGATCCAAAATGCAATATTACCCAAATTATAATACATATCATTTTAACTATAGGAATCTACTGGTTGGCTTTGGAATGGGAGGAACCTGGCAATTACAACATTTTATAATGTTAGATTATAATACAATAGTCTTATGAATAAAACACACACACACACACACACGTGTGTGTGTGTGTGTGTTTCATTAAATTAACATTACAAAATAATATTAACTCCACCATTTACAATAGACATATAAATCATATGTATATTTCAACTATGAACAAATTTAATGTCCTCACAATTAGATGTATTGTTACCACTAGCCCTTCTCGGTTAGCTAGTAATAATAGAATATTCTCGGTCATCTAAACACATATGCCACTAACCATTCTTTGGTTAGTTAGTCTAATAAAAGTTTCTTGGTCATTTAAACACAGATGCCACTAGTGCATCTTCGGTTAGCTAGTCCAATAAATTATCCCAGTCATTTGAACACAAATTCCACTAGCTTCTCTTTGGTTGGCTAGTCTTACAAATTATCTTGGTCATCTAAACACAAATATCATTAGCCCTTCTTCGGATAGCTAGTCTAATAAATTCATTCATTTCTATCTATATCTATCTCACAATTAATAATTGAACAATATGCATTTAAAGAAATTATGACTTTTATAATTTTATAATTTTCTTATGATTAGTGAAGATAAAGAACACCTACTTGCTTCCTCTATCAATCTAGCTCCTCATGCCAAGGGTCTTGTCACTAGTGTCTCTCCTGGTAAAAAAGAGTTACCATCATCAATCCATTTATCAATTTTTTTTGAAACTATCTCTTCAATTAATATTTCCATCCATTATAAATTTCACAATTTTCTAAACCAACTATTTAATCAACACATACCTTCATTATTGTATCGATGTCATGTAACCTTAGAAAAAATCTTTACAACTATATTAAATTGTTTCTCTTTCCATAATATAAGAAAAGCTAAATGGTATGGTGTTTTTTATATTCAAAATCACTGTTCATCATCTCACATATCATTGTGGATTAGAGCAGTGATTTTTTTTGGTGAAAATTTCAATTTGATCATCAAACGTTTTTTTTACACAATTGTGCCCTTATTAGCCTAAATTAGCACCCAAATGTATTTTTTTAAAGAGAGGATTGAATAGAAAGATAGAGGATTGAAGTAAAAAATACAAGTAAAATAGATGGTGCCTTTTTAATTTTATTTGAAAAGTACATTTGAATCCCTCATCTATTTTAGTTATCAGGTGACCGGTCTCCCTAATTGTAGAAAAATAAGTTTTAGTGCTAAACTTCATTTTTATAATTTTTCAATCCTTATTGGGTGAGTGGAGAGAGAGGGAATCGCTAGATTCTGACCTAGAGAGAGAAAGGTGTTATTTCTATGATTCCAACCGCCAAAACGATAGATTTTTATTTCAAATAGTTGCATATAATTAAGGGAGTTTAAATTAAGTGTTTTTTTTTACCTTAAAGTGACGAAAAAAACATATATGAGCTCAAGAAAAAAATTAGGTTTCAGATTGATTTTGGGTTTTGAAGCGGATTTTCGCATTTTTAAAGGTTAAAAGTTGGTTTAATAAGATTATTAAAGTGTTTTCTAGATATTTTAGGTTGAAAATAAGTTGAAGGGTTAAAAATGAGTTTTAGAAGAAAAAAACCAACCACCATAATCTAGGGATTCTAGACGATGCATCGCCTGTTTTTTTTTCAAATAACATTAAGGCCCGCGCACGGACTCTTTATTCATGGGCCAAGCACCTGGCCTAGCCTTGTTCTCTCTCTCTCTCTCTCTCTCTCTAATATAGTTTTGATTTTTTAAAATTTAAAGCTTTTTTATATTTTTTAAAATAATTTTTAAGTTTGTATTTTACATCTTTGAGATTTTTTTTTGCTTATTTATCCTTTTTTAAATAGTAATTATTTTTTTAATTATACTGGATATGTTTAATTTTTGAAGATATTAGTATGATTCATTTGTTATTTGTTTTATTTATATATATTAAATTTATTTTTAAAAATAAAAACTATTTATTTCTTATAATATTTTTAATATGTGCAACCTTGCATAATATATTTTTTCTTTTTTATTTTACTTAATAAATCTTATGTGTATGTCAATTTCTATTTCAAATTGATTTTAATAAACAAATTCGTTAAACACAACCAAGTAAATTATCCATATTGTGATATTAAATATCTTGATTTACTTTTGTCTCTTATTTTTTTCAATTTTGTTTTTGTTTAAGAAAAAAATTATGAAGCCAAACTGGGTTTGTCGGGTTGTCTTTTTTCTCTCTCTTTTTTTTATATTGAACTTGACTTTTTTTTCCATTTATTTTTTCTCATATTGTAAAAAAAATAGTTTCAAAGAAAAGCCATTTATTAAACTTTATAAAGTCCATGGACATGTTCACAAGTTTGGTTGGTTGACCTAGTTCTTAGATCTGGCGAGTTTAACTTTTTTAAAAAAATTATTTTAATCAACATCTCAGTATTGAGTTGGTGTTTGATTTTATGATCATCTATTTTTGTTATCATATAGTTAAATAAAAAATAGTTTTGAAAAAAAAAACAAATTATAATCCCACTAGAGTCTATAACTCGGTTCATAGGTTTGATGTGCTAGCCTAAGTTGCCCGGTTCATAAGTTTGAGCCTTTATTAGACAATTAGATTTGTTGATTGCATGTTTTAATTGTTATTGGACTTCAATGCAAATTTATTTTTCCCAAAAGTATTGTTTTCTCTTATTATTCTTTCTTGTTACTGTTCCGACTAGATCTGGCTGGAATTCACCACCAGTTTAAGAAAAAAATGGTTTTAGATGGCTGCAATAACCACCAGTAATGCCTGGCTGTGGTACGCCTATAGCTAGTCGCCGCTAGCAGAAGGCCACAAACAGTGCCAGACGCTGCCAGCAGGTGTAGCGGTTTAATTGTTATTGGAGTTAAATGTAAATTTATTTTTCTCAAAAGTATTTTTTTCTCTCTTATTATTCTTTGTAGTTACTGTTCCGACTAGATCTGGCTGGAATTCACCACCAATTTAAGAAGGCCACAAACAGTGTCAGACGCTGCCAGCAGGTGTAGTGGTTTAATTGTTATTGGAGTTAAATGTAAATTTATTTTTTCTAAAAGTATTTTTTTCTCTCTTATTATTCTTTCTAGTTACTGTTCCGACTAGATCTGGCTGGAATTCACCACCAATTTAAGAAGGCCATAAACAGTGTCAGACGCTGCCAGCAGGTGTAGCGGTTTAATTGTTATTGGAGTTAAATGTAAACTTATTTTTCCCAAAATTATTTTTTTTCTCTTATTATTCTTTCTAGTTACTGTTCCGACTAGATATGGCTGGAATTCACCACCAATTTAAGAAAAAATGGTTTTAGTTGGTTGCAGCAACCACCAGTGATGCTTGGTTGTGCTACGTCCATAGCTAGTCGCCGCTAGCAGAAGGCCACAAACAGTGCCAGACACTGCCGCTAGGTGTAGCAGTAGTACTGCTACCGCTGCTGATGGCTGCCATCGACATGGGCAGACCACACCGGCAACAGTAGCTGCTGCAGCAAGAAAAAGATGACAAGGAAGAATTATGATTCTACCCTACTGCTTATACTAGGATTTTTTGGGGGTAGAATTACATATCTATCCCAGTAACTTATATGTAATTACTTTTAGTTATATTTGGGGCTAAATTTATGATTTTAGCCTTTCATATATAAAATAATGATTTTATATTAAAATTGAAACTAGAAATTAAATTAATTATAGAATTAATTTTTCTAATAAGATTAGAAATGAATTAAATTGTTTAATTCATTTTTTTTAGTTTTATAATATCCTAATGGGATTAGGATTTATTTAATTATATGGTTTAATTAAATTTTAGAAAAATAGTTTTTCTAATTTAATGAGAGTTTTTGAAGCAAAAATAAAATTGTTTGGGAAAATACCTAATTGGATTTGATTGAATATTTCTAAGTGTTAGAAATATTATTTTAAATTGCATATAAAGCCAATAATTAGAATAACATGCACTATATATTTTTAATTATGCATATTAAAATGTTTTATGCATGATGGGTGATTATGAACATTAAAGACCAATGTGATTGTACTTTTATTAATGGTTGAATGATTGTAATTTTTATTAAATAGTGTCTGCATGTCCTACTATATCTCTATTTTTTCTTCTAGGTTGTAATTATTTTCTCATCTAATTCTCTTTGAATGTAACTTGAGATTTCTTGAATAATTATGTAAATGATATGTAATTTAGAAATGTAGAAATTTAGATATGAAATTATTAAGTAATCCAAGATAAAGAAAGAAATGACGATGGAGGCTACAACCAAGGTGCTTGTAATGGACTTATGAATACTTGTTACAGCTACCTAGGATTTGACCATCTAATTCCCTTCAATGGCTTGAGGGAATCAACTTAGATATGTCCATAATCATCCAATTAGAATGGCGTGCTAGGAATGTATGTTTATATATAAATTATTATGTATAAAATGTATATCTGTTATGCCATGTAATGTTTGAGACCTAATTAATTGATAATAAATCCCTCATTAATATATTAAGTACATGTTGAGAACATGAATAATTTCCTTCCATTTTTATATGTATAAAATCAAAGTTTTATTCATGGATAACTTGTTGAGTTACTCAAGGTTACCGTTAATCGAATATATTTAATACTTAAAATTAGGTATGTTGGTAGATAAAAATTAGTAATAATATATCCATACGAAGTATACTTAATGCTAACAAATTAACTGGATCAAATTTCTTGAATTGACATCGAAATGTGAGAATTGTTTTCAAGCAAGAAAAAAGGTTATATGTTCTAGAAAACCCAATTCTAAATGCTCTTATTAAGGATGTTGAAAAAGAAGTTAGGAATGAACATCAACGTCATGTTAATGATGATGAATAAGTTGCATGTGTGATGTTAACTAGTATATTACCTAAACTTCAAAGGCAACATGAGTACATGGATGCCCATATTATGATTATACATCTCAAAGAATTGTTTAATGAGACCTATAAGACTGATAGGTATGAGATATCTAAGGAATTGTTCCACTGCAAGAAGATAGAGAGTTCTTCAGTGAACAACCATGTTTTGAAAATGATTGGCTATATTGAGAAATTGAGCTAATTGGGTTTTGTTAGTGACCATTAGTCATGTGTTGACATGGTCTTGTAGTCATTACCTTAAAGCTTTTCGCAAGTCTTTATGAACTATCACATGAATAAGTTGGATAATACATTGCCATAATTATTTAATATGACTATTAAAGAGGCCCTTAAGAAGGAAAAAAGACCCAATTCTTCTAGTTCACTCTTCTAGAATGTCTAAGAAGAAGGATAAAAAGAAAAAGAGTGTTGCCTCTAAAGCAAACAAGCCTACTTGAGGCATCAAGAAAAAAGGGCACTTGTCATCATTATGACATGGAACTATATTGAAGGAGGAATTACAAGGAATATCTTGCAATCATGAAGGCAAAGAAGCTTAATGAAACTTCTACTTCAAGTATGTTTATAAATGAATGATCTTACTACTTTGCATTGTAGTTCTTGGGTATTGGTTATCGAATGTGGTTTTCACATTTACAATTGCATATAGAAACTAAAGAAAAGTGGAAGATTAGTTGAAGGTAAAGTGGACCTACAACTCAATAATGAAGCAAACGTTGATGTATTAGCTGTAGGAACTAGTTATTTTGTTTTACTGAATGGGCTGGTACTAGAACTTTATAATTTTTATTTTGTTCTAGTATTTTTAAGACATTATTTCCTTTTTATTTAGTATTAAATGTACTTAAATTTATTATTCAGGAAAATTATTGTTTTTTTTATAATAATGTTGTTTTTATGGATCTAGTAATTATACGAATGATTTGTATATATGATTAGTACTTAAAAGTGCATTTTTATCAAGGTTTTATATCATCATTTTGCATTTAAAGTATTAATAACTCCTTAACTAAAGCATGTTTTATAATAACAAGTCTGATACCATAAGATACCTTTAATTTATGGTAAATGTTCATCTTAAATGCAGGTCTATCACATAAATAAAACTATTGATTGATGAGTTTAAGAACTGAAATTGAAAGGACAAAGAGAGGGCCAAACTTAGAAAAGGGATGTTGGTTCAGTCCAAACTGGAACACTGTTCGGTTATTGGGTCATATCTGGAGCTGTAGATCTTGGATTTAGGTCTGCTCTATATGGATGGAAATCTAAGACATAGGCCTAAAACTTTTATGAGGAGTCCAAGATTTAAAAAGACCGTTTTCAAGTCCAAATTATAACAACAACGGAGAAGTCCGAATCTGTCCTGCAGCCTAGACACTGTTCAGTGTTCAGCCCATATCTCGAGTTCTAGAAGTCCAAATGACCTCAATTTTTTTTGTTAGAAAACTAAGACAATTTCCTAAAATTTGTTCAAATTCTGACCTTATCAATGATGTTTTGTTCAGATAAGAAGATAAGGATTGTCACCAAGTCAAGATGTGGCCACCCACTCCACAATTAGTCATCAAATCAATAGTTCCAAATTTTAGCCTATAAAAGAAGGCATTTGCCATGCATTTAGGCATCTTGGTTTTCAGATCAAGATCATGCTCTTGCTTCCTCTCTTTATATTTTGTAATGCTTAAGTTTTGTTTATATTAATATCTTATTTATGCTTTTCATTTCCTTTTATTTACTTAGTTAACTTATATCTTATTTATATTCTTATCTTGTTTATTTATGTTTCTCTCTTTCATTATGTTTAGCTAAGTTTATTGTGTCAAGGTGAAAAGGTTACACTAATGGTGTAAGAATAAGTATAGTATAAACTCAACATGGACCTTAATATTTGATACTAACATGTTTTGTATTTGTTATCTTGTTCACTTTTAATACTTTGCTTGTTAAATGGTTAATCTAGATTTATGTTGTATAACCCTTGGTATAACAAATACTTGGCACTTTCATAGCCCAAACTATATGGTATAACTGACACCTGTGCTATGAAAGGAACTTGATTTGCTGTTAACATAAGTTATAATCATGAATACCTGACAACATTTACAAGTATTAGCATTATTCAAATAAGATAACTAATGTAATCATGTTAACAATTTATAATTCGATTGGAACCTTCTTTGTGTGTGGTTTCCAGTTGAGTAATAAGAGTTTATACTATACTTGTTTGAAATACCATTAGTGGATCCTCTAACCTTGACAATTGTTTTTATCATTGTTTAATCCTTATATCAATATCACATCTCAAAGCTCTCTTTATTATTATTGTTGTTGTTGTTGTTGTTGTTTATAATTTATACATTTAACCTCCCTATGGTTCCACCCCGGTCTTGCCGGGTTATTTATTAATTCGACACTCCTGCACTTGAGAGAAGACATCAATCTTTTGATCGTGTCAATATACTATAATTTAATATGTTCAAGTTCCATATAAACTACAATAAAATTGAAATACAGATTGGAATAAGTATTAAGAAATTTCGATTTGATCAACGTAGCTAATATTTAACCAAATATTTCAAGGATTATCTACAAAAAAAAAATAAGATTATTTAAGCAAAGGCAAGTATCATCTTCATATAATCAAGCAAAGTATGGATGTTCTTGGATTTCAAATTTTAAATATGTTTATTCCAAGCAGCACCACCCTAGAAAGAAGAAAAGTTAAAAAAAAGAAAAAAAAGGAGAAGAAACTGAAAACAAGAAAGTACATAAAGCAAAAGGTAAGTAAATAAAAGCTCTAAATTACTTGGAAAAGATAAATTGAATTGAATAAATGAAATAAAATTGTATAGGTGTAGCTAACCATCTTTTCCAAGTAAAGTACTGGATGTACTCCTAAAACTCAACCCAACATGATGGGTTGACCCGTAATCCTAGTTAACCTGTCTAACCTGAGCCTTGAGACTTGTCACGGATTAAATTTAAAAACTATGACTAGATAATTTATTTATATTGGTACAATGTTTGAATTTCATCAATCAACACATATAATTCTAATCATATAAGAAAACCTTTATCCTAAAGAGGCATATTGAGTTGTTTCTAGTTGTAGTTAGAACAAAAAACATATAACTTAATTAATCAACAAATATCTAATTGATTAACAAATTTACATGAAACCTTGAACTTTATAAAGAAACACGGGGGAACAATTATTTGGTTTTTTTCTTTTCAATAAAATCTTATCTAGACGTTAAATAAAACAATAACCTCCCTCAATGTTGAACATAACAATTTTATTTTTTTAAAAAAATACAAAAATGTCATGTTGAATTATAACTTTGTAAAACATGTTTATTGAAAAAAAAAAGGGCCAGTTTTTTATATTTAGCTTTCAAATTTGAGATCATTCAGTATAATAAAAATAAAGGAGGGTATAAATAAAGATGAAGCGGTAATCAAAAGTAATAGTAGCAATAATAATAATAATAAAATATTTGGAAAAAGCTTGTTGAATTTCTCTGCTCCTTTTCCGTCTGTCAAAAATCATTCCATCCACTCCCGAAGCATTGGCAGCTGAGTTTGCAAACCATGTTACCTTGTGTGCTATTACAATCGCACACAATGTGTTATCCAACCATGTACCATTTCTCTTTCGGCCAAAAGAATTAAAAAAAAAAAAAAAACCCCAAGATTCAGCAGATGCTGATTAGCCATTCAATTCGCTCCAAGGAACTCTTTATCAAGAGATTGCCAGAATTCAGCTTCAATGCTCAGAGAGCTCTCCACATGGATCTTCTTCTCCGTTGCAGTAATACTTGTGGGATTTCTCATGCTTGTTTGGAAAAATAGATAAATAAATACACAACACAAGAAAGAACTGGTAAGCTAAAATCTTTCCAGAAACTTGTAAGCTCAAATTATACAGGGCAAAGACAGGTTGATATGATTATTCTACGAAATCTAGCAACAAACGTGAATTGGACTTCGTGGCTGCTTGCAGGGAATCATGGAAGGTTATATTTTCACTCCGTCAGACCATGGAGATGACCACCTCTACCATTCAGATTTATCTATGTCACCAAAAACAATAATACTTACCACTATGAAGTATGAACTTCAAAATGACCAGTTCATGGTTATGCGTCCAAAATTAGATTCCGCAGCAAAATTATGCACAATAGTGTGGTCTCTAAAGTCTCTTCAATTAACCAGTCAAGAAAGACGTGCTTTCTCAATGGCTCCCACCACCACACAAACTAACTAAATCCATCAGTGTTGAGTATAGCACATCCAACGGTAAATATCCCAAGAACTTCCTGTATTCGGATGCACCGTCCGCAATGTTCATATGAAGTTTCTTCTCCTCTGCAAAACCGTCTTCCATTGTCAACCACCAGGAGATGCATCCTTGAGTATCTTCTGGGTCCACGTGTGCCACGAGGTTAAGAATTTCACCCTGCTCCAACTCAAAGGACAAACACAAAAAGTCACGGTTTGCTTTTATTCCCACTGCAAGTGCTTCCTCATGAAGCCAGCGAATAACCTGGCTTGCAACCTATCACAAACCCAGGACAAGAAATTAACAAATTGAGAATAAGTAAATCTGTGTATGTGTATCTTCATTGCCAGTCATTCTTCAGGAACAGAAAAAAACATAAAGAGTGAAGGACAACAGTACATGATGTATCAATTGCAAACGGAATCCCTGGTTGTCAAAACAATGCTACATCTTCTAATGTCCATTTGCCTAGGGTTCTTCTATACAAATGCTTCTTCAAGTAACTGAGATGTATGAATTGGACCACATTTATTTTGATACAAGACAAGAAACAGGAAACCACAGAAATTTAAAATAAAAAAAAAATAATAGAACAACAAAAATGCCAAACATGATCTAACAGCAAAAATCATACAAAGATGACCTGATGTGTTCTTTTATAGGGAGAATTAATTGAGACCCGGACTCCTCTATGGTAATTTTTTATTCCAAGGTTGGAAATATGGCATTACAAGCTTAATAACCACCTTTTAAGAAATGTACTAAAGTTATCAATAAAGTCTACTAATTGCCACCAGTGTTTCATTCCAGCTTCTTAGTATCAGAAAAGCTGTAAAGAACTTCCACATCAACTGCTTTTTTCTTATTATTCTAGAGTCTGAATCTTCTTTTACCTGGGGAAGCTCAGATCAATATAAATGCAGGGCAGAGTCTAGTTTGACTCCTACATTTATTCCTAACATCATAAAAGCAGGAGACACAATCAGAAATATTGGATGTGGTAACAAACCTGCTGCAGGATTATCACAGGAAGATCATCCAAGTTGCAGTCATATTTGTTGGTAGAACATTTATCATCAGAACTGTCTTTAAATAGTCCGACAACATTAGGAGCTCCTTCTGCTTCAATGTTAATGCAATCATCATGTACCACAACCTTCGTCCAAAACTCTGATTTAACAACATTCTTCATGTTTTGGATGTCCGGCGTCCGGGTTTGAGAGCTTGCATGGAGAATGGATGGAGGAATCTTCATAAAGATTGTCCATGCAGATGACCGAGAATGCCAAGTGGGGTGAGATATCAAATGAAGATATGGCACTCTGCAAACCTATAGAAACCAAGGAGAAGTTCAACAATGCATCACTGCCAAAAAACTTTGGATTAATCCATGTCTAACAAGTAATCTGGACATACCACGTTTTCCAACTCCATAAGAACTTTGTTCGAAATTATTCTATGAGAGAGAGACAAACAGAAATGACTGAGAAGACCAGATCCATCGTTTGCTGGTTGACCAGGCATGCGAGTACCAGTGAAAGAAGGTCTACCCTTTGCCTCTACAAATACATACTC
This sequence comes from Populus trichocarpa, assembly GCF_000002775.5. NCBI lineage: Eukaryota > Viridiplantae > Streptophyta > Magnoliopsida > Malpighiales > Salicaceae > Populus > Populus trichocarpa. Next base: position 7,942,337 of record NC_037299.2, on the reverse strand, counting down.
ATGAAATATCTGTTTGAGATATATTTCATAAGTAATGCAGTTAGGAAATCTAGGCTTTTTAGTAAGACTGTTGTGCTTTTCTTCAGCTAACTTCACTCCGTCAAACGAGTCTAAAGGTACAACTGCAGATTCTAAGTTCTCCGGGCCTTCACTATCAATTGCTTGATCACCCTGATCAGATGGCACAATGGATATAAATATAGAAATGCCAGGACCTATGCACAATTGTAGATAATTTTCTTGTATTCCAGTAACATTGAGTCCAGATGATTGGTTAACTGCACCACGGTTCACCATATCAAACACCTGGAACCATAAGAACTGAAGGTTTATAAAATTGAAATGGATAAGCAACATCAGAAAGATAAAAAGAGAGAAGCTACCTGTTCATCAAAAATGGTTCGATGAACCTTACGAAGCAGTAAGTGTGTATCCTTCACACATTCGTTATCACTTAAAGATTCTTTCTCAGGATTTTTAGATGGATTCTTGAGTGAGCCATGGGTTTTAATCTTATTGGATTTCTTTGGAACATTAGAATGCCCACTGAGAAAACCAAAAACAAGAGAATGACAGGATTTTGAAGGTAAATTTATGGCTAGCATGCCGTCTGAGTCATGATCGATGCGAATTGTGGACAGAGAAGATGGCTGGAATACTGCAACTGAATCATATAATGAATTATCAAAAAGATCAATCATGAAGCCTTCATTTCCAGGAGCAATTGCTGCCACGCGCTGCCGTTTGACTTTCCAGTTCTGCTGTAATCTATCCGATATCAGAAGAAAGAGACAGAAAGATCTAATAAGCTCACATGGTACTCCTCAAACACAGCCTCAGAATATAGTGTTTGCATGGAGAGAAGCAAAAGGAACTTCTTATACATCCACCATTTCTTTCCAGTACAATAATTATAACCGGGTGATGAATTCAAACATTTAGAGATTAACAAAGCAAACGCACCTGATTAAAGCACCATAAAATCTTGCTTCCCTGGCAACTTGCTGTTCCAAAGCTTTGGCGGACTGCTTAAAATATTTACCAAGATTCTTTCAAAGAAATAAATGGAACAAGTCAACAACTAAAAGATGTAATCAGAATGTCAGGAAATAAAAGACAGCTTTAAAGAAATCATTCAAAACAACAAGTCATCATTGTTAGCAGCTCTAGAGACAAAACACTAGGCCCGATTTGTAAATCACATGGAATTGGAAGGAGAAGGTGCAATAAAGCTACTGCGTACCATCTTCCTTCCATACTGCCCCAAAAGGAAAAGAAAAGAGGAAAAACATACCCGGTAGCACTGTAGCTTGGTTGCTGTTGATACAGCAAGGTCAGCCAGAATCTCATTGGGTAATGGCTTTGGCCTGGTCATCCCAGCTACTGTTACAGCATCATTAGCTTCAACCTATACATTATTTAAAATAAAAAAAAACACAGAGCAAACTAATTCATACACGCATGTAAGGCATCATCATGCTTTTCCAAAAAGCTTGAGAAGAGAGTATGTCAAACAAAAACAAACCAATACCAAGCAATGAAGATAATCAAAACTCTTTATGCTTTTATAAGTAAAGTGCAACATATTCAAAAACTTTCATGCTACATGACAGGTTGATAACAAGCAGCACATTTTCAACTCTTCTGAAAAATAGCATCCACACGTACTCCAAATAAAAGTTTCAGTAGAGTTGTTAACATTTTTTATCCTAACTCCTAGTAAAAAAAAAGTACAATTTGTGTCCAATCAATTTCTTAGCTTTCCCAGACTTCCTGAACAACCCAAATTCTACTTGCACAAAATGCCAATCCAAAAGGCTTATATTTAGTCACAGAAATATACAAGTCACGTTAATCTGAGTTAATGGTTCATAATGCAGTCAGAAATATCTTCCTTGAAGTGCATATTCATCAAAAGAGAATGGCTAATAAACAGCAATTCAGGAACTTTGTACAAAAATCACAAAGTAAATAGAAAGAGGATACAGGAACAATGAGTTGCAGATGAAATGATGATGACTCTCACCGTATTGATAAGATCAATAATGACAGAGAGTTCTTGATGAGCTAAGTGCAAGTTCTCCACCATGTTTTGCCAAGGCCATGGTGTTGTTGTAGATGAGCTCTCTCTGGAGCTCTTCTTCTGCTTTTTCTTCTGTTTCTTCTCCTTGTCTTCTTTCTCCACCGCCCAAGCAAAATCTATTCGTCGAATTAGCGCCACTTGCTTCTCATCATATCCAATATCACTGTAACCCCCGGAAAAAAACAATCGAAGAAACATTAATGATCACTAAACCATAAAATCTATTTCTCACTAGTTCTCTATATCTTCCTGGAACCTAATTGACTACGGAGTAAATGAAGAGAACAACAGAGTTAACCTTAACATAGAGGATTTCGAACTCCATGTTTGTTAATTGACGCTCAAGTTTAACAGCTCTTACTATGGTCAATGGAGTTAATCGGACCTAACTACTTTTCATTTACATACACAATCACAATACAGATAGCTAAGAAAACACAACTGGTAGGTATGAAGGCGATAAGAAATAGCATACGTAGGAAAACGTTCGAAGCCATTTTCTTCGATGGATTCCAAGCGCTTGACAGGTAGCTTATCGAGGGACATTTCCAACTTTCCATCCATTTTTCTCTCATGCAAGATTTTTCAGCAAAAAAATTACTATTGCCGGGAACACTAACAAGTGGCGCAACAGTAAAGGTGGTTGGAAATGAGTCTGCGTAAGAATATTTCTATCACACCTTCACAGAGACCAACCTTCCTTCCACTGGTGGAGGGAGCTACACAAGAGAGAGAGAGAGAGAGAGTTTAAGTGAATACGAGTAGCCATAGACATTTTGGCTGAGAAGAGAAGAAAACATATAATATGTATTATTATAACGGAAATCATAAAAAGAAATTGAAAAAATGGAAGGGATGAACGAACACACCAACCTCTATCAATCTTTATTAGATTTCCAAGAAACAGTCGAAATTAATCTCAATTCGGACACAAAGTTTCCGATTCACTTTGGAGCCATCTCCATCTCCATCTTTTCTCTTCTTCTTCTTCTGATTATTTAGGGCTTTGAATCGAAAGAGAGAGAGATGTTAGAAAGTTTTGGAGCCCGAAGCCGCCGTGGCTTTTGTACTCCAAAACGAAAGCGTTTTTACTTTGGTTGACAACATGGTGTCTGTGAATAAGATGACAACATCCGATGAAGCCAAAAGAAGTTTAATGTGAACCATCGTATTATTTACGTGCAATTATGATGTATTAGGGAGGTTGTGACTATTTTTTAAAATGTTTTATTGTTTTATAAAAATATTAAAATAATATTATTTTATTTTTAAAAAATTATTTTTAATATCATATTAAAATGATCGAGTAATACTAAAATAATATTAATTTGAAATAAAAAAATTAAAAAAATTTTAAATTTTTTTAAACATATTTTTAAAATACTAAAACAAACATAAATTTTATAAGTAATTCCATTTATTTAGAAATATTAGTTCCAATTGATTTTAGAAGAGTAAATTAATATTTAATCCATGAAATAATTAGTTAACCGTTCTTTTTAAGAATCTAACATTAAGTTCCTATATAATCATATCTGATTGTAATTTAACTTGATATTTTTGTTGGTTTTTCATTACAAATAATCTTTTTCTTAAAATATCCTTATCTGATATCATGGCATGCACTATGGAGCGTTATGAAGCTATCTCCTGAAATTAAAAATAAAATTTTAGATTTAATTATAAAATTATAATTTAATTTATTATTTAATATTATAATTATTATAAAAATAAAAAATAAATGGTTTGCGAGAATCTGGGTATAAAAATTAAGTATGCAAGAAAAATACATATCATTCCAGTATATTACATCTAAGATAAGTTGGAATGTTAATCAATTATTTTTCTAGATTATATTTTTATTTGTTGATTTTATCTAAATTTTTTTTAATGAAATTTATTATTTATTATTTTAATTTAATATATATTATAAATTTGTTTAAGATAGTGAAATGTTAGAAAAGGAGCGTGGGGCAAAATCTCTAGGGTGTTTGGGAGTGTGGTTATGGTTTCTTTTCAAAATGCTTTTCACTCAGAAAATGATGCCAATAATATTTTTTTTATTTTTTAAAAATTATTTTTGAGATCAGCACATCAAAATAATTTGCAAACATCAAAAACATATTACTTCAAAGCAAAAAAAAAAATTTCAAATTTTTTCGGAAGCGATTTTAAAAAGCACTCCCAAATTTGAAAGAGTATTTTGTTCTAAGTGAATCGAGGAGATTCTATTCTGACTTTTTTTCTACTCACCAATTTAATTATTTATTCATACTTTTATTATTATCTATAATATAAATTGCGTGAATTTTTTTTATTATTGTAGATCATCCTCCTCTTTACCTTCTCATAATTATCTGTTGATTGTAATATTGTTTTTAATTTTAATATATTTTTTATATATATAAATGGACCTTTTTGAGCACTTAATAGCATGTTTTTTTTTTTTGAGAAAATATTGAATCAAAAGACATAAGACTGAAGTGAAAAACTCGAGTAATATAGATAGTTTTTTAAAATTTATTTGAAAAATACATTTTAGACCCCTAACTTTTTTAATCCATTAGTTGATCGGTTACTTTAATTTAAAAAAAATTAATTTTGATACTAAATTTTATTTTTATCATTTTTCAGTTCTTTTTATGTACGAGGAGAAAGAGAGTTTTACTGGATTCTAGTTTAGAGAGAAACAATTATCGTTGCAATAATTCTAATCACTAAAATAATTGATTTTTGTACCAAACAACTCTATATGATGAGAGGAGTTTTAATTAGATGTCTTTGGACCTTGAAAGTACATGAAAAAGATGTTTTGAGCTCAAGAATATTTTTTTGGGTTGATTTTGGGTTTTAAAGCGGTTTGTTTTGTTTTTTTTTTTATTTTTAGAATTTATTTGAAAAATACATTTTAGACCCCTATTTTTATAATCCATTAGTTGATCGGTTACTTTAATTTTAAGAAAATTAATTTTGATACCAAATTTTATTTTCATCATTTTTCAGTTCTTTTTATGTACGAGGAGAAAGGGAGTTTTACTGGATTCTAGTTTAGAGAGAAAAAATTATCGTTACGATGATTCTAATCACTAAAATAGTTAATTTTTGTACCAAACAACTCTATATGATGAGAGGAGTTTTAATTAGACGTCTTTGGACCTTGAAAGTACATGAAAAAAGTGATCTGAGCTCAAGAATATTTTTTAGGGTTGATATTGGGTTTTAAAGAGGTTTGTTTTGTTTTTTGAGGTTATGAATTTGTTTAACAAGGTTTATAGAGTGTTTTAGGTTAAACATATGTTGAAAATGAGGAAATTCTATTTTTCCAACCACCACAATAATCAAAATTTAAAGATTTCATATGAAGCGTCATCTATTTTTTGTCAAAAATTGGAGCTGACAATGCATCATCCTTATTAATTTTAGAAAAAAAAAAGTCAAGGATTACATGAGAGAGAACTTTTTTCATGGGCCAGGTGCTAGGTCTGGCTTACCAGGCCTATAGTGCCTGGCCTCATTCTTTTTATTTTTTTTTATAAATTACAACTTTTTATATGTATATTTAAAAATAATGCTCTAGTTTATATTTTGATTAATACCTCTTCTATGTGATTTTTTAGATTTATTTATACTTTTTAAAATAAAGATTATTTTTTTATTATATTGAGCGTGTTTAATTTTTTATGAGGTTAGTGTGATTCGTCTATAATTTTTTTATATATATTTTATATAGATTAAATTTATATTTAAAATTAAAAACATATATTTTTTTGCAATATTTTTAATATGTACAACCTTGCATAATTCTTTTATTCAATAAATTTTATGTGTGTGTTGATTTCTATTACAGATTAATTTTCATAAATAAATTCACTAAACATAATCGAGTAAATGACCCGTATCAAATGACCTGTATTGTGATATTTTAAGCCCTGTTTGTTTTTGTGTTTAAAAAGTACTTTTGAAAAAAAATAATTTTTTTATTTTTTTTCTCAACTTTAAATTAGTTTTTGATGTTTTTATATCATTTTGATGCACTGATATCAAAAATAAATTTTAAAAAATAAAAAAAATATTATTTTAATACATTTATGAGTGAAAAACATTTTGAAAAGTAACTGCAACCATATTCATGGATATGCTGTAAATATATTGGCCAAGATCCCTCTCTTAATTTTTTAAATTTTATTGTTAATTTTTTTTATTTACATAAATTATTAATTTATTTAATTAAATATATTTTTACTTTATATTTTTTTTTAGAAAATAACCTAGCCAGAGGTTTTTTATTTTTTATTTTTTATTTTTAAAAAAGATAAATTTACAACTAGTTATTACTGTAGGGACAAGACGGGAGGGGAGAGGTTGTAAGAGCAAGCGAGCATATGTTTTTCCATATCTTTCTAGTAGTTTCTAGTGCCTCGTATCTACTCGTTTCCAGATGTCTCTCTCGTCTCTTCAAAACACACCTCCATCGCTTCGTTTTTGCTTCACTCCAAGCAGAACAAAAAAGAGAGGATCAAACTCAATTCGGAAACAGATTCAACAATCGAAGATTCAGCTTTAGTTTTAGGGCAAGGAGCTAGCTGAAAGAAAGACATCCGTTTCGTTAGCTGATCAGGTACGCAGAAATTAGAATTACACTTTCCTTCTCCATCAATCTCATTTTCTAGTTTTAGCGCTTTTCTGTTCTGTGCTTTTCGTATTCCGAACGGCGACAGCAACGCTTTTTATTTTTTTTTAATTCTTATTGCAAGTATACCTGCTAGTGGCTAGTAGTTGTACTACAACTATATTGTATATTCTTGGAAAAATCTTACATGGCTGTCATGTTTATCTCTTATGATCAGTTCCAAAACCGTAGTCGTTGGTTTCCTTCGCTTGAAGAAAGGACGTTGAAGTTAAAGAATCAATGGATCCTGGAAAGTTCACACACAAGACCAACGAGGCTCTTGCAACAGCTCACGAATTGACAGTGGGTGCTGGTCATGCCCAGATAACCCCATTACATCTTGCTGTGGCCCTTATTTCAGACCCTAGTGGAATCTTGAGACAAGCGGTTGCCAATGCCGGTGATGGTGAGAACACTGCTCAGGCAGCAGAAAGAGTTTTCAATCAAGTCCTCAAGAAACTCCCATCTCAGTCTCCACCTCCTGAAGAAGTTCCGCCCAGCACCAGTCTTATTAAGGTGATAAGGCGTTCTCAAGCGTTACAAAAATCACGCGGGGACTCCTATTTAGCTGTTGATCAGATGATCTTAGGCCTTCTCGAGGACTCCCAAATAAGAGATTTGTTGAAAGAAGTCGGAGTTTCCGCTTCCACAGTGAAATCGGAGGTAGAGAAACTCCGAGGAAAGGAAGGGAAGAAGGTGGAGAATGCTTCCGGGGATACTAATTTTCAGGCATTGAAGACTTATGGGAGAGATCTTGTGGAAGGTGCGGGAAAGCTTGATCCTGTTATTGGAAGAGATGAGGAGATCAGGAGGGTTGTCAGGATTCTGTCACGGAGAACGAAGAACAACCCTGTCCTTATTGGAGAGCCAGGAGTTGGCAAAACCGCAGTTGCTGAAGGTTTGGCCCAAAGGATTGTGAGAGGGGATGTTCCAAGTAATCTTGCTGATGTCAGGCTCATTGCCTTGGATATGGGTGCCCTTGTTGCCGGCGCAAAATATAGAGGGGAATTTGAGGAGAGGTTAAAGGCCGTGTTGAAAGAAGTGGAGGAAGCTGAGGGGAAGGTGATTCTGTTCATTGATGAAATTCATCTTGTTCTAGGCGCGGGTCGAACAGAGGGGTCCATGGACGCTGCTAACCTTTTTAAGCCAATGCTTGCAAGAGGTCAGCTCAGGTGCATCGGTGCCACAACCCTGGAAGAGTACAGGAAGTATGTGGAGAAAGATGCTGCGTTTGAGAGGAGGTTCCAACAAGTCTATGTGGCGGAGCCTAGTGTTCCAGACACAATAAGCATTCTTCGAGGATTGAAAGAGAAGTATGAGGGTCATCATGGTGTTCGAATTCAGGACAGAGCCCTTGTGGTTGCAGCTCAATTATCAAGTCGATACATTACAGGTACGTTTTAACAGTTCAATTCTACTTTCAGGTTTTAACATGCACCAGTAATTTTGGAATTGGTGATTTTATTGAAGGGTAGTATATTTTCATGCATAATTGATTGATATATTGGGATCATTTGGCGGGATAATAAATGCTGGTCTTTTCGGTTGATGTGTTCAGGTCGTCATCTGCCTGATAAGGCAATTGATTTAGTCGATGAAGCTTGTGCAAATGTGAGAGTCCAACTTGATAGCCAGCCTGAAGAAATTGATAGCCTTGAAAGGAAGAGAATGCAACTAGAAGTTGAACTTCATGCTCTTGAGAAGGAGAAGGATAAAGCTAGCAAAGCTCGACTGGCTGAAGTAAGAATCGCACCTTAAAAGAAGATCTGGAAATCAATTATGTGCTGCTTTATATCTCTCTCATGGTAAATCTGACAATATTGACACTGTTTCAGGTCGTAAAAGAACTTGACGACTTGAGAGACAAGCTTCAGCCCTTGTTGATGAAATACAAAAAGGAGAAAGAAAGGATTGATGAGATCAGGCGGCTCAAGCAGAAGAGAGAGGAGATACATTTCTCCATACAAGAGGCTGAAAGAAGATATGATTTAGCCAGAGTTGCTGATTTGCGCTATGGGGCGCTGGAGGAAGTGGAAGCTGCCATAGCACGTCTTGAAGGATCAACCACTGACGAGAACTTGATGCTGACAGAAACTGTTGGACCAGAACACATTGCAGAAGTAGTGAGTCGGTGGACTGGCATTCCTGTCACAAGGCTTGGCCAGAATGAGAAGGAGAGGCTAATCGGGCTTGCAGACAGGTTGCATCATAGAGTGGTAGGACAGGACCAAGCGGTCAATGCTGTTGCAGAGGCTGTGCTGAGGTCTAGGGCTGGTTTAGGCAGGCCTCAACAGCCGACTGGCTCATTCCTATTCTTGGGTCCAACTGGTGTTGGCAAGACTGAGCTTGCCAAGACTCTTGCTGAACAGCTCTTTGATAATGAAAACCAACTAGTGAGGATCGATATGTCAGAGTACATGGAGCAACACTCAGTATCTCGACTTATTGGTGCTCCTCCTGGGTAAGTACTTACTTTTCATCTATTTCTTTTTCTCTATTCTATAAGGTTGCATGAATAAAAGATCTCACCCGTGTGTTTGTATTTCAGGTATGTGGGACATGAGGAAGGTGGGCAGCTGACAGAGGCCGTGAGGCGGAGGCCTTATAGCGTTGTGCTGTTTGATGAAGTGGAGAAAGCTCACATTTCTGTCTTTAATACTCTTCTTCAAGTTCTTGATGATGGAAGGTTAACAGATGGTCAAGGCCGCACTGTAGATTTCAGAAACACAGTGATTATCATGACTTCCAACCTTGGAGCGGAGCACCTTCTGTCTGGACTGCTGGGCAAGTGTTCCATGCAAGTTGCTCGAGACAGAGTGATGCAAGAGGTAAGCTTAATGCTCTATAAATTCGGTCATGCAGTCTTGATGGGTTTTGTTATACGCTTGTTGCTTGAAGGAAGTTGAGATAATAACTTGCTGTCAATTGTTGATTTTTCTGACAGGTGAGAAAGCAGTTCAGGCCTGAGTTACTAAATCGGCTTGATGAGATAGTGGTTTTTGATCCACTCTCTCACGACCAACTGAGAAAGGTTGCAAGGTTACAAATGAAGGACGTTGCTAGCCGGCTTGCTGAGAGGGGTATTGCTTTGGCAGTTACCGATGCTGCCCTGGATTATATTTTGGCAGAAAGCTATGATCCCGTGAGTGTTCTGACACCATATTCTGTCACTTGTTATGTACTCTGTTTTGATGAAGGAACTCACGTCGTCTATCTCTTGTTTTAGGTCTATGGTGCACGACCCATAAGGAGATGGCTGGAGAGGAAGGTGGTTACAGAGCTATCGAGAATGCTCGTGAGAGAAGAGATTGATGAGAACTCTACTGTGTACATAGATGCAGGCCCAGATGGACAGGACTTGGTTTATCGTGTGGAGAAGAATGGTGGGCTCGTTAATGCAACCACTGGGCAGAAGACTGATGTTTTGATTCAAATTCCAAAAGCCCCAAGGGATGATGCTGCCCAGAAAGTGAAAAAGATGAAAATTCAAGAGATTGTCGACAACGACGACGACGACGAGATGATTGAGTGAATTGCTAGTGGTTTCTGAAGTCGGCTCTATTTTTTCCCCTACCTTCCCATGTTTCAAGTCTCTTAAATAACTTGTTTGCTTGAACATGGAGTTCAAGTTATAGTGTATAATCAAGAGTGCTACCTCCATGTCTTGATTTTCTGAAGCCTCTGCTTCAGAATTTAAACGTCACTTTTGGTACTTGGGAATTTGGTGTGTTGATATTTTTTCAAGATAAATGTATTTTTAAGTAAGTATTTACCAGGGCTTTGTGCTTTGTTTGTCTTGATTTTCTGTACTCTCTTTCTACCTTTTTTCTTTTATCCCAACACTTATAATGGCAAGAGTGATTAGTCAAACCACCTAGAAGCTTTTTTCTTATCGTGAAGCTTGAATAAAATCAAGATAATCGAATTTATTAGAGCTATAATTGAATTTAATTCAATATTTTTTTTTCTTTCTTTTCATTTTACCACTAAAAATGATTTGTTGAGATTAATAAATGATCCCCTCTCTTATTAGAATATATTATTAATTACATCTTGAGCACACAATAATTTCTAGCTCCCTTCTCGTCATTTGTTTGTTAATTTTAGAAAAAAAGCTCTTATTTATAGTTTTATGAGGTGATATTGTTGTTTTGTATATGATGAGAGCTATTTACATGTGATTAGAAAGTTCTCACTTTAATGGATGTCTTTCTTGTGGAGTTTTTTTTTTAATAATATTTGTATAGTTTAAGAGTCAGAGCATTTAAAGTGTTTAATTGATCATAAATCAAGTTTTTACTATGCTTACACTATGTTTTTTTTTATAAGATTTTTTCAGTATGATAATTTCTTGATTGTAGATTAGCTTTAATATTCTTTATGAGTTGTATTTGAAAGGCTGATTAAAAGATCAAGATATCAACATTATAATTATCAAACTAGATGGTCCATACCGCATTGAGAGAGAGCCATCATTTTCATTCTTTTGGATTGATTATTCTTTTCCCCTTTGTGTTGGCATGCATGTTTAAGAGTTGATCTCACTTATCTTTTTTTAGTTTTTTAATTTAAAAATGGCTCCATTATTTTTAAAATTTTAATTGAAAAGTACATTTTAGATCCCTAATTTTTTTAATCCATTAGTTGATCGGTTGCTTTAATTTTAAAAAAATTAATTTTGATACCAAATTTTATTTTCATCATTTTTCAATTCTTTTTATGTATGAGAAGAGAGAGAGAGTTTTACTGGATTCTGATTTAGAGAGAAAAAATTATCGTTGCAATGATTCTAATAACCAAAATAGTTGATTTTTGTACCAAACAGCTCTATATGATGAGAGGAGTTTTAATTAGATGTCTTTGGATCTTGAAAGTGCATAAAAAAGGTGATCTGAGCTCAAGAAGATTTTTTTGGGTTTTAAAGCGGTTTGTTTTGTTTTTTGAGGTTATGAATTTGTTTAACAAGGTTTATAGAGTGTTTTTTTTTTTTTTTGTGTTTTAGGTTAAAAATATGTTGAAAATGAGTTTTTAGAAGAAAACAACCAATAATCATATTTTTCCAGCCACCACAATAACCAAATTTTAAAGATTTCATATGAAGCGTCATCTATTTTTTGCCAAAGGATGGAGCCGACAATGCGTCATCCTCCCCATTAATTTTAGATAAAAAAAAGTCAAGGATCACGTGCGAGAGAACTTTCTTCATGGGCCAGGTGCTAGGCCTGACTTACTAGGCCTATAGTGCCTGGCGTCATTCTTTTTTTTTTATAAATTACAACTTTTTATATGTATATTTAAAAATAATGTTCTAATTTATATTTTGATTAATACCTCTTTTATGTGATTTTTTTGGATTTATTTATACTTTTTAAAATAAAAATTATTTTTTTATAATATTGAGCGTGTTTAATTTTTTATGAGGTTAATGTGATTCGTCTATAATTTTTTTATATATTTTATATAGATTAAATTTATATTTAAAATTAAAAACATATATATATTTTTTAATATTTTTAATATGTACAACATTGCATAATTATTTTATTCAATAAATTTTATGCGTATGTTGATTTCTATTACAGATTAATTTTCATAACAAAATTCACTACACACAATCGAGTGAATAACCTGTATTGCGAAGCTCTATTTGTTTTTGCGTTTCAAAAGCACTTTTAAAAAAAAATAATTTTTTTTCAATTTTTTCTTTGCTTCAAATTAATATGTTTTTACTGTTTTTCGATCATTTTGATGCATTGATATAAAAAATAAATTTTAAAAAATAAAAAATATTATTTTAATATATTTCTGAGTGAAAAGTACTTTAAAAAGCAACCGCATGACCAACATCCATCTCTTAATTTTTTTTTTATTTTTTTTATTGTTAACTTTTTTTATTTACATAAATTTTTTATTTATTTAATTAAATACATTTTTACTTTATATTTTTAATTTTTTTAGAAAATAACCTAGCCAGAGGTTTTTTTTTTTTTAAAAGATAAATTTACGACTAGTTATTACTGTAGGGACAAGACGGGAGGGGAGTGGTATGAGAGCAAGCGAGCATATGTTTTTCCATATCTTTCTAGTAGTTTCTAGTGCCTCGTATCTACTCGTTTCCAGATGTCCCTCTCGTCTCTTCAAAACACACCTCCATCCCTTCGTTTTTGCTTCACTCCAAGCAGAAAAAAAAAAGAGAGGATCAAACTCAATTCGGAAACAGATTCAACAATCGAAGATTCAGCTTTAGTTTTAGGGCAAGGAGCTAGCTGAAAGAAAGACATCCGTTTCGTTAGCTGATCAGGTGCGCAGAAATTAGAATTACACTTTCCTTCTCCATCAATCTCATTTTCTAGTTTTAGCGCTTTTCTGTTCTGTGCTTTTCGTATTCCGAACGGCGACAGCAACGGTTTTTTTTTTTTTTTTTTTTTTTAAATTCTTATTGCAAGTATACCTGCTAGTGGCTAGTAGTTGTACTACAACTATATTGTATATTCTTGGAAAAATCTTACATGGCTGTCATGTTTATCTCTTATGATCAGTTCCAAAACCGTTGTCGTTGGTTTCCTTCGCTTGAAGAAAGGACGTTGAAGTTAAAGAATCAATGGATCCTGGAAAGTTCACACACAAGACCAATGAGGCTCTTGCAACAGCTCACGAATTGGCAGTGGGTGCTGGTCATGCCCAGATAACCCCATTACATCTTGCTGTGGCCCTTATTTCAGACCCTAGTGGAATCTTGAGACAAGCGGTTGCCAATGCCGGTGATGGTGAGAACACTGCTCAGGCAGCAGAAAGAGTTTTCAATCAAGTCCTCAAGAAACTCCCATCTCAGTCTCCACCTCCTGATGAAGTTCCGCCCAGCACCAGTCTTATTAAGGTGATAAGGCGTTCTCAAGCGTTACAAAAATCACGCGGGGACTCCTATTTAGCTGTTGATCAGATGATCTTAGGCCTTCTCGAGGACTCCCAAATAAGAGATTTGTTGAAAGAAGTCGGAGTTTCCGCTTCCACAGTGAAATCGGAGGTAGAGAAACTCCGAGGAAAGGAAGGGAAGAAGGTGGAGAATGCTTCCGGGGATACTAATTTTCAGGCATTGAAGACTTATGGGAGAGATCTTGTGGAAGGTGCGGGAAAGCTTGATCCTGTTATTGGAAGAGATGAGGAGATCAGGAGGGTTGTCAGGATTCTGTCACGGAGAACGAAGAACAACCCTGTCCTTATTGGAGAGCCAGGAGTTGGCAAAACCGCAGTTGCTGAAGGTTTGGCCCAAAGGATTGTGAGAGGGGATGTTCCAAGTAATCTTGCTGATGTCAGGCTCATTGCCTTGGATATGGGTGCCCTTGTTGCCGGCGCAAAATATAGAGGGGAATTTGAGGAGAGGTTAAAGGCCGTGTTGAAAGAAGTGGAGGAAGCTGAGGGGAAGGTGATTCTGTTCATTGATGAAATTCATCTTGTTCTAGGCGCGGGTCGAACAGAGGGGTCCATGGACGCTGCTAACCTTTTTAAGCCAATGCTTGCAAGAGGTCAGCTCAGGTGCATCGGTGCCACAACCCTGGAAGAGTACAGGAAGTATGTGGAGAAAGATGCTGCGTTTGAGAGGAGGTTCCAACAAGTCTATGTGGCGGAGCCTAGTGTTCCAGACACAATAAGCATTCTTCGAGGATTGAAAGAGAAGTATGAGGGTCATCATGGTGTTCGAATTCAGGACAGAGCCCTTGTGGTTGCAGCTCAATTATCAAGTCGATACATTACAGGTACGTTTTAACAGTTCAATTCTACTTTCAGGTTTTAACATGCACCAGTAATTTTGGAATTGGTGATTTTATTGAAGGGTAGTATATTTTCATGCATAATTGATTGATATATTGGGATCATTTGGCGGGATAATAAATGCTGGTCTTTTCGGTTGATGTGTTCAGGTCGTCATCTGCCTGATAAGGCAATTGATTTAGTCGATGAAGCTTGTGCAAATGTGAGAGTCCAACTTGATAGCCAGCCTGAAGAAATTGATAGCCTTGAAAGGAAGAGAATGCAACTAGAAGTTGAACTTCATGCTCTTGAGAAGGAGAAGGATAAAGCTAGCAAAGCTCGACTGGCTGAAGTAAGAATCGCACCTTAAAAGAAGATCTGGAAATCAATTATGTGCTGCTTTATATCTCTCTCATGGTAAATCTGACAATATTGACACTGTTTCAGGTCGTAAAAGAACTTGACGACTTGAGAGACAAGCTTCAGCCCTTGTTGATGAAATACAAAAAGGAGAAAGAAAGGATTGATGAGATCAGGCGGCTCAAGCAGAAGAGAGAGGAGATACATTTCTCCATACAAGAGGCTGAAAGAAGATATGATTTAGCCAGAGTTGCTGATTTGCGCTATGGGGCGCTGGAGGAAGTGGAAGCTGCCATAGCACGTCTTGAAGGATCAACCACTGACGAGAACCTGATGCTGACAGAAACTGTTGGACCAGAACACATTGCAGAAGTAGTGAGTCGGTGGACTGGCATTCCTGTCACAAGGCTTGGCCAGAATGAGAAGGAGAGGCTAATCGGGCTTGCAGACAGGCTGCATCATAGAGTGGTAGGACAGGACCAAGCGGTCAATGCTGTTGCAGAGGCTGTGCTGAGGTCTAGGGCTGGTTTAGGCAGGCCTCAACAGCCGACTGGCTCATTCCTATTCTTGGGTCCAACTGGTGTTGGCAAGACTGAGCTTGCCAAGACTCTTGCTGAACAGCTCTTTGATAATGAAAACCAACTAGTGAGGATCGATATGTCAGAGTACATGGAGCCACACTCAGTATCTCGACTTATTGGTGCTCCTCCTGGGTAAGTACTTACTTTTCATCTATTTCTTTTTCTCTATTCTATAAGGTTGCATGAATAAAAGATCTCACCCGTGTGTTTGTATTTCAGGTATGTGGGACATGAGGAAGGTGGGCAGCTGACAGAGGCCGTGAGGCGGAGGCCTTATAGCGTTGTGCTGTTTGATGAAGTGGAGAAAGCTCACATTTCTGTCTTTAATACTCTTCTTCAAGTTCTTGATGATGGAAGGTTAACAGATGGTCAAGGCCGCACTGTAGATTTCAGAAACACAGTGATTATCATGACTTCCAACCTTGGAGCGGAGCACCTTCTGTCTGGACTGCTGGGCAAGTGTTCCATGCAAGTTGCTCGAGACAGAGTGATGCAAGAGGTAAGCTTAATGCTCTATAAATTCGGTCATGCAGTCTTGATGGGTTTTGTTATACGCTTGTTGCTTGAAGGAAGTTGAGATAATAACTTGCTGTCAATTGTTGATTTTTCTGACAGGTGAGAAAGCAGTTCAGGCCTGAGTTACTAAATCGGCTTGATGAGATAGTGGTTTTTGATCCACTCTCTCACGACCAACTGAGAAAGGTTGCAAGGTTACAAATGAAGGACGTTGCTAGCCGGCTTGCTGAGAGGGGTATTGCTTTGGCAGTTACCGATGCTGCCCTGGATTATATTTTGGCAGAAAGCTATGATCCCGTGAGTGTTCTGACACCATATTCTGTCACTTGTTATGTACTCTGTTTTGATGAAGGAACTCACGTCGTCTATCTCTTGTTTTAGGTCTATGGTGCACGACCCATAAGGAGATGGCTGGAGAGGAAGGTGGTTACAGAGCTATCGAGAATGCTCGTGAGAGAAGAGATTGATGAGAACTCTACTGTGTACATAGATGCAGGCCCAGATGGACAGGACTTGGTTTATCGTGTGGAGAAGAATGGTGGGCTCGTTAATGCAACCACTGGGCAGAAGACTGATGTTTTGATTCAAATTCCAAAAGCCCCAAGGGATGATGCTGCCCAGAAAGTGAAAAAGATGAAAATTCAAGAGATTGTCGACAACGACGACGACGACGAGATGATTGAGTGAATTGCTAGTGGTTTCTGAAGTCGGCTCTATTTTTTCCCCTACCTTCCCATGTTTCAAGTCTCTTAAATAACTTGTTTGCTTGAACATGGAGTTCAAGTTATAGTGTATAATCAAGAGTGCTACCTCCATGTCTTGATTTTCTGAAGCCTCTGCTTCAGAATTTAAACGTCACTTTTGGTACTTGGGAATTTGGTGTGTTGATATTTTTTTCAAGATAAATGTATTTTTAAGTAAGTATTTACCAGGGCTTTGTGCTTTGTTTGTCTTGATTTTCTGTACTCTCTTTCCACTTTTTTTCGTTTATCCCAACACTTACAATGGCAAGAGTGATTAGTCAAACCATCTAGGTGGTGATCCAATGATAAAAGTTTGGGACCAAGAGGTTTGCTTCGTTTGTGATCTCAGGTTCGAGCCCTGTGGTTGCTCATATGATGGCCACTGCAGGCTTACATGGTCATTAACTTCAGGGTCCGTGAGATTAGTTGAGATGCGCGCAAACTGACCCAGACACCCACGTTAAACTAAAAAAAAAAGAAAGTGGCAAACCACCTAGAAGCTTTTTTCTTATCGTGAAGCTTGAATAAAATCAAGATAATTGAATTTATTAGAGCTATAATTGAATTTAATTCAATATTTTTTTTTATTTTTTAAAAAATATTTTTGATATTAGCGCATTAAAATGATCTAAAAACAAAAAAAATATTAATTTTTGATATTAGCGCATTAAAACGAAAAAACAAACAGGGCTAAAATTGAGTAATAGTTTATCACTTAATGAGACCAAGCTATGTAAATTATAAGATATTATTAATTACATATTGAGAGCACAACAATTTCTAGCTCCCTTCTCGTCATTTGTTTTTTAATTTTAGAAAAAAAAACTTTTTTTTATGGTTTTATGAGGTGATATTGTTGTTTTATATATAATAAGATCTAATAAAGTTCTCACTTTAATTAATATCTTTCTCGGGGAGTTTTTGTTTTTAGTATTTGTATAGTTTAAGAAGTCAGAGCATTTAAAGTGTTCAATTGATCATAAATCATGTTTTTACTATGCTTACAATATGTTTTTTTTTTAAGTTTTTTTTTTCTTTTCAGTATGATAATTTCTTGATTGCGGATTAGCTTTAATATTCTTCATGAGTTGTATTTGAAAGGCTGATTAAAAGATCAAGATGTCAACATTATCATTATCAAACCAGATGGTCCATATCGGACTGAGACAGAGCCGTTATTTTTATCTTTTTGGATTGATTATTCTTTTCCTCTTTGTGTTGGCATGCATGTTTAAGAGTTGATCTCACTTGTCTTTTCTTAGTTTTTTAATTTAAAAATGGCTCTATTATTTTTTCTTAAACCCAAGATACAGAAGAAAAAGCTATTCTTTCAATTATCCACCACTAGACAGCCACTTAGAGAACAACTATGACATCATTTAGAATAGATCATCTTGATTAACCTTGTTGTCGAAACACGAGATAGCCTCTAAAATCACTTTAAAACAACTAGTTTTTGTCCTACTAGTAACTCCATTTTGATCCCATTTTTTTATTTTTTTAAATATATAAAAATGCAAGAATATGAAAAATCTCTAAGAAAAATGTGTTCTCAACTCAATTTGGTCAACTCATTGCTATTTTGTGATTTTTAACCTTTTTGTTTATCATTTTAAAAATTCAAAGAAAAATACATTCTTGACGCATTTTGACTTCTATGGCATTTCACTATTTTTAACGTTTTTGTTTATCATTTTCAAGTTAATGAGTTTGCAAAAGTTGGGATATTATAAAGATAAAAAAAAACAACAATTTTCTTTCTCATGTCTATGACAAAAACGATAAACTCTTCCTTTCATTCCCTCACGTTATTTTGTCTCTCGACCAAACAAGCTATAAAAAAACACACATTGGCTTCCAAGTTTTTGCCTACAAAAGGAGTAAAAAAGATACCTTTTAGCCTCATTTTTTGCTACCAACATCACATAAAATTCCAAGACTAAACCCTTGTACTTGTTGTTTTTTGTGCTTGTAAATTGAGTACAAACATGTAAAAAAAAACATCATTACATCTTTTTTTTCTCGCACATCATGCTAAGAAATGTGACCTTACAGTCTATGTTTTATTGAAAAAACAATCCATAAAATCATAGCCCTTTCATCTTATTTTACAACTACAAGATCAAGCCAAAACAACACCATTTTGTTCTTCATTTAAGCTGGAAAAAAACCCCCACTAAAGGCCCCATTTCATGCTACAAATTTTGTTCATTTTGCCATACCAAATGTACTATCTTTACACTATGTTTACTACTGCAAAACACACTCCTCACACCTTTGATTGAAGACAAAATAACAAAAAATACACTACACAAAACATCTAAAAACCCCAACCATCACAATTGTTTTACAGATGCAACAACACATCCATTTTATCCTATTTTATAGCTATCAAACCAAGCAATAAAAAACCCTGCTTGTAACCAGATGCGACAAAATCCCAAAAAACTCCTTTCAAAGCCATGAACCACTATGCAAAGATGTGACAAAAAAGCTTGGCTCATATTGTTGTATAAAGAGAGATGGACATACGAGAATCTTATTGAGGAATCAAAGACCAACATTAAGTATTGAAGAAGTCTCTAGGTATTTCCTTGAGGACTATAAAATAAGAGTAAATAGTGGGAAAAGAAGGAGAAGAAGAAGAAAAAAAGCAAGCTAAAACAGTTAGAAAAGAGAGGGGAGAGGCTAATATATATATATATATATATAAACAATAAGTAAAAAAAAAATGAAAAGAAAAGGAAAAATAGAATATACATGAAATAAGGGTAGATAGATATCAATTAAAAGAGAGGGGATTAAAAAAAAAAAGAAAAAAACGAGAAGACATCAGTATATGTTCTTCTCGTTACAGAAGTTATGGAGATTCAACATAAGAAAGCTTGTAGGGGCTGCTGTCAAGAAGACCTGCAAAAAAAGTAAGGAAACAAGAATAGATATACATTACAATAATAGAAACATTCTTGCCAGGTTTTAGAGTAGCAATTTTTCATCCTCATGACAGAAACAACAACAATACTTTTACAACAGCGACAACAACTTCATCCAGGTATGAGTTCACATCCTATTTGAGATAAATATCTTTGTTTATATCTCTTTTGAATGCTACATGTTTGAATATTAGAAGTTAAGAATAACAAAGAATGAAACTTTTCTTTGGAGTATATGGTGTCAAACATGTGGTCTAAACATGAAGGTAGAGTTCTTTTTTTTTTTTTTAATAAGTTCAACCCTCGAGTGTGAGAAATCTTTTAGATTTTGTGTCATCATATGATTTTTGATGTGCTTTGGATCTTGGTCTTGTTTTATAAGAAGAGTAATAGCTTTTGAGGTCACAACTCATGCCTAGTTCGATCGTATATGACAAGAGTGTCACTTTTCTTTTAGCTCATGTACATAATTCATATAACAAGTAAATAGTATGTGGATTTTAATTTAATTTTGTATTTCTATATTAAGCTAATCGCATGTTTAATGAACTTAAACCCTCTGTTGATTTGTTATTGTCCTATCTTCCTTACATTTATATATGCATATTAGAAATGAAAAATAAATCAATGATTTTTTGTTATGTTGATGAAGTTTTGATTTTTTTTTTTTAAAAATTGGTTAGGTCTACATGTCTTCTAGTTTTACAGATCAACGCGGATGTAATATTTGATTTTTAAACTCAAGTGAGATCAGAAATGCGTCGACGAGTTTTCTTCAAGATTTCATCAAATTTTGTTTATGCTTTTAAAAATGTTAGGTTGATGAGTCTCCTAGTTTTAGGGATCAACGTGGACCTCACACTTAGTTTCTAAACTTAAATGAGCTAAAAAAATACATTGATGAGTTTTCATCAAGTTTTGTTTATAAAGATTTTTAACAGTTAGGTCAACGAGTCTCCTAATTTTAGAGATCTACATAGGCCTAACCCTTGGTTTTTGAACTTAAAATGAGCTCAAAATTATGTCAACAAGTTTTCATCAAGATTTTTCCAAGTTTTATTTAAGCTTTTTAAATGGTTAGGTCATTAAGTTTGCTAGTTTTAGGGTCCAACCTGGACCTAACACATGATTTAAACTTAAAATGCATTCAAAATTGCGTTGAAGAATTTTTGATGAGTTTTTGTTAAGTTATCATCAAGTTTCATTTAAGCCTTTTTCAAATGGTTAAGTCGACGAGTCTTCTAATTTAGGAGACCTGTGTAGGTTTAGTGAGATGTATTTCTTTACTAAAAATATAAAAATTAAATAAAACAATTGTCAAGTTTCGAGATTCTTGATTTATGGTCTGATGCTAACTCAAACAAATATCAATCAATAATAAATTAATCACAAATAAGCTTAGACATAATTTGGACAATAGATGGCATACATAAAACAAATTTATGAGAAAAAAACATAGTGAAGATAACCTTTCTCTAGAAATGATGTTGTAAGGATGATGTTTATCTTCTCTTAAGCATTATTAACTTTATACTTAAATATTTAGAACCAGTGCATATTTTAGGATTCTAAACTTTCTTAAAACATAGGTGGAGACTCCATGTTCCATATTTCCCTTTAAATTTAAAGGTCTAAATTATGTCGGGTAGAGACAATATGACAACTCTATTAAGGACCATAGGGTTAAGCCTATGCCTGTGTTTTTTTTTTTTCACTTCCTTTATTGTCATTTATTTTATTTATGTTGTCCAATGTTTTTTAAATATGTTGGATTGAATGTGCATATATATTATTTTTTAAGTTTTCATGCAATACAAAAACCAATAAAAGCTATGGACGTGAGCTTGTATTTTTTAAGATTAGTTAGGGAGACTTAAGTGGTGAGTATGACTTATATCCACTGATACTCACTTGGACTTTTACTAAGATTGGAACTCACTTTATACATGAAAAAAACATAAGGTTAAGAGGTTAGGTTACTCTATTAGTAATTCAGATAATCTAGAAACCTAAAAAATCTTTAGTGATAGACCAATTGAGCCAAAACTTTTATGAGATAGATTCTATCCATTAGGGTTGACATTTGATAAGGCACAAATCATATCAAGACATCTCATCTTTATAGTGTTTATGTTAATGTTGCTATTTCTCTACCGATCCTTACATGAAGTATGAGATGTTGAGACATGTTATAACACCCCTATTATTATAGATTCAACTTTCAAACTAATTTCTTTCTAGATCAAATGATTATTGTAAATTTGTTTTCTTCTTCATAACCATTTCTAGTTTATTCTCATCTTTGAATATTGTCTCTTATTTTTACCAGAATTTCGGCAGAGTTTTCCTATAAATCAAAATAATCTCAATCTTTATATTCTTGAAAATAAGCAAACAATGACAATATATTAACTTGATCCAATCATCTTGGATCTCAATTTGACATCAACACCCATATTTTTCACCTTTCATCATCTCCATCCAACAATTCCAATTATACATCTTTTTAAATTCATTTCATATCACCATTAAATATAGCTAACAATTAATAAGCAAAACCATGAATTTAAGTTACTAACTTAATACTTGAGATAAATTTAAGTGCATCTCCAAATGTAAATATTAAGATAAAATTCATGAAATTTAAAAGACTTGTACATACTATCTCAAAATATACTACTTAACATGCTTTTTCTTACAATCATTACCTAGAACTATTAATAGATAACCTACGAGGCCTTACTACTTCTGTATGGACTGAGAAGAACCTGAAAATATAATATTTACATCATAGAAAGAATATTCAAAATGTTGGCCGAAACACACAACAAGAGTGATATGCTTTTTCTTTCAAATCATCATTAATAAATCATCATGCATTAATTTAACACAATTAAACATACATATTTTGAAAATCCACAATTCTCTCAATTTCCACCATTGTTGTCAGTTCTTAGTATCTTTTTTATTTGAAGTTTTATTTCAATTCTTATCATAATTTTGCATCTATTGCTATCTATTCTAACCCAATTGATCTAAATAACATTCAATTTGCATTTCCCTCAAATTTCCTCAAGTACTCTAACTCAAAATTCAAGAATTTTAGCATCAATTTTATTTGTCTTCATTTAAGCTTGTATATTTAGGTTTAAAACTCCTTACCGACAATAAAATGAACTTTGAATGCTAACTAGTAAAACATGTTTCCACTCCTCTTCCTTCTCCCTCTAATTTATCATGCCTCTCTCTCTAGGACTTTGTTTCTCTCACTTGAGTTTCTCTTGATTCTTGTGGTTGATAGGTTGAACCACTCATCTCTCTATTATTTTAGCCTTGAACCTTGAATTCTCTCAAGTTTTTGGTGTAAAAATTGCAAGGAAGCAAGAAACTCTTTTTTTCTCTTTTTAGTAGAATCGGTTGTTTAAGGAGAGGAAGGAGTTGAAATTTCAATTTTATCCATTTATTTATGAAAATGTCACTAATAAGTCTATATTCTATTTTTTTGTCTGACTGTTGACATTATTGTATGACCTTCATGAATTTTTATTGCCCTAAAATTCTAACATATGATAAAATATTGTGTCAGGCAACTCCTCGTAAAATTTTATCTCGATCTGACTCTCGGATTATGAGTTATGCTTAATAGTATAAAACTAGTCGGTAGGTGATTTTACACTAAAGATCTGAATTTTCTTGTGCCATACTTGCATGGATCGAATAAGTTAAACTACTAAATCCTTGAGACCATTTCATTATTCTAAAATATAGTTATTTTACCTTTTCATCATTTAGTTCATTTACAGTCTTATTATCGTTTCACGGTAATGTTACTGATTTTCAATCGAGATTTACACCAATATTTTTTTTTAAACCTGGGGGTTTACATTCTCCCCTCCCAATAAAAATTTCATCCCTGAAATTTTGTTTCAAACTTGAGTTTAAGAATAGTTTTGGGTTATCTTTTTCTCATTTCATATTCCATCTTCCAAATTTCTTTTTTTAGAGTTTCTTTATAATACTTTGACTATTGAAATTTTCTTGTTTCCAAGTTCCTTTTCGCCATGATCCAAAATCCTTATTGGTTTCATTTATAAAGTCAAGTCTTCTTTTATTTCTAAAGGATCTTATGGTAGAACTCTGGCATGATCTACCTTAGTCTTTGTAGGAAGGATACATGGAACACATCATGTATCTTTACCAAATTTCAGGGGAGTGCTAGCTTGTAGGCAATTGGTTTTATCCTTGTTTTGATCTCAAAAGGCCCAATATACCTTAGAGTCAGCTTTCTTTTCAATCCAAACTGCATAATGTTCTTCCAAGGCACAACCTTGAGGAATACTTGATCCCTCACCTCAAATTCGAGGGGTTTCCTCATGTTATTTGCATAACTTCTTTCTCTTTTCTAAGCTGTCTTTATTCTTTCCTTTATAATCTTCACCTTTTCAGTGGTAATCTGTACCAATTCTGGATTAATCAATCTCTTATCCCCTACTTCTTCTCAACATACAAGAGTACAACACCTCCTTTCATACAAGGCTTCATAGGGAGCCATTCCCATAATAGCTTGATAGTTGTTATTGTAGGTAAAATCTACTAGTGGTAGGTGATCTTCCCAATTACCATCAAAATCCAACACATATGACCTTAATAGATCTTCAAAGGTCTGAATTGTTCTTTCTGATTGCCCATCTATTCGAGGATGTAAAGTTGTACTCAGATTTAATTTTGTTCTGAGAGAACACTAAATACTTGGCCATAGACGGGATGTAAACTTGGGGTCTCGGTTAGATACTATGGATACTGGTACCCCATGTAATCTGACTACTTTGTTCACATATAATCTTGTCAGTTTAACAATTAATATTTCATCTTCATAGGAAGGAATAAGACAGACTTAGTCAGCTGATCCACTATAACCCATATAACATCATTTCCCTTCTTTATTCTAGGTAGTCCAAAAATAAAATCCATGGTAATGTCCTTTAATTTCCACTTAAGTACCAAGAATGGTTGTAACAGCCCTGTCGACTTTTGATGCTCCATTTTCATATGTTAACACACCCTATATTTAGCCATATAATCATTGATCAACTCTTGTAATTGAATCTTTACCTTTGCCAACTCTATAAGTGCCATTCTATAAGATGTTTAATCTATAGGCATAGTTTCCAGGTAATACTTTAATGGTGTACTAATTATAAATCTTTTTTTTTAATCTTATTAGGTTGCATATTTAGTTTACTTTCAAGTTTTCTTTCTATAAATGAATGAGTAGCACCGGGATTAATCAAAGTATAAACTTATTGAGAATCTAACATTGGTGTACATGTTATAACATCCAGAGCAGCTCTGACCTCTTGAGTCATATGAAAAACTCTCCCTTGAGTCTTCTCACCCAATCCTTGGGGTCTACCTCTGTTATCACTTGCTCTAGAATGAGCATGTCTACATGGTTTGTTTATGGTCACAGACTGATGTTAACTTTGAGAGGGAAGTTTTTGACCCTAAGTCTACTCTATAGTTCTGTAAGGATATTCTATTTTTCGGTGTCCTGTCTCTCCATTGTTAAAACATGCAGCATTCAGATATAAGCAGCCCCTTTACCTATGCCTATCCTGTTTGCAGATGTAACATCTACCTATAGTAGCCAAATAATCTCGGGGATGCCTTTTCTCACACTACAAACATAGCAGATATGTACTAGTCCCCAATCCCTCATTAGACCTTCCTGACATACTAGTTTTAAGATGTGTTTGTCCTCTTTGAGTACCTTATAGGGACTGTCTTGATGTGCCTTCTGGTCTAGAATGTCTTTTTTTTTCTTAATCTGCTTAGACTAATCTCTTTTACCCTTTTTCAGGAGAACAAGTCTTCCAGAAGAATACACATGTTCATTTCTTTTTCCCAACCTTGTCAATCCTTGCTCAATATTTACTTGTTCTCCCTCATTCATCATGATCTCGAGGGATTGTGTAGCCTTAATAAGTGCTCTCATAATTTGAAACTGTAAGGTAATCAATCCTATATTTAAATCTTGTCAAAAACCATCATGTAATCTTTTTATCTTGTTCTGCCTAGTAGGTAGGTAGACCGAAGCAAACATGGAGAGACCTTAAAATCATATCTCATACTCCAACATAATCATATCTCTTTGCTTCAGTGCTAGAAACTCTTATTCTTTACTCTTCTGGTGTTGTCGGGAGTAGTATATATTCTCAACTCTACTTTGAAGTCTACCCACAACAATATTTCAGCAGTCCTCCTCTCTTGTACTCTATCCTACCATGTCTGGGCACTATCAAAGAGTAGCTGGGTAACATAATCTACCCTAAAACCATTTGGCATAAAATCCTAATTTATGGTATTCTCTACTTTTCTGATCCATCGTTCGACTATCTCTGTATCCTCTTCCCTTAAAAAAGGTTCACAACCCATTTCTCTCATATTCTTTAACTAACGCACCAGAGGAACTATATTGTACACATGGGATGCATCTGTTGTTCTTGCCATTTCTGCCATCACTGTTTAGACAACCTATGTCAGATATGAAGGATCAAGATATGATGCAGGTGTTGATGCATGCACTGCCAGTGGAGGTCCTTTTGTTTGCTCATCTCTACCTAACATTTCAGGTTGTACATTTCTAGCTCTTTATGAAGAGGATTCACCTCCAAGTCCAGTTAACTTTACTCTCTTAGACGATATAGACACTATAGGCACATGCGATGCAATATCAGTCAGAGAACCTCCCTTTTGATCCCCACTCTTTTCCATACTTGGACTCCCTCACCCAACTAGAAATGGATTCGTCTTAGCTCCTTATTGGGTGTAAACCAACCTAAAAAATCAACATTCCTCAATCATAAACCCCTGGCTCTAATGCCAAATGTAACATCCCTATTATTTTAGATTCGACTTTCAAACTAATTTCTTTCTAGATCAAGTGATTACAGTAAAAAAAATTTTCTTCATAATCATTTCTAGTTTATTCTCGTATTTGAATATTGTCTCTCTTATTTCTACCAAAATTTCAGCAGAGTTTCCCTATAAAGCGGAACAATCCCAAACTTTACCAACAATCTGGCTAACCTTTTCGATTGCCAACATATTCAGCTAACCCTTATGGTTGTCAACACATTCAGCTAACCTTTTTGGTTACTAATAATCCAGCAAACCCTTTTGTTTACCAACAATTCGATTAACCCTTTCGGTTGCCAACATATCCAGTTAACCCTTATGGTTGCCAACAATTTAGCTGACATTTTTTTATTGCCAACAATCCGGCTAATCCTTTTGGTTTCTAATAATCTATAATCTTGTTCTTAGTACTTTTATTATATAGAACTCTTTAATCCACAATTGATAATTCTACATTAATAGAACTGTAAGAATAATGTGAATAGACCTATAACCTGAGTGTGCTTAGTGCCTCCTACTTCTTATCTAACTCTAACGATCTATCATGCGTTAACAAGATTTTCAAATTGTTTTTGTCTAATACAAACACAAGCATAACCCAGATATATAAACAAAACATCCCACACTAGTTTAAACTCATTTATTTATTCTTAACCCCAAATCATTCGTTTAATTCTTTTATGGCATTTCTTCCAAATTTCCCATTCAAGAGTTACTCTTATACTTTGAAATTCATGTCTCAGTAAAAACTACACATTTATCATCAATCATCTAACTTTCTAAAGATTTATGTATGCCGATCCAAAGTTCTGTTTTTTTTTAATTCATCTTTCTAAATATTTATTGAATTAATTCATAAACATATATCAAACACTCATTTATAAAAAAGAACATAATTTCTCTCCTAACTTTGACTATAATCCCAAGGTGTCAAAGTTTAAGACATTCCAAAATTTACACCATAATCGAACACAAGAGTTTCTTTCAATTCCAAATCATCATTAATACTTCCACACATACTACTTACTTATAATTAATTAAATAAGGAATTCATAAAATCTCTAGATTTCCAACTTTTTTTCCTCAGTGGCAGACATTAATTATATTAGTAACACTAAGTTTTCTTTTGATTCTTCATTAAACTTCATTCCATATCATTGCAAAATTATACAAAATCATCTTTTTTAACAAGTTTTCACACTCTTTTAATTCTTTCCCCAAAAATTCCTTATTTGGCCACGATTTTCATTGTAAAAAAAACCCTAGAGGCAAAATACTAAGCTCTAGACATGAAATAATAAAAAAACCAAATCAAAGACAACTAAAGCCAAGGAAATTGAAACTAACAAGAAGAGAAAAAAGGATATAACCTGATTTTAGAACCTAGCTTTAATACCAACTGATGCAGACCTCTTGATTACATGGTCAAGCAACCCCTAATAAAGTAGATAACAACTCAAAAAGTTAAAAATCAGGTTTGATAGAATCTTGAATCAGAGGTAACCCTGTACCTAAAAATCAAAGGTATTGAAAAAAGACTTGGACCTAGAGATAACCTTGTATCTAAGAACCCTAAATATGCGAATGATGCCACAAAGCCAGTTAATCTTCGATAAGTTAGTGTATGATTTTTATCCTTTCCAAGAAATGTTGTTTTGTCACAAACAAAAGGAAAAATCATGTTTATTCTTCAATTTGTTGCCAAAATTTGCAGCTCAAAAAAATATAATATAGTCTGGTTGTAAGCTAAAAGGCCTAAACTAGTAATCAACTAACATAAAATCCAATAATGAAATAAACTCCTAATAACGTCTAATACGCCAGAACAAACCCAAATAAAAAAAATATTCAACATTAAAGAAATAAAGAAAATAGAATAATAAAAATAAAGTCTTCATGCTAAAATTCCTTCATGTAGCTCGAATCTCAAATTTTCGTACATTCTTGACAGATTTTGGTCCTGACTTCAAACACGTTGTTCTCTGTCATGTAGATGAATTACTAGCCCTGCCATATAAGTTGGAAAGCTTGAGATGTCTAGTTTCTATCCTAACCTAAATCGCAGTAAAATTACACCTATAGCTCTAGATATGTTCCAAACAGTACACAAAAGTCTAGTTTGACACATTTGACAATATTCATCTAGTAACTTTGATCCTCTGAAATAATATGTTTCTAAACTCTATTTGACCTGAAAATCTACCATAATATATTTCGATGTATCTAGTATCCCTTGTGAAATTGCATCTCAATCCGATGTACAATTTGATAGATATGGTTAATATCGTAAAATTGGTCAGTAGACATTTTAAGGCTAAATTCAGACATGACTTGGTTCGTATTAGTATGCTCCATCAAATAATGTTTGGTTTATCAAGGTAGACTATAAGATAGTGGATGAACAGGTGACCAAACAAAGTTTTAGCTAGGGTTGGTTCTGAAACATATTAGAACCCATATTCAAAAAGAGATTGTATGATGATGAAAATAAGACTTGTTTGATGATTTTGGCTTTAGGTATTTATGATCTAATCCTTTTCCAACTAGTAGAAGAAATGATTGACTTCGAGGTCATCAATGTGTTCAATAATATGGTTGCTCTTAAAATTAATCCACCAATTATAACATTAATGAAGACTTTTTCATCTTCAAATCATTACAAAAAAGTAGGAAATGGTCATTTGAGATGTTGCTTATAATGGTTGTTTATCAAGATAATAAGCCATATGATAAAAAAAGAAAGATATCGAGTTTATTTGGAACACCCTGGCATTTATACTTGAATTTAGTTAAGTTTGTTGAGCATCTACTAGAAGAGTTAAGAAGGATTATGTGGGAGCTAATGATTTTAAGTATGAGCAAATCTCCATTTCATTAGAGAACATGATATGCCTACTTCTAGTCTTATATTGCATGCTATATGATTACTCATAGGTTATGTTGGTGAGAGCTTGATGTTGCATCAATTATTGCCTTAATATGTTCCTATAACAATTAGGATTTGAGCAGTTTATTTTGAGAGCCACCGATTTAACTTATTTTTATAAAGAATTCGGGATTTTAAGGAATTTGTTATAGCTAATGAAAAGAGCTTGGAAGCACTCTGGTGTGGTCAAGGCTGCTATGAGAGATGATGGAATGGGTAGTCCTAGGTATCTGATATGGAAAAATACTAGAGGAAAAGGGTCTCGTGTTTGGCCTTTTAAGGGTCTATAGAGATTGATGGCTTAGACCATAAAAAATGTTCATAAGGAGAATAAAGCATGACATGAGTCTTATAATTCAAGCCTAGATTTATAATTGGAGGAGATTGGTGCCAAAAAAAGGAAGTTAGAGGCCAATCTTATAGCTTAAAAGCATATATTCGCCACCATGAAAAGAGAAGAATGACTTGCTGACTCAACTACAAAAACAAAAACATGCTTTCGAGGAATTTCAACTAAGAATTAACATGATGATAAAAACCAAGACGGAGCGAGACCATATGGTAGCTGAAATTGTGCAGATAACATAATTAAGGAAAGAGTTGAAGAAAAATAGAAGCTGGAATTCAAGCTCAAATATGCTCAAATCTAGATAAATGGATTGGATTAGACGAAAGAGATGTTTTAAAAATAGTATTAGCAGTAAACAAGGTTGGTCACACTATTGGATAACCATTTGAGGGAGTTAGTTAGGCAATAAGATGAATTTAACTCGATCATGCAAACTCTAACAGATGAGAGAGAGGCTGCAAGAAGGGAATCATAAAACTAGGCTTTTGAAATCATGTGTTATCACATGCAAGATGAAGATACTAATAATAATGTCATAATATTAAAAGGCATAGGTCAATATGTATTAGAGGGCCGACCCACTCTAAAAGAGAAAATCATGTGTTATTTTGGTTAGATTTGAGATGGCATGAACAAACTCGTAGCATATCTAGGTTTAAAAGTGTGGAAATAATTAGCAAAGTAACTTTTTTTAGGACATTGATTTTCATAAAAAGTTTGCATTGTATTAGACAAGCTTTGTAAATTGTTGTTTTGAATTAATAGAAAAGATGTTTCGTTCCACTTTTAGACATCTAATGACTTGCTTTAAAATTGATGCTTGATTTATGTTTTAATAAATTTATATGAGAGAAATATTCATTGAGGATTTAGTTCTTGTGCTTGGTGAAAATCCCTTTAATTGATAAAAATTCTTATGGGTTTGGTGTCCTCACTAATATTTTTTCAAGAAAATTCAACTTAGTCCATCCTTACAGTCCTGATATAATAAAAAAAATCAAACAATAATAAGCATGCATACTCAATTCAGTTCTTTACATTTCATTTATATTTTTATGCATATACATATCACCATATCTAGGAATAAATATAGGTCATCCTATGAAAGTTTAGCTTCCCCCTATAAGCCACAACAATAGATTCAAACAAAGACAAATGGAGAACGAAGAAAGATCACAGTTAGACTAAAACAACTAAATGAAGATAAATGGTTTGAAAGTAGAGGTTACTAGGCTTACTAGCCTGCTTTAACAAGCATTGCAAGCTATATCATTTAGGGAAGGGACTTCTAACCGGGTGTAAACTTAGACAACAATGCCATTTCTTTTTAATGCTCGGTCAATGTTGTAAAAGCTATCCGTTTCTGTACCACCAAACCAGGAGGCACCAAGTGCTTCTTCTGAATCCTAATTTATAAATATTTCCCATTTATAAGCTTCTCACAAGCACCATAGGACCAGACTACCCTAAATATTTACCTCACTATTGAAGAAAACCATAAGGTCAAGTAAACTGAAGTCCTTGATTCTAAAATGTTATATGCAATAGAAGAATCACTTTGAGCTATTAAAAACGTATACCTTTATGATTCAGCAAAGGTAGTTAAGATGTGTGATACGATCCAAACTACACCAAATGATCCATTAAGACTTCTAGATAGGGCAATTATAAGATCAATAGCAAACAAACTCAAATATGCATTCAATAGGCTTATTAATAATATTTAAGCCAAGGTGAATTTCAAGGAGGCTACATATTCAATCAGTGATGGTCAAATATTATTCAATTTAATCTAAGTATAAAAGGGGCTTAATGCATCTACTTCATAGGCTTATTAATCTTGATAGTTAAAGGCATTTTTTTCCTAATGCATAATTTACGCTAATAAATATATTTTTTAATCCAACCATTAGATTAGACTAAAATTTTACCAAAATATTCCAGAGACCTTGTTTTATATTGGATTAAAATTTAAAGTGAATCAGACATCAATAAGGTCTTGCGATAAGGTCTAGAAGCTACGATACATGAATTGTATTAATTAGTTTCTTAGTTAATTTAGGATTCTTTTAACTATTTTATTTAGAGCTCTTTTGTTATTTTTCTATTATTACTTAGAATGTTTTTATATAGTATAAGTAGAGTTATTTAGCTAGTAATTAGATTTTTTTTAAAGATAGACTTTGATTTTAAAATAATTTATTGTTTGATTATGAGAGGATTCTTTTAATTTAGTTCTTAATGGAATTACTCTAACTTATCAAAGAATTGACCATGCTTCATGGTATCTTCTATACTTATCATTCATGTCTTATTATAGGTGTTGATAGGGGTTTGGTTACTTATAGTCTTAGTGCCTTGGTACCGGTTATCATTGTGTCAAGCTCAATTCCAAACATGATCTTAATTTTCTTGGCAAAAGTCGATTTGACTATGAGTTTTTGGATCTTTATATCCATAGAGTTTGTATTAGATGGTATCAAAGTAAGGCTTTAAATCAGGTTATATCCTTTTTATCTTTAAATTTTTATATACTCAGTTGTTGTCGAGTTCTTTATTCTTTAAAAACTAGTTGCAACATCAAGTTAAAAAAATTATTTGTGATCTTGATTGAATAAAATCATATAAAAAAAAGGAACAAAGAAAATCATAAAAAAATATATTTTTTAGGGTTTGCTGCAAATCTTGATTTAAAGAAATATGGAGTTCGGCCACTTGCTTTAAATAATAATAAAACAATTCTTGATTCTTAGGGTTTTATGGAGATAAATCTTGATTTGGGATATTTTAGATTTACTTGGTTGGATTTTCTTGAAAATTTTTAAAAAATGTAGTTTTCGTGTCATTGTATTTTTTATTAGTTTTGGCCACCATATATAAAAAAATGAAGGTGCTATTGTTATTTTAAGTTGATTAAATCTTATTTCATTACTTTCTTATTTTTGTAGTCTTTTTTTTTTTAATCTTTGTATCGTTCATGTTGCTACCCAATTTTTGACCCATGTTTTGATAAAATTTTAGAAAAATCCAAAAATAGCGAAAAACAACGAAAATCCAAAAAATACTTTTTTATATATATATATTTGCATCGTTTTTAGCATTTTTAGCATCGTCTCAAAAGAATTTAAATTTTCAAAGTTTTTTGGAACGCGTTCGACTTTTAACGCGTTATTTTTAAAATCATCGATTTTTTTCATTCAATTCGGTGTTGATAAGAAGAATCCAAAAAAATAAGAAA
Organism: Populus trichocarpa; assembly: GCF_000002775.5. NCBI lineage: Eukaryota > Viridiplantae > Streptophyta > Magnoliopsida > Malpighiales > Salicaceae > Populus > Populus trichocarpa. Next base: position 7,909,272 of record NC_037299.2, on the reverse strand, counting down.
AATCAGATTTACAAAAAAAAGAAAGAAGTTGAAGGACCAAGTTTGAAAACCTAGCAATATTTTTACCTATAAATACTAGTCTCTACAACACACACATGGAGGAACAATTTTGCATATTGAGAAAAAACACAAAAAAAACCAAACTCTAAACCTAAACCTAAACCTATCACTTTCTAAACAGCTGCCCCCCACCCGATTTTGATTTTTTCTCTTGAAGCCGCCGCACACTTCACCCTCTTTCTCCCCCGACTGGAACTCCTTTTCACTGCCTCCACACCGTTTCCCCCCATCTTCTTCTCCTAGCCAGCCAAAGCCTGTTCCTTCCCCTTGGCTAAAACCTAAACAGCTGCCGCACCCCTTCAACCGGGGCTCCATTTCCTTTCAACCCGCAACCGATCTTCTCCCATTTCGTCGCAATCTTCAACCCGCAGCACAACAGCCCCATCTCCCTTCTTTTCCAAAACCGAACAGCTCCCCTCTCTATTTTCACCCATCTTCTCCACAACGAAGCCAGCCTAACAGACAGCAGCAAGACCCACGAACAACAGCAGCGAAGGAAGACCATCAACGCCGGCCTCCACCGAGCCACACAGCAGCAGGCGATCTCCTTCACTGCCAACGGGCCAGCGTGTCAAGACCGGATCAGAGCCTCCAGTAGCAGCCCGAACACAGCGACGACACCCGCTGCTCCGGCCCTAGCAGCGCCACCCCCTCTTGGCCGTCACACCTTCTTGCCGCCAGATCTGCCACCATGGAGTACCCCTCGTTCACAGCAGATCATGACCACCAAAGTAAAGGCTCTCCTTTACAGCAGAACCGTCTACGGCGGAGAAGAAAAAGGGAACCAAAAGCAGATCTGTAGCAAAATGGAGAAATAAAATCAACTGGCTTGTGTGTGTTTTCTCCTTTTACAGGTGACGGGACCTTTACTGCCAGCAGAAAAGTGAAGATCCAGCGGGCCCAGAATGCATCCCAGAACTGTTCCTGAATTTTTTTGGGCTCCATTTTGTAAATTTTATATTGTTTAATGTAATTTTTATTTAGTTTTTTTTGAATTTTTATAATTTGTAGTGTGGATGTGAAAAAAAAGAAAAAAAGAAAAAAAGAAAAATATAGTAAAAGTGTATATGTGTGTTTGTATTTTTTATTTATTTTATGGATGTTTTTTTATGATAAAATTGCAAAGAATAAAGAAGAATTTAATATTTTGATTTGCTCACGGTCAAGAATTATGAACTTATACGTAAGTCATATTTCTAATATCCGATGAAAAGACAATTATTAAAACTTCTTTAAAACATCAAAGCCACGAAGCAGCTTCCCTCAGGTAGGGTTCGTTAGGGGTGCTAATACCTTTTCTAACCATAACCAGTCCCTTATCCATGAATCTCTGACAAGACCAGCACACCTAGTGACCAAAATACTAGGTGGCAACTCCCAAGAACAAATCAAGCAAACAAAACAAAAAATCACCAAGTCGAGGCTGCGTGGGAGACGTGCGACAGTTCATATTTCAAACAAATTCATATTGGTATTAACGATTTCATATTTGTAGTTTTGTATCGATAGTTTTTAGTCTTTATTACTTCTTAAGTCTTTATATTATTTGATTGTACCATTAAGATATCAATCTTTGATTTGTTAAGAACTGGTTCCTTAAAGAACTAAAATCTTGAGAATTGGGTAGTGAAAGAAGAAGGTGAGCATATTCAAGTGAAAAGTCAAAATTTTATGTGAAACACGAAATGTGCGATATCAATTGAGAGTGTGCTACTAACTTAATTTTTAACTCTTGACGATGTCAACTAAAAGCGAGTCATCACCTTCAAAAGACAGGAATAATCCTGAATGAGGATATTTAGCTATGCAATAACAATTAAAGTTGATGAATACAAGGTTTGTTGTAGGAATGAATGGAATGGCTGGTTCGAAAACTGAATTGGCTAGTCTTTGAAATGGGCCAAACTATGGGGGTTTGGAAGGATGAAGATCTACAAGATGAGCTAATTCATATTCAGAAGAACCTATAACTAAATTTACAGATGAGAAGGCTAAGGATTTTAACGATAACCATGGTGGTAGGTTTTGGCAACATAAAAATAAAAGGCCTAAGAGAGTTCGATAACTTGACAAATTCATCCATAGGAGACTAGATAGGGAGGGTGAATTTCAGGATGATTTGGATAGATATTTGGATAGTATTAAGATGAAGATTTTAGCTTTTCAATGTAAAAATAACTCAGAAGATTATTTAGAGTGGAAAAAAATGAAGTTTGATTTTTTTATTGTCACCATTACTCTAAAAGATGAAAAAGTAAAACATGTTGTTATTGAGTTTATTGACTATGCTATTATTTGGTGGGATCAACATGTCTTTAGAAGGAGGAGGAAAGAAGAGAGACATATAGAGACTTGGGATGAAATGAAAATAATGAGAAAAGGCTTGTTCCTAGTCATTATTATAGGGAACTATATCAAAGATTGTAGAGTTTGTCTTAGGATTCTAGAAGTGTGGAGGATTACCACAAGAAAATAGAGATTACCATGACTAGAGCTAATATTGTGGAGGATAAAGAAACTACAATGACAAGTTTCTTGAATGGATTGAATAAAGAGTTAGAAAATATGGTTGAGTTGCAGAACAATAGTAAGCTTGAAGATATGATTCATATGGCTACCAAAATAGAGAGGTAGTTGAAGAGAAATGACAATACATGTCAATGAGGTAATTCAGGTTTCTTTTTAGCTTGGAAGCTAAATTATAGAAGAGAGGGGGCTGTCACATCAAAGCCAAATATTATGGGCAACAAAGCCAAGTCATTTAAGGCTTAGAGGAAATATTCAGTCACTAAAACAAAATGTAAAGCCAAGATCCTATCTAATCATAATTGTGATATTAGGTGTTTCAGGTATTTGAGGAGTGGACATATACCTTCACAATGTCTAAACAAAATTATTATGGTTATGAGGGAGTGTCGTACGTGTGTGGCGTCGCTATGATCTTTAGGATGTGAAGGGTGGAAAGGACAAGGAGTTCTTGTCCTTATTAGTAAAAAAAAGATGGAGTTGCCACCTATTATTTTGGTCACTAAAAAACTTAACTGGTCTCAAAGTCTGGATAAGGAGACTGATTGTGAATAGGGAGGACGTATCACCCCTAGTACACCTTATCTAAGGTAAGCTGTATTGTTTGTTTGTCTGATATAAACTAAGGTATTTGTTATATTTTATAATTGTTGGTCTATCTAGAGTTTAAGAAAATTCTTTCTTGGTAAGGAGGTCCTTATCTTACCAAGTTAAAACCTAACCGTTCTAATATTAAAGCATATAAATAAAAGAAAGTGTTTTTTTTATTTAATATTAGAAATACATCTTACATATAAGTTCATAATACCGTATATTAAAAGAAAACATCATAAACTTTTTGATGTTTTTGAAATGTAGACCAAGTTCTCATAACTTTAATAAACTGGTTATTAAATCTAAATATACATGCAAAAATATCAACAAAAATATTTTTTTTTGAATTTTTAAAGATGTTAAATCATACCTTGTATTTTTTTTATCTTTATTATTTATGCAAATATGATTTTTATTTTATTTTTGATAGACTTTGTCATATGCATATGAATAAAAACATATTTTTATATTTTTCAAATAAAAAAAATTTAAATCTTTGATTTTTTTAAAATTTCAGAGAAATACATTTATTTTTAATATTAGATCTGTATTTTACACTGTAAGGCTATAGCATGATATTAAGTGAAATTATTGTAAAAAACATGTGAGGGACTCAAAAATAATTTTGAAGTGGTCGAGGATTTTTTTAGAATTTTTAAAAATTATTAAGGGTGTTTGGGAAAAAAAAAATCAATAAAATTTTTTTGTCAAAAAATCCATTAGAACGTGTTTGCAAATATACCCTAATGAACAAAAAAATCATTTTTTTTCTTTGTAAAATCGTGCTCAACCAAACACAGCATTAGACATTAAATGCTCAACCCAACGCTGAGTTTCCTAGCCTGACACAAGGCTGGCAATGCACAGCTTATAACAAAAAGAGACATGGCCTCATCCACAGACAACAACCCGCTTTTTTTAAAAACCATTTCAAAAGCCTAACCCATGAACATAACTAAATATGCTCTTCTCTTTTTGAAAGATCAAAACAACATTATTTCATGAACTTGTGTATAGCCTCTGCCCAGAAACCATATACACGTTAAGCTAAGATTTAAATGGCAGGGAACTATATTCATGTAAAAGCTAACTTGCAAGCATGTTCTTGCACCACCTAAGACAGGTACAAAAACACACCATCATGAGGAAACACTGAAAAACTTCATGCATTTATTATTCCAGGGGACAAAGCTTCATGAAACCAAACAAAACAAAAGAAAGCTGCAACGTTCTAGACTAAAATCCATGGGTAATATACTAGCATATTTCTCTATTATATAAAGGGAGATACCCATTTCAAAACAAATCCATGCTTCTATAAAAGAACCTTTGCTTTTTTGCAAACACAACTAATTAATGGCCATACTACATTATAACTGGCCTTCAAACTAAGAAAAATAAAACTGGATATGGTGGGCATGAAAGAGCAGTGAGAGAGAAGCCCATACTTGTTACGACCGTGAAGTCCTGGACTTCTTGTTTATGAACATTTCTCGTGCCCTGACTATTCCATAGTGCCTGGGTAGATGCTATGTCGCTGCTAGAGATGCTAGAGACCCAAAAACTGATGTTTTAAACCAACAAAATAACTAGGTTGTTGTTATAAATTTGGTTTTAACTTCTTTTGCCCCAGCTAGAGCTGCTTTTTTGGATGGAGATACCGAATACTTTATGAGGTGAACCGATTTTAGAAGTTAAGATTCAAAGGTTAGGGTTGATATATCTCTGGTAGGAGGATTTTGAACAATTAGGGTGTGGCGGTAGAGTCTATCGTATATAAGCTTTTTAACGGCAATGAAGATTTTGTAGGCTAAGTGCAGGTGGTAGCTCGCGTGTGTTTATTTGGAGAAGAAGGTGTTGTGAGAGCTGATCAGATTGACTGATGTTTCATGGTTGAAGGTTTGCAAACACAGTGTGTGGATGCTGGTGTGTTGTTAGGTGATAGTTTAACTTTCAGTTTGAACAAGGGGAGGTTGTTTTGCTCTGTGTTTTTGGAACTAGAGGAGAAGGAGTGGTGGTTTTGTGTTTTTTTTTAGGGCTGGTATCCGGTTGCTAAAGATTATGGAAGAGGAGGAATGGCGTTGATGGTTCAAATAGGGGAAAACTATGGTGCCTTTTTTTTGTTTTTACTGTTGGAAACCAAGATCCCTCCCCTTTTGAAGATCCTATTTATAGGAGGTGATGGAGATGTATATCATCCAATCCTTACTCAGCTCCTAACCCTCTTGGAATGATCCCACTCATTGATGCCAAGCCAACAACCTAATACTCTCAAACCATGCTGTCAAAAACTAGTTGAGTTAGGGTACCACTCGACAGGAATCATGCTGATAGGTAGTAAGATGCCAGAGCTACCAGAGGAGTCCCTTTTGTCTTACTTGAAACGTGAGAGAGCATTAAATGCTCTAAAAAAACAAAACCCCAGCCAGCTCCCTCACGAGATAAATGAAAAACCCGTTTGGTAACGAGGTTGCGTTTATGTTTTGTTTAAAACGTAAATGCAACCTATTTGGTAATCAAAAAAACATATTTTATTGTGTATGGGCCCTATATTTTTTCGCGTCCGAGACACAGGAAAGAAAGAAGCAGCATTTTGCTGCTTTGTGGACACTGTTCACGCTAAATTTAATTAGCATGAACAGTGTAGCACACACTGTTCAAGAGTGAATTGCACTGTTCACACAATTTTTTTTTTTCATTTAAAAAAAAATTAGTTTTAGAGTAAATTAAATTCATTCGCACTATGATGTGAACAATATTTTTTTTCCTGAAAAACTAGTATATAGTGAATTAAATTCACTCGCACTATAATATCAATTTTATACCTGGTAATATTTTATTTAATTTTATTACACGCTCAAAATATTATGAAAACTGTAGTTCTTAGCGGATAAATTTTATACGTAATGGAATTATAAATAGTTTAATGGAATAATAAAAAATATTTTATATAAAGTATTATTTATTTCATGATGTAATAGGATGATGTAATAGGAGTAATTAATTCTACAATATTTAAATTTAAAACCATCAATATTAATATATATTTTTTAAAATTATTTTATAACCTTAATTTCAAAATCATTCTTAACCAAACACATTAAACTACTTTTTATTCAACCTCAATTTCAACCACAGTTTTAACCAAACACCTATTTTTTCAAACCAACCACAACTAAAAGTACTTTTTTTAAAACAACTTTTTTCAAACCACAACCACAACAGCTACCGCAATACCAAACACACTCTTAGGAAGAAGAAAATGAACAATGGTGCCAAAACGACACCATTTTGTTCATTTTATAAAGAGGTCCTTGATCTTCCAATTTTGTTGAATTCAGCCAATTTAGACTGATTTCTCAAGATTTCTTTCAATTAAGTTTCTGGTTATGTCAATTTGGACCCTTGATTTTTGATGTCTTTTTTTAATTTGGCCCTTCGTCTTGGATATCTTCAATTCCATCCTAAAATAATTTTCAAAGTTTCAATTTCTTTAAATTTACCCTTGAATTTTTTAATCAATTGTAGTCCCTAAATGTGCACTCCTCTTTCATTTTGATCATTGGTTTTAGGATTCTTCAATTTACCCCTTAATTAGCCTTCAAACTTCAAATTTCTTACATTTGAATCCCTAATTGCACCATTTTGGCCTTTCAAAATTTCAATTGTGTCCCTAATCTTTTAATCTTTGCAAATTTATCTGAATTAGGCCTTTAAACTTGATTTTTCTTCAATTGAGTCCTTGATTGAATCCTCCCAACCTATTATAAGTTTAATTAAATCCTTTAACTTAATTAATTCTTCCAACCTTGGTCAAATTGACTTTCAAACTTAATTTTTCTTCAATTCAGTCCTTAAATAAGTCAATTAAATCTGTTAGAAGTTTAATTAGGTTCTTAGATGTAATTAATTCTTTAAATTTTGATCAAGTTTGGATTTGACCCTCAATTTGCTTCCTTCCTTCATCCCATCTTGTCAAAATATCTCAATCAAGCTATTCTTCTAGTATTTTGCAGCTCGAAGACTTATCTGCTCGTGTCTCGAAAATATTTTTGGATTATATATATATATATATATATTTGGATTTTTTTATTAAAAAATAAAAATATACAGTTTTTATAAAACAAATTTGGGGGGGGGGGTCCAAATTTGGGTTATAATAGGGAGCATGAGGATATTGAATTTTAAAATGATAAATCCAAAGAGGATAAGATGTCACCACTTAAGGACTGTAATGATGTTGAGTATTCAATTGATGGAGAAGCTTTGATGATTTGAATATCACTTAATATTCAAATTAAGGAGAATAATGTAGACTAGCAAAGAGATAATATATTCCATAGTAGATGTCATATAAATAATAAGGTATATAGTATATTGATAGTGAGAGTTGTGCTCATGTTACTAGTACTATAATTGTTAGAAAATTGAATCTGAACACCATTGAACATGAAAAACCTTATAAGCTTTAATGGTTGAATGATTGTGGAGAAGTAAGAGTTATTAAGCAGGTTTTGGTTTCTTTTTTGGTTGGAAAATATAAGGATGAGGTTTTGTGATATTATATGTCTATACATGCTACTCATTTATTGTTGGGGAGACCTTGGTAATTTGATAAAAAAACCAAACATGATAAGTTTAAGAACATGTATTCTCTTGAGAAGGATGGAAAAAAATTCACACTTGTAACATTGTCCTCTAAACAAGTGTATGAAGACCAATTAAAATTGAAAGGAGAAAGTGAAACGAAAGAAAAAGATTAACCATGTAAGGATGTGAGGAAGAGTAAAAATAAAATGAGTCACGAGAGAAGAAGGTTGGATTTGGCCAAAATAGAAATTAGTGGGGATTCAGCCCGGAGAAGAGAAAAGAAAAGAGAAGATAAGAAAGGAAAGATGAGAAAAAAATAGAGTGGGGAAAAGATAAAGAAACATGTTAATTTTTATTTAAAGGGGAGTGAGATTAGAATGCTTATTTTTCTAACATATATAAGATTTTACTTGTGTATAAGGAAATATATTTTAACATTAATGATCTTAATCATAGTCTTCCTAATATTTATGTTTCTTTGTTATAAGGTTTTGAGGACATCTTTTTTTATGAGATTTCTAATATGTTGCCACTTATTAGGGGAACTAAATACCGAATTGATCTTGTATATGGAGCATCTATACCTAATCGACTAGCCTATAGATATAGTCCTGATGAGATAAAGGAACTTCAAAGGCAAGTGGAAGAATTGATAACAAAGAGGTACATGAGAGAAAGCTTGAGTTCATGTGCAATTCCAGTGTTGTTAGTATAAAAAAAGAATGGGAATTTGAGGATGTGTATTGATTGTCGTGCCATCAATAATATTATGGTAAAGTATAGACACTTAATTCCTAAAATTGATGATATGTTAGATAAACTACATGGGTCTTGTGTGTTTTCTAAGATTTATTTGAAAACTGCATATCATCAAATAAGAATAAAAGAGGGCAATGGACAAAAAACTACCTTTAAAACTAAATATGGTTTTTATGAGTGGTTAAGTTATGCCTTTTGAACTTACTAATGCACCTAGTACTTTCATCAGATTAATGAACCATGTTTTGGGCAATTTTATAAGTAAGTTTATTGTGGTTTATTTTGATAATTTTATAATTTATAACAAGAATTTAGAGGGGCATGTTAAACATTTAAGAAATGTATTGGTTATTTTGTGGGAAAAAAATGTTTATACTAAAAAAAGTGACTTTGACATGGAGAAGATTGTATTTCTTAGATATGTTGTTAATGAAAAAGGTATTCAAAATGGATGAGAAAAATGTTAGGGTTATTCAAGAATGACCTACACCCAAGTCAATCACTGAGGTAAAAAGTTTTCATATTTTGACTAGTTTTTATAGAGATTTGTTAAGGATTTCAATATTCTAGTTGCACCTTTAATTGAGATTGTTGAAAAGTCACTAGGATTTAAATGAGATAAAGAAAAAAAAGCATACATTTAACTTTTTGAAAGAGAAATTGATTTTGGCCCCATTATTATCATTACTTGATTTTAACAAAAAATTTTAAGATTGAATGTGATGCCTTAAGCATAGGTATTAGAGTTGTTTTAATGCAAGAAAAAAAAAGGTCCATAGCTTATTTTAGCAAAACACTTAATGGTGAGACATTTAATTATTCTACTTATGATAAAGAACTTTACACTTTAGCAAGAATTTTGAAAACTTGACAACATTACTTGTGGCCTAAAGAGTTTATGATCCATACTGTCATAAGTCATTTAAACATCTTAATAGCCAAACAAAGTTGAATTATTGGCATGCCAAATGGGTAAAGTTCATTGAAATGCTCCCATACATGATTAAGTATAAGTAATGTAAGGAAAATATAGTGATTGATGCACTATCATAAATGTATGTACTTTTTTCAACTATAAATAATAAATTATTAAAATTTGAGTATGTGAAATATTTATATATTTAGGATGTTGATTTCTACCAAGTATATATTACATGTGAACAGTTGGCTTTTGATACGTTTTATAGGGCTAATGGAAATTTATTTAAAGAAAACAGATTGTGTGCGCCTAATTATTCTATATGTGAATTGCTAGTTCATGAAACTCATGTGGGTAAATTAATGGGACATTTTGGGGTTGTTAAAACTTTATATATTATACATAAGCACTTTTATTGACCTAAGATGAAAAGAGATATGCAAAGAATTTGTGGTAGATGCATAATATATATGTAGACAAGCTAAGTCTAAATTTTTACCTCATAGTTTATACACTCATTTACTAATGCCTAAGAAATCTTGGGTTAATATATTTATGAATTTTATTTTAGGTTTGCCTAGGTAAAAAAGGGGTAGGGATTCTATTTTTATGGTTGTAGATAGGTTTTCTAAGATGACACATTTCATATATTGATATAAAACTGATGATACAACTAATATAATAAACTTATTCTTTAGGGAAATAGTTTAGCTTTATAAGGTTCCTAGAAGACTTATTTGTGATCATAATGTTAAGTTTCTTAGCTACTTTTAGAAGGTTTTATAGGGTAAGTTAGGAATAAATTGTTATTTTCTAATACTTGTCATCTATAAACAGATGGTCAAACTATAGTTAATAGGACTCTAACTACATTAATAAGAACTATCATTCAAATTTTTTTAAGGAATTGGGAAGATTATTTTTCGTTTATTGAATTTGCATATAATAGAAGTGTGTATTCTACTACTAATTGTTCTTCTTTTGAAATTATTTATGACTTTAATCCTTTAAAATTTTTAGATCTGGTTCCTTTACTTATGGATGCAAGGGTTAGTCTTGATGTCAATAGAAAGACATAGGTAATGAAGGCTCTTCATGAGAGTGTACGACAACAAATAAATAAATAAAATGAGCAATGTGCATTCAAAGCTAATAAAGGTAAAAAAAAAGGTTATCTTTGAACAAAGTGATTAGGTTTGGATGCATATACACAAGGAGATGTTTCCTTAACTTATGAAGACTAATTTGATATTGAGAAGAGATGGTCCATTCCAAATCCTTGAAAGAATTAATGACAATATCTATAAAATAGATTTACCAAGTGAGTATGGTGTTATTGGTACTTTCAATATTTATGATCTTTCATTGTTTAATATAGGTAACAATTCGAGGTTGAATCCTTTTAAAAAGAGAGGGGATGATATAATCTAAACTACACCAAATAATTCATTAGAAGTTTTAGATGGGTTAATTACAATACTAAAAGCAAAGAAGTTCAAATATGCATTTAATAGGTTTATTTAGAGTATTTGGGTCAAGATGAATTTCATGGAGGCTATATATTTAACAAGTGATGATTAGAATTTATTCAATTTAATATGTGTATAAAAGGGGTCTGATCCATGTACTTTATGGGCTAATTAATTTTGACAGTTATAGACTTATGTTTTCTAATGCATAATTTTACTCTAACAAGCATTTTTTATAATCCAACGATTAGATTTGGCTAAAAGTTTACCAGAAGATTTCAGAGACCTTGTTTTATATTGGGTTAAAATCTCAAGTCAATTAGACATCTAGAAGTCCTTGGGATAAGGTTTAAAAGCTATTATATAAGAATTGTATTAGTTTCCTAGTTGATTTAGGATTCTTTTCCTATTTTATTTAGAACTCTTTTGTTATTTTTTCAGTATTGTTTATAATATTTTTACCTAGTATAAATATGATTATTTATCTTGTAATTAGTTTTTTTAAGGACATACTTTGATTTTGGAATAATTTATTATGTGATTATGAGATGATTCTCTTGATTCTTCATTAAATTACTTTGACTTATTAAAGAGTTGACAAAGCTTCATGACATCTTCTATAAAAAAATTTCATGTTTTTTTATAGGTGTTAGGTGGAGGTTTGGTTACTTATAGTCTTGGTAGCATGATACAGGTTATCATTGTTTCAAACTCAGTTCCAAACTTGGTTATAGCTTTTTTATTTTAGAAGAGTTGATTTGACAATCTAGATTTTTATATCAATGAGGTTTGCATCAATGTGTCTCATGCCTAACATCGTGATACTTAAAAAGTTCAAAGTGCTAAAGTTTATATAATACAATGGCATATAATATCTCATAACACAACTATAAGTTTACTACAACAAAATGATCGAGATAGTCTATGATAAGAAGGTTTCGATCCATTTTTTCTATGAGAGCTTATGCGATGTAGCGTTGAGTTAGAACATGCATTTGGATATTACCAAGATCTATAAGTGGAGGGATTTGATAGATACTTTCATAACGTAATACAAGTTCAACATAGACGTGGTGCCAGGACATTCCAACTTAGAAACATGAAAAAAGACCTATGAAATCCATTAGAGAGTACGCCTAAAGGTAGTATAAAGTGGTTGCACATATCTATCCACCTCTAATTGAAAAGGAAATGATTACTCTCTTCTCAAATACATTTTTAAAACTCTAATTAAAAATGCTCTTAATGTGCTCACATGCACATCTTGGATTGTTTACCAGTTGATGTATCATATATGCGTTCGACCAATATGATGGCAAGGGCATATATGTTAGGTTTCTCAGAATATATAAACGTAACAAAAATGATGATTTAAATTTTTTTCAAGAGTTTAAAGGATCCTATAGAAAATTTAGGGTTGTTTAGGGTTTGAGCAAATATTATCTAAAGATTAGATCTTTTTTCTAAGGTTTAATAAACTTTTTTAAAGCTGGGTTGTCGTAAATTGTAAGTCATCTAAGTGTTCAGACTTTAAAAGTAATCCATACGAACCACTAATTAGAATCTTTTAAAACAGATTATTGGTCATAAATTATTGAATTGACTTTTAATGCGAGTGACTTGTTATGTTTCTAATATGTTGGTCTAAATACAAATTACAATCCTAAACAAAATAGGATTAAATAATTTAATTTATTATCAATTCAATAATTGATTTATCTATATTTGAAGATCAAGTGCACCGTCTAATAACGTGTCATGATTTTCTAAATACTAGGAAAGTCATATGTGGGTTGACTTAACTTTTTAGTAACTTGTTTCTTAGTGTAATTATTATCTCTTCATAAAAAATATTTTTATTTAGATATTATAGCATGAAATATATTTTCTTTGTCAAATTATGTTTGTTATCTACAATATAGTCATTGATATTTTGAATAAGATTTGAAACTCTTTTTAAATCTCATTTTACCATGTATAAGGTTTTCACAATCAATACTATTTGAGAATACGTGAAATATTTTTTCTAATTCACATAGGGTTGTGAATCCTCTTTTAATCACTCAAATTATCTTTATATAGTTCATGCTATACTCAGTATTTGTCTGTTTGTTACCCTTGATTAGCACAATATATAGTCAGAATCAAAGCATATAATTCTTTTTATAATATAACTTGGTGATATCAAGAATAAAAATCATTTACACAATTATCATGTGAGCATTTTCATAAACACAAGTGATTTTTTTATATAAAATCCTCATGCTGGTCAATTCATTATACATGTTATCTAACAAGCATCTATATATTAGTTTTAAGTATTATTTGATGTGTATATATGTTTACATAATACTTTCGTTGAATTTCATTTATCTAATTCTCCCACAAAAGATATTATTTATTTTTAAATTTTAAATGTGATTCAATTGTTATAAAGCAACGAAAAAAAAGAACATCTAAAACAAAAGAGGGGGTAAAAGTTGAAACCATATAGTATAACTATGTTAATTTCAAGACATGAGTCCGGCGTTCACACTTTCAGGTGGGATGAGGGAACCGTGTTTCATGATCTGTCGAGGTGAAGCATCGAACATGCGTCACGTGTTTGGCTCCTGTCTTTTAAGACCCATGTTTCGGAGATTTGAGGTTGAAATCTCTTTCCAACCAGCAAGCTAGCTGCCTCTCTCCTGCGTGTTCACTTGTTTCATCTCTCTCTCTCTCTCTCTAAGAACTCTCCCTTTTAACTCTTTTTAGAGACGATAGGCCGTTACAAACTACAAATTAAGTTCAAGCTATTCGGTCGTTGATATGGTTCATTTGTTATTTCTGATGGGTCTGTCTCCATCTCTGAAGGTAATTTAAGAGAAGGGAGCTGTGAGTATTTTAACGATATCCCAACCAGGTGAGTTAGAAGCCTTTGCCTCGTCTTCTTTGTGTTCTTATCTAAGCCCATTCCACAGAATCTCGCCGGAAAACAAACCTCCTTTTCCGGCCCAAGAGTCTCAAGCTTCCCACCATCTCCAGGAGGACACATGGGCGCTTTCAACAAAGCGTCATCAATCTTGTTCATTTTTCTTGCTTCGATTTTCTCTATTTGTTTTAGACCCTTATTTGCAGACATTAATGGAGACATTATCACACCATTAAACCCACCTACACCTCCTCCGCCCCTTTCGCAGTCAAATATTAGTAGACCAAATGAGACACCATTCAGGACAAGCATAGCCATAATTGTAGCCGTTTTAACCACCATATTTTCCGTTACCTTTCTCTTACTTCTCTATGCCAAACACTGCAAGCGTGGAAATGGTAACACTATCAGCGTTACGGGTTACGACATTAACGATCCGAATGTAAGAGCGGCAAGAAAACACTCAGGGATCGACCGAGCGGTAATCGAGTCGCTACCAATATTTCGGTTCAGCTCACTTAGAGGGCAAAAGGAGGGACTAGAATGCGCTGTTTGCTTAACAAGATTCGAGCCTACAGAAGTTTTAAAATTACTTCCCAAATGCAAACATGCATTCCATGTCGAATGCGTGGATACTTGGCTTGACGCTCATTCAACATGCCCTCTTTGTCGCTACCGAGTGGATCCAGAGGATGTTCTGTTGATTGGAAATGATGTTAACAATATCAATTACAACAATGCAGAACAAGATCCTGAATTCTTGGACATTGAAAGCGGAAAACAAGGAGACGGTTCCACCGCCGCGTCTCCAGGATTCCGGCGAATTTCAGGCAGGCATTCTTCGGCTGGTGAGAGGGTGAGTAGCTGGTTCCAGCACAAGTTAGGAGTTGTTCCTGCTGCGACGTCGTTTAGAAGGTCCTTGGACAGTTCGAGTTCGAGAAAGAAGAATATCGAGTCTGCGTCTGTGACCGTTGGATGTTTTGATCGCGGCGGCCATAGAAAGGATGGACTTCTCTTAACCATCGATGATAAAACAAGATTAGAGCATAGGATAATCGTCTCAGGTGGGTTCCACCAGAGATGGAGCGACGTACAGCCGTCAGATCTACTTTATCTACGGTCAGAAATGATATTAAGTGACAGCCGTAGATTGTCGACATCGTCAGCGTCGGCATCAGTGAATCTGCAGTTGGACTTGGTAGGGGATGGGAGGCATCGGAAAGGGACTGGTGGCAGTGGCAGTGGCAGAAGTGTAATAAATACAAGAAGCATGTCCGAATTCACGGGTTTGAACAGGTTTGCGAGCCGAAGCACTAATAACAACAATCAAGAGGGACAGGTAGCTGGGGTTGTTTCGAGATGGTTGGCTTGGATTTCTTCTCTCTCACAGCCAGCAGTACGGTCAGAGCGTACTGCCACTTCAGCTTCTTAGCATTGTTTTGTTTTATACACGACGGGATAATAATAATAATGCCATTAATTATGGAGGAGCATGGGAACAAACACTGTAGATTTTCGCTTTTTTTTTTTAAAAAAAAAAAAAACCTAGTGGAGTGAGAGTGGTGGCAGCAACACAACAGGAAATTATTGTTAGCCGGGGAGCGGGGCAAGCAGGTTTTTGTCTTGCTTTTTCCTTTTTTTTAAGTTATAATAATTTTTATGATTTCTTAACTTAGTACTCCTAATTTTGAAAATCATGAGTTAATTCATTTATTGTAATTCCTTTTTTAATGTTTAGATTAAACTTTAATTAAAGATGAAAAATGTTTAAAGACAAACAATTGAATTAATTTTCAATATAGAGATTTGATGTTGAATTTCTCAAACTATATGAAATAACTAATTTTTATTTATATTTTAAATAAAATCACAAAGATTAAAATAGTAGTTTACTCTTTTTTCTATTCCATAATAGCTGTATAATGAAAAGTGATTGAGAAAAATTCGAACGGTGCACCATCGTAATAATAATAATAATAAAAAGGGTGAATAAAAGATTAATTTTGGAAGAAAAGTGGGCTGGAAAAATATTCGGTTTTTCCAAACATATACACGCAACAAAATTTTTTTATTATTATAAATATTTTATAATTTTTTATATAAAATATTTTTATCTCACATATTTTATCTTTATTAATTAAACATTAATGAATTAAATATAATTGAGTATTAAAAATAAAAAAATATTTATTAATAATAAATATATTTTTTATGAATAAAATTAATATTATTTTAATATATGAATACTAGGAGACTGCAGCCAAGTTTAATAATTGAAAATAACTAGAATCGGGAAATAGGAGCACATGGATGGAAGAAGAATGTCCAGGTACAGCTGTTATACGGTTCCCTGAAAGCAACACAGTGTTTTGTCTGTTTGTTGGTGGCTTTTTGGAGGATACAAACGGCGGGTATTGGAAGTTGATTCTTCGGTAGCCACTCTCCGGAAGCCTTCTACACTGTCCAATAGAATATTACTAATTTGTTTATACTACAAGACAAAAGCTCCGAAGCCCTTAAAAAGCTCTATTAATTTATAATTTTATATAAAAACTTAGAGGCAGAACATGTTATTTATTATCACTTTGAATTCTCTTACTTAGGCCCCGTTTGTTTGCAGGAAAGTAGTTTCCTTTTGGAAAGTGAATTTCGGGGAAAGTGAATTCCGGGAAAGTATTTTCCGATGTTTGGTAGTGTAATGGAAAATAAGTTGGAAAACACTTTCCAGTGTTTGGTTATGTTATGGAAAATGAGCTGGAAAATAACTTATTAATGTTTTATTTTTCAAGTTTATTAAAATAATAAGGAACAAATCTTACAAATTAAAAAGTTGAATGAGAATGAAATTGAAAAAAAAATATAATTTCATAAATTATCTCAAATAAAATAAATAATAATCAAAATAATAGAGATCAAATCTAAAAAATTAAAAAAAATAAAAGGTGAAGAAATTAAAATAATAATAATTAACATTTCATAAATTATTTCAAATAAAATAAGTAAAAATCAAAAGAATGAGGACCAAATTTGATAGATAAAAAATTTCAATAAAAAAATGATAAGGAAAAAGCAAATAACAATTATAAAAATAAGGACCAAAATTAATATAAAAATTAAATTTTAAGAGATGAAATTGAAAAATAAATATTCAAAACAAATTATATATAGCAATCAAAAGTATGAGGATCAAATTTGATATAATCAGCAAATAATGACATTTCTAAATTTTTCACAACTTCCGGAAAGTGTTTTCCGCCCAAATTTTTCAGGAAAACACTTTCCTGAAAACCAAGCCAAATTTTCCTTTGACTGGAAAGTGTTTTCCGTTGACCAACTTTTCCAATGGCAAACAAACACAGGAAAGTTTGGAAAGTGGTTTCCCGGAAACCACTTTCCGAAAAACAAACACAGCCAAAAAGGAAAACACTTTCCTAGAAATCAAACCAAATTTTTCTTTGACCGGAAAGTGTTTTCCGTTGACTGAAAAGTGTTTCCGTTGACCAGAAAGTGTTTTCCGTTGACCGGAAAGTGTTTTCCGTTGACCAACTTTCCTAATGGCAAACAAACACAGGAAAGTTTGGAAAGTGGTTTCCCGGAAAATGAATTCCGGGAAACAAACATGGCCTTAAGTGTAAATTACTTAAGTGACCATATGTTTATTTTCAAAGGAATACTTGGCATTAAATTAATTCTATTGTTTTGCATGTTTATTGTTTTTTTAAAAAAACAAATATTACATTGACTAAACAAACTTGTCAAAATAGCATGACTAGAAACTTGTTTGT
Source organism: Populus trichocarpa (assembly GCF_000002775.5). Lineage (NCBI taxonomy): Eukaryota > Viridiplantae > Streptophyta > Magnoliopsida > Malpighiales > Salicaceae > Populus > Populus trichocarpa. Next base: position 7,891,659 of record NC_037299.2, on the reverse strand, counting down.
AAAAATAACATGATTTATTGAGATATGCAGGTCTCACATGCGTCACCAATCAAATTAAAAAACTCATATAAATCATTTTTCATGTTTTTCTTTGTTCCTCCTTTTCCTTCCATGCACCACCCTTACCCCCCTCTTGATCTCTCTCCATTGCGATAACTCTCTCTCCATCATGATAGAACATGTTTTTCTCTTTTGTTATCGTGTTCTTTCTCTCTCCCTCTCTCTAGTTGTGACAGCAAGTACGACCACCACCGCCACCATTATAGCCACTTTAACACACCACCACCGCTCACAACACCCCACCTCATGATTTCAAGTATAATCCACCCTCCCTTTCTATTAATTTGATGTTTTTTATACTAGTTTTTTTATATTATTATGTTAGGGTTAGGGTTAAGTTTTTTTTAGTTTAGGGGTTTGCTAATTTTGGTTAAATTAAATATAAATTATATTACTTAGCTATAAAATGCATTAATTGAGTTGATAATTTACATTATTTATAGAAAAAGCTGATGAATTAAGTTTTTGTTGATTATGTTAAAGTTCGGGTTTTTTTTTTAGTTTAGGATTTTATTTTTTTGGTTAAATTAACTATAAATTATGTTAATTAGCTTAAAATCACACCATTTAAGTTGATAAATTATATTATATAGGGAGAAATTTTATGAATTGTGGTTCTATTGATTATGTTATGGTTTATGGTTTTTTTTTTTAATTTAGGGTTTTGTTGATTAAAGTTTTGATGAAATTATGTAACTTGATGAATTTGCAATATTAATATATTAGCATTGGATTTTTGCTATGTTGTTTCATATAATATGTTTTTTAGTATAGGATTATTATGATGATATTATTGTCACACCAACAATGCTATCTTTTACTATGAAGGGGTAACAAGTTCCTTACCACTAGATTAAACAAGTCAATAATCACATATATCCCTATACTTTTACTTAATTAATCGATCACCACACATGTATCCTTAGGCTTACCATCAATCCATTATTATTTATTGTCTAAATTGTACCACATTTATATACAATATTGCTTATATAGAACCCTTTATATTATAGTTGGCATACCCTCCTTACGAGAGCACGACATCGCAACGACAATTCTCCAGTGGTGTCTTTTGGAATGATCTTTGGTTTGGTTGGGAAGTCGTCACCTAGTATTACAGCTACTAGTAACACTAACTGATTTTTTTAGAGACTCAAAGCAAGGGACTTATTGCGTAAAGAAAAGGTATTAGTACTCTTAATATATCTTACCTGAGGTAAGTTGCACTGTTTTTATTTGTTTGTTTTGGTCTAATGACATCTATCTTTACCGACTTACTATGACGGGTATGCTATGATGAACAAACTCTAATTTTCTAAGTCAAGAACTCGGTCTGGAAAGGTGAAATATCCTCAATTATTGTTGAGGCTTTTTTGGGGGAAAACTTAGAATTTTTTTTTTGTAACGTCATTCCGAATAATATTTCAGATAAAATTCCTTTTAAATTTTATCATTATATTAGAAGTGAATAAGTTGTATTATTCATAACAATATTTTGAATATTAACCTCATACAGGTTTCTTATCATTATATTAAAATGAGTCATAAAATTATTATCCCTAATAATATTTTGAATATTAATTCCTTTTATGTTTTTTATCTTTGTATTAAAAGTGAATAATATTTCCTTGCCAAAAAATATTTTAAAATATTTTTTAAATATTGGCCAAAATCCTTTGGAATTTTACAAACTTGTTGTAAAATTCAATGCAATATATTTTTTAAAACAATGCCAAAAGTGTTTTAAATTTTCTTTAAAAATATACTCAAAATAAATTTAGGATTTTTGGCCATATGCAAAAAAAATATATATTTATATTTTTTAAGCTTTATTTGGTAAAAATCTCATTTTTTTTGTAATAAAACTAACAGGGTACAAGTCCTTTTTTTTTACTCGACCGGGTTGACTTGAAATCTTTGGTTTAACCATAAACCGTACCAAAAATTCTGGTTTGACCCAAAAACAAAGTGAAAACAAAGATAAAAAAAAAATACACTTGCCGAAAACACAAAAACTCAAAAAACTTCAACAAAACAAATCAAACGCATAAAAAATAAAGAACACAAAGAATACCAAGCTTGAACCTGAATAAACCCAGCAACGTGGGCTCAGTTCAGACCAAATTTGGTCAGTATAAAAAGCATGTAAGTGTTGAAAATCATGTGACGAATAAAAATCTAGCATCTAATCTTTTCAATTTTCACTAAAAATTCATGATTTTGTTAAAATGGATCTCGATTTAAAACCCAAACCCAAGGCTTAAAATCTATTGTAAACATATTATTTGTGCAAATAAACACTAGATTACTTGTTAATTATGTCCATTGAAGTGTTCTAGGCAAGGAAATTGACCAAAATTCATCCAAATCATGTAGCTTAGACAATGTTCTTGGAAAAAACATGAAGAACACAAAGAAACCTAAAAAACTAAACCCAGCAAATGTGATATTCAAATCAAGCCCAATATGGGTAAACCAAAGGAATAAACATGTTGGGAATCATATAAGGATCAACAATCTAGCATTCATTTACTTAAATTTTCAACGAATCAACATGATTTGGTCAAAAATAGGTTTCAACACCGAAACCAAACAATAGGATTTAAACGCATTAAAACATGTTATTGATGCGAATTAACAAATTATTGACTAATCAAGTCCAGGGAATAGTTCTAAGCAAAGAAATGGACTAAAATTGATCCAAATCATATAGCTAAGGCAATGTTCTTCGTAAGAACGCGAAGAACATTGCCCAACCAAAACCCAACAACATGCCTGGAATGCAGCCACTACCAAGCCTTCAAAACTGGCATTTTTTTCTTCTAAAACATGCTTTCTTTATCCAAACAGGTCACACTAACATATACAAACATATTTGAATAAAAAACACTAACAAAAAATATCAAAACATGAAAATCAAGCTTGAGGTATCAAATCCAAAACAACAACTTAACACAACTTAAATGTTCATGGAACATGGTTTCAAAATTAGCTTTTTGAAACCATTTTATGCAAGAACATGCATGGCAAAGCTAAGGTAAACACGCTTGCATTAACATGCATAAGTTAGGTCAAAACACAAACTAAAACAACATTATATATATATAAACTTAAAACAACAATAAATATGTTTCAAAACATAAAAAAAAACTTTAGAAATAACAACACTAAATGGAAAACACATCATCAAAGAGGTGAATGCAACATCATTTATTAAGCATTTCAAAACTCTTTGTTATGCTTGTAAACATAAATATAAAACAAAAAAAAAAAACTAAAACAGACCACCAGGGCTTGCTTTTAGATTAGAAAGGTACCTAGGATAGTTACTCCCTTCTTCTTCTTTTTTTCACTCTTTTTCCTTTGATTTTAGGGGGGTATTTATAGAGTTTTCGGGAGGATTTTGAATTTATTCTTGACCCTTGATCTTAAAGGAAGGGTTTTGAACCTTTGATAAGAACTTATGAGAAGCCTTTGAGTGTGAATACATGAAAAAAAAAAGCTAGTTTTTTTACACAATTGAGTTTCATCCCTAGATGACTGAGTTGCCCACTTTCAAGGCTTTGTTGGAGTAATTCATCGTCCCCTACGACCACCTGGAGCTGGTAGAGACGGTGTACACCTTTCATTTGAATCCAACATTACTCAATTTGGAGGTCTGTAGCTCCACATTCATTCGTTTGAAGTTGCTAACTCGACCAGCCAAAATTGTCAGAGCTATATGGGTTGTCTACTTTCGAGGCCTCTTCGGAGTAATTCTAATGCCATCGTAGCTTGTGACCACATGAAATTGGTAGAGGGGATGCACACCTTTCATTTGAATTCATCCTTACTCAATTAGGAGGTCTATAACTCCACATTCATTCGTTTGAAGTTGTCAACCTAATCAGTCAAAATTGTCAAAAACAGAGGCCAAGTCGACCAAATGGTGTGTCACTCGCCTTCTCTTCTTTAAGTTTGAACGACGCGTCGTCTGTGTGGGATTAAAGTTTTTAATTTGGGATTTGAAATTTTTAATTGAATCCCTGTTCTTCTAATTTTTTTAATTGCACCCCTAATTGCCTCTAAACTTTTAATTTCTTGCAATTTCACTCACAATAAACTCAATTGACAACCCCTAAGATGATCGCTTTTTTCATTTTAGTCTTTGGTTCTGAATTTGTGTATTTTGACCCTCAATTGACCAAACAACTTCCATTTTCTTCAATTTGGCCCTTGATTTAGTCAATTTCAGCCCCTACATTTATGCATCTTTTTCAATTTAGTCCTTGGTTTTGAATTTCTTCAATCAAGTCCTTAATTATCCATCAAACTTCTATATTTATGCAATTAAGCCATTGATTTGACTAAATTAACTTTAAAAATTTCAATTCGACCCCCAAATTTTAACTTCTTCTAATTAAAGCCTATATTGACTTTAAAAAAATAAAATTTTCTTGCATTGAGCCCTTAAACATCTAATTTTAAATTTCTCTCCTCAAATTGAATTTTCTTTATTAATAGGGCCTTCCTTAGGCATTCTGGTATATACTGTCAAATTTTTCAATCTTGCATATTTGATCCTCAACCATTCTTCAATGATTCGTTAGGCGTTCTGATATACTCTTCTTACTGATATATATATATATTCTTCTAATGTTTTTTTTGTATTTTTTTTCTTTTTGCTTATGTGGGGCCCTAAAAAATAGGTAACAATAGATGCCTTTTTTTTACAATACCTACGGAGCAAAAAGATTGATTAAGTGCTTTGCATAGTAAGTTTGTAAAGATAAATAAATTGTTCTTCAAAACTAAACTTCTTAAAGCTTTTAGTTTGATTGATCTGAAACTCTATTTATTGCTCTTCTAGCCTAATTTTTATCCACAAACCTTCCAAATATTCAACATCACAACAATAAGATTTATCAAAAATCAAGTTTGCTTTCCACAATTTATAAATTAACAATTTGATCTTTATTAACAAAGTTCATAATCTTGTCTTAACTTCTTCTCTCCACTTCAACTCACCCTTACTCATCTAATTTTTAAAACAATACAAGTTTTATCAATTAATTATGTCAACTTTTTCATCTTTCCAAAATCTCTTAAACTTAGAATTTAGCCAACTTTGACATCAAACACTCCATCCATTGCATCTTTCCAAATTCATTACTTAATCACGTTAATTTTCTTAACACTAACATGTATTACACCCATTAAATCCATAAGTTATCATATCCATACTCCAATAAATGTCATTTCATACTTTCCAAAACATTCACACAACATATAATTCATGCTTCCTATCATAACTTTCACTTTAAATTCAATCACATAACTGATTAGTACTTAAAAGTGCATTTTTTTATCAAGGTTTTATATCATCATTTTGGACTTGAAGTATCAATAACTCCTTAACTAAAGCATGTTTTATAATAACAAGTCTGATACTATAAGATACATTTAATGTATGGTAAAATGTTCATCTTAAATGTAGGCCTATCACATAAATCAAAGGGTTGATTAATGAGTTTAACTACTAAAATTAAGAAGACAAAGAGAGGGGCAAGCTTAGAAAAGAGATGTTGGTTCAGTCCAAACTGGAACACTATTTGGTTATTGGATCATACCTAAAGATGTAGAACTTGGATTTAGGTCTGGTCTATATGGATGGAAAGATAAAACATAGGCCTAAAAATTTCATGAAGAGTCCAAGATTCAAGAAGGCCGTTTTCAAGTTCAAATTATAGCAATAACAGAGAAGTCGGAATCTGACCTGCAGCCCAAACACTGCTCAATGTTCAGCCCATATCTCGAGTTCTAGAAGTCCAAATGACCTCATTCTTGTTTTGTTGAAAAGCTAAGACAATTCCCCAAAACTTTCATGAAGACTATCTATTAAAATTCTGATGTTAGCAATGATATTTTCTGCAGACAAGAAGATAAGGATGGTTACCAAGTCAAGAGGTGGCCACCCACTCAACAATTAGTCATCAAATCAATAGTTCTGAATTTTGGCCTATAAAAGGAGGCATTTGCCATGCATTTAGGCATCTTAGTTTTCCAATCAAGATCATGTTCTTGCTCTCTCTCTCTCTTTATATTTTTGTAATGCTTAAGTTTTGCTCTCATTAATATCTTGTTTATAATTTTCATCATAACTATGTTCTTATCTAGTTTGTTTATGTTTCTCTTCTTAATCATGTTTAGCTAAGTTCATCATATCAAAATCAAAAGGGTACACTAATGGTGTAAAAATAAGTATAATATAAACTCAACATGGACTTTAATGTTAGATACTAACATGTTTTGTATTTGTTAACTTATTCACTCTTAATACTTTGCTTGTTAAATGGTTAATCTAGATTTATATTGTATAACCCTTGGAACAACAAATACTTGGCACTTTCATAGCCCAACTGTATGGTATAACCGACACCTGTGCTATGAAAGGAACTTGATTTGTTGTTAACATAAATTAATATCATGAATACCTGACAACATTTACAAGTATTAACATTATTCGAATAGGATAACTAATGTAATCATGTTAACAATTTATAATCCGATTGGAACCTCCTTTGTGTGTGGTTTCTAGTTGAGTAATGAAAAGAATTTATACTATACTTATTTGAAATACCATTAGTGGATCCTCTAACCTTGACAATTTTTTTATCCTTATTTAATCCTTACATCAATATCCCATAAAATTCTCATAAACTCTTTGTTTTATTAAATATATATATTATTTATAATTTATATAGTTCATCTTCATGTGGTTCGACCCCATTTTTGCCGGGTTATTTATTACTTCGACACTTCTGCACTTGGGATAAGACATCAACTATTTGATTGTGTCAATAACTTTACACATCAAAAGACATGTACACAAAATCCATTAGTTTATTTCAATTTTTTTTCTCATCTCTACTAATTACCCCACGACCACTTGTGATTAGAAAGCCCTATTAGTTTATTTCAAATTTTTTTCTCAAAGTTTCCACTTAAACAACTATATTACATAATCCAACTTATTTTTCACACAAATAGCATTTCTTCATCCATAATTCAACAAACCCTAGCCCCTCCTTCAAATCCATTTCAAAATTAATTACCTTTTCAAACTCAAATTGATGATAATTTCCATGGTCCAAAGCTTCTCCTTCCCTTTTTCTTCTTTAATCTTTCATTTTCTCTCTCTATCCAAATCTTTCTCTCTCTTTATCTAAATTTTTTTTTGTCAATAATCTCTTATTTTCCCTTTTTGCTTCCATTGTCTCCCCAAAACTCTCCATTTATTGTGAATGTTCAGGGATAATTTGAAAAAAAGAAGAAGAAATAAAGCTCTCTCTCCTCTAGCGATGACCAACTTCTTAAAAAGAAGAAGCTGGACTTCCATAGCCAATTATAATTTTGCCCTTACTTATTGTCCACATGTTATTTTCGGCTACCGGTAATTTTGTATGACTTTTCTGAACTCTGATTGACCTGGAATTTTAACCCATGTTATACAAACATGTTAGGAGACTTCACGTAAAAGTTTAGCTCGATCCGACAGTCAAGTTCAGAGTTATTCTTGATGGCGTAAAACTGGTCAATAATTGATTTTACATAAAAAAATCTAAATTTTCATGTTCCATCCTTACATGGATCATATAAGTTGTTACACTAAATCCTTGGGATGATCTCCTTATTCTAAAATATACTTATTTTTTCTATTCATTGTTTATTTCTTTTACAGACTTATTCACGATAACGTTACTGATTTTTAACTAAGGTTTACACCAGCATTTTTTCATTTAATTCTTTTTTAATTGTTATTCCTCATTTTCATTATAATTCTTCATTTTCATTATAATTCTTCATTCTCAAAACATATTTATTTTAAATTTTTCTAATTATTCTATTCGTCGAAACCTCATTACCAATTTCATCAACGTTGTGAATTGTAAACTAAGTTTACCAACATCATGATTTTAAACTAAATTTATTAGACCTCATTTTAACTTCATCAACACCTTTAAATTTACTTACGAATGGTATCCCCTCCATTTACACATCACATGTATTTTTATTTCCACAATTTATTTATCTATTTTCATCCCGAGTTTTCATTACTCGTCGAAGTCTTATTACCTTTAATTATAAGTTAACGCAAGGGTTAACATGAACACTCAACCCAAAATCCATACCATACTATGGCCAAAAACGTTATTAAAATGTTTTATACTCTAGTTTTTGTTTTTCAATAAGAGGAAACAATACAAACACTAATGACTTGGCTCAACATGGATCATGATACAAGACAACCTTCAATAATTATCTCTATCAAAATCATTGATTGATCAGCTATAATTGATATCTAACATGAATGTCATAACAAATAGAGCAATGCAGATTTCATAATTGAAAATGAAAAAGACAGTTAAACAAAATTGTTGCTAAAATTTTCTATCAAGTACAAGCATAGAATCTTAAGACCATGCTAAAAGATAGTTTTCTTGAAGGAATTGAATGATCGGAGATCATAACCATAAAACACTCCACTTAGTTCCTTTAAGAACTCTATCTTATAGCATGGCATTCTAGTAAGGGTTCGATCAATGATCAATCAATAGTTTAGTTTCTCATCCTGGTATACTAGGTAATGAACACCTCCCTTCATAATTTTGGCAATAATCATATGTGAATTGATTCATATCCTCTATAAAGAATACTGATTCTTGGTTAATGGTGGTAGTTTTTAAGAGTTCAAATCTATGAATGATCTATTCTTTAATGAATTTGATAACTATTTCTCAATTAATCAATTAATAAGGAAAGCTTCAACTTATTTGTTGAAGTAATCGGTGGAAACTAAGATGTAGTTATGTCCACTTGATGATGGAGAATGTATCTTGCCAATAATGTCCATTGTCCAACCTTTAAATGATCATGGTTTGACCATTTCATTGAGTTCATTGGAAGGTATGTGTTGGATTGAATCAAAATGTTGACATTCTTAGCATTCATTTACATAACTAGCACAATCCTTGGTTATGTTTGGCCAATGAAAGTCATGGTTCATAATAAGCCACCTCATTTTTTTGTCAAGATAGTAAGCTCCATAAAGCCCTTCACGAACCTCAAACATGACTAAAAAAACTTCTTTTAGTCCTAAGCATATAAGCTAAATTTTAGTTTTATATCTTTTGAATGATATATCTATTAGAAATATATAATTAACAACTTTTATCTTGAAAGACCTTAAATTTTATTTGAATAATCTTGCAAAAAAGTTATAAAATCATCTTTTTAATCTTTACATGGATCAAGAGCACTAGTGTCATTAAAATGCTTTGCTCGTACTTATTTGAAAGTTAGCAACAATTATATTGTTATTATCTTTATCATTCTTTACCATAGAATTTACATTACTTTGTTTGTCATTACAATTCTATTGGATATCACTTATGGATGATCAATCAAAGATTTTATCTGAGATAATGCCATGACTATTTAAGGCATCTTGTACCCTAATTCATGTTGAGCTAAGCCATCAGCTTACATATTGTTTCCTTCCACTAAAACTTTAATAAAGTTTATGACTACGTTATGGTATAAAATTAGGTAAGAGTGTTTACACTTATATTCTCCATATATATGGTTGATAATAAATAATAAATCTCTCCCCGATTCTATTAGTATTTCTAAGCCTATTATTACAACCTTATATTCTACAAGAAAAATTAATCCAAAATGATAAAATCATTTTATGATCTATTGATGATCATTAGCCAATTTATCATCCTTATTTTTACCTAATGTTTTACCCTATTTTTTATTATTGTTTTTAGAAAAACCAAAAATAGTAAAAAACAAAACAACAAAAAACCTAAAAAAAATGTTCTTGACGCATTTGCGTTGTTTTCGGTGTCTTTTCCAAAGAATTTTAAATAATAAAAAAGGAGAGAAAGAAAATAGAAAAAGAAAAATGCCTTTATTTTTTAGTGATCTAATTATAATTATGGAAATGAGAGGACCAATTTGAGATTTAGAAACCCTCTCACCAAGCAACCCATTTTTTTAATCAAATGGTCTCCAATCATTCTCTTAATCTAAGGGTTCATTTTTCTTTGATTTGTCTTCAAGTTATCAAATAAATGGTTGAGATTTATTCTTAAAATTCAATGGTTGATCTTGGTTTGCTTTGCCTTCAAGCCAAAGAAATTTATTTACATATAAATATATGGTTATACCACACACAAAAAAGATGAAATTTTAGGAACAAGAAAATAAATAAATAAAAAGATTCCCACACTTTTCTCTCCAAATTTCCCACAAAAAAAAAAAAAACCTATCCCCAAGACCTAAACCTAAAAATTTTAGGGAGAGGGGGGGTATCATCTCTTTTTCCCTCTCATTTGTCCTCCCCGTCAGCTCCAGCCAAACACCCTTGAGCCAACACTCCCTCTTACCCTTCTCCTCTTCACCCACTGATAACCGCTCTCACTTCTCAAGATAGCCACACTAACAGACCCATCAACCAGCCTTGACAATAAAACCCAAATCCATTTCACCTTTTCAGCTCCTTTTTCCCTATCATGACAATCCATCTTCCTTGCTGCAACAACAAACCCTCTCATTTTTAGCTAACAAAAACATTCAACCCAACCCAGCAGCTAACAACACACATTTCAATTTTTTACTGATTTGTTGCAGACCTGACAACTCTAGCTTCACGATTTCCCTATATCTCTACACAGCAGCGACACCATCGAGATCTACGCAAATATAAGCACAACCCCTCTCTTTCTCTAGTCTTCTCACTACCATCATGAATTCTCTCCATAATCATAAGTACAACTAGCAACCCACACCGACAGCTCCCTCCACAACCGCCACTAACCATTTCCACCGTAGCAACAGGACCAGTAGCAACCACCTACTACCGATAATGTTAGCCTCTACCATGCCTCTCCCCCACTGTTTATGGTTGAAGCAACGAGAAAGAAAAATTGAGAAGACAGACTCGAGAAATAGATATGTGAAAAAAGTAAAATTAAAATAAAATCAATTGTTTGTTGCGTTTTGTTCCCTTTGCAAGTCACGGTGAGAGTCACCATTAGCACAGGGAATAAGAAGAGGGGAAACCGCTCTAGACCACCCATTTTTTCACTGACAACAGCACGTGAACCCAAGCATCGCCAATGGTGGTGTTGCGTGGAGCAAACACGCCACCACTATTCCGCCACAATTCCACCACTTCTAGAAGCTTCTCGGTATTGTCCTTGAGTTTCCAAGACTTCTCCCAGATTATTTTGTGAATTTTAGATGGCCTATTTTTTCAAATTTTAAAAGTTTAATGTGTGTTTTATGTATTTTTAAATTTTGAATTGTTATTGTTTGTAAACATATAATTGTGGGGTGTGTGAGTAAAAATCTATAATAATAAAAAAAAGAAATGTTTGTGTATTTGTATTTTCTTGTATGTTTTTTAATGTTTAAAAACATAAAAGACAAAAAGAATTAAACGTTTTAATTACATACGCTCATGTCTCTCAAAAATACATAAATCATATCTTGTTCAAAAAATACATAATCACTAAAATTTTAATTCATGAGAATTAATTGCCAATATTTTAACATAAATATTGAACCTACAAGTAAAATTGATATTTAAATATCAGGAGTTGATCAAAAAATTCTCAAAGTTATTTTAAATATTTATCAATTTTTATTTAGAGTATTTACAACACACGTGTTGGGAAAAACTTATTCGTTTTTCAAGATAGATGAACCCTGTCAGGACATCTACATAGATCTCTTCCATAAGAATTTGTTTTAGCACACGATCCCATAATAAAATCCTAAACACCAGATTTATTCACATGAATAAATATTCATCATAAACCATAGACAAACTACCGATTAGAAACCCATCAAAACCATACAATGCAATTGACCTCAAGTAAAGTCAACCATAATTAATCTCTTACCCTTGAATCTTTAATAAAATCAATACATCCGAATTTCATGACTTTTAATCACACAACTAGGTAAAGATTCCACGCGCGACAATCATCCTTATGATTGAGTTTGGTTAACTTTTGTTATGTCTATTGATTATGTCATTCAAGCTTTTAAACTTGGGCTTAGCCTTTCATATTTTCTAGTCGAGGATTATCATGATTACTTTTACTTTCTATTTTATTTGTTCATCTCTCAATTTTTTTTTCTTTGAACTCTTATTTTCTCCCTACTTTTTAATTGTTCTCTTCATTTTATTTTATTTTCTTTTCTCCTTTTTCATATCGACCTTTCCTTATTACACCATAAATAAAATAAAAATTGATCTGAAAATCAAATAAAACTAAAATAAAGCACTCTTTTTTATTAAAAAAAAAAAAGCACATTGAAAATGCATAATATATATATGGATTTTTTGGGTATTTAGAAATCAAAATTGAAAACTTGTTTCATAAGGGTAAAAAACTAGTGCCTGCAGCAACTTTCTGTACACACCAGATCTATAAATAAATTCCTCGAGCTGTGAACTCCATGGTATCCGCCTTTGAAGGGATGCAGTTTATATAACGCACTCCCACAAATATTGGTGGGAAATTCACGAAAGTGTTGGATTGAGAAAATTCTTATTCAATCACCTGCTTCTGTTTGTTGAGATTTGATAAGTTCTTCAACTGAATGTTCTTGCTCAAAACCAACGTAACAATCTGAAACCAGCATCAATTTCATCCCCTGAGAAAGCCAACATATCCAGTGAATTCACAAACAAAAATATAAGAATATGCGGCAGAAGTCAGAAGAGTGCAATAGTCTTTCAAGATGCTCACATGGGGGTGTTTCAAACAACACACTAACATAGCACGGAACTACCTCCACACAAACTCACTACGGAAATATTTTCAGCATAATCATTGAGGTATATCGTAAAGAATGATACTTGGAACCGGTCTTGGCCAATCAGGGTCTAGGAATGGTGCAAATCACCGTATATTTCATGATCTCCTCGTAGTTCTTTTTATTTGCAGAGAAAGGGCATGGATTAAGTATTGAGTTTTTTTAAAAACAGTAAAAATCCAATTTTATTTTATTTTATTTTATTTTTTTGAAAAACAAGATCCTGAGAGGGGAAAAAAAACAGATCCCAACAATAAAAAAAAAAGCCAATTACATACATGATGAGTAAAAACCATTACTTTAAAGGAAGGCTCCCGACATGCAAAAAGAATGCCAATTAACATGACTTTAAAGGAAGGCAAATTAACCTGGACAGAAGTTAATGTTGATGGCAACTCCATATGGGTCACCAAGTGATCTGTGAAAGAAACTCTCTTCAAAGCATATAGTTCAGAAGTGGATGTGTTTCCAAGAACTAGCCACCATGCTTCATCTTTCAGCTGTAAAAATAAAAACAAGCTTAGTCTGTTTACCAACTAATGAACAGAAAAGAGGAAAACCATGTACCTTAGGGAAACGGGGAGTGAAAGCCCTTGATCTATTTTGCTTGCGATTGGTCTTCTCCAATTTTATTTTCAGAGCGAGAGATTTTCTGCCATCAATGTCCTTTTTCTCAACTCTTAACTTCATTCGAATGCAGGGGAAGTTCTGCAGATCCTAAAAAAAAAAGAAAATAAAGGTTGAATAAAATGGATGGTTGCATGCATAATGTTAACAGTCAGACAAAAGTTTTGACTGATGTATATAATTAAGAAATTCAAGACATATATGAATGTGTATTTATTTAAGGTCTAACTTCTCCAAGTAACTTTTAACATTAATTTGCTCACATTATGCCATGTCTCTCCAATATCCATTACTAAAGCTATATGGCTGCCTTCCTATCTGCAACATGGAACTCCTCACGTGGACAACTTTCTAAAACAGGTGACACTTGTAAGGAATGTCCAACAAGTTCCTGGCTCAATAACTTCATCTCTGACCTCAATGTGCCCATTCCTAATTGTCTATGATAAATAAGCAGCAACCAATTTATGCTGCCCGTGTATGGATGTCTCTCTGTTTTTTTTTTTACTAGTGAAAAAAAAAATTAATAGGCATATGAACTTCTCATCATGCATGAAAAACCGTATCAATCAAAACCAATTTTAACCCTTTAAGAGAGCCAGTGATGGTTGCAGGGGAAGAGAATTTAGATGAACGGACTCTGCAACTGTAATCTTCCCATTTGTCATCATGAACACACAAAAATAGCCCTAGAAATCATCCTCATGTAAAAAAATTTGTAGTGGATTGGTGGACATCCAAGTTAGCCACTTAACCTCTGCTTAGATGAGATCAGTCACATCCTCAGATGCAATCAGAGTGGACTGGATGGTTTCTGTACAGCCATACTGATAAATCTATAGTCAAGAAGAGCAAACCTGGTATCCTTAAGCCCTCCATGCACAAACAGCCCCTTGTAGAGTTTGCCAATAGTAGGGCATGTAGAGAAATGTGATTGGCAATGGATCCCATCCCCAAAAGGGCCTGTGTACGAGTTGTGTGTTTTCCATGCATAAAAAGGTTGCACAAACATCTAAATGGTTGCTAACCTGATAAAATCTTGAAGCAGGAAAATTTCCAATCATGGCCTGCAAAGTTGCCCCGGGAAGATCCAATAGTTGTTGCACTGTAGATATTCCTCTTTTTCTTAGTGATTGCTGAAGATCTTCATTCATGCATGGCAACATCCACAACGAAGAATCCTTATCGAACCATAAGCCCTGGGAAAAGCACAAGTGTGTCAAAAAGGGGATGAGGAAAGCAAGGTTTTCAATTCATCACATCAATTGTGTTAAGAAGAATCATAAACAGCAACAGCATGGATGAAGAAAACAAGTGATTTTTGCTATATATCTACCACATGGCACATCTGTTCCTACAATTGTTGGCAGAATAATGCCGCTGAGAATCTCCAGAAACCATGATTTTTGCTTTCCATCCATCTTCGCACTTTTTCTGCTCTCTAATTGCCATGTGCAGGACCTTATGCAAGCCATGTCTGTTGCTTACTAGGTTAGCTCTCTCTTTGTGTGCATGGTGTCTCAAAAAAATAAAACATATCTTCCCTTCCACCAAAGAGCAACAGAGGATACACTCTTTTTACTTGTTCTTATATTCATTCTTCAGCTATTTTTTTTTCACTTGTACAATCTTTGCTAATCCTTTTTATTCTAGCATAGCTTTAATAATTTTACATAAATGCAAAATACTATAAATTTTTAGTTGATAAGCTTAAATAAAATATATTTTATTTTTATACTTGAAACTTCCTAGATTTCAAAAATTTAGGATCTAATGTCAGATGTGCATTGAAACAATCGATTTAGCTTCTCCATTGGCTTGTTAAATCCTTCATTTCTAGTAAAGATACTGGGTAAAAAGGAGAGAAATACCTGCATGACCATTTGCAAAAGATGCATGCAATTAACTGAGGCTGAAAGCCATCCACTGTTAGCACATATATCTATCATGGCCTGGATGATGCGAATACTTTGGTCCAACACTGATTTTAAATCAGTTACATAGTCACTGATTGGTAACTCTAACTGGGAAAAGTGTGCCTGGAAGCCAGAAACAAGGTGTTATTTTAATGGGAATGTGGATTATTAAGAAAGAAAAAATCATTACAAAAACAGAGGTAGTATGCAATGGGAAGTCTTACCTGAAATAATAGATTTGCTTTCACATGTGGGTCATCCAAGCCATTCTTATCCACCATATATCGAACTCTTCCAGACAATGCTTCATTGTAATTTTCCTGTAACAAAGGAATAATTTACGGTTTACCACAAAAAATTATTCTCACCAAACAATAGCAAGTATCATATATACAATCATAACAGATACACTTCCTATGAACAGGTTGTTGCACAACATTAACTATCAAATGATAACTGGAAATGACAAATCATGGGACATCAATGAAGAGATGGTTGTCATTATAACAATATTATCTTGCTTCAATCTCTAAAGGGCCATGTACCTCGTTATGCCGCACAGGAAGTTCATCATATTCTGAAGCACCGGATAGGATATGCAAAAACATCTATGACAGAGGAAAAATTCTAAGATTGAGGAACCAAATTAAAGGAACATCACATCAACAGTTTAGTAAAGTGCTTACTTCAAGAGATGTATCTGGCCCTATGTTTGACCCAAACATTGATACAGTCATGTAGCTAAGGTAATATTGTGATGCTATCGTACCCAGCACCATGGACTCAACATTTTCCTCATCCATCTTTATACACCCACTGTCTTCCAGGTCTTCAAATGTAGTTTGCACTAATCTGCCAAAAATTCCTATCGATGTCACTGAAAGAAAATCACAAATTGTAACAGAACAGATCCCATGAAATGATGTGGTCCATTTAAAGGCCTGCTGATGTTATTATAATCAACATTATAAGCTGTTTTATAAAAAAATTAATGAGAAGAAAGTAAGCACAGAATAAATAGACTAACTATTATTCAGATTTATAATTCTTATTACATGAACACCAATTCTTTATCGTTTAGCATTGACTTCTAAAATATGCTAATTTTTGAAATGCATATGCTATTGTTTGAAATGCACAAGTCATTAATCAAAATACCTTTCGAGTAGAACATCTTTTGAATTATAGGAATTGTGTCAGCTAACCGATCATGAATTTTAAAGTAAAACTTGAATCAATTTAGTGATTTAATCAGCTGAAATACTCTTAAAAGAAACAACTAGGTCCTTATTACCTAGACAAATAAGAATTCAGAGTTTCAGCCTCCGCATTCTCTAACCCATAGTAGGCTGGATTAACCATCTGCAAGAGAGATTTATGACTTATCTTTTGCAGGTGAATAATAATAATAATATAATAATAATAATAACAACAACAATAATAATGCTCAAAATATAATACATGGATACTAAAAACAAAATATGATATATAATTGATAGTGGCTTCTACACAGGGAATATTGTCATGCTACAGAGTTAATCATTCCAGAGTGTCAAGTAAAAGAGTATTTTATTCATCGTCATTCAGCAATGGAAAAGAAAAATAGAGAAACCCAAAGCCTTTCATTTCTTTACAAGTTTAGCACATTTTTATCAGGTATACATCTTAGTTCAACAGGTCTTATTTTAATTATGGCCACCAACAAAAGCTGGCAATTTATGTGCCCTGGATATTTGCCAGAGCACAGATAAAATATCCAAAACGCACAAACAAGAAGATTCTTATTTACATATTTTTATTTGATGACATTAAAAGAAAATCAATCATAGTTTACCTTCTGTTTTACTTATATTTATGATGTATTTTTTGTGATTTCATCACTATTTGATTCACTATCCTCTCCTTTATGCTCACTGCAAAGGATAAAACTCTCCAAGGCCACGGGTTGAAAGTTAAACATGGTACTAATATTAATAAGTTGACTTTAACTTGAAATGGAGTTGTGGACACCTCAATATTAATAGTGCTACTAATGCATTAAATGTTTTATAATGTCACATTATACACTAATAGTGGTGTTTTATAAGGAAAAAAAAAAAACAACTTTGATTCATGACGTTATAGAGACAGTGCAGGCAAGCCTATGTGGTGATTAAACACCTGATGAACGCTATTTAATTCCTAGAAGTTTGATTGACCACAAACCTTGTGGTCTCTATTAACTCCTAAATTTATTATATATATTTCCAACATTTAAAACCAGTTTCTATCCTTCCATTAATGCCATGTTGCTATTTGAGTCTCAGGCAAATCTGTCAATGCTAGCAATGCCAGGACTCCTGAAATGACAAAGACAACATGAAAACAGGCTCAAATTTTTTATAGGGCAAATTACTTTCAAGTCTTACAGTTTTAGTGAAAACAGGGTAATTTTTAAAACCAACACTATATTTCAAGTGATGTATGCTTTTACTTGAAAAATTAGAGTAAAAAAAAAAGTTATATTCGAGCACAGAACAAAATCTCAAGAACTAGGTTTTAGAAGCTAAGAGACTAAAGCTGAACCTCACTAAAACCTCACGGACTTAAAATAATTTTACCCAAGTTTTACAGCACAGGTGAACAATAGGCTTAATTCAAACTCATTTTAATGAATATTGACCACGTAACTTGTTAAATATGCCAACCATTTAGTCATGTAATATCAATATTCCATCTATCTAATACTAATAATAATCTTTTCTGAGAAACGCTACAAAACAAGATATTGAAAAATTTTAACACTTTAATCGCAATCTGGATAACAGAAACTGGTAAAATTTAACTTCCAAAAGCTAATAATAAGATTTCTACATGATGAGAGACTTCCACAGAAATTTTGCAGGTAGGAAAGACCACTGAGTTAAAGTTTTTATATATATATACTTTTTGGACTATTAATAACCTGACTCGTAAATGAAGAGCTGGAGCTGAAAGATCATAATCTAGGAAGGCAAACTCTTATCGGAGTAAATATTTCTTCCTTATATTGAGAATCATCAAAATCATACCAATCTACGGAACAAGTAAGTCCATGTAAGATAATGCATTGCATCCTCTTTGTGGCAAATTGTGCCAGTCACTATCTCTGCATTGATGTGTTCGTGCAATTGCTCCCTCAGACTACTCTCAACTGGAAACGGTTCGTACAAAAACTGAAATTAAAGAACATCAGAGTTAAGCCCAGCTTCCAAAAAGAGTATAATTAAAATTACCATAAAACACATACAAATTACTAATGGTACTCTTAACCTTTTTATAGAAGCTCTTTTTGGGTTCATGAACAAGAATAACAGCTTTGCCATGTTGATCATACTGTGGACGGCCAGCACGACCCATCATTTGCAAGATATCTGTGATTGGAAAATCTACATATCTCTTTGCTTTTCCATCATAATATTCTGTTCCCTGGAAAAGAGATGCACATTTTTTGAAATAAACATCCATAGTTTGCAAAGAAGGAACTTTCCCTGGAGAGTATATAGATATAGATATCTGAATTTGATAATTTAAAAGGCATTCAGGGAATCACAATAAACTGATTAGCAGTCAGAGGTTTATTATTTTGTCATATTTCTTCTCATCCTTTTCTTTTTCTTTTCCTATGACTTTCCATAAAACTACTTTTTACAGTTTGAGTTTGGATGTTGGATGCCAGCATCTTTTTGAAGTTTACACAATACACTACAGAGGGCAAAATGCCTCAACTTTGCTTTTGAACATGGCACACCATTAACAATCAAGCTTATAAAGATTTCTACACCATCACATGATCGATTCAGAAACCAAACAGAACAACAAACTCCACAAGTATTATTTCAGGTTTACATAATGAATGAGGCATGTATGGAAGTATTAATTTCAAGCCACTTAACAACTACTGGTAGAGTTGTGGTGTCTGGTGAAGAGCAAAACGAGCTTGAAATGTTAATGACCCCGAAGCATAAGAAATATTATGACAGATAAATCAAAGGCCAGATAAAATCTTGCCAAATTTACATTTGTGCCAGCATGAGTAATCCAAGTACAGTAATGGTGCAGAGCACGAAAATGGTAAAAAAATCTTCACAAACTAGTGGTGAAGTTCCAATGAAATCTGTAATAATATAACATAAGAGTATATATGCATATTTATGTCTCACCTTGATAATAACTAGATGGGCTGGAAGATTTACACCCCATGCCAGTGTACTAGTACATACCAATACCTGTGAATCAATAGTCTCATTTTCTGTTTGGAGTATGTGCTTACTGGGTATGGAAAAAAAATAGATCATTCAGGTGATAGAAACCTGGATCTTGTTATTTGCAAAAAGTTCCTCAACCAGAGATCTATCTCTTTCATTCAGACCTGCATGGTGCAGCCCAATCCCAAACTGTAAGGTGTGCCTGAGGTTCTGATCAGTGACCTGAGAGAGAACCATCTGCAGCACTTCTTCTGTCATACTGAGGAACTGCCTAGGATGTTCATCTGAAGCTGCAAACTACATAACATAAAAACACAAAGTTTAAAATGTATTGTAATAGGACTACTCAACATGCCATGATGTGATGATGCACTTCACCTGAATAAGGTCAAGAGCAGTGAGCCTTGTCTGGCGACGAGATGAAACAAATATGATAACTGGTTTTGTCGGTGAATGGGTGCATATTGCAGCATAGGCAGGTTTATTCATGCTATTCATCCTTGGGCAGTAATACTTTCCAGGATATCCCTGTCCATAAAAAGCAACTACTTGTCAAATGCAAAATCACTTCCATATCAACAAAAAGATCTACATAAGGTTGAACAATAATTTCTACAATTACAAGTCTTATGGACCAAATGTTAGTACGTACATTTTAGGTAATCTCAGCAAAAACATCCTGATCTAAGAAGTGCAACGAAAGCAACACCAATTTTTCAGATATGTAATATATACACAAAGACCAACTCTAAAACACAGGGTGTACAAAGTGGGCAGCAACAAAAAGAAAAATACAAAGAACAATAAATAAGCAGGCAAAGGTCCAATACCTAAACCTAATGCATCTACCAGAAAAAATAACTCTGGCATAGAAGATTATTAAACCTTATATTGATCTCCAACACCGAGTGGCTACAATACATCTCAGCCAACAATCTAAACTTTACAGCATACCAGGTTGTGTGCTTGCCCACATAATATGATTGTTGCCTCTTCCTGACACCCCTTCCAACTTTTAACACAGCATTTTGTCTGTAAACTGTGGTTTTGCTTCCAATAGGATGTGCCTAAAACAATGTGTGAAAAGTTGAGGAAGAGGCAACAATCTTGTTATGTGGAGAAGCACACCACCTGATATGCTGTATAGTTTAGATTGTTGGCTAAGATGTACTCTAGAGCCACATGGGGTTGGAGATCAATATAAGATTTTATGATTTCCTATTGAAGCAACACTACAGTTTATGGACAAAAATTAGGGCTACAGTTCCTATATCAAGCATCACAACCAATTCATTACAAAACTGACTAAGATAATCAAAAGCTTTGATGACAAAATATTTTTAGCTACCATACAATCGAAAGATGACTGAAGATTGAAAAGGCCCATTTCTTGCATAATCTTCTCTTTCTAATGAAACACTCTTCTTTAAACAAAAGAGAAAAGAAAAGGACATTATTTCAGTTGCAAGATAAATTTCCATGAAAAATACAGCATCTACTTGCCTGGATATGCACTTCAAGAGGCACAGGTCTCACACTTGGCTTGAAATTGAAGAGCCCGATTTCACCAACACCCAACCAATCAGCCAAATCACTAAATAAATAAAGATCATAAGACAAGAATTACAATAAAAAAAAGTTGTCATTAGCATCTTAAATGCACCAAAACCATGGAAGAAAAGGCTACTAAAGCACTGACGATTAGCATTTGTGGAATAGACATCATAGTAGCAATAGAGCAATACAGCTATGTGGTCTTTTTTTCTTTGGAAAACTCAACTAATGACATAATCAATGTGATACAGCTGAGTACACAAGTATCAGAAATTTTAGTAACAAAAAAAAAATAGCAAAACTTTAATGCAGGAACTTCTCAAACTAGTTCCTTCCTATTCCGAAAGTAGATTGATTTGACTAGCATAATGTTTTCATAACCATCCTCAATTCACTTTCAAAACAATAATATAAGATTATGTAAAACTCCTCTTATCCCCTTTCCTCCTGTATATGGCATTGTAAATCTTACTTTTTTCTTATTCTCAGTTAACTTCAATTGCAATTGTAACATGGAAGACACGTTTGCATTGTGAGTTTAGTCTATTTTTCTGTCAAAAAGGAAAAAAGAAATTGTCTATCCATGAGCAATGCACATGAGAAATGTTTTTTGAAATTATATTACATAAAATATTATGCTATAGTAGTTTAAATTTATTTCATCTTTAGTCCTAAAGAAATGAAATTTTATATTAAATTAGGAAACAATAGGATGGACTTTTGGTCAAATTACATATACTTGTACTTCTTAAAAGAGGCGATATTAATAGCATGGAACTCAAATCAGTTAAGCCTCAACACTAAACTATTCTATAAATTGTATAAGCAGGACTACACATCTCTTGATGTCAAATGGTCAATTTCTCATGCCGTTTGGCCTCATTTTTTTTAATGTTATTGAAGAATTAAATTTAAAAGATAGATTACAAATAAAAGAGTAAAAGCAATTACAGATGAAAGGACATTGGCAGAAGTAGAGATGATAATAAATAAATAATAAGTACAAGATTAAAACATATTAAAAAGATTAAAAACCTTAAGAAAATTTCAGAATTGACAACATTTGATGCAGAAAATAATTAGAAGAAAAACTTGAGATATTAGAAACCATGTAAGATGAAGGAATAACCACGCAGACACATGAAGAGTGGAGAAAGAGTATTCATTTTAATTTGGTACTGCATGAATAATATTTGGCATTAGTAATATCCATTGGCATAACTGGTGAATTTCATCACATTTCAATATCAATTCTAATGAACATATTAACAAATTCTTTGAAGATTTTGAGAAAAGGAGGTAAAGGATTATGAAAGGGTATCATTGTTGAGGTTTAATGAATTGATGAAAAAAGACAGGATATTAGTGGGAAAGTAAGATATTTAAACATCAACCCAACATTTTGGACCATTAACAGTAAACAAAAATAGTTGTCTTTATTATAAGACCTCATGCATCTATCAAAGAATAAATCATTGGCAACAATTGGTAAGACTTGGGTGCTTGAGATTGAATCAGATGCACACACCTTGCATTTGCCAAAGCAGTTGAAAGACCTACAAAACGCACCGCGCGCTCTGTTTGTGATGATATGTATCTCATCCTAGAAACAATAACCTGGAAGCAAAAAGTTCAATGTTGTCAAAGGAACAGCAAACAATTTATAGACCAATGAAATAAAATGTAATATCGAGTTGGCTCTAAGCATTTAAACAATTCAATGCCAAGACCTCTTTTTTCAATACTCCCCTCAACTAACCGAATAAATTAACAAATTTTGGCAAAAACACTTCACTTTGAAACCACTTCGAAAGCTGTCACACCAAGGAATTGTCAAAACAACTCAGTTGATCATCAATGGCCTTCTGATTAGAATGCACGCCCATGATAAGATTAAAGTACAATCATGAGAAAAAGAAGTTGCCTAAATCTATCATCCCCTATAAAATTCTGTTGGAACTCGAACCCAAACCCAAACTATCTGCTATCAGTTTGAGCCACCGCTTAACATATGAATTAATCGCAAGTAAAAGAAGAATTAGAACAATTTTTTGAAAAAGTAGTAACTTGACAGAAAACAGGGACAAGTGCAAAAATAAAATAAAATGCTACATAAAACATATGAATAAAATCCAAAAAAAAAAAATTAATCTCGTTCATCAATAGATAACCCTGAAATAATAAATGAGAAGACAAATTCTGAGGTTCTATTACAATAAATGCTCAGGAACAAGAAACAGAAATTTGCCATTAATACCTCAAGGATAGGTCCACGATCAGCTCCCAGTAAATGAATCTCATCTAAGATCACAAGTCCAACCTATCAATGAAATTGAAGCAAATGTCTAATGAGGTTAATAATAATTGAATGAGAAACAACAATTTCATTCAAAAGTAGCAGCCAAATATAACAGAAATGCACCTTCGTTACATAGCTTCTACTATGCCAATTACGACTGATGCCATCCCACTTCTCAGGAGTGGATATAATGATATCAGCTGACAAGAGAGCCATCAAATCAGGAGTATAATCTCCAGTCATTTCAACCTGATGAAAAACATAATCTTAATTCCATAAGCATAGTTAATGTCTAGCAGACACTCACACGCACACAAATAAACAAACACTTGCAGTTACTAGCTTACATGTATACTTGTTTTAAAATAAGACTTGATCACAAAACAAATAAAATATTATATTATTGTTGTTGTAAAATAGAAAATTTTATATTAGGTTTTCTATAAATTTGATAGTATTAGTTAACACCTATAAATTAGAAGTCACTCCTAATTAGGAAATATGATTTGATTTGGCTCCTGATTTCATGTCTTGTATTATTCTTTAAATAGGAACCTTGTACAAACTATTTTGATTCAAGTCAATATAATGATTTCCAGAGTAATTTGTTTTCATAATATCAGAGCAAGGATTTGATCACCCACTATCTTGTTGTTCATCAAATGGTATTCCTAGTGTTTCCTTGGCTCAAATAGATAGTCATCCTTGTGCCTTATCTTCTTGTTCAAATTTTGCTTCTTAGATCATTGATTCAGGTGTATCCGATTATATGACTAGTCATTCCCCCATCCTAATGAGAAAATAAAAATTACAAATGGTAGTTTCTCACCTATTGCAAGAAAAGGGTTAATAACAATTTCTAAGAGTATAAATCTTAAATGTGTCTTCCATGTTCTTAAACTTGCTTGCAATCTTATGTGCATGAGTAAATTAACCAAAGATTGTCACCATCGTGTTATTTTTTTTTATTCTATCTGTATATTTTACGACCGGAGCTCGGAGAAGATGATTGATAGGGCTAGGATGAATGATAGGCTTCACTACCTTAATGACAACTTCTTCGGCAATAAAAAAAAAAAATTGGAGGCTTTAGTAGTATAAGTTCAATGTCTGGTAGTGAACAAATAATGCTTTGACATTTTAGACTTGGACATCCTAGTCTTCTCTATCTTAAACATTTATTTTTTGAGTTTTTTTAAAATTTGAATTGTTTATCTTTTCAATGTGAAAGTTGTCATTTATCAAAAAGTTATCGTGCTACATATCCTTCAAGATCCTATCGTGCTTCAAAACCATTTTATTTAATTCATAGTCATGGGGTCCTTCAAAGATCACTACTGTATCTTAAAAAAATGGTTTTACATTCATAGATGATCACACAATATTATGTTCAGTGTAAAACTATCTTTTCATGCTACATGAACACAATTTGATTTGCGAATAAGAGTTTTTTGTTGCATACTCTTTGTTCACATACAAACAAATTCCAATCTAAACTTAATCCTAGAATTAAAAAATGTGTTTTCATTGGATATGCCCCAAACAAAAGAGGGTACAAATGTTACACTTTGACTACTTGATCAGCTAGCAGGCCATGGAAGATATCTTTAAGCTAGCTTGAAAGGGAGTGTTGTAAAATAGAAAATTCTATATTAGGTTGTCTATAAATTTGGTAGTATTAGTCAACTCCTATAAATTAAGGATATATGATTTGATTTAATTTCTGATTTCTATTCTCCTTTAAATAGAAACCTTTTACAGACTATTTTGATTCACATCTCCAGAAAATACTGTCTTTAATTTCTTTAAAATTTATTTTGAAGAAAATAAAATTTTAATATTTTAAATAACTTAATAGTATCAATACACCATTAGGTCACTTATAATTACATGTTATAGAGATCATTTAGGAAAATATTTGAGTTTGTGCATAGTATTAGTATATTAACATGTCTCTTGTTAAGTCACCTACGCTAAGGATATTTTTTCCAAGGACAAATTATTTTGAATATAATAGCGAGTGAAGAATTTTTGTGGCTTCATGCTTTGATATATAGTATATTTATAAAGCAAGTGAATAAATGTTCTCACCATCTGTTTCCCAAGCTGAGAGACAAGATGCTTTCTCCAATCATTCATTCTTTCTCGAACAATAGCCTTCAGAGGTGCTATGTAAATAACCTGCATTTAGAGAAATAACTAAACATACTGCATTCCAGGGTAAAAAAACACTTAAAAAATCTTCCAAATAATGGATCAATTGGTATAACAAGAAACCTATTGTTATTTTCAGAGCATAATTAAATCCAACAAGGACCTTATTCTCCTGTTCTTTAACAAAATATTGGTCATAGTGGTTTGCGCTTCCAGAACATACCAAAAAGCAACGCACATTTAGCTGGAAACAGCCCTTGTCCTCTTAGTTTTGCATTTTTCTCAATAACTTATGTTTGCACATAATGTCTTTTGCATTGCAAAAATTGTGAAAAATAGTACCTTCATGTCAGGCTGTGTACTAAAGAGGCGAAGCATAGCAAGTTCAGCAGCTATTGTTTTCCCACTTCCAGTGGGAGCTCCTAACAGAACATTATTGTCAGAGTGATACAGAATATGAAAGATCTGCAACTCACAAACAAAAGCATCAAATCACAACTGCAGAATACTTTTCATAAGGTCAAAAGTGATGAACAGTTTAAAATAGCTAAAACCATGAAATAAACCAACAAAAATTATATATAATGGACTACACCTGCGTTTGTATAGGATTGAAATGAGAAAAGCTGTACAAGGCTTCATAAGTGTTGTTCCCAAGTGAAGTTACAGGAAGCGGTTTCAAATCTAGAAGTTCTGTATGTGAAGTACGAGCCTGGACAGACAGAATTTGGTAAGAGAAGAAAATTGCCATAAAGAAATGTTCAAACGATCATCTAATGTACAATGAGTACCTCTGGTAGCGCGAGATTATGGAAAGATATAGTGTAGAAAGATTCAGCATGCAACCAAGAATCAGAAACAGCACGAATGTAATATTGTGGGGGATGTGGTTCAAAAATTGGCACAGTGAAGGATAGCTTGTGAGGTTCCCCACGAATCATCCGCTTTGTCAGAGTTAAAAGCTCAGAATGATAGATGTGGTCATTCTCAGAATCCTGTTTGAATAGTTAATTAGGCCTCAGTTACATATGAAAAAAACTGTGCATCTCATTAGAGACAATGTCAAAGTTGCACTCATTAGAAACAATGTCAAAGTTAAAAAAGACTAGTCAAATCATGACCTCTCAACACAGGAAATTGCAATGCATACCCAGTAAAGGAGAACTTCTGTAAGTCCAAAATTTAAATCAATCATCATGTGATAGTGCAGTCGTGAGCTCAATAAGTGAGTATAACAAGCCTGTTTACCAACATTTTCTACACCCAATCTTGCAATTACAAGAGAGTAAAACGCACCAAGTAATATTTCTCTATGGAGAAATTACCGATAGAATTTTAATTTTTAAAAAAATTGATTAGAAACTAAGTTGCCAAATAAATATTTGAGATGGCATAGTTACTGAAATTTAGAGTTAAAAGGTTTTACACTTCCAGTTCAAAATGCATATTAGTAGACAAGAATTTATCCTTAAAGCCCCTTCCAGTTTTAGAGTGAAGCAAATCATCAAAATTTTATCCTCTAACTACATAGGAATCACATTGGGAGATATACAACAACACCTCAACAAGAATCCACCAACGTTGAGCAGCACCATGGAAACGATCTTTCCATATGAATTCTGGAATTATGAGCAAATCCAGCTGCATATTGAAATTAAGCATCATAATGATGTATCCATATTGATAGAATGGAATCTATAATCCTGGAGATATATGGAAGCAATTGACTATAATTACCTTCAATACTGTTCTGGTGATTGGACTAACAGTTGCTGATAACTGGATCCTTGGGAAGTATCCCAAATATTGCTTAACCAACTTCCAGTGTTCACCAATCCCCAAAAAATAACAAAATAATAATAAATTATATAATTAAAGTCAGTATTATTTCTGCCAACACAAAACAATATAGAACATCACTCCATACAAAAAGATTACCCTTCCTCCAGGAGCATAACGAATAAGTGTTCCGATATCCTTTTCTTCCATCTCTTGCAGATGATCTAAGTCAGATCCTCGTTCTTCTAGCTTCCGCAATATCTGGACCAGGTACAAAGTGATGTCAAACAACGGTCACCACAGGTGCATTTTGGGGATAAAAAACGTAAATCAAAGTTCAGTAGGCAAACTTCTGCTGAAAGATCCTTGTCAAATTGTCTAAGTGGATGTTGATGAGGCCAGATTTGGCGATCTACAGCCTTGCAGTATTCCAACATGAATAAAGACATCTCACTCCAGCCTCTGCGCAAACAAATCTCAAACAATGCCCGCATGATACGGGCCAAGCTTGCACTGATATACGAAGCATCAGAAACCAGTGAAAAGGTATCAATCGAGCCACGAGATATGTACAACTGCAAGTTGACATAAACAAAACAAGAGTCAGATAGAATAGTTTCTTAAACTATGGTAGGGACAATTAATTACACAAGAAAAGCTAAAAACCTGAATAAGAATTGAAATTTTCCCATGCTTGTTTGAAGGACCACCCCTAACTTCTAAAGGGCATGATGAACGCAACAACATCTCCAGCTCATTTTGCTCCTCTTCTCGAACAACAATATTCTCAAATTCAGAAGAATGGGCAACCATGTCAATAACCTACCACAGGAGCAAAGCAACATAAAGGTTGTTAAATAAGATGATGGAAAGGAAAAGGCAAATAGTAATTAGAGATCAGAGATTAGAGAGATGGTATCACAGTCCAGTGCAACTGAAAATACTGACTTAACATATAATCACTAAATAACTCATTACTAGGAAACCTTGTGCACCAAAAATTCTGACAGCTTTTTTTCACAAAACTCAAGAGAAAATAAAAAAGAACCATAACATTTTGTAAACTGATGTTACACATAGTGAAACCATGGATAGTAAAAAATAACCTCGCTATCATTCATGTGGCGCCTCAATAATTCATTGTAAGTTTCAACGCTAGAATATTGTATATAAAAGTGGCTTGCAATGCGACCAAGCTCTGTGCAGTAAAAATTGCCACTTTTCTCATCAAACCGCATCATTTTAGCTTTGTCAAGTGCACGTGCAGCATCTGTTACAAGAGCTCTCTGCTTTAAACTCAACGAAGGGTCTTCAATGACCTAAAAGCACATAAAGATTCTTCACATAAGCGTCATGTGGAAAACAAAGTATAACAAGGACATCTTTTAGATTCAAGACCATTCAAGTTCATGCTCTATCAAGGACATGGAAGTAAAACAAACAAATAAACTTACATGCATGCATGAGTCCATGCATACATTAATGCAAAAGTTCAGTTTGAGCAAAGTCTCGGAGTAGACAAGAGAATCAAATCATGAGGTTACAGTAGTGATTGAACATTAGGGAACTATCACAAGCAAATTCATAATATTTGTGGCTATCATGAGTGTGAATATTAGCAATTTCTAGCAATATTGTCTTTAATGCCAAATTTCTCAATCATTTCAGTAGAAAGGGATGATGCTTATGCTC
This sequence comes from Populus trichocarpa, assembly GCF_000002775.5. Lineage (NCBI taxonomy): Eukaryota > Viridiplantae > Streptophyta > Magnoliopsida > Malpighiales > Salicaceae > Populus > Populus trichocarpa. The sequence goes on along the minus strand of NC_037299.2, from coordinate 7,862,473 downwards.
TCAACCTAATTAAGAAGGATCATAATTTCAAACAATTGTAACAAGTATTACAGTGTTTTTGGTACCACATAAACTTGAAGATCCAAACAATATTTTGTAAAAGCATTGAGAATTTAACCTTATATCTTCAAATCAAGAGATGAATCTTGATTTTTTAATCAAAATGTGCATGACTGTGGTTTGAAGTGCAATTCAATCTTATGCAAGATCTTCAATTACAGCACCTAACTACTAAGTTTTACAAGCAATAAAAGAAATGATAGGTTAGGAAATGGAAAATTGGCTTTAGGTGGCTATTGTGGTGTCTTTAGCTTACAGTTATGGTTTGGGCGAGTAACAACAATGAACTAAGGATCAAGTAAGCTAAAAGGGAGAAAACAAACCTAGCATCACCCTAGGGCTCCTACAAATCTGAAGTGGGGAAAGTTCTTCAATATTCTTGGCATAATAATGTTTATTGCATTATTTTATTAATGGTTAAGATTTTTAGGTTTTGAGGGGTTTAAGAAGAGTTCAAAATGCAGTTTGGTAAATCAAGCATAACTTTTAATCCGACCATTGGATCGAGCTAAAATTTTAATAGAAAATTCTGAAGGATCTTTTTCCTATTGTGTTAAAATTTCAAAATGATCAGAGATCAGAAAAGCATTCAAATAAGGCTTGGAATTTACTATGCAGGATTGTCTTTATTTACTTTGTTGTAATTGGATTCTTTTTTTCTAATTTTAATTTAATTATTATTTTACTATTTAGAAATCTTAATACTAGATGGATTCTATTAGTTAGGTAAGTTTTAATTAGTATTTATTTTTTATAAAGAATTTTAGTTTTAACTAGGAATCCTTTCATATAAAGGATTTTAGGTCTAATTAATATAAATAGAAATATTTAGTTTATTTTGAGATTCAAACTATTCAGATTTCTAATAAAATACTAGAGTTTTCTCTAGATTTCTTTACAGCTTAGGTCAGTAACATTGAAAACTGTAACTTTTATCCACATTATACGCCACGTTTATCCACGTTATACGCCACGTCAAAATCACTCCTAAGAATTCTAAGACATCACACCTAAGATAAGATGCATCACACATCTAAACGGCTGAAATCTTAATTTAGTTTCACTAAAAACCATCCTCTCAAGTGGGATTACAAAAAATATAATTTGGCTACTAAAGTGGTGCCTATGAAGGTGCACAATAGCAAGTGCTAGTTGGCAGGTCACTTCCATAATGCTAAAGAAGTTGACTAATCTACTTCCTAAAATTATAAGATTACCCCTAACAAAACAAAAATTACAAAGCTGCCCCTGGCAATTAAAACACCCAAAATATGTTGTGTTATCTATTAAAGAGTCTAGATTAGCTCCAATTAGGATGAAGGCAAATCGAAAAACTTGTAGGATTCGATTTCCCTCTTGTTCTATAAACTTTCTAGATGTTATTTGCACCATCTATCCCTATCTTGAGAAAACTTGACTCTAGAGAGTTAAATGACTTGTATCGTCCATAAAATCATGGTCTAGGCATTGAAACTCCACATCAGAAATCAAGTAGATTCAAATAATAGTTTGTTCTTCCATTTCACCAAATATTTTTTGTCGTAACATATACGAGTTGAAACAATACTATTGTCCACAATGTGTTCAATTTCTTCTTGAATTATGGGAACTGGGGTTGGAGTGTTGGAGCATCTATGGAAGAAGTATCTATATGTCCTAGGTAAAGAGTGAGGTCTTCAATGTTGAAGATGTTACTCGTACCAATATCTTCAGGTAGGTCCAAAACAGAAGCATTAGAGCTAATCTTCTGTAAAATCTTATAAGGGCCCATATTCCTATATTGAAGTTTCTTGTATTTGCTAGTTGGAAAGCCTCCTAGCCAAATGTGCACCATAACTTGATCTCCAGCTTCAAATTTAGCATGTCGACAATGCAAATCCACTCGGTTATTGTACCCCTTATTGCTTGAAGCAATTTTTAAATGTACATCGGCATGTATGCCAAGAATATGCTCCGCAAATGAATTTTCTTCAGCACTAGTACCGGCTGAAACAGGTAATGGTACCAAGTCAATTGGCTTTCTTGGCTGTAAACCCAATACAACTTCAAATGTGCTACAGCCAAAGTGCGATTAATGAATCTATTGTATTTGAATTTTGCAATAGGTAGCATCAAGTCCCTCCCATATAGTTATTCTGTGACCTCAGTTTGTCCATCTAAAGAAGAATGGCAGCTAAGAATTTCAATTGTGTTTATACTAATTGCCATAAGGTTCTCCAAAAGTAGCTTGTAAACTTTTCATCTGGGACAACAGTTAGAGAAAGCCCATGAAGGTTGACCACTTCTTAGAAGAACAATTTTGCAACATGAACCGCATCAGTTCAGTTGTTTAAAGAATGTGTTTGTTTTTTTGGTTCAAACTGTTGTTCAAAGTGTTTTTCACCTGAAAAAACATCAAATTGATACTTTTTTTGGTGTTTTGATGTGCCAATATCAAAAAAAAATTAAAAAATATCAAAAACATTTAAAAAACATGAAATAATTTCATTTTAATACATTTTCAATTGAAAAGCATTTTGCACCGCTTTACCAAACACTCACTTGGAATAAGAGATGAAATGTGTCATTTTTTAGAAGTGATCGATGAGTACAAAATAAGAGTCATGCCTTTGAATTGTTCTTGGCAATCCAAGAACAAAGTCCATGCTTAGATCTTGCCAAAAGTTTATGTGAAATAGAAAAAGGCATGTAAAGACCAATATTCTTCTTACTTTTAGCCAATTGGCAAGTTTGGCATTGGATTGCCAGCTTGGCAGCATCATGCTTTAAGCTTGGTCCGCAAAACCTCTCTTCAACCATTGTTATTGTTTTTTTACTCCCAAAAAAAACTCTCTATTGTTCTCAAACATAAATATGCTAGATTGGTGGCACGCACTACATCCCAGGTCAGGCAAATGTTTTCTCAACATAAAAAAAATAATGCCCCGGCGACGCTAGTATTTTTAAAGAAGCAAGAAAAATCCAAGACTCGGCCATTAACTTGATTGGATTCCATAAATTCAGTTAATTTAATAACATAATTATAAAAAAAAAGGCAACGACAGCAAATAAACCGAAATTAAAAAAAAAAATATCAACTCAAAAAAATAACACTTGACAATATTACAAAAATATATCCTCAATACTTTTAAATAGTCCCTCGATGATCACATTTGATAAAGAAGCAAAAATTAAAAGAAAAGATGATTACAAAATAGACATTAACCTTCGAGTTGAATGAATGTTAGAGGAAAAAATTTATAAAAAGATCAAATTAAAAAAAGGACAAAAAAAACAGATCCAAGTCCATGCAAGTCAGGCTACCAAATTCGTGACATGGTCGTGAGACCTGGATATCCCGATAAAAAACAAATTGAATAAAATTATGAAACTTAATTCTCAAACAATCCAATGTTGAACGGCAAAATTGGAATAAAAAATCAATTTTAGGAAAAAAGCAATGAAAAAAATACTTGAATCAACCCGAATTAACCAGCAAAACTCATGACCTAAGAAAGGAGATTAGTATAATCCCATATAAAGAAAACTGAAAAAAATTACAAAGCTCAATCCTCAACCATCCAAATGTTGAATGATGAAATTTAAAAAAAAATGTCAACTTTAAAAAATGAGCTAAAAAGGACCGAAATCAATTTGGGCTAATCATTGAAACCCGTGACCCAATCATAAGGTCATGACTAACTCCATAGAGGTCCAACCCAAAAAAATCACGAAGCTAAATTCTCAATCAACTGGAAAAAAAAATCAAAAAATAATCTAAAAAACAAATATCAATTAAAAAATAACCAAATTTGATAAAATAAAAAGAAACCAAATGTTAAGAGATGAAATTGAAAAAAAAGCAATTAAAGATTAAAAAAAAAAAAAGCAATCAAAAGAATAAATATTAAATTTGGTATAAAAAATAAATAAAACCAAATGCTGCAAGCTGAAATTGAAAAAAAAATCAATCAAAAAAAGAATTCAAAAGAAAACAAATAACAATAAAAATAATGAAGACCAAATTTAATACAAAAACAAAATGACAAGACTCCTTTTAATTTTGGCGACCTAACTCGAATCCCGAGAAGAGAGAGAAGAGGGAAAAGAAGAAACCAAGGTCGTCAAAGCCCCTCAACTGACACGCACTGAACAACCCGGGATAGCGCGGTGTGCCGCTTCCATACCACTACTAAAGCCAGCATTTGGCTGCCTATAGAATAGTAGTGAATTTATATACTTGTACATATAGTGAGACATGTCTCATCTATCCCACTGTCTCCATCTCTGTCTCTTTTTATCTCAAACGCTACCTTAACAAAATGTCCATCTTGGAGAGAGAAGTCTTTGCATTCCTGCTCGTGTCTCAGTATATATAGTGTTGAAATCCTTGCATCTAGAGTACTCATTCTTCAAATGCTCAAAGCCCACAACCTTCATTGCCATAATGGTAGCCAAAAATAACACTCAACTAAGAGCATCAACATTTTTATTTTCAGTTCTAGCCTTCTATTTGATTAAGAAGGTATAGGCTTGTAGAAATTCAACCCATTTTTCATGTCTTGGGTTCAATTTTCTTTGGTTATTGATGTACTCGAGAGCCTTATGGTCAAAATTGAGAACAAACTCCTTGTGAATGAGATAATATGACCAATAGGGTAACATTTGCACCATTGCATCAAATTTTGTCGTAGGTGGAGTATTTTTGTTTGACATTATATAGCTTTTCACTAAGTTTATTGAATGACCTTCTTGAGAAAGTACACCACCAATTCCATGGGAAGCATCACAAGAAACTTTAAATACTTTAGAGAAATCAAGCAGCTTTAAAACTGGAACCTTATCATTTTTGTTTTGACTTCTTCAAAGGTTTTTGAAGTTGTCTTTATCAAAACAAAGTTTCCTTTCTTCATGCAAACAGTTATTGGAGCCATTCTAGTGCTGAAATTTTGAACAAACCCTCATAAAATGTTGTTAGCCCATGAAAACTCCTCACCTAATGTAAAGTAGTAGGGATAGGATAGTCAAAAATAGCTTTAACCTCCTCTGGATTTGCTTCTTGACACAATGAAACCTAAAAATACAGCTCTCGGGAGCTCATGAAGGAGCCCTTCTTCATGTTGATAAAAATTTCTTGTTGTAAAACTTTCATGACTTTTTGGAGGTGGAAAAGGTGATCCGCTTTAGACTTGTTATAAACCAATATACCATCAAAGTAAACAACTAGAAATTTGCTAAGAAAAGGGTGAATTACCTTTGTCATCATTCATATGAAGGTGCTTGGTGCATTGCATGAGCTAAAAGGCATGACCAACCACTCATATAGGCCATCCTTTGTCTTAAATAGTGTTTTCCACTCATCCCAAGGGCTTACATATATATGACAATAACCGTTGTTAAGATCTAGCTTAGAAAATATGGTAGCTCCACTCATCATGTCATCAAGCCTTGGGATTGTCAAGCAGTATTTGATAGTTATCTTATTGATTGCATGACCATCCACACACATACATAAATTGACTTGGTGCCTTCATTTAGCTTGCTTGGCCCTCTTGATTTCAGTGCTCATATGATGAAGAGTGATTTTCCTTACCATTGCAATTGAAATGGTAAGTGTTCTCTCCTCCACAGTGAGACAGAGAACGATCATAAAGTCATTGGTGACCCAAGAGTATGTGTGTGACATTCATAGGAACTATAACACCAAATAGAATCCTTATACTAATCATAAGATTTAGAAACCAAACACTCGGTTACTAGTATAATGGTGTTATCAATCCATGCTACTTGATATGGTTGTGGATGGGGTTTTGTGGGAAGTTTTACTCTTCCCACAGTAGGGGCAGAAACAACATTCATACAACTTCCCCCATCAATGACAAGCTTGTGTAACTCTTTCCCTAACATTTGAAAAATTGCAGTTGTTCTCCAATCTTCCTTTCCATGTTTATGAGTAGCTAGTATACATCTCACTACCATAGTAAGAGAAGTATCTACATCCAAATCAGCTAAATCATCATCATTATACACCAAGTCTTCTCTATTTTCTTCTCCCTCAACATCTTGATTCAGTTCTTCATGCTCCCCTCCAATATGCAAGTTGGCTTTAGTGGAACATTGATATCCCATATGGCCCTTACCTCCACACTTGAAATAAGCGTCTTGATCATTGGGCTTCTTAGGTGCTTCTATCAATGGCCTCTTCCCTCTAGGATCATAAGGCTGATTAGAAGTTGTAGGATTTGTCCGAAAAGTTCTGCAATTATCTTTGACCCTTGGCATTATTGAATCCCTTGGTTAAGGCTGCAATTTCCTGGTAATTGGCACTTTCAAGTATTCTTCCATGTCTAGTGCCACTTGAAATGCATGTTATGCCATATAGTGGTTGTTGAAGTAGTTCTCTTCTCCAGTCAGCCCTTCAACCTTGTCAATGTGAGACGAGAATCTTCAATAATTTGACTCTGCGTCTTCAGTTCATCAAATTTCTGCATATACACTACAACTGAAATGCTGCCATGTTTTGAATTGACAAGTTGTTTGCAATTCTTGTCATGGAATCAGAAGGGAAGTACTTTTCTTGAAGTTTTGCCTTCATTTCTTGCCAAGTGCCAATTGGTGGCTGCCCTAGATATCACCTTCAATACCAGTCCACCACACTTTTGCTAAGCCTACTAACTTCATCTTAGCAAAGCTTAAACACGTCTCTCATCAGATATCTCATACCAATCAAAATACTCCTCAATTGCAAATAACCAATTAGAGAAGGTTGTAGTGTCAAGTCTACCATCAAAATCTGTAAAATTCAACTCTCACCCTTCTTTGTGATGTCTCCAGCCATATCTTGAGGCTCATAATGTCCCTTTCAAGAAACTCCCTAGCTCGATCCAAGAGGGGAACTTGGGGCCTTCGTATAAGTCTTTCTTCCCTCACTTCTGCCCTTGGAACTTGATTATCTAGCTAACCTTATATACAAAGTCTATGGAACTCTTATCTCCTTCAGATTTAATTTATTTATACCAGTAGCTCAAGATTCATAATTTGCTAAAAATTGTGGTGAATAAAAGATACACCAGTGCTTGAGTTTTGTTTTTGTCTGGGGTGCTGATATGCAAAAGAAACTCTTAGACGCAGGTAAAATAATTTATGTTAGTCTCATTGATGATTCAATTGGGAACTACAACTAAGGACTGGTGCGACCAATTTCAGGAACCCATTTAGCATATCAAGGGAATTAGGATTATTGTAGAAGCACAGAACTTATTAGGCCACAAAAGTCTATGATAGTAATTTGCTAGCATATCCAATATGCTTTCGCATGAGCCAGACCTGGTGATGTAGACAAGAAAACAAGCTGATTTCTTGTATTTCTGTGTGGTTAATGTAGACAAGGGAATATCTATAAATTCCAGATTAGGTGGAAATTTTCGGGGCCTAGGCTTTTATTTTATGTTTTCTTCTCTTATTAATCCTTAATTAAGTAGATTTTTATTGGGAATAATATGTAACACGATAGTAATTCTGAAAAAGATCTTATAAGAAGTCAAGCCAGTATGTTTCCTATTTAAGAGTCTAAGTTCTTGTTGGATTAGGAATCCAAACTACATAAAGCTTTAAGAGGTTGTTGAGTCTATAAATACCAATGCTTGTATGCTTTGTTTTCAGAAAAGGCTTTGATGAATAAGATTTCCAGCCATATGCTTTTGATTGTGTGATGCAATCTTCTCTTTGGTGTAAAACACTGTTCAAGCTTAACCCTATAATCAGTACCAGAACAGCCCATTAATATGTCCTGCATCCCCTGGGAGGTCTCATTGGTTATCCTAGAGGCAATAATGGGCCAATATCACAATTGTTCATTAAAAATTCTATTGAAGCCCAACTAGTGACCACCCTTAAAAGTGAGTTTGAGAAAGTACTCTCAAGACAATCAAGTTGCAACAAGGATACTTACTTCAATGGCAATGAAAATGCATCCTAAAATATCAACTAAATCGTTAAAGATAACCCAATTTCAACATGTTGAACCATGTGAACATTGTTTGTAGAGATCTGATAGTGCCAGTTGGGTAGATGTAGAACTTAATAAAATAGATGACATACCTCATCCCACCCGATACCATATGCCAGAGGATTCTGCCTCATCCTGATAAAAAGATATGTGTAACCAAGCCATGCACAAGCTTCCTTGACATTGGTAACAGTACCCAATGCCACCTCAGCATTTAAATTATCTTTTAAAGAGCTAATAAACTGCAAACACAAAGGAAAAATCACAACCAATATGTGAACCAGCCATTTAACTACATAGAATCAGTGCAAAAATGGAATATATTTCAATGCACAATCAGAATATAAGATATTTTAAGCAACCATCACCACACTGAAAACCATATAGCAAAACCCAACATAAACCATTTGCATTATCCTGCTAGACAGAACTTGTGAACTCAATGGATTTCCATCATGGCTTCAACAACAGATGGCCAGACCATCCAACTCTGCAGCAAATTAAGGATATAATATTTCCGTGCAAATTGCCAAATTATGAGGTTACCTTTTTTCCCGCATGCTTCATGCATACCTAGGATTTACCCAGCATATTGATTAAGAGGTTTAATTTATTTAGGTGGCTAAGTTTGCAACTAGAACCGTTTGTAATGATTGCAAATATAGTGGCTTTACTGTTAGTGTAACTATCATCTAGTATTAAATACCTAAACCATATTCATTAACAGAGTCACTACAATCTACTAGAAACTGAGATATGAAAATCTTCATCACAATTCAACAAATGTAATATCAGATCAAATAGCATAGATGCATACAGAACACAACTTCATTTTGCAGACAAGCTACACATAAAATCTTGTAACAGACATGGGAGAATAGACTCCAAACAAGTAAAACATAGTCCATATTTTGTATTAAGCTGTTCAATAATCTGTGTTGTTCCTTGCCATAAGTGAAAGTGAAAGAATCCAAACTTCAAACGAAAAGATGGTCTTCAGAGTTGACAAGGGAAGATGATACCCAAGTTACCTACTCCATAGTAACCCAACTCCAAATCATGTTTAGAAACTCTAGCACACCAATAATATGAGTCTAATATTATGCTTGGACATCCTGAAGTCAAACTATAAATAACTACCTGACTTTCTATAGGAAGTTGACATGTCAGCAACCTTAGATAGTATGCCAGTTTCTCATGGGACGTGATTATGATGCCTTCACCACTCTTGTCAAACTGAGGTCTCCCAGCCCTTCCAAAGATCTGTATACAATGAAATCATGAGAACTGTAAAAAGACAAGACCCCAATAATAAGCAATAAAGAAATTAGATACATTTCCTCCGAGTCTAACCTGCATAACATCAAGCATGCCTAGGTCACGCCACCCACCAGCCTTTGGATCATATAACTGGGTCCCCTGGAGAATAACATCAGAATGGTTAATAGAAAGAGGAATGCAAATGAAAACTATATCAAAGATTTATCTATGTAAAAACGCTATCTTATGCATTGTATTCCTGAAACTAGCCAGTATGAAGAACAACTTCAAGTGCATAGCACTGCAATCAATGCATTTTCTGTTATTAAACAATGTCACTTTGATATTTACTTTAATGAGCCGCATGTCGAATGAGATGTTGCATTAATATCAATTCAAAGGTTTTAGTTCACCTGGTTGAAATGAAATTTTACTTCCAAGTGTGATTTCTACTTTTTTTTAAGGAAAGGCTCACTTACTTTCTCTAACTAATAAGATACCAAATTGTCTTTTAAGTTAAGAATTTCAAATAAGCAGCAGGTATTTGGTATTGTGGTGCAGGGTGTTTTTCAAAAGTGCTTTTCAATTGAAAATATATTAAAATGATATTTTTTAAAAGCATTTTGACACTAACACATAAAAATCATTGAAAAACATCTAAAAAGCATCAATTTGATGCTTTATTAGGTGAAAAGCAATTTGAAAAGCACTTTGAAAAGCAAAAGCTAATACAATGCCAAACGGGTCGGTGACTTTACATACATTGAGATTGATTTCATTTTGTCTATGGTTGCAGCTATGGAAAACGGTTGCAGAAAGGATTGAATTTAGGCAACAGTAAAACCAATGAACATACATGGCCTGATAATGAGCACAAACCTTAATCACAACAGTGTGAGCAGGTAGATTTACACCCCATGCCAAAGTTGCTGTGCAAACAAGTACCTAGAACAGAAAATGATCTAATTTCAGCAAAGATGTTAGGCAAAATTTCAAAGCGCAAAGCAGAACTCTACCTTCAAAAGTCCACCAGAGAAAAGCCGTTCGGTTAGACCTCGGTCAGCTCTTAGCATCCCAGCATGATGAACACCAACCCCACTTCCAAAGAGTTCAACAAGATCTTTGTTTCTGGACTTCATGACTTCTTTCTGAAATGCATAAATTTGATAGCTATTAATGTCATAAACCTCACAAGCACCAAGAAAAAAAAACGAAATACATCAGTTCCCACCTTGAATAAGGCAAATTGTGGATGTTCATCATTTCTAAAGAGCTCTACATCTTCATTATTCCGTGCAAGTTCAACCTGTAAAATATATTGTTAACAACTATGACTATGCACCAATATTGGTCAAAACATACACATTCTCCATGTATATCTGTGGAGGCATAAGTTTCTGTTTCCATGACTTAATGAGTATTGAGTTTAGACATCGATACACATTGACACTCCACAAATCAAAGTGTTGCAAGACCTGTTCCTTAATTTCTCAGTCAAAGGATGACTGCATTATTAATGAGAAAGGATGTACATGAAACACTTCAAGTTAGGATATCCTCCCAACCAGGCAAGAAGAATATCAAACTGAAAATAAAATAGCACTCCAGTCTTGCTTGATGTTAGCAAGGTAACATCCCCAAAATCCTGAACCACAAAGATGCAAGAAACAGTATCCTGTCACGAGAAAATTGTCAAGGAAAAGTGATCCTTACAAAATTATAGCATTTATCTCCATTCAAACACATCATGTAACTGCCAAAATGGGATTGACTGTACAGCCTTGTAATTTTTCATACAGATACCCATGAAACAAACTGGCAACAAATTTAACATCCCACCCAGGATCACCCGAGTATCACCTTCAATACCAAATAGCCTACTTACATTTCCCACAAATTTGACAATGAAGAACCAGATGGCTTTGAGAATTTCCACTAAAACAGGATTACAAATATTAAAATGGAGGCCCAAGATTGACATCCTCAACTTATGAAGCCTCCTAACATGCAACAAGTCATTAGTGTTAATCTTACTAATAACCCCAGTCTAGATAAAAGGCTAAACTTTGGAGGCACGGTGGTTTTCCAAGAAGAATTAGAAATCAGAAATTAAGTAGGATGGGAAGGTTCTTCATAAAATTCAGATGAAATACATTGTCAACTTACATATCTATAATCCAATACAGACAGGATCATGCAAATTTTATCATAATATCATCATTCATTGGTTGTCATAATATTCTGTCTCATCCAAATGCTCAGTTGATAGTTCTGGTGTCTAATTGTGAGTCAGTCAGGATAGCTAACTCGCAAAACACCACCAACCCACCCAGCCACCCCCCACCCCACCCAAAAAAAGAAAGGGAAAGGAAAGAAAATAGTGTGTGCATGTAACTGACCGATAAAAAAAATCATAAAAGAGGATTATTCCTTAGTGGACCATCATTCACCAGCAGCAGAAGACAAATAGATATTAAGACACATGTAAATATCAGGAAAACATTAAAATACATGTAGATAACTGAGAAAAAAAATAACAAATGAAACTAGAAAACTGCAGAACCAGTAGTGTCAAAGAAGAAAGCCATCTAAACCAATCAATCTGATCTAGCAAGTAAATGTCAACAACACTTACAAGCAATATCTGTTATTAACAAACGTCACAAGTTAAAAAAAAAAAAAAATGTACCAGTTTCTCAGCCGTCTTTGCTGTATCCTTCCTGGAATGAACAAATACCATTGCTTGATGACCTTGCTTTAATGAATCAACAACCTGAAACAAAGAGTACCATTGCTCCAATTAATTTTCAGTGTAAAGATTGATAAACTTCCAAAGAGAATCCATCTACAAACAAATACCTTTTTATAACATATTTCATTCAGCAAGTCCTTGCGAGCTGCAAAGTTCTGCTCACTAATTCCAATATACTGTTGGGCAAGAGGCACTGGACGATAACTAGAATCAAAGAAGAAGAGACCTGTCTCTGGACTCACTCTGAGAAATTGAGCAACCTAGGAAAATTCACGATTAAAGATTTAAAGATTTGGATAATAGCTCTGAAATATATACAAGAAAGTTTCAACTATATTGTAGAGAAGACCTCCAGGTAATTGGGTAGAGTGGCTGAAAGTCCAACAATGCGTATCATTGTCTGTGTTGACTCCACCTGTCACCCAAAACAGGAAAAGGAGACGGAAAGAAATGACTGATCAGTTCTCCACCCACTCGTACAAGGGTTTATAATGATATGAAAGATTTGAAAGAATGTTAGTGGAGTAACATCAATAAGGAATTCTCTAGCACATACATACAGATATGAAAATTACATTCCAGCCATGACTAAAATAGTCTCAACATAAACAAAATCAAGGTACTAATGCATACAATTTGCAATACTGTGGTTAAAATAGGCAAAAGCTATCAAAGGGAAGAAAAAAAGACAGTGTATCATTTTACAGTGAAGCATTGCCAAATTACAAAGAATTTGATAGAAATAATCCCATAGATGAATATGATCACAGGGAAGTACTTTTCAAAATTACAGTGCAATGATGGTTCAAGAAAATTTCACCTGTCGCAGAGTCCTGGCAACTAGTGCCTCTATCACAGGGCCTCTATCATCATTCAAAAGATGTACTTCATCAATAATTAAGAGCTTCACCAGCATTGAGAGAGACATATCACTGCTCTTACGAGTGATGACATCCCATTTCTCGGGTGTTGTCACTATCATCTGATTCAGAGAAAGTCAAAGAGAGAAACCATTATAGAATGCATGCAGTTACTGCATAAAAGCACAAAACAATTCAAAGAAATAAAACCTGAGTCTCTTCAAGTTCACTCTTAGACAGTTGCATGTCCCCAGTAAGTTCTCTCACAGTCATGTTCAATGGAGATAAGCGATGGCTAAATGTTGATGTGACCTCTGCAGCTAACGCCTGAAAAGAAAAGGAAGATCCAAGAAGTTAATAACAAAACCAACACCCCCCCCCCCCCCCCCACACACACACCCTTCTTCACCCTAAACACACACACAGAAGTGGACAATATATGTCTTACAGGTGGGCTATACCTTCATAGGAGCAACATAAACTATCTTAAATTCATCTTTGTGCAAGTACCCATCCTTGAAGTGCTGTCCAATCTGAAGACATAAATAAATGAAGAAGAAGAAGAAGAGGCCAACTTACTAACCACATAAATTTCAAATATATATATCATCCTGTGCAGTATTTTAGACTACACTTCCAATTGTTTAAGAAAGATAAAAAATATCATATGTTGTACACCAAAAAAAAGAAACTTGATATCAACAATATCACTATAGGATAAACTTTTAAACAACCAGTAACTTATAGTTAGAGGAAAAAAAAACCAACCAAAAGAATAGAATCGTCCATGTGAATATGGTATTACTGATCAAAAAAAATAAGGTGATATATCTAAGAGGCATTAAAAGAAATTTCTCCCACTCATGTGGCACCATACAGCCCCTCTCTAGTAAACCATAAGCAGTCTGCCCAAAGTCTCAAACAAAAACACAAGACAGTATTAGCCCATTGATCAAATACCTCATGTAGAACAGAGATCATAGCTATGTTTGTTTTGCCAGCTCCTGTCGGTGCACAAACCTGCAAATACAAAGAAACTTCAGACATTCTAAAAGCAATCCTTCATGCAATGAATCCAAACATATGGTTGATCATGCTTTATAACAAGCAGTGAGTAAAAGCCATATATTGCTTTGCCATCAAGAACAACCTATCTCTTCAGCTGGATTTCCCCATTGACAACAAAAACCAATTCTGTCATAAACATCTAAAATCATTCAATTCATAGGTTCTTAGAAACCCATTAGAACTTCAAATTTTAGTTTCAGATTATCATTTATTCTCAAACTATTTGAACCATAACTGAAGCTCCAACTTTACTTTATCTCCCCAGTCTTACCCCCCCCCCCCCCCTCCCTCCCCCCTTTTCCAAAAAAAATCCCACCACTCATATTAAGCCATTACAGTTTGGCAATCCTCCATCTCTAGTTTATTCACCCAGATAGAAGAATGAAAATGACTATATTTTGAGACTGAAACTAAAAGTAGGAAAACTCTATGTGCTAGGGGTCCACAGACTTGAAATGAAATAAAATAAATGCATGGCTTTACATAACTGGCTGCCATAAAGAAAGGCTTTACAGATCAGCAATGCATAATTAACCTAGTTGCTAAAATGATTAAATGTTAACCACAGAACAGATTACTCACAAGTATATTCTCGTTAGTGTAATAGACGGTTTGAAATATCCAGCTCTGTATCCGGTTTAGAGATTTATAGCCATGAAAAGCAGCTTGAGCAAAGTCATCCAACTCCTTTATCTCAATCTAACAAATTATCAAGATGACAGAAACATTGTGAGAGACAAATCAATATCAATGAGCAGCATACTACTAGAGTAACAGCAACCTTCCTGGAACAAGCAATGCACAGAAAGAGAGAGATACAGAGAGCAACACAAGCAAATGAGAATTAAGCAGTAAGTGTTCCACAATGAATCACCATACCCACCCTAAAGAGAGACACCATTATCACAAACTGTCCTGTCACTAAACAACTTTATCCTGCAACCCCCAGAGTAACACACTACTTATCATTAATCTTCTACACAAGAAGTTGCACAGATTTCATTTAGCTACCATAAAAAGCTTCCAAGTCCTTGACAACTGCCCTCTCTTGCAGAAGGTCCCAGTTTTCCAACCTGCAAGTGCATAAAGCCTCTTCCAATGCGTCCATATTGTAGTCCTGAGTTCTTATCAAATGCAAACATCCAAAATCCAGAAAACATCTAAAGCATGGCGACAACACTTCTGGAGAGTGTTTCAGTTGTCATGTCATCAGTGATTACTTATATGTGACAAATCACCACCTTCCATCCTCTGGAAAAGTGTAGAAATCTAGGAGTTCAGAACAGTTAAACTTCTAAGAGTTTGAAAAGTGATGCCTGGTTTCTTCAAACAGTCTATCCTTGGGAAAAACAAGTGCATATTCTTAAAATCGAAGCAAGCACTGTTGTTGCAAATCAATGATTAAAACTTAGCATCACTTTTGCAAGAAAATTGGGAAAATGAAATGCAAACAATTTCTCTTGGCAGCTTGAAGCTCATACATTTTCCTCAGTATCAATACAGTTTGAGAATGGAAGGGGTATTCATAAATTGGTTCTTACAGCTATCAAATGGACCTAAATTAAGAGGCCAACATGAAGCTTGCCAGAAAAGAAATGGAATGATTCCTCTCATCATCAATACAAAAAACAAATGCTCTAAATGACAAAGTATCGTTCAGAACTTGTAACAATCATCTCAACATTTGTTTCTAGACATAATAATAAGCAAAGAGAATTACTTCAACTTTCTTATTTTGCCAGACAATGATAATCAACTGTATTTCTTTCTATTGTTATCTTTTTTCTTTCCTCTCTTCTGTGAAAAACACCTTTAGTTCCAATATCACCAACAGGACATACAGTTATCACTATCAAGGAAAACAGAAGCAAGAATGCACAGAATATCTTCACAATATATCATGAAAGAGATTAATCTACACCACAAGAAATTACCAGCTTTTCTCCAGGTTTCATTTCTGTGGTTGGTGTTGGGGGAATAATGACTTCCTCATACCCCTTGTAATGTTTCCTGACAGTACCTTGCGGAAGAGCAGTCACCGACAATGAATGGGGTCCTGGTCCAGACCCAATAAGATTGTCAAATGGGTTTTTCCTCTCACTTGCTTGAAGTAAAGATGAAAAACTTGCAACTGCCACATCACTCTCAACCCCATGTTCTGTTCCACGTCTATTTCGCTTTTCTTCCTTGCGCCGGAGTTTATCAATTTGCTTCGCAGATTCTGTTTGGATGGTAACCTAAAAGAAGAAGTTGATATGTCACTACTTGTAGAAAAATTAATGACATAATTATATAACTCTTTTTGTACCTGAGTACCATAACTAGGCATGCGTGATTGAGAGTTTGAGGCCGTTTTATCTGATTTAAGTAGAGACAATCCACGATGGATAGCATCAACAAGTTCCTTGCGATGCTGGGGAAAAAGTAATAGAAACTTTCAAATATAGCCCCAGAGAAATAAGTGATAGGTTTGTTTGACATTGAACCATCAAATAATCAAAAGAAAGAGACAGATAGGGAAATAATAATTTAAGAAACATAACATATGCATTATTTCCAATCAAGTTGTTCCAGCAATTTAGTGTGCATCTCTCACTGATAAACATACTAGAAACCCAGAAGAGTGATACCATACAAAATTACAGGTCGTGATAGATTAAAGATGAACCCAATAGGGAGTCACAATTCAGTGGAAGACATTGCATTGATTTCAGATGAAATTAATCTATAATAACCTTCTGTATAAACTTAGAACAGCAATGTTCTAACTTCTCAAGGAAGCATCATACATCATATATCAGCAAAGAGAAACATACAAGTCCATTGACCAGCGCTTCGAGTCGAACCAAGTTTTTTTGAAATGTTTAAAAAAAATCAAGATTGCAGGAAATTTTTAAGCTACATCATTAACCCCGCAACCTGGATGACCAATAACAATGTGGTATGGATTTTTAAAAAAAAAATATTCAAGAGGACAAAATAACTCTGTAAAAAGCAAATCGAAACCAATTAATCAAACAGAAACCAAAACAAAACATGTCATGAAGACAAATTCAAAATAAACCAACTGTGTAAAAAACTTTCAGTGTAGCATCTTTTTTTTCAAAAACAATTGAGCCTCCAACATATTTGATTGACCCATGCTTTGTAGCCTAACCTACCAAGCCCGCGATTCGGGTCTTGAAATCCATTGGGTTTAATAATTTATTTATTTATTAAGTTGATTTTTTTAACCTAAATATAGGATAAAAAAAAAAAGCTAAAGGATGAAACTGGAAAAAAACAAATTAAAAGAAAAAAATTACAAGATGACTTCTTTTAGGAAAAAAAAAGTACATGGTGACATATTAAAGCAACCTAGGTCAACTTAGGTTAACTTGCAACACCTGCGACCCGGGTCGTGACAATCATGTAAAAAACAATTTTAAACAATTAATCCCACAGAAAAAAAAAATTCAAACACATCACGAAGACAAATTCGAAATAAGCTAAATGCTTGAAAAAAAATTTCAATATGGCATATTATTTTTAAAAAAATATTGAGATGATAGATCAACTCAGACATTATGGCTTAACCAGTCAAACATGCAACTTGAGTGATGGACTTAATCGGGTTTAATTTTTTTTTCTTTAATTTTTTTTTACCTAAATATACAATAAAAAATAAATAAAACAAAAAAGCCAAAAAAAGAGCCTAGGCCTACCCCACGCGCCTAGGCCTAGTTTTATTTTTTTTAATCTTTATAAAGGGTGAGCTACAGGTTATTTGCCCCTTTTTTAAAATAAAAAAATAATCAGACGACATGTTGCTTATCTACATGGATTCTAACCACCACTACGGTGGTTGGAAAATCAGGGCAGAATATTTTGTGCCCTACAAACCCTTTTTCAACCCATTTTAATTAAAAAAACACCCTTATAATATCTAGGAGCCAATTTATCAACGTAAGAAACCCGAAAAACCGTCCAAAAACACAAAATCAAACCGTGTAAAATATTTCTTCCTTTCGATCTTCTTTTTTTTTTTTTTTTGCAATATTAAGGTTCTAATCAACCACTATCAAACTCCTCTCATTAAATGGAACTCGTTGAGACCAAAATCAACTATTTTGGTGGTCAAAATCGGTATCAACGATGATTTTCTCTCTCTACACCGAATTCTGATGACTTTCCCTCTCCTCTCATAAACTAGAGACTAAAAATGAGGAAAAAAAGTTTTTTTATGACAATTGAATTTCCAATAACTAAAGGGACCGATAATTTATTAACTAAAAAGTATGGGGACCAAATTGATCTTTTGATATGAAATTCAAAGTTGCCATCTATTTTCCCCGTTTTTTTTACTTTGATCTTCTATCTTTCAATTTCACCCTTTCTTAAAAAATAAAAAACAATTAGGTTTCAATTGGGCTCAAAAGGATGCAATGAAGGGAAAAAAGTTTGAGAACCAAAATAAAAATTTAGAGAAAGAGAATTGTTCTAATCCAAAGTGAAATGTGAGACCATGCAGTCAATCATGAACATGAACATGAACATGAACAGTAAAATGACAACACATTTTAGTTTATTTTTTAATTTTAATTTTAATTAATTTAATTTTTAATTGCAATTTGTAATTTCATGATTTACTGGATAGTAATGCGAAACTAGAGCAATAGTTAGCATACCAGTATGAGGTCTTGTACAATTTCGAAAGCACTATCCCCGACAAGATCCAATAAATCACCGGCTATCTAAAAGGGGGAAAGAAGTAAATAAGAATTAGGTTGCCATGCTAAAACCGACATCCATAGCTTACGAACATAATAACTATTAACTAGTACCTCCTCACCGGGCTTGTCTGAATCAAGTACACGGCATATAGCCATTGGAAGATCATCTTGGGAAAGCTGTGAAGTACTTTCTCCAACTATCTGGTCACATGCATCTCTTAACCAACTTAAATCGAAATTTCCACCATCAGTAGTAGAATGATTTTGTCCCGGGTCACCATGATCATACCATCCATCATGAAACATGGAAAGAGGAGCAGCACTTTCCTCACCCAACAGTTCACCATCCTCCAAACTAGTATCCACCAGAAACCTAGCTGGCGCTTGGAAAGCAAGGTCAGCACCAAACTCTAGATCATCCCCACTCCCATTGACATGACTTTCTACAATAAGTGCAGCTCCAGAGTTTCTTGGTTGCAAACCATAAAGCCTCTGTGATAGAGCGGCAACTTTCTGCAACCTCGCATCTGAAACTGCATGACCAATAAGTTTCTGCAATTTCGACCTGCATTTGAACGAGTAACAACAATTGCTGAATTCCGGTCACCATCTCATGAGGAAGCATAAACAAAATCCGATGCACTCAACTCATGCACACCACAGACTCAAAAAAACAAAACAAAAGTGTTTCTATTGGTATTGGAGAATCAAGTTCTTACTTCTTTTGGGTAAAGTTGCTATCGGCACTCTCCTCTTCCCCAAATATGCGGTACGCATTCAATGCCACCTCGCGGAACTCCTCTGATTGCACCTCTCCATCTATCAACTCCACAACTCCTCCAATAAATTGCCTGTACGCTTGTCGCACTTCGGTTGAGGCTGCTCCATAAATTCCCAATCAACTTTAAAAATCATCTTATTGTATCAAATATTACAAGAAATTCCTATAAATATTTATATGACAAACACTACCTTCTTCCCATCCATCAATGATCTTCCTCGCGAGTTCTGATTCATGAAGCGAGTTTGCAGTACTAATCAAGCCAAAAGAAAAAAGAAAAATCAACATAAATTTAAAACAATATTAATTCAATTTAGGGGGAAAAAAGTACTGGCACATACTTGTTAGGCTTCTTGAGGTAGTTTTGAAGGAGGACTTTTCTCTGGAGATAGGCTTGGTCGATGTCGAATGGGCTTCTGAGAGAGCTTGTCAGCCGAGGAAGTTGAATCAACATTTTTTTTTCTTTTTCTTTTTTTATTAATTTTCAGGGATGTTCGATATCAGATTCAGAGAAATCCAATCCAATTTAGTTCTCTAGTTTAAAAATCACTAATTGGGGAACTCTGATTATAAACCCTACTGAACTGCAGCAGCAACACAGAAGAATATATGTATATAGCATGAAGCATAAGCCTTTGGATCATTTTTAGAGCAATCTCAACTGTTCAATATAAATTCCCTTGTAACTAATATTCTTAAATGTAGTTTAGTTATTTTTTTATTTTGTCTCATTTCCTTTAAAAATTATAATTTATATTTTAAATTAATTTAATTTTAAATTTAGATTAAAAAACATTATTATTAACAAATATACTAAACCGTGTGGGGGATTCACTGTTTCCCCACACACAAAACACTGTGAATTACAATAGTAATCCACAGTGTTTTTTCTTCTTTATTTTTTTTAAAGCTTTTCCCTTTTTTTCTTTTTTTTTTCGTTTTTTTTTTCAAAAATTTTTTTTTCAACTTTCTTATTTTTTTTTTTCATTTATTTTTTT
Organism: Populus trichocarpa; assembly: GCF_000002775.5. NCBI lineage: Eukaryota > Viridiplantae > Streptophyta > Magnoliopsida > Malpighiales > Salicaceae > Populus > Populus trichocarpa. The sequence goes on along the minus strand of NC_037299.2, from coordinate 7,841,995 downwards.
TCCAAAATTATTTTTGTTGATTTTACCTTTTAAATATTAGCCTGGTTAAAATTTTTGCTTTATCATTTTTTTCTTTAAAATACTGTGGATTGCTGTGATGTTTTTCCACTTAGTTTTTCTATTTTATTTCTTTATTTTTCAAAATTATATTTGTCGATTTTTTTATAATATTGAGCTGATTGAAAATTTGGTTTTGTAATTTTTTTTCTTTAAAACATTGTTGATTGCTACAGTGTTTCTCCGCATGATTTTTTTCTCTCTAAAATTATCTTTTTTTTATTTTATTTTTTAATATTGAGCTGGTTAAAAATTACAGTTACAATGTATAAGGAAAGCACTGTAACTTTTTTTGAAAATTACTGTTCATTGCTACAGTGTTTTTTCCCACATGGTTTTTTGTATAATTTTTTTCAAATTATCCTTTTCAATTTTATTTTTTTAATATTAAGTTGTTTGTGAATTACAATTACAAGTCATTACAAATAAGGCTAAATCATGTGGGGAAGCACTGTAGCTTTCATCACAAAATACTGTGAATTGTTATAGTGTTTCCAACATGATTTTTTTTTCCTTTTTTTGGTGTTTGTTTTGTTATTTTTTTTCTAAAATTGTCTCTGTCGATTTTTTTTTAATATTGAGCTGATTAAGAATTTAGCTTTATAATTTTTTTCTTTAAAACACTGTGAATTGTTGCAGTGTTTTTCCATGTGATTTTTTAATGATTTTTTTTTAAATTATCTTTGTCGATTTTTTTTAAATATTGAGTTGGTTAAGAATTATAATTACAATAAAACTAAATCATATGAGGAAAGCGTTGTATTTTTTCTCACAAAACACTGTAGATTGCTACAATATTTCTCTAAATGGTTTTTTATTTTATTTTATTGGAAAAAACGTTATAGTTTTCCTCACAAAACATTGTCAATTGCTACAACGTTTTTTCTTATGGGTTTTTTTCCTTCCAAAATTATCTTTGTTGGTTTTTTTTTTAATATTAAGTTGGTTGAGAATTTAGCTTTGTAATTTTTTTTCTTTTTATTAACTGAAAAGCTAAATCATGTGGCGAAAACACTGTATTTTTCCTCACAAAACACTGTAAATTACTACAAATCATTTTGTTCAGTCTCTAAGTTTTGGATCACCAACACAACTTTTTTTTTCGTCATGAAATATTTACTCCATCATACCTTTAATTTCTATTACTGATCTAGCGCTGATTCACAATTATAACACTATCAAAAGTATTTGTTTTATAAGCCCGCGGCAGCGCGCGGGCATGTCATCTCGTATATAATATAACACTACATGATTGTTTCGCACTACGATATAGGTCAAGTTAAATTTTTTTTAAATGTAAAAAATTTATTTAAATATTGCTAATATTTTTTCTTAACAGAAAAAAAAATCATATAAAGGTTTATCCAATGTAACCCGGTTGACTTTATAGTTTCAAAAACAACACATACAACTCGTAAAAACAATATTTGACTAAACAACATTTCAAGAAGATATCTTTTCTTAATATTAAAATAATAATATATTGGATTGACATGGGTCAACTCGGATTAACGTGTCAAATTTGTAACTCGGGTTATGAGACTATAATAACCCTTAAAAAAGCAAATCACAATAAATTATGAAGTCTAATTTTCAATCAACTCAATGTTATATGATGAAATTAAAAAAAACATCAATTAAAAAATGACCTAAAAAAATAACCCGAGTTAACATGTCAAACTTATAACCCAAATCAGAAGACTAAGATAACCCTATGAAAATCAAATCGAAACAAATTACTTTATTTCAATCCCTAACCATTTCAATATTAAAGGATGAGATTAAGAAAGAAATCAATTTAAAAAAGAACATAAAAAAACAATCTAAGTCAATTCATCAAGCTAATGACACGGATCATCAAACCGAGACAACCTTATAGAAAAAAATAAATAAAAAATGACATGATTTAACTCAGGTTAACATGTCAAATCCGTAACTTTGGTCTTGAGACTAAAATAACCCCGTAGAGAGAAAGTCAAAACAAATTATAAAACTCGATTCAATCATCCTTGTCAGAGCTAATGTTGCACGATAAAATTTGTAAAAATCTTAATTAAAATATGGACATAAAAAATAAGTCAAACCAACCTGAGTTAACCGTTAAGCACTACTTATAGGTCATTAAACTAGGATAACCTAATGAAAAACAAATTGAAACAAATCATAAAGTCTAATTCTTAATCAAACACAATATTAATTGATGAAATTTTTTTAAAAAAATCAATTAAAAAAATAGAGAGAAATGATTCAATTGGGTCAACCTGCAACCCGGGTCATGAGACGGGGATAACCCAATAAAAAACAAATCCAATGTTGAAGGACCTATGACCCGTGTCATGAGACCGATATAATATCTTAGAAAAAAAAAACAACATAATTTAACCATGGTTAAAATGCCACACTCGTGAGACAAAGATATTCTCATAAAAAACAAATCAGAATAGATTATGAAACTCAATTCTCAACTGACCCAATGTTGAATGATAAAATTAAAAAAAATCAATTAAAAATACACAAAAAACAACCTGAGTAAACTTGGGTAACCTATTAAACACTATTCACGGGCTATGAGACTAGGATAACTAGGGGTGAGCAAAAAAACCAAAAAACCAATAAAACCGAGAAAACCAGAAAAAAAATAACCAAAAAAACCGAACTGTGAAAAAAAACCGATTAAACCGATTAAAATTTTTAACAAACTGATCGGTTCGATTCGGTTTCGGTTTTATAAGCCTGAAACCGAAAAAATCAAACCGAGTCAAACCGGAAAAAAATCTAGCCAAACCAGAAAAAAACCAAGTCAAATCGAAAAAAACCAAGCTAAACCTAAAAAAACGAGCCAAACTGAAAACAACCGAGTCAAAATGAAAAAAACCAAGTCAAACAAAAAAACACTGAGTCAAACTGGAAAAAACCAGTTTGTAGCCTAACTAAAAAATGAGATAAATTCACTATACACCACCTTACAAAGCATAGTTCACTAGAAAAATGTTTTTTTATTTATTTTTAATTTCATCATCAATATTAGGTTTACTATGGATTGGACTTCATAATTAGTTTATTTTACTTTCTATGGGTTATCCCGATTTCATAACCCGGGTCATAGGTTTGGTAGGTTAACTCAAGTTGACACAGTTTTTTTTCCTCCTTTTTTAATTGATTCCTTTTCCATTTCATCATTTCTTAAAAAATAAGGTTGATTACAGTTATTCTAGTTTCATGACCCGAATCGCGTTTTTTATCGGTTAACCCGAGTTTATTTGAGTTTTTTTTTCTTTTTTCTAGTTTTTTTTCCTAATTAACCTTAGTCTCATGACTTAGGTCATTGATTTGGTTGATTAACGCAATTTGATCCGGGTCATTTTTTTATCTTCTTTTTTTAATTTAATTTTCTTTCATGTTTATTCTTCAACAATGGTTTAATTAGGAATTAAGCTTTATAATTTATTATAATTTATTTTTTATAGGGTTATCACAGTCTTATAACTCAGACAAATTAACATGGTTTAACATGGGTAGATCCAATATATTATCATCTTAATATTAAAAAAAATATTGTCTTGTGGTGTTGAAAATACATCACAATATCGGGCTTACACTCGATTTTGCAAAAAAAAAAAAAATTTAATTTAATTTCTTACAAAAGACTAAAAATAGATGGACTAAAACTAAAATTGAGGAAAAAATGTAGTATTATTCTTTAACAAAGAAGAAACTAGATGTGAAAACCAAAAGGAAAAAAGAAAAAAAAGGAAGAAAAGAAGAATTGGTTGCTGGAGCCATACTAGAGTTTCATTGTTACCGCACACCACTTTGAAAGGAAGCCTGTGCCAAGACAATTCCAACAACATTAAGGAGGGTCATTATTGAAGGTCCAAGGAAGCTACATCCACCTCCTTAATACAACGACTCCCTTCACAAGCTGAAGCGTATGATACACACACCATTTATTTATTTATTTATTTATTAATTCAATTTAGTCATTGATTCTCTAATAACTCTTCAATTTGATCCTGAATTTTATTTGACCTAAGGCCAAGCATTTTTTTTTAATTTAGTATCTAATTCTCTAATAACGCTTTAGTTTCATCTTGGATTTCATCTCACCTTAGCCTAATAAAGGCCCATCTAGGGAGAGAAAAAGAGAATGGAAAAGACAGAGATAGATAGCCAAGCAAGTTAGCTCATTGTGGTCACGTCCATGACCCAAGTTGTGACTTTGATGGGTTAACCCAGGTTGATAGAGATCGATCTAATGTTTCATTGTCTCAATATTAAAAAAAAGATATCATCTTGATTTTTTTTAAAAAAAAAACCAAATTATTACTATTCATCTGAGTTACTTTTGGACCTATCAAATCGACTGGGTCACATTGTAATAACTCCCATACAATTTAATTTGAAGCTCAAGCTAAGCAAGAAATTAGCCCGAGAGGTTTCAAGGTTGTCTACTGGAGCTGAGTTAATGACACTTTCAAAGAGTTCATATGCCTTACCCTTTTTTTATGTTAAAAAAACATCGTGTGATTTTTTTAAAAAGAGTCGAACAACATCATCTTATAATCTTGTCCAATAAAATCAAGTTTTAACCGCTTCAACTTTTTATTTTATAAGTTTGCGCTTGTTGTATTAAAACAAAAATATGCTCTTATGAACATTATTACCACCTTAAATTCATATCAGCATCAGAGTGTGGGTAACAAAACTAGTTTCATTATTACATTGTCCAACTCTCTTTTGGCCATTTCAGCATAAAACACGAAAGAAAATAGATAAGGATACCCATCAACTGCTATACTTACCAGTCACACTCACTAGCATAAGAGAAGTAGAGATTAAATGAACTTGGACTAAATTGGTTTAAGGAATAAAAAAAAGAAAAAAAAGTAAAAGAGATGGGTTATACTGAAATTATTATTATTATTATTATTAACAATTAATAAAAAAAACTAAAAGAGTATCAAGTTTTACTATGAATAACCCTGTTTGATGTCTCATTACTAGAAATAAATCTTTCATTTGAAAATTCTTAAAGAAGTGCTCTTTTACTTTAGATACTTCTTGTACCTATTATAGAGTGTTGAAGATTATCCTATCTAGACCAAATGTATTCATAACATAAAGCATTTGGGAAAACTATGCATTGGAGAAATCCTAATTGCATAGATAATAAGTGAGAATTGTAAGTTCACAAGAATATTAATTGTTCTTTAGGATGGAGATGATCACCAACTTGTAGTGTAAATCTCTACATGTTAGGATGCTTATTCAAACCATAATGTTTTTTTATGTTTCAACTTATTTTCTCTATAAAACATGAATTATTTCATATTCTGCATGTCTAGTGCTTACAAGGTGGTGGTGGTGTTGTTTATTGAGGGTAATCAAACTAAAAACTACAATGGAAGGTTGTTGTTTTTTTTTTTTTTTGTTTAGGCTAGTGCAAGGGTCTTTTTTGGCTTTTGTTTTTTCTTTTCTATTTGCATAAAGCATGAAATTCACCCCTATTTATAGGAGATGAAAGAAGAATATGGAGTGTTTCTTTGGCATGGTTTGTGGCCATTGATTTTATTAGGAATGATCTAAACCGTTGGCTAGAAACCAACAATTTGGTACTACAAAACAAGACTATAAAAACTGGTCATGTTAGACGTTTTAACTGTTTATTGCAGCGGTTGCAAGGCTGTGAACGAAGTAGAAAAGGACTAGGGGTGTACTACAAAGTCAGGGGGTGGGGATAATGCGTCTTTTGTCTCGTTTGGATGAGAGATAGAGCATTAAATGGCCTTCAAAAGTGGCTTCACAAGGAACTTTTTCTAGTATAAAGGTAGAAGATGATGAACAATGTCAGATGTCGTTGGCACTATTATTTTTTTTGCAAAAAAGTCATTGGTTCTAAATTTCTTTAATTTGACCCTTAATTGACCCCTACATTTTGTTTTTTCTTGTAATTTTATCCTTGATTTCACCTAATCAAGTTTGGAAAAAATAAATTTGATCCTTTAAAATTTCAATAATCTCAATTAAGCCCAAATTAAGCTTTCAAACTTATTTTTTTACAATTAAGTCCATAATAAAATCAAATTTACCCATTAAAAGTCTAATTAAGTCTTTGCACTTAATTAATTCTTTTAATTTGACTCAAATTAATTCTTCAACTTAATTAACTCTTTAATTGGACTCGTGACTAAATCAAATTGGCATACTGAAAGTCTAATTAAGTTCTCGGACTTAATTTTTATGTAAAGTCATCCAATGATTATTTAATTTGACCTTATATCTACATTATCTTTCAATCTTTGGTACAATTAGGTTCCTGATTTTGTCCAAACTCTCAGTTTGGTTCCTCCATACATTTGAAACTCTTCTCGGCATGTTCATGCCAAATTGCCAGTTTATTTTTGTTTTTTAGATGTTTTTGTTTTTAGTTTTAAAAGAAAAGGATAATTTTGGGGGGAAACCTAAAATTGAGTTATGACAACCATCCACAAATATTTTCAAGTCAAATTATCATAAAACATTTTACAATACAATCCTACAATTAAAGGACTTAAAATATAAAACATCAAAATTTCATATTGATAATGAAAAGAATGAATCCATAGTCATTATTATAGCTTTATCATAATAAATAAATAATCCTTGAATATTCAATAGTTATATGTATTATATTTCTTTAAGAAGCAACATGAATATCATAAAATGTGAAAATCCTACAGCTAATAGTTTATGCCAGTCTAGTTTCAAGAAGCACATGTAGAACATGTTAAAAATAAGCATACTAAGAATTTAGAATAAAAAATTATATCATCACATCACGACATTAACAAACATACTTGTATTAAATTTACTTTTAATATTTCCATAGACTTCATACAATATTAAACTCTATGGAAGAAAAGAAAAGAAAGAAATCATAATCTTTAAACAAAAGACCTATAATGGTAAAAAAAAAAAAACCATTTAAATTGGTTATTGCAAAGAAAAAACATAAGATCTGAAGGCATTAAGCCTAAATTTAGGATTATTGAAAGAAAACATTGAGAAAAGAAAGAAAAACACTACCATTAAAAGTGATGGTCAAGGAAAAGTTCGAGAGACTCTTAAAACCTTATAAAGAATGATAATGAAATAAATTCCTTGTCTCTTCTTATTTTTGTAAATAAAGTGTTATAATATGAATCATTAACCTATATTATGTTATTACATGAAAACAAATTGAGTATCACATTTCCTTATGATTATTGTACTCATTAAAATGTGCTTTACATTTCTTTTGTTGTATGGATTTGAATATTAAAATGTTTATGATATATGCATGTGATGGATCAACATATATACGTTATCTTTTGCCTAAAACTCATGTTTAAAAAGACCAAAGGCAGAGTGATAACCCAACATCATTGGGCTTAGCTATGCACTGAGTCTAAGTACATGTGTGTTTGGCGAGCTGACAATCCCAACATCCTTGGACTTGTCATCATGCCGAGCCCAAATGAATATAGAATTGGCGACCTTTCTAGGCCTCATATTTGGCCACAAGACTCCATTTGTGTTTTTCTTGTGATCCTTATAATAAAATATTAATGTCAATGATACTCATCTCTCTACACCCCTGGGTGTATAAAAGTCTTCTAAAACCTATCACTTATACCTCATTAATGATGTATAAGGGATATTTATCCCCCATTAATGATGTGTACATATTTATCAATCATTAATGCATATGTTAGAGATATTTTCTCTCATTAATGTTATCAAAGCAAGATGATACTCAAGCCCCTCCTCCCTATAAAAAACCAAGACTCATGGACTATAAAGACCTTATGAATCCTTCAGCCAAAAAAGGTTCAAGATCTCCATTTTTTATTGCATTTTATTCAAAGTCTCTCTCTAAAATATCATTACCTTTTCTCTAAAAAAGATATTTATTTAAGCATCGAAGAGTCCCTAAATCCATCAAATGAGAGCTTTTGTAGGTACTGGCTACCAGACACATTGACCAAGAAGAATGGACCATATTGTTAAAATCAAGAGATTAACTGATTATCCAACAAACAAGCCTTGCTCCTAAGTTGCTTGAATTTTTTTGGGCCGTCATCATTGACGTTGTCTATGAGAAATAATAATAAAAAAGTCATCGATTTTTCTTTCAGAATTGATTTATTGACATCTTTAATCATTATCAAAGACAAATAATCTAGACATACCTGGAATAGAACATGTCACGGACCTCCAGGCGGCTGCTAGCTCAACCACTTTATCAAAGCATTGATAACTTCTCAATCAAGTCCAACTCCCCCATTGAGGTAGTGCTAATTATTCAAGGGATTCGTTAGGCCGGACGAGCCCGATACAGTAACCTAAAACCACCCTCTATCATGGTTTTCAGTGACCTCTATGTTAAATTTGTATCGGTTTTTAGCACTCGTATACCAACCAATAAAATCTTCATAGAGCTGCAACATCACTCAACTAGGAGAATAATGTTCATTTTTATGATCCTGTTAATGATAGCAATAAAGTTCATTAGTAAAAGAGACTACTTTAATGATTAAGAATATTTCAAATTAGCTTAAGAAGTATGATCTAATGCGAATATTGGATATGTACTGTTTTTAAGAGAATTAAAAGGCTATCCAACATTTTTGCTGCTCTAAGTCAGAATATGATTTCTCCTATTTTTCTTGGGGACTTGGTGAAACAAACAAATTTGGTCTACACCTTTTTGTCAACTTTATAAATATCATTCGAACCTTAAGAGCTTAAAAGAGTTTAACAAGTACAAATGGAATGTTAGTTTAAATTATAAAAGATATGAAGTCTCTTTAGCAACTATCCAAGGAAAAATATATCAACTATGTAGACACCTACTAAAGAAACTCTATGGAACTAAGACTATGATCTTAGCAGAAATTGGATTCCCAAATCATCAAGTTAACTATACCTTATAAGGCAATAAAAATATACCATAGTCAATGGATAAGCATAAATGTTTCTTATATATGAATTAACTTATTCAAAGTGATGATGTTTTTATTTTCTCCATGTAATACTCGAGGACCTCTCCCCAAACTCACAAAGAATGAGATTGACTTAGTTTTTCTAGTACGATTGTATAACTTACCTTGGTAGAGATTAAACTCGGTATCTCCAGTGCAATTGCACAATTCCCCGAGGATGTGATTAACTTAGTCTCCCCAGGACAATAGTCCTAAACTCATCAAAGATGGAATTGACTCAGTCTCCCTAGTATGATTGCACAACTTATCTTGGCATAGATTAAACTTGGTATCTCCAATGTGATTGCACAATTCATCACGGATGAGATTGACTCAGTCTTTCTAGTGCGATTGCATGACTTATATTGATAGAGATTGACACAGTCTCTATAAGGCAATAACCCCAATGATTAGTACTTAAAAGTGCATTTTTATCAAGGTTTTATATCATCATTTTGCACTTGAAGTATCAATAACTCCTTAACTAAAGCATGTTTTATAATAACATATCTAATAATATAAGATACCTTTAATTTATGGTATATGTTCATCTTAAATGCAGGCCTATCACATAAATGAAAGAATTGATTGATGAGTTGAAGTACTGAAATTGAAAGGACAAAGAGATGGCCAAACTTAGAAAAGAGATGTTGGTGCAGTCCAAACTAGAACATTGTTTGGTAATCAAGTCATATCTGGAGCTGTAGATCTCGGATTTAGGTCTACTTTCTATAGATGGAAAGGTGAGATATAGGCCTACAACTTTCATGAGGAGCCCAAGATTTAAAAAGGCCGTTTTCAAGTCCAAATTGTAGCAACAACGAAGAAGTCCGAATCTGTCATGCAGCCCAGACATTGTTCAGTGTTCAGCCCATATCTCGAGTTCTACAAGTCCAAATGATCTCAAATGTTTACCCTGGAAAGATGAGACAATTTCCTAGAACTTTCATGATTGAAGTCTGTTCAAATTATGACGTTATCAATGACGTTTTTGGCAGACAAGAAGATAAGAATTGTCACCAAGTCAAGATGTGGCCATCCATTCATCAATTAGTCAACAAATCAATAGTTCCGAATTTTGGCCTATAAAAGGAGGCATTTGCCATGTATTTAGGCATCTTGGTGTTCAGATCAAGATCATGTTCTTGCTCTCTCTTTATATTTTGTAATGCTTAAGTTTTGCTTATAGTAATCTCTTGCTTATGCTTTTCATTTCCTTTCCTTGTTTATTTATGTTTCTTTCTTTCATTATGTTTAACTAAGTTAATTATGTCAAGGTGAAAAGGGTACACTAATGGTGTAAGAATAAGTATAATATAAACTTAACATGGACCTTAATGTTGGATACTAACGTGCTTTATATTTGTTATCTTGTTCACTTTTAATACTTTGCTTGTTAAATGGTTAATCTAGATTTATATTGTATAACACTTGGTACAACAAATACTTGGCACTTTCATAGCCCATACTGTATGGTATAACCGATACCTGAGCTATGAAAGGAACTTGATTTGTTGTTAACATAAGTTATAATCATGAATGTCTGACAACATTTACAAGTATTAGCATTATTCGAATAAGATAACTAATGTAATCATGTTAACAATTTATAATCTGATTGGAACCTCCTTTGTGTGTGGTTTCCAATTGAATAATAAGAGTTTATATTATACTTGTTTGAAATACAATTAGTGGATCCTCTAACCTTGACATTTGTTGTTATCATTGTTTAATCCTTACGTTAATCTTCCATCTCAAAGTTCTCATCAACTTCTTATTCTTCTTCATTATTATTACTATTACTATTACTATTATTATTATTATTACTACTGTTATTATTATTATTATTATTATTATTATTATTATTACTATTGTTGTTTATAATTTATACAATTAATCTCCCTGTGGTTCGACCCCGGTCTTGCCGGGTTATTTATTACTTCGACACTCCTGCACTTGGGAGAAGACATTAATCTTTTGGTCGTGTCAAGTTTTTGGCGCCGTTGCCGGGGAAGTAAATTCTTGTACAAATTATAGTATTTATTTTATTTTCTCTTTTCATTTTTCTTGTATCTAACTTTGTTTATTTTTGTTTTGTTTCCTTCTTCTTTTCCTACACGTGCATGAGAGTTTGGTCATGTACATTAAGTGGTAGACTTTGTAGGGTATCCTCATCATTTTCAGAAAATATGGCCGAAGAAGATAACCAATCGCTTCATAATGAGAATATTCGGGTTAGAACACTTAGAGACCACATGAATCCCACAAGAACAAGTGCACCCTCATGCATAGTTTTTCCTCCTGATGCATGTCATTTTAATTTTAAGCCAGACATTATTCAACTTTTACCATCTTTTCATGGCTTAGATTTAGAAAATCCATACTTGCATTTAAGGGAATTTAAGGAGGTCTGTAACACCTATAATGACTCAAATTGTAGCATGAACACGATCAGGTTAAAGCTTTTTTCTTTTTCATTAAAAGATAAAGCTAAAACATGGCTACAAAATTTGAGACCAGGATCTATTCGTGCTTGGGATGAAATGCAACAACAATTTTTAAAGAAGTTTTTTCCGTCCCACAGAACAAACTCTTTCAAAAGACAAATCATCACTTTCACTCAAAAACCAGGAGAAACATTTTACCAATGTTGGGATAGGTATCGAGACTTGCTTAATACTTGCCCTCATCATGGTTTTGAAACATGGAGATTGGTTTCACATTTTTATGAAGGGTTATCTCCTAGAGATAGGCAAATGGTTGAATTGATGTGCAATGAAACTTTTGAGGATAAAGACCCTAATGAAGCAATGAAGTACCTAGACTTGCTAGCTGAAAATGCTCAAAATTGGGATACTAGAGGCACTTATGAGGCACCAAGTAAAACCCAACCTCATACATCTAGTGGAGGTATGTACAACCTTAGGGAAGATCATGACCTCCAAGCCAAGTTTGCATCTTTAGCTAGAAAAGTCGAAGCACTAGAATTAAAAAAGAGTGGTCAACTAAAATCTGTTCAAGACATTGTGTGTCAAATATGTGAAACCAATGAACATTCAACCAATGACTGTCCAACTTTGCATTCTTTTTAGGAATGTCTCCATGAACAAGCCCATGCTTTAAACAGTTTCCAAAGGCCCAATCATAACCCATACTCGCAAACATACAACCCTAGTTGGAGAAATCACCCAAATTTCAATTGGAAGAGTGATAACAATAATGCACAAACTTCACAGCCACCATTTCAAGCACACCATAATTTCCAAAATTCTCATGGATATGCACCTCCTTATGCTCCACCTCCTAGAAGAAATCTTGAGGAAACATTGCATGCATTCATGGAAAAGCAGGAGACAATCAACACTCAACTTACTCAAAGCATGACAGATTTTAAAGATACTCTTGCAAAATTGACATCTGCTCTCAGTTTTCAAGAGAAAGGTAAGTTTCCATCTCAACCACAACAAAATCCAAAGGGGCAATACAATATGAGTGCAAGTAGTTCTGGAAGCCAACACATGGATCAAGCCAAATCAGTCATCACTCTTCGCAGTGGTAAGGTTATTGAAAAACCCATTCTTGAACCTTGTGAGAAAGATGACGAGTCAATCTCTGAGGGTAAGGAAGGGGTTGAATCTGAACATTGTAAAGAAAAGACTGATTCTTCGCCAGCACTTCCATTTCCTCATGCCATGACCAAACAAAGAAAAGTCAATCATAACTCTGAAATCTTTGAAACTTTCAAACGGGTAAGGATCAATATACCTTTGTTAGATGCTATTAAACATGTACCTTCTTATGCTAAATTTTTGAAAGATCTGTGCACTGTGAAGAGAAAACTGAATGTGAAAAAGAAAGCCTTTTTAGCCGAACAAGTAAGTGCCATTCTTCAAAACAATAATGCTTTGAAATATAAAGATCCTAGTTGTCCTACAAGTTCTTGCTTTATTGGAGAACATAAAATTGAAAGAGCCTTACTTGATCTTGGAGCTAGTGTGAATTTACTTCCATATTCAGTTTTTCAAAGTCTCAATCTAGGTGAGTTAAAACCAACTTCTGTGACTCTTTTACTTGCCGATAGATCTGTAAAAGTGCCTAGAGGAATAGTTGAAGATGTGTTAGTACAAGTCGATAAATTCATTTATCCTATAGATTTTATTGTCTTGGACACACAACCTGTTGAAGCATGTAATTCATTTCCTGTTATTTTAGGACGTCCATTTCTTGCAACTTCTAATGCATTGATTAATTGTAGGAATGGACCGATGAAGCTATCATTTGGGAACATGACATTGGAGATGAATATTTTCAACATTTGCAAGCAACCTGGAGATGATAACGATTTACAAGAAGTAGATTCTATTGAAGAATTAGTTTATGATCAACTTGAATCTACTTTGAGTAAAATTGAGTTGGATGAATCTGAAGATTTGTAAATGATTTATTCTCAGGAAGAAATCACGGATGAAAAAGACACCGAAAATGTTGATGCGGATCTTTTATCAAGAGTGACAACAGATTCGACATCCGACATCACACTAATTGACGATTACTTTCCTGATGAATCCTTACTTTCTCTTAGTTTAATGCCTTGGTTTGCTAAAAATATCAATTTTCTTGCTACTGGAGATTTACCAACTCACTAGAGTACCGAAGACAAAGGTAAGTTTTTGAACGAAGTGAAGAAATTTTATTGGGATGACCCTTACTTATTCGAATATTGTCCTGATCAAATATTTCGAAAATGCATTCCTGACAATGAGGTAAGTAATGTCATTAAACTTTGTCATTCTGAAGCATGTGGGAGTCATTTCTCGTCAAAAAAGACAGCTGCGAAAATCTTACAAAATGGATTTTATTGGCCCACCATGTTCAAGGACACACATGCATTCTGCAAAACTTGTGAAAATTGTCAAAAAGTTGATACTGGTCAAAAAGTTTTGCTTTATAATTCTCGACTCCATTTATTTCCTGGAAAGCTAAGATCAAGATGGAGCGGTCCATTTATTGAGAAACATGTGTATCCTTATGGGGCCTTTGATATTGAGAATCCAAAGAATGACAATGTTTCTAAGGTAAATGGACATCGTTTGAAAGCTTACTTTGATAATTTTCCTAGTGAAAATGAATCCATTGGTTTGAATGACCCTGAAGATAAAGGTTGATTATTTTGTTTTTCTTACATTGTTTTTGTGTTTCTTTTTGGTGTGACTCTTGTTTTGCTAGTCTTTCTCACCCCGGTCAAATGGCGAATAACGGTACTCCGTGACTTTAGTCGGTTCTTTCAGTTTCCCATAATAACTGATATCTGTATATATTTATGCAATTATTTACTCTTTCTCCCTTCTTTGAATCTCTTCTCCAATTCTCATAAAAAAAACAAAAAGAAAATGGACACCACTCTTGAAAAATTGAAAAAGTACTTTTTCCCGCTCTGCCTCAGAATGCGATTACAAAAATTTACCGTGCTAGGTGTGCAAGATTGAGGTTGTTAATGAATCATGGAATTTCTGAAGATATTCGTTGGCTGATTGAAGCAAAGGTCTGATTATCAGGTGAGTCCTCCAATTCTTTCATCTCATACATGCCTGGAACAGGTAAAAGCACTTTTGCAAAGAAACGTCGTGCAAAACGACTGAAAGTTTGTCACAGATATGTTAGATGGACTTGTTATGCAACATATCGTTCTTTAGGAATGGTATCTATAAACCGTGAAGATAAAATACAATTCATTAAGGATGGCCCGAGTAAGGGGTCTTTAGATAATCTTCTATTGACCCTTGAGACGCATCCTAGTGGAGATGTGCATCGTGCAATTCATGATTTATGGCCCCATTTTCATAAAGAACATGATCGACTTAGTCTTGGGAATCTGACTAAAAAAGACCCTGTTTGCTAGTTTTTATAGATGGGAAGCCTATCCCCGACCCATAGAGGGCGTTCAAGTCGTTCTTGGACGTAAAACCAAGGGAAGATGTGAGCCACAATCACAACTACTTGTACATACACATGCTTTTTCAAAATAAATAAATAAATAAAGAGAGAGAGAGAGACTCCAGCTGGCCTACATATAGGTGGTATGATTGCATCTTCAATTTCTCATCTATAAAATCTTCTCTTCCTTCCCTCCATTTCTACTCAACCCATACATTCAACAAATATAGAAGTGTGTAGAAATGGCAGGTTCCTCAAGTCATCACATCAGAAATATTTGTGTTTTCGGTGGATCCAGTCCTGGGAAAGAAAAAGAGTTTTTAGAATCAGCAAATCATCTTGGTCAGGTACTAGCTGAGAGAAAGATTCATTTAGTGTATGGAGGAGGCAGCCTTGGATTAATGGGGGGTGTGTCAATAACTGCATTTTTAAGAGGAAGTCAAGTTTTGGGGGTCGTCCCCAAAGCTTTAGCAAAAGGGGACATCATTGGAAGAACAATTGGAGAGGAACTACAGGTCTCCACAATGTTTGATTGAATGAATGCAATGTTTAACCATGCTGACGCCTTCATTGCCTTACCAGGTGGTCTGGGCACATTGGAAGAGATCTTTCATAGTTCCTCTTGGGCCCAACTTCACATTCATCATAAACATATAGGTTTGCTCAATGTTAATGGTTTTTATGATAATTTGTTGTCTTTTCTTGATCAAGCTGTGGAATAGGAATTTCTAACATCTTCGGCACGACAAATCATAATCTCTGCGGCTACTGCTGAATAATTGATCGACCAACTACAATCTTTCACTCCTGTAATTGATCCTTCCATGAGTCGTATAAATTGGTCAACTACGGAAAGCCGTAAAAAGCTTAGATTGGAATTGAGCCTCCATTTGTGAATCCTCGTGTCTTTTGGTTTTATTATTAGCATATTATTTTGTTTTGTTATTTCTTATGTTTGTTTAAGTGTGTTTCAGGTTTGTCAGTGTTCGTTGTTTCAGGTGATGTGTTCTATACTCTATCTTTCTATCTTATGACATTGAGGACAATGTCTCGTTCTGGTTGGGGGGAGAAGGTAGTAGTTGATATTTTAAAAAAAACTAACTTACTAACTGTTTTTGCTATTATTAAAACCATTTGACAAAACTGTTATTAGGATGGCAGAGTAAGGAGGAATTTTAGTGACTCTTGAGACGCATCTTAGTAAACATTTTCCAATGGTTATTTGCAATATTCATAACAAGGCCTATTAGAATACTTCTTGAAATATTCAGGTTTACAAACTCTCGCATTATTATCACTTGATTCTGCTCATATACTCATTTAACAAGTATTCTTAAACCTTCATTTTCACACACACACTTTAACATATGATTGTGGGTTGCACATTGGATTATTACATTATTTATGTTCTTTTGTTAAAGGTAACAACTAAAGGATAGGGATAGTCTATAATTTGCAAAAAAAAAAAAAAAACAAAAAAAAAACAACAACAACAACAAAAAGAAAATGATGATAATAAAAACGTAGATAAGTTTGATTTTGTAGCCTCCCTAACCTAAGCAATTAAGCCTGAATGGGTGTTTTAACACCTAATACCCTAAAGTCAACTGACTTGGGAGCTATTGGCCCAAAGCTTGTTACATGGGTTAAGGAGAAAAGCTTAAGGGAATCAAACATTGCACTATCTACGTATCAGTATCTGCAACCCGAGTTACTAAGCTCGTAGGGGTGTCTCAACACCTAATGCCCTAAGATCAACTGGTCTGGGAGTCATTAGTCGAAAGCTCGTTACATGGGTTAAAGATGCATTGTGTTTTAAGTTATATATATTTCAAAAAAAAAAGAAAATAAAAGGAAAATAAAATAAAAAATAATAGTAATAATAATCCCAACCCAAGGAAGTTAACCTTAAACATTAGAACAAAATATTGTTTTCTTCCAATAAAAGCCCCATCATCTATGTTTTCATACATTGAGCACATAACAAGGAAGGTTTATTAATATTTTGTTTAAGAGGTATTGAGCAGATATATAAATTTAATGAGAGTTTGTTTATCTGGATAGATTAATGGAAGTTGAATGATGAATGCCTTGCTTTGTGGAATTTGCAAATAGTTTTTTTATTTTAACGCTTTGATTACTAGGGACTAGTAATAAGCTGGTTGAGGGGTGTGATTAGTACTTAAAAGTGCATTTTTATCAAGGTTTTATATCATCATTTTGCACTTGAAGTATCAATAACTCCTTAACTAAAGCATGTTTTATAATAACATATCTAATAATATAAGATACCTTTAATTTATGGTAAATGTTCATCTTAAATACAGGCCTATCACATAAATGAAAGAATTGATTGATGAGTTGAAGTACTGAAATTGAAAGGACAAAGAGATGACCAAACTTAGAAAAGAGATGTTGGTGCAGTCCAAACTAGAACATTGTTCGGTAATCAAGTCATATCTGGAGCTGTAGATCTCGGATTTAGGTCTACTTTATATGGATGGAAAGGTGAGACATAGGCCTACAAATTTCATGAGGAGCCCAATATTTAACAAGGCCGTTTGCAAGTTCAAATTGTAGCAACAACGAAGAAGTCCGAATATGTCCTGTAGCCCAGACATTGTTCAGTGTTCAGCCCATATCTCGAGTTTTACAAGTCCAAATGATCTCAAATGTTTACCCTAGAAAGATGAGACAATTTCCTAGAACTTTCATGATTGAAGTTTGTTCAAATTATGACGTTATCAATGACGTTTTTGGCAGACAAGAAGATAAGAATTGTCACCAAGTCAAGATGTGGCCACCCATTCATCAATTAGTCAACAAATCAATAGTTCCGAATTTTGGCCTATAAAAGGAGGCATTTGCCATGTATTTAGGCATCTTGGTGTTCAGATCAAGATCATGCTCTTGCTCTCTCTTTATATTTTGTAATGCTTAAGTTTTGCTTATATTAATCTCTTGCTTATGCTTTTCATTTCCTTTCCTTGTTTATTTATGTTTCTTTTTTTCATTATGTTTAACTAAGTTAATTATGTCAAGGTGAAAAGGGCACACTAATGGTGTAAGAATAAGTATAATATAAACTTAACATGGACCTTAATGTTGGATACTAACATGCTTTATATTTGTTATCTTGTTCACTTTTAATACTTTGCTTGTTAAATGGTTAATCTAGATTTATGTTGTATAACACTTGGTACAACAAATACTTGGCACTTTCATAGCCCATACTGTAACCGACACCTGAGCTATGAAAGGAACTTGATTTGTTGTTAACATAAGTTATAATCATGAATGTTTGACAACATTTACAAGTATTAGCATTATTCGAATAAGATAACTAATGTAATCATGTTAACAATTTATAATCTGATTGGAACCTCCTTTGTGTGTGGTTTCCAATTGAATAATAAGAGTTTATACTATACTTGTTTGAAATACCATTAGTGGATCCTCTAACCTTGACATTTGTTGTTATTATTGTTTAATCCTTACGTTAATCTTCCATCTCAAAGTTCTCATCAACTTCTTCTTCTTCTTCATTATTATTACTATTACTGTTATTATTATTACTACTGTTATTATTATTATTGTTGTTGTTGTTGTTGTTTATAATTTATACAATTAATCTCCCTGTGGTTCGACCCCGGTCTTGCCGGGTTATTTATTACTTCGACACTCCTGCACTTGGGAGAAGACATCAATCTTTTGGTCGTGTCACCCAAACTAAAAATAAAAGATGAACCTCTTGATCATGTGGTCATGCGAACCTCTTAATCATATGGTCAAGCAACCCACATGCTAAGACACCAATTTTTGAAAAGCCAAATAAATCAGATTTGATATGAGTGTGACATAAAAATAACTTGTATCTAGACACCAGCACTATTAGAAGCGAACCTCTACCTAATGAATATTGATTTGCGAATGAGAAGTATAAGGATAACACTACGAAGTCGGTTTTTCTTTGATAAGTCATTTTCAATGCTTTAGAAAACCAAATAAGGGATTATATCTCACCAACACATAAAACAAATTTTGCGGCAAAAATAACAAGTTTATTATTGAAAAGTCTAACCCCTTCACGTCTGATAAGAAAGCTATAAATACTGAAACTTAAGCTTTTAACCCTAATAGACTCAAGTTATGTACTTAAATAAGTCCCCCTTACAATTAAACACAAACCCTTAATTAAACAAGCCCAAAATAAAAATAAAAATAAAGGTTTAGAGTTGTTGTCGTAATTAATAAAGAAAATAAAAGATATTAAATCTGGTTTCCTTATCTTTTCAGGAATTGGCGTCTTAGCATATGGGTTTCTTGACCACATGATCAAGAGGTTCGCATCATTTGGTATTAGAACTTGGTCCATTAATCAAGTTATATGCTTCTAAAATTTTTGTTTCTTGTTAATTCCGCAAAAAAATTCCTTAGTGTCCAAACTTTTCTTCTCCTTGAATTTGCAGCATGTAAGCAAATAGTTGTTATTTTGTTTTTGTTACTATCCAAAATATATCAGTAGCATAAAAAACTCAAAAAAAAGGAGAAAGAAATAGTTGTTCAAATAGACATTTATTTGCTCCTATCGTAGAAAAACCAAACAAGGAAAAATTGGATCAAATCAACTCAAAAATAGCTCAAACTTGACAGTATAATTATTAGGGTCCTAATAGCACTATATATGAATTTTGGGGTCAATTGGATATCATTTTATTAGGGTTTCAATTCCAGATTTGATTAGGTCTGATTCATAATGTTTTTGCGTCTGCATATCAAACCTTATCGTAAATTGCTTAAATTTAATATTTTGTTTATTTGGTTTGAAATCGCACCATATATCAAAATTTAGCTCATTTGGACATCTTTTACCTTAGGTTCTAAATTCAAACTTAACTTGTCATAAACGAGTATGTTTTTGCGTCAACTTTGAAACTTGTTTTATTTCTATTATTTTCATTCTTATAGTATATATTCATCATATATAACATATTTGGGTGTTTGTTTTCATAGTTTTTGCATACTTCCCAACTATTTTTATTCGAGTCTTCAGTTTCATTCATAATTCGGATAGATTCACTTGCTACTCGTGAGACTATCATTGTAATTTCATTTTTGCATGTTTTCATGTTTTTTTTATTGCTTCTTGAGTTGTATACATTTATTTGGATTGCGCTACCAAGTTGGTTCTATTTGGTGTTGGATCCAATCCTGTAAGAGTCGAAAGAAGGTGAGACGAGGGGAAAACCTAATTTCCTGGCTTTTTAAGAGTTGTATCATCTTCGTTGTGGGTTGTTTAACCAAGTGATCAAGAGGTTTGCATCAACAACACTTTATATTTGTTCCTTTAGCGATGTATAGGTCACTTTAAGGCTCCTCAATTCGACCTCAACATTAGTTTTCTCCTTCCTTAGTCATTGAAGGGTAGCTTGGCTTGCCCTATATTTAGCAATGGCCTCCCTTATTTGGTTCCTCTCGGCCATCCATTGACTCTTTGAATGGACACACATCATGAAAGCCTATAAAAAAACAAGATTATTATAAACAATGGTTATAAAATCAAATATAGGTTAAACGAGAAAATTCTTTACATTAAAGGTTATTTTCCCACTCAATGTCAAATAACGGTTATAGCGCTCATCAGACACCATTAAGATGTCTGAAGGAATGGTGAGAATCCATTCCAGCTACCTTACCACCTCAAGGCTAGTCTCTCCAAGGTTTGACCTTTCACCAACAATAGCCTTCATAACCTATCTTTCTTTCTCAGTTAAAATAGGAAAACTAAAAGGAGCTCGATTAAGAACGAGGTTGGCAAAAATATCCTCAAACCTTTATCCCGGGTAAAAGGCACTATAATTGTTGCCTATACAAAAAAAGTTGAAAGTGAAGGCAGATGGATTGCCATCATAAGAGCCTTTATAGTCAAGGCTAAAACACTAGTCTTCACAGGGGTGAAGACCCTCTTTCTCTTAAACAGGGCACCGACGCCCACAATTACTTTAAAGAGGGTCAGATCTGCTTAACCCTCAGGTAAGGGAGTACAACTACCCCCAGTTTCCATTTTTATGAGTGTCTTGGTTCTCATCATTGTTTTTTTTAAGAACAGAGAGTTCATCTATAATGATGGGGTTGTCCTTCATTTTTTTTCTCTAGTTTTACCTCAACTAACTCTCCTTTATAAACCTTACTAAAGTTTCCCCTTCTCATTCAACTGTTAGTCTTGCACAAAAAAAAAGCTAGCAGTGATCATAGATGTACAAAAAACAAGGGATAAAGAAGTTGCATACTTTGTAACATGACCTAGTAATTCCCTCTAGCCATTTTGTTAATGTCATCCTCGGTTGAGGTCAAAGCTAAAGCAACACATGTTTTCTCCTTATTCGAGCTTAGATAAGGCATGTTATTCACCTCAGGGAGAGGTACTCCCCAATAATAGGAACAACCCTAAATCTGTTGCATCCCACCTCTAAGGCTGACTGGCCTATTATACCTCATTATAAGTCACCTCCCCTTTCATTTCTTAATATGAGCAAGCTTTCCCTATAGAATTCCATTCATGGCTCCTGTAGGTCTGTTGATGAAGGTAAATAATCAACGCATGTCATTACCATCATCGGTGTTAGCGACTAGGTGGTAATAGGTCTTAAAGACATTAACACTAGGCTTGATTCCAACAAGCCGAAGAAACTTATCAAATACGGATAAGATTATCCACTGATTAGGTGCAGCTAGCCTAGATCCAGCTGGTAGTATCTAAAAACTTCCCTCATAAACCCTTGGAAAGAGAAGGTACACCCTAACAAATACATGAAAGAGGGGACTGCAATTTTAAAGTGACCCTAGGCAAAGCTCAAGATTGGTTGGCTAATACACTCAACCTCAACAGACATTTGAGCTATGTACTCTCTTGGCTACCGACCATTAACAAACTCCATATCCTCTACACCTAAAGTGCCAAGGGCATCATCCTCAGGGCTTGAGGCACTCTCCCTTGAGGTTACCTAGTAATAGCAGGAGAAGAACTTCTCATGCGGGGAGAACTACTCTCCTCCCTACCAAAGGTGGATGCTAGGGTTCCACCCTTTTTATCTAGGACCCAGTCTAATAGTCCCCCATCCCTTGCTACTTCTTTTAGTTTCAGGTAGAACCTAAACTCTTCACTAGAAGCAACAAGATCCTTATTCTCAGGGACATATCTGACTACTTTTGGGTTCATTTTTTTGTTCAAAATAAAAAAAATAAAAAAGAAGTTTTTGGTGGAAAATACATAAGATGACGATTTCTCCTCAAATTAGAGCAAAATTGGCTTAAGGATTTTTCAGCGAGGATGTTTTTCAGACATTACAGAAAAGTGAAAGTATAAAAAAAAATGGAATATAGAACGATTATGGTTATAAATGAAACAAACTTTTCTCCTTCACTATTGGATGAATGACCTTTTATGTCATCTCAAATATCTAGAAATCTATTTAATTACTACATTGAATGCACGCCACCATTTTGTTACCCAAGAGACGACACCTTTTTTAGATGAAAATAGACCACCTGACCATCTTTTTCAAATAAGGATGAGCCACCTAACCATGAAGAATCCCAACAGTTCTACGTGGGGTAAATAAATCTCATGATGAAGGTAAAAAATCTTTTTATTGATGGGTCATAAAACTCTTAGGTAAAAAGCTTTTCATTAAAGTTGATACTCTTTCAATATCTTTACGTGTTTAATATGTAAAGACTTGGGGGAGAGGGGATTGATGGATCAACATGTTTTATATACATTATTATTTTTGGCCTAAAACACATGGTGATAGCCAGACATCCCTAAACCCAACTATGCACTGAGCCCAAGTACACGTGGGTTGGTGAGCTGCTAGACTCGACATCCTTAGACTTAGCTTCGAGCTAAGCTCACATATATGTGGGTCTAGTGAGCTACCAAACCTAACTTCCCTAGGTTCAGTTACGTGCTGAGCCTTGTCAAACCCAACATCTTTGAACTTGTCATCATATCGAGCCTAAATGAATAAAGAACTGATGATGACCTTTCTAGATCCCATATTGAGACATAAGATTCCACTTGTTTTTATTTTCTTATGATCTTTAACATAAAATGTTAAGGTTAATGATACTCATCTCTGTACCCCTATGTGTATAAGAGTCTTATCAGGACTTGTCACTTATCACTCATTAATGATGTGTAAGAGATATTTATCCATATATTAATACACGTGTCAGAGATATTTTCTCTCGTTAATGTTATCAGGGCAATATAACTCTCTAACCCCTCTTCTATACAAAAAGACAAGACTTATGAGCTATAAATATTATATGAATCCTTAAGCTAAAAAGGGTTTACGATCTTCATTTTTTATTGTATATTTATTTTTATAGTCTCTTTCTAAAATATCATTGTTCTTTTTCTAAAAAAATACATACTTAAGCATCAAAGAGTCCTCAAATCCACAAGAGAGGACCTTTTATATGTATCGACTACTAGCCATCTTGACAAAGAAGAATGGACCGGATTGCTAGAATCAAAAAATTAATCAATTATCCAATATACAAACCATATAAACCTTACTCCTAAATTACTTGAGATTTTTGAAGCATCATCGACATGTATTTCAAATTAATACATAGAGAGGACCTCTTTCATCAACTGTATAATCAAGTCGAGAAATGTGATAAGGTGATGAATGTGAATATTTCATATAAAATGCAGATGAACGCGACCATATCAAACGCCATCGGAATTCAAAATTTTTTTTCCCTCTTACGGTCTACCAAATCCACGGACCAAAAAGAAGGAAGAAGTTTAAATACAAGCAATCCTTCCTTCAACAAATGAAAAAGTCAAGATCAATTAATCATAAAAGTCCATCAAACCGAAATGGCAAATCACAGTAAAAAGAAGTGGGCTCCACCTGTTATTTTGCCGCATGGCAGATTTTAACAGCAGGACCACCTAATTTTCCCTCTACCCTCAACCACTTCCACTTGCTCTCTCTTCTTCCCTCTCCCAGAAAACGCTTTCCTTTACTTAGCCTTCAGCTTCGGACTCCAAACCTAGCCTCGGACCCGAACCTCGGTTTTGTGTTCCTCTGTTCGTTGAAAATTTCGCTCACTATTTTGATAACTTTATCTCTCTCTCTCTCTCTGAGCTCTCATTCCTAAACCCTCTATCTCTCTTTCGATTCAAAACCCCAGATTAAGAAACTTTCGAACCCTTGGAGGATCGATTTGGAGCTCAAATTGAGGCGTCAACGTGAAAGTGCGATCCTAATTCTCTCTCTATAAACCCTATTTTTCTCTTTCTTAAATTCTGAGTCCGTATATGAGCTAAGGTTTTGGTGCTTTACGGATAAGCAGCTCTATTGCTGCTTGTTTCTTTGTTTTTTTCTAAAAAAATATTATCTAAGCTTTAAGTCTTGTTGTTTTGTTCTCGATCTTTTGTAATTTGGCTATAGATGTGAGGTTTTTATTTAAATTTAGGGTTTCGGGCATTGTCTGGTTGTTGATAGAAGAAGAGGGAATTGTTTTTTGTGTTTCGTTTCTGCTGGTTTATGTTTTCATTTGCTTGTTTTGTCTTTGGGCTTTGAATGTTTGGTAAGCATTTGTCTTCCAGTGAGTGAGAGAGAGGGATTTTCAATCTCATTTGGTTTGTTATGATCTGAATTTGTGTATCTTATGATACCTTTTATGATTTCTAACATTGATACAGAATTTTTCTTGTGTATACATAAACGTCAAAGCCATTGGAAAAATATTAGTTAGAGGTAAATTTGGCTTCTTAAAGTGGACATTTCTAATTGCTTTCTTCAAATAATTGGAAAAATATTGATCGACAGCCTCAGTGTTCTGGAAAGTGACTTAAAAGAGGTTCAATTATGAGAAGGCCAGTAATCACTATGGGAGGACTGCAAGCAACACCTTGCTCACCTGTTGCCCCCCCCCCCCCCCCCCCCCCCCCCCCCCCCTTTCTTTAAGTTTTCCAGTTCAAGGTTGACAAACAAGAAAATCCTCTAATCCAACTTCAAACAACTCTCTGATTTTGCTCCCTCTTTTACAATTGAATGCTTGGCATCAAGCCATATGGCAGAAAGCTTTCTATTCCACCTGCCCCCTTCGCCTGCACAACTGCATTCTGAGGGGGGAGGACATCCATGTCAATGAAGTTTACTGGGATTAGAATTTGGGAGGTTTCTGCTTACTAGGGCCCTTGGTTGAAGAGGTCCTTTTCCCTCCAGCAGATTCATCCCTTATGAATCAATGAAAAGAAGAAGCTCACCAATTAATTTCATCTTTAATTTGAATTTAAGCATCTCCTAGCGTGAACCAACAGAAAGAAGAGGTTCATCTTTTAAGTTCTTGCAATTTGAATTTAAGCTTCTTGCTGCTGAAGGATATCTTCTGTAGGTTGGTTAAATGCACTTTTCTGTAGCTGGAATGCCCTATTGCCTTAGAAATTTATAGAGCTCTCCTTTAAGCTAGCAGTGACTTTTTGAAGTTAGATTAGTTGACAATGTCTGAGATTTTCACTTAGTTTTTTTTATTTTACACACCCCCGCGCGCACACACACACACCAAGGGAATATTAAATTCATACAGGTTTTGAGAAAGATTGAAGCGCCTGAAAACTTTTCTTGTGTTGAGACTTCAGATTGGATGTGGGTGTCTCTGAGGATTTATTCTGAACTATTTATTCTGAACTGCCATAACATTGGCAGTTGATTAATTTTTCATGTTTAATGACTCCATATTGGTGGAAAGGGATATGGTTGTGTTCAATATTAATTCTACATGGTATTCTTGAATTACTAAGTTCTTGATTGAGATGGATTTATATTTTCTCAGAAATGTTGTTTGACACATAGTGTGTGTTTAGCATTGTGGTAGCTTTTGCAGCTACTGTTTGAAAACTTAGGCTTAAGAAAAACTACAAATTTAGCTTTTTCTTAACCAAAATTTCAAGAGTCGGACTGTGATTAACCAAACACTTTCAAATCTCGCAGACTGCACTACGAAAACAAATGGAGCCATAGAAATCAATCTCATTCTTTTCCTTTCAAGCTTAGTGATATTGCATGAGCATCCAATGTAGGTCATATAGACTCTAATAAGTGGAGATATTGCATCCAATGCAGGTCTTTAGACTCAAATAAGCGGAGACATTTAATGTTATGCTTCAATGGCTGATCATTACTTGCTAGATCTTTACACTTGGTTTTTCATGATGGTTTAGGTTCTTGTTTCATTTTGCATTCTCAACTGCTGTCGTAATATTTACTAACAGAGGAGAAAATACAGGCTTCATAACTAATTATCTAGAAAAAAGACATAAATTTGTATTTACATGAAACCACAAGAAATGTCCTAATGTTCCTTTTCAGCAAATAAGCTTGAGGTTGTTTTGTTCATTCATACCTTCCATTTCTCATTTTGTTTGCAGGTCATGTTAATTCCAGAAATTTAATTACTATTAGTAATAATCTTTGTAAAGAATGGACATATGGGTATATATTAATTCTAGGGGATCAGTGTTGTGCACCTGCTTGTTTAACTGAGTGATGCACCTCTTACTTGCTAAACAAGAGTAGGGTAAAAGTCGAGAGTTCAAATTCCAGTAAAGATGGTTGTTGGCAATATTGTTGAACTTAAAAGAAAATATTATTTACTGCTCCCTTGATTACTTATGGGTAGATAAGCAAAGATTAACTACAAGAGATAATTAAATTTAATATTTTATATGTATATTTTTAACTGTGAGATATCATTGTTTATGCAATTTATTAGGTAAAACTTGTATTTTTTGAGGGCCGACTCTATTTGTATGGTACAGCTATTCACCTTCAATGTTCGTAGTTCACCATCTCCTTAATCCCAAATAAGTTGTTTGGTTGACTGCATGTATTTGTTAAATGATCTCTGCACACATGCACAAACACACAAATCTTATCCTCACATGTTTCCATTACTTCATTGTGATGCTTCAGATCTTGATTTTATGCAGAATGAGATTTGAGTGACTGGAACGTGGCTATTTGGGTGACAATTGATGAACCGAGAAGAGGTGTTAACGTAGTTGTACTTGTAAAGTTTTTCATGCAGTAAAGTGCTGTTTAATTGAATTGTTGGAATATAGAGATTTAAACTTGATTCCCTTTTAGGTAGCGGGTTTCTTCTGACAAAATTTGAGCTGCTGAATATCTGGTGGGGTGGGTTATCTATGCCTGGCAACGAAGTTGGAGATAGGATCCACAATTTCTTTGGGCAGGATAACTGGTCCCAGGGCCAGCACCAAGCACAGGCTGTTGATGGGACATGGAATGGCTTAAATAATAATCCCTGGGCTGGAAGTCACTGGCAGATTGGCACATCTCTTATTTCTAACTTAAAAAATGACAATGTACATCAACCAGGTATTAATTATGCATATTGTAGTTTGTTGTTTTTCAGTGATCTGTGTGGTTTCCAGTAGAGTTATATCGTATTAAAGCAGGTGTGGTTTTTCCCATTTTATAACCCAAGATTATGGATATTATGGTTTGAAGTTATTGTGTGTGCTAAAGTTTGTAGGCTTTATGTCATTTATCACTTGTTTTCTTTTGAAATAAGCTGATACTGAGAGAGGAGGTGAATCATCAAGTGTGCAGCTTGATATGTACTTTTCTCATTCAAATACAGGGCCTGAGTTTGCTAGAAGCCAGCCTGAAAGCCAACAGCCACCTTTGAATGGCTATATGCATGGTCATCAAGTTCTCCAGTCAAGGCAGAATGAAGCAAACTTTGTGGGAGTGGATATAGAATCTGATCGGCGTAATATGTCATCAAAAGGCTTTTCAATGCTTGATTCACAGCTAGGAAATGGTCCTGATTTTCTCAAGAAGAATTCAGCCAGGATGGATTTTAATGAATCTCCAGTTAATTATGATTTTTTCAGAGCTCAGCAGCAAATCAGTGGCCAGCATTCTGGCATGCTGCAACCTTTTCCTAGACAACAGCCAGGGATTAGTGACATGCAGCTACTACAGCAACAATTCATGCTCAAGCAAATGCAAGAAATGCAGAGGCAGCAGCAACTTCAGAAGCAACAAGATGCTAGGAAGCTGAATTCAGTGAATCAGGTTTCCGCTTTTGCAAAACAGGCAGCTGGCAATTCACAGGCTTTGATCAATGGAATTCCTATTCATGAAACATCGAATTTTTCATGGCAGCCTGAGCTTATGGCAGCTAGCTCACACTGGCCGCAGCGAGGTGCACCTCCAGTTATGCAAGGATCCTTTAGAGGACATATGTTTTCCCCTGAACAGGGCCAGGCAACCGCATGCTTAATGGGTATGGTTCCACAGCATGCGGATCAATCTCTTTATGGTGTCCCTATCTCTGGAACAAGAGTCAGTTCAAGTCAGTATTCTCCTGTCCAAATGGATAAGCCTTCAATGCAGCAGATATCAGGCAGCAGCAGCTCCTTACCAAGCAATCAGTATACTGGATTTCCAGAGCAGGTTAATGTCCAAGATGGAACTTTGGTTTCTAGACAGGGATATAAGGGAAAAAATATGATCACTTCTTCTGATGGTCATGGTATAGATAGTGGATTTAATTTGGAAAAATTGCAGCAGCAAGTGAATCCCCAGCAAAGCAATGGGCTAGTGCAAGAAACTTGCTCGAGGCAAGACCTGGCTGGTCCATCAGAAACATCACAAGAGGAAACAGCCGTACAGGTTGCTCCTTCCCAGAACAAGGCTACCCTAGATCCAACTGAAGCTATGATTTTATTTGGGTCAGATGATAATTTATTGGATAGCTTTGGCAGGGGTGCCAGCATGGGTTCCGGAGGTTACAATATGCTGGATGGAACAGACTTTTTCAGTACATTGCCCTCTGTTCAAAGTGGGAGCTGGAGTGCCCTTATGCAATCTGCTGTAGCAGAAACTTCTAGTGGTGATACCGGGCAAAAAGAAGAGTGGAGTGGTCTGACTTGCCGAAAAAATGAACCTCCAGCTGGGAATCAGCAGGCTCCCACTGTAAATGATAGTAGCAAACAGCAGTCAAATTGGGCTGATAATAGCTTGCAATCAGCCTCTAGCTTAAACTCTCGACCCTTCCCTGTGTCTCATAAAACCAATACAGGTATGAGTTATAATAATATACCAGCGGCTCATCAATCTGGAGTCAATACTTCACATGAACACAGTGAG
Organism: Populus trichocarpa; assembly: GCF_000002775.5. Taxonomy (NCBI): domain Eukaryota; kingdom Viridiplantae; phylum Streptophyta; class Magnoliopsida; order Malpighiales; family Salicaceae; genus Populus; species Populus trichocarpa. The sequence continues at coordinate 7,812,798 of NC_037299.2, read as the reverse complement.
AGGTTGCAGACTGGTTCTCCTCATAGACATATTCAACAGTTTCCAGGGGATGGAACCAAGCGTTCAGATAGGAGCCTCCTACAAAAAGCAGCCGCTGAAGGCAGTCATTTTTATGGAAAAGCTACCCATTCTTCAGACGCAGAATTAAATGCAAAGAGCATTCAAGGCCCTTGGGCCAATCAGCAGAGCATGCCATCTTATAATTCCAGTGGCCAACCATTACGTAGTCCAAGTGGCTGGAACTTCATGGATTCTGCATCTTCCATCACAACTGCTGCTTTGAAAAATCAGGGAAACGAAAAATCATGCCAAGATTCTCAGAATGCTGATAAAAAAAGTCCCTTGTTTGAGGTGATGAGTCATGGTTCTGATAAATGGAAGGCTACTTCTGTTTCTAATTCAATTACTGAATTGGAATGTGCAAAATCTTCCATGAGAAGCCCATTGGTCAACAAAGAAGATACTAACCGGAATAATGTTGCTGCATTGCTAGATTCAAGCACTGAGAGGGCTGATACAGAAAGCAGTCAACAGCTTCCAAAAAGTAACAATATTGATATCTGGAAACATGCTGGTTTGTCAGTGAACCATAAAGGAACTGAAATTCCTGGAAAGTACCAACCTCATATGGTTAAGAATGATCAACCCTTTGAGTCATCAGGAAATAGTAGTTTAGCAAATGGGGCAGTTGAAACTCTCAAAATGCAGAGCTCAAATACAGATGAAAACACAACCGATAGCTTCCCCAGTACAACCCACCAGGCTTCCACTTTTGGTGCGAGGGAAAATGCATGGTTAGGTGCAAATGATTCTTTTTCTTTGTCTGGAGGAAAACAAAAGTCATCCAGTAATATAGGTCGAAAGCCATCTGGAATTCGTAAATTTCAGTATCACCCCATGGGGGATCTGGATATTGACATGGAACCTTCATATGGAACAAAACATGTTGCAAATTCACAGTTCACGCATCAGCAGTTTTCTCAAAGGTTAAATGGTCTTGACCAAGAGTATACTGGGCAGCCAAACTTTCCTAGTCATGTAGCTAGAGATTCTGATGAAATTGAGAAGGTAATTTGGAGATCGCTACTTGTTCCATTCCAGATTTTTCCTGCTGTACTTTTAGAAAATTTTATCGGTCATGTTGTTTGACTTCTCCATGGAATGAAAACAAGCCAAATACTATTTAATAATATCTCTTTCAACACTTCTTTACAGGGTCATTTATGTGGCTTTCAAGGAGAAACAAAAGGCTTAGATGAGATTCCTCCAAAAAGCATTCTTCCAGATTCTGCACCTGGCTTGTCTACTCCCTTTGACAGATTTGTTTGCTCACCAAATAAAACCATTTCAAGGTATTGCATGTTTTGGATTCTGTTATTGTCCTTCATTGTTATTTTGAAATTTGTTGATCAATATATTTTGTCGCCGTTAGCTGTTTATCTTGATGGTGAAAAACTCATTGAGCATGTGTTACGATCACTTCACTATCCAATTGTATGGTGTCCTTTTCATGCTAGCAGTCAAATGTGTTGTCGATTCACTTTTTGATCATTGACATGACTGGTACATGGTTTGTGTTCAAATTTATAGCAGTCAAAATATGCTGGAGCTTCTTCACAAGGTGGACCAATCAAGGGAACAGCGAAATGAAATGCACTTTAGTTCTCTCGACTGCAACCAGTCTACTGAGATGCCTGAAACTGAAACTCTTGATGCATCTTTTCACATTCAGAAGAATCAATCTTCTGCTTCTCAAGCTTTTGGTTTACAACTTGCGCCTCCATCCCAACAGTTGCTCATTCCAGAGCACGCCCTTCCTTCTCAGAACCCCTCAAATGCGATGAATTCTACATGGTTGGCACCTACACCCTCTTTTCAGTCTTTAACTCCACATGAAACTTCTCATGGACATTTGAGGAATGCTATTTGCAGCACCTCGACACATGCTGGCAGTAGTGCTCAAAGAAAGTTTCCTGCTGTCTTTTCCCCTGGTTTCCCTTACTCAAGAAGTCATCTTTCCACTCAGCACAGGACTGATACAGGTGGACAAGCAACAACCAGTGAATCTGTTAATGAATCTTTTGATCGATTTTCTTCTCAACCAAAACAGACGGAGGAGTCCTCTGAGAGAGGTCAAACTAATCAATCTGCAATACCATTGGTGCTTGACACATCGAGGCATACTTCAAATAATGATAATCCCTCTTCTTCTGAGATGTCCCAGCCGAGTAGCAACAACCAAAACCATGCAAGAGATTCTGCTCAACAATTCCCGGTGCTGGAAGCTGCACCAGCTCCGGCTCCTCAGCGCAATGCTTTATCACAAGACGCCGTTTCTTCAAAAACATCACCTACTATGTGGACCAGTGTTCCAACTCAGCTACGTCCATTTGGCTCTCAGCCGTTTCAGGCTCTGTCCAATATGTTTAAACCCAATCTTCAATCACATAACAGTTCAGGCACATCTTTCTCTCAACCACAGAAGCCAGAAGATCAAATTATGCAAACTGGAGGGAGCAGTCAAGCCGAACCTGGTGTCTGTTCGATGAATTCACATGGTTTTGTTGAGAAAGAACAACTGCCAAAAGGAGACCACTTGCGGCAAGCTTCACCTGAGAATGATCGGGCCCAGAAGACAGTGAGTGCTTCACATGATAAAGACTCTACTGTGAATCATCTTACTGAAACATCTCTTTCAAACCTGGCCAGTACTCGGAAACAAATTGAAGCTTTTGGCCGATCTTTAAAACCCAACAATACTTTGCATCAAAATTACTCCCTACTGCATCAAATGCAGGGCATGGAAAATGTGGGGCTCAATCATGGTAATAGAAGTTTGAATAGATTTAAAAGTCCTGATGGTTATGTGGATCCTCAGCTGGTAGCTACTCAGGGAGATCAGCAGTTTTATGGACTCAATAATATGGTCAGAGATGCATCAGCAAATCACACTTCAATACCTCCTGGAGATTCCAAAATGCTAAGCTTTTCAGGAAAAACAGCTGATACTAATGACACGAATTCACCCTCAAAGGAAGTGCTTGCATTTAGTCGGAATGATTCTCAGAGTTCCGCTAATAGCAACAGTGAAGTTTCTGTCAGAGGTGAACATTCCCAGATTAGTCCCCAGATGGCTCCATCCTGGTTTGATCAGTATGGTACCTTTAAAAATGGACAGATATTACGAATGCATGATGCTCAAAGAACTGTCACTGTGAAAACTTCAGAACTGCCTTTCACCACTGGAAGACCTGATGATCCATTGCATGCTCATAGTTTGATTGAGCAAGGAAATGCTGCTGCTGCTAGCCATTTTGGTATAGTCCAAAAGAGTTCAACCCGCCCATCAATAGCCTGTGAGAATTTTTCTTCCCCTCAGTCATTGCAGCCTGATTCTGCTGATGTGAGTCTGGTGGTTATGAGACCAAAGAAACGTAAAAGTTCCATATCTGAGCTTCTAACATGGCATAAGGAAGTGATGCATTGTCCTCAAAGGCTTCAGAATATCAGGTGGCTGGCATAAACTATGCATTTACTGAGTGCCTTTCTTTCTTTTTGATGAAACTGATGCATCGTTTTAGTTATCTTTTTTCCCCTCTGCAGAAGTTCATTGATACGTTTCCTTTGATTTTATTTGCTGGATTTGTTTGATTCATTTTATACTTGTTTTTCCTGGTGATTACAACATATGTGGACTTTGTTATTTGCAGTGTAGCTGAAGTGGACTGGGCACAGGCAACAAATAGATTGACAGAGAAGGTTTGCTCATGGCTAAAGGAGCTTTACAAGCTATATTCATCCTTTATTATTTTTGTTTTTGCAGTTGTCTTTCAGTTACCTCATGTTCAAATGGATTAATTTACGATAACAGGTTGAAGATGAAGTTGAAATGGTAGACGATGGTCTGCCAGTTCTTAGATCAAAGAGGAGGCTTATATCGACCACACAGCTTATGCAGATGCTCCTTCGCCCTCCCATGGCATCAATTCTCTCTTCAGATGCTTTTTTGCATTATGAGAATGCTGCATACTCTGTTGCCAGATCAACACTTGGAGATGCATGCAGCTCACTCTCTTGTACTGGAAGGGATACTCCAGCGCCTTCCAACAGTGGAGACCAGTAAGAATTTCTTCAATATTATCTAAGGTTTTTATAGCATGCTTTTAGGGGGTGTTATTGGTACAAAGGTAAATTTCTTGGGCTTGCAACCGTAAGGGTGCAGCTTGAGTCTTATGAGCAGTCGTTTCATTAAAATAATGCTGAAGGGTAGGGCTGTCTCTAAATTCTCCATTAAGGACCTCGATTTTGGTGGTCAATAAGTATGCACTGGGCCTTTTGTTTTCTCATTAAGCTTTTTACTGGTTGTAAGATTGATAGTTTTTGCTGGGAAATTTTCTTCGATCTGTATGATAACAAGAAACTTTTCTCTTCTAAGCCTGCCTGAGAAGATAAAATCATCTGAGAAGATTAGTGATCAGTACTTCTCAAAAGTCATGGAAGACCTTATCACTAGAACAAGGAAGCTGGAGAGTGATTTGTTGAGGTAAACTTTGGTGTCTTTAGCAGTAATCTCATTTTTGCTTGCCTTTTTGAATTCTGTTCTGCTTTATAGTATTGGTGTCTGGTACATGTTAAGATACCCTTCCTCTGTATGTCTACTTATCTGATTCAAACATTTTTGATGTTTCTCTAATTGTCAAGTATTCTCTCTTTCTTTAGACTTAATATGCTATGAATAATGACATAGGAATCATGTGTAAATCTGAACAAAATTGAAAGAGGTTTTGCTCAATCAGTCTAGAATGTTGCGTCTTGAAAAAAGTTTCAGTGCACAGTGGTCATTAGAATGTGAACAATTGAGTATGCTTGAACTTGATTGTGCAGATGTAGATTTAGCTTGCTTAATGTTGGGTTTTATGCGGGCATGATTGCAGTTTGTTTCACCTGTGTTTCTTTTCTTTCTTTCTTCTTTGGCATCTCCCTTAGCAGGAATTTCTAAGGGTACAGAGATATGCTCATTAGTTTTATTATTTGCCCACCAATCATGCAGATTGGATAAAAGAGCATCAGTTTCAGACCTGAGAGTGGAATGCCAAGATCTAGAGAGGTTTTCTGTTATCAATCGTTTTGCGAAGTTCCACGGCCGGGTTCAAGGTGAAGGGGCCGAGAGCTCATCATCCTCGGATGCATCTGTAAATGCCCAGAAATCCTGTCTTCAGAGATATGCCACTGCTCTACCCATGCCTAGGAATCTTCCTGACAGGGTACAATGTCTTTCACTATGATAATTGATTAATTGATTCTCTCTTCTTGGTCAATTTCTCCACGTCCTGTGTACTTTGATCGATTTTCGCCTAAGCTATATACTGGCCCTTTACTCACCATAGACCACACACCGAGGTTGAAGGAGGTTGGATGCTAGATTGCCTCCTTAAATAAAACGGAGGCTGTTAGATCTTTTGATGTAGGCCATTGATGTCATTCTTGAGAAATATAATCTGGACTTGTAAATTGAATGTCTAGAGAGAAATTGGGGTTCCCCATCATTTTTTCCAGTAAATGGGGAGAACAGATGTGCAGTCTGATTTAGCAATGATGTTTACACATTTAAAAAATTTAGTCGTGCTCTTGCATAAATCTTTTGGTAATTGCCATGAAATAAGGATTGTTGGGGAAAGAGGTGGTAAATGAATGCCGTGGTGCAAAGCTTGAATTTCCCGTATTCCTGGAATGATGATGTCACTAGTCGTTTGTCCAGATATTCTGTACAAATTGGTTTAGTTTCACCAGGATTGGGCATGCAATTTTTTGCCCAGGAGCCCAGGAACATGCAATGGTGCCGAGGTCAGTTTCGTGGATAGTTGCAGTTCTCCACAATTGTCTTCCCTACAAATGCCTCGTGTTATTATTTAATTTTTGGCCTCTCTGGTGGATGTACTTGTAGAAATAATGCTCTTATGGGATCTTATTCCCTCTAATCATTGCTCGGACTTGTTAAAAGATCTTCTCATGCTCTCTCATGTACAGCAGACATGGTCCCTCAATGGAGATTCATGGTAATGGCACATGGATGCATTATCTTGTTAGTGGTTCTATTAATTTGAGAATTTGTTTCATTTTTTGTGTCATGTTTCTGTTTATTTTTATCCACTCGTTAAATTCAGTAGTTGAAGGTCGAAAGAATATCTCATATTTTTTAGTACCACACACTAGTTATTTTGAGAATTTGGTTTCTTTAATCTGCGCCGGGCAAAACATCTGGTGAAAGGTAGTAAAATTTCTTGCATGTCAAGGGATTTGGTTGTGCATTTTAAATGCAATTGCACCTGCTTTACTACCATGTGAGAAAAAAAATAGAAGAGGGGGACAAGGAAACGAGGTCCTGAAAGAATTGGTAAGCAGTGGACTGAATATTCAGCATGCTAAGTGGGTTTAGTTCTCTATAGAGAATGGTTTATCAATTTAGAGATTCTTCCTTGATTAGAAGGGCCGCACCTGCTTTGGTGGTGGCAGGCTCATTGCTGTTCTTCTAAAGTGCCAACTATATGAATGGGTTTTTTTTTTTTAATGTAATAATTTCTCGAGTAAAAAGAACGGATCTGGTATGGTGGCAGAATCTTCTTTTCATTTCTTTTTTCCTTTCAGAACTTAATCTCCAATTGTATGAATCTCTCATTAGCCTGGTCATTTTATAACTGCAAGGATCAAACCTGGTTTGGTTTGCAGACTTAATGTTGTTCTTCTATTCTCTTTTAAAATAAATTATAACGAGATTTCTGCTTCAGTTAACATAAGAATTACTCTTGTTGGGTCTGTGGCATCTGGGTTTAGTCTTACCTTCATCATTTTCAGTAGTTCTGATATTAAAGTAGGCTCACCGCTTGTAAAAAGCATAGTTATTAAACCTGGTCCGGCCCGGCGGGTCGACCCGGAGGCTGAACCGGTTCGGGTTTGTTAAAAGACCGGCAGGTGCAACAACCCGGCAAAACCCGGGCGACCCAGCGGGTCGATCCATGACCCAGGAGAACCCGGACGAGACCCGGTTCTTCTTTAAATGTGGTTTCTGTGATTCGGCTTCTCTTCTTCTTTCTTTATCTTCTCTATAATGAGCTGATGTTTGCAAATGTTCCAGTCGTCCATGGAAGCTAGCCCGACAGCGACAAACTGGTTGAGAAGTTTGTTGCCATGCGCAAGGCTAGTCTTGGAAAAGAAACACATAAATGAATGGTTTATGCTGTTTGATTTTCAGACCTTTAATGTTACTAGAAAATAAGAATAATGCAAAAACAAGGTGATTACTCTTGGTTTGGTCAAAAGGTGATTACTCTTGGTTTGGTCAATAGGTGGCTGGGAAAAAAAGGGAGGGGCTCTTTAGTTTTGGTTAAGGCAAGGGGGTGATTGAGAGAGGGACGAGGGAAGTTGTAGCTGGGTCTCTGTGGTAGTTGCTTTGCCAAATGAAAAGGAAAACTTTAAGAGTAATGCAAAAACAAGCAAATCACCATTGAAGAGCTGGGTCTCTTGGTTTGGCCAATAGGTGGCTGGGAAAAAAAGGGAGGGGCTCTTTAGTTTTGGTCAAGGCAGGGGGATGATTGAGAGAGGGATGAGGGAAGTTGTGGTTGGGTCTTTGTGGCAGTTGCTTTGCCAAGTGAAAAGGAAAACTTTACTGGTTTTGGGAGAGAGAATCCAAAGCAGGGGGGCGGCTTGTTTTTATTTTTGGTAGAGATAGAGAAAATTTAGGGTTGTGAAATTTTTTTGGTAGAGATAGGGGGGCGGCTTTAAAAAAAAAATTTTAATTAAAAAAAATAACATATTACTTTTTAATGTGAAATAAAAAAAATTAAAATATTTTTTTAAACTTTATTATTTATAACATTTATATTCTATATTCACATGGATTTTTTCTTAATTTTTTCATATAAATATTAAAACTTTAATATATATATTTTTTAATTTTTCCGGGTTGATCCGGGTTGACCCATAAAACCCAGGACCCGGCTCTTTAACCGGGTGAATCCTCAGACCGGGTTTAATAACTATAGTAAAAAGAAAACGGAAGGAAAAAGATTACAGCTGGACATAACAGCAAACAAGTTTATATATTTTTTAAATTGTTTGGGTGCTAATATTGTATGGTAGCTTGAGTGGTTGGTGTGCGGGCTAAAGATTTGTTTAAGATTGTAGTAGCGGTGACGGTTTGAAGTGTTTTTTGTCTGGAAATACATTAAAATGAAGTTTTTTTATTTTTTAAAAATTATTTTTGACATCAGCACATCAAAACAATAAGAAAACATAATTTTTTTTTCATTTTAAGTAACAAAAAAATATATATATTCAAAATTTTTGGAAATGTGGTTGGCATCGCGTTTCTAAACACTCCCTATAAGTTGAGGTTATAGATTACATGTTATTTATTATAATTTCTTAAAAAAAAATAGCCGGAGAAAAAAAATAGAGGCATGACTACTATTTATGTTGGCCTTTTAGGTTGTTTAACCTTGGCTAGGTCAATTTCTTTTCTAACATAAGTTTTTATTTATTTATTATTTGATATTTGGTTAATGATAAATTAATTTTTGTATTTTTTGTTATATAATAAATTTAAAAAAATTAATTTGAATTAGTAGAGTCCATAACTTGAGTAACTTGTTTGGCAAGTTGATTGAGGTTAACCTGATTTTTTTTTTTGTTAAACCTATCTAGTTGATAAGATTGTATTGAGATAATTTTTATATAATTTAATTTTAAATTCAAATTAGATAAGGAGTCAAGTTAAAAAGTTTCAAAATTGAATCGTTAAATCAGGTTCAATAACAATGATAAATAATTTTCTATCATCTAAATATTTTTTTACATTAATTTTTTTAAACCAATTTGATTTTATTTTTCTTTGGAGAAGGGAAAGTAATTCATGTTTTTGTTGCCCGTTCTGTTGATGAAAATGATGCTTTAGTTAGTTATTCTTCTGTGATCGATGTAGCAATCTATCAATGTAATAAATTGTTTGCATGTTATCCCAATCAATTCCAGGGGTAGTAATTTGTAATTCAAATTTGATTCTCTCATGAGACATTAGAAGTATTGATAAAATGTAATTAGTGTTGCATCTTTGGTTCTATTGAAGATATTAAAGCCTATTTGGTATTGTGGTAACAATTGTTTTTTAAAGTATTTTTTGCTTATAAATAAATCGAAATAATTTTTTTTTTATTTTTTAAAATTTATTTTTCACATCAGCATTTCAAAACGATCTAGAAAATAAAAAAGCAAATGATAATAATGATAGTGTAGATAATAAAAAATAAATTTATAACTAGCTGAAGTAAAATATTCTTATTCTGAATCCATTAATTATAAGAAAACAAAGATAACAACTTGAAAGGACAAATACAGAGAACAAAGAAGTAAATCCCATTCATTAGAACATTAATGACTTTAGAACTTTAATGCACATCAACATTTTAAAAACGATCTTAAAAAAAAAAGAGCAAATGATAATAATAATAATAATATAGATAATAAAAAAAATAAATTTATAATTAGCTGAAGTAAAATATTCTTATTCTGAATCCATTAATCATAAGCAAATAAAAATAACTTGAATGGACAAATATAAAGAATAAAAAAGTAAATCCCATTCATTAAGACATTAATGGCCTTAGAACTTTAATGCACATATATCTACAAGAAAATAAAAACAATTAACAAATATGAAACAAAGTGATAAACTTATTTTTAAGGAGTTTAAAAAACCTTTATGACCCTCCTCTCTTGGACATGCCTAAATGAATGAGCTTGCCCCAAATGGGGACTTAACAGTGTGCCAAGCTCAGCCACACGAGGGCTTAATAGTGAGCCAAGCCTTGGGCATGTTGGAATTGGTGCTAGCCAGACCCAGACGTGTTGGGCTTAACAGTGTGTCAAGCTCTCCTAAATACCTTTTGGTTTGGTAGTGTGCCACACTCGACACTTGGACTTAACAGTCCACCAAATCTAAGGTAATGTGAGTTTAACAAATATGCTACCCCCAAGACACTTGAGCTTAACATTCCTTCAAGTCCAGGCACCTGGACTTGACATTCAGCCAAGTCCAAGATAACATGGGTCTCGCAAATATGCTAGATCCAAGACACTTGGACTTGACAATTAACCAAGTCCATGGTAATGACCATTTTCCCTTGATCACGCCCAAGGGAATGACCATCCTCTCTTGGCATGTCCACTAGAATGACCAACCTCCATTAGGTCTAACCTAGAGGAAGAATTCAACCTCTATGGAGTTAGCTACATTTGACGTTGTAAACCCTAATCTCTTCTTATACCTTTTAGGTGTATGAAAGTCCTCTGAGGACCCACCATATTTCCATCAAACATTAATATAGATGTAAGAGATATTTATCTCTCATTAAATTCTATCACGGTGAAATTACACTCCAGACTCTTCTATTCATAAAATAACAAGATTCATGAGTTATAAATACGTTATGAGACCTTTAGAACAAAAGTTCACAATTTTCATTCTTTATTTATATATATATATATATATATATATATAGCATATTTTACTAGAATATTCTTATATTTTCTCTCTTTAAAACTTATTTAAGCATTGAAGAGTCCTTACCTCCATCAAAAGGGATCTTTTGCAGGTACTAGCCACAAGTCACCTTAGCCTACTAAGCACCAAGTATAAGCTATCAGTAATGAGAATGAATAAGATTGTTAGAACCAATTAATTAACTGATTATCCAACCCTAGAGCTCTATTCCTAGGTTAGTTGGATTTTTGGGACTTCATCAGTGACACTGTTTGTGGGAACTGATCAAAAAGCTATCAGTTTCTTTCTAAAACTTTTTTCTAACGTTTCTAAGGCATTTCATGGCACACAACTAATGCCCCTCGAGGCTAGGTAGCGAGATAAATCAACTTGTTACCACTGACACTCTTTCCTAGTAAGAGTTTCAACAACTCACTAGTCAGGTGCAACTCCTCACCTAGGCCGTGTTGATAACTTGAGGAAAAAAAATCAAACATTGCCATCTCAGCAAGTCTTAACACCCTTAACAACACACAATATCTTAACATCAGGGCCACCAGCTGTACAAGAAGCCCGTAGACGATCACACTACCTAGAGGAGACTAAATATAATGATATTCATGAAAGTTCTCTAAAGGATCACTCATGCCATTGTCACACTCATGCACAAAGCAAACACTCCAAATGCACTCCCTTTAGTTACTATGGGATGGATAATGGTCATTGTAATTGTTGTTCTATGCCAAATCTTTCGGGCTCCCAAGAGCCCATCAGATAAAGAGCAAGGAGACAGTTTATGTATGAGCACGTTCAAGGGAATAAATATACTCATAGGAATGTGTATAGTCCTTATCAGTAGAGGGTTTCTCTCTTGTCCAAACGCATATTGAACACTCGACTCCCTAAGGACTACTTTTTCATGAATATAAGTTTGGATAACTATGATGGCTTGACCGCTCCAAGAGAGCATGTGCAAAATATGCACAGTAACTTAGAGTTGATCATCTAATACCATGACTCAATATGCAAGATATTCCCTTCAACCTTTAGAGGATCTGTGTGTGCTTGTTATAACAACTTAAAACCAAACTTTATTAAAGGTTTTAGTGACCTATGTGCAAAGCTAATGGCACGCTTTAATACTAGCATACCCATTAATAAAACATTCACAAAGGTTTTCAGTGTTGCCCAATAAGAGGTCGAGTCTACGCGAGCATATTGGAGGTGATTAAACACAGAGATGCTCAAGATGGAAGAATTGATTGAGCCAGTAGCCTTAATAAAAGGAGTATGAGAACATGCCCTCTAGAGAAAGCTTTATGTTTTACCAAATAAAAGCTTGTCTAAAGTAAAACAGTTCATAAAAAATCATATACGAGTTGAAGAGGTCAGTTTACTTTGATATGAATCTCTTTGTTCTTACAAGAATAGCCGACGTCAGTGATTTTCCAAGTGAAGTAATCAGGGTATTCGAAGCCAACATCTTAGTGCCACCTCCATGATATGTTTCCTTCTAAGAGTCTCTCTTATACCTGTCACTTAGATCACCTTAGGATGTATAATCTTTGATAAGAATGTAAGTTTCTTAAATATGAATGATTTATTCAAAATGAATTTTCATTTTTTCTAGGTGATCCCTAAAGGCGGTAGTCCCAACACTCTCCAAGAAATGGACGTGGTCTTCCAAATGCTATATGCACTAATCTTCAATGGATATATGTGATCTCTCCAGTACTATATGCATCAATCTCCAAGGAATGAACGTAGCCTACCTGGTGCTATATGCACCACTTTCCAAGGGATGGATGTGATCTTCCTAATGTTATATGCACCACTCTTTAAGGGATGGATGTGATCTTTCCAGTGCTATACACATCAATCTCCAAGGGATAAATGTGATCTTTCTAGTGCTATATGCACCAATCTTCAAAGGATGAACGTAGTCTTTTCAATACTATACGCACCACTCTCCAAGGGATGAATGTGATCTTCTTAATACTATATGCACCAATCTCTAAAGGATAAATGCGATCTCCTCAATGTTATATGCACCACTCTTCAAGTGATAAATATGATCTTCCTAGTGCTATATGCACCAATCTTTAAAGGATGAACGTAGTCTACCCAATGTAATATGCACCCCTCTCCAAGGGATGAACTTGGTCTTCCAATTACAAATAGCAACATCATGTTATCACCATTCTCAGTGAGGGGCTCTTAAGCCCTATGACAATAATAGAAAAACTGCAAGCTCGAACTCTCTAAAGAACCTATAATCACTTAAAAATTGCTAAGTAGATGTTCACCCTTTTTGGGTTCCCACTAGCCACTTAGAAATTCTCTAAGTATAGGCTCCATACTCGATGAGTTTGGAGATATGAGTTCCTCCAAACCGAGTTGATTTCTTCTGATAGGTTCCCCTAAGCCACTTAGAAATACTTTTAAGTACAGGCTCATTCCCTATGTTTTTCTCTTATCTTTCAGGGAAATTTTTGAAGTATGATTTCCTTCATGCCCCTCCACTCAGGATCTCTAGTATATCATCCAAAGTTTTCACCTTTTTTTTTCACATGATAAAAATTCAACGAACTCGTCATAACAACCAAGTATTTTTACAAGTCTTTATGTATCAATATTAAAAAGACTTGAGGGGCTATTGATAAATCTATTTTTAACAGGCCTAAAAAACCATTATGACCCTCATTATTTGGGCACACCCAGATGATTTTGGGCTTAATAGTGTGTCATGTCCAACACTTGAACTTGGTAGCCTGCCAAGTCCAAGGTAATATGGGTTTGAAAAATATACCAGATCCAAGGTACTTAGACTAGACAATCAACTAAGTTCAAGGTAACGTGGGTCTGACAAACATGTCAGACCCAAGGCACTTGGACTTGACAGTCTGCCAAGTCTAAGACAACGTGGGTTTAACAAATATGTCAGATTCAAGGCACTTAGACTTTACAATTAACCAAGTCCAAGGTAACAAACATCTTTTATTAGGCACATCCAAGGGAATGACCATCCTCCATTGGCACGTCTAATGGACTGACTAACCTCCATTGGGACTAACCTCGAGGAAGAACTCAATCTTCATGGGCTTAGCTATATTTGATGTCTTAAACCCTAATCTCCCTATACCTTTTAGGTGTATAAAAGTCCTGCAATAACCCACCATATTCTCATCAAATATTAATATGGATTTAAGGGATATTTATTTATCATTAAATGCTATGAGGGTGAGATTACACTCCAGACCCTTTTCTTCACAAAATGACAAGACTCACAGGATATAAATACATTATGAGGCCTTTAGAACAAAGGTTCAAAATCTTTTTTTTTACTGCATATATATTTTCAGAGCATCTTTCTGTAGAATATTCTTGTATTTTCTATCTCTATAAAGATACTTATTTAAGCATTAGAGAGTTTCCACCTCCATCAAATTTGACCTTTTATAGGTACTAGCCACAAGCCACCTTGACCTATCAATCACTAAGTATAAGCTATCACTACCTTGGTTAGAAAGAATGGATGAGATTGTTAGGACCAATTGATTAACCAATTATCCAACTCGGGAGCCATATTCCTAGGCTAGTTGGCAAGAAAACATTCAAAATCAAGTTGGGTCATCATATGTCATTTGGTTCTTAGGAGCCTTTAAATGCTGAAATTGCATGACACACATATATTTGATATAAATAAGAATTAACATTAATAAAAAGACAAACTATCATAATTGAATTCTCATCAAATCTTATTATACTAAAAGCTCAAAAACAAAAGTATAAGTACTCACACGTCTAAAACATAACCTTAACTTAGTAAATCAAAATTGAATACTATTAAAACACATGTGGAAAAAAATGAATTGATAAAAGTCTAAGGTAAAATTAAAAACAATAAAAGTGTTTGAATAATAAAAAAAGAATCGCTCACTTTAAGGGGATTGATTTTCAAATTAGCTTGAGCCACAGAATAGAGAGATAACACTCTAGGCATAACAATCTCTCTCTCCTAGATAGGGATTTAAAAGATTTTTAATTGGTGGTTTATATGGATTATCGTTGGAGGCCGGTCAATTGGACGATTTGTGGTTTGCGATAACCCAGCCTTTAAAGAATTATTCAAAGCTGAAGAAGATCAAAACTTCAAGTAATAAATCCCTAAGCAACTCTAGATTAGTCTAATGGAATCCTATGAACTCTTAAATACTTTTGTTTTATTGTTTACGCTACGTGTATGATATTCAAGAAACCCAACAAAGCTAGGTATAGAAATGAGTTAAGAGGAAATAAAGACTTAAAGACAAAACTTTTATATATATATATATATATGATGATGATGAACTTAGGCAAAGATAAAGCCTTTTATAACCATTATTTTTTTAGGTGAAAAAGCAACACACTTGTTATAGGGTCAAGCTCACTCTAACAAAGGTGTATTGATTTGAATGGTTTGTAATTTGACCTAACAAGAACTTGTTATGGAGAATCAAAGTTATGTACAATGATCACCCCTACCCTACGTCTATAAAGAGACACAAACAAGTAGTATAAAATCACAACGAAGTTGATCAATCATTCGAAGAGTTTGCAAGTTCAATCAAGAATTTAGTATGAGAATCACTCAGCCAGCATGAATATAGATTTCTTTATTAAAAAATAGTCTAATAGTCTAACCTCTAAAAATCTCTGTAAAAGAGTATGGATAATAGAAAGAATCTCAAGTCTAATAGGATATCTTTAACGCGTATGAATAAAACTAGTAAATAATAATAATAATAATAATAATAATAATCCAATGAACACAAATTTAAATAAAATTCTTTATATCTCTAAAAAAGTCTAATAATAACTAAAAGATAAATAAAACAATAACCAAACTAATTTAAATAAGACTAAAGTTGTTTTTGTAATATGCTGGCAGAATCGTAACCTAACTTCAAATGCATGGTTATCTCTAGTCTTAATTAATTAAAAGGTGTGACGTATATCACCGAAAAGCTATTCTACTTTCTAAAAAACACTAGAATATAAATAAAATTCTTTTTGTATCTCTAGTTATGACCAAAACAATAGAGAAAGGTTAAAACTACCAAATTTGAATCTTCTTATTCTAAATTTTTTGTAATGTCTGAATGCCCACCAATAAGTCATTCTTGAACATGAATTAAATTAATCAAGGTTTGTTATTCGTTATTTAATATCTTATTGAAGTCTAGCTTAACCCATATGTTTTGAAGAAATCCATTAGAAGCCTCTTTAAACCTCTTAACCTTAAGTCTTATCACGAGACCAACTAGAACTTCTAACAAACTTCTTGGTGTTGCTTGAATCACATCATTCGTTCTTTCCTCGAAAGGATTCATACTCGAATCATCTCCTACATCAAATAAAGTGAGATTAGAAATATTGAATGTAACACTAACAACATACTCACCTAGTAGATCCACTTAGCATTGTTATTAATCTTCTCTATGATATGAAAAAAGACCTTTTTATCGAGGCATTAATTTTGACCTCTTTTGTTCAAGAAATCTTTCCTTCCTCATATACACCATAGTCTAATCTTTTGGTTCAAACCTTACTAATTTGCATTCTCTATTAGCCTTAAATTCATATTGCTCATTCTTTTTCTCTATCTGTTGTTGCATCTTTGCATGTAAGTCTTTTATCATTTGTGCTTTTTGATTACCATCAAGACTAACCCTTTTATCGACAGGTAAATTAATAAAATATAATAGTGTTAAAGGATTAAAACCATAAACAGTCTTAAATGATGAATATTCAATAATAAAATGCACACTATAATTTTATGCAAATTCAATAAATGACAAACAATCTTTCTAATTTTTAAGATTATTTTAAATGATAACTCTTAATAATTGAGTTAAAATCGTGTTTACTACTTCAGTTTGACCATCTATTTGTGGATGACAAGTAGCAAAAAATAAAAGTTTTGTTCTCAACTTACCCCATAAAACCTTCCAAACAATACTCAAAAACTAAACTTCTTGATCTTAGCCAGGTTTTAATTTGAATAAGAAAAGATATTAATTCGGTCAAATACAATTGACCCGACTAGTTGACATGTGATTGACTCGGCCAAATCCGATCCAAACTCAACCGGACTAGCATCAAGAAATATTTTTTAAGAAATAAAATGAAATTGTTTTGATAAAAAAAATAATTAATCTAAGTTTACGTGATAATCTAGGCCCCCCCTATTTTTTTTTTTTTTTGACAATTCCCAAATCCTTTTTACATCAAATTCTAGGCTTTGACAACTATAATTAAGATAAAGAAATGCATTAAAAAACATTTTTTTTATGTCTTAAAAATAAATTAAAATCATTAAAAGATTAGTTAAGTTTGGACTAGGTGGTCATTAGTTTAAGGCTCGGATCATATGAGATTAGTTGATACAAGTTAATCTAAAATTTGATATTTTTTTCCTTAAGAAAAAGCTTTTAAAACTACGTCGTTCTAAGAAAAAAAATTCGGTTTTTTCACTGTCCTGATTTGTGCCAGGCCTCGGTTAATGAATCAGGCCGAACTCGAAAACACGCTCAAGTCTCAACAAACACCTTAAATCTGAAGAGACCTTCGGATGATGTGGCCGTAATTCAATTACTTCATCAATTTACCCCTTCCGTCAACATAAATCGTAAACACAGTAATCAACTCACTGATAATTGTTTCTCTAGATCGGGAAAGAGATAGATGTCATCGCACAACAACAACTCGGCTTCGGCGAACGATCCACGGCAGCCATTGGCCGCGAAACCGTTTGTTGCACCGATGGTTTCACCGCAGGATCTACCCGTTGATTACTCAGGTTTCATTGCGGTTATCCTCGGAGTGGCAGGCGTCATGTTTAGGGTAATTAATTAAATTCATTTATTTATTCAGCACATTTTTAATCTAATCTAATCTAATCCAATCTAATCATCTAATACTGCTACTAACAAGTTGATTGATGTTTGGTGCTGACTGGGTGGCAGTACAAGCTGTGCTCGTGGCTTGCTCTCATATTCTGTGCCCAATCTCTCTCAAACATGAGGAATATGGAAAATGATCTTAAGCAGATTTCCATGGCATCCATGTAAGTTCACCCTTGATTTTATCCTCTTGTTTAGATTATGTGATTTTCCTGAGTTGAGGGCTAGATTTTTTTAAAAAAACTTTGTCCTGTTTATAGATAGATAGTTATAAAGATCGAACAAGACTAATACATAGCATTTATGAAGGTCATTAAATGCTAGTCAGTGTCATTATCATATACTTGGAGATCTTTTCCAAATTGTAGGGGGGCAAGGAAGTAAGCCTTTTTAAGGTCATGGGTTTGTCTACTATTCAGGCATTGATATTTATCTGAAAAAGGAACACACTCCTACCATTTTATCATGAAGTGGTCAAGTCAAGCTGTTGTGTTTCTGTAAAAGTTTGCAAGTCATCTGATTTGATTCTCTTAATTTTTAGATATGCTTTGTAGCTTTAAGTTCTGCCTTGGTTGTCTCAATTTGCCAAGTCAAAAGTTCTAAAACAGTGTTAAGTCCTTGGATCACATAATCTGAGTAAGAGAACCTTGCTCTTTTGCATCAATTAATGTATTTCACTAGAGAAACTCCAAAAATACTTGTTGGGTCTGAAAGAGCTCTCTTACCAAAAGATGATCTTAATTTATGTAAGAACCCAACTTTGGATGCATGGTTGGTTTTCAAAGCAAAACTAGTTATAGATACTGGGTTTTACAAGAAGAGTTCTTGCACTAGGCTAATTGGTAAGAATATACCCCTGTTGATTCTCATTTCTATAACCTATGGAACTACCCAATGTGAAAGGGACAAGGGGATTATTCTGGCAAGATTTTTGAAAGGTTACTAATCATAGGTTGGTGTAACTGTAGGACTGTAAGCATTGTTCTGTTGAGAATTAGCAGTTCTAACCTATAGTTTCCTTTGACATTGCTTGAATTCAAGGACTTCAAAGGGAAATGGGATATCTTAGATGTTTTTGCTCCTGAGCTTAGTCAGCTAGTGCTCGTAGAAGTTTGAACTGGACATGTTGGATTGGGATACCAGAACTTTGTTGTTTTGAATGCAATTGTTTCTTGTGTAAGAACACTCTTGTGTTTTTTATACTAGACTTCGAGAAGGCTCATGAACTGATCAAATAAGTATTTTCTTTAATAGCTTTTGGAGAGAAAGGGCTTTGGTGTAAGTGGAGGAAGAGGATTAATGGTTGTTTCCCTGTGGCATTAATGGTGATTCTAAATGGAGTGTCCAAGGTTGGGTTTACTCAAGTTTTTAGTTTTCTAGAAAAATTTTGTAGGGAACATTAAACTAAAGAATTTCGCATTAACTAATTGAAAATGAAAATTATTTTCTCTAGAAAATTGAAAAACATTAAAAAAGTTATTTTCAAAATTCTCCTCTGTAAAAATAATGGTCTTGGTGCACGTAATATTTTATGGTCATTTTTTTTTTCAATTTAAGTCAAACAAAGCCCTTTGTTTTCTATTTTGGCGAATTTGTATTTAGTAAACATGTTTTCTTAATGTAACATGGAGAGATCTTTTCACAATAAATATGAAAACTAGAGATGGAAACAAAAAGAAGCTATTGTCTGATAGTAAACACAATCCAAGTTTTTGTTTTTATATGTTCTTAGTAGATTGATAGTGGTGGGAGATGTATCATAACGGGGATGCAGGTGCTTTCAGATTATTTCTATTATCCTTTATGACTTGAGGATGATACATTTCTTTTTCTGGAAGATGATAAGTAGAATTTTGCAAGGTTTTTATGTCACTGCTCCTTTGTCTCATTGTGTACCTTTACTTTTATTGTTTCATGTATAATTTGAGGTAAAATAGGAGAAGTTTTAATACTGTGATCTATAATTTGGTTTGTGTATAATGGGTTAAATGTACTCCAAATTGATTTTCAATTCAATACTTCTACTCTGACTGCATTTTTTTTAAGTTTAGGAGTACAATTGCTAGTGTTCAACTGCCATTGTGGTATTTTAAATAAAATCATGAACTTTTATGTTTGAGCATAAATTATTAATTACCTGGATGCATATAGGTGGATGTTCTGACCTAAAACCTTCAACTTTAAAATGAAATAACCTTATGGTCCTCTTAGATTAGATGTTCCAAGCATCCCTAGATGCTAGAAAAGAACAACCATACACCATGTCTAACCTCTGGAAAGGGTCTTCAAGTTTCACTAGGATGAAGTAGTTGTCGTCGATTATAATCAGAGTTTATCAGAATGTAATTCTGGGATCCCCTTTAACACTTCTTTGCTTCACCATGTACTCTATTTTGGTTGTTTCTTATCTTGCCCGCACTTTTCCATAATTGAACACTATGAAAGAGCATAATGTGGTTCAAGGGAGGTACTCCTGATTTTGAGCTTCTTGGTGATTTTATTTGGTAAGTGAAGAAAACAAGGGTTCTCATGTATGAGTGTTGAAGAATTGGATACCTGCAATGGTACAGCTGTTTATGTGAGTGGCGAGTTATTACAAAATGCTATTATTGGGTTTTCACTCTATCAACAACTATTTAGAAGTCTATGTTGTCAGAAAATAGAATTAAACTACATGTGACGGGGTTCAATGAGTTTTCAAGTCCTCTCTTTTTCAATATATCTCTCTGTGCGTGTTTATATGATAACCCTGTTCTGTTAGCATAGATCCAGCAGTACAAGACACTGAGTTTGATTCTGAAAGGATTTGATTTTCCTTTTTTATTTTACTTACTGGTTTCTAACATGTTTGATAACTAGGTTTGCAATCATGGGATTGGTTACAAATTACTTGGGTCCAGCTCGACCTGGCTCACAAAGTTGAGAGGGAGATTCTTTCAATCAGAGACTAAAAGAGTAATGGTGACAGTAGGATGGTCGTATTTTGTTGGAAAATTATTATAATCGGTTGTTGTCAAATTTGACAAATGGATTTAAAGAGAAGCTAAATGTTCCCAACTTTGGTGAGGATAATTTCTTATCTTTTTCCTGGGTTTGCAATTTCTCCATCATGTCCACCTAGTATTCTGATTTGTTTGAGCAGCTTTGTTTTGTTTTCTGTAATCAAAGAAACGTGTTTAATCACTTTACCAATCTCTTTGATTTGCAATTTCGATTTTCATGGCCACCTGCTATCTAGTCTTTTTGAACTTCTTTATGGTTTAATCAAATCAAGGAGAGATGCAATGTAACTTCACTGATCTTTAATAAGTTCAAGGAATGGCTCCTCACCGCGACAGGCTCTGGGTATTAAACTCGTCGGGCATTTTGTATTTGGATTCTATCAGGCATCCACGATATGTTCTCCTGGCTACCAAGCAGCTGTTGTGGGATTACAGAAGATAAAAAAAATCCTTGACAGTGAGAGGGGTCTACTGTTATAATAGAATGTGCTCTGGGTCGTAAAATGAAACTTTGATGATCATAGGTTGTCGCTAGAACCCTAGTAACTGCTCCGTTCTATTTATTGCATGCCAGACGGCACTTTCAGGTAGTGCAGGATCGATATGGCCTGAGATACGTCGCAAACTTGCAAGCCAACATGCTCATGTCGTGCTGAAATCATGAAACCGATGAAGCATAGACCTTCAAGGGATATATGAAGTGATGTGTATATGCTTCTGGAGCTCTCTTTATCTTGAGAGTTTATATGAAGAGATTTGTCGGGAGCATTTTAGTTTGAGGACCTGAAACCTGATGGGCACCAGCTTAAACCTGATCGGCACCCACTAAAACCTAGCCAAATTGCTTAAACCTGATCGGAACCCACTAAAACCTAGCCAAATTGCTTAAACACTAATTTATCTAACCACATAACTTTCAGATTTCCCAGACATTAAAGTATGAAGTTGTCATTCAATCCACTAAAATTGTCATTTAACATGAGGACCTACGCTAAGCCATCTCATCTCCTCTCCATCCTCTTTAACTGTAGCTATCTTCTTACACCATCACCAATTGCTTTGATTTTTCTAGTTTGTTTATTCCTCTCATTTCGATGAAATAGATAATACATCGATTTTGTTGTAGAAACGACATGATTAAATTAAAGGGTTTTGAACTTTTGGGAATCCATCTCGTTCGAAATTATGCAAGTGAATTATGAAAGGATGTCAACACCCCAGCTCAACATAAAAGCTAAGGCGTTAGAGAGACATTACCCTACAGTTCGGAACCAACTTCCATCGCAGCACTTGGAAAAAAGAAAAAGAAAACTTATATTATTTTGAGCCATTATCTAGCAGAACTTAGTTTTGCAGGTACCTTGTTCTTTGGACATACGGGAGCATATTGTCAAAACTATAGTGTAAAGACCAACATGTTCTTGGAGACGGAAACAATGAAGGGGGTTTGTGTATTTTTGAAAAATTCAAAAGGTAGTGTGGTTAAACAAATTAGTGTGTCGTGCACTTTAGTAATAAGTACATTACATTACAAATCATAATTATAAAATAAACTAAAACTAATGATATTTTCATTGTGCATACATATACTATAAATCACAATAGTTTTTTTTTTTTTTCAGTTGTTGCTCACAAATTAAGGGGAAGAAAAAAGAAATAGATAGGAAAAGAAACAAGAGAAGATGACAAGATTATTTGGAGTCATGTCAGAGCTTCGCTATCGACACACATCGCTTTATGGTGAAGTCCTTGACAAGATGATTCAATGATACCAAAGAAGGCTACCATTGAAGCTCCAAACAAGTTGCATGTGTCTTCTTAATGCGGCAGCTTCCTCACTTGCTAGTGCATAACAATTTTTTATTTAATATTTTTTAACCTGTGATTCTTTGATGCCATTTTAGTCCTAGATTCAGACACCATTTTGATTTAGTCCTAGATTCAGACACCATTTTTTTCATTTGACCTTCAATTTACTCCCAAATTTCATCCTAGCCAAGGTTGAAAAACATAATGAAACCAACAAACAAAGAGTGGAATCAACATAACACAAAATGCAAAAACCACCTTAAAAGAAGAGTTGAGAAAAGGCAAATGATACATAAAATGTTAAAAAGAGAAAATAAATGACTTTCCACAACAAAATAAAATAAAATAAAAGAACATAATGAAACCAACAAACAAAGAGCGGAATCAACATAACACAAAATGCAAAAACCACCTCAAAAAAAGAAATGGGAAAAGGCAAATGATGACACAAAATGTTCAAGAGAGAAAATAAATGCCTTTCCACAAAAAAAGAAGAAAAAAGAACGTATGAGACAATGAAATAAGCTAGACACAATGAAGTAGCACACTCACAACTATAAACATTGCAAGGGAAGTGTTGTTATCTATTTTTAGGTCCCCACACAAAAAATAAATACAAAAAAAGTCAAAAAAAATATTCCGAAGAAAACTAAAAAATAATAGTAGTGAGAAGAGGATGCTAGAGCGCTCAGAAAATAGTCAAAAATTGGTTGAGGAGGTTCAAAAATACAAAGATTGAAATTTGATAGTATATTTTTGACTGATGAGAGCCCTGTTGATAAAGAAAATTCAATTTAAGGAAGAAAAATCCAAGCTTAAATGTTTATGGACTCAATTAAATTTTATTTAAGGTTTAATTGAATTTATGGAGGGTTTGATTGCAAGAAAAATTGATTTTTAAGTCAATTTAGACTTTAATTGAAAGAAATTAAAGTTCAGGGGTCAAATCATAATTTTTAAGAGTTGATTTGATCAAATCAGGGGCTTAATTGCATAAAAATTAAATTTTGATGGCCAATTAAGGACTTGATTGAAGAAATTCAAAACTAAGGACCAAACTGGAAAAGACGCATAAATAGAGGGACTAAAATTGACCGAATCAGGGGCCAAATTGAAGAAATTAAAATTTTATTGATCAATTAATGGTCAAATTGCATAAATACGAGACCAAGGACCGAAAGGAAAAAGGCAACCAACTTTAGGGCTGACATCCAATTTTGGTAAGGACGCAATTGAATTGATTCTTAAAATTAAAATTGCAATTGAGGACTTAATTGTACAAATTAAAAATGGAGGACTGCTTTGAAAATTAACACATTCTGACGTCTTTTTCTTTTAAATAAAACGACGTCATTTCATGCACTGTTCACATAAAAGAGATAGAGAGAGAGAGGCACTGAACGGTGCCGTTTTGAACGACACTATGCTTATTCTTCCCCTGGAAGCGCACAAGCAGGGGAATAAGAAGTTTTTCTCCCCTGCAACGCCTCTCCCTCTCTCTCATACTCAGTTGTATTGTTTTTGCATTCAAAGTTCAATTTAACTGAAACCGAATATTGTTTTTTGTTAAGAGAGTTTATTTCTACACTAGCTCCATTACCGTATACATTCATTACTCCATCGAAAAACAAGGTCCATCGATCTGACTTCTTTTCTTCTTCCTTTATTGTTAGTACATTTTCATCAGAGAAATCAAAATCCAATGACTCATAATCTTCAACAGCATTATCAGCTAGATGGTCAGCAATTGCACTTTCTTTTATGGCCTTTCTCATCATATACATTATATCGTATTCTTTCAGCAAAACCTGTAACCTTGCAATTCGGATTGAGAGATAGGGCTTGTTACAAATATATCTCAATGGATCCACTTTTAAAATCAACCAAGAGGTGTGATACAACATATAATGTCATAATCTTTTTGCCGCCTATACCAGTGCACAACAAAGCTTTTTTATTATCGTGTATCTAGACTCACATTCGGTGAACTTCTTACTTAGGTAATAAATAAGCTTTTTTTTCCGGTTTCATCATGCTGACCCAATACACATCTCATAGTTGTCTCAGTCACTGTCAAATATAGTATTAAAGGTCTTCCTGATGCAGGAGGAACAAGCAAAGGTGGACTTTGTAAATAGTGCTTGATTTTATTAAATGCCTCTTCACACTCCTCATTCCAAGTCCCAAAATTCTTTTTCCTCGGTAGCCGGAAGATAGGTTTTGTTTTCATGCATATAGCAAGTCCCTCAAAGATAAAAAAATCATATCATATTTTCATAAAACAAAAAAAAATCAAAAAATATCTTAGCATGCATTTTGGCTTTAACAACCAGTTTATTAAAGCCAAGAGAACTAGGCCAATATTTCAAAAAAATACATAAAAAATTTATTTTGGTTTTCTTTCAATATCTAGAATTACGAACTTACACGTAAAACGTATTCCTATATATATATATAGAATTAATTAATTAATTAATTCCTTTTGTTGACATTAGCACGATTAGGTTTTACCTGATAAGATAAGGATCTCTTTACTGAGGAGGACTTTTCTTAGATCTTAGACGGACCAATTGTAACAACCCCGATTTCCTACATCTTTTTCCACGATACATTGGAAATTTTCAGGTAATTGTTTTTTTTATACCGGTTCCACCAAAATTTCGGCAGAGTCTCCCCTATACTGGGAGGTCCCAAGTTATCGACAAAATCATGTTACGCTTCCAATTTTATTTCACATCCTGATCCAATCATCCTGAATCTCAACCCAACTCATCATCATCAACACAATACATGTTATTCAATAACATCATATAATGTAAAGTGAAAGAATCGATTTCAACTATAAACTTGCATTGTTAAATAGGTACTTAGAGTTACAAACATTAGATTAAAGTCATGCATTCAAATTTTAGGAGATAAGACTCTTAATTTATAAATAATTACATGGTCAAAAGCAAAAGGTAATTAAACCAATATCATTCCTGACACGACCTTGATGGACCTGAAAATAGAAATTAACGTGTACACATAAATATAAAATGTAATAACAAACAATAACAATGATAGGTAATAATCTCCATAGAATTTCTTTTGATACTAAAATTAGGCATACACCTCTTTTACAACATACATTTTCCATCAATTACTAATAACTATCTAATATCATATCTCATTTGCTGAGAGTAATTTCATCTTGAAAATCTCAACACAACTCTATGGTTTTCAAACACCATCTCCTTATAAGTCAATTCTCACTTGATACTAAGATATTCCTCTCTTGATATCATTATCTTATCTCATTTTTTTGGAATAACTAATCAATATTCCCCATTCTATTTTTTTTAAGGTAATTGCTGATACTAACCAATCTCATTAGTAACATTAGTCTCTCAATATTGGGTTAGACTAATCAATTACATTCACGTGTCGATATCCTTCCCCAGAATAGTTTATCAAATCTTATTCATATCTGGTTTACCATCAAAGTTGCCGATGTCAAGAACCCTTGACATCATTGGTCTCCTTACTTGGAGTAACTAATTACACCCGAAATGGTTGTCAAACACCATCTCCTTATAAGTCAATTCTCACTTGATACTAAGATATTCCTCTCTTGATATCATTATCTTATCTCATTTTTTTGAAATAACTAATCAATATTCCCCCTTCTATTTTTTTAAGGTAATTGCTGATACTAACAAATCTCATTAGTGACATTAGTCTCTCAATATTGGGTTAGACTAATCAATTACATTCACGTGTCAATATCCTTCCCCAGAATAGTTTATCAAATCTTATTCATATCTGGTTTACCATCAAAGTTGTCGATGTCAAGAACCCTTGACATCATTGGTCTCCTTACTTGGAGTAACTAATCACACCTGAAATGGTTATCGATACCAATCTGACCCATTGATATCATTAACTATTTTTGACCCGGAATAGTTAATCAACTTATCTTTTTTACTTAAGCAGGAGTAACCATGCCGATGTTAGTAAGCTTTACTAACATCATTAGTCACCCAATTACCCGGGATCAACTAATCAATTTAAGAAATGTCAGCACCGATGAAACCCCATCGATACTATTAACTATCCAAACCCTGATAGTTAATCAATGCCATCTGAATCTTCCATTCATACCGAACCCCTTTCATTTTTCTTATTAACATTATATGCATTGTAACCATGGTTGCCAAGTATCATTCACACACAATCTTAGTTATCAACATTACGGTCACTAAACATCCTTCACATAATCTTAGTCACCCTCATCACAATGCCAAGTATCAATTTATGCCCTTAGCCACCGTCACTATGGCGACCAATTATTTATCAATTCCCCTCCAATCTCCAAGTTATTGTGTATACCCAATAACCACATTAATTAATTTACTCAATATCTTAGTCACATATTAATAATTTTACTCAAAACCTTTAGAATTTACTACTTCTAACTTCAATCAATTAAGTCACATAATCTCTTCAAAACTTAAATATCCGGCTAACTCATCTTGATTGCCAATAATTCTGGTAATTTCATATAATTACCCACACATTTGGTTAACCTTTCTCGATTACCAATAAATCTGATAATTTCATACGAATTACCCAGCCTCCAGCTAACCTTTTTTGTTAGCCAATCAATCCGGTAATTTCATACGAATTACCTCATATCCAATTAACTTCCTTATTAACCAATAAACCCGGTAATTCTCTTAATTACCCAAGAAATCTGGCTAACCCATTTTGGTTGCCAAAATCAATTCGGTAATTCCATACAAATTACCCAGCATCCGGCTAACCTCTTTTGTTAGCGAATCAATCCGATAATTCCATACGAATTACTCCATATCCGGTTAACTTCCTTATTAACCAATAAACCCGGTAATTCTCTTAATTACCCAAGAAATCCGGCTAACCCATCTTGGTTGCCACAATCAATCCGGTAATTCCATACAAATCACCTAGCATCCGGCTAACCTCTTTTGTTAGCCAAATAATTTCGATAATTTCTCATAAATTATCAATAATTCTCATTTGTAATAATCACTCAACTTATTTATTTGCTTCATTCTTTTAACATCAATTAAATAAACAACATAGATATTTAAGGAAAACTAATAATTACAAAATAAGGTGATGAATCACCTACCTAGAATAGGTGCACGTGCTGCCACTCTATGAAATTGTCCAGTCCCCACAGCTTTTCCTATACCACTAGGAATTCAGTTTTTTATCAACAATACAATCAACATCACATCTTCATTTAATTCCCATTCAACTAGTTTTCTCAAACCAATCATAAGGAATTTTCTTAGGATCTCATACTCTTACTCATTTTCATGCTCATTTTCATTCTTATAATTTTTTTATTAAAATCATCACTCCACAGTGATTTCAAGCAAAGATTAAAAATTGTCTAATTCCGATCAATTTAGCTTAACCAACCCAGAACACTATCTAGTGTTTTAATCATAACTAAAGCTGTAAAACTCAGTTTTGGGCGTGATTTTTCTCTATGAAAGGCTAAAACATAAAAAATACAAATTTTATGAAGAAGCCAACTCCAAATTATTTTGTTTTAAGGCTCAAAATCAACAATCACAATAGCCCCTCCTTTCTAGCTAAAATTTTAGACGAGGATTTTCATCCCTTGGAAATCCTTTTCAACTTCCAACTTATTTTGATGCATAAACAACATTATCCAAGGTCATTTGACATCATTTAAATCACAACAATAATTTCACCTTACTAATTGGAATCCATGATAATCTTCATTAACTAATTAATTTGCCAAAAATATGCTTATGACCAGCCTTAAATATGTTTTATTTTTTTCAAATTTCTTTCATTTCAATCTCTTCATGGTTCCACCCCATTCATATCCACACAACCAACAAGTTAGCCTTTTATTCAATCAACATGTTCATATAGCAATGTTCCTTCCTATTCATACACCATAATCATTCTTCCCCTCATATAACAAATACACAATTAATCTATAACAATATCAATAGCAAGCATATTTTACCATTATATCTTTCATAAACCCTACCATCCACACAATTATAATTTCATCAAAACATGTATTGAATCAGACTTACTAAATTTTGCCAAAACTAGCGATAGATTAAAAAAGCAATAAGTCATCAACCTCTGATTATTGTTTTAAACCCAATGGTCAGACTATATATCATAGAGTTGTGCATAATATATCTCAAAATCAAAATGATCCAACGGTTGGTTCTCCCTAGATCTGAATAACACCGAGCTAACCTAAAAATGGACGAGCTATTGTTTAACATGCACGCAACCTTGCCAGAGAATGAAGGCAACATCTAGGTGCACCACATATCCAAGAATGAGCATGATCCAATGGTGGAAGAGAGAGAATTCGATCGGCGACCAAACTGCCCTGTAGGTGTATTTCCTTTTATTTTCCAGGAAATGTCCAATGATGATTTATGTCAAATGGATTGTGTTCCTTCCAATCCCTCTGGTCAGTTAGTAGAGGAGTGTGAGAAGAACAATATATCCAAAACTCAGCATGATTCAACGGTGGATTCCAGAGATATGGCCATTGGACCATTATTGGTTTTCTCCAAAATCTGCACTTCTCTCTCTATCCGAATTTTCTCTATTGTCTCTCACCCTTTTTTTTTTTTGAACTGGTGGCCTCTTTTGCAGTTTTATATGCACCTTTTCTCCTAATTACAATTTTGACCCTCATTTATGCCTTTATGTATTTTATTTTATTTTTCATGTAAACTATGTGGTTTATTTCTGCTTAAATCGCTAGTCTTTACCAAACTCAGATTGGGATGAGATAATTAGCCAAGGTAGGGAAACATATTAATAGACTTCATGCAAAATTACATTTCGATCCGACGATTGGATTGAGAGCTCTGCTTCCTAAAGTAACATTGGTCAGTTCATGACTTTTTTGTCAACGATCCAAATTTTCTTGATCAATCTTCACATAAAATCATATCAATTTTCCTTCTAAACCTTTAAGGTTATTTTATTATTTTTAAATATAATAAATATATTCATTTTAGAATTTACACCTTTATTTATTTATCGAGCTTATTATCGTTTCAAAATAACATCACTGATTTTTAATTGGTACTTGCACCTTCAGTCCTATCCTTTTCATTGCACTATCCTTTATTATAATGTATTCTTTAATTCCTCACTTATTTCTTAGAAACATTTTGTCATTTTTCTTATTGTTTTATCCATCAAAACACGTTACCAGTTTCTCTGTCCTTATGAATTCTAAACCAAAATTCATTTTATGGAGGTCATCCCTTCTATTATATATCATTATTTATCTATTATTTCTAATCTTTGTTTCCATCACTCATTGAAATCATACCACTTTCAGTTCGTTTACATGAGGGTTTACACATCTGCATATTTAAATTATAAATTTCCAGGGTTTCACACCAATAATTAGAAATATCTTAGCATATATCAGACAATTAAACAATGCAGCTTACCTTAAGGTAGGACGTATTTGGGGTGCTAATACTTTTCTTTTACGCAACCAGTCCCTGTACCTAATCTCTAAGACCGCTTATGGTTCCTGGTAACCAAAAACTAGGTGGCGACTCCTATTCCTTTTTTTCCACTGACAAAAGACAAGAAATCCTTGTCCACCCCATTTCTTGATTACCCATACAAAAAGAGTGGACGATCGCCGCAACGCCGCTCACGTGCGACATGAGGGATGAAAAACATGCCAGAAAAGAGGGAAAATGAAAACATTCACAAACAACAAAAAAGAACAAAAAAGTAGTAGAAAAAAAAATTAAACATGGATAACCAAGCATAAAAAAAGAGTAGAGAATATAAACAATGATATTGTTAGGTCCGATAAAAAACAGAACCAATATGTGATAATTAAGCAACAAAAGACAGAAGTAAGAAATAAAAATCAAAATATGAGAATCATCAAAGAGAGGACAACATAAAAATATTGAAGAGGAGGAAGGGGCAAAAGTAGTACAACTACAAAATCCAGAAAACCACATAAAGAAACTCCTACAAAGCACGACAACAATATAATAAAAGAAATAAACAAAATCACGAGAGAGCCAAATCAACCTATTGTTGAACCAAGTATTATAAGCTTTAATTTTGATGAACTAACAAAGTTATTTAATCTAAATGAAATTATTATACTTAAAATTATCTAAGGTTATATCTAGCATGTGATTAAGCCAAGTGAAAGTAACTTTGGACTACACTTTCTTACCATGAAATTTCAAGTATGGAAACACAATATTTTACAAGCATGGAAGGAGATTATATGATTCACAAGTCAAGGAAGTATTATCTTTGAAATTTATTTCCTAAAGTAAAAATCTCGGAGCTCTAAGTGATTGAGATATGTTAGTTTAATTTTTGCATTGTATTGTAAAATGATCAAATATGTCTGATTATAACCATGATGCTCTCAAATTATATTAGAAAAGATCTTATGAGGATCACACATATTATTCATATTAATGAACGTCATATGAATATAGTTGGGTAGGGTAACCTTGAGAAAATCAAGTTTTGATCTCCAAAGAAAAAGAGAGGACCAACAAAATAAAAGCAAAATTGTTCAAGTAAAATTTAGGCAAAATCTTGCTTATTTTGGTAAAATTTTATTCAATAACTACTTTCGCACATGGAATAACAACTATTTATTTGAATCCCTTATAAATAGTGATAAGAAAGTGAGAGACACTTGCATAATCATTATATCTTTCTCGAGAGTTTAATTGCTTGAAATATTTCATGTTATTTTATTGTGCTCAACTTTGATTCAATGTTTGGGTGAGTATAAGCATCTAGGTAACTTATCTCGTATTAGGACATTTATTGTTAAGGTGAGATCAACACCTAAGTCAAGCCTAGACCAGATTATAAAAGACTTGTTTGTTGCTCGTGCAAATAAGAATGTATAATGGATTGTAAAATCTGAAGTATAACTTAGGGACTAAATGTAAGTGTATTTGAATCATGACATGTGGTTGTGTTTGATCTTCCTATCTTTACACTCTTTATTGTTTTGTCTTGTGATTATATCTTGCAAGTTCATCATCTTTACATATTATCTATATATTATTTGTTCTTTTGGTCATGAGTTTTTATATTTTTTTATATGATTTTATTATATCCTATCAAGGTCTATTTACACCCCTCTAGAATTAGCTCTTGGTCCTATTTCCAAAGATCCAAATCTACAAAGAGAAAAGGTGCAATAGATAATCAAAAACAGGAAAAAAAAAAGAGAGAGAGAGGAAAAAACACGGTTAGCATGAAAAACAAGGCCAAAATAGTCCCAAAATAAAAACAAAGATAGAGTAGAAAAGATAGCACCAAAGAGTAAGTATATTATTGAAGACCCCACTATGATAAAACGACACAAACAGAGAGTAAAGAAAAAAAATTGTTATAAAACAATGACATAGAGAACTTAACACATAACAAAACAAAGGTTAAGAGCAAAATGAATGGTGTTGGAAAAAACAACCAAACCATATAATAAATATGAGAAAGGCCTAAACAAAAAATGAAATGATAGAGAAAAGCAAGGATAATCAAACAAAAAAAATCAGCAAAAACAAAAAGAAAACCTATCCAAAAAGCATGAGAAGAGAAACTAAAAGGAGAAAAAAAAAACTTATGAAAAAACTCTTCGTGAGGAAGAGAGAACATTATGAAAGTTAAGAGAAAAACCACAACCTAAAATGAGGCATAAAGTCTTTTTGAAGAGAGAAAAAAACTATAACAAAAAATAAGGCATAAAGTATTTTTTTCAAGAAAGAAGAAAACAATGGCCTAACAATTGAAATAGTAATAATTTCCAATGCTCTCCCATAAAAAGCAAATAAAGCTACAACTTGCCAACCCATAACATTAAAGTACAAAATGATGTTGAAACTCAATCATGTTAATTGTGCAAATTGTAAAATAATACCCTTCTAAAAAACCTTAAGGACAATAAGAGAAAATATATCTAGTTATGAGAAACCAATCAAAATCAAACGAGAAACAATTGAAGTGAGTATAAATAAAAGGTCAAAAGGGAATAAGAATAACCCAACTTGGTCAAGGATAAACACATCACTGAGAAATAATGATGATTTGTACTCTAACTAGTGTTACTTATCATGCAAAAAACAATGATGAAATGGGAAAGGGGAAAGGGGAAAGAGAAGAAAAAATTAAGAAAGAATGAAAGAGCAATTCATTAACTACACTATCCAAAAATAAATTGTAGTGATAAAGAAACCAACATCAAAAAGAGAAAGAATAACAAGGGCTTGGGAAAAAAGAATAGCAGTTGAACAAAGCAATGACATAACTGAAATGAGTCCAGAAATCAGAGGTTTAGTTAATGAACAACCTCTCCAAGTACCAAAAAAAGAAAACTACTTTTGTAAAATACAAAATCAAATGAGTCATACTAGGAAAAAAAAGCACATACTAAAACCATTATTTACAAATCATTTCCTCTCAAACATCGACACCAAATAAACCAAAGATGTCAATAAACAGTGCACATGAGGCAAGATCCTTTTAACCCATAATTTAAATCAAGCCTACGAATGCTTGGGCTAAAAGTTAGCCTAAAAGTAAAACCGAAGTGGACTAACATGCTTAATTTTGATATGTTTTATTCATACCTTTTATGCATCATTTCATGCTTGATTCTTTTGATTTGGGTAGTTTTAGTTTATTTCATTATGTTTTAGTTTATTTAATATAGGAGATAATAAAATAATGACAATAAGAGTTTTAAAGATGTACAATATAAAAAATAAATGATTAAGTCTTATTAAAAAAGGGGGAGTTCCCTTTCTAAAATTTTTCAGTCATGTCTCAATATTTTAGACATAAATCATGATACTGATGTCCAGATCATATGATTCTTTTGGCTATGAAAAAATTATTGACAAATCAACATGCATTATTGTTGAGAAATTTTCAGTCCAAGTGTTACATAAGTTGTTGATGGGAAGGTACCATAATAGCTAGCCCTCTGGTTATTTGAAAAAAATGAAATGGAAGAGAAGTATTTAAAGGAGATTCTACAACAACAAAAAAGAAGGGGGAAAGACTTTGGGGTCTTAAATAACCCAAAGATGGAAGCATTTATTAGAGAAAATTAAGGAATTCAAAAAATATCATAAAGGTTTTTCATTCTCTCTTTTTTTCTCTTTATTATGTTTAAATTACATGATTTGTTTTGTTCGTTTAGTTTAAGCATGAAATAATTAATTTTTCTAAAGCTACAGTGTAACTTAACTATGATGTTTTAATTATGTTATTCAATGCTATTTCAAGTTTAAATATTTTATATCATGCGTTCTGTTAATTTAATATGCTATGTAGTCAATCGGTTGTTACACGTGACATTATTATATTCATGTAAATACATATTTATTATTAATAAATGCTTGATTTATCTTTAATATTCATATAATATAAGATTAATGAATCTAGAGATAAAGTCCAAGAAACAAAAATATTTTGCAAAGAAAATTCTAAAGTTCTTATAATTATAAGATTCATATTGCATCAAAGCATTGTTCCTAAAATGTTTCTTGTAGATGCTCTCTTAAATACTAGACATCTATTAAAGTCGTTGAGACTGATACATATTATGTTCTTTTCTTTATAAAAAGAAACAACTATTCTTATAAGTTGAGGTATAAGAGATACCTAGAACTAATATGTAGGTGTTTGTCATAAGACATGTATACTAGACTGACCCACATGAGAATTCCATATGGAGAGATCACTTATGTCTATGAAAAGTATCACGTGATGATTGTGTAAGTGATCCTTAGATTGAAATCACTAAGTTATCTTATATAAAGAATGTTATGTTTTGATCCTGTTACATGTTATCTTAAATATTGAGTATAACATGAACTATATAAAGGTACTTGAATGATCAAGATAATATTTATCACCCTAAGTGCATTAGAAAAAGTTTTTCATCTGTTTTCAAATTGTATTGATTGAGAAATCCTTGGTCAAGATGGAATGATATTTGAAAAGATTTTCAAATCTTATTCAAACAATCAATGATTATGATGTAGAAAACAAACATGATTTAACATGGCAGACATACTTCATGTTTTAAGTTAAATCGGGAAATTATTGATGAAAGGATAATAATTACACTAAAAAACATGTCACTGAAAGATTAAGTTAAACCACTAATAACTTTTCTAATATTTGGGATATCATTAGTACATGGATTATATTTCTAGACCTAGAAAAATCAAGTAAGGACTTGATCGAGTTAATTTTAAAAATTCTCCTGAATAAATATATGAATATTATTCAAGAGACAAATTGATATTTTATCTATTTATAGGGTTTTTCAGATTTTTCTATAAATAATAAGTTATGCCTCTTATTTTAGGGTTGTTTGTTAAACAAAAAAAACTACGTAAGTTATAGAATAAATAGCTAACACTCTAGACATAACAACTCTTCTCTCCTAAATAGGGGTTTAGGAGATTTCTCACTAGTGATTCATGTGAATTACTGTTGGAGGCTGGACAATTGAACGACTTGTGGTTCACGACAACCTAGCCTTTAAGAAATTATTCAATCTTGAAGAAGATCAGATCTTCAGGTAATAAACCCTTAAACAACTCTAGATCTATCTAACAGGATAATAGGGACTCCTGAATACTTTTGTTTTATTATTTTCAATTCGTGTATGATATTCGTGAACTCAACAGTAGTATCAAAGCCATCATTGGACAATTAGGATTGTTGTTTACATGTTTTAATTATTGTAAGTGTTAATTTCGAATTAATTTTATGTGCAAAATTATTTTTCCTAAAATTATTTTTTTCTCTTGTATTTTTTTAAAGGATATTCTCTACTGTTTCGACCAGATCTGGTCGAATTTCTTGAATTTAGTCAAAATCTTAAAAAAATATATAAAAAAATAAAGTGTCTGCAATAGCCATTGGCGGTGATGCCATCATGGCTGGTGCGCCTGGTTTTGCTAAGTGCACATCTAATTGCCACTAGTAGAAGGCCATGACAGCGTCAGGCACAACCATAGGCACTGTGTGTAGTGCCAGACTAGGGCAGCGTGAGGGCTGCTACCCTGCGCTGCCACCAAGTGCAGCGACAACAGCTACATCGACATGGGTAGCCTACACTAGTAGCAACAAGAAAAAGAAGAAGGGGCATAATTTACGATTCTATCCCTGTAGCCTTTTTTAGGGTTTTTTAGGGATAGAATTACGATTCTTCCCCTGCAACTTATATTTAATTACTTTTAGGTATATCTAGGGCTAAAACTATGATTTGAGCCCTCCATATATAAAATAACAATTTTGTATTAAAATTGAAACCCTAAATTAAATTAATTATAGAATTAATTTCCTAAATAGATTAGGATTGAATTAAAATGTTTAATTTAAAATATTTGAGTTTTTTATATCCTAATGGGATTAGAATTTAATTAAATGGTTTAATTAAATAATATTTAGAAAAAATACTTTTATCTAAAGTCATAAGAGTCTTTAAGTCGGAAAATATTTTATTTAATTAATCCTAAAATAGTTTAGGATATTAATAAGAATTTTAATGTGATTGATTTTCTTATTAAATTTTGAAAAAATGTTTTTCATGGAATTTATTTTAAATAAAATTTGTTTTGTTTAAAAAATTATCAATTAGATTTGATTGAATATTTGTGAGTGTTAGAAATATTATTTTATAGTAGCATATAAAGCAAATAATTAGAATTGAAACATGCAATGTAATTAATCATAATATTAAAATGTTTTTATGCATGATGGATGATTATGAACATTAAAAACCAATGTGATTATGTTTGTATTTTATGGTTGAATGGTTTTGTCTTGGACCATTAGTTAAGTATTGACTTGGTCTTGCATTCATTACCCCAAAGCTTTTCACACTTGCAATTGCATGTAGGAACTAAAGAAAAGTAGAAGGTTAGTTGAAGGCAAAGCGGACCTACGACTCAGTAATGAAGTAAAGGTTGTTGCATTAGCTATAAGAACTAGTTATGCATTAATTGTAGGAACTAGTTATCTTGTTTTGCGTAATGAGCTAATACTAGAACTTCATAATTGTTATTTTGTTCCAGTATTTTAAGACATTGTTTCCATTTTATTTTGTATTAAATGGATTATTGAGGACAAATGTTGTTATTTTATGATAATGATATTTCTATGGATTCGGTAATTATATGAATAGTTTATATATACCTGAATTTAAAATGCCTAGATTCAATATAAACGACAATAAAAATTGAAATACATATTGGAATATGTATTAAGAAACTTTGGTTGGAACGAGGTGGTTAATATTTGACCAAATATTTAAAGGATTATATAAAAAATAATGAGATTCGTTATATTTTTTAAAACACTACATCCAGATGAAATATATTCTCAAGGCTAAAACATTGGATGTTTAGCTTGGACCTTAAGAAACATAAAATCTCTATAAATTTGGTAGGACATGTCATGTATCAATGAGATAAGGACCTCTCATGGAAGTTGTGAATGACATGTTGCTTATAATTGATGAGCCTACCAAATACTTGGAAATAATATATGATATTTATTCTAAAAAATAATTTAAAGCTATGGACTTCGTGTACTAACCAAGTTTGGAACTTGGTTAATCCACCTAAAGGGTTAAAACCCAATAGATCTAAATGTGTAACAACCCCAACTTTCAAAACAACCACATGCACTCTTTAAGAATGGAAATTCTCTCTATTAACCTATTTTCCATTCACCATCTATATCAAATGTCAATGTCGCACCATTCAAACACAATTTTATATTCAAATTTCATAACCTATAAACCTCTACCAAAATATACTTTAACAACTCATCCATTCAAGAAAAACATAAAACAAATTAAACTAACTATTAAAAGAACTTATTACCTTTTATTCAAAGAAAAGATGAAGTAAAACTTGAAAATACACTTTTCTTCCCCTTCCCTTATTTTCTTTTCCCAAACAGTCTCCTTTCTCTAGCCAATCTCTAGGTTTTCTCAAGTTTTTCTTTTTAACTCCCCCTCCTAACACTCTTAGATTACTTATTCTAGCTTTCCTTTAAGTTTTGATGATAACTTTGCAAGATTTTACCCTTCTTTTTCTTTTTTTTTCTTGGTCGGCCAACATTCTATGGATTTTTACAGATTTCTTTATTTATAGCTAAAAGTTTCCTTATTTACATCTTGTCCCCTCTCACTTTTTTTATTTGCACATTAGTCCTTCATGTTTATTAAATTCCCACATTAACCTATTATATTTTCTTTTATTTTTACATTGACCCCACCATTTATTTTAGTTATACATTGACCCTAATATTTCTCTTATTTATACATTCACTCATATATTCCTTCTTTTTACTAAACTCTTTAGTTCTTTATTATTGTTTTCAATTTCATCATTTATCAAATAAACACCTGATTAATTCAATTAATATGTTCAATCGAACCCTTCCACTCATCAATTACATTCTTAATACTTATTAATTTCAATATTTTTTTATCCGAGGGTTTTCATTCTCCCCTCCAATAAAAAATTCTGTCCTTGAAATTTAAAATTGAATACCTGAGCTCAGAAAAGTCCAAGGCACTTTCTCCTCATCTCCATCCTTTTCTCTCATGTTTCTTCCTCAATTTAAGAACTCCTCCATAATACCTTGACCAAATAAATTTTCTTATTTATGAGCCCTATTTCACTTCAATCCAAAATCTTCACAGGTTTTACTTCTAAAGTCAAATCGACTTCTAGAGGAACTTGTGGTAGCACTAGAGACAAGTCTATCTCTGTCTTTTATAGCATGAAAACATGAAACACTTCATGAATCTTGGCCAAGTGCAAACGCAAGGCCAATTGATAAGCCATACCTCCAATTCTTTTCACGACTTTTATAAGGCCCAAATGTACCTTGGCGCTAACTTTTCTTCATGGAGCAACTTTCAAATACACTTGATCTTCTATATTAAATCAAAAGGTATCATCTACTTGTTAATATAACATTTCTACTTGTTTTGGGCTGCTTTCATACGATCTTTTATATATTTAACCTTTTTTGAAATAACCTGAACAAATTTGAGCTCAATCAACTTCCGATCACCCACTTCTTCCCAACACGAATGAGTTTGACACCTTCATCATGCAAAGCTTCATACAGAGTCATTCCTATAGTAGCTTGGTAACTATTATTATAGGTGAACTTCATGAGTGGTAAGTGATCCTCTCATTTACCACCAAACTTAATATAGAGTCATTCCTATAGTAACTCTTAATAAATCCTCTAGGATTTGGATTGTTCTCTCAGACTGTTCATCAGTCTAAGGATGAAAAGTTGCACTCATACTCAACCTTGGCCACAACTGAGAAGTAAAATAAGGATCCCGATTCGAAACTATCAACATGGGTACCCTATACAGTCTCACTATTTCATTTACATATAGCTTGACTAATTTATCAACGGAGTATGTCATTTTCATCAGTAAGAAGAGGGCAAGTTTAGTCAACCTATCTATTATCACCCATATAGCATCATTATCTTTCTTCCCTCTAGGCAAACCAAACACAAAATCCATAGTAATGTCCTCTAATTTCCATTGCGGTATCAATAACGGCTGCAAGGGCCCTATTGACTTCTGATGTTCTACTTTCAATTGTTGGCAAATAGCACAACCAACTATATATTCAACTATTTATTTCTTCATATTTGGCCACCAATAAAACTCTTTTAGGTCTTTATACATCTTAGTGCTACCGAGGTGTATATTGAGTCTCGTCTCATGAGCCTATTTCAACAATTCATCTTCAAAACCTCATCCCCTATTAAATACATTCTTTTTCCCATTACGACCATTCCATCATCTAAAACCTAAAAAAGAGTTTCAACTTTTAATTCAATCTTGTCTCTGATCTTACTAGCCTCATTATCCTTTTATTGAGCTTCTAGTACCTTCTCTTGAAATACTAATTTCACTCTCAATTGAGCCAACAAAGAACCTTCAGGTCCAAGCTCCATCTTAGCATCAATTTTCCTTAATTCTAACAATTCCTTTTCATCACAAACATATGGTTCAATATCTAACACCTTATTCTTGCAACTAAGAGCATTTTCCATAATATTTGTTTTTTTCGGGTGGTAGTCTATCATACAATCATAATCTTTAATCAGTTCTACCCACCATCTTTGTTGCATATTCAACTCTTTTTTAGTCATCAAATATCTTAAACTTTATGATAGATAAAATTTAAACCTGAGATCCACATAGATAATGCATCCACACCTGTAAGGCAAATACTACTGCAGCCAATTCTAAATCATGAATTGGATAATTTACCTTATGTAGTTTTAATTGTTTAGAGGTATAAGCAATTATCCTCCCATGCTGCATCAATGTGTGTCCTAGACCTCTATTGGATGTGTCACTATATACCATAAATCCTTCAATTCCTAAGGGTAAAGCTAACACTGATGCAATGGTGAGTCGCTTTTTCAACTTTTGAAAACTCTTTTCACACTCTAGTGTCCATTCCCATTTTATTTCCTGGTGGGTCAATTAGGTTATTGAAGTGACAATCATGAAGAAACCCTTAATAAATCTTCTACAATATCATGTCAATTCAAGAAAACTATAAATCTCTGTCATATTTGTAGACCTTTTATATTTTAACATTGTTTTCACCTCTCTCGAATCTACAAATATTTCTTCAGCTGAGATGACATACCCTAGAAAAGTCACCTCCTTTAATCAAAATTCACACTTATTCAGTTTGGCATACAACTGATGCTCTCTCAAAGTCTGTAAAACCTCCTTTAAATGTTGTTCATGCTTCGAATACGAATTGAAATACACTAAAATATCATCAATAAACACCACTATAGACTTATCCAAATAAGGTTGAAAAATTCTATTCATCAGATCCAAAAATACTATAGGAGCATTTGTCAACCTAAAAGGCATTACCAAAAACTCGTAATGTCCATAACGAGTTCTGAAGGTTTTTTTTTGCTATATCCTGTTCCTTAAATATCAATTAATAATATCTCGATCTCAAATCTATTTTTGAGAATGCCCAAGCCCCTTTGAGTTGATCAATTAATCATCTATTCATGGAAGCGAGTATTTATTTTTTATCATCACCTTATTCAATTGTATGTAATTAATATAGAGTCAAAGAGTTCCATCTTTCTTATTTACGAATAGTATTGGAGCTCCCCAAAGTGAGTTACTTGGGCATATAGACCTTTTTTTAACAATTCCTGCAACTGTATTTTCAGTTCAGTCAGTTCCATCGGTGTCATCCTATATGACACTTGGGCTATAGGGGAGGTACCCAGTAGTTTATCTATGAAAACTTCTACTTCTCTCTATTGGGGCAATTCTGGTAGTTCCTCAGAAAATACATTCGAGAACTCACTTACTATAGGAATGCTAGCTAACTCACTTTTTCCTCCTTTAATATCCACTATGAAGGCAAGGTAAACCTCGCATCCTTTCTTCACCATTTTTTATGCAGTCATAGCTGAAATAAAACAATTTGATATAACATTTCTTTGTCCCTGAAAAACTACTCTTTTACCCCATAAATCCATAAAAAGTTACTATTTTTGCAAAATAATCC
This sequence comes from Populus trichocarpa, assembly GCF_000002775.5. Lineage (NCBI taxonomy): Eukaryota > Viridiplantae > Streptophyta > Magnoliopsida > Malpighiales > Salicaceae > Populus > Populus trichocarpa. The sequence continues at coordinate 7,771,820 of NC_037299.2, read as the reverse complement.
ATTTGAACCTTATGCTTACCCAACCAATCCATTCCCCATATAATATCAAAATCATGTATCTCCAAGGGTATTAAATCTATATTCATCTCACACCCCCATAACATCAAGCTTCATACTCATATACACCATATAAATATCTATATTTTCCCTTAAAAGAGTACTTATAGTAAATCCTTTCTCAACTCTACATGAACTCTTTCCTAATTTTCCTACTGTCTTACTTACAACAAAGGAATGGGTAGCCCTAGGATCAAATAACATATAAACAGGCAGGTGATATAACAACAATGCACTTGCAACGACATCAAGAGTAGCCCAAGCCTCTTCTTGTGTCATAAAGAATAACTTACCCTACGTCAAGTCACCCTAAGCTCTAACATGACCTCAATTTCCACTAGCTCTTAACTGAGTCTAACTAGTCGGTCTATCCACTATGACCGACTACTACTGGCTTTGAGCCTCTACTAAGTCTGTAAACACTATAACCTCTAAGGGCAATCTTTTCTAATATGTCTTTGTCCATTATAATAATAACTTCCCTTACCCAAATACAGGAACTCTCTCCATCTGTGCTCCCCTCGATATATATAACATTACCCAGGTGTAGCAAAGTAGTCCCCAGAGTGTTTCTGTCCACACTGGAAACACCAAGAATAAGTAATTGTCTTCTGCCGTGACATTCCCCCAACCGATCCACTCCTACCACTTTGTTGTCCTTTAATAGGCCTGATACCAGAACTCTGAGCATTCCTAGCTAATGTCCCATCTTTTTTCCTAAACTAACTAAAGTAGGGCTTATGTTTTTTAGGAAGGAGAGGTCTGCTCGAGGAAAAATCACACATCCTTTCGCTTGCTCAATGTTGATTGGCCTTGTTAGCCCTCTAATATACATGCTTCTAAGGCCTGAGCCACCTCTATAAGCTCTGTGGTAGACTCAAATCATAAATTAATTAATCCCTATCTCAATTCTTGGCACAATCCATCTTGTAATTTATCCATCATATACTGCTCGGTAGAAACAAATTGTGAAGCAAATAGGGAGAGGTCATGAAACCTCTTCTCATGCTCCAAAACTAATATATCTCTTTGTCTCAACATTAAAAACTCCTGCTCCTTAACCCTACATTGATAGGGGGAGATATTGCATCTTAAACTGTCTCATGAACTTACTTCAAGCCCATAACCTTGTGTCTTTCTTAGACTATATCACCTCCTACCGTGACTGAGCTCTATCTTATAACAACTGTGTAGCACAGCTCACCTATCAATCCTTGGGTACTCTCATCTGAATCATGGTGTTCTTTACTTTTTGCATCTATTTTCATGCAATCTTTGCATCATGTTCGCCTAGAAAGGGCTCACATCCTAGCTCCCTCATGCTCTTCACGGTCCACACTAAAGCAACTACACTCTCGGAAGTAGTAGCGGTATGAATAATTGGTGTTGCCTATGTCACTGGAATTATTGGTGTTATTAGGGCCACTAGAGCTGTTAAACTAGACATGGTCTCAATCATAGCACAAACTATCTGCACAAGTGAGATAGGGTCCATATATGGTACAAGGGTTGTTGTTGGTGCTGCTAGTAGGGGTGCAGCTCCCTGTCCTTTTAGTCCGGATTTTTCAAACAGTAATGTGTCAGCATAGCTAGAACGAACCTTAGCTCGGAGTCTAAACGATTCCCCAACACTTTACTGATGAGATACTAGTGGTATATGTGAAGCGATATCCTTTAAAGGATCCTCTTACTGCCTGTCAGCAAATCTTGTATCTTGGTCTCTTCCTCTCACTGAAGAGGGGTTAGTCATTGCACCCGTCCTCATTCGCACCATCCTGAAACAAGCCAATGCTCATAAATTCTCCGTTTCATTTCTTGAACCCATACCAGAGCTCTGATACCAAATATAACAACCCCAACTTTTAAAACAATATTCACATGGATTCCATAATTAAAAAAAAATCAAGGAAAGTTTTTTTAAGAAAAAAAATCATGAATTACTCACATCAATGAGTTCACATTATATAATTGAACTAATAAAGAATCTATAACACAAAAGTTAAACAAAATAAACTATTAACTAAATTTACACATACAAGTCATGATTTATGGTAAATACATTCCAAAAAAAGGTATTTCTTTATTACTTTATTAACCTAAGTGAATACACAAAAACAACACCAAATGTATCAACTAGGAGGTATGTTAATGAAATGAACCTGCACATGAATTTATAAAAACACTATAAAATCAATTTGACAATTTAATGTATTTAATAATTTATGACACTACATTAATAATTTCTCTTTTTAACCAGTCCATTATCCAGAGATCTGATTTCAATTATCCAATAATATATTTCCACAATTGCCTATTTAACAAAGCACTAGTTCCAAACCAGGAAACTGACTTAACCAATCATTCATTCCTAGGGCACTAGTCCTATCACCAAGAAGTTAGTTAAACCAATAGCTCATTCGTAGGGCACCAGTCCCAAATTAGGAAACTGATTCAACCAATCGCCCATTCCGAGGGCACCAGTCCTATCACCAGGAAACTGGTCTAATTAATGGTGTGTTTGTTTCTTGGAAACCACTTTCCAAACTTTCATGTGTTTGTTTGCCATTAGGAAAGTTGGTCAACGGAAAACACTTTCCAGTCAAAGAAAAATTTGACTTGGTTTTTAGGAAAGTGTTTTCCTTTTATTTTGGGCGGAAAACACTTCCCGAAAGTTGTGAAAAAATTAGACATATCATATTATTTGCTGATTATATCAAATTTGGTCCTCAAACTTTTGATTGTTATATATATTTTGTTTTGAATATTTGTTTTTCAATTTCATCCCTTAGAATTTAATTTTTATATTAACTTTGGTCCTTATTTTTATAATTGTTATTTGCTTTTTCCTTATCATTTTTTAATTGAAATTTTTTATCTATCAAATTTGATCCTCATTCTTTTGATTGTTACTTATTTTATTTGAAATAATTTATGAAATGTTAATTATTATTATTTTAATTTCTTCATCTTTTAATTTTTTTATTTTTTAGATTTGATCTCTATTATTTGATTATTATTTATTTTATTTGAGATCATTTATGAAATTATATTTTTTTCAATTTCATTTTCATTCAACTTTTTAATTTGTAAGATATGTTCCTCATTATTTTAATAAACTTGAAAAAAAATAAAACATTAATAAGTTATTTTCCAGTTCATTTTCCATGATATAACTAAACACTTGAAAATATTTTCCAACTTATTTTCCATTACACTACCAAACATCGGAAAATAATTCACTTTCCCGGAATTCACTTTCCTGGAATTCACTTTCCCAAAGGAAACTACTTTATAGCAAACAAACGGAGCCTAATAGCCCATTCGCAAGGCACCAACCCCAAACCAGGAAACTGATTCAACCAATCATCCATTTTCAGGGCACCAGTTTATCATTAGGAAACTAGTCCAACTAAAATCCTATTTGCAGGGCACTAGTTCTAAACTAGGAAACTGGTTAAACCAATCACCCATTCCCAAGGCATCAGTCCTATCAACAGGAATGTGGTATAACCAATAGCCCATTCGCAGGGCACCAATTCAAAATCGAAAAACTAGTTCAACCGATAATCATATATTAAACATGCATAATAAAAAAAATACGAAACAAAAATTCAAGCATGTATAATAAAACTCAAACATACACTTAAATAAATGTCTAAAATGCCAAGCACCAACCTGAAATATATGCTGCTAGTTGTCCCTTACTGTTGTTTGGTGCCTACGGCCTCACTTGTACCAATAAATACACTAGATTAAGCTCAAACTTCGACCATACATACACACACTTCACATTCCATTTCCTCAATAATTCAACATTTTTAGTCAATCACAACTCTAAACAAGAAGTAACAATTTATTACTTTTAGATGGTGCAATATAAGTGTCTTTGAACATTGTTCGGTATTTTGGTCATATATAGAGTTTCAAGACTCGACTTTATACAGGGTTTTTTATTTTTTTTAATGTTAAAATATAGGTCTACAACTTTAATGAGTACAACTAAACCAAGGTTTGCCATCTATATACCAAAATTCACAATTTTTAGTAGCACAAAACTTGTCCTATTGATTTCAGTTTAGACCCTCATTGGTTTTTTTTCCATCTCTAGCGTTTCGAACTCTGATTTAAGCAAGGTTGGTTGCATTTGAAAGGTAACACCCGTGTCTATAAGTTTGATACGTAAAATTATCTCAAATTATATCATCTTAAAGTCCAAATCTTAGTGGAAAAACCAAAATACAAACAGTCCAGATTTTGATTTCTAAGTTTAACAAGTATCTTCTTATTTTTCATGTCTTTTTCCATCATTTTTTATAAAAGGATCAGGAACAAAAAATCAAAATCAAAATAATAAGGACCAAAATTAAAATATCAATAACTAAGAGGACAACTCTGAAATTCTGAATGGTCAGCGTGATTTTTGAGGGGGGGTAGAGAGAAAAAAGAAGGGGAGGGGAAAGAAAGTGGGTTTGTCATGCTTGCTAGACCCAATCAACATGAGTCTGGCTTAGTTGTCAAATCCACTTAAACTTGGGTTAGAAATGTTTAATATTATTATTAATATTATTAATAAATTTGAAAAAAAATATTATTACTATCGGAAAAAAACCATAAATTTGATTTGAAGGGTAAAATTAATAATAATAATAATAATAATAATAATAATAATAATAATTGTTGTTGTTATTATTATTATTAAAATTATTAATAAATTTGAAAAAAATATCATTACTATTGGAAAAAAATTATAAATTTGATTTAAAGGGTAAAATTAAAAACTATAAGAACTTTGAAAAAAAAGCCAAGGAAAAAATAAAAAAAATCAAAAGTAGAAGGACTGAATTGAAAAGTATCTTGGGTTGATATGGTTGCCAGACCTAACCAATGTGGGTTTGACATGTTTAATATTATTATTAATATTATAAATATTATTATATTCATTTTTACTATTATTATAAATAAATTTGGAAAAAAAATTATTACTATAAAAAAACCATAAATTTAATTTGAAGGGTAAAATTAAAAATTATTGTTGTTGTTGTTGTTGTTGTTGTGATTATTATTGTGATTATTATTATTATTATTAATAAATTTGAATTTTTAAAAAAAAAACCCATAAATTTGATTTGAATGGTAAAATTAAAAATTATAAGAACTTTGAAAAAAAAACCAAGGAAAAAAAAAAGAAATCAAAAGTAGAAAAACTAAATTTAAAAGTATCGTAAATCTGACATGCTTGTCTGACCCAACCAAGAAGGGTCTGGCATGCTTGTTAGGCTTATGACAACATACATGTTGATGCAATTGCCGGAAGAATAACATTATTTTCCTCACTTTTGTTTTTATTGTCGGGTCTATTAGCGTGCTCTAGCATCGCATATTATTGTTTTATGTATTTTATCTTTTAATTATATAAATCTTGTATCATGCAGTTAAAATGATAAAGTTTATTTTAGAATTAATAAAATTTATTACTTGCTTAAATTTTAAAAGATATTTTTTCATTACCATTTATTAATACTTTTTTTATAAATACCCGAAATGTAATCTAACTAATAATTTATATTTCTGGGGGCGTTTCAAAAAAATTATAATAGAATTACAATACAATAATCTTCTGATACCAAAATCTTAATGAAATGACCAGTCAAGATAAAGGGACCAAATTTAGCAAAACAGTCAACTAATGTGGTTTCTGTCTGATTTTTATTTTTATTTTTTTTGCCACATGGCGGATTTTAATAGCTGCGCCACCTAAACTACCCCTCTACCCTCAACCATTTCCGCATGCTCTCCTTTTTCCCTCTCCAGAAAAACGCTTTTCCTTTCCCTTTTACACTTTAGCCCTCAGCTCGGGACACACCAAACCTAACATCTGTCTATCATTCGATTCAAAACCCTAAATTAAAAATTTAAGAGATTTCAATTGTATAGAGGATCGTTTCATTTGGAGCTCAAATTGAGGCGTCAAAGTGAAACCGTGAGTCCAAATTCTCTCTAGAAACCCTAATTTTATCTCTCTTAAATTCTAAGCTTAGTTGTTGGTGCTGTAGGAATGGACAAGTGTGTTCCTGCTTGCTTCGTTGTTTTGTGCTAAAAAGAGACTATCTTGGGATTTGTTGAGTTTGGTGTTTCTTGATCTTTTGTGAATTTGCTTGTAAAATGTGATATTTTAAGTTGTATTAGGTTGTTGATAGAAAGAGAAGGAAAGGTTTTGTGTGTGTGTTTCATTTTCACTGGCTTATGTATTCTTTTATACATTTATTTGCTTTCTTCTTTGGCTTTGAATGTTTGGTCCTGAATTCGCAAGAAAAACTCAGTCAAAATGGACTTTAATGAGTCTCCAGTGAATTATGATTTTTTCGGAGGTCTGCAGCAAATTAGTAGCCAGCATCCTGGCATGCTGCAATCTTTGCCGAGACAGCAGTCTGGGATTAGTGACATGCAGCTATTACAGCAACAGTTTATGCTTAAGCAAATGCAAGAAATGCAGAGGCAGCAACAACTTCAGAAGCAACAAGAAGCAAGGAAGCTGAATTCAATGAATCAAGTTGCGGCTTTTGCAAAACAGGCAGCTGCCAATCCCTCACAGGCTTTGATCAATGGCAATCCTATTCATGAAACATCTAATTATTCATGGCAGCCTGAGCACATGGAAGCTAACACAAGCTGGCCGCAGCCAGGTGCTTCGCCAGTTATCCAAGGATCCTTTAGAGGACACGTGTTTTCCCCTCAGCAGAACGAGGGAACACCAAGCTTGATGGGTATGGTACCTCAGCCAGTTGATCAATCTCTTTATGGTGTCCCTGTCCCTGGAACAAGAGTCACTCCAAGCCAGTATCCTCCTGTCCAAATGGATAAGCCGTCAATGCAGCAGATATCAAGCAGCAGTGATTCCTTAACAAGCAATCAGTATACTGGATTTCCAAAGCAGGTTAGTGTGCAGGATGGACCTTTGGTTTCTAGACTGGGATATCAGGGGAAAAATATGATTGCTTCTTCTGATGGTCAGGGTATAAATACTGGATTTAATTTGGAAAACTTGCAGCTAGTGAATCCCCAGCAAAGCAATGGGCCACAGCAAGAAATTTGCACTAAGCAAGACCTGGGTGGTCTATCAGAAACATCACAAGAGGAAACAGCGATACAGGTTGCTCCTTCCCAGGATGTGGCTACCCTAGATCCAACTGAGGCAAAGATTTTGTTTGGTTCAGATGATAATTTGTGGGATGCCTTTGGCAGGGGTACCAACCGGGGTTCTGGAGGTTGCAATATGTTGGATGATACAGACTTCTTCTGTTCATTGCCTTCTGTGCAAAGTGGGAGTTGGAGTGCTCTTATGCAATCTGCTGTAGCAGAAACTTCTAGTGGCGATACAGGGCTTCAAGAAGAGTGGAGTGGTCTGACTTTTATAAATAGTGAACCTCAAGCTGATAATCAGCAGACTCCCTCTGTGAATGCTAGTAGCAAACATCAGTCAAATTGGGATGGTAATAGCTTGCAGTCTGTATCTTCCTTGAACTCTCAACCCTTGCCTTTGTCTCATGATGCCAATACAGGTATGAATTATCATAATATCCCAGGGGCGGCTCAGCAATCTGGAGTCAACACTTCACATGAACGCATGGAGAGGTTGCAGTCTGTTTCTCCTCATAGACATATTCAGCAGTTTCCGGAAGATGGAACCAAGTGGTCTGATACGAGCCTCATGCAAAAAGCAGCTGTTGAAGGCAGTCATTTTTATGGAAAAGCTACTCATTCTACTGATGCAGGATCAAATGCTAAAAGCATTCCAGGTTCTTGGGCAAATCAACAGGGCATGCAATCATATAGCTCCAACGGTCAACCATTAAATAGTCCATGTGGCTGGAACTTTATGGGTTCCGTGTCTCCTAGAACTATCGTTGCTTTCAAAAACCAGGGAAATGAAAACACATTCCAAGATTCTCATAATGTTGATAAAAAAGGTCCTATGTTTGAGGTGATGGGTGACAGTGCTGGTATATGGAAGACTAATTCAATTGCTGAATTGGAACATGCAAGATCTGCAATTGGAAACCCACAGGTCAATCCTCTAGTTCCTCCATCCCAGCAATTGCTAATTCCAGAACATGCCTTTTCTTCCCACGGCCCTTCACTAGCAACTGATTCTCTCAATTCAACTCAAGTCATTTCAAATACAGGGGAGAAGGGACGTGCATTGTTGGCTCCTACATCCTCTGTTCAGTCTTTACCTCCTTCACGTGATACATCTCATGGACATTTGAGGAATACTACTCCTGGCACCTTGGTACATGCTGGCAATAGTGCCCAAGGAAAGTTTTCTACTGCCTTTCCCCCTGGTTTTCCTTATTCGAAAAGTCATCTTCCAAATCAGCACATGCCTGATACAGGAGGACGAGCAACTGCCTGTGAATCTGTTAATGAATCTTTTGATAGATTTTCTTCTCAACCAAAACATACAGAAGAGTCTTTTGAGAGAGGTCAATTGAATCAATCAGCGGGGCCATTGGTTCCTGACACATCCAGGCATACTTCACATAATGATTTTGCCTCTTCTACTGAGATGCCCCAGCCAAGTGATGACCAAAACCATGCAAGAGATTCTGCTCAACAATTCCCAGTGCTGGAAGCTTCGCCAGCCCCTCAGCGTTATGCTTCATCACAAGATGGTTTTTCTTCAAAAATGCCACCTACTTTGTGGACCAGTGTTCCAACTCAGCTACATCCATTTGGCACTCAGTCGTTTCAGACTGGACCCAATATGTTTAAACCCAATATTGAATCACATAACAGTTCAGGGATAACTTCCTCTCAACCACAGAAGCTAGATGACCAAATTATGCAAAATGGAGGGAGCAGTCGAGCTGAATCTGGTGAATGTTCTATGAAGTCACATGGTTTTGTTGGGAAAGAGCAACCAGCAAAAGGAGACCACTTGCAGCAAGTTCTACCTGAGAATGATCGAGCCCAGAAGACAATGAGTGATTCACATGAGAAAGAATCTGTTGTGAATCATCTTACTGAAACACCTGCTTCAAACCTAACCAGTACTCAGAAACAAATTGAAGCTTTTGGCCGATCTTTGAAACCCAATAATATTTTGTTTCAAAATTACTCCCTGCTGCATCAAATGCAGGGAATGAAAAATGCGGAGGTTGAACATGTTAATAGAAGTTTGAAAAGATTTAAAAGTCTTGATGGTTCTGTGGATGCTGATTTGGTAGCTGCTCAGGGAGGTCAGCAGTTTTATAGACACAATAATATGGTCAGAGATGCTCCAGCAAATCACACTTCAACCCCCCCTGGACATTCCAAGATGCTAAGCTTTTCAGCAAAAACAGCAGATAATCAGGACATAAATGCACTTTCTAATGATATGCTTGCATTTGGTCAGAATGATTTTCAGCATTTCACCAATAGCAATACTGCGGTTTCTGTCAGAGATGAGCATTCTCAAATGAGTAACCAGATGGCTTCATCCTGGCTTGATCATTATGAAACCTTTAAAAATGGACAGATATTACAAATGAATAATGCACGAAAAGCTGTCACTATGAAGCCTTCAGAACTGCCCTCCACATCTGAAAGACCTTATGAAAGATCACATGCTCATAATTTACTTGAGCAAGGAAATGCTGTTGCTGCTAGTCAATTTGGTATTATTCAAAAAAGTTCAACTGAGAATTTCTCCACCCCTCAGTCATTGCAGCCTGATTCTGCTGATGTGAGTTTGGTGGTTATGAGACCGAAGAAGCGTAAAAGTGCCATATCCAAGCTTGTACCGTGGCATAAGGAAGTGACACTGGGTCCTCAAAGACTTCAGAATCTCAGGTGATTGGCATAAACTATAAGTGCCTTATCTATCTTTATTAATGAAACTTATGCACCTTTTAGTTATTTATGTTTGGGTTTATCTTATTTTTCACTGCAGAAATTCATTGCTATTTTCTTTGATATTATTTGCAGGGCTGATTGTTTCATTCATTTTGTCTTTCTTTTCCCTGGTGATTATAACATATGTAGAGTTTGTTGTTTGCAGTGCAGCAGAACTGGTCTGGGCTCTGGCAGCAAATAGATTGACTGAGAAGGTGTGCTCATAGCTACAGCAGCTTACCAGCTATATTCATCTGTTATATTTTTCTCCTCTTAGGCGTTTTACAATTTCCTCGTGTGCAAATGTATTCATTTCTGATAACAGGTAGAAGATGACGATGAAATGGTAGATGATGGACTGCCGGTCCATAGATCAAAGAGAAGGCTTATATTGACTACACAGCTTATGCAGATACTTCTCCATCCTCCTCTGGCATCAATTCTTTCTGCAGATGCTATTTTACATTATGAGAGTGCTGCATTCTTTGTTTCCAGATCAACACTAGGAGATGCATGCAGCACACTCTCTTGTACTGGAAGTGATACTCCTGTGCCTTCTAACAGTGGAGACCTGTAAGAATTACTTTTATTATTATCTAAAAGTTTTCTAGCATGCTTTTAGGAGCATTTATTTGCTACCATGGTAAATGTCTTGGGCTTGCAACCATAAAGGTGCAGCTTGAGTCTTAAGAGCAGCCACTTCATGCAAAATGCTGAAGGATTGAGCTGCCTCTAAATTCTCACTCAAGGACCTACTTTTGCGGTCCATAATTAGGTACATGCCATTTGGTTTTCTAAGCATGCTTTTTACTGGAAGTAAGATTAATAGTTTTAAGTTGGAAATATCATTAAATCCATATGATAACGTAAAAAATTTATTTGTTTTTTCCTACTCCTAAGCCTGCCCGAGAAGATAAAAACATCGGAGAAGAATAGGGATCAGTACTTCTCAAAGGCCACAGAAGACCTTATCAGTAGGACGAGGAAGCTGGAGAATGATTTGTTGAGGTAGACTTTAGTGTCTTTGGTGGTAATATTTGATTGCTTGCTAACTTATTCTTATTTTTGCCTGTCTTTGATGTTTTACTTTTAATTTTGATGTCCGGCATGTTTTAACATATCCTTTCTCTATATTACTTATTGGATTCTTGGATTCTAACATTGCTGTTGTTTCATGAATTGTGAAACTTCTAGTATTTTTACATTTCTCTGCAATAAGGATACTGGCTTTTTATTGAGAAGAATGACATAGGAATCATGTATAAATAATAAAAAAAAAAACCTGAAATGATTTGCTCGATAAGTCTAGAATGTTATGCCTAGAAACAAGTTTCTTAGAGAGATATACTCATTACAACGAGAACAATTGAGTTTGCTGGAACTTGATCATGTGTATATAGAGTTTGCTTGCTTGCATCATCCTTGGCATCATAAGTCCAATGATAAAACATATTTGGTGCAGAGATATACTCATTAGTTTTATTTGCCTGCTGATGATGATGCAGATTGGACAAAAGAACATCAGTTTCAGACCTGAGAGTGGAATGCCAAGATCTAGAGAGGTTTTCTGTTATCAATCGCTTTGCTAAGTTCCATGGCCGGGGTCAAACTGATGGGGCTGAGAGCTCATCCTCCTCAGATGCATCTGCAAATGCTCACAAATCTTGTCTGCAGAGATATGTTACTGCACTACCCATGCCTAGGTTTCTTCCTGACAGGGTACAATGTCTTTCACTTTGATAATTGATTATCTGATTTTCCCTCTTCGTGGCCAATTTCTCCACACGCCGCGTACTTCTTGGATTGATCTTCTAAGCTGTATGCTGGCCCTTGCTTACAAGATAGACCTTGCAATAGGAATGTAGGAGGTTGGATGCTAATGTCTCATTAAAAAAATGGAGGCTGTTAGATCTTTTATTATAGGCCATTGATTTCATTCTTGAGAAATATGATCTGGTCTTGTATACTTCGTTTGAATGTGTAGAGATACATTGGGGTTCTTAAGCGGGACAAGTCTAAGGGAACTTTATGAAATTGGTTGTTTTTAGGGCTAGGGTTGTAGAATGTGGTCCTTATAGGGACTTATAAATGAAAACACAGGTCTGAAATTAAACATCAGAAAGAAAACAGGGTAGAAAGCTACTAGCCTCACACTATTAGATTCAAGTAATCACTTCTTGATTGAAGTATCACACTCCCTCATTATTTAAGCAAAGGCTGCACTTATTCAATAGAAGTTCACTCTTACTGAAATCGAAAAATGCAAGCGCACGCACATATAATGATTTAGTTATTCCTAATCATAATTAGAGTTTGATTCTTGAACAAGAAACATTAATATTCCTATTTTGACTGGGAAAGAAATATAAATTTTCCTGGAAGACACTCACTGCTTCCTAAATGGCTATAAATTGTTCCTCTTTGAAATAAATTTGCTGAAATTATAAGTTTGCCCCATGCTTAAGGCTGCATCAGGTTCCCTGTCATTTTTTGTAGTAAATGGGGAGAATAATTGCAGTCTGATTTAATAATGATGTTTACATAGTTGAAAATTTTAGTTGTGTTCTTGCTTAAGGCTTTGGTAATTGGTTTCTACTTTCTATTGTTGAAAATAAGGATTGTTTGGAAAGAGGTGGTAAATGAAATTAATGAATGTCGTGGTCAAAGTCTTGAATTTTCAATATTACTGTGAACTGTACAAAGTGGTTGTAGTTTTCCCACGATTTGCCATGCACTTCTTTTCCCAGAATTTAGGCACCAAGATCAGTTTTACAAGATACTTCTGATTCTCCATAATTGTCTTTCCAAATGCCTGGAGTCTTGAATGAATGCCATGGTCAAAGTCTTGAATTTTCAGTATTACTGCAAACTGTACGAAGTGGTTAGAGTTTTCCCATGATTTTCCATACACTTCTTTTCCCAGAATTTAGGCACCGAGATCAATTTTACAAGATGTGATTCTCCACAATTGTCTTTTCAATTTTACAAGATGTGATTCTCCACAATTGTCTTTCCAAATGCATGGAGTCATCTTTTTCTTCATCCTTTTTTTTTTTTTTCCTTTGGTTAATGTGCTTTTTAGGGTAGTGCTCATTTGGAGACCTTATTCCCGCTAATTATGTACTTAGTTATGCTTCGATTTGTTCAAAAATTTTGTTCTCATGCTTTCTCAATATACAACAAAGACATTGGGGAAACTTTTTAGAAATTCATGATGCTGAACCATGGATATAGTCTACAAGCATTGTCTTGGTAGTGGTTTTGTTTGAAAATTCGTTTAATTTCTGTTATGCTTCTGCCTTCTTTTTTGTTTTTGTTTTTGCCGTGCTGTAGCATACTGTCGCAGATGTTATGTAGTGGTTGCAGTCTTTGTGTTTACAAAATCTTTGTACATGTCCAAAACAAAATTCGTATGTCATTGATTTTATTGAATTTCCCCATAAATTCATAATACTAATTATACTTGTTAAAATTAAGAAGTTAAAGGTTAAAAAATATATCAAACATCAAATCACAAACAAAGAAAAATGCTTAGTTTTTCATTTTGGGTTTTGGTTTCAATACGAGTCATGGGGTATGTACTGTGAAAAGTTGTAAAATCCCATGCATGTCAAAGGATTTGATTGTGCCTTCTAAATGCAATTGCTCCTCCTCCTCCTTTACCACCCTCTGTTAAATTGCAATTTATATTTATATATATATATATATATTGCATAACAATTTCATGTATAATAATTAAACAAATGATTGTCAATATTATAAAAAAAAATTCCTGGAATTGTATTCAAAAATAAATATCAAATTGAACAATATCTAATAAAATAATGTCTTAGCTATAAATTTATTATGGGAAAATGCATTTTTTTTTTCTTGATTCATGAGGTTGTTTTTGTTTTCCTGATGAAAAAATGATTTTTTTTAAATAAAAAATTAAACTTCATTTTAATAGAATATTCATGACCATAAATATAAAAAACGTTTGCATAACAGGCATATGTAAACAATTTAATTTAATCATACTTTTTACCCATTCCACTCTTCCATACAACTAAACACATTAAACCAACACAAGCTTAGTAAATTTTCAATTTTTCATCATTCTAAGTACACTTTTAGTGAATAATATTAAAACATTTAAAACAAATATCCAACATTCCTAGCATCATTAAAATCATCAATATCACATAATTTTATCAAATTTTCACAAACCCTTAATGGCCTCAATAGGGATTAAATTCCCAAAATTAATTTCAATTTATTCCAAATTACTTTCTATTACAACATTTCTCATACCACAATAACCATAGTATTGATTAATTATCATATTTATTTACACAAACCCTAAAAATTTAAAGATTTAGAGATTTACTCTCTCTCTTTTCACAAAACAAGAAAGAAACGTAATTACTAAGTTCCTTACCTTTGCTAATTTTACTCAATTAAATGAGTTCTTATAAAGATTCCAAAGAATCTCATCCTCTTCTAAATTTCCAGCTTCCTCTCACTTTTTTTTTAAACTCTCAACCTCTCTAACTCTCTAAAATTTCTATTTACATTTGTTTTCTTAATAGGATTCACTTGGAATCACTCTTCCCATCCATAAACCTGAGATAAACTTGTATGAAATGAAGAAAAGAGAAATTTTCCAGCCTTTTCCTTTCTCATCGCCACCGACCTTCTTTAAGACGGAAGAGTGGATTTTTGTTTTAATTACAAAGATGCCACTCCTGATTATCCAATGTCTTATTTTCTATCATTTACTCGGTCATCAGTGCTTTTCGCGTATCGATTTATTACTTATTTTAAGCTAATATCTGGTTTTTTTTTTTTAATCGAGTCAAAAAGTAAATTAGCTGATCATATAAAAGAAACCAATTTTCAATGGAACCATTGTGAAACAAGTAAATGGGTTGTGAGTGAATGCTAAACCCAACTCTATCATCAATCATGTCAATGAGTCAATCTACATTTCCCATTTTGGACTCAAGTGTACTTGCTTGGCACAATAAAAAAAAAAAAATGGTATCCTAAAAAGAGTAAAATTAAAAGACCATGTACTCAATTGAGAAAACAATGATGCAATTTTCCCTTTTAAGAGTTTAAAAGACCCAGAAGGAACTGCTGCAACTCCCTTCAAATAAATGCCTGACATTCATTGGAAAAAAGCAAACCCTTCGCAAAGTGCATCATACTATAACCATCTCGAAATGAGACGCTCACGTCTAAATTGATACATGTACGAAGTTCCAATATAATATAACCAAACAAGTTGAAAAGCTATGGCATGAGTTTCAAAATTCATGACATGAAATTAGAAGCCGCAGTCAACAACTAGCACATGCAATACAAAGACAATGAATTAATAGTCTTCTCTATATCTACTCTCATTCAAGCAACTAGTTTCCAAATAGTTCTGATCTGTTCCCCCTCCATAGCAAAGCCCAAACTAACCTCTCAGGAAGCAATTGCAATTCGTCCAGCGACTTGGTCAAGATCCCGCTGGCCACTGGATGTAATTTTTCTCCCACTGGCACAGAAAAACAAAGTTGTTGTGAACACACCATAATCAACGGGGGGGGAAAAGGAAAAGGAAAAGGGATGGGGTGGGAATGAGGAGCTGTGGAAGAGATTCTTAAATAATACTTGAACACACAAGACACATTCACCGGCTGTTTCTTAGGAACTATTTGTTTAATTGATAGGAACTACAAAATGAAAAAAACCATAAAAGGAAAAGGGCAGTCCTAAGGCAGATAAACTTGAAAAATAAAAAACAAAATAAGAATCCAGTTGATGATTCAGTGACTCTGGAAAACTATACAGGAGACTGATAGACTAACCCCTTCAGGTCAAGGTCAATGATGTTCATGTTCTGCAATTGTTGAAGAATGTGACGAGCAATAGAACCACTGCTCTTGCAGAAATGTGGTGGGCGACTGCCATTCCTTTTGCTCCCTCCATATATCCTCTTGAAGGCACCAACACCTAGACCCCCCCTCAAATATATTTTCCTTGCCATAGAAGCTGCAATGCCACTTCAATCAAATAAGGATAGAAGATCCATATAATGGTACAAGAGTGCCCAACACATCATATGTAAAGGCATGAATGAGAGAGAAAGAGAATACACGTACCAGCCCTTATATAATACCAGTCAGGGTCATATGGAGCAAGTTCCTTCAGTTTGCCAGTCTTAACAATATCAGTCCATGGAGGAAGCTCCACCTATTTTAAGACAAGGGGATATAAAAACGTAAGAAAAAACTCAGAATGCTTACCATGGTGAAAAGTTTAAATAAAATATGGCAACAAGTAAATACTGATGAAGACAGATTTATAAACTTTTTAAGATAGTTGGCAAATAAGAAGCAGTATTCTGCAGAAAAGAGGAAGTCATGCGTCAAAACTAAATCCTACACCTCACACAACTGGAAGAATTAAAACGTTCACTTTGATAACATCCATTGTGGAGATGATACCAGTAAATGTCAGCAACAAAGTACATCACCACCTTTTCTAATTGTGCAACTCACGAGGAATAGATTACATGGAAAACTCATAACGATCTATGCCCTGCATGCCACTAGTCATATCATGGATATTGACCAAGTAAAAGATGCAGGCAAAGGAATTGGGACTAGAAACTAGACCTATTAGACAACTTAAACTGTTTAAAAAAAACTAGCCTAAAAGGAAAAACAATTCCAAACGAAACCAAATTTATAAATAGCTTCCCAGAGAAGAGGGATCGAGCCATCCGAGCAGACAAGAAACAAAATCATCAGTTGTGCTAATCCTTAATCAGTGGCATTTACATTATGAAAATAAAAGGTAAACAAGTCAATAACCCTTAGGGACACACGAAGATTTGCAAAATCACTAGTGCACACATTTCTACTTATAACAAGAGATATAAACAAAGAGATTAAATAAATAAAAAATAATATAAAGACGGAATTCAGGAAACAAAATCCAAAGATTATAGAAACATCAGGACATGAAGATTATCAAACACATGGAAGAAGTGTGAAATTACAGGTCCAAAAGGGATTTAGTTCAAGGCTAGATAAATGTGAAAACTACCTTGCCAGAGCGTTTGAGGTGAGCGGCGTAGGCCTTGACGAACTCATGAGGAGAGACGTCCTTCACTTTCCTCGCTGCCTCCATTTTTTTTCCCTTCCGTTCTTTCCTGCTGCACCGCGGAAGCTCCAAAAACAGAGAACCGAACGTGAGCTAAACGAGACGCTGGGGGTTTTACGATCTAGGGTTTTTCACTAACACACTCGATTTTTTTATTTACTGTTTTGCCCATTACAAAAAAAAAAAAAAAAACTATACATATTGCATAGTTTGGTAGGTGTTGTGATCTTTATTTTATTGTTTTTTTTTTTTTAGTTTAACGTGGGTGTCCGGGCCAGCTTGCGCGTACCTCGACTAATCCCACGGACCCTGAAGTTAACGACCATGTAAGCTTCCAGTGGCCATCATATGAGCAACCACAGGGCTCGAACCTGAGACCACAGAGGGAGCAAACCTCTTGGTCCCAAGCTCTTATCACTGGGCCACCACCTAGATGGTTATTTATATGTAAATGGGGAACATTTAACTATATGGACCTGTAACTAACCTGTGTGTTTGCATCGTTAGTTTGGATGGAAGCTTGATTAGGAGTCACAAAAAGGCCTAATTTCAAATGAAACATGTATAATTGAAGATGGTCATGCTTGAAATTAGAAATTGAGGGACCAATTCACAAATGATTTAAGGTTTAGAGGAGGTTTGAGTTGTTTAGCTTATAGTTTTTAGACCCGGCCCGGTCCAAGGCCCGGGTTTCAGGTTTTGACCGGGTCACCAGGTCACCTGAGTCAATTTTTGTTTTTTTAAAAAATCAAAATGACGTCATTTTAGTAAAAAAAAAAAAAACAAAAGTCAATGGATTGCAACCGGGTCTTGCCGGGTCACACCGGGTTTTTTCTTCCCCTGTTTTTTCTTCAACCCGACCCTGTTCCAGTCTCGGGTCAACCCGTCGGGCCGGATTTTAAAACTATGGTTTAGCTTATCTCTTAAAATATAGTAAAATAGCTTCGTTTCGAGACTGATTGGAGTTACGTTGCTGCGTCAGAAGAAGAATAGCTATACTGATTTGGTATACTTTAAAAAAAAAAACCCTCGGTATGATTGAGACGACATGACACTTTTTGTCCACATATACACTTATGCCAAGTGATCTCTAAGGCCCCGTTTGTTTGCTGGAAAGTAGTTTTTTTTTAGAAAGTGAATTCCAAAGAAGTGAATTATTTTCCGATGTTTGGTAGTGTAATGAAAAATAAGTTGGGAAACAATTTCCAGTGTTTGGTTATGTCATGGAAAATGAGCTGGAAAAAAACTTATTAATATTTTATTTTTTTCAAGTTTATTAAAATAATGAGGAACAAATCTTACAAATTAAAAGTTGAATGAGAATGAAATTGAAAAAAAAATATAATTTCATAAATTATTTCAAATAAAAAAATAATAATCAAAATAATAGAGATCAAATCTAAAAAATAAAAAAATTGAAAGATGAAGAAATTAAAATAATAATAATTAACATTTCATAAATTATTTCAAATAAAATAAGTAACAATCAAAAGAATGAGGACCAAATTCATAGATAAAAAATTTCAATTAAAAAATGATAAAGTAAAAAGCAAATAACAATTATAAAAATAAAGATCAAAGTTAATATAAAAATTAAATTCTAAGGGATAAAATTGAAAAACAAATATTCAAAACAAATTATATATAGCAATCAAAAGTTTGAGGACCAAATTTGATATAATCAGCAAATAATATGATATTTTTAAATTTTTCACAACTTCCGGAAAGTGTTTTCCGCCCAAAATAAAAGGAAAACTCTTTCTTGGAAACCAAGCCAAATTTTTCTTTGATCGAAAAGTGTTTTTCGTTGATCGAAAAGTGTTTTCCGTTGACCAACTTTCATAAAGACAAATAAACACATGAAAGTTTGGAAAGTGAATCCAACACAGCCTAAGTTGAGGTGTGACAATTTATTAGTTTTTTTTTATTATTATATATTATCTAGCCATTGTTGGAGATTTCATGTCCTCCCATCATTTTGGTATTGTTTATTAGGATTCTACTTTTTAATTTGAGAAAGAAAAAAAAAAAAAAAAAAAAGAGGAAGAAGAGGAATCAATAGCGATGGATGGCATGGGAGAAGAAGTTAATATGTTAAAATTCCTACCCTTCTTTTTCTTAGATCTCTCGTTAATTAAAGCATTGCACGCCTTCTCTACCGTAGAAGAACTTAACCTGCTAAAATTGCTATTTTTTTTCCTTTCAATTTTTATGTTGTGGAAGTTTATCTAAGCAAAAATATGAATATTAAAAAAAAAATGATGCATAAGAGAAATTTTATAGTGACCGCATTAGTTATTTATTTCATGAGGTCTATTTTGAAGAAAAAACAAATATAAATAGAAAAGATAAAATAAAATAAAAAAAATTTACCTACCAAAAAATAATAATAATATCTTCTACTATATTTTTCTCTCCTCCTTATAATTAATTGTTTTTAATCAGATTCAGAGAATAATTAACTTCTTGTGCAATATAAAATTTCTCGAGAAGCAAAGGTATGTTTCTGTCCAAGTAACGATTTTTAGACGATCCAATGTTGGTCCTTCAAGTTTCACAACATTACAAAAGTTAGAAATTATATCAGTGTCATTCATTAATGGTTTACATTCCTAATTGTATTATACTATACTTTAAAAGATAGGGGGGAAATTCTGTACATGTTCGTACTGTGCACATAAATTCATTACATCGTGGACCATACTGTAGACATAAAGTGTTTATACTGTAAATCATACTGTAACGCTTGAGGACATTGTCTTTTTTGTGTTTTAGTTAAAAAGTAATGTTAGGTCTAATTGGACAACCAAACCCAATAGCATTGAATCATGCTTGATTGTCGAACCCAATGCTATTGGTTTTTTTTTTACTTGATTTCAAAGCTTCATGTCTAAAGTTAAAGTGTTGTTGGGTCTGGCTCGTAGCCGGATCCAACGCTATTGGATTTGGCTAGACAACCGAACCTATCGATCTTGGATCTAGCTGCGCTGCCATATATTTTTAATTTTATTTTTGTCTCTTTAGATTTTTTTTTTCTTTTCCCTTATTTTATTTTTTTATACGGCAAAGAAAAAATAAATTGATGAGACTTTTTTTATATTGTATAAAATTTGGGTGATGATATTTTTTTTTCATATGAGGCCGAGTTGAATTTTCTTATTAAAGCATGTGTTGTTTTTACGTTTGAAAAATGCTTTAAAAAAATTTTGAATTTTTTAATTTTTTTCTTTAATTCAAATTAATATATTTTTATTTTTTTGTATTAATTTAATGTGATGGTATAAAAAATCAATTTAAAAAATAAAAAATATTATCTCAATATATTTTTTATAAAATTTTTTTTAAAAATAATCATTATGTAATAATATAATAGCTAGTTTATTGGCCCGTGCTCCGCAGTCCAGTTTAGAACACCTATCTGTTATGTGTGTGTTCACACACACACACACACCTCCGTCTTCCACTCTCCATAGCACAACAATGGAAGGTCACGACACAAACGCTTCATTTCATTAAATAAATCTCTCCTTACATTACAGGTCTTCAAGTGCAAATTTAAGCACAACCCACTATTAGCCGAACGATCGTTTTACGGATTTTTCTGTGGTTAACTTACAGCTGGGGTAAAATGGTATTTTTTATAAAATACATTTATCATTATCTTCTTGATAACGGACAACTCAATCTTTTTATATTATAGCTACGTAACTTAAATATCTTTAAAAATAAAAAAATATTAAAATTAGAGATAAGGGGCTTTCAGTCATTTAATGCTTTGATTGGATGGTGAAATAATTGAAAAAAGTAAAAAAATTAAAATTTAACCAGAGAAATTTTCATCGTTTCATCATGGTTTTTTAGTTATAATTAATTTCAATAAAGAACAATTAAGTCTTTTAACAAATATAAATATAATTAAAAATCTTAAAGTGGTTGACGCTTGTGTAGCACACGCCAACTAGTAAAATACGCTCATACTCTTTGGGTTGTGCCTGCAACATCTCCTTATTATCAAACATTCATCTTTAGTGATGATATTGAGATCATTGTGTCATCTTCTTTTTAGTAGTCAAATGTGTGTGCACGATGGAACAACGATTGTGTTCTAGTGATCTTTTTTTCAATTTATTTTCTCTCCTCATCTAGGATCTCACACCATCCTTTTCAAAAATTAAATGTGTCCAATCAATTTTAGTCATCATTCTTTTGATTGTTATTTGTTTATCTTTTAAGGTTGATTTTTTTTTTATCAATTTTATCCATCAACATTTTATTTCATTTATTTTTTCCAATTTGGTCTCAGTTTTTTGTTGCTATTTGTTTTTAATCCTTTATTTATTTATTTTAATTCTATCTCTTATCATTTTATTTCATTAATTTTTTTATATAATTTGGTACTCATTATTTTAATTGTTATTTATTTTGTTTTATAATTTTGGATGGTTAGGAATTTTGCTTCCTGATTTTTTCATGTTTGCCTTCTATAGGGTATCTCAGTCTGATAACATAGGTCACGAGTTTTGAAGATTAACCTGATTTAACTTTGATATTTTTTTATTTTTTTTAAATTGATTTTTTTTTCAATTTTATCCGTTGATATTAGGTTATAGGTCTTGAGCTTTATGATTGCTTTTTGCTTCTTTTTTTTTTTGTTATTTTTATCTAATATCCTAGGTTGCAAGTTAGTTGAGCTAACTCAATTTTTTCGATATTTTTTTAAATTATTTTTTTGTTTCACTTTTTATAATTTAATTTGCCTGAGAGGACCTCCATTATTTTATTCAATTTCTTACGTGCACGTTTACTTTGGTGCTAATTAAGCTTTGAATTTCTTTCAAATTTTGTTGTGAGGTTATCATGTTCCTATTTAACTTTATCATATAAGATTGTTAAGATCTTTTAAGAAAATATAAATAATATTATTTATATTATTGACAAGTATTTTTTTTCAATTTATCATTATTTTTTATAATTATATTATTGAATTAATTAAGTTTATTAAACTCTTTCACTTAGTTATTCATATGCAGATTTTTAGTTTTTTTAATAAAAAAAACTCTATAATCACTCGAGCATTTTTTATTCTAGAAAAAATGTAATCCGAACTGCGGTCTATCGATCGGTCTAGTTTGGTATTGTAGGTAGCTTTTGTGGTTGTGGTTTGAAAAAAGTTATTTTGAAAAAATAACTTTTGAGTTGGTTTGATATTAAGAGTCCGTTTGGCTAAGCGGCAGTGTTTGTGTTTCTTGAACACGCACTGATATATGTGTTTGGTTATCACATGTTAACAAAATCTAAAACGCGGGTCCCACCATTTTGTTGAGGCAGGACCGTGATTTTGAAAAAGCAATATTTTACTGCTTCTTGCAAGTTCAACCACAGGTTGAACTTTTTAGAGATAACAAAGATGGGAAATTTACCAGCTTATCCTCTTCTCTTTTGTTGCTCTTCTCGTCCATTCTTTGCATTCATTTCTCTTCACTGCGCACAACAACCCTACAGGAAACCATTACTGCTAACAACAATTAAAGTGATGGCTGCATCTTTTTCTACAGGAAACCATTAAATTATGGGGAAAAAACAAGGGGGCATGAAAGAGTTGAAAATGCAGGGCATTGCTGTTGTAAAGCCATTAATTGTCTGTATAAAAACTAAGTTTGGTCAATATTTGTAGTGGAACTCTTTTTCAATGGGCTTGAACATGTATCCCTTGTCATTTTATTGGTTGTAAGATTACTTTTTATGTAATTATTTATTAATATTATAAATGAAGTCCTTTTAGGTAATTATACCATAACATCAAATTGAATTATAATTTTAAACCAAACACATTAAACTACTTTTTGTTCAACCTCAATTTCAACCACAGTTTTAACCAAACATATATTTTTTCAAACCAACCACAACTAAAAGCACTTTTTATAAAACTGGGGTGTGTTTGAGAAAGTGGTGGCTTTTGTGTTTGTGGTTGGTAAAAGTTGTTTTTAAAAAATCAATTTTTCTTGTGGTGTGTATATAAAAAGATGTGTTTGGTTAAAACTGTGGTTAAAAGTATTGTTGTCTAATAAGCAATTGATATGTGTTTGGTTAAGTTGTTTTTTAAAGTACTTTTGTTAATAAAATTACCAAGAATGACATGTGTTAATTTTCAAGTTGTTAGTAGCATTTGTGAGCTTTTTTTTTCATACATAAAAGAAATAACAATGTTACATTATTGTTGTTCTTCAATTATCTCATTAAACTATCTGCTACTCCATCACGAACATAATTCATTCGAGAAGACCGCTGGTTGCCTTGGCTTTGCGAACATGGCAAAAAATAGTAAGGTCTTAGTGATCTGGCGCAGTGATGGGTTTTACTGACGACAAACATGGAGTAATAGCTTAGTGATCTTCTTGTGGCTTTTATAGATCTAGGGGGTATGGTGACAAAAATCTTTTGCGTTCTGGGTATTTGGATCTGGAGGAGTGATTGGGGATCTTTGAGTCTCTGGTGAAGAAAAACAAAGTGAATCAAAATCTTTGGAGCAATGGTTACAGTGTTGTGTTTGTAAGGGGAGGATAATGTTGTCTAATTTTTTCAATGGTCTTAAGCACCACAAATTTGTCAAATTTTGATTGTTTGTTTACTGTCTTCAGACCAGCTTTTCACGTGAAAAGCTGGCTAAAACTACTTCTAATTAACTGCGGCCATACCTCAAAAATTCACGTGGGGTCCACAGATTAATATCAGCTTCTTGTTGTTACCAAACAATAAAAAATTGTGTTTGGACTAACCACAGAAGCCACCACAGAGCCAAACACCTTCTTTTTTTAAACCATAACCATAACAACCACCACAATATATGTTTGGTTAAAACTGTAGTTGAAATTGAGGTTGAACAAAAAGTAGTTTAATGTGTTTGGTTAAAAAAATGCTTTTCAAATTGAGGTTATATATATATATATAATATAATATTGATGGTTTTTAATTTAAATATTGTAGATTTAACTACTGCTATTACATCATGAAATAAATAATACTTATATAAAATATTTTTTATTGTTCCATTAAACGATCTACAATTTCATCACGTACGAAATCCATCCGACAAGGACTACAGTTTTCTTGGTTTATTAAGCGCGCAACAACATCGGGTAAAATATCATCAGGATCAAAATTGGGATTGCGATCAAATTCTGCAAATTCTACGTCATCAAACGATCTCCTTCTAATTTTTCGAATAAAACACAATTAAAAATAAAAATAAAAATTGATTTTTTTTAACTGGGTCAGACCCAATTCAATGCATTTAGCTTTAGATCGGACGCGGTCCGGCCGGAACAGTGGAAAGTGACTCCACTATTCACGTGAACAGTGGAGTTTCACTCTCTATTGTCCGCAGGTTTGCAGAAAGCAGTTGAGAGTTGCTTTCCACAAACCTGCGATTTAAAAAAAAGCAAATAGGTCTTATATGAACAATAAAATGTGGTTGAGCATTACCAAACATTCAACATGTACGGTTTGTTTTAAAAGCAAAACCTACCATGTAAACAAACGGTTTAAGCTGTTTCCGTTGTTAGAAGCAAGGTTGTCAAACTCGCGAGTTAACTCGTAAAATCATACGATTTTACGAGTTAACACAAATATAACGTGCTAAATCGGGTAAAAAACTTAAAAATCAGCAAACTCGGTTAAAATCGGTCAAGCTCAGCAAACTCAGTAAACTCGATCGAGTTTACCGAGTTTGACAAAATTAACAAAATTTACTGACTCTTCTCAGTCCTCTCCTCTCTATCTTGTTTGTCTCACGATCTCCAGTGTACAAAACACCCATGTTCATGGGCACCCACCCACCACCAGTGAAGTGCAGCAATCACCAGAGAAGAATATATTTGGGATGGGTTGTGCAGCAATCACCAGAGAAGAATAGATTTGGGATGGGTTAAGGGGCTGGGTTGCTAGGAGGAGCTTTTGGTGGGTATTTTTTTTTATTGATGCTGGATCTTATGATGTGGGTTTTGATGATGTCGATGGATTTGATTTTTCCTCCGTGATAACTGAGATTGTCGAGAAAAACTTGAACTAGACGTAGAATAGGAATACACAGTTCACGAAGAAGGAAGCTAAAGAAATGCTTATCTCAGGGCTAACAGGAAAATCCTGAACACCGTCTTCAATAGCTGCTGATTCGAGAACAAGAACCATGGCATTCGATGCAGCCTAGTCCCGCCTTTGTCCTAGCAGCTGAGCCAATAGCAACGCATTCAATAGCATCAACAACCTAGGTAATGGTTGGTGGGGGGAATGGTGGTCTTGACTTTTCTAGATCTTTTATTTTTTCTCTTTGAATAGGTGTGGACCACACCGTGTGGTTGTTGGAACACATAGGATGGTTGGTGTGGAAATAATCAAGCATGTATTGTATCTTATTTTTTAAAGTAAATGTCCATATCAAAACAAAATTTTCCCATAAGAATCATAATTTTTTTCATTAATTAGTAGAAAAAATTATGTGGAGAATAGACATAGGATACAACTTCTGGTTTTCATGATTTTAATTATTCAAGATTCTTTGTAAATATCTAATGGTTTTGGCAAATAATTAAATATATAAATGAATCCTCTAAGCTCTAACAGATCCTATAATAATTAAAAAATTACATGGTTTCATGATTTTATTGGTTCTTGAATTGCTTCGATACTAATAAATTGTTTGTTTTAAATTTGTTAATTATTAGTTAATGAAAAGTTGCTTAAATTATGTATGAATTTATATTTGAATAATGTATTTTAAGGTATTTGAATGATGCATGCATTTTTATTTGAACCGTGTATTTTAAGGTGCTTAAATTTTATATAAAAAAAATTTCCTTGCAATTTTACAATTTTTACATCTATTTTTACAATTTAAGTTTATTTTATATTTTTTATGCTATGTTAAAAATGCGTTTTTGATATAAATGCGTTTTTGATATCCACTTAGAAGATGCTGTTTGGTAATGTGGTTGCGGGTGAGGTTCACCCGTAACCACATATTTGAGTGTTTGGTAACAGAGAAAAAAGTGATTTTCATTGATGGGACCCACCAATTTTAACTGTTGCACCACAGGTTTGAAGAAGCAGCATTTCGTTGTGATTTCCTCTTAACAGTGGAGCATGGCTCCACTGTTGCTCTGTTCACGTGAACAGTTGTTGTTTTTTTTTTTTTGAAAAACCAGTGCAGTTAATTTATTTCACTCGCACTGTTCACGTGAACATGAACTTCTAATTTTTTTTTGTTTTTTTAAAAAATTAGTTTAAGGTGAATTAAATTTACTCGTACTGTAATCTCAATTTTATTCCTGATAATATGTTACCTAATTTTATTGCACGCTCAAAAAATCATGAAAACTGTAGTTCTTGTCGAATAAATTTTGGACGTAATGAAATTGTAAATTTTTTTTAAAAAATTGAGTTTTACTTGAAAAACTAGTATTTAATATTATTTAATAACACTATATAAATTAGAAGGTTATCGCATGATGACGTAACATTTGTGAAATTTGATCGCAATTCCAATTATGTTCTTGCCAGGTCCGACCCAGTTAAAAAAAAATCAGTTTTTATTTTTATTTTAATTGTGTTTTATTCATTAAATTAGAAGGATATCGCTTGATGACGTAACAAAAATTCAGTTTTTGTTGTTGCGTGCTTAAGAAACCATGAAAAATATAGTCATTGTTGGATAGATTTCGTATGTGATAACATTGCATGTAGTTTAATGGAATAATAAATAAATTTTGATATCAATATTATTTATTTCATGATGTAATAATAGTAGTTAAATCTACAATATTTAAATTAAAAATATTTTTAATTATTTTATAACCTCAATTTGAAAAGTATTTTTTTAACCAAACACATTAAACTATTTTTTCTTCAACCTCAATTTCAATCATAGTTTTAACCAAATATCTATTTTTTTTAAACCAACCTCAACTAAAAATATTTTTTATAAAATAATTTTTTTTAAACCACAACCACAACAGCAACTGCAATACCAAACACATGAAATTACGAGCTAGCTTAGAAAAATAATAATAATAAAAAAATTAGGAAGGATTGATGTCTCCCGCACACCTAAGCAACAACAGATAGCTGCTATCTCCCCCCCCCCCCCCCCCCCCCCCCCCCCCCCCACCAAAAAAAATCTGATCGAATATGTCTCTCTAAATAATCAGATAATCAAACCTCTTTCTTTCCAGATTATTAATCTCTGTAATTAGATGGCTTCTCTACACTACAAAGCTTTAGACTCCATCTCTGTATCAGACATCGAAGCTCTTGGGATTTCCTCATCAATCGCACTCAAACTTTACGAAGATATCTCTGAAATCATCAACACTCATGGTCCTTCCTCTCCTCAAACATGGACTCTTCTCTCCAAACGCCTACTTCATCCTCTTCTTCCTTTCTCCTTCCATCAGATGATGTATTATGGCTGCTTCAAGGACTTTGGCCCCGACCCGCCCGCCTGGTCACCCGACCCGTAAGGCTTTTCATACATGATGTTAAGTTTGAGATCTGTCTGGCATGATTTTTTTATTTTAGTATAAAACATGTCAGGGCAAAACATGAATTTAGTTTAGAAATGTATTTGATAAAAATGACTTGAAAACAACTCTCTTTAAAGAAGAAATGCGGTACAAGTTACAATGCATCAGTTAAAAGTTAAAGACATTCAACTTTTGATTAAATCAAGATTTTGATTTCAATTCAAAAGTTTTTATCCAACCAAACATATTTATAACTATTATTTGAATCAAAAGTAAAAATCATTTTGCAGAAGTCATACCAAAGCTAACCTTAAATTATAATACTAAGAGGTAGTTCTTGAAATTGTGCAAGGAGAGAGAGAACAACTGAAATATCACTTGCGCTTGTCTTGAAGACAGACACTCTAGCCCTTTTATCCTATTTTTATTTTGTTATGCATGCCCGTTTGTTTGAATGTTGTTACATGGACAGGGAGGCTGCAATGCTGACGAATGTGGGACAGTTGTTAGAGAGGCGTGGAAAAGAGTTTTTGGGTTCTGCATATAAGGATCCCATATCAAGTTTCTCGAACTTTCAAGAATTTTCAGTATCCAATCCTGAGGTAGAATTTGTGCATGAATTTGTCGGTGCATCTTTATGCCCCCCCTTTTATTTTGTCAAAATTGAAGCGTGAGTCAATTTTTGGCGTGGTTTCCTATGTCTTTGCTGGTCAGGTGTATTGGAAAACTATACTCGATGAAATGAGTATATCATTTTCAGTTCCTCCCCAATGTATTTTAAGCGAGAATACATCTAGAGAAAGTTCCTTGGCAAACCCAGGTGGTCAATGGCTTCCTGGAGCATATGTAAATCCTGCAAAAACTTGTTTGACTTTGAATTGTAAGAGAAATTTGGATGATGTTGTTATAAGATGGCGTGATGAAGGAAATGATGATATGCCTGTAAGCAGTTTGACACTCGAGGAATTGCGTTCAGAGGTTTGGTATGCTGGTTTTCACATACAAGTTTTGTTTATTACAAGTTGTTTTATCTGTTGGCTAAAAATTTTCATTGCCATAATTTGGATGCGTTAACTCTATGGTGGAAAATGGAAATGGCCTCTCTTTAAAAAAGATGTCGCAATACTGTAATTCTATCACACCTTGCAATGACATGCTTTGAAGTAGGTTTTGGAATAACTTTGTCAATCTTCTAATATGGTTTCAACCTCATACCATTGTTTTGCTTGTCCTATAATTAGACCTCATATAAAGTTTTGTATTTATTGCTCTAGATATAGTTAAAATGACGAAAAAGATTCTTGTGGTGCGTTATGTTTAGTTGGGTTTAAGACTTAGTAGAGGTGAGTTGTATTAGGAGAATCATAATCTTTTATCATATACAATCAGTGTAATATTTTATTGGAAATAATTTACTGCAGCTTGGTTCTTTCTGATGTGCTAAGATATCATGAAGTTAAGAGATAATCACATGAGGCTTATCTCGACTTCTGCTAAATTCTTTGATTTTGGTTATTCTTCTCATATATTTTTCCCTCCAACTTTCTCCATGTCTGACGCAAATTTCTCCTTGCACTACAACTTGCAGGTTAGTTGCATATGCACTCAATGCTCTGGGTTTGGACAGAGGATCTGCAATTGCAATTGATATGCCAATGAATGTGGAGTCTGTGATTATCTACCTTGCTATTGTTCTGGCAGGACATGTAGTTGTATCCATTGCTGATAGCTTTGCTCCACTTGAAATATCAACAAGGCTTAAAATTTCAGAAGCGAAAGCCATATTTACTCAGGTAATAACTTATTTCCTTCCATAGGAATAAAATCATTCACATTCTTCATTAATATATTTGTGCTTGAATTTTCTCAAGCTGTGGAGTAACCCAGTGGATTTTTAAGTCTGTGTTTCCTTGTCTGATACATTTCACTTAAATGAATTCTCTGCAAACCCTACTTCATCTTTGTATGATTACTTGAGTCGGCGATAGATTTTGCTCCTAGGGTATCTTTAAGCACTGTTGTTCACTTTATCTCATTTAACAAAAAAAAGAAAAATTTCTGCAATTATTTTTTTTGTAAGCATGATATCTTCCAATTGTAATTTAAATTTACAACTGAAAGCTGCTTTGGTTTAGATTAGTCCTTTTCCACCTCTTTGTAAGAAGTTTAGCCTTATAGGATATATTTGATGAAGTTCCTTGAGATATACTTAATGCACTCTGGTTTGCAGCAAATGTCAGGACACTCTGTGTGGAAGCTTACCCTAAATGACTCTGATTAGCCATTGTATTAGATGTCAAAAGGGACAATAAATCAATTACATAGGATACCATGAAGATCTTTAACACACAAAGGCTCCTCACTCTATGGAATTACTTTCAGGTTTCACATATCTATTATTAAATAAAAATTCATATGACGTTGGTCACTGAGGTGCTAAACTTGTGAGAATCTATTAATCTCTAGTCATGCAATATTATGCTATCCTTATTGGTTCTCAATATAAATGAACTCAATAAGGGCTATTCCTAAGTCAGTACTGATCATACATGTTTGTATCATGGCTGAGGGTTCATGTTTGTGATGATCTTTCAGTGGGATTTTGTTCAATGCTAACGTCTCTTCCCTGGGTTATTTATTGTTCAATCTATCAAAAAGTGTTTGAGCTCACCCTCGTTTATCTTCACTTGATACTGTGTTATGGTACTAAGTAAGTTTATGGTAAGTTTGTGCTTTGGAGATTTGGAAGCTGAAAATGAAAGGCTTCATCTCAATAGTGGTGTAAGTATCAGAACTCTTAGCTTAATAAACATCTCTGAGGTGATCTGCTCTGACTTATTCATTTTTATTTTCTACCGATAATGTTATGATTGTTATCCATTCCTCATGTAAGCGTATGGTCCTTGACTTTCTTCTCATTCTTCAAAACCCTTTTCCACAGGATCTTATAATTCGTGGTGATAAAAGTATTCCATTGTACAGGTGAAATTCTCTTTACTCTTTATTCATATAGTAAAAAATTCAGGTTCATGCATTTCTTTGTGAATGTTTGACTTGCCATATAACTTCAATTCTACAGTCGAGTTGTGCATGCTCAAGCACCTATGGCAATTGTCCTTCCTACCAAAGGCTGTAGCTTCAGCATGAACTTGCGTGACGGTGACATTTCCTGGCATGATTTCCTTGAAAAAGCAACAGATTTAAGGTATGCTTTCTTGTGTTTTTTCTTTCTCTTTTTCTATATTTTCAACTTTAAATTGGAATTAACTGCTTGTTTTAAGCTTCACATTGATTAAATGCATGATGTACCCCGTGTTATGGCTGCTCTTGCTCATAATTTGGATAGGGCATGATATTTGATCCACATAAGCAACCAAAATGTGATATTTTGGGACTTGTGACAGAAAGGCAATGAATGCATGGATGCATTGCTGTCCAACCAAGAATTAAGAAGTTCTGTGAAATATTTTCTTGAGTTTTCTTGTTTTGCTGAATCCCGTGGTGATAGTTCTCATCTTGTTTGATATAAAATTACTCCTGGCGTGATGGAGAAGTAATTCATTGTATGTCAAGATCATTATTTTTAACTTGGCATTATTCCGGTTGGTTTTATATGCTTGCCAATTGCTACTTGCTTCGAATAGTTTCACTTCTCCTGGGTGTTGAAGGAGCTTTTTGGAAATTGGATTAGTTATGCAAACTGTAGGCTGTTTCGTTGATTATAACTTTAAGAATGTCTTTTTGAGATATTAAATCATATGCTGTTGGGAACAAATGAAAAAAAATTATCTCGTTTTTCTCTCTTTTCTTGTTGGAACAACTTAATTTTGACATTAGCATATCTACTGCTTTCTGTTTCACATTTGACAATTCTTTAGTAAACTATCAAATAGGAATTTATCAAAGAGCTTCCTGATAAGTAATTTCTTTAGTTTGAACTTGTGATTGATGAAGTTATACTATTGATGCTACACATGCTCATCTTTAACATTAAAACTGCAGAGGAGATGAATTTGCAGCCGTTGAACAACCAGTTGAAGCATTTACAAATATCCTTTTCTCATCTGGAACTACAGGTAACTTGCTGGTATTCTAGGCTCATTTAGCTTTCTGGCTCTTTATTTTATTGTTTACATTCAAAACGGTATTTCTTTGAGCAAGTTGAAGGTTTTTTTCCGTGTCTTTAGTTAAATTAATAATGAAATAAATTGCAAATCTTTTTAAAAACTGTTTTTAAATCACTAAAAGTCGTAATATGTCATCTAATTGCAAAAGACAAGGTATTTTATATTTTTGGAGTAATCAAATAAGATTAATGCTGTAAATTTGAAGTTATGGTGGACTTCAACCATGATTTCTCTGGAAATGAGGAAGGACAGGTGGTTACTTGAAGCTGCTTCTTTTTTTTTAATGTTTAGTTTTCTTAGTTAATTTCAAGAAGCCTATTATTGTGTTCACAATTTCTTCATTATCACTTAAAGGAGCTTCAATATTTTAATGGAGTTCTGGTTTTTCATGTCAGAAGAAAATGTAAATGTTCAGGTTCTGATTTGTATGCAAGTATTTGCACACCAACTTCATGGATCATTTGGGTCAAATGACATCCTTTTAACATCTATCATGAAGGGGATATCGACCTACAATAGCTTTGTGATATTATGTTCTGTGGTTTTACCATGTTCTACATAATGACTCCAATTTAGCACAGTTGTTAGCACTCACCATAGCAGCCTGAAGAACTTAAAATTGTGGTTCATGATTCCAAGTAAAGAAAATAACACAAATTCATTGTAATCTAACAGCAGAAACCAAATCATAAGCTGGTGCCATTCTGACTTGACAAGATCTTTGGTAACTTGTTTCCATCAAAGTTTTTGAAGTTCTGGATATGATTTAATTGTTACAGTTTACCAATAACCTTTGATTCTGTAAATCAATAGGAGATACATCAGAACTAAACCTAGTCCTGCACAATTCAGATAAACTGTTAATTCTATTCTAGAGGTTTCAAAACTGATTAAAACTGAGTAAAGGTTTCAAATTCTTAGTGACAAGTGTGAATGGGACCATTTGCTCATGTAGGGGAGCCAAAAGCAATTCCGTGGACCCATTTGACTCCTTTCAAAGCTGCTGCTGATGCATGGTGCCACATGGATATCCGCAAGGGTGATATTGTTGCTTGGCCAACTAACCTTGGGTGGATGATGGGTCCTTGGCTAGTATATGCTTCATTATTAAATGGGGCATCCATTGCTTTATATAATGGATCCCCTCTTGGTTCTGGCTTTGCCAAATTTGTACAGGTAAGAATTCCTTTCCCATTTGTCTATTTAATATTTCTCAGTGCCAGTTTTCTCTGTTGCCATCTGACTTCTTAGTTTATCTTCCTGTTCCAAAATCTAGTGTTATTTTATGCGTTCACTTGTCCAGATCATCATAACTTCTAGACTATTTGTAGTCTTATTTTTTTTTTTAAAATTGAATTTTTGTCATCTCTGCAATTGCTGTTCAATTTAATTCCTTTAATAACTTTAAGCCATAGATAATTCCGGAATCTTCTTACCAAAAACTTCTAGTGAGTCTCTCTCCATCAATTGTAAGCTATTGTCATCCTGTGTCTATTATAAACTTTCTGACCTGTGGTTGAACTTCACTTTTTCCTTGTGAATTCACTTTTGTTCATATATTAACTGAACTTCCATTTCCCATTATTTGAAGAGAGAGAAAGAGAGACAATAACAACAACCAAGCCTCAGTCTAAAACAGTTTATTAAAAATTTCACCTGCATGTATGGTATGCTATAATGTAATGTAATGAAGAACATAATTGGTCCACTCCTTTCTCTGGTTACTCAAATTCAATGTTTTTGTGATGAAAAGTATTCATTGATATAATCAGTTAGAAAAAGAAATTAAAGTTGATCATTTCTTGAACTTACTGCCTTTAAATATTTTGAAGGATTACATTTATAATGTGATTACACTCTAAAGAGGGGTGGCATGATCAATTTTTTTTCTTTATTTTTTCTTTTTCAAGAAATTGTTCGAGAAATGTAATTATACTCTTTAATTGTTCTTAATCATGGTTTAATAATTGTTTTAATTTTTTTTTTTAAATTGCAACTGTCATTACTACCTGCATGTAATCACCTTTACAACTTATAATTTGATGCGCATAATTCCAATCATCATTATATTCCATGAGATGTTAAAAGAGTAACCAAACAGTGTAATCAAAATTCTAATTTAATCACATTAAATCTCTACCTTGATTACGTTCTACCATAAGATGTTGATGTAATTCAAGTTACTCTTACACCCTCTGGTTTCTTCTTCTGGAACCTGTTATTAAATTTAGGAAGTAAATGTGAATTTAAATTTAGTTGACACAGAAAACAGAATGGTGCTCCACTGAACTTCTCTCTTTTGTTAAACTCAGAAACAATACATAATGCAACAGTGGAAAGCTTGGATGGGAAGACATTAGTGTGAAAAGCAATTATGCATGTTTGCTACTTTCATGTGTTGATTACATTAGTCAATTGTTAAATGGTTTGACAAAGACATGATTTCTTTTCAAGAGAATTTTATTTTCTGACAGAATTTTCCTGAGAATATTTTGAAAGACATAGGATTTGAAAAGTAATATTGCTTAAGATATGCTGTTTAATATATGCTTTAAGAATTTAAGATTTTTGAAGTTCATACAAGTTCTCCTACAATTTGTCCAGGATGCTAGTGTAACGATGCTTGGTGTGATCCCAAGTATAGTCCGGATATGGAAAAGTGCAAACTCCACATCAGGCTATGATTGGTCTGCCATTCGGTAAGTGTAAGTTCTGGACTTTTACTTTAGTTCTGTTTGTTCTCACTTTGTAAAGTGTGGTAGATATGCAAGGGTTTATTTGTGTTTTTCTTTTTGATTGAAGATTGTGTATTGTGGATTTTTTCCCCTGTTACTGATTCAAGATATATTCATCATGGTCTTGTCAAATATGGTAGTTGCTTTGCCTCCACTGGTGAAGCATCAAGTGTAGATGAATACCTATGGTTGATGGGACGAGCTCAGTACAAACCTATTATTGAATATTGCGGTGGCACAGAGATTGGTGGCGGATTTGTTTCCGGGTCCTTGTTGCAGCCTCAATCACTGGCTGCTTTTAGCACGCCAGCAATGGGATGCAGTTTGTTTATTCTTGGTGACGATGGTCATCCTATAGTGAGCATTATTGCACCTTACATTAATTTGAGAAAATATTAGTCCTTATCAATTATAACAAGAGCAGTATATGAAGTTTGGTTTAGTGCTCAAATATTGAAATCTGTGCACATAAAAATACCATCCATGAGTGGTTATGCGTTTCTGTTCGGAACATTATCTAGTTGTACCCTAATGAAGAGCAATGATTGTTTTCCTACTAAATATATGCAGTTAGTAGTTCGGAATCCTTCCTAACCAGGGCACTTCTAAATTTGTGTCTTGTCATGTTTAAGAAGGTTTGGAAAGACTTTGTTAAGGAAAATCTCTTTTTCTTTCTTATTTTAAAAAAATAAATAAATTTGACAAGCTTGTTATTTGGCTTCATCTCTGTTTTGACAAAAAGGTTCTACTGAACTTATAAATTTACTAATTGGAATTTTCCAATATTCCAATGAACAATTTGACAACTCATTGTTCCCGTTTCTTCAAGCACAGCCACAAAATGTACCAGGGATGGGTGAACTGGCACTTGGTCCTCTCATGTTTGGAGCTTCAAGCACACTGCTGAATGCTGACCATTACAATGTGTACTTTAAAGGAATGCCCCTTTGGAATGGAAAAGTAAGTGCTCCTCTGTATCTCCCTACTAATTTGGTGTTGCAGCCACTTGAGTAGTGGACTTTTGATTTCATTCATGCAGATTCTTCGAAGGCATGGGGATGTTTTTGAGCGTACTTCTAGAGGTTATTATCATGCACATGGCCGCGCAGATGATACAATGAATCTTGGGGGTATCAAGGTGTGCTATTAATCTTTTGATTAATAAAATCTTTGTTAAGCAATTGTGTGTGTTGCAGACACATAAAACAAGCTAATCTCTCACCCCATTATAGGAAGATGAGAACATTGTTACCTTCCCTTACAAAAGCCCAGTAAAGCCAGACAAGCTAATCTCTCATCTCCTACGCATCATATTAACCTGTCCCCTAACTTTCTTCTGGTTCCAAGCCATCTGTTGCAACCAAATTGCTCTTTTTAAAAATCATTCCTTAAATAGTTGAACTTCAATTCTTTCATCTGTTTTTCATGGCCAGTGATTCTGTTCTGAAGAATTAAAAGTATACTGACTGAGTTTTATCTCCCCAGTCAGATACAAGCCTTGAGAAACAGTGTTGCAAGTTTGAGCATAGCAAACATATTTCCAAACAAGACAATCATATTTGAATTGCTTAATGAACAAATTCATTTCAGAGCGGCAGGGTTTAAAATTGTTAAGATGAACCTAATAATGCTGAAAAATGGGGACCCTTTTGGTCATCCAAGTACTACAGCTTCTGCTGTTTTAATTTTATTTTCCTCAAGACATGGTTTTCTGTCGAGCACAACAAGGGTTATGTATGAAACTGCAATTGAAGCTGAAATGTTTTCAAGACATGGTCCTTACATTCTTTTGTTTTGTTTTTGGATTTTTTTTCTTAAATAAAAATGATTATGTTTCTGCAGGTTAGCTCTGTTGAGATTGAACGAGTCTGTAATGCTGTTGATAGCAATGTCCTGGAGACAGCTGCCGTTGGGGTGCCTCCACCTCAAGGCGGGCCTGAGCAATTGGTAATTGCTGTTGTATTCAAGGATTCAGATGAGTCTACTGTTGACTTGGATAAGTTGAGGATTTCTTACAATTCAGCAGTGCAAAAGAAACTAAATCCTCTGTTCAGGGTAATTAATAATAATTTCTGCCCGGCACATCTCTATTAACTTTCAAAATCAAGCACATGGAATTGACTTGTATTCATTATTCTGAAATGTGCAGATTTCTCATGTTGTGCCCTTTTCTTCTCTTCCAAGGACTGCTACAAACAAGGTCATGAGAAGGGTTTTGCGGCAGCAACTTTCTCAGCAGGACCAAAACTCTAAACTGTAAGAGATTCCTGTTAAGAAGGAAAATGATGTGAAAAGTTATCAAAGAAGTGCAATGCTCTATCCATAGATTGTTCTATATTGAATTGACAATTGCTTTGTTGTGCGAGGAAAAAATGATGTGCACAATCAAACCACGATAAAACTGTAAACATATTAGGCTTGAGATAAATGCTGAATTATGAGTCTAATATATATTAAAATGATTGGTACCGAATTGGTGGGCTATTTTGTCTCCATTGTTTCCCATATCATCTTCTCTATCTGATTGGGCTTTCAATGGGTTTGATTGAGATGAAATTCTTCTCTTTCTGATTGGGCCTTTAATGGGTTTAACTAAGATGAAATTCAAGATTATTGTTTCCCTTATCATCTTCTCTGTGATTGGGCCTTCACTGAGTTTGAATGATATGAAAAGAGTTACCATTAGGAACGGATCCTGTATTTATTTGCTGGAAAAAAGTTTTATTTTGAAAAATAATTTTTTTGAAAAGTAGATTCCTGAAAAATAAGTAATTTTTGTATATTTGGTGGTGTCATGAAAAATAAACTAGAAAATACTTTTTAGTATTTGGTTATGTCGGAAAATTAATTGGAAAATAATTTATTAATATTTTATATTTTAAAAACTTTATCATATATATATATATAGAATCTTAAATAGAAATATTTAATTATTTACAATTATTATATCATATATTTATATATAGCTTTCTTTATAAAATATAACTATATATGTAATATAATATTTTAAATATAATATTATAGATATATAACCTTGTGACATATTTTTTAAGTAAAACCTATTAATATTTTTTTCACTTGTAAACGCTTAAAATAATTTTTTGACAGTATTAAGAGCCAAATTAGTTAATGGTACTATATAAGAGTTAAATTATTTGGGTTTTTTTGGTATGAATATTTTTTTTTAGAGATAAATAGATACAAAAATATTTTGATGGGTTTTTTGCATAGTTATTAAACCCGGCCCGGGGGTTGACCCGGCCAAGGGGCCGGGTCCTGGGTTTCATGGGTCAACCCGGGTCAACTCGGGTCAACCCGGATTAACCCGGAAAAATTAAAAAAAATTAAAGTTTTAATATTTCATATGAAAAAATCCATGTAAATATAGATTATACATATTATGAAGTTTAAAAGAATATTTTAAAAATTTTTTTATCCTACATTAAAAAGATATTATATTAAGCTTTTAAGTTAAAGTATTTAAACTAAAAAAGTTTTTTATCCCACATTGAAAAAACATAACTTTTTTCTTGGAAATATGGAGTATATATACTAATGGGTTTCAAATCCCACATTGAAAAGATAATATATTATCCTTTTAAGTTGAAGTATTTAAACTAAAAGGTTTTTTATCCCACCTTGAAAAAATATGATTTTTTTCTTGGGAACATAGAGTATATATACTAATGGGTTTCAAATTCCATATTGAAAAAACATGGTTTTTTTCATGGGAACATAGAGTATATATATGAAAGGGCTTCAAATCCCACATTGAAAAGATACCATGTTATCCTTTTAAGTTGAAGTATTTAAAACAAAAGGTTTTTTATCCCACATTGAAAAAACATGGTTTTTTTCATGGGAACATAGTGTATATATATGAAAGGGCTTGAAATCCCACATTGAAAATATACTATGTTATCCTTTTAAGTTGAAATATTTAAACCAAAAGGTTTTTATCCCACATTGAAAAAAACATGGTTTTTTTCATGGGAACATAGAGTATATATACTAATGGGTTTCAAATCCCACATTTGAAAAAAAAAAAACCGGGTCTCGTCCGGGTTCGCCCGGGTCACCTGGGTTCCGGGTCAACCCGCCGGGTCGCCCGGGTTTGGCTGGGCTGTTGCCACAGCCGGTCTTTTATTAAACCCGGACCGGTCCAGCCACCGGGTCGACCCGCCGGGCCGGGCCGAGTTTAATAACTGTGGTTTTTTGGATATATATTGTTTATTTTTTAAAAGGCTATGGACAATTATCCCTTTAATATATATCAATTAAGCATTAGGAAATAAATATAAACATCTTACATCAAACATTGTCGTGCACAAATATTAAGTTCTGATGTCATACACATACATATTAGTTCAAATTAACAATCACAAACATACTAGACTACATAAAACAGGTAAACATGCTTGTCAAATAACAAATATAGACTTTCTTATCATAGTAAAATTATCTTAGCAATTAGGCTTGTAGTAGTGTTGGTTCACAAAATTTTGAAACCAAATTTTCCTTAAATTAACATTTTTTGCCATAAATGCTTTTGTCAACATTTTATTTTGGACCAAGTGATCAAAAGCATCACCAAGAGTGATCTTCTCAAAGCTTTCAATTTTCATCACTTCTGTATATAGCTCATTAACATCAAGTTGATTTTTGCTTAGGCTTTGAATTGCAAACACTACATCTCCAATCTTTTTAGATAATTTTTCAACACCATCATCTTCATACATTTGATTTCTCTTTCTATGTTGCCTCTTTTATGCACTAGAGGAAGATGTCTCTTTACCTTTTGAAGTTTCTTTATATTCCCCTTCATTTTCAATTGAAATAGATTACACTTCAATGTTCTCTTCTAGGTTGATATCAACATATGATTTGATATAATTTCCGGTTGCCATGTCTTTTCCAATAATAATTGTCATTGCTTTATACATATCAAGTTTTTTTGTTGAGATACTTGTCATAATTGGGATGTGCCTGTTCATAAAGATTAGAATATGCAATTTTTAGTTCCTTGTATAAAGTTTTGGAAACAAAAGTAAATGTAAAAATTACAAAGAGTATACTATTTATCATACCTTTACTTCATCATATACATCTTTCGAAAACCGCAATCATCTTCAAACAATCATCTCAAACAAAGACACTTTTATTTTTAAGTTTGGTTATTATACCCATTTTTTTTCCACAGTTTTGAGATGATTGTCCACATGCTTAGGCTTGCATTGCACGTTGAACTTTTGACTAATTTCTATAGCCATCTTAACAAAATATTCTGCTTTAAAGGTGTAAGAAGACTTGTCTCCTTTAAGTGCCTCCTCGGCTAATTGTCTCCTTTAAGTGCCTCCTCGGCTAATATCTCAAGTAGCATGTGAGACATAGACTTAGACCATGTGAAGTGCTTACCCTTGCATTTTTCATTCTTCGTGGTACTCATTTCTACAAAAAATCACAAATTTATACAAAATAAAATCATACAATATTTAGATTTACTTAATTTTATACAAAAAAAATAATACAATTAATATTTGAAAAAGAATACATGAAATACATAAGAAATTATAATAAAGTCAACAAGCAATCCAAATATATAACAAAGATAATACAAACTCAAGAAAGACATAATAAAAACAAACACATATAATTAACACTCAATTACTAGTTTCTTTGAGTGTTATAATCATTCCACATGGTTGATGCAATCATTTCTCTTTTTGTTATCCACTCCCTATTCTCTTCCCTCTCCTCTCGTTGGTTTAAGTTGATTGTTCTTCTAATTGATTCACTTTTCGAACATATTTCTTCCATAAGAAAGTCATAAGGATCAACTCCTATAATGTGATTATGAATAATACAACATGCAAGCATAACATTCACTTCTGTTTCATAAGATCAAAAAGGTTTTCCATCAATTGATCTAAAATGACTCTTCAAAATACCAAACCCTTGCTCAATAGCGGTTCTCAATGAAGAGTGTCGAAGATTAAATAGCTCATTTTCATTTTCTAGTGAATGTTCTGTAAACTCATTCAAGTGGTATCGAACTCCACGAAAAGGAGAAATGATTTCCTTTTTGAATACCGTAACTAGCATCACCAAGATAATATTTTCCTACAAATAAAAAATAAAACCTATTACTATCTTTATCTAATTAGACAATTTATATGTTTATTGCATATAATAAATATTTAATTTATACCTTTTGAAATTTTGAGACCACTAGGTCTTGATAGTGCATCACCTAAAATCCGGGAATCATGTGCACTTCTTTTCCATCTAGCTAAAACGTATATAAACTTCAAATCAAAAGTTATAGCTGCTAAAATATTTTGTGTTGTTTCTTCTTTTCGACCTCGAAACTTTCCTTGAATTTCAACAAGAACAATTGCATGAATATGAGTACCATTAATTGCTCCCACACAATCCTATATAAACATGAAAAAATAATTTATAACCTTTTTTTTAGATATAATTAATTAATGTATAAAAATATTGGTATTGTTCTCATACCTTAAAATAAGAATAGAATCTGGGATTATTCATTATTTCCGCGGAAACTGTATCCCCTAGGTCTTTAATAAGGTGTTTATATAACTTAAGAACTGCTTTTAATACAATTCTAAAGTAACAATGGGTAGTTTCAATAGACCTATAGTATATACCACTAATAAAATGAAATCTTTGGTTTCGGCCTATAACTTGTAAGAACACAATTACTTGCTCCCTAATAGACACATTTTGAGTTGATCGTAATAGGTCAAGACTTGTGAGAACATCACACAAATCATATAATACAACTGGTTTCATACAAATTTGTTCGACACAATGTCTATCATCTCGATTCAAAATGTTATCAATATATAATTCTTGTTGAGCAATTGTATTTATACGTGGTTCTCTTGGTATATAAATTATATTTCTTTCTCGTTCAATAATAGCTATCCCTGCAGCTATAACAGTTACAGCTACTCCCATACATGCTGCATGAATAATCTTACTATCCATAATAAGAAAGTGAAGTTTTTTGATAACGAAACCAAATTTTTTTACGGAAATAAACATTCAAAAAACATATCAAATATTTACATAATCAATACAAGAAATTATGATCAAATTGACACACATTATAAATTAAAAAGTTAGAAATAAGAGGAGCTGACAATATATCATAATTATTGCAATGATTTTGATTCCATAAACAAACAAGGCCTTAAAGTGGATTACTAGTTTGGCAGTAGATACTGAATGGTCAAGTTGGTGGTAAAGTTTGGCAGTAGCCGGTGTGCACACATATACAAACAACATGGCTCAATAGAGTTCTCAATCCTTATATTTTATGGTTTGAAAATATAATTTTCTTGCAAAATTCACTCAATCCCTTTACAATTTCATGGTAACAAACTGTTTGTGCTCTTATTTGTCATCATTTATTGGTACAGACCGAGATCAGTTTACTAGGAAGGGTGTCTCATCCGAACACTGTAAAGCTCTTGAGTTTTTTGTCTTGAAAATGAAGAAAAAATCCTTGTCTATGAATACATGCAAAAAAGGAGCTTTTAGACCACCAAATATTTTCCGTAGACTACCTTTTATTTTCCAGTAAGGAGAAAATCAATTATTCTTAATTTGGAGTTATATACTGCAATATTAATCTCAACATTGTATAACCTTATTTTTTTCTCCTAACACATGTTTCTCCTGGTACAGAGAAACTAGATCGAGTACTTTAATGGGAAATTAGGCTTAAAATTGCGATAGAAATTGCTGAAGGACTGTCTTACTTTCATGGGAAACCAGATCGAGCACCCAGTAATTTTCAAAGATATGAAAAGTCTATCGCATAAATAATTCCAAACAATAGCATCTGAGATTTTTAAAAGCAAAGGCCGTTCAATTTCTTATAAGCATCTAAGATTGAATCAAAAAACAAATTAACAAGCAAGATCCTGAGATCTTATACCAACAAAGCATGAGATTGTTATGTTTTTTTTTCCCCAGAAACCAGACGAAACATGAAAAACACAGCAAATTAACAAGATCATAAGATTTATGTCACAATCACAACTACAAATCCAAACAAAGAAAAGGAAAACAAA
The DNA here is from genome assembly GCF_000002775.5 of Populus trichocarpa. Taxonomy (NCBI): domain Eukaryota; kingdom Viridiplantae; phylum Streptophyta; class Magnoliopsida; order Malpighiales; family Salicaceae; genus Populus; species Populus trichocarpa. The sequence continues at coordinate 7,729,263 of NC_037299.2, read as the reverse complement.
AGGCAAATCATAGAGAGACATTTAAGGATAAGGGTTACCTGAAATAAGATGATTCAATGCTTCAATGAAGATTGTTACAGATAATAGAGAATAACAAGGAAATTATTATGATGATTTTTTGTTCCAGTAAAGAGATTTGAGAGAGAGAGAGAGAGAGAGATTTGCAACAGCCACATAAAAGTGTTTTTGTTTCTGTAGAGATTTCCTGTAAAACTATTTGAGATAGAGAGAGAAGGAGAGATTTTGTTCCAATGTCCATAAGTCAAAATGAGATGTTTCTTTGTAAAGAAAGGAAAGTGTTTTCCAAGGATAAGAAATGGAAAATACTTTCCAAGCATTAAATTTTAACTTTTCCTTTGACTAGAATTTATTTTCCTTTGACTAACTTTCCATAAGTTTACCAAACATAGAAAAGTGAGGAAAATAGTTTACAGGAAAGTGTTTTTATGGAAACAAACAAGGCCTAAATTGAACTAGAAGGAAAAGATTGTAAGATTTATTAGATAATCAAGGTTTACATTTGATACCAAGATGGTAGTTTATATAGAGTAGGAACGGTTCTCTTACCCAAATGGTAATTAATGCTCACTATTTTTAAGAATACAAAACTAAAAAGATGCAAATGCAAATAATTTATCACTCCAGAGATGTAGATTCATTCAGTATTTTAGAGATATAAAGTTAAAGAATAAAAATACACCACCCACAAAGACATATCATGAGGAAAAGTAGGGATAAAACCAAAATAACGTAATTAAGATCAAAATAAATAACTTTTAAAGAAAACTACATAAATAATGTTTAACACATGTTTTTGACTTGTTGGAAACAAAACCAGACACAAAAAACTTAAAAACTAAAACAATCATAATTTTTTGCACATAACTCCAATACATGCATGGTTGAATAATTTAAAAAGATCACGTTTTATATTTTAAGATCACATAGGTAAACTTATTTTTCCATGCAATGAAGAGATGCAAATGCAGACTCAAAGTTGGCCCATGGGATGATAATAAACAACATCAAGAACTTCATTCATTTGCATTACCAACCCAAACTCAAATAGCTCAACATCAATAGGACCATTAGAAGATATTCCTGTGTTATGTTTTCCCAGTTGAAAAGAACTCGTTCTTAAGTCATATGTACTATCATCACTATAGTAAGGGGTTAAATCAACCACGTTAAAAGAAGATATTCCTGTGTTATGTTTTCCCAGTTGAAAAGAACTCGTTCTTGAGTCATATGTACTATCATCATTATAGTAAGGAGTTAAGTCAACCACGTTAAAAGTACCTAAAATGTCTAGATATATGGGTAGCTCAATCTTGTAGGTATTTTTACCAATCCATTTCAAAACCTTAAACGGAGCATCCACCTTAATTTTGAGCTTAGCATACTTACCATGTGGAAACCTTCCTTTCCAAGATGCACCTAAACTAGATCACCTTCTTGAACTCTTAAGCTGTTATCCCATTTCTTCAGCATCACCACTGAAATTTGCACTTGTTGGAAGTGGAATTAAGTCCAAGGAATTCCATGGATTCTGACCATACACAACTTGAAAATGACTACGAGTATTTTGGCTAATAGAATGATTATAAGCAAATTTAGCTTGTGGAAAAATAAGATCTCGATCATGAATATTATTTTTCACCAAACTTCTCAAAAGACTTTCTAAACTCTGATTGATAACTTTAGTTTTCTTGTCAATTTGAGGATGATAAGTAATGCTGAACTGAAGATGAATTCCAAGTTTTCTTTAAAGTGTATGCACTCATGAACTTGGAATCTCGATCTAAAATTATTATTTTTTAGAATGCCATGAAATATAACAATATCCTTGAAGTATAAATCAATAATATCAATACTTTCATAAAATCTTCCTCAACAAAACCCCTTGATGTGAGAGTCGGGGTTCTCTCTTGAATGCCACCAAGAACCATGATAGATATATTTCTAGTAACAGAGTTTTTAGTGGCTGTAATATGAACTAATTCCATAACCTTTTCAACTCTTAATTCATCAATACCTTTGTTTTGAACCATTGCTGAGAAGTGATTACATTTGAAAAGAGACGGGATAACACCTATAGCAACTAGCCCACTAGCTAACACGTGTGTCATATCAATCATTAAAATTGTCTTTTACTTGTCAAATACCGAAAAAGAAAAGTACCAAAAAATATCAACAAGAAAACATAAAAAAAGGAATACCGTTCTACCCGCCATTTTTAAGAAGTCCTAGAATTAGCGTTAAATGTGCAGTGGATGATGCACCTTATGAAGGTAACACTTTTATTTATTTATTTATTTATTATTGCTTGATACTTTTTTATGACATGCAAATTATGGATTAAATTGATTTATTTTTCATAAAAAATGGATATTTTTGATATATAATTGCTTATGTTTTTACAAATTCAGTTTCTTCCCCGCCTTGCTTCTGAAACATATATATTTTTTTTGTTACGTCTTAGGATGACAAAATAAAGACTGTTGTGGGAAGGCAAAGAGAAGCTGGGAATCGAAAGCGTTAGGGACACACAATCTGCTGTTTAGTTGTTAAGATTTTGTTAGTTAGTTAGAGTTAGTTGGATTAATCTGTTAGTAATTGATGCTGATACTTATAGAAGCACATTGTAGGGATTATATCGAATAAGAAAATATTGAAGTTCAATTTCAATCTCGTTTCTCTCTTCTGCATTCTCCTTCTGCTCTCCTCTGCTATTACCAATTCTGCTCTCTTTCTCCTATTTTCTCAATTTGTCAAGCTGATCTTAACATTTTCATTTATATATATATTCTTTAGAAGCACATACCAGTCATTTGAAGCAAGTCTTGGAAACTCTTTAAACTAACCAATTATATGTGAAGAGATCCAAGTGTACGTTTGCAGAGCCGCAAATGGAGTATTTGGGACATATAATTTTAGCTGAGGGTTGACCACTGATCCTAAGAAGACGGAGCCAGTACAGGAGTGAAGAGTTTCAAAATCCATTAAGGAGTGAAGAGTTACCATTTGTACTGGAAACAGATGCCTGTGATACTGGAATTGGAGCAGTACTCAGCTAGGAAGGAAGACCATTAACATTTTTGAGCAAGGCTTCGGGAGTTAAACACTTGGGGTTATCCAATTACAAAAAGGAGTACCTTGCTATTCTCGTTGCAGTCGATAAATGAAGGCATTACTTGGAACAAGATTAGTTTGTCATTCAAACCGACCATGAAAGTCTGAAGTATCTACTCGATCAGGAGAGTCACACACCTATCCAAAAGAAGGGACTAACTAAGTTGTTGGGGTTGAACTATCGGATCATGTACAGAAAAAGAGAAGGAGAATAAGGCTGCAGATGCCTTATCTAGGAGGAATACACAGGGGGAAAGAGGTTGGCGAGGGGACAAAATAGAAGGGGGAAGGTTCGCAACCATAACACAAGTAGTTCCCTTCTGGTATGAAAAGATTTATGCCTCCTATAAAGACGATGCCATGCTACAGGACATAATGAGGAGTAAACTGGTGGATGCTGCACAATATCTTAGCTTTACATATGCTGAAGGCGTGGTCAAGTATAAGGGAAAAATTTTCAAGTCTACCCATGATTCCTATATTGGAGGACATGTTAGGATCCAAAATACATATAGACGACTTAAAGCTCACTTCTACTGGCCTTTTATGAAGAAATTAGTGCAAGAGATAGTTCAACACTGTGATATTTGTAAACAAGCTAAGGTCGAAAGGGTTCCTTATCTTGGATTGCTACAGGCCCTTCCGGTTCCACGTGGTCCTTGGCAGGATATAACCATGGATTTCATGGAAGGACTTCCAAGATCAGAAGGCAAAGAAACAATTATGGTTATTGTTGATCGATTTACAAAGTATGGGTATATTATCACATTAGCCCATCCCTTCACAGCTGAAGAGGTAGCTAAGATTTTCTTGGATCATATTTATAAGTTCCATGGCTTGCCTGCCACGATATTAACTAACAGAGACATAATTTTCACAAGCCTGTTCTGGAGAGAATTGTTTAGACATCTGGGAGTAAAGCTGTTACTAAACACCTCCTATCATCTTCAAACGGATGGTCAGATCGAGAGAGTGAATCAATGCCTGGAAACTTACCTATGGTGCATCAATATGCACTGCCCCAATAAGTGGAACCATTGGATATCAACAACACAGTGGTGGTACAACAATAGTTTTCACTCGGCTATCAATATCACGCCATTCCAAGCATTATATGGATATGAACCCCCAACAAGGGAGATGGTACTCACTGAGGCTACTCAAGTTGCTGCTATGGAAGAATGGATGCAGAGAAGGCTTAATATGGATCGGCTTATAAGGGGCCTGTTGGAAGGGGCAAGAAACAGGATGAAGCAAGTGGCAGATAAGAAGCGTTCTGAAAGGACATTTGTGGTGGGGGATTAGGTCTTCCTAAAGCTTCAGCCTTACAGACAGGGCAATGTTATGTATAGGAAGAATTTCAAGCTAAATCCTAGGTATTATGGCCCTTACCAAGTTGTTGAACGGATTGGAGCGGTAGCTTACAAGCTCAAACTACTAGAGGGTAGTGCAATGCATCCTGTGTTCCATGTATCGCTATTAAGAAAGAAGGTGGGAGATGTGGCCATAGTTTCTCAGGCTCTAACAATCGTGGATGAAGAAGGTAGAGTCAAGGTTTATGCAGTAGCCATACTTGAGAGGAAGCTTATGAAAAAAGACAATAGAGCTGTAGTGGCAGGTTTAATTCAATGGTCTAACTCATTTCCTGAAGACACAACATGAGAAGAACTGACATAAATTCAATTGCAATTTCTAGAATTCAGTATTGATCCTTAGTTGTCATGGTCTGTAGATTCTTGGGCCAAGAATCTTTTCAAAGAAGGGGTATTGTTACATTTCAGGATGACAGAATAAAGACCGTTGTGGGAAGGCAAAGAGGAGCTGGGAATCGAAAGTGTCAGGCACACGCATTCTGCTATTTAGTTGTTAAGATTCTAGTAGTTAGTTAGAGCAGATTCTGTTAGTATAATTTGTTAGTTAGATAGAGTTAGTTGGATTAATCTGTTCGTAATTGATGCTATCCTTATAAAAGCACATTGTAGGGATTATATTGAATAAGAAAATATTGAAGTTCAAATTTCAATCTCGTTTCTCTCTTCTGCATTCTTCTTCGGCTCTCCTCTGCTATCACCAATTCTGCTCTCTTTCTCCTATTTTCTCAATTTGTTAAGCTGATCTTAACATTTTCATTTATATATATGTTTTCTAAATTGTTTGCATACTATGCGCTTCTTATGGTTTATGCCTCTAAAATCATGGCTCCTACTGGCTCACCTATACAGTTTGTGATCCCTTCCTTCTGTCTGACTACAATCGTGTTCAAACTCAACAGGTAACATCCCGAAATTCCCTTCCATGAATGTTTGGGACCCTCTTTGCATTCATGGGTTGCTGGAGCATCATGAATTCTGCTGAAGGGGGGCCTGCCTTCCAGGTAGGTTCGGCATTTTGTCTTAGTTGAAGAATGTTTCTGGAATGAACTCGTAGATTGAAACTTGATGCTTAGAAATGTGATGATAGTCTAGGTGAAAGGGTAATATATAGATGATCACTGCTTCTTCTTAATATGAAACCTTTTTCATGTTTAGTTTTAGTTACCTGTCAAACAAGACTGGCTGCATTCAAGGATGTTTGATAGAGTGGGCATATTTGCTGTGATTCTCAGAATCAGATATGCAATGTCTTGCATGCCTAGACATTTATTGCTGGAAATGTTGGCTTCCAGAATCTAAGACTCTTGCGTATGGCTATATGTTTATGTTTTTGAACCTATAATCTTAATCATCAGGTCTAATTATCTGAGACATGTATTAAAAGACCAGATTTATGTCAATGAGTTTTAATCTCATCGATCCATGTTTCATCATGACATGCATCCTAGTGTCATATTATGTAATGAAATTAATATGCGACGGTGATCGGGTTGTGTGATGTGGATATGGGTGGGAAAGGAGGTTGGGTTCTCACGTTTGACATGAAGCATAATGGAAAGCAACAGTTCATCTGAGGTATCCTATGTATAATAGCTCCGCTTTGTTAGTCAGAGTTTAAGGCCTTTTCCTGTTCCTATGTGATCCAAGATTGTTTTGGTTTTTTGTCCTAGAATAAATAAATGAAGTGGTTATTAATTATAAGTGGATGTCAGTGACATATCTTTTTTGCTGTCTCATTTGGAAATCAAAGCTTCTGTCCTTTATGAAAGAAGCTTTAATGCATGTGGATTGCAAGACTCTTGACTCGGTGTTTTTTTCCGGGAGCTTTTGTTATTGGGTGAGTCAAGTAATGAAACGATTGGAAGCTGCTTTTCTTTTTGTTTAGTCTTTGGGGGACACTTCTCGTTGCAGAGTGTGATTTGTGGTCTTGGATAATCGCACCAAGAGTTCTTTTTGGTCACACTAAAAAGTTAGCAATATTGCAGACTTGGAGCTCTTGCAGCTGGGTGGGCATGTGGTTGTGTATGCGTTCCCATGATCCAAACCTGGACGCTCGAACTCACGACATCTTTTCTTTGGTAGCATATCTCTCCTTGTTTCTTGGATTTACTTTTCTCAAGTGAAGTCACAACCACGCAATGTGTGCTCCTCAGGGATGCTGAGAATTTAGCAGACCAAGACCTCCAATTAAGCTCTCAATGTCTAATGCAAGATGTGGCCATTTGAGCTCCCAGCTATATGTGGGTATCAACTTCAAGAAATTGTGCTATAAGTGGTGCGGCTATAATCTGAAAAAGCAAAGAGAATTAACTATTTTAATATCCACAAGAAATTGTGCTATAAACGGCAAACACTCCATGCATATGCTATATATATATATATATATATATATATATATATATATATATATATATATATATATATATGCCAGACCTTGCTTTTTATTGTCACCGAATCAATATTCTTTTAAGAACAACATTTGTGTATTGTCTGCTCTCATCATAGTTTAACAATGTCAATGTCCAAAGGATTGATGGCTTTTGGTGTTTTAATGCTCCTGATGACCACGTTTGTTGCAGGAGATGTAGCAGATACCATTACAAGAAAACCAAAATACTTAAGTTACGAAGGGCTTCCGCGTTGTGACCCAGAAAAGAATCCCCAATGCCTCCATCGAGTCGCTCCAGGAAGAGGTTGCAAAGCAGAAGATCGATGCAGGGAAGGCTAGGGAGAGGAGCTAGCGAGCTAGCTAGCTAGTGAATCATATTATAAGCTAGCTAGCGCTTGGAATAAGGCAATGCCAATTCAAGGCCAACCTCCTTGTATGAATTCTTTCTTTTTCAACCTTTCATGCTAATAATAGGATGATCATCAATCGAGATTGTCTGTTTCTCTAAATGGTTTTTTCTTCTCGTGTTGTATCTATCCCATAAGATATATATCTTTCAATTCATTCATGAATTTCCCCCCATTAATTACATGCATTGCAATTTATATATTATGTTGCATTGGATGTCGCATGCATGAGATGTTCTCAACTGTACAAGGCTATTTTGGGTCATGCATACGGCCGGACCCAAGGCTATTTTGGGTCCTGCAACCTGTAAGATCTAGGGTCCTGCCCCAACCTGGACCCAAGACTATTTTGAATCCTGCAATGTTTAATTTTTTTTAAATCTATTTAATATATAATCACGTCAAAATATTACAAAAACATTTTAATATGAATTAAAGGAAAAAACATTAATTTGAAGTAAAGAAAAAAATAAAAAAAATAAAATTCTTTTCAAAGCAATTTTTAAAACCAAAACCAAACATGCTCTAATAAGAAAATTCAACCCCAGCTGAAATGATAAAAATAACTAATAATTTTGTTTCTTTCAATTTACTAATGATAACAATAAATAATAACAATAATAATAATAATAATAATAATAATTCTTAATTTTACCCTTCAAATCAAATCTATTATTGCTTTTCAATATAAATAATATTTTTTTCAAATTTATTAATTATTATGTTAGTAGTATTAATTATACTCAAAATAATAATATTGATAATACAAATAATAGTATTTTCAATATTAATTATAATAAAAATAATATTATCTATAAGAAAAATAATAATAATTTTAATATTAATACTTTTAATTATAATAAAAATAATAGTATTTATAACACAAATATTAATACTTTTAATTATAATGAAAACAATAATATTTAGTATAGTAATAATAATATTAAACTTGTCTAGTCCAAGTTTTGATAGTAATAATGTTTTTATAAAATTTATTAGCGATAATAATAATAATGATAAAAATAATTGTTATTAGTTATTATATTTGTTTTCATTTTTTTTTTCAAGTTTGTTATTTTTCTCTACGGGGTCTGCAGATCTAGTTGTGTGGGTCTACAACCCCTGGGAGGATCTGCAGACCCCAGGCACGATAGAAGAAGTGGGGTTCTTCAAACCCAGATGAGCGGGTCTAGACCCTGCTCCCGGTTCTGCACACCCCAGGCGCGGGGTTCTGCAACTCCAGGGATAAGGGTCTGCAAACCGCAAGCGGGTCTGCAGACCCTAGGCATGTGGGTCTGCAGACCCGCTCGTCTGTATCCAATCTTGTTGGGTTCCTGCGGCAGCACCCATGTCTAATTTGTCCCGCTTCTGAATCTGGAGTTGATGGTTCTGTGGCAGGATCCATTCAAATTGATGAATTGTTATAGAAACAATATTAACTATAATAAAAATAATAAAATTATAATACAAATTATAATATTTTTTATATTAATAATAATATTAAACCTGTCTCGCCCGTTTTTACATTTCTTGCAGTAATAATTTGTTTTTTTTAAATTTAATAATAATATTTAACTTGTCTACTTAAGTTATATTTTTTAATCTTTTATAAAAATATTTATGGTTTTTATTTGATAGTAATAATAGTGTTTTTTTAATTTACTAATAATAATAATAATTAATATTTTTAATTTTACTCTTCAAATAAAATCATCAGTAATACTTCTTTGAAATTTATGATAGATTGGATTAGTCCTTCTAGTAGGTATTTTTAATTCTCTAATCTCTTGAACGTAGATACAAAAATGAAAAAGACCCTTCATCCAATTGTTTAGAGTTGCGAGATGCATTTAAATTCAATAAAAGTCCTTAAAATTTGAAATACAAAAAAAAAAATTAGAGGGAGGGGTCAAACTTTCTTCTAATTTGTATGTAATTTATAAATGAAAGTAAATGTAAAATTAAGTGTAATTTGATAAAATGATTATATTATTGAAAAATCATTCTAAGCCAAGTTCAGTGTACCTGGACTTGGCAGGGGACTGACACGATTAAAAGATTAATGTTTTATCCCAAGTGCAGGAGTGTCGAAGTAATAAATAACCTGACAAGACCGAGATCGAACCACATGGTGGTTAACTATATAAATTATAAATAATAATAATGATGATGATGATGATGATGATGATGATGATGATGAGTTAAAGAGGACTTTTAGATCTAAGATTAATGTGAAGATTAAACAATGATAAAAACAGTTGTAAGGTTAGAGAATCCACTAATGGTATTTCAAATAAGTATAATATAAACTCCTTTTATTACTCAACTGGAAACTGTTAAAATAATTAAGATGAAACACGAAAAGGAGGCTAGAATTCTGAATGATATGTTTATTATGAATGCTTAGTCTTAACCTAAATACAAATAAAGTATATATAAGTTAAACTGAAAGTACTATTCTACCCTTAATAAATAAGACTACATAAATATTATTTAACATCTCCCCTCAAACTCACGATGCGGCAGCTACAAGCATCGAGAGTTTGCAAACCAGAAAACGAAAACGGGAGATGGAATGCGCCTTAGTAAAGAAATCTGCAATCTGTAAGGAAGAAGAAACAAAAGGTAAAGCAATGGTGCCATGCTTGAGATGATGACGAGTAAGATGACAATCGATCTCAATGTGCTTAGTTCGCTCATGAAAAACCAAGTTGTGAGCAATCTGAATAGAACTCTGGTTGTCACAATACATAGGAGTAGGATGAGAAAAGGAAACTCCCATATCAGCAAGTAACCAACGTAACCAAACAATCTCTTTGGTAGTAGATGCCATGGCACGATATTCTGCTTCAGTGGATGATTGAGAAACAATAGATTGTTTCTTGCTCTTCCAAGAAATAAAAGAATCACCTAAAAAGATACAAAACCCGGTAACAGACTTGCGATCTGTGGGATCACTACCATGATCAGCATCAGAGTATGCATGCAACTCCAAGGAAGAGGTGGATGAAAGTAAAAGGCTTTGAAAAACTGTACCCCGAAGATATCGCAAAATACGAAGAACAACTGCCCAGTGAACAGTAGTAGGAGAAGCAACAAACTGACTAATAACATGAACAACATATGCAATATCTGGACGAGTAATGGTGAGATATACCAAACTCCCAACAATAGTGCGGTATAAAGTAGGATCTATCAAAGGTAAACCATCAGAAGAAGAGTACCTCGCGTTGACCTCAATAGGAGTATCTACAGTCTTGTTATCAGTAAGTCTAGCCCGCTCAAGAATATCTGCAACATATTTTGACTGAGAAAGAAGGTAACCTCTAGGTGAGTATGCTACCTCAATACCCAGGAAATATCGAAGATAACCCAAATCTTTCAATTCAAATCGTCTAGCCAACTCTATCTTCAAGACTGAAATACCATCAATGTCATCACCAGTAATAATCATGTCATCAACATATAAAGATAGAATGATATGACCTGCATCAGTGCACTTAATAAAAAGAGCAGAATCATGACTGCTAGAAACAAAGCCAAGAGACGAGATCACAATAGAGAATTTCTCAAACCAAGCACGGGATGCTTGTTTGAGACCATATAATGCTTTCTTAAGCTTACAAACATATCCAGAGTCATGTGAAATACTAGGAGGGAGTGCCATATAAACTTCTTCTTGAAGATCTCCATTCAAGAAGGCATTTTTAACATCAAGCTGAGAAATATGCCACTGACGAATCGAAGCTACGACAATAATACTACGAATAGTAGTAATTTTTGCAACCGGGGCAAATGTCTCTTTATAGTCCATACCATACTGTTGAGAGTATCCTTTTGCAACCAGCCTAACTTTGTATCGCTCAATAGACCCATCAGAATTAGTCTTGATCTTATACACCCAACGACAACCAACAACACTCTTACCAGAAGGTAGAGGAACCAGATCCTAAGTATCTGTTTTATACAAAGCAGAAAGTTCCTCATCCATAGCTTGCTGCAAAAGCGCATCAAGAATTGCCTCTTTATAGGAAGAGGGCTCAAAGAGACAATGAATAGAAGCTAAAAAGGAAGTAAATGATGAAGAATAACAAGAATAAACAAAATCTGGTAGTTTTGTGGACTTACGAATGCGGATGGACTGACGTAAAGGTGGATCCATAATCTCAGATGAAGCTTGAGGGGCTGTAGATGAGAATGGAGCTTCAGATGTGCCAAAGAGTAAAGTACCAGTACCTACAAAGTTATGAGTACAAATTGATCGAACATGAGGAGAGGTATCATTACCAGAATCCTCAGAAAAGGGATCTATATGAATAAGATCAGTTTTAGTCAGGCTATGAGTACTGGATGGAATAGAAAAGAAAAGTATATGCTCAAGGAAGACAACATGACGAGACACATAAAGTTTCTGAGTTATTGGATCAAAACAACGATACCCCTTTTTACCTTCACCATAACCTAGAAAGACACAAATAATGGATCGAGAGGATAACTTACTGCGTTCTACATGAGGACGAAGAACGAAACAAGTACAACCAAAGACTCTAAATGATGAAATAATCAGGGACATACCCATATAACTTTTCAAAAGGAGATAGACCCGAACTATGAGAAGATGGAATCGTATTAATCAAACTTATAGCAGTAAGAACAACTTCTCCCCAAAACTCACTAGGAACAAAAGCAGACAACAAGAGAGAACGAGCAGTTTCGACAATGTGCCGATGTTTTCTTTTAGCAACACCATTTTGCTCAGGAGTATCTGTACATGAAGTTTGGTGGATGGTTCCATCTAAGGCAAGCAATTGGCAAAATTTATTAGAGGTGTATTCCCCACCCAAATCACACCTAAAGCATTTGATCACAACAGAATGTTGAGTTTTGATAAGAGCTCGAAAAGCTGCATATATCTCAAAGAATTCGGAACGATGTTTCATTAAATAAACCCAACAATAACGAGTATGATCATCAATAAAAGAGACATAATATCGAGACCCTCCTTTTGTGGCAACATGAGAAGGTCCCCATACATCAGAATGAATTAAATCAAATGGTAAAGAAGAAACAGAAATACTTCGATTAAAAGGTAAAGCGGAGAATTTTGCTAGTTTATATCCACTACAATCAGAAATGTCACAAGTTTTTAAATTTTCTAAAGCTCCTGTGGATGTCAAAAATCTCAAACGAGAAGACGAAACATGACCTAGACGGGAATGCCATAAATAAAAACTAGAAGATGAAAGACTCAAACGAAAGGAAGACAAATCAACAGTAGTAGTAGCAGCGGCAGCAACAACAACTGACACTTTTAACTCATCCAAAATATATAGTCCATTCTCCCTACGACTTGTCTCAATCAGCTTCTGAGACTACAGATCCTGTACACAACAAAAGAACCAGAAAACATGACTAAATAATCACCAGAATCACATATTTGACCAACAGACGCAAGATTCAATTTGAGTTTTGGAATAAGATAAACATTAGGGAGAGACAAGTGAGGTGTGATAACAGAACCAACACCTGCTAAGGGCATAGGAGTGCCATTAGCATTCATAACAGAAATGGAGGACAAAGGGGACACAAAGGTAAAAGATGAAGAATCTAGAGACATATGATGGGAAACACCAGAATCCAAGACCCATTCAGAGTGTGACATACCTGAGGAACTATGAGGCAACTGACCTATGGAAGAAGAAGCGGACATTACTTGTGGCTGTAAGGAGAGAAACTTCTGAAATTGCTCAGCCAAAGTATTAGGATCGGTAATAGAGCCTGGGGAAGCTACTGTTGTGGTATTGTGGTGTGGTGGTTTATAACCCTGAGGTGGTCTATGAGCATTAGATTATGACTGGCTGCCAGACTTCCAAGCTTGATTATGATGTCTCAACTTAGGACACTGAGCCTTCCAATGACCTTTCTGCTTATATAAACTGCACTCATCGAAGTCAACCCTTGTGTAAGACTTGTTCTGATGATTAAAAAATGACTTAGAAGGTACTGCTAATACCGAAGGATTTGAAGTAGAAAGAATTCCCTTTTCAGAATAAGACTGAAGACGTATTTCTTCAGCCAATAATTCACTGACAACAGAGTCAACAGAAGACAGTGGAGAACGATGTAGAATTGAACCTCTAAGTCCTTCGAAATCACTGCGAAGTGCTGTTAAAAAATGTACCAATTGTTGCTGCTCTCTACGCTCAATATAGGCACCACATGCCTTTAATTCTGCCGATTCTGTAAGAGCCAATTGATCCCGAAGATCTGTCATAGCAGAATAAAACTCTTGAATACTCATATTCTTCTGATGAAGAGCTCGTATGTCATTCTCTAATTGATACTGGTTTGCAAAATTCGATTGTGTGAATAACCTTTGCAGATGATCCCAAACCTTTTTTGTTGTCTCATACTTTGCCAACTGCGTACTTATCGAATGCTCAACAGAATTGTTGATCCAAGTAATGATCTTTGCATTATTTGCTTCCCATGTATCTATCAAAACAACATCCCCCTCCTCAATATTCTTAGGTATCATATAAGTTCCACTAACATACCCCCACATCTTCTTACCCTTAAGAAAATTTCTCATTACATAACTCTAATACGAATAGTTCTTCCCATCCAATCTGACACTCACAGACTGAAGCGAATCATCTCTTTCAGTAGCCATAATCAACAGTCACAAAGAACCAGAATGCAAAAGCAGCGAAAAACAAAATACCAAATTGCAGAAACTGAACAGAGATTGCAGAAACTAAACAAATATCTTCTTGATGAAATACCGAAATAATTGCAGAAACTGAATGCAAATACCAAATTGCAGAAACTGAAGGGAAGATGAAATACCAAAATAATTGCAGAAACTGAAGACAAAATCTCTAATGGTCTAACATATAGTTCACTTTTGTTGGAAGTTTACATACAATACAAGATCAATATTGCAGACTTGGAGCTCTTGCAGCTGGGTGGGCATGTGGTTGTGTATGCGTTCCCATGATCCAAACCTGGACGCTCGAACTCACGACATCTTTTCTTTGGTAGCATATCTCTCCTTGTTTCTTGGATGTACTTTTCTCAAGTGAAGTCACAACCACGCAATGTGTGCTCCTCAGGGATGCTGAGAATTTAGCAGACCAAGACCTCCAATTAAGCTCTCAATGTCTAATGCAAGATGTGGCCATTTGAGCTCCCAGCTATATGTGGGGTATCAACTTCAAGAAATTGTGCTATAAATGGTGCGGCTATAATCTGAAAAAGCAAATAATTAACTATTTTTAATATCCACAAGAAATTGTGCCATAAATGGCAAACACTCCATGCATATGCTATATATATGCCAGACCTTGCTTTTTATTGTCACCGAATCAATATTCTTACAAGAACAACATTTGTGTATTGTCTGCTCTCATCATAGTTTAACAATGTCAATGTCCAAAGGATTGATGGCTTTTGGTGTTTTAATGCTCTTGATGAGCACGTTTGTTGCAGGAGATGTAGCAGATACCATTACAAGAAAACCAAAATACTTAAGTTACGAAGGGCTTCCACGTTGTGACCCAGAAAAGAATCCCCAATGCCTCCATCGAGTCGCTCCAGGAAGAGGTTGCAAAGCAGAAGATCGATGCAGGGAAGGCTAGGGAGAGGAGCTAGCGAGCTAGCTAGCTAGTGAATCATATTATAAGCTAGCTAGCGCTTGGAATAAGGCAATGCCAATTCAAGGCCAACCTCCTTGTATGAATTCTTTCTTTTTCAACCTTTCATGCTAATAATAGGATGATCATCAATCGATTGTCTGTTTCTCTAAATGGTTTTTTCTTCTCGTGTTGTATCTACCCCATAAGATTCATGAATTTTTTCCCATTAATTACATGCATTGCAATTTATATACAGTTTCATCTCTCACAGCCAAGACCCCAATAAACACTAAATATGCCTCACAGTATATTAAAATGTCTGTCTACAATATATATAATGTTTACAATGACTATTTTTTAGAACTTGTTTTGGTTTCATTCAATGAATTTACCAGTGAAGACTTTAGAGAATAAGAAAAGTGAATTTTAATACATCAAACTGTTGTTATCAGTCATGCTAGACACGTATCGCGCTTCCAATATGACACGTCATTAATTTAAAATTTTTGACTTGAATGTTAATATAATATAGAATAGATAATACATAATAGATAATTACTGGTCTTCAATATTGCTGACCCGTAATTTATAGTTCCACCACCTACATCCTTATTTGGGGTAAAATTTGATTTTTTTTTTTTATAAATTAATTGTTTATGTTTTTGAATTGTTTTAATGTGTTAATTTTAAAAAATAAAAATATTATTATTTGAATATATTTTTAAATAAAAAACATTAAAAAAAAATCACAACACCCTCTCGCCACCGTTGTCAACAAAAAAGGAGGGTGATTCTTCCGTGAACTTTCATATGTCGTATCAATGCATCTACAAGGAGGGTGATTTCGGGGGACTCTATAGATGCAGCATGCCGGGGAGAAAGCCTTCTTGATCTTCAATTGCTCCCTCAAAGAATTGGCTAACTCATTGATATCAAGTGGAATCTCATCGCTCTGATCCATTATATATAAAAGAATTGGCTAACTCTCAAGGCTTCAGTGGTCATGACTTGTTATTTAGAAACATTATGTTCATTTATTTCCTTCAATAATTATGTTTTACACTTAAAAGAATAATTAGTATCATCTATCCACCTTATTACCAAAACTTAATGTTCTAACTCAATTATATGATTGGATTCATAAATCCAAATCAATATTTATGGCTTGTGTTTTCAAATATATTTTCTGGATTCCTTAACTTCATTCATACAATTTGCTTGATACTTAAAACTAACTTCATGTATTTATTTATCCCATTTATTTATTTAGCCTATTCATCACTTTTCTAGATTTATCAATCTCGTCCATACACTTAGTTAATGCTTTAAACCAACCTTTTTGGATTCACTCGATTCATTTCCATACTCGAACTCGTATGCTACATTATCTATAATCACTAATTCTTTTTAATTACACGTACTCATACTTCCAAACATAACATCTCTCTTCATCATGGCCAGATTAAAATTTAGTATACTAGGTCTGCTGTTGCGGTCAATTCAAATTCCATATATTAAATTTCACCATTGCGGTTAAATTAAGATTCACATATAAGTTCCTACCATAAAATCATATTTCTTTTCATATTATTTTTCCCTGCCCCGTAGGTGTATTTCACTTAATGTCATTACCCTATCCTGAAGGTATACATACAATAATTTTTTTGCTCCATAGATATATTTCACATAACATTTATTTCTTGCCCCTTGGACATAAATTATATAACATTATCTTTATTAAATTATCTATTTCAACACTTTAGTGCATTTACTTTCTGCATCCAACATGATAACATACTTACCCCAAGTGAATTTAATATCACGAGTGACAACTACAATACATTTCATGTTCATTACAACCTATCACTGATTTATCATTATAAGTAGTAAAGTTATCAAATTTAATGAAATTTCAGTAGAGTTTTTTCTATACAGAAGGAGATTTAGTGCTGAAAAAGGTTTCACCAATCCCTAGGGTAGATTAAAGTAAATAAGCACCTAATTATGAAGGTCCTTATGTAGTAAAGAAAATATTTTTAGAAGAAGCCCTTATTTTATCACATATGATGGATGAGAATTGTTAAAGCTTGTAAATTTAGATGTTATAAAGAAGTACTATGCTTAAAGTTGTACTTGTTTCTCCTAATGCAATAAAAAAGTTGAAATTTGGCTAAATTTTATTCAGAGTATTTTGTTTTTCTCATGATTGTCCTCTTTCTTTAACATAACTACTACCTAAATTTCCTACTTTATAATCATGTTCCTAAAAACCCATATTCCTCACTTCATGAATGATATTGATATTAATTGAATAAACTAGGTAGATAAAAGGAAATTAAAAAAAAATAAAAAGATTAGTTTTATTTATCTACTTAATAAACAATTGGGATACTACGAAAGAAAAACAAAAAAATCAAGCATCAGGACATAATAAATGCCTAGTAAGGATGGATATCGAAGGGAGTTATGATAAGGTATCAAGGGACCAAAACATGAAATAGAATGAACAAAATACAACTATGAAAAGAACTCTTGAGGGCAAGTTAGGGGGTAAATGAAGCTTCAAGACAAAAATAATCATTAACAGATTTCAAAGACAATAACAATGAGAAATTAGGGCAGGAAAATATTAAAGGGTTCAAACTAGATCACCTATTCAAAAGTAGAACTCAAGCAAATAAGTGAGTCTACTATCATAAGTATAAGATGAATGAATTGAGGCAAGAGTCTAAGACAACGTAAAGAGGTTTCCGTATTTCAAGTAACCCATTTCTAAATTCTCATGTCAAGTTAATAACCTAACAATTTGGACCGATTTCTTAATTTAATTTCGAGGTTGGTCATTTAATAATTTTGATCAATTTTTAAATTCTTGTATCAAGTTTGGTCACCTAATAGTTTGGACCCATTTTTAGATTTCATTTCGAGGTTGATCACTTAACAATTTTAACCCATTTTTAAATTCTCATATCGAGGTTGATCATCTAATAATTTGAATTTATTTTTAAATTCTCATATCAAGATTTTTCACCAAACAAATTGGATCCATTTTTAAATTTCATGTTTAGGTTGGTCACCTAACAATTTAGACCCGTTTAGATTTTGTGTTGTGTTTATTTTTCTTTTTCTTACGAACTTACTATATAAAGCCAAAGGAAAATGCATTTTGCAATGTCTATATACAATAAGTATTGTAAAGAGAGGGCAACTATCATAATCCATTTTTATCCCTGGTTTTTCCTGTATTTTCAATGCAATTTTGTTAATTCCTGTCATTTTCATGTTTTTGGGCACTTTTTTTCGTTTCATTTCATTTTTATTTTTGTGTGATAAAATAGAAAAAAATAATAAAAAATAAAATAAAAATATAGGGAGTAAAATGAGATGCAAGGAAAAATAGGGACTGAGATGATTGATGACTAAATAATATAATTGGAGATCAAATTAAATGAGTAAAAAATTGATGTGAACCTTGTGATCACGTGGTCATGCAACCCACACGCAAAGACACCAATTTCCCAGAAAGCCAAGTAAATCAGGTTTGATAGGAGTGTGACACAAATATAACTTGTACCTAGGCATCAACACTATTAGAAATGGAAACCCTCACCCAACGAATATTAATTTGTGAACGAGAAGTATAAGGATGACGCCACGAAATCAGTTGTTCTTCGATAAATCATTTTTTTAGTTCTTTAGAGAACCAAGGAAGGGAGATTATCCCACCAACACACAACAAGTGCGACAAATAAGAAATTTTATTAATTTGAATTGTCTAACTTACATATTTGGTTATGCCTTTATTTATACTGACTCTAGACTAAAACAAACCCTAATAGACCCCTTATGTGGATTTATATGATGCCCACTTAAAATTAAAAACCAAATAATATAAATAAACCTTAAACTAAGAAGAAAATAATAATAATAATAATAATAATAATAATAATAATAATAATAATAATAATAATAATAATAATTCTGAATTTAATATCCTAAATATGATATGATCATATTTGCTGCCCTTTAGAAGTTCCATATAAGTTAGGAGAATCAAATCTGAAGTTGCCTCCTCTTTAGTTTCCTTGTTTGCAAAGTATTCTTAGCTAACTTGGAAACTTATTTAATGATGATAGAATAATTGTTTCCATATACCATAAGAATTCCATATTAATATGGAGTCCATACCACACATGGAAACTATGCCCATTAAATATCCTTGCAAGACTATGAAATTTCCAAAACCAGATGCCACATCCTTATAGGAAAAGAATCCTAGCCAAATAGAAAGTCCACAAGTCCAAAGGAAGTAAATAACAAAATTTATACAACCTCTATTGACCAGTATTTCCATGCCTTCCCGAAATCTGATTTACTTGAAATTTTAACCCAATGTAAGACAATATGTCAAGAGACTCCATGTATAATTTCAGCCCGATCCAACGGTCAGATTAAGAATTATGATGGTTTCTATAAAACTGGACTGTTGAGCATTTTACGTCAGAATCCGAATTTGATTGTTTTTCATTGCCCGGATCGTATCATTCCGTCTCTCTTCAAGATGATTCATCCTTGAATCATTAACAAGGATAATGGACAAATTTTGATCCTTTTTTTGAAGCCTTTAAAGTTCTTTTTTTGCCAACAATCGTCGCCAAGAACTTTGGATGAAGGTAGCAGCCTTTTTCTTTCGTCTATAATCATTGCGGTGTTTTTGCTCCTCTCTTTTTGAAGCTTGTTGGGCATCGACTAATGCCGTTAACACAAGAAGTTCTTACTGTATCTCTCCCCTAGAATACGGGATAGACTCTTGGTTTCATTTTTGAGAACACTAATCTCTTTATTTCTCTCCCTTTGATACCACCTCTCCTTTTGAATCCTCCTCTTCTTTTGCCATAAAACCTCGTTAGAATACATGAAATCCTGATTGTAATACTCCCTTTGCATTTTTTTTATATCAGAACCTAAAACGAAAGCTAATGAAATAAAAAAAGTAAGAAGACACTGAGGACTAAAAACTAACCTAAAATTATATGGACTTTCAATTGACAAACATAACAAGCCCCTTTAAACCCAAAAAAAGGACCCTAAACCAAACAACCTCCAAATGGTCTGAAATTTGATATTTAAAGTGAATTCATGCTAATAAACTAGAATATCAAGTTTGATTTAATTCCGAATTGATTTGATATATGGACGCGAAACTGATGTGAATCAACCCCTTTAAAACTTGAATTTGGAACCTAAACCAAATGATGTCCAAATGAGTTGAAAATTGATATATTGTTCGATTTCACCCTAAATAACCAGAATATCAATTTTGACACAATTACAATATGGTTTGATAAGTGGACGTATAAGAAGCAAAACAAACCCATTTCTCCTAAATAACGTTTTATGATTTTTTTTTTACTCTAAAAAGAAATTCTGGAAAGAAAGAATAACATGACACCTTTTTTTATCCCAAAAGACTCATTTCAATTGAACTAATCAAGAATAACAAGATCAGACCCGAAACAAAGACAACACAAAGAAAAATTGACGTAGAAGCTAAAAACAAAAATACAAGAAATAAAAGGATATAACCTGGTTAATGGAGCCAAGCTCTGATACCAAATGATGTGAACCTCGTGATAACGTAGTCACGCAACCCACATGTAAAGACACCAATTTCCTGAAAAGCCAAGTAAATCAACCTTGATAGGAGTGTGACACAAAGATAACTTGTACCTAGGTACCAACACTATAGGAAACGAAAACCCCCACCTAATGAATATTGATTCACGAATGAGAAGTATAAGGATGACGCCACGAAGTCAGTTGTTCTTTGATAAGTCATTTTTCAGTTCTTTAGAGAACCAAGAAAATGAGATTGTCTCACAAACACACAACAAGTGCAACAAATAAGAAGTTTTATTAATCTAAATTATCTAACGTACATATCTGGTTATGCCTTTATTTATACTGACTCTAGAATGAAACAAACCCTAATGGACCCCTTATGTGGACTTATATGATGCCCACTTACAATTAAACCCAAATAATATAAATAAACCCTAAACTAAGAAGAAAATAATAATAATAATAATAATAATAATAATTATTATTATTATTATTATTATGAATTTAATATCCTAAATATGATGTGATTAGGTTTACTACCCTTTAGAAGTCCCATATAAGTTAGGAGAATCAAATCTAAAGTTGCCTCCTCTTTAGTTTCCTTGTTTGCAAATTATTCTTAGCTGACTTGGAAACTTATTTAATGAGAATATAATAATTGTTTCCATACACCATTAGGATTCCACGTTAATATGGAGTCCATACCACATATAGAAACTATGTCCATTAAATAGCCTTGTAAGACTAGAAAATTCTCAAAACCAGCTGCCACATCCTTGTAGGAAAAGAATCCTAGCCAAATAGGAAATCCATATGTCAAAAAGAAGTAAATAATAAAATTTATACAGCCTTTGTTGACCAGTATTTCCATGCCTTTCCAAACTCTGATTTACCTGAAATTTTAACCTAAGGTAGGACAACATGTTAGGAGACTCCACATAAAATTTCAACTCGATACAACAGTTGGATTGAAAATTATAAATATTTCTGTAAAACTAGATAGTTGCGTATTTTACGTCAGAATCCGAATTTGATTGTTTTTTCATTGCCCGGATCGTATAAAAAATAAATAGGAAATCAAGCTCAGATTGGAAAAATAAATACATAAACATGTTGACACTGAAAGAAAATAAAAAAAATATCCTAATTCAATGAGGAGATAAAATAAAATCTTGCAAAATATTATTTTTCATGTTTGTTATTTTTGTTTTTTTAGGAACCTTAATAATATAAATACAATGGTACATAAACTTAGAAGAGATTAAAAAAAAAAGACCAGAAAAGAGCAAAAACTAGCATTTGTTTTTGTGGATTTTGAATTATGAAGTGTTGATTGCACTACACCATTAAATAGTTTTACCGACAGATTATTTCCGTTGGTGTAAGACACACAATTCATCAGAATTTTTTTTACTGACAGCATCACCGACGGAATCCATCTGTTGGAATATTGATTGTCAGTAATTCCCATTTCTGTCGCTACTTCTGTCGAAAAAAAAACACCGACGGTCTTACAGACGAATAAAGAGTGTCAAATTTTTTTTTCACGCTAGAACTTTACTGACAGAATTATTTTTTCTGTATTTCCAACATTTAATCACCGACGGCCAGTCCGTCGGTAATTGTGGCATGGACAATAAATATTTTAGAACTCTCTGTAAAATACCGACAGATACAGTCCGTCGGTAGTGTCAACGGTAATTCACCGACGGTGTTATTTCGTCGGTGAATGTGGCATGAGCAGTAAATTTTTTTCAACTCTTTGTTTAATACTGACGGACCTGTTCTGTCTGTAAGGCCATAGGTATTTATTTAAAAATATTTTTTTAAAAAATTATTTAGAATAAATAATTTTTTTTAAAAAATACTATATTGATTAATAGTAAAAAAACTAATTAACCAAATAAAATTATATTAAACATTAAAAATATAAAAATAATGTTAAATAATATTCATCCAAATATTCACTACAAATTTAATGTGTTTCAAAAACAAAATTAAACTAGAATAACAGCGGAGCTGGAGGAGGAGGAGGAGGAAGCTGGTTGTTCCCGGGACCGTACGGCCAAAAATAGGTTGCACATGTATCACATCACCCATCCTTGATCTATTGTCCATGACCATTTGACGGAGCTGTTCATAATTCATCTAGAGTCGTTCATATTGTTGTTTCAAGGCCATGAACTCCTCAGACTGGGTGCTCAATACTGATGAAGAGCTCTCAACGGTTGAGACACTACGGGCCGCCCGCAAGTTTTCGACCGTAGTGTTGGAGAGCCCGTAGACCCGATTTTTATTGGGTCCACCAGACGATCCTACCTCCATCAACAAATTCGGATCGAAATCCAGATGGGTCGAATGATTCTCCCCATATCTCTCCCTCAACCGGCTATTATAGGTCTCCTGAATTTTATTTTTTTAAATCATCATATTCAATTGAAGAAAATAATAACTTACAAAATAAAATGATTGAACGAACATACCACGAAGTGTTGAGCACAGTTATCCACGAACTGTTACACCCTCTTTTGGCAGTTTTCACTCCGCATGTGCGTCTCGACAAACAGCTCCATTGGGCTCGGCTCATGTCCAAGAGATGTAGCCTGTAAGAAAAAAAATGTTGCAAGTTAAATATATTTATAAGCAACAACAAATTAATTAATGATATATTTTATTTAAATTAATCTTACCATCCGCTTCGCATGTGTACTGAACGGAACGGAGCCGCCGGTGTGCGTGGTCACCGAACCATGAATTTATTGGTTCTGGTTGTAGGCACCGGACTGTGAGTGTTGTGCGAACTACTTAGACGTCACGTGCTCAATATATTGCGTCCATATATTTCCCCGAGATGAATGGCGGTTTGAATTCCTGCCAAATCGACACTTCATTCCAGCCTTCTAGACCATTATCTCTTGCATATCTTTTTGTTTTTTTTTGTGTGTCATACCAAAAATCACGCAACCTACTTCCATGTAACAAATTAGAATTTAGAACATAAAATTATAAAACAAAAAAATTATATTATTTTCGATGTTACCTAGTTGCCGCGTGATTCTCCTATACCCTCCTCACAATATTGTTGTTGGCGCTATCCCACTCAAATTTGTGTTGTGTATAAATAATTCATTTAAAATAAAAATAGTACAAGATATAAAATTATAAAAATAATTTATTAAAAATAAGCTGGAAATTAGAAGTTAACACCTACCTAAAATCGTCGAAACCATGCATCGATATTAGGTCTCCACTCAGGATATCTGGAAACCTGACTCCCTTGAAATAATGGAATCTCCATCGATGATTTAAACACCGATGTTATAATCCGGGCAGCCTCAATGTTTGTGAACCTGAAATTAAATAAAATTAATAAAATATTAATTAGTTGTTCATAAATTATGTTATAAGTATAAAAAAAACTAAAACCTAAACAAACTGACATTGAAAGGTCATCCTTCCAATGTGCCTGGTACTTGCAGGTGAATTGACCCCGTTGTGAAGGCACACCGCCTCTGCGCTATGAAACCGTGCTAGAAGAGGCAACATCACAAGTTGGCGCAGGTGCCTCTTCTTGATCAGCACCTAAGGATAAGTCATCCTCGCTGCTAGAAGAACTAGCTGCAACCGTTTGCTGACGACATGCTGTTGATTTCATTCTACGCAACTACACAAATTTATACAAATAATTATATAATTAAATTCAATTATTTAAAAAACATTCGGCAACACCTCCTCTATACCGGAGACTACCCATAATTTTCAAACCTGCAAATATTTACAATAACCACAAACCAATTGACTCCATTGAAAAATCTTATATACAACCTAACATCTATAGAAATTTAACATCTATATATTTTCAACTAACATCTATAGAATTACATAAATGACAATTAAAATTAATGGAAATAATAAAAAACATAACAAACAATAATAGAATAAATTTGAGATAAAATAATTAAATTGAATTCTTCATTTCCAATTACCATTTCTAAGGTAAATTCAACAATAACAATTAAAATTCAACAAAATTTTCAGATAATTATTACAATACAAACAATAAAATAATTAAATTTTCATTCTACACCTACATAAATTTATACGAATAATTACATAATTAAATTCAATTATTTAAAAAACATTCGTCAACACCTCCCCTATATTAGAGACTACCCACAATTTTCATACCTACAAATATTGATAATATCCACAAGCCAATTGACTCCATTGCAAAATCTTATATACAACCTAACATCTATAGAAATTTACATCTATATATTTTCAATTAACATTTATACAAATTCATAAATAACAATTAAAATTAATTGAAATGATAAAAAACATAACAAGCAATAATATAATAAAATTAAGATAAAATAATTAAATTTAATTATAGATTTCAATTAACATTTTTAAGGTAAATTCAACAATAACAATTCAAATTTAACAAAATTTTCAATTATTATGGCAATACAAACAATAAAATAAATTGAACAAATAAAAAGAAAAAAACTAAAGACTTTAGGAATGAAAAATGTTTACCTTAATAGTGTGTTGATTTCAAGATTTTATCTACGAATAATACACAAAACAAAAAACACAACAAAAATAATCATAACTAAAATAAAAAAAAGTAAAAAAATACAAAGATAAAGAAAGGAGAATACATACATTTTAATATGTTGAAAACTACAATTAAAACAATAAAAATTCGCACCAATTCTTGCAAAAACAAAACACAAACGGAGAGGAGAAGAGAAGATGAAATGAGGAACGGAGACAAAATGAACCACGGAGGAGGGGCTGGGTTTTATACTACAATTTTACCAATGACTTTACCGACGGACATTAGAATAATATTTTCATGGCGCGCGGTGGCATTAAATTTTCATCGGTAAATTCGGTTGGTATGTTTTGAATTTCGCCCTAAATTTTTAAAAATCCCTCTAGAATTTTCGACGTCCGTCGGTAAATAGGTGTCAGAGCACGCACATTGAAATTTGCAGCGTCCGTCGGTTTCCGCACTGACCGACCTAGCACTCTGACAGTCGCACGCACCTCTATGATGATATACCGACGGTCTGTCCGTTGAAAAGAGCGTCGGTGATTGTGGCATGAGCAGTAAATATTTTGCAACTCTCGGTAAAATACCGATGAACGGTTTCCGTCAGTATGGACGTCGATATTTGTGTCATACTTTTACATATTTTGCTTGTATTGCCTATTTATCCTCCTACGCAAAAACTTAAATTGTAAACTTACCGCACAACACAATAACAACAACAAACAATTAGAAAATAAATATTTCATGTTCCAAAATATCATCCATAATATAACTTTATAAAAAAAGGCTTTACACTTTTGTGTTCTGATCATATTTAGTCAGAATTTTCATCTTCGTCGTTAATTGAATTGTTATCAGCTCCATCACACTCTTTAATGTGGTTATCATCATCTTTATCGACATTTGCTAGTCCACTAGAGCTCAAAACAACATTCAACTCCTCTGCGTCAACATCAACAAGACTATCATCGAAAACACGAAAATTCAAATTTTCTTCTAAGTCAATCGAAGGAGCAACTCGATATGGTTCAACCAATTCACTAACTTGAAAGACTTCATCTATCACACTTGTGTCTTCGTTCTCATCCCGAACAACCTTGACACGACCCCTGGGTTTTGTTTTTAAAACGGATAACCAGTCAGCTTTTGATTGGTCCTTTCTGAAGGAGGGGGTGTATGTGTAATAAACTTGTTGGCATTGCTTTGCGAAAACAAAGACATCGTTTACATTGCAGAGTTTAGCTTTTGAGTTGATTTCAACGAGATCATAATGAGGATCTACTCTGATTCCTCTGTCAGTTGTGTCATACCAATAGCATTTGAATAAAAATACTCTATTATGTTCGCTATGATATTGCAATTCGACGACCTCTTCTAATTTCTTATAGTAGTCAACTTCAAACTCACTACAAGTCGATCCCTTAATACAAACACTACTGTTGTATGTCTTTCTTCCATGCCTGTATTCTTTAGTATGAAGCACATATCCATTGACAAAATACCCGTTATAGCACTTGACTTTTCTTTCAGGGTCCAGGCTTAGTAAAGATAATGAAATAACAACACTACCTCCCATTTGATAAACCTTGTATATCAAATACAACAATAATCACGTGGAAAATTATGTAATATTGACGTCCAGTTACCTTGCAAGAGATAACGAGTTTGTGATAGGACTTACATGTGTTTTAAACCACGTGGTAAACTGTTCATCTTGTAATTGAAAGATTTGGGACTCGGTCAGCTATGAGTTATTGGACAGTAAATATTGTCGATGTTGCCTACAAGGTTGTTCCAAATTATATGAGTTTATGATATCACAATATATAATTAAATAGTACACTCTTAACAAAGTTTAAGAAGTACATCTATATACTTACTTAATAAAAGGTCTCAGCTCATCACAGTTAAATAGAACATAATTGTGTGCTTGTCTGAACTCTATTTTAGACAAATATCTTCCCCTTATGACATTTTTAGGTGTGGGTCGTTCAGGATTGGAGAATTTTGATGAGTTCCCATTTGAAGGCACTTCACCACCATCATCATGTCGTGGAACACAGTTGATTCTCGTTCTCAAATGAGGTTTGAAATAGTATGAGATAAATGTTGAGATCTCCTCAATAATATAGGCCTCACATATTGAAGCCTCAACATGTGCCTTGTTCTTAACTTTTTTCTTAAGATTGAACAATTGCCTGCATATATAGAATTAAACAAAAATTATCAATTAAGAAAAACAATGAAAAAACTTTTAATTATGAATTACATTGCAACTGTAATATCTAACCTTTCGAATGGATACATCCATCTATACTGGACCGGTCCTCCAGCTTTTACCTCATATGGTAAATGTACGGATAGATGCTCTATTGAGTCAAAAAATGATGGAGGGAATATCATCTCAAGTTTGCATATTGTCTCGACGATATTCATTTCAAGCCTTTCAATGTGATCAACATTCAACTTGCTGGAGCATATATCTCTAAAAAAATGACTGATCTTCGTGAGTGCATCCCATATCCCCTTGGCAACAAACCATGAAAAGCTAATAGAATGAGTGTTTGCATAAACACATGGCAATTATGACTTTTCATTCCATATAATCAACATTCCTCCATATTAACCAGCCTTGATATGTTCGAGGCATGTCAATCAGGAAAATGCAGACTCTTAAGCTATTTGTAGACTAGTAGTTGTGTATTTTTCTCTAACACGAAGCTTGCTCTGGGTTTTACGACCCGTGACCCATCAGAAACCAACTTCATATTTTTTCAGTTACAGAACAATGCTAAATCCAATCTAGCCTTGATGTTGTCCTTTGTCAGTTGTTACAGAACAATGCTAAAAACCAACATCCATGACGATGTTGAAAATGTTCTCAAACACGTTCTTTTTTATGTGCATGACATCAAGGTCATGGTGGAGGAGATTGGACTTCCATTAAGGAAGCTCCCAAAAAATACTTCGCTAAACCTAATTGTGGGTCAAACCAAAACCAGGAAACTTCTGCTTACTTGATTGGAAACCAAACACAATGTCACCGTACTCTGATACAACATCATGCAATTCGTTACTAGAAAGACATGGGGGTGCAACATCCTTTTCAACTCTACTAACAAAGAAATCCTTTTTGTTTTTTCTGTACCTGTGATTCGTTGGCAAGAAACGACAGTGACAGTAAAAAAAAGAAGCTTTACCTCCATTTGTTAGCGTGAATGCTTTGTTGTTTTTCATACAGTATGGACATGCTAGTTTTCCATATGTGCTCCAACCAGAAACCATTCCATAAGCTGGGAAATCATTGATAGTCCAAATCAAAGCCACTCTCATAACAAAATTTTGTTTCCTCGATATATCATAAGTCAAAGCCCCAGAGGACCACAACTGCGTCAACTCATCAATCAACGATCGAAGACAAACATCTATATTCTGGCCCGGACTGCTCGGACCTGGTATGACAATAGATAAAAACATGAATTTCGGCCTTATACACATCCCCGGTGGCAAGTTATAAACCGTCAGTATGACCAGCAAATGACCCGAATGGGTTGAATCTGTCTATACACAAACCAAGACGCACGTTCTTTGATTCAGCTAAAAAGTGAGGATGCACACTGTTAAAGTGTTTCCATGCTTCACCGTCAGAAGGATGCACCATCACTCCATCAATCATATTATGTGATTGGTGCCATGTCATGTGCTCAGCAGTCCTTGGTGACATGAATAACCTCTGCAATCTAGGTGTGATTAGGAAGTATCTAAGTTTCTTATATGCCACGAGATTCTTTCCCATGCCAGTTCTATGTTTGTAACAGGAATGCCCACATGTCATGCACTTGGTCAGCTCAGCATTTTCAAGGTAGTAAATCATGCAGAAGTTAGGGCATATGTCAATTTTCTGGTATCCTAAACCGAGGGGTTTCATCATGGATCTAACAACATAGAAGTTCTCTTTAAGCTTGTTTCCTTTAGGTAAAATGCTTCTCGCCCATTCCATAATTTTATCATAACTAGCCTCAACCCATGATTTGACTTAACGGTGAACACTTGTGCTACGGCCGATAATTTACTGTGGTTTGTGCACCCATCCCATAATGGTTCGTCAAATTCTTTCAACAGATCAAAAAACCTTGTTGCATCTGCATTAGGTTCTTCTTCTACGATTGGACATTCACTGACATTACCTTGATTCATTCTCATTGCATCTATAACTATATTCTTGTAAGGATTACTGTTGTCATTTACAACTTCATGCACGTTGCTAACACTAGAAGTTGACCCAACCACCCTTTCTACCATGCTCTCATTAGGAACAAATAGTTCTCTGTGTGCATACCAACATAGATAATCCTCCATGAACCCTTTAGATAGAAGATGCATCATTACAACATCTGGATGCAGAAACTTTTTATTTTTACACTTCTTGCATGGACACCTAATACCGCTATTAGTAAAATTCCTCGAAATAGATGTTGCGAAATTAATAAAACCCTGAATCCCATTACAATAATCCATCATCCGCAATCCTTGAGGTGAGTCTTGATACATCCATGAACGATCATCCATGACTTCTATCAAACCTCTATAAAATTATGATGACAACATGTATTAATTAACTATATATGTTACGTAAATAAATTTGCAAAAATATTGGTTTGCCCCGACATTATCCAACAAACTAAAAAAACACTTATGTTAAATATTCATTATCAACATCCATACAAATTTATACATATATAAATTTACAGAAATCACAACTCCGCAATAGAATTGATAAAAATTAAAACGACTCGTTAAACAAGCTATTATTTATTTCATCACAACACATCCAATTCAGTGTAATTCAAACAAAGTTTCAATAATTTACAAACAAATACAATTTGACAAAATACAAAACAAACTATAACTACAAAATTATACATTCATACTACAAGTTTCTATGAAAAATAACAATAAAACAAGTACATACGTTAACAAAATACATATACTAAAAAAATAATAATAAAATTGGCATTTAAATGTTAAAATTAAAAAGGATAGATTTACTTACAAAAAATGATAAAATCCACAATAAATCGAAGAACGGATGTTGTGACCACGTACAAAAGTATAAGAAAGATGAGTGCTTGTGTTGAGAAGAGGGGGATATTTTTAAGGGGTGGGTGGTTGTTTGCAGTTTGGAAGGGGAGAGTTAGGATGGGAAAGAAGAAGGAGAAATAGAGGAGGAGAGAGTCGGCAGAGTGTGGATATATTGGCTTTTACCGATGGAATCACCGACGAACACCTACTATCGGTGTACCCATCGGTAATTCTGACAGTGAATGGGCCATGTTACTGTACGGAGATCCCAGTTTGAATCCCTTGGTCATTCCGTTGGTAAAATCGTCTGAAAAAAAAATCCACGTCGTCAAACTGTTTATTTTTTTTCAAAATTCTATATATTCCGTCGGCAATGCGGTTGCTATATACCGACATAGTTATTCCATTGGTATATACCGACCAAATTGCCGACGACATATATGTCGTCGGTAATTATTAACGACAACAAAGGGTTTGTTGGTATAGACCAAAAAAAATAGAGACGAAATTATATCTATCGGTAAAAATTACCGACAAAATAATTCTGTCAGTAATGTATATTTTGTATTTTTGCACTTCAATGGATTTTTTTTCATAATTTAAAATCAACCCAAGAATTATAAATCCTAATTAGATTTTTTTTGGATGGCAGATTAAAGATAACCAAGTCGACTTTATATGTGAATATTGGTTTTCCATTAATTTTATATGGTTGGAATCTTTCTTGTAACTTAAAATTGGCACGAGTTATAAATTCCAATAAGGTTTTTCCTTGAATTTCACATTAAAGGCAGACGAGTTGTGGAGATAAATATTGATTTAATCTTTGTATTTTGGCCTCTATTTAATCTAATGCATTATGTATCTTTCTTGTAACTCAAAATTGACCCTAAAATTGTAAATTGAATTTATATATAAAGACACATGCATGAAGTGTAGATGAATTTGTATTTTTGATGAATATAGGTGAAGAATGTTTTGTGTTAAGATAAGTAAGTTCGGGCTGGATGGACATGATCCCACATAGGCTCTTTATGTGTGAGATGATGCTTTCATGCCTGTTTTAGACATAACATAAGAAAACAGACCAAATCCCTAATATACCACAATAATCTTCCCGGGTCCAATGCCTACATTCAAAAAGTAAAGATTAGACGTGCCCAGATCCTAAATCACTGCCTTAAGATTTAGTAGTTGCACTTTCACAATAACCAAAATACATACATACTAGTTTAGGCAAAATCTTTGTATATATATATAATAAATACCTTAAATCATTAAAAACAAACCCGAAACAAATTACTTTAGTTAGAATATTTAATCTTTTTTTTAATATAACCAATTTTTTATCTAGAAAACTCTGAGGACTAGTTATCATAAACTAGCTAGGAGATGAATTTTTTTACTTTCTTTTACTAAAAGCTTGTAAAGATGTCCCTTGCGACACTCATTTGCTGTATAACATGCTTGTTAACCACTAACATTTCTCAATAATATTTCGTTCTCAAACTGCACGATTTCTGCAAATGCAATTTCAATATATTGTTTTCACTGGAGAAATTAACCAAGTTTTGATAAAGGAAAAGAAATCGTATGGGCAGAAGCAAAACAAAACAACAATTAATAGCTATACTAATGAAGAATAATAATATTTCAGTAAACAAATATATGATTACAAACCACGGTTTTGATTATTGAAGTCATAGGAGATACATAAATGACATTACAAGGCCAGCTCCAGTAAATAATAGCTGGTGAAGACATGCATGCCCTTGTAATTTCTGAGTCCCCATCTTGCTCATGGAATGGTCGGTTCAAGGATAACCTCTGTATCTGTGGTGGCTGTCTTGTTGGTTGTTACTTCTTGCACAGCAACCAATGGAATAGAAAATTACAGTGAAGGCAATGAAACAGGCGTTGGCTATGGCCAATTGTCCCCATTGCTTCCTACTAGTGACAACATATGCAGCTTTACAAGACTCGCAGTTGAAGCAAAGGGTGTCCTGACGGTTGCTCCAGGCTGCGCAGTCACCACTGTATTTTACAGCTGGGCTGGTTTTAGGACGATTCCAGAGCGTCGCATTGTTTGATACAAATCCGCAGGAAACTGGTGGCTGGCAACATCCAGACTGGAAGGGAGGAAAAAGGAAAGCAGAAAGGCAATATTTTATTAGTAAAAAATTACCACGAACAGCGCACGATTTAATGCCTTAAAAGAAGGGATGCTTTAAACTTGGTAACCATTGTTATTAAAATCTGCAAAATTGCAATGAATGACAACTGCGTAAATAGTTTATATTCTTAGGTTAGGTCGGATAAATGGTATTTAAACCTAATTTATGATGAGAAAACTACTCCACTAATTAATTCAAATTCGACAGCCAAAACTCCTTGCCCAGACAAATTATTTCTCAGCATCCATACATACACATATATTTGTATGTGTGTATTCGTGTATGCTTGGATCATAAAACTAGGATCTATCAAAAGTATCTCAGGCTGGCCAACATATTTGCATTCATTCTTTGACAAGGAAAATTCAGAAAAATGTGGAATTAAAGTTGTTCTTAAGAAGAATTTAACATCCACCCTAAAGAGTTATTAAAGGTGGTCGACATTGAATAAACAAGAGCTTGAAGAAGAAGGTGTTAGAATTTCAAATGACCGAGAAAACCTAGAATGAACCTGTATATCAGAGAGCTTCTTGTGATTATTCTCATGGCATATCTTTGTTTGAACCGCACAGCTCTTAATAATATCATTCCAATGCTTTTCATCACCAAGATTGTCCCTCAACCAGTTATGGAAATCCATGATCTTGGTTTTCGAGAAGGCCTTGCCAATGCTCTCATTTGTGACCAAAATGGCAAAAACCGTGAAACCAATTAGGCACAAAAGCAACAAGGACAAGAGAATCAAGTAAAGCGTCAAAGCAAAGTTGACCCTGCAACATGAGCCTATCAACCCAAACAATGATATTGCAGAAATGGCTGCACCCACTATAATCATTGGGTTTTGCAAAGCTTTATCACAACCTGTGGCACTGCCTCTTGCAAAGATATATAGGCCTAAACCCATGATCACCAGACCTATTAGTAAAGTAATGCAGTTGAAGATGGCCAAGATGGTGTTGCTTACACGAACCATTTTTATGATGTTATAATTTGTGGGATAATTCCTTCCTACTTTTGAAAACGAAGGGTAAATATTGTGCGTGTGATCTCTCTCTCTCTCTCTCTCTATATATATATATATATATACACACACACACACAAACACACACAGAGAGAAGAGAAAAACCCTAAACTGGAATGTTATTGTTTGTTTTGGCTGGTTTGAGAGGGAGAAAGATACGGGAAAAAAAATTAAAATAAACCAACAAAAAAAAATGATGAAATTTATTATGTAAATGGTTACAGTTTCAGTTTTATTTTTATTTTAACATTTTTTTTTAAAAGAGAGGATTAACTTCTGGTTAATTTTGGTTATTTAAAGCTGTGTGTTATGAATTATGGGTTGGCATTTTGCTTAATATGCCGAGCATTTGGTAATTGGATTGGTTTCTTGGTGGGGCTGGTGAAGATACTGTAAAGTACCGCGCTTTAGAGCGGCTTGAATCCTTTTTCTACATACATAATGAATCCGTGATATTGTACCAAAATGACCCCTAATTATATCTTAAAACTACATACAAAACTATTATATGGGGTCGTTTTAGTGGTTTTATTGATAGATTTTCCGGCATTTGCTATACATAGGAAAACCAGTTGAGTGCCTGTGCTCCGGGGAGCAGGTTCTCACGGAATTGAAAGGTTTTTACGTACTCGGGTAGATAATCTTACCCTCTGATTACAATTCGGTTCAAAAACAAAAATCTTTCCTCCAATTTGATTAATGGATTTATTATATTGATTTATATTAGTTTAACCCTTTAATAAATAAAAAACTTATCTCATTTCTATAAATTCATTTATCCAAATCTAATATATACTACAAAAATGTAGCAAAACACTAATTAAGCACACATAAATTGTAGACGAAGGCAAAAATTAATGAGATAGCGAGAAAAGAAAACTCACAAAATCCTTACTACGTTTGTATCAACTTGGTAAATTAACCCATATAAAAGGTCTGATCAAATTTTACAAGAGACACTTCTTCTTCCCTCTTTCTTTTTTTTGGGCTCGATTAGGCCAAATTATTAGGTCTAGTTAGGCCATTCTTCTCTCTCAGCTCTTTCTTTCTTCCTTTCTTTTAGGTTGGACTCTTGTTCCCTTCT
Organism: Populus trichocarpa; assembly: GCF_000002775.5. NCBI lineage: Eukaryota > Viridiplantae > Streptophyta > Magnoliopsida > Malpighiales > Salicaceae > Populus > Populus trichocarpa. The sequence continues at coordinate 7,694,778 of NC_037299.2, read as the reverse complement.
TAAGAGGAAAAGAAGTATGGATGCACACCTTTATCTTGATAAAATTACCTCTCTTAATAACATCTTTTTTATTGTCAAAAGACATGATTTCACAAATTCTGTTTGCAAGAATATTTATGTTTTTTAGTGCACTTTACAAGAAGAATAACACAGGTTCATACCCAAAAGAGAGAACTTTTTTTTAACTCTTGTCTAACCAAAACCCAAAGAGCTTAGGATGATACCCACACATAGTGAGAAAAGACTCGATAAAAAAACAAGATTAAAAAACCTAAATTGACTTATTATGAAACCCTGAATCCTAATAGAAAACCCTTATTTACACCAAAAATAAATATCTATATATAAACTAAGTAAGAACAATAGTTGTTTACTACCAAATATGGGAAGAAAATCTAAAATTGATTATTAACAAAAAAAAGGCTAAAATCGATCATCAATAGTAAGATTAACTAAAATAAAAAAAAAATCAAAGTTGAGAAAAAAAGATAGGAAGTGATCGATCAAAAGAGTTAGGAGTCATAATCAATTAGGAGAGCTAAAAGACGTGATCGATTAGGATAACATAATTGACCACAGAGATAAAAGTTTGCGTGATTGACTATAAGACCAAGTCATACTATAAATAAGAGTTTATAGTATATTACACTAGTAGAAATTACAAATTAGTTAGGAAACATATGATTTTAAAGAAGAAGATGTGATGATAGATATATAATTACGTTAAGATTCATGATGTGAGCTTCCAATATGCTATGAATTATTTGTGAAGGGTTAGGAATTCTAGTTCATATAGGATTCTTTGTTTATAGCAATAATGAATATGCACAATTCTTTTTGAAATTTACCTTTTTATTACAATTTATTTTTCTTTATATTTTTACATATTTATTTTTTATTGTTTTCTTACATTTTTGTTTATATTATTTTACTCGCATTTGTTTTCTTTCTAATATGTTAAAATCAAGTAGGTTTCCATATATTTCATTTGATTTGTGAAGCTATTATCTGCTTCCATTTAGGTTTCAATTCCTAATTGTAATTTTTGAAGGAAAAAAATGAAGACCAAATAATATAATTGATGCAAAATTATAAGAGGGAGAACTAGGGCTTAATCATGCTAAGATAAAATCAGCATTCTTACATGGTGAACTAAATGAAGAAGTCTTTGTGGAACAACCTTGTGGATATGTTGAAAAAGGTCATGAACAGATGGTATACAAGTTGAAAAAGGCTTTATATGGATTCAAGCAAGCTCCACGAGCTTGGTATAGCCGTATAGAGTCTTATTTTATGAAGGAGGGATTTGAATGATGTGACTATGAACATACCTTGTTCATAAAAAACAAGGCAAGAGGTAAAATTCTGATCATATATCTTTATGTTGATGATCTTATATTCACAGGGAATGATGAAACTATGTTTGTTAAATTTAAAAGCTCTATGATGCATGTATTTGACATGTCTGGTCTTGGGAAGATGACATTTTTTCTTGGTTGAGGTGTTGCAAAGGGTTGATGGAATATTTATTAACAAAAAAAAATATGCACTGGAGATATTGGAGAGGTTTGAAATAGACGAAAGCAAGCCAGTCCATAATCCCATTGTCCCTGGTTACAAACTCTTAAAAAATAAGGGTGGAGTGACAATTGATAACACTGTTTACAAACAAGTTGTAGGGAGTTTAATGCACTTAAAAGCTACTCGGCTAGATGTGATGTTTGCAGCGAGCCTCATCAGTAAGTACATAACAAATCCTACTCAGCTTTATTTACAAGCTACTAAAAGAGTCTTGAGGTATCTGAAGGGTACAACAGACTATGGTGTGTTTTATAAAAAAAGGTGAATATGAGGGACTTGTTCCTTACACGAAAAATGAGTATGCTGGGAATTTAGAAGACAAGAAGAGCACCTCAGGATATGTCTTTAAAATGAGTACAAGAGTGGTGTCGTGGTCTTCAAAGAAGCAGCCAGTAATGACTTTATCCACCACTGAAGCTGAATTCATTGTAGCAACCTCTTGTGCTTGTCAAGCAACATGGCTAAGACAAATTCTGGAAAAGCTCAGTCATGTCCAAAGTGAGTCTACTATTATTTACTATGATAACAATTCAGCAATTAAGCTTTCAAAAAGTCCTGTAATGCATGGATGAAGTGAACATATAGATGTTTGCTTTCATTTTCTTCGTGAACTCACAAAGGCACTATGACCTTAGTTCATTGTGGTACTGAAGATCAAATAACAAATGTGATGACTAAGTCATTGAAGCTGGATGCATTTTTTAAGCTGTGTAAATTGTTGGGAGTTTGTCTAGAATCATATGTAAGCCAATTGCTAAGTAGCAATTAGTTTAAGAGAGGATGTTAGAGTTGTTAACAGTAGACTACTATTTTGATAATAATCCTTATTGTTTAGGGAAGTTTGTTTAGTTTGACCAAAGGTTGTTAAAATCACGTTTTGACTCGTAAAATCGTATGATTTTACGATTCAAAATATGTTATCGTGTTAAATCGGCTTACAAACTCGAAAAGTGGTAAAATCTTAGTAAAATCATATAAAAACATTGAAATCAGCTAAAATCGTTTAAAATCGTGTTTTTGAACCCTGTTTTACGTGTTTAAAAGGAATATATATATACTGCAATTTGCACTACAGTAAGCCAATAACAACACCAAAAAGTAAAAAACCTAGCGTCTCCCAGCGCCTCTCTTTCTCAATGTCCTTCTAGTTCAAGTGTTCCAATCCAAACTTCCAATTTCCAAATTCAAAACAAATCATCTCTCGGTAGCCAAACAAAGAAATGGGAACAATTGATAACATAATTGCTTGCAAGCTTTACCAGCCTGGATCTGTTGGATTTGTCTCCAAATCTGTACGTATTCATTCCATTTCTCCTCTTTCTTCATAGCATGTTTATAAATAAAAGCTCAGGTCACATCTGGCCATTATACATGCGTGACATGGAATTTATCAAAGATAAAAGAGGTCACATCTGGCCATTATACATGCGTGACATGGAATTTATCAAAGATAAAAGAGTTGTAATTCCATAATTGAAAGGAATGCCATTCTAATTGTTTTGGGTAGACTTGCTAAGTGACGGTGTCTTGGTCTATCGATCTCCTCTCACTACCATTGCTATGTATGTTAAAAGTTCTGAGAAAAATGCTTCTTTTCCTATTGCAGGGTAGCATGTCTAATGAGCTGTATAACACCATTGCCCGTGTAACTGATGGAATTTATGAAGGTAATTACACATGCTAGCTACTTTGTTTGGGTTTGTTTTTATGGATTTTCTAATACATGAAGATTTGAATTGGAGTTAAATCAGCATTATTTTTTAAAATCCTTTATATATTGCAATTGGAGGAGATGTGTTCCCAGGATCTACTCTTTCTGATCATGTTCTGCGGTTTAACAACATCCCACAAGTATATCATTGTTCCCATTTAGTTACATTTAAGCAATAATGCGTTCTTTTAGTTTCTCTCTTGTTGACAAAACTGGCAAGTATCCAGTGCTAATTTATACATTCATAAAGTTAAAGTCTGCTTAGTACTTTGTTTAATGGGGTATCTGTACCCTGCAATTTTGCCCATGCAACTTTCTGCTTTGACCATTAACTAAGATTTAGCAAATCTACAGTTCGTACTGCTGTTTTTTATCATCTTGGGTTCCTTTTTCTCTTATTTGATCTTCTGATCTTACACAGGTTAAAATAATGGTTGTACTTGGTGGACGAGATGGGTATTCTCTAGTTGAAGCCCTAAAACAGGGAAAGGTAAACAAACTAGTGGTTGTTTGGGTCAATGGAACTTGTGCACGACTCTTTAAATCATAAGTTTTGGTCATGTTGTAAGTGGTTGCCCAACTATATTGCAGGTGAGGAACCTTGCTATGCTGGCGTGCCAATGTCTTCCATTGTTGAACAGGGTTATGGTATGGGTGATGTCATCTCTCTTTTATGGTTCAAGCACAACCTTTCACGTTACTGTACCCATTTTTGGAGGTATGTTTCTCATAAATTTTGAATTGTATGACCTTCATTTACATTTTAACTAGTCATGCCGAGCTTTAAGTTCAATATAGCTCTTCTTGCCTTGTTTCATTATCATTTAGGATTTGACATGCATTTAGAAGTAGTAGTTGGTCTAACTGCTTCATTTAGGATTTGACATGCATTTAGAAGCAGTGTTGGTGTTCACAATTATATATTAGCAATGCTTGCTATGAGGGTTCTGTACCCCTTGAACCTAGTGTTCTTTTTTGTTCGTTGCATTTTTTTTTTTGGTATAAGTTGCTGAAGCAGTAAGAATAACTCCATCCAAAGGCTGCTATCAACACTTTTTGTTAGATCTTTTTTTTTTTTGTAATGTGTCATTGAGCCACTTTCTACTCTGATGTTGCAACTTTTTACTTGTATTTGATAGCCTTTGGTGCTCCTTTATACTATATTTCAGAGTTGTTCTTATCTAATTGCTACTGTATTTCAAAAAAATATTGTAATTCTTCACTCAAGTTTTATTCATTGTCTCTGTATATCATGACTAGATGGGTAAATTATGTATGAATTTTTATTTGAACCATGTATTTTAAGATGCTTGAACTATATATGAATTTTTATTTGAAGCATGTATTTTAAGGTGTTTGAACTATGTATGAAAAAAAAATTCCTTACAATTTTACGATTTTACGATCTGTTTTTACGATCCGAGTTTATTTTGCATTTTCTGTGTCGTGTCAAAAATGCGTTTTGGACATCCTTGGTTTGACCTATTGTTTAGTCAGTAACCACATCCATAGTGTTAGTTATTGACGTGGGCTACTCTACTTGTGTTTCAAGTTTCTTGTAAGGCTATAAACAACCAACTTATTGTTTCAATTTAATAACAGAGTACTTCTTTCAAATTTGTTTATCCTTCACGAGAAACACTTATTTCTAACATAAAATTGAGTCAATTCAACTAAAAATGACTAAATTCCACTAAATTGTAAGTTGATTAACAATGGTTAGAGATTTTAAAATTTAAAAAAACATTTTCATAAAACAAATAGAATTTTTTTAAAATATTTAAGAAACAAAAAAAAATCTCTGTATTTTTTTATCATTTCATTTCTTAATTGTTTTTCAAAACATTGATCATTGAACATTTTTTGATATTTTTATTTTTTTTAATTTAAAAAATAAATTTAGGAATAATTATTTTTTTTACTTCAATGCTTTTTTAAACTAACAACTAAGAATCTCCTAAATTTTTAGGTTTGATAATTTTGAATTTCTTTATTCCTTAACACTTTCAAATGTCTAAGATTGTTTTTCTATTTAATTCTTTAAAATCTTAAGAATTTAAATGGGTTAGAATTGTTTGAAACTTATTTCATAAATGACTTAGTAAAAAGAAACGTGATTTTTTTTTCTATTCTTTTAAGTTTAAACTTTCAAGCGTTTCATGTATGAATACATAAACTTTCAAAAAAGCTTCCTTAAAAAATTGTAAATCTCTAACTAATTAAAGTGATTTTAGTTTATAACTAACAACCAATTAGCTATAAGATAATTGACACCGTTGAATTTTAATAAATATCTAACCACACATTAATTTGTTATTGATATGAAGTAACATATATATACACAACTTTTAGAATTATAGTTTATGTAGATACATTTGTTTAAGTTAAATCTAAGATACAGATTACCCAGTTGATTTTGGGTATGAACACGACGAATATGTATATAACCATGACCAACTAAGTCATACAAAATGAAGATCAATTTGAATACGTTTCATACGAGAGTGATTAATCAGATTGAAGCTGGGATGTGTAGCCTTAAGATTGTCACATAGCAGGTGAGGTTTGGTTGTGAGTATAAAACCAAGTTTAGTGAAGAGATTCCATAGCCACATGGTTTTAGAGGTTGTATTGGCAAGTGCTCGGTATTCAGTCTTTGTGGAAGAACATGCAATAACTCTTTCTTTCTTTGAGCTTTAAGAAATTAGAGTGAAACCTAGAAAGAAATATAAGCAGAAGTGAAATTCCTATCACCAATGTTGCCAACTCAATCATCAGAAAAGGTTTAAGAACAGGTGCACCAACTTTAGTAATCGATCTGGATACCATGAAAAACAATTTGCTTCAAATGACAAAGGAGTCATTTGGTTGCTGCTTAATGACTTTGTGTTGACTTATGCATAAATTGAGATTGTTCACAACAAAGAAAATGTATAGACGCATCAAGAAAAAATATTGAAGACTCCCAATAATACAATAAAATTATGGAGATTGACTTATAGATAATGGAGTATAAACATCTTTCACACCATCTATATTGGTATTTGACAAGGGATCACGAAAATACTTTTGTTGTGATAAAAACAATCATGCCTTAGTTAGTATGACCTCAACCCCTAGAAAAAAAAAAGAGCACCTATATCTTTGAGATAAAATCTATTGTTGAGTTGCTGGATAACAAAAGTCACAAAGGTAAAGTCTTTACCTCCAGTCACAAGGTTATCAACATAAACAAGGAAATAACATGTTATAGAGGCTTGACTATAGATGAATAATAATGAGTATGCCTTTGAAATATGAAAGCCAAGCTGAAGAATAACACGTTTTAAAGTTGTATACTATACTAAGCCCTTGGAGCTTGTTTCATGCCATAAACTGCTTTCGTAATCAGCGATCATGGTTAGGTGTGGATAGATCATTAAACCCATGGGGTTGCACCATATAAACTATTTCAGATATGTCTCCATTTAAAAATACATTATGAATATCCATTTGCCGCTATTTCCATCCATTCATAACAACAATTATCATAACAGACCTAATAGTAGCAAGTTTAACTACAAGATTGAAGTTTTCATTGTAATCCAGACTAGGTCATTGATTGTAGCCTTTTAAAATAAATCGAGCTTTGAGTCTATCAATTGACCCATCTGGATTCCTCTTTACCCTGAACACCCATCTATAACCTAGTAATGTAGAATTGAAAGGGCATGGAATTAGGTCCCAAGTACCATACACATTAAGGCAATAAGCTCACTAGACATTACCTCATGCCATTGAGGTTGTGAAATGGCTTAATGCACACTAGTTGGTTTAATGGTCTCAAGAAGAGGATTTTTGGTCATAAAATTGAGTTGTTTAGTTTTGAAAATGTTGTTCATGGAACTAATAGTCATTTGATGAACCTGTTGAGGTTGGATAATTGACTTAGATGCATGTCTATCAAGGGTTTAAAAGGAGTCAAAGGCATCACAAATAGAGAAGCAATGGAATTTTCAAAGGCATGATAACTAAAGGTTTGTTCTTAGGAATGATGACCTAGATGATTTGGAAAGGAGAAGACTGTAAAAAGGAGAGTTATAGAGGGTACCTAAAGAAGAAGCAACAATGACAATAACACCTTCTTGAGATGACGACGATGAAGAGATAGGCGTTGTAGCTGCAATCACTACTGAACATCAATGAATAGAGGAAGAGAACTATGTGGTGGGGATGCATGTTTATTGTTAAGAGAAAATTTAGTAGCATCTGTATTTTGATTTTTATCAAACATGACATGTCTTGAAATGTACAGTCGTTGAATGTGTGGTTCCAGACATTTATTTGCATTTTGGGCTTGGGACTAGCTAAGAAAAATACATGGTTTAGACTTAAGTGGAATTTTATCAGAATTATATGCTCCTGTGAGAGGATTTAAAAAACGGATTTATTTTGTAAAAGGGATGTTGGTTGTCTGTTGATAAGATATGGGGCAGTGTGGAATGCATGTGGCCAATATAAGGGTTCAAGAGAAGCATCATAAAGTAATGTAAGACTTGTTTCAATAAGATGATGACGACGTTTAGCGACGCCATTTTGTGCTGCGGTGTGAGGGGCAATAGTGTAGTGACTAATACCATTAAAGGATAAAAAAAGGTTTTAAGGCAATAAATTCATCACCATTGTTAGAATAATGTGTTTTGATTTTGGTTTGAAATCATGTTTCAATAAATTTTTAGAATTGTGAAAAAATGATAGAAACACCAGACTTTTAACCATTGGATAAAACCATATATATTTAGTATGGTGATCAACAAATATAAGGTAATAACAAGATTCATCATTGCCAGTATAAGTACCTAGTCCCCAAACACCTGTATAAATTAGTTATAGTAGAGCATAACTTTGGAGACTAGTGGCACGAAAAGGTAGTTGATGTGCTTTATTGATGGGATATAAACTATATAGCAAAATTAATTTTATTGAAGTGACTGGAAGGGAAAAATTATAAACAAGATGATGAACAATTTTGAGTGAGTGATGTCCAAGACATTTATGCCACCCATCGATTGATGTTCATTCATGAACATAAGCAACAATTTTTGATGAAAAAGTCACCATGGATGTCGAGAAGGTGTAGACACCATTGCTATAAGATCTTTTTATTAGAATCACCCCGGTGCACTTGTCCTTCAAAAGAAAATAGGGAGCTTTGCTATATTAAAATTTGATGTCTGCTCTTGTTTTTTAGCCCAAGTTTGTCTCTACTCCCTACTGCTGTGTTTTAATGATGCTACTGGTGGGAGAAATTTTTATAAGGTTTGAAACTACTACTTCTCCTCTTGGATTCCCATTTATTAGTGCCACAAACTGTTCTCTTTGGTTTGAAATCATGTTTCAATAAATTTTTGGAATTGTGAAAAAATGATAAAAACACCAGACTTTTAACCATTGGATAAAACCATATATATTTAGTATGGTGATCAACAAATATAAGGTAATAACAAGATTCATCATTGCCAGTATAAGTACCTAGTCCCCAAACACCTGTATAAATTAGTTATAGTAGAGCATAACTTTGGAGACTAGTGGCACGAAAAGGTAGTTGATGTGCTTTATTGATGGGATATAAACTATATAGCAAAATTAATTTTATTGAAGTGACTGGAAGGGAAAAATTATAAACAAGATGATGAACAATTTTGAGTGAGTGATGTCCAAGACATTTATGCCACCCATCGATTGATGTTCATTCATGAACATAAGCAACAATTTTTGATGAAAAAGTCACCATGGATGTCGAGAAGGTGTAGACACCATTGCTATAAGATCTTTTTATTAGAATCACCCCGGTGCACTTGTCCTTCAAAAGAAAATAGGGAGCTTTGCTATATTAAAATTTGATGTCTGCTCTTGTTTTTTAGCCCAAGTTTGTCTCTACTCCCTACTGCTGTGTTTTAATGATGCTACTGGTGGGAGAAATTTTTATAAGGTTTGAAACTACTACTTCTCCTCTTGGATTCCCATTTATTAGTGCCACAAACTGTTCTCTTTGGTTTGAAATCATGTTTCAATAAATTTTTGGAATTGTGAAAAAATGATAAAAACACCAGACTTTTAACCATTGGATAAAACCATATATATTTAGTATGGTGATCAACAAATATAAGGTAATAACAAGATTCATCATTGCCAGTATAAGTACCTAGTCCCCAAACACCTGTATAAATTAGTTATAGTAGAGCATAACTTTGGAGACTAGTGGCACGAAAAGGTAGTTGATGTGCTTTATTGATGGGATATAAACTATATAGCAAAATTAATTTTATTGAAGTGACTGGAAGGGAAAAATTATAAACAAGATGATGAACAATTTTGAGTGAGTGATGTCCAAGACATTTATGCCACCCATCGATTGATGTTCATTCATGAACATAAGCAACAATTTTTGATGAAAAAGTCACCATGGATGTCGAGAAGGTGTAGACACCATTGCTATAAGATCTTTTTATTAGAATCACCCCGGTGCACTTGTTCTTCAAAAGAAAATAGGGAGCTTTGCTATATTAAAATTTGATGTCTGCTCTTGTTTTTTAGCCCAAGTTTGTCTCTACTCCCTACTGCTGTGTTTTAATGATGCTACTGGTGGGAGAAATTTTTATAAGGTTTGAAACTACTACTTCTCCTCTTGGATTCCCATTTATTAGTGCCACAAACTGTTCTCTTTGGTTTGAAATCATGTTTCAATAAATTTTTGGAATTGTGAAAAAATGATAAAAACACCAGACTTTTAACCATTGGATAAAACCATATATATTTAGTATGGTGATCAACAAATATAAGGTAATAACAAGATTCATCATTGCCAGTATAAGTACCTAGTCCCCAAACACCTGTATAAATTAGTTATAGTAGAGCATAACTTTGGAGACTAGTGGCACGAAAAGGTAGTTGATGTGCTTTATTGATGGGATATAAACTATATAGCAAAATTAATTTTATTGAAGTGACTGGAAGGGAAAAATTATAAACAAGATGATGAACAATTTTGAGTGAGTGATGTCCAAGACATTTATGCCACCCATCGATTGATGTTCATTCATGAACATAAGCAACAATTTTTGATGAAAAAGTCACCATGGATGTCGAGAAGGTGTAGACACCATTGCTATAAGATCTTTTTATTAGAATCACCCCGGTGCACTTGTCCTTCAAAAGAAAATAGGGAGCTTTGCTATATTAAAATTTGATGTCTGCTCTTGTTTTTTAGCCCAAGTTTGTCTCTACTCCCTACTGCTGTGTTTTAATGATGCTACTGGTGGGAGAAATTTTTATAAGGTTTGAAACTACTACTTCTCCTCTTGGATTCCCATTTATTAGTGCCACAAACTGTTCTCTTTAGTGGGAGCTTTACTATGTTGAAGTTCGATGTTTGCTCCTATTTTTTCTTCATAGTTGGTTGTTACTATCATTGTTTGTAAGGGTTGTTTTGAGGAGGTTTGAGAGTTGTCATATAGTGGTTGTCACAGATGGAAAGGGTTGCTATTTGTTTGAGAGTTGTTTTAGGGTTTTTTTTTTAAGCTGGACGGATTAAGGAAATGGTTGTTGCAGTCATGGATAGGAGGTTTGTTCATGGCAGTGCCCCTCCCCCCCCCCCCCCCCCGGGTTTTATGGGGGGGTTTTATTTATTATGAGTTAATGGGATCTCAACCCTTGATATTGAAGAATATATCTCAGTCATTCATTAGAGCTAAGGACAAAACCTTGTTCTTTTCTACAATTGACAAAGAAAGGTCCAAGACTGTTTTTGCAAGTAGAACAATACTAGGTATTGTTTTTGGAAGAGAATATGCAATTGTTTTTTGTGCAATTAGAGTTGAAATTTATCTTAGAGTAAAGAACAAATACCAGGGTATAATTTGACATAAAATTTGTGCGGTATGGTGAAAGGGTAAGGGAGAAATTAGGGCTGAAAGGTAGACACATGGTCATCTTTTTCTCTTGTTTTAATAGGAAGAAGACAATAAATAGTGAAATTATGGTATTTTTTTAATTTGGTCCTTATATCTTTGGAACTTTGTCATGGAGCACTCAATCAGCCCTAATCTTTTGGATTCCTTACAATTTCACCATTGACATTCTTTGATTGGACCCTCAAATTTCTGGGTTTTTTACAAAGTGATCATTGGTTTCAAAATTCTTCAATTTAATCCTCAATTGACCTTTAAACTTCTAATTTCTTGTAATTTTATGTCTTATCTCACCCAATTGAGCTTGGAAAAAATAAATATGGTCTTTTGAAATTTCAGTCTTCTAAAATAAGCTCAAATTAGGCTTTCAAACTTATTGTTTCACCAAATAAGTCGCTAATAAAATTAATCTGACCCATTAAAAGTATAATTAAATCTTTACACTTAATTAATTCTTTTAATTTGACTCAAATTAATTCTTAAACTTAATTAGATCTTTAATTGGGCTCATGATTAAATCAAATTGACTTATTAAAAGTCTAATTAAGTTTTCAGACTTAATTTTTATGCAAATTTCTCCAATAATCATTTAATTTAACCTTGAATCTGCATTGTCTTTCAATCTTGGGTACAATTAGGCTCCTGATTTTGTCCAAAATTCTAGCTTGGTTCCTCCATGCATTTAAAACCCTTCTCAGCCTGCTCTTGACAAGTTGTCAGTCTTTTTTTATTTTTATTTTTTATTTTTTTTTGTTGCTTTTTATTTTTTTAACTTTTGTTTTTTTTTAAAGGATAATTTGATGGGGAATCCAAAATTAGGTTATGACAATTGTCTCCCTCTTTATAATGCTCACGACAAAAAATCTCGTAAGAAATTTTAGATAGTAAGCTTATGAAGAAGAAAAAATGAAAGATTATGGATTTATCATATCAATAAATGGTCAACCTTATGAAAGTGTCAAAAGTGAGAACTTGAAAATGCACTTGGAAGAAAAGAAATAGGGTATTACAAAGAAGAGGTTGAAGTTCAACATCCAAAAAAAAAAACAAGCAAGTTTAACCGACATGGCAGTTAGTTTGCTTATTCTCATTTTTTAGAGTTGATGAGATTTTAAGGTTAATTTTAAAAAAAAATTATTAATTTTTTAGTATATACATAAAAAATTATTTTTAAGATAAATCATCATTTTAAAAACTTGACTTAAGAGGTTGACCCACCACCACCCCAGGGTCTACACTTGACCTAGATTCAATTTGAATTATTAATATAGTTAAACTGGTTAAACCAAGTGGTTCAATCGGTCAATCCATAACCTAAACGACTTGATCAAAATTTTAGTGAGATATGCCTATTTTTTTAATTTTTATAAAAAAAATAAACGGTTTTGTTCTTTCAAAAAAAAATTGTTCAAAACAATATTGGCTTGAATAAAAAATAACAGGTTAATTTACATCACTCATGAGCTATGAACATTACTGAGTTTTTTTTTTTTCCTGCTCTCGGAAAATGAAACGTGAAGTGAATATCTTCCATACTGACTGTGTAATTAAATTAGCTAATCTTGATTTATTGACTTGCAGGTCAACCAGATAGGTACAGTGACTGGATCCATTAGGGCAGCATTCGACTCCAAAGCTGCAGGTTGGGGTGCGATGGTCAGCCACCGAAGTGGTGAAACTGAGGATAATCTCATAGCTGATCTGTCTGTTGGGCTGGCCAATGGACAGGTTTGTTGACTCAACTCCGTAGACTTGGGCTAATAAACTGATGAACTGCATTTTCTTTGATCTTATGGAATTGACTGTACATGTTCTAATGCACAGATTAAGACCGGAGCTCCTTGCAAAAGTGAGCGGTTGGCCAAGTATAATCAGGTAAAAACTGCAACTTCTTATAGTTTACCTGTTCATTTCCCTTTCAAATATTGCTGCAGATGCAGCTCTCCTCTTGTCTCTCTTATTTCTTCAACGCCTTCCCACCATTTGCTTGTAGCATCCATATTTTCAAGTATAATGCTTTTTCTACCTCTAGAATCTAGATAACACACAGACCTCTCTCACACACACATGCAGACGTCCATTTGTATCAGGAGAGGGCTGAAAAGGCAGCTAGTTAGATCAAGTTGATTACAATTAGAGCCATTTTCTGAGATTTGGCTTGATTGGGTGATCTAATGCACCCTACTTTATAAAACCTTCTTGATGGACTGAAATTTTAATGTTAGAACACCCACAAGTGGATACAACAAAGAATAATCTTGTCCACAGGTGGGCCTTTTCTGCTAAACTCAGAAGCTAACTATTTTCTTATCCTTCTCCTAAGAATATTGTGCGTCTCTAAAACCTTTCTTAGATCAGCAATATTGTCTATTCCCTGTTACTTTCTGCAAAAAAAAATAGTCTGTTTATTTCATTTGTTCAAATCTATGTTCATCACTTTATTGGCGGGTTTCGATTTGCTTGCAGCTTCTGCGCATTGAAGAGGAACTTGGAAATGTGCGTTATGCTGGTGAGGCTTTCAGATCCCCTTAAAAAAATGTGGAAAAGTTATTGGTTCAAATTCATTATCATGAAATCCCAGAGCTACAAGTCCAGTGGACCTGGAAAATCGAAGGGAATTTTTTAGAGAACCAGTCAACTTAGATTCCAATAAAAAACACAAATGCCTGATCAGCTAGGCATTATAAAATTCTCATCTTGATTGTAACAATTGTGCCCCGGAAGAAGTAAGTGTTGCTGATGTGTGTTAGGAAGTTGAGATTGGTGATGAAATGGTGTGGTGGAGGGCGGTGTCTTGGCTTCAGTTGTGGATGAGAAGATGAGAGAGGGAGAGAGTTGGGGGTTAGTGGGCTGCATGAATTATGTAGAATTAATGCAAGCAATGCTGAGGATGTTCAAAGAAACTCACCTGAATAAAATTCATGAGAAAAATAACAAATATTTTTCTAAATTAGGAAGAAATATTATTTGAGTCTAGGAATCCAGAATACATAATGATGAAAGTCAAATGCAATGCACCAAACAAGAATAATTCAAGTTACATCATCATGGACTAGTTAAAATTTAATTAAGCCATCAGCGCATAAATCGTTGCACTAGATTCCAAGAAAGCTAAACAAATCTAGTTAGAAACTAGAGTACTGACTAAAGAAGCTTAAGGACCAAATTTGGAGTATTTGGAATGGGATTGATGGATGCTCCTGATGGCACAGCAACCAAGGGAGTATAAGATGATGAGAAAAACGGTGATAAAGATGAGGACGATGGCCAAAATCCTCCATTCTTTCTTAATGTTGGCGAGAAATCCAGCTTTACATGAATTGCAGTCGTAGCAATGCTTGTTTTGGTTATTGCTCCATGTGGTACAGTCAGAGTCTTGCACTGCTGGGCCAGACTCGGGCACTATCCAGAATGTTGCATTCTTATATTCGAATCCACAGTCTGCTGGGGGCTTGCAGCAACCAGACTAAAAACATAAAAAACCAAACATATTATGTTTTGCATGCAACAGCCTCGACGATGTCTTTACCAACGTAAGAATTGTTGCATTAGACACAGCGGACGTTTCTACCGAAATCAAGATTTACAAGCAGCTGCTAGCGAAAGAGAAGAAAATCATATGTACCAACTAAACAATATTCAAACTCAAAACGGTAAGAGTTGGAATATTATCGATTCATGAATCTCATGTATATTTAGATGTAAAATATTGATCAAAAGAGAATAGATAATACCTGTACAGGAGACAATTTGGTCTTGTAAAAATCCGCAACCTGTTGATTAACATCAGAATGAATATCAAGACTCTGGCAAACATGAGCGTCCATCAAACAACTCCTGATCTCATCCCAATTATTCTGATTCACAAAGTGATTCTTCAACCAATTTGAGTAATCTCCGAGCCTGTACTCCCTGTACCCTATCCTTGACAAGGCCTTGCCTGCACCCTTATTTGTGACAATGAATGCAAAAACAGTGAAACATATGAGCCCGACAATCAACAAAAAGTTGAAGCAAGAATGAATCTTGATCCAAAAAGTCTTCTCACAGAGTGATCCCATTAGCCCTAGCAATGACACCACAAATAAAGAGACACCCAGTAAAAATAAAGGGAGTTGTAGGGCTTTTTGACACAAGGAGGAAGAGTGATGCATCATTAGATAAGCAGAAGCGGCGATAGAGACAAGGCCTAGGATCAAGATCAACGAGTTTATAAATGTAAAGACACCATTGCTAATGCGAGCCATTGTGTGGTTAATCTCTTGTTCTTGGTGAGGTTTCAATTTGTTGTGATTTACTTTTAAATATATGTATGAATATATAAACCTAGAAGGCAATGTAACAAAAAGAGAAGAATGCTATGCATGCAGACTAGTCTTTACTTATATGGATAGAAGAGACGGAACAAGGCAGGGAATTAATTAGGGTTCTAAAATTGTATGGGATTTGGACTTTAATCCTTTGCGTACGTGAAAAACGGTTACTTTAAGATAATACTTTCTTGGGAAAGAGGAGTTAGTTACTACTAGGAATCTTACAAGTGTTAACCTTGATGGAATGGAGTAGAGTCCTAATTAACTTCCAAGTGGTTAGAGTTTAAGGTCATGAGTTTGAATTTCGAATTAATTCCAGTAATCCGAGGATTACTTCAAACCAACATTTTGCGCTTTTTTCTTCTTTTTTAAGTGTATTGTAACTTCTTGACTTATTCCTAGTACATAAACAACATCGATGTTTTATTTTTTAAATAGTACAGTAGGAAAAAAATATATAAAATAATTCAGTTTGATGGGTGGCACTACTCATACATACATACATACATACATACATAACATACATGAGCTATTTACAAAATAAAGGGTTTGACAAATTATTCAAATTCAAGTATTTCCTAGGTGCAATATGCAATGAGAAGTAAATATAGTTAATGATATAGTTGTTATTTACCAAAGTGAAGCTTTATTTTTTTAAGTTAATCGTTTATCACATCTCTTTTTAACTACCAACATGAGAGTAGTCTTAACTTGAAATAAGCTAATTTCAAGATTAAATAGGCTTAGGAAATATATTTTTTATTTTTTTCATCAACAGTTACTTCATTAAGTACTTGTGAATGCCACTACACCACTTCTTATGAAATCTTCAACCTTGCTTATGCACTCAACAAATATTTGTTTGACCTATAAAAGATCATTTACAATATAGCCATTATGGGCAAGCCAAGAAAACATTTCATACTAAAAACCTCTAATAAATTAGTTGTTATATTGTCATAACAATTAATGACCACCATCATATGAGAGTGTTATATTTTTTAGGTTCAACTTTTAGCTATTCTTTATTATTTTTTTCATCTTTCTCAATCATATCAACATAAAATGTATCAAATTTCCTTTTTAAAGGTTCGTTACACATCTTTTTCAACATTTTCTTCAAAGCCGCAACTTTGAACCTGTTGTTGAAGTTACTAATAAAGTATCACAAACAATAACGATGACAACTAATGGGCTCAAACTATATTCATGTCATAACATTCTTAATTATTGCATGTCTATCTAATATCATGCACAATCTGCTACGACCACCCATGACATGTCGGCTAAGCAAATCTAAGAACCATATCCAGTTATTGTTCGTCTCTTCTTTGACCAGAGCATGACACAATGGGAAAAAAAAACTCCATTATTCTTGTTATAAACAACTCCAATCAACACATTTACCTTGTAATTCCTATAAAAGTGAATGTCATCAATACTTATCAGTAAACGACAATATTGAAACCACTGAATTACGCTCTAAATGCTTAGAATACTCTCCTAAATATTGATTGCTCTATTACCATTATTAATTTAATTTGTGATCGCGCTCGACAATTTTACTTGGATTTGATTCCTTCAGAGCTAATAGAAATCTAAACAACATTTGAAAGGATTTCTCATGTGAACCAAACATCTACTCCAATACTTTCTGTTTAGCTACCCACGCTTTTTTGTATGAGACATCATACAAAAAATCACTATATATAATAGCTTAAATGGTTGCAATTTTAATACTTATATCAGCTTTAACAATTATCAAAATCACATTATCGATAAAATATGAGTCAATATAATAGTGGGATTGAATAACCATTGACCTGATACTTGCGTGGTGCTATTTCCATTTTTATATCTCAAATAAATTAGAATTCTTGTGATATCCCCCACACAAATACCATTAACATGTTGATTCATGCATTTAATGTAATTGTACATAAGTTGTAATTGAAAGTTGCACCTTGTATTGTAATGAAATCTTTATATAACATTGCTTAACTGCAGTAATTAAATCAAACTTGATTTAAAAGGTATGTCTAAACTCTAACTCGGTAATTAAGGCTGCATTCCTATGACTCAAATCCCAACCATTGAATATCATACAAGCATACCCACTTATAACATCCTTAAATCTAGGAATGAGAGGTCTTATGATACGAACCTCATGATAACTGGTCACGCAACCCATTACAAGATTGACAATGAATCTTGAAAAACCAAAAGAGTTTTGATAAGAGTGTGAACAAAAAACAAACCCCTACTCTATTAATACCAAATTGTGAATGAGAAGTATAAAGAAGACGTCATGAAGCCACTTAATCTTTGATAAGTCAATTTAGTTCGTTTGAGAACCAAAAAATATGAGAATCTCTCTCACACAAGCTGAATAAATTCAGCAGCAATAGTATTATCAAGTTTTAATATTTTATCCTTACAAAGAGTATTTATACTCTGAAAAATAAAATAAAAAACCTAATGCTAATGGGTCAGACATGAACCCAATTTAAATAAAGCCTAAACTAATTAAATTAAAATAAGATCTAGAAATAATAAAATAAATAAAACAATAGTCTAAAATTATTTTTCACCATTTACCGCATATGATGGTGAAAAATACCCAAGAGAAATAATTGTTGAAGAATCCTTGCTAAACTAAAGTTTGGTGCCTTGTAAAATAAGAATTAATTTCTGACCAATTAATTCTTCGTGTTTGATATGGAATCCCTGTAAAATAAGTAACTCAAAGGTTGACATATGTTCTTAGTAATAATAAGGACTTCTTGTAATGAATGGAATCAATAACTCTTAAGGAAATAATGTCTTTCTTGTTTTCGCACTTTGTTGACAGATTCTAGACCCAACTTTAAACACATTGTTCTCTCTCGTTTGGATGAATTAGCGGAACTACCATTTATCGTTGGGAAGGTAAAGATGTATGGCCTTCAGCCCAATTAAAATCGCATCCAAAACCCTCATATAGCTTCAGATATGACCCAAAAAGTATACAAAGATCCAGACTGGCAAATCTGAACCTTTTTAACTTAAGCCTCTTAACTTAGCCCATTGAACTTCTCTTTGATCCACTTCATTTTAGGTCTTAGAATAAACCCAATGGACACTCCAAATGGATCCCTTGATGTTGTAACCAGGATCGCATCATCTTCTCTATTCTCAAAAGCATTCAACCTCGAATCATCACTAACATCAAACAAATAAGAATTAGAAACTTTGAATATAGCACTAATATTATACTCACCTTGTAAATTCACTTTGTTGGCATTGACTCCTTCAAGGAATTGGAATGAACCATCTTCTCTAATCATCAACTTTGATTTTCTACGTCCAGGAAACCTCTTTTTAAACATATGCACCCAAACTCAATCTTTTGGTTCAAAGACAAACCTTTTTTCATCATTTGCTTGCTTGGAATACATACTTCTCATTTTTTTTTCTCAACATATTGTCGTACCCTCTTAAAAAATGCTTTCACCACTAGTGCTTTTTATTTCCATCAAGTCTAACATTTACCATATTATTATTGATTGCATCTTTTATCAGTGGCAAACCACTATGGATCTCATCAAGAAATACATAGAAAAATATGAACAATAACTTCTACCTTTTATTAGAAAGCCTTAAAAAATTTGATTGTCCTGAAATTAACCTAGAATAAAAAAAAAGATCTTTGAAAACTTCTGCAAAAACTTTAGCTTGATCTAACAATCAGATCAACAATTATGTTTGTTGGTGTAAAGCTACACAACATAACAAATTAAGCTAAAATCTGAATTTGATCGTCTTATACCATCCTCAAAATCCCGTGACAAAGATATAGCAATATTAGGAATAGAAGGGTCAAGTTTGTTAGTATTAAAATAAACTTTCTTGTAAACAAGTAGGATTATCAGTTGGTTTGATTAATAGGTGAATTTAACCTCATCCTTTTTAGCATAAAAATCAGGTTGTTTCTTTAGTTTTTCCACACAATTCGCATTCGCTCACTTACTTTCTTCACTCACCAGGTCTTACCTCCACTCTCGACCAGATTTAGGTTTGTTTTAGAAGTGGCTAAATGGTATAAGTTATTGGCCAAATGGTTTTGGGCAGTGGAAGAAGTGTTTTCAATTGTGGCCAAATTTGATAGTCTTCTCTCACCTTGTTCCTCACTTTGATTTTCTTTACCCACATCATCATGTTCCAGTTTCAAGTTTATTTGATCATTATACACCTATTTGGGTGTAAAAGGTACACGAGGGATGGTTTTACTATCTTTTACAATAATATATTTATCTATAACCTCATCATGTGTTGCTTTCTTGTTGCCTTCCTATCAAACCGTCATGGTCTCCCCAACAAGATGTGATTTACATACATTGAAATCACATCACATGGAACCTCATCAACATACTTCCCAATAAAAAACAGAACCAAGACTTGCTTAGTCACTTTCACCTCACTACAATTATTCAACTATTGCAATCTATAAGGTCTATGATGTTTAATAGTACACAAGTTTAGTTTATTAATAAGGGTAGTGATAGCTACATTAGCACAACTTCCAGTATATATAATCAAACTACACATCTTGTTTTATACATGGCAACGTGTATAAAAGATATTCTCCTTTTGTTAATCAATATCATCCTCCTTGACTTGAACTTGAATTGTATGCCTTATAACCAAGACCCCACCCTCAACTGGGTATGCAACCTCCTTATTAGTACAATCCTTTAATGGTGGCATGTCTTCATAATCAGATCTATGACTTTTGAACTACATGTCTCTATTGTCTCTAGTAACCATTATTATCTTGTTTGGACACTTTAAAGCATAATGCTCAAGCCCTACCACTTAAAACATTTAATATCACAAATATGTTTAGGTTGAGTATCGAATTTATTTTTAGAACCAGTGGAGACATCAACCTTGGTTTTGGGTAGTTTGGCTTTAGTACTAGTAAAGGGTTTTGATTGGGCAACCCCCTGTCCCTTGAAATTCAGCTTCCATGACAATGAAAAACCTGAATTGTTAGTTGGTCGTACATTCCTATTGTAATCCTGACTACGACATCAAATGATCCATTAGAAGTGTCCATTGGGTATATTCTAAGGCCTAAAATAAAGTGGATCTAAGAGGAGTTCAATGGGCTAAGTCAAGAGGCTTGGGTGAGTAAGAGAAAAAGGTTGAGTTGATATCCAATGGTCACCATCATTGTCGTCAAAATCACAAATTGACTAGTAAAATCATACGATTTTACGAGTCAACATGTATATAACATGTAAAATCGGGTTAGAAACTCGAACTCGGTCAAAATCAGTCAAACTCGGTCAAAATCGACCAAACTCGGTAAAATCAAACCGATTTTACGAGTTTGATAGAAGTTTAAAAATTTACTGCCTCCCTGTCCGAGTCCCCCGACACTCCACTCCATAATATGTGATTGAAAGTTTAATTTTACATTTCATTATGTCATGACTTGAAAGTTTAATTTAGAATTGAATTTCTAATTTAACCATATAAAATATTAACACAATAAAATCAGGTTGATTCAATCAGGGTTTTAGTAGCTTATTTAACTCCACTCAACTTGATTCAATCAGGAATTTAACTATATACATGTATGCTTTTTTTTTTGTATTTTGTCCAACTCTCTACACTAGACATCCTTGTTGATGTATATATTGATTATTGAACAGATTGTTTGTTTTAGATTTGTTAATTTTTTAGTTAATAAAATTCTATGGACATAATTGTATTATATTGTATTTTTAAATTATTTAAATCATGTATGAATTTTTATTTAAATTATTTATTTTAAGGTGTTTGGACATTTGTATTATTTATTTCACTTTTATTTTAATTGTGTCATGTTATTATTTACTACTTGACTGAAATTGTCAATATATAATTAGTTAAAATATTTTTCTTATGATTATACGATTCGAGTTTATGATCCGAGTTTATATTGTATATTCCATGTCGTGTCAAAAAAGCGTTTTTGACAACCTTGGTCACCATTATTCAAAGGATAAAAAAGTAAATCTTGATGTTATTGAGTTTACCAATTATTCTATAATTTGGTAGGATCAACTTGTTTTGAGTAGAAGGAAACACCATGAGAGGATTATTGACACTTGAGATAAGATAAAAGCGATCATGAAGAAGAGATTTTTTCTGGAACATTAATACCAGGATGTCTCTCAAAGGTTACAAAGTCTAACTTAGTGGTTTAAAAGTGCATAAGATTACCATAAAAAGATAGAAATCGCTATGATTTGAGCGAATATGGTGGAGGATAGAAAAGCTATTATGGCTAGGTTTTTGAATGGGTTGAACCACGACATAGCAAACAGAGTGAAGTTGCAACACTATATAGAGTTAAAAGACATTGGTGTTTATGGTTACGAAGATGGAACGACAACTTAAATGAAATGGCAGTGCACGATAAGTCCAAGGTTTATGTTTTTTTAATCATGGAGGTCGAGTTATAGAAAGGATAGGGCTGCCCAAACCAAAACAAATAGAGGAGTTAAGGTCAAACCACTTAAAGGGAAAAAAAAGTCTTCATCAACACTAGAGATAAATCTGATACTCAAACACATCGTAACCATCATATCAAATGATTTTTATGTTTGGGAATAGGTCATATAGCTTCTAAATATCCAAATAAGAGAGCTATGATTTTATAAGATTATAGGGAGGTTAAAACTAAAACTGACAACATTGATGATGAGATTATGCCATTTAAGAATACTAGTGATGAGGATGTAGAGTATCTGGTTGAGGAAGAATCATTTATGGTTAGACGAACATTGAATGTTGAACTCAAAGAGGATGATTTGAAGCAACAAAGGGATAATATTTTACATACTAGATGCCACGTCAACAATAAGTTATGTAGTATGATTATATATGGTGGGAGTTGTGCTAATATTACAAGTTTTATGCTTATTAGAAAGTTGAATTTAAATATTACAAAGCATTATATACCTTATAAATTTTAGTTGAATGAATGTAAGGAAGTGAAGGTTAATAAATAGCTTTTAGTTTCATTTTTTTTTATTGGGAGATATAACAATAAAGTTTTATATGATGTAGTTTCTATGCATGCGAGTCATATGCTATTAGAAAGGTCATGGTAGTTAACAAGAAGGTTGTACATAATGGGTTTAGAAATATGTATTATTTTATAAAAGATAGAAAACCCATCATATTTATACCATTATCACCGAAACAAGTCTACAAGGACTAATTGATATTGAAAAGGGAAAGTAAGGCCAAGAGGAATGAAAATACAAATTTGATCATGAGCTATAAGAATAAAGAAAAGTCAAATCCGGCCGAAAGGGAAAAAATTAGAGATTTAGCAAAGGGTGGAGAGAAAAATCAATGAGAAAATAAAGAAAGTAAGAGAAAAGAGAGTGTTAAGGGAAAATAAAGAAAAAAAGAGTTTTTTATGAAAAAGAAAGTGAAATCAAGAATGTTTTTTATACTAACCAACCTATGTTTGTAGTTTTATAGAAACAGGCCTATTTTAATACTAACAAACTTGATCCTTCTATGCCTAATGTTGTTGTTTCTTTATTACAGGAATTCAAATACGTGTTTCTCGAAGAAATTCCTAGTGGTTTACCATTGATAAGGGAAATTAAACATCAAATCGATCTCGTACTTCAAAGTGTGATTTCTAACCAACTAGCCTATCAAACTAATCTTTATAAGACAAAGGAACTTCAAAGGCAAGTTGAGAAGTTGATGTCTAAAGGTACAAGGGAAAGCATGAGTCCATATGTTGTTCCGGTGTTACTTGTACCTGTAAAGGATGGAACTTGGAGGATGTGTATTGATTTTCATGCTATCAATAACATTACAATGAAATATAGACATCTCATTCCTAAGCTAGATGATATATTAGACGAATTGCATGGTTCTTGTATTTTTACTAAGATTGATTTAAAATGTGGATATCATCATATTAGGATGAAAGAAGGCTATGAATGGAAAACTGTTTTTAAGACTAAATATGGATTGTATAAGGTTAGTCATGTCGTTTAATCTTACTACTACACCTAGTATTTTTATGAGATTGATGAATCATAGTTTGCATGCATTTATTGGCATATTCATTGTTGTGTATTTTGATGATATCTTAGTTTATAGCAAAAGTTTGAATGAACATATTAAGCATTTGCATTTTATGCTTAATGTTTTTCAAGAAAGAAACATTATATGCTAATTTGGAAAAAAAAAATATACTTTTTGCATTGAAAAAGTTGTGTTTCTTTATAATGTTATTAATGCAAAAGGTATTGGAATAGATGAGAAAAATGTGAAAGTTATCCAAGAATGGTCAACACCTAAGTCAATAACTAGGGTAATGAGTTTTCATGGTTTGGCTAGTTTTTATAGGAGATTTGTTAAGGATTTTAACACACTAGCCACGCCACTTGATGAAATTATCAAAAAGTCAGTTGCCTTTAAATAGGGTATTGAACAAGATAATGCATTCTATCTTCTTAAAGAAAGGTTAAGTTTGGCACATTTATTAGCATAACTTGACTTTTATAAAGCTTTTGAGATTGGATTTAATGCCTCAGGAATAAAAATTTGAGTTGTTTTAATGTAAGAGAAGCAGTCAATTGTCTATTTTAGCAAAAACTTTAATAGAGCCGCCTTGAATTACCCAACTTACAAAAATAAGCTTTATGTATTACTAAGGACTCTGGAGACTTGACATCATTATTTATGGTTGAAAGAGCTTGTCATACATTCAAATCACGAGTCATTGAAGCATTTGAAAAGACAATGTAACGCATGTCAAGTGGGTTGAATTTATTGAGACTTTTTCATGTGTGATTAAGTACAAGTAAGGTAAGGATAACGTAGTGGTTAATGCACTATTTAGGAGGTATATATGTTTTTCTTTCAACTTTGAATGTGGAATTATTGGAATTTGAGCATGTGAAAAATTTATATACTGATGATAGTGGTTTTGCTAATGTGTATGATGCTTGTGAAATGTCGATCTATTAATAATTTTATAGACTTGATGGTTATTTATTTAAAGAGAATAAATTATATGTCTGATAATTTTATGCATGAATTGCTTGTTTATAAAGATCATAAAGGTGGTTTAATAGGATATTTTGGTGTCAAGAAGACTTTAGATGTTTTGTATAAACACTTTTATTGGCCTAGAATTAAACATGATGTGCAAAGAGTGTGCTATAGATGCATTTCATGTAGACAAGCTAAATCTAAGGTCTTACCACATGGTTTATATACTCACTAAAATGTACCTAAGAAACCATGGGTAGATATTTTCATAGATTTTGTTTTAGATTTACCTAGGTTAAAAAGGTTAAAGGATTCTATTTTTATAGTTGTAGATAAGTTTTATAAGATGGTACATTTCATATCATATTATAAAAATAATGATGCAACCAACATTATTGATTTATTCTTTAGAGAGATGGTGTGACTTTATGGTGTTCATATACGCACTGTTTTTTATCGTGATATTAAATTTTTTAGCTACTTTTGAAAGGTTGTGGAGAAGTTAGGAACTAAGTTATTATTTTTTATTACGTGTCATCCATAAACGGATAGTCAAATAAAAGTAGTAAATAGAACTTTAACTAGTTTATTTTTTTTATTTTCATTCAAAAGAATCTAAAAAAGTGGGAGGATTGTTTGTCATTTATTGAATTTGTATATAATACAAGCATGTATTTTACTACTGATCATTCACCATTTGAGGTTGTTTCTGGTTTTAATCTACTTGTTGATGAAAGTAATATTGATTGTAATAAGAAATAACAGATGATGACTACACTTCATGAAAGTGTTCGATAACATATAGCGGGAAAAAAATAAATAATAAGCATTTAAAGCTAACAAAGATCGTAGACGTGTTATTTCTTAACTAGTTTATTGGGTTTGGGTGCATATGATGAAAAAAAGATTTCTAGCCCATATGAGATCTAAGTTGCAGCCTAGAGAAGATGGTTTATTCCAAGTTCTTGAGCAAATCAATGACAATACATATAAAGTGGATCTTTCATGTGAGTATGATGTTAGTGCTACTTTTAATGTTTATGATCTTTCTTTGTTTGATGTAGGTGAATATTTGAGATCGGATCCTTTGAGGAGGGGGAATAATGAGAATCATCAAGCATCATCAAATTATCCATTAGAGATTCTAATTTGGCTAATAATAAGGAAGATTAAAAAGGCACTCGATGAGCTTATTCAGAATATTTAGACCAAGTCAAGCTTTCAGAATTCAACAAAAAATATTTTTTTACTATTTTATCAGTCTTGTTTAGGATGTTTTTACCTATTATAAATAATATTATTTAGTTTGTATTGTGTGTGAAAAGTTACTTATACTTTAAGGTCTTCATTAAACTTATTTTGGACTTATCAAAGATCTTGTCTTTGTAGCATTCATATACTTTTACTTCATTTCATGGTGTTTTTCCTATACTTTCAGTTCATAATTTATTATATTTATAAGATTTGAATTTTTTGTATCTAATAACTTTAATGTCTTAGTTCAGGTGGTATAATATAATTTTAGCTTTTTCAAGTTATTTTTTCTTGCGTACAGATTTTTAGAATTTTTACACGATTGCATCAAATTATACCCCTTTTGTTTTTAAGAAAGTGAAAACCATGTGTAGTTGTCCTCTCTCTTCATTTTCTGGAGATCCTGGGAGATTTCCTTCCAAAGTTATGTTCCAACATAGAGGATGAAAATTTCGGCCTCGCCAAAGAACCGTATTGCACCTTCTCCAATAAGAGTGTGTTTGGTATTGTGGTAGCTGTTATGGTTGTGGTTTTAAAAAAGTTGTTTTATAAAAAGTATTTTTAGTTGAGGTTAATTTGAAAAAATATATGTTTGGTTAAAACTGTGGTTGAAATTGAGGTTGAACAAAAACTAGTTTAATGTGTTTAGTTAAAAAATGCTTTTCAAACTGAAGTTATAAAATAATTAAAAAAAACATATATTAATATTGATAGTTTTTCATTGAAATATTATCGATTTAACTACTGTTATTACATCATGAAATAAATAATATTTTATAAAAAATATTTTTTATTGTTCCATTAAACTATTTATAATTTTATCACATACAAAATTCATCCGACAAGAACTATATTTTTTATTATTTTATAAGCATGAAATTTAATAAATATTATTATTATTAAAAAAATGATATATTTAAACATCACGCTTTTAAAATACAACAATTTTAAATATTATATTTTAAAAACATTTTTTAAAACATAATAACTTAAAATATCTGTTTTGAAAGTGCGAAATCAATTATAATGGAAGATATTTTTTTATCCCATCAGTGAGAGCTAGCCGAAACCTGCAAAAAAAAAAAAAAAAAAACTCAGCATAAAGATTTGATATTATTTTTCTTCCCTGCATCTATTATATTTAGATGGGTTCTATCAATAGCTTAAGGGGCTGTGACCAAGAGGAGCAACTAGCAAAAAGGAGGAGGTCGGCGTGCAGGAGCTGCTGAAGGAGATTTTGTCACGGCTTGGACAGATCGGGTTTGGTTGAAGGTGGAGTTGGTTCTGCTATTACATACGTAGTGGCTGTTGTTGCTGACCACAGTGAAGAGGGGAGGAGTTGTTGGCTGTCGGCCGGAGGATGGGAGCTTTTTGTGGTGTTGGTGGTGAGGAGTTGCTTGCCGTGAGTTGAAGGGAAGGGCTTGGTGTTGACAGTGGAGAGTGAAACGTAAAAATACAGAACGCTGGATGAGAAGCATGAAAAAATTGCTTCGCCAAAACCTGAGGTTGAACCTCATTTTTAGTGGGTCCCATGAACCAAATCGCAGCTTCTTTTTTTAACCAAACATCATATTATCTGCGTTTGAAAAAAAACACAGCAGCTACCGCAAAGACAAACGGCCTCTAAATCATAATATACCAACGGCACCCTCCGAGCAAAAGTTTATTATTTTTATTATTATTCTTTCTGGGATGAGATTTTTATTTCAAGATAGATTTTTATACATTCTGTAATGTTCAGACGGTTTTTTCTTTTATTGGATGTACTGAATATCACAATATCAATAGAATGCTGGTGAACCAACCACCAGAATGCTGATAAAATTGACCAATAATCGGTTCAAAAGAGGGAGAGTTTTCGGCAAGATGTCATGCTAGAAAACGCCATCTACCAGCTAATCATATCCATTTCCGGGCTTCCTTTCATCAACATTTAAGATAGTGCTTTACATGAAATGATTGGTTTAAGCACCTCGTTTGCAGCACTTGAAAAGGAGAGAACAGAAACATATCCTCATCCATGGAATTAAGATAATTATCTATTAAGATCAAACTTTAGCATTTCTATCGCCTCTCCAGTTTGAAAAATTGCACTTAGACTCAGCAATTACATGATACTGGGTCGAGATATAAAACAGAAATGAGAAGAGAATTACAGGTAATGTCTATTGATCAAACATGATGAGAGTTAAACCTGAACAGCGGGTCCTGTGTAAGCTCCTTGACGCATATAAAGATCATCAGGTGTGTCTATCTCTGCAAGCCATGCAAGATCATCTATTTTTTCATCATCTATCTCAGCTCCATTTCCTCTAGCTGCAATGTGTTAAAAAGTTATTCAGCTTTGTTGCATGGTTAAACAAGTATTCAATATGAATGTTACATGCTTCAACCTATATATGCAGCAAGAATAGTAGAAGAGCAGCAAGGGACAAAAAAGAAAAAGCATGGATGATAGTAATGATAATAATGAAAACAAATAAAGGTTACTTACAGAAGGTGGAAAAAGGATAGTCATGGTAATAAGTACATTTTCTGCCTGCATCTTCTCTGTATGGAGGTGTAAGAATGTCAAGCACAGCACAAGGGGTGACTGCAGTGAAACAATGCAGATTCCCACCACGTTTTGGGTACAATACTGACGTCTCACATGGAGCTGTTAAAGTTTTATCCACTGTCAACTTTGCCAACCTTACTGCCAAAGATACGCATCCATTAGTCTGCACCTATTTATATTCATTTCGAACACTGAAACCCATAAAATAGAGACCCTATAGCCACTGACACCTATTTTACTCTTTTTATACCAAACTAAAGCAAAACAAACCAGACAACAGCATAAGACATGGCTACCATCAAATTTTACTGAATGCTACAACTGCAGGGACAGTAGTCCACAATGTTCAGTCAGTCCCATAATCAAAGCCATGATCATGCAATTTTAAAAGGCCTAAATATATTTGGTGGGTAGTTCATAATTGGTTTGAATTTGAAAGTATAATCCAGCAGACCAGCTTCAATTCCAAACACAGCTAAATGATGGCATATAATTTAGCTGATAAAGGGGCTGATTCAAAGGGAAAACTAGAATATTCTAGCAAACAGGCCAGCCGTCTTAGCAGTGACATCATCAGTGGGTTTCTCCAAAATACTTACACCAAGAAATTCTTAGATACACACATATGCTCATAGATACATACACGCATTGATTCATATATGCATGCATTCATACATATTTACATATCTGCACACATACAAATACACATAATAAGGCATGTTGTGTCTGAAAAATAGAGTAGTTCTGAATAAAACTGTCTCTATTATGAGCATGGAACAAGTGAGAATTATCTATATATTGGGCAAACAATTTCATTACTAGTCTGCTCAGCATTTGGTTAAATAGAAAAAACGCTAACTCCAACCACCATGAACATATCTGAGCATGTATTGGTGATGCATGATGGATAATGTTCTATCTAAATCAGGAGAAAATGAGGTCAGATTATAGGGTTAAAAGATCAACAGGTTTCAACCAATGGTTATAAAAGGAAATAGAGGAACTTTTACGTATGTTCCATAAATTGAGGGGACAACTAACAGAAAACGCATTTGAATCCACGGATTTTCATTTCTATTTGATCTTGCTTTCAATAATGAAGTTATTGATTAAAGCTGGACCTAAACTAAGAGTTATAAGAAAAAAGTACTCCAATAACTGTTGATGATTTGGAATTGAAGCCCATTTGAGCGCACAAACTATTCCAATTCTTGATGGTTAGTGGAGGAAGGCTATGGAATAATCAAGAAAAAAAAAATTAAATGTTAGTTTGTGAGTTCTAAAACTGTCAGGGCAGATGATAAAAAGGTTCTCAAAAGGCAAACCTGCAGGATAACCAGGCCCCTTGCTTTTTGGGTAACACGCAGGCTCAACCCAATCATAAGCTTTGACATGCAATGAACCATATAGAACTTTGCTGAAAACAGTCATGCTAGGATGGTCATGGAGTGGGATAACAGAAGAAGTAGGAAAGCAGAATATACACATCTGCGTACAAAGAATCATCAAGTCAAAAACTTTAAACATTGATCTGTACTTCCTGCCTGCTTTCAGATTTAAAATCCAGAATATATAATTAAAATAAAAATGCAGGCTCAAACAATATTAAGGAGAACATCTGCATTAATATTGTGATAATCGGCAAGCACAAACACATGCCAGGAAGCAATTATAAGAACTGAAATGTTCCTAAATTAATTTAACTACACTTTTCAAATTTTGCCGAGGAATTGATATATATATATATAACCGAAATGAAAAACAACGAAGCACACAGCTATCCCAACAAGAACAAATTCTAATCGAGAGAGAAGAAGTAAAGCTCACTGTAAAACTATCACATTCATAAACATCTACATATGTCATTGGTT
This sequence comes from Populus trichocarpa, assembly GCF_000002775.5. Lineage (NCBI taxonomy): Eukaryota > Viridiplantae > Streptophyta > Magnoliopsida > Malpighiales > Salicaceae > Populus > Populus trichocarpa. The sequence continues at coordinate 7,664,482 of NC_037299.2, read as the reverse complement.
GAGCCCATCGAGCAACGCTACTCAACCGATTAAGTCCAAGCATGCCATGCCCTCGATCATCTCGATTTTCCTCTTTAAGCCCTACATCAGCAGGGCCAAATGTGTCTGCACAACAGGCGAGGAGATTTTGTAATAATCTAAATAATGAATCACAATTCGTTCCTCTGATTATAATGGAAATTTGGGAATCAATATATTGACGTGACAAACAGCAAAAATAATGCATTGGCTCCTCCAATTCTATTGCTATTGTTTGCCATTTCATACTTTCATCCTTATATCATGACACCACAAATTTGTTAGATTTTTCTAATTCCAAATAAAGATTTAAGGGATAACTAATAAAGAAGAAAAAATATTGTACAAGGCTTGACCTTTTCACGTTCAGCTTCAAAACAAATTCACAAAACCCACTTCAGAACTCAACTAAACAGGAGAAAAAAAATACATAAAAGATAAAAAGGAAGAAAAGGAGGAATACCCAAAAGAGAGCAGAGTTTCTGGATGGCACTAGAAGAAGGAGGTGCCCCCGAGGGTGTAAAGGTCTTTCTGCAGAGCTCATATGAAGCTTGAACTTTAGAAGATGAATTCTGCTGCTCTACCATGTTTATGAGGTTTCTGAAACAGGGAATGAAAGGTAGTAAGCAATTTTCGTGTTCTATTGCAAGCTTTCTTGCCTTATCAGTTGCGTTTCGGAATTTTGAGAACATTTTTGGTCGTCAATTTCTTTTTTTAACTGGAGAGTGACAGCTTTTTTTTCTTTTTCTTTTTTTTCCTAGAGATGAACTATTTATATGGTCTTTAATCATGATCTGGTTCTCTTCAACGTATCCTAGACAGATAAAAAAAAATTCTAACTCATGCATTTAATTTAACAAAACAAAATATAGTATAATGATGGAAAGGGTGGATATAAACGCTGACAAGAAAATCTTTTATGTAATTGAATATTAAATAGAATTCATAAAGAAGAAAAAAAAGATAGAAATAATGTTTGATAAAATACGAACAAGTATAGATAGTAACCAAAATTTTTTATAAGATGATTTTCTTTGACATTAAAGTTTTATTAACACTAATTTAGAAGTTTGTGTTTAAGAATAATACTAGTGTAATTATTTTGATTTTTAATTAATTATTAATTTGGATAACCTTAATATTATCCACTAAAAAATAATTTATATATTCTACGTGGCATCATTTTATATATACACATACTTCTACTTCAGTTTTTTTCGTAAAACAAGTTATTAATTGTTCAATGTCAAATAATTTCATGAACAAATAATCAATCGACCAATTATCAATCATTGATTAATATGTTAATTGTTATTTATTATTTTCTTTTAAAAGAAGAAACTATAATTAAAAAATTAATATCGAAGAAAAAAGAAAAATAACAGTTTTCCTAATTGAACAAAATATAAAGTTCTAAACTTGTCTTTAATAGGTTTTAAATAAGAGAGGGGCAATGCAAAAACTATAAACTAGAAAACTTTTAAAGAAAAAAACCTATAAAAACTATAAAAAAAAAAAGGATGGTTAATAAAAACTATAAAGAAATAAACAATAATAAACTAAAACTACAATAAATAGCAAAAAATTGTGTTATGGGTCTGAAAATCATTTTCAATTATTGAGTGTCATATTTATAATGTTATTATAAAATCATAATCTTTCACAAATTATTTACAGATAAGGACTATATAATATTAATCCTAGTACAATTTGTACTTCTTTATTTGCACACATCATTCTAACAGTTTTATATATTCATATCAAACTATAATATCCATAAGTTATTTTGCTAAAGATTATTTTTTTGTATTGGGCTTGATTGATCAATTATTTAATGTGAGTCCTGATCTCTTAATCAATTGTTGACTTTAATTTTTTTCATTAATTTGTTTGAAAAATTATTGTTCTTAAACAATTGACACGTGGATGGTTTAGTTTTTTTGTATAAACAATACCCCTTATTTTCTTTATTTTAAAATAAATAAAGGAATATTTACTTGTCATTTATGCTAAAATCAATCAAGAAATTGACCATGAATGACATGACAAATAACCATGTTTCATTGTCTAACATGTTAGCTAATTAAGTAATTTTAAACTAAAATGTTTTATGGCTTTCAGGCTCGAACTCGATGCTTAGGATTTCAAGAATTGTAGCTTCGGATGCAATTAATGCATCGATTCATTAGTTAATACCCATTTCTTCTTCTTCTTCTTCTTTAATAAGTCCACAATTCTTCTTCAATAAATAATAAAGATTTCTAGAAAGAAAAAGGAACTCTAAGCTTACTTCTCCCTTCAATACACTGAAATGACATCTTCGAGCTCTACACAATAAAAACTTTCTTTTATCACATGCTTCCAAAACTACTAGACTATGTCCCCCATGCACACTGGTCAATAATCAGCGATGCTCTAGAAAACATGACTGGAGAATGCCTTAGTCTATACCAAGAATAAATTATGAAAGAAAAAGACAATCGGTTTATTTTAGGCATAGAGAGAGAAAAGGATACTTTCTATATAGGAGAATCACATGAACCACACACAAATAAAAGAAATCTATGCCTAAGTGGCCTAATGTTACCACTATGGATTATATAAGTTGGTTAAATAAAACACAACACTTTGGCGAGAATATAAATGTTATTGAGTTTTGATGCAATTTAGTTGTCTAGAGCATGAAGAGTTGTCAACTGCCCTTTTTATTTTGAGTTAAAGTCAAATAATATTTTTTTATTAGGTACAAGATGCAAACCATCTTTTATATGATTTGGCCTTAATAAGAGTCTTATATCTAAGAGGTGAAGAATCTTGTATCTCTATATAAATTGTCACAGGTCAATTTGAAAACTTGCTAGTGGATACTCCTAAATATAGTGTTATGTTAAGGAATGAGAAGAAACATGTGACATTTCCTACCCAATAAGAACATAAATCTTTTTTTTCTTTATTGGGTGTGTGGATATCTTAGACATTCTAGTTCTAAGAGTCTGACAAGAGATTATTTAAATATGACAATGACCTTGGTTAAGGATAGGATAACAACTTTAGGACCTTTTATGCTTAGTCAAACATATAGAACATTAGGAGAGTGCCAAGTGAAAAGTGAGGATCACCCTTTAATAATAAAGGGGAATATTTATTTAGCATTATGATGGATTCATACATACGTAACTATCTACTTTCATAAGTTTAAAATAATTTAGTCAACCATAAACCCCCAAGTAATTTATATAAGGGAGAGTTATTAAAAACCCTTTTTTCATAGTTTTTTATTTATTTATTTAAGAGATACTTATTGACCTTTCTAGCCATGGTAAGAAGAAGTGATCAATCTATGGTCACTTTGGTATTCATAAAAACAAGTCTTATGTGGTTGTTATTTTTTTGGTATTAAAAGGACCGATGCTAAGAAATCAGAGAATTGTGTAGTTTAGAGCACTGTTATTAAACTCGGCCCGGCCCGACGAGTCGACCCGGTGGCTGGACCGGTCTGGGTTTAATAAAAGACAGGCCAGGGCAACAACCCGACAAAACCCGGTTGACCCGGCGAGTCAACCCATGACTCGGGCGACCCAAGCGAACCCGGATGAGACCTGGTTTTTTTTTTCAAATGTGGGATTTGAAACCCATTAGTATATATACTCTATATTCTCAAAAAAAAGTTATGTTTTTTCAATGTGGGATTTGAAATCCTTTCATATATATACTCTATGTTCCCAAGAAAAAAAGTTATGCTTTTTCAATGTGGGATAAAAACTTTTTGGTTTAAATACTACAACTTAAAAGGATAACGTGGTATCTTTTCAATGTGGGATTTGAAGCCTTTTCATATATACACTCTATGTTCCCAAGAAAAAAGTTCTGTTTTTTCAATGTGAGATTTGAAACCTATTAGTATATATACTCTATGTTCCCAAGAAAAAAGTTATTTTTTCAATATGGGATAAAAAAACTTTTTTGATTTAAATACTTCAACTTAAAAGCTTAACATAGTATTTTTTTAATATGGGATAAATTTTTTTTGAAATATTCTTTTAAACTTTATTATTTACAATATGTATAGCCTATATTTTCATGGATTTTTTCTTAATTTTTTCATATGAAATATTAAAGTTTTAAATATTTTTTTAAGTTTTTCCGGGTTGACCCATGAAACTCGTGACCCGGCCCCTTGGCTGGGTCAACCCCCGGGCCGGGTTTAATAACTATGGTTTAGAGAAGTATTTTGACCTATATGGAGCTATATTTAGGCTAATGATAGATCCAGTATAAAAAAACAATTATTGTTCTTGTAAGCCTTCAATTTTGTTCTAGTTGGTGTTTTATTTTTCTTATTGGAACGATAAATTTCTGTACCAAGGCATTTTGGTGTTTCGTTACGGGGTCTTGTACTGTACATATATACATACATACATCCATACATATAATTCAAATTATTAATTTAACATATATTATTCCAATTCAAATCTAAAGATAAATTAACTTTAAATTATGCAATACAAAAACAATTTCAAGCATCTAAACATAATTTTAAAATTTAAAACATTTCTAAATAGTTAAAAGTCAAGATAAAAGATAACTTTAACTTATAGTTATTTAGCAAAAATAAAATGAAAATAAAAACTTACTTTGAAAGATATATTTTATGAACTATATAGGTCACAAAAAAAAAATAAAAGGAAAATAAAAATCCAAAGATTTTAAATGACCAGCTAAGAAGAGGCAACTATATAATCAATACTATGTATTTTAGAACATTCCATTGGAAAAACTTCATCATATATGATATATCTCCATTTTTATAGGAATTTTCTAATATTTCTATCTAATTAAATTAAATTAGATTTAGTTGATATGATAAAAATAAAAAAAAATGGATTGAATTGAAGAGTGTGTAACTATATAAAATATTAGGAATAAAAGGCAAGACTAGCAATGTAACTTACCTCATGTAGGGTGCTTTTGGGTGATAGTATCTTTTCTTTAGCATAACTTGTCTCTTACATTAGAACTTTGTTGACCAGTTAGGATTTTCCAGTGACCATAATACTAGGTAACAACTCCTTTACATAAAGTTTTAGACCTTTCCCCTCTCTCATAAAAAGACTATTTTCCCCTTTCATAGGAAAGATGGCTAGATTGTCTCGATGTTAGGTGCAATAACTGTCATACGTGTGTCGCATAGCGACAATCATCCTTTTAGGTTGGGATTGTCAGGAATGATGTGGGTGTAAATGACAATGAATTCTTTTCCTTTATCAGTAAAACAAGGGGAATAAGAGTTGTCACCTAGTATTATGATCACTAGAAAACCTTATGGTTTGCGAGAGTTTGGGTAGGGGGATTAGTTGTGCAAGAAAAAGACATAGCACCCCTAGTGCACTCTACCTATGGTAAGCTGCTTTGTTGTTTATTCTAAGTCGTGTTTATATTCGTTAATTTATTTAAGGTTTGAGAAAGTCCACCTCAGTAAGGAGATCCTTATCTCATTAGGTTAAAACCTAGTCATTCTAAAGCTTAAAAAAGTCTGTCCAAAGTTTAAGAAAAGCCATCCTCAATAAAGAGATTCTTATATTATTAGATTAAAACCTAACTATTCTAAAGCCCAAGAAATAAAAAAAAATTATTTGATATTTTGGTCAAATGCTAATGGCTAATTGCAAACTTTTTGTGATACTCATTAACTGATTTTTTTTGTATTTTTTAAAGTATGATGAAAATGAAATTTTTATTTTTTATATAAAATATGCATGAAAATTTTAGAATTTGGTCATATGCACTCAAAATAAAATATATATTTTTTGTGTTTTTTAAATGAGGAAATATTTTAGAAATTTTTTTATTGTTTTTAAATTTTAGCCAAAAACGACTATTTTTAATACAAGATCAATATCTTACAGTATAAGTCTCTAGCCCCGATATTAAGTGAAATTATTGGAAAAATATGCAAGGAACCCACAAATAATTTTAAAATGACCCTTAAAAGTTTTTAGAATTTTTGGAAATTTATTTGGGGTATGTTTGACAAAAAAAAATCATTTTCCTTTTAAATGAAGTTGCCAAAATAGGTCTAAAGGTGTGTTTGTCAAACACGTCCTTAAACCAAAAAAACTTTATCAAAATACTTGCCAAACAAACAAGACCTAACTTCATTGACCCGAAACCAAACCAATCGAGTTGACCTAAAATCAATGGTTTGACCAAGAAGCAAACCTAAAATTTTGGTTTAACCCGAAAACAATTCCAAAACAAAGTAAATATCCAAAAACATATTCAACTAAAAAAAATGAAAAAATATAAAATTTCTTGACAAAAACAGATCATATACACACAAAATGAACACAATGAATGTTTTTCGTGAACCCAGAAAACATAATTCTCACCATTGACCAAATATAGCAAAACCAGGGGTACAAAGAGATTATAGATCATGCAAGGGTTAATAATCTAGCACTTATTCACTTCGATTATTACTTAGACATCATGACTTGGTTAGGGAGGGTTTCGGTTTAAAACCAAAACTCTAAGATTATAATCATGAACAACATGTTATTGAGGCAAAAGAAACTTAGATTACTGGATAATGAGGTTATGTGAAGTGGCTAGTGCCAAGAAATTGATCAAAACTGATCCAAATCATGTAGCTAAGACATTGTTTTTCCCATGAACATTGCCTAAAAAACAAATGCAGAAACCCAGAAAACTCAATATGACATATATGTAACTAGACCCCTATAAAATGCACTAAGAGCCCAAAGAACATACTAAACTTAGCAACCAAAGCTTAAGCATGCTCAAAACAACTTATTTTAACCATTAAACACAACAAGAAACAAGGAATCAAAGGCAAAACAACAAGCATAGCCTATGTCCTATAGTAAGCCAAAAACATATTCCAATAGTGTTTCATAGGTTGTTTTTCACATTGTTAACCATAAACAAACATTCATTTGGCTTAGGCAAACCTAACTAACCACTAACAATGGTCTAAGAATATCATAAACAAACAACAACCAAACCTTCAACATGTACTGCTATAAAAACTTCATTGATTGCCTTGAACAATTAAAACATGCTAAAAATGTATCTCAACCTAATATTCATCACCTCAAAGACAAAACTAAATATCTAAACTAAACTTTGAACAACACTTAAACACACATATGCATAATAAAACATGATATGGTTAAACATAAAAAGCAAACACCCATTTGCATTTAAACTAACAAAAAGCTTTAAGAAAAGGCATAAAGGACACCCAATGCAGAAGATAACAATGAAAACATAATGGAAAGGGAAGGGCTATGCTCATTAAGCTACATCCCCTCATAAAAGTTGAAAACTTACCTTATCTAAAGATGTTGCCTCCTAGGAATCTTTCCTTAAGTGATGGTGAGTGTGGCCATGTAGTTGTATGTCTGAGGGTAAGTGAAGAGCTTGGTGACAATAGTGAGGATGTGTGGGTTCAAAGGGTAACCATTTTTTTGCTTTTTTTTTTCTTTCCTCTCTTTTTTTATATGGCTTTTTGCCTCTACTTTTTAAACTTCATTGGGATCCTTTTTTGGGGATATCACCTGGACCATTCTCTTTCATTAATGTGCAAGAATCAATCTCGGCAATCCATTAAGGTTGAGGCATGGGTTTTGGCTTCTTATAGTAATGCCTTCAAGGTTGTGAAAAAGCTTTTATTTTGTCTATGTAAGAGTACAACATGCAAGGTGTGAGGGGCATGTTCGTTGTCTTGTTCGAGGAAGAGATGATGGTGATTTTGGACTTAGAAGATGGTAACAAAGCCAGCCTTCTTTGGGCTTTTAGGGAGGAAGAAAATCTATAGTAGATTGTCTAACACCTTTTTTATTTTTTTATTTTTGAACTTATCAAGACAACATTGATTTTAACCAAAATCAAACATTTTGGCCAACACACACCGTTTCATTTAAATGAAACGACACCGTTTTAATAGCCCTTGGTCAATTAAATTTCTAAAATTAGGATTTGATCAAAAGTCAAATTAGTTCCTGATCTCTTGACTTCTTTTAATTGCACTCGTAATTACTTTATAACTTTCAATTTTGTGTAATTTCACCCTTGCCAAACTCAAACTCCGACGCTGAAGTTCAATGTCTTTTTCATTTTGGTCCTTGGTTTATGATTTATGCAAATTGATCCCTAATTGACCATTTAACTTTTAATTTTCTTCAATTCAGCCCCTCGATTTCACCGAATTCAATCTCTAGAGTTTTATGTGTTTTACAAGTTGGTCCTTGATTCTAAATTTCTTTAATTTGGCTCTTAATTGATCCTCAAACTTTGATTTTCTTGCAATTTCATCCTTGATTTCACCCAATTGAGTTTGGAAAAATTAAATTTGGTCATTTAAAATTCTAATATTTTTAATTAAGCTTCCAAACTTATTTTGTTTCACCAATTAAATCCCTATTAAAATGAATTTGACCCATTAAAAGTCTGATTAAGTCCTTGCACTTAATTAATTCTTTTAATTTGACTCAAATTAATTCTTAAACTTAATTAATTCTTTAATTGGGCCAATGATTAAATCAAATTGGTCTGTTGAAAGTCTAATTAAGTCCTCAATCTTAATTTTTATGCAGATTCATCCAATAATCCTTTAGTTTGATCTTGAATCTGCATTGTCCTTCAAGCTTGGGTATAATGGAGGTACAATTGGGCTTCCAGTTTTGTCCAAAACTCTAGTTTGGTTCCTCCATGTATTTGGAATTTCTCTCAACCTATTCTTGTCAAGTTGCCGGTTTTTTTCACTTTTCACTTTTCATTTTTGTTTCTTTTTATTTAAAAAAAATGAAAATTTTGAGGGAAACTCAAAATTAGGTTATGATAATAATAACCCCATCCTTAATTAATAGAACTCATCACTATATCATTAAAAAGAAATAAAAGGTGAGAAATCCAAACATATAGAATTAAAAGTGACATACTCAAATAAATTTTAATTGAAGATTGGTTAGTGTATATGCCAAATTTCTCCATTTTAATATATATCTAAATTTTAACATTATATTAGCCCTTCGATACAATAAAAAAAAAAATTTAAATGGACAACTAATCATGTAAAATTAAGAATTTCCATCAAAATATTATAATTGTTTTTATTATATTAGTTTTAAATAAAAAAAATTTAAATGTAAAGAAAATGTCAGGAAATTTTTGGTGTTGTTATTAAGAATGAATCATCAAATCAATTTTTAAATTTTCTAACCTAATTTCATGTCTAACTTTGAGGTGACCATGTAGAAATTATCCCTAACATATTCCAGCTAGTAACCTCTATTACAATAAATAAAGATGAAATATTTCAGAGGCTTATAAAGGCGGATAATGCATATCCTCCATCTCCACATCCATTGAGGCCTCCTGATCTTAATACTCGTCTCTTTTTTAATAGGCAGTGACCTCTAATAGAAGAAGAAGTGGGGACCTCTAATGTGATCTTTTCCATGATCAATTTCTATGAAGTAATTAATGGTAAAAGTAAAATAAAAGTAAGAGAATGAAGCTCCATCGGCTTCCCCTCCACTTCTATATTCAAATTAATTGAGTGTTTTTGCCCATCTTCAGCTAGTTTCTATATATATATATATATAAAGGTCCTGGAAATGGAGACAGTATCAGAGTAAGGATACTTGTAGTTGTCATCCTGGAGAAGGGATTTTTTTTTTATTAAAAAAAAATAGAATTTGAAAGATGGAAGGCAGTGAAAGCGAGGCAGTGTTCGAATCCCTAAATCTGAACCCCCAACTTTTCATCAACGAAACCCTAAACACCGTCGACGATTTGCTGGACGACGCTTTCCATTTCTTCCACCAGTCAGTACCATTTCCGTTTCTCTTTCTTTTCTCTAATCATGTTACTAATTATTCTTGTTTTTTTGCCACCCCACAGGGAAGCATCAACCCTTTTGAAAACTGACGGCACTAGTAGATCCCAATTTATAAGCGAGGTATTTTTTTCTTGTTTTTTTTCCTCTCTTAATTTATTGGATCTGAGGTTAATTATTAGCCTGATGTTATTTGAATTTCATAAAAAAGGGAATTGCTTACGTCCGCGATATGATACAATCGGACTTGGATACGCGGTTGGGTATGTGGGAGAAGTACTGTCTTCACCATGTTTTTGCGGTTCCTGCGGGTTTCTCTTTACCTCAAACTGTATGTTCTCTCTTAACCAATCCTTGCAGCTCTTCATTCCTCATAATATTTGTCTTGGTTTCTTTTTTCGCTTTCCACGATCGCCAACCTTTCATGGATTTTAAGTTTCTGTTGTGTCAACTTTCCATTTATTGGATTGCGCTGCAAGGTTTCTAGTCATATACCCCATTTCAACACTTGTCAGTTCCAAAGGATATTGTCGGGTAAGGCGCGGTTAAATAGATACTTGGTCAACAGCTTAATTGGCTGAATAGAATTTAGCCTAGTGTACATAGTCTTAAAAGGCACAGGGGAATGTTCATCAACTGGACATGATGAGGAACAATGACAAGGAATGGGATGCATATTTTCAGAAAGATGGAAGGTGCTATTGATCAGTTTTTTAACGATCCGCTTCTGCGTTTCTTCTTGTATTTCCTTGTCATAATCTCTTTCTCTTGTTTAGGGCAATGATAATCGCGTTTACCTGGTGATCTAGTTGGATCTGACATCTGTTGTAATGTTGTTTCTGGAAGGAATCACCAGCTGAAACTTTCACGTGTCAAGATTTGCTTTCTGATCCTGATCTGGATGCACAGTTGGATATCTTGAGGAACAGGCTTACTATGGTAAGAACAACTTGTTGTAGAGCAAAAACTTCCATCCGTGCGTGGTTTCCTGTTCTGTTTATTTTCTAGATTGTTTTTGTTATGTAAATATATTCTACAGGTAGGAAAGGAGTCTTCTGAGCTGAATCATGAGCTCCAAGCCTTGGAAAGGCAATCCGCTTCAAGTGATCATTGTGCAGAACTTGTCAGTGAGGCCCTGCTATTATATGACCAAGCCTCCACGCAAGACATGTATCAAGGTAACTGTTGAAGCCTTAACTATGTGGGTGATTACATGTTTACAATGCTTTGACATTTTCAGAAAGCAAGTTTTTGTTTGAGGTGGACCTTTCCAGTTTTCTGTTACTTGGTTTTGTTTGCTCATAGCAGTCGTTATTGTTGGCAACAATCTCCACTGTTTTGTAACAGAACACTGTTGTCAATTTTGTTTCCCATTTCTGTGTCACCTCCATGTATGCCTAAGGTACTGTTGCTTCCAACATTTTACGTAAACCAAAGCCCTTAAATAGCACACTGATATTCCGAATATCATGAGCTGTGCTTCATGTTCTAGGAGGTTTAGTGTTATGCACACACTTTCTAACTTTTTGAGTCTTTAGAATATTCAGTACTGCTGTTTTATTTTTCCCTTGATTTTATTTTTTCCTGTAAATTATGTTTAACCAGCTTGAAGTCTTTTAAAAATGTATTTGGAACCAACACAGAATTGGTTGCAGAGGGGTTTTGCTTGTAAATCCTTGAAAGTTTATGTAGTTCTGCAACTCTGGCTTGTGAAGAAGTTTTCCCTGATATAGTGCTCTTTAGAATAAATGCCTCTTTTTTCTTCTTTTTTCCCCTTTCCCTTGTAGTGTATTGCAACGTGCTAGGAGGCTAGACCTTGTGAATGTGCTTTATCTTGTGCTATCAGCAACTTCAAAGCCACTAATGAAGAACTTCGTATATGGATGCAAGGATTTATGACAGCTCTTAGTTGATCATATAATTATTTTTAAACTCAGCTCATTTAGCTGTTTATATCCCTGAAATTCCTCATAGGACAAATTATTTTGTAATTTTTATTAGTTCTGCAATTTGCTATTGACAATTGCTTCTCGCAGATATGCTGTCAACCATGTCCGAACTTCATGAAAAAATGGAGAAGCTGAGGACCAGAAAGGTGGAAAACTTAGAATGCATTAGAGCAAAGAGGATTAACGATCCGAACAGAGATTTATTGGCATCAAATTACAGGAAGGGTAAACTTAACTAGCAACAATTTGTTGTTTGGTGCTTGGCAAGCTTGATATGATTGCATTATGAATTAAAAGTTTGCGTTTCCTGATACTTCCTTTTGTTTTCTAGGTCTCCCAAATGCAACAGTGGAGGATATTCAAGAATTTATGGCTGATTTAAAGCATATGTGATCCGAGCTTCATATGATGTCAATCAGTCTTGCAACTGTGCTGTGTACCGGTGATGCTAACATGATCCGATCCTCAATAATAACCTGTAGTTATTTCTCTTCCCATGTATCTACTCGGCTGGCCTGGAGATGTGCTCTAATTAGATTTAGACAAAATGGGATCAAGGAGGCCTTGTGTTTGTCTCTGAATGGAAATTGGTAGTGGAAATGTCTTAGCCAGAGACTGTAATGCCTTCAACCAAGCCCCCACCCCACTACAACCAGTTTGTTGTCTGTCAGTAATTCAATGATATGAAGATTCCAATTCGTACAATCCAACGTCCCAAGTTGGGGATCTGATTTGTGAACTATCAACTCGAGCCTTTTCTATTTGATTTCTCAATTAGACGTTATAATATATACCAATAACGACTATTTGATTTCTCAATTAGGAAAAATTACTTCGATAGTTTCCTTAACTTTACACTTTATTTTGAAAATATCTTCCCCTGAAAGCAACTCTTCGGGTCCAAGAGTTAAACCATTGTTGAGTGCAGACCGTATGTTCCGTCCATAGTATTACTATTATTAGTGTCATCAATAGGCGGAGGAAGGCACAGGCAACTTGGCCCCCTAACTTTGTCTTCTTTGCGTTTTGTTCTTAATTTGTAGCTTTTTTGGAGTTGGAGTTCCATTATTAATGACTGTAAGTTTAAGCTTGTCGGAACTGGAGAGGCGAAGGGAAACTGGAAGGGGTCCTGGAGGGTGGGTGTGATCATCTGGCCAATAGGCTGTGTCTTTCCTTTACTATGTATTTCTTTCCTCTACTTGTTTCAGTTTCTTTAGCTACTGGTTGAAGGAATCGGTGATTAGCATATGATCCTTCTTTTATATTTAGACAAGAGGGGTTTTAGCTTACTTTGTTGATCTTGATTTCTTTCAAGCCACCTTGAGAACAAGATTTTGTGGCACAATCTCAGTGCAAAACACTTGTGGTTTCCCGTTTCAAATCCCCGACAATTTTTAGTGCTGCTACTCACAACGTGGAATGGAGTTGTTTGAGGGGAGATTATTTGATTAACTCAATTTCAGATGGCATGGCTTCAAGCCCCTTTTGCATCGTTTCAAATAAAAACTAAACATGAGAGATAATCGAGCATTCGCTAACACCCACAAATAATATGAATATTACTTCTTTCTGAACTGTAACCCTCCTTCTTAGGAGCACAAATAGTAGAGCGCCATGAACTTATGAACAAGCAGCCTATACAGTATTATATAGCGGTGAGAACTGGAGTGAACAAAGAGTACATGTGGTGAGACTAACATCTGCTTTGCCTAAAAAATCATTTTCTGGAGGTCATACTGCTGAACAGAAGCACACCTAAGCCCCCAATTGCTAAAGTTAAAATAAGCGGAAAGGCGATGGAATCAATGTCGACTGTACTGTTTATAGTATCTGCACGAGACCTCTCTCCCCGGTGTTCATGCAGAAGATTGGTTAGATTATCTAATTGGTGCATTATTTGACGCTGTCCCCGTGCAATTAGAAGAACCTGTTCAGGCCATGGCTTCAACAATCAAACAAAACAGTTTTCAAAGGAAAATAGAACAGGGAGTTAAATGTGTGGTGGCAATCAAAGCAGATTCAGATGGAAGCAATGCTGAGGTTGACTCGCACCATTTCTGAACACGCTACTGCTGATCGATTGTAAGTCACTTTGACAACATAATCCCAAACAGATCAAATCCTTATAAACCTACTCCCCATTATGTCAACTGCTATTCCAATTCTCAAGCATGAAGAGGGAGAGCTAAAGACGCTTAATACACCTCTAATCCAAGGAATTTTGTCTATCAATTTCTTTAGCAAAGAGTGTTGTTAACATGGTAATTAGAAAATCGAAAACATATTGAGTTTTAATCTCGAAAATTGCCAGAAGGTATAATTTATATCCAGTTAAATCCATGTAAATCATCAACTAGTCGTCCTAGCACACAAGGATTGTTTCACTTCACTATTTCCTTGATGTAGTTTTCCGAGCACACAAGGATAGTTCCTCCTCACTACTCCTAACAAAAAAATTACACGTTTTCTGTTATGTTTAAGACGGTTTACAAAACTTGATTCCAACAGTATACGATACAAACACTACTATTCTAGCCTATCCTGTTCAAATGAAAATAATGTCACTTTGCTAAGTTGTTCCACTATTTCTAACAAGTGAGAATTTTACACCTATTTTCTTTGTTGTTTCAACAAATTTCAAGAACTTGAACCCAAAAGTAAAACATAAAAAACTTACTATTGTAGCATATTTTGCTCAAAAGAAAAGATGGAGAAATATCTACTGTAGTTCTATTGAACAAGGTTGTTCCATATTCATGAATATCATGTAGAAATTAGCCTTGCACACATCCACCATATTATGGTTAACCTCGTGATTTTACTCTCTTTTTCATGCCAAAAACTCTAAGAGATAAAGTTGCGGTACCTCTTCCATTAGTGGAGACTCCCTACTTAACTGGGAAGAAGATGAAGAATTTGGCAGTATCGATCCAGTTAGCGAGCCATTTCCCAAGCCAGTAACAAATAGAGAAGTTGGTCCAGATCCATTGCAGGGTTCGCCCTGCAAAGCCAAATTTTGTTGGCTAGCTGAAACTTTTCTGGTGGAAAACTTGGAATTGAGCTCCTCGATGCGAGATGTAAACTCATCCATCCTCTCATTCAGTGTGGAAATTTGCTCAGAGAGTTGAGTAATGACACCCTGAAACATTCCAGAAGATAAAATTATGATTAAAATAAAAATAAAAGTTACATTCAGAAGGGATGCAGGTAATGAAAACAGAAAAACTATGAGAGAAAAAAGGCAACCATTCTAGTCAGAAAAAATCAAAAGAACGAACAAGAGTGCATTCTCTAGCAAGTTGGATCTGACTGGCAAGAATTGTTTTTCCACGAACCATCACAAACCCATATAAGAGGAAGAACAATTAACTAGAACTAGGGAACATACTACCTAAAAGAAGTTTAAGAACTTAAAACAATCATCTTCCTATGTTCTAGATAATGAATAACAGAAAGTTCAACACTGATATTTTCTCAATTATGTCAACAGCTGAATAACTGCTGAGAATGCCGAGGAAATAGACCATTATAATGCCTTTTATCTAGATGCCTCTGATGCCAGGAATATACTCACCTGGTTGGCAACTGCAGCAGGTGACTCTACAGTTCTTCCATCAAATCTTCTATTATTAACAGCAAGTCTTGTCAGCTTGGACAGATTCTTCTCCCGTTGATTTGAATATGTGAGTGACAAACTGCTGCACATTATGTATTGTCAGATGAACCATGTTAGTTTCATAGATTGCTAGTATTAGCCTAATAAAAGCATTGCAGATATGGCTTCCATTTCCACAATTTTGAAATTAGGACTCTTGATTACTCTGTGAGTGAGAGTGTGTGAAATAAACAGTTGAATTTCCAAACATGTACAGTTCAATTGAAAGTCGAGTGATATTTCATTCTCAAGCAATCATCCGATCAAGGAACAAGATTAATACCCAAATAGACGCCTACCTATTTGATATTCCTATCTTTCCTTTTGGTTTATTTATTTATTTTGTTCCTTTAACTGTCTTCTTGTTTAGGAGGGAAGATAAATCAAACCATGTGCTAGAAGTAGAGAATACCGGCCCAGATACTTATTTCTCCTGTCTGCAGAAGCTCTGGAAAGGGCTTCTTTAGGGCTTGAAACCAAATCATCGTCGATGCTGAGCTTTGTCTTCAAATCATCTGGCAATGCCTGCAGATTGATCAGATAAGGATTGTGCGCAACTCGGGAATATATTTCCAGCTGAAAGAATCATACCATGACATCATTCACAAGCTTCTCTAGCTGAATCTGTTCTATGTATGTGCGAGGAACATATGAGCCATCCAAGCCTAGCTGCTCCGCAACATATTTAACGTACAAACGCTCTTTACCTTGCACCTTCCCATGAACAACATGGATTTAATTAGATCCAAGCTTTGCAAAATTTAGCCAATAAGCTAATAATAATGGATTGTATACTAGAAAGGTAAAACCTCCATCTCTAAAGAAACATAACAAATGAGTTGTTATTGTCTATCCGATGCACAAAATCTACAGCATTTTATTGCCAAAGAAAACGTGATGAGTAAGCGTTGGTTATCTTAGATTGAAATAACTGAAAATAGAGAAAGGAGAAGGAGAAAAGAAAGAGAGAAAGATGAAAGAAGAGGAAAGAGATAGACATGTTGTATGTCTTACTGTGTAGACCCACACACACTATAGAGTATGTAAGCAATTACATAAATACCTTGATAATACCCCCATCAAGATGGTGCATAAATGTCTTTGATGCCCATCTTGCAGGAAATTGAGTGAAACATCCTACTACAAAAACCCTTAGTAAAAATATAAGCTATTTGATTTCAAAGTTTACAAAAGGTATACAAATTGTCCCATCATCATTTATTTTCTTCTTGATAAAGTACTTATAAATCTCAATATGCTTTGTCTTGTCATGTTCAACTAGATTATGAGCAATATTAATGGCAGCTTTGTTATCACAAAACAAAGAAACAAGATTATCACTTGTTATTCTCAGTTTCTCCATCAGATTTTTAAGCTAAAACAATTCACAGACTCCATGTGTCATAGCCCTATATTCAGCCTCTGCACTAAACCTTGCCACCGTTGTTTGTTTCTTACTTCTCCATGAAACTAGATTACCACCAATAAAAATGTAATATCTAGATGTAGACTTTTTATCATTTGGAAATCTAGTCTAGTAAACTTCAATAAGGACTTCCATCATCAAATGACCATTATTAGAAAATAACAATCCTTTTCCAGGAGCTGACTTCAAATATCTAAGAATGCGATATTCAATATTTAGATGAGGTGAGCGAGGATTATGCATAAATTGACTAACCACATTGACTAAATAGCTATGTTTGGACGAGTATGGGAGAGAGAAATCAACCTCCCAACTAATCTTTGATATCTCCCTCTGTCCACTAGCACACCTATACAACCTTTGTGGTGATGGTTGGTTTCCATAAGAGAATCAATAGGTCTGCATCCCAACATTTTAGTCTCTGTAAGTATGTAAGTAAATAAAGGATATACTTTCTTTGAGAAATGAAGAAGCCCTTATTTGATCAAGCAAGTTCAATTCTCAAGAACTATCATAATTTTCCCTTAATCTCAAACCTCTGGGCAAGATAAACCTTCAACAAGGTGATTTCTTCATAATCATTTCTTGTCACCACAATATCATCAAACATATACAATGAGAGTCGTGGTCTTACCATTGCAATGTTTAATGAACCAAGTGTGATCTGCGTTACTTTGTTTGTCCCAAAACTAACTACAATTTTGCTAAATTTATCAAACCAAGCTCGTGGAGGTTGTTTTAACCCATAAAAGGCTTTCTTCAATTTACAAACTTTTCTCTGTCCTTTTGCAAGCAAAACCAAGGGTACCTCCATGTAAACTTCTTCTTCCAAATCTTCATGCAAAAAAGGCACTCCTTACATCTAATTGTTGTAAATCCCAACCCAAATTTACAGCATAAGATAAAAGGACCCGTATAGTGATCATTTTTGCTATTGGAGCAAATGTTTCCGGATAATCAATGCCAAAGGTTTGAGTGAAGCCTTTTACCACCAGTCTTGCTTTGAGCCCATCAAGTTTTTGTTTAACAACAAAAACCTACTTACATCCTAATGTTTCTTCTCAGTAGGAAAAGTGGTAGGCTTCCATGTGTCATTCTTTGCCAACACATTCATTTCCTCCACCATAGATGTTTTTCAATTTGGTTCCCCTAAAGCTTCCTTCCAAGCATGTCTAACTAATGTAGAAAACAAAGAACATTTAAAGGCTCTAAACGAAGAAGATAAAAGAGTCATAAAAAATAAAATTACATATAGGATACTTAATACAATTTTGAAGGAAGATCATCAGCATCAAAACTATGAACAAAAAACTCAGAAATGGTGATAGGAGGTATACCAAAATGAGAAGATTGCGACATTGAATCGAAGGTTGGCTATTGACTTGGTCGAGTATGCAAAATAGCTTTATCTATTGGCTTCCTCCGAGAGTAAGTCAAAATCTTCTTCTCCCCATCTTTTGAGATATTATATCTTTCTTCTCCTTCTTTACTTCTAGTCCCCACCTCTTTCTCCTCATCTATAGAATTATCTTTTTCTTTCTCCCCCCTCACTTCCATTTTCTAAATCAAATTTAGAAGTCTATGAAGAAGACAAGGACAAAGTCAGATTTTCCTTTATACCACTCCCCCCTGAAGAGATGACTCAGTGAAATAGGCCTCACTTTCATAAAATGTCAAATTCATATTAACAAATGTTTTTCTGCTAGGAGGATGATAACATTTATAACTTTTTTAAGTGGCAGATTAACCAATAAATACACATTTTAGAGCTTTAGATTCTAATTTTCCAACTGTTTGTCGATGATCTCGAACAAAACATACACAACCAAACACATTAGGAGGAACTACAAAAGAGCAAATGTCTCTAGATAATCAATGCCAAAGGCGTAATGCTTCTCTTATTAATAGATGAATATGTAACACGTGTATGCTTTGCAAATTCACATACATCATATAATAAGTTCTTTCACATTATAGTGTTTGGACATGGTTGGAAAGATCCTATTTAAGGCTATAAAAGAACAATGCCCTAAACAATTATGCCCACTGATATAACTGTTGTTGAGCAGTCATTGAAGAATCAAGTTTCAGAGTATATCTAGCTATACTTGTCCCAACCAGATTAACAAAATCCACATTCAATAGATACAAGTCATCTTCCACTTTACCATAGCTAATCACCTTCCTCGTCTTCTAAGTCCTTAAACACAAATTAATTTGAAAAGAATGAGACTTTACAATTTAAATCTTTTGTTATTTTACTAAAAGAAAACAAATTATTAGAAAAATGGGCAACATGAAGAATTGAAGACGAGAAAAGTAAGAGTGCATTAAACTAAACCTTTCTCGGAAACAAAACATAGAGTGGAATTATTTGCTCCTGAATAAGATAATAAGATAAAAAATGTTCGGAAGATCTAGTCACGTGATCATTTGCTCCTGAATCTATAACATGAACTAGAATCAGCTAGTGGAATTATTTAGAGCTATGACATTTATACTTGTATGAGCAAAGTTGGATGAGAAATTGGAGGGAGATTCAAGCTTGGTCATCAGATGTCTAATCCTCCTTAGAAAGAGTGGAAGAATTTTAGTCTCCACCCGAAGCTGTAATTTCAGTCACCACTAACATGTGAGCTTGTGATCGGATAGGCCAACCCTTTCTCCTCCATGTCCCCTGGTAGAACGTCCATAAAGTTTCCAGTAGGTTTCTCTAGTGTGTTTAGTACGCCTACAATAATCACATTTCAATTGCTCTTTGTCTGATATTCCTTGATCACTAAATCGAGTTTGTCCTTTATTATCCCATTGGGGAAAATGAACAATCATGGTTGATCCATGTGGAATTACATGTTGTAACATAACATTCCTCCTACTCTCTTTATTTTAAACATATGAGTATGTTTGTCTTAATGAAGGAAAATGATCCTTATCTTACCAAGAACCTAAACCCTAATTTGATCATACTCCATATTGAGTCCAGCAAAGAAGTCATAAACTCTTTCTTTATCCACTAACTTCTGAAATTTAGCTGCATCATTTGGACAATCAACTTGAAAATCTTGATAGAAATTCAACTTCTGCCATAAACTGTTGAGTTCTGCAAAATATTAAGCTATAATCATCCCACCCTGTTTGGTCTCATGTATCTTATTACGTAGCTCAAAAACTTAGGTATCATTACCAAGTTAAGAGTATGTCTGATTAGCAACACTCTACATTTTCTACGCAGAATCAAGGAGTAGATAACCACAAGCAATAGAAGGCTCCATGGAGTTAATGTGCCAAGACATAACTAATGAGCTTTCCGAATACCATCGATTAAGTGATGGGTCAGTTGTTGCTAGCCTTACTTGTTCTTCTGTGATATAATCATACAATCCTCGGGCTTTGATAAATAATAGGCATGAATGCGACCAAACACAAGATAATTGATTCCATCTAATTTAACAGGACTGATATGAAATGAGGGATTATCACCAAAAGCTCTAACTCGACTTCCATTACTCTTGCTAATATCATTTTTCAAGTTCCCCCTGAACTTACTTCTATCATGTTTAAAACTAGTACAATTGAACCAAAATCAATCTCAACTCTACAAGAGACTACTTGACTTTTGCTAATCCTTAAAAACCAAGACAAACTCAGTTAAGCATGACAAAATTGGTCTGAATGCCCTTTCCATAGGGTTTCCGTTCATTATAAAGAGAAGTTTTACATAATTAATGGCAGATTTCCAGCACCTAAATGCTATACAAGGTAAGTAAACATCCCTAAAATAGTACAAATCAAATCCCTAAATTATCTCCATAACAAAGCATATCTTCAAAAATGCCAAATATCTTGATCAAAACAATCCTTAAAAGTGGATACCTTTCTATCAAGCAATCTCTCTACAAGTTAGCAAAGTAAATGACATCATTTTTGTTGAAACCATATGGCTTTTGTTGCTGGGTAAAAGAGCTTTCAAAAACAGGAAAAGGAACCATATGGCTTTTGTTGCTGGGTAAAAGAGCTTTCAAAAACAGGAAAAGGCACATCATCTGACATCAACACGATGTCATCACTAATGTCAGCATAAGGTTGACTTTTGTTAGTGTTCTTAGTGCTCTGATACCACCACGTTGGTTTTCTTATATTGAAATAACTGAAAATGGAGAAAGGAGGAGAAGAGGAAGAAGAAAGGATGAGGAGAAAGAAATGATAGAAGAGGAAAGAGATAAAAGTGTTGTGTGTCCTTACTGTGTAGACCCACAATATAGACATATATAGAGTATGTAAGCAATTACACAAATACCCTGGTAATAGTTAGGCGATGGGGTAATGCGGTCAGTTGATCAACACAACTATTTTAATAGCGGCAGTTGGCTTGGATTTTCAACTGGCTAGAAAGTTGAAACTCAAATGAGCGAATTATGTTAAAAAGCATAGTTAAGCCAAGTTATGAGATAAGTTGGAGAGATTAGAACAGAAAACTATTGAGAAAAGAGATACTAACTGAAACGCAGGCAAGATCATGAAAGCAAAACAACTATAGAAAAGCTAATAATTGAATCACAGCACAAATAGACAGAGTGTTCATCCATGTCAAAAAGTGGAAATATAGAACAGAATGCAATAAAAGGAGAACAGCATGTAGTACCTGAACATAATGGCGATTAAGTTGTTCTAGCCAGTCAGTTTTGATGGAAACCCTATCATCACAGAAGATATGACTGCTTCTTTTCAGGATGGTTGCAATTGTGTACCCCAATGCCATCAACCCTCCAAGAAGACGTACGCTAACCTCAAAGGTTATCCTAGGTGAGATTATAAATGGACTATCTGTAACCCATTCCTGAAACAGAAGCATAAAGGTTAGAAACCCAAACTTCTTAGCACCCTTAGTATCCACAAACTATTCAGCAAAAATCTTAATAATGAAATTAGGCAAGTGAACAAGTTTAATTGAGCAATAAAAAAGCAAAGCATTTCTATCATATACAGGTATATCTCTTTTCAGAGGTGTATCTGCACTTGTTATTTAATTTTAGTTTTGAAACAGCCACATGGGCTGTCTAAGATTTGTTGAAACTTTTTCTTCATATTACTACTTCCTAAGTGAAAGTGTTTCTCCATTTTCTTCTTGATGTATATCAGTCAAAACATACACAATCGCCTAATCATTGATTGTATGAAGAGTATTAATTTTCCTTTATTTGCAAAAGTTATATTATGGAAGACAGCACCATATTCTCTCAAATTACATTTGTTAAGACGAATGGCCCAAGTCAAAAGAGTATACCTTATTTTCATGATGTCTATACGAGTCCGTAGAACAAGAGAGAGAGAGATGACAAATACAACAAGATTCCACGACTCCAAATAAAAGCATCAGCTCTCTTAAATTATAGAAACATTGTATGATGGACAACCAAAGAAATTCTAGGATCTATAATCTCAAAGAGCATAACAGAATTTTTTTTCACGGGCTAAAAGGTCAGCTCACACATCAGCACTAGCTGGGTAAAGAAATAGCAAGAAAACAGCATGGTCAACAAAGTATATAAGGTGTGGCATTACTAGAAAAGCAAAGAGAGCAAAAGCTTAGAAGTGAAAAATGTCAATTTTTTGAAAATGACAGTATAAATCTGAAATCATACCCTACAATTACTTGATTCTAGACCTATGATTGGAGTTTATATCCTGC
This sequence comes from Populus trichocarpa, assembly GCF_000002775.5. Classification (NCBI taxonomy): domain Eukaryota; kingdom Viridiplantae; phylum Streptophyta; class Magnoliopsida; order Malpighiales; family Salicaceae; genus Populus; species Populus trichocarpa. Next base: position 7,641,883 of record NC_037299.2, on the reverse strand, counting down.
ACGATTAATTAATTAATTATGGGCAGTAGGACAACTAATTGTATGTGTAGAAGGGGTGAAAAGACCTATTTCATAAAAATAATTTCCAACTGCAAAACTTGTCTAAGAAGGTGCTAATCTGCAATCATCCAAACCTCAAACATGAGATTGTATTTTCCATCCCTGTTTCTCATTCTTAGATACGATTGACATGCTTCAGGATCTTCACCAGGTGGTAGAAGATATATGTCATAAGTTTCCTCCTTTGTTTCCTTGTATTCTTCAGAAAGAATGGTCTTAATCTGTTCAACTGTCACTGACCTTGTTGACTGCAGCGAAAGAGAGTAGATATAGAGTTGAAACAAGAATGTAACCATGGCTCTTAACGTGAGAAACCATTATAAATTTGGCAGGAAGAAGTACACGGAGATTTACCTTTAAAATGTAAGTTGGGTTCTGAAACCCCGAGAAAGGATTAAACTTGTTGATGATTTTAATGTGTGCAGTTTGGAGATCTGGCTCAATAAAAGCCTTATACATGGGATAAACCTGTTGAGCCAACAATAAATAAGTGCAGAAGAATTACCATAAAATCTAAAGAATTTGGATATCAAAGGAAACACATCAAGGAAATGCCTGATAAAAAGTACACAGTTAGGCTACAAGATAATATATTAGCTTGGATCAGCAAATCACCGTTTCTGAGATTTGATGAATTATTTCTTCAGGCTCTTGGCCAGCGCGTTGAATATCTCGCAAAACCCTTTTGACAAGGTCAAAATGAACACCACCAGTGACAGACACACGAAGATCTAACAAAGGTCGCAGTCTTTCGCTTAAGGCATAGATGCCTTCAATAATCACAATGCGGGAGCTAGGGACTTCCACAGTCCTGTTAGAAGCATAGCTGAGAAATTATTACTAGGAACAAATAGATTTCTGAAAAAGTGGCGAAGATTAGAAAAAACAGAGATGATGATCTCATGAACATAGCAGGAAAGCATGAACTAGAAGTCCCATGAGCAGTTCTGGCATTCTTGATGGCGTATCATAAAAAAATGTGGGCCTCCATGAATGCATCATAATTCATTTCATCCCCGGGCTCCTCTCCTTGTGTTGGTAAAACAAGTAGAGATAGCATGACATGCAGGAAAAAAAATTCATATATTCAAAATTAGGCCAGAGAGAACCAGAACCTGTAACCTATGCGAGAGCTAGTCTTGAAGTCGTATATGGGAACCTGAACAGGTTTCCCTGCTTTTAAACCATGTATATTATCGAGAAGTGTATTATAATCCGTCAACCGTGGGTCTGTTTCAAAAAATTACAATCATTAGAATTCTGTGAATCCCCATTCTCTAATCACTATGTTGATGGATCAGTGATTAAAAACAGCCCTAAACTGATGAACAAAATATGCACAAATAATTTTCTCATTATAATTTGCAAGGACCATAAGAATTTGAACTGCATGAACAACTCAAAACTAACCTTATTATTGGCAGGATATTCACCTCATAGACTACCCACTAAATCCTTCTATTGTGTGTTTGGTGCACCGGCAGTTTATTGTCATAGATACAAGATGCTTAAATTACATTTTCCACCAGCTAAATGAGATTAAAACTATATTTCCACACCTTAAACTCAAACTAGAATGATGCTTCCTCTAAGTGTAGGAGACCTAGACCAAGAAATCTTCGTCAAAGATATCTTGCATGATATCTGCCTCGAGATGTTTAAGTAAAAGGATGTCAGGCAACAGAGAATAAATGAAGGACACTTGTTTGAAAGCACTGTAGGACAATGCACTTAGTTTGCTGCGAACTTCTAAGAAAATTCACTATTGTCAGAAGTCCTAAATGCCAAAACCACATGTCACATAGGGGTGATACTGTGAGCCATAATCATGACTGCAATAGTTGGGAAACAGCTTCAGCACTTTTCACTGAAAATTAAGTTCTATTTTTTATTTCTGGTTACAAACACTCAAAACTGAGTTAACACACAAACTACATCACCAGAAATCAATTTCAAGAGCATTTTCATATTCACCATAAATAGATTACCATAGTTAAATTTCTAATCAGTTTTTCTAGAGCTTATAATTTAATTTCCATAATTGTCCACGATCTCATATGGCCAAAGCCATTCCATATTTGCTACAATATGCAGCCACCACCATTTGGAATTTATATATAAGATCATTTACGCTGTTACCTGAATTACCTCAATTTACTTCTTCATTGAGCTCTCAAATGTTCACTTGAAACACCTGGTACTTCAAGCTTAAGGTCCTAAACTTTGCCAATCTTATATTAGATTCAACAACTATCCTCTAGAGCTCCTCGTGTCCTAATAACCACTCATGTACTTTTCTCTTTCTTATTTTAATCACGACCAATACCAATCACTATCCCCTATCGCTTGGTGGTAGAACCAAATCTACAATAGCGAAAGCTTTGACTCTTCTACAAGCCCTTTTTACAACATTTCTTCTTTTTTGCTAACCATAATCCTGCTTCTTTGGCTATCGGACCAGCTATGTATAAGCCAAGTAATGACTCTCCAAGAACTCATCTACCAGGGCATCAATCAATTTTAGCAACTGACATATGCTAGCTCTATTGGTCACACATACGAACTGTGACATTACTCATTTTAACAATGAGAAATTCTACAAAGAGTTTATCCTCTTTCAGTTCTTTTACCATGTTTGAAATTACATGAGCATTTGCAACCATCTTTGCGTAGAAGCAGAGGTCACCTAACAACATTTTCAAACACAGCCATGCATGTCGGTAATCAAAACGGAAGTCACTCATTCTATCCCCCTTAAAAATTCAATTAGTGAAAATAGACGGAGCCACCAGAAGAAGTTATTGAAATGAGGCTAAAGGACAGAAATGATTTTTACCATCAAAGTTTCCATCAATGATTCGACTTGAATCATTGTAGTTATCCATGGTTATGACAGCAATACTGGGCATAAAGTTGAGCACCTTCTCAGTGAATACAGTCTTTCCGGCGCCAGAAGGACCTGCTACTCCAACTAATATCAATCCATCATTCTTTTGGGCCAGCAACTGGCATGCACGGATTACTATAAAGAAACCTTTCTCAAACGACAATGTTTCTCCAATTGGAACAATCTCATAGCGATCAGAGTCCTTTTTAACCGCTTGGACCTGATCTCTCAAGAGACCGGAACGCCGCCTAGGTGAATCAACACCCGGAGAAGCAGTATCTTGAGCCATTTACTCTGTTGTACAAACAACGTTGCAGTATTTTAGATTTAACCGAATTATCTTTTAAAACATAAATAAATAAAAATACCATCCATCCTAATTTCTACAGAGAAATATCATTATCAACAACAAGAAGTTTCTGAAGCAGCCCCGAATTCCCTTATTTAGCAAAATCGTTCTTCTTTGCAAGAAATCATTTTCAGGGTCATGATCATGCTGAATAAAAAGTTTTTTTGACAGGGTAACAATCCGCTTAAATTTGCAATCAAACTTCAACTACAACTCTAAGGAATAAACATTGTAAGCAGTGAACATAAAATCAGTAAAAATAATACTGAATACAATATATATGTATATACCTTTATATTGCTTTCGTCTCTCTCTTTCTTTATTCCTTGATTATTGGATATTCAGAGCTATAAACAGGGACTTGAAAGCTGTTGGGCTTCTTTTTTCTGGACTATTAGGTTAAAGAGTGGAGTGATTACCAGAGAAGGTGGGAGGAAGTGTCATGTGGTGGACTTGTTCTATACTGGCTGGCAACAAGGACGAGATTAACAGAGATCGTTAGTTCATTCATTAGGAGGATGGATTCCAGCAAGTGATGGGACGTGGACCATAAAACGTCCTGCTGCTGATATCATAACCACAAAGATATCTTCTCTTCTCTTCTCTCCCTTTCTTTCTCTACAAGTGGAGCGTACCGTTTTCAGTTCCCAACTTTTTGTTTAACGTAAAAAAAATAAAAAAAACAAAACAAAAGAAAACAAAAAGAGACGTCCCTCTCCTGGTCTCTCTCTATGTATCTCTCAAGTTACCTCCTTTTCCATGGATGTTGTCCTTTACAGCGTGTTACTAGATGGTCTATGCCATGCAACAATTAGACTAAAGTTTTTTTCTTTGTAAGAAAATTAATGATGTTAAATGAACCGAATTATTTTATAATAAAGCCACCGTGACAACCTGAAAAAATAAAACTTTTGTTAAAATAAATTATAAAAATTAATTTTTAAACAATCCAACATAAACAATAAAATTAAAAAAATAACAAAAAAAACAATATAAATCAACCCAATTTAATAGCCTGCAACTCGAGTTGTGAGGTCAAGACAACCTCTAATAAGCAAATTGAGAAAAATTAGGACGCTTAATTCCCAACAATTCAGATATAAAAGGATAAAATTAAAAAAAAATCAATTAGCCAGTTGAATAAAAAAAATATCAACAAACTCGAGCAAGTTCGTCAAACTCCATGAGTTGAATCATGCAAAAAGTATCACCTAATAGAAGACAAAACAGGAAAAATTATGAAGCTTAATTCTCAAACAAACCAAATGTTAAAGGGGGGAAACGGGAAAAAAATTCAATCTTAAAAAACAACCCGAAAAGAAGACTCGAATTAACCCGAGTTAAATTGTCAAACTCGCAATCTAGGTCATGATGCCAGAATGACCCCACATAAAGGAATACAAAGAAAATCACAAAGCCTAATTGTCAACAAACTCAATGCCAAATGATGAAATTAAAAAAGAAAATCACTGTAAAACTAAAGGAACCTTAACTAGTTTTCAGAAATTCTATGGCAAGAGAATGGTTATACTAGAGAGTAGATACTATCACCCTTAAAATATTTTACCTTAAGCAGACTGCACTGTTAATTTTGTCTTAAATTGCTAAGGTTTGTTGTGCTTTGTTTATAATATTCTTGACTCTAGTATCAGTAATATTGATATTAATATTCTTGACTCTGATATCAATAAATAGCAGGATTGATATTTCTTACTTTAGTGTCAGTAAATACAAGGGTTGACATTTATGACTGTAGCGTCAATAAATATCAGGATCGATATTTCTGACTTTAGCGTTAGTAAATAACGAGGTAAATATTCATTGTGAATCTGCTTACTTTAACAATCTCAGGTTTAAGTTCTAAAATAATTATTAGACCCGCGAGAATAGCAAAAATAAGCTTGGACCCTTTTATTCAAAAACCTTGTTATTGTTTAAAGAATAAAAAGTAATGGATTTTGATTGTTTTTATTAGGTAGGCCCAATGGCTATTTATTTTAGGCTAAGTTTTTAATATGCTTAATAAACTTTATCAAACTAAAAAAAATACATGAAAAAACAATACATTTTTTAATGCTAAAAACACAAAATAACTTCTTTGTTTTGTTTTTTATTTATTTATTTATGCTAACCATAGTATTTTTTTATGCTAAATTATTCAAAGAGATATTATTTTATTTTAATTTTATAGTATTTTTATTTTTTTTTATGTTATTTGTTTTAACACCTGCAAAAAATTAAAAATCCTGCAACACACATATGCAAAAATTTTAAAATTATTTTCTTTTTAATTATTATTTTTATGTTATTTGTTTTAACGCATGTAAAAAATAAAAATCATGCAGCACACATCTATTTTACTAAAAGGCTGTTTTTTTTTACGGTTAAAATTGTGTTTCGTGATTTAAAAAAAAAACATTTTACTTGAAATTATTATTTTTTGTTTTTATATCGTTTTAATATGCAGATATCAAAAATAATTTTAAAAAAATATTACTTTCATGTATTTTTAAACAAAAGTTACCACATTTCCATACACTTTCTAATTCACAAACACACACATAACAATTACACATATTTACAATTTATTTCATATACACAAAATTATCCAAAACTTGCATATCACATTCTAAACAAGGTCTAAATAGTCAGAGAACCTGCTAGGATGCTCTGGATGTTCGAAAACAGTAGCAAAACCCACGTGCTACCATCATTACTGGCATGTGGATCCATGCGCTGCTGCCAGCCAAAAGGGAGAATCATTGGATCAGGCAGCTCTTCTCCTCCTCTTCCTTATCCTACTGGTGGTGAGCTTCACTATTACCTGTAAAACCAGAAAATCACTAAGCAAATGATTTTATCTCTTCTCTAGATCTGATTTTTTTTTGTTTCACTCTCTCTACTAGATCTTTTTCTTCTCATTTTTATTCTTCTTCAGGTGGCTAAATGCTATTGTCTTTGATGGTAGTCATCTGTTGCTTCATGGATAGGAGAGGAAAGATTATGGATGGCAGTTTGAGAAGAAAGATGGGTCTTGCTATTGATGATGGAGTCTTCGGTAGCTAGGTTGAGGTTGTCAATACTAATGGTGTATGCTAATGGTGTCTCACGATGGTTGATAATGATGTTGTTATGGGTGAAGGGAGGTTGGTGTGGATGAGCTAGTCGTGAGGCAGATGTTGTTGATGACACAATGACTTAGAAGTCTAGTGGAAGAAAGGGAAATGAAGGACCTGCTTGGCTGATGTTGTTGATGGTTCAAGTGAAAGAGAGATGAAGATGGGTCTATGTGGGTTTCTCTTCTGGTTTTTCAATGGTAATAGTTTTTCTTTTTCTTTTTTGCTAATGGGTATGTTGGAGACTTTGAGATGCAATGTTGGGTTTGAAAAAGAAAAAAAAAAGAGTAGAAGAAAAAGCTCTCCTTAGTGGTGGCAACTATTAAGTCTCTATTTTTTTAGAAAAGGAGGACTGTTTTTTTTTTTTTTTTGTATCTAGATCTTCTATGTACATAGATTTTTCTTTTTTGTACCTGATCTAGAATCCTCCCTCGTTTCTATGCTTTGAGATTTTGTATTTATAATACAGGAGTTTAGAGCATATAAAACTTAAAGTTCAAAATAAATTCATTATCCTTCTGAAATTTAAGTTTGATTATGATTTTAAAATCAAATTTGAAAATAAATAACTAAAATTATCATGATGATCATTTTTAAACAGAAGATTACGAGAAAAGAATAAAAATACATTATAGTCTTTAATTTTTCTATAACTTGACAAATCACTCAATCAAAATTAGTTCTCAATCTTTTAGTTTCAAATTTACCACCCCCTAAAAAATAAAACAAAAGCAAATAGTGTTAAAATTGAATTATAACAAGATGAATTGATTATTCAGAAATAAAACTTGTGCGTGCGAATTTGCTTTTACCCTTGGTTCCTCGTGAATTTATTTTGACTTATCGAATAATTAACCAAGTTTCATAGATCTTTTATACTACTCGTTCATATATCTTCAAGGGCATTAGGTGGAGGTACATTTTTTTATAGTCTTGATGCTTTCGTAGAGGTTATCGTTGTGTCATACTTAATCACAAACCTAAATTTAACTTTCTTGAAAATGATCAATTTGACTGTGAGATTCTAAATCTTTATATCTACAAAGTTCACATCAAATAAGAATTATAATTATTTAGAGTTCAAAGAAGGTGATCTGGTTTGGGTGCATCTAGGAAATGCAAGGTTTTCATGGGGAAGGTTTGCTAAGCTGAAGTTAATGGTCCATTTAAGATTTGATGTCCAGGTTTTTTTTTTAAATAATAGCAAAATTGTAATATTTAATATAAGAGCTTTTTAGTTATTAGTTGAAATATAATGACAATCCTGTAAATAATTCAATATATATTTTTTATATTTCTTGGCACTTCAAAATGAGAGTATAAAATGTCTTATAAACTCTAGATATAAAGTGTATTTTTTGAAAGAACAGAGACAAAGTGAAAAAATAAGTAAGCTAGAGAAGATTTTTGTAATTATCCCTATTTTTTAATTGAAAAAAAGATATTGTTTATGCTTTATAAAATAAATTAAAGAATATATGGACAAATAAATTAAATAAAAGTTTTTAACACTAATTAAATATGAAAGCAGGCAACTAATCATTATAGTAAAAATAAAAAATATATGTCTACGCAAATGTCTTACACCAACTATTTTTTTTTATTTTAAATGTTTTTATTTATTTTATCTTAGCGACTAATGTTGTTGCTAATAACAAATATTTTTTGTTTTTATAAAGACTTAATATAAATACAACCAATTTATATAGAATATAAGAGAAATAAATTTAGACAAATCAAACCAATCTTTTGAAGAATCATGTAACTAAAAAAATATAAAACACCAATCACTATTTAAAAAGCAAAACTAATTCAATTTGTTTAAAAAAACAAGAGGGAGGGCATAAATCAATATTTAAATAGAAAAAATTAATTAAAAAAAATTGACTAGCTTGTTTTCTTATCATCTCGAGTGATTGAAAAATTGAGATATGAGTTTTTAGATCTTAAAAACTTATTTTAACTTATTTTTATCTGAAAACACTATTAAAACACAATATAAACCTTTAAAAACCACTTACCAAGCCCAAAACACCGCAAAATTATTTTTTTTTTAAAAAAACAACCAAATCATAAAAAACTAAATGAACCTTGAACTATTTTCATATGTTTATTTAGAGAGAAATACCAACTTCATTGAACTTCTATAGAGAAGAGAAACCTATTAATGCAAAGATTGTGTTTTTTCATGGTGAAATTGTAACTAACTAATAACTTTTTTTATTTGTTATTTTTCCCCGAGTTTCTCTCTCATCTCTCAAATAAATTTTTAAACCAAAAGAAAAATGTTAAAAAAAGAGAGGATAGAAATGGAGTAAAAAAAATTAGGTGAACTCAAAACCACTTTTTTCACGTATTTGAGATTAACAATGCAGTTTTCTCGTGTTTAACACTTTGATACTCTCACTTTTGGTTTTTTCTTTCTTTCCAAATTAGATTAATTAAAAAAGAAGAAGAAGCTGAAGCACCACAATTATTAATTGTAAGTAGTGGGAGCAGCCCATTGGGCATCTTTCTAAATTATTAATGTTTCTGTGGTAGTTTTTGTTTTCACTTGCCAGCCAATAACAAAACATCAACACAGTGCAGTCTCTCTCTGTCCTTTGCCTTTCCTTAAACTGAAGCGAGAAGAATTCACTCAAGTTCTCTTTGGATTTTGTACTCTTTTTTTTTTTTTTCAAATCCAAGAATTCTTTGTTTTACAATCTGTTTCAACTTAACTGAAATCGGAATTCTCTCTCTATGCAACAGAGGGAGATGGTAGTGACAGGAGAGGCACCGGCTGTTCATGGATACAGCATGCCTGCAGAGTGGGAGCCCCACTCACAGACTTGGATGGGCTGGCCTGTAAGTATACATACATATAGAACCTTTACTTGTTAATTGCCACTTTATATTGTGTTGTTCACTGTGATGTGATCAATCATTTTTTTTAACAGTGACTGAAAGTAGGTTCTTTTCTAATTACTAGGCTTTCTTCAGTATAGGAAAACCAACTGTCCCGCAGGACGACTTCATGATTCTAAGTAAAGTGACTGTTTGTTTTCTTTTGTTTCGTGTTTTTGGGACATGCTCACATCCAGAGTGTGTTGTTGAGCTTCTTCTTGAGACCCCTTTTACAAAAAAACAAAAAGAAAGAAAGAAAGAAAGAAAGAAAGAAAGGTCTTCTTTTCTTTTAGCAGAGGAATAGGTTTATTTATATCATTTGATAAACTGTGTTAATTTTCGTACTTATTCCTGTAGAAATTCGAGAATCTGTTGATCCATACCATTACTTGTTGGGATTTTCCCTACCTTTTGTGGTTGTAATGCAGATGGGGTTCTCACTTTTCATGCAGTAATTGTGGATATTTTTTCTTTTCTCTTCTCTTCTTTCTTTCTTTCTTTCTTTCTTTCTTTTTTTTTTTGAAAAAAAGAGAAAAGCTCCTAAAGCCTGTTATAGAATCAAGTATTGATGTTTTGCTTTGCAGGAGCGCCCGGATAACTGGCGAGACAATGCATTACATGCACAACTTGTTTTCACCAAAGTGGCAATTGCAATTTCAAAGTTTGAGCCTGTAACTGTCTGTGCAAGCTCTGCTCAGGTTGTTCGACATTTTAACAAATTGAAGTCTTACGTTTTTGTTATGGGATTTGAATTTGTTCTCAACTGAGTTAATTTTTTTTTCAATTGACTGTACTTTTAGTGGGAAAATGCACGAAGTCAGCTACCAGAACATGTGAGAGTTCTTGAGATGAGCATGAATGATTCTTGGTTTCGTGATATTGGTCCGACTGTGAGTTTTTCTGCTTCTCTCTTTTAGCATTTCTATGATGTTTTGCTCAATTAATGTTTATTTTGATATTTCAGTTCCTTTTTTTTTCCTTATCCTGAATAATTTCGGTTTCTTTATCAAGTTTGTTGTAAGGAAAAATGGATCAAATCATGGTAACCTCGAGCAACGCATTGCAGGGATTGATTGGAATTTTAATGGTTGGGGAGGTAAGATTTTAAAACATTCAAGTTTGATGTTAAATATTAACATATCATGGGTATTCCGTCTCATAGATGATGCAACATGATCCTTAAACGTTGGTGCTTTACAGTGCAACAACCTGATGCCTTGTTTTGCTATATATGAATGCGTTATACTGCTATTCAGGTTACTGTCGATGATTGCAATTCTAAAATCTTGACTTCAAAATTCTTACAGGTTTTCCTTCCTTAGCGATTACTGATATTTCTGGAGCCCTTTGTTGAGAAAATGATGACTAATTTCATGATAGTTTTAGGAATTGAATTAGGAATCAAATGTGAAATTGTAGAACATGTTCATCATTGCTTTCAAATCCTTGAGATAAGATATGTGAATATGTGCCAGAGCATCATTTAATTGCATATATCAAGAAACCACCCTGGTGTTATTATGTTTGTTTGTTGGTAAAGTTTTACTCTTTATTGAGTACCGTCTCTGAAAGGATTTGGCCTTGAAACTTATAGGGGTTGATGATGGTTGTTACCAGGATTGGAGTCTTGACCTTCTCGTGGCAAGGAAGGTGGTGTAGTAAAACAGATTGCATAAACTTTCTGTGCATCTTATTTTCTTTAATTACCTTGCATGTATTAGTTTTCTGGGTTTTGATCTGAATTAATGTTGTTTTTTCAGATCATAGGAACGGAAAAACTTCCAAGGTTTCCCCACTTTATGATTCTTGAAGGTGGAAGCATCCATGTAGATGGAGATGGTACTGATCCGTGGACTCTATAAATATGCATGAGATTTAATTGTGTGAGAAATATATTGATGTGTGTCTATGAGGGAGGCAGGGTACTGCAACCAGGATAGAAATGGAAAGGTGCCCTTTACTTTCTAACCTGATCTCTCTCCATTTCATCATTTGGGAGATTCAGCACTAGAAGAAGATATCCTATTCTTCTGTAAGACTGTTTCTGGTGCGTTCTTGTGTAGACCTAGAATCCGCTCGTGTTGGAAGTATCGGGTCATGGATATGCAATATAATAATGCTACAGCTTCATTTGATTTTCTCTATTCAATTCTGTTGACAGCTCTGATTGTGGAGTGGATATCATTTGGTTGTATCATATATTGTCTAGTTAACTTGCGTTATTAAGAAGTTCAACACTGCATTGCCAGGGGTGGATCTAGCTAATAGTAATTTTCACAGTAAAGCAGTTTGCCTTAAAAATTATGGAAAAGACCTCTTCTCCAGTAGCTTTGGGATCTCTTTAACCAAAATTATCAGTAGAGTTTTATTTTCTTTTGGTCTTGCTAATGTATGTCTTTTTTTTGTGGTTTCAGGGACATGCCTTACCACTGAGGAGTGCCTCTTGAACAAAAACAGGAACCCAAATTTGACCAAAGAACAGATAGAAGATCAACTCAAGGCATATCTTGGAGTTCAGAAGGTTATTTGGTTGCCTTATGGATTATATGGTATGTAATTATATGAACGCCACTTCAGATATTCTCTCTTTACTCTGAATACTTCTGAATTTTTAGTTTTATTCTATAATTCATATTCTTGTTTTTTTTCATAAAAATAAAGAAGATTTTCATGATAATTCATATCCTGCAATCTATTGGCATTCCCTTTTGAATATATAACCTTGCAAAACCATATTTTGCTGTGCCCCTACATTTGAGTGCATGTGATGTGCATTTCTGCTTTCATTTTGTCAAAAAATTGTAAAGGGCTGACCTTAACAATTACTTAGAACCTCGCCTATTGCAATAAGGATAATCAGAACAAGTAATTTAAACAACTAATAAACTGCTGAAAAACTGATATACAGAATTCAAGAACAAGTAAACGTGCTATAATTCAGATTGAAAAACAAATACCTTGAACTGAGTCGATCAGAGAGATCAAGCTGCAGTAGCAATAGAAGAGGAAGAATCCTTGGCTTCACATGAACCTGAGTTCTCCAAAACCCCTTTATAATAGATAAAAAAAATCCACACATTTTTACTTTATATCATCTAAACTCCATGAGATGCTCACAATGAAACCAATAAAACATAACAAACATAATGATGCCCTTGTAACCAAACAGTCTGTAGCTTGTGTCTCTACTGCATGCCTGCACTTTCTTTTCCTCTGATATTCTTATAATGAAGGCTGATTTTAGCCTGCATCAACTACCAGATGAGACTCTGATAGATTAGATTTTAATATACAGTCTATGATCTCTGTTGTGGTGTTGTTATTTTGCATTATAATCACTTATACACCTTTTTGTTCTTTTCATGTCATATTGTTTCTTTTCTTCAGTTTCTTCTGATTATTTTGCAACATCGATGTTACTATAATTACAATTATAAATTTGTACCTGAAGGTAGCGAAAATTGCAAAAGGTGACACTAAACACCATGGGATGTAACAGGTGATGATGATACTAATGGTCATATTGACAATATGTGCTGCTTTGTGAGGCCTGGTGTTGTTTTGTTGTCTTGGACTGAAGATGAAAAGGATCCCCAGTTCAAACGATCAATGGAAGCTTTATCAATCCTCTCCAATACTAGTGATGCTAATGGTAGGAGATTAGAAATAATTAAACTTCATGTGCCAGGACCACTTTATATGACAGATGAAGAAGCTGCTGGAGTTGTTCAAGTAAGAATACCGCCCTAAAATTTGATTTTCATGCCAGTGTTCTTACTTTACATTTTTTTTAGAGAATATTCAAGTAAAACACTGAAATACTTTCTTTCCTATGTGTTTTATCTAACACGCAAATGCTTTTCAAATAGGTCCTGAACCACATCAAACAGTTCATTTCTAAATTGAGGAATTAGATTCAAAGGAAATTACGTACTTGTTCCTTTGCTTCTGAATGTTCCACATGTGAGGCTTTTATGAGTATATTCATCTGTCTCAGCTGTTACTTTTCCAGCAACCCAAATGTCTGCTGAAAACATAACAATGAAAGAATCCATCCACACAGACATTGCTCTGAATTATTCATTAATTTGTGATGTTTGTAGGGTAAATTGTTAACAAATTTGTAATAGGTTAGACACAATTTTATTTACAAGAAACTGCCGGAATTAACTCAAAAGAAAAAAAAAACAATTCCAAAAAAGGTGAAAGAGGAAAAGCATTAAAACAATTACCTGCTGGACTTTTACGCTCCTTCATTGTCCAAAAGGTTAAAATAGTGAAAAATGGTTGATTGCACCTTTATTTCTGGTACTGGTTTAGTTTACTTTTCGTGCATGTCATCTTAGTTTCTCTTTTTTTTATTTAAGTCCTTATTTTGTGGACAACTCTTTGTTTGTTGTTGATATGTTTAAATTTCAAACTGAATGATGGAACGGAGTTGAATATATGATATTTTAATCTTCTTTGATGCTGTTTACCTAGTTGGAGCAATAATTATCCACAAATCTAGGTCCCCCAACTGTGTAATCATACTAAAATTTTTGGAGACCTAAAGTTGTTACAATCACCCTTCAGCCTTTATGATATCCAGCCCTCATGCAGCAACATATAAATAAAAATTGCATGGTCTTATTGGATCACGGTCTTAAATGGTTTTTGGCCACAGGATGGCAATGCTAAACCAAGACTTCCAGGTACCAGACTTGCTGCATCTTATGTAAACTTCTATATTGCCAATGGTGGGATCATCACTCCACAGTTTGGGGACCAGAAGTGGGATGATGAAGCTGTTCGTGTCCTCTCTCAAGCTTTTCCAAATCATGAAGTAAGGAATACTTCTGTTCAATTTATCAATATTTATAAGCTTCATATGCAAGATATGTGATCTAAGTGCATGCGGATTGACTTCCAAAGACATGATGACTTGATATGTGAGTCTCACCTAGGTCGTATTAAAATCTTAATGTAGAATTCAGGTAGTTGATTGCAAGAAAACAAAGTTTCAATGCTCACAATAGCAAGAACTGGATTTTATTTTCTTCTGCCCCCCCCCCCCCCCTCGGTAGGGGATCTTTATTTTTGGGTAAAATAATCTACTACCTTGTATGATGGTCCTGGAACATGAGTCTGATTATAACCTGCAATGTAAAAAACTATTTAATGATGCTTATAAGCTGCAGTCCTAAGACCAAGCATGTATAAAGAAAAATCTTAAACTAGCAAGCTATACTTGATACAGCTAACGTTGTACAGAAACTCACAGGAGACAGTTTTGTGTTCATTGGTTACTTATAATATGTTTTGTTTCCTATGTTTAACATAGCGAATCTGAATGATCTTAACTCAGGTGGTGAGAATCGAAGGTGCGAGGGAAATTGTGTTGGCTGGGGGGAATATACATTGCATTACTCAGCAACAGCCAGCTGCTCTCTCTACCTCGAACTGTTAAACATGGTTGATTATGCATAAATGCCGGCATGAGTTGCGCTGGTAATAGTCTTAGACTAACAATTAAATTATGTACCATAAAGGTAAACTTATATCTTCCATTTGATCCGTGTGGCATTTATCTGGCAGAGATGTTAATGCAATGCATGCCCTAGAACAGCATGCCTTGACCTTGATTCACAAAATAGAAATCGACTTCTTGAATCATCATATTATTACCTAATTAAGATGTTGAATTTGCATTTCTACGCCATTCTTCTTGTTGGTTGATAAATCTTGTCATTCATGTGAGATGTGCAAATTAGCAGGTGTAAGTTCTCTGAACTCGGTTTTTGAACAAGCCATGTGAACAGATGAATCCATTCCTGGTCCAGGCCATAGTGTTAGCACACGCATGATTCACTCTGTTTTTTCCCCCACAAAATCTGCACTTGTGCAACATTTGCCGACAATTTTGGGGTTAAGATACTGCCAACATTAGTGACCTTGCAATGTATATGAAAATGGACGATCAAGAACCATCTATGCATTGCCAGCAAATTGGTTTTTGTTTTTTTATTTTTAAATGCCTTGGTTAAATAATACTAGTTATTACGCCGTGAGGACCAAAGTTTTTTAGCTGCGCAATGTTTTAGTTGCATAAACACGTAATCATGGGAATGGAAAAAGATCTCGGTGAAGATAACTGTAACACCCCCATAAATTTTGGGGTATTTTTTTTTGAACTGGCTTAATTCATAATTTCCTTCCTCTTGAATCATTCAAACAATTCCATCTCGATTTATAAAACTTGTAGTATTTATCGCATACGTAGTTAACATGTAAGGAATCATAATATACATTTCAATTAAGATTTTGATAGGGTTTTTCTTGCACGGGATTGTACCCAAAATTTTAATCCACTTTATTATCTGTAAAAACAACTAAAGTTGACATTGCAATTTATTTATACCATCAATACCCCTAGTGGATTTCATAGTTATCAGATCCGACCCGAAGATGACCCAGCCAAGAACCCAGGTCAACCCGAATTAATCTGAAAAAATAAAATAAAAATTGAAATTTTAATATTTTATATAAAAAAATTAAGAAACAATTCATGTGAATATATGTTATAAATAATGAAGTTTACAAGATTATTTCAAAAAGTTTTGTATCCCACTTTAAAAAGATACTATATTAGTATATCTTTTAAGTTGAAATATTTAAACCAATAAGGTTTTTTTATTTCACATTAAAAAAATATAACATTTTTCTTATGAATATAGAGTATATATACTATAGGGTTTCAAATCTCACAATGAAAAAATAATTTTTTTTTCTCGTGAACATAGAGTATATATATACTAAAGGGCTTCAAATCCCACATTGAAAAAATAAAATTGTTTTTTAGTATTTATATAGTGAACTTTGAAAAGGGTTAATAACCAACTAAAAAATTAAAAAAAAAAAGGTCTCTAGCTAGGTGAAAAAATACATTTGAAAGAGAAAAAAATAGGTCTCAACTAGGTTCTGTCGGGTCGCCCGGGTCACGAGTCAATTCGGCGGGTTTTGACGGGTTTTTGCTTGCCCCGGTCTTGTAGCTTACCCGGACCAAACCAGCCATCGGGTCAACCTGTCGGGCCGGTCCGATTTTAATAATTATGGTGGATTTACCATATAAATGATTATATATATATATTGAACAATGAAAACTTTAATAATTAGAAATACATCCTACTATTTAATCTTAAATTTCAAAATACTAACACTTTATAAATACTCAACGTTAAACTACATAACATGAAAATTGAAATTAAAAAAAAATCTATCTATCTAAAAGAAAGACTAAACAATCAAACCCGTGTAATCTCTGAGACGGTGTAGCTACGATGGACCTGAAATATATAGTAATGGAGACAATGAATATAAAAATCTAGACATACTTTACACATATATGCTATGTCAAACTTTAGTCATAAACACAACCATAACACTCCCATTTTGCTAAAATTAGTCCTTAACCTTGTTTCATCTATTAAGGATAACTCTATATTTTCTACAAGATCCTAGCTGACACAGCCCATTTAACTTAACTTTCTTAACCTCCGTCAAGATGGCCAATTTTAATTTAACACATTTAATGTCCATTTATAGAGCCAACTTTAATATATAAGTAATTAGTCTCCATCCAAACAGCCGACTAGGATATAAAATAGACAAGTCTTTGTCCAAACAATCGATTTTAGCATATAATTTGTAAGTCTTTATCCAAATGACCGACTTTAACGTATAATCAATAAGTCTTCATCCAAACAATTAACTGTAACTAATAATTAATTAGTCTCTATTTAAATAGCCGAGTAAGATATAAAATAGACAAATCTCTATCTAATTAGCCGACTTTAGTAAGTCTCTATCCAAATAAGCAACTTTAACAAATAATTAATTAGTCTTTGTCATTGTAGTCAACTTATTTTTAACATTATCAAATTTCACTATTGCACCTATTTAGAGGATTAAACTAATTAGTCTCTGTCGTTGTACCTGACTTACCAATTACATTATTGATTTTTTCTATTGAGCTAAAACAAGTATTAAACTAGTTAGTTTCTATCGGTGCAGTCAACACTTATTTCTAACATCATCAAGTTTCATTGTTGTGCCCATTTTGAGAATTAAACTAACTAGTCTTTGTCGTTGCAACCGACTTACTATTTACATTATCAATTTTCACCATTGAGGCTAATACAAGTATTAACTAGATAATCTCTATCATTGTAGTCATACGTTATCGAATCTTGTTATTGTGGTCATTTTATATGTTTACATTGTTATTGTCATGTGGGTGTATTCTTATTTAATGTCATTATTCTGCTTGAAAACATCATTTTTCCACCCTAAAGGTATAATATCTAATGATATTTATTTTCCACCCGACATTGATCTTGTAATATTATCTTTCATAATACCATAATTTTGATGATGAACATTTGTTTCCAATAATACATATAAATATACAATTTGTATTTCAACATTTACATAAACAACTTAATTAATCAAAGAGGTAAAGGCGACCCTTACCTGAAGTTTCTGCAGCATATGCTCTTGAGAAGTCGAGTTCCACCCTAGACGTTTCTTTTACAACTCCCAAACAATTAACTTTTGTTTAGCCAAATACACAATCAATTATTCGTTTAACAACCAATTCAGCCTAAACACATAAATATATAAGTCACTGCATACATTTGCATAATCTTAGTCTATTTTGGGCATTAGAAACATGGACACAATGAATCCATTTTTTTCACTTTTGAATTTTACCATAACATTATTTTGCATTCAACACATAATTCAACATTTCAATATTATAATTTCACATTCAAACACCCAATTCAAAAATTCCTTATTACAAATTTTACATTTAAACAAACAATTTAGCATCTTCATATTACTAATTTGGGTTCAAATATAACACAATATATTTATGAATGTTCCTACTTTCAATTATACTTTCAAGCCTAGGAGTTTCCATACTTCCATGATCCCCTAAGTTTCCACACACATAACAAACATTAATTGTGTGAGAAACTACAGTCGTTGTCAATTCTAGAATGAAAATGGGAAGATATCAATATGAATTTTATGTCAAGATTGGCTAAAGGTAAGAAGGGTAATGATGCTACATGGGTAATTATGGATAGACTCACAAAATCTGCCTTGTTTTTACTAATAAAAATAACAGATTTAGTGGATAAACTAGCCAGGTTATATGTAAATGAAGTGATTAGATTGCATAAGGGTGCTAGTGTCAATTGTATCAGATTGGGATCCAAGGTTCACATCGAGATTATGGTCGAGTCTATAACGAGCTTTAGGAACTAAATTAAACTTAAGTACTATATTTCATCCTTAAACAGATGGTTAGTTTGAAAGGACCATTCAGACACTTGAAGATCTTCTGAGGACATATATACTAGAATTTAGAGGAAATTGAGAGGATCTTTACCACTAGTAGAATTCACATACAATAATAGATTTTTAACTACTATTGGTATGGCCCCATATAAAGCACTATATGAGAGAAAATATTATACCATTGTCTGCTGGGATGAAGTGAGTGAAAGGAAGTTGTAGGGATCAGAAATGGTATAAATGATTACTGATAAAGTGAGGATAATTAGAGAGAGGATGAAAGAAGCTCAGGACAGACAGAAAAGTTATGAAGACAACCGAAGAAGGCCTTTGGAATTTCAAGTGGGGGGATAAAGTATTTTTGAAAATGACACATTGGAAGGACACTATTCGCTTCAGAATAAAAGGAAAGTTAGCTCTAGGATATATGAGCCCCTTTGAGATCATGAAAAGAATTGGGCCGGTCGCTTATTAATTGGAATTACCTTCACATTTGGCCAAAATACATAATGTGTTTCACGTGTCATTGCTCCAAAAAACAAAGATAGATCCTTCACGAGTATTGCCTCAAGTTCCAATAAAAGTCAAGGAGGATTTAACTCTAGAAACGAGACCAGTTAAGATTTTAGGCCAGAGCAAAAAAGAGTTGCAAAATAAAAGGGTTCTCTTGCTGAAAGTATTATGGAGAAACTCCTAGGTAGAAGAACAAACATGGGAAAGGGAGTCGGAGATTAAAAAAAATGAAGTATCTGACTTTATTTTCTAATATAGGTATGAAATTTAAATTTCAGGGATGAAATTTCATAAGAATGGAAGGATGTAAACCCCAAGAATTTAATAATAATAATAATAATAATAATAATAATAATAATAATAATAATAATAATAATAAATGATAAGAAGGATTGTTTTGAAAGTTTTTTTAAAAAAAAAGAAGAAGAAGAAAAGGGGGGATTTGGACTAAGTTAGTTCAAATAATGGTATTAAATAATAAAGGAAGTTTAAGAGAAAATCCAAAATGAAAATTTAGAAGAATTGTGGGGTAAAATTATAATTAAAAAAAATCTTCACTCTCCCTTAAATCCCTAAGGGACTGGTAGGATAACCATGATAGAGAGGGGAGGAAAGTTTGAAGTTTTTTTCAATTTTCTCATGCTAAATGCTTAAGAAAGGGTAAAATTAAGTGATAGAGTGGGTTTTGGAGAAGGATTAAACACAAAAATACTAACATTAAGAAAGATTTAAAGAGAGAAAGAAGAAAAGAAAGGAGGGGAGTTAAAAAGAGATTTGAAAAAACTTAAGCTAATGAGCTTTCAAAACTCAATTTACAATTCAATAGGATGTTTAGAGCTTGTTTATGTTGATTTGAATGAAATTTGCTTGATTCCCATTCAGATTCTAGCAAATTGATTTAGGGCTCTTAATATGAATTTAAGGGAAAAGAAAATTTCTTTGAAATTGAGTCTTTAGAAACATTATAGATTATGGAAAGAAGGACATTATGATGAATTGATGAAAAACTTATAGGGCTAAAGAGGCCTTAGGTGGTTGGCCATGTGCAGAGAAGATAAATAGTGATAGGTTTATGATAACTTTTATAAAATTATGCTATAATTATGTCATGATTGATGTGAATAATGATTTATAGATGATTAATGTTATTATTTGTAATGGTGATTGATTTTTAATGAATTAAGAATTTTCTCAAATTGAAAAATTGTTAAATTGCTTAAGTTAACAGTGAAAACACTTATATTTCAAAGTGTTTTCGTGATGGATTTTAATTTTTTATAAATTAGCATTTACAACTGACACATTGTCTTTTTATTTATTATTTACTTATGATGTCCAAGAGAGTGTATATGACGTGAAGTTCTCCCTTCCCAAAATCTTTTATATATATATAGAGGTTTATCCAAAATCTTTTGTTTTTATTTCAATGGTAAGAGATGTTTAAATATATTTTTGGAGAGATCTTTTGCAAGCAATTTATACTATAAATTAACATAAATTTATTTTGAGAAAATATTAATTTAACCCTTAATCGCATGTTTACAAATCTTTTAATTTTATAAATTTTGTTTTAAATGGTCATACTTCGCTCCATTCAATCTTAGTTATAGTTGAAGGAATTTATCCAATTTGCATGTTGTCTTTACATGCTTGAAAAATTATTTTAGTACATAATCATACTAAATTTTGTAAACCTTTCTTTTATTCAAGCTAGTCTAGTAAAGTGAAATTTGTTATTATTTAACATTAAATTTGTGTTTTGAGCCATATCATGATTTAATTTCACACATAGGATATAAACACTTACTAAGCATGGGTAAATTGGATGAAATTTCTTAAGAGTGACATTGTTTAACATTGAAGTAAAATTGACAAAATTTATAAGTTTGAGCCTCCATTAATAATACTATAATATTAAAATAATTTTCTTCTAATCATAAATTTTTTAAATTATATTAATTAAGGTATTTTTGAATTGGTTTTCAAGCATCAACATGAGATTTTTAACCACTAAAAATCTTATTTTCAATCTTCCTTGCTTCAAATATTAATGTTTCTTATCACTATCATGAGAATCTATTTCTATATATAAGAGTTTATGAGTTTCACATTCTATTTTACTCTTATATCACAAGAAAAACAATTAAACATAATTATAATTGAATTAAAATAAAACTATTTTTTAACCATATAGTTATTATAATTATAATAGAATTTTTTTTTTGTTTCTTTGGTAGATTAATATTATAAAATCTAATTTGTTATGGTTATCATCATTAATATTAGTATCAATTTCTGATGAACAACTAAGCATTATTTATTCCCACTCTTGTCTTTAAATATACTCATTGGAAGCAACAAATAACAAAAGTCATTTGTCTGTTTATGAGAGATGCATGAGAGACCAAAACTTAAACTAAGATAAACAAGAAGACATAAAAAAATAAAATTAGCAAAAAAAGAAAAAGAAAAGAAAGTGAAACACTCAATTTAGTTCCAAAACTATTTATATCTCTTATCAATTATATCCTAAATCTATAAATTATATCCATTAGGTTCTCAATATTTCAAGAATTCCCCCCCTTTCTTTCTCTATCAATTAATATTATAAGTCTTATCTATGTATATTTGAATAAAATTTGATGATGAATAAAATTTGATGAAGAAATTAATGAATATTATTAACATTTTAAATCTGTTATGCTTGTTGTATAAAAAAATAAAACGCTAAGGAAAATTATTGTTCACCCAGACACAAAATTATTATGGATTGCAATAGTATCAATTTTTTTTACCACTTTAGTTTTTTTTGTTCTTCAATTTCATTCATTTCAATTCAGGTTGGGTTGGTATTAGACTTAATATTTTTATTTAGTTGACTTTGGGTAAGGTTCTCACAATGTCAGGGGGAAAACAACGCTCGATTGATGTTTAGTTTGGCTAAATTAAATGAAATTGTATTAATATAAAATAATTTAAGCTATGAGGACCAAATTTGAACAATACAAAAATATTAAGCCCTTTTTCTTGGAAGAATCAGGGACTGAAATCCATATAGGCAAGGGAAAGATCAACCCTAAAAACATTTTGGTCACTTAATTTTTATTTTTTTTCTATTTGATCCTTTAAAATGATTTTTTTTTAGGATTGGACTTAATAAAGTTTATTAGTTGCCTAAATATGAGGATTCTATGATATTAAGAAAAACTTCCAATGCTTGGTTGATGCTTATTTTGCAAAATAAAATTCAATTTTATTTATCTAAAAGAACTAAGGCTTGAGGGACCAAGTTTGAGACTGAAAATAATTGGAGGGACTAAAGTTGATAGGTAATGGAAAATGGGTTGGTCGTGCATTGCACGTACTAGTGAGTAAAGAAAGCCTCCACACTCTGACGGTGTGTGTGGCTTCTTTCGATGTTAGAACGCCGCCATCTTTGATGGCATTCAATTCATCTCGGTAAGACATTTCCAGCAGCGCTACGTGTGTGGCGATTGGTTCTACATGGAGGACCATTTTTATTTTTTTCCTTCTCATCCCTAGTTTCTCTCTATTATCCTTGAACTTCACATTGCTATATCAACAAAGTACTCCTCTCATTTTTTTTTAGATTGGGTCTTTTTTTTATTTTTTTGTTGTGGGTCGTTTTTAAAATTGATTTTTACTATCGAATTAATCATTCAACATTGAATTGGTTGAGTATTGGGCTTTATGATTCTTTTATGGGGTAATTTGGATATCATGATCTAGGTCAGAGGTTTGAAAAACTAACCCGAGTTAATATATTTCTTTCTTAGGTCCTTTTTCAACACTGATTTTCTTTTTCAATTCCATCCATCAACATTGAATTTGTTAGAGATTGAGTTTCATGATTTTCTTCAGTTTTCTTTTTACAAGGCTATTATGATCTCGTGACCTGGGTCACGAGTTCAGTGTGTTAGCTTGGATCGACTCATATTTTTTTGGTTTTGTCTTTTAACATTAAGTTTGTTTTTTTAGAATCAAGGTTCATGTTGTTTTTTCATTTTGCCTTTTATTAGGCTATCCCATTTGGATGTCTAATGCCACAGGGTTTGGTGGGTGGTTTGTTGATGATTTTTTTAATTGATTTTTCCTTTCATTTTATCTTTCTATATTGGGTTTGTTGGGAACTTGACTTTGTAATTTTTTTTATTTGCTTTTTATTGGCTTATCCTGGACTTGCGACCCAGGTTGTAGGTTTTACATGTTAAGTTGAGTTGAATCAAGTCTTTTATTTTGTCATTTCTTGATTTTTTTAATTCAGTCCTTCAACATTGAGTTACTTGAAAAATGAGCTTTATAATTTTATTTTATTTTGGTAAGCATATTTTGGTGTGCAGATCATCATCATCACTTTATTTTTTAATCTAGTTCATTTATTATTGTTGTATTTTTTTTTATCATACAATTAAATAAAACCAACTTATTGGATCAAAACAGGTTTATGATCCGAATTGCAGATTTTTCTTACTTTTTTACAAGTAACAACACCAAAACATATTTTTTTATATATAAAAATCAGATAAGCCCGTGACATAGCACGTGAACCAATCTAGTATTATAAGTAATATTAAAAGGTATGCGAAATCAACTGTGCAAAAAGCATTGTGGATCCCTTTACAAAACATTGCGGACACACTATTCACAATGTTTTTTTTTTCATTTAGTTTTTATTGGACCAAATTATAGGTCAATTTAGGTTAATTTGTTAGGGAGGATGAAATTAAAAGGTAGGGTACTCAAGTGAAAAAAATAGATGAAACTGGTGGCTTTTTAGAATTTTAGGGTGAAAATCCTATTTTTCCATTGAAAACATAACCAAGAAAGGATGATATTGGGGTAATTTAGTAATTTCACAATGGTCTATTTGTCATTCTAAAATTTAAATGGGGTAAAGACATCTTTTCATTTTATGATACATAGAAAAATGATCTTTATGCCTATATATTCAAAATTATTTAAAGCTTACGTTTAAGGGTGTTTTTATCTTTGCTATTTTTAATGAATAGTAAAATGGCTTGCATGCCCATGGGTTTGGATTTTCTATAATTTATGTTCAAGGGCATTTTTTAATTTGTGCTTAGACTTTTTTGTAATTGTCAGGTTGGTTCAGGTTAGTTTAGGGCAACTATGTAATTTAATATATACAAATATTATTAAAAAAAGTTGTTGATGACTTGTTAGTGCGTGGGAAGCCCATCATTATTTGGACAGTGTGTGCGGGGACACTTGGTGATCAAACATCACCTTCCACAATGATATTTGAATCTTCTCGACGCGCATCTACGAGGAGTAGGTGTATGTGGCCAAAGGTCATTTAGTTTGACATCAACGACCTTTCACCCCTTCTTCTCTCTCTCCTACTCAATTTACACGCATGTACCTTCAAGATTTTAAAGAGGCCCTTTAATTGTTAATCCCTTCAGATTTGGTCCCTGTTGTTTTGGTTATTATTTATTTTATTTGCAATAATTTATAAAATTAGAAATCCTTTTCAATTTCACCCTTTTCAACTTTTTAATCTTTCAAACTTGGTCTTTATTCTTTTCATTGCTATTTGTTTAGTTTGAGATAATTTTTAAAATTGATTTTTTTTACAATTTCATCCATAACATTAAGTTTAATTTGATTTTCATATCAAATTTGATCCTTATTCTTTTAATTTCATTTTACCCTTTTATTAATTATAATTTGTTTTCAATTTAATGCCTAAGTATTTGATTTTAATTTATTTTTATGTTGAATTTGGTTTCTACTTTTTTATTGTTGTTTGTTTTGTTTTTGTTTTGAATGCCTTTTCTCTTCTTTTTTTTTCTTTACAATTTAATCCCTTATCATTTTTTTAGTTGATAATTTTTTTTTAATTTCCCTCTTTTACGAGGTTATTCACAGCTTTATAGTCAAGATCACAAATTTCAAAAGTTAACTCGAGTTACATTTAGTTTTTTCCTTGGTTTTTTTTTATAAAATTAATTTATCTTTAATTTTATCATTCGACATTAATTTTTTTAATTGTTATTCATGCTTTTTTTTTTCTTTCACTTTCCTTTATGTGGTGTTATCTCAATCCCAAGTTGACTCGATTTTTTTCATTATTTTTATTTTTTTAGTTTCTTTGCTAACCATTTTTTTATTGATAATTTTTCTTCATTATTTTTGGGTTTACCTTCTATGCGGTTGGTCTCGGCCTCATTACCACGGTCATGAGTTTCGAAAGTATACACTAGTTAACTTTGGTCTTTTCTAGATCATTTTTTTTTTCTAATTTCATCATTCAAGATATAATTTTTTGGTTAGTGATCTTTGTTTTTTTTCTTCACTTTCCTCTCCATGAGTCCACGTTAATTTATGCCCATGGTAATAAGTTTAGTGGGTTAACCAAATTGACCTATATCTTTTTTTTTTTCCACTTGTTTTTTTTTAAAGTTTTGTCATTCCATATTGGATTACTTGATAATTGGTCTTTATATATTTATTTAATTCTTTTTTATTGATGGATTTTTTTATTGGGTATAATCATTTTATTGAATTTATTTTTTACCATATATATAATTGAATACTTGATCTGTATTGTGAGATCAAATATTTTAATACTAGCTATTTCTTGATTAAATATTAATTTATTTAATTAAATATATATAAATATTATTGTTTATAATTAAGAATTTTGTTTTTTATAAAATACATGTTAGAAAATTTTATATATTTTTTTAATAAAAAGTTCTTATTTAACCTGGGAGAAAAATTTTCTTTGCGTACTTCTTATAATTATTATTATAAAATAACGTCAATTCGAAGAAAATATTGATAAAAAAAACTTGGTTGAAATTTTAAAAAAAAATGTTTGAGGACAAATTCATATTTTTGGAAATCAAATCAAATAAAAAATAGACATTTAAGCAAGTAAAATTAATTAATTTCGTTCTCCAAACAGGGAACAAGAAACCAGAGAGAGAGAGAGAGAGAGAGTCCAAGATCCGCTCCCCTTCGCTCTTCCACACACACAGAAAGACAGAAGAGAGAAAGAGAGAGAGTTCAGAGATAGATGGGGTGCTCTTTTTCGGGGCTGAATGCATTATACGACGCCGTTAACGGAGGGGGAGATGTGTGGATCAATGAGAACAGATTCAGGATCGTGAGGCAGCTTGGTGAAGGTGGATTTGCCTATGTGTTTTTGGTCAAGGAGGTGGTCAACGCCTCCGCTCCTGCTTCTGGTGGTGGTGCTGTTGCTGGTGGCCTCTCTAAAAAAGTCAAGGACAAATCCCATCTCTCTGGTACCTTCTCATTCCCAAATCTTAATTAAAAAAGATTCGATATCTTATTACTGACATCTATTTCCTTTCTCTTAAATATTTCCTTACGTGTTCTCTTGTGGTTGCTGAAATATGGATCTTAAAGCATATGGGATGTCATTTATGTGGACATCATCATTTGGTGTTTGAGTGATTAGTGCTGTAATGTTTTGTAATTGATCCCTGATCTACAACATTTCTGTTGTAAATTATGCCATTTGGATATGCATTATATGGTCTTGATTTTATGAGGGAAGCTAGAATGTTTTGTTGTTGAATTTAATCTTACGGTGTTTCATTGGTCAGGTTATTTAGCTGATCCTAAAATTATGATGTTTTTGAATTTGTATGAGGTAAGCACCTTGAAAAGTTTTCAGTTTACTTGTATCTGGGGCAAAAACATTGAATCTTGAAACTCAATCAGATCTCTTAAATTAGACCTTGTTTGGCATTGCAGCTCAATCATGCTTTTAAATTTTTTTTGAGTGTTTTTGGATTGTTTTAATGTGCTAATGTCAAAAATGAATTTTAAAAAATTAAAAAAAAACATTATTTTGATGCGTTCGAGAGTAAAAAAAACACTTTGAAAAGCAACCTCTATCACACTTTCAAAATGTACCATCTCAGCTTTTTTCCTCCTTTTGCTGTAAAATGATGAATATGTGTATGATGAATATGTGTGCGCGCGCATATAACTTTTTTTAGCATTTGGGGAAAAGAAATGAATTCAGTTACACCATTGGTCTGACTTTAAATACTGTGCAGGTGATGGAACTTATGCTATGAAGAAAGTTCTTATTCAGAATAATGAGCAGTTGGAGTTGGTGCGGGAAGAGATTCATGTTTCTTCACTATTCAATCACCCCAATCTGCTTCCGCTTCTTGATCATGCTATTATTGCAGTCAAGGTAATAACTGCAAGTTCTTCCTTTTCAAATTATTGTAGATAGATTTCTTATAAAATTGATGTTGTGTTTGTCATTAATTCATCTGAGGCTCTTGGATGGACATATTCTGTCTATCTGCATCATGGTTGGGAAGCTTTTGAGAGTAGAGCATTCATTGGGTAACAAGTCAGATTTTTAAGGAACTTGGACCCATGTTCTCTTCTTCGCTTCTGGGTTTTGTTGAAGTTTCTTAATGCCTATGTGTCTGTATCTGTGTGCGCATCTCCTACATGGATTTCTAATCCAACAATGTTTTCCTATCCAATCAGAGGCATAGAACCCTCTATTTGTGAAACTATCACTGCAGAATCCCCTTCATGTTCATAGCTAGTAACCTATGTGTAGAAGTAATAGCACGTTGTTTAACAGAAGAATAGGAACTTGTATGTTGAATTGAAAATAATTTATGTACAAATGTCATGCGGGTTGGACTTTCTATATTGCTTTAACAAATGGGAAATTCCAGCCACTAACCATTTTCCAAACACGAGGCCAAGATCCTTTAGTGTCATTCGATCAGATTAGGGTTGATTTTTATTCTGTGCTTCAAAATTAGTGACAAGGAGACTTGAAAATAACTTATTTTCAAGTCTTTTCTTTCATACCTTTTACTTAAACATTCTTTTGTCCTGTTATGTTTTACTGGATAGGCTACTCAAGAAGGATCTTGGAACCATGAAGCCTATTTGTTATTTCCGGTTCACTTGGATGGAACCTTACTGGACAACTCCACTGCTATGAAAGCTAAAAAGGAATTCTTTTCTACCACAGATGTTCTTCAAATATTTCGACAGGTGAATAGAAATGATATATAATTTTCTTGTTAATTCAATACATTCTGATCTCGAAGCAGGATTGTTATGCAGTAGTATCTTTACATGTGGGTTAATATCATACTTCGATATGCATCAAATGTATTGTGTCCTATGCCCACTTATGAAAAATGCCGCTGCAGCTTTGTGCAGGGCTGAAACATATGCACAATTTTGACCCTTCATATGCACACAATGATGTCAAACCTGGTAATGTTCTCCTAACACATAGGCAAGGGAAATCACCTCTTGCTATATTGATGGATTTTGGGAGTGCTCGACCTGCAAAAAGGCAAATTCGATCTCGCTCAGAGGCACTACAGTTGCAGGTAATCATTTTTATTCTCATTTTTATGCTAATACCTGTAATCTTTTACTCTTCTATGTTCATTCTTCATCAGTATCATTATCAGCAGCCTTCTTAGTGCATCCATGTACCAATATATATTTTTATGGGTTTTTGTTATGTACTTGTACAATTTTTTCTTGGTGCATACTTGTGTGATCTTTAAAGCTTCATTCGATTGAATGTTTTGTTCAATTTCTTCATCTATTTTTCATAATAAAAGTTAAAATGTTCTTGAAGTTTATTTGATTATGAATTTATCACCACACAAGGGAGCCTTTACCTTTACTTTTTAGTTTGTTTAGCATATGTGGATTTCTGTAAGATATTAGCTTCCACCACTGTATCATGACTAGATTTTGATGGCTATAATGTAGGAATGGGCGTCTGAGCATTGTTCAGCACCTTTCAGAGCTCCTGAGTTGTGGGATTGCCCCAGCCATGCAGACATTGATGAGAGAACTGATATTTGGTCACTAGGATGCACACTATATGCAATAATGTAAGAATCGTTTGCTTCAGTCATAATTTTTATTCTATTATCAGAAATCATTTGTAACTAGTTTTGTGTTGTGTACTTCTTACTTTCTGCAGTGAAAACTGTTTGATTTTATATATGCCTGTGCTTACCCACTATTGAGGAACATGGAGTCCATCTGCTGTTTTGTATAATTTTAGGTTTAGTATTTATTGACTTTTTTTTCTCTCTCTTAATTCTTATTTACAATGGTATTGAAATTAGTTTATATGGTTGCATATATAACTCATAGATGCGTTATCATGTGTGTGAGTGTGAGCACATGCATGCTTTGTGTGCGTGTGCGCGTGTCTGTGTTGTATCGATGTGTTTTCTGCAAGCATGTTCCTGGGTGCATCATGTTTTCTGAAACTTCATATTCTTGTACATTCACATTTCCTTTTAACTGTTGTTTATAATTTCAAAATCTGTTGCCTCCCTCTAAGGTGAAGCAAGATCTCATTTATGTCTCAACTTGCAGCTACATGTTTCTGACTTTTCTTATGGCTGATTCCACAGGTATGGAGTATCTCCATTTGAATACGCACTTGGAGAGTCTGGAGGAAGCCTTCAATTGGCCATTGTAAATGCACAGATAAAGTGGCCAGCTGGACCCAAACCTCCATACCCAGAAGCTCTTCATCAGTTTGTGACATGGATGCTTCAACCTCAGGCAGCAGTTCGTCCTCGCATTGATGATATCATAATTCATGTTGACAAGCTGATCTCAAAGTTTTCAAATTGAGATAATAATATAGAACAAAAGAAATATTACATTGGGAATGCAGCGGATGATTGTGCAGCTCAGCAACTTCCTATACACCCGCGATGGTGGATGTTCAAAATACTGAAGCGGAACAAAGTAGCAGCAGTTTGTTCAAACGGTTACAGAGAGATGATTTCCTTTTTTTGGCAATAGTTTTGTCAGTTGTGCAGTGGCTTAATTTTAGTACATCGTTGTCACAGTTGTATTTAGTTTTACAATCTGTAATTTACGGAACTGGATTGTCTGTTGCTCACAAATATTCAATGGTTTAGTTCAAGGATAATAAATGGTGACAGAGCATGGATGAAGTAAACAAATCCTAGCTTATCTGGCTTTCAAGATCATCATCAAATATATATAAGCCTATTCAACAAAGCGTATCTTTCTTGGGATACCATCTTGAAAAAAACCAAAAACAAAATCTTGGGATATCTCAAGGCTTGATCGGTTTTGCTCAGGCTAAGCTAGGAAGCAGCAGCCAGCAAGGGAGTAGTCTTTTTCATTCACAAAAAGGAGGTTATAGAGGCTTCAAGAGGAAGTGATGATGAAGAGAACGGTTTGACAAGGAAGAGACTAAGGCTTTTTAAAGAGCAACCAGCCTTTCTTGAAGAGAGTTTCGAAGAACACAATACCCTTTATCCTGTAAATTATAACTTGAATAAAACCTTTGCAAATTGATCTGTTGGTTTTCTTTAATGTAGCCATCGAAGTTTCTTGAAGACAACTTTCTTCACCTTTTCTCCACCAGCTAAAGTTCATTTAATAGGTTTTCGGTTCAACCCAGGTTATATTTTCAAAGAATACCAACTCCTGGTTCGGTTAGTTTTTTCTACCCGGACCGGACCGCTGTATCATGAGTTCCTAGCCCACTAGCCAAGTCAGTTTCAGAACCAACCTAAAGAGAGTGAATGCGGTAAGAGAGAAGAAGGTTGAAGCTAGCTGACAGCAGCTCAGCGCTTTTTCTACCAGGAGAATAATTACCTTCGAAGGTCATTCCATAATATGCAAGATGAAAATTGTAAAACAGTCATCCCTTTTGCACCATGTTAAACTGCAAACAAAAACCTTAACTGTCATCGGAGAGCCAGTTAGATACGAGGTGTAGGATTTGCCTGGCCAGTTGAGTAAGCACTCTTTTCTTTGGTGTGCAAAAAGATTCCAAAAAGTAACAAAGAGAGAGACGCACGAAGAACCTTAAAAGCTTACTTGCAGTTCACCTGAAACATGTCAACCACACGATACAGAACAACCTCTTGCAGCTACTTGATATTACACGTTTTCTGATACTACCTCCCTTCTTGTTTGCTTACAGTAACCACTATACCTCCTCCTACTTCACTTGTGTTGATGCCATGGATATGCGGGCACAAGTTATCGCATGAAGAACTGACAGCTGACGACCAATACTTGAAGAAAACAATTCTGACAAAGGATGATGGATGTTAATTCTGCTCTTTTGTGCTTGGAAGATCTTGTAGCCGAGATTATTCTGCAAGATTTTACAAGTTTGCTGGTGCAAGATTTTTATTAGGGAAAATTACCTATTTTACACCTTACATTGTTTTTTTTTTATAAATTACTGAAAAATATCATTGCTCAATAAAAAATTTCACATCACATGAAATGACAAACAAACCTTATATAAATTATATTCACAAACACAACAAAC
Organism: Populus trichocarpa; assembly: GCF_000002775.5. Classification (NCBI taxonomy): domain Eukaryota; kingdom Viridiplantae; phylum Streptophyta; class Magnoliopsida; order Malpighiales; family Salicaceae; genus Populus; species Populus trichocarpa. The sequence goes on along the minus strand of NC_037299.2, from coordinate 7,610,360 downwards.
AAAACATACAACCCTATCCCACTTTTTCTGTCTCGCCTACCTTTGATCTCTAAACAAAAGCTTTCTAGAAATTAAACAAATTTCAGCTCAATTAAATCTAAAATTTTATAAAATCAAAGTTTGGGGATTCGTAGTTGATTCTCATGGAAACCAAGTGCCTGTTTACATCATCAAGTAATGAAATTTTTCTCATGTATTGCTTGTTAGGATATTGCCATTTGTGGCAATACCCCACCAAGCAAGTGGAAGCAACATTAGTGCCACATTTGGTGGCATGGTTTAAGGCTTTATTGGCCCTTCCATGTTGACAAATGTGCTGGAGGGGCTCACCATGTTTGCCTATAAAAGAGGCATGTTTTTGAGAGCAAAGTGAGAGTGTGTGAGAGTGAAGTGACGAGAAGAAAAGAGAAAGAGGAGCTGCTGCCCCCTGCTGCCATATGCAGCAGAGTGTGTGAGCTGGGAGTTGAGTTTGAGTGGATGTGATCCTCCTCCTCCATGTATTTATTGTATCCTTTCTCTATCTCTAATAAAATGAACCTCTCCCGTGGATGTAGGCGTTTTGCCGAACCACGTAAAATATTGTGTCAGTGTGCTTAGCCTCCAATGGGCAACTATCAGAACACCACCGGTCCGACTAAGGGGGAGCCGGAATCTCCTAACAATTGGTATCAGAGCACATGGTTTAAAGTGATGTTTGATTTTTGCTTAAAAATTAAAGTTGTCAAAATTGTGTTTTGACCATACCACTGTGTAGAGGAGGAAGAGACGAAGCCACTGGTAAAAACCACGTCGAAATCGGATGTTGGAAACGGCCGCACGCGCCGTCACGCTCCGGCGGGGTGGCTGGCCACGCGCACAGACGCGCGCCACGCATCACACGCGTCTTCTTCGCCCGGATGGGCTGACCCGACCCGACCCACGTGCCAAACCCGAATAAGGATGACGTCATCATGATGTAAACATGACGCCAGCATGCACAGTTGGCATGCCATGTCAGCGTCCAGTCATCTGACACGTCAGCATAGTGGGACCCACCTGCCACGTCATCAGACTCGAGCCGAGCCGCGCCGCGCCGAGCTGAGTTGAGCCGAGCTGTGTTGGAGCCAAGCTGAGCCAAGCCGCGAGCCGAGGGATAAGATTTTGTGCAGCGGAGTCTACGTGCAACCGGATCTGAGATTGAATCTGGGCCGTTCATCAGGCCAGAATTGTTTTGATCAAAACGTAGCCGCCTGAAATGCGATTTGAACGATTTCAGACTTGTTTCCAGCTAATTTGATCGTTCCGGATGCAATGGTACGGTCCAATCATTGAGATTTGAGACCAAAAATGATGGTGGTGAATTAACAAAAGAGATTGCCCGATCAGGAGGCATCTGAAGGTCATCATGGTGGTTAATGGAGATGAAGAAGAAGATGTCACACATGTTTGCCCAATTACATGTGCTGAACTGCTAAGTGGGAGATTTGAATTGCCTTGATCGAAGGCAAAATTGGGACACTCTGGACACCCGATCAAGTGGACAATTAGAGGTGTAGAGTGAAAATTGATGAAGACCAATCTTAACGAATTAAGCATTGGTAGTCTTGCCAGATATTGAGAAATGATGTATTAAACCAGTATATTCCAGATCACTTGTAAAGGAAAGCCGCAACAAAGCTAGCAAATGGTTGTATAAATGAAAAGACAGTACGATGGATAGATATGGCCTAAGAAGTTCTGTCTAGGAGATTGGGTTTTAAGCGGGACCAGTGTGACCCCTCCAATCTTTCCTGGGAACTTGCTTAGTGGAAGGATTATCCATACGGTACTATTTTCGTATATATAGCAGTTTGTAATGAAACGGTTGAAGACTAGTAAGATGACGGCACAAGGGAACAATTGGGTTCCATATGATCAAGGATCTGATGGAGTGGTGATTTCTCCAAAGAAAGATTTGGTGACTGTGATTTCTCAAGGGAAGAATTGATGAAGACCCTGATAATGGAAGAGAAATACAACGAGGGGATAAAGATTGGCACCCTATTTTGACTTGAACAGGTGTTATGACAGGATGAGCTGCTGTCAAACATAAGCAAGGAATAGGGAGAAATTTGGAGAACAGAAATTGCACGAGGGCACACGGAGATTGTGCAGGAGTACCCGTAGGAGGTACTGTAATGAGACAACAAGTGCAAGGAGAAGAAGAGTTCCCAGATGAAGCTCAGAGCAGAGACTATGTAGAAGTTGTACAACAGGAAGTCTCTTGTGCTCTTGATGAAGACAACAGGCGAAGACCTTTCCAATGCATGTAAGGATGGAAAGAGAGCTGTTGTAGAAGCACCTAATTGAGGGGGTGCAAACGCTTGTGATAAAAGATGACCGCCTATGATGAAAGGCGAAGACACCAAAGAGAGTTGGTGTAGGTGGAGCTGTTAAGCAGAAAGGCACAGAAGCTCCAAACATAGAAATCGAGATGGAGGATTGCGAAGAGTATACCACAACTTTCTCTTTCTATGTAATTAGTGGCAGTGATCTCCCATAGTGCACATGGTGGTAGATATTTTTGGAGCCATTTTGAAGCATCCCAGCTGAAGGAGGATGCGACCGCCTATGAAAGGCAAAGACACCTTAGATGGAAGGTATGTGAGGGCCTTGATATGAGCCCAAGATTAGACCGCCTTATGACAACAGGCGAAGACACCTTAGAGAAGGTGTGAGGGCCATGATAGGAGCCCAAGTTCAAAACGCCCCAGAGCCAATGTGATGGCTAGATATGAGTGGACAGGTGTATAGCCAATGAAGTGGCTATGATGAGTATGAAGACAAATGCAAGATTGACTTTCATGGATATTGCCCCCATGCTATAGATCAATGAGCTAGAAGACATTTGCCTTGGACAATAAGTGGATGACTTGTGGAGCATTAAGACGCGACTGCTATAAAGGAACAGAGGGCATGCGCAGGTTCCGGGAACAAGTTGACTCTTGTCAAGGTGGTGAGCTCAGTAATGGCATTGTAATACTCAGAGTATGAAGACAGATATGAATCAACCTTTAATGGGCTGCCCCCATGGTTAAAGGTGGAGAGCTACCTGGACTCTTAAGACTCAGAGCGAGAGACTCACGGAGAAGTAAGGCGTGGTTCCTAGGGTGGAACAGAGGGCAGGCGCAACTCCTGGATGAGTAGACTCTTGGAAGAGTGGTGAGCTTGTGATCACATTGAAATACTCAATGACTGTCGCACTTGGGAATATTCGTTTGAGGGGGTGTTGGAAGCCTTGGTGTAAGGCTTGAAAAATCATTCCAGACCGAGCATGGTTGATACGCTCGAAGGGGAATGTTGTGTTGAAGACGCTCTCGGAATGGAAGCTTGGAAGAGCTGCAGAATGCAAGCTTATGCTGAAGAAGCAAGAGGACAATTGCCCACACAAATGGCAAAGGGGGTGATTGTTAGGATATTGCCATTTGTGGCAATACCCCACCACCAAGCAAGTGGAGGCACCATTAGTGCCACATTTGGTGGCATGGTTTAAGGCTTTATTGGCCCCTTCATGTTAACAAATGTGCTGGAGGGGCTCACCATGTTTGCCTATAAAAGAGGCATGTTTTTTAGAGCAAAGTGAGAGTGTGTGAGAGTGAAGTGACGAGAAGAAGAGAGAAAGAGGAGCCTGCTGCCATATGCAGCAGAGTGTGTGAGCTGGAAGTTGAGTTTGAGTGGATGTGATCCTCCTCCTTCATGTATTTATTGTATCCTTTCTCTATCTCTAATAAAATGAACCTCTCCCATGAATGTAGGTAATTTGCCGAACCACGTAAAATATTGTGTCAGTGTGCTTAGCCTCCAATGGGCAACTATCAGAACACCACCGGTCCGACTAAGGGGGAGTCGGAATCTCCCAACATTGCTATCATCAAGAACAAGACAACAAAAAGATATATTGTCTCACTTGTTTTCTCGAATCGAGACTTCAATAAATGAGTTAATGGATTTTGTTGTTATTAAATTATTGTTATTTTCTTAGAATATTGTTTGATTTACTCAATTAAACAAAAAAATACATAAAATTAGGATTAATGTGGAACTCATAGATCCTTAAGCTTAAAAATTGAAAATCTCAAAGTTATTTTTTGTTCTAACTTTGATGTTAAAAATCTTAAAGAGGTTTAGAAAAGGACACATGCAAGCATAGATAAACGCTAGCTTAGGAGCTCATATAACAAAAGGACAAATCATGACTTTCATACTCATATATAGAAATTACCAACTTAAAAAGAACAAATATTAGCTACATGAGCAAATTCAAGAACATGAAACTTGACATAAGCCAATTCAAGAAAGAGTGAATTTGATATAGAACATTAATTACCCATTGAATACTTGAAGTATTGTTGATGAAAACAGCTTTAGAAGCTTCATGTTCCCGGTTGAAGTAGAGTTGCTCCTGTTATTGCTATTTTTGATGTTGTTTGTGATGCAAGCTAAAGCTATATAAGATAACAATTATATGAAAATCACAAGAGAAAGATAGAATATTTAATGAATGAAGAGGGTTGTGGATATGAACCTTGAATTTATAATTTTATTCTTTGAAAAATAAAGAATATGGTGGTCGTCTCTTTAAATAGATTAAAAAATCTTACCTCTACTAGAAAACAATTAGGAATCCAAAAACATAAAGGAAATAAATAAAATATCCAAATTAAAACATAGATCCTGAAAAAACATAGAAAATGATAAAAACTATCGTATCAAGAGCATCAATGCTTAAAATATGATTTTGAAAGATCTGACGATCTATTCGGCGATATAGTGGTTGCCCTAAATAAAATTGCTTGTAGAATCACCTGTAAATATTTGAGCTCAATCCAATGATCATATCCCTTGTTATTATAATTTTAAGAAGTTAACCAGTCCTAGCTATTGCAGATATTTTCTTAGACCTAGACTTATCCCACTAGTTTATAAAGATATCTGTTAAGCCATTTATATAGTTTGTTTGGGCTAGATTCTCATCTAGTAATGTCAGATCATCACCCGAATGCTTAGAACTGCTCGTGTCTACAAGCCCGACTACATCATTCTTCTTGGGTTGGAAAGAACTTGTCCTCAAGTTCTATTCTTCTTTTAGATAGGGTGTCAAGTGTTTAACATTAAAGACATCGAAAGTCTTTAGATGGATAGGGAGACGAAGTCTATAAACATTATCATTTATTTTTTGCAACACCTTATAGGACCTAATTTTCCTCTCCTTAAACTTGTTATACCCACCTACTGGAAACCTATCACGGGTAAGAATTGCTCATACCTGATCGCCAACATCAAACACTATTATTTTATGATGAGTATTAGCCAAGGTCTTATACCAGGCATTGTTATCTATGATTGTCTTATTGATCAACTCATGGATACCATGTAAATAATCAGTCATACCATCATCTTGAACACTTAGTTGTCTGATACAAGGAATATGCATCGACTTTAGCTCTTTAGAGGGGTTCTATCTATAAATAATCTCGAGTGGATTCAGTTGGGTAGTCTAATTTTAAGACCTGTTATAAGCAAACTTTGTCTATGACAAAGCTATATTCTAATGTTTTGGCATGTCTTCCACTAAACTCCGGTTCACCACTTCAATTTGCTTATTTATTTAATTTGCTTATTTATTCGAAAATGATATGACACTACTAAAATTTAGTTGAATTTCCATCTTAAATCACAAACTCTCCCAAAGTTACTCATGAAATTCACATCTCTATACAATGAGAGAATGAAAATCACATTCAAGCCACAGAAAATGAGCTAGTGACATGAGAGCTAGCAAGTTAACTGACATAGACTACTTCTGAGATTAAGCAATTAGTGGTAAACGAGAATAAAACTTGGTCCTATCTTTCATAATTAAAATCTTTTTGTACTTCCCATTATGCTTTCTATATACGTTGAAGATGAATACCACCGGAGCTAATTTCTCAATTGGTTTTAGGAGTATTGTGGTCAAATGTTATATTTCTAGTTTGATGTTGGTTCTTTCATGCACCCTACCTAACCCCTTCCCCCATAAGAGAAAGAAAAAAGACTAGCAGCATCGTTACATATTCTGAAGCTCGAGGTCAACAACAAGAATCCAGCCTTGTTGCTGATCTTTAATAAAAGCTGATTGCACTTTTATGCCTTAGATAGTGTGATAGGAAGGGTCCACAAAGCAGAAAAAGGAACTGAACCTCGTATAAAGAAACCTAGACTCAGTTCTGACAAGGAGCTACGATAGGAGGAGAGTAAATCACAGTTGCATCTCAAGCGCCAGCCACTATTGAATTTATTACTCGAGGGTTCATATGAGTTTTCCACCTTTCTCTTTGGATCTTAGTTGGCCCTCAGTCTCATCCTATTCATCCTGACTGAGTATCCTTTCCTGCACAGCCATTGGATAGCTTTCACAGGATGTTTTTTTTACACTATGCACCCAACAAGAGTTGTCGGTTCTTCCAGTTTCTAATCAGTGTAGCCAAGTGTAATGTCCAATGATTCCAAATTTCAAAACAACTTTAAGGCCTAGAATAATATCCAAGGATGCCAATTTCTGTACTAACCACAGCATAACCTAACTACATCACAGTGTTACATTTTGTATCACACTTGGGAAGGCTTAAGTAGAGCTATGGATACAGTTGATGGATGAGAATGTGATGCAAAAGGACCTGATTCTGACACCTCATTGTCATGTGTGAACATCAGATATCTCGTTACTCTCATGCCTTCCAGCTGACTCATCTTAATGTAATGAAGAAATGATAGTTTGTCAAGAAAAAGGTTTAATTGCAGGGAGCTTTAGAGAGGAGAAACGCGCTTTCCATCTTTCTGGTGGGAAAGATATCCCACATAAACCAAAGCAAGCCCAACCACGCGGAAAGAATCGGGGAAGGAGAGATGATGCGTCCAAACTTTTCAGGTTCCTTTTTATCCAAAGTGAAAGCTACGGATTTTTGGTCCCATCCTTCAGGCTATGGAAGGGTCACACCTCGTTATTGGACCTCACTCTCTATCCGAGGTATCTACTCATCAATCTTATTGGCTGCTCTGCTCTTTCTTCTTTTTTTCCACTCACAAAAGCACTCATCATCAGATTCTTATTTTTACTGTGATGATGGCTGTTACAACTGAAGCCACCAAAATGACTGCATTAAGAACAGTATCCATTCTATCAAGAAAGGTTGATAAGTAGCCATTTAGGCGGTGGTCCAGTGATAAGAATTTGAGATTAAGAGATTTGCTTTCTCTGTGATCTCAGGTTCGAGCTCTGTAGTTGCTCATATGATGGCCACTGGAGGCTTACATGATTGTTAACTTCAGGACCCGTGAGATTAGTGCCACATGTACTCTCCCCAGTGAGTTTCTAACCTCACTTCTTTTCTTCTTTACGGGAACGTTTTAAACCTTTTTGTTTTGTTTTTTTTTAGTTTCAAATAATGGCGAGAACTTTTGCTTACACGAGAAAAGAAAATGAAGAAGACGGGGAGAGACGAGTTCCCAAAAAAAAAAAAAAACCAAGGAAGAGAGAGCAAGAAGAAGAGAAAATCATTATAACACCGAAGAGGCAAGAAAGCGTTTGCGTTATGATTGATTGACTGCACTAGCAAACAGTGAATGCTTCCTACTTTTTCCAGTCTTGAGAACTCTCTTTTCCTCCGCATTGCATTTCTTTAGTAATCTCTCTCGTTTCTTGTAAAACAAAATGCATCATAAATTCTCCAAAGGACATCAAAAGAATCCATATATATTGTCTCCAAGGACACTGCTCCATCTTTACTTTTCACCAAAGATTCCTCTATACAAGCACCAACTCAACTCATCAACAACGCCTTCATCCTAAACTAGTAGGGGCCAACTACATGAATCCTTTTCATTGACTGAAATTTCTGGAGTTCAAGCCATGCTTGCTCATTCAATTGAAGATTCCAGAATAGACTCCCTCAGAAAAGTCTCCACATGTTAGTTGTTACCAGGCAGACAGATTGAATCGAAGATGCCACATAATTAAATTGACTTTCCTATCCTAAGAGATCATGCAGTATGATTAGCTGAAACTGCTCCAATGAAATCAACACTCTTCCTGGGATTTTAGGAACAGATTGAAATGTATAAACCAGGATGACCAAACTTCAGAGACTACAATGCTCCAATGAGATCATGCAGTATTTTTTTTTTAGAAAGAGAGACTAGAATGCATTTGCATATGAAGTAATGAACTGCCACTAACTCACATAAAAAAATTTAAATCTCCTATCTCTACACATCTTGGGTGTTAAGGAAAAAAGTCACTAATTATTTAGAATTACGACTAATTCACCAAAAAAATAAACACCTGAATTCCTAAAGATATTTCAGACGGTCAAATGATACGAATGAAGATAATGGTGTTTTCATAAAAATAGGTGAAGAAAAGATCCATCCCATTCCAGGATTTTTGTCTTGGAAATGTCCCTTTTACTATCCTGAAAGGACATTCTCCAAAGGAAAACAGACTTCCTGCAAGCAGATGCTATACTAACAAGGATATATGTCAATTCCCATGGTAAACAAGAAAAGTGAGCATAAAAGGGAGTAATTCCCATGGCTAAACTATCATTGAATTTAGGCATCTTGATTGTTAGGCATGAAAAAGAAAAGAAAAGCAGCATGTTCACCTTCTTCAATCCATAAAAAAAGGGAACAATTGCAAGTAGCAGAACAAATAACAGAATCATGCAGTTAAAAGTTTCCACTAACAAATTTCCTATGCTCAGTGAGGTGAGAAACCATGAAAATGTTTTATATTCACCAAATCATGAACCACAAATCAACTATATCTGCCAGTGTATATTTCTAACCAACCCCTCATGTGTCCCCAATATAGTATACAAATTCCTTCAATGAATGTACTTGTTTATCGCCAAAACTAACTCAGAATACCTACTTACAAATGGAAACAGAGTATTGACAAAGTTGATGTGTCTTTTCTTGATGTCCATCTGCATTAAGGCGGAACCGAGACATTGTTAATGCCATCAAAGAGAGCAGACGATTTAAGTGATGAAGATATGGTTTCTGGATCACCTGGCTACATGTGCATGTTTCATGCTTTCTATTAATCATCATGGTCATCCTCACCTTCAGAATCTGTGTAAGAGCAAAAAATTCACTATTAAAAAGTTACAACAACAAAAATTTAGGATATTCTGAACATATAGTTTTCTTCAAGGTGAGGAAAATTAAAAAAAGATTGCCGCAGATCTCACATAAATTTAAGGCCTCCCCTAATGATTGAAATGCCTGGCCAACGATTGAGTGATTTATGAGCATCAACCATGGCTAAAATATATTGTTTGACTATAAGTAATTTGGCATAACATCAGAATGTACCTCTTATATACTAGAAAGTACTGTAAGCATCAAACTTCTGTGTTGTTTCATTTGTAACCTAATATGATAGGTCATGGAAACAGAAAAACTTGAAATATGATACGTACTGTATTTTTCAAATAAGATAATGTATCTCCACCTTTTCATTTGCTGCACTCATCTTTATACTTTTTTAAGGAACCTTAAATAACTCTGTTGTAGTTGTAATCACAACAATTCAATTTGTCTTAGAATCTCTACAAACATGAACATAATTTAATTTTCCATTAAACGTTGAAAAATGACCTCCACACATTAACATTAACAAAATAGTAAAAGAGTGAGGTAAAACACCCTTCATTCCAGTGTAACCCCATGCTCAATTACATTGTGGATTCACATAGTGCAATTTTATTTTTATTTTTTTGCTTTTATTTTAGTCATGCAGGTTTTTTTTTTCAATTTGGTCATTTCACATTTATTTTATTGGAAATCAGCCTTAATAATTTGTTTCGATGAACTCCCTGTGGGTCTTTCACAGAATATAAAAAAATCCTGCCAATTTATTGCACTTGATTTTACAAAAAATAGTTCGGAATTTTTTTTAGAAGATTGAAAATAAAAGGACTACAATTGAAGATGAGAAAAAAATGAAGCCCTCTTGTCCTTGAAAGGAATAAGAGAAGAAATCATGCATGAAAACCGAGGTTATGAGAGAGAAAATAGAGGAAAAGAAAGAAAGAAAAAAGGATCATCAGAATCACACCGGAGCTACATCGTCACCACATGCCAATGTGAAAGGAAGCTCCAGTCGAGATGATTCCAACAATACCAAGAAAGGATCCATCACAGTTCAGAAGAGGCTTGCATGTGCCTCCACTATTTGACGAAGGCTTTCCTCGTGTGTTTGTATGTGTTGCATGCACAATCCATTTTTTAACTCTTCGTTCAATTTCGTCCCTATTTATCTAATAACTCTTTTAATTCAGTCCCAAATTTTGTCCCACCCAAGCTTGATGAAGGCCAACTGAGGAGAAAAGAAAAGGGAAAAGAAAGAGACAAAATGGCCCAACCAGGTTAGTTCATTATGGTCATGTTCATGACTTGGATTGCGGGATAGTCTGGGTTGATTCAGGTCGATCCAATATGTCGACATCTCATTATTAAAAAATAATGTCACATTGAAATTTTTTTAAAGCAAAACCACCTTTTGATCGGTCGTCTAGGTTATTTTTAGACCCTATAAGTAGACTAGATGACATCAAGACAAACTCTCACATGGTTTAATTTGTAGCCTAGCCTAGGCAATGAGTCGAGCCAAAAGGTTTCAAGGTTAACTCATTACGCCGAGTTTAATAACATTGTCAAAGAGTTCTTTGTAGCTTGGACATTCCTTTTTTTTTTTTATGTTCAAATAACCATCACTTCAATTTTTTAAAAAAAAGTTCAACTAGCATCGTCTTTAAATTATATTTTTAATCAGATCAGGTTTCAACAACTTCATCTTGGTCATGTTATGAGTTTACGCCTATTGTTTTCTTTAAAAATATGCTCGCAAGAACATTGCTAACACTTTGAATCCATACCCGCGGCGTTACGCGAGCAACTCAATTTGTAAGTACTGTTTGTGAATTTTCCAGAATGTGTTAATGGTTAGCAATATAGAATATTATTGGGCATGTTCAGAAGAAGTTTATATGTATTGGAAAGTAATCAAGGAGTATCAGTCTCCAATAAGGTTAAGATAAGGATAAATCACTTTTCCAGGTGTAAACATAGTTAATAGGTTAAAGCTAATGTTCAACAAATCATAAAACTTTTCAATGACATGAATAAAAAAGCAATGTATTAGAGGCTCTCTACCCACAAAATGTTTAAAATGTAGTTAAAAATAAATAAATAAATAATGAGAAATACAATTTTTTTCATTGAACAATAAGTTTTCTTGAACCTAGAATATTCAAAAGGCATTTAGGTTATCATTCACAGGAACCTTAAATGCTTGAGCATGGTGGCTTCTACTTGCAATAAGAATTCCTATCGCATTCCTATCACATCATAGAATTCTAACAAATCAATGTAGAGTACTGTTAACAATGCAGGCGTATTCCAATCTTCAGTCATCTTTTGTTTCCCCCAAGCTTTCCTTGGGTAAAACACCAACAAATCCCAAACATTTTTACTATGTTCCACATACTACAAGAAACAGATGCTAAATGCAAGTCTTACTGTATAATATTAGTAAAGCAATGATAAGGTTAGTTGTTTTTTTCATGAAAATTTCACCCTGCATATACATCAATTGAGTTTTGTTTTCTTTGATTGTGTTTATGCTTGTGCTTGTGTATAGAAAAAGCTGCAAATTTGTGTTTGGAAATCATGCTCCTTACCTGAACGAACATCATCACTAACTTGGCCTCCCGCTTGGATTTGTGCCATGACCATCCCAACCATCAAGATCCACCAATAAATATGAAGAACAAGCAAGGAAAACAGAAGAGTGTTGAAGAGATAATAATAGATAGATCCATCCACCATTTGCTTTTCCTTGTTGAGGGCCGAAACAATTTCATAGCTGTGATGAAGTATGCAAAAACTTAATACCAGAAAAAATAAATAACAGGCAGGCATTATGTTTCTTCTCAGAAAAATAAGAAAAGATAAAATGAATAATAAGGAGTTAAAAAATGAACTGCCACTGTTTAATACTCTATTTACACCTAGAGTTCTACTCTTTTTTCTTTCTTTTTTTCTCCTTCTTTTCTGTCTATTGGATTTAAATGCTTACTAGAGTAAATATTATCTCTCAACTGCAATCCTTAACAGTGCTATAATAGTTCAAAATCCACTACTAAGACATATTTATACAAAAAGAATGTTCAGAGTTGGAGGCTGTATCTGTATCTCTAATAAATTATAGTTAAAAAAGCTCAACTCTTTTGCCGGTGAATATATGGAAAGTTCAAATTATGGCCCAAAAATACATGTTTTATATTGCTGGAATGGAAAGAATATTGAGATTGGAGGGTATTGGACTGTACTGAAACAGAAGCAGTGAGTGAAGGGAATTAGAAGAAGCAAACTGAAAAGATTAGACATGAGATTCATGATGTCCTGGCCATGAATGCCTCCATTAACAACACAAGGAAAGAGCTGTTGTGGTAATTGGTTCATGATCATAGGGCCAGAAGATAACTATAGTTGCAAGATTGTGGGCTGAATAAGAAAAGACTGTCTTGACATGTGTCAGAAATTAGCACAATTACAAATTTTCCTAATTCAGCAGGATTGTTTTGGCGGCTTCTATTTAGAGTATTTAATAAGTCCCACAGGTACTGAAAGTGAAACCAATCACGTAATAGCAAAAACACTTGGCCAACCAGAATGTGAGAGGGCCTACGTTGCAAGGTCACAAAGAAAAAAACTGTGTAGAGTTCATACATCATTGCACTGTCTCACCAAAAACTCCGACATTATATCATATTAGAAATAGCCAGGCAATGCTGAAATGGCAAATAACTGAATCTACCTATTTTTCCTGCTAACTCAGTTCTCGCAGGGAAAAATTCTAATGAAGCATATTTATTTATCCACCTGAAGAGTCTTACAAAATAATTGGAGTGATGCAGAGGATGATAGTGTTCTCAGGGTAGATTGTAGAAATGTCAGATATACTTCGATATCTAATCAAAAAGAAATTTAGATCCAAACTTTCAATTTTTTAATTTGGACTTATTTATAAAAATGGCTTGAGAAAATTATAGAGGTCCTCTCATTTGAGGTTATCTTTATAAATTCTCAAATTAGACCTCCTGCATCATAAGAATCTCATGGTTTCTCAAGTTCTGTGTCATTTCAAGGAAAAGAGGAAACCAATGACTATTGATAAATTATTGCCTTGCCCGATACTCACCTTGTGCTCCTAAGTATCCAAAATGGGTAGTAAATGATGCGGAGTATGGTCCAGAAGAGAACAAAGAGAAGGAAAAAAACACTAGCCATCAATTCGTAGCCACTATATTTTGACATCTTTGCTATTTCCATGAACACATCAGTTGCATCATGCAGGGCTAAAACAACAGCACCAACACGACCAAACCTGCAAGAGGAAGCAGATTGTAAAGACAACGTGCAGGCATCTTTAGCACAAAAGTATGACAGTATGATGGATGTATTGTGTTAAATTTGTTTATACATTTTCTCTGTTCTTATCCGGGATAAAAATGTATTTGAGTTTGCATGGAGTGATCCTCTTATACTGTAGCTGTTGATAATCAGTATTACATTATTGTTGGGTTGTTTTTATTTTTTGGGATAAATAATCAGTATCAATGCTCTTAAAACATAGGAAGTGGTAAACAAATTTGAAGTTGAAGCCCTTTGAAACATACCTAAGTATGTAGGACAGAACAATGAGAAAGACAGTTACAATGTGATGGCCCATGGATACACCAAAGTCTGAACGCCTGGTTTCCCAAAAAACCAAAGCAAATATAGAGTATGTATAGAACCCACCAGCATACATGTACAATACCTTCAATTCGAATCTGTGCACGAAGAGAATAATCAGTCAGCTAAGCATGATCATATGAAACTATGAAATTGTATACTTATAAACCTAACAAAATCGGTGGAAGGAAAAATCTAATGCTAAAACTAGCTTAATTCAGCTATCTATAGTAATAATAGGAAAGATGTTTTTAAATAGTTGGAGAGCTCACTTAAGTTTCTGATCAGGCCAAACTTGATCACCAGGTCCTACCCAAAAATATTTAGTATTAGTGAACCAAGGCTCATCATATGAAACATAAAGAGCCAAAATCTCAGCACAAAGAAAATAAACACATTTCCATGCGGACTCTTTGAATTTATTAACTTTCTTCCGGTTTCCATGTTTCCCAACATCCACTGTAACATGCCCCTTCCCAAAAATAAATCTTCTGGCTGAACACTGCAACAGAAATAAACAGCTGTTTGTTGTCACGCTTCTGATTTACCATGGAATAACTAACTGGCAAGATAAATATTTTCACATACAATGAAAAACTTGAAAAAGCAATATTGCTCCATCCAAGGTGAATTTGCCCTAAAATAAAAAAGGCAAAGGATGAAAGAAACAAAAAGGTTGATTCTCCCAAAGCACTTTCAACATCAAAAGCAGAACTAACAGCCAACAGCAGGTAAATAAATGGTAATAATTAACAACAACAATTTGATATGGCGCCAACCATTAGTATAACTACTCAACCCCAGAATATTACATGCATGAAAAAACATAGTCCACCATTACAAGCAGTAAGAACGTAAGGGAGTAGTAAGATGATACCTCAAAGACATATTTGTCAAGAACAAATCTAACTGAAAAGAAGAAGACAGCAAATAATGGAATGGCAATGAAGTCAGTGGCCACTGGGTATGACTCTGACTCCCAATCGATCAAGTTGTTGATTCCCAGAACACCCATTTGAATGTTTTGATGGAATTTAGAGAGACAGCGAGATAATAAATAGAGAAATAGTGAGGATTGGAATCTTGGATTGTTGCTTGAAACTTTAGCCAATATCTGCCAGTGGCTGGCTGGTGATGTTTTCCTGGAAAGAAGCACAAAAAATAATTGACTTCGGAATTTGACTCTGGCTCCTCAACTTTGACTCGTAGCGAATTTGACTGTGGCTGTGGGTGATGCAATTGGACCTGACCCAAAATTGAAAAACCTGTTTTATTTTTCCATTATTAAACTATATCATTGGGCACTACTCCGCGTATTATAACTCCTTTTTACCCCCAACATGTATTTTTTTTTACATAGCAAAAACAATAAAATCCAAAAATTATTTTTAGGTTTGATTGATCAAAATTTCTCATGTTTTGACGAGACAAACTTTTAAAAAGCACATCGAGTTCTGGAGAAATTAAAAGAATAAAGATTAAATTGATAAAATTTAAGAAGTTTTATTAATTTAATCAAGGATTTAATTGAAATATTTTTTATTTTTATAATTGATTATAACTTCAATTGATAAGATTTGAAAATGGAACCATTTTAAGAAAGTGAAGAAGTAAAGGGTTTCATTTAAATATGGCAAAGGACCCAGTTGAGAATTTTTATTGATTTGGCTTCAACTTTAGGCCATATTACACAATTGAAACTTTGAGGATATTAAAACCAAAAAGATGCTGGCATTCAATGACCAACTTGAATTTTATCAGGGTCGAACGACGCCATTTCAAAGCCTTGATATAAAAGGCTTACATGACTTTTGTCTTCTTCTTCAAGAGCGATTAGAAAACCTAGCCCTCAAGATCAAAAACCCTAATTGTGCTCCTTCTCATCTTCTCTCGACCTAACCTTGTTGTTGTCATTGTTTGGCCTAATTTGGGCATCGCTTTGATCAACTTGAATGTCGTTCTTTCACATGTTTGGCGTCATTTGATGTGTTTTGCTAGCCTTCATGTAGAAATAGAAAGTGGTTATCCTTGTTGTCTTCAACAATTATTCTATTGATTTTTATAAAAAGCATTTTGGCTTTCATACTGGCTTATCAGTTTTTTTTAGTTCGTAGTCCTTAACGATGTTAATGCTAGCCTTGTGATCCTAATTAGAAAAAATTAGGGTTTTGGGTTTCCCCAAGACTCTAGATAAGCAAATGTAAGGTCTCATTCTAGCATTTAAATATAAGGCTTAGGGTTTCCGAAAAACTTGATTGATTATACCTATGTCTAGTCAACCTTCAAGTTTAAGTATATTTATACTTTTTTGTTTATTATGATTTTATTTTTAAGTTTAAATGCTTGTGAATGCATGTTATGGCTATATGTTTGTGAATATCGATGCTGGGTAAAACTGATATGATCACATGAGGAATATATAGATAATTAAATTTATATTGATATGCTCTAAATGTGAGGATTTTGTTATGAATGGCTTGTGATTGAGGAGGTTCACCCTTTCTGATCCAATTTGAAAAAATACATATTGAATTTAGATAGAAAGAGCTTATTTGCTCACCTTTCATAAGCTACTTTGAGAGTTTACTATTTCCTGAATGTGTGTATGTTAGGTAGTTTGAGTCCCTTTTTTTATGATAAGAATGTGTATGCAAGTATGGTACTAGTGATGAATTCCTTCTGTGGTTGTTAGTTTTTTGGTGTTTTGAGATTGTATTGCTCATATTTTTATCATTGTTTACTAAGTTTGGAATATGCCATTTTTAGGATAGTTTAAGTAGAGTCAAACATAACACCAAGGTAGGTCTTTTAAAAGACCTATACATTATCAAGTTTAAATGTTTTTGGCGTATATGACCAAGATCAATACCTGATCTCATCTTGTGTTCTTGACATGTCCTAGATCATTCTTGAACAAGCTTGTCCACTTACAATCACAAATATGTACAAACACTAATAAAGGGTAATAAACTAAAATTGGATTATAAAAGGTGATTGTTAATAACACACCACAAGGAAAAATGAACCCTAAAAAGCTCATTGTAAAAACATTTCCAAAAAGATAACTTAATGTCACTAGACCCTACTTTTAAGTAAATGAACATGTAAAAAGGTCAGTATTTATATATCTAAGGCAGTGATGTAAGACCTCATTAAATAAAAATATGAGTAAACCTTGGTACCATAGAATAAATAAACCTTAACCAATCATTATCCATGGGCCACTATTGTATAAACAACAAGTTTAGTAACAACTCTTCCTAGAATTTGGGTTGGATTCAATAAACTTAATAAAAACTCATCCAATTATTCACTATCATGGTTTGATAGACCACTATGGGTCACATGTTATGATCACAAATAAATTTTAATAGATATATGTCAATTCACTAAGTATTTGGGAGTAGAAAACATAACTTGGACCTTAGATTGGATAGGTTTAACCTCGAGATTCACCAAGGGTTTAACTCATTACAGTAGACTCGATATCATTTATGTAGATAGACTATTAACAAATTAAGCACAACAAATCATTAGAAATAAAAGGTAAGTATTAATGCAGCTTACCTTAGATAACATGTTTTAGGGTGATAATATCTTTCTTTTAGCATAATCAATTATTTACCTCAAAACTCTGAAAACCAGTTAGGATTCATAATGATCATAATACTAGGTAGTGACTCATTTTTATAAGTTTCAAACATTTCCCCCTCTAAACACCAAATAATACTTCCATTTTAAGAAGATGGTAGGTCACTGTGATGTTAGATGTGACATCGTGGGTCAGATTAATTTGTTTTTTTTTAAACTAAAAAAATAGGTTTAGGCATTGCTAATATGTTTTCTAAAAGAAAAAAATTAATCATGAATTTAAAATCTAACACATCTCAGATGATTTTTGTTAAAAATATTAAGATAATAATATATTGGACTATACTTAAAAAAACTATTAAGACGACAACATATTGGATCAATCTAGGTCAGCCTAAGTTAACTTGCCAAACTTGCGACACCAATAATGAAACTGTGATAACTTCATAAAAAACAAACCAAAATAATTTAAGATGTCCAATTCTCAATCAACTCAATGTTGAAGGACAACACTAGAAATAAAAATATTTAATTTAAAAAGGATAAAAAATAAACACCCAAGTAGACTTGGATTAACCCGCTAAACTCGCAATCTAGATCGTACACCTTATCTAAATCTTTTTCATCTAATTATACGTCAATCAGGTGTGCGAGACTTTTTTTTATATCAAACAACAAAAATATTTTTTTATTAAAAAAAGGTGGTGTGTAGAGCTAAAATAAAAAACAAATATGTGTGTTTTTTAAAGTTAAATACCTCATTTTTTTTTTTAAAGTCAAGTAACAAAAAGAGACTTTTAAATAACAAACAAAATGATTTCTTAAGCTTGGATGAAAGCGTATTAGGTAAAAAAATAATAAAAAGCTAGGCGTGTTGGCCTACCCACGCACTTGGCCATGAAAAGAGGCCTTGTCTAAGTGCCTCTATGCTATAATTCTTTTTTATTTTCAAAAACAAAACAGACAACTTTTGGCCTGTACCACGCCGCTAGTCAAGTATGGGCCAACCTACCTAACTAGTGATTCCAAGTCATGAGACAACAATAACCATATAATAACATATCACAAAACAATTAAAAATTAATTAAATCCTAAACAAAATTGCAATGCGGTGGAGACTAATGGTATCAGTCGGTACTGATACCAGTAATTGTTATGATTAGTCTGCCACGCGGTAGAGACTAGTGGTATTAGTTGGTATTGATATCGAGAATTGTTATAATGTCTACCACATAGTAGAGACTGATGGTATTAGTTGATACTGATATGAAGAATTGTTATGATTAATTTGTCATATAATAGAGACTAATGATATTATTTAATACTAATGCCATGATTTATTATGATTAGTTTGCCGTGTGGTGGAGGCTAATGATATTAATTTAGTTTGCCTCGAGATGGTGACTAATGATACCAGGCGTACTGATATCAGGATTGAATGGTTGGCTATATGTAAAGGTGGAAGATTACAAGCTTATTGTCAGGGAAATATTTGGAATGGAATCTTAGTTATACATATTTAAAATAAAATTTTTAATGAGATATAAATGTTTATTTATGTTAATGTATATTCTGTTTTAGGTACCTCGTATACCAGACATAAGTAATAAATTATTTGTTTATGTTTATAGATTAGGTATCTACTTTGTACGCAAATGTTTTAAAAATTCCTTTTTGGTTATGTAACGAATAATATAAACTAAATGCATATGTAATTTGGAACTAGATTTATCAAGTATGTAATTTTAACTAAATAATTACTTTTATTTTGTGTATTGAAAATTGTAATGTATACTCAAATGGTTTTATTATTGTTATTGCTATATATTATGTTGATGATCGGTTATCATATGGATTGATAAAAGATGATGTGGTGAAAGGGTGGGCTTAAGGTTGCCTGACGTATTGAGATTGATATGGTGATCCAAAAGGGTTGGATCTAATGTGTATAAAGTGTTGATGTGTCAATTGCAGGATGTGATATTTTAGAGAAACTCTACCAAAATTTTATTAGAATTATTTCTAACATTAAAAGATTGCATGAAATTAATCAAGTGGCTAAACGTTATTGAATAACCAAAGAAAAACAATTCTTGGTATTTTTCATGTAAAGTTTTGTTATGAAATGTACAACATGGTTGAAAAATTTAGGGTTACAAGTATTGTTTTCTCAGGAACCAAATCTACATTCACAACCTCAAAGGTATGAAGATCTCCTTCTTAACTTCTTTCAACTTTTATATAAGGTAGTGGTATAATCTTTATCATAGAAAGCACCTCTTCCACTTTTATGGTCACTAGTCTTCCATTGAGCACATATTTGAGCCTTTGATGGAAAGATAATGTCACTGCTTCCACAACATAGATCCAAGGTCATCCAACAATATATTACTAGAAGTTTGAATATTAATAACTTATAAAGTGACCTAAAACTGTTATGGTTCAATGACACCTATAAAAATATTCTATGTCAATATCACTGATCACTTGCCTTAGTAAACCACCATAATCCCTTGTCATTATATTGCTTGTATGCATATATGATGTATCAACCAAAAAATGGTCTAAAATGTGCCTTAGAAGCACATTAAGTGTTAAGCCATTATTTATTAGTTGTGATGTAATCTTTACACTCAATCATGACATGCAACAACTTGTTGTGTCTAGTGCCTTTCAAACCTAGTTCATTTTCAGAGAAAACAGGTAGTTGGTAGCCTAAATGCTTTCCACCATATGTTTAATGGTATCAGATATGATATCCTCAAGAACATATGTTTCAATTAAAACCTTATAAAATGCCTTTTTATATAGTTTTAAACACAAAATAAGAGAGAGTAGGGATATCTGACATGAGGTTTTCTTTAGTTGGTCAACCATGCTATAATTATTATATTATATCAATTTGATAAGTTCAATGGCTTCTTCATTGCTTATTGGCTTATTGACTTTATCATCCTTTACAGGTTTTTCTACTACATTTCATTTTGCCTTCATTTATCTTTCCAACTCTTCTAAAGTAAAACACCTTTCACTTCTCCTCTAACCTTGATCTGCATGATTGGGTATGACTCCTCATTAAGAAAGACATATCCATAATTATAGGGAAAAACATAATAGTTACTGGTGGTTGTGTAGGTTGGCATATATAGAATCATTATTGAAGGACCATTCCATATTGATTGGTACTTATATACCTTTACTTTGTCATGTCTCTAGCCAAGCATACAACATGCCCTAGGAACGAGACTGAATGTAAGCACTACTTTCCACCCACGGACTGATGGTCAATCCGAAAGAGTTATTCAAATTCTGGAAGATTTATTAAGAGCATGTGCCTTGGAATTTAGAGGGGGGGACTATGAGAAACACATATCTGTAGTGGAATTTACATATAATAACAACTATCAGGCAACAATAGGGATGACCCTATATGAAGCCCTATATGGTAGAAAGTGCAGAACATTGATATGTTGAGAGGAAATAGGGGACCAAAATTTGTATGAAGCATAACTAATCCAAGTTACCACCGAAAAGGTAAGGATTATTAAAGATCAAATGAAGGCAGCCTAGGATAGGCAAAAGAAGTATGGAGACACATAAAGAAGTCCTCTTGAATTTTGTATGAAAGACAAAGTGTTTTTTAAGATGGCCCCATAGAAACATATGTTGAGATTTTATATGAAAGAAAAACTAGCCTCGAGGTTCATTGGGCCATTTGAAATATAGAGATGAATCAGACTTATGACATATGAGTTGGACTTACCTTTGCAATTAGCCAAATTCACAATGTATTCTATGTCTTCTTAGTGTGAAAATCCAAAATGGACCCTATATAAATATTGTCGCAAGTACCAGTATAAGTGATATAAGATTTAATACTCGAAGTGAAAATGGTAAAAATACTCAAGTGTGATGAAAAGGAACTTCAAAGTAAGAAGATTCTCATCTTAAGAGTCATGTGGCGAAGTTCACAAATTAAAGAAGAAACATGGAAGAGGGAATCTAAAATATGGAAGAAATATCCCAACTTATTTTTAGACCCAAGTATGACACCTAAATTTTAAGGATGAAATTTCTTACTAGGTGAAGAATGTAAAATCTGAAAAGAGAGAGAGAGAGGGAGAGAGAGAGAGAGAGAGAGAGAGAGAGAAGAAATGGATAAGAAAGCAAAGTTGAATAAATGACTATGAATCTAGAGAAAATAAAAATGAATAAACTCATATGAACAATTTTGATTGTTATGGGTTAGGAATAAAAAAACTAGTGACCTAACTAAGGACCACATTAAATAATATGAGAGAAAGGAGGCTAAATATCTTAAACATTATAAGGTAAATGACTAAAAAAAGTAGAAGTCAACCCTCTCTTGAAGAAAACGATCGATGGCTGGAAGGGGGAGAAAAGCCCATATCATCTTCAACTTCTCTTAGAACTACCCTCACCAAATCAGTCATGCATGCCACTTTTCCACCTCTAAAAAGAGAAAACAATAAGAGAAAAGAGTTAAAAGCCTTAAAATAAATACTTGAGCTGACACCAAAAGAAGAGAAAAGACTTGTTGGTGTATAATAGGAGAAGAACAAGAGAAGTGGAAGAGAAATGAAGAAGAAAAACATGAAGAGGTGTCCAAGGGAGATAAAAATGCAAGTTAGAGTTATACTAGGCATCTTCTAAATGGAAATTGTAAGTAATTTTCAGAAATTTTAGATTTCTTTAGTTATGGTTCTTGAATCATTTTAGGGGAAATGAAGAATTTGCATGATTAGAAAAAATAGAGAGAGAGTAACCTAGAAAAATAACATTATTATCCATAAGATTTGAGGGTGAAATCAAACCTCACCCATTCGGCTAAAAACAAAAGAAAATGAAGAAGAAAGTTGTTCCATGTGTGTCTAGGCATATTATTGATGATTTAACTCCTTACCCATTATTTTGATGATATTAATAGTCAAGAAACTCTCCATGATCTTAAATTTCTATTGCTTATTTTTATGTGTGGCTATGTTGCTTGAATTGAAAAGTGTGAAATATATTGTGTTATTTTGATGTGAATGAGGATTTGGCACTATTAAATTAAAAAAAAAAAATAGATGTTGCATCAAGATTGAGTTTTAGCCACTCTTAGAGAACATTAGAAGAAAATGGATTTTGTGTATGTATTGATAGCTATGTGTTATATAAACAGATAGCTTAAACAAAAGTTAATAATAATAATAATGAAAAATGACTTGAACAATTAGAGGAATTTAATTGGTGATTGATAATTATACATGGTTAAGAATATATAAAAGATAAAACTTTGTTTAATAATTGCTTATATTTCGACCAAGATAAAGAAATATGAAAGAAAATGGTTCTTATAGGCGTTTATGAATATATTCAATGATGATGAATATCCTTTGTTAAAAAATATTTTTCTTGGAACAAAGCTTAAGAGATTAGAGAATTTTGTTGATGATAATAATGTACATGTTATAATTCACTAAGAGATATGTAATGGAAAAGTATAAGGCATGCTAAGTGTAAGAAAGAAGACATGATGAAGAATCATTAATTGAAGTCCATGCTTGGACTTGGAAAAGAGAGACATTAATGGTGACATCAAATACACCTTGACATTTTAAAATCAATTAATGATGCTAATAATAATTAAAGGATGATGGTGTAAAAGATCACACTAACATAAATATATGACAATGAATGTGAAAAGCAAGTACATCATGTCCATATTAAGAGACATGGGGTACGACCAAAAAGGAGAAAATTAGGGGAAAGAATCCAATGTGTGATTTTTTTATATATTAGCCTTTGTATAAGCTACTATTATAAATGTGGGAATCATTGGATTGTATACATTATATATGTGCCACTTATAGAAACACAGACTAATGTTATGAATAAAGAAATAGTTGAGCATTAATACACTAACCTTGAAAATGTACCTTGTATATGTGTGTATACTGTGACAAAGCAAATTGACATGTATGGGGAAAAAAATAGATGCACAAGAAGTGAAAACAAATTTATTGTAGAAAATGACTTTAACAAAACATAAACTAAAAGCTTCATTATAAATCAGGAGGAAGGACATGTATTGGACCTTCTATTAAAAGAGACTGCAATATCGGAGGAGCAGGTAGGTGACTTTCCTCTTATTTAAATTGACAAAATTATGATGTTTTATTTTTGAAAGCAATGTAATTCTAAGAAGTAATTTAGTATTAAATAAGATTAGTTTCGGCTAATGACTAGGGGTGATCATTTTCGGTTTAGTTCGGTTTTTACCAAAAAAGTAACCAAACCAGTTTTTTTTTTAAATCGAAATCGGTTCAAATCAAACGGTTTCGATTCGGTTATTTTAGAACAAAAATCGGTTCAAACCGACCGGTTTCGGTTCACTTCGGTTTGGCTCGATTGTTTTTTGTATTTTTTATTTTTTTTGGTTCAGTTTTTTTGGTTTTAGGCTTATAAAACCGAAACCGAACCGGTTAATTTTTTTTTAATTCTAATCTGTTTTTTTCACAGTTCGGTTATTTTTTTCTAGTTTTCTCGGTTTTTTGGTTTCTTTGCTCGCTCCTACTAATGACATCTATATTATGGTGACTGAGAATATTTGACAAGATTAGCTTGGCCAGTGATATCCATATTAGGATGTCCAGGAATATTTGACAAGATTAGCTTAACTAATGACATCCATATAAGGATGACCGAGAATATTTAACAAGATTAGCTTTGACTAATGACATTCAAGTTGGGATGACCGGGAATATTTAATAGGATTAGCTTCGGCTAATGGAATCCAAGTTGGGATGGTCGGGAATGTTTGATAAAATTAGCTTCAACCAATAATGTCCAAGTTGGGATGATTAGGAAAATTCGATAATATTAGCGAAGGCTAATGACATCCAAATTAGGATGGCCAAGAGTTTTTACATAAAAATAATGAAAGTCAATGGTATTTGAAAGAAAAATTAAGTCATAATCGTGTAGAAAATTTAACTGATATTAATAATATCCAAATATGGATAGTCAAGAATATCTAACAAGATTAAAGAAGATTAAAGGAATTCGTATTAAACGATAGATAACTTGTAAAAAAAGTATGAGACATAGTATATAAGTTAATTATATGGATTGTACTATGATCTCAATTTTATTTCATTATATATATATATATATATATATATATATATATGTGTGTGTGTGTGTGTGTGTGTGTGTGTGTGTGTGTGCGAGCGCGCGCGAGCACTCTCACGCACGCGCTCTTATATAAATTTAATATTGTGACAGACCTTTTTACATCTAAGATGTTTAGTTTCTTTATGGATTTTTTTATAAATGTAAATTGCATCAAAGAGAATAATTGAACAAAATATAAGGGGCATACCCTATGAAAAATACAAAGGTCCATTACTAAGAGTCAAAGGACCTAAGGGCACAAAAAAGAGAGAGCAAAAGCTAAAGAAATACTCAAAAGTTAAAAGAGTAAAAAACTAAAAAAACAACATTGGAACCATAGTTGAACTGGTTCACTGATATTTGGAAACCCTAAAATCAATTGATTGGTTGTTCTAAAGAGTCCAGGAAATGGTAAACTGATTCCTGGAAACTCCAGAACCTGTTGACCGGTTCTGCAAATAACAACAAACCTGTTATGTAGAACTCGAACAATAGCTAAAACAAAAAATCATATGACCCTGAAAGATGCCAAATGGATTCCAAATCTACTAAGCAGGACTAGACAAGCTAAAAGATCTCCTCACTAACATTATAGTGAGGTTAATAAATCTGATAAAAGACTCGGTTTTTCCTCTCATACTAGATGAAGTAAATCATGGTTGAGAGGACTAACTAGGCAAGTAAATATAAGAATTTATTCTTTTTCCTGAGGTACAAAGATATCCATTGAAGCAAACATTGACATGTCATAGTAGGCCACCCGAAAATGATCCTGTTCATAATAGCACCCCATACCAAAGCTGAGAAAATACACTAGAAGAACATATGGTCATGTGTCTCAACATGGAACCTGTAAAAGATACATACCGAGGAGGTGATGATTTGATAAACATGTACTCTATCTATGGTATAAAGATGACCCAAAGTAGTAAGCCATAGAATAAGTGAATGTCTCTAGATGTGACATGGAAATTAGATGAGATAATGCATAGAGCCTGTATGTCTCAAATCTATAAAAAAAATCTCTCCATGATAAATGACTCTTTCAGATATAGTGATCTGGTAAGGCATAATAGGGTGGAAAAGAACATAGTCCCAAATAGGCTAAAGGTCCTAATTACTCGAAGGAAAAGCTCAGGTACCATTCTCAATGATGTTCGAAACTTTTGCATCCCAAGGCAACCTTATGAAAAAGAGAACCCTAAAAGGCGAAATGTCACATATCTGCTAACTATCCAACAACCAATAATCCAACCAAAGAAAAGTAGTTGTTCCATCACCAATGTAATAGATAAACATTCTTTTACACTAATCCCAACTAAGGAGAATCTTCCTCTAGGATCTATTAAAGAAGAGTCTTCATAAATGTTTTAGAATAGCTATTTATTCCATGGTTTGATCCCTTTAATCCCCAGACCACCCTCTTTAGGAGAATTACAAAATGAGGCCCAAGTAACTTTGACTCTAAGTGGGATAAGGATGAACCATTCCAAAGAAATGCAACTAAGATACCTCCAATCCTCCAGATGATTGAGCTTGGCAGAATAAACATGGTAGACCAATATAACTTAATGGAGAATAAAACTATTTTATCAATTTGAGACAACAAATATAAGTAAGAGATGTCAAGGTCCATAGTTTGATCCTTGAGATAATCCGCTCAACAAAAAGCAAACAGTCATTATGTTTCAAATGAGTGGTGATCAGAGGAACACTGAGATACCTGATTGGTAGGGAACCTAGTCTAAAAACCAAAAGAGCTTACAAAGAAGTCCTCATCTCATTATCAATACCCATCAATAAAATATGGCTCTTTTCTGAATTAGTGACCAATCCCGACAATCTTAAACGATCATTTAAGGCCCCTATCACAATACCAACTAAGTCCATATTCACCTAACAGAAAATCATAAGGTCATCAGTAAAGCAAATGTGAATGATCATATTTTGTTGACACCTTTAGTAGAACTAGAATCTAGAACCCTATGAGGCCTATCTATGAATGCCATTAAGAACCTATATAACCAAGACAAAATGATACGGGGATAAAAGGTCACCCTATTAAATACTCTGGTAAGATGGGTTAAAACCATCTAATTCTCCATTTATTGCCTCAAAGAAATACGTTGTAGATATGCAGACCTTAATCCATTTAACCATGGAACTAGGAACCCCAATGGCTCTCAAACCTAAAAAGATATACTCTTAACTAACAATATCAAAAACTTTCCTTATGTCTATCTTCAAGGATCATCTAGGCATAGGACCTGCTAAATGATAATTGTGCATAAGTCTTGGGTTAATAAAATGGCATATGATATTTAGCGACTGGACACAAAAGAAGTTTGAGATGGGCCTATGACATGTAGTAGGATCATCTTCAACCTACTGATAATGACTTTAAATATGCATTTATACATAACATTGCAGTAAGAGACAAGCCTAAAATCATTCATACTAACAAGATTCTCAATTTTAGAAATTAAAGCTATACTGGTAGCACTAACACATCTAAAAGAGTCATATATCAAAGAAAAACCTCACTACTGCAATGAAGTCACTACCAATAATCTCCTAACATTTTTTAATAACAATGAAGTATATTCATCCAGACCAGGAGCCTTGTTATCCAGAATAGAGAGTAAGGCAACCCTAATCTCATCATCTGTGATAAAAGACTCCAAAGAAAAAAATCATGTCAGGAGGAATATGGCCTGCATCATCAGTGTAGGAAGTTGAAGGAGCTGAAAGAAGTATCTAAAAGTATCCAACTACTAACTAACCTAAATTTTTCTACTCAGTTAACTGAGTCCCTATCTTATCAATTAAACCATGTATCATATTCCTAACCTACCTATGAAAGAGAGATACGTGGGAATAATTTAATGTTTATGTCACCTAAAGTGAGCCACTACTTACGTGATCCTTGCTTAAAAAGGTTTCCTCATCCTCACACTATTGAAGGAACTCAGTAAGCTCCTTTACAGATGCCATATAGCCCACAAATTCATATAGCCCAAATATCTTTCAGAGTGTGAAGAGACATCAAGGAGAACCTCTACTACAGTCCATTAGCCTTTTTCCTTAACAACATGACTAAAGATGTGGTTAGTGTTGTGTCGATGTAAGCTTTTTAACTTAGGTTTAAGCATACCCAAAAGCTTAATGAACTTAACCATTAGGTTACCATCAATAGGAACCTGCCAAACATCTATAACTATAGCTGGAAAATCATCCCTATAACCCACAAATTCAACTTAAAAAGAGCTTTTACCTAAGAAAAGGTATAACCAAATTGAACAAACATGGCACTATGATCAAGGAAGTCCCTAGACACAAACTCAGAGCAAGTAGTTAGCCAGTTAGAGAGCTAACATAAGCTACCAAATATCCAATCTAGCTTCTCAAAGATAGTGTCCCTAGCTTGTCGGCTATTATGCCAAATGAACCTCAAACCAAAATAAGGAACTTTAACCAGTTTTGTTACTTGCACACAACTACCAAAATCATTCATGTAACCATGCCAGGTAGAACCACCCCTATATTTATTAGAAGAGCTTAAAATAGCATTAAAGTCTTCCAAAATAAGTCACGTTCTAGACTAAAATGCAATAAAGTTACATTTAAAATAATCCTATAGATCTTGAAACCCAGCAAGTGTATTAAGGCCATCCATAAAAGTGACCACAAAAAAGCACCCATCAACCAAACTAGACATCTCATAGGTTATCCATTTAAGTAAAGAAAGTAGATAATTATACACCTTTGAATCCCAACTAACAAGAATATAACAATTAATAGAATTTGAAACATTAGAAAGAAATATCATGATGAAGGATTAATAGTTATATCAACTCTCCCTATTTGGCTATAAGCAATCTTAGTTTTAAGATGACCAATTAAGGTAAGTCTGTATTTATTTATCCAAACCTTTACTGCTATATATATATATTTTGCCATTAAGACCCCAAATATTCCAACAACCAAACATAAAAATAGGAAGTGGAGACACAATAAAATAGCATAATCAATGGTCCTTAGACACTTTTCCCCTTCCTTTTTTTTTTGCCTTTTCTAGTAGCAAGAGGAGAGGAGAAGTCTTTGAAAACCTTGTTTTATCATATGAAGCCGAGCTTTTACACTGAGCATTTGTAAGCAAATTTAGTTAGTCCTTTTTTACATGTGAGATGTTAGTATTCAAGTTATAAATTGACCCACATTCATCATCTAATATGTCCTTCCCAACAACAAGGTTCAAGTTAGTAGGTTTAACAACTTCTAGAATTGCTTTCTGAGAAGACTGATCAATTGACTCCTAGTCTAGTCGATCAATTCCTAGGGCATTGGCAATCGAGGTTACTATATGTATAACTGGTTGGCTGGTTCCTAGTATTCTTCAACCACTTAACTAGTTCATAGGGTAATGGTATCTAAGGCTACTGTCTTAGGAATAATTACAGTCCTTGGCAAAGTTGAAGCAACTACTATAATATTAATTTGTGAGTTACATGTCATTAAATAATCATTTCTATTCATGATCTTAAGCATATCATTAACATGTAATTTTATAATCTCAATCAAAGTCTTGCATGAGTGTCCAAATACTTTGTAAGATTTATAAACTCTCAGTTTCCACTCATAGTTAACCAAAATCATGATGGCTTCTGAAGACAACCTACATCTCAGTTGGAGACTATGAACCAATGGCAAAAACGCATCTAGCTCAATACAAACTCAAGCATAATTGAGATAAGTGTTGTTAAAGGTTTGCTCATCACATGACAATGGTCACCCCACTATACTCGCAGCCATTACAAGCCCTGTTTCATTCCATATAGGAAACGATAATCCCTAAAGGTGAATCCAAACTAGAACCTTAGAGATTTTGTTCTTATCTAAGATAAAATAAGGGTGTCATGGTTGAAAGACAATGTTTCTCCCCTCAAACATCCACAAGCCTTTCTTTATAACCAGATGAATTTCATCTTCACTCTTAAACTGAAAAATCATAAAGCCTTGTTAGGTTGTCATGACACTCTCAAGGCTGAAGTCAGAAAGAATCCCACCATACAACGATTCCATCATGATGTGCTCTCATCAACTATAAGGTTTAAGATTTTAAAATTATGCCAATGGCTTGTATTGGGAATGATGCAATCTTAGATTGAGTTGTTGAGTTTGATACTATTACTTTATCAACCCAAGAGCCTTTTGGTTGGTTAATGGTGTTAGGGGTGGGGTTGTTTGTGTTGGTGGTTTTAGGCACCGAGGTGGTGTTATAGGTTTTTTTATGGGGGTAATGGGGTTTTAATTTCAAGTTGTTTTGGGTGGTTTGGGGAGGGTGTGGGGGTTGCCCTAGAAGATGTTTTATCCAAATCCAACGGCTGATTGTAGAGAGATGGCCTTTACGATATCAGACAACATTAATGTAGACAACCTATGTTCAAGAAGAAAGGAGTTTCAATCAAAACTTTAAATCTGATTTCCACCATTCAACAACAAGAAATAGAGCAATAAGACCACAATAGAAATCTTGGCCAAATCCAACAATTATATTATATAAAAAAGCCAATGACCAAATTTTTTTAACTAGAAAAATCTCCCCTAATAACCTAAAATGTCACAAGAGCAATAACCCCCTACTAAAAAATCAGAATTGAGATCCATCTGATTAGATTGTAGTGCATAGTGAGATGAATAACATATATGAAAATGAGCTAAATCTAACAATGGTTGGAGGCATTATGGCTCCAATAACATTGTCGCAAGGGGCGCGACGGTGGAGGCTTTCTGCCATGCCTCCTGTTGTGAGGTGTTGTGTATTGAGAAGGGTTTTTGGATTTAATTATAAAATTATAATTAATGTTTAGGAGTTGCCACCTAGTATTATGGTCACTAGGAACCTATGGTCTGCGAGAGTCTGAGTAAGGGACTAGTTGTGCAAGAGGAAGACGCATCACTCCCAATGCACCCTACCTAAGGTAAGCTGCATTGTTGTTTGATTGTTTTTTCTAAGTCGAGTTTCTATTCATTGGTCTTTTCTATTCGTCGGTCTTTTAAGCATGAATGTCCCCCTTTTATGCAAATATGTATGTTATTTACAATGGATGGATGGATATGTGTGGATGCAAATGTATGCACATTGGGTATGAATAGAAAAAACCCATGCAGAATGAATATGTAGGGACTTCATGCTTAAAGGAAGGTTCTAGGTCATTACATGATAGGTAGGCTTTCTACCTGGTCTCGAAAAGGTCTATGAACTGCCTAGTGACCACCTTGCGTGAAGGCAGTATAGGGGTTTACATGAAATGGTTGGGGCATAGTGTGACTGCTATTACCGAGTAAACACTCAGCTCATAGTTGGATGTTTCACGAATCTGAACCCCGACTGAAAGTCATGAGGCAGACCGCTACTCCCC
This sequence comes from Populus trichocarpa, assembly GCF_000002775.5. Taxonomy (NCBI): domain Eukaryota; kingdom Viridiplantae; phylum Streptophyta; class Magnoliopsida; order Malpighiales; family Salicaceae; genus Populus; species Populus trichocarpa. The sequence goes on along the minus strand of NC_037299.2, from coordinate 7,579,362 downwards.
ACCTAACCTAGAATTAGGTTTATTAAAATGCATGCTAAAACAATAAAAATGCGAGCTAAAAGTAAAGACCAACAAAAAGGCAAACAATCAAACAAGTAAAGCTTAGTCCGACCAAACAAGGTGGTCACCAGTGGAGTCGTCATCCTGTCGCGAGGCGACGTCGTCTGGCGACGGCGGAGGCTCTTGTCGTGCCTCCTGTGTGAGGTGTTGTGTATTGGGAAGGGTTTTTGGATTTAATCATAAAATTATAATTAATGTTTAGGAGTCGCCACCTAGTATTATGGTCACTAGGAACCTATGGTCTGCGAGAGTCTGAGTAAGGGACTAGTTGTGCAAGGGGAAGACGCATCACCCCCAGTGCACCCTACCTAAGGTAAGCTGCATTGTTGTTTGATTGTTTTTTCTAAGTCGAGTTTCTATTCGTTGGTCTTTTCTAAGGCTCTAGGCAGATCTCTCTTCATGAGAGTCTCTACCTTATCAGGTTAAATCCTAACCATTCTAAAGTCTGAATTTTAGCATCGCATTTTTACACCTTGTATCTTTAATACTTGAGGGTGTACTTTATCGTGTAATTTTACACCTCACAAATATTAAAGTCTATATTTGGATCCTAAAAAAAAGATTGGAAAAAGATTTTTGACATGTTGGCCAAATCCTAATGGATAATCATAAACTGGTTACGATATCCATTTTTATTTTTTAAACATGAAAAAGATGCAATTTTTGTTTTTTTTATGAAAAATATGCTTGGAAAAATTTTAGGATTTGGCCGTATGCATGAAAACAAAATATTTTTTTTTGTTTTTGAAAAGGGAAATTGATTTAAAAGTTTTTGACATTTTTTTAAAATGTTTTGATTTTTTTTTGAAATATTTCGGAGAAAACCAGGTATTTTAATACCGGATTTGTATTTTACAGTGTAAATATACAACCCGATGTTATGCAAAATTGATAAAAAAATATTCGAGAAAATCACATTTTTTAAAAATGATTTTTGAAATTTTTTGATTTTTTTTTAAAAATAAGGGCCAGGCCGGATCCAGCCCAGCCATTTGGGCTGGGCCAAAACTGGCCCGGCCCAAAGCTAAGTTAATTATTTTGGTCGCTGCATGCAGAATGAATTCTGCATGCAGCGACAGCAGCAGTGAGCAACAGGGACGGTTGATGCAAGGCAGGGATGGAGAACCACCTGAGGCGGTGAGGGCCTATGGTCGTGCTGGTGGAGAGGTTGGTGGCGGCGTTGATGGAGAGCTTGGTTGCCGGAGTTGCTACTGCGTAGGATGAAGAAGTTTGCAGAGGAGAGAGAAAGGCCGGAAGGAGAAGAGAGAGAGAGTCGTGGTGGCTGCTTGGTGGTTGTGCTGGCTTCCAGTGGTGGAGCTGGTGTTCGTGGTGGTGTATAGGTCGGGTTTGTTGGTATTCTCGCCGGAGAAGGCAGCTGGGGAAGAGGTGGAGAGAGTTGTAGAAGACTGACGAGGAAAGAAGGAGAATGAAAACAGGGGGAAGGCTGGTTTTTTGTGATTTTTGGACCTGATTTTCTCCTCCTCCAGGTCACCAATGGAGCCTTTATTTATAGGAAGTGGAAGAGGGTAATCTCGTCTATACCGGGGTAAACTTTTAGCCCTTGATTCTGTTGGGAATGATCCCATCCGTTGGCTCTAAGTAGGCATGGTGCACTGTCAAATCTGCAGAAAAAGCTGCCTGAGTTGGCATGTTTAGGCCGACGCCGGCGCCGATTAATTGTCATTCACACTGAACTATTGACATGGAGCTGTAGAGGAACTGCAGAGGATCATTTTAGTGCACCTTTGGTTAAATTTGGTGGACTTTAGGTGCATTAAATGCACCTGCAAAGTAGGTAACCTGAGCAGTTATTTCATAGATTTAAAGAAGAAGATGAGCAGTACCAAAGTTCTGATTTTGGCCAAAGTTCATTTCAGTCCTCCCTCTTTAAATTGCTTTCAATTGAACCTCTAATTGACTCTAAACTTTTGCAATTAAGCCCCTGATGAACTTCAATTGGAGCCCCGAAGTTATGCGCCTATTGCGATATGGTCCTTGGTCTCGGATTTCTTCAATTAAGCCCTAATTGACCCAAAAACATCAATTTTCTTGCAATTTGGCCTCTAATTTCAATAAATTAACTTGGGAAAAAAATTAAATTTGGTCTCTTAAAATTTCAATCTCCTCAATTAAGCCCAAATTAGGCTCTTAAACTTAATTTTTCACCAATTAAGCCTCAAATAAAATTTATTTGACCTATTTAAAGTATAATTAAGTCATTACACTTAATTAAATCCTTCAAGTGGACCCAAATTAATTCTCAAACATAATTAAAATTCAATTTGGCCCATGATTAAATCAAATTGGCCTATTAAAAATTTAATTATGTCATCGGACTTAATTTTTATGCAAACTCGTCCAATAATCATTTAATTTAACCTTGAATTTGCATTTGTTCTCCATTTTTTGGCACAATAGGGTACAATTAGGCCTTGAATTTCCTCCAAAAATTGCAACTTGATTTCCCGGCCTGCTTTCTTAATGTTGCCAGCCTTTATTTTATATTTTTTATTTTGATTTTGAAAAAAGGTGATTTTTGGGGAATAACCCAAAATTGGGTTATGACAAACATCATTCTCTCTTTAGACCTTCTCTCTCTAAAAATTCCCGGGTCTAATGGGATAGCTTTAGAGATCAATTCTTCTACGATTTTTTAATATAAAAAAGTGTCATCATCATCCATAAGGTCATTTTCTATTTAAAGTTATGTATCTTCATTTATGAAGATACTAATTAAACCTTATTTAGGTTGTGAAAGGTTAGTTTAGATAGTGTTGTTGTTTTGTTTAATTTTCACCATAATTGCAACAACTTGATGTTTTCTTCTTAATTGGGGTAACTTTCTTGATTTTTTAAGCATGAATGTCCCCCTTTTATTCTCTTTAAATGATCAAGGATATATTTTGAGCATGTTACTTGAGTGGCACAATTTTAGACTATCATTGTATTGCTCATCTTTTTAGCTCTAAATCTTTAGCTATTGTTTTTTGAATGACTTTTTCATGTTTCTATTTTTTCCTATGATTAACCATTATCTTAGATTTTTTTTTCTTGTGTTGATTGGCTTATTTAGATTTCCTTATTATTTTTGTGATAGCCTTTTTCCACTTTTCTAAAAGATTCTTTAAAATCTGCCTCTTGAGTTGTTGAATGGATGAAGATGGTGTTTGACTTGGAACCTTCACCACCCTTTCTATCAAGGTATTTATTTTTATATAGAATTGGTATGTCCTTACCTAAATCAACTATTAGGTAGTGTTGTATAACTATTTTCGTGTTGGATTTACCTTAATCCAATATAGCATTAATCATATGTGTGGTAGATCATTAATATCACATGTTAGTAATCTAACAAATGTTTGTTGCTATTTATAATTAACTAGTCTTTTCTAATTACAAAACCTATTCATTTGGTATATTGTATGATTTAACATAATCCTTTCACATTTGTATGTTCGAAGAATATGTCCTTTTAAATCGAGTTTTGGTTAGCTGACTTTGTTTTCACCATTTTTCAATGTTTAGGAGATGCTGGTGATCACTGCCTAATTTTTCATGCTCTAAGTTTGGATGACTAATGTTGTGGTTAAAGTTTATTTCATTCATTGTCAATTGGCCTTAATTTTTTTTTTACTTTTGATATGTGCCAATATATTCAATTTTGTTTTCAAATATTTCTCTCTTATGTATGACCAAATGATAAGTAGAGCACCTATATATTTTATAAAGTGATTTTACATGATCTTTTAGTGCCAATCATTTAGTCTTATCATGATCGATATATCTCTTACTTGTGGTAACATTAGTGACCAACTCCAACCTTTATTATGGTCGATCAAACTTTGTCTATTATATTTCTCCTTTACCAATAAGTCCATTTGATTTAGGAGTAGTTATTACTATTATTACTTTAAGTAAGGGGTTGTAACCTAACTTAATTATCTTATCCAATAAGCGAATGCGACTTGCTTTCAATGCCTTTTTAGATTTGATTTTTGAAGATGACATAATTATTAATATCATGTATTCATAATTTATATCACTTATAATATTTCTTCTCCTTTATTTTTTTAGCAACAATGTGATTTCCCATGAGATTTATTTGTCCTCGTATCAAATGATCATATATCTCTTTTTAGCTCTTTTAATGTTGAATATGTATTTTTTTATTTCCATTAGTTTTTTCTGACCACTTTTATTTCTTTATCAATAGTCTTGTTAGCCTCCTTTTGTCCTTCTTAATATAGCGATGACTTTTTGAGTTTGGGGATTGATATTAGTTATTTTTAAACTTTAAAATCCTTCTCAAAGTTTAAATCAGCCATTAAATGGACCATTGCTACCTTGTTTAAGTAGCAAACTAGGTATATTCCCTTAAGTGGATTTTTTTTGTTTGTCTTGCTAGTGTCTTGTCATATCGAGCAACATCACTTATAAGAATATAGATATCTTAATATTTAGTTTCTACAAACCTTTATATATATATATATATATATATATATATATATATATAATGTATTGCATTCTTTCTAAAATTAATTTAATGCATTCCCGCTCCATTATGATTGGAGTGCACTTGGTTTTTAAACTTCTGAAATGAAGGGCATAACTTTATATGGATTGTTCTTGATATTGGAATATCCTATCTAAGTAAACCAGTGTTATCGATAGTTCACATCTATAAAAATACTTATGAAAATAAGTCTTGAATTCTTCCTAATTAGGTGGCAATATAAAGAACTAATGAAAGGTAGTCTTAGTTAGTTATGAACCAAGTAATTTTATTTCACAGAGGTATTAGCAACATCATCATTACAATGATCAGTAAACTTAGTAATGTGTTCCCTTGTTGATTGGTTATCCTCTTCAAAAAATTATTTAGAGTTAGCTATCTTGATTTCTTCAGGAATTGGATGTAGGTTATCAATCCATTTAAGGTATAGATGATTATATATAAGTTTGGTTATATGTCTTGATATACGATCCAAATTACACCAAAAGATCTATTGAGAGTTACAATTGGGTCAATTACAAGATCAATTGCAAATAAGCTCAAAGATGCATTTAATATGTTTATTTAAAATATTTGGGTCAAAATGGATTTCAAGGAGGTAACATCAACAAGTGAATATCAGACCTTATTCAATTTAATTCAAGCACAAGAGGGGCATAATCTAGCTACTTCATGGGCTAATTAATTTTCGTAGTTGGATGTTTATTTTTTTTAATACACAGTTTTACTCTAACAAGCATAATATTTTATCTGGGCATTGGATTGAGCTGGAATTTTACCAAAGGTTTCTATAGGTCTATTGGGTTAAGATTTTAGGGCAATCAACATAGGAAATGATTTGGAATAAGGTCCAGAAGCTACTATGGAAGAATTGCATTAGTTTCCTAGTTGCTTTATGATTGGTTGTTTCAAAGCTATAAAACACTAACATACTCATTAGACTTTAGTGGAGACTGTGTTGTTGGAAGAGATGGAAGAGTTTATGGATTGTATGTGAAAATTACTATTATCTCCTAATGCAATTCTATATTGATGTGAGGAATTAGATGATGAAAAGTCATCTAATGGCATGTCTGATGGAGGCTACTCCATAGACCTCTATATTTGTGAGTTATTTTTGGCCTCCTCGTGGCTAGGGGATGACCTCAATCAGTTGGGTTAATGACTGATCACTAGTCACTAGCTATTCTATTGTTTTTTAAACAAATTAATCCCACCAGACATGATAATTTGTTGATTTGTCAGTTAATAATTTGTTGATCGATCATTGATTCTTCAATCAATATACTACATATTATTTGGTTCTTCCTCCCAACAAGGAGAAACATAATTAAGAACTTAATTTCGAGCGGAGACAAGTATAGTAACCTTGTGACTTTAACAAGTAAATAGAAAGAAAGATGAGGGTAATGCCAAAAGCAATAAAGTAAATAAAAACGCAAAGAAATGAAGCAATAAAAGTAAAAAACAAATTGTAAAGAGATATAAATAAAAAAAATGATAAATAAACAAAAGCTTGTAAATTGCATAAAGCACTACCAGAAATTCGCTAAATACCAACGGATTTACCGACGGAATATTTCTGTCGGTATTTTGAGGTCGAAATTACCGACGGAAAATTTCCGTCTGTAATTCAGTCTGTAATTACCGACGGAAACTTTTCCGTTCGTAATGCAGTAGGTAACTACCGATGGAAAATTTCCGTCGGTAGTTACCGACTGCATTACGGACGGAAAAGTTTCCGAATTTAAAAAAAAGGCGGGTCGCTGACGTGGAGGTTTTGGCGGGTTATTGTTTTCCGACGGAATCACCGACGGATTCAAAACCACAGCCCGTACAGTGCCCGTACAGTGATGTGACCAGTTTGCCGTTTAAATTGCCGACGGAATCACCGAGGGATTTGAAATGGCAGATCCGTACGGTGACGTGTCTATGTTTTCGTCAGAATCACCGACGTAATAACCGACGGAGTTTCCGTCGGTGAAACCGTTGGAAAAAGTTAATATATATGTAAACACCCAAAGGAAAATATATATATATTTAGAGAGAGAGAGATGATGATGAATGCAGTTTTCGCTGCCGATGCAGAAATCGGCAGCGACGCAGTTTTCGCTGCCGATGCAGAAATCGGCAGCGATGCAGTATTCGCTGCCGATTCTGGACTGGGCAGCGATGCAGTTTTCGCTGCCGATTCTGGACTTGGCAGCGACGCAGTTTTCGCTGCCGATGCAGAAATCGGCAGCGATGCAGTTTTCGCTGCCGATTCTGGACTTGGCAGCGACGCAGCCTTCACTACCGATACAGAAATCGGTAGCGACACATTTTTCGCTGCCCATTTCTTGATCGGCAGCGACGCAGTTTTCGCTGTCGATGCAGAAATCGGCAGCGATGCAGTTTTCGCTGCCGATTTCTCAATGAACAGTGACGCAGAGCTGGGAGGGAGGGGTAAAACTGATTTTAGATAAACCAAACAAGGATAAGGACACACCTAAACCAACCCCCAAACAACCCATTTCATTGGATGGGTAGTATAAATACAAAGAGGGGAGAGAGAATGACCCATCTTCTTCCAAATCCAGCAGCTGCATGCCGTTCTTCCCTTCCCCTTTCACAACAGAAACGTGAATCAGACCAGTAGAGATTACTTTGTGAACTTGTGAGGGAGAGATGAGACCTTGAGAGAGGAGTGGGCAGCTGCATAGAGGAGAGGAAAAAGAGAGCTGGAAAACGTGAGAGGAAGAAGAAGGAGGAGAACCAGCAGCTGAATAGTGTCAAACCTTCCTCAAACTTAGTTAAATTCAGAAGGTATGGGTCATGAAACTCTCTTCCTCTCCCCCGTAAGATCAAAAACGAAAATGAAGAAGAAAAACCCTAAGAAAAGAATTGATCTAAGACCTAAGCCAGCTGTGAAGGAAGCTGAAATTAACCAAGAGAACAAGCAAACAAAAGTGAAATAAAGTCAATTTCAGAACATCTAACAAATCATGGTAGAGGGCTGGCTTTAACTAGGGGGTAATTAATGTGTTCTGCTGTGATGTTGTTGCTGGACTTAATGTGTTCTGCTGTGATAATTGTTGCTGGAATTAATGTGTTCTGCTGTGATGTTTGTTGCTGGAATTAATGTGTTCTACTGTGATGATTGTGCTGAAATTGATGCTGCCGATTTGTGTGTTGCGCAGCGAAATTCTGTTTCGCTGCCGCAACTGAACATGCTGCAGCGAATTAATATTCGCTGCCGATTTGTGTGTTGCGCTGCGAAATTCTGTTTCGCTGACGCAACTGAACCTCCTGCAGCGATTTGATATTCGCTGCCGATTTGTGTGTTGCGCAGCGAAATTCTGTTTCGCTGCCACAACTGAACCTGTTGCAGCGATTTGATATTCGCTGCCGATTTGTGTGTTGCGCAGCGAAATTCTGTTTCGCTGCCGCAACTGAACCTGCTGCAGCGATTTGATATTCGCTGCCGATTTGTGTGTTGCGCAGCGAAATTCTGTTTCGCTGACGCAACTGAACCTCCTGCAGCGATTTGATATTCGCTGCCGATTTGTGTAGTTGCGCAGCGAAATTCTGTTTCGCTGCCGCAACTGAACCTGCTGCAGCGAATTAATATTCGCTGCCGATTTGTGAGTTGCGCAGCGAAATTCTGTTTCGCTGACGCAACTGAACCTGCCTGCAGCGATTTGATATTCGCTGCCGATTTGTGTGTTGCGCAGCGAAATTCTGTTTCGCTACCGCAGCTGAACCTCCTAGCAGCGAAGTGATATTCGCTGCCGAGTTGTGCGTTGTGCAGCGAAACTGTGGCGCCAACAGCGGTGAAGTTCTCCCTGCCGAACTGGCAGCCTGCGGCGAACCAGTTCTCGCTGCCGAATTGGGCAGCCCGCAGCGAACCAGTTCTCGCTGCCGATTCCTACAATAAGCCTCCTAGGCAGGAATGACTTAAATGCTAATAACAATTTCATGATATGATGGTGTAAAATAGGGAACACTTGAATGTGAACATATGAACTATTGAAATAAGTGTGATGATGAATGTGATTCAAAAATAAAATAAATACAACTGTGCTGATTTGTGACCATTGATGTCTTAGGTGGTGCGGTCGGGATTGGACCATCATCAAGACAGGAACGACCCACAGGTGGAGCAGGTAGGTGACTCGCACCTTTTTTTTTTTATACGTTGAATCTTGGAATATTTTAACTTGAGTACTACCATATTGTTAGAACCGATATTAAATTGTCGAACGCTTAATTGTTGATGAAAGAGTGATTAGCTTCGGCTAATGGCATCCGAATGGATGGCCGGGACAAAAGACTGATTAGCTTCGGCTAATGGCATCCAAACGGATGGCCGGGACAAAGAATGATTAGCTTTGGCTAATGGCGTCCGAATGGATGGTCGGGATGAAGGACTGATTAGCTTCGGCTAATGGCATCCAAACGGATGGCCGAGACAAAGAGTGATTAGCTTCGGCTAATGGCATCCGAATGGATGGCCGGGACAAAGAATGATTAGCTTTGGCTAATGGCGTCCGAATGGATGGCCGGGTTAAAAAGGGATGATTTCGCTGCCGATTGTGGATCGGCAGCGACGCAGTTCCGCTGCCGATTCTGGATCGGCAGCGACAGCAGTATTCGCTGCCGATTCTGGATCGGCAGCGATGCAGTCTTCGCTGCCGATACAGACATCGGCAGCGACCCAGTTTCGCTGCCGATTCCTTGATCGACAGCGATGTAGTTTCGGCTGCCGATTTTAGGATTGGCAGCGACGCAGCTATCGCTATGGAATCCGAATGGATAGCCGGGACAAATAAACGACTAGTTTCGGCGAATGGCATTTGAAAACTTGTGTATCTATATGTACTACTAATTGTTACATCAAATACATGAAGAAATTATAAATGTTAATGCTTATTTAATTGCTAGGCCGTTAGTTACCATTATTATTATTATTAAGTATTTGTTTTCTCTTAAATGTTTTGTACTGCTGCAGGGACGTCACACCAACGAGATGTCTAGGATACCCGATACACGGGAACCTACTTTTGCAAGGAATTAAGTAGATGCATTCTAAATCACAATGTATTTTGTAGGGATCAATGTACTGAATGTATAACTTTTATTAGATCCTTTTTGTTTAAAAATTGTGATGGCTATTAGAAGTATAAGAGTGCAAACTCATGTCCATGTATATATATTTTTAATATGAACTTCAAATCATGCAACCTTAATATTATGTGTTTGTGTAAGATTCGCTTTTGAATGAACTGTTGATTGTATGGATTGTATTTTGATGATGTGAGGATTCAAGTTCTTTGATTACCGGCACCATGTGTATTAAATATATATATATATAAAAAAAAATTACTATTGTTTTGGGCTTAGAAAGCCGGGTTGTTACAATATAACAGCTCTGCCGACCCTCTCCTCCCCTATTTCTCCTTCTTCTTCCTCATCCCAACTCTCCCCATCTGCAAACAACCAGCCCCCCCTCCCCCCCAAAAAAAATCTTCCTCATATCAACACAACAAGTTATATTTCTTGAAGTTTTGTGGTCACAGCATCCGTGTTCTGATTTACCGACGGATTTTATCAATTTTTGTAAGTAATTCTATCTTTTTAAATTTTAACATTTAATTAAATGTCAATTTTATTGTTTTTTTAGTATATGTATTTTGTTAGTAGATGTACATGTTTTATTGTTATTTCTGAAACAAACTTGTAGTATATGAATATATAATTTTGTACCTGTTATGGTTTGTTTTAGATTTTGTAAGATTGTATTTGTTTGTAAATTGTTATTTCTTTATGGAATTACCGAATTACATGTGCTATTTTGAAATAATTAATAGCTTGCTTAATGGGCCCGTTTAAAGTTTTATCAATGGTACTATTGCGAAGTGGTAATTTCTGTAAATTTATATATTTTAATTCGTATGGACGTTAATAAATGATAATGAATATTTAATATTTATGAGAAGTTGTGATTGGTTTGTTGGATAATCTCGAGGTAAAGTAATATTTTTGCAAGTTTATTTACCTAACTTAGTTAATTAATACATGATGTCATCATAATTTTATAGAGGTTCGATATAAGTCATGGATGATCGTTCATGGATGTATCAAGATTCACCCCAAGGATTGCGGAGGATGGATTATTGTAATGGGGTTCAGGGTTTTATTAATTTCACAACATCTATTCCCAGAAATTTTACTGGAGGCTGTATTAGGTGTCCATGCAGGAAGTGTGAAAATAAAAAGTATCTGCATCCAGATGTTGTAATGATGCATCTTCTACACAAACGGTTTATGGAGAATTACCAGTGTTGGTATGCACATGGAGAAGTATTTGTTAGCGAAGAGTGAGAGGAGAATGGAAGAAACGGTGGTTGGGTCTACTTCTAGTGCTAGCAACGTGCATGAAACGGACAAATGACAACACTAATCCTTACAGAAATATGGTTATGGATGCAATGAGAATGAATCAAGGTAATGGCAGTCAATGTCCAATCGTAGAAGAAGAACCTAATGTAGATGCAGCTAGGTTTTTTGATTTGTTGAAAGATTCTGACGAACCATTATGGGATGGCTGCACAAACCACAGTAAATTATCGGCCGTAGCACAGGTGTTCACCATCAAGTCAGATCACGGGTTGAGTGAGGCCGGGTATGACAAGATTATTGAATGGGCAAGAAGCATTTTACCTGAAGGGAACTAGGATGAAAGAGAACTTCTATGCTGCGAAGTCCATGATGAAACCCCTCGGTTTAGGATACCAAAAAATTGACATGTGCCCTAACTTCTGCATGTTATACTACCTTGAAAATGCTGAGATGACCGAGTGCATGACATGCGGGCATTCCCGTTACAAACCTAGAACTGGCAGGGGAAAGACTCTAGTGGCATATAAAAAACTTAGATACTTCCCGATCACACCTAGACTGCAGAAGTTATTCATGTCACCAAGGACTGCTGAGCACATGACATGGCACCAAGCACACCATGCGGTTGATGGAGTGATGGTTCATCCTTCTGACGGCGAAGCGTAGAAACGCTTTAACAGTGTTCATCCTCACTTTTCAGCTGAATCAAGAAATGTGCGTCTTGGGTTGTGTACAGACGGATTCAACCCATTTAGGTCATTTGTTGCTCCTTATTCTTGTTGGCCGGTCATACTCACAGTTTATAACTTGCCACCGGGAATGTGTATGAGGCCGGAGTTCATGTTTTTATCTACTGTCATACCCGGTCCAAGAAGCCCGGGGCGGAATATAGATGTTTGTCTTCGACTGTTGATTGATGAGTTGGCGCAGTTGTGGTCCTCCGGAGCTCTGACTTATGATATATCGAGGAAACAAAATTTCCTTATGAGGGCGGCATTGATGTGGACTATCAATGATTTTCCAGCTTATGGAATGCTTTCTGGTTGGAGCACGCATGGGAAACTCGCATGTCCATACTGCATGGAAAACAACAAGGCATTCACGCTAGCAAATGGAGGTGAAGCTTCTTTTTTTGACTGTCACCGTCGCTTCTTGCCACTTCATCACAGGTACAGAAAGAACAGAAAAGATTTCTTTGTTGGCAGAGTTGAAAAAGATGTTGCATCCCCGCGTCTTTCTGGTGAAGAATTGCATGATGTTGTCTCAGAGTACGGTGACATTGTGTTTGGCCTTCAATCAGGTAAGCAAAAGTTTCCTGGTTTTGGTTTGACCCATAATTGGGTAAAGCGAAGTATCTTTTTTGAGCTTTCTTATTGGAAGACCAATCTACTCCGCCATAACCTTGACATCATGCACATCGAAAAGAACATGTTTGAGAATATTTTCAACACCGTCATGGATGTGAAGGGGAAGACAAAGGACAACATCAAGGCTAGATTGGAATATAGCTTTATACTGTAACCGTAAAAATATGGAGTTGGTTTATGATGAGTCACGGGTCGCAAAACCAAGAGCAAGCTTTGTGTTAGAGAAAAACGCACAACTGCTAGTCTACAAATGGCTTAAGAGTCTGCGTTTTCCGGATGGACATGCATCGAACATATCAAGGCTGGTTAATATAGAGGACTGCAGATTGTATGGAATGAAGAGTCATGACTGCCACGTGTTTATGCAAACACTAATCCCATTAGCTTTTCGTGATTTGTTGCCAAAGGGAATATGGGATGCACTCACGGAGATCAGTCATTTCTTCAGAGATATATGCTCCAGCAAGTTGAATGTTGATCACATTGAGAGGCTTCAGACGAATATCGTCGAGACACTATGCAAACTTGAGATGATATTCCCTCCATCATTTTTTGACTCAATGGAGTATCTCCCTATACATCTACCGTTCGAGGCAAAAGCTGGAGGACCGGTCCAATATAGATGGATGTACCCATTCGAACGGTTAGATATTACAGTTGCAATGTAATTCATATATAAAAGTATTTTATATGTTTTTCTTAATTGAAAATACTTGATTAATATTTCAATGCAGGTACTTGTTTAATCTCAAGAAAAAGGTTAAGAACAAGGCGCATGTTGAGGCTTCGATATGTGAGGCCTATATTGTTGAGGAGATCTCAACATTTACCTCGTACTATTTCGAATCTCATCTGAGAACGAGAATCAATCGCGTTCCACGGCATGATGATGGCGGTGAAGTGCCTTCCAGTGGGAACTTGTCAATATTCTCCAATACTGGACGACCCACACCTAAAAATGCCGTAAGAGGAAGATATTTGTTGGAAATAGAGTTCAAACAAGCACACAACTATGTTCTATTTAACTGTGATGAGCTGAGACCTTTTATTCAGTAAGTTTATACTAATTAAACTTTGTTAGTAATATACTGTTAATTATATATTGTAATATCATACACTCATTATCACTTGCAGGCAACATCGTCAATATTTGTTCTCCAATAACTCACAGCTGATCGAATCCCAGATCTTTCAATTACAATATGAGCAGTTTGCCACGTGGTTCAGAACACATGTAAGCACTGTCACAAACTCATTCTAACTTGCAAAATTACTGTACTGTATGCATGTCATTACGAGATTCTCGTTCATTTACTGTTTATTGATGTACATTACATACAAGGTTTATCAAATGGGAAGGAGTGCACCTAAGTCATTGTCTTCACTAAGCCTGGGGCCTGAAAGAAAATGTAAGTGCTACAACGGGTATTTTGTCAATGGATATGTTTTCCATACTGAAGAATACGGGCAAGGAAGAAAGACATACAACAACGGTGTTTGTGTTAAGGGATCCACTAGTAGTGAGTTAGAAGTTGACTACTATGGTAGATTAGAAGAGGTCGTCGAACTGCAATATCATAACGAGCAGAATATAGTGTTTTTATTCAAATGCTATTGGTATGACACGACTGACAGAGGAATCAGAGTTGATCCGCACTATGGTCTGGTCGAAATCAACTCAAAAGCTAGACTCCGCAACATAAACGATGTCTTTGTTTTCGCAAAGCAATGTCAACAAGTTTATTACACATACACCCCTTCATTTAGAAAGGATCGATCAAGAGTGGATTGGTTGTCCGTTTTAAAAACGAAACCCCGGGGTCGTGTCGAGGTTGTTCAGGATGAGAACGAAGACACAAGTGTGCGAGATGAAGTCTTTCAAGTTAGTGAGGTGGTTGAACCATATCGAGTTGCTCCTTCGATTGAATTGGAAGAAAATTCAAATTTTCGTGTTTTCGATGATAGTCTTGTTGATGTTGACGCAGAGGAGTTAAATTTTGTTTTGAGCTCTAGCGGACAACCAAATATCGATAAAGAAGATGATATTCATATTGAAGATTGCGATGAAGGTGATGACAATTCAATTGATGACGAAGAAGAAGAAAATTCTGACTAACTACCAAAATGAAGCCCTATGTAAAACCCTTTTTTTCATGTAATTTAGATTATGAATGATATATATATTTTGAAACACAAAATATATATTACTTGAAATAATTAGTTGAAATGCCACAATTATGAGATAATTACTTAAAATAATTATTGATCATGGATGATATATTTTGTGACATGAAATAATTACTTGAAATGCCACAACATCACCGACGGCCACACCAACGGACTTAGTCCGTCGGCATTTCACAGAGAGTTCGAAAATAATTACTTGAAATGCCACCCAATCACCGACGGCCTTAAGTCCGTCGGCATTTCACAGAGAGTTCGAAAATAATTACTTGAAATGTCACCCGATCACCGACGGCCTTAAATTCGTCGACATTTCACAGAGAGTTCAAAAATAATTACTTGAAATGCCACCCTATCACCGACGGCCACACCGACGAATTTAAATCCATCGGTAAGTTGTCGGCGAGTCAATTTTACCGACAAAATTACCGACGGACCGCGGGAATTTCAAAGGGTTGAGCATTAAATGCGCCTCTGACCACGTCATCTTGCCGACGGAATTACCGACGGACCACGAAAAATATGGAGGGTCATTAAAAATTTTGGTGCGAAATTCAAAATTTACCGACGGATTTTTAACACATCACCGACGGAATAAATTAAAATAATAATTAATCTTATATCCGTCGGTGAATCCGTCGGTAAAACTGCCATATAAGTTCAAGTGACCGCCCGTTCAGTTCATTTTTTCTTCTTCTTCGTTTCTCACCTTAAGAATTTGATTTTTTTCCTCTCCATTCTTCAAAGCTTTCACCTCCAATCTTTAGCAAGTTTTCTTCATCATCTTCATCAGTTTAAAAGGTTAGTGTTTTCCTCTATTTCATTTTACTTTAATAGTTTTTTTTTGCTATTTTTTTGGTATTTTTTTTGTTTTGATGTATTTTTTGTAATGTAGATAAAGTCTATAGTTTTTTTTGCATAATTCATTGCTAAAGTCTATAGTTTTTTTTTTTTGAATTTATTGAATATTTTTTATTGTTGTATTGGCATAATTATTATTAGTTAATTTGTTGAATATTTATTGTTAATGTTGAATTTACCATAGAATTAGTAATTGAATATGTTGGAATAATTATTAATTTTACTTTATTATTGCATGATTTGTGTTTAATTTTTTCCATTTATTTTGATTGTTATTCTAGAGTTTTTTTTTAATTTATTATTTTGTTGTATTGGCATAATTATTGAATAATTACTTGAATTGTAATTGTTAATGTTGAATTTACCGTAGAATTAGTAATTGAATATGTTGGAATAATTATTAGTTTTACTCTATTATTGCATTCTTTGTGTTTAATTTTTTCCATTTATTTTGATTGTTATTCTAGAGTTTTTTATTTATTTATTGTTTTGTTGTATTGGCATAATTATTGAATAATTACTTGAATTGTAATTGTTAATGTTGAATTTACCGTAGAATTAGTAATTGAATATGTTGGAATAATTATTAGTTTTACTCTATTATTGCATGCTTTGTGTTTAATTTTTTCCATTTATTTTGATTGTTATTCTAGAGTTTTTTATTTATTTATTGTTTGTTGTATTGGCATAATTATTGAATAATTACTTGAATTGTAATTCTTAATATTGAATTTACCTTAGGATTAGTAATTGAATATGTTGGAATAATTAGTATAGATTGGGTAAATTGGTTGTGGCTATTGTTAATATGTGCAGGTTTGTGGATTTGGGTAGTATCCGGTATAGGGGAGGTGCTGTTGAATTTTTTTTTTACATTTGAATTTAATTATATAATTATTTGTATCAAATTGTGTAGATGCGTAGAACGAAAACCAGAGTTGGTCGCTCAGGTGCGGTCGCAGCTAGTTCGTCTAGCAGCGAGGATGATATTTCCTTAGGTGCCTCTCAAGAAGAGGCACCTACACCACCTGCGCCGTCAACCGATGCTGCCTCTTCCAGCGGTACTTCACAGCGCAGAGGCGGCGTGCCTTCGCAGCGGAATCAATTTACCCTGCAAGTACGAGGCACAGTGGAAGGACGACCTTTCAATGTAAGTTTGTTAAGGTTTTAGTTTTTTTAAAAAAAATTACAACATAATTTATGAAGTAATCACTATTGAATTTATTTCATTTATTTTCAGGTTCACAAACATTGAAGCCGTCCGAGTAATAATCATCGGCGTTTAAATCGTCGATGGAGATTCCATTGTTTCAATGGAGTCAGATATCCAAGCATCCTGAATGGATGCCTCAAATCAATGCATGGTTTAACAGGTTTGAGGTTGGTATTAATTTATAATTTTCAGCTTATTAATATAATTATAAATAAATTATTATTTTTATTTAAACTTATTTATTTATACACAGCACAAATTCTGCTGGGACATTGAGCATAACACTGTTGTGAGGAGGGTGTGGGAAAATCACGCGGCAACTAGGTAAGATCGAAAACAATACAGGATTTTTTTTAGACAAAAATTTATGTTTCGAAATGTAATTTTTGGTTGCGTGAAGTAGGTTGTGTGATTTTTGGTATGAAGCACATAAAAAGACAAAAAAAAACCGCGAGGGATAGGGGTTTCCAAGGCTGGAACGATGTTGCGGTTTGGAGGGATTTCAAACCGATATACATCCCGGAAGATATATGGCCGCACTATCTTGAGCACTGTGACGTCTGAGCGGTTCACACGACGCTCACAGTCCGATGCTGGCAACCGGAATCGGCCAATTCATGGCGGGGTGACAACGCACACTAGCGGCTCCGTTCCGTTTGCTGCACATGCGAAACGGATGGTAAGATTAATTTAAATGAAATATATCGTTAAATTCAGTTGTTGTTAATATATCTTTTTTCATTATAGGCTGCGTCTCTTGGACGTGAGCCGAGCCCGATGGAGCTGTTTGTGGAGACGCACATGCGGAGTCAAGACCGCCAGAAGGGGGCGCAACAGTTCGTTGATAACCGTGCTCAGCATTTCGTGGTATGTTTGTTCAACCATTTTATTTTGTAAGTTATTATGTAAGTTATTATGTTTATTGTATTGAATATGATGATTACTTTTTTTATTTATTTTCAGGAGACCTATAATAATCGGTTGAGGGAGAGATACGAGGATGATACTTTGACCCATCCGGAATTCGATCCGGATTTGTGAATGGAGGTTGGCTCGTTAGATGGACCCGATAAAAATCGGGTTTACGGGCTCTCCAACACTACGACCGACAACTTGCGGTCGACCCGTAGTGTTTCAACCGTTGGGAGCTCCCAATCAATATCGAGCTCCCAATCTAAGGAGTTTGTGGCTTTGCAGCAACTCACCGAGAAATACGATAACCTAAAAGCGGAGTACGCACAACTCAAAGTGTCTCATGCACAACAAAGAGCGGAACAAAGAGCAGAGTCTAAGCAACTCAAAGCGTCTCAAGCACAACAAAAAGCGGAGTATGAAGCGGCTTATGAACAGCTTCACGAAATGATTATGAAATTGTCAAATAGCGGAACATGTGCGCCTAATCTTTTTTGGCCGTATAACCACCAGCCTCCGCCAGGATCTCCTCCTCCTCCTCCAGCTCCATCATCTTTATATTAATTTGTAATCAACATTATTTACCTTTAAAACTTCATTTAATATTTTTCTTGAAACATATTCAATTTGTAATGAATATTATTTAACTTTGTTTTTTTTTATGTTTAATATAAATTTTATTTGCATAATTGGTTTGTATTACAATTAATTTATATAGTTTTATATTATATATCCTAAATAATTTTTTAAAAACAAATTAAGAAAAAAACTATTACCAAGGATTTTACCGACGGATGAATTCGGTCGGTATTTTAAACACTCACCGACAGACTTACCGACAGAATTAATCCGTCGGCATTTAACAGTAGCTTCCACAATTACCGACGAATTTACAGACGGACATATTCTGTCGGTATTTCATACACTCACCGACAGATTTACCGACGGTTATTTTCCGTCGGTCAATCACAATATACCGACGGACTAAAAATCCAGTCGGTATATTTCAAGCGGGAATCTTTTTTTTTTTGGCGCGCAAATTCTGTCTGTAAAACCATCAGCAAATGGTTTTTTTTGTTTTTCTGACCGATATAGCGACGGAATGGGGAATCACCGACGAAGGAAAAGCCGATGGACGTAATCCGTCGGTGATGACGTCGGTAAAAAAATCACCGATGAACTTCTAATCACACACCGACAGAATTTTTCTGTCGGTAAAACTGTGAAATCTTGTAGTGAAGTTTGTGAATAAATTATAGGTACATAGTTGGTCATGATCTCCATCTATTGGATAACCTCTTTATAACGTTATATAGATAAAATTGCACATAACTTAAAATTCAAATCCAATATAAGTTGGATGTGGTAAATAAGGACTTTACAATGTGAATACTAATACAATTGATACTTTTTTAATTTTTATTTAAGTATTGTTAATTATACTAATACAACATCTACTGCAATAAAATATTAATTAGTTATTTTAGCCAAGAAAGTAGCGCCTTGAAGCACTCTATAGTTGTGGATTTCAAGTCCAATGAAACCTCGTATATTCATTCCATAATAATAGCAAATTATCTTAGAAAAAACTTTTAATTATATTTTTGCATATAATTTATGTGTGTGTGTGTGTGTATGTGTACGTGTGTATGGTAATTGGACAATTATTGTAACCATTTTGTTCTAAAGATGAGGTTGGCGGCTTTTCTTTTTCTTTTTGAAGATTTTAAACTTTTTCCCTGTATTATGTGCAATATTTATTTTCAAATCTATTTAATTAAATAAGTTTGATTAGTTAAAAAAAACCTCAAAATCATCCATGCATTTGCTTCAATTCAACAAATATGCTTCTATATAAAAGATTTGGTCAGATTTTAATGTATTTGAAAACTTTAGTCAATTCAGTTACATTAAACTAAAATATATTACATTGTAACAAGATTACAAATTAGGGTTTTTGAAAAGTGTATTTTTTAAGTTATATTTTTGAAAATGTTGAGGATTAAAAAGTTTTTTTTAAAAAAATAAATTCTCAAAACTTTAAAAAATAAAAAATTCTAACAATACCCGGGCACTAAACTTTTTAAATTTCTAATGATTAAAAAAAGTTCAAATTGCTCAAAAAATCACAAAAATTGTCAGACAATAATTTTTTAAATTTTAATTATTTATTTTTCTTAAAAAACATATAATTTAGAAAATGTTAAATTGTGAAAGAGTCAAAATGTTAAAAATATTTAACAAAACAATTAGAAAATAATGGACCATAACTTTTTTTTTAACCTTTTTTTAAGAATTGAACAAATATAATATTAGTCAAAAGATTGATTTATCGAACAATTAAAAATTTTCGAAACATCTCAACAATTAAGATTTAAAGAAAAAAAAAATTACAAGTTCCAAAAGTAAAAGAAACTATCAAACTTTCTCAACAATTATTTTTTCAATGTTGAAGAGTTAAAAATAAAAATTTATAGGAAATAAAAAAACTGGGTCGTTATAATTTTTTTTTCTTAAACATCATGGGAAATTTTGATTTTTAAGAGAAATTATTTTGTTTTGTTTCTTAGGCATATTTGACAATTGGTAGTCAACTTACAAGTGAGTGCAATTTCGCCGGATTCAGGCAGTCGATGAAGTTATATAATAGATCGAGAGCCCACAATAGGATAAAAGTCACATAATTTACCAATCGGAGAAAGTGCGACCGGCCACCCCCTTCAAATCCCACAACCTTTCTCTGAGGACGGATGGAGTGTTTGAAAATTACAAGCTTTGTACTTGTCTAATTAAGCATGCGGGTGCTTTGATGCCGGCTGAGTTTCTGGGAATAATAAATTAGCCAAGCACATGCATATATATTTTTTTATTTTAAAATATATTAAAATAATATTTTTATATTTTTTAAAATCTATTTTTAATAATATATTACACCTAAACGATCTAAAAAGATTAATTTAAAAAAAATAATAAAATAAAAATTTAATTCTTTTTCAAAACACTTTTAAAATACAGCAACATTCGAGTTTTTGAACAGAAAGTGGGAATAAACAGCATCTTTCTCTTTTTCTTTTTTAATGCACACGCTCGTCTTCATGGTAAAAACTAAAAGTAATGAGAATTATAAGATCTCCATCCTAGAAAGGATTTCCCCATTCGTAATAAACCATGCATATTTTCAATCCTCACGTGGGGGCCAGAGAGATGAGCAGCTGAAGGTGCGAATTCGAAAAGATCAGGACAAGCAGCAAGAATAATTCATGGGCCAAAGCTGTCTGGTAATACCATATAATAAGTCACAGATTAATTATAAGTGGGGAACCATCAAAATCATGCTTTCGAGTATGGGGACATGGGGTGCCCAGACCTACTGGATTTGAACTCTTCGAGTTCTTTTTGTTTCTTTAACCTCCAAAACATGGAGGACCCATCGACGGGCTAGTCAATCATCAATGCCAATTAACCACATTTGTTTCCTTGTTTTTATCTAGGGTTAGCAGTGACAAACAGGTAGTTCTAGTAGTAACCAGATGTTCTTCATCTTACTTGGTGTTCGGTCATCAAATCCACGAGTGCCCAAGGAGCGCAGCATGTGCTCCTTGCAAAACGAGACCCTTTTTTTTATGTATTTTCCTGGTAGGTATGGCTTTGCCTGGTAGAATTGCACGGCCATATATATAATTTTAGTAAAAAGGGATGGAAAAGTGGGCATCAGATTATCACTTTGTTGAATTTTACTTGATTTGCATTACAATGATCATTAAAGAAGCAAGAGTCAAATCGTTAATGATGAAGCTATGAAGACTATACGATCATGGCAAGGAGTAATTTTACATTGCAGTAAATAAAATATATCATGGGTCTCTCACAATGAATATGCTGTACAGCAAGAGTATAAACTGAACCCACCCCAGTAAGGAGGACAGATTTCCTTACCAAACCCATGAAAGCTCAGTAAATACACCATGACCATTCAAAGGGTCATTCCAATCTTACAAAATTCATTTTCAGAAATGAATTAATGCAGAAGTAAATTCTGGAAGTTATCTGTCTGATCACTGTTATTTTATACAAAGCAGTACTTTCCAGGGAAAAAAGAAATTGAAACATTAATGTACAAGGGAATGACCATTCAAATTGAGCCCAAAGATTTCGTTAACTTCCCAGCAGAAATATTAATGGATCTCCTTGAGTTTCTACCAATCTAGTCCGATATTGTTTCATTAGATATCACTTCTAACAAGCTGAAAAACATATTCCATTGACGCGGGGAGAGATACAAGTTACTGATACCAAATTGTAATTAACTCATAAGACAGAGTTAGAAATGTGTCTATCGAGGAGCTAATAACTGGATTATATATATATATATGCACGCAGTACCTCTCATACCAAAGACATAATCCTGCTTTGCGTAGGGGACAGGCGCCAGCATATTGGAGGACAGGATTGTAGAAGCAGAAAGCTATTTTAACAAGTTCCTCTCATATAGCTTTATCTAAAACCTAACTCACAGTTGGCTTGTTCGCAATTTTTACACAGGTAAAAGCCTGTTCATTTTTTAATGACAGGACAAAATTATAAAGGAGTGAGAGTTAAATGAGCTGGTAGTGAAGACTGAAGAGGTACTCCTCTAGCTATTTAGCTTTTAAAACATTGAGTCTTGCAGATATATATATATATATATTCTCTCTAGTTTTGTGGACTGAGCCAATCTGCCCTTTGCATTTAAAGCATCCTTTTTTATTAATGACAAACGCAGAGGAGTAAAGATGGATTGTATCTTCACTTGTGCAACCCAATGACCAAGTGAACAACTCATGTCCTTTCAAATTCAAGAAACTTTGATATTTATGCCTTTTGTAAAGATGCATTTCACTTTCCTTGACAGCTTCTAGCTGTCTTCAGCTGATTCAAGTCAGAGAATTAATGGGTTGTGTTTAGATTTCCAGGTGGTGATATTTATCCTAGCCATTAAAGAAAAGTGGATTTGTGTAGCTTTCAAAATATATATGAGAAGAGTATATCTGTTCTTTGTATTGAAAAACAGTTCTTGGTCAGAGAGATAAAAGGCTTAAGTGGCTTTTTCAGGTGTCTACATACACAGGTCCTCAAGTTCCTATATAAGAACACACGATTCTCCTGTCTGTTAATTCTCACCAAGGCCAAACCCTTCACAAACATCCTGTTCTTCAACTTCTTGCTCGCAGTAATGGAGTCTTCCCAAATCTTTGTCGCGGAAGAGTGTCACAGTAGTGAATCTGGGTGGACCATGTATCTTGGCTCCCCAACACAGGATGATGATGGTGGTGATGACGATGAGCACAGTGACGATGGAGATAGTTCTGATGGTGGTGGAAGTGACAATAAAAGTTACAATGATGACAGTGATGATTCTATGGCTTCTGATGCTTCTTCTGGCCCAAGCCATCATGGCATAGCTCATTTGAAGCAGGAAGAAGATAAGCATGTTGGCAAGTATCAAATGGATCAGATGAAAGCTAACAAACCGAAGGAAAACAAAAAAGCTGAAAGTGGGAGAAAGGAAGAGAAAGAGGCAATGGCGTTTATGGAAAAAAGAGCTAATAATGCTTCAGCTCAAAGTGGTTCCAAGGTAAGGAAAACCTTTTTGATGAGCAAAAGGAAATAGCTTGCTAGCTAGCTAGATATGTGTTGGTTCTCTTTTGGTTGATTTTGCAGGATGGCAGCATGCAAGGGCTCAAAATGTAGATCAGTGAGGAAAAAAAAATACATCTGATGAACTCCTACTTATGATTATGTTATGTGTTCTGAATCTTTCGGTGTAAGAGTACTTGATCCTTTAAGAAATATAATATTAACTAGCTTATTCTACTGCTACAGACATGATTGTGTATGTGCTTTGCATGAGCTGCTATACCAGTGATGCTCATACTACTACATTTTGCTGGTAAATATTGATGCCATACCAGTGATTGGTGTATTAGAATGTGCTTTTGGTTATTAAAAGTTTGGTGGGTGTGTTTTGCTGTCCATACACGTAAATGATATCATCTCCAGATAACTTAGATATTCTGTAGATGATCATAGTCTATAATTCTCAAGTACTAGTCAAGTTTTAAAATCAATAAAAGGGAATTAAATCAACTAATCTCAAAACCAATTAAGAGTAAAGGAAAATAATCCCAGATGCTTCAAGATACCCTCAGAGAAGTGAAAGAAACAAGCCAAATTTGCCCTAGATAAAGGAGATCTTGCAAGTAGTAACCATATGATGTCAGGCCTCCAAGGCTACCATGCATTCTAACGAAAGTTCAAGCTGGGAAAATGAATTAATGTGTACTATCGAAGTCAGATTGCGAGCGTTCGAGTATTCTTTAGGGTAGAGATTGGTTACTCTCTCCGGATACAAGAAACAGAAACAATGAAGATATAGAAAGAAAACAGAAAAAGAGACGGACAATCCTGTATTTGATAGTAATGATTTTTATTGTATCTTATTTGATTAGAAAACAGAATAAAATATAAAAAAGTTTATTTTATTCTAAATATACATTGATATCAAACTTGTATATTTAAAAAATAATAATTAGATTTTTTTTAATTTAGTTTATATTGAATGTTAAAATTAATAATAATATAATAATCATAGTTATAAAACCAGGATTAACTTAACGGGTTGACCCAAAGCTTGGACTGGTCCAAGTTTAAGAAATAAATATAGGAAGGATTGACTCGATCTGAACCAGACAAAAAAAAAACAAGTTAACCTAAGATAAAACTTGGGTCAAGAACCTTTTGCTTTTGTTTTTTTAATTTTTTCGGTCAAAACAAAGTTGCTTTGGTTTTTAAAGAAATTTTAAGTCATCTAGGTTGACCCTCCCGACCAATGACCTGAACCTTGCCTTAGGTCGACTTCCGAGTTAGGTTTTAAAACTATGATAATAATATTTTTTTATTCATAAGTTGACTAGGGTCAAAAGGTGTTGACCCTCCGGACCTGTGACCTAGGCCTTGCCCCGTCGACCCCTAAGTTAGGTTTTAAAACTATAATAATAATAACTTTTATCCTTACATTGACTCAGGTCAACCCGAGTTGATCCTCCTGATTCATGACTCTGGACTTGTCATAGGTTGACCCCCGAATTAAGTTTTAAAATTATGATAATAACTATTTTTATTTTATGTTGATCTTAATCAACCCTAGGTAACCCTCCTGACACGTGACCCATGCCTTATATAGGGTCAATCCCTAAATCGGGTTTTAAAATTATGATAATAATTATTTTTATCCTTACACTGACCTAGGTCAACGGGGTCAACGATCAACCTGATTTGTGACCCAGACCTTGCCTCAGATTACCCCTGAATTGGGTTTTAAAACTATGATAATAATAAATTTTATCCTTATGCTGATTTGGGTCAACCCGACCCGTGACCAGGGATTTTTCTTGGATCGACCTTCAAGTTGGGTTTTAAAACTCTGATAATAATCATTTTTATTCTAACATATCTTAATTGAGAGATTTTAAATTTGAGAGTTTTTACAAGGATATTTCAAGAATAAAAAAAATATTGTCTGTGAAAACCTGTTTTCACTGTACCTCTTGTTTTAAAAATACAGAAATTTACTCCAAAATTGTCCTAAAAATAAATTTATTTTTATTTCTCCATCTTTATCTTGTCAACCAAACATATTTTTGTCTTTATTATTTTTGTCTAAAGATGATAGATCTATTACCAAGTTAATTAATTAAGAGACATGGAAATTTGAAGTTACTTGTATGTTCTAAAAATTAGTTTAAAAAATAAATAGCCTATTCAAATCATGTGATTAAGGGAGATGACCAATTAGGTTAGGTTATAGGTGGCAAAATTGTTTGGCATTTGCTATCCAACATGTATATATAGAAAACTAATATATTATTATTTATGATTTTCAATGAATTTGTCAAATGTTGAGATAACTAATTAAATGAGTGAGAAGAGTATAAGTATATATTAGGGAATAAAGCTATTTTGTTTTCGACTAATACCCTAGACTTCCAATAAATCAAATATATGTGATGATGTCCAAAAAATACAAGTGGTTTAGGAACATGGCTCTCATATTAGGTAATCAGTTAATCAATTGGTTCTAACAATCTCATATATTCTTTTTAGTCAAAGTGATTGATAGTTTGTACTTGGTGCTTGGTAGGCTAAGATGACTTATGATTAGTACCTGCAAAAAATTCCTTTTAGTGGATGTGTGGATTCTCAAATGCTTAAGTAAGTGTTTTTTTAGAGAGAAAATATACAATAATATTCTAGAAAGAGATGCTCTTAAATATACATGCAGTAGAAAATAAAAATTATAAACTTTTATTTGGAAGGTTTTATAGTGTATTTATAATCCATGAGTCTTGTTCTTTTGTGAAGAGGAATGGATTAAGTGTAATTTCACATTTGTGATATTTTAAGTTGTATTATGAGTTGTATTCCACTCAATTTATCTAGCTAAAAGATGGAGACACAGGAAGTCATGAGATACTTTAATACACCTAATGGTGTTGGTGGAGTGAAGACTTATTTAATTAAGCTTATTTGTTAAGAAATAATTCCTCTAAATTTGAAGTAAAAATCTATAGACTTTGATGGCATTAGATTCAGGTATTATATTTGAATCCATGGGTGTAATGAATCTGACCATGCTTGAGGCACGATGATAGAAAATCATCGGGCTCGACATCCTCGAAAGTCGCGTGCCATACCCAGCTCGTTAGTCTGGCAATGTCAGGTCAAGCTGATGGACCTAGCAGTAGCTGCTAGTCTAGCAGCATTTATATCTGGCAACTCCAGACCTAGGGCACCTTCATTGGAGTGCATTTAGTGCTGATGCGTGCCAGTCCAACACGCCCAAAAATGCAATAAATTATACCTTTATGTTTTTTTTATCCAGTATTTTTTTGAAAAAATATATAAAAATATACTGATAAAATCTTGGTTCATCAATAGCCTCCAGTCTTTGCAATATCATTTCGGGTAAGGAGGTGAGTTTTGCTCGTATAAAATCTAAACCGAAAGAAATTCTTTCAAATAAAAAATATCAAGAATCTATATTTAGAAAAATTCTAAGAGATTGAGGGTACCATGCCTATCATTTATAAAAATTTCTAAGTTGTTGTATGGAACCCAAATAGGGTAGACCTATACTTAGAAAATTCTAAGTGATTATAGGTTCTTTAGAGAGTGGGAGCCCATTGTTTTCCCAGCATTTCCATGGGGCTGAAGAACCCTCCACTGAAGAGTGGTCATCATGATCATTTTTTTTTTTTGGCATGAGAGCCCCGAGTGGTGATTGGATGGTGTTGCTATTGTATCAGGGAGATATTTAATACATCCCTTGGAGAGTGAGATTGTTGTCCTAGGGAGACCATGCCCATCACTTGAAGAGTGGTACGTATAGTACTAGGGAGACCAAGTATGTCCCTTAGAGAGGGGTGTATATAGCACTGGAGAGACCATGTTCATCCCTTGAAAAGTGGTGCAAATAGCACTAGGAAGACCAAGTCCATCCTTTCCTAGGAGAATTGCACTTTCATAGGATAAGTGTTGATGGACCTTCATCCATCAACTCAAAAAAATAAAAATTCATTTTTAATATGTCATTCATATTCAAGAAACTTCTATTCTTTTCAAGAATTATACATCCTAAGGTGATTTGAGTGATAGGTATAGGAGAGGTTCTTTGGAGGAAACATATCTTGGAAGTGGCACTAAGATGTTTTCTTTGACTACTCTGATTACTTTACTTTGAAGGTCATTCACGTCGGTTGTCCTTATAAATATAAGAAGATCCATATTGTAGCAAACTAGCATCTTCAACCCGTATGCGATTTTTCATAAATTGCTTCAATTTGGAAAAGCTTATGTCTGGTAAGGCATAAAAGTTTTTCTAAAGGGTGTGTTCCTTTACTCTTCCTATCAAAGCTTCTAAGGCTATTAACTCAAGCAATTCTTTCACATTGAGCATCTTCTCATTAAATCTCCTTAAATATGCTTGTGAAGACTCGCCCTCTTGTTACGAAACACTAAAAAGCTTATGGAGATTTTATTGGCAAGTATATTAGTGCTAAAGCGTGTCACTAACTTAGCATAGAGGTCATTGAATCCTTCAATAGAGTTTAGTTTCAAGTTGTTATATTAGGCACGTGCAGACCCTCTGAAGGTTGTAAGGAATATCTTGTACATCGAGTCACATTCTTAGATGACCAACTCTAAGCTATCTTGGATTGATTAAGCCATCATAGTTATCCAAACTCATTTTTATACAAATGTAGTCCTCAAGGAGTCAAGTGTTCAATATACGTTTAGACAAGAAAAAACCTCTTCACTGATGGGGGATATAGACATTTTCGCTCATACACATACTGTCTTTTAATCATTTGTCTGTTGGGCTCTTAGGATCTTGGCGTAGAATGACGATTATGGTGACTAATGTTCATCCCATAGTAGATAGGGGGAGTATGTTTAAAGTATTTGCTCTATGCATGGATTTTACAATGGCACTAGTGACCCCTTGAGGAACTCCTATAACTGTTATTTTGCATAGTGTACTCTAGGTAGTGTAATCGTCTACGGGCTCCTAGTGCAGCCGGTGGCCATGGCGCTAAGGCATTGTGTATTGTTAAGGGTGTTAAGACTTGTTAGAGTGGCAAAGTCTGATTTTTCCATCGAGTTGCCAACACGTTATAGGTAAAGAGTTGTGCATAACTAGTGAAATGTTGAAACTCTGATTGGTTAGGAGTGTCCACGGCAATGAGTAGACTTGTCTTGCATCCTATCCCAGGTGGGAATTGGTTGTGTGTCATGGATTGACCTAGAAATGCCAAAAGAAAGTTTTAGAAAGAAACCAATGGTGTTTTTTATCAGTCCCCACAAACAGCGCCACTTATGATGTCTTAAAAATCCAAGTAGTTTAGGAACAGGACTCCTGGGTTGGATAATCATTTAATCAAATGGTCTTAGCAATCTTATCAATTCTCTTTAGCTAAGATGGTTGATAGCTTATACTTGGTGCTTGGTAAGTCAAGGTGACTTGTGGTTGGCTTGTGGTCAATACCTGCAAAAGATCTCATTTGGTAGTTGTGAGGACTTTTAAATACTAAAGTAAATATTTTTTTTGAGAGAGAAAGTACAATAATATTCTAGAGAGAGATTATCTCAAATATGTTTGCAGTAGAGAATGAAGATTGTGATTTATTTAGAAAGATTCGTGATGTATTTATAGCCCATAAATTTTGTCCTTTTGTGTAGAGGACAAGCTAGAGTGTAATTTCACCTTTGTGATATTTTAAGTTGTATTGCAAGCTATATTCCACTCATTTTATCTAGCTAAAAGATGGAGACATAGTAGGCCATGAGAGAATTTAATACACCTAATGATATTGGTGGAGTGTAGACTTGTTTAATTAAGCCTATTTATTGAGAAATAATTCCTCTAAGATTTTATATAAAAATCTATAGAATTTGATAGTGTTAGATTCAAATATTATGTTTGAATCCATAGGTATAGCAGATCCAACCATGATCGGACCATGGTGGTAGAAAATTCCCTGGCTCAACATCCTCGAGAGCGGCGTGCTAGAACCAGCTCGTTGACCTATCAACGTCAAGCCAAGCTACTAGACCTAGCAATTGCTGCTAGTCCAACAACGTCTAGGTCTGGCAGCACCAAACTCATCAAGAGATAGGTCTGGTGATGGCCAAACCCAACAATACTTGAATCTGGCCAATACCAAACCCATCAATCTTTGGGTCTCGCCAACACCATATCTAGATGATTCTTTTAATTTTTATTTTAATTTTTTGAACTTTCCTTTTTATTTCTTATATGTTTTTTTTTCTTTTTCAACCTGGTCCAAATAAAAATGCATTAATTACTCCATAATTTGTTTTCCGTGTGAGCGAAGAAATTTTCTCTTTATAATAATTATGGCTTCACCACTTAAATATGTGGGGTTATAATTATTTTGTTGAAGAATACCTTAAGATAAAATTAACATAAATTGATAGGTAATATTTTTTTCAATCAGAAGAAGCGTAGACCAACATGAATTATTTATTATATCTAAGATTGTGTATGAAATGATATCTCCTTATTTAAATATGTAATGACAATCATTATGTGTATATATAAAAAGCATAACGTTTTGAATAATTATAGAATAGTTAGGGGAAAAATTAGATACGGATGAAATTTTATTATTACATAATCCAAAGATAATATCCTTTCATAAAATCTATATTATGTCCTAACAAGAAAATTATTTAATTCAAAAAACAATTGTATTTATTTGGACGCATCTAAAATTGTGATTGAATCTTTTTAGTGTGATAGTAAAAATAATTCTCAGTACATAGAGTTAAAACAAGGCCTAAGTTTAGTTTTTTTTTTCAAAAAAAAAAAAAAACTTCCTATTCTAGTGGGCCAAGTATAAGGTATTTTCTAAATTAACATTACGTCTTTTTTTGTATATTTTTCCTTTCTCAAAGAATTTCTTATATTACCTACAAAAATCCAAAGCATTTGTTAACATTCTATATTCTAAAAAAAACATTTTTTTTAGTTTTACACTAGAGTAATTGGTGCACATTTCAAAGTAGGTCATATAATTTTTTTAAACATAAAAAACTGCATGCATTGTTAATATATTTTTTTATTTGTAAGTAAATTTTTCATTATAAACTACAAATTCAATGTATATGAAATATTTGTTTTCAACTATTGATTTGTAGATCAACTCAGGTTAATCTAAACTAATTTGTTAAATCAGTGACTTGAGTAATGAATCCAATTAGACTTGGGTAATTTCTTTTTTTCAAAAATAATAATAGGTTGTAAAAAAAACTTACTAATATTATAAAAAGACTATTAAACTCTTATTCAAAAACAAAATAAAAATTGGATAGTATTTAATAAAATAACATCTAAAGTATATTCTTAATTAATTTAAGAATTTAATAAATTCATATATTATTAATCTTTTAAATTAATTATTTTTAGAAAACTAAATTAATGAAAAAAAAAACAAACAAACTAGGCAGGCACACCCATGTTAGGGCTTCTTTTTTTTTTTTTGAAAGAGGAGCAAACAATTGCTCTTATTTTTTAATCTATAGCCTGTTAGTCTCAAAATCTGAGCACCATTATAGTAGCTGAAAAATCAGGAGAAGGATTTTTTTTAAAAAAAATCTATTTTCAAGTAATTTTCACCTAAAAATACCATAAAAGGCAATACAAACCATCTAACAACACCTAAACACCCCAAATTCACCCAAAAAAATCAATCAAATCAAATCAAAACAAAAATCAATCCCTTTCTTGAAGAGTCTAAAAAATTGGAAGAAAAAAAGTCAAAAAAATAAAGAAAAAAAATTAAGTTGCTTCACTGTTCATATAAATAGTGAAGCAGTTAGGGTTATACCTTAGTTCTTTTACTACATACTAGTTTCATTCCATATGTTATGTTGTGGAGTGAAGCGAGCTTTTTTCAATCAAATTTTTAATTACAAACTAAAAAGTTGATATGTGCATTCAATTAAAAAAAAGAATTATAGGTGCTAATAAATGATAATAAATATGTTTATTAAAAAAATAAGTTAGGAATCTAAGATAAAAATACATATTAAGATATCTAATCTCATGTTACGAGGGTGTCTTTAGTTGTTTCTTATTAGAACATAAATAATTAATACTTCATTGAAAGAAAATTATAGTATAATTCCTGCTTTTTTTATTGATATTTTTTTTTTCAAAAAAGAAAAACATATATTTTTTTCTTAAGTTCTTAATTTGATTAAAAACAAAATGAATTGGAATAATTTTTTTTTCTCATTGAATATTAATTAGAAAATTATCATCAAAATTTTGCATATCATGCTAATACATGAGTATCTATAAAGCAATCAATAATATGTAAAAAAAAAATTATTCTTCTTAAAAACAATGACATTGTTTTTTTTTTTACTAGCTACATTGTTTTTCTGGATTTTCTGGATTTTTATATTTTTATCTATCTTTTCTTCACGTTTTAGAATTTTGATTTTTCCTAACTTGTTAAAGTTGGTTTCAAACCTATATAAAGAAGTGTAAATCTCCTAGAAAGACAAAACTTATCAAATTAATATTTTAGAAATAAAAAAAGATTTTTGGTTTCTTTGTATTTTAACCCTATTTTGACCAATTATTTATCTTTCTATATTTGTTGTTATCCTTGTTATGCTTTCGCGTTAGATCCTATATCACGTTTGTTTTCTTCCTTTTTCTTCTTCACTTCTCTTCTCTCCTATAATCTTTCTTAGATCCTATCTTATTTAGTTTATTGAGTTCATTGGTTGTTATTTATCGAGGGGTGTTTTAACCTTTTTTGTACATCGTTATTTTTCTTTCCTTAATTCTTTCTTCTCTTCCTTGTTTTTTTTTTTTCTAAATGAGAACTTCTAAGGATTGTCTCATGGTATAATGGATCTAGATTTAGACCTATTTTTCATAAACCTTTTGTCTCTAACCTATTGTAGAAACAAGTGTAGGGATGATAATTCAATCCAAATTTGATGGATACCAACGCCAACTGACCAAAATGGTTAAGTTCTTTTAGATAGTTTCCTTATTCGATAAGCAATGGATATTGTTAATTTTGATATGAAACCCAATACGACATATATACATTTGTATCATATACCTATAAGTATAGAATATTTATATTTTTTTTAATACAATTATAGGATATTATTTTTTTAGATCCAATATAATATATACATGCTCAATATTAATATTAGACAAACAATATATATATATATATATATATATATATATATATATATATATATATATCTGTGTGTGTGTGTCAGTCAAAACAAAAGTCTCAACATCGATAGAAGAAAATAAAGATGTCAAATTTCCAGTTGGCTAGCCTTATAGCCCTTACCTCTGCATTTTTTGTTCTCGCTCTAACCAGTACCCCCATGTCACCCTTTTTATTATCGAAGAACAATCAATTAGTTTCCCTAAATTGTTGCTTTTGTATCAATTAATGGATACCTAAAATTCAATGTATAAGAAATAAATATTTAATTTTTTTTAACTAATAAATATATAGTAAGTAGGTTATTTGTTGGGAAAAAATAGCATTATAAACATGTCTCAGGAAACTTATATCACTAGTCTACTTATAATCACTTTAAATAATATAGAATCATTTTTTTATTCATTGTCTAGGTGTATGTTGTTTACGGAAACAATTCTTTTAGGAATTAGCAAGGAGTTTTCTTTGAGAGTCTCTTTCCCATATTCTTTTCTTTCTTATATTTTTTTACTTTCTTTTACTTGTTTACTAGCAAACACAATTATAAGGATAAAAAGTTACAATCTTTGTAACTGAAAAGCCAGGATGTACCTGAAAATTCTTGATGTACTTGAACATCCTTCGAATACTCAAGCCTGAAGAGTAATGGTGTGCCTCAATATCTTTGGAAGAGTCTTAACTCTTATCCTTTTATCCTATTTATTAAATAATACTATTATGGATTGGGTTGACACTATTGCGATTAATTTTGAATTCAAAGTATTCTTTTAGTTCTCCTATGTATCTCCTAGTATAACTATTAAAGATATATTTTTGCCTTTTTAAGTCTTTTAAATTATCCTAGACGAGTATAAATATATGTGTTTAGTATTGTATTCAAGTCCAAGTCTATAAGGACTTCCTCTCATTTAAGAGTAACGTAATATAAGAGTTCATTTCCTACATACTTCTCTAGTTATTTTTAATACGGTATCAGAGTTAGTTCGATCTAGTAAGGCATTTGAGAAATTAAATATGTCTTCTTCCATTTCTTCTCCCAGTTCCTCGAATGTTGACCAAGCTTTAAAGCTTCCCCATGTTAGAGTACTTATGACTTAATTTCCTCCCTTTTATTCAACTTATTGATCTCTGACCAATCATTTTGAACTGTGTTTAAGGGCTTTGTTTTAAATGCTCAATGGATTCCAATGGATAGTCTGGTCCTTATCATAACTTTCTTCAAAAGTTTAGAGATTGATAAGTATCCTTGTATAAAGAGACTTTAAAGGGGCTGGCCTATGTTTTCCTCTTCATCCTTTAGCAATCTTCTTCATAAGCCAGTATTACCTAACTTTTGCTTCGTTGGCTCCAAACTTCTAACATCTCTCTCTCTCTCACTTAAAGGAAACCATGTTCGCTTAGGGTAATTTACTGTTTATATAAGTTTATTTTTCTAAATTTTAGTCCTAACATAAGAGGGTGAGATGTGTGAGACCTATTTCGTATTTCATGAAAATAAAAACATAACAGTTGTAATAAAGAACAAGTAGGAGAACAATAGGCCACATGGAACACACAGAAGATCAAGAAATAAGAAAAAGATCAATAGAACCATCTAGGTGGTAGCCCAGTGGTAAGA
Source organism: Populus trichocarpa (assembly GCF_000002775.5). Lineage (NCBI taxonomy): Eukaryota > Viridiplantae > Streptophyta > Magnoliopsida > Malpighiales > Salicaceae > Populus > Populus trichocarpa. Next base: position 7,545,425 of record NC_037299.2, on the reverse strand, counting down.
GCTTGGGACCAAGAGATTTGCTCTCTCTGTGGTCTCAGGTTTGAGCCATGTGGTTGCTCATACGATGGCCACTGGAGGCTTACATGCTCATTAACTTCAGGGCCCGTGGGATTAGTCGAGGTGCGCGCAAGCTGGCCCGGACACCCACGTTAAACTAAAAAAAAAAGATCAATAGTAAAAGTTAATTCTAAATTAATGGACCTATCTAAATTAATGGCTCATAATTGTATCTAACCCAACTTCTAATATTTTATAAATTATAAATCCAAGTACCTATTCAATTTTGTTTTGGATCTGAGAGGGTTTGATATATCGAGTTGGAGTAATTTTTTATGGATATTATATATATTCACGGTTGGGTTTTTATTACTATTTTTCATGGGTTCACTTTTAAAAGCGGGCCTACAACATGGATTCTAGATACCGTAACACCCCTCAATAGTAAGTCTAATTTTTATATCTTACACTTTCTAAATACCTCTACCTTCCTTTTAGCAAACAGATTGTATAGACAAAGCGACATACACGGTGGGCCTAAGGGACCCCTTGCCATGCACGTGGATGACGATGATTTGTAGTCATTTAACCAAAGATTTTGACAATGCTCGAAAGGCTGTGGCCAACTTCACAATATAAATTAATTATGCCTCTTAATTTTGCATGGCACTATGGCTGTATGGCAGATCGATCCTCATAAGAGGGAAACAGCAAATCGTGTAGCTTTCAGCCCTACAGGTTATAATTGTAGCTTTCTAGCCAGGGCGGGAGAGAATGTGTGTGCATATGTACAGAGATAGAGAGGGGCATAGCGTGAAAAAAGAAATCGAAATGTACAGCAATATCGAGAAAATGAAATAGAAATCCTAAAATAATCTTGAGCTGAAAAGGACTGGCATTATTAATGAAGATGATCATGGCATGGGATAGATAGGCGTGAAAACAGCTGTTGATGGCATCACTTGCTCGCTTGCTTGCTTGCAGTAGATCCGCGGGGGCGCATACATAGGTCAGTCTAGAGCAAGGAAAACAGACCAGCAGTACACAGAGGCATGTGACCACTTGTCCAGCCAGCATATATCCTTTTCAAGCCTCAAGCTGCCAATTTCGTCTGTGGGGGACATCGCTCATCACATCCCCATGTGTGTTACCATTCAAGTCACTTTCCAATGAAGATGACTTGATGCACACAAGAATCATATAAACTGGAATTTGTACTGAACTAGCTGGCTTTCTGGCGTTTCTCTATGGAACCGTTATCGAGTCGAGAAAATTCTTCATGGAGACGAAGCTCCATTGTGGGACTAGCTAGCTACATGTCAAAAGTCCTTGCAAACTATCAACCTAACCAAATCCAGCGACCTCTGCCACTGTATTAACTACCTCCTTCCTCATTTCTGCGCATAATATATTGATTTCTGCTCCTCGTCGCAATGTCTGGTGTCCATGCTAGCTATGATCTTTTCATTAAGAGAAAAAAATGGCATCTTTAATCATATATTAAGATCCAATTAGTCCCGACTTGAGAAGAGATTAATTATACATCAACTCTTCGAGACTTTCAGAAGAGAACACATACGCCCGCGTGGAGGGAAATGGAGGAGGGGAGATTAAGGTCACATCCACTGTGGGACTCAAATGCATATGACGATGCTCATTTCTTGACACGGTATATCGGCTTCACTAGCTACAGCTCCATTTTCCCAAGCAAAATGGACAAAAGAAAAGACATCCCTTCTTCAAAGGACTGGGGGCGAGGAAACTTGAGGTCCCAAACCTTAACTACACTTGTCCGCTGGCATGTGCTCCGACCATTCCAAATTATGTTAAAAGCAAGCTTTTTCTTTAACCTTCATGCTTGAGAAAGCTCCCGGAAAATTCAGCAAGATGGGATGGATAGAGCTTCCCTGCAATCTCTCAAGGAAACATATGGAACGGAATTTGGATAAAGTAAACCCAAAATATTTTTGCCAGAATTTGGATAAGAACTTAAAATTCGAGCAAGATAAAATTTATTTTGTGTTTTAAAATAGTATAAGGTATACTAGTTATTTAGATCACAACAGAATGTAATTGACAATCTTAGTCTAGCATTCGTAATTATATTGTCCTTTTTTATTTTGTGATAGCAAAGGCTAACTATTTTACTTGTGCGGGTAAGATAATATTTTTTTAGCAAAAAAAAATAAAAATATGGACTTTTCCAATGTATTTTTTGAAAGGAAAAAACCACTACACCATTAAACAGTTTTACCGACGGACTAATTCCGTCGGTGACAGGAATGAAATCTGTCTGTGAAATAATTACCGACGGCCTCACCGACGGAACACGTTCGTCGGTATATCAGTTGTCGGTAACTCCCATTTTCGTCGCTAAGTCTGTCGCAAATAAAAAAAACACCCACCGACGGAACACCGACGGTCTTACAGACGGATACGCGCGCGCCAAAAAAAAAGTTTCCCGCGGGAACATTACCGACGGAATAAATCCGTCGGCAATTTCAACGGTATGTACCGATGGACTTACCGACGTATAGTCCGTCGGTAATTATGGCATGGCTGGTAATTGTTTGGCAACTCTCTGTGAAATACCGACGGACAGTATCCGTCGGTAAATCCATCTGTATTTAATCACCGACGGATAGATTCCATCGGTAATTATGGCATGGCTGGTAATTGTTTGGCAACTCTCTGTGAAATACCGACGGATATTATCCGTCAGTATGTATTTAAAATATATAAAAAAATAATTTATTAATAGTAAAAAACCTTAATAAACAAATAAAAATGGATTAAACATTAAAAATATAAAAGTAATGTTAAATAATATTCATTACAAATTTAATGTGTTTAAAAAACAAAATTAAACTAGAATAGCGGCGGGGCTGGAGGAGGAGGAGGAGGCTGGTTGTTCCCGGGACCATACGGCCAAAAAGAAGCTGCACAAATATCGTCACCCATCTTTGATCTCATCTCCATGACTATTTGACGGAGCTCATCATAATTCATCGAGAGTTGTTGATATTGTTGTTTCAACGCAATGAACTCCTCAGACTAGGTGTTCGATACTGATGGAGAGCTTCCAACAGTTGAGACACTACGAGCCGAACGCAAGTTTTTAGCCGTAGTGTTGGAGAGCCCGTAGACCCGATTTTTATCGGGTCCACCAGACGATCCCGCCTCCATCCACAAATTTGGATCGAAATCTGGATGGGTTGACGGATTGTCCCCATATCTCTCCCTCAACCGGCTATTATAGGTCTCCTGAAAATTTCGTCGGTAAAAAAATCATCAAATGCAATTCAAGATGCAATTCAAGAAAATAATAACTTACAAAATAAAATGAATGAACGAACATACCACGAAGTGCTGAGCACGGTTGTCCACGAACTGCTGCACCCCCTTTTGACGGTCTTGACTCCGCACATGCGTCTCTACAAACAGCTCCATTGGACTCGGTTCACGTCCAAGAGACGCAGCCTGTAAGGAAAAAATAGGTTGAAAGTTAAATATATTATAAGGAACGACAAATTAATTAACGATATATTTCATTAAAATTAATCTTACCATCCGCTTTGCATGTGCACTGAATGGGATGGATCCGCCAATGTGTGTGGTCACCGAACAATGAATTATCCGGTTCTGGTTGTCGGCGCCGGACTGTGAGCTCCGTGAGAACCGCTCTGAGGTCACGTGCTCAATATATGCCGTCCATATTTCCCCCGAGATGAATGGCAGTTTGAATTCCTGCCAAACCGCCACCTCATTCCATCCTTCAAGACCGTTATCCCTCGCTTGTCTTTTTGATTTTTTTTTTGGTGTCATACCAAAAAATCACGCAACCTACTTCCATAGTAACAAATTAGAATTTAAAACATAAAATTATAAAACAAAAATAAATATTATTTTCGATGTTACCTAGTTGCCGCGTGATTCTCCCATTCCCTCCTCACAACATTGTTGTCCGCCCTATCCCACTCAAATTGGTTCTGTGTATATAAATAATTCATATAAAATAAAAATAGTACAAGATATAAAATTATAAAAATCATTTATTAAAAATAAGCTGGAAATTAAAAATTAACACCGACCTGAAATCGCTTAAACCATGCATCGATATTAGGTTTCCACTCAGGATGTCTGGAAACCTGGCTCCATTGAAACAATGGAATCTCCATCGATGATTTAAACGCCAATGTTATAATCCTTGCAGCCTCAATGTTTGTGAACCTGAAATTAAATAAAAGTAGTAATATTAATTAGTTGTTCATAAATTATGTTATAAGTATATAAAAAAAAAACTAAAACCTAAACAAACTTACATTGAGAGGTCATCCTTCCATTGTGCCTGGTACTTGCGAGTGAATTGACCCCGCTGTGAAGGCACACCGCTTTTGCGCTGTGAAACCGCGCTAGAAGAGGCAGCATCACAAGTTGGCGTAGATTCCTTGTCGTGATCAGCACCTAAGGATACGTCCTCCTCGCTACTAGAAGAACTAGCTGCAACCGTCTTCTGACGACGTGCTGTAGATTTCATTCTACGCATCTACACAAATTTATACGAATAATTACATAATTAACTTCGATTATTTTAAAAAAAAATTCGACAGAGTCTCCCCTATACTGGGGGGTCCCAAGTTATCGACAAAATCATATTATACTTCCAATTTTATTTCACATCCCGATCCAATCATCCTGGATCTCAACCCAACTCATCATCATCAACACAACATTTTATTCAATAACATCATATAATGATATTCAAGTAAAAGAATCAATTTCAACTATGAACATTCATTGTTAAATTGGTACTTAGAGTTACAAACATTAGATTAAAGTCATACATTCAAATTTACGGATTAATATTACATTTCAAGTTTTAGGAGACAAGACTCTTAATTTATAAATAATTACATGGTCAAAAGCAAAAGATAACTAAATCAATATCATTCCTAACACGATCGACCCTAATGGACCTCAAAATAGAAATTAACGTGTACACATAAATATAAAAATATAATAACAAGCAATAACAATGACATGGAAACAATAATATCCTAAATTAAGATAAACTAATTAAATGTAATTCTATATATATAAATTAACATTTTTAACATAAATTCAACAATAACAATTATAACAATACAAACAATAATATCCTAAATTAAGATAAACTAATTAAATGTAATTCTATATATATAAATTAACATTTTTAACATAAATTCAACAATAACAATTATAGCAATACAAACAATAATATCCTAAATTAAGATAAACTAATTAAATGTAATTCTATATATATAAATTAACATTTTTAACATAAATTCAACAATAACAATTATATATATAAATTAACATTTTTAACATAAATTCAACAATAACAATTATAGCAATACAAACAATAATATCATAAAATTAATAAATAAAATTAAAAAACTAAAAAACACTACACAAAACAACATAAACACAAAACAAACAATACACAAAACTAAAAAACACTATATCAATTCAAAATAAATTTGGGAATAAAAAATGATTACCTTAATAGTGTGTTGAATTTAAGATTTTATCTACAAACAATACACAAAACAAAGAACACCAAAAAAAATACAAAGATAAAGAAAAAAGAATACATACCTTTTAAAACTACCACCAAAACAATAAAATCCCTTCTAAAAGTTAAATATAAACGAGAGAAGAAGAGAAATGAAGAAGAGGAGAAGAGAAACAGAAGCAGAGAAGAAAATGAACCAAGTGGGGGGATGGGGGGGTTATATATAGCAATTTTTCCGACGAAATTACCGACGAAAATTAATTGTTGTCGGTGGCATTAAATTCCGTCGGTCATTCCGTCGGAAATTAATTGAAATGCGCACCAAAAAAAGTTCGAAAATCCCACCAAACTTTTCGATCTGTCGGTATTCGTGCAGACGGACACGTGTCACACATGCGTGCGCTTCGGGATGTGCGTAAAGCCGTTGGTGATTCCGTCGGTATTTGACGTCGGTAACTCCGTCGGTATTTGTGCAGACGGACACGTGTCAGACATGCGTGCGCCTCGTGATGTGCGTAAATCCGTCAGTGATTCTGTCGGTAGTAGACGTCGGTAAATCCGTCGGTGATTGTGGCACAATCCCGTAATTTTTTGCAACTCTCTGTGAAATACCGACGGGTTATAGTCCGTCGGCAAATCCGTCGATGATTGTGGCACAATCCCGTAATTTTTTTGCAACTCTCTGTGAAATACCGACGGGTTATAGTCCGTCGGTATACCCGTCGGTGAAACCGTAAATGTTTCTTATTTTTTTTATGTAACCCTGTCAAAAAATCTTGAATTGCAATCTTACAGCACACACAACACAATAACAAGGGATGACCATTAAAGAAGAATAAATATTTCATGTTTCAAATTATTACATTATTACATAATTGTGTGCTTGTCTGAACTCTATTTCAGACAAATATCTTCCCCTCACGGCATTTTTAGGTGTGGGTCCTCCAGGATTGGAGAATATTGACAAGTTCCCACTTGAATGCACTTCACCACCATCATCATGCCGTGGAACACGGTTTATCCTCGTTCTCAAATGAAGCTCGAAATAGTATGAGATAAATGTTGAGATCTCCTCAACAATATACGCCTCACATATTGACGCCTCAACATGCGCCTTGTTTGTCGCACGTCAAAATCCGCGCGGCATCGGCTGGCGATTCTTTCGTCTTCTCGTTTGCTTTGATTACATCGTTGGGAGTCGCCACCTAGTATTTAATTGAGGGCTACTAGGAAACCCGGGTGTACTGGTCTCGTCAGAGATTCACGGGTAAGGGACTGGTTGTGGTTAGGGAAGGTATTAGCACCCCTAACGCACCCTACCTGAGGTAAGCTGCTTCGTGGACTTGATGTGTTAAAGAAGTTTTAAAATTCGGTTCATTCATCAAATTTTAGAAAATACAACTTACACTTACATGTAAGTTCATAATTCTTTATCCGTGAGCAAATCAGAATATTAAATTCTTCTTTATTCTCGCAATTTTATCCTAAAAAAACATTCATAAACAAAATACACACCACACATTCACTTTCAAGCTTCGTGGACTTAATATGATTAAAATAAAATTTTAGCCCAATTCTAAGGCTTTGATAAATCAGTTATTAGTTCCCAAAATATATGTAGAACACATGCTCTACATTTTTATGGAAAATACAACATGATTTTTATCTGTCCTTTAGATATTTGCGCATATAAATTAAAATATTAAATTCATTTTTTTCCTTTTGATTCAATAAGATACATAAAAAATACAAACACGCACACATTTCTTTACTATATTTTTTCTTTTCTTTTCTTTTCTTTTCTTTTTCTTTTTTTTTTACATCCACAATACAAAATAAAAATTCAAAACAAATAAACAAAAAATACATTAAAATTACAATAACAGCCCCAAAACAATCTGGAATTTACAGGGAACACCTTCTGCAAGCCGGAATAGTGTTCAGTAGGATTTATGGGGGCGGGAACAGTGGCGGCGCATCCTTCCACGCGCCACCGCTACTGGCGGTAGCGTGGGTTCACGCGCCGCCGCTGGAAAACCTGAAAAAAACAGGGGTGCCCGGAGCGTCTTCCTCCCCTCTTCACTTTTCTGCCGGCGGTGACACCCACCGTTACCTGCACAAGAAGAAAAAACACAAGCCAGTCGATTTTACTTCTTCATTTTTACAGATCTGCTTTTGGTTCCATTTTTCTTCTCCTCCAGAGATGATTTTGCTGTGAAGGAGAGCCATTTGCTTTGGATCTTCTGTGAACGAGGGTTACTCCACGGTGGCCAATCTGGCGGCTAGAAGGTGTGACGGCCGAGAGGGGGTGGCGCTGCTGGGGCCGGAGCAGCTAGTGTCGCCGCTGTGCTCGGGCTGCCGCTGGAGGCTGTTGGGTCTGCGGGTGCCGCCGTGTGGAGAGAGAGCTGGGTCTCAGCTCGGTTCGTCTCTTGCTCCTGCAACTGAGAGGGAAGTGAAGTTGTTGTGGTCCAAAGGCCAAAGGAAAATGAGGGCTGAGTTGGGAGGAGGACGATCTGGTGAAGGGGTGCTGGTGTTGGGAGATGACAGTGGGGATGGGGGATCGGCTATGGCTTTCTTTTTTTTCAAGGCTGAGGGCCACCGGCTGGCTTTTGTTGGCTGGGAGAGGAGAGGGGCGATGGGTCGTTGTCAAAAGTCAAGGGGGAAAAGAGGGGCTTGAGCCTCTGGTTTTTTTGGCTGAGGAGAAGGAGATGGTGCTGGAAATGGCTTTGGAACAGTGTCAGGTGAGGGGTTGTCTTGTGTGTTTGGATGAGGTGGGGGCTGGCGGCCGGTTGAGGGAGAAGAGAAAAATCAAAAGGTGGGGGGCTGGCGGCTGCCTCCCCGTGAGGGGAGAAAAAATTAGGCTTTCAGGGTTTCTGTTTTTGTGTTGCCTCTCCCCTCAAATTTCAAAATTACCCCCCTATTGTTTGAGTTGTGGACCAGTATTTATAGGTAAAATGTTGCATGGATCTCAAAATTGATCCCTCAACTTTTTTTCTTTTTTGTAAATTTGATTTTTCTTAATTTTTTTGTATTTTTTGAAAACGAGCAATATCAACGTCGACTCAATGAAGAAAATCAATGATTTTAAAAATGACGTATGAAAAGTCGAACGCGTTCAAAAAACCTTTAAAAATTTAAATTCTTTTGAGACGACGCTGAAAATGCTAAAAACGATGCAAATATATTAAAAACATATTTTTTTGGATTTTCGTTGTTTTTCGCTATTTTTGGATTCTCTGAAAATTTTATCAAATAGGTGGGTCAAAAATTGGGTAGCAACATTGTTCTTAACCTTTTTTTAAGATTGAACAAGTATCTGCATATATATATATAAAACATTATCAATTAAAAACATTAAAATAAAAATAAAAACATTTAATTATAAATGTCATAGCAACTGTAATATCTAACCTCTCGAATGGATACATCCATCTGTACTGGACCGGTCCTCCAACTTTTACCTCAAACGGTAAATGTACGAGTAGATGCTCCATTGAGTCAAAAAATGATGGGGGAAATATCATCTCAAGTTTGCATATTGTTTCGACGATATTCTTTTCAAGCCTTTCAATGTGATCAACATTCAACTTGCTGGAGCATATATCTCTAAAGAAATGACTAATCTCCGTTAGTGCATCTCATATCCCCTTTGGCAACAAATCACGAAAAGCTAATGGGATTAGTGTTTGCATAAACACATGGCAGCCATGACTCTTCATTCCATATAATTTGCATTCCTCTGTATTAACCAGCCTTGATATGTTCGAGGCATGTCCATCGGGGAAACGCAGACTCTTAAGCCATTTGTAGACTAGTAGTTGTGCGTTTTTCTCTAACACGAAGCTTGCTCTTGGTTTTGCGACCCGTGACCCATCACAAACCAACTCCATATTTTTACGGTTACAGAACAGCGCTACATCCAATCTAGCCTTGATGGTGTCCTTTGTCTTCCCCTTCACATCCATGACGGTGTTGAAAATGTTCTCAAACACGTTCTTTTCAATGTGCATGACGTCAAGGTTATGGCGAAGAAGATTGGTCTTCCAATAAGGAAGCTCCCAAAACATACTTCGTTTCACCCAATTATGGGTCAAACCAAAACCAGGAAACTTCTGCTTACCTGATTGGAGACCAAACACAATTTCACCGTACTCTGACACAACATTAAACAATTCTTCACCGGAAAGACGCGGGGGTGCAACATCATTTTCAACTCTGCCAACAAAGAAATCCTTTATGTTCTTTCTGTACCTGTGGTTATGTGGCAAGAAACGACGATGACAGTAAAAAAAAGAAGCTTTACCCCCGTTTGTTAGCGTGAATGCCTTGTTGTTCTCCATACAGTATGAACATGCTAGCTTTCCATGCGTGCTCCAACCAGAAACCATTCCATAAGTTGGGAAATCATTGATAGTCCACATCAAAGCCGCTATCATAACAAAATTTTGTTTCCTCGAGATGTCATAAGATAAAGCTCCAGAGGACCACAACTGCGTCAACTCATCAATCAACGGATGAAGACAAACATCTATATTCCGCCCCGGACTGCTCAGACCTGGTATGACCATAGATAAAAACATGAACTCCGGCCTCATACACATCCCCGGTGGCAAGTTATAAACCGTCAGTATGACCGGCCAACAAGAATAAGGAGCAGCAAATGACCCTAATGGGTTGAATCCGTCTATACACAACCCAAGACGCACGTTCTTTGATTCAGCTGAAAAGTGAGGATGCATACTGTTAAAATGTTTCCAGGCTTCACCATCAGAAGGATGAACCATCACTCCATCAACCGCATGGTGTGATTGGTGCCATGTCATGTGCTCAGCAGTCCTTGGTGACATGAATAACCTCTGCAGTCTAGGTGTGATTGGGAAGTATCTAAGTTTTTTATATGCCACGAGAGTCTTCCCTCTACCAGTTCTGGGTTTGTAACGGGAATGCCCGCATGTCATGCACTCGGTCATCTCAGCATTTTCAAGGTAGTATAACATGCAGAAGTTAGGGCATATATCAATTTTCTGGTATCCTAAACCGAGGGGTTTCATCATGGACTTGGCAGCATAGAAGTTCTCTTTCAGCCTGTTCCCTTCAGGTAAAATGCTTCTCGCCCATTCAATAATCTTGTCATAATCGGCCTCACTCAACCCGTGATCTGACTTGATGGTGAACCTATGCTACGGCTAATAATTTACTGTGGTTCGTGCAGCCATCTCATAATGGTTCGTCAGAATCTCTCAACAGATCAAAAAACCTTGCTGCATCTGCATTAGGTTCTTCTTCTACGATTGGACATTCGCTGACATTACCTTCATTCATTCTCATTGCATCCATAACCATATTCCTGTAAGAATTACTGTTCTCATTTCCAACTTCATGCATGTTGCTAACACTAGAAGTTGACCCAACCACCTGTTCTTCCATGCTCTCATCAGGAACAAATAGTTCTCCGTGAGCATACCAACACAAGTAATCTTCCATGAACCCTTTGGTTAGAAGATGCATCGTTACAACATCTTGATGCAGAAACTTTAAATTTTTACACTTCCTGCATGGACACCTAATACCGCCATCAGTAAAATTCCTCGGAATAGATGTTGTGAAATTAATAAAACCCTGGACACCGTTACAATAATCCATCCTCCGCAATCCTTGGGGTGAGTCCCGATACATCCATGAACGATCATCCATGACTTCTATTGAACCTCTATAAAACATAACAAAAATATTGGTTTTCCCCAACATTATCGATCCAACAAACTAAAACAACACTTATGTTAAATATTCATTATCAATTATCAACTATCAACGTTCATACATATAAATTTATACATATATAAATTTACAGAAATCACAACTTCGAAATAGAATTGATAACAATTAAACAAGACTCGTTAAACAAGTTATTAATTATTTATTTCATCACAACGACACATTTAATTCGGTGTAATTCAAACAAAATTTCAACAATTTAATTACAAACAAATATAATTTGACAAAATCTAAAACAAACTATAACAACTACAAAATTATACATTTATACTACAAGTTTCTTTGACAAATAACAATTAAACAAGTACAAACGTTAACAAAATACATATACTAAAACAATAAAATTCACAATTAAATATTAAAACTAAAAAGGATAGATTTACTTACAAAAAAAATGATAAAATCTACAAGAAACGGATATTGTGACCACGTACAAGATATAAGAAACTTGAGTGCTCGTGTTGAGAATAATGGAGAGTTGGGATGGGTGTTCGGTAGCAGTTTGGGAGGGGAGGTGCAGTTTGGGAGGGGAGAGGTGAGATGGGAAAGAAGAAGAAGGAGAAACAGTGGAAGAGAGTGTCGGCATATAATGGTTTTTTCCGAGGGATTACTTCCGTCAGTGATTCCATCGGCGATTCCGTCGGTGCAAGTGACACGTCACTGTACGGCTATCTCAGTTTGAATCCCTCGGTAATTCCGTCGGTAAAATCGTCTGACGTCACCACGCCGTTGTATATTTCCAGACAAACTGTATACCCCGTCGGCGAAACCGTCGGTATATACCGACAGAAATATTCCGTCGGTATATACCGACCGTGTCGCCGACGGGTTTATGCCGTCAGTATATACCGACAGATTTTGAGACGGAATTATTTCCGTCGGTAATTCCGTTGGTTTTCTCCGGTTTTCTGGTAGTGAACTAATCATAAATCAAAAAATATATGCATGCATTTAATTAAGTAATCGAGAACCATTCATGCCAATAAATGAAAAAAAAAAAGTCCTTAACGATAACTAAAAATAAACTAGAAAAATCAAAAGATAAATATAAATCAAGATATTTGATCTTGCAATATAGATCATGTACTTGGTTGTGTTTAATGACTTTGTTTATTAAAATTAAATTTTTATTTAATCAAACGATAATAGAAATAAATAAACATATGAAAGAGATTGAATAAAATTAACAAAAAAAAATATTATACAAGGTTGCATGTATTATAAAAGATGTTAACATTTCATGTGAAAACCAAGTAAAAACTAATGATATTTAACAAAAAAAATAATAATTAAGAGATAGATGTGAATATAGATAACTGATATAAAAAATGAGTCATAGGCTCAATTGTATTTAATAACCGTTTTTCTTGAAACCAATATTTCATTTATTAAAACAATAAAAAAAAGATACGTAGAGGAAAGTGATTGAATAAAATTAATTAAAAAAATTGAACTATTGATGCATAGAAAGAATGCCTTCTAATATCAAGAAAAAAAATTGTTGAAATCTTATTTATAAACTAAGTAAAAAATAAATCATATTCCATTAAAAAAAACATCATAAAAAATTACCTTAGGTAGAGGGAGAGTCGTCGCGATGTCAAGTGCGACAACTATCATAAGTCTAATTGGTTTCCTTTCTTAATAACAAACATGTGTATGCCAATTTAGACAAACTCTTAGCACAATAGGTACTTCATCATTAAAAACAAACATGAAACAACTTACTTTAAATAAGATGTCTTAGGATGATTTTATATGCCCTTTGTCATAACCAGCCTCTTACTCAAAATATCTCTAAAGACTAAATAGAATTCTTAGTTATTATAAAACTAAGTGGCAATCCACTTAGTTTTATAATTTTCCCTGTCAATCCTAATTAGCTCGCAGAGATGTCTCATGTGAAAAGTAATTTGGGAACGCTCTTCCATATAAAATCCTTACGACTTTTAGTTTTGGGATGAGCACACTTGATATTATTAACTATACTCATTCAAGTAAATACAATACTCGGTTTGTTGATCTTCTCCAAGCATTATGGAAATATTTTTCTTCACCACTGCTAATGTCAATAATAATAGCAGATTTCTCAACTTGAAGTACCGAATCAAGATCCAAAACCTAGGTGAAATATGATTGTTCACACGAACCAGAGAAATTAAGCTCTTTAAATATTAAAATAGACGAAGCTTGCAAATAATGAGAAACATGAACAAATACTTCAAAGATTAATAAAAAATACTCAAATATTAATACTTGAAGTCAAAACTTGAATACAGGATACAAATTCAAAAAATAATTTACATAAATAATAAATATATATTGATGATCTTTTCAGGGCGTCGCAACAATATACAAAAAATAATCATAATGATGCTAATAAGATTTAACTTGATTTGATAATTATATATATACCAATTAGATGCATTTACTATATTTTTAGATATGTAAACGAAACTAGTAGCACATCTTGATTACCAATAATTATATTCATTAATTACGAGAACTAATCAATCTTTAGATGATCCTGAAATATCTTAAGCATCCAAATCTTAGGTAATTAAAGAAAAAATGTTATACAATTTGAAACTCATTTGTCTAAGGTATTTAACCAATTTGGTAATTAACAAATCATTTATAATTTAAATTTTAATTGCAAATATAATAACCAAAGATAAATATTCAAACATTCAGTCATAATATATCATGTTCTTAATTTATCTTTATTGTGTTTAAGAATATACAAACATTAATTATTTTCATAGAAATAAGCTTAAATGCTAATTATTCCAAAGACTCCATCTTAGCCACTCGGGTTCGACTTTCGCATGCCTTTATCTTGATCCACATTATGAGCTTAGGTGATAAGCCTACTTTACTAGTTTGAAAAATTCTTAGTTATTATAAAACTAAGTGGCAATCCATTTAGTTTTATAATTTCCCATGTCAATCCTAATTAGCTCGCAGAGATGTCTCATGTGACAAGTAATTTAGGAACGCTCTTCCATATAAATCCCTTATGACTTTTAGTTTTGGGATGAGTACACTTGATGTTATTAACTATACTCATTCACGTAAATACAATACTTGGTTTGTTTGATCTTTTCCAAGCATTATGGAAATATTTTTCTTCACCACTGCTAATGTCAATAATAATAATAATAGGTTTCTCAACTTGATGTTATTAACTATACTCATTTACGTAAATATAATACTCGGTTTGTTTGATCTTTTCCAAGCATTATGGAAATATTTTTCTTCACCACTACTAATGTCAATAATAACAGCAGGTTTCTCAACTTGAAGTACCGAATCAAGATCCAAAACCTAGGTGAAATATGATTGTTCACCCGAACCAGAGAAATTAAACTCTTTAAATATTAAAATAGACGAAGCTTGCAAATAATGAGAAACATGAATAAATACTTCAAAGATTAATAAAAATCCTCAAATATTAATACTTGAAGTCAAACTTGAATATAGGATACGGATTCAAAAAATAATTTACATAAATAATAAATGTATATTGATGATCTTTTCAGGGCGTCACAACAATATACAAAAAATAATCATAATGATGCTAATAAGATTTAACTTGATTTGATAATTATATATATACCAATTAGATGCATTTACTATATTTTTAGATATGTAAACAAAACTAGTAGCACATCTTGATTACCAATAATTATGTTCATTAATTACAAGAACTAATCAATCTTTGGATGATCCTGAAATATCTTGATCATCAAAATCATAGGTAATTGAAGAAAAAATGTTATACAATTTGAAACTCATTTGTCTAAGGTATTTAACTAATTTGGTGATTAACAAATCATTTATAATTTTAATTTTAATTGCAAATATAATAACCAAAGATAAATATTCGAACATTTAGTCATAATATATCATGTTATTGATTTATCTTTATTGTGTTTAAGAATATACAAACATTAATTATTTTCATGTTAGAAATAGGCTTAAATGCTAATTATTCCAAAGACTCCATCTTAGCCACTCGGGCTCTCGCATGCCTACTTTACTAGTTTGAAAAATTCAATTCTTGAAAATCATCACTTGTTATTGCAAGCATTTAATTATTCGACAATGCCATACCATCAAATAGTGTAAAATCAGCAAAAGTTAATCCTTCAATGATAAACTGAAATTGAATATCCAATGCCTAGACATGTATAAGAATTGTCTCTCTACAAAGGTACATTTGCGTTTTGAGAATATAAACAATGATATTCTCTAAGAAACATTTATAAACAAAAATTATCATAATAGACACCAAAAGAATAAAATAAAATCTCTTAATTAAAGTCTAGGATTCATAAAAAAATTAAAAGAAATAATAATCTTTAAATGGGAAATCATAAGCTCCCAAACCTAACTACCACATATAAGCAATTCTCTAATTATAAATATGAACAATTAAATATAATACCATGATCTTAGAACTTCATGATTTTACATTCAAATAAATATTTTAAAAAAGTGATCCTTGATTCAAACCAAACCTTTTAAGAGAATGAAATCTTGAATGTAATTTGATGGAAAAAACTATATTTATCTTCTAACCCTCAATTATTTTCACATATGTTTCTAATCGAAGAAAACGTACAATTATAGGGTAGAGAAAAGACTGGTTTTTTGAATAAAATCCTTATATATCAAACATTCATCAAGTGTATAGTTATTAAATAAAAACCTTCTTCTCAAATTGATCAATAAAATTTTAGCATTGATATTTATTAAACCATTTAAGAATCCATTATTTCATTCATGTGAGCAATATTTTACATTTCATTTCCGTTCTAAAATATGACTCCTCACCATTATACTCTATACTAAAAGACATTAGTTTTTGGAATTGTTCTGCACCCTCTCACAACACACTGTGTATTGAAGCAATGTATTTTTTTTGTAATTTTCACTTTGATCCTCAAAATTTTATTTTGCGCGATTTGGTCTTTTTAAGCCCAAATTAACCCCTAATTGCATATTGTTTTAAGAGAGAGGGTCAAATTGAAATATAGAGAATTGAAGTGAAAATCTCAGGTAACATAGGGGGCGGGTTGAAACTTTCGCTAACACATTCATTTTAATCCCCAATCTTTTTTAGATATTAGGTGACCCATCCCTTGAATTTTAAGAAAATACATTTTGGCACCTAACTTTATTTTTCTCTCTTCTAGTCCTTTTTGTTGGAGGAGAGAGAGGGAGTCGTCAGATTTCAGCTTAGAGAGAGAAAGTAGCTATTAGAAAAGATTTCGACTACCAAAACAGTTGATTTTTGTGTCAAAAGATTCTATATAATAAGGGGGTTGCATTTAGGTTTTTCTTTTATTTACTTTAAAAACACCTAAAAAATATATCTGAGTTCGGAAAGAATTTTTGTTTTGGGTGGATTTTGGGCCGGTTTATTGAGTTAAAAATAAAGGACCATGTTTTTCTGACCACCACCGTGACCGGATTTTAGGCTGCGCACATGACATGTCGTCTGCTGACATAGGTGACGCGGCATTTTTTTATATACTTGGGGCGGACGATGCGTCGTCTTCCCCATCAAACTTAAAACAAAAGGTCTTGCACGCGGGCCGTTGCTCTACTGGGTCAGGTGTTGGGCCTGACTTGCTAGACCCAGCAACACTTGACCTAATTTTTTTATTTTTAGTTTTTTTAAAATAATGCATTTTTTGTGTTTTTTTTCAAATAAATTTTGTGTTGATGTTTTAATTAGATTGTGATTATTTTAAAATGATATTAGGTGTGTTTAATTTTTAAAGAGGTGAGTATGATTCATCGGTGATATTTTTTTAATTTTATATAAATTAGATTTTTTTAATATTGATTTTTTTATAAGATTTTTCATATATGTTGCCTTGCATTATTATTTTTTAATTATTATTCAATAAATTTTATGTATGTGTCGGTTTCTATTTCAAATTTATTTCGATAGAGGAATTCATTAAACATAATCAAGTAAATTACCCGTATTGCGATGTTAGATATCTTGATCTTTATTTTTTGCTTGGTTTTCTCCATTTAATTTTTGTTTATCGTTGATGATTTTTTTTTTTCATTGCTTTATGTAATGATTATTAATTTGTTTAATTAGATGCGTGCATAAATTTTTGTTATTTACATTTAGGATTTTTTTTAAGTGTAAAAAAACATGTTGAATAATTTTGTATATTCATTTTTTATATTATGTTTTGATGTTTAAGATTTGATGCTTATTCTTATGATTTTTTATTTTTTTATTTTTTTTCTTGAATCTTTTATGAAAATTTCATTGTTTTTAGTTTCACCATTCAATCAAAGTTTATATTTTTTTTTTTTTGTCTTTGTTTATGTTTTCTTTCTTTTCAATTTAACTCTCAAACTTAAAATTTATTTTTTATTGCAATATTAACACTCATTATTTTTATCGTATTTGTTTTTGGATTTTTTTTGTGTTGTTTTTTTTGTGATTTTAACCCTCATTATTTTCTTATGTATAGTGCCTTCGGTCTTATAACTCGAGTTATAATTTAAAAAGTTAACAGTAATTGAATTTTTTTGTCTTATTTTTTTAGATTCATAGTTTTTTATTTTTATTTCTATATAATTATCCTATTTTTGTTTAATTTTTACTTTGTTAAAAAAATAATATTATTGAGATGTTTTGGGAATATTGTGAAGATATATTTCTATAATATTAGCAAGTATTTATTTTTTGTGTTTTTCTTCACTTTATTTATTGTCGATATCTTATTTTCTAATGATATTATTAAATTAATTAAATTTATTAAACTTTGAATATTATATTTTTTATTTTAAAAGATTATTTAAATGTTTTTAATATTTTTTATAAAAAAAAAAACCAAAAACAAACTGACTCCCGAATAGCTCGTGACACATAACACCAACATCATAGAGGTTAGGAGTCGTCACATCAAATTTAAAGACAAAAACAATGGAAGATTTTGACCAAAAGCTGGAAGCTGCGGAAGTGATGGGCTACGTCCCTTGATGGAAAGTCTATACAAATGGGTGATTTGAAAGATTCCTACATTCATCTATTTTTTTTATTCATCCATTTCTGTATGTGACAAATAGCAAGTTTGGTAGTGTGGTTGCGAGTATTTTTTAAATAACTTTTTATGCTAAAATACATGTAAATGATGTTTTTTTATTTTTTAAAAATCATTTTTGACATCAGCACATCAAAACGATCTAAAACGTACAAACCATATTAAATTTTAACAAAAAAAAATCAAATTTTTTGGGAACACAAATTGAACCGCGTTCCCAAACACTGTCAAAGTAATGGACATGGGATGGGAAAACAAAAATCCAATGTCAACTTAATTTTTTTTTTTAGTTTAACGTGGGTGTCCAGACCAGCTTCCGCGCACCTCGACTAATCCCACGGGCCCTAAGTTAACGATCATGTAATCCTCCAGTGGCCATTATATGAGCAACCATAGGGTTTGAACTTGAGACCACAGAGGAAGCAAACCTCTTGGTCCCAAACTTTTACCACTGGATCACCACCTAGATAGTTATGTCAACTTTATTATTGTTTGGATAGGTCCTAGTATTAAAAAAATTCATTTGGTATGAGTAGTTGAAATTCACATCTCTCTCATTCTTTAATATTTTTTCTTTGAATTAAGTAGAAAAAGAATATATCCCTTCAATCAAAACTCTTTTTTCTTATTTATGAGTTTTTTTTTTATAAAAATATTTGTTCTTATCAAAAGCATTAATTTTTATATAAAAATTTATCATGATTTAAAAAGTGAAGCATAAAATCATAACTCAATAATTTATATGTGATTAAAGGAAAAACAAATAAAAGAATAATTAATATGAGAAAATTATGTAAAAAAAATCAATATAACAAAATAAATATTTTATTTTCATTGAATACTCATGAGCATTTTTTTTAAAATATTAATATATATTAATTAACAATGTAATTGTTAATACTACTATAAAAAAACTATAACTTTATTTGATAACTATGAAAAAATTAAATAAAAATTTAATTATCTTTATAGTGAATTTAATCATTTTTTCTAAAAACCAATCAGAAAGGCACCCAAAAAAAAAACAAAACAAAACAAAACAAGTATACATTAGCTTGAATAATTGTCAATTGAACTTCATAAACCAAAGTGAAGTTTTTTTTGCGCCTTTTGAATAATTGGCTCTTTTTTTTTCTTTTAGTCTTTTTAAACTATAAGGTAAAATTTTGTTTTGTAATATTGATGTTTAATTCGATGCTAGGACTTTCTTAGACACTTAATATTTGTGAGGGCACATAAAGACATAACATAAGATGATTAAATTGTAAAGAAATAAAATTTGATAACTAAAAAAAAAAAAAAAAGAAAAGAAAAACAACATTGTTTCCTCAACAACACTACCTATGGTACGAGCATTTTGGATGAATAGTGGCTACAATGTTTTTGGCCTATTAAAAAATAAGGAAATGATGTGAGTTTTTTTAAAGTTTAATAATAAAAAAGGTATTTTTTATAAAGTTAAATAAAAAACCTTTAAAAACCAAACGATGGATGAAATGATTTGTTTTTTTAAGGGGTTAAGAATATATCAAATTAAGATTTTTTTTTTAAAAAGGCCATGCACTAAATTAAAAAATATTTTATATAAAACATCATAAAAAATTGTTAATTTTATTTAAAAGCAAAAAAAAAAATTCAATAAAAAAACCAAAATTAAAAGATGACATTGGATGGAAAAAAACTGAAAGGATAAAAAAATCAATGGACCAAAGAAAAAGGGTTAGGTTTGTGGAGCTGAGCTGACTTATTTTTTTTAATGAGAAGATGTTTGCCATAAAAAAAAACAAGCAATGCGTTTCTGTTCCTTTTTAAATTCTGGCCACCATGATGGTTAAAAAATCAGGGAAGGTTTGTTTTACCCTAAAAACTAAACATTCAACCCATTTTTGATCAAAAACACATTAAACACCCTTATAAACTCATTTATGATTTCAAAAAACCATAAAAAAAAACTCGTAATCAGCCCAAATTCAAAAACTTTCCAAACTCAGACATATATTTTTAGGAAATTTGAAGGTGAAAAAAACATCTAAATGGAATGCCTCACCAAATTGTACCCGTTGACACCAAGATCGACTGTTTTGGTTGTTGGAATTTGTGTCAACAACAATTTTCTCTTTCTGATGTTAGAATCTTATGAATTTCTCTCTCATCTCTCAAAAAAAGGATTTAAAAATAAAAAAAATAAAGTTTTGGTTTGAAATTCTAAAAATGAGGGAGGGTAATTTTTAAAATTCAAAAAGTATGAAGCTTGAATTGAGCATTTTTCCAAAAAGTTTGAAAATGCCACCCATCTTCTTCGTGCTTTTCACTTTGTTCCTTTGCTTTCAATTTTTCCCTTCCTTCACAATTTTAGCTAAATTAGCCGTCAATTAGGTCCTTAAAAGAAATATATGAAAAAAAGAAAAAGAATAAAAAAAAAAAAAATCCATGCGCATAGTGAATTTGTAGTGCCTAAGAGTGTATGCCTACAGTGCGCGGGGGAACAAGATTTCCCCTATGCCTTTTAAGGTATTGTTAACTAACCAATTGGCTTGTGTTACGCCACGAGCAAGAGTAATTTTTTTTTTTAAATGTAAAAAAATATCTAGGTATTGCTAACGTGTCTCCTATAGAAGAAATAAAATTTAACCATAAATTTTAAATTAGTTGCATATTGAATGACATTTTAATGTAATATTGAGACAAAAACACATTGAATCTACCTAGGTCAGCCCTGATTGACATGCAAAACTTGTGGGGGTAGTCTTGAAAAAACAATTTGGAAAATTAAATATCTAATTAACTTAATGTTGAAGAAAGGAATTGGTAAAAAATAATACTCAATTTTTTTAAAAAAAACCCAAATGAACTCGAGTCAACCTACCAAACTCGCAACGTAAGTCACACATGCCATCATATTCAATAATTTTTTTTTTATCCTAGAGATTATTTTTCATTTAACAAATTTATATGACAATAAAGTGCATGAATATTTTTTTTGCAAGAAATACTTTTTTTAAAGAAAAAAGAAACCATTATAGGGGTGTGAGACTGAGATAGCAAAAGTAAATCAATGATAACAAATGATGAAATTGTATTTTTTTTAGTTTTAAGTAAAACAAAAAAATAGATTATCAATAAAAAAGGGTGTAGTCATATATATATTTTTTTTAAATTGAGGGACACAAAATGCATTAAAGAAAAATAGAAAAAAACAATCGCTTAGATGTTGCGGC
This sequence comes from Populus trichocarpa, assembly GCF_000002775.5. NCBI lineage: Eukaryota > Viridiplantae > Streptophyta > Magnoliopsida > Malpighiales > Salicaceae > Populus > Populus trichocarpa. The sequence continues at coordinate 7,523,799 of NC_037299.2, read as the reverse complement.
TTAACTTGTTGAACTTACGATCCGAGTCATGGACTCAACTGAGTTTTTTTCTCCTTTTATAAATCTATATTTAATCCCTCTCTTATATATATTGTTGGCTTATGGCCTAGCACCTCGGGCATTTGAAAGGAAAAGCCTAGACACGTAGGCCTTTAAGCTTGAGATCACGCACATTGGCCTATTTTTCTTCTTATTTAATGGAGCAAATGAACAATTGTCCGTTCATATTTTTTAAAAAATAATAAAAGGGCAGACGACGTGTTTGGAAAATTAAGGCTATGAGTTTTTTTATCCAAAAAACTCATTTTAATCCTAAAACACCCTTCAAACACTTCTAGAACATTTACAAACTAACTTATCAACTTAATAAACCCAAAAAAATCCAAATCACAAAATCAAACCATATAAATTTGCTCATCCTATGTTTATATCTATTTTTTAGGCAACATTAAGGCTAAAAAAACCATAATAAAATCCCCCTCACCGAATAGAACTCGTTGACATCAATTTCAACCACTTTGATGGTCAGAATAGATGTCAACGATGACTTTTTTTTTCTACACAAAAATTTAACGAATCTCTCTCTCCTCTCTCAAAAAAAGAAGAAGAATGAAATACGAGGAAAATAAGGTTTTTCACTAAAATTGAATTTTTAACAACTAAAGGGATCGATCACCTATTAACTAAAAAAGATAGGGACAAAACTAATTTTTTTATATGAAATTCAAAATTTCCATCTATTTTCTTTGTGATTTTCACTTTGATCCTATATTTTTTTAATTTCATCATCTCTTAAAAATGAAGTATTTGGTATTAATTTTGTCTGAAATAGTTTAATTGTGCAAAAACAAATTTTGAGGATCTAATTGAAAATTTAAATAAAATTGACTATTCTAATATACAGTATTTGATATGAGAGTACATAGTGTGCTCATTGAACACGAAAATTGTCTCATAGCTTAGTTTTTTTAATATAATTTTTATAAAAGTATTTTATAAGTTTTTTTTTTTATGCACAAAAACAAGAGTAAGGAAAACCTGAGGCATATTATATGGATTTGGTAAGGGCCACTTAACAAGGCCTCTAGGATGTAAATTACCAAACCCAAACTCCAAACGCACAGGCAAAAGTCAAGGCCTTTTCACCAGAGCAAAAGAACCAAACCGAACCGAACCACACGACACAGGGCGAGCAAGCAGTGACAGCAGAGAGAAATGGGGAGGAAGAAGGGAGTAGCAGAGTTCGAGGATTCCCCTCCAGATGACTTCGATCCATCGAACCCTTACAAGGACCCAGTGGTGATGCTGGAAATGAGAGAGCATCTTGTTAGAGAGAAATGGATTGACATAGAGAAAGCCAAGATCTTGAGAGAGAAACTGCGGTGGTGCTATCGCATTGAAGGAGTCAATCATCTCCAGAAATGTCGCCATTTTGTCCAGCAGTATCTTGATTCAACTCGTGGGATCGGGTGGGGCAAGGACCAACGCCCTCCTTGTCTCCACGGTATTATCTAGTGATTATTTGCCGTGTTTTGTGAGTTTGGAATGATTTTAGGAGAAAATGAGTGATTTATTTTATGGGTTTAATTTAATTGATGGGTTTTGTGAATTAGGTCCTAAAGTGGAGGCAACAGCCGAGTCTGAGTGAATCCATTTCAGTATTTGATCTGCCTGGTTTTGTATTAAGGTACGGTTGCATTTCTAATTTACTATGTTTTAGCTGTGTAATGTGCACTATCTTTGAGTGTTTTGTGAAGGGTAATTATTTGTTTTGATCTTGGTACAATGACAGGCCTTAATTTAGGAAAACTGTAGGCTTATTTTAGTTTGCTTTGTTATACACTGGCAATGATAGCATGTACTTTAGAATGATTGTGTATCGTTTCAGAAAGGAGTTGTTTTTATTTATTATTTTTTTTTTTTTTGAAGATTTGATATTGCTGATGACGTCTTGGTGTTGATGTTGAGTATTTTTCCTTCATATAAATTTCTTCATCGAGATGGATTAATGTGTTGTCTGTTAAGTGGATTGTTTTATCTTTAGCGGTGTAGTAAAGGTTAGTGATCTTTTAATCTGGGTTCTGGGGTGATTATCTGGCTGTCTAAATATAAGGCAGCATGAAGCATGAGGCCATATAATACAATGGTAATTTTCTATGATATTTTCCCTGTTATAGTGGTTCAGAGGTCGTTAATGATGTTTGGTTTGTTGTAAGCTGGCACTGAAGTAGTATGGCTAACCTGATAAGAAGAACTGATTTTTCAATGGGTAGACCCAACTTTGGTTCATGCATGGAGACTTTTGAAGGGAAATTGAAGAGACATAATGTGGCAATGCAAAGTCTGAGAAACAGCAGGGTGTATTGTTCCTTCTCAAAGGTCTTGGGTGAACAGGTCATGTATATGCTTAAAGTTATCACTTGTAGGAAATTAAGGGAAAATTAGTTATTGGCTGTCTAGGGTCAGAGAGGGGATGCATTGCGGTTGCTGAGGGTATCTGATGAGCTAAACAAAAACTGTCTTGAATTTTAATGTAATTCAGCAAAATATCTTGCTTATGCTTGCTGTTTATTTTTAACTAGATTAGGTTTTGATGTGTTACTCATAATGAGCTTAAGTATAGAACATCTGCATTTTGCAGGATTTACTGTGGGTGAGGTTTTAGTTTTGCTTCATGTTGCAGGATTTATAACTTAAGAGTTTGGTTTTTGGGATCTCAACGAATTTTGATTGAATAAGATCTGATTGCTCAAAATTCTTAAACGGATTTGTGTGAAATGTTTATGGTGAAGAAGAATAGTTTTGCAGAGATTTATTTTTGTTGCAAAGTATGCCGTGGACATGGATCACAAAGTCTTGCTTCAAAAGGAAGGAGGAATATTTCTAAGGTGGGAGTATGGAAATATATTAAAAAAGGATTGGTCTTTTCTCTTTCTGAATTTTAAAATGGGATTTAGGAAGAGGGGCTTTTGTTTTTATTTTTTAGAGGGTGATTTGGGAAGGCTAATGGTCTTTCCCCAAGTCCTCAAACTTTTTGAGTTGGATAGGGTGAATAATTGTTTTGCTGTGCATCTCAATCAGGGAAATGTTTGTTTGAATGTTGTATTTGTCAGAACTACCACTGCCAATATCTGGAAAGCGCGAGGCTTTTCATAGCTGTTTTGAGCTAGTTTACTAAGAGTTCGTTAGATATTGTGGTAGCAGTTGCTTTTCAAAGTATTTTTTTGCTTGTAAATGCATTGAAATAGTATTTTTTTCATTTTTAAAAACTTATTTTTAATATCAATACATCACAATGATTTGAAAAAAAAAAAATTGATGCAAAGAAAAAAATAAAAAGTTTCAAATTTTTTCAAAAGCGTTTTTGAAATGCAAAAACAAACTGACTCTAAGTGGTTGTTAATGAGAGAGGAATGTTTTGTGTATTGGCGTTTTGTTATCATTTAAATAATAAACACCCATTTGGTTCTCTTATATAAAATTACCTTTGAGTTATCAAGCCAAAGAAAAACCCTCAAAAGATTCATGAACTGACAAAGAAAACTGCTCCTCACCAGATGAGAAGAATCATTATCACCATGGAATGTCCTATGGTTGAGGTCCTTCATGCTGCATGGCATTAGATGGTTAGGTAAAATTTACTCATCAGAGCAGAAGGGTTAGTGTCTTGTTGGCAATGTTAGGTTATATGCTTTTAATTGGTGCAGGGTTTGTATAATGTCATTTGGTTGGCAACTTCTCCATTTGGAGATTTTGCTGGCTTAACATTATCACAAATGCATTATCAATGATTTACATCATGCAGCCTTTTGAACTTTAACCATACTTTTGAACTTTAACCATATAAATGGTTAAGCAAATTGTTCAACATGCCAATATGGAAAACACAAAATACTGCCCTAAATTGTTGCACAATTAGTTCTGTTTCTGTGGCTGTTTGGTTCTCTCTAGCAATATCTAGTTCTCATCATGCATCTAGGATCGTAAAAGTTGTTTAAAGAGTGCAACCGTTTTTGTTTCTACTTGGAACAAATTTGTATTCTTCTGATTATTTAGTTACAGGTACAGTGCTAACACTTTGCATTTTAAGATATAATACATCATTGGTCTTTTTGAAAAGTTAAGGTGGGGGTGGGGGGGTTCGCTTCTTTCTTGTTTTGGAATTTGTGCATGTTATGTTTAGGTTAGACACAAAACTACTAACACTTTGTCTGAATTTGTGCTTGTAATGTTTAGGATTTGATTATATATCCAATGGTTCAAGATAATGGTGGTTATGACTTCTTGAATGTTTGTACTTGTAATGATGCAAGACAGCTTTGGGGGCTGTTCTAGATCAGAGTTTCAGGGGATGTTTAGGACTATGAACATTGACGTGAACAATGTTTTGATGGACAGTAGGTTAAGTTTTGATAGTTAATGGCTTTAAGATTGGTTTGTTTGAAGGTAGGGGTCATAAGGGACTAATGTAGATTGTTCAAAGGGGTTGAGGATCATTGTAAAAACTACCAGTGTCAACTAATAGGGTTTCTTGGAGTCACACCTAAGGGATATAAAACCTAAGCTTCATACCTAGGGTTCTAGGAGTCACACCTAAGGGAAGATTGAGTCACACAATCAAAAGCAAAGTTGTTTTGAATTATATTCATAACTGATACTCTTGAAAATAATGCATTACATACCTTTATAGAGAGTTTCTAATAGTCAAAGTCTTACAAGAACTTGCATTCCTATATAAGAAAATACTAGTAGTCTATATAAAACCTAATATAGGTAATTACTTTAGCACTAATAAAATACTAATTAAATAAAAGCTAGAACTAGAAAACTTTCCAGAAAATATGCAAAAGTTAGTGGGAGGTCATGGGGAGAAATTACGTTGGCTAATGAAGAGAAATTATTCTAGATTTTAATAGTTTTAAAATTTTATTAATATTATTTACGATTCAGCAGTTAAAGCAGGTGCCATTCAAGTCTAGTTTCCTATACCTAATGGAGTTGGGGTTTTTTTATGTTCTAATTTCTTACTCACTACCAGAACTTCTTCATTCCTTTTCCTTATGGTGCCTACAATAGTACTTTAGTTAGACATTTAAGTTATGCTTTGCCTTCTATATTGATTGATCAAAGAAATTGAGTTTTCAGAGAATTGGTTCTTGTGGACTTTTTTTGTTGATTTTATTTATCAATTGGTTTAGCATCAACTAGCTTTAGGGGAAATCAAGAGTTGGGATTTTAAATTCATTATGAGGAGAAATTTCTGCAGCAATATTCAGCCGGATCATGTGCAATTCCAATGTTATTGAACTGATTAAAGAGCCACCTCAATGATAGTGTATGGTATACTGGTAGACGTGATGCATGGGGTAGAGTTAGGCCTAACATTTAAAATAGATTGATTGAATTTGATCTTGTTAATGTGAAGTGGAGTTAGAAAGGATTCTAGTTATTTGGGAGTTTTATAGAAGCTGAATGAAAAAAAAAAAGTGTACAGAATCAAGAATAAAAGATTCCTAATTCTGAACAGAGCTCAATTAGCTGTTAATAATGTTACTAGTGCCACTTCCTCCTGTTAATGTTTTTTGGTTTCATGCTCTTGGAAGGAATTTGATGCCAAATTATATGTTTTTACTTGATACATCTGTCTATTTCTCAGTTAGATGTTGGGGTAACTTTCTTCCTGTTATTTCCTTTTGTCAGTATAGACAGATGCAGCTGCTTCTTTCGAGAAATTCATCAATAATTTGCTGGTATCTGGTTTTAGTAATTAAGCAATTATTAGTCTACAGTTCTACGTGCTCAATGTCCTGAATTTGGAAATTTTTGCTTTTCATGATGCACGAAGATTTTCTTTCTTCTGGTATCCATGATGTTTTTATGCATTGGAATTAACATAATTTTACAACAGTAGGGTAAATAAGCTCTCTTCCTTCTGCAGGTGACTGATTTTGAGAGCAGGTTGATACTTGAAGTGGAGGGAAGTTGGGCCTCTATATTAATTTAATGCGTGGCTTTTTTCTTTATTTGACCCTTACTTATCATCTATAGGTTTTTTTAATTGCCTTACCTGTAATGTGCAGAGGCCAGATGTTAATGGCTTTGGCTTTCACCTTCCATCGTTTTAATTGTTAGCATCAAAATACTGCAGATGATTCAGACAGGATCAATGAATGAAAGTAACGCAGATAACGCAATAAATTTTCCTGTCATTTTGTGCCTTTGTTTAATTCTGTGATGGATTATGACCTTATATATTGTCAAGAAGTTGCTGATTATGATGGACGAGAACGACACATTGGAATTTTTCAATCATTGGGAATTATAGGCCCCCCTTGAGATCCAAGCTTTCACACCCCTTTTCAACTATTGGACTGGAAGGTAGTTTGTTCTGTTAGACAGCATTACTGGACATGAATTCATAGGCGGCGGCGGCGAGGTGGTGCCCATGGCATTGTCCAAGATTGTAACAGAGCTGAATTCCTAAAAGCAGGATATTGGGCTGGAGGGATGGTGCATGCTCAGTCCACGTTGCACCTAGGGAAAAAAGAGAGGTTATAATCTCATTCTTATTGACCCATGTTTAGACTCTATAATAAGAAACAAAAGTGAGAATGGAAGTGGTTAAACATGTCTGCAGAGCCAGTATTCCCCTGTTTGGATCTTTTTTAACAATCAAACGCCTAATTGTGGGCTATCATCTTGATTTTTGGATTTGATGTGGATGTTGAGGATGATTTGGGGGTGTGATTGTCCATGATTTGCAGTGCTTTATGCTTTTATAAATTTGCGAAACTAAAATCAAACTGTTTCAATGTGTAAACTAGTTAGAAGAACGTTCAACACATAGATTTGCTTCCATTCTAACGGGGTTTCCATTTTGTTTTATAACCTATAATTTGTGAACGAGAAGAAAGGGAATGATTTTATGGATCAGAACAAGTAGAGGTACGTGGTTCAAATTGTTGGCTACATGTGTTGCTTTAGCTGGCTGCAGTGAATACAGAGGGCACAACTATGTACTGTGAGCCCGCGATGGCAATGTTGAATAGGGGACATGTTTACACCATTAGCTATGTCGTCAACAATTCAACATTTAGTTGTCACTAGTTTTTTTTCTTGGGTCAGATATTTTTTTTTTACTTTATAAAAAATATAAAAATACTAGAAAGTCAAAACTTTGATGTATAATGACAAATAATTTTTAAAATATTAAGATGATGATATATTATATAACAATATTTTTTAAAATATTAAAACGTTAACACGTTGGGTCGACTAGAATCAATCATGTTTAACCTACGAAACTCTCAATTTAGGACGCGAGCTCGTGACAACACTTTGAAATCTAAATCGAAACAAATTAGAAACCTCAATTCAAATTAACCAAATATTAAAGGTCTGAAATGAAAAAAGAATTCAATTAAAAAAAATCCAATAAAATAACTCGAGCGAATCTAGAATGGTGGCTTGCAATATGACACCTCTCGTGCTAGTGTTTTTAAAGAAAAAGAAAAAAAATTTGAGACTTGGTTATTGACAAAAAATTTGAGACTTGGTTATTGACATGATTAAAAAAATACCTCACACTACTCTGTGGGTTAAATATTATTTTCTGAACTTAAAATATGTTTACAATAAATGGAGATAATAACATCCTGGATGATATATTTTTGTAAAAATAAAATTGAGTAATTAATTTAATTCAAAAAAATATTTCTTTTAAAAGAAGCTAAATCCAATAAAAAACAAAATGTAAAAAGACCTAAGATAACTCAGGTCATTTTTAAAAACAGTGAAAAATCCCATACAAAGAAAAAAAGTAAAATTAAAGAGCCCAATATCCAATTCATCAAATACTAAATGATAAAACTGAAAAATATAAGTTCAAAACAAGAAAAAAAAAAGAGAAATGAACTCGAATGAATCTCTTAAACCTGAGTTAAAATGAAAAAGAAAACTGATTGAGGATGAAAAAAAAAATTCAATTCTATAAATTAATTCAAATTAAAAAAATCAATTAATAAAACAAGGATCAAATCCTAAAGAAAAAAAATTGAAGTGATATTGTGAAATGTTGTAGGGCAGACACAAAAACCAAGGAAAAAAAATAGAAAATAAGAAAGCCAACCATTACCTATCGTTTGAAATTAAGCCACACGTGCCACTTATGAAGATAACCCACATCATTGCGAATAAAGGAACACCAATAAAGCCATTGTTTCACCACCATAAGTCACCACACACGTCGCTAGAAGACGACTAGGTGACTTGCTTCCTGGTGCGTTTCACGAATGCGCTAGTATTTTTTTATTAATTAAATTATCAAATTACCATTGAGACCACATGATTATTGCAAAAAAACCAATGTGAAATCACGAATATGCCCCTAAAGCCAAGCATAATATATATTTTTTATTCTAAGGACAATAGAGTAGTTACACCGTGCACATGGTTAAAGGAAATTAAAAAAAAAATACCCTTTGATCAAAGTTAATTTTTTTTCTTTTAAATGTAATCAAGTAATTACATCGTGCATAAAATTGTGAAAAGATTGAGTTACCAAAACAAATCTAAAATGAAAAATAAATCTAATAAAAAGACCATTTAACTCTTGAAAAGTAGTCTTGAGTGATTTTTTTTTGAAGGATAAAATCATTAATTTCCTATTACAATCCAAGACTGCAGTGACTTTTCCGCACCAAATACCTTATGTTAATGTGAACATGATATGTCAATATGTTAACTTATTTACATCAATATATATAGTAATGGTGATTAAAATGTTGATTTACTGATTATCATGTCAGCGAACCTGTTGGCATGAACATAATGATTGTTACTGCTGAAGTATAAATCCATTTTCTTTCTTTTTAAAGATTTTAAGAAGAAGAAAACTCTGATTTGAGATCTGACTCCCCGAAGTACCTCTAAACTATACACATGTTGGCGCGTACACTTTTAATTAAATAAATGATCAAACTCTTAGTTCATCAGCCTAGACTTTGCATGCTGGTATGATCCGATAACTTTGATCCAAAATTTGAAGCTCCTGGCTGAGTTTGACGAAAATGGAGGCCTTATGAGTCTTTCATGTGGGCATTTGTCATCACATCACTGGCTTCAGATGTACGCCAAAGTATGCTGTAAAGACAAAGATGTATGCCAAAGAAGCATTTCTTTTAGAAGATTTATTGGAAGCACATTGATTTACTCTGTGAATGAGAAACAAAAATAGAGAGAGATCATAAAAAAAAAATCAAACATCGCTTTCTCATCAAGGAGACAATTGAAGAGGACTTTTTCAGCTTCTGCAAAATGCAGCTAACTTGAAATATTTGAGCTTCAGAAACAACAAGAAAATGACTGTTTAATTTCAATGCTTTCAGAATAGTTGGACTTGAAAGACTTCCTCTTCTCAAAACCATTGCAATTGGAAGGAAGCATAGCATGGTGTCTTTGCTGCTTATAAAATAATCTCTCCTTCACATTTTCCCTGGAAACACACAAAAAACAGATCAAGTTAGACCATGCATGTATATGAACAGCAGGATCATAGAGCTAAACAAACCAATTAATCAAGCCATAGCAAACTTAAAAGAGTTCCATTTTCTTTATTCAAGACAATGAAATGAAGGAGGTTGCTGAAAAATCATGCAATTGATATATATATATATATATATATATATATATATATATATATATATATATATATATATATATATATATATAGACACACACACACACACACACATGTGGTAAAACCAGGAGCTCCCTTCAGTCCAATGGGCGAACAAAGCATGCGGAAGGAGTTGCTCCCACACCATGCACCTGGCCAAGCTTAAACCTCTTTGCCAAATGTTAAGCATTGCCTAAATGCATGAGATGGCAGCTCTAGCCGCTTCTCAGCCCTCCTTATTGGACTAAAAGGAGCACTTTAGCCCCTACAAATGTAAAGAACATCCCTCCCGTACCTAGACATCTCTTTCTCTTGATAGAGAAATGGAAAGTACTAGGTACGAGGTTCTTTACTCTTTTATTTCCTGGAATATAGTTTCACAATAATCTTGCAAGAGATGTCTATTTATACGAGAACACAGCGGCCCTAGTTCCCATGGACGAGGACATGATTTGTCGGAAATTGGAATTTTTTTTTTTGGGGGGTGGGGAGGATAAAATGCTTTACCATATTTGCTTCTCTAGTACAGGATAGCTTTACGTCATGCTAATGGATGAATATGCTTGCCGTTTTGTGTTTGTTTAACATTAATTTTGTTACTTGGTTTGTTGTTGTTTTGTGTGAGTGTTCCATTTCCATTTGTTTTGACTTGGAGATTAGAGGAAGTAATTATGCATATTTTTTTTTTGTGTGGAGAAATTGCATAGTTAGTCTCAATTCATTCTACCATGTCAAAGTTGATGTTGTGTAGGACAAATTTCTTAAGAAATTCATTGTGTAATAATATTGTATTAATTATCATATTCTTGGAAATTATGTATATTCTAACCGCTCCAATAGTTGTACAAGACTTGATTCTAAATCTATATGTAAGTTATATTAAGGAAAAAATCTAGCTTGTTATTTTTTAACAAGAAAAGGAAAGAAAGTTCATTTTAAAGTGTTTGATCAGACGAAATAGACATGAAGATGAGAATTGGAATTTAATATGTTTTTGGGTTTTAATATTTGATCACTGTTATTTGAACCTTGGTTTTCTTGGCATATATTTTTGGGCTAGAAGGTAAGTGTCACTTATAATATAACTTTTCAACGCTTAAGTTAATTTAGGGTTTTATAGGAAAACATATTGTATGAAGAATTGATCGAGAAGTGGTTTTTTGGATTGTTCACATAAAAATCTTTCTTTTCTCCCTTGTTAAAACATGAAATATATAGTCAAGAAAACCTCAAAATATCTAGGAAAATATATAGACAAAATATATGAACCGCTAAGGTGGTAGTTAAATTCTTTCAATTTTTCCACATAGGTTGTAGCTTGGTAAAAAAAAGAAAAAGCCTAAAAGGAATCAAATCAAGCCGTTGGGCTCTGTTAGGTTCGATTTGATAGGGTTAAACAAAGCCCTATGTTTGGCTAGGTTTGACCGTGGTCAAACTGAGTCCAAAATGAGTCAAACCAAGCCCAAAGCGGGCTCAATTTGGTTCGATATGACCAGGTCAAATCAAACCCCATTTGGGCTAGGTTTGACCATGGTTAAACCAAGCCCAAGAGGAGTCAATCCCGAGCCCAAAAGGGGCTCGGTTAGGTTTGGTTTGACCCGGTCAAACCAAACCTCATTTGGGCTAGGTTTGATCGTGGTCAAACCAAGACCAATATGGGTTCAGTTGGGTTTGGTTTGACCGGGTCAAACCAAACCCCATGTTAGGCTAGGTTTAATCATGGTCAAACTGAACCCAAAAGGAGTCAAACTAAGCTCCATGTGGGCTTGGTTGAAACCGTACCATCATTTCCCCTCCGAAGTCTTGTAAACATATATGTCATTTGTATAGACATACCTTTGAATAGAGGGGGGGATACTTACAGTGTAAAAGTTTACCTTTATGGCTATGATTACACAAAAATGTCATTTGTATAGGCATACCTTTGAATGGTTGCATGTTGGGAGATTATTATTAATGTTTGATATAGAGATATACAAATAGTAATCATAGACACATGAAGATAGTTGGTCACGAGAAGCTTGAAATAATTTTCACAAGGACATGAAGATGGTGGTCATGGAGACTTTGAAACAATGATTATGGAGACTTGGAGAAATTTGGTCACAAGAACCTAGAGGCATTTAGTCATGGGGGCCTGGAGACAACTAGTCACGATGACCTGGAGATAGAGGTCACCGAAACTTGGAGAAATTGTGGTCATAGGAACTTGGAGACAGTTTGTCATAAGAACCTTGAGAAAGTTGATCACGAAGACTTGGAGATAATGGTCACTAAGACCTTGAGAAATTATGGTCACAAGGACTTTGAGACAATGGTCACAGGGACCTGAAAAAAATAGATGTACTTGTGATTGGAAGATTGTTTACACTTCCTATCATTTACAAGTCATTAACCAATAATGCTATTCATGGAAGAATACACTGATTCTTATGAAGCTTGGTTAGTAGTAAACCGAGTTATGCATAGTACTAGCTGTGTTAAAACAAAATACCATTTTATTGAAAGACTAAAAAGGTAAAGATTCAAATCTGGAGGTAATCCATGGATTATTTGATCTCATGCAGTTGTGTAAGTGCACAAACTTCTCTTCTTAGCTTTAGTTGTTTTTCTTTTCTCATAAATTAGCATAGATGACCTGTGAAGATCAATCGTTCTATCTCTTTTTAGAGTGTGTGGCACTCTTCAATGTCATGCCTATTTTCACAATGAAAAAAATAAAATTTGTTAGGATTCCTTATGTCTGAAGCACTTTTCATTGGAGGTGGGTTCTATAGAAGTCTTTTTCTTGCATAACAACTAACACCTTTATTCATGAAAGGGTGTGATCAGAGGTATGGTTATGAGCTTGGGGAATGTCAAACAGTCATAGATGCATTTTTTGGTGTTTTTTTTTTTTTATGTTCTTGTTCGAGATTGATGGCATGCTAAAGACTCTACTTGTATATGAAAAGGTGGGTGACCTTGTCTAATCATGCAATCTTCTTGCACCCTTATATAATTCTCCATCGTGTGTTTGATGCTAAGGAAATTTTTGTTAGAGAGTGTGTATAACATTTTCCACAAGAAATAGTTGTAGACCCCATTGATTAGGGTTTTAATAATGATGTGTTTAAACATATTCTTCACGTGTAACATTTCTTTGTTAAACCTCTTCAGATAGGCTCTATCGTTTTTTTTTTCTAGTTGAATAATGGAGAAAATTTTAGTTGAATCTTTTGGTAGGAATGCTTGTGCTGAAACGAGTGATCAACTTGTCATACAAGTACGAAAAACTGGATATGGAACCAGGTTTCAAGCTATGATACCAGGCTCGTATAGACCCCTGAAAAGTAGTTGGAAAGACCTTGCACATGGCTTTTGAATCCTGTACCAGCAATTCCAAACTATTCCTCATGTTCCGAACATGTTTCCATGGGTTTGACAATCCATACTAGTTATCCATGTTTATTTTGTTGGCTACAAAATCTTTAGGGAGGCGTGTGTTCAATACACTGTCACATTGTGGTGACCCTCTCACCTAAATTGAGTCCATTTTATCTTTGTCTTTACGTTGCCTCTTTGGTTTTCGAATGATGGAGTGAGACTCAAGAGGAGAACAAGCTCGTGATTGAAAGCTATGGAATTGGGCCTTACCTCTTGATCTATAAAGATCATATCTAGATGACCTTGTCTGAGAATATTCTTCATGTTGACGTGATCTGTTCCTAACGAGGATACAAGTATGGTGTCAGCTATCTACCATTTTATTCTGGATAGTCTTCTCTTGAAATTAAAGTTGTCGTTGCACAAGAGGTGCAATTGATGTAATAACAACATGAGTAGTAAATTGTTGTACATCAGATGAAGTGCTATGTGGATAGATAAAGAGAGATATGAGTTGTTGCTGGGTAGCTAGTACAACCTTAGTGAGTGCTCTTATCTGTTGTGCAAGATGTTGGAGGTTAACAGGAGGTGATGAAGATGGTTGGATGTTAGTAACTCTTCCTCTTAGTGTTTCAGTGTTATCCACCATGAAACTTTATGATAAAGTATATTGAGTGATAAGAAAGATATAATAGGAAATGAACATGACTTTTGTTCACTTCCCACAAACAATACCACTGATGAAGTTGAGAAAAAAACTTTATTGAACCTTGGCTTTCTTTGCGGATAATTTTGGGTTAGAAGGTGGGTGTCCGTTGTAGAATAAACCTCTAACGCTTAAGTTAGTTTAGGGTTTTATTGGAAAATATATTGTATTGAGAATTGATCGAGAAGTGGTTTTTTATATTGTTCATATATAAAAATCTTCCATTTCTTTCTTGTTAAAACATGGAATATATAGTTGGGAAAACCTCAAAATATATAGGAAAATATCTAGAAAAAATATATGAACCACTAAGGTGACAATTTTATTTTTTGCTATTTTTCCACATAGAGTTCTTGTAAAAAAAAAGAAGCCAAAGAGGAGTCAAACCTAGCCAACTCCTGAAGTTGGCTAGGTTTGGCCATTATCAAATCGAGCGCAAGAGGAGTCCACTCAAGTCTAAAATGGGTTCAATTGAGTTTGATTTGATTGACTTAAACCAAATCCCACTTTGGGCTAGGTTTGACTGTGGTCAAACTAAGCCCAAGAGGAGTCAACTTGAGCCTAAAACGAGCCCAGTTGGGAGTTCAAGAGGAGTCAACTCGAGCTCAAAATGGGCTCGGTTTGGTTTGGTTTAATCAAGTCAAATGAAACCCCATGTTGGGCTTGGTTTGACCATGCTCAAACCGAACCTAAAAGGAATCAAACCAAGCCCAATATGGGCTCAGTTGAACCTATATCATCATTATTATAATTGAATCTTCTTAACCTTTTTTTGTATTGATTGAGCCTAATTATTCTTTATTTTATTTTGGAAAGATAAATAAGGTTGTTAGTTCATATGTCTATATAACACCTTTATATTAAAGTAACTCTTTTATTTATGAAATTATATAATTAAAAGAATCAAAAAATAAAAATAAAAATAACATAAAAACTATATTTTAATTAATTAGGTTTGTAGGTCTCATAAAAAAACAAGTGTCGAGTATTGAACTTTGTACTATGATAGAAAAGTTTTTTTTTTTTTTGATAAGTGTAATTGTATTAAAAGAAAAAACTATACAAAAATACAAACAACATATCCCAAGATATACATCATCCCGTAACCCAGATCCAATTGTCCTTAGGCAGTAGGATAAAAGTAAAAGCTAAATAAAACTAATTTTTTTTTTGAAAACAAGACTACTAGGACAACAATTGTGAAACCAGTCAACTGGTTCATTGAAAACTTAGAACCAGTTGATCAGTTATGTAAAAACAAAAAATATACTAAGTGGAACTCGAAGGACAACAAACTAGAGGTACCTCATGACTCTGAAAGACACCGTATGGACCTGAAAGCAACTGTAATATGGTATTTTAGTAAACCATGACTGAGAAGACTAGTCGAGCAAGTAGATGCAGGAACGCCTTTTTCTGCCTATAATGCATATAAGTCCATTAAAGCAAAGCCATGTCATAGAAGGCCAACTTATATAAGTCGTGCTTGTGGTAGCCCCCAAAACTGAAGCAGATAAGGGACATTAAAAGAAAAGATGGTTGTATGTCTCAATATGCGAGCCATAAAGGATACATATTGAGGAGCTGATGATCCAATTAGTATGGAGTTTGTTCATGGTTTGTAGGCGACCCAAAAAAGCAAGTCATAAGATAAAAAAGTGTCTCAGGATATGACCTAGAAACTAGAGGAGGTGATGCATAAAATCTGCGAATCTCATGTCTCTAAGAACCTCCCATGCCAAGTCGGTAGAAAATCTCGTTGATGGATGACCCTTCCGGATATAGTGATCTAGTATTGCAACCCGACAACCAATAGTCTAACCATAAGGAAGTAACAATCCCATCACCAATGCATGAGATAAATCTCCCTATACACCAATCTCTACTGAGAAGGATCTTCCTCCAGGACTAAGAGAAAATTGAAGGAGGTCTGACATGCCAAAAAGATCTACCACCGAGTAAGACACTATGAACCCATCTTAACCAAATTGATGATCTCTCTGAAAGAAGTCTTTAGATGTGCTTGATAATAACTGCTTTATTCCAAATCCTAACCCTTTTTATCCCTAGACCTCCCTCTTTAAGAGGATAACAAACTAAATCCCAGTCTACCTTAGTCCTCTGAATGGGAGAGAGACAACCCTTCTAGAGAAAGGTAATTAGTATACTCTCAATCCTCTTAATAACAGAGTAGGGAAGAATAAAAATGGAACACCAGTATACCTGGATGGAAAAGAGAACAAATTTGATTAATTAAAAACATCCAACATAAGTAAGAGAAGTTGAAATCTACAACTTAATCCTGGAGATAATCTAATCCACCAAAGGCATACAATCACTATGTGTCAGTATGGTAGAGATCAATAGGACTCTTAGTTACCTTACCAGCAGAGAACCCAACCTGAAACCCGAAAAAGTTTGCAAAGAGGCCTAAAGCTTCACATAAACTCATGATAAGAAAACATGGGTTTTCTCTAGATTTGTAATAAGTCCAAATAACGTAGCAAAATCATTTAAAGCCTTCCTTACAATCCTAATCGAGTTTATATTTGCCTGGTAGAAAATCATAAGGTCATCTGCAAAACATAAATGAGTAATGACAGACTGTTGACATTGCCAGTGGTATCAGAACCTCGAGTTCTGTGAAACCTCCCTAAGTATGCTTCCTAAAACCTTTATAGATAGAACAAACAAATAAGAAGATAAAGGGTCACCTTGCAGAAGCCCCTTAAAAGATGGGAATAAGCCGCGACTTTCCCCATTCATGACCATTAAAAAATGAGCTGTAGACATGCATATCTCAATCCTTCTAACTATGAAGTTAGGCACTCCAATAGCTCTTAGCATTGTTAGGATAAACTCCCAACTAACCATATAAAAATATTTTCTAATATCTATTTTCAAAGCACATGTAGGCATAAGACTAGCTAAGTGGCTTTTGAGTCAACAAGATGACATCCGATATTTACCTACCTAGAATAAAGGTCGTCTGAGCAAGATTACATATGAAAAAAATCCCCTTTAATCTATACAAGGACTTTAGATATGAATATGTAAATTATATTACAACATGAGATAAATCTAAATTCATTCATAGTGGTGGGTGTTTCAATCTTAGGAACCAAAGCAATCTTAGTGTGTGTTTGAGAGTATGGTAGTAATTGTTTTTCAAAGTGCTTTTCGCTTGTAAATGCATTAAAATAATATTTTTTTTTAAATTATTTTTGACATCAGCACATCAAAACGATCTGAAAACATAAAAAAATATAAATTTAAGGAATTTTTTTAAAAAATTTGGTGTCCTAGTAGCATTAACACACCTAGGAAGAGTATATGAATCAAAGAAGTACCTCACAACAGTAATGAAGTCCTTACCAATAATATCCCAATGTTTTTTTGAAGAATAAAGAAGTATAACCATCTTGACTAGGAGCCTTATCATCCGGGATATAGAATAAGGCTTTCTTGATCTCATCATCTGTAATGTATGACTATAAAATAGGCATAATGTCAGGAGGAATCCTACTATAGAAATATCAGGAAGTATCCTCTATATTGGTGGCTAAGTGTGTAGAAAGTAGCCCCTGGAAGTAAGGGACTACAACTGACCCAAGCCCTGCTAATCCTGAACTCAAGACTCTATCTCATCAATGAACAAATGGATTTTATTCTCGACCTGTCTTTGAAGCAGTGATCTGTGAAAGAACTTGATGTTTCTATCTCCCAAGTTTAGCCACTGAATCTGAGACCTCTAATTGTGAAAAACCTCCCAAGAAAGCTCTCTATCTTCCTTCTAATTCTCTTTAGATTGAGGAGAACCATAAAGAAGTATTTGTGCTTCAACCCAATTAGTCTTTGCTTGAACCACTTGATTAAAAATGTGGCTAGTGTGTTTGCGATGCAATGACTTCAACTTAGGCTTTAACAAACTTAGCCTCTTGGTAAGCCTGTACATAGGGTTACCATCCATTAGAATCTGCTAAATATCCACAACTAAACCCAAGAAATCATCCATGTCTGCCTATAAATTCAAGAACTTATTTTTTTTTTACCTTAGAAAGAGGAAAGCCAAACTGGACAACCATAACACTATGATCTAAAGAGTCCCTAGGTAGAAACTCAGAACAAGTAGTTAGCCAGATAGAGAACCAACATGAGTTACTAAATAACTAATCTAGTTTCTTAAGAATAGTACCCCTACCAAGCTATCCATTATGCCAAATGTACCTTAATTTTTAGTAAGGAACTTTAACTAGTTTCACTGTCTATATATAATTGCCAAAGTCATTCATGTGCCCATGCCAGGTAGGGTCACCTCCATATTTATTAGAAGCACTCATAATAGCATTAAAGTCTCCTAAAATAAGCCATGGTCTACATTGAAAAGCAATAGCATGATATGAAAAATAATCCCATAGGGCTTGACGCCCTATAAATGTATTGATTCCATAAATAAAAGTGATAATAAAAGAGATGTCATCAACCAAATTAGACACCACACAAGTTATCCATTGAAGAGGAGAATGCATCAAAAAGACACTATATACCATCGGGTCCCAACCAATAAGAATACGACAATTAACTATATCCGAGACATTAGATATAAACTGTCATGATGAAGGATTAATAGTTGTTTCCACCCCTTTATCTTGCTAGAAGCAATCTTAGTCTCAAGGAGACCAACAATACTGAGATTATACTTATTAATCCAATCCTTTACTGCTTTATGTATTTTTGGGCCATTTAGACCCTAAATATTTTAACAACCTAACATATATAATAGGAAGTGGAGAGATAGTAAGATATATAATCTACAGTCTTTAAAACCTAACACCCAAAGTCGTAATAGTATCTGGGGTATCTGTAGTCTCATTACTACTTGGCAAGTTTGGATTTTTGCCCTGTATACACTTGGTTCTTTTCAAGCAGAGAATAGTTCCTATTTGAGTCTTGATCCGACCTAATATCATCATCCAAAGCGTCCTCTTAAGCAGTTTAGGCAGAAGGTTTAGTAGCATTCAGCCGGTTGACTAGTTTTTAAAGAATTTTAATCGATTGACCAATATATTGGAGAATAGCTCCTATGGCTTCTGCCTTGTCCAACCTATTGTCTTGTTCCTAAGATGGTTGAATTGGTCAAACAGTTTATGTAGGATTGTCTGTTTAGGATGCTAATTTTATTGTAATAGTTGCACTCGAAGGGGGTGTAACCTCATCGATAATAATAATTGGGGACCTATATGCATGCAAGCATCACCCCCATTTTAGATCTACAATATATCCTTAATGGAGAGATTTGGGGCCTCAACTAAAGCTTTGCAAAAGTGCCGAAATACTTTGCAAGTGACACAAGCTCATGGTTTCCATTTATACTTAACCATAACTATGAAAGGGTTTGAAGATAACCTGTATTTTAGCTAGAAACTGTGAACCATAGGCAACGAGGCATCTAGTTCAATACAAACTCGGGCATAGTCAAGTGAGGTGCCATTAAGTGTTCATCACAAGCCAAAGGTCTTCCAACCATGATAATGACCATTCCTAGGCTTGTTTCATTCCAAAGGGGATAAGGTAACCCTTAGATACGAACCCATGTAGGCACTTTTGAGATTTTATTCTTGTCGAGAACAAATTGAGGGTGCCACGGTTAGAGGATAATGGTCTTTCCCCCAAACATCCACGACCCCTTTTCCATAACCGAGTGAGCATTATCTTCAGTCTTGTAATGAAAAATCAAGAAACCTTGTTGTGTCATCATGACACTCTCAAGACCACAATTCTTTCATACCCATGAGGTAATCGAGTTGTCTGCATGGTAGGGCATCCTATAACCAAGGAAGAATCCTACCAGGCATCGGGCCCATTTCAATGTACTCTCATCAATAACATTATTTGGTATTTCCAAAAATAGTACCAATCTCTTGTTGTGGAAAAGAGACTATCTTAGCTCGGGTTGTTGAATTCGACACTTTCACTCTATCAACCCATGAGGTGCTAAGGTGGAGTTGGTGTTCTTTGGTGTCGTGGTGGCAATATGGGTGGCGGTAGGGTTTTTTTTAGGTGGTTTTGATATAGAGATAGTTTTGGTATTTTGAGGAGCTTGAGGGATGTTTGAGGTGTTGGTGTATTCATTGAGGACTCAATCAATACAAATAGAAGTACGAGGCTTCAATAGAAAAACTAGAAAAATATAGGAACCAAATCTCAAGTAAAATCAATATATTTTGAAAATGTATTATTATTATTATTGCCACCACCGTCGCCGCCACCGCCACCGCCACCGCCACAATATTAAAATCAATATGTTTGTTAGGTTACATGTTTTTTGTTTCTTTCTGTGTATATTTACATGTATATTATAACTCGCTGGTTCTCCAACCCTTTTTTGTTTCTTTTGATCTATTAATCCATCTTACATTTTAATAATAATAAAAAAAATTACAAACTACTCTCCACCATTAGCACCACCGTTTTTTTTAAATCATTTTCTTTACATGTTAAAAAAGACATTTTTTTAAATTTATTTTGATTATTTACATAGTATTAAAATTTAAAAATCATTCATATAATTTCATTTCCATTCTAAAACTCACTCCTATTATCTAAACGATAAAGCTTTGGCTAAGATTCATAATATGAAATGTGGGTCAATTGACTTCATTCAATCTCAAAAGAAATACGATAATTATATATTTGATACAAGATTATATGAATTGTTTGTAAAATTGAGTCCATGAGAATAATGTCAAAATTAAAGAAATTAATTTTTTTTTCGAAGAAAACTAGGAAAGAAGAACTAAATCTATGATTAGATTCAGTATTGAAAGCAAAATATGGAAAGGGATTTGAAAGCATTTATGTTATAGGAATAATTTGAGTTAAAATAGGAAATGGTTCGAGAAAAAATAGGAATTTGGAGTTGGGAGGATAGAACCTTACAGAATATTTGTTGTCCTCCTAAGATTATCGTATTATTTTATCCAGAAAAAGAAAAAAAGAAACTACAATATTTCTTTTCATTATAAATCGAATGTTTATGTAAAATTCTACATGCTCTCATTACTTTTCCTTTGTCCTTGATCCCCATTCCTTCTATATTCTAGTTCAATTGCTTGAAACATTTCTATATAATTTTATAGGTTAATTAAGTTAGCTAGCTAGCTAGCAATGTACTCTACTTCATTTTCTTTTGCTCGGTCAAATTTTGATTTGGCTCTTGAGTTTAATTTGTGTCTTCTTCACATGTCAGTAATTAACTTTTCTTGTTTGGTAAGAGCGATGCTTCTTTGACTTCTTCACAACTTGAATGAATTCAAATTCTAGCAGAAAATCTGAATTAAGTTGTTGTTGTTGGTAACTTTTTTTGCTATGTAGCAATTTGCTTGTAGCTTTTATCCTACAAATACTGAATGGCTACTTTAGCTACGTACGTGCAAATCTATCTATCACCAAAATCGTACCTTGTACCAGCAAAAACTCCAAAAGCTTTCTCAAGCTGTTGGTCACTGATTCCCTAACTTGGTTTCGAAAAGCTAGTGCCCAAAGGTGCTCTATTGAGCCGGTCGCCGTCTGGTGGAGTATGAGCCAACAAAGGAAGTCATGGACTGATCGCTTGGGAGGTGGATGTAATACAAACAAGAAAACCAAAAGCCAAAGTAGCTCCAAGTCATTTTCTCTTCAAGATTTTAATTTAATTGA
Source organism: Populus trichocarpa (assembly GCF_000002775.5). Lineage (NCBI taxonomy): Eukaryota > Viridiplantae > Streptophyta > Magnoliopsida > Malpighiales > Salicaceae > Populus > Populus trichocarpa. The sequence continues at coordinate 7,502,353 of NC_037299.2, read as the reverse complement.
TGTTGTGATTTAAAAATATAATATAAATTATATGATATATTTTTGAACCGTGATATAATTAAATATTGTGTTTTTTAATTATAATATTAATTAAATATCATCATTTTAAATCATAACATTAAAAAAAATATGCTATTTTATTAAAACTTTTTATTTTTATGTTAATTAGCCCATTTTTATTTTCTATGCTAATTCCCTAATTTAACTCAAATAACATGCCTCATTGGGGGTAAAAAGAGCAATGGAGATGAGATCATGAATCATGATGATATATTGTATGAGTTGCTGAATTTCGAGGCAGGCCCATATTAGTATTTGTCCTTCTTCCTCGGATTCAAATTCTCTGTTTTAAAACGTGGTTATGGCAACAATTTCATCCTGTCTCTTTTGCTAGACATTGATATTCTTTCTATATAGTCCTACCCATGTAAGTTAAGCCCCTAAGAGGATCACTGTTCTAGTTCTACCTATGTAAAGTTATTATAAGTAGAAAAGTTGGTTTACAACTATTTTGCTTGAGATGTAGGTCCAGTTTGTTACTTGAAAATTATTTTTCAAAATTTCTTAAATTTGCTTACCATTAAAAAAGTTTGTCAATGTAAAATATTTTTAATTAATTTTTTTTTAACTTGGTTTCTAAAAAAATATTTTCCATTTATTTTGAGTGGAATAATGTAAGACCCAGGTTGTGGTCCATGGGCCCAAAAGGTCTCAAGACCATTAATGAGCCCAAAAGATCCCATAACCCAAGTATTTAAGGGAACTTTTTTGTTTTGAAATAATAAAAGAATATTAAAAGTTATCTAGAACAGTAAAAGAGAAACAATGTTTAAACAAGCAGTGTGACTTTTGGAGTTTTCTATGCGAAATCCCTTAAGCTTGGGTGTGGAGGCTTTTTGGTTTGGGGTTGTTTACGAGACTGGTAACAAGGTAAGATCATCCCTAACTCTTTAATTTTTGGATTATGAACAATAATTTTAGCATGTTAGGGCTCGATGAATGAATTTGGGGTTAGAATGTTTTTGATGGAATCAATTATGGAAAACTTGTTAGAATGCTTTATAATATATATCTGGACTGTTTGGGGTTGGGATATAAATATCTTGATGTTGCTGAATGTGTTATTGAGATTGGGTAGAATCAGAACAAACTATAGGTCAGGATTTTATGGGATTCTTGATCAAGCAGTCAACCGGTATAAGTGAACTGATTGACTGATTGTTGGATATAAGATACGATCGATCATTTGGGTTGTGGTCGATCGACCGGTTGGAGAAACAGTAGCGGGGTAGGTCTGTTTTATTTTAGACGATCAACCAGAGAAAAAGGCGGTCAAATGGTTTGGTTGGCTTGTGGTGGCTAACCTCTTAAGGAGATGGTTAACTAGTTGGTTTGTGTTGTAATGGTTGACCGGTTGGTTCAGTTTGGTCAACCAGTTCATTGGGCTGTAACGTTTGCATTTATGTTTTAGTATGTTTAACGTTTAGACTTATTTTTCAATTTATTTTTGTTTTGTTTTAAGTATCTCCTATTTATTCATTTATGTTTTGCCAATACTACTCTAGTCGAACCCCGATGATTCGTTTGCCTTAGTTTCGAGTCTTTTGTTCGATTTGCTTCTGTTTTCCAGGTGAGTGAGATAATTTATATTATGCATTGTATATAAATATACGTATTGGTATGAAATGATGAGTATTATTGCTATTGTTGATTATATAAGCTTGATTAGTTATTGTAATTATTATTTTGTTTTCTTCTTAAATACTCATCATATGCTTGTTTGATATAAACATGTTCCATATATCCTTTATATTTGTTCAAATGTGACCATGCTTGCATAGTGAATCTTGATGATAAACCATGAACCTTATATCCATGTTAGTTGTTCTTTTGAGTTCATGATTCTTGTTACCCTATTTAGACTAATGTCAAAAACTCCAAACTAACAGAGGGTAGTTAGTTACTCCATGTTAACATAGAGTAGTTAGCTTATGTGCATATGGTATTATGATTTCTAGCTAGCAAGTATGATGTTAATATAGTGCAGATTGATCCCCCTATAGTTATATATGTTTCCTAGTTGACGAGTAGGATGACAATAATATGATATGTTATTCTGACATGCATATCCCCTTTGTTCATCATTTGTTTGTGACCCTTGGAATATATCTATTTGTTATATACCTTGCTTTGTATAACCTTAATCACGTATCTCATAATGTATGTTAGCATGCATAATAGTTACTATCTCTCATTGAGTGTTTGGACTCACCCCTCCATTCATTACTTTTTTTTTCTTTAGGTTTTTAGTTCAGTTGCAGTTGCAGAATCTTTGGTTGTGTTCTTCCTGCTA